>NW_026947491.1:71208100-73708100 GCF_034190915.1 Cavia porcellus
CACATGCCTGTAATCCCAGCACTTAGGAGGCTGAGGCAGGAGGATCATTGTGAGCTTGAAATCAGTCTGGGTTACAAAGTGAGCACAAGGCCAGCCTGAACTGCACGATGAGATACTTTCTCAAAAAGAAAAAGAGTTATGGACAGCTATTGTGAAGAGAACAGGAGACAGGGTAGCCATTGTTGACTTTCCTATTATCTGGTTATGAAGGCCTGTAATGCTTTCATTCTTTTGTTTTGATAGGTTTCATACTATTTTGTTTTGTTTGAATTCATTCTGTGTGAAAATAGGGACAAGTATTTCGAAGAAAACAAAAGACATTATGGTAGCTACAGCTGATTTCCAGTTGTCTTGTTTTGAAATCCTGTGTTGCTTGCATTGTTTTGTTCTGATCTGCTTTGTTCTGTTTTGTTTATTTTATTCCCTTTTAAAAAAAGAAAAAAATAAGGGGCTGGGGATTTAGCTCAGCAGCATAAGTGCCTGCCTTGCAAGCAGGCAGTCGTGAGTTCGATCCCCGGTACTGATAAAAAGGAAAAAGACAAAAAAAAAAAAGAAAGAAAAAAGAAAAAATGTATTTACCTAGCCATGTGTGTTTCTTAGAATATATCCTATAGAGGCTGGGGATTTAGCTCGGCGGCATAAGCACCTGCCTTGCAAGCAGGCGGTTGTGAGTTCGATCCCTGGTACCGATAAAAATTTTTTAAAAATTTAAAAAAAAAGGAATATATCCTATAGCAAAACATATACCTCTCATTGGAATATCTTTTGTTATGGCAAAATATCTAGAAACATACCTAAGAGTCAAATGCCAGGAGGCTAATTGAATAAACAATTATATAATCACACTATGAAAAACCATGCAGCTACCAAAGCAAAAATATAAATAAAAACTAGCCAAGAGTCCACAAATTCATATAGAAATTCATATACTGCATTTATCTTATCTTATCTTATTTTATTGGGTACCAGGAATCAAACTCAGGACCTTGCTCTTGCCAGGTAAGTGCTGTGACATTGAGTTATATCCTCAATGTACATTACTATATTTTAAAAAGCAAGCTACAGAAAAATATACATGCGCTTTTTTTTTTTTTGAAAAATGGGGTCATGCATATTTTTTTTACATACCTGGGAAAAGATACAAAAGAGTATACATCAGACTATTACTGGAAGTCATCTCAGTACACGGAATTGCACCCTAGTGAATATTCTGAACTATTTTATCAACTGTGCATTATTATTTATTGAGGAAAAAACAAAATTTATTTGTTAAGAGTACAAAGTTGATTGTCAAAATCTCTCATGGTCACACCTAATAGAGAAATTTAAAGAAAATATGCTCAGCTTTTCAGTATCTTTGGGAGACAAAGATTTCACAACCTTCTGTAAGCTTCTCATAATAGTTTCCACTTACAAAAAGGGTAAGTTGAACTTTCTCCAGTAACAACACAGGCTGTTTAGGTCCATTCCACAGATAAGAAAACAAAGTAACTCAAACAAGATCACATCACTCTAGTCAATAGCCCAGCCAAGATTTCAAAAAACCTAACAGGAAAGTTTACATTCCTCCTAACACTATTCTCTACCTATTAGGCTCACGCATCTAGGTTAAATCATTTGCTTCATGTCAAATTCAATTACCTTTAAGTTTTAATGTGGTGCAAGGGATTGAACACAGGCTCTCTCTCTGCTAACATTCATCCTACCCAGAATGACATCCCCAACTCTCAATTAGATTTGTAACTGGAAATAGCATGTAGAATGGAGATCATTAAAAAAGGTCTCTTGTACAGTTGTTAAAAGGCAACCGAAGAAGACAGAATTTTCCTGGAACTCAACAAGTCTCTTTTCTTTTATTCATAGGTTTACACCTCAAGAAAACTGTCATTCACGGGCCTCCATGTCGTCTGTCACTCAAAGTCATACTCTTCCAGCCTCAACTTCTTCATTCCATTTTCAGAGATTCTCCCAGTGAAGACTGTCCAAATTCTCTCTCTTTAGACTTGACACCTGAATATGGTTAGGGCTAGGGTTAGGGGTGGCTTCTATGTTGACAAGTACCTCAGAGCTACTAAAGACTCAGATCATACTCATTCATCCTGCAGGTGTGTTCCTACACGTCGTATAGTAACTAGGTTACTTACAGGCGTCTCAGGTACATTCCTGAGAGAAGGTAGATACCCTGTTAAGGGAGTAATCGGAAAGGCAGTGGGAGCCATTAAATGGTTTTATACGAGAGAGAGAATGACTTGATCCAGGTTTGCCTTGTATGAAGATCACTATGGTAACAATATAACTAAGACAAAAGGATGGTGGACTCAGAGTCATTTGCCCTCACACAATTCCCATCTCTCTTTGCATTTGATTTGTCTGTCTGGCCTTAAATTTGTAGTAGTTGTCAGCAACTCTGTGGGAGGGATTGCAGTCAACAACATTTAGAGGGAAATGCTCATTACAGCCAAGGAGGAAACCTCAGTAGGATTTAGAAAATGCAAAGCATATAAATAAAAAGTGGGAAAATACAATAGACAGCAGGGGAAGAAGCAGCTCTGTCTCCTATGGCGTGCCCTGAGGTGTGACTGGATTTATTACTGATGCTGCATTCCCATGTGGCTGCAGTGACCAGCAAAGCTTTTTATCTGTCTCTGACTGGTCCAAAGATCACGCTCCCCAGGGATCTACCACTTCATGATAATGATTCATTATTTGTTCCAGCCCCAGGACATTTCAAATGAGTGTTTCAAATCACTGCTGCTTATTATATTGGATTTAACGCTACTGATGCATTTATTGACACCGCACGAACCACCACAGAGTGGGCTCCACGGTGCTCTGAAAGCTGCATCTTTATTTGATTTTCTTTCATAAATTCTGAAACTAGGCTCAAGAATCTTTCAATAACAATCAATCAAAATAAACATATTTGTTGAATAAATATTTTAATGAACTAGCAGAATATAAACTAATGACAGCACTATAAGGAATTAACTCATTAATTTTCTCAAGGAGTGTTCCAAACACTTTCCACACCGGACCAAAATAACTGTGAGGGTAAGAGCTGTACCTGACCTACCCTGGTATACTAAGGTACTCTATAAGTAGTCGCTGAAGAAATGAATGATAAGCTGGATTACTAAATATATTATTCTCATTCATTTTCTGTTGGTATCATACAATTATTTTGTGGTACAAACGGTAAATGTGTATCTCCTCCTTCTACTTGAGTCACAGCATCTATGTACTCTACAATAAAAGATACATAGGCCATAGGACAGAAAAGTCAGTAGGCTGCTTCCAAGATATTTCCACAAAATCAAACTCTTCACAATCAATAGAAGAAAAGAAAACAAACAAACCAAAAAAAAAAAAAAAAAAAGAAGAGAAGAAAACAAAACAAAACCCAAACCAAAAACTACCCAGTGTGTAAACATAGTTAACTGGACAGAGCTCTTTTCTTTGAACCTTGGGAAGAAATCTGACCTGAATTTGACTCTAAGTCTTCACAGTTGTATTTGCTTGAACATGTATAAAAGGGGGGGGGGGCTTGGAGGAATGAAAACATGAGGCATAGTCAATCACATATCTCTTCTTTCTTAAAAAAAAAATATATATAGCTCTCTCTCTATATATATATATTTTCTAGCAATTTTATATATATATATATATAGAGAGAGAGAGAGAGAGAAAGAGAGAGAGAGTGCCTGGTATCAGGCATGGTGATGCATGCCTGTAATCCCAGTACTCAGTAAACTGAGGCCAGAGGATCACTACGAGTTTGAGGTGAGCCTGGGCTACACAGTTAATTCAAGGCCAATCTGAACTATATAGCAAGATCCTATTTCGAACCATGCTCCCCAAATTAAATAAATAATACCTCTTTGCAATATCCTTGCACTGGAAAATTATATCATACAATAAAGGAATTAACTATGAGTTTAAAAAGCTAATAATACCAACTGGCTTGGTGATTTTCTTACTTTAATCTGGAAGCATTTGATTATGAAATTTTAAGAAAGTCCATATTCTAAATTTATCTTTCCTAAGAGGCAATGAATATACCAATGGTGGCTAAGTATCAAGGCTCTCTAGATGGGCCAGACCTGGGAGGGTGGGCATAGGCCTGGGCAGGGTAAGAGGTACTCCTGCTTACTTATCTTCATCTGTGTATTATGCCATAGTGATCTTCTAATATGCAAACCTGTATCAAAGCCACTCACTCCCTCACGTAAAACCATTTAATGGCTTCTCCTGCCCTTAACTTAGTGTCTACCTCCTCTCAGGGGTGGGCATAAAACTCCATCCTGAATCCAGTCAAACTAAACTAGTTGTTATTACTCATTTTAATTATTAAGTTTAAAATAATTGCTAGGAAAAATAATAAACTATATAAATCTTTGTATCCAGAGAGGCTAAGAGAATATTTAAAAATAGTAGATAGTTATTGACTGAATAATCAAGCAAGTTAATAAAACATTACTCAAATTATTCTATTCAGTTTGGATTCAAAATTTGCTATTTTAAATCCACAGGGGGAAAATTTATATGTATATGCATCCATACTCATAGGAACAAAGAACATCTATTTATCTACTTTTCTAAACACACAACAAATTTAAGCATTGTGGACATGGTCTCTTCAGTGGGGGTTGTTGAACCCAAGAAAGTGATGGATTTACTTCTGTTTACTTTCTTATCCTCAAGGCTAATTTTTATCATCCACTTAACATTCTAAAGTCCCAGGAGCCAACTAAGCAAACAACTTGATTGAAAATAAAATTGTAATCCAGTCATCTACTGACTCAGAATTGATTAGAATCTTAACTCACTTCCTTAGTACCATTGTAGTCTGGAAAGAAAAAGGCTTCACTAAAGAAATCAGTTAGTATTAATGTATGATGTAGGCCACAAATTTTAGGACCCTGAGTACTCGGAAACAATCTGTCACCTAAAAGTGTCCCCAGGAGATATCACTAGCTAAAAGTTTGTCCAACTTTCCAGTTTATATCAGTGGAGTAGTTTAGCTCAGAATTACTCTTGCTTTTACACAACTATGAAAAGAATTCTATAGAGGGGGGCTGGGGATTTAGCTCAGCGGCATAAGCGCCTGCCTTGCAAGCAGGCAGTCGTGAGTTCGATCCCTGGTACCGATAAAAAAGAAAAAGACAAAAAAAAAAAAAAAAAAGAATTCTATAGAGAACCATTTCCTTGTAAAAGCTCCATTTTCCACAATACCCCCAGAATCCTTAACTGATAGTATCACCATTTACTCGTTGGTCAGGCAAAACATTCTCAGGAGTCATCCCTGATTCTTTGTTTCACATTCTATATCTAGTGCATTTATAAATCCTGCTAACTCTGGCTACAATAACAGTCTCTAAACTGACCATGACTCACACGCACCCTTACCACCCTATTTTAATTCAGCTCACAGAACTCTCTGCCACTACACTCGCCATCATTTGCCCATCTTCTTCACAGCAGACAAATTCATTTTCCTAATCACATCACACCTAATCTCTCTCCTGTATGAAACACTCACTGACTTCTCGTAGCAATGTGAAGAAACTAGGCTCCTTACCAAGGCACGGAGTCCCTCAAGGGCCGAGCCTCTGCCCTCCTCTCCAGCTCCATTCTCTTACCTCCCTTGTTTAGAACACCTTATTCTACTGGCCTTGATTCCTTCAAGTCTATTGAGCTTAGTCCCCACCCCTTCAAATCTGTCAACTAACTGGTTTTCTCCCCACAGTCAGAGCTTAATTACTCCTAATGTCGATCTCAAACACTTCACCCTATTTTATCTTTTTCGTGGTTGCGCGTCCAGTCATACAAAAGTTTCAAAAGGGCAAGGATTCCTCCTCTGTTCTGTTCTCATGAACTAGAACAGTTTGTGGGATACAGTATATATATTACTTAATATTAAATAGCTGCGTTAGTGAATAGTTGAGTGCCCACCCAGAAGAACCTCTATTTCCAAATACTAGATAAAAGTGTTCCATGAGGATTAGCACACCTGGAAGGCACCATCTTGAAAAACAAGCAAGTTTTGTCTTTGAAAGGAGTATTTCAGATCACTCAGTGGTAAGATTTGTATCTCAAAGTAAAAGAATGGCTTGTCATGGCAGACACCATAGATCATTCATCTTTCATTCCCACTGGATTAAGATCTAAAAGTCTGATTTCATCACCCTGAGTTCTTCAGATTAAACTGCCTGAGTTATTTCCTTTCTCCAGACAATTGATAAACAGAAACTTCTAATCAATCCTCACTATCATTTACTCAATATTTCATCTTCGGAAACCTGTCTGCTTCATCTTGGTGCAGTTATAGCTCCACTCTGTGGAAAAATAAGGAAGACAAGCAAATAATGCAGGTATTTTTCTTGCAGGAAAATTTGGGAAGCTCTGAAGAAGAAAGTATAGTCTGTAAAAAACATCAGAATAATGAAGACTATTTTATTCTTATTTAGACTGGATATGGTACTCTCTAAAAGTTAAATACAAATCATGGGCCAGTAAGTATTTTATCATTGATTTGCTCTCTTTCTCTTTTCAACTCTTATTTCCATAGAAGCCTTGAAACCATTTAGTAGTTTTCTCTCTGAAGTAGTTCATCTTTGCTAGAAGACATTGTGGCTTATCTAAAAGTCACAAATATAACACAGAATTCATTCTGGTCAGACCGAGGAATTAGACCATTAAAAGCAAGTGATTTCCTGTATCTAGATGCAGAGAAATTCAGCCATGAAAACTAGCATAGGAAGTAATATCTTTTCTGAAAAGAAAATGAGTATTTTTTAGTAAACAGAATCTTTTGACCCTTGCCTAGGGAAAAAAACTCTTTATGTGGCTTCCAATAGTTGTGAGCAACAAGGAATCAAGGCCTAATCAATGTCCAGCTGGCTCAACTTCTAAATCAGTTGCAGAATTGAGTTAATGAGTTGTCCCAGAGAAGCCCAGAAATGGTTTTTTAGGATTTAATACATTGCAAATATGGGTCTCCAAGTCACTAAAGCATAGACTGATTTCTAGTAACATACAACAAAAACTGCATAGCTTCTTCCCTTTACTAAGATTTTAACACCATTGCAAACCCACTTTCAATATGACACTGATGGAACTTGTACAACTCTTTCCTTGTCTGCCTCCATCAGTTAAATTTGAGCTTCACCTTACACTAGGTTGCTCACTGGGCTAGCTCATTAGAAAGCTGCAGCTCCTAGTGCAACTAGAAACTAAGCAAAGTTTGTCTTTAGTGACCCGAGATAAACTCTTTATCTCCACCAGCCCCTGTTTTTGGCCCTCTTCAGCCCTTAAGTTCTCTCTCTATCAAAACAGCCTCAAAGCAAGAAATCTGAATTCCTTAGCACTAAAATAAATGTCTGCTACAGGCTTCAAGGATGACCTTTTTCAAGGAGAAAAGGGAACAAATAAGCATCACAGCTTTGAAATACACTATGTTTTCAAGAACAAAAGAACAGGTAAGCAAGAAACGGGGGAGTTTTTTCCCTGAATTTGTGAAACTACTGCAGGGCCACTGTCTGCTTTGCCTACATTGTAGTTATGAGTCAGTTAAAAACTTCAAAAAGACTCTTCCCTAGAATGTTTGATGGTTCACAGATACATGAACAATTAACTTTTCATTCATGAGATAATTACAAGGACATTTAGAGGAGAGAATTAGTACGAAAAAAGAAAAATTGTACAGAGGAGGCAACATCTGTAAACTTGGTTTTTGGTAATAAGAATTTGACAACAGATGGGTTAAAGGCCATTGTAAGGAATAGGATCAAAATGAGCAACGCAAGGTGGAATAAAAGGACTTATGCAGGAATATGGATTCTAATTCAACTCTCCTCTTCAGAAGATTCTATCTCCAGTGTTATGAAGTCTCCTTACAACTATTACTGCTCAGTTTAGAACAGATATGTGCACTGAGAATAATAATATTCATTATATGAGCCACGATGAGTAAAATATGCCCAACTTTGAAGCATTTAATAGGAAAATAGGTTTAGACAGAAGTGTATGCAGATAGGGTAATAACACTCAAATGAAATTCAGGAAATTCCCGAGTCTGGCCAGCATTCTCTCTCAGGCTGCCAGTGGTGGTCTGTGCCTGGACTAGCCTTCACTCAGCTAACATGTAGGTCAGTTACAGCAAGACCTCTGCGGCTGCTGTGAATTTTAACAGCTGCCCTCTCCATGTGACTACATCACCCTCTGGTCCTGTGTTGAGTTTGAGCTCACTTGGAAGCCTTGGCCCTTCTGGCCAGCCATCGATGGAGCCGGTTTTTTAGGATATTTATAAACAGTAAATATTTTCCTCAGGCTGAAAATGTCTGATAGCATGGATAAATGTTCCCCAAAACTTCCAGTGCTTGGGCAACCACGTTTCCATGAGAAAAAAAAAAAAAAAGTCTCACTTTTCCCTTTTATCTTTTAAAGTAGTGTGGGCAGGATTTGGATTAGCAGCTACCATTTTTCTTTTTGGATTTCTTGAGTGTGGAAATGTTAGCCCACACTGAGGAAATCTGTTTTTGAGGAAAGTATATAGGTCCAATAATATGCCTTTGGATTCCCACCTATGAAATTATCCATTTGCATAAAATAAATATATTAAAACAGGTTGAAAGTAAGTTCAGTAAACACAGATTTTTACATGGAAAAATATGAGACATCTTGTAGCTTAGAACCACAGAAGCAAAAAAAAAAAAAAAAAAAATCACAGAAACAGACTTAAAAAGACCTCAAAGACTATTTTAGATACTTTTTATTATTTACAGAATTCATTCACATTCCCTTCACTCATGCAAAACTTGATAGGATTCACCTCAGGCCCAAGCTAATCCCAGTGACTCCCAAACTGGTCCTAGAATGAGAAACATCAGCATAACTGAACCTTAAATAATATTTTTTTATGGTGCTGGGGATCAAATCCCTAAGTGCTCTGTCACTCAGCTCCTTTTAGTTTTTACTCTGAGGCAAGATACCACAAAGTTACCCAGGACTTGATCTCGTGATTCTCCTCCCTCAGCTTTCCAAAGTTAAAACTTAAAATTCTTGAGTCCCATTCCAGATGCACTGAAAAACTGCACAGGTAAAGCCCAGCAACCTACAGCTTAACAAGTCCTCTGTTAACTCTGACACATCAAAAAGTTTAAGCATTACTTGTTTGTACCCTCCTAGTGGCATGTATTAGACAGGGTTATTTAGTTTAACTTGATTAAACAAAAAAGGGAATCTGTTGGTCCATGCAAGTGAACAGACCAGGGGGTAACACCCCCAGAATAATCTGTGGAAAGCACATGTTTTTTCACGAGCTCCAGATTTCCCTTTCTACCACTTATGTGCTCTCTTGCTACCCCGCTGGCCTGATTCCCGTGGCTCTCCACAGACACCTCAGCTGGGTCTTTGTGGTCTTCTCCTGGCCTTGACCATACTGTGCCCCTTTCTCGGCACATCCATGATGTTCTGTTTGACTGCAACACTTCCAGTCGTCTAAGCCCATCAAAAATCTTGCCCAGATTTTAAGAGCAGGCTCAAGATTTACTGCTTCCAAGGAAAATCCTTTGATCCAATCCTCTCTTATAAATGTTCTCATAAATTCTTATAGCATAACCCATAAGATGTGGCCCTTAATTACATTTCTGTTTTAGAGACTGGGTTTTGTTGTTGTTAAATCTGTGTTAATTTAAGGAAGTGAAGATAGTGGTAAGGATTTAGAGGGATTTCACGTAACCCAATAGTAGGATGATTATTTAAACCTCAACAGTTTGGCAAGATCTCTTTAGTGTTATACAAGAGAATTTATTTCTTATTTTCCAATGTGGATGAGCACACCTTGGCGTGTCTCCTGAACCTTCAATCAATCAATTAACTGACTGGTGAATCTCAAAGAAGCTACACATTATTAGTGCATCTCTGTCTTCTCTTCAAAGAGCAGAGAGGCCCTTCGTGGGAAGCATTCAAGGGGAGGTTCCCAGAGCAGGTAAAATCAAGGGTGGGGTTGCCTGGCAACTTTCTAAACTGCCTTTGACTAGGTGGGTATGTTTATTTCTAAACTGAAGTTACCAAGTCCTTTGTTGCAGCAAGACTGAATTTCTTTTCCAAACAGCTTAACAGTGAAAATTTTACTTTAATTTGCCTGATTTAATTAAATCTTACCATTAATTTGTTTAGGCTTCGGGAAAGGAAGGGGTTATTAAGAGTCACACTAAAATTTAAATAAAAGACAACTTTACTATTTTTTTCTATATAAGCTCTATATTTATGGTCCTTCCTCTAAGTCTAGTTAAATTCATCAGTCTGAAAACTAACTTCTTTTTAATTTGAGCTTCTGACTACTCAGTTATTTGGGCATTTATATGAAACTGATGTTACCTTTAGTAACAGATACTGATAATTTTTCCCTAAAATTTGCCTCGTTTTCTTTGGTAACAGTATCCAAATTTAGGTGGGCAAATGGCAATCCAAAATTTAAAAACAGATTTTCTGCCTTGATGTGCTCAAGTTTAACTTCTGACAAATGACAGTTAAATGGAAGGGCTGCGCACAGTTGATGGAAGATATACAAAAGGGAAAGGAGTTTATTTTATTTTTTCCATCTCTTTCTTTCTACTAGTTGAAATGCAGTACTATTATCTGGAACAATGGCAGCCATCACTGGCCATGAAACAAAAGCAGAAGTGTTATAGAATTGGCTGCTGTGGGCTTGAGAGAGCCAACTGTTAAACATTCGGGAATTAATAAACTGGTCATGAAAACTCTACAGCTTACAATTGCCCGTGGTGGGATTCCCACCATGGAAATTAGGCAAATGCTAATCTGCACACCAACGCCCTCTCAGAGCATCAGTTTATTTTCATATCACCACCACAAATTGAAGATGGCAGAGCAGTACAACTGAATGGGCCAGAGTCCCAGCTGAGGACAACACAAGCTTGGACTCCCTATACTTATGAGAGAGAAATGAATTTCCATTTTGCTTAGGCATTTCAACTTTTGTTTTATTTCCTTAAAAACCAAAATAATCCTGATACCTACTGGGAGTACTAGATCCAACTCAACATCACCTGACTACAGTTCAGGAAACTGAAAAAGAAAGTCTAATTTCACTTTCGTATGGTATAATCCGTGGCATAATCTGCGGGGCCCAAAGATGTTCTATGCTACAAACCTAGCCACCTAAACCCGTTCTTTTAGCAGGACCTACTAGTTTGCATCTAAGAAAGAAGATACGGGCCAAGCAGGTACTGCAAACTAATTTACTATAATACATAAAATATACACGCACATCCAATGCCATTCCATGCAGCATCTATTCCTTTTCCTTGAATTATTTTCCTAAAACACTTTATAAATCAGTCTATATGTATTTTTCCTGTAATAGCTAGATTCAGATTTTTCCCTTCAGCACTGAGTGTTGTAGGCTGCATTACACTGTCTTAGTCACTGTACCGTGCTAACTTAAATGTCTTGTTAATTCAGTATGGCCTCTCTCTACATGATCTATTTATATTTGTTCTAGCAAACAGTTCTGACCAATAATATCTGAAAAGCATTGTTCAGATGATGGTGCTGTACTGCTAAAAGGAACAAGAAAGAAAATCATAGGAAATCTCCAAATGCCTGTTTTATTCCAACTTTGATACCTTCAAGGACACAGAATAATGTTCCTTATATATGAGAGACTGGTAAAAGGTTTCTATGAAAGGTTTTTTTTTGGTTTTTCTTTTTTTCATTTTTTTATCGGTACCAGGGATTGAACTCACGACTGCCTGCTTGCAAGGCAGGTGCTTATGCTGCTGAGCTAAATCCCCACCTCTATGAAAGGTTTTTAAACACACATCACTCTGCAAAGGTAAGACTGATCAATATGATATAGCTGGATGCATATCATGACTTCAGGGGATCTGAAGAGATCTGAAAAACAGTAAGAGGAAATGCATTCTGAGTCAGTTTTGCCATAATGATTAAACTTCTGATTTAATTAGGGGGTACAAATCGAAAGATAGGACTATAACCCCCAATCCATCTATTTAAAATGCATGTATTTAAAAACATGTGTTTGTATGTGTGTGCCCGTGTTTATGTTAATATTTCCTGTCTGGGCATATACATCCCTAACTAGATTATGTACTCAGGAAGACAAGTTACATCAGAGAAAATCCCACATAATGGTATGTATGAAAGATGCAATGAGACAAGTAAACAGAGTGTAATGCTCATGACAGCTGACTTTCCAGTATCCATTTTACTCCATATGAATAGTGTAGACAACCCATGAGGACCTCATTCCTCTTACTGGTTTTAAAATGGACGTATGATTCTACCTTGGCCAATAAGACATAGAAATTTTTTGAAAAAGCCTTTTAGCTCCTAAAAAGGAGATCAAAACAAGAGATGTTTCCCTTTTTCTTCTGGTTTTGGGATCAATCACATGCCTAGCGGGCTTACTGTAAGGAAGCAGGTACTCTTTGTACCAGGTGAAAAAAAAGAAGGCCTGAAACCAGGAAAAAGATTTCTAACTTGTAAAGACTGGAAGTTCCATAGAAGGAAGCAACATTCTTCTCATAGCTCAGAGATAAGCCTCTTAAAGACAGCTTGTAGGATAACTAATTGCAGAAATCTAATCTCTACTCCCTACTGCAAGGCAGGACATTGTTTAAAATAAGTTACAGTCACTAGTTGGGCAGTCCAAACTGGCAGTGTTACGAAAAAGTTCAAGAACACAAATCCTAGTATGTTTTACCTCAAGAATAGGATTGGGTATTTGATAGTAAGAAAAACAACATGAGTAGAATGGAAACTTTGGGAGGACATGAAATGAATCAAGGATCCCCACTTCAAATATTTACTTCTTGAACTACTAATCCAGGGTTCTGCTTTCTTCTCTTCTGCCTTAAAAACCACATTCTTCCTATATACTAACTGTCTCCAACTTTAGAATTCCCTTCATGGACCTGCTTTGCTCTCCATTGATCACATAAGGTTCTTAATGTTCACTGCACACCAAGGTCCTTACTTTTAGACCACTTGAATCTAACAAAAAGACAAGGCTGAGAATGACTTTTTTGTTGTTGTTCTTGTTGTTGCTAAACATCAGAAATTGCTGAGGAAGTCCTGGAGCTAAAACACTCCCTCATATGCCATGTTTGAAGACTTTATAGAACTACAAGATTGATATCATCAGGGATTGGAGAGCATCAACATTTCCATAGATACACTTCTCTGATGAAAGAGGAAAAGTTGGACCAATATGGGTTTATCTCTTGGGGAAAAACATTTCACAGAATGACAACTATACCTCCCAATGTCCCTGGATGTTTGGAGGGAGTTTGACATGGGTCTTCCATACAACAAGGTTGAGACTGAAGCCAGGTGGTATATGCCTATAATTCTACCACTCTGGGAGCCTGAGGTAGGAAGATTGCAAATTGAAGCTCAGTGTGGGCAATTTAGGGACTTAGTAAGACTCTGTCTCAAATAAAAAAAAAAAAAAAATGACTGGAGATATAACTCAATGAGTTCAATTCCCAGAATGGGGAAAAAAAAATTGAGATTGAACAATGCTACCTCCCAACACTACAACTAAACTGAGGATTGGTATTTGACTTTGGTCTGGAAGTTGTAAAATCACTGACCTGGGTAGCATCTGATCCTGGATGATCCTGCAGAGAGTGAACGGAGGATCAGCACAGAAGTCCTAAAGTTCAGAGAAGATGCCAGAAAGCAGGCTGCATTGCTCTCCTTTGGAGTACCAAGAACACAGGTTTCCCTTAAGTTTGACAGACTTCAAAAAAAGATAGTTGGATTAAACCATCCTGCTTTCCACTGAGCATTGTTCTAGGTGTGAGCAAAAATACTGCATCTGAGAATGATCTCCACCTACAGCAGTGATGGCAAACCTTTTAGAGCTTTCAATGACAAACAGCCACCCATGGCATGTGTGCCACAGGTTTACCACCACTGCAGAGCCTGATCACAGGTGGCCTATCTTAGACTCCACTGAAGAAGCAGCATCTGCATCTAAGAGAAAGACCACGTTCCGCTCCTACCACAGAGAATCAACCAAAGAACATCAGTGTGGCCAGACTAGTAGCTATGACCTACAGAGAAGAGTCAGTACAAGGCACTCACTAGAGGCAACAGAAAAAGCAGGAAAGGGGAAATAATGGTGGCTTCTAGTCTTGGTAGGGAATGGGACGTCTTTGAATTGAAAATGATTTTAAAATTTTAAAACAAACACTACTGAGTATTGAGATTCTTGGCGGTAGTGTTTTAACAAACTGAAAGTGAGTCGAGTTATGGAGCTGGTCTAAGATACCATTAAGGGAGCTTACAATCTGGCAGGCAGTTTTGGCAGAACACAATTGATGGCAATTGTGGGAAAAATAATACCCTTTCATGTTTATACCCTAATACAAGATCCTCACTACACTGGTTATCCATGTCAGTGTTCGCGGTTCTTCGATATGAGTTGAATTGTTCCCTCTCCTGACATGTTTATATTTCCAAGGAGTTCTTTCATGGAGATAAAAGGCGGGGCAGAGTGGGCATATGCAGTGGCTTCTGTGTTAGAGATAACAGTAAGTCTCCACCAAGAGCCAGACATGCCTCAGGGTAATAGGTGCACAAATAACTTAAAATGGGGTTTTAGGTTACCAAGCTAGGTCTGGACTAACCAAATCATGTTAATCATGTGAAATTCTTAGAGTTGTCACCAGATTGCGGGGTTAGTGATGGGGGCAGGACCTCCCAATATAGCTCATACTTGTTTTAAATTTCTAATTCTCCTCCTTTAGCCTCCCAGGTGCTGTGATTACAGGCATGGGCCACCGTGCCCAGCTATAATGTGGGTTTTGATCTGATATGTGCCCTCATAATGCTGTTACATGTAAATTCAAATATAACCAAATTGAAAATTCCATTGTAGATCAAGAATGAGAGAATGTGATAATTTGGGATTAAACCAAAAACATTTTTCCTTGTTTTAGGTAATGAAAAATAATGCCAAGAAGTCCCAGGATGTGTCAAACTCTGATATAATAATTTAACACTGAGGGACCATAAGTAGCCATTTAGTTGTCTTTTGTTTACCAGTGATGATGACTACAACTTAAAAGATATTATAAATAACTCATATCCAAGGCTTACACTGAAATTAATTTCACATGTCTAGTTGCCACACAATCAGCTGCCTTTCCCAGAGGTCCCCCTGTCCAGAGGTCCCAGGTGGACAGGCCTGGGAGGATTCCAGGGCGCCGTGCAGGCTTTGGCGCCAGTCCCTTAGGTAATTACCATTAGAAGTGTTTTCAAAGACTCCCCCTCCCACCTCTGAGCTAAAACTTTCTTTCTAGTGGATCTGAAAAGTAGTGCCTCAAATTCTCAGCATTCCTGCCATTCCCTCGGGCTGAGGCAGCTCTCGAAACACTCTCCCTCAGGCACCTGAGGAATCGGGCCACTAGCTCTTCTGTGGGAAGCCGGCTGAAAGTTAAGTGCAAAGGGCAGTGGAAAGGCCTGGAGGAAATGTGAGGAAGGGTGGAGGGTGCAGGAAAAGGAGCGTGGTCCACAGAAACTAGCCAAAGGTTCCAGGACTCAGCACTGCGGTGACTCACGGAGGAGTGGGACAGGAAGGGAGCGGAGAGGCTGAGCAAAGCTACATCGGCTGCTGAGGAGCTCAGGGCCCAGAACAAATCCTAAATGAAGATTCTTTGGCTAAAATAATTTGTTAGAAGGTAGATGGGAGCTGTGTTTTCACTGTAACCTTGAAAACCTGGTCTAGAAAGACCAGCTACTAGAAATTCAGAGCAAAGAGAAATCATAAATGAGCTATGGAAGGAAGAATCCTCTTCCCTTTTCTCCTGCCTCCCTCCCTTGCCACTTCTTCCTTTTCTTTCCTATACAAAGCGGGAGGGTGGACCCTGGAGAACTGGAGCGAACCTGCAAGCTCCTCACTTTAAGCCACAGACAAACCACTAGAGGGCAGTGTCACCACTGATCCCTTAAATACTGATTTCTTTGGCTTCAGTCTTCAGGCAGGCCTGTCCACACATCCTGTAACAGGATGTTTCAAAACTCTTCCTTCAATTCTCATTGTAAATAAATGAACTCAGAGTGGATATATCCAGATGCACACCACAGGACACATGACACAAACTGCACCTGTCAAAGCTCCTGATAAAACTAGAATAATTTCACCTAATTTTACACCATAGGCTGGTCCGATGGCAGTGGGTTATCAGAACTTAACGTTAGTGTCACTAAACTTGGTATACAACCACCCCCATTGCTAAATTTGACTGGCTTAAAAGTAAAAATAAAATAATAATAATAATTTTGCACCATAATTTACAATCCTAAATTTAAATCTGCATTTCTTCCTGAATTTTGGAATTTCTCTCAAATGCTAACCCTATAAATAAAAGTAACTTTGCAAAGAAATAGACTTAAGTAATCCAGCACACACTATTTGTACAAGTTTCTCTTTTTGTTTTCATATTCAAATTGCAAAAATTTGGTTTGGTCAACAATCGTGGTTGCCCAGTTGGACAAAAGCTGTCAGTCAATTAGTCATGTACAAATTCATGAGGACCAACAGTCACATGATTCTCTTGGCTTAAGGCCCTGGGGGCGTAAAGTAAAACCAGTGAATGTGGTTCTAGTTGGTGTACTGATGAAAGCGAAGTTACTAAAATTTTGGGCTTTGAGGGCATAATTTCCCTTCCTATAAGTTCAATTTAGGGCTCTTAGGCAGAGACGGCACAGGGACAGACTAGCATCTAATTTTGGTGAGATTAGTATTCCAAGAAACCATGCAAATTAACTGACTGACTGAAGAGCAAGGTGAAATTGTAAGTGAGGAAGTATTAAAGAAGGGAAAGAATATAACAGGCTTTTTACAGACAGGGGTTTTTCTGCCCCAGCACTGGAGCCGTATTTCTTCAAACAACTGATATTTGCTGACACTAAGCTTACCTTCAGTTTATCAGTAGAAATAGATAAGGTAGGGAAAATATTTGTAAGCAGAGTTTTGGAATTTTCCTACAGTGCTGGAAAACCATCCAGAGTTCAAATGGACCATATTTGGACAATGATAGCTATGTTGTTTTTTCTATCCTTTGTATTTTCGTTGCTGTATAATAACATTAACTCTTTACACAAGGTCAGTATTATTTACCTAAGGCTTTCCCAAAGGACTCTTCTCCTTTCCTATCCTCTCCCTTCAAAGGGTCAGGTGCATATGCTATGTTCCTGACAGGAAAAATATAACAGAGGAAATGTTTATTGAAACCAGTAAGGTGGGGAGTGTAACTCAGCAAACGTGCATTACTAGGGAAAAGATGCACAGAAAACCATCCCCGAGCTTTACAGATTACAGTTCGACAGTGAACTCCCAAGGTGAAGCCAACAACGTTTCACAGCAGGGAACAGAGCAAAATGTACAGGCAAATAAGCAAGCCCAGGAGTGAGGAGAGGAGGTGTACAAGTAGGGGCAAGTGCCGGGAAGATTCCTACCGACCCAGCAAAACCTGAGGAGGTGGAACGCTAACGAAGGGCGGAGACGGAAGAGTTGCCCAGCAGCCAGCTCTGGCACTCGCTCACTTGCTCAGTCTCAGAACATTACCAAGGGGGCATCGTGGTCTTTCCTTTTAAAGGCACTTTGTTTACAGGGCCGTGCCCCAAGAAATTAGGGAAGGAGCACCTCACCTCTTCCAGATCACCTTTACAAATAAAAGATTTGCCACAGTGGGACAAATAAACACAAAAGAGCTATGAAATAAGGTTAAACACTTAGATGACATCCCAGGTTTAAGTTGGCTAAATAGAGTTGTTTCAGTACATGACAATTTGGCTTCGGTCTGTATTATTCTGAATGTATAATTGATGTGGTCCATCTGTTTCCAGTAAAGGAACTTTTGTTTTGCTTTTTTCTTCTCCACTTTCATTCAGAATGAATGGCTTTCTCATTAGGCAATGTTCACATGCCCTCAGAAAATGTGTTTGGAATAAAAAGATTCCCCAGAATCACAGATTTAAATGCCAGCCAAGTTGAATATGTTCTTCCCCAGTTTGAGCTAGTTAAAATGAGGACTCATGCCGATCTCCATGCAGGAAACTTCTCAGGTAAGACCATTACAGCCAAGAAACCATCTACATAGCACGGTTATTAAAATCCTACAGCACTTAGTGAAAGGTGTTGTGGATTGGCATCCAGAATGTTTTCTCCTATTCCAGGTCCTAGATTTATAGAAGCCAGAAGCTAGGAAAGTTTTAGGGCTTCTCACCCATTCTACAGATATTTACTGAGCACCTGTACAATGCCTGGGGTAACGAAGTATAAAAGTGATTAAGATCTAGTATAGCTCTTGCCATTCCAAAGCTTAAGTCAGAGGAAACAAACCTGTAAAAAAAAAGGCAATTATATCTTATTAGAGTGGTTATCATCCAAAAAGGGGAAAGATGATGGAGTACACAAAAGTGTTAGGGATTACAGAAAACAATTAGAACCCTGACACACTGTTAGTGTGAATGAAAACTGGTGTGGCTGCTATGGCAAACAGGAGGGAAATGCCTCAAAAAGATACAGTTGCTACATAACCCAGCAATTCCACTCTCTGGTGTGTACCTAAGAGAAGTGGAAATAATGTATACACAAGTCTTCCTGGCAGTATTACTCATTGTCAAGCGTGGTAATTCCAGTCCTGCAGAGGCTGAGGCAGCAAGACTGCTAGAATTAGATAGCCCAGGCTAAATCATAAATTTAAAGGCAACTACACAAGCCAAACTGTCTCAAAAAAAAGTTTTATTTATAATAGACAAAAAGTGGAGTACAGTGTGGTGCTGCACACCTATGCTCCTAACACTTGGGAAACTGAGACAGGAAGATTTTAATGAGTTTAAGACCAGTCTGGGCTACATAGTGAGCTCAAGGCCAGCAGGAACTACATAGTAAGACCCTGCCTCAAAAAACAAAAATAGAGCAAACCAAAAGTGAAAACAACCCGGATGTCCATTATATGGTAAATGGATAAACAAAATACAGAGACATATAGACTAATACTTAGTCATAAAAAAGAATGAAGTACTAACACAAGTTATAACCCGTATGAACCTTTAAAACATTATATTTAGTGAAAGGAGCCAGGTCAGAGGGCAAATATATGCCCAGGTTAGGCAAATCTATAGAGACATAAAGTAGATTAGCAGTTGTCAACGAGTTGGGAAAGGTAATAGAGGGTGACTGCCAACAGATTTGTCATCTTTCATGGGGTGATGAAAATGTTCTGAAATTTTATGTATGTAGTAGTGGTTGTACAACCTTTTCAATATACTCAAAACAGTAAACTGTACACATTTATTGAATCTTAAGTCCAATACCTTAACCACTCAGTCATCCTAGTGACAGCTGTGCTATGTGAGGTGTACCTCAATAAAATAAGGTAATAACACAGCACGATAGCTGCCACATTAGAAGAGCATTGTTCCACGAATTCGGCAGGTAGAACCTAGAGAAGAGGTTCAAAAAGATTCTTGAGGGGCTGGAGATTTAGCTCAGCGGCATAAGCGCCTGCCTTGCAAGCAGGCAGTCGTGAGTTCGATCCCTGGTACTGATAAAAAAGATTCTTGAAAGACCCAACTTAAACAGAGAGCATTAAAATTAAGTGGGAGTGAGAGGGACAAAGGAGAAAATAGGAATCCAGGCTAAAGGAATGGGCAGAACACAGGCAGCACTGAGGGGGAAGAGGCATAATACACTTGGGGAACAGGAAGGAGACTCTAGGCTGAAACAGCATCTGCATCAAAGCAGAGGACAGAGGAGCTGAAAAGCTATGTCAGAGTTTGGACTTTATCCTAGTAACAGGAAACCCTTGAAAGAGTTAATGGGTGGAGGTAAGACCTAAGTTGTTTTTCAGAAATGCTGTTCTAAACAGTGTGGGGAGTGGACTGGAGGTGGAACAAAAATAGATGCTGGGTGATTTAGTTAAGTTATTGCACTAATAAGAGTCAGAATTGACCAAATAGGGAAAACTAGAAAGCTTGTTTTCAAGCTTTCCATAATGCTCTGCCCACCACAGCAGCACTAAGCTCCACCAGGAAGGAAGAAGTGGTTTCTGTAGGAGGTGGCAGTGATACGGAGGCTGCCAGCATATCTCCTAGCAGGCTCCAATCCTACTGTTTAGTCCAGGCATTATACTCAATCCTCATTAGATTGGGGTTCCATTTTCAGACCACCACAACATGATATCCTCACCATTTGCCACAGGAAGATAACATCCAAACACTTGCAATTGATGCTGAGCAGTGGTGCATGTCTGCAGCTCCAGCACATGAGAAGCTGTGGCCATCAGTTCAAGGACAGCCTGGACTAGAGAGACTTTGTCTTAAAACAAAATGATACAAAACACTTAAAGAGTCAGAAACACAAGTGTTCAACCAGCATTCAACCATCATTTCCAAGCATGTAATAGCTAACCACAATCTTTAATAAGTTTCCTCAAATGTAAAATGAGGAAGAAACATGCATCTCAATTCTATGCTGAATATATGTGATTATGTATATCAAAAGCAGGACGCCTGTTTTGTAGTTAGTTGTTTAACAGTTTCTTAGTACTCAGATCCTATAGGATCATAATTCTGTAACTGCAATCATAATGCTCCAATGCAAGCATGACAACAAGGGTGACTAAACAGGCCTTAGGATTGGACTCAATATTTTAGTGATAGGAATGGCCATTTCACTATCACCCTAGAGACAGGTATGTACCAGTTGGCAAACATGTCACTTGCTTTCATAGTTCTTTAAATATCATTTCAAAGCAAAATGTATTTAAATTAATTCCTTAAAATTTAAAAAAAAAAAAAAAGAGATTTGAGAGCTTCTCAGATAACTCATCAAATGAAGCTTTTGTTTTATTGTCAAGCAAAGAGGCCAAAGTTCCAGGTAAAGTCTCTCCTTTCTAGAACTCAGCATAACCCTAAGGCAGCAGACCATATAAACAGTGTAAGGCACTGAACACATGGAATGTTGTCTGGAATGATAATGTGGAAAAAGAAAAGCTGTGCATGTAAACACAGCAGGCCATTTAATTTAGAAAAACACATTTTAAATACTATCTAATACTTTCTAAGCATAACTTTCTTGAAGTTTTTTAGGCAAAAAGGAATACATTTAAAACATTGGCAAGGACATAAAGTATCAAACTATGTTTTAAACTTTTACTTAAGTCCCTAATTGTTAGCACTAAAGCCTGTGTACTTATTTTCTTTTACTAGTTTGCAGTCTCTAGAAGTCTAATAATCTCTCAGACCTTAATAAAGATTTCATATTCACATTTTGTATCTTTCATGTATTTTAAAATGTTTCTTCTCTCTCCTCTACAATATTAAGTAAAATTTGTCCCAGAAGAAATAACAACCTTGTTTCTTAGCTAATCATTGCAATGGATTTCAGGAAGCACAAGGTGGCAGAAGTACATTAGAAATGCTACTAGAAAGAAACCTAGGACAATAAGCATCATGGAAACTCCCCCAAAAATCTATTTATATTTTACAAAAATAACCATCTTTTTCATAATTACCAAAAACATGCCGATAAACTTTGGAAAATATGACAGGAAAGCCTAGCATGCATATATGTGTGTGTGTGTGTGTGTGTGTGTGTGTGTGTGTGTGTGTATACACACACATATATATAATTCACTTCTTACTTCCACAACTATTAGTTCTGTTTATACCATATATGCAACTTTTATCCTCTCTTTTAAAAGTTAACAACAGAAGCATTTTTCAACCTTAATGTTCAAGTATCTCTGTTTCACAAAAAATTTAAGGCATCTGCATATGTGCATATTTTATAAGCCCTTTTAAGAAGAACATTAGTTAGAATGAAGCTTATCTGATCTAGGCATTTTCCTATTAGTAATGATTAAAATTGTATATTATCAGTAACACCTGAGCCAGTAGTTTTACATTCAATTTCAAAACAACAAAAACTAATTGAGAGAATCAGAATTGAACAACTTCTACTCCCAAACAGAGAAAATGATAGTATCCCTTTCTGTTTGAGTATCATTCTAAGATTTTTATACCTTCAACAACTATTACAAAGTATACTACTTTTGGGCTGCCCTAGTTACCTGGACCTCCATTTTCTCATTTTTCGAACATATCTACAGTGTATGTGTGCATAAAACTTTATGTGTAGAAAATATTACAGAAAATACTTTGTGTTGCAGCCGCAATCAAGTCACTTACAGTACTCATTAGACAAATGCCACTAAGTAGATTTGCGCCTGAAAATTAACCGAAGTCATAATTCACGAATTCTGTAAAGAACTGCATGGAATCTAATCATCTGCCTTAGACAGGTAAAAGCCATCATTATCCCTCTCCTAGTATGTGCTCAAGCAAGTAAAGACTTTACGGACAACAGACAAGTAGGAGACAAGAGTACCCAGAACACTGTGTAAAACACGGGTAAAGCCGTAGCATTTCTCCACATTTTGTGACTTCCATACCTTTAATCCACAAGCCAAAATATGCTAAATTAAATGTAATGGCTTCCCCCTCTTTTAACTGAAAACTAACATTTACTTTATTATATGAATAAAAGGTTGACTTCCAGGAGAGGAAATGGGACTGTCAGGAACTAAATGTTACTACATTCCAGAAACTCCTGAAAGGCGAGTCTTGAACCTCCTTTGCAAGAACATACTATAGAATCACAGGGAATTTCCTTAACCGAACAATGCCACTCATGATTGCCTAATCAGAATTCTAAGTTAAAAGCTATGGCTCTGACAGCTTCACTTGCTGTGTCCTGGTTTCTTTCTCCCCCAGCAACTTTGAAGCATCTTACTCAAATGCTTTTGCTACAAGCTTTACAAATTCCAAATAACTGAAGGGGTAAAAGTCAGTTTAAGCACCCAAACCTTTTCATTTTTCTTTCTTAGCTGATAAAGTTTCCCAGAAACTGGGCTTTTCCACGTTCAAAACTCTGGAAAAGATTTAAAAACATGAGCTATATTAAGTAACATGCCTTGTCTGTGGAGCTCCCACATTTCAAAAAGCCTGGAGACCCTGGCTTGGGAATGCTAGAAAAATAAACACCAACTATGATGACTGGAGAAATTAATTTAAATTCCTTTGCTGATTCTTGTCCTTAAACTTCCAATAAAAATAATTTAAGCTTGGCCCTATGAACTGTTCCTTAAAAAAACTACTTATCATTATACAAGAATAGTTTCCCCTATTTTTTTGTTTTTTCCTCTATTTCTATTCTTTCCCACATAGATTAAACCAAAGTAAGATTAGCCAAACCTAATTTGATTCTAATCCAAGCCACACACTCTCTATATTCCATTCCAAATAAAGTTTAATTTACTGACTTCCTTGGGTCCCAACTGCATGATCTACTGGAATCTACGAAAGGGGTCAGAGAATAAGACTGCAGGCCAGAAAAAGAATGTGAAAATACAAGCAAGACTGGAAACCAGCAGCCCAAAAGACATAACCTAGGAAAGACGTTTTGTTGTAGAATTCAAATGTAAGACATCAAGTCCTCCAGTAGGGAAAGTAACCAATGGTCAGGCAGAGGACTGCATTTATGAACTCATTATGAACCTCGTAACAGAGACCTGCTGCTGCTAGTGCCAGTTCAGAGCACAGAAGCCCTGCTCCCTCAGCCCCAGCATTCTTGCTGTATGTGGTGAAATCTATAAACATAAGCTTTTTAAACTTAGAAGATGCTTTAAACACTTCACTTTTGACTTTGGCAACCGAAAGCTTTTAGACTGTTGTAGTCTAGAAATTCTTAAATAAGAACTGACCTTTAAAGAATAAAGATGAGGGCCTGGGGATTTAGCTCAGCAGCATAAGCACCTGCCTTGCAAGCAGGCAGTCGCTAGTTCGATCCCCGGTACCGATAAAAAGGAAAAAGAACAAAAATAAATAAATAAATAAATAAAGAATAAAGATGTCAGGGCTGGATATTTAGCTCAGCGGCATAGGTGCCCGCTTTGCAAGCGCATGGTCGTGAGTTCAATCCCCGATACCGATTAAAAAAAAAAAAAGAATAAAGAGGTCATTTGCTAACAAGGTAGGCACTAATAATAGTTACAGTTTGTGTGGGTGTGTGTGTAGTGCTGGGGATTGAATCCAGGGCCTTGTGCATGTAAGGCAAGAACTACCACTGAGCCACATCCGCAGCCCCCACTAGTTATGGTTTTATATTAGTGATATCATTAATATTGTTATAGCTCATTACAAACTACTACAGTATTTTTCGTCTTCAAACTCACTCTCATGAAACAAGAGGGACATTATGACCATTTTGTATATTAGGAAGGGGAAATGCCATGCCCAAGTTCACTTAGTAAGCTGTAAATGCCAATCTTAAAACTATGTGATCAGTGATATATTTTACTTTTCCTTTTAGTTTAAGTTTTAAGATTTTTGTGTGCTTTGCTCTGAGGATTAGAGCTATATACATATATAAAATTCTTCCTTGTGAGACTATCTGCTTAGTCTTCAATCTCTGGTTTTGCACATAATCTATCTCATTTGGCTTTTAAAAAAATGAAACATGTACTAAATTTCCATAAATAGAACAAAAAACACTCACTGCTTAAGAGTATGTCAGTAGGTAAACAGGAAACCAGAAAAAATAATTTCCTATTTTTAGTATGTAATTTAGTGATATAATCTTGAACAAGTCTCAAAGACACTATTTAATAGGCATAAAAACTGTCCTGTTTCATAAGCAGTACAAAATCATTAATTATAAAAAATTTTACATAATAACTAGTGAAACTGGTGTAAGAATTTTTAATTAGAAAATGCATGTCTACTGAAGAAAATTCAGAATAGACAGAGAAACACTGAGATAAATTTGCAGTTCTACCACTTACACATATTTTTTGTCTTATATCATGGATGCTTTCATTTCACCATTTCATCTCAAGTAGCATCTTGACAAGGCATTTTTTTAAGCTTTCTTGTTTAGTACGTAGAATACTGTGTTCACATTCAGTAAATTCCTTAAGTTTCTTTTACTGACATCCCCTCGGATCATGAATCACAATTATGTAAGTATTTCACATGTTACACAACCAACCGATAGGTCTGCACAAGTTTCACAGTAAGTTAGTACCAGGATCAGAGGTCAAAATCTCTGATCAATATCCTAACCATGCCAGGATCATTAGGTCACACCTCTGCTAACAAGAACGAACTGTGACATACTCTTAAAAATCAACAAAATGAGGAGAGCCTTACTTTAGCTAAAACTCAGTTCCCATGCTAATCTTTACTATATCTGCTGCTTTTTCTTCCTCTAATGATGCTTAATAAGCAAAGTAACAACAGAAAGCTGTAGAAAAGCAAAAGCAAAGTACCAGGATAATTTACAAGTCACAGAAACCTGAGTCTGAATAAGTGCAAGTTAAGTAAATGGATTTTTACAGCCTAGAAAATAGTTTCTTCACGCAATGAATACCAGGATACAACTACAAGGTACAAAATGAGTTTACAGTAACAATTCATGAAAAAAATTTACAGCCAGAGTTACCCAATAAAAATGAGAAAATCGATAAATTACTTGTTAAAAACAAAGGCTGGGCATGGTGGCGCATGCCTGTAATCCCAGCACTTTGGAGGCTGAGGCAGAAAGATCCTTCTAAGTTTGAGGCCAGCCTGAACTGCATAGTGAGACCTTGTCCCCCCAAAATAGAGCCAGAGCAAGAGAGAGAGAAAACAGAAGCACACACTTGTGAAAACTCCATCATTATACATGATTAAAATTTTTAAAAATCAAAAATCTTTCAGAAAAGGTAGTCATCCACGGAAATGTATAAACTGACTAAAGAGCTATTGAAAACTACAGAAACAGTCCTTACAGATTAGGAAGAAACACATAAAGTGGGTAGACAGAGCGCATGAGGAAATACATTCTGACTTATCATGTGGTAGATACTGTTTTAGATACTTCTAAGAAAACAATTATAATTCTTAACAAATGTTATCTTGTTCATCATTCCAGGATCAATCTATTCTTTGTTTATTCACATCTTTTCTTTGTGTTTATTATGTCTATTCAAATTTACTGTAAAGAAAGTTTGATTCGTTTCAGTACTAACTTGAACAGCTAACATAGTGCCCTGCCACCCAACAGCAATTTAAATCAGTAATTTTCAAACTTTCGGCACATAAAAACCACGAGTCCTGTAAAAAGAACAAATCTTTAGGCCCTACACTCCAGAGAATTTGACTTAGTATTTTTCAGTTTGATCTGTTGCTTAATTCAAATATTTAACAAACTCTAAGTACCTTATGTGGTAGATATTATTGAACTCTACTTATAGGCATATAAAGTAACTTTCTAAAAATTGCAAAATTTAAAATGCACCAGTCAGGTTAAGTTTAGTTTCCAAAGTTTCTCACTTATTCTTGTATTCATTTCTTCAACAGATACCTGAATACTTCCCTGGCACTTTTGAAAAGGCAGGTGTTCAGAAACCAAACACCAATTAGTTCTGTACTCTTTGCTGACAGTCTTACAATGCTCTTGCCTACCAATCAGTCCTGCCACAAGTATCAGAAAAGGTGCAATTGGGAAGACAAAAGGGATGTTGCTGGCTTTATTTCTAGGCAATGTTACCGCAGTAACACTTCACTATTTAAGGAACAGCTTTTATTCCTTGGACAAAGTTTTTTCAGTGGGGAACAATATTTTTTTGGGGGGGGCGTACCAAAGATCCAACTCATACCTTGCGCTTGCCAGCAAGGTGCTTACACCACTGAACTAAATCCCTGGCTCAGGGAACAATATTTTAAAAGATTCCTTTCTCATGTTTTTTCGTGTATAATGGCTTACACTCAGTCACTTTTTAGCTGTTCAGAAAACACATCTCTTTTAAATCTCTATTTGGTAATCCTTACCAAATTAAATTGAAGTTTCACATTGAAACTTCAGTTGAAAAGATTCTAATGCCCATTTTAATTTTTTTATTCAGTCATTTATGGAGGATTACTACTATTTCTGAACTTAAACAGGGATTAAACTTTTATTTCATAAGATTGTAAGTATATGAGCCATGTAGAGAGTTCTGTCCTAGTAGCACATATTCATGAGATTTGTGATGTCTAACAACATGCAAGATCTGATGTATGTAAGAAAATATAACACAAAAGAATTCACATGTGTATATACTTTCACACTAGTATAAGTAACTGGACAAGTAAATTATTTACATTCCATTCAGAGATCTTTCAAAGTAAAAAAGCAAACATTACTTTCAAACATGAAAACTTCAGCAGAAAAATGTTTTGTTCTAGACTTTTTCAAGCACTCCTGTGGTCTTTTGCCATAGCAACAGGAATCATTGCTAGTGCCAACACCTATAAATTGTCATCCTATTTAACTGCTTTATAGCAGCTAAAACTGCTTCTTGTTATAAAGGAACAGCTCAATAGACAATCCATGGCTCTCGTATGCTCCTTGTTCTCTATCAGGAAATACTAGTCACTAGTAATCAGTCAGTGAAAAAAGATGGTAGAGAAATTGGATTGTTGGCAACTCAGATGAGTTACAGCTAATTGACCCAGTTTGTTCAGTTTCAGTATTATCTTAGCTAATCAAATGCCTTGGAATATATTTATAAATCCAGGCACAGACAATTCATAGGACATTAGACCCACGTCAAGCCTTGGGGATCTGAAGGGAAGAAAACTTAACTAGGGAATACTTTGAGTAGCTCAAAACGCGCACTCTCAAAGATGTTTTCCTTCACCCAGAACCATGCTTACTATTTCTTGACTGGCTACAATTTATTGGGGGCTAAAGATTATACTACATCTATGTGAATACACTGCATTTTTTTAAAGGAAGTTCTCATTTATTTCACATAGGTTTCTAAGGAGATTTCCTAAAAAAGCAGAAATCTAGGTCAAGAAGGCAGTTTTATTACAAATCAAGAAATCTATAATCAATTTTAGGAAAGACAATCATCATGTTTTCAACTTCTTCACTGAAAAAATTGCATAGTTTGTGTATGCACTGTCACCTAATTTACATGATGTTATTTATTCTTCATCAAGACACAAGGTTAGACATTCTCCTGTCCTTGTAGTTAAGTACATATAAAGCAATCTGTCCAAGGTCACAAAACTAGCGGTGGCAAAAATGTATTTTAATTCAAGTGTATCTAGTTCGGAAGCTGGTGCGTTTAAACTTTGAAGCCACCAAATTTTTATTAGGTGACAGACAAACAAGGAAGCATAAACATAACACACCACTTAGCTTTAATACCATATATTTCATCAGATGTTTAATACATTTTCCTAATCCCAACTCCCACTCCCATTCTTTCAAAGCAATGTTTTAAGTGCTATACCCTGAAGACTTCACTCTAACTCCTTTAAGGATCTAATTTCTCCTCTCATTCTGTTTCATCTAAATAATTCTATTTACTCCAATTGATTCCAATGCAAGGGTAGAGGAACTATCATATGTAAAGAAACATTACCCCAACTGTTGCTTGTAACATTAAACTGAAACCATGTTCTAAAGTAGCAAGGATAAAATTTCTACTCTGCTCTAAACAATTTTTATAACTTTATGTATCTTACAGTGTACCTCTAACTTTCATTGTAAAAAGACTTGGTTGCACACTAATCTTATTTTTACTGACAGATATCTGATTGTTTTTATTGTGTAACCCAAAGTAAATAAAACACCTGCCTCAGCCTTGCTTCCCTCTTTGCAAAGAGATATCATAATCAGCTCTTTAATAGCCAGGAAAATGTATAAATGAGTCCATTTCAGACCAAGTAACAGAATCTCCTCTAGTATCCTAAAGAAGTAAAAGTCCTTAAAAATTTAAATTGCTATTAAGAACTTTTAAAAATCCAGGTATAAAAACCCCTTCTGTTTTAAATGAAATGTTGATAAATCATCCAACTGGATCTAATTCCCCAAATATGTGCTTCCCTCTCAAAATAAATCTTTTGACAAGAATCAAAAGTATACAAAAGTATAAAGTGTCATGACCAATTACAAAAAAATTAAAAGATGAAATTATTTTAACCATGGTAGGGGTGTTTCTCAAGTAACTACATATTAAGGACATATATAATGTATTACGCTACTTAGTTCCACCTCAATTGCAAAACTCAGGTCAGAATAATACAAGAAAAGAGTTAACCATGAGTGGCTTTGGGAATTTTTATGAGCAGTGTGAACAAATACTAAGAGACCCATTACAGACTTAACACATTGTCTATGCTTCAGTGGATCAGAATGCACTGGAAATGTGGGGCTATGAACCCCACTGATGATTTAACAGTAATGGCCATTAAAAACATGTCTTCTGGACAGATATATAAGAATCTGGGGACACAAGTTCAATTAATGGAAACATAAATTTGTACTCCAAATTCCTAGCCAATCTCAATTTCTAAAGATTAGGACTTTGAACAATAGGCCAAACAACATGACTCTTAAAAACACAAACTATGGCCTATGTCAGGTGCCATCTCAAAAATGATTTCAATTCTCATCTTTGGAAAAGGATAAAAGAATGGAGGGGGCATGGAGAAGGAATATTCTTCAGTCTTGTGTCACACTTCTATTAGCCCACTAAGAAAACTGAGCCCAGAAAAAAGCTAAAATAATGTACATTTGTGAACAAATACAAGATGCAAAATGCAAGAATTCTAAGCTAGAGGTAGTTTTCACATTCTGGAAAAAAATAGTGGATCCTTTCTGGATGGAGATATTAGAGGCAGGAGAGGAAGGATTTTGCCAGTACTCTCAGGTAGTTCCCTTGGTGATGGCTTTATTTAAGCACTGGAGAGAATCTTTGGTGACTTGATGAGTCACAGGGTCAACTTCACAATCCAGTTTTCCACTGTCTTGGTTACTTTTCTCTAGCTGTTCAGACACAATACCTGACACCCAAAATGGGGGAAAGAGAGGTTTATTTAGCTTACAGTTTTTGGAGATTTCAGCCCATATTCAGTTGGTTCGAAGACAGGGTAGCATTGCTGAAGGGCTACTATCCATGGCAGCCACAAACAGCAAGAGCAAAAAAGGAAAAAATAGGTGCAACAGTCACACGGGCAATTCCAGAGCCAGACAACAAACCAATCACAATGCTAGATTCAGCCACCTCTATGACGGCATGAGGCTTTGGGGGGCCACTTAGACACAAACCATAACAGTCACCATCCAACACTCATTATTTACCAGGCCTGCCTTACAACCAGCTGTACAAGAGGCCGTTACCTCTGCACAGATAATCATTCAAATGTCCTTAGTCTCTATTAAAACCCATACTATGAAATTGAGTCATGTTTTAATGAGGGCACTTGATATATATACATTTCTACACAGTGGCAACAACCTAGTTTAAATACAACTTTCCTTTCTTCCTCCCTCTTTCCACCTCTCCCTCGCTCCTTCTGTCTCTTTTTGGCATCAGGACTCAAACTCACGATCTCATGCCTGCCAGGAAGCTGCTTGTGCCACTGAACTATTTCTGGCTCTTTGAATACAACTTTATAATGCTTTTAACTACTCAAACAAAAAAAAAAAAATCTTGACTTTTATAATCAGTCTCCTGAGATTCCCAATAGGCATGAATAAACTTAATTTTCAAAGAAAGATCAATATACCGTATATATTACCTGTTATTTACAATGAAAAAGTTTAAAACTTTGTCATCTTTGAACATTTCCCATGAAAGGACAAATCAGAAAACATATATTAAGAACACCACTAATGGGGCTAGGATATGGCTCAGTGGTACAGTACCTGCCTGACAAGCAAAAAGTCCTGGCACCAAAAAAATGAGCATCATTAATGTTTTCTGATTTTTACATTACCTGATAATTTAGTTATCAAGGCTTTAATTTTCTACCCAAGATAGCTCTTGATTCCACATTTTGAAAAGGAAATATGTAAGATTGCAACATCTTTTCCTGACAACAAGTATCAATAACCAAAAGGATACAAAAGCTAATATGAAGTGTCTCTCATTGGTCAAAAATTACAGAATTTGGACATAACAAAAATTATGACTATAAAGACTACAAACTCATGACTTGTTTCTTTGGAGGCTACCAAGGCACTGGTTCTGGATGGTAAAATTGGTAAACAAAACAATCAATATGATCTTATCTTGTACTTTAAGAAAACCAAATAGTTTGATAAAGTGTTTTAAATTTTTTTAAACTAAAGTTAACTGAATGATAGCATTAGAAAGCTCACTTTGCAACACCTAATGATATAATGGACAATCAATGTTTGCTATATCCATTATATAAGACTGGGACTGGAGATAGATATATACACAACTCATGTTTGCTTGGCAAGCAAAGGTCCCGAGTTTCATTCCCAGTTCGATCCATTATATAAGACTAAAGAAGAATTACACAATCAAGCTAATATCATCTGAACCTACTAATCAATCTATCTTTAAAAATAAAACGACATTACATGCCTTTTGGTTGGATTCAGGAGGAAGTACACACTCATCTAATCTAGAAAACGTCTATATTAACAATTCAGAAAAAGTAGGTGGTTGCAGAGAGACATATCACCACAAAGATACAATCAGTCAAACCTAGAATGAAGGAAATTCTGTAGAACAAATGATTTTCCATAACTTAAAAAGTGGCATAAAAATGGCATGAGAACTCTAAGGTTAAAAAGATCTCATTTGGATCCACATTAGAACAAACCAACAGACAGGTGACAAGTATCTGGGGTAAATCTGAACACAAAGTATAGTAGATACATACAGATTCTCAGCTATCCACCTGCAGGGTGAGTCACTTTACTGACAGTTGCTGTGGTCTGAATTTAACACCAGTACTTTCAGCTAGCTACAGTTCTTAGTGGATGCTCGAAGCCAACAAAAGAACATCGCCAAAATACAAGGAAAGGTCCAGTCAAGATGTGCAGCTACTCAAGGAATAGGTGCCTTTGGCTAGAGGACTCATTAGCCTTGCTCAGGTTGTCTTAAGATCTTCTCTGTGGATTCGGACTTCCTGCCCAATCATTTGCTCTTCCTCACTCGAGTTAACCCTCTACTAAGTTCTGACAAATTCTTTTCAATCTTCCCTAGTTCCCTCTCCAACTTTCTTCTAAAAACTTTTCCCCAGGGAACCTCATGGGATTTCTGCTTCCTAGAGAACCCCAACTCAACTAATGATTAAGGATTTACTATTAATTTTTCTCAGGCATAATGTGGTTATTTTTTAAGTTCTCATTATTAGAGATGTGTACTAAATTATTTATAGGTGAAATGATAGGATTGCAATTAACTTTTAAAAATACCAGCAAAAAGGGGAATAGACTGAGTACTACCATGAAGATGGTATTTTCTCTGTTTTTGTGTGTATCTGAAACATCCATAGGAAAATGTAAAAAATACCAGACCAGTATTGGAAACTGTCTAGGGCATCAAAAGCAAGCAAAGATTGAAACACTGTGGTAGCCAAAAGGGTCAAAAGAAGACCTAATAAGTAAGTGTAATTTGTAACAAGATTCTGTAACAGGAAAAGAACATTAGGGAAAAACTGTGGAAATATAAATAAAATACAGGCTTTTAAATTATCAGCAGAAATGGTGGCACATACCTTTAATTCCAGTGCTTTGGGATGCTGAGGAAGGATTTTTGTGAGCTTGGGCCCAGTTTAGGCAATTTAGTTAAGATCTCCTTCAAAAAAACTAAAAAGGGCTGGGTCCACAGCTTAGTGTGAAAGCCCTAGGTTCAATCCCCAGTACTGCTGTCAGCCAATTTCAATATTGGCTCAAAAATTGTAAAAACTGTGTAATACTATTATGTTAAGAATAGGGGAAATGGTATAGGGGAATATAAGAACTCTGTACTATCTTCACAATAATTCTCTAACTCTGAAACTATTCTAATGCTTTTTTAAAAAAGTTTAAAAGCTGTCATACATTTAAAAATTCTGAATCATCTTAATTTTTAGTTAAGATACAAGTTGATTCCTCCCCACTAATCCATTAGCTACAAAGTACCAATTATTTTTTTCTAAACTCAAAGAGTAACTCATTAAGACTCTTTATAGACTGTCCCATAGAGCCTAAACAAGTAAACAAGAAAACCCTATAACTGACGAAACATACATTTGTTCCAATCAAGGGCTAAAATTTGACCCCCCCCCCAAAAAATATATACATACACAGTGGCCACTTTATTATTACCAAAATTCTTCAAGTAGTAACAGAGATGAACCTTAACATGGAACAAAAATTTTATTCCAGAGTGTCTTGGATTTAAAAATCTATTTCAGTTCCAACACGGGTTATGTCAAGCTGCCAACGTCTATGCTTGTGGTTTTACTGATACCACCTTTTGTAATGAGAAGACCAGGGGTTGTTTTAAAAGCCAGTTCACATTATATTATTTAAACAATGATACAATGTCCACAAAGATCTTCATTTTAAAAAACAGAATGCAACCAACCATATGCACACACTAACAATTCCAACAATGCAAGACCGAGGCACGAGGATCATGAGTCTGAAGGCAGCCTGGGTTATCACACGGTGAGACCCTATCTCAAAAAAATTTTTAACAAAGAAATGGATTTGAAAGAATTTGAAAGTTTTTGACTTGCACCTCAGAGTTACTTTAAGTATTTATTCAAACACAGACTGCTGGGGCCTCATGCTCAGATTCTGACTCAGGTATTGTTTGGGGCCAAAGAATTTTCTTTTGCTTTTTTAAACAAGGGCTTACTATATATTTCAGGCTGGTTTTGAAATCATAGTAATATTCTTGCCTCAGATTCTCAAGTACTGGAATTACAGGTTTGGGCCACAATGTCTGGCTAGAAGTTCTAAGAGGTTATTAAGTGAAGATAATACTAATTAGTAGTGTAGGAAAAACTTTGAGATACACTACAAATAATTAGTACACGGGCAGGGGATATAGCTCAGTGGCATAAGCGCCTGCCTGGCAAGCGTGAGGTCATGAGTTCAATCCCCAGTACCATAAAAAAAAGGTTAGTACAACAATTATGCCACACAAAAATGAGTCTTTCAGGATAAGTCTGTGTTTTTCAGAGTCATAGACTAGCTTTGGGACACTAGGTAAATTGGCCTTCCAAAATGTACAATCCATGGGTCTTTAAATAATAAGATAACATATAAATCACCTAGCATATTACCTACATCAGTGAGGCACTTATGGTACTGAATTAGTAATTACTTGGTGCTATCTTAAAGATATTATACTTAAACTATTACCTGAGTGCTGTATCTAAAGCATACTAATCTCCACAAGGTTATAAGAGGTCTTTATAGATCTCCTATGATTACCAATTAGCACTTCCAAAGTGTGTATTTATTCATTCCAACAAAATAAAATTAAGTTGGGTGTGCTCGTGCACACCTGTAATTCCAGCACTCAAGAGGCTAAGGCAGAAGGATTGCTGAGTTTGAGGTCACCCTTGGTTACAGTGAGTGCAAGGCCCGTCTGGATTACAAAGTGAAACCTTGTCACATGAAACAAAGACAAAAACACAAACAAATCACTCACTGATTTAGATCATAGTAAGAATATGATTTGAATAATTTTGTTAGTGATGCTGTTTATTATCCTGAATTATGAAACTGTCAAGAAAGTTAATAAACTTTCAGTTCTTCTCAGTATTACTGGTAGTGTTTTATTCTTCACTATGGATTTCCTACAACAGCATAATTTACACTTGTGCATAAAAACGGTAACAAATTATTTTTCTATTCATAATTCGCTTCATAAAAGCGAATTCTATTCATAATTCAGCTTCATAAAAGCTGAAATATCCACTAGACATTATCCTTACTTAACTACAATAAGCAGTTTACATTTAAAGGAATGTACGTATCAGTAATATATTGCAAAGATTGCAACTTTGGTGTCTCATAGCATGTCTATAAACAGAGATAGAAACCAACATGAGTAACAGCGTATTTTAACATAAAAAACATATTGCAATCAAAAATCTTATTATTCATATGTACAAAATTCAGTGTTTAGTAGTACATATGTTAAAGTAAATTTTTTTTTTCTCAGAATTTTGTTATGTAGTTCGGGTTGGTTTTAATCTCACTACATAGTCCACAACGACCTTGAACTAAAAAAGGCAATTCTCCGGTCACAGTCTCTCACTGCTGGAATTACAGGTATAAGCCATCACACCCAACTCAACTGACTCTCTTTAATTGGCTCAAATTACTGGACACAAATTTTTTCCTTTATTTAAAAGCATTATGATACCTAAGGAAGAAGATCAGTGGCAGAACACTTACCTAGCATGCCTTGAAGGCCTACGTTCAATTCCTGGAAACATACACATACATGCATACATGCACAGGTTATGGTTCTACAAGTTTTTTGAAAGTGGGAGTAAAATTATGCATCTGGTATAGGCTTAAAAACAAAGTTTTCCTTTCTAACTTTCTTTTATCTGGCTAGACATAAAAAAAATCAATGTACTCTAAAGTATATTATAACCAGTCCTATTTACCCTTCCTTTAACATTAAAGTCCAACATTATATTTTTTTTCACAAGGTGATCAAAAATAAAGTGTAACCTTTGGGAGGATGAAGAATAGACATTGGAAGGGTAAGCTGCTGATAATATGTGTGTATACATGTACATACAAACAAGTGTATCAGAAGGAAAAAATAGAGATCTAACACAGTATATAATAAAGGGTTTCAGCTTTAATGAAGACATTGAAATCTTACAACCTTTTTTTTCCCAATTGGCTTGTAAAAAAAAATGTTCCTATAGGAGGACTGGAAATATTAAACTAATAAGGAGGTTCATTCACTTTTTTGACATTACTGAGTTCTAGAAGTAAAAAAGTTTAGTTTATGCAGGTATGTAAAGAATGACACATTAGACAAATGATTATGTAAGCCATTTGCTTAAAAATGTGTGTGATATATATATATATTCCTAGTCTCCTAGTTATCTTTTTCAAACTATGAAGGATCTGAAATTCTTTAAACACCATCTGATACAGTTGGTAATAGTTCCAACTTTAAATGAAGTTATTTGGTAGTTTTTTGGTTTTTTTTTTTTTGTCTTTTTTGTTTTTATCGGCACCACGGATCGAACTCACGACTGCCTGCTTGCATATTTGGTAGTTTTTAAAACAAAGAAACAAAACTTTAGGTTTGGTTGAACATATGTGTAATGCGTTATTCAAGAAGTCTCCCCTAGTGTAGTCAGACCTTAATACTGTATTATTGTTACTTAAAATATTCCTTTCAAAATAACAAAGCCAAAATTCTTAAAGTGCTACGTACTGTTTCTGTACAAAACATGTAAATCAATTAGATTATCACTGCCCTTTAATTTCAGAAGTAAAACTCATGCATCAGATTTCACCAATAGTACAAGGAAGAAAAAAAACAGTATTGAAAAATAAATGAAAACTTACTTTTTATTGAGTGTTTATTTTTTACATGCCAAGCATATTAAAAGTGAACCCATATGAAGCTGACTATTCCACAACAAAAACCTATGCAATGGGAATGATCAAAGTTGTCCACACAATACTAATGAGTTCAATAAATCATCCAGATGTTTTCTGCATAAATATTTAGGTTATCTGAATGAACTAATTTTTTCAAAAAAAAAAAAAAAAAACAGTAAATTCTAGCTTTCATATGGTCTTCACCGGTAGCAACAGCTACTTCTTAAATTTAGAAAAATCAAATCCATGAAAATAAAAACTCCACATACCACAGCCAAATCTTAAAAAAAAAAAAAAAAAAAGTTCAACAAAATGTAACATATACCTCATCTGGTATCCAGAAGGGAAAACAAAACAAAACACAGGTACTTAATCAAGTGATCACCACTAACATGGTATTACTACCAGAGAAACAGCCAGTATACACACTTTAGAGTAGAAGAGGCTTAAATGCCTTAAAAAACCCCAATAATTAATAATGTATACAGAAATACTAATTTGAAACACATACAAACATTATGAACAGCTTGGTGCATTTAACACACACTGAACTTATTACTTCACTATCACTTGTCCTTTTCCTAAAGCGTAATTATCTTAAAAATATGGTAAGGTACCTTCCTAACATACATCACTTCCTTGCTTCCACTGTTCAGTAAGTGTTCCAACAAACTAAACAATTACCTAATAACTCGATCTAAAATACAATGGTATAAGTTTATTACCAAAAAAGTACTTTTGAGGGAACTACTCAGATTAAGCAGGCTAATGACTACACTTTGTACTACTGATACACTGCTAAGTGAAGAACTAGTCCATGTCCATTTGCTTAAAATTTCTATAATACCTGTAACAGTATACCCATGATTAATAAATACTTGCTGAAACAGGTTATGACAATTTAACATAAACCCCATGTACATACTGTATGAATTTATATTCTATGAGACTTAGTTAAGAAAGACAATATGGGCTCAGGTTTTCTTATATAAGGTTCAAGTCTTTAAACAGAACAAAACCAACCTCTGTACATCAAGAGAAACTGAAAAGCATGGGGAGGAGATGCCTTTGTATATGTGCTTGAGTTTAATGGAACAAAATACTAGTTCTTAGATAAGCAATTTAAATTAACATTCTAGTCAACAAGATGTTCTCTATAAACATATTGCAAAAGAAGTCAAGCTTTATTGTTACACATTAAAATTGGTACAGATACAATATGAAAATGTGTAATACTAATTTTAATTTACTGTTTAAAGTTCTGACTCTTGAAATGTCAATTTGCTCTCATTTAATATATTTCTTCTAATGAAAGGCTATTTGGTTATCTTATGAAATCAAATGAAAACATGTACCTTAATCTTGGAACAAGTTAACAAAATCATGAATAAATGCCAACACTACATGTAACTTACTACACACTGATATACAAATTATAAGAAAAATGACTACCATTGTACATGAGGAGATTGTTTATCACATCAAATCAATTCTCAAGTCTAAGGTCTCTGCTGTGTTGTTTTATGGTGCTGAGCATATGGACTGTTCTATTACACTGACTTGTATTATTTTCAAAAATTAAAGATGGACTCAAACTTTTATGTATTAATTTCTAATTATAGAAATTCAGATTACTCCAGAAAACACAAACTGCATCTAACTGAGGTAGGTTTTTCATGTTAAAAATATACTGCTTCTACCACAATTTTTAAAATTTAAATTGACAAAGGAAGAAAAAAACCAAACACTGTCTCATGTACTTGCATGATACTTAATTTTCTATATTTCAAACTACTTGAACAAGTGTGAAAGAACTATCTACTATGATTTAGTAAAAATACATATCCCAAATACTTTTTCTTTCTAGTAACTATATTACAACAGATTATAAGGAATCCAGAAAAGGGTCAGGGATATAGCTCAGTGGCATAGGGCCTGCCTGTCAAGCACAAGGTCCTCAGTTTGATTCCTGATACCAAAAGAGAGACAGAGACAGACAGAGAGAGGCAGAGACAGAGAGAGAGACAGAGACAGAGAGAGAGAATATCCTAGAAAAAAATGAAATAAAGACTATTACAGTAATTTTCATGCTAATTAACATCAGAATGGGGAGACAAATCATGTTCATTTTAAACATAATTTTAAATGTTATGAATACAGCTGTGGATGTATTTTATTATGTCACAAATTCCCACAAGATATAAAAAACAATCTGTTAACAGGACTAAATGTCACAAATACTTGTACTTTCTGCAATGTCAGTTAAGTTTTCTAGGGTGTCATCTTTTAAAAATGTCATCATTTTCAATAAACTTTAACAGGAAATTATAGCAGATAACTCTATTTTTCAATAGTCAATGAAAAAAATCTGTATGTAAAATAAATTCATGTTTAAGGAGGCCCCTACCTCCTTAAAGACTGATATAAATACTTTCCTTAAACTGTGAAGTTTCTGTATTTGCTACTGGTATCATTGCATTCAAAAGCAAAACTATTTCTGGAAATAATCTCAATAAACCAAAGATAGGGAAAAATTATAAAACAACTTAGTCTTTACAAGTGTTCACACCTGACTTTTTTTTTTTAATCAGTACTGGGGATCAAACTCATGACCGCCTGCTGCAAGGCAGGTGCTTATGCCACTGAGCTAAATCCCCAGCCCCCATACCTGACATTTTTCAAAAGCAAAATGTTTACCTATGTTTGAATTAAAAAGAATATTCAAACTAATTCTTTTAATGAAAAAATACACTAATATATTTTAAGAATGGATATTGGTAGCATTTTCAAATATACAAAAAGTAAATGAGGAAGCAGATAATAGAGACATTTCTGCTACATACTTAAGGATAACTAAACTGAGATGAACACCTTACAGCCAAGGTGAGGAGCCTGTGTACCACCCAGATCTGTGGGCAGCAGTGCACGGTCCCAGTGCTAGGTAAAGGCCTCAAAGAAAAAAGAAAGCCCTTGTGTAGTAATTCTGTAATCTAATATTAAACTTTTTGGGAGACATAATGCTAATTATTAGATTAAAAGAGAAAAATGGGGTAAAGTTGTCAATTCCAGGGTCATCAATAGAAAATACAAGAATAAACATACGAAGTAGCTAATTCCAAAACTAAATTACATGATCAGAATTATTCATTTAAAATGATGATCTTTAAAAATTCCTGAGTCTAAGTTCCCAACCTAAACCTACTGAGCAGCTACAGCCAGGGATTCTTTTCAAGTTCCTCAAATGATTCTGGGGTGTGTGTGTGTGTGTGTGTGTGTGTGTGTGTGTGTACGCACACATACACAGTGTTGGGAAATTAAACCTAGCACCTTGTGTGTGCAAGGCAACACCTCTAAGCCATATCCCAAGCCATCTTCAAATGATTCTGATGATTGGCCAATTTTGAAACTTCTAAAATGTGGAGCAGAGGAACACAACTAGTCTTAAGTGAATGCAGGTACTTTTCCATTTAACATCTGATGTTTAGCACTACGCCACATTTTCCCCTACTGGTCGTACCTTCCATATTTTCCTAGTAGTGAGTGAATGAATGAGTGAATGCATAAGCTTTGCAAGTGAAGGTAAAAGAATCAGCAGGGAACTCCAATTGGATTTGATGGTCAAGCCACTCCCATACACTGAACCCATATACTGGTATCACTATTGCTACCTAAGGTTCACTACCAGGCAGAAATTTCTTAATTTAACACCCAGAGAGGAAATGGGTTCTTATTCAATAGGAAAATGTAATATAAAACAACTTGTACTAAGAATATTTAATAGGTGAGAATATTTTTATAATTCTTCAAAAATCATTGTTTTTAAAGGTTCAGTGTTAGGAAGAAAAATCCCTTAAAATTGGGACAGGGGAATTTCTCTCGTATGAGAAAAACTGTGTCACAGTGTTTCTCCAACTTAGAAATTATTAGGCAACATTATTTCAGTGCTACTTTTGCTTACATATTGCTTTGTTAATATATACATACAAATGTTTTAAGTGTATGGTTTTGGTTCAGAATGTAATACATTTGATAATACAGAAATGAATTCTCTTCTTAATCACTGATATTGTACCACTTTCAAGCACTGAATAAACTTTTGAATATCTCATATTTGCTAATAAATGTAACAAAAGTAGTACCTACGTAAGAAATTATACATTAAAATTACAAACGTGTTTTTCAGACGAGTAATTGAAAATTTTTTCAGTATTCAAACACAATAGTAAATTTCCATTTACTATAGCACAATTCAAGTATTTACTTAAATTTATATTTAGCCAGCTAGAACATGATATTAAGTAACTTTTTATAATAGCTTTCCTTTAAAAGATTACTGTTATACAAAATAGTGCGATTATTACTTATTACTATAAATCACTTAGAATAAGTGGGAAGATTAAATGACAGTAGACACAGACCTCTATGAATAAGTCTTCACATAAAGTTGCACACATCAGTAATAAGGCATTTGTAGGTAATTCCCCTAGAGTATTTAAATTCATGTAAACAAAGACTATGAATATTCTTTTAGGGTGAAAATGCATCAACACAGATAAAATATACTCAAACAGTTGTGTCTTTAAACTATATATTATTTGAACACCACACGAAACCAAAAGAGGCATTACCTATCATTTTAATGAACTAAGAGATGTTACTTATTTGTGAAATAAAAGATTTGATACTTTTTTCAAAGTAATAAAGCAAAGGAAATATTTTGAAAATAAACACAAACCTTTTTCTAGAAATAAATATACATAGTTACTTTAATGTACTGCAGCATAGGAATATTATCCTAGCATTAACCATAACACTCAATCAGTAGTTTAAAAATTTTTTTTTTGTTATCCACATTGGGTCTTGAATCTTCTACCTTGTCAGCTGCCCAACAACTTTCAAAAGAGTTTTATTTTCCTGCTTTAGCTGTTCATTTTCATCTTCTATGTCATCTAGGTCCTTAAAGGGGGGGGAAAGGGAAAAATAATACTTTAAAAATATTCTCAAGGAGATAAAAGCACAAACGAAGAAAATTCTCTTCATTAATTATGAAATAAGGATAAGCTCTGAAAATAACTAGATGGAGTATGTCCTACCTAAAGTAAACGGCCATTACTCGACTTCCTATTGTTACCACAAGCATACAGACCAATTCTTGTCGGATCTTTCAGCTTTTCAAGAAAAGCTAGAAGTCAGGATTTTAAAATTGTGAATCTTTCCATTTTTAATCATGATAAATAATTTAATTTTGTTTTGTTTCACTCCCCCTCCCCAAAACTAAGAGCCAAACACAGCCACATACAGGCCATATGCAGGCTGCAATTTTGTACAAAACTATACAGATACAAGTTCTGGATGTACTTTTACTACTGTATGTGATTTTCAAAGAGTAATTGGGGATGAGACTGAGAAGATGACAGAACTGAGTCACAAAAAGGGATCTAGGACACACAGAACCCATCTAGTTTAAAGTATACATTAAGCTTCTTCATGACATTTTATTTAAGGAAAAGATTTTAAAGCCAACTAAAAAATTGAAAGTCTTTAAAGTAGACATTCATTATCCTGCTCTAAAGGATAGGACCCAGCTTTATTTTCCTTGCATTAATTCTGGCCTCAAATATGCAATGTCTGGTTAATATTAAAATAACCTATTATAAGCTTTAGTTATGAGAAACATTATTTCAAGGCAGAGTACTTATAATTGTTACAAAAGCAGATATTTACAGATTTATCCTTGCAACTTACAATACTGAAACTTGAGATAATCAATTTGAATCACAAATATGTTATAAAAGCAATCTGGTAAATTCAGTACAAAATGATGTAAAAGTTTACCAAAATCAGAATTTGTATTTATTTATGACTAGTGTTCTTTTTGTTTTGTTTGTTTTTGATACCGGGGATCAAACTCATGACCTCACGCTTGCCAGGCAGGTGCTTACACCGCTGAGCTAAATCCCGGGCCCTGCAAATTACTTATGAACTAAATGAATGATGTTAGGAATTAATCTGTTGAAACAAAAACTATGTAATTCCTGAAATCACCAAAACTGTATTTACCTAAAATTTAGAATTATGTATAAAAAACATTCATGGAGCACACTAGATTATAAACTCCCTAAGGGAAAGTTTCATTTTTAGTGTTCACAGTGAATCCTAATACAAACAGTGGAATGCTAGTGTTGAACCAGGATGAAAAGCTACCCAAATCTGAAGTCTTTTTTTTGTATTAAGGATTGAACTTAATCCTTGTATTAAGGATTGAACTTAATGTCACACTGAGCTATCCCCAACCCTTTTGATTACTTTTTACCTTGGGTCTTGCTAAGGCATTAAGTTATTCAAGTAGGACTTAAATTTGTGTTTCTCCTGCCTCAGTCTTCCAGAGTGCTGATATCACAAGTGTGTGATGACTTCCAACTGTCTTAGAGCTTGATTAAAATAGGTCTGCATATAAAGAAAGCTTTTATCCTTTCTTTTTTCATGATTAGAATTAAGATTGCATTGGGGGTTCTGCTTATTTCTCCCTTTCATCTCATGAACAGCCCTCTAAAAAGCAAAATTATAAGATCTTCTCTTATTAGCATATGATTTATTTTTTAAGCCACAAGTAAATTCTGGGAATGAAAACAAAACAAAGAAAAAGAGAGCTATGAAATAAAAATAATAATATTAATATAAAGCTTAGAACCAATGTATTAAGTACAACAGGAGAAAAAAAGTAGTGAAAAATATACACACAAAAAAATCTGGAGTTCCTTTTAGTGAAAAAGTACACATTCTTCACTGATGCAATTTTGTGTCAATTCCCTTACACCTCTATGTTCTTTTTTTTTTTTTGGTCTTTTTCCTTTTTATCGGTACCGGGGATTGAACTCACGACCGCCTGCTTGCAAGGCAGGTGCTTATGCCACTGAGCTAAATCTCCAGCCCCTACACCTCTATATTCTTAATAAGTTTATTCACCAGCCCATCTCCAAATGGGTAAAATTAAGTTAAACTGATCACAGCCTCTAGGAAATCAGTTTACAGAATAGCTCCTACTGCAAACTATTATCACATTAACCAAAGAACTGAACAGTGCAATTAAATAATTTCTTTATAGTGTATATTTTTATTTAACTGCTTCCCAAAAGGAAGCTTCAGAACTGAAATAAATGAAATACTTACTCTGCTCAACAAATCAATTTCTTCTTTGAGTTTTCCAATCATTTCCTCTTTATCTTGCATCAGTCTCACAAGTCTTAGATTTTCTTGTCTTTCTCTTACAACTTCCTGGTAAGCAAAATTACAAAGCGTTACTTGGGAAGTAATTGGTTGTTTATAATCTTCTTACATGGTATACAATTTTAGGCAACAGTGACAGATTCCAAACATTGCTGAAGTATTTTGACATCGAAAGTATCACTGTCAGGATGGTGTTTTTTTAAAAACAGACTTTATTTAATTTTTAAAATAGCAAAAATTTAAAATATCTGTAAGTTAAAAGAAAAAGTCAAACATTCTCCTTTAAAAAGATCCCTTGCACTGGCACAACTGGGAAGCGTGAAGCAGGAATATCACCAAGCTCACAAGTTTGAGGCTCCTCTTGGAAACAGCAAACTCAGTCTTAGGAAAAACAAATAAAGCATATCTTAGATATATGAAGTGTTCTAGTGAGTTTCTTAATATGTCACCTGATAAGGTAAAGAAGCCATAGCACTAATGAATTAAAGAATGAGGAAAACACAAGAGCTATAAAATATGCCCCTCATTAAATTCATATTTATACGTCTTTAATATCTACTACGAGATTCAATGACTTATTTATACCACCACAAGTTATAAACTAGCTTTTTAAAAAAACTGACCAATGTCTTATTTAAAGAAATTTGAAAAATTTACTAGAAGTATAAAGTTCAAGGTGGCTTAGTGGTTTCAACAGAATATTCTAAAGTGAAAAACAATTCTATTTCTGACTGTTAGTTAACTTGACAACTGACAAAAAGAAGAAGCTAAAATAGATCATTTTTTAAATATTTGAACTTTTCTTTTTTTTAAAGCAATGCAGCAGCACAGGCTGGGGCTGTAGCTCAACATCTGCGTACTTGCCTAGCATTCACAAGGCCCTGGGTGTGATCCTCAGCACTGCAATCCCCTGCAACCCTGCCCTCCGCTACCACTCCTCCAAAAGGCAACACTGTTCTTTTAAAAAAAAAAAAAAAATCTTATTTAGAATTCAGGGTGGTGTATGGGGTAGGCCACCTTGGGGGCAACAGGAAGAAAGAGCTGAAAAGGCCTAGGACAGGATTTGGCGTCTTTCCTACTAGCCCTTAGAAAAAGACGTGAACCACTAGCAATTCAATCCTAAGCGCTTCTGAAACTACAGAAGCCAAAAACTCTCTTGAAAACCATAAGCTGTGTATATGCTACAATTTTCAATTTAAACCCATAAATAAAGATCCCAAGTAGAAATGAGTATTAAAGCTTAAGTGTGATCCAAAAATAATCATAATGCAAAAATAAGTATTTTTGTTTTATTTTTTTTGTTTTTGGTGCCGGAGATTGAACTCACCACCTTGCACTTGCAAAGACGCTACCGAGCTAAACCCCTAGTCCCATAATAAACCATTTTTTAAATTAACCTCTACTTAAAACAACCTTTATATCACTGGGAATAATTTCAATTGGGTAAAATGAAACATTTTTAACAAAGTAATTCAATGCCATTAGTAATTTTAGAAGCTGAATATCTATGGAATAAGCTTAGGACTAATAATCATTTAAATTATTCTCAAAAATACTTCTAACCAAGTTTATACTTAAATAAAACTGTTTCAAACACCAAATACAGACCTAAGTCTGAATCCATGGGAAGTCTATTGAAAAAGATCTGTGCACACTAAGGAAACACAGTAGCGCACATTGCTAGCTCAGTTTTCTAAACACTTCAAAAAGACTGTACAACACAAAAAGATAACAGTTGGCAGAAAAAGAATATCCATTAAATATTAAGGAATACAAAAATTTAGTCCATTTCTAAAATTTTAAACATTGTAAGAAATGTTTTTTAACATTAATCAGAAAATACCTAATTACTACGTCTCTAAAAACTAAATACATAAGACAATGATTAAAAGCTGCGATTTGACTTTACCTGGAAAACCCTTTAACACAGTACTACCTTCCATTAGGGCCCTCTTCTTTTCCTTTTATTTGCAATTTCTCTCCCCTACATATATTTATTCTCTCCCCTGGCTACTATGTAACTGAAAGAAGTATTCTGATATGTTCATTTTTATCAATCTTCAGTAATTTATAATTCATACCTTTTCAAGATCTTCAATTTTCTTTTCCAATGTGCTACTTGAAACCAGATTACTTGCAATATTTGTATCTCTGTTATATCTACCAAATCCACCTCTGTCTGTCCGGGGAAATCGATTTGAAACATCATCTTCAGAGGCAGTGGTTGTGCTACAGAAATAAAGATACATATTTATAAAAACTCCTAGTACAAGAAAAATACCAAGAATATTTTCTGTTCAGTACAAACAACATTTCTAAAGGACATATGGTTATAAAAAATGATCTGTTTACAACTGTAGAAATTAACCATTGTTCCAACATATTGAAAAAATGTAAAAAGAACATTAATTCTTTTAATCAATATTCACAGACTATCTGTTAAGTATCAGACATTGTTCTGGGTACTGAAGATATTAACAGCAAATGCAAACCAAGACTCTGCCCTCCAAAGAGCTTTCAGTTTAACAAGAAAGGCAATCATAACACAGCCATATGATCATCACGATCAGATCAGTGTAGACTTCTGTAAGAATTACGACAGAGATCTCTTACACCAGTGACAGCAAACCTTTCAGAACTTTCAATGACAACAAACAGCCCACTGCAGCATGTGTGCCATAGGTTCACCAAAACTGTCCTAAGATGATCCATTAGAAAAACTACTTGACCTTCCATTTTTCTTTTAAAAAGCTCTCATATCTAATGTATCTGAATGACAAAATTTTAAAAACGAACTTCTGGAAAATAAAAAGTAAAAAAGAAAAAAAATTATGTCAAAATGTTTAAGTAGATCTAAACTCATAAAGAAGTATATTTAGGATAGAAAAAAAGAATTACAGAAAGTTGTATAATTTTCCTTGAAAGTATACATGTAGGTAATGTAAAACTACTCTCAATAATATTTATCATTTCATACTTTAAAACAGAATGGTTGGGTGAAAAGCTACTCAAACATGAATTTATACATTCTGAATTAATAGTGCATGTCAATGTTTTTAATTTTTGATGTAACAAATTAATTTGTTTCTTGTTTGCTATATTATCTGTAACAATATAAAAACTACCCCAAAAGACTAAAAACGACACACAATTATCTCAAAGTTTCTGTTGGAAAGGAGTTTAGAAGCAGCTTAGCTGGATAGTTGATTTAGGGGTTTGTAACTCGATACATGGTTGATGTCAAACATACTCAGTTCTTTGCGGCTTGTTGGCCAGAGGCCTCAATTCTTCCCTATGTGGACCCTTCCACTGAGCTGCTGACCACAAGGCAACAGAAAAAGTGACAGGGTATCCAAGACAGAAGCAGCAGTGTCTATCACAACCCAGTCTCAAAAGTGACACAATATCAAACAGCTACCTTATTCCACTGGCCATGTATGCCTGGTACAATGAGAGAGGGCATTACACAAGGTATAAATAGCAGGCAGCAGGGCTCATCGAGAGGTATTTTAGAGGCTTACTAGAGGCTTATTAACTTATCTGATCTAGGTTGGACTAGTGATGATGCTACTTACAAGGGATAAAAGTATACCTCATTTTTTTCTTTTATAGAGTAGGAAGTATTTATTGAAAGAAAGAACTTGGGTTCCAAGTGGGTGACCCTGTATATCTCATTTCTGCTGTTTTAAACAGCAGTGGTATATTGACAGGAATAGGGATAGGTATTTTCAGATAGTTCCCATTATTTTTAAATGAGTTCTAAACTGGCAGTCTCCATTGCAGGATTGTACACTAGATCATCTACTGGAGTTCAGGAGGTAATTATTGGAATCTGTACTATATTTACCTTTTAAATCTAAAAAACACTGAGATGTTTATAGTTCATAAATAATAGATTAATAATCATTCCTTCTTTAATGTCAGGTTGCATCAATCATGCTTTGTTCACATTCAAGTTGTATATTACAGTAATCTGAATGTCTATTCAATGGACTTTAGAAATTATTATCTGATTAAATAAAACTAACAAGATAGGTAAGATTGAGGATGGGAAATTTTATGAAAAAAATTAAACCAACTAGGTAACTACAGAGATGTTCATATGGTTGTTTAACTGATAAAACACAATTAAATCCAATCTCAAAAAGAAAATTTTTATGCTGATTTTGAGACATAAAATGACACTTTTAAGAAATGCAAATACTTATTGAGGCACATCTGCTGTGAGTTATTAAAAAACCAAATATACACTTTAAATCTCTGTATCACAGCCAAAGTATTAAGAAGTAATGAAGATGTAGTGAAAATTAAAGAATTTTGTGACTTTTGTACCATAATTAAAATTTAAATACTAGTCTTTTATCCATTTCTGTACTATTTTTATACTATTTATTACTTTTATAGGATTGTACTGTGAATCCTGTCAAATAGTATAATAAATAAACGTACATACCAACACAGGCATGTAACAAAATTTGGAGAACACTAGTTTAAATTCCTCCATGAAACAGCCTTCAGGTTTCTTGCTTCCTTTTCCAGTTTCTCACTTGTCTGAAGTTTACATTTCATGCTTAAGTCACACCGGACTCTTCTGTTTCTCAAATGTGCCACATACTCTATTTCAAATATTTTCATATTCTTATTTATCCTTTAAATTGAAGCTTTCAACACTCTACAGCACAGAACTACTCAGAGGGATTCCTTGAACTATTTATTACCAACCTATGACAAGATAATTGAAGAAAATTTATTAGTTTTAAGATTCTTTGTTAATGTTAATCAGATTTATTTTTATTCCATAGTTTAAAAGAAATATAAAATAATAAATAAAAATTTAAAAATAGTTACTTTTACTCTTAAATTTCTGAGTTTGTAAGTACTATCTAAATCTTGGTAATAAAAGCCACATTGTTTTTACTCCTAATTTTTTTTATTTAAAGAAAAAAACAGATAAAGGATATAAATAATACATAATTTGAAAAAAAGAAATCACTAGTTGATAAATTACATATTGTCCACTTAGAAATAGTTGTTCAAGTTTCAAAAGTAAAGCATACAAAGTAGACATTTAAATAGTGAGACTGCAAACATTTCTGTTCAACTATCCAACAAAAACATAGTAATATGGTTATCGATCCTACACACTTAAACATACATGCAGTTATATCCTTTAGAGCACTTTCTTTTCTTCTCTTTTTTACAATAGCAATTACACATTTTGGATTTTATTACTCCTACATTTCTTATTAATTTTTACAATGTGATATTTATAAATGATTCTTGTTTATTTCACTACTGAGGATAGCCTTAAGTTGTCTCCATTTGCCTATGAAGGCCTCAAGATCATCCTTTTTTATAGCTGAGTGATATTCTACTGTATAAAAATACCACATCTTGGGGGCTGGAGGTTTAGCTCAGCGGCATAAGCACCTGCCTTGGAAGCAGGCAGTCGTGAGTTCGATCCCCGGTACCAATAAAAAGGAAAAAGACAAAAAAAAAAAAAAAAAAAACAAAAAAAAAAACCACATCTTTTCATCCACTCTGTGGTGGATGGGCATCTTGGTTGTTTCCACGATTTAGCTATTATAAATTGTGCTGCTATGAACATTTGCCCCTAATTTTACTGATGACAAAGCAAGCTTTATTGATCATTTCTGACAAGATATTGTAATACTCATTCTGAGTGTGATAGTAGTAGTAAACTAAATGCAATGGGAGTATTTCAGAGATACAGACCAAAAGCATTAGTGTTGTGGAGAAGTATTATCAGGGATATCACTTGTTAAAGTTTTTATCCAAATGCAGAAAATCTCCTTTTTCAAATTTGCCTTTAAAGCGAAGATACTGCTCAGTGGTAGAGTTCTTAGCATATGCAAGGCCTTTAATTCCTTGTACTGTCTCATGCCCCCGACAAAATCCTCTTTAGTCCTTCAGTAGTACCCAGCTGCAATACTTTATCCAGCAAAATTACAGTGAAATCTAAAATAACTTTCAATGAATAAAAGTAGATTCCTGATTTATAAATTTCCTTTTCACAGATTTTTCTGGTACAGAAAAGATATTATAAAAAGGCTATAAAGGACATGATATTAGATTAGGAGATGTAAGTATCAGAGGTGATAGTTACAAGTCAGAAAAATGAAAGTCTGATAAGATGCTCAGAGCCTACTACAAGTTCATTCCTTGTACTCAGTCTGCATGTCTAGCAATTTGAATTTTTTTCATTAGCTTGTATGCTAATTACATATAATAGATTTTCCAGAAATTTTAGATAGATATTTTATATTAAAAAAAAATAAAATTTAGAGTCCTACCAAATTTGTAAAGTGACAGATAACTTTGAAATGCGCAATACCAAGATCACAATTCACTTTACTAATTATTATTATAGAACCCATTACCACAAGCTACAGAAACTTTCCACCAAAATTTCTAACACATTTCGTCCTTTGACCTTATCTGCCATTAAAACACACCTGACATTGTATCCTTGCATAGAAGGCTAAAATAATTAGCTCAAGAGAAAAGAGGAAAAGGGAGGGAGGAAAAAGCAGCTATCAAATAAGTCTAACTCACATGCTTAAAAAACTGAGGACTGAAGTGGCTTCATATCTTGCCAAAACTCTAAAGGGTTCATCCTAAAGTTCAAATACTTTTGACTGAAACTTCCCTTTGAAAACCAATGTAAAATAACTTAATAGTTGATCAGCTCAATTCCCAAACTAATATTTACTTTTTTAAAGAAAACTCAAATTCAATGCATTAGTGTTTATGCTTAGTGAACTACTAATACAGGTGAGATAGTTGGGGGGAAAAAGTATCCTGTTTTGTTTAGGTTTCTGGCTTTAGAAAGAACAAATACAGATGATGCAATGAAATCCACCAACTTTTACAAATTTTCGTCTAAAAATGCTAAGTTTAGTATACTTCTGAGCTATCGAAAAGTAGATGTTTGATGGTTATTGGTTATACAGCGATGGACCTAATGATGGGGTGATCAGAATATGTAGAGGTACAATGAAATCACTGGAATGAACTAAATTTTTAGTACAAATATAAAAAGAGAATAAACAGCTGAGTAATGTCAATATATAACAAACACATACAGGAAAATAAGAACTACAAAAAAGACTGAGAAGAAAACCAAAACAGTATAAAATCAGCTACCTTACAAAAAAAAAATCAGATTCATTTCAAAGGACCTTTTTTTCACTTTAAAAAGTCCAACTTTCTGTATAATCTAAAAATATCCAGGAAAAAATTATAATGCTGACAACTACCAATAAACAATCAATATACTCAGAAATACAATTGCTTTCTCATGATTTTGTGCTTGCTTAATGAAAAGTTTAAAACAGTATTTTGAAAAGAGTCTAGAGGAGGATTCAAGATGATGTACACTCAGCGCTGATCTCCTGCATCAAGAAAAACCAAGGCCACAAATGAATGCCTACATTTCATGGAAAGGGACCAAGGGAGAACTCCAGAGCTCAGCAAGGGAATGACAAGAATTCTGGAGGGAACAGAGAGGTGGGGTGACAACACAAAGAAAGAGACAAAACATACTGCAAATATGACACCGACAGCCTCAGCCAGGAATAGCTCTCCACTGCCAGCAAAGGTATGCAGACTGCTGTTATTGTAAAGGATCAGCAGTTAACGACAGCAAAGTTCTGTGGTCTTCATTGGCTTTGAATTCAGTTTGGAGAATCGTTTTGGGGGAGGGAGCCTGTGACTGCTTTGCTTCAGAGAAGGGAATCACCTTAGTGTCCTTCCCCAACTCTCAAGAGATGCTATGTATGGAGCCATCTGAGCACAAAGCAGCCAAACCACTATAATCCGCCTGCCCTAGGACCATAAACACCGCATCTAGCCACCCCTGAGAACCCACAAGCAGGCTACCACAAAAGACTAAATCCAACTAGATCCGCCAGTGCAAATGTGGCCCCAGCACACAAGCCCATACAGCATACAAATGGGCCCACCCCCACAAGGGGTAGACCAGCTCCCACTCTGGGGTCTAAGGATTCATCTCCACCACACATACCACCTCTTTGCCCACCTGGTGCCTCAACTATAACTACAGCCTCCAGGAAGCTTGATCATTTACTGGTGAAATTATTTAAATACAGTATGACCAAAAATTGTGTATTATTTTCATTAATTTTTATAAGATAATGCAACAGGAAATATAACAACAATTTTATCAAATATATTCGGTGCAAGAATCAACTGGTTGAAATGACACTTGCCTAAGTGGTTCTCAGGATAATCAATAGTAAACAAACATGCTGCCCAAATGATGCTCAGGATAAACCTAAATTAAGTGGTTAAAAAGACAGTGCTCAACAGTTTCTGCTTTTCTACAGTGAGTCACAGCTACTGCCACTACCATTAGCACATACCTGCTGAGGGCTTGAGAACCCCTCTGCCCCTGCAGCCTGCACTGCCAGCACCATGAACACTGAAACACCTGCAATCCACAGCACAGACGCATTCAGACATCAGTGATGCTAACTACAGATGAAGTAATCAGAGAAGCAACATTTCCACACTGGGAAGCAAAGCCAAAGCGCCTATTCAACCAACAGCTACAGCCTATATTGATGAAAAGTCTTTCCCTGTAAAAACCACAATTTAAAACTGGAAGCAGTAATTGTTACAACAGATACCCCGACATGAACATAGGGACATAAGAAGTACGAAAAAGCAGGGAAGCACACAGCACGCTAGTAATTCCACTTTGGGGGGCTGAGAGGGCTGAGAGATGGAGCCTACCACAGGCAATTTAGAGCAAGAGACTGCCTCAGAATTACAAATCAAAAGGCTCGGGGAGGTAATTTAATGGGATGGTGCTGTGTGTGGTGAAGATAATGATAATGGAGAGAAAGGAGTAAGTGGTGGCAGGGAAAAGGAACAAACGAGGAAGAGCAAGGCAGGCGCTGGCTGGCTAACCTGCGGGAGCAGCAGGGGAAGGAAGGGAAAGAAGGTGGGCGAGACATGAAGAAAAGGAAAAGCCAGGATGAACGAAACCTCACAGGAACACAGTAATTCTCTTTAAACAGATACCAACTTCAAAGAAATCTATTAATACATGAAAACCACTTCAAAATAATGATCCTGGGCCGGGGATATACACAGCTCGGTGGCACAGTGCCTACCAGGCAAGCATGGGGTCATGAGTTCAATTCCTGGTACAGGGTGAAGGGTGGGAGACAGCAAAATAATGATCCTAAGGAAACTCAGCAAGATACAAAACAATACAGGTAAACAACTTAACAAAATGAATAAGACAATTCATGATCTGAATGACAAATTTAACAAAGAGATGGAAACTAAAAATATAAAGGAACCAAACCCAAATCTTGGTGATCCACAATTCAATCAATTAAAGAAATACAACTGAAAGTTTCAACAACAGACCAGAGTATGCAGAAGAAAGAATATGTGAACTTGAAAACAAGAAAGAAAAAGATAATGGAGGGAGGGTTGGAGGCAGGGAAAAGAAGGAGGGAATTTAAAGAAAGATAACGAGACACCATTCAGCAAACAAATATTATTAAAGGCCCAAAGGTGAGGAGAATAGAAAAGGCACTGACAACTTGTTAACAACGTAACAATTGAAAATTTCTATAATTTAGAAAAAGGTATGGATGTTCAGGTCCAGGAAGGTCAAAGGACTCAAAGCAGGATTAGCCAAAAAAAGATGCTGTGAAAGACATAAAGTGGCACCTCTCATAAGGGGCCTCAGACACCAACAACTTGGATTATGACAGAATTTTAGGTTTAACTTGTGACCAAAGTCTTGAGTTATGACCAAAAACCAGCTGCTTGTGTAGCTGTAAACAAAACCCTGAGATGCCCGAAAAACTACGTAAGCATACACAAGAATCAGTGTGAGCCCAGGTGCGCATGTTTGTGGATGTGCTTTTGGTCAGTGCTTTATATAATTGCTATAATTACTGCTATCAAAACAGACCTTAAAAAGCTAGAAAAGAAGCTAATGAAGGCAAGATAAAGCAATCCCAACTGAAAAGGAAACTATGTAGAAATATAAGAATGGCATTCAGTAACCAATCTTCCTAACATGTGCACCAAGTTGAAATCTACCATCTTGACAATTTCACAGAGAAAAGATTTGTATAAGGAAGCTAATGTTGCTAAATGTGTTACTCAAATTAGTAAGTCATGATCAAAAGCGTCAGATGAGGTAGAAAGGCTACAGTTAGTAGGAATAAACAAAAAGCAGATGGCAAGCTACAGCCTATCTGAGTCTGTAATTTGTGAAAAAGCTAGAGCTATAAATGCACATCTCATAAAGGATAATCCATCAAAAATGATAATGGTAAAGCATTTTATGCCAGTAAAGGGTAGTTTCACAATTTCAAGTGAGAAGCAGGGTAACTACGCATAGTGAAGCAGCCAGTGCAGATAAAAGGGCTGCTGACATCTACATATACCACTCTGAAACAAGGACACAGAAAATGGCTTTTGCTGTCATCAAGTTTTCAACTGTGAGGAAACTAGCCTTTTCTGGCAGAAAATGCTCAGAGAACATACATTACCCAGAAAGAGGAGAAAATGCCAGATCACAAGCCTATGAAAGCTAGAAAACGAAATGCAAACAGATTAAATTCCCCAAACAAAAGACACAACTACACAAATGAATTTAAAAAATCAGAGAGAGAGATGATTCTAACAGGAAACTCTAGACAAAGACATTGTGATGGTTTGTAATTAGATGTCTCCCCGACTCTCTCTCATAACTGGGAGTTTGGAGAGGTTACTGGATCATGAGAACATCACATTTACCAGTGAATTAGTGCACTGTGAGTTTACAGCTAAAAGTGGCTTGAGAAGTAAACCTGGTGAGAGACAGTAGGTCACTGGGGGCATGGCCTCCCTCCCTCTTCCCTTGATCCTCCTCTTTGCTCCCTCCCTCCCATGCTATAAGCTCTTTTCCTCTGCCAAGTCCCTTTGATATGCCTCCCTGAAACCTCTACAAACTGTGAGTCAAAATAAATGTTTCCTCCTTTAAGTGTTGGGTGTCAGGTATTATTTCTCAGTAGTGAAAAAGTAACTCGGGCTGGGGATTTAGCTAGCAGCATAAAGCACCTGACTGGCAAGGTCATGAGTTTGATCCCTGTATTTAAAAAAAGAAAAAATCAATAACTAAAACAGAAACCTACAGACTAAAAATTAAAGAAATGGAAAAAGAAATTCCATGCAAATGCATACACAAATCAAGGAGTAGTTACACTTAATCAGACAAATCTTAAGCCAAAATCTATGAAGAACACAAAAGACTTTACATGACAAAGAAATTAAGAAGCTAGAACAAGTACACATACAGATGCATCCAATACCAGATCACTCACACATATAAAGGGAAAGTAGAGGATCAAAAAAAATGTGAATATTATAGCTGAGGATGTAACACCACACTTTTAGCAATGTACAAATCATCCAGCCAGAAAACCAACTAATATAAGCATAAAAATTAGTTCACATTATAGAACAAATGAACTTAACAAGCACCTATGGAACATTTTATACAAAAAGTGAAGAATATATGAGGTGCGATCAAAATATATAGGGAAGATTTACATTTCTAAAAATTTATTACAGTAAAAACACGCTGCCATTAATCCTCTTCAAAATACCTACCCTTTGTTTCTAGCATACTTATTCCATCATCCATGCCACTTGCTGAAATAATTCTGGAAGTGTTTTTTCACATCTTCACAAGGTGCAATAAAAAATATTGTGAAGGTGCTGCAAACAGCCATTCAACTAAAAGGCAGGCTTGTAAAAACACTATAGGGTCCTCATCCACTAGATCTGGCATTTTGCAATCTTTGGCTCTTCCCTAAGCCAAAATAACCATGAAAGACAAATGTCTTTAACCAATTCAGGACTTTAAGGCAGCCATAACAGTGGTAAACAACAACAACAACAAAAAATTCCAGAAGAGGGCTTCCGGAACTGCTCCAAGAAAGGCGAGCAAGATGGACTAAGTGTGCTTAAAAGTGAAGAGGAGTATTGTAAGGGCCAACAGCAATATGACTTTTGCTGTAATAAGAATGTTAAAAATTTACACTATCACTGTATCACTGTATTTTATTTTTTTATCATATTGCATACGGTACTCTCATCAGTGTGTGGCATACTCTCCAGGATATATCATATGTTACAGCATAAAACAAATCTCAATGATTTTTTTTTTTTTTTGAGATAGGGTCTTACTAGGCAATTCAGACTGACCTTGAGCTCACTTTGTAGCTCAGGCTTGTCTCAAACTCACAATCATTCTCCTGCCTCAGCCTCCCAAGTACAGAGATTACAGTTGTGTGCCACCACGCCTGGCCAATAAATGTTAAAAAAAAATTGAGACCATGTTATATAGGGTTTCTGACCACAATGTGATAAGACTAAAAATAAACAAATGATGCATATAGAAACTATATACATTTACAGAAATTGAACAATATATTCCTAAACTGCCAATGGTCATTAAAGAAATAAAACCTATATATCAAATCTTGTAGCAAAGAGAGGGGATAAAAAAAGAAATTAAGATGTGCTATATACATGTATTGTCTTAGTTACTCTTCCTCCTCTTCTTCTCCTCCTTCTCCTTCTTTTTCTTTTCTTTCTTTCTTTCTTTTTTTTTTTTTTACTGAACCCAGGGCTTCCAGCTTGCTAGGCAAGTGTTCTACCACTGACCTAAATCCCCCGCCCCAGTTACTTTTCTTCTTGCTGAGACACACCCAACACTCACAAATTAAATAAAGGAGAAAAGGTTTATTTGGTGCAGTTTATGGAAGTTTCAGTTCATAATTGCTGGCTCCAAGGCAGAGTGACACATGGCAGAAGTAAAACTGTTCATGGCAGCAGAAGGCAGTAAAAGCAACCAGAGGCAACAAGACACATGCCAAACCAATTAGTGCAGTGATTTATTATTCACACACCCTTATTCTCAGCATCAGTCATTCTAGATTCAGCCACCTCTGAAAAGGACTTCATGAGGCTCTGGGGTGTATCTAGACACAAACCATAACATGCACCAACTCCACATAAGGATACATACACATGTTATGTACTGCAAACATGTACTAAAAATTACCTAGTTTTTCTTTTTTAAGTTTAATTAAGTTTACTGGTAGAAATTAGGTATATATAATGATTAGCTCCATCATAAGGAATTTGTACCTGTACATGGTATACCTGGATTTGGTTGCAAAACAAGTCTCTGGCCCAGAAGAAACTGCTGCTTCTGGAACGAGTCCTTTCTTACAAGGAAGACTCAACCAGCAGCAGGAAGCTTCTGATATGGAAACTACCGAGTCCAGAGCGGGACCAGGGTCCAGCTCACCAGGAAGCAAAATTCTTCCGGCTTAGTCATCCCATGGCCATCATCAGGAAATCATAGTCTAGTCCTATAGCATAAAGCCTGTTGAAATTATTCAAATTAGCCAACCTAAAATTTCCACCCTGGCTACCTTCTTTTTCCTTCAGAAACTCCAATAAAAGTTCTGGCCTAAACCTTAAAAAAAGAAGAAAGAAAAAACTTGGTAGCATATAGCAAAAAGCAGCTAATCCCAATAAATGCCTACATCAAAAAAAATAGGAAAATTTCAAATAACCTAATGATATTCCTCAAGAATTTATTTCACCAATCACAGATTACAAGAAATATAATCAAGAAAGCTACCAAACAATAGCTACCAAAAAAAAATCTAGCATCCATTTAACCAAGGAAATGAAAGATCTTCCCCAAGTATGAAATACTGCTGAAAAAAATGGAAACAGACACAAAAAAGGGAACAACATACTATACATAGTCTTAGAAGAATACTGTTAACATGTCTAATTCCAAGTCTATCCATCACCATACCAAAAATCAACTCAAAGTGGCCAGACTAGTGCCACAGACTTATAATCTACCTATTCACCCAGTAATTTCACTATGTAGTTAATATCTTTATACCACCAATTTAATGGCTGCATTGTAACAGTGTGTGTGTGTGTGTGTGTGTGTGTGTGTGTGTGTGTGTGTGTGTATAAATGCTGTGACTTATAACCTATCTCATCACTAAACATTTAAGTTACTCCACTATGGAGAAACATACGTGTTCATTTCTGGTATATTAAATATATTACCTATAGTAAAATAATTATATTTATACTATGTATTATAGTATAATATATACTGTATAATACAAAATTAATTATATTTTCTTATATAATACAGAATTATATTTAATTTTAAAAATTCACTATATTTAGTAGCTATTTCATTAAATATACTTTGTTGCTCAAATATTATCCCTTCAAAGCTAGAAAACATCTTGCAAATGTCATTTATAACATTCAATAAGAATACATAAAATTATATACTCTTCATTATTATCTTAACATGAGTCTCTCAACCAAGTACCTTACACCTTGGAATAAAACAATAAACATATGGCATGTAATAACCATTTTGGTTTTGGGGGGAGAACTTCCAACAAAACCCTATGAAAATTTTCTATGTATTAAAACAAATATTGCATAAAATTTATACATGAATTTTATAGCATATTATATATTATGCATTTATATACATTTCATATTACCCCAAAACGATAAGCAACCCAACTGCTCAATAACTGATAACTGATAAATACAATGCAGTATATTCATGCACACTGCGAAATGGATAAATCTTAAACACATTATACCAAGTGAAACCAAATATACACAAAAGAGCACAAATTGTATGTTTCAATTTATATAAAACATCTAGTCTAAACAAATTTACAAAGAAAACATTTACTGGTAGCTAAGAATTGGTGAACAGGAAGAATAGTGACTGTTTAATGACCATGAACTTTCAGGGCAGAAGAACCAATGCTGCAAGCAGACAGTAGTAACGGTTGTACAATGTTATGAATATTGCACTAGTAACTGCTGAGTTGTATGCCTCAAAAGACTGACTTATGGAAATTCCATCTCAATAAAGCTTTCTGAAAACAACAAATGAGAAACAGTATGTTCAGTTTTAGAGGTTAACTTCCAAAGAAATGTAATATGTAAAATGTACTTCAAAGTAAAACTATAGGGCTCAACGTGGCTCTATGGTAGAGGGCTTGCATAGCATGTGGAAGGACATAGGTTTAATTTCCAAGCATGGCAAAACAAAAAGGGAAAATATGCCAAATATTATTGCATGGTTTCTCTTTCGTAACTATGCAGACGTTTTAGATTAAATTTCAAGGACATAATTAAAACAAAAGTTATTTTCAAACATTACAATAGCTGAAACAAAGTTGAGAGTATGATAGAATATGAAATTCAGGGCCAGATATGTAGAAGTTATTCCCCCTCTGCCACACAAATTTTTAGAGCCTGTGTTGAACAGAAAAAAATCTAGCCATTGGTACATTCCAGTTATTTGGAGTCTAAATAAAATAAATCAAACTTCCACATGGCCTCTTATTGATACTAGGCACATGAGTGTACCAGGAAGTGCTGGCAAAACTTGCCTGGTAATATCTGCTTAATCTCAGCTTCCTCATTTGTAAAATAGGAATAATAAAATCATTTCCTTCATAGGACTACTGAGGAATTAGCTGAATAAAAAGTACTTATAAAAACATCTGATACATAACAAATATTATATAAATTTTACTTGCAACACAGAAAAGTCCACAAATCCACCAGCAAAGAATTCAGCCCACAAAATATACCAACACAGCAATGAACTGTAAATTACCACATTGCTATTTTCACATCCTTTTGTAAAATTCACTAACCAAAACAACTATAGCTGTTGTATGCCCGAATAATCTGTTACTATATGCTAACACAGAAGTGAGAGATCTTGAAAATGAATAATTTCTTTTAAAAGGGTCACATAAACCCAAAAAGACACTGTCTCTCTTCAACTAGTAGGATATACATCTGGACTTCCTTGGTATAATTTTTTTTTTCATTTTTACAGAATCTAGCTGGTTTTTCTGATGTGATCCTTGAACGACAACCAAGGAAGTTTTCTTTCTACTCTATGGTTCTCAGTACAATTGTGCAGAAAAGCAAAAACTAAGTTTTAAAACAATGTTATAAAGTCCCATTTAAGAAAATGGTTAATATAGCTCTGTTGCAACATCACAAAACCGCATAAAATTACATTTCTAAATAATTCATTTTCAAACTTAAATAGATTTTATTCAATTCCCTATGAAATAACAGAAAAATCAAGCAACAATTGAAGTTCTACATGTCTCTACTAGGTCAAAAACAACAGAATTGCCAGACATGGATGTACACACCTACAATTCTCGCACTTTGGGAAGATAAAACGGAAGACTGCAAGTTAAACTGGGCCTGGGCAATGCGTTCACGAGTTATTGCCGAATGTGCTGTTAGGACGTGGGACCTGTCAGACAAGGGGTTCTCTGAGCACACAACCTGGAAAGGTGTGTTCTTTAGCCCTGGGGCTCCTCCTTTCTATCTGCCTCCTGGCTCCCATGGGTTGCTATGTTCTCCTCTGCCATGCCCTTCCCATCATGGTATTTCTGCCCTAAAACCAACCACCTGGACCTTCTGACACTGTGAGCCAAAGAGATCTCCCTTCAGGTTGCAGGTGTCAGTATTTTGTTTCAGAGAAAAATAACTAATATGGACACATTGCTCACAAACTTCATCAATGACATACTGCAAGAACCTAATAAAAATGGTTAGCAGTGTTATATATGTTATATGGTTATGAATATATAACATAAACATGACATTTAAAAAAAATGACATCCATAAAAATAAGTGAAGTTTCCACATAGATATGGGCATCAAGGGTTATAGCTAATGAGTTACTGTTAAGTTCGAGGAGTATTATCTAAAATCAGATTGAAACTTACAAAGCTACATATGGAAGGCAGGCTGTGACTCACATGGAACCAGCTGGTATATGTTTGTATTGCTTATAGTTACACCCAAGTGTGTTTTGTGTTTTCCTGCATCACTTGGTTGAGCTGGGTACATTTCTCTACATTTACCTTGTGTTCCTTATAAGCAAAGCTATGAACAAATAAATGTGAAATCCGAGTTAGGATTAAATTATTTATTAATACACTGAGTGACTGAAAAGTTCCTAGATCAGCCCACAAAAAAATTTTTTTGTACCAGGGATCAAACTCCTGACCTCACGCTCACCAAGCAAGCACTTCTGCTGCTGAGTTAAACCTCTAGCCCAGCCTCCCCAATTTAGTGAGACATTGTCTCAAAATTAGGAGGAAGGTGGAAGGGAGGAGAAAGGGAAAAGGAAGACTGGCACATTAATGACACCTTAAACAGTGAGTTCAAGGCCAGCCTGAACTATATAGCAAGATTTTGTCAAAAGAAAAAAATTCAGTATCAGGGAAGAAAAGCCCTGATACGGTTACATGAATCATAAAACCACAATAACATAAAACTTGCAGATATTTATTATAACTCACTTCTTGCTCAAAGAAAATATGTTTTTTAAAAAAAGGAGCCAGGACATAGCTCGGCAGCACAGTGCCTGTTTCAGTGTGAGGTCATGGGTTCAATCTCCAGTACAAAAAACCCAAATTTTTCACAGACCTTCTCCTCATCTGGGAAAGAAGATGCCAGCTGTCTGATGGGCTAAGTAAGGTTAAGTATGTATAGGAGCCTTGCAAACTATTAAATCGATTAATGCTACTGAGGGTAGACTGGAGGCTGAGAAGCACTTACTACTTTGTATAAATGTTACTTAATAAGACTAAATTACACACAGTTGTGAAAACAAAACAACTAGTTAATTATGTAAAATAAAACAATAGTTAAGAGTCTTAAGTTTCCCAAGTTTTTAATCAGTATCACTCCTGATATGTGAAATACATGCTTAAATTTAAACAGTGAATGACACATCTTGGCTAAACCTGCCTTTTCCAAGTGCTTCAGAATTGCTTTATCTTTTTTAAAATGTAAGCAATATACTATATACTTAACATAGTGAACATCCTACTAATAAAATTACACTGAAAAAAGAAAAATTACAACCCCACAAACACATGGCATTGATTGGTCTTTCTTAAATTTTGATTGTAAGAAAGCTCATGTCCCCATCTCCAAATAGTCCTCTAAAGTCATTTGAAATGAAAAACAGTGAATATAAGAGATATTCTATACAAACAACAGTTCACTCCACCTTAAAGTACAGCATAATTAGTCTGTGCAATAGACTTAGTGCTATACTTGACATTTGTGATAAAAAAAATTAAATATTTAGCAATTTGTAAGAACATAAATAAAGTAAGTTTTCTGGGCACTTAAACTGTTTAATAACCATTTGAAAGTCGTGTGCATTGCATAAGTTATTTTAAAGGTTACCGAAAACTTTTTAAAAATATGTAATATCAACTTTTCTCCTTTACTCAATTCCTAACTTTTGTCACCTTCATTTGTCAGCAGAAACCCTCATGAAGAACACCCATTCTCTAGTCACTGCTACAACTTGCAGATGGATTAATGATGGCAATTAATTTTTATATAATATCTTCTTATCAGATAACATAATTTCAGTTATAGATTCTAGGTGTATGTATTTGGTTATTTATTTATACTTTTCAGGCCAGCAAAATGAAATTGTTGTAATTCTGAAAAATTACTAGAAACTTACAAATATTTTTAACAGTAATAAATAGGGTCAAACTTTTAAAAGCTAGAAAGTAACAAACCACTTATCCTAGGCTATAAAAATGAAAGTACATGAATATATCATAAATAAAATAATCTTTTTTTTTTTTTTGTCTTTTTCATTTTTATTGGTACCAGGGATTGAACTCACGACTGCCTGCTTGCAAGGCAGGCATTATGCCACTGAGCGAAATCCCCAGCCACAAATAAAATAATCTTAAAAGCTTAAAAATGTATGATATAGAAAGAAATTTTCCCTGATTTAACAAAATGACATGTCAATAGAATCTCTGATGAAGATTTACTTTTAAAAAGTATTCCAAAAACAGGTTTTAGTACAAGAACACAAATCTGTCATTCATAATTTGAAACTCTATTCATACTAAATATGAAAGTGGTACAGAAAACTTTTTAAGTTATCAAAATTTACTGTTATTTCTCAAATAAAAAACTGATGATGAAAAACTTCTTGATTTCAGAATATGGTCTGGGAATAAGTCAAATCAAAGCTTTTCCAAAGTGACTTCTGGCAAAAATATTCTTTTCACTTTCAACTGTTCATAGTAACTAAAAATACTACAATGAAAATAAAATTAGCAGCACAACCAATGAGTGTTTTTCTGTGTGCCACAAATGGTTTCAAATCTACTAACTCTACTGCGATTATCTTGATTTTCTTATCTCTCTCTACTGGTAATACTCTGGCCCCTATAAAAATAAAAATTAAATTTTACACACACATACATAATTTTACTCCTACACAATGTTTTATGATGGAATATATCAAAAATAGCTTAAAGTTTAACCCCTGAATAGATAAACACAAGGTTTTACATGTATAAATCTACCATATATGGTCTGGTATATTTAGTTAGTAACATGCAGGTTTTAAAGTCAAACTGCCTAAGTTACAATTCAGGCTCTGCTACTGACTATGCTTATAACTCTAGGGAAATAATTCTCAAATTAAAATTGTATTTACTTTATAAAATAACTGTGAAATAAGATTCTCATGTGAAGTACTTGAACAGCAGAAGAACTCATCGATCTATGGCTATTAGCACAAATATTAGCTATACTTCTGCAAGGTCTATGGTCTCAAAGGGAAAAAAGGAAGTTAATTTCTCTGGTAATTTCACTAAACAACTGCTCATACTTAATTCCAATACTGTTCCCTATACATATATGTAACAGCCATACCACCCTGAATGCGCCCGATCTCATCTGATCTCGGAAGCTAAGCAGGGTCGGGCCTGGTTAGTACTTGGATGGGAGCCCTATACATATATATATATATATATATATATATAAACAAACACACTCTTGTAGAAGGGATATTCATTGTGCAGGTAATACTGAAGCTCTAATGTCCAATATGATAGTAATGTATTTAGAGAATTATTTGGAAGATAATTAGGTTTAGATGAAATCATGAAGGTGGAGGTCCTCATGATGGGATAAGCAGTCCCTAAAAAGCAACATCAGAGTGCTTGCTACTATCCCTGACACATGAGGACACTGTAATAAATGGCCATCTCTAAAACAAGAAAAAAAGCTCTAAGACCCTGGATTCAATGATGGCGAGGGGATGCTCCCAAAAACTCAAGTATGCTTACCTTTTGTATCTGCCTGAAACTGTTCTAGATGATTCCTGTAAAATAAAAGTAATGACAAGTCAGTTTGGAGGTTTGTATAAGGGTAAGTACACAATTATTGATTTTTTAAAATTACTAGAAGGTATCTTATTTTGAAAGAACCGACTGATAAAAAAATAGATAAAGGATATCTAATTTTGAAAGAAGCAGTTTAGAGCAATTACTCTTATTCCTATATAAATTCATGCTTCTCATCAAACAAGACCACACATGATTTTCAAGCCCAAACCAACTATTTTAATTTCTTTAAAAAGTATTTCAAGGGCTCATAAAATAGACAAGAAGGACATCATTCTTCAGTCAACTTAAATCCTCTGACACGGCAATGGACATTTAAAAAATATAATCGTTATAATATATATTCCCCCCTTTGCCTTTTCTATGTCCTCAATACAATTTAGCATATACACAGAGTGATCCTTTAAGCACCACATATCACTTTAAAGAAAAAGCAAGAACATATTGTATTGTGATTATAAACTTTGAAAATAAAGAAAAGGATTGTTGAAAGTTATATACTAACCATTAGGATAGAAACAAACTGCCTTGCAGCTAACCAGTCATTTGGCTGGTCTGAATTTCAAGTATTTTTTGTAGTTTCATTTTAATAAAGCAGGTCAAATTATATGGCTTTGTAAAAATTGACAACCTTTTTTCTTAAAAAACCATAATTACCCTTTAATCATTAAGTCTCTTAGAGAAACTCTACAATCAAAAGAACTGATCTGGTTAAAATGAAAGAATAAGCTCCCTATGTAAGATGAGTCTTGCAGAGTAAACTAGTAAATACTGACTATATGGTTAATAAAAGACAGAAATGTAAGGAAACAGAGAAGTAAGTTCCAAGAAGTCAGGCCACTCAATAGCTATCAGACCGAGGATTTAAACTTCTACTACTGAATAACATTGATGCCGATTTTACTAGGTTGAAGGCATTAAATGACATAAATGAGTAAAACAACATAACCCTTTACAACTGGTTAACAATTCAAATTTGGTAACTAAGTTTTTGTTTTGTTTTTTGTTGTTGTTGGGTTTTTCTTGTTGTTGTTGTTTTGGTACCAGGGATTGAACTCACAACCTCATGCTTGCCAGATATGTGCTTATACCACTGAGCTAAATCCTCAGCCCATAACTAAAGTTTTTAAAGTTAGCTAGGATTTGGAAAAACACTAATTCCATCCTAATAAACTCCACGTAAATAATAGTCATTATAATAACCTAAATCAATTAAATGTAACTTTTAAGTTTTTTATTTATGCATCTTATCTAACTAAAATATAACCTGCTGGAAGACAGAACTCCCCTTTCATTCCTTTATTTCTCCCCTAAAACCTAGTTCAGCCAATATGCAAATAAAGACACAAGATACAACCAAAAAATGTGTTCAAGTAAGTTATTACAGTGAAAGACACACTGCTATTAATCCTCCTCCCAATTTCCCCCTACACACACACACACACACACACACACACACTTTGAAAAGACTTATACCATCATTCTTCCTATTTCCTGAAGCAGTTCTGAAAGTCCTCTTTCATGAATGTCTTTAGTGGGGCTGTTATGGCTACCCTGAGGTCCTAAAATTTAAAACATTTACCTTTTATGGTCACTTTGACTTTGGAGAACAGCCAAAAGTTGCAAAGTGCTTGATCAGGTGAACAAAGTAGATGAAAATACACTGTATGTTTTCACAAGCCTACCATTCCATGAGACAGTACTCAATAAAGCATTAATGTATTTGTCGTCACACTTTATGAGCACATTCACAAATGAGGATCTTCAGACTTGCTTCAGGAAGTGGCAAGAACAATGCGATGTGTTTGAAGCAACAGGGAATATTTTGAGGGGAATTAATGAAAATGTCCTTTAACAAATTTTGAAAATTTAAATATTCATTATTTTTTAAACTACCCTTTACCCTTACCTTGAGGAATAATTTCCTGAACAATCTACAGTTAACAGAAACTACCACTGTGGAAGTGACAGATTCTGTGTGTATGGACCTCATTGCATGAAATAACTACTGCACTTCTGAGATTCCATGTTATGACAGTTTAGACAAAGACATTTTAACTCTCCCAGGGAATCAGCTGGGTTTATTACAAAAGCAACAAGGCCATCTTTAAAGTTTCTTTTCTGCCTATCATTATAAAGCTTTCTATCCCCTAACAAAAGGGAGACGAATCTTTGTATTTTGTGTAGAAAAGATACAAAAATATTACTCATATATATCCATTCAATGTAGAATGTGCTGATTTCAGGTGATTTCACATGGAACTTTCTCCCTTAGATTTTCATAAGTAGTATTTTGATTACCATTTTATAAAGGTTATAATGCCCTAATATTATCCTGTATAAACTAAAACTGTATACATGCCTTAAATGGTACTGGCTAAATATACATGACAAAAAATAATAATGCCAGACTCACCACTATAAAATACCAAAATACCATACTTCTCTTTCTAATTAGATTTAAAATACTATAGAACATGCCACATTAGATTCATTGTCCACACCCTTTCTTATGCAAATGTAATAAGAGGAACTGCTAAAAGAAAGCAACCCTTACCATATTTTGAGTGGTGTAATACTGATGTATCAACTGAAGTAGTATGAACAACCTGGCAACAAATAATATTTTTGAGGCTTGAAACAGTCACTTTCCATAAGATGGTAAAATGTGTTAATATGGATGTACAGGGAAATTTTAACAAACTATAGTAGTATGAAATGGAAAACATTTGCAGCAACACTTGAATGAGGTAACAATAATTTTACATTTCAAACAATTATAAATGACTTAAAGTCAGCATTAGATTACTCTTTGTAACCAGTTACTTAAAACATCTCAAAGTTTTACAAAATTTTCTAAAATATGTTTTTATTAGTATCTTGATTTTAAAGCTTTTTAAAATTTTTATTTTCATAATATATTTTTACAGTATATAATGATTACATTCATTGTGAAGCATTGGTACATATGTTTTTGGTTCCCATATTTTCACTTACATATACTGATTATATCCATCCACTCTATGATCTACCCACCTTTACAACTACGGTCTCCTACAGTTATTTTTTTCCTCCAGCCAACAACTGGTCTCCATTCTACTCTGATGACTTTTTTTAAGATTTCACATAGTAGGAAAAACATTCGATACTTGTCTAACTCTGATTTATTTCCCTTAACATGATCTTCATTTTCATCTATTTTCCTGCAAATGACATAATTTCATTCTTTTTTATGGCTGAACAAGACTCCACTGTGTATATAAACACTAATTTTTAGTTTATCTGTTGACTGGTATCAAGGCCAGTTCCATATCTTGGCTATTGAGATCTATGATGCAATAAATATGTAGATATAGGTTTCCTATATAAAATGACTTAATTCCTTTGAGTAGGCATCAAAGAGCAGTGTAGCTGGGTCATAGGGTAGCTTTACTTTTAGTTGTTTAAGGAACCTCCATACTGATTTCCATAGTGGCTATACTAATTTACATTCCCATACGCAACGATACCCCTTACCCCCGCACACACAAACACACACCCTGTATTCTTGCAAGCATTTCATTATTCTTTGTATTTTTGATGATAGGCATTCTGACTACGTAAGATAGAATCTCAATGTAGTTTTCATTTGAGTTTATCTAATATGTTGGTCATTTTTCCATATACTTGTTAGCTACTTGCAATTCTTCTGAGTACTGTCTGTTCATTTCCCAAGGACTAGCCCATTTATTTTTTGGCATCTTTTACTTTTGTGCATATTCCACATCTTAATCCTCTGTCATAAAAACAAAAGACAAAGACTTTCTTTCACTCCGTACATGCTTCCCTCTGTTGGCTGTTTCCCTTGCTGTGAAGAAGCTTCAACATTTGACGCAGTCCTAATTGTTGTTTTTGCTATTGTTTCCTGTGCCAATGGAGCCCTATCCAAGAAGTCTTTGCCTGTCTTGACTTCAAGTATCTCCTTTACATTTTGTGCTAGTAGTTTCAAAGTTTCAGGTCCTATATCTAGTTCTCTGACCCACTTTGAATTGATTTTAGCACTAACACATAGGAATCCAGTTGCAATCTTCTATATACATGGATAACCAGCTTCATAGTACTACTGATTAAAGAAGTATCTTTCATAATAGTCCCTTTGAAAAGAATCTAAAGGCTGTAGCTGCTTGGTTTTGTTCCTGTGTTCTCTATTCTATTCCATTAGTCTATGTATCTATTTCTGTGCCAGTAACATGCTGCTTGTGATATTATAACTTTGCAGTATACTTTGAAATTGAGTATTGTGATGCCTCCATCCTCACTCTTTTTTCCTTACGCCTGCTTTAAGTATTCTGAGTTTTACAGGTTCTCTTGCTGCTACTTCTGTGAAAAATGGCCTTGGAATTTTGATGAGGACTGCTTTCAATAGCATGGCCACTTTAACAATATTAATTCGGCCAGCCCAAGAACAAGAACATGGCATGAGGTCTTTCCATCTTCCAGTATCCTCTGATTTCTTTCTTAAAGGGTCTATAATTTCCACTATAGAGGTCTTTCACTTCCATGGTTAGGCTGATTCCTATATATTTTATTTTGTTTTTGAAGCTACTCTGAATGGAACTATTTTCTTGATTTCTTTCTCAGCTAGGTTCATCATCAGTGTACAGGAAAGTTAATGATTTTTTAAAGTTGATTTTGTATCCTGCTTTGCTGAATTTGACAACTTTGAAAGTCAGTTAAGTCTACGGGGTCTTGTAAGTAGAGAACCCTCTCTTCTGCAAGTGAGATGATTTGCCTGCCTCCTTCTCTATTTGTATCTGTACTGCTTATCTTTTTCTTGCTATGTTCAAAATACCACATACCCACACTTCAATGGAGGAAATAGTTATCTGGCCCCTGATTTCAGAGGTTTCAGATCATGGGCAACTGGCTCCTACACACGAATATTCCTGGCAGAAGGGCATGATGGAGCAAAGCTGCTCATTTCTGGGCAATTGGGAAGCACAGCACTGGAAGACAGTGCCAACAAGAGATGTATCTTCCAAAAGTAAGTCCCCAGTGTGCTGCTTCCAACTGGGCCCTACCCAGAACAGAACATTCAACAATAAATACCAGTGCATCACTCCAGGGATTAGCGTAGCATCCCCACACCCGAACCATCTCTCCAGCAATCTCTTAGTGATATTTAAGATTAACAGGCACATTATCACTATTATGTCTTTCTGTAGTCTAATTGCTCTGGCTACAATTTTAACTATAGTATTGGGCTGGAGTGGTAAGAGTAGACACTCTTGTCTGATTCTTGATTTTAAAGGAGATACTTTCAGTTTTTATATATTCAATATGAAGTCATTACATATAATTTTCTACACAGCTACTATGGTGCAGCTCAAAAAATTAGAACTGATATGCATAATCAGATCATTCCATGCTCATATCCAAGACACTGGGAACAATCAGAATTTAAGCTATTACTAATACTGTCATAGTTAAGACTCTGAAGCAGAAATATAACACTCAAGCTTATCGTTTTCTGGTAACTCTCAATATGATCCTTTATTAGTGATTACATATTTTGCAATCAAATGTTACTTTACAGTGACTCTAAAAATCGTATTACAGAGGAAATTTAAAATGGTAGAGTAAAGGCCACTAGCAAAATATAGCCTCTCCAGGACATGGAGTCAAAATACTGCAAAAACAACTTAGCCAAAGGGTCAGAGATTTAGCTCAGTGGCATAAGCGCTTGCCTGGCAAGGGCAAGGTTATGAGTTTGATCCTCGGAAGAAAAAAAAAATTTAGTAAAAAAAAAAAAAAGACAAGTAGGTCTTGGGCAATGAAGAAAGGTCCCACAAGAAAACTAGAAACTACAGACAAACTGAACACAAAACAGAAAAAAAAAAAAAAAAAAAAAAATAGAAGAACACTAGAGCACTACCCTGGCTCCCAGATGGGAGGACCGAACTCTGCTAACACAAGGTAAGTCCAACAGGGTTCAGCAGCTCCAGGGAGCAACATGGACCAAGTCAGCAGTGGGAGCTCAAAAAAAGGCCTCCAAGACTATAAAGTGCAAAAACTGTGTAGGACTTTACTTCTTCCACATGGCATGCTAGAATTGGAGAAGAAATTCAGGATAATGGCCACCATATTTGAGTGTGATTAATCAGGAACCATTTGGGGAAGGGGTTAATTGCTTCAGACTTGGTTACAGAACAACTACACTTCAAGGTTTCCAAGATCATTCTGCTTCAGGAAATTGGTAAGACAGAGCTATCACAGAAAGTCAGACAGAGAGCACTAGCTAGGAATAATCCCCTGAGGCTTTCCCATGAGCCAGGCTCCACCATGGAGATAGGGCAGAGACTCAGCAAGAAAACAAACCACGCTTTCCCAAGAGCCAGCCGGTGTACAGGCTGGGAAACCAGAAGAGCCCATAAGCAACTGGCTGAGTCAGAGGACTCGGGGTGAGATGATAGCATCTAACGTGAAAGGAATAGCTTGATGCTTATACTGTTTGACTGACTTTGCAGGCCTGGGGCTGGCGGTCTGGGCATCTATTTGAAGGATGGTAGTGTGCACTGTGGCAAACATGGGGGATTTCCTTCTGACTTGGTTTTGAAATCCAATGTTTTGTTCCATTTTACTGTTCTGTTTTATTCCTGTATCTGGTAACCTGAGCAACTACTTCAAAGATAACAACAGGCAGCATAACAACCATTGTTAAATCCCTATCATCTTGTTTTGAAATTCTATATAGCTAGAGATGTTGTTTTGTTGTTGCTGCCGTTTTGCTTTTATTATTGTTTCTTAGGTTTGTTTATTTCTTGGTTTTTCTGTTTTTTCTTTTTTCTCTTTAGAATAAAATAAAAAATGAAAAAGCTACTTTGCTGTGCATTGCAGAATTAAAAAGAAAAGAAAAACAAACCCTGAGAAGTTTAAACTTAGGCACTGAGAGACACCAGGGTCCTGCTCCCTGCGGTGAAGAGCCAAGTCAGTCGGATGGTTTTGGGAAGAAGGTCTGAAAGCACTGGCACTAGGATCAGCGGACCAGGCCCCAGTGCTGCCCTGCTGCCTTTATCAGCATAGAACTCAGTGCTCTGCCTGCTTTTCTTATCTGTCCATGTATGGGTGTCACAGCCTGGGCAGAAGAGCCTCTGGAGTAAGGACAGAAGACTTTATAAACCCACAGGGTATACAGCTAGGAGCAGTGTCCTGGAGCACACAGAGGACACAGAAACTAAGAGCAGCTGGAATGAATACAGCCCTAGGACCCACTGACCCAGCAGGACCAGCAGGAAAAGCAGAACAGGGACTCAGCATTCACACAGAAGAGCACGACTGTGGAAAGAAAATTGGACTTGGCAGTGACTCACTATTCTTTCCTCCATTATCTGCTGGATTCCAATACTGCAGATCCTGGAAAGAAACCACTAATGTAAAAATACAGAGGAATTTTCTGGAAATGTTCGTCATTTCTTTCATAGGTTTCTGGGGTTTGGTGATTTTTTTTTTCTATTACGTTTCTTTCTTTCATTTGCTCTCTATATTTTTTCTTTTTGCTTCTTTTTCTTCAGTGTTCCTTTCTGTTAATTTGATCAATTCTATAAATTTTCTTTTACTCCTTAATTAGATCCTTTCCTCACTTTTCTCATCTTTTTCAAATTTTACTTCTTTCATTTTTCTCTTCCCCATTGTATTACTATTAATTTTATTAATCCTTAGATATTTAATTAATTTTATGCTATTATTGAATTCTATTTGGGGGTTGTTTTTTGAGTTTTTTTTGGTACTAGAGATTGAACTCACGACCTCATGCTTGCCAGGCAGGTGCTTGTGCCACTTAGCTAACTCTCTGGCCTCTTTGAATTCTATCTGTTGCTGATAACTGCTTTTTACTGCATGACAGTACCTGGTTTGTCTTTTTGTCATCAAAAAAACTGCATGCAGTTCATCTATAGAGAAATGGGTGCTGGCCAAAGGTACTGCATCCTCTACCTCCCAAATTAATAATTTGATCTTGGGACAAAGGCAAAGGGTTATACACATTCATGCCCACAGAGCATCACTGGAAAGCAGATTATGAAATCAAAAGATCTCCATACTAGCCACGAAGTTTTTCTACTATAATTAACACTCAACCCTCAAAACATACACACACACACACACACACAGAGAGAGAGAGAGAGAGAGAGAGAGAGAAAGAGAGAGAGAAAGAGAGAAACACAAGAAAACAAAGAAACAGTTCCAAAATCTCGCAAGTCCTACAAATATGACTTATAGGGCTTCAATGAAAGAAAAGTCAAACAGCTGAATTATACAAAGTGATAAAAAAAAGGATACCCCTCCAAAAAAAATCCCACATCGTTAAGGTACTCAGCAAGTTCAAAGATGTTACAACAAAAAGATAGTAGATATTATAAAGAAACCAATCAGTGAGCTACCTGAACAAGCTAATAAAAAGCTGGCTGACCTCAATAAAGCATGAATGCCAGTTTGACAAGAATGAGAGTCTATGAAAAGTACAAAATAAATATTCAAGAGGTAAAAAAATTTATTCCAAGTATCAGCAACAAAAGTGACCAATGTGAGGACAGGGTGTCAGCACTAGAGGACAGTAATACTGCAAGTGATAATATACTCTAAGATACCTTAAAAACAACAGGACATAGAAAATGGATGCGATAGCTGATAGATAATGCAAAGACTATTTACACAAACAATAGTAGAAAACTTTTGAAAGTATGAAGAAAAAAATTTTAACATATACATAATACCAAATAGCCAAGATCAGGAAAGCATCTTTCTATGTCAAAAATCCCATAAGTCTTATACAAGTACACAATCTTTAAAAGCTGTTAAGAGAAAGCAACAAATCACTTAAAAAGGTAAACTAATCACAATTACAGCAGATTTCATAGAAACTTTCAAGGCCAAGAGACATTAGAATGAAGTGTTTCAACCACAAATGAAAACAACTTCCAACATAGACTAACATATCTCCAAAACTATCTTTGAAAATTGATGGAGAGGCAAGGCCTTTCTATGAAAAAAGAAAAACTTCAGAAAATTATGGCAACCAAACAATCACACAAAAAATATCTTAAGGACATCCCAGAAAGACAATGAAGCCAATACTGACCAAAAAAAAAGTGTAGTGGGATGAACACACCAGGTAGTGTGAGCAGCTAAACAGAAATGGAAAAATAAAAACTAGCAGCAGGAAAATAATGCAATGATAGGAATAAGACAGTACCTTTTGATAATAATCCTCAATGTAAATGGTCTCAATTACCCAATCAAAAGACAGATTGGCAGAATAGATCAAGAAACAAAATCCAATGATATGCTGTATTCAAGAAACACATTTAATCCAAAAAAAATTTATATACTAAAAATCCAAGGATATAAAACAATATTCCATGAAAAGGAACACCAAAATAAGCAGGAACCTATCATATGCAGACAAAATGGAATTCAGGCCAAAACTGATCAGAAGAGGCAAAGAAAGTCACTATGTAATGGTTAAGAGTACAACTCAAAAGAAATAGGTAACAACTGTAAACATATAGCACCAAACAATAGCACTTACAACTGTATAAAACTAAGACTGCTGGACATAAAGTATTAGATAAAGATTAACACAATTATACTGGGAGATCACAATCTCCCTATCACAAATAAATCAACTAGACAAAAAAAAAAAAAAAAAAAAAAACCTCCAAATATCAGTTGAACTATTCCTTTGAAAAAAGACTTAATAAGCATCAATAGTGTTCTACCAAACAATTACAGAATACACATTCTTCACAGCAGCACCTTTAACCTCCCTCACAACAGACCATATACTAGCCTAAAAAGCAGCCTTAACTACAAAAGAATCAGAATTATTTAACGCACCAAATCACAGTGCACCGAAATTAGAAATCAATGGCACAAGAAAGCACGGGAGACATGTAAATAATGAAGATTAAATAAAACTATCTTGAATAATCAATAGATAACAGATCAATAGAGCACAGAAGAAATTACTTCCTAGAACTGAACAATGACCATAAAACATAACAAATTATGGGATACAATGAATGCAGTTCTAGCATAGAAGCTTATAGCTGTGAATGCTCACAAAAAAGAATGAGCCCAAATGAACAACATAATTATGTACCTTAAAGTCCTACAAAATGCAAATACAAAAAACAATCCAAATTCAAAGACAGTAAACCAGAGGGAAATTACAAAAATCTAAGCAGAAATTACTGAAAATGAAAACAGAACAACAACAGCAACAACAACAAAAAAGAAATCAATGGAATGAGCTGGTTTTTCAAAAGAATAATCAAAATAGACAAGCCTTTAGCCAATATTACAAAAAAAAAAAATTAAAGCAATTAGAAATGAAAAATGCAAAATCACAAGACACTGCTGAGTTCCAGAAGATTATTAATTACTTCCAAAACCTAAACTCCAATAAGTTGGAAAATCCAAAAGCAATGGATTCTCAGATTTTTATGAATAGCCAAAGCTGAACCAAGAACATATACAAATGCTCAATAATTCAGTAACAGGAAAAAAATTGAGGCAGTAGGAAAAAAATATAAATATTTATATTATATATTAGTTATATATTATACATACATATATCTATATATATTTCTCAGCTAAACAAGAAAAGTACAGGCCAATCTCACTAATGAACATAGATGCAAAACTCCTTAACAAGATAGGGGCAAACATAGTGCAACAAATCATTAAAAAGATCTTACAAAATGACCAAGTAGACTTCATTCCAGGGATTCAAGGACAGGTCAAAGTATTCAAATCAATATATTTAATACAGACATAAAAAGAAGCAAGTAAACAAATTACGTGATTATCTCAACATACATAGGAAAGGGCTTTGACAAAATGCAACATCTATTTATGTCAAAAATCCTGAAGAAATAGATACACAGAAGAACATTATCTCAATCTGACCAAAGCCATTTATGACAAACCTACTGCCAATATCACATTAAATGGGGAACAACTGAAAGTTTTTCCTCTAAAATCAACAATAAGACAAGGATGTCCATTATCATCCTTACAATTCAATACACTAATCAAAATTTCAGCTAGGAGTTGTACATGATAGCACAAACCTGTAATCCCAGAACATGGGAGGCTTAGGCAAGAAAACTATCACAAGTTCAAGGCCAGTTTGGGCTATATAATGACTTCAAGGTCAGCCTGAACTGTACAGCAAGATCCTGTCTTAAAAAATATAAAATTAAAAATTTTTTAAAAATCACTTCACAATCTTTTGGCTAAGATCAAGTTTTAAAAAACAAAAACAAACCAACCAACCATTATCCAGAACAATGAAGTAAGAGAAAGAAATAAGAGGAATACATGTCAGAAGAAGTAAACCTATCTTTATTCACAGATGACAGGATCCTTACATAAAAAATTCAAAAAATTCCATCAAAAGACTCCTAGAACTAATAAATTCATTGTAGTACTCAATACAAAATAAACCCAAAAAATCAGTGTTGCTGTAAACCAATGATACATGAACTAAGAAAAGAATTTAGAAAATAACACCATTCACAACAGCTTTCATACAGATTACTTAGGTATTTACCAACCAAAAGAATAAATAAAGACCAAAGTAGATAAAAGATACTGGGAAGTAGGAAGAAAATGTTCAAATGAGAAGCAGCAGCAGAGTGGATGGGTAAGTGAAGGAAGGGGAAAAAATATAATTCAGATGTGTCATGTACACACATATACAAACTCCATAGGATCATCACATACTACAGACATGTACTAATAAATTTTTTTAAAAAACTATACTACTCTGAAAAAGGAAATTGAGTAGCACATCAGAAAATGGGAGAAATCCCTGTTCCTGGAGTGTCAGAATGAATACTATCAAATAAGTCAAACTACAAAAATTGATATACTGTATAAACATGTGCACGTGCATATTTATATTTGCTCACAGAACTAGAAAAAAAATAATTCTAAAATTTATTTAGACCCAGAAGAGATCCAGAATAGCAAACATTAATTCTGGGCAACAAAAGCAAAACCCGAGGCATAGCAGTCCCAGACTTTAAGTTATATTACAGAGTTTCAATGACAAAACTAATGGGATACAAACACAAAGACAGACATGTGGATCAATGGAATAGAACAAATGATGCAGAAACAACTCCATGCAATTCAGCCACCTGATCTTTGACAGAGGCCACAAAGACACGCTGGAGAAAGATCAACTCTTCAGCAAATGGTGCTGGAAAAACTGGCTAGGTAGATGCACAAGATTGAAACTAGAACCTTAACTCTGACCCTTCATTAAAATAAAATACACATGCATCAGAGATTTAAATAATAAAACTGAAACAATCTGCTGGAAGATAAAATAGGTAAAACTCTGAGGACCAAGGCACAGGCAAGGACTTCCTAAAAAGAATCCCAACTGCATGGAGAGGAGAAAGGGGATGAGAAAAGGATTTAAAATGTGTAACGTACATGAACAACTCCACATAAAGAAATGTAAACATTATGTATTACACACATGTATGAACAAAAATGTATTTAAAAATCACAGGCCTTAACAATGAAATAATTCCCAAATTGGACAATCTACATGGCATTCATACTAACAGAAATTAGAAATGCAGCAGCATACTTCTCACATGTATTGAAAGTTTATATTTATAAAATGATCTCCATATTCTTGCCCAAAAAGAAAAAAGTGGGTTAAAATACAGTCCCCTCACACTGTGCTATTCCCCCCAGCCCTTTTTTTATTTTGAGACAGCGTCTCACTAAATCATTAAAATTCCGGGGCTGGAGTTGAACTGGTAATATTCTTGCCTCAGCCTCCTGGAATGTTGGGATTATAGGTGTATACCACCACCAACGCCCTGTAGATTCCTCTGTAATTTTAAGGAGGAAAATGTTAGACACGCCTTCACATCAAAATAAATGCAACAAAAATAACGATTTGTTAAATAGGAACTACTTTACTTCTCTGGCCACAGAAACTTCTAGGTAAAGAAAATTAACTGTATCATTATTAATAACATATCAATAACTACTGTAACTGTTAAAAATCAACAGTTCCATTCTTCATGTGGTAAAAGTAGAGAAATACCATTATCATTGAACCTGCTTGTAAAAATGTAAGGCTGATACTGGTCTGAAAAGTTTCAGACTATGTAATTACACACTCAAAAACCTGCAAAGTCTGTTATACAACTGATTTCAAATACATTTCCCTTGAACTAATGTTCCCTGCAATATGATAGTTTATATTACTAAAGGGAAAGGGAAATACCCAGGCAGAGCTGAGAAAATCTTGGCAAAGCACAAACTGTTTTGTGAAAGTTAATATTCTGCTTCATTCAAGCTTACAATGGCAAATAAGGAAATCCCATGAACACAGTTATTTACAGGTGCAATGGAAGACCAGAACTTATATAAACAAAAAAAAGCATTTGTAACATAAGATCAGACAAATACAAGCCCAGCAGAATAGCAAATTAATACTAAAGTTATTCAAATCAACTAGTAACAAATCCATAGCCCTTGATAATCACATAACATGTTCATCAGCTCTCAATACTCATGTAAATGCCTTTATTGTATCCATAACTGGTAAGAGATATTGCTGATGACAACTGCGAAATAAAATTTCTATAACATAGTTCATAACAAAGAAAGAAAAAACTCAAACTTCTCCTTCCTTTCCTAAATAATTTACACTTACATTCATTAGAACAAGGAGGGGAAGAAAGTTTATGGCTCACACAGGGAATCAGAATACTGGAACACTACATGAAGAAAAGGTATTTGGTGTAGAAGGGGGTGAAGCAAACTGAGGAGACCAATCATATGACAGAAGTATTTGGCCTACCCTAAGAAAATAGAACAGGGGCAGAATAAAGAGTGTCTATAAAACAGAAGAAAAAGCTTCAGTCCTGATACAAGGTTAGAAACGAAAGCCTATGAAGGGGCAGCAGGAATCCCAAGAGTGTGATGCTCATTCATTCAAGAAAGCAGTGAGAGCAACCATAAAGATTATGACTTTCGGGGCCTGGGGATTTAGCTCAGTGACATAAGCGCCTGCCTTGCAAGCAGGCAGTCGTGAGTTCGATCCCCGGTACCAATAAAAAGGAAAAAGACAAAAAAAAAAAAAAAAGATTATGACTTTCAGAGATACACACATACCCTGTAATAGGGCCCAGGTAGTACGTATCATATGGAAATGCCCAAATCTAATCAGGCTGAGGAGAGGTTCCTCGTGGAGAAGAATTCCAGGGATCAAGTTTCAGGATCTGAGCAAGAATGAAGAAAGGCTTGAGGGTTGTATAGTCAATCCAAGGATGGAAAAGTTTAGAAAGGATTTAGAAGGGTAAGGAGGGCATCCCACAGACTAGCAATGTCAGTCTGAAAAAGAGATGAGAAGATTGTTGAGTGAGAAATAGCATGTGATAACAGAACTACAGTACCTGTAGTAAAGAGGATTTAAGCATAGAAGAAGCGGCAAAGGAAAACAGGATTGAGGCACAAACATTGCGGCAGAAGGGCAGATAGAAGAAAGATACTTGGTTCGTGGAAGCCGAGAGGCAGTGCAGGGCATCTGTGCAAGAGAGCAAGAGGTGAAAGATCAGGTATAGACCTTAGACAAATTACCTGGCACTCCAGGCCCTTCTTTGCTATCTGGGTGAAAGCATCCCTGGCACCAAAACATTTTGCATGGTGCCAAAACAAGCAACAAGTAGATGATGCCAGGATCTGATATTAGTGGTATCAGTAGCCAGGTTCTTTGGACCATGGTTGTACTAGCCACTGGTTGCCTGGATGGCTAAGCACAGCGAAATGAATTCCTGGAAACTGATTCACAAAACCCTAGGAGGTTATCAGGCCACTGAAAGAAACTTTTAGCCATATACCCTTTTGTGTTTTTGCATTTTTTTAATCAAATTTAAACAGAAGGTTTTTCTTGTTCTGGAACACGGCTTGCTCTGTTACCCACGATGGCTTGAACTCTCAATCTCCTTGCCTCAATTTCCCAACTACTTAGGATCACAGGGGCATGCCACAGTGTCTGATGATACAGTAAGTTTAAAGCTTAAAATTTAAACATTTCATAAGAAAATAGTACATAAACTGATCAACCCAAGGACTTTTCCTTTTTTAGATGTTTTATTTTCCAAATTCTTTTATCATGAATCATTTAACCCAAAAATTAAATTTTACTTGACAAACTAGTATAATTATCTATACAGATTTAAATATAAAGTCAGTCTGAATTTTCATTTTGTATTATTTGAAAACTTTTAATCAAAATATTACTTTATAAACAATAGGCATGCTAATAAAATTTTTAAAACTTCAGAAAAAAAAGGTAAACTCAAGGAAGCAGTGAGCTCTGTAAAGCCCAGATCAGGAGAGCTGAATGTCTACGTATAAATTTGGGAATAACATTAGACTGTAAGTAGATTCTTCAGCCCTCATTCTACAGAAACCAAATGGCCCTCTTTCTAAAGATACTGTCTGATGTTATCTGAATATGCCACTATTTGAGTATGCCAAGGCAAGCAGTAGCATGGCCATGAACTAAAACCAGGTTTAGACTCTCAATTAAAATGCTACATTATCTCTAGTCCAATAAATTAAGCCTTCATCTTGCGGGAAGTCTTCACTGAAATAATCTAGATTTAATTTCAATTTTGCCAGACAAAAGAAAACAAAGATATTCTAGATTACAAACAATCACAAAGATGCTAAGAGAAATATTGGTTGTTACCTTACACCATGTTACAAGATACTCCTACAACTATGATAATATCTGCAGTGGAAGCAACTTACGGGGTAAGGGGAAACAGATAAACCCACATAATCCCATGAGTCATCACATCAATACATTCTGCCTATGAAAGTAAAAGAGAATGAAGTTTGTATCTGCACTTCCTAATCACGTCAAGATTACATTTTGCCTCCCTCTGCAAATGCCATCATAACCTTACAAGGTGATGATATATCATATTTTCATCAAAAAATAGGAAGACCTGTGTAGTCTTCTAAAGTCCTCTTAAAGCGTCAATGAAATGCATTTAGAAAGTTGAGGCAGCAGTGCCTGCCTGGAAAAAGTGAGGTCAAGTTTGATTCCAGGTACCAAAAATAAGTTCAGGCAGGCACTCTGCAAAGACAAAGTAAATTTAAGATCTCAAAATGCCACCAAGATAATTTACGAGTACATTTTGTTAAGCTATTTCTAAATTACAGTTTATACAAACGATCCTGGGACTAAGTAGATAGCTCAGTGATACAGCACATACTTACAATGTGTAAGGCCTTGGGCCTAATACATGCCCTCCCCCACCAAAAAAAGTTCTGCAGAGTGATTTGCTTTATACAAAGGTTACGCTATACTATTTACCATAAATCCACTTATCTTACAAGGGTCCAAAATAACAGCTATTTTGAAACAGTGTTAAATTTTATTTTAAAAATATAATCACATAGAAATACAGGTATTTCTGGTAATTCACAATGCCATATGTTGAGGTGATTGTGTTTAAACCTTTAATTTGGGATGAATAATCTACTGAACTTTTTTTAAAATTTCTGCCCGCCCCTCTGTTGAACTTTTAAATTGCTTTGTAACTCTAATTTAAAAATCTGTCTATAGCAGACCTGGCAACTCAGTTCAATTTACTACCTTACTTTATTTTTTAATAGTAAAAACATAATTATTTTTCTTAATTACTTTTACAGCTGATATTATTTAAACCTGCTAGTCAGTCAATTAACAAATATTCGTTGATCAGGAACTGAGAGCTAAACAGGGCTCAAGTCAAAAAGTATTTGGATATGGGGAAATCAATGGTTAAATCCATTCAAAATACGTAAAAGAAGCTGATGCTATCAAAACAAGACTGGAAAAATTACCAACAGCATCTGGAAAATTGCTAAAATAACTAGTGGCTCCCTGGTACTTCTAAATACTCACCTGAGGCAAATAGGAACTGCTCACATCTAATAAGCTTACAGCTTCATTCTGCATCGTGTTCTGTTGTGTAATTGCATCTTCTCTTTTCCGTTCCTTCTGCCCTGCTTCATCATCTTCATATTCATCTAAGCACTGAAAGAAAGAACAGTTTACATTTTATTTCCACATATTATGTTTTGACGTCACGTGAAAATACATTTTAATAGCAATACAGAAATATTTGTATAGAGGTTAGTTTACACAATAAAGATGTTCTTTTCATTAATATATAATTTAATTCCTGTATATTAATATCTCCTCATTGGTACCTCCACATTGACACATACCTAGCAACAGATCTTTGTTCCAATTTCAAGCTCTAATTCTGAGTGACAAAGTTTCTTACAGAGATGGTTGCCATTCTTTATTAGTGAATCAACAGGTAGGTAACCAACTGTGTCTACGTTAAGACTGTGAGCTCAAACCTCTGGTAGAGTATGTGTGACTGTATCATGGGCAGCTCTTACCACTGGTGGTAGAACTGAGACAATCATGCATGGCATACTATTGTAAACAAGACAACAGGGATTATAAAAAGTGCAGAAAAGAAAAAAACTGGAGGCCAATGAGCAAACCAGGCAGGGTCCCTGGAGTTTCTAAAGAGAAGAGAATGTAGTGGGGTGGGGAGTGGGGGGGGTGATTACCTGATAAGCAGCAATTCAAAGACAAGAGCTACAATGACAGATACGAAAGAAAGCATCTGTCTAAGATGGGAGTCATACATTAGAATGATGAGAATATTCTGGGGAGAATATCCTATAAAATGAGAGATACTCTCAAACAAAAGAAATAAACAGATTAAGATTCCAAAAAATGTTCAGGGCCCTTTCTCGAAAAACAACAGAGACCTCTACAGAGGGGTAACTTGTCCTTCCCTCATTACATTAACCTCTGGAACTGGGCATGGAGAAACAGTACAAGAAAAACTGTTGCTACTGTGAGTGTTTTGAGTCTAAACTATTCTTGACTCTAACCTAGGAAACGAGAGTTTTGCCAGAATCCACAGGGTTAACATGTTAGCTTGTAAACACAGCATAACCTCAAGTCTTAGGTAAGGAAAAGAAAGACATATGCTCTGAAGAGCAAGAATCAAAAATAATATATAACCTGAGAAGTGTAGGCTTTTCTATACATGGCACAGAATGATGTCACAATGCTACAATTAGTTGGCATAAAAATACAACCTGATCAAAACAATTTCTGGATAAAGCAATTCAGAGTAAAGATTAGTAGGAATAAGGAATAAAAATGGAAAGACTAGATTGCCACATCATAGGCAATTTGATCCTATGAAAAATATATCCTAGGCCAAAAAATAATAATAATAAAAGAAATTTAATAAATGGTACTAAAGTATTAATCAGTCCTGATTTGCAAAACCATTTCCTTTAGACTTTTAAATCTTTCTCAAACCAACACACGGCATCATATTTAACAACAATACCAAGGATATGTAAGAGTAAAATCAGATTCACCACCCATCATAGTCGCTCTAGAAGTACTAGATGATGAAATCAAGAGGATTTCAGCATTACAAGGAGCAAAATGACCATTACTTTAGATAATACAATTTTGTATTTTTAAAAAAGCTTTTGAACATTTTAGAATTATGAGTTTATTAAAATGACTTGTCAGTAAGTAGCAAATACAGTTTTTTAAAACAACAGCAATACACAGTACTGAGACACGGGTCAACGATGTAATGCATAGTGAAAATTAAGAAGAATAAAAGATCTGGGAAAAAATGAGTGACTTCATCTCCAGTCATCTACTCTGTAAAAGCAGTCTTTCTTCATTCTCCAGGATCTGGACTGTAAAGAATCCAGGACCACAAGTTCTAATGTCAGTTTAAAGTTAGAAATCTAAAATCACAGAGCTGTAAAGATAGAAAGGAAAAGTCAAGACTGGTTGCCATGAACTCTTTGAGCACCGAGATGTCACTGTTTCCATTTTCTTAAGCCCAGCCCTCAAACCAATCTTTCCTCTGTAAATTCAAATGCACGAAGTCTCTGCCTATACTTATGCCTCCAAAGTTTCTGCCTACTTTCTCTTCCAGTAGATTTACTATTTCTTTTAATATTTAGATCGCGGATTCATTTTGACTCTACTGCATGGTGAGAGACATAGCTATAATTTTAGACTTTGGCATGTAGAGAGCCAGTTTTTCCAGCACTATTTATTAAGGAGACTATCTTTCTTCCAGTGAACATATTTGGCCTCTTTGTCAAAGATAAAGTGGCTGAGTGTGTTTGTAGTCTTGTGTGCATCTTCTAATCTGTTCCACAGATCCTCATGAAAATACTTTAAATAATCAACAACTGGGATCTCACCTTATTAAAAAGCTTTTGCACATCAAAAGAAATCACCAACAGAGTGAAAAGACAACCCACAGAGAAAAAAATGCAGCCAACTTTCCCTCAAAGGACTTATATCTAAACAAAGAATTGAAAAAAACTCAGACTCTTCCTCCGCTAAATTCAAAGACTCAATCCAAAAATGAGATGAATACACACCTCTTAAATGAAGAAATAGCAAATAAATATATAAAAAAATGTACAACATCATTTGTCTCTTGAGAGACGCAAATTAAAACAACACTGAGACTCCATCTCACTCCAGAAAGAATGGCTACCATCAAGAAATCAATGAGTTACAAATGCTGGAGAGGCTGTGGGGAGAAGGAACCATTCTCCTCCACTGTTGGTGGGAGTGGGGACCGGGACATTGCTATGGAAATCACGGTGGAGAGTCCTCAAAAATTAGGATTAGAGGTCCCATTTTGACCCACCTATTCCCCTCCTGAATATTTCTCAGAATTAAAAACATCACACCACAACAATGTATGTGCACCCATGTTTACAGCACCACAATTTTTACAGCTAAATCTTGGAAACGACCCAAATGCTTATCAACCAAGGAATGGATTAAAAAAAAAAGATGTGGTATTTTTGTACAATGGCATACAACTCTTACTAAGAAGAAGAAACGTGAGGCTTTTATAGGTAAATGGATGCAACTTGAGATCATCTTCATAAATGAAATAAATCAGACTTGCACGTGTAAACATTGTATTACCTTTCTAGTAAAAGACGGTGAAAGAGCAAATAAGATCCAAAATGTGCAATAGACACTGTGAAATGGGAAGAAACTGTTCAAAAGGAAAAAGAAACTAGGATGAAGGGAGAAAAGGGAAAAGGAAAAAAAAATATATATATATACACACACACACACACACACACATACACAAGATGGTTGAGAAAGTTATACTACTAATTTCTATTAGTTCACTGAAAAGAAACATTGGCACCTATATTATTTGATCAATTTTTCTTGCTTATATCTTGTAATTCAATCAACTTCACACTCCTACTATATTACTTTGAAATACTGTATCAGTTTTTGTTGTCTTTTCTCTTTAAAATTTAAAAAAAAGACCTCAAATGTGGAGTCCCTTGCTGATATGTTTTTTTAAAAAAATTAAAAATTTCATAACTATTTGATTAATTAACAAGTGATTTATCAAGGTGAGATAAATCAGGAAAATGTACCTGGTACCCCAATTTAAAATTCTGAATTTTTTTCCCATGGCAACACTATTACCTGACCTCATCACACATGGTATCTCTGTAGAGATATGCAGGTGTATCCCACATTCTAGATAACTTTCATACATCCAGATGGAGATTTGAACACTTTTCAATACTTCATAGAAGAAGCAGATGGAAAACGAGCAGAATTATAAACTACTTTGAACCATGTTGACTAACTTGACCTGAAATTCACAGAACATTCCATTCTACAAAAATAAGAGGATATAAAGAGATAAGGGGTATAAAACACACCTCCCACACCTCTACAAATACCTTTTATTCAAAAGCACATATTAAATTTGCAAAGACAGAACATACTTTATAAAATAAAGCAAGATTTGTGGATTTTCAAAAAAACAGCAAGGTGGTAAGCACAGCAAACTCAGCCTCTCCAAGATTTGGAATCTAGACAATAGAAAATAACAAATGGGGAAGAAAAGGAGGGAGGCACACCGGGACCCAGGAAGGAGCTGACAGAAGAAAAAAAAAATGAAGCCTACAGAGAAACTGGAGGCAGAACATAGCATGGAAAAAGGAAGGAACAATCAGCACTTTCTTTCCAGGACCATAAGAAAGGAAGGCTGAAATCCACAGATGAAGTGAAAGCCGGGACTCCAAAGCCTTTCAGAGAGAAACGCAGCAGTGGAACAGACCAGCAGATGGTGCGTGCCACAACTGCTCATCTGCTGGGTCTCCTGGAAAAAGTGTTCCGATGCCACTCTAGGAAGGGCTGGCTGACCTCAGGATCAGTAGTCAGGCTGGCTTCAATTCAGGGGTCCCAAGGCTATGCTACTGCAGTGCCTGAGTGAAAGAGGGTCAAGCACAGGAGAAGTCGTGGTCAGGAAGCTACAGTCAGGCTGGCAAGAGACTACCAGAGGAGTTTCAGACAGAGGACAGGCTCTGCCTAATCTGAAGTGAAAGCTGCAGAATTAGCACTTTTACCCCCATCCTGTGGCCTGCTGATGAGTGCACCTAGCATAGGTCTGACAACTGCCTTCTTCTGTCTACCAGTGTGAGCAGGAACATGTCTTGAATTGGACACAGCCCCAAAATTAGATCTTGGAAGAAAACTTCATGTTTAAAATCAAAGAGAATCTTTCTCTTTTCCCTTTAAATTTTTCTCCCTTTATTTCTCTCATTTAACTCTATATAATTTTTTCCTTCCTTTTTTATTTTATCTTCCTTTTATCACTTGTTTTTTTCTCTTACCTTTACTTAATTCTGTAACTGGTGGTGAACCTATGGCACACAGGCCACAATGGGCTGTTCTTATCACTGAAAGTTCTGAAAGGCTTGCCATTACTGCTCTATAAACATCCTTGTACTCTCCAATAAGAGTCCTTGTAACATTTCTCTCTCCTCCTTCTTGTATCATCATTTATGGTTTCAAAGCTCTCCTCTTGCATTTCCCCATTCTCAAGCCCTGTATCTTTGATAACATAACCATAAAGCATTACTAATCTTCTCATACTGCAATGTTATTGCTGAATTCTATACTCCCATTTGCAGAAATATAGTTGTCTCATTTAGTACATACTATCCGTAAGTCCATTCCTGGGTTCTTAATGTTTATAGCCTAACTATGAATTTCTTCTCTACATTTAAAAACAGTACATAAATGGTATGTTAATATTTAATTTGTCTTGGACCATCCTACTGTAGCTGATTTACTAACAGGGTCATACAAGCCACTATTTCTAAGACAATGTTCAGATTACCTTTGTGACAGTAACACTATTAGAGCACAGAGAAGTTAGTTTCTGGGCCAACTGCACTGCATCCTCCCCTCCCAAACTAACTAAGATGGTTGGACCTTGGGGCTGTGAAAAGGATTATGCTCAGCCACGCCTAAAGTGTATTACTAAAAAGCAACTAAAGAAATTGCTATACTATCAATAAAATCTTTGAACTATAAGCACCTACAAATCTCAACAAAAAACAAACAACAGACAAAAATAAAGCCCCCAACTCATGAACATTCAAGTTGTGAACTTTTACAGATGGAGACTTTGCATTACCAACATTTGTAGATATGAACAAATCACACAGGTAGTACACAGGTCTATCTTACTATTTTAAGGCAACTATAAAAGTAAAAATCTTTTATAGTTGTACTATATCACCCTATTTTAAGGTAAGTCTCAAGGGAAAAACAGTTTAGGTACAGTATTTTTCGGTACGCTTGTTTCTTTTATGCTTTACATTGCATATTTCTGTCAAAGGCAAGTAAGATTCACTTCGTTGGACTTACGAATACATCTGACTTATGAAATGTTCTCACAGACCAGAAGTCCTTTGAAAGTTGTAGACTTACTAACAGAAACATGAAAACGAAAGGCAATAAATGCCTCCTAAACTCCTAACTCTCCCAGAACCAATCCAAGGGGGCACTGAACAGTATAATACACACATCATACACAATTAGAAAGCATATCAAAGATTAGAAAACAGCAAGTACTTGGCAGATTAGAGAAGACATAATTAAACAGGTAATGAAGTAATCATTATAAAGATGCATGAGCTTTCAAAAGATATTAACAAAAAATGCTAGATGAGCTAAACAAAATGACAGAAAACATGAAAGACAATTAGTTTACCAAAGAATTAGTCGATGAAAAGATGTGAATCAGAAATCTAGAAGATTAAAAATCACTGGAAGTATGGGCAGCAGAACCAACCAAAGTGAGGACAAAATTTCAGAACAAGAAGATAATGATGCCTTCAAGACCAACTACTCAAACATACCTTAAAATCAAGAGAACCTGAAAAACGGGTCAAATAACTGCCAGATGATGTAAAGAACACTAACTATACAAATACCACAGTTTCTTTATCCATTCATCTTTTGAACATATAGGCTGCATCCAAGGGCTAGTATTATAAATTATGCTCACATAAAAATGGATATGCATATATCATTGTAATATAATGTCTTTAACTCTTGTGGGAAGATACCTAAAACGGATCATTTGGGTCAAATGAAATTTCTACTTTTAGTTTTCTAAGGAATCTCCTTCCTGATTTCTGCAGTACTTGTATCAGTTTACACTCCCACCAACAATGAAGAAGAGGTCCTTTCCCCACACAGCCTTAATAGTGTTGCTGATTAAGTGATGATAGCCATTCTTTCTGGACTGAGATGGAATCTCTATGTTCTTTCAATTTGCATTTCTCAAATGGCCAGCAATGTAGAACCATTTTTTTCATGCATCTATTGGCATTTATTTCTTCATCTAAACAGAGTCTGTTCATTTCAGATAGCCATTTTTTGATAGGCTCTTTAAATTTGCAGGGAAGGAGTCAATTTTTATGCATCCTTTATATATTATAGATATTAGTCATTTTTCTGAGTAGCTGGCAAAAATTTTTACCATTCTGTTCATTCATATCCTATTCATTCTGTTCATTCAAAATAACCCCTTTTCCCCTCTTTTGGAGAACACTTAAGTTTCTATAATCAATCCCATGTAGGTAAGACCTTACATATTTAATATAGTATATTATACTTGTGCATATAGAAAAAATTAAGTTTAATATTTCTAGACCAATATGCTGTTAATTTCTATGAAATACCAACTGAATACAGTAAACTATTATACTTTTTCTAAAGAACAGAGCCGAACTTTTCAAAAGTTCAAATGTTTACATATGCATGCATATATTTATATTTACATACAAAGTTAATTACTAGCAGTATATTATACATCAACAGCAACAACAGCTTTTGCAGGTTCTGCAGTCATCTGAACAAAATTATAAAGACATCCAGCATACTCTATTAAAAAAGAAAAGAAAAAAAAAACCCCAGAAACAGCTAAGTTCTTTTATTGTTGTGACACCTGGTACCATTTTTTTTTTTTATTAACTTCTAAGCCACCATCTAAAAAGAAAACACTCTAGAGTAATATCATAAAAAAAAAACAGCATTGATAAAGCACAGGCACTACTGTGTATCACATGGTAGGTACAAGATATTTTACATTCACTGAGATATAATACAGTCCTGTCCTGTAAGCGTTAATACTAGAGAATATAAAAAAGACATATGTCATATATATATATATGTATATACATATATGTATATGACACAGCTCTAAAAAGAAACACACTTTCCTGGGTAGGAGTTCCTTTCACTAGCAGCACAGTTTAAGCAGTCACTCTTTTTGTGAACATCAACTAAAAAGACATTTTTTAAAAGCCCAGGGCAGGGCAGGGGAGACACAACACATTAACAGCCAAAAATAAAATAAAGATTCATACAAAGATGACTGAGTGAAGGCAAGCAAGACTCAACTTAACTAGGATTTTATCTTATCTATCATGTTTGAATGATGCAAGAGCTACTGAATAAAAGATATTAATGCCTTACAAACCAGATAACAAAACACATCATTTCAAATAGTAGCCAAACGTTGCTCAGAATAGCCCTTTAAAAACCATTCCAAATATCACAAACACCATTCCAAGCTTACTGTCATACAACAAGTCTGTTGTAAGACATAGTCTTGTCTATACCACTAATAAACTGTAAGAAAGGAGGCAAAGGGGGAAGAATGACCTACAAATTCTTTGTACGTATCACATCTGTAAGACCTATAAATTTAAAACCCAAGGGATCAAATGGACCTTCAATATAAACTATTAAGAATATACTGACTTCATTTGTGTACAAACTATTCACCAAAATTTCTTAAAACATTATTTAAGTGACAGTTTGAACTATGAATTTGATGACATTACAGAACTATTTTTAACTTCAGGTGTGATAGTGGTTTTGTTTTAAAAACATGCTTATTTTTTAGAGGCATATGTATTTTAAAGTAAAATAATACACTTATCTTGGAATTTTGCTTCTAAACAAGAGGTAGGATGGGTAGTGTATGATGATACAGATAAAACAAAACTGACCACGAATTGATAATAGTTGATGCTAACAGATGAATATGTGGGGACTTCATTATATTATTCTTATTTCTGTGTATGTTTCAAATTCTTTTATTACAGCAATAAAATGTAGTTATGCTGTGACTAAACTGTAAGTAGATATTTTACTCTAAGTAATATAACACCTTGAAAATAAGGGAATATTCCTTGAAAAAGTTTCAAAGAAATGCAATTTATTAAGTGAAAAAAGTATGTATGGATAATAGAAAAGGATATAGTATTTATGAACTGGCTTTTTCCTTTTTCTTTTTCTTTTATTTTTCTCCTTTGCAATCACCTGAAAAGCATTAAATTTAAAAATTTAAGTACTCAAACTTTGGAAATGGAGACCTAGACTTAGATCCCAGGTCTGATAGACAAAATATTACTAGTAACAGTGTCCACTAAAAATTGAATACTTTTAAGCATAGGCATTAAGTACTACTATCTAGTAATTAATTCATGTAATTCTCACAAAACTCTAGAAGATAAATAATTTTAAGGAGTTTGAATCAACATAAAGCAACAAGGACACAAAGTTGTTGAATGGTGCCACTAGTAGAACTCCAATCTCACCAGTCTAACTCCAAAGCCTGAACTCCATTTTCCAGCAGCCAGCTATGACAGTATCATATTTGCTCCTTACGAAACTGACTTAGTATACTGCAATAGAGAGTCTTTTCAATTTTTATTTATTAGTTCATCTCCTTAATACATAATAATTACATTTTTAGTGGGGCACTGGTTTTATAAAGAAAAAGAACCAGAACAGATTAGAAAATACCAGTGAGTACGTTTCAAACATTTTGTTTACATTATATGTGCAAGTACTAAGTCATTTGGTAGACGGTACAAATAAGAGTGGTTATCAGGCGATTACTGCTATAGCTGGATGACAGTTACGTAAAGACAGATATATTCCGTATTTCTCCATACAGTTACATACATAGATACATGCATACATATATATACATACATAAGTTATTTATTAGGTAGTCTATGGAAATCTAACAGGCTTCTAGTCACTGACACACTTCCCTAACTCTCATTCATCACTGTGCAGATTCTTATTCTTATGTCTACAGGCGTAATGAATCAGATTACAAGACATTGAGGGCAAGTAAGAAGTTAGACTTGAAGTTCAAAACACAAAGAAACTAGTCACTCATTGTAACTTCTTGATCAAATGAGAAATTTTGCTTTTGAAAAATTAAAGAGTAACATGTAAATTTAACAGATACATGTGTATGTCTAGTGAGGAAACACACTTAGTAATTTAAAAGTGGTAAATTTTCATTATACTACTCAAAGGTTTTTAATGTATTAAGAAATTTAACAAGTTCATAGACTAAAATAGCTTTAAAAAGGATTGATTTCATGGAAACTTTTTCCTATCTACCTCATGTAACAGAACAGAATTCTACAGAATTCAGTTTAGAAAAAGCAGTCAACATCACTTACATATCATATAGTTTGCAGTAACACTTTTTTTTATTTTAAAGAAAATAAAACCAAAGTACAATAGAATAAAGCTAATCAAAACAAAACAATGAAAGCAATACAGCAAACAATGAAAGTGGTACAAGACTTTAAAACAAGATAATAGGAAAACAGTGGTTACTAGAATATACCTTGTTATCTTCAAAATAGCTGCCCATATCATCAGGTAAAACAAAACAATGAAAAAAAAACAATATAATATAGGATTTCAAAACAAGGTTAATAGGAAATTAACAATGGTTACCATAACGCCTCTTATCCTGTAAACAGCTACTTAGATTACTGGTTTTAGGCCTGTAAAGTCAATCAACCAATACAAGCATTAAATTGTTTCTTTACTTTGGTTACTACCGTATCATCCTGTGTTCCTCAGAATTAGCCCGCTGCTTGGGTGGGTGGGTGGGTGGCATTCCTGGTTCTCCCCGGGCTGGTGAGCTTGCTGCTAGCTCACAGTGGGTGCTTGGGTTCCTGGTTCTTCCCCATCTGGCATGACTTCTGATCTGTAGTAATATATTTTTAAACCTTCTAATATACAGACCTTTCCTTTACAGTAATAATTTTCCAACAGTAGGGCTGAAAAGACAATTAGCAACTACTAGTTATCTAAAACTATGTATACTCAAACATCACAAACTTTAATTTTTAAAAATTTAAACATTTTTAATGTTAAAATTAATCTTAACATAAATGCTTGAGCCAAGTTCTGATACTTTATATTGACATCTTAAAATGTATCTCCAGTACTTGAAAGAATTCAGCTAGATACTGCTTCATATTCCTTTCTCTTCACATTTGTTTTCCTTTACAAATGAATCTTGTAAATCCAAAATTCCAACTCCAAATTGACAACACTGATAATTCATAAAATTTAGTTTTCCTTATGCTTAAATCTTTAATTTTCAGAATCTTTACATTTTTCTTTTAATATTATTCTTTCATCCAAATGCTGTGCACACATCTGATCTTAACACAAAGATTCCACATAAGTTCCTCTGGTGTTACAGCTGTTCAATAAAATTTTGCAACATATACACACTGTCCTACATAGTTCTAGCATTTCAGAAAATAAGTTGTTTGCCTGGCAAGTGCAAGATCCTGAGTTCAACTCCCAGTTCCAGGAAAAAAAGTTTTTTTTATACAAATCTGAATGAAGAACAGAGAAGAAAAGAGAAACAGGAATTTCAAATACTCAAGTAAGTTCAACCTGATTTATGCAAAATAAATCCTTCAAAGACTAGTAAACAATCTTAGCAAAGCTTTTAGGAATTTTTTTAAAAAGAATTAGCACTCCATAAAAAGGTAGGAAAAAGTCTGTATTTGAAATCACACAATTACAGACCAGGAATGTGGATTAAGTGACTGTGCTTTCCAAAATGCAAGTTATGATAACCATGAAAGCAACTGAGGGAGTTAGTAGATTCCATTCATTTTCTTCAGCAAGACCATATCAATCCTATCAATACTGCTACTTCTTTATCTGCCGCCTTCCCTTTCCATCCTCCTTTACTCCTTTGTCCAGAATTCACCACTCTGTGATCATTCAACTTCCGCCTAGGTTTTCCTCACCTTCCATCCATTCTCCTAAGACAAAATTTATTTCAGAATGATTAAACAAAAATATTCTTTTTTACAACATAAAAAAGAAAAAGTTGAAGTAAGACCAAATTAAGAAGCACCTCTGTAAAAGAACTGTACAAAATAAACAAATAATCACTCCCAGTAGGTTCCTGATGGGGTACTTTGGGTATCTGTTATGCTTACCATAAAACTACTATATATGTTTAAGCTAAAAAGTGGAATCAATTGAAATATATGAATGTTCAAGACATACTACTGCACCCCTGGGTTCATTTTGTAAATTCGCAATCAATCTGATTCATCCCACTGAATCAGTTATGTTTACATAACTTGGGAACATACTTGAAGTATTTGATTTTACAAATTTGAAATAACATAAAAGTACTCTAGATAAAAAGAAATCTTATTTGTAAAGAATCTGAAAATAGAACCAATCAAAAATAGGAAATTAAAATTAAAACAGAATCTCATTCTTCAGTAAGCACCTTTCCAATATAAATTCCAGAGGACACTCTCAGATTTAACGTGGTCATGGTTGGTATGCAACAATACTACTTCCTGCTGGGATCTCATAAGATGTCAAGACTGACCACTATCAGGTATTAAAAACAGAAAAGAAAATTTTTAAAAAGTATTAACTTGTTACCAATGTGATACAAATCTTTCTACTAGAAACACTTTTTGTAGTCAGGTGACCGTGGGCAAAGATATACTTACTGTTTTGAGATATACTTACATTATACTTCTTCTTTACAACAAAAAACTTTGGTAGCCTACGTACTTGTCCAAGGACTTAAGCTAAACAGCCTTTAATGTAAATTTCTGTGTATGGCTCTTAATGTTATAGATCTTTACATGTGCTATCAATTTTCCCCAAAAAAGATAAAGAAAGTTGTCTTACCTTTCTTATTTGAACCTTCTCCAAATTAGGTAAATTGATAAATTATGTTTTTATTGGATCTTGGTTAAGAAGACAAATGTTTGTCACATTTTAATGACCCTATGTATTTCTTTGTAAGTATCTTCATTTCCTTCACTGATATTCTGCCAATTTATTGGTTATTATTTCTGAAAGTTTTTTACATAATAAGGATAGTAGGCTGGGGATATAGATCCATGGCACAAGCACCTGCCTGGCAAACACAAGGTCCTGAGTTCAATTCCCAGGACCAAGAAAAAGAAAAAAGATAGCAATCTTTGTCTATTTAGGTATTGTGAATGTCTGTTCTTAGTTAATCTTTTAATTCTTTTTATGCTTTCTTTTGGAGATTTTTTTCATTTTATGTAACATAAGAAAAAGTTTTCCCCACTTCAAAATCCATAATATATATACTATACATATCTCATATTTCATCTAATTTTTACTCTCGCATTATTAACTTTTTTATATTTGTTATATAGTGAGGTTAAAACATACTGATTTCTTTTTTTATAATAAGCAGTTGGTCTATGCATGCAGAGGTGCAACACTGGCAATGGGTTGTATGAATAATGTCTCCTACAGGACTATAGCAAACTAACTCTGTCTCCTCACATCAATTCAAATGCTTTTAGCTGGGCTTGGTGGCAATCTCTGTAATCCAACATTCAGGAGGCCAAAGCAGGATGCCTCCGAGTTGAGACCAAAGTCAGCCTGAACTATATAATGAGACTGTGTCTCAAACAATGCAAAACAAAGTGAAAATGTTATATTATACATTTTTATATGGGTATATTTTTAGCTTTCTATTCTGTTCCACTAATCTATCTGCACTGATCCGCAAGGATTTATTTATCTCATTTTTAAATTAATAACACCTAGTAGTATCTGTTAGTTTCTTTCCTTATTATTCACTTTTAAATTAGCCATTTCTAGCCAACATATTCTCTTTATAGAATTCTGATTTCAATACTTTTCAATTAATATAAAATTTGGAAAAAATTACTAGTTACATTTGCTAGTGGCATGACATTGCAAAATAAGGACCGTAACAGTATCCACATAAAAATACTGTTACTAATAAGCAGAAACTAAGAAAATAAAAATCTAAGGACTATAGGTAGGCCTATGGCAAACTGACAGAAATTTGAACTGGAGATGGCTAAAGCAGTCAGAATGGTAACAGTAATGAGACGATTCTGACTTTTCCTTCATGTAGATAGAATATTTAAGAGGAAGAGAAATGAGAGGGAGTAGGGATTGAGTATTGGAAATATTTGTATATATGCTGAAACAAAGGACTTGAGGTCAAACGAAATTCTCAACTACAGGAAAAGCCATAGAAATGAATCTAAATATACCTAAGGAACAATACAGAAAAACAAAAAATTGGCCATTCTCTATAGTTTCTCCCTGAAGAAATAATTATGCCGTTTTGCTCACAAAAATGAGTAGAAGTATAAAACAAAGCAATGAGCACAACACAGTTTAAACAGATATTGTAGGAAACATGAAAATGAGTAATAAAAGGATTTTCAAGTAAGTGCTGAAAGTCTAGTTCAGAATAGACTCAAAGAAGTGGCATGAATCTATACTATACCTGCTATTAATTTAAAGTTTATTAATGTTGTGTCCAATTCTACCACGAAGTTATAAACGTCAGTATTTCCAGCAAGCTATTTCTGGAATGTGTATGGACGAAGGTCAACTCATATCCTCTAATTGTTCACACAGGTAGGTGACTCAGAAGCAGGTCATGACAAGCAGAAGTTTAATTGTACAATTACTTGACATAACTTGTTAATATCATTTTCCATCAATATTTACTTCTTTTTTTCATTGATATTTTTTCTTTTTCTACATCACCAAACTCAGTAACAAAGACTCCAGAATACTACATTTAGGTGAAAACTCTTTTTTCAGCTTTACAATATAAACTTTCATTTCATTATTCATCAACAGGTCTCAACTTAATCAGACTTGTTTTAATGCCGTACAGTTGGGAGCAACAGGCCTGGGTACTTACAATCTAAGAATTCTTTAACATGACTCACACAAACAATGCTAGAAAAATAACTTAAGCACCGGTGTAAGGAAAAATATTCTCTTCACAATGAACTATTAAAACATGCAAATATATACAAGTATTCTCTAAAATGTATCAAGCATTTCACTAAAGTTGGAAATATAAACATCAGGCTCCACTTCAGAGTCTCAGAAATTATGTATTACACAATCTAGGAAAGCAATGGTATGAATAATCAAAGTAATCTCAAATATCTGTATTTAGCTTTCATCTACTACCTCACTGAAACAATTCAGTATACCCAAGTTTTGTTTTGTTTTGTTTTTAGCTAATCCTATGATGCAATCTAGCCCCATAACAATTATTCTTCAGCCTCCCAGCTGTTTGGGCAATTTACTTAGTCACCTGATGTTTCAGGTTTTTCTCTGTTACAAGGAAATAATAGCAATAATTCAACCCAGTGAATTTCTGATGATTAATGAAAATAATTTATACAAAAAATTAAGAAGGCTGGCATACAGAATTTTAAATATTACACTATCAGGATCATAATGTCCATCAAAGAATGCTCTGATGTACATACAAACATGCTGATAAATAACGGTATCTGTTAACTTTCACTGGACACCTATTAAGTACTAGGCATTAATACTGCATTTGTATTATTTCATGTAATCCTCACAAGTAAGTACCATTACCATTCACTTTCATAAATGGGGACATCATTTGGAATCATCTCTACTTCTTCTGTTAATCTAGTCATAGAACTATCCAAATCTTCTACACAGTACACACTTTACAACTACTAAGTGAAGAACAAGTTGTTCAACTATTTCAAAAATAAAAATCATACTATGATTTTTCTATTTCCTAATTTATACTTTTTTTTCCCCAGAGACAAGGTCTCACTGTGTTGCTGTGAACTCCTGGGCTTAATTCTGCCTCAGACTCCCGAACCACTCACACTACAGATGTGTACCACCAAGGCCAGTATAGTTCTTGATTATATATACTAAGGAGTGATGTTCCCATCTTCCATGTTTATAAATCCTATTAGCTTAAATTTTAAATTTCTCAAAGGGAGGGGTCTAATCCAGCCTTATTTTGGAATACGTGAGCCTCAGATAGTAACACCAACAAAAAAATGGAAATTTACTGAATGGACATTCCCTAATTTAGTATTTCCTAAGATCTTACAATAAAAATTTTAAACAATTCACTTACTCTTTCTTCTTCAGAATACAATTTAAAAGACCCCAATGTATAGAAATAACTTCAGGTATCTAATCCCCTTTTATCCAATTTCATTATAAAATCTAATAAACAGTATTTTCAAGAATTCTCAAACACCCAGTGCTTTAAGAAACATCCTATAAATACAGCAAAATCACATTTCAACACTGAACAAGCAAAGTTTCCTTATACAGATCTCCATCCAGTACAGATCACCATCAAGCTCAAATCCTCAGAGTAGTGACCAATAAATTTGAAAGACATAAAATTAAATTGGTTGAGCTAAAAAGACGACAGACAAGGACCCTAAGACGTTTTACTGTGTATAGATTGTGTCCTACTAGTTTCCGAGGGAATGCTGACAATAAAAACCTTCAGAATTTCCCATAGTCAAATCATCACTGGCTATTACTGAATAACAGAAAGTAACAGCAAAAAGGATCCTAGAGAAGAACAGATTGAGAATCCTCATTAAATTCTCACAGGCAGAACACAAAATCATGGACCAAGATTCTACAAAGGACACACTTTTTTGGTTTAATGTCTGTACAACTTATCTCTAGCCTTTTCCTTCCCTTACAGATATGTATTCTTTACAGGGAAATATGACACTACACAGAAGCTTTATACTCGTTTAAATTTTTGTCCCCTTCAATGTATGTATACCCCCTCTTTCTACCTAAATTTTCATTTGTAAATAATTTAAACTTACATATTTACTATATTTCCACTTTAAAATTTTTTAAAGAGAATAAAGCAAAAGAGAACAGAACAATGCAAGCAACCCAGCACTTCACAACAAGACAACTGATCATCAACAGTAGTTACCATAATGTCTCCTTTCTTCAAAATAGTTGAGCATACCTTCACACAAAATAATATCAAACATAACAAAATAGTATAAAACCATTCAAAACAATGAAAGCATTACAGGACTTCAAAACCAAATAACAAGAAATGAGCAATGGCTACATATTTCACTTTCCTCAAAAGGTTGTCTATACCATCACACATAATAAAATCAAATAAAACACAACAGGGTAGAACCAATTAGAACCAATCAAAACAAAAAACAAAAGCACAATAGAACTTCAAAACAAGATGATAGTAAGTCAGCAATGGCTACCATGTCTCATTCTCTTCAAAATAGCTGTTCATACCATCACACATAATAAAATCAAACAAAACAATAAAACCAAGCAAATGAATGAATTATAAAACTTCAAAGCAATGTAATAGGAAACCATGATTACAATAATATATCCCATTATATTCAAAATAGCTGCCCCTATCATCTAGACAGAAATCTAACAAGACAGAACAAGCCAAACCTAACAAAATTGTGTAAACAATGCAAGAGTTCAGGATAAGACAATAAGAAACTGACAGTAGTTTCAATCTTCCTTCCCCTTTGCTCTTACATTAACTATTTTGCTTTTGGGCCCCATTAATCCCTTCTGTTTCTTATGCGAGGGTTCATACATATGAATGTGAACTATTTTGGCCATGAACATGATCTCCAGTTGTGTCCATTTACCTACAGGAGCCTTGAGATTATTGTACTTTATAGCTGGGTAGCTTTTCACTGCAGAAAAATATCATATCTTTCTTATCTATTCTGGGTTGACGGGCAAGTGACTCCTGTTTTTTATCTCCTATCACATGAAATAATTGTTTTCTCTCCTTTGATTTTCAGTCTATGAATTTCCTTTCCAGTTAAATGTGTTTCTTGCGTACAGTGTATTGATGGATCTTGTTTCTTGATCCACTCTCCCTGTGTTTCTTTTTATTGCTGACCTGAGGCCATCTACAGGAATGGTTACGATGGCTTACATTGGTTTGTCTCTGCCCTGCTATTCTCCTTGCTGGCCTTCCACTTTTCCTTCATTTAATTGTCTGTCTTGTTTGGTGATCTTCCTCTGCTGCTGTTCCTGGAACCATGGTCAGCTTTATCTCTCTCTAGTATATCCTTTAGCACTCTCTGTAGGGTTGGTTTGGTAGTCATGAATTCCTTCAGTTGTTCTTTATCATGGAAGCATTTTATTTTTCCATCAATTTTAAAAGATAGTTTTTCAGAGTAGATAAATCTGGGTTAGAAGTTATTTTCTTTCAGGGTTTAAAACACTTCACTCCAAACTCTTCTTGACTTAATGGTTTGTGTTGATAAGTCTGCTGTGGTTCTGATTGGTTTTCCTTCATAGGTGATCTGTTTCTTTTCTCTAACAGCTTTTAATATTCTATTGTTGTGCAGATTTTCTGAGATATTATTATATGTCTGGGTGTAGATTTGCTTTGGTTATGGCTAGTTGGAATCCTATGCCTCACTTACCTGCATGCCAGATCCATTTCCCATGTTTGGGAAGTTTTCTTCGATTACTTCTGTGAATATCCTTTTAATTTCATTTGTGTTGACCCCTGCTTCACCTATACGTATCACTCTTAACTTATGCTTCTTTGCATCATCCTGCAGCTGTTAGGTTGTTATTTCCTGATTCTGTGTTATTTTTAAGAGATCTTTCCTTTCACATTCACTAGCTGCAATCCTGTCTTCAAGGTTTGAAAATCTTATCTTCAGTCTCTTTCTAGCAGTTCTGCCAGCTTTCAATTGAATTTTTAATTTCCTGCATTTCTCTTTGAATCTGTTTCATGCATTGTAATTCCTTTCTACATTCATTCAAGTTTTTCATCATTTTCCTGTTTCTCTTTATTGTCTCTGTCTTCTTTAGACCTGCTGAATAATTCTTTTGTTATGTTTGTGATTTTTTCCTTTTACCTGAGACATTCTTTCTGATTTGACTGCTTTTACAATCTCATGGAGTTGTTTCCTTAATTCTGCTCTCAGAGATCTTAGGTGTGTGACTTCCGCTTGCTTCCATGACTGCATCTCCAGATTTATTCTGTGTGGGCTCCAGGTCTGAGTTTGCCTTTTGCTCCTTCGCTTGACATTCTCCTGGGTTCCTCCAAACAAGCTGGTTGTGGGACTTTCCATGTTGGCTTTCCCTAAGCAGTGTAGAGTGATAGGACAGGCACCTGGGTTCCTCTAATTCCAGACTTACAGGGTGGTAGTAGGTTGTGGAGCTGGCTTCTACAGAGCTATGCAGCTACACTGGAGCTTTGCTGATGATCAGGGGTGCATGTAGGTGGGGCTGCTTCTCTCAGCCTGTGGATCTACACTGGATCTCCCACGATAGTGGCGGACACACAGGGGTGTGTTTGTCTGATTCTGCTAGTGGATGATGGCTCTCTGAGGGAACCAAGGGCCTTAAATGATGGCCAACAAATGAGATGGCTTACCTGGCTGTGTGTTCCTGTTCCTGCTGGCTGCCTGCAGGAAGGAGCCTTCTGGTGGCAGCTCCCTGAAGGTGAAGGTGGATCTGCTGGTTCTCTGCCCACACTGGCCACCTGTAGGATGTGGCCTTTTGTGGCGGTGCACAGGGGGTAGAGGTGGATCTGTCTGTGTCCTTCGGCCAGCGCTGGGTGTGCAGAGGTAAGGACCTTCTGGTGTTGGCACCCAGTAGGCAGAGGCAGGTCTTCTGGTTTTCTCTCTATAGTTCCACTTTTAAGAACTGCTCCTCTCACAAGAAACTTACGTCTATGTAAAATGAGCTAAAACTGGCCTTAAATATAAACTAGCACTTATCATAGGGGCTAGCATATTATACATAGGAAATATTAAATAAGTGAAATATTAAGTAAAATAATCTACTTTTACCTAGATTGTCCCCTACTCATGAAGGAATGACTCTTATGCTTTTCATAGCAAACCCTTAGTCCTCAATTGTCCACTTCACTCACCTTCCTTTGACTTAAGAATCAAAGACTCATTCTTACCACCTGTATCCTCTTTCTCTGCCCAAGCATGAAGTCACCTGTGGCAGAGGCAGACAATTCAATATTTATGGTCTGGAGAGATCTTGCCTTCTCCTCAACATCTCTTCTACTGTGAATAAATTTATCTATAGAATGTAGACTAGAAGGGACCTAGTAAAAGACTGATTAGGTAGAAACACAGGAGTGCACATTAAAGGAAATTAGTTCTGGAATAGTTTGATAAACAGGGCTGTTGGATGTGCAGCTTGTCAGTGTCTAAGATCTCAGAGTACAGGATTGAAAGAATAAATTATACTACTACACTACTATACTGACACTTTCTAAATACTAAAGGAAGTGAAAAAACAAATACTAAAAATTGAAATGCCAAAAGGTAAACACTAATCCTAATTATCATACAACACTATTTTATCTAACTATACAACATAACCATTATTAAACGCTGGGTTGATTTTTACTTTAATTTTCACTAGATAAACTTTATCTGTGCCCTTAATTCTAGGTTTTATTGATAAACAAAAAGTAATTAGCTGATAATTTTTTAAAAATTGTTAGAGAAAACACTACTCACATTAATTTAAATACAGGCTCAACAATAACCACCAACAGTTATATAGCACTTACATGCCAGATTCAATTCTAAGAGCTTTGCAGAGTACAACTCTTTAAATTTCACATCAACTCATTGAAACAGAGGTAAGACATGGAAATAGCTAAGCAACTTGCCTAAATTTACATACCTAACAATTATAAAACTGTAATTTGAACTCAAGACAATCTGGCTAGAATACCAATACCCTAAAGTACTAGGTTATACTTACTATTTTATAAACATTTTATTCTCTACAGTCATACAAAATAAATGTCAAATACAGCAGATATTTCATTATACAAAAACTGAACAAAAATATAACTAAGTTCATAAAATACAATCGCTTAGCAAAAACATCTTCAGTACACAGAAGCTTAACAAATGAGGCTATGTTTAAAAAAAATAAGCTTTTCTTAAAATCTGCTGTTATTATTCTGGGAAGCTATATTATTTGGAAGAAATTGAAGCCTTTAAAAGAGCTTAAAAGTGGGGTTTAAACAGTGATTGAAGAGAATTATATAAAACAATAAGACAGCTGTAATAGTTTGCCATTACTGCTGTAACAATATGCCATAGATTTGTGAATTAAACCACAGAAATTAATAGCCTTACGGTTCTAGAGACTGGAAGTCCAAGATTAAAGTGCCAGGGATATAGCTCAGAGGATATATATATATATATATATATGCTTTCAGGTGTGATTTCCTGAGATTTCTCTCCTTGGCTTGCATCTTCTCACAGGCAGCTCCCTGTGTAATTGCATGTCAGGTATGTGTGTTATGTGCCCCTCCCCTGACATCAGTCACATTGGATTAGGGTCCCATCCGTAAAACTTGATTAAACCTTAATTATCTCTTCAATGGCCCTATCCCCCAATCTAACTATGCTAGTGCATACGCTTCAATGTAAGAATGGGAGAGACAAAACTTCTTTTTTTTTTCTTTTCTTTTTTTTTTTTTTTTTTTTGTATTTTTGTATTTTTACCGGTACCAGGGATCGAACTCACGACCACACACTTGCAAGGAGGCACTTATGCAGCTGAGCTAAATCCCCAGCCCCAAGACAAAACTTATTTTATAACAACATATATAATAGCTGATTTTACCAGAAACTAGTTGTGGAATATTTACATCATATTTTTAAAGTAGATTACTGTTAAGGTAGCAGTAACAAAATCTTATATTAGGATCAAAAACTCAAAAGAAAACAAGACTAGTTCTTCATTTCAGAGTAAAATAATTTAAGGCTCAACAAAGTATCTTCATTTTTTGTTCTTGTTATAGTTTCAAACAATAATCAATTCACATTTTCCATTAAAAAGGCAAATGTTACTCTGAGACAAGCTTCACATACTACACAAAACTTAAGAACAAGAACTAACGTTTATCTTTGACTCATTTGTACCTTGCTTGCAAAGCAAGCATATAGTGCTTGCTCAGTGAGTATCACTGAGAGAAAAAGAAACAAGTAAACCAGGCAGGGGAGAAGGAAGAAGGAAGATATTTACCAATTTATGGTGAGCACTCTTCATTCTTGTCTGTTTTAATGGTACCCTGCAGATTACTGGAACCAAAATACTAATATTCAAAGAAGGTATGAAGATAACAAAAAAAAGGTATAATATAAACTTTGGTTGCTCCTTGACTTTTGTCACAGCTTATAACACATACAAAGCAAGAAAATTTTCTGAATAAAATATCTAGCTTCCCCTGAATGAGCGTAGACATGCCATGGGAAAGGAAAAACAGGCATAATATAAACACCTTTTAAAGCTCATGCGACCATCATTCCCAAGAAGTCCATTAGAATTCTTTGTTTACGTTTTTGGCCTTGGGTTTTTTGTTCATCTGGTGCTAGAGATTGAACCCAGGGGCTCTTATACGTCAAGTACATGTTCTACCACTGAGCTGAACCCCTAGCCCTAGAACTAATGCTTGAAACCAACTAATTGTGCTTTTTCAAAACAAATTTTTCAAAAATTTAACTTCCTCACAAAAAAGCACTTATAAAACAAATTTACATGTAACACCAACTTTAAACCCTAGACATTAAAAGTCAGCTGACTATATTCATGGCTCGTCTACAGAGGGAAAAGTGGATCAGAATAAACTATATACATATTCTTAAATGAGTGTTATTTTTGAAATGTCAAGGAATATCAGAATTTTATATAGCAAAAATAAAGCAGTACCTAAATGTGCAGTGAGGGTTTTGACTACACGAAAAATATTTTAAAAGCAAAGAATCTTGTAATTCCTACATGAACAGATATTTTGGTCATTTTTATTCTATGCTTCTCCTGTAGTCAATTTAGCAGGAAGCAAATGGTTAAGACAATAGTGTTACACACTATTGATTCAGATGTGTCAAATCAAACATTAACATACAACAGTTATTTAGAAGAGAAAACATTCCTTCAGCACAAATGTACTTATTATGTGGTTTCTCTTCTTCGTAATTGAAATTTAAGATTTGTTTAAGTTGCCAAAGAACCATATCACTGGTTTTTAGTTTGTTTTAAAAGGATTCAAAGTTCTTGATCTCATATGTCTTAGGGACAAAACAAACTTTTTATAATGACAAAGAAAGCAAAATTACCACAGAAAATAAGTTAATTTTGTCTTAATTTTGACATTTACTGAAAATGCTCTACACAGCATTCTTTTCAAACCCTTTTAAAGAATGATAATAATACGTCTTTCTCATTACATAGTTGAGATCAAATTATATGCCTAACAATTACAACCATGAAGTATTCATTTACATACCTTCCTTCAGTGTTCAGAACACATTTACTGTTGACCAAATCACTTAAATGGAAGATTTAAATATGATACTAAGTAACAAAAATTCCATGTCTTCATACCTCAATTGTTTTCCCACTCCCTTTATTAAATAATTGATAAATATTTTCTTCAGAAGGTTTTTTAAAAAATGGGAAAAAAACTTGTTAATGATTCCTTTAAAAAAAAAAAGACCTGTGAGCAAAGATAGAAAGCTTTCATTTTTTGTTTGTTTGTTTTTTATCTTTTAAAAAATGGGGAAAAACTTGTTAATGATTCCTTTAAAAAAAAAAAAAACTGTGAGCAAAGATAGAAAGCTTTGATTTTTTTGTTTGTTTGTTTGGTTTTTGTCTTTTTCTTTTTTATCGGTACCGGGGATCGAACTCACAACCACCCACTTGCAAGGCAGGCACTTATGCCGCTGAGCTAAATCCCCAGCCCCGAAAGCTCTCATTTTGCTTGCAACAATTATTTTCACCTTAATGCAGCCTAACCAGAGTGTTCAGTAATTTAGATACATAAACTTAAATTATCACATGATTTCTCTCATGAAAAACTTAATGAATTATTAAATAAAAGATAATAGGGGGAAAAAATATCTAAAGTGTACCTTCACTCAGTATAACTGTCATGTATTTTATATGTTCTTTGGTCTATTTGTCTGCTTTTTAATTTTTACATATAATAATTCACTATATATAGTCTTATAAATAAATCAATTTGATGCTGAAAAAATAAAAAGGGGTGGAGGGAAAGGAAAAAAAATTGAAATGTGTTATGTATACATACAAATACTCTATAGTGAATGTAATCATTATACACTGCAAGCATGCACACATAAGTTGAAAATAAAAACTTAAAAACAGTATTTTTACCTTAAAAACTAAAAACCTAAGATAAAATCTGATATGTAGATTGAAACTAAGATTCAAAATTTCCTTGACTTCAAATAAATTTTACTTTACACATACTAGCCCTAATAAGTCTTACAGAAGTATGACAATTTCCAAGCAGTGTACAAAGATGCACTTTTTTTTTTTTTTTTTTTTGGAAACAGGATCTCACTATGTAACTCGGGCTAGCCTCAAATTGGCAATCCTCCTACGTCAGCCTCCCAGGTCCTGAACAGTTTAAATTTCTGAATAACACAAAATAGTTTTAAGTATCTGTGGAATACTGCTTGAACCACTAGCTTAAAATACTTGGGAGTTTAAAAAACCAGATGTTATACTCCTTTCCATGTCTTAATTCTGCCAAACTGAGTTTCTATAATTTAAACAAACCAATCATCTCCTTATATCAAGATGGAATAGGAAATGATAGATATTAATCTGATACTAGCTTAAGAATTAGTATAGTGCTCAAGAGATGCACAGATCACATCAGAAAGAAATGTAGACTTCTTGAAAATGGATAAAAGTATTTTGTTAAAGAAATTCAAAGAATTTATGTATATTACTTACTCAAGAAGCTACTAAGTTACCAGAACATAAATACTTAAAAGTTATTTGGTCCTACTTACTAAATAAATGGAATTCTAGTCAATGTGATTATAAAAACTTTATTAATAGCAATACTTTAGGAAACAAGTATGACATCGCTAAAGTTGACCGCAGACATTCTTTCTCAGAAACATTTTCCCAAAATAGAAATCAACTTTAGGTAATTCTTTCAGTTATGGTAATTTAAAATTCTAAAAACAACAAATGGACTAAATGAAGAAATAAGAAAGCACATAAATAAGACAAAGAAGGAGGCAAACTAACAGTTATATTGGTAGAAACTGCTATTTATCAAGTTTTTACTATTGTGAGACACTGACTTAGAGAACCGTAACAGTAATCTCTATGCAATTCCCATTTTACAGATTAAAAATCTAAGTCTCTGAAGTTAAGTAACAAATCTGTGGTCCAAGAGATGGAAATGGGAAACCTGAAGGGGAAGAATCTATGACACAATAAGGGCTTGTGAGTGTGGTTCTGTTGTACTATGCTACTGGAGATTGAATCCAGGGACTCTACAGTACATTTTCCAGCCCGTTTTCTTTTGGTTTTGAGAAAAAGTCTCAGCAAATTAGGCTCAAACTTGTAATCCTCCTGCCTCAGCCTGCCAAAGTGCTGAGCTGAGATACAGATGTGTGCCACTGTGCCTGGCTGGGGAAAAGACCTTTAATAAGTATCACAATTAAATTCCCAACATGGTTTTCTAGCATTTCTAACCAGAAAATCCGTAAGTAAATAAAACTACTACAGATGCGTAGGAAAACAAAGGCTAATATTTGCTTCACTTAGTATTCCAAAGAAAAACTGTGCTGGGAGTGGGGACCGTGCAAAAACAAAAACACACCAAAACTTGAGTTTGAAAGGACAGATTCATCACTGTTCACCTTATCTACCTGAAAACTTAATTACACTGCTGCTCCACAGAATGGGCAGTCATAGCTAAAAGAATGCCCAAAATTTCTTAAATGGCCTCAGTCCCACTTTTCAATTAAATAGTCACAAGTTATATAACAATGCAAAAAAAAAAAAAAAAAAACTTTTGACATTTCACTTCCTCAAGCCAAAGAATGTTTACCAATTAACCTTAAATTTTATGAGTTTTCTGAAATCCTCTCACACTTGCATTATCATAAAAAGTAATAATTTTGTAAAACTGAAGGGAGATTCTGCTACTCACACTTTTAAAATGTGCTTTTATTTTCTCTGACAACTAAGAGCTATTACAATGTAACTTGGAAAACAGAAGGCTGAGTGAGCATCTGAGGGTAAAAGGAATGTTTTCACAGGCACAGTTGGTAAATACCACTGGCTCTAGCTCAACATTCTTTCTTAACTGGAAGCCAATCACAATTTAACTTTTTTAAAAAATCCTGTTGCACAGGGCAACAGGAAGCCATGTTATTTCAATTATTACTTCACATAAAATCATAGGTGAATTGATTCTTCTGACATTATCAACATCTATGCCTTTCTACTGTTTCCAACTGAGTGTATTTTGTCAGACTGACCTTAACTAGACAACAAACAGGCTCAGATGCTGGTCCTTTCATTTAAACTGCAAAAGGCAGACTATTATACTACATGTTTTCATTTTGATTATGCAAACATTCTATTTGCAAGTTACAATACAAGCACTCTAAGGGAAGAATAAAACTTGTGAGGCCCAATACAGAACTTTAAAGTCAAAGCAATTTAAAGTACTGTGTACTGTCACAGTACAGCAGTATGAGTATCACCAGCATGATGGAAAGAAGTAACACTACAGAAATACAAGGAAGTCTGCAACTGGTAAGTCTACATATGTGCTAGAGTAAATGACCTTGATAAAAACAAACATTACCCAGGAAATGCACAAAACAATCACATAAATTTAAAGCTTTTAAATAAAGTGAAATGTTACATTTCTAACATTTAGAATATTTCCTTTCTTCAACTCAACTCTGTAAGAAGTTAATAAAAAACATTTCATATAAACATTAAGAGATAATTCAGAAAAGTACGAACAGCTAACAAAAATAAATATAAATGTGTACAATCTCAAACAAAAACAAATTACCAAAGAAAATTGGTTACAGAAATTACAGCAAATAATTTACACAGGAAACATTCCCTTACAAGTCTGAATCCTGAATTTCAAACCTTTTGTACAGTATTCTGCCTGTGTTTCAGTTCCTCCAAATAGATATGGTTGCCTCATCAACCATTTCAGTTCAGAGCAAGTGGGGGTCAAGCCTTCTGCATTGCATCTGCTGAGCCAATAAAACACAAACTCAAAGATGAGAAAACCAAAGAGACAAATCATTACAGTGCCTCAATTCTTTTTGTTTGTTAGTGAACTGCTTAAGCATGTTGAAGGTACCAGAAGGTGTTTGACACCTTTAAATACTGACATAATCAGTATTTAAAATTAATGCTATAAAGCCAAGAAAATTACTTCAGTGTCCAACATCCTACCGATGAATGGATACAATGTTATATACCCTCGGCAGGATATTATTTGGCCTTAATAAAGGAAATTCTGACACATGCTACAACACAGAGGAACCTTTGCAGACACTATGCTAAATGAAATAAGCCAGTCACAAAAGGCCAAATATTGTACGATTCCACTTCAGATATTACCAACATCTACACCTTCTGTTAAGTACTTTGGGGAATCAAATTTGTAGAGACAGAAAGTAGAATGGGGGCAGGTAGGGAATTATGGTTAACAGATGTACTTTCAATCTGAGAATATATAAAGCTCCAAAAAGCTTCAAAGCAGTGTACATGTACTTAATGCCACTGAATTATATAATTAAAATGGAAAATTTAATATATTTTACCACATAAACAAAAAGGAATAAAAAGATGAAAGCAATTAAGCTTACAAGTGCAAAGAACCTGAAACACTTTTTATATCACTAGTAGAATTTAAAGATTTAAACTAAGTAATATAAAGACACTCATTGACTAAATATATCTTACAATACAGAGCACAATCTGATGGATTTTAACTAATTAAAGAAATATTTTCAATACAAGTCACTTTCAAAGTTTTATTTGAAAAAGCTTCAGATTTGTGTTTCTGAAGGAAGTCTGCCTTCTCAAAAGATCTTTTTGGAAAGAGTTCAATCATAAAACAAGACCCAGTTCATTTTCCAACCTCTGTATTAACCTGTGCCTGAAATGTATTTACAAAGAATGCATATTCTGCAGCAAATCTTTTCATCAATCACCATGTGAAAACCTTTGGCAGGGATACTGTGCATTCCTGGAAGGATTTAAATTAGTTTGTGAGGGACTGAAACCTGGCTTATAAGCAAAGCATCAGATTTAGAAATTGAAAAAAAGTTTCATTTCTGAACAACTTAAATTGCCCTATCATGAGTTTTCATGTTTATGTTCAACATCATCTGTAAAGGAGCAAAAGAATATAAAACAAATTAAAATTATTTACTGTTAGTTTTATCTGTTTACCAAAATACAGTATTTAAAATCTGTTGTACTTTCACAAAGAAAGGAAAAAAGAGAAAGAAGAAAAGAATTAAAGAGGAGGAACAAGAGCAGGAAGATGGAAGACAAGAGGATAAGGTAGCTGAATTATGTATTCTAACTGCAATTGAAATCCTGTTTCAATTCATTTTAAAACTCTTAAGTGATACACTTTTGAGGTGCAGTTCTCTAGAAAGCATGCTGAATTTTTTTTTAATTCATGCAATTTCAATCTCATTTTAATATTTTCAGTCCCTTGAGAGTTGTGCTAGGGATCAAACCCAGGGCTTCAAACATGCCAGACAAACGCTCTATTACTTCCCCAGTCCTTCAGTGCTTATCTTTCTTTTTTTAAATCCACTCCACCATTCTGTTTTGAATTCAAATTCAAATTCTTCGTTTTTTAAAAAGGTTGGTTTGACAAATTAATTGTAGACAACAGAAACTCAAGTAAGCTTGGTGTAACTTAGTTTATGCCTAAAAATTAACTTAAAACATCTTATTTGCTGTGTGGCAAATCATGGAAAAATCAAACACTAGTTAATGGAAGCACTATCTGAATGATGTTAAATCTTTTTGACAACTGGTGAACTGTCAGATCAGCCTATTTACACAGTGAAACATGTTAAAATGGCTGCTGCAAACCTTACAGAGAAGATGAAAAGATTAACAGTGAACTGGGACTCCATAAAAGGAAAGGGAAAACCAAATATTCTCGTTAAGAATATTCTAGTTCTGTGACTCAGAGAAGCAGTATTCTTACTGGCACAATAATAGTAATTAGCATAATAGATGAAAGACTATCCACAATGTTGGCATCCACCATTCAATTAACATAAATATGCTTGGTTAAACATGATGCATTTAAAGTGTATCGTAACCACTTAACAGTTCACCCTGAGCACCATTCAGGCAACACATTTGTTTACATACTATCTCAAGCGTTGGTTGGGCAGGTATCACTGCAACCAGTCTGTTCTTGTACTGAATAAATTTGATTAAACTGTCGTTTTATATTTCTTATTACATTATCTTACAAAAACAAATGAAAAATATGTAACTTTTGTATGTGATCATTCTGTATTTAAATCATTGGACTGTAAGTGGTTAAGTACAAATACTGCACCAAAGAACAGATAAAAGGGGGAAGGGAGGCAAGAATTGACTGGCTGATCCAATGGATACAATGTGACAAGACAAAACATGTGATTAATATATATATATTTTAAATGTGCTGCCCTGTAATAAAATTTTATATCAATTCTAGGACAAAAGAGTTCTTCTGCTTCTATGCAAAAGCACTGTGCTCCTCATTCCCAAGAACCAGCTAAACAAAGCTTTCAGAGAAATGGCTTCTCTTAACTGAAGTGTACTTCTTGAGGAACAGCTTCTCAAAAAGTACAGCTCCAGTAGTATATTATAGTAGATATTGCTGATGTATCATGAAGGAAAACTGAATGGAAACACAAATCTGTTTACCCACAGCCTGTGCATTATTTTTTTAATGCACTGCATGGAAGGTTTTAAAAGCGATTTCACAACTTCAAGCAAATTGCAGTTTCTTTAAATAAAATCTGCATTTTAACAAGAACTTCAGATACTGGTCTAAAGTGATTACACATGTAGGACTGACATCCCTAATTAGCCCCAGGAGTAATTCTGTATCACCATTCTCCAAATATTTAAGCTTTAAGATACATGAAAGCACCTCAAAATATGAACTGACATCTTCTCAAATTCCATCTTAAAATGAGAGGACCTAAAACATAGGTCTCCCCCATTTAAGTATGTTTGTGACTCGTAATAAATGCATAAATTGTGGAGTACTAGTACACACACATATTTATATATATATCACATCTTGATTTTGCAGTGTCCTTAGAATCTTCAAAGGAGCTTTACAAAAATAGAATTGCCTGAGACTTACATCAAAGCATTTAATTAACACAAAGCAATAATTCCTCGTTATCAGAACATATAGCTAAAAGATAATCAATAGTGCAGAACTTCCCAAACTTTTAAAGCACCCACACAGATTCTGATTAAGTCTGTACTGAGTTTTAAAATGCTGCCTTTATAACAAATTCTGAAAAGTAACCATTTAGCCTCTGTCCACAAGGTCGAAAGCTCAGGAAGTTCGTCAAAAACAAAGATTTAAAGTTTTTGCTCTCAATTTACCTTTTTCTACTGTTAAAAGTGTGATTTCTGATCTCTAATTCAGAACATTCACATACATATCAGACCCTGTTACAGGAAAAGTCAATACAAAAATTTACAAAACACGTAAAAATTTACTCTTACATAGTAGCACATGCCTATGATACTAGCGACTCAGCAGCTAAGGTAAGGGTATATTGCAAGTTCAAGGCCAGCCTGGACAATTTAGAAAGACCTTGGCTCAAAGTTTAAAAGGGGATGGGAGAAGGTTGCTGGGGACAAATAGCTCAATAATACAGAATTCCTGGATTCACAGAGCTAATATGCAAAACAGAAAAATAAGCAATTAAAATACAGTGCTGTTAGAGGATACCTAACTCAGATCATGAGTACAAGATTTCTGAAGTAATCAAAGAGATTTCCTCACATGCATACTTGGGCTGAAATTTCTCTTTGAAAAGTATGATAATATCTCATGGGCTGAAGGAGAAAGCATCTCGCTACTGAAGATCAAACTTAGAACCTCGCGCTTGCCAAGGAGGTGCTTGTGCTGCTGAGCTAAACCCAGCCAAGATCAAGAATATTAAAGAATATCTGAAAGATGAGCTTGAAAGGGCAGAAATTTGAACATTTGACTTTTCAGAATGGAAAATTATATGAATAGATCTGGATCTTGAAAACAAGCTCTAACTACAAGATGGAAAGCAGAACAGACAGGAGGCAGATAAAGTGAACTAAGGGCTTACTACAGTAATCCAAGTGAGTGATACTGATAACCCGAACTACTCCAGAAGTAATAAAGAGGAAAAAGAACTGAATTAATCTGACTAATATATAGAAAGTATTTATGACTACATATAACAAATGAACAGATGTGACATATGCTAAGGGAAACATGGAAGATTTAGAAGATTCATGTTAATGACTTACAAAATTAACTAATGCTGGTACCACACAGATGAAATTCTAAATTTTAGAGGAAAATAGCAGAAATGTTCAATAGGTGAACAGAAACACTCAGAAAGAAAATATAGGCTGGAAATGCAGATTAATAACTTCAGCAGTAACATCCACTTCTGGGCAGGTTGGAATAATGGGCTATATTTAACATTATTCCTGAAAAATAGATCAAACATATGAAATAATGATGTTCAAAAACCCAACATAAGGCAGCACACATGATAAGAACCTCAGACAGACAACGACAGCGCCTCAATGTCTGCGGTTTACAGACCATGGCATAGTGAGGGTAAACCTAAAGGAGCCCAGCAATCTCCTTGAAGACTCGGAAATGGAAGCCCAGGAAGGTCAAGACAGGCAGCTCAGTTTGTGGGTCAGTATTTTGAAGGAGAGAACAGATGTCTTTCTTCAGATACAATATGAGTACTGACTAGCACACGTACAGGATCTTCTCCCAAGCTAAGAAGAGAATGCTTGAAAGGGTTTAAAGTAGAAAAAAGGAGAGACAAAAGCTGACAAAGGCAACATGGATGAACCTCGAAAAAGCTGTCTTGAGTGATGCCAGATTGAGGAGTGGGAAGTATATAATGATTATTTATATAAAACTGTAGAACATGCAAAATAATCTATTACGATAGAAAATAGATCACTGATTGCAATGAACTAGAATGTATTACAAAAGAGCACAGGTAAACTCATGACAAATTATTCCTTCAGTAGCTTCACTGCAGTCATAGTTTCATGGATTCACACATGTGCCAAAAGTTGTCAAACTGTCCATTCAAATAAATACAAAGTACTGTATGTCAATTACATCTCAATAAAATTATTTAAACATATGTCAGTATATACATAGTAACTTAAGTTATGTAAGTGGTTGAGACTTAAGAATTTATACAGACTCAGGAAAGGGACTAAGATAGAATTATAAAGAATATCAACACTTAAGGAAGTAATAAAGCAAAGAAACAGGAGTTTTCAAAATCATCAAAGACGAGAAACTTGAAGAGTGCGCATCATTGAAGCAAACGGCAAGTTTTCTCTGAGGGACAGAAAGTCAAATAGCAATGTACAATGTCAAACATAAAATACATTAAGTCCAGAGTACAAAAAAGGAGAAAAATTATGAGATAATCATTACCGTACAAGACAAAGACCACCAAATCTTCATCCTTTATTCAATAATTTGTGTTGCTTCACCCAAGGAAGACTTAGAAATCTGGAGGATTTTTTAAATCTTTTTTGAATGTGAGGGATTAAACCTAAGGCTTGGCACATGCTAAGCTACTCTCTACCACTAACCTACTTCTTTCATCCTTCTAGAGATAATTATTTCAAATCTGATGGTTAAGAAAAACCATGAATCCTCGATGCCAAGAGATTCTTGCATTTGACATTGGCATGTTCCTAATTAAAGTGCTATATTCAACATAACAATTGTCCTTAATTGAATCTATAAAAGAAATTAAATCAGAATTAAGCTTAGACTTGCTAATGAATATACGCATTACACACGAGGAAAAGTTCAACTTGGAATCTATCTTCCCATCTAACTTTAACAGGAAACTAAATAGTTGAATTTCTTCCAGTTTTTCTTTTTTAATGACTAATAGTATTATTTATGTTCCTCCTCAGAGACAACACAGCAGAGAAACAAAAATTTCTTTATGTTTCACATTAGAAAAACTTATGTTTACATAGAGGCATACCATCAGTACACATAGGAATTCAATAAATTTATTGAAAACTCTATAAAATAAATAAGATTTATGTTATGTAACTGAAAAATTTCAAGAGCATAAACTAATCACTCCTCAAAGTAAATATTTAACTATGTTTAATTACTTGCATTGTTTACACAAATTCAATTTACTAAATATCCCAAAATGAAAGGAAAAAATGTTCAGATTTTACCAAGTCTCAACTCATTTTTTTTTAAATCTAAAGCTAAAAAAAATCATTAATACATTTTAGCATTAAGACATTGGTTAAAAGCAATGTAAAAAGTCAAATATAACTATATATTTTCACAAATACAATCTAGCTCTGTTTTATGTCTTTAAAAACAATGTTCTCTTGACAAGTGAGATCCTGAGTTTGATCTCCAGTACCCCCAAAAACAAACAAACAAACAATAACAAAAATATCAATGTTCTGATCTCTTCCTCAGGTCTGCAGCTTAATTTCCATTTGTACAGAACACATGACTAAAGAAAGGCCATTAGTCACATTGTTCAAACCAATCAATCCCTAAATACAGTATCTCAAAGTGAACTCAATTTTATAACTATGCACATTTTTATCAGCATTCACTTAGTTCATTTTTATGCAACTAAATAGGAAAAAGAACTACAGTGGCTTGACAGTTAAGGTTAATTAAAAACTCTCTCAATGATAAAAACAATCAAGTTTTAAAATTACTTTGTGATGTTAGGAAAAGATTTTGCCTGTGGGCTATATATTTTTCTTTTTGATATTTTAAGAGAAGAAAGTACTTGAATTTAAAAGGTTACATATCCTGGGGGCTGGGGGTTTAGCTCAGCGGCATAAGCACCTGCCTTGCAAGCAAGCGGTCGTGAGTTTGATCCCCAGTACCGATAAAAAGTTAAAAAAAAAAAAAAAAGTTACATATCCTCTAAAGGAGTTTTACAAATTGTCCAAAAAATGAATGAAGGAGCAGAATATGACGTGAACACACAGAAAAAAAGATTTACTCTTTGTAAGTATTAAACAAGGCTACAAAAAATAAGGAAAACATGAGGAGCAACATATCTCTCATTATATTTAGTGCTATTTCATGTTGTTTGAGAGATATAAGTAGCCCTTAAAAAGCACCAAACAAATACCCAGTGAGTTATAATGGATTATTTGGAGTACTGCAATCAGCTATGGAGTGTCTTGCCTCAGGCTCCCAGAGTGCTGGGATTACAGGCATGTATCACCGTGTCCACCGTGTCTGACGCAGCATTGTTTGTGAAAGTGTGCTTCTAGATCTAGCCATATCATTAACTGAGGCCTTGTTTTAGGAAGTCTCTAACAAACTTATTCCAGTCAAGAGTAACCAGGATAAACAAAATGAAGGAAACAGCAAACAGTTATCGGTAAAATATTATTTTTCTAAGGGTACGCTTTACAATGGCATCAAAAGAAATTTAGTCCTTTCCTGATCAACTGGAAATGTCATGCGACAGGGCAAGAACATTAAATACCACATGGCAATTCAAAATGATAAAAGAACAAAACATGCTGAGAGGTTGTGTCTGGCAAAGAAAAAAAGGAAAGAGAATGAAAAAAAGCAGATCTTAAAAGAGCACTTCCCAAGGATAATCAACCACACACATACCACCACCCCATCAACAGTTGCATCTCTTCACAAGACAAGAATCCTCCCTCCGTTACACACATCCAAAACAGCCTACACCAGAAGTTCTTCAAGCTAACTTGATTCAATACTACCCGTAGAGTTCACTTGAAGAGCAGACTTGGGGAGAAGCCAGTGAACCTCCCTTCCTAAAACAAGGCCTCAGTTAATGATATGGCTAGATCTAGAATCACACTTTCACAAACAATGCTGCGTCAGACATGGTGATACATGCCTGTAATCCCAGCACTCTGGGAGCCTGAGGCAAGAGGATCCCAAGTTTGAGCCCCGTAATTTGGTAATACGGCCAAAAACAACAACAAATTATCTGTATTTACCCTATTGTTAAACTAGTCCAACAAACACATATTAATTGTGCTTTCTTCAGCAGTATATATACTGCTCTTTGTAAGTATATATACTTACAAAAAAAAAAGTCTGTCTTCCCAGGAAAAAGGGACTTTTTAAATCCACCACTGTATAGATTAAAACACACTGCCTGGATCATAATCCAAAACATTATTTACTGAATACAGACAACTATGAAAGTTATACAGAGAACAGAAGTAAAGGGGGATATTTACAAAAAAGAAAAAGCGGAAAGTACAATACAAATTTATAAATATTTGCAGTCATAAATGCTCAAATCCTAATGAGAATAGCAATAATTGAACATTAATTCCACAATGAAATCACAATCAGAAAAATCTGTGCAATTAGGCAGGAAAAAAAAGTTACAAGAAGAAAATGAAGTTTTTTATACAAAGTGTGAATTAAAGTCAAGTGGAGAAGTGTTATGGCTGTACTACTGTGTTTAGCTATGATATTAATCATCATTACTAAAATTCGTTCTCTGTGAGTCAGACACAACATTAAGCAGTTACATTTTAACCAACACCTCCAAAACAGCTATTCTTTATATTTTTACAGATAAGTAAACTAAGCTTTAAGTGATTAAATCGCTTACTTTGAATATCAGTTCTTCTATCTCATCCTTCAGGAGAATGGCCTTGAGCAAATCACTTACCCCTTTCACTTCTTGTCCAACAGTTATTCCTTCCATTAAATTAGTCTGTGTTGCTACAGTTTTATCTGTGTTTAGTTTTAACCTATTATTTAATAAGTACCTGGTGTGTTAACTGGCATGTTGTGAAATACGTTAGGATATAAACTCAATGAACACAGTGTGGATCTGAATATCAGATAAAATATGTTCATTTATGAAACGGAAATGATGATACTAACCTCACAAGGCTTAGAAAAATGTCTTATAAACCTAACTTCTATTGCTATTGTCATCACCATTCTTAATCATAATATAGATGACAAATATTAGTCCCATTTTACAAGTTAGGAAACAAGCTAGGAGAGATTATGACCTGGAATGTAAAATTAACTACATTTACTTAAGTACTATATTTGGCAAATTTAGTTATATTACTACAGTCAAAATGCTGTTTAATTTTTGTTTTTAAAAGTTGTGATTTAGAAATCAACCTACTAAAGTATTGGGTGTTCTCATACACTGAATACTTGTATATAATAAAGGTGGGGTATGGGCAGTATGGAAACAGTTTCCAATAGAATAAATCTCCAAATAATAATAGGGAGGCAGCATAAAAGAGTGGGGAAAAATCATGGGACATCATCATATTCTCCTAGGAATGTCCAGAAGACATAAACTATACTAACAAGACACAGTGGATTTAATAATAAATTTTCACTTTTTCAGAATACATACTTCATACATTCACTTATATGCCCTTATACTTACATACCTTTTCTAGAAATACACCAAGATACACTGAGTTTGCAAAGGCACAGTATCTATGTGACATTCCTAAAGCACTAAAGACATTCAAAGATTAGGGGATAAGGGAAAGGAGGAACAAAAGACTTCAAACTATTCAGCCTTGGTGGTACAACTTAAGCCTCTCAGGATGACTCTCTCACTCAGAAATGACTGACGGCTGCTTGAGTAGTACTGGTTAGGATAATAAACCTGAAAGTATTCATATCTACTGCTTAGAAGCCACAGAGGCTGCTTAAAATTTTGAAATGCAACAAAGAATTATGTGCCCACAAGTAACAGTAGTGCTATTGTTGAGAAAATCTATAAAAAAACCAGCAGTGGCTATTTTGAGTCACCTTCAGTAACTTTTAAAAGCTTAATAAAACACATCCTTAACCTAAGATCACAACATACAACCTAACTACAATTTAAAATTTCCCTCATCAGATGAGTTAATTATGTGTGGATTTGGCATTGCTTATTTCAAGTGCACAAAAACTGATTGCCAATTGTCTTTTATTACACTAAATGAGAAATTATTACTAATAAAGATAATGGAGCAGAGTTGGGGATGCAGTTCAGTGGTAGAGCACATGCGTAGCATGTGTGAAGTCCTGGTTTTGATTTCGAACACAAGAAAAAGAAATGTTACATTTTATAGTTTTGTTCTAGTAGTTACATTGAAAAGTAAAAAGAAGTCAGGCATGGTAGCACACTCCTGTAATTCCAGCACTTGGGAGGCTGAGGCAAGAGAATCCTTTGCAACTTCAAGGCCAGCCTGGGCTACAAAGTGAGCCCAGGCCAGCCTGAACTGCATAGCGCGACAGTCTCAAAAAGGCAAAAAAGAAAAAGAAAGAAAGAAACAAGTAAAATTACTTTAATGGTGTGTTTTATTTAATCTAATGTATAAAATATATCATTTAATATGTAATTTTAATGAAATATTAATGATATTCAATCCTTTAATATAAGTAATATAAAATAAATTAATAGGATTCTTATCTTTCTTCTTAACAGTATATTTCAAGACTCAAATACTTTTCAGGTTCTCTAAAGACACAATGTGGCCAGTGGCTAAAGACCAGACAAGGAAGGCTACAAATTCCTGACATTCATGTCTATCTAATCTACTAAAGAGATTAAAAGAGATCTTTATTCACCTACCCTTTATTGTTTATCAGAGCAAAATTGAATGCAAAAAGATATAATTTAAAATAATAAATACAAAAAGCGTTAGTAAAATCAAAACATTCAGTGGCATGAGCACATCTTCAATCCAAATAACCAAGAAAGATCATCCAGTAAAAGTGAAAACTCAGCCAGGTGTGGTGGCTCATGCCTGTAATCCCAGCACTTAAGAGGCTGAGGTGAGAGGATCGTAGGGAGTTCGAGACCAGCCTGGGCTACAAAGTGAGCTCAAAGCCAGCCTGAACGGCATAGGGAGACCCTGTCTCAAAAAAAAAAAAAAAAACCTGAAAACATTAATGAAGTACTTACGAACTAAAATTCATCTACAAAAAATACAAACATTTGTATTAACCAGTGAGTTCAAATCCAGGTAAACCCTGCTAGAAACCTTTTCTGCTGGTAGTCTGCTCTTTTGATAGTAAATCCAGGTGACTTTTCTATTGCCAATAACAACCCTTCCCCAAATCAATCCCCCCCCCACCTCCTCTGGCCTGTTTTAGAATAAAAACAATGTGCTATACTGAAACTTTGCCTTCTGCCCACAAGACAGACACACATAACATGCTTTCAAATTTGCTTCTCTCTCCTCAGGAATGTCTCAAATTCTCAAGTATATCTGTTTGTGGTCTGAGCTTTCTAGAAAGAGAAATAGGCTTTTCCAAATTAATGTAACTGAACTGAGGTCAAGACCTCACCCACAGCCTCCCAAGTTCAAGGGCAGCCTCCAAGCTGAAATGCTCAGCCATTAGCCTTGTTCTTTTTTGTAAATTAAGCTGCCTTCCTAGATGACCTATGTATTCTCACATGATTTAAATAATATAATCAGTTTTAGGGTGGGAGATTTAGCTTAGTGGCACCAGCGCCTACCTGGTAAACAGAAAGTCATGAGTTTGATGCCTGGTTCCCCCCCAAAAAACAGAACAAAATACTTAGTTCTCAAAGTATGATTCACAGAATAACATCAGCACCACTTGACCACATGTTAGAAATGCTAATTTCAGACATCAACCCAGCCTTAATGCTCAGAAAACTGGATGGACCCCAACAATTAATGTCGTAATACCCCTCCAACTCATGCTGATGTGTATTGCGTGAGAATCACTGCCAGAATGTACTCAAAACTATCTCTAGGCCAGACCTCTTCCCCATAATCAAGATATGACATATATAGTAGGCAAAATATATATATTTCCAGACATGATGGTACATGCCTATAATCTCAATACTTTGGAGGCTGAGACAGTATGATTACCACCTTTAAGCCCTGCTTGAATAACTTAGTGACTTAACAAGACTCTTGTCTCAAAGAATAAAAAAGAGCTAAGATTATAGTTAGTGTGAAGGACCTGGGTTCAATACCAGGACCAAAACTTTATTTAAAAAAAAGATGAAACCATGTGGATTTCAGAATTACATAAAAATTAATTATTTACAGCTAAGAAAAAAGCCACTCCTTAAAGATCTTATATTTCAAATTTTTACTCATAATATTTCTGACTCAGGAAAAGACTTCAAACCCATTATGGTGTTCATTAACCTAGAAATAAGAGTCTTTGAGCGTAACTACATGTATTTGTTGGTGAAATTACGAATTTTTTTTTTTGGTACCAGGGATAGAACTTACAATCATGTGCTTGCAAGGCAGGCACTTATGCCATTGAGCTAAATTCTCAGCCCCTATAAAACATTTTTTAAAGACTATTTTTAAAATTGATTAATAATCATCATCTACACAATTTGAAATTTTATTATGGGCATGTAACTCAATAAACTAATGTATTACATTTAAATTGATATTTTAAGCTATTAAAAACTTTTCTTGTTTAAAAAATAAAGTTTAAAAAGTATATTCTTCCCCCCTCCAAAAAAGGTTTAGCCCAATACTCAGTACACAGTGAGTTTAAGGCCAGCCTAGACTACATGTAACACTGACTCAAAAAACCCAAAACAAAACAATATTTGTAATAGCTTACATTTGAAGTCCTAATAAAATTAGATCTGTTAGCTGTCAAGTTTACTTCAAAGACATTGGTTCACTTTGTCCTAATTTGATAGATGAACATAAAGCCATGGTCTCCACGTCCTTATTAACACTTATTTCAAGTGTCATCAGTACATGTAATGTAACCATTTAGAGCCATTCCCTGAGCAAGGTTCAAAGACCTTGCTGTGGAGTAGGAAGTTCTTATACAGAAGGAATACAGGCGAGTTAATCGTAGTCAGAAAGTGAACTGAAATTGATCAATCTTTAGACCAGTAATATTAGGTGAAAGAAGTCAAACACAGAAAATAAATTACAGAAGATTTCTGACATGAGAAAACCAAAATATAGATAAGTTAAAGGAAAAGTGCCAGGAAACAAGGAGGTAAACAGTGCAGATGAGGAAGGACATAGGGGAAAGAGGAGAAAATAAATCAAACATAATCAAAGTAAGATTTAAATGTGTACCACCAAAATGAGTCTAAATATTACCTATCACAAACACAAACCAGTAAGATAACACAAATCTTTTTCCAGTGAAAGAGGTACAAAGTTAAAAAATCCAATCTGTTAGTAAGCTAAAACTTTACATTTATGAAAATAGTTCTTACAAAGAATATCTTACTTGATCCTGACAACCCTGCAGAGACTATGATGAATTCTAAAAAAAAAAAAAAAAAAAAAAAAAGGGAATAAGACATTGCTCAAAGTCATACAGCTAATTTGCCAAATGCAAGACAGTCTAGCTGTCACCCTGTGATTCTAAACCTAGACATCTTGCAATTATTAATCTCTTACTTCCACTAACATTTTAGTTCTATATACTTCACTAATGGACCGTAGTTCCAAACCAAACTAAAATTCCATTCTCCTTGCTTTCCTCTATCATCTTTCTGATTCTCTTTCTCTCTCTCACTCATAAATAAAACCAAAACATAACCCAAGTTCTTTATGGATCCCATAGTAGGAAACCCACAAAGGCATGAACCAAACCAGATAACATTCATTGACACATCTGCAAACTTGAAGTAATAAAATAGTGTCCATCTCCCTGGTAGGCCAATTCCTAGAAGACAGAGAAGAAAAATACAGAAGTAGTTCTAAAATGTGTGAATCAAACCATACATGTAGTTTCAGCTAGTCAGGAGGTTAAAGCAGGAAGATCAATAGTTTAAGTCCATTCCAAGCAATATAGCAACACCTCATCCTCAAAAATAATTTACTAACTTATTAACAAGTGTGTAAATCAACATTTAAAAGCACAGGAGAGAAAAAAAGAGACAGAAAACTAACAAGAACTTCAAAAGATCTCATCTGAAAATACTTATTAAACACACACCAAATTATAGGAATTCCACGGCCATTCCAAGGAAACAAGATCTGTATTTTTAAACATCTATAAATTCATTATTTTCTAGTGAAATAAATGTAAATTTCAATCTTAGCACCATCAGTTGTTAACTGTACAAAATTAGGTAAATGAACAGCTTTCTCAATAGTAATATGGAGATTTCATCCAACCATCTTCAGACTTCGGGTTAAGTAAAAGCACTTACCCAAATATCTGTCATATGAGAACTCTCAAATGAAGAGTAGCTAATGTATTCATAAAACAACATGAAATCATTGTCTTACGATGAAATTATTAGCATTTTTAAAATACCATTTCCTAGATGCTTCCACAACTTTAAGAAATCAAGGGGGACTGTTAAAATGTAAGTCAAAAACAAATAAACAAATTTAGGGATAGTACTTCATAACAAAAAAGTAGACAAAAATTTTTTGGACAAAATCCCAAATGAACAGGAAACAAAGGCAATGTAAACAAATAGGATAACATCGAGCTAAAGTTTCTGCACAGCAAAGCAATCAACCAACAGACAAAACAAATAACTTACAGAACAGGAGAAAATATTTGCAAACTATACAACTGATCAAGGTTAATATTCAGGATACTAAGAAACTCAAGAGCAAAAACAGAAACAATCTGATTTTAAAACAGGCTAAGCCTAAGAAGTTATTTCTCAAATGATACACAAATGAACAGTAGTGCAAAAAAATGCTCTACATCACTAATCATCTAGGAAATGCAAGTCAGAATCACACTGAGGTATCACATCTCACTCGAGAATAGTTAGTATCACTGGGTGCGGTGGTGCAAACCTGGTGTTCCAGCCCTTGGGAAGTTGGGGCAGAAGGACTGCTGTGAGTTTGAGGCCAGCCAGGGTTACACAGTACAAGGCCAATCTGAATCACAGAGTGAGACTGTCTGAAAAACCCAAACAAACAAAAAATGGCTAAACAAAGGATAATTACTATCAAAAAAACAAATGTTAAATGCTGACAAGTATCGGGGGGAAGGAACCCTTGGGTATACTTCTGATGGGAAAGTAATTCAGTTTAGCCATTATTAAAAAATAATACAGACATTTCTCAAAAAATTAAAAACAGAACGACCACATGATCTACCCAGCAACTCCATTCCTAGATATAATCAAAGAACTGAAATCAGTACGTTTAAGGACACATCTGCCCTCCTATGCTTGCTTTAACACTAGTCACAATAGACAACAAGGAGAGTCACATCTGCTGTGGCCATCAACTGCTGAGAAAAGAATCTGGGATATATAGATATCTCCAGACACTATTCAGCCACAAGAAAGATGAATCTTGTCATCATTTCCAACAACATAGATAGGTGGAACTAGAGACAATGCCATTAAGTGAATTAGCCAAGCACAGAAACACAAATACCATATCATCTCACTCATATGTGGAATCTAAAACAGTTAACCTTAAAGAAATTGAGATAAACCAGTGGTAACCAAAGGCCAGGGAGATTAGCAGGGAGCGATCAGTGGGTACTCAGTGGCAGAAGAAATAAGTTTTGGTGTTCACAGTGCACAGTACAGTGATTACAACACAAGACAATGTTCTATATATTTCAAAAAAGCTGTAAGAAAGGATTTTGAATGTTTTTTACCACAAAGAAATTATACATACCTCAGTTCACAAACTTCATTAAGTACTTGCAAATATGAGTGAGACTCCTTTGCAAAAATGAAATTATCAATGAAGTAACAGCTTGTATCAAAGTAGTCCATATCATACTCCAAATAGAAATTTGCCATTAAAAATAACTAGACCTAGCTGGGCTTGGGGCACACCTGTAATCCCAACACTTGGGAGGCTGAGCAGGAGGATCACCTGGGAGTTGGGCCACATATTGAGTTCAAGGCCAGCTCTCACTTCAAAATGAGAACCTGTCTCTAAAAAAAAAAAAAAACCTAAGCCTAGAAAGAAATTTAGGACTATTCCCTCTCCTCAGAAAGAAGCTATTTTTAATACTTTTCTCATTGCTGAGACAAAATACTCAATACCCCAAATTAAAGGTGGAGAAGTTCACTTAGCTCTGGGTTTGTAGAGGTAATGTGGCATGGCAGACAGCCACTGAAGAAGAAAAACAGTTCATAGTGGGCAGAAGGTACCAAAGCCAGCAAGAAAAGGACAAGACAAGCCTCTGCCTGTCCCTTATATTTTACCCAGGCTACTGAGACTAGGGAGATGCCAAACCAATCAGTAGACTGATTTAGTGATCACCCACCCTTAATCTTAGCACCCTTAATTGTAACCTTGCACCATGATTTAATCACATACTTTAGATCCAGCCACCTCTGAAAAAGCCCCACTTATGACTGCAGTAGGCCCTGCGGGGGACATCTGGACACAAGCCAAAAAGAAGCATTTCTTGTAAAGCACTGTACAAATTAAATCTCCTTAAAACCCAGTAGTCATCCAAGAACTACTTCAAGCATTGAGGGAGCAATAGAGAATTTGTTGTTGTTGATCTGGAGATAAAGGAAAATCATTCGAGTAATTGTCTTCTTTCACTTTGACTGTAAAATTTTCTCTCAAGTAAAAAAAAAGTACAGAAACTAAAAACTCAAAACAAAGGTTTCCTTACTACCTTTACAGTTTTCAATAATTCCTTTCCCTTTACAAAATGCTGTGCTTTTAAATCATAAATTAACAAAAAATTCATGTTAACAAGTTTATACACTAAAACACGTATTTATTGGAGTTTGCCTCTGAAAAGGCTTTTGTCCATGTTTTTTAAACCCACACCTTTATCTTATTTGGGGGGTCATAAATTATATTTTAGAAAGTCAAGCTTTTTAAATGTAATATTAAAAATAGAATCTTAAATGTGATAATAAATTACATAAAGGTCAGACTAGACAGTTTTTTAAAGCTCTGCAATGTAAGGGAAACAAATAGGAGCAGACAACAGTGATGACTGTGTAAGCATAAACAACATACAACTATTCACATAAACCAAAACATTTTTAAACTTTGCAGTGAACATTCAGTCACTGCACTCATCACTTACAATGGATAACAAGTCTTCTAGTCTCCATTTGGAAGGGGTTCATTAACTCTTTTTCCAAAAGTTAATAATACTATAGGATTAACTGTGCAGAAGATGGAAGAGAAAAACAATTAAAACAATAAAAGATTTACTTTCTTAATCTGAGATGTATTTCTATAGAATGACAATACCATGTAAGATTCTCAAAAGTAAAAATCTGACTTTTTTAAAAGAAACTTTATAAATGCAAATTAATTTTCTTATCTTCTTATGGCCCGCAAATATACTATATACCAAAATACATTTTCAAATCTTAACTACATTATTAACTTCTTATCTCTAAACAATTTTCATCAGGTCCAAAAGCAACAAGAGATTAAATCTAACTGGAAAAGATTTATTTTGTTGGCAGATTATTCTACTTGGTTCAACTTCCTTCCATCCTTCAACTCACATCCTTCACTCTTCTAACCCACATTAAATAACAATTAAAACTGCCAAATATTTTAAGATCTATAGTTGGCTCGATAAACTCATCTCAACATACTTGTATGGTGTTGTAAAAATTCCAGAAGTCAATTAAAATAAAAATTGTTAAGTACTGGATTTCACATTTCATCTCAAGTACCCACAAGTAAGGAATTAAGATGATCTTCCCCTTTCATTTGTGTTTAAGAACAAAAACTGAAACTTGATTATGCCTAATTAATAAATTGCTTACACTACTCCAACACACATCTCCTCTCTCCAGACTTCAAACCATCTCAAGTTTTGGTCCCCGGGTTTTATCATTTTTGACAGTGTACAACTCCCTATCTTGCTTCAAGAGTATTGAAAATTTCAAAGTAATTCTGGAAGCATATTAGAAGTTCAGTTTGCAAAAATCAAATTATAATGAAACTCCACATTCTGTAAGGCTGCCTACAATTTTCCTCCTATGGAATTCACAGTAACGTATTTCATAATAAACAAGTATTTTAAACAATTTACAAGTTATTATCTTGTGCTGGGGATTTAGCTCACCAGCCTAAGCAACTGCCTGGCAAGCATGAGGTCGTGAGTTCCATCCCTGGTACAAAAAAAAAAAAAGTTATTATCTTGTTAATCTTTACATTTCTCTAAGAAAGCAAGCAGGTGACAGGATCTGATAACTTCGAAGATTCTAATTCTTTTCAGAACTCTGTGAGCAAGTTTCTTGTGGAGGTTATAATGTTATCTGATATTGCCAAAACATTAACCTGTAAAATGCAAAATGCATCTTAATAATTTAAGAAGGCAACTCTAATGTATTAATAGTCACCTTCCTAGAACTAAGTAGAAGTGGCTTCAATTAGCAGAAACAGGGTTAAATCATCTCTTTCTCATAAGGTAAAAGGAAACAAAGTTTCTCACTAAAGGAAAACAATCAAGCATTCACACAGCCTTATTTGTACAAAGTGTATCTCAGAATAACTAAACTGTTGAGTTTTTTAAAAATTCTGTTTCAAATGAAAAACAGAACTGGGGTCACTAATAAATCATCCTAAATTAGTAACTAACAAAGCACAGTCCCTGAACCCTGTGTAGGTTCCTAAGGCTCTTTCATGGGGTCTATAATATAAGAAGTCTCACAATAATATTAAAATGTTACCTGGCTTTTAAACACATTCACATTCTCAATATTCATTACCGTTATTTTAAAGGAATAAACAGGTATTTTTTAAATTTATGTTTTGAATTTCTAATGTGACAAACACTACTAGATATAAAGATATTTAAACAAATCTCTTAAGAGTGCTCAATAATTTTTTAAGAATATAAAAGAATCATAAGAATGAAAGGTTTGGTGACAGCTGATATAGACAATTCATCAGCAATGGTCAACATCATAGAAAGAAAACCAACTTTTATATTCTTTCTGATTCAAATGTAAAATACTACCTATGAAATATTTTTCCTTTTAAAATGAATCTAATCAAATCTCTAGCTTAAATCTAAATTGACTAATTTACAGGAAATAAAGGATTCAGAGGATTACATTAACCACCATAGGAATGCAATCAGCAAAATCTAGATGATGGAAAACTACAGGACAAATAATTAGCTTTATTCAACAAATGAATTATGAGAGAGAGACAAGAGACAGAGAGATACAAAAAGATTGTAAAGATACAAAAAGAAGGTAAAGTGACACAGTAACTTTGCACTTACAGTCCTTGTTTGAACAAAATATTAAAATAACAGATCACTGTGACAATCTGAACATAACTGGACATTTAGTATTAAGGAATTACTTCATTTACATTTAACAGTAATGTGGTTGTGTTTATTTTTAAGAAATCTTCATCATTCATGCCACTTACAATGAATGACATATCTAGGATTGCCTCAAAATAATCAAGACTAGAGGAAATGGATTAAATAAAACTGGCTATAAATTTAGAATTATTGCAGCTGAGTGATACATTCATATTTAAGGTTCATTATACTAACTTGTTTTCCTTTGCTTGACTTTTTCTACAAAAGTTTGGCATTCTCAGTAACAGGAAAGATAACAAATACAGAAAATTATGTTCCAGAGGGCTTACTGTACCTGACCATGTGGTTTGGAAGCTTTGGAACTGGTTCGTATGAAGAGTTTGTAAATTATGGAGATACAGATAGAGAATGCCTTAGAATGTCCTAGGCAGAGCATCACAGGGAACTCTGGCCCAGCCTAAGCAGACAGAAAGGCTGATAAGAACGTGGAGAGTAAAGACCAGGCTCAGGAATTTCAGATGGGACCAAGGACTCCACTGACAGATGAGAGGTCATGTGTGTTACATTCTGGCAGAAAACTTGTCTGTATCTTGCCCATGTTCTGACACTTGCAGGACACTGAGACTAAGGGCAGTAGAATAAGTGACCTGGTGAATAAACTTCAAAACAACCCCACATTCACACTGTGGCATGGGTATTACTAACTGTTTTCAGCGAGATTTATAGTGAGAATTGGGGGCAAAAATGTACAAAATCTTATGGTGCAAAAAGAATCACGTGAAAAGCTGGAGCTTAAGAGGAAATATGGTTGCTAAAGAGATTAGTGTCATTAGAAAGAAACTAAGAACTTTGAACAGGAACAAGATGCTTTGAGGGCATGTCAGGAATCTGCAAGACCCATCTAAGGCTCCCTTTAGCCTTACAGTAAGCCTTTCATTTGAGCAGAGACATAAGTTTGTGAAGGGCTTCCTAAGAAATTGGTTTCCAGGGTGTCTTTGTTACTTTTCTCTCATTGTTGAGACAAAGTACATGACACTTAAAATTAGGGAAGAGAAGGTTTATTTATCTTACAGTTTGGGAAGTTTCAGTTCATATTCAGCTGGCTCCTAGGCAGGATGGCATGGTAGAGCAGCCATTCATGGCTACCACAAACAGCAGGAGCAAACAAGGCAAAAGAGAGAGCAAAGCACATCTCCTTCCCACCCTTACACTGAATACAGGCTCCACCCCTGGGTGGGTGCAGCACTCAGTCCACCAATCCCAGTGTCAAACAAATAAATCACGAATGCCAGACTCAGCTAGGTCCATGACTGTATGAAGTTTGAGGGAGCCATCTGAACACAAACCATAACACAGGGATTTGTTTTGCTATGCTCAGCCATGTAGCCACCCAAAGGCCACTACATCCATGACCAAGTTCACGGCTACTGCTTCCACTGACAGCACATTCTGGCACTGTCCACATGATACTGGCTTTACCGTTGTGCAGAATTTAAGAGTTGTGGTGTCACGGAGGCTTCCACCCAGATTTCAAAGGAAGGTCAAGACAGTCAATCAAGGAGTACCTGAGAGGGAAGTCAGTGAAAGTGGGGGAATGAAATCAAAGGTACAATGGAAATCCCAAGAAGTTGAGACTCCCGAAATGTGGAATGTATGTACAGAATAGCTGCAGGTTATGAGTGAAGCCAGTTCAAAAGAGAGGCCGGGTGGTCTACAACCAGCAAGGCCATATAAGTGGGACTGCCCAAGCCTTTTGGAACTCACATGTGCCCCACGTTAGTTATGAAGTTACAGGACCTCAAGTCTGGGTGTCAACTCTTGCTTTGGGTCAAATTCTTTTCTATCTCACTATTCCATCCTTTTGGGATAGAAATGTTTTACCCTATGCCAATTTATCTTAGGGATATGTAATATTTTTTACTTTTACAGAGGTTCACAGCTAGTCTCAGAAGTGACCTGAACTCGAACTTTTGAAAAATGCTGAAACTATTTATACACTTTGGGAAGGAATTGAAAAAAAAAAAAACTGTTGCATTCCCAGCTGTAATATGTTAAATGAAATTATAAACTTGCTATTATCTTATCTGGAAATTAAATATGGTTTAAGGAGTTTTGTCTGGGTGCAAAGTCGAAAAGGAACGGAACATGGGTGGCAGTTATGATGCAGTGTGCACTTGACTGAGTCACTTTGAGATCCCTCCAAAGATTTGTGAAGCATGCCTCCCGGTGAATCTAGGTGGGTCATGAAGACATGGTCTTGCAGTCTATTTCTGGTCCCTCACCTCTGTCACTGGACCCCTGCACTGCTTTCTGGCCACAATAAAATAAGCAGTTTTGCTCCACCATACTCTCTGTGGTTTATATCCGGATGTTCGGCAAGAGTTGCACATGCTCAGAGGTGAGGCTTTGGGAAGGTGACTGGGTTATGAGCTGATTTGCTATAAGGAGGCAAAGGTCTGGTTGAAACAGACAAGTAAACTGGGGGCATAACCTGAAAGAGTTTATCTCCCTGCCTGCCTCCTTTGATGTTTTTCTGCTTCCCAAGTGTCGCAACATTAAGTACCTTTTCTTCTGCTATGCCCCTCTGCTATGTCATTCTTCCTTGGAGCCAATCAACTACAGACTGAAACCTCTAGAAACTGTGAGCCAAAATAAACCTTTCCTCTTTTGAGTTGTGGGTATCGGGTATTATGTCTCACTGATGAGAAAAGTTAGACAATAGTATTCCTACTCTGCTGCTTGCTGACCATTTACTGACACCAAGAGCTAAATTAAGTAAATATCTCCTCCTGGAAAATGTGAGTGTCAGGTATTATGTCTCGGCAATAAGACAAAAAGCATATACATCTAAGGATAATCGTGTGCACAAATTTAAGGCAAAAAGGTTTTAATCAATATATTTAAAATATAGTCTCTACAGGCCTGGGATATAGCTCAGCAGCACAAATGCTTGCCTGGCAAGCACGAGATTGTGAGTTCAATTCCCGGTACAAGAAAATCAAATAAAATACAGCTTTTATGTTCTGTGTGTTTAAGGTGGAAGTACCAGCTCTAAATCCAAATACCCTGCCATCTAGAAATGAAATCAAGGGGAAAGAAGGAATGAATACTTACAAGAAGCTTCCTGCCTCAAGGCCTTTGCAATTTCTGAACGCTCTAATTAGAAGATTTTTCCTTAGGCCATGCCCCTATTTTCAAACAACTACCTCCTTTCCAAAATTCAGACCTCAACTCAAACCCCTGCTTCAGAAAAGTCATCCCTGACAATCCTAAAACACCAGCACCACTTTATGGCCCCTACTTCTAGCCTATCTCCCTAGTTTATTTTCCCCATGGAATTTAATCACTAAGCTTACCATCTGCTTTGGAATACATGCCCCCACCTCCAAAAATCAGGTTTTTCATAATCTTACAATTGTAGATTATGTCCATATGGACTAACAATGGTAAATTGCACTTTCAATTTTATAAATCACCTACTGGGTTTTATAAATCACCTACTGCTTTTTTAAGGTAAGGTCTTATCTTACCTTAAATAAGGTCTTTGGCTTCTTTTTTCACATGCAGCATTTACTGCAGTAAAGCAAACTCAAACTAAAAACATTAAAGCAAGCTGAACACTGTTTTTTCTTATGGTAGCTCTAAAAGATGATATTGAATCCACTGTGAAGTTGGAAGCACAGGAAGGAAAAAAATCAAGGTAACGGCAAAGTTAACAACTAATTATTTAAATCAGAAATTCAATATGGCTTATCCTCTCTGTCTTGCTTGCCTCATATGTGAAACAGAAATAATAGCACTGACTTTCCTAGAACTGTTCTAAAAATTAAATAAGTTAATACATATTACAGAATTAAAATAGCAGCTCCGTAAGTAGACAGTGTTACCTATTATTAATATGATATATTTATTCTGAAATACAAATATCTTTTTCCATCCATACTCAAGGTAATAAAATGTTCTCAAAGCCAGCTTGTAGTATAAGTGACTGCCGGTTTAACTGTTTTTTTTATAAGCATCAAATAATAACTGAAGATAATAAGTGCCCTTATGTACTCCAACTGAGGAAAATTGAGAACATATTAATAAAATGAATTCTGCTACAGCATTCTAATGGTTTCACATGTATCCCCAATTAGGGCACGGTAACAACTTTCAACTAACATCCTCACTTCAGTACTCTCCTCCAACCTATTTGTGCACCAGAGCAAACAACTTATTTTACTAAAATGCTACTTTCATAGTAACAACATAACTTAATTCAAGTTCTCCATCTAAAATCCTGAGACTTTTTTTTTTTTTTTTTTTTGTCTTTTTGAGACAGGGTCTCTCTATGCAGTTCAGGCTGCCCTTAAGCTCACTTTGTAGCCCAGGGTGGTCTGGAACTCGCAATGATCCTCCTGCCTCAGCCTCCCGAGTGCTGAGATGACAGGCGTGAGCCACCATGCCCGGCCTGAGACTCATTTTTAAGCTCCTTCAGCATTCTACTTCCCCCAATATCACCGACTACCTTACTAATATATATGCTCTGCCCCATCTAGGTTTGTACCATTGCCTACTCTGCCGTCATGACTTGAAATATAACTCTCTTCATTTATCAATTTCAATCAGTACTTCAGGATCAATAACCTCACACTTCCTCCACAAAACTTCCCAGACTATTCAGTCCACTAGGGATCTCCCACATCTCTGTATTAATAGTATAGCCTAATATTTCATATTTTGTTATATACAACCTTCAACATAGAATTGTCCTATGTACCTTACTTCTCCTTAGGTTAAAATTACTCAAAGACAAAAATCATGAACTTTGAGTTTGCCCACATATTGGCAGCACTGGTTAACAGAACAGGTGTAGCAACTCGAATGTTCAAAAGGCCTGCTTCAATGCCCAATATATAATATATACTAGGCAAGGTGGTCAATTATGGTAATTACAATTATGGTAACTTCTATAATTCAAATTATAGTTTATTCTGTAGTCATGAATAACAACACAGCTACATGTTTATTGATATGTAAAGATGTTCATAACATACTGGCAACAAAAAGGTCCTATTAGTATTTTTAAAATGATTAAATTTCTAAACAAATATTTATTGTATATATGCTTCTAAAAATAATTCTAAGAGTTATATTACAAAATTACAAAGTAACAGGTGACATTGGAAAGTAGAAATCATATTCAAAAAATGTAATAATGTAATAAACATTACAAATGTAATAAACAACAAAATGTAATAAATACCCCTCCTTCAAAACAAGCTTAAAATGATACAATGATAAATGATACAATGATTATCAGTTAGAAAAGTTTACATAATACATAACTCCAATATATTAAAAAAAGGAAGAAAATGAGTCAAATTTTAAAATGGTAACCTGCAATTAACCTTGTACAATTCTGATTTGGGTGATTTAAAATTTTCTACAATAACGCATTAATTTTATCATCAAAAATACTTAGGCTGGGGATTTAGCTCAGTGGCATAAGCGCCTGTCCTGCAAGCAGGCAGTCGTGAGTTCGATCCCCGGTACCGATAAAAATGAAAAAGACAAAATAAATAAATAAATAAATACTATATCTAAAACAAGGTTTAGAGAAGCACCTGATTTCCTTGAAGATACAAGAGGGAGCAAAGGAGAGAAAAGAAACATTTGTGGAAGCTGAATAACACCTGGGCAACATTCATCCTTAAGCACTTACATTTTCAGAATGGGAAGAATCTAAGAATGGAATACTTTTATATTAATTGTACAGCCAAGTCCAGACTCAAGAGATGGTATTAACCTATACATTTTTCCATGGTTAATCTACACCATGGTTGGTCCGAACACTCAGATCAAACTCAGGTGATCTAATAGAAACCTTCATCTCTACTCTATTCAGTCTACTTTCAAATTCATTCACAAATTTACTCATTTCAGTCAAGAGAAGCATTTGATACAACTTTGTTTAGCCCATACCATCAGTTGCTTGCTAACCTATGTGGAAGTTCAGATTTATTTATTCTATGTCTACTATTTTTACAGATTTTATGTTGTTTGCTACTCTTGTAAAGGTACCTGTCCAGACCAAGAAAATCAACTTAATTAACCCATATGAAACAGGGAAGCATTTCCCTTTCCAGTACTATCAAAGTTATTGTATAAACAGGTATGGACAAAGCAAGGAAGTGCCCAGTGCACATACTAACAAAGGAACAGCAGAACAAAGTCTCAGCTCCTTGGTATGGCGTTCAGATCCAGGACAAGTGGTCCATGTTATTCTTCACTAAGTGTTCTCCACTCACACCTCATCATTAATTCTTCACATCAAAATTTCTTGTGTTAGAACATTTCCTATTTATTTCCAACAATGAAGACCAACGTGTGGGTACTGGTATCCAAAAATATATCTGGAATCAGATTCAAATTCTCCCAGGAGAGCCTTTGGGCAAGTCACAACTTCATTGAGGCTCAACTTCCTCATCTTGTAAAATGACGACAGGGGAAAAAAAAAGAACAAAAACAACTACCTTGTGAGTTAATGTAAAGATCAGAAATAACACATGGGAGCAGAGACATATAACACAAAGTTATTATTTCCAAGTTCTGTACCTCTGCACATTGTTTTTGCTCTTCTGTATGTTGGCAGGCTTATTTCCACTTAGAAAATCTTTCACATCAATTAAGTCTAAAGGCACAATCTTGCCTCCTCTTACGTAAAGCCCTTCTTGACTTCCTTTATATAATTAATAGTACCTTTTCTGTACAAACCCAGTGCTTTGTTCAAAATTTTCTCCATCATCATTTTTATCTTATTGAATTGTAAGTGTTCTTGTTACTATTTTTCTTGAGAAAAGACTGGAAGTTTCTTAAGCATTTAAGGAATAAAGTGAGTATCTTCATAGCATTAAGCCTGATTGACACAGCAGAAACACTAATGTTTTTGAATAAACCAACTTTTAAAAAACCTAACAAAAATGCTAAGCACACATGGGAGGACAAGTACAAATGTTACAGAGGCCAAATATGAAAATGGCAAACTGTCACACCTGGCTATTAAGTCACAGGGAGGGAAATTAATTGTAATAAAGTTGAAATGAGCAATGATACGAGATTCAGTAGGTGAAGACAATGTCTTCTTTAGAAGAGTAAAAGTGAAGCAAATTAATGGAATGATGAACCAAGAAGTAAAAATTAAGTATTTAACAGACACAGAATAAAATAAGGTCTCCCAAAGGTAGAAGTACATATTAGCTGTGGTGAGGAAAATACATGATCAGATTCAACTAAATGTAAGAATAAGGTACAACTGTAGTAAAAGCAGTCTGAGAATACCATTTAATTTTTATAATGGACTAAACTATTTCTAAAGACTTTTCCGCAAAACACCTAGCTGTACACTTAAGAGCAATGAAATGCCTCTCACATCGATCCCTTCCTTCCCACTGCTACCCCAGCAATCACTACAGTGTACTCTTTTAAAGTCAGTATTCTCACTCCTAACCATTTCTTTCCCCTACCCTTTTTCTCTGTCATTACTTGGACTTACCTTCCACTGTCGTGTTTTAACTTTAGACTGACATGGAAATAGACACATAAAGATATAGATTTAGGGATACACACACACACACACACAAACACACACACACTTGATTTAAAAAATGGATCTAGGGGCTGGGAATTTAGCTCAGCAGCATAAGCGCCTGCCTTGCAAGCAGGCAGTCGTGAGTTCGATCCCTGGTACCGATAAAAACGAAAAAGAAAAAAAAATGGATCTGTTCCCATGCAACTAATATGGTAGGGAACAAGATGCCACCGTAACAGTGATTTGGCATTTCCTTATACATAAATGCAAGAAACACTAGGTAAACACAGAAAATTGCAACCAGAATGCATTAAAATACACACCTCAAACATGTAGTGGGTACCTCAACTCATTGCCTATGTTGTAAGTCACATCATCCCCACGGGCACCACTTGGTGCCATTTTGCAGTAACTCATAAACTAACCTTTTACACCCACATTTATATAAAATACTTCAGCTCTTTTTCAAAGTAAAATATATTTATAATAGTATTTATGTATCCCTGAACATTGTTTTAATTTTTTAACACCATGTACATTTATTAGAAAAGTTATGAAACATTGTCATATATTTCCTTGAGAAATTAAACAGAATAAAACAAAAAACAAATAGAAGAAAATAAAGATCAAAAAACACCATCTCTTATCAAACTGCCAACATCATTTTTCATAAAGATTAACATCTTGATTTTACATTCCTGTGAAAATAGAAAAGACTCAATAGTCTCAACAACATTGATAAAGGAACAGAATTAGAGCTCCAACCCTCCCCAATCCCATGATTTATCACAAAGTTACACCAATCATGACAAAATGGCATTGATATCAACATAGACAAACCACCAAGGTACCAATATAAACTCCCAAAATAGACAGTCACATAACAATTGATTTCTGGCAAAGATGCAGAAGCAATTAAGTGGAGAAAGAATTGTACTCTCAATAAATGTACTGGAACATCTGGATATCCACATGCAAAAAACCCAAACCTTATAGCACATCAAAAATTTCTTAAGACATCCAAAAGTCAACTCAAAATGGCTCACAGTGAGTTAGCTAAAGACAGGTGTGGCCTGAGTCATGCTTGGCTGAAGTCATTCTCTCTGGGACAAAATACGTATTTTTTCCTTACATGCTAATTAAACAATATGATGCTTGTACACGTGTGACATATTTACTTCACTAATAAGTATGTTCTCAGGGCACATCCATTTACCTATAAAAATGTCCAGTTTATCATTCTTTATGCTGAATAGTACTCCATTATATAAAAATACCACATCTTTTTTATCCATTCCTCAGTCGATGGGCATTTAGGTTGTTTCCAAGATCTGGTTATTACAAACTGTGCTGCTATAAACATGGGTGTAAATGTATCATTGTGGCCTAAACAACATTTAACAAGTGTAAACTGACAAGTCTGATTTGGTTTCTTGCTTTTTATATGCTATTAACAAATTCTTTGAAGATTAACTCCATTTTCAAATGGAGTTTTCAAACTTCCATATCCAAATGAGTTTCAGAAATTTTTAGGCTAAATTAGAGCATGCATTCATATACAATTACTTTAGTTCTGGCGACCAATTTTCCAGTTATGTTCAAAGTTTACAGAGAAGGAGAAAAACCCTTGTATACCATTTACAGAAAGGTCCCTGTGCATGACTTTGAATGACCCAGACACTTTTCTTGAAGATTGGGCATTTTAAGACAATTTACTATTCTGCCCATCTGAAAGACAAGTAATAGGGCAAAGAAGCAGTAGGGCCCTTTCCTAAAACAATAATGCCTGCGCATTTTAATAACAAATACTACCACCATAAAAGTGTTTCATGGTGAGTTACTAAATACACACAAAACTCCGTATTTACACTATGACTTCTCACACACACACACAGAAATAAACTTGGAACAACATAAAATACATTATGAAAGGGTTTTTTTTCTTTAACTTACACAAAAAAAAAACTTATACTAAACATACCATTTTAACACATTATGTTTACCAGAAGAAAAAATTAATTTAAGATTATTTAAATCTTGCTTACCTTACTTGCATTATATGGTATCAGGAAGTCTTGTTAAGACTTTAAAAATCTAAAAGTAACTTCTGTGACTGTTTCAGCTAATATAATCTTACTTTTTATTCATATTCAACACCAATTAACATGTTTTGCATGTTTATTCTGTTCTTCTTAACAAGATTTACAGTCTTTCTCAATACAATGAAAAATGCTGGATACACAGTGGCATATGCCTATTGTAGGCTGAGACCGGAAGGCTGCTATGAGTTTGAGGCCAATCTGAACTATGGAGCAGGTTCAAGGCCTGCCTGTGAGACCCTATTTCAAAAAACCCAACAATAACCAAAATCTCAAACTCCAAGAGTGACGAAAAAAATCAATTCATACTTAATAATGTGCAGATTTTAAAGGAAATAGTAAGTACCACAGTTTGCTTATATGCTCAGTAACTGCTTAGTCTTAAATTATACAATTTTATTACAAAACATCTTCACACTATATTTTATTTTTGTTTATCCTATTCACTTAATTTCCTACAAGTTATTATGAACACCCTAAAAACAAATGTTCAGTTACCATATTACTACAATCTACAACAAACTCCAATTGATCATTTCAAGTAAACCCTAATAAAATAATTAACAAAATGTAACTACCTTATTTCTTTTAATTCAACACAAGACTATTACTGAAAAATACATGATAACCCATGAAAGCTGGCTGCATGAAATTTCTAAAAACAATCACAATAAATATTTACTGGCCAATTTACATGCTAATATTTAAATTTTAGAGTTGATTCTACTTTTGAAGTTGTCTGATTTTGCTAGTTTTAGAACTATAAATTCATTCTTATTGGCTTCCAGTGTATCTTTACGCTAAGGAGAAAGTATCACAGCCATAATATAGTTATCTAAAACTTAAAAAGTCAAAATTGCCTCAGCAGTTAACCCAATATGCTAAGAACCAGTTGTTAATCCAGAAGGCCAACAGTTGGAACAAAAGAAAAACTTTTTTTTTTTGAGTCAGGGTCATACTTTGCAGTTCAAGCTGACTTTAACCTCAAAGTGATCCCCCTGCCTCAGCCTCCCAAGTGCTAGGATTACAGGCATGCAAGAAAAAGAATGGCTGGAAAACAATTCTTATACTTGACAACAACTTGATAAAATGGCCAAAAAATTGTTTTAAGAATTTGAATTGCTAATTGCTAAATACGTACTTTTCCTTAAAGAGACTTAAAAACGAAGAATCAGTGAAAGTTAAATTCTGACTACACATTAAACAGTCTCAAGTTGTCTCTTTTAAAATATCTATCAAGTCTTTAAATGGAAAAATGAGAATGTTTACTATCCTCACAAGAAGTTTCCATTAGGCAACAACAGGCTCTCCTATAACCTATATAGTAAGTGTAATTTGAGTATTTGTATGACATTTTCACAAACATTTGAGTCATACAACAATGCTGCTAACCAGTATCAATTTTTTGTTTGTTTGTTTTTGTTTTAATATGGATTGAACCCAGGACTGTCATACTGAACTATATCCCAACTGTTTTTTGGAGACAGGATCTTGCTAAATTCCTCAGGCAGGACTCACTCTTGTGATCCATCTACCTCAGTCTCCCAGAGTGCTAGGATTACAGACATGAGCCACCATACTCTGCTCAATTGCATTTAATGATCAGGAAATGTAATACATGGCATTTAGGTCAGTTCTTTCCAAACATGAGTGTATACACAAATTACTTCAAAACACGGTAAAATACTTTGTCAGGTAATTTCTCCCATCAGTGAGGATCCCAGAAAGCCACATCTAAAATAAACAGCACAGAACTGTAATCCCAGCAATTTGAGAGGCTAAAGCCGAAGGATTGTAAATTTGTAGTCCAGCCTGGGCAACTTAGAGACTCTGTCCTAAATAAGTGATTTTTGTAAAGGGATGGGAATGTGGCTCGGTGCAAAGTCCACAGGTTCAATCCCAGCACCACAAAAATAACTATTTAAAATAACACAAAATAAACAACACAGACGATACTGGCACAGATGGTCTCTGCCTCCACTACCACATCTTTCAGGACATAGTTTCATATAACTAACCATAAGCAGCCTAAAACTCTATTTTTTAACTATGAATTGATGTACCCAAATATCTGAATGATACAGCTTTACATATCTAGATGAAAGATAATGTAAAAATGTAAATAAAGATAAACATTACGTTAAAGTAAATTTACACATACTCCAATACAAATTAACAGTATAGAAGCCTAAGTTTTAGGAAATTTAAATAAGAAAAGATTCTACCATATTTTCTTCTCTGCTTGTAATGTGTAAAAGACATACTGAACTATTTTAGATTATTAGCTTCTCATGCTTTCAATACCACTGCTAAAAGCACCAAAAATTCAAGGAACATAAGAAAAAAGATTAAGATGAAAATATAAAAGCACTTTGAGCACAGCTTTGTGAATACACTAAAAATCACTAAAATAAATAAAACAATACATATTTTGTTATTATTTGTGATGTTGGGGTAGAATTCAAGAATCATGCATGACAGGCAAATATTCTACTACTGACATCAAACTGTGTATTTAGTTTAAAAAGTGTATTTATGATGGATATATCTCGTTTCTTTCTGGTTTTTTTGGCTTTTTGAGACAGGCTCTCGCTATGCAGTTCAGATTGCCCTCAGGCTTACTTTGTAGCCCAGGCTGGTCCTCAACTTGCAACAATCCACCTGCCTCAGCCTCCCAAGTGCTAGTATTACAGGAGTGCGCCACCATGCCATGTTTTAATTTTCAAAAAAGAGAATACTTCAAACACTAACACTTTACTAGTTTAACTTAAACATCACATACCATTACTACTTAAGATCAGAATTACTTTGTGGTCTGTATACATCATAAGCGCTAAAAACAATCAAAGAAATAATAAAAGGTAGGGGTTGGGGATTTAGTTCAGTGGGATAAGCGCCTGTTCTGCAAGCATTCAGTCGTGAGTTCAATCCCTGATATCAATAAAAAAAAGATAATAACGGGCATAAACCACCCACTATCTTGATAAGAATTTTTAATATTTAAATGACACCTTCTATACTTTTACTTGCTCTCAGAATTTTTTCCCTAAAGTCTCATTTCATTTTTTAAGTCTAATTTCAAATTCAATAGAAACTGTTTCAGTAATCTTGATAAAATTATCTTATAATTTACTAATTATAAGATTATCTTTGTTACTTCTTAAACATACAGTGTGTGGTGCTTTCAAGTATAGTAAAATAATTGTTACTTAGACTCTGTCTCAATTTGAAAAATGGCAATGTGTGAAGCTCAGCACTAGAGTGCTTGCCTAGAATGCATGAGGCCCTGGGTTCAACTGGCAGCAACACACACACACAGACACACACTCCAAATCAAAAACAAGTATCAGGATGGTTACTTACTTCTTTCTACACATATGACTTCAGTCAAGTAACTACCTTCTTAGCCCAGTTTCCTTTACTGTAATGATAATTAAACACACCATTATATCCAAAGTACCTAGTAGTTAATAAGCACACCATCAATGTCATCTACATTATTTTTATTGTAAGAAGTATCCCACACAAATAATTCATTACAAATCTTGATAATATTAAAAGTTCACTTTATTTTACCAGTAAAGCTGGTATTTAAGAAAGTTGGGCTTAATTCTTAATAAGCAGTCTCACAGTTTACATCTCATTCACAAGTCAAATTTTCTCCAACTCTGAATCATTATTAGTTTCTCTCCTTACACAGAACAGCAGATAGTCTGGAACATAACGGGAATACCAAAATGCATTTCTTAATCTACCAGGATTTATAAAGTTTATTAAATGGAACATGTCCTATGTGATATTCAATAAAAACCCTGAATAATTGGGCCTACTGTTGTATTTATGTGTTTTCTGTATTTTAAATCCTCCCTTTTGCTATCCTGACTTCAAATTATAGAGTAATAAAGCCATTCTGACAGAAAAACAACATATTAAATAACTGCATTTTTCAATCTCTAGCCAAAACTAAATCTGTGTTTTGCTGGTGGCATGATGTTCAAATTTTTGCCAAGCAAACAATGCATTAGAGTATCAAAAACTAATCTGAGTCTACAGACCTGATCTTAATTTCTATTCAACATCACATTTTCACTATTTCTTTCAAATGTTTAAATTACTTACAAATAACCTTTAATAAAATGTTAAGAAAAAGAAAAATATACTAACTAATGTAAAATAGGTTAGTTTTTTAAAAACCTTGTTCCCAGATGCATACATACACAAAAAACTACAAAAACACTTAAAATAATGCTCCTATATATCTTATGTTCTGTAGGATTTTTTAATGACATAATAATCATACGTACTTAGGCCTATGCGATCTTGAGTTATCTAAACTTGAGGCCTCTATTTACTCCATTGGAAATCGGGATAAAAAAGTAACTTCCACGGGAGATCACAATGTGCATTAAGACAGCACGCAAAGCACTTTAATCAAGCAGTATGCAAACAGTTTTATATATTAACTTTCATTCTTAAATCAAAATTTCAGGGGTTGGGGGTTTAGCTCAGCGGCATAAGTGCCTGCCTTGCAAGCAGGCAGTAGTGAGTTCGATCCCCAGTACCGATAAAAAGGAAAAAAGACCAAAACAAAAAAAAATTTCAGTGCTATCCCTATCTACTAAAACATTACATATTCTATGGTAGCCATCACTATTAACCCTTCTCAATTGTAAACATTTGTAAGCACTCTGAGAAGAGTTGTACAACTGCCTAAAATAGGGGCTGGAGGTTTAGCTCAGCGGCATAAGCGCCTGCCTTGCAAGCAGGCAGTCGTGAGTTCGATCCCCGGTACCAAAAAAAAAAGAAAAAGACAAAAAAAAAAAAAAAAAAAAAAAAAAAAAAAACAACTGTCTAAAATACATTCAACTATCCCCCCTCCTCTTTGAGTGTGGTATCACTGCTCAGGGACTGGCTGGGCTGTGCTCTTCTCTGTACTTACCATATTTCATTTTTTACTTGAGTACTTTCTGAGGGCAAAGCCTGCATTCATTTCTGTATCTCTGGACTAAATCCTAATAGCTTAACTCTGACTCAAATTAAAATTACATGGAGAGCTTATAAAAATATTAATATCTGGGATCCATCCCAGACCCATTAAATCATGAGGTCTGGAGGATAGTGCAAGAAATCAGCACAAGGAGCATTTCTTTAAGATTTGCACATATCAGAGTGCTCATGGAGTTAGCCACTGCGTCCTGACACTTTGAATACTGTTATGTATATATGCATGAAGATTTCTGTGTACATAATACACAGAAATATGAGACCTTCCTCAACGCTTGTTCTTTATAGATGCTCCCAGCCCAGTCATCCCTTTAGACACAGCATTTGAGGTAGAGGGAGCAGGCATGAGACAAGGTCTTGCTTGCTATGTTGTTCAGGCTGGCCTAGAACCCTCAAGATGATCCTCCTGTCTCAGCCTCCCAAGTGCTGGGATTACAGGTGTGCATCACCACACCCACTCAGTAAACACACAGTATTTTTACTAAATCATCCCTTCTATGCTACATTACATTTGCTTTTAATACTTAAAAGTTTTTCATGTAAATTATGCCTTATATTACTTTCTAAATTACTGCTTTGTTCCTTGAGAATATACTCTGCCTTATTCTTGTTTGCTCCAGAGCTTAGTGTAAGTGTACTAAAAAGAGACATAATCAACATTTGTCATATCTGATAAAAATTGCAGACAGGATTTGTCACATCCAAATTATCCAGTTCAACCTAGGATATAGCTCTGTAGTGCAGCATCTGCCTGGCAGGCACATGGTACTGAATTCAATTCCCAATACAAAAAAAAAGTCCAATTCAGTCAAGCTGTTACCCAAAAAATAGAAAAAGTTAAAACTCCGAGAAAAAGATTTCTAAAATTTTTCTAATAAATGAAAACTAAAGTTTATCTCATGTTAAAGGGCATGTGGTACTTATAAAGTCACACATAGTGCCCCCCTTATAGCCCATCCTCCATCAGACAATTAAAATTATCTCTTACTTGATTTTAGCATCTTTGGGCACTGTCACATACCTTTACAAAATTACATAATAATCTATTAAAATAAGTTAAAAGAGAGTCATGATAACTTCATCACACAAATGGTTAATATGTACTTCTTAAAGGAAGTTGTTTGTCAACAACTAAAAGAAGAAAAACTCAGTTGGAAATACCGTATTAAAGTAAAAATGTTATTAAACTGTAAGTATATTTTAATGTAATGTTATTACATTAAACTATAAATGTATTTTGTATTATAAAATGATCTCCATCATTTTATAATATTTTTAATACCTACAAACTGAGCATGGTGGCACAATCCTGTAATCCCAGCACTTGGGAGGCTGAGGCAAGAAAATCATTTGCAAGTTTGAGACCAGCCTGGGCTACCAAGCGAGCCCAAGGTCAGCCTGAACTATATAGTGAGACCGTCTCAAAAAGACAAAAAAGAAAAAAATCCTTTAATACTTGAAAAGTTGATAAAATGTAAAATGGCTTTTTAAACAAGAGCATTAAATTGTATCACACAAAATCCTCCAAGGAAGAAGCATTATGATTGTGGAAAAGTAGGAGACATGAAATACAATTCTAAAAAATTAACAATTTAAAGTGAAAATGGTTCACCAGCACAATTTTGCCTATATGTTTTATCACTGTTAAAATCAACTTAAAAACCTTTTTCAAAAGAACTAAAAATATGGTAAATGAAGCCACCGAAAAAGTATGTTCGCTGACTAGATACAATACTGTGATTAAGTAGTGTATGTTTTGCTGGGTCCGACACCTTGGAAAAGATCGTACCAGTTACCACTAAAAGAAAGCACTTCTCAATTCCCTATTCAATGAAAAAGGTTCAAATTCCAAACGCAAAAAAAAAAAAAAAAAAAAATGGTACCTTGGGTTGTTTGTTTTTAAGGAAGATTAAATTTAGGAGTTGCCAACACCCAAACGAAAAACATTCCAGAGTATTAGACCCAATTGTAGTGGAGAGTCATCTACATTCTCAGCACTATGTTCCCTCAATCAAAGCAGCAGTTTAACAAAAGATGTTTCTTAGGCTCTCATAAGATACACCCTACTTATTTCCCCTAGTAAACATTACTCTTGGTTTTTAAAAAGTACTTGAAAAATAATTTTAGCACAAGCAGCCAGACAAAAAGTGAAGTTTAACATCTGCCAAGATATTTCCCAAAATAAGACCCTTGTCAGATGAACAATGAATAAAAGACTAAAAATGATAAATTCTTCCATTTAAACCATCAGTTATTTAAAAATAAAGTTGGGGAATGTAATTTTTCCAAAGACTTGTCTTCAATTTCCCCTTAATTGTCATATTTTTAAGAAAAAAAAAGCCTGAAAATTTGATTACCACTCTTACGAATTCCTTTTAAAACAATTTAATGAATAACATACTTTATGGGAAGTAACAAACCACAGAGGACAGTTCTGGTGGCTGATAAAAACCTCTCAGAAACATTCATATTAAAATATACCCTACAGAGACAAGGCTGATTTTTCACGTATGGAAATCATTAATATTTAAAAGTTGAGGTCTATTTGACAGTGCCTCAATTTATCACCAAAAGTTATTGCTTAGCTTAATGCAAGTGTTTTTCCTTAAGCCATAATTAAAGTTAGGAAATTCCTAATAGTTTATACAGTGGCTTGCAGCAAAGCTGAGTAAATGTGAAGGCCAACAGTACAGAAGGAAATGCAAAATCTAGAGAGCCAATGAGAAAAAGATGCAGCTCCTCTGGGAGAAAAAGACAGTTGAACCCACATCCCATCCACTTGAGACTCTATTAAAGTAACTCACACTTGTTTGGAATTGTTTTGTTTTACACAAATGGAGGTACAATTATACACTAAAAATTCTTTTACCAGTCATCTAATTGGATGCTGCTGCCTACAGAAATGTTTTCCTACTGCTCAAAAATACCAAAACACGCGCAAAAATACATCTATCACAAGTGTTTCCCAGATATTAAGCACAGAAACAGATCTAAGCAAACAAAACTGTAAGCTGATACAGCATCCCTATTGTCCAAAGTATGACTCAGAAAAAAAAAAAACTGTGTTGAGAAGCACTATGTATAATAGTGTGTATGTTCATTTGGGTATACTCATTCTTGGGTTCGTCCCAAGAAAAAGCTATCTTGGATATTGCTCTGGTCACTCTTTTTCAACAGGTATTAAGAGGGAACAGAACATAATCCGATGACTTGAGATACAAGGGAGAAACTAAGTACATCGTCATCACTATTCAACAATTTTCCCTACTGATCAAGCTACTTAGATAAGTCTAGGCAGGCAAATCCTGCTGTCTATCTAGCAATTCCAAAGTTATACCCAGGATCTGAGACTGCAGCCAGGAAGCTAGAAAAAGCACGTGTCCCAGTCCGGTTTGGGGAACTTCCCAGGAAGCATTCGCTCAAAGTAAAACTCCATCACCCTCTGCTGCCTAGCTTGGGGAAACTCCGCGTTCGGGGTCCGGGATGCTCTCGGGTGGAAGCACCGAGAAGGCAGCAGCCCGCCCGGCTTCGCCACCGCCCGCACCCGCGCCCGCGCCCGCGCCCGCGCCCGCCTCACCTCCGCCGCCGGGATGTTGACCACGCCGGTGGAGCGCCTCTTCTCCCGCAGCTTCCTCTTCTCGATCTGCCCTTTGCCTTTCCTGGCGCTGGGGCCTGAGCTCCGGCCCTTTTCGGGGGCGCCGTCCGGCTCCTCCTCGTCGCCCGGGGCCAGAGGGGCCCCCGAGGCTGCGGCAGCGGCGGCGGCGGGGGCAGGGGTCTCGTCCTCCGGCCGCCGCGGGACTGGGCCGGCCCGAGTCAGTGCGGCGGGGCCGACCGTGCAGTTCACGCCCCCGGGGCCCGGGGCAGCAGGTGCGGCCGCGCCTCCCGGGAGGCTGCTGTGGAGCTCGGGGGGCGCCGAGGCGCCCAGCGCCCCCGCAGGGGACTTGGTGGCCGCGTCGCTGCTGGCCCCGCCGGCGGCGGCGGGGCCCGGGGGGTTCTGCTTGGCGCGCATCTTCTCGCGCTTCGCCTTCCACTCCTCCAGGAAGTCTGTGGTGCTGCCGCTGAGGCTGCTGCTGGCCCGGTAGCCACCGGTCGCCATATTCCCAGCGGGGCTGGCAGAGTTCTCACCTCGGCCGCCCGCCCCGGCCCCAGCTCCGGCTCCGGCTCCGGCCGCCGCCTCTGCCTGCTGGCGACCGGGAAATGGTGAAGGGAGTGATCCCGGTTCCGAGTGGCCGCAGCTCAGCGCCGAGCGGCGGGTCTGAGGGCAAACACAAAAGGGGGCGGGAGCAGAGTCAGGTCCCGGCAGCCCGAGGGTCGCCCCGGCAGCGCGCGGCTGCGTCCCCGCCCTGCCTCGCCGCCCAGCGCACCTTCGCCACCGCCGCGGACACCGCCCCCCAGGGGAGGGAGAGCGCTGACCCCACCCCGGCACCCCCGCCCCATCTGGGCTCAGCGCCTCTGCTGCCGGAGACGCCGACCAGACCTCGCCACCTGTCGGCCCGTCGGGTCGCCCGATCCCACGCCCGGGCGCCTACACGCATCTTTCCTTCCCTCCGCGGCTCGCGGAGCGGAGAAGGCAGGGACCCAGCTGTGCCGCCGGAGGGGAAGGGCACGCAAGTCCAGCGGGAACGTCGCGGGCAGTCCCTTACCTACGAGGAGTTTAGGGAACCAAAGCGCGCGGGTGAGGGTTGCCCAAGTGAGCCGACGCCGCCGCGCGCTCTCTGGATACGCGGAAGGAGCCGCGGCCACCGTACGGTCCCAAGCTCGCGGCGGTCCCAGGCTGGGAAGGAGGGAGAGAGTGAAGGAGGGAGTGAGCGGCGGGACAGGAGCCGAGCGCTGCCGAAACCGAGCGGAAAGGGCCGAGACGGCGCGCGGTGGGCCGGGGGGCGTGCCCGGCAAGGCTCCGCCCTCTGCGCTCAGGTGCGCGGCGCCGCCCCCGGCCTGCTACCCTCCCCTGGCGGCTCCCGGGGTCCGCGCGGCTGCGAGCCGGCAAGCTCTCTGCTCGCCTTCTGTCTCCCACCCCCTCATGAACTAACCGTGTTATTCTAGGCAGAGTTTCGAGTGTTGCTGAGAGGGAAAGTACAGTGGACTTGTGATGGCTCGGGACCGACGAGCCGGGGAAAGATCAGCGCACGGTCCCGTCCCGGTGCCGCCGCCTCTCCAGATGGCGCCGGAGAATAGAAAAAAGCGAAAGGCGCAGTCCCCTCCTCTGCGGAAACGCGTCCTGGTGTAAGAGATGCTAAAATTGTCAGGAAATGAGCAAGAGTTTACCATTAGATTTGCGACCTTGTCAAAACTTCTTACGCGGATTTGTTGTATTGGCGATTCCTGTCTTCCTTGAGCCTTTCCTTAGAACCCAGTCTCCACACCTCCTCTTCAGCGGCCAGACTCCCTCCGAAGTACTAAACTTGCGCTGACCTTGACTTGAAAGGAGCTGGAGTGATGGTAATTTCCATTCCTCCTTAGCCTCCCATCCAAACCGTCTGAGATTTCTGGCCACAACTGTCCGGCACCGGAGGAGACTGAGCCTCCTATACCCAGTAATGTCAGGGTGCATCACTGTCGTAGGCTACAAATGCCAGGTCTCCATTTTGTAAAAAGTAGGAGAACCTTGAGTCACACTCTTACTCAACAGAAATCTTCCCTTCCCACTCCCCATTCCTATTTTACCCAGGTAGCAAATGGTAGGTGAGCCGTCGGTGGATGCCTGCTAGAGGAATAGGAAAGGGAGACATGATTCATTGCTTTGAGAGAAAGTCAGGCAGTTCTGGTCATTGGCCTGCCTGTTTGCATGACTGAGTGGGTACCTAAGAGAAAGTTGTGGACAATTCCTTGAAAAAAAAAAAAATCAAAGGCTTCCTTTGGGAATGTTTTAGAAGCTGAGTGGCCATTTGCCTAGATGGCACCAACCTGGGTGCACCACCTGAAATTTTTCAATCACAGAGTTCATATTTTCCAAGGCTTAAGGAGAGCTGGAGGGAGGATTGAGTGCTTAATGTATTCCCATTCATGTGTTTCATAGAGGATTTCTGTCTGAGAGAGGCTGCAAGATATAGTGGAAAGAGTATAGTTAGCCTGGATACAAACATATGTCAGGGAGCTGAGAGCGCCTGAGAATATGCTTAAATTCTCTGGGACTCAGCAGCTTTATGTACTGTAAAAGTCAATGGTGGCATGTATTTTTAAGACATTTTATAAATTGACACTGCATGTACAATGTCAAGGTTCAAGGAATGCACTGAATATACTCTTCTGTCAATAAGGTATCAGTTATTACAGTTTCTGAAGAGTCTTGGGAGAGAAGGCAAAGAAAAGAAAGATTAAAAATATTAACCTTGAAAGGACAGATTTTGAATGAACCAGGATAACACTTACACCACATAAATTTATCACTGCATCTCTTAGACCAGTTTTCTTAGTATTAATGGACTCTGAGTCAGGGATGCTGGCTGCTACTGACTTGTGTGGCTTTGGACAAGTTGCTTAACTGTTGTGCCTCTGTTTACTTACATATAAAGTGGGGATAATAATACTTGCTACATTGTGAGAGCGTCGTGAAAATGCCTAAGGTCTTAAGATAAAAGGTAGCATATGAGCAGCAGAGTACTTATTATTAGTCTATAAAGTGCCCTAGGAACCATGAAAGAGATTACTGAGGTACGAAGCGCTGTTTTATTATTGTTATCATTTATTGTACCTTTTGTCTTTACCATTCTCAATACTCCCAAAGATACAGGTCACAGCCAAACTTTTCATCATTGTGCTGGGGATATTTAGCTGAGTCACTTACACCCTAAACTGCAAGGTGTGTGCATATCCTCAGTCTTATGTATAGAGTTCTGATGAAATACTCAAAACTGGGCCCTTGGTTTCCCAATGTCAGCAAAACCGATAGTTGGGGCTAGATAGGTGTGTGTTTTCAGGTTTGCCCTGGCCATTGTAGAATCTTTAGCGGCATCATTGATTTGTACCTGATACCAATAGCATCCTTCAACCTCATTGTAACCTTGCCAAATGTTTGGGGTGGGGTGCTGTTCAGAACCTCTAAGTTGGCCTAAAGTTAGTAATGTTAGTGACCCATTTTGCCCTTAATAGTAAAGAAAAATGTCATTAACAGAATAAAAATATTTAAAATTTCAGTGACTTATTGTAAATGTTGACTTTATTAATGTTTTTCAAGCAGTGGATTAACTAATGCAAAACACTGCATTTATATGTGTTGAAATAATAGCATGTTAGAAAACAGTCATTTTGACTTCAATACAAGTATTTCTGGAGCACATGAAATTAATAGTTCCATCCAATATTGTACGACAGCAGAGTTTTGTGGTGTTCTAAGACTGTACCTATTGTTTTTCCTTGTTTTTCAACTATCTCCTTCCTTTTCTTGCATTCAGAATCTTTCTTCTTCATTTCTCTCTGGTCTTGTTGTTGTTATTGTCATTGTCATCATCTTTTTGAAACAGAGTTTCACTGTACAGTTCAGGCTGGCCTTGCACTCATTATGTAGCCCAGCATGACCTCAAACTCTCAGCAATCCTTTCTGCCTCAGCCTCCCAAATGCACCACCACATCCAGCTCCATTTCTTGCATTTAAAATGGGCCTCTTTTTTATAACCGTTGACATATTTTTCTGTATATGACTCACAAATTTATACCAAGTTTGCTCTTCTCAATGCAGTGTATCACACTGAGAAATCTGCCGTTTCTAGTTTTCTTTTTCTTAGATACCTGTCTCCTGGAGCTCTCCATCACCGGCTTCAGCCTGGACTGATTTTATGGCCTATTCCTTTATGGTCATGCTGGGATTGAACTTTCCTAACATCTTGGAGTCATTTTCTGTGTGAACTACTTCCTAAATTCTCTGTTCCTTACTCTTGTTTCTCATCCTTAGTTAGTGTATTTTGGAGATAATTTAAATAATACCTTCTTGGAGACTTAGAATATTAGAAAATGTTTTATCTTTTAGTTGCCTAATAGTTAATTAGGGCATAGGAATCTAGGTTGGAAATCATTTTCCTTAATAATTTGAAAGTATCGGTATATTGTATTCTAGTTTTCATAGATGCTGTTGGTGGCTTTCTAATTCTTTTTTCTCCCTGAGAACTTTTCTGAATGAAGACCTACTGGAACATTTTCCATGATTATGTCAGGTTTTCAGTGGACCCTTTTAATCTGCTACCTGCCCTTTAGTTGAGAAATTTCCTTATCCTGTTTTTTTCAATAATTCTTCCTTTTCATTTCATTCTTTCTTTCTGGAACTTCTGTTAAGTAGGTATGAGACTCCTAGGAGTCCTCTAATAGATATATAAAATTGTTTTTCTCGTATTTTCCATCACTTTGGCATGTTAATCTACTTTCATGTAAATTTCTTCTACTTTGTATATATCTTCCTATTGAATTTTTGTTTCCACCATTTTTTTTTTCTCTTTTTTGGTAGGGAAAGGATACTAGGAATTGAACTCACCACCTCACGTTTGCCAGGCAAGCACTGTGCCATTGTATCCCTGGCCCATACCACTATTTTTTCTAAAATCCCTTTTTTCTGTTTCTTTTCCATAACATCCTGTTCTTATGTCATGTAGTCAACATCTTTTTCTCTCCCCAAGGAAATTTGTTTAACTCCTTGTCTGCTGATCCAGCACTATGTCTTTTGCCTAAGGCTCTCCTCTTTCTTTTTTGTTTGTTCTGGTCTTCATCTTTCACATCAGCCCTTGCTCATCAGCCTTCATTCTACTCATATTTATATAAGACTGAAGAATTAGTTGGGAATATAGCTCAGTGGTGCAGCACCTGCCTGGCGTGAGGTCCTGAGTTTGATTTCATGTACTTCCCACTCCCAAAAAAGACTGAAACATTAGAAAGCTGATTGGAAGCTCTTTTATGAAAGGGTAAAGCTTGTTGGTGGATGACTGGCGTTTATGGGACTCATATTAGGATGCAGGCATTTTGTGGAGGTGTGTCATACACCAACATCTGTGGTGCTTTTCTTTCAGCTGGATCAGTTTCCGTGAGAAGATGGTGTTTCTGCCTGTGTTGCTAGTTACCAACTATTTCAGGTGTCAAATAAGGAAAGAGGATGGGTGGAGTGTCATTACTCAACATGAAAGTTTTTGTGCAAACTCTGTGCTCCATGTGCCTAGTGTTCTGACGTTCAGGAAATTTATGATTTCAGTATCTACAGAATCTGAACTTCCAGGTCTCTGCCAGAATCAGAGGAATCAGTCTCGCTGTTGAGCTCTGCAGAGATGATGAGAGAATGTAAATGTTCCCTCTGCTGATTTCCAACTCATCTTTCTGTTTTCACCTCACATTTTACTTTTTCAGGAGTGTGTGCTGCCGCTTCTAATATTGAGGTAAAGCCAGGTGCACCTGGTTACACAGCTGTAATTCCAGGTCTCTGGGATACTACAGCAGGAAGATCACAGATTTGAGCCCATCCAGCACCAGCAATTTAGCAATTTAGGAATATCTTATCTCAAAATAATAGATAGTGCTTTGTGTATAACTCCGTATAAAAACCCTGAGTTCAGTCCTCAGAATCTATACACACACACACACACACACACACACACACACACACAGTTTAATCCATCATCTTTAATAAGAAGTCATCTGCTTTGCAGATTTCCAAGATACTTTGTAATCTGCTCTGTAACTGAAGATTAGTAGAGACTTCTACATCTTATTTCCCTTCTCACTGAATTACATCATAAGTGCACACTGATTAACACTGTAAGAAAGAACTTTACGAAATGTTCTCTTCCAGGGATTGTTTTTAAAGGCGTGGTCCCATTACATTACACATTACATTACATAATGTTCTCATTAGTTAAGAAAAAAATTCTGACATCTATGTTGCATATAGATGGATTTTTCTTTTCCAACTGTTTTGGTTTTCTTTAACCATATGTTTTCTTTAACTATATGTTATGCAACTAGTAAATTTTCTCTTTTTCAATTGCCAGCAGGTAATCTTAAACTAGATTTCACCTAACTAGGGAAGACTTTGGTTTTATACTAATTTTAAAGCTACCTGGCTATTTTTCTTTTGCTACTTTTTCTTGATCTTTCACTTCAATTTAATTCCAAAAAATGATATGTGTATATCTTACTGTCCACATGTCAACAATAAATTAGCAGATAAGTTTTTTGGGATTTGTGGGGGGTTTTTGTTTGTTTGTTTGTTTGTTTTTGGTACCCGGGATCAAACTGACTGTGTGCTTACAAGGCAGATGCTTATGCCACTGAGCTAAATCCCTGGCCCGAAATTGGCTTACATAAACTTCTGTATGATGCAGTAGCCATCGTTTTTCTCTATTTAGTATCTAGTTCCCTCCAACCAGTGTTTTGGAAATGTTCTTATACCATTAGTCTTAACTTTATAGACAAACTTGCTAGATATTTTTTCCTTGATAATTAAATATAAGGGAAATAAAACTGTACCATTTTCCATTTTTGTCAGCTTAACCTCTAAAATATCTTTATGGTATTTGTCCTGTCTGCAGTGACAAAGCCTCTTTATTTTACATACATTTGGCTTAACAACATGCATCTTCATCTTTAATCCTACATGGCAAAAATACAAGAGTATTTGCACTGAATATTTGACATGCTCTTTGACAATTTGAAATCACATAAACTGAAATTGTTGTATCTAGCTTACACAGTTATTTTTACATTTAGCTTTATTACCCTATCTGTAATAATTTCAGGCATTCTGTTTCTTAACTAGTTTTAATGCTTATCATCAGTTCTTTCATGCAGTTATCTCCCTACTCTTTAGTTATTTTTAATTCATGTTCTTTGCTACCTGCAGTAAATCATTCAGCGACATTTTTAGAGAAGAATCCTGGTCATTATACTTTCATAACCCCTGGATGTCTGAGAATGTCTTTTAGTTGTCTTCATATAGAAATAATAACTTGGTAGGTATGTAATTCTTGGTTCAAAATTAAATTTCCTTTAAAATTCTATAGAAATTATTCCATTGTCTACTGGCATTTAGATTTTTTTTAATTATAAGGGAAAATGTGAGGTCAGTTTGACTTTTTCCTCTCTATATACAATCTACTGTCAATTTTTCCTTTATCCTTGAAATTTTAAAAAGGTCATTAGATGCTTATTTTTATTAAATTTTGAAATTACCTATCAGTGTTTTCTATAGATAGGCCTGCTTCATTGTTTAACTCTGAAAATTTTTCTTGGTTAGTTCCTTAATTGTGGCTTTGTTCTGTTTCAGGAGTTCCTGTTACATATAGATTGTATCCACAGCGCCAGCCTTGTAGATGTTCTTTTTCTCCTCTCTTTTTGACTTCTTCTGCCTTTTGTTTTGCACTTGATGAGGATTTCTCTAGTTTTATGTTTACTTCAGTAATTTGACTTTGTGTTCATTCAGCTTAGATATTTCTATTAACCCAAGTTCCAGAAATCTTCCAAGTGCTCTAACATGATTTGTCTTTGATGTCCTCTACAATCAGATGTGTAGCACTTTCTACCTCTTTTGGGGCTGGGGATTTAGCTCAGCGGCATAAGCACCTGCCTTGAAAGTGTGCAGTCGTGAGTTTGATCCCTGGTACCGATAAAAATGAAAAAGACAAAAAAAAAAAAAAAAGAGCCTACTTTCTACCTCTTTTATGTAGATAGATCTGTTTTAAGGGGTGGCAAGTTCTCCATTACTTGATGTTGTTCTTTTCCTCTGAACTGCCATATTAATGACATTTTCACTGACTTTTCTTAGCAATGGGATCTAATAAAAAGAGGTCCTTAAACTAGAGGTTTAACTCAGCAACCTAAGTGCCTGCCTGCAAGTGTGAGGTCATGAGTTTGATCACTGGTACCAAAAAAAAAAAAAAAAAGAATGAAAAGAGGTCCTTAGAATCATGGAAACTCTGAGAAATCATCTGAACTCTGAGAAGTTCTGTTTTATACTATTCCCATCAAAAAGGAAAATCATGTATTGGGCATTCATAATTCTACACATCAAATATTACCAAATATATTTCTTATAAGAAAGAACTTTCATTTTGACTAGATATCAATGAAAAGTGAACTATTTGTATTTTACCTACCTGATGATTGGCAAATTTCCCATAGGCTGGCTTTGGTGCCATTGGCCCCTAGCATCCCCCACAAGAAGCAGCCTCCTTGTTCCTCCCTTAGCCCATTTTCCTGTCGCTCTTACCTACCCAGGAGTTCCTAGCTGGTGTGTCTTACTCTCCACTCCCATTTATGTTCACCCTCTAGTGATAATATCAAAAGATAATCTATCCAGTCTTCTGGCACCTGAGATCCTTGGCCTCTTGATCCCCAATAATCTTTATTATTTTTTTTCTTTACCCCTCTTGACTTATGCATTCCCAAAGTTAGTCTCTTGACTTTATCATTACTTGTAAATGCACCTCCAGAATCTGTTCTAAACATCCTATTTTTCAACCTTTACCTCCTCTCCCTGTAGAATACTTTTTGCACACTCCAACCATGTTGTACATTGATCTTACAAAATTTTCATTATTACTGTTTTTCAATTCCCAACTTTCTTTCTTCAGTCTTTTTTGAGGCAGGGTTTCACTATGTGGTTCAGGCTGGGCTTGAACTCACTTTGTAGACCAGGCTGGCCTCAAACTCACAGTGAATCTCCTGCCTCTGTGAGGTGCAGCCCTACTCTTGTCTCTTTATTGCCAAGTACTTTGCTCCTACTTTTATAGCCGTCTCTCTTGCACAGTTTATTCTCTACTAAATCATTTCTGTAAGCATACAAATGACCTTTAATAGTTCTCTCTCTCTTAGCTTTTGATTTATTCTCATAACAACCTTTTATAGCATCTTTAAGCAAGAAACTTTATCATCGGGGCTGGGGATTTAGCTCAGTGGGATAAGCACCTGCCTTGCAAGCAGGTGGTCGTGAGTTCGATCCTTGGTACCAATAAAAATGAAAAAGACAAAAAAAAAATTAAAAAAAAAAAAAGAAACTTTATCATCTTACATTTCTATAGGAGAGAAGGTCCATACTGGCCTCACTGGGCTAAAATCGAGAGGCCAGCAGGGCTGCATTCCCTTGCCGGAAGTCTTCTTCCAGTTAGAGGAGATAACACTGTCTGTCTCTGTCTCCCTTTCCTCTTTCTTTCTTTCTTTCTTTCTTTCTTTCTTTCTTTCTTTCCTTCCTTCCTTTCTTCCTTCCTTCCTTCCTTCCTTCCTTCCTTCCATTTCTTCTCTCTTTCACCTCCAGAGACCACCTACATTCTCTGGCTGGTGGTCTTCTTCATTCACCTTCAAAGCAAGCAGCATTCTATGTCTTCTCCATAGTCACATCTCCCTGTGATTCTCTTTTGTGTCCTCTGACTTTTTTTTTCCTTCTTACATGGGGAGGTAATACAGGATCTTCATGCTAAGCTACACGCCCAGCCCTTTATATTTAGTGATAGGGTCTCCCTAAATGATTCAACTGTTCAGACTGTGCTGTAACTTTCAATCCTCTTGCTTCAGCCTCACACAGTGCTGGGATTATAGGCATGTGCCATGACCCCTGGCTTCCTTAGTCATTTTATGGATTCTCGGGACCTCCTGCATAATCCAAAATAATCTCCCTATTTCAAAGTCAATTGATTGCCCTTTTCAGTATGACAATCTATTCACAAATTCTAAGAATTAGTGCCTAGCAGTCTTTGGGGACCATTTTCTGGCTACCATACTCTCAAAGACATAAGTTTCCCTGGACTCCAGAGTCTAATCTGGTCAGCGTTCTGTTTTTTTAGTTCATGTTCACTGTCAAAATTCTTGGAAAAGTTATCTTTAGCCACTGTTGCTACTTCCACTTTGCCTTTTTTTCTCTAATAATTTCCAAATGGTGTTTAGACATCATCCTCCACCAGTAATCACTCTCAGTGCTTGTCAAAATTATCACCAAATTTCACATTTAGAAAAAAAGCCCAGTGCTTATAGCTTCCTAAAAAATCTTAGCCTTTCTGCATTATTTGGCACAAGTAATGACCCCTTCAGTCTTTAACTCTTTAGTCTTCTAATTTTAATTACCAAAAAATTTTCTTTTTGCTCTCCAGCTTCAGCCTCTTTTATCCTCTCCTCTTCCGCTTAACCCTAAAAGCTGAGGTCCTCTGGGACATAGTCATTGGCCCTCTTTTTTTCTCAAGCAACACTCTCTCCCAAGACAATTCCACGGCATCCCATGGTTTTAGAATCACTGCCAAATTTATGTCAAAGTAATGTTTTCTTCCCTAAATTCCAGACTCTCATGCTCCATTTGCCCATTTGACATCTCCATGTGAATATCTGATATCCTTTTGCCAAACAAAACTCTTCATCCACTTCTGCATTGGCCTCACCCCATTCCTTTCTCATTTTTTCCCATCTTGAAAAATGGTCTCACCATCCATCCAGTTGCTGAAGCAAAAACTTAGAAAGCTTCCTTGATTTATCTCTTCTCCTTACCACAAAACTAATCCATTATCCTAGCTGCAGATGTTTTACTTTTTTATAATTTCTAATTTTTTTTATTTTAAAGAGGTTAAAACAATAAAACCAATCAAAACAAACCAATGTAAAAGACACAGGACTTCAAAACATTACAAAATCAACAGTTATCATAATGCCTTTTAATGTCTTCAAAATAGCTGCAGATAACTTTGGACATAGTAAAATCAGAACAGAATAGAATAGAAACAATAAAAACAAAATAATGAATCCAATAAAGGACTTCAAAACAAGTCAATAGCAAATCCAAAATTGCTACCATAATATATCTTGCTATCTTTGAAATAGCTGCTCCTGCCATTGGATTTGACATAATCAAACAAAATAAAACCCAACCCAACAAAACAGTGGAAATGATGTGGGAACAGTAGAAACAACACCATAGCGAATCATCAATGGCTGCAACCCTCAGAAGGAGATTCCCCCCTAGATGCCACACTGCATACCGCTATCCTCTGAACCTATGATCAGACCACTGGCCATAAACCACTGCAGCCGTTTTAAAATATACTCAATTCTTACAACAACCACAATCATCTCAAAATATTATCATCAGACCCAGGGATGCCTTGAGGTTTGTTTGCCTGTTTCCCCCCCCCCCCCACAATGCACTGCCTGAAGTTAGGTGCAGCTTGTGTGAGTAGCAAATTTTCATTATCTGTGTGCTCCTCAGGCACGCACAATGCAAGAACTACGGAGCAGGGTGTTCAAGGGTTTGTGGGCCCACCCCTTAGTCACAGAGTGCCCAGGGTATTGGATTTGTAAAAGATTTAATGTCTTCCCTGATGGGCTGTGATCTTGTTTTGGGCTGATTTTTCCTTTCTGGCTTTTTTGTTCTCATTTTTGGAATAGAAATGTTTATCCAATTGCATTCCTACCATTATATCTTGGAAGTGCCTAATCTCTTTTGTTTTTTACAAGAGCTTACAGCTGAGTTTGTCTTGAGTCTCACATAAGACTTTGGACTTAACCCCACCCCACCACCATTACTGGGATTGAACTTATGGACTTTGCACTGGACTTACATCCCAGAATTTTTAAAATTTTTATTTTGAGACAGTGTCTTGCCAAGTCACTAGTTTGTTGGTTAACTAGGTGAACTTACAGTCCTCCTGCCTCAGCCTCCCAGCCTGAATGGCATAGCAAGTTCAAGTCCAGCTTGAACTACATAATAAAACCTTTTTTCAAAAATAAATATAAAACCAAGTAAATACATTTCTAAAATGTGTACACAGTAATGCAATATTGTTAAGATATACTTTGGTAATAAAAGTAGAAATACATTAGATTCAGATTGTTAGCACTTCTCAGGATAGATGAAAGAAAAAAACGATAGGAGAGGCATCATTGCTGTCTTGTAACATTTTGTTTAAATACAAAAAGACCTAAAGTAAATGTTATAAAGTCTTGACATGAGTGGAAGTACATGAACTACTTGTTATATCATCTTCTGTGCTTTTCTGTGTTTGAAATCTATCAGAAATTAAAGTAATTTTTAAAGGAAAATACCTGGGCTTACCTAAATCCTTCCTAAGACTACTTTGATTCTAAAAGGCTGCAAGTTTAACAAAATTAAACTTGACCTAGCTTGTCATGGGGCAGTTTTAAAATCTCCCTATTTTTTTTTTTTTTTTTGACAAGCAAAAAAAATCCCACATAATTAGAGAGAACATAGTGAAGCCATGTACCCTGGAAATATCTGACATGGTTTGTGGCTTGGAGCAAAAGAAGAAAACTAAAGCCAGGCTAACTTCAAAAGGCATCATCTCTTTTAGAATTACTGGTCTTTCTTCTAATATCTGCAAACATCTCTAAACTGGTTCCTAAAGCCTCTTTATTTCCACAGGCAAACAGCTGGACAAAACTGCGCTAGTTCCCGTTTTAACCAGTTTTTGCATTATTAGTTATACAGTGATAGCAATGCCAATGAAGTACTATTCCGATTTTTCCAAACTCCCTTTGGAAACTTCACAAACCATTGCCGTTTTCAAAATGATGATAAAGTGTCTTTGTCAAGATGGAACATACAAGGGGAGTACCCACAAAGCTCATTAACACACCTGGTTTGGCTGCTTTCCGGAAGACAGTCCGTGCATTGGCATGACTCATCACTCTCTCCATCAAGAGGAATTGGGCTGTGCCAGCGACTGTGAAAGGAGTCTTGTCTTCAGCTGGCGTCAGTCATCAGCTCTATCAGGGCCTAGTCCTGACTTCAGGTTTTTTAAAGAAATTTTGTCCAGAAAAGAGATCAGAATGGAAAGTTTTCTCTATTGCAGTTAGTCCACTGACTTTCTTTGTTGTTTTTTGTTTTTAGTATCTCTCAAAGAACATCAAGTCCTTCTCTTCTGGTTTGGTTTGGTTTGGTTTTGTACTAGGGATCAAACGCATGACCTTGTGCTTGCCAAGCAGGCACTTTACGCCACTGAGCTAAATCCCCAGCCCAGTCCACTGACTTTTGAACTAACAAATCTTCAAGTTTGTAACTAAATCCTATGAGTTAGTGGGAGTGGGAGAGACCTGCTTGGAATAATTTGGGAGCTCATTCACAATTTTGTCACACCAGAGATATTTTTGATCACAAGACTAAGGTAAATCTTTTGATCTAAGATTGTACACAGACCATTATGAAAGTTGCTAAAATAAACCACACTGACTTATAGCTCAGGCACCATTTCAAAAAAGTGAAGATGCAATATAAAATTTTCAATGTAAAAGACTTTCTCTGATCTGAAGCCTACTGAGTCTTACTAGTTTCTCTGCGATCAGAAGTCTTCAATAATTAAAAACATTTGAGTGTTACTTCCACTCAAATGAATTTAAAATTAAACTTAAATTTAATCATCCTTTATGGCTTACAAAAAAACTTGAGAGACATATACCCAACCAAAATGATTTTACTGTTGTATAATGACAATGATGAGCCATGAATTCAACTCAGTCTTGGAGTATCAATGTATATAAGCCCATGTTCTTCTGCATTCCCTACAATTAAAAAAAAAGATAAAGTCAACTAGATGCTATAGATAATAAACCAAATTCTTATGCAGATAAAAAGCAATCTTTCACTGCTACTTTACTATTGAGCAAAATTAAAATTCACTTTTATTATATTGACATACTTGGATCTAATTCAAATGAGTAAACAATATTTTATATAATTATTGTGGCTGGATTTTATTTTGCCTACTACAAGCTGGAACTATGCTAGCCCCTTCATATAGTGCTTATTTCAACCTTTCAAATAACCCCATGAAGCAGAATTAATATTACTTTCTTTCCACAGATCAGAAAAAGGAGACATGGAGAGATTAAGTAACTTGTCCAGGATTACACAGCTAGTGCATGATAATTCCAAATATTTTAGCACATGTATCTCTGATTCCAGAGCCCATCCTTAGATTATATATTGAAGGAATTAACATTCAATACAAAAACAAACTGTAAACCACTCAATTTCTGCATGTTATTTTGTGAGATTTGTTTGGATTCCATCAAAATGTTAAGGCTTCATAATCAGAAAATGACTCAAAACCACTAGGTTAAAAACACACACACACGCAGTTTAGGTTTAGGTTCCTTAAGGACTGTGCATCACTGTATCACAGTATCTGGCATATGGAAGGTGTTTTGTGTATAAATATTTGCCAAATGGCATGCAGTTGAGATGATTGATCCATAGGAAAATCAGACTATTACTCCACAATGGAGGTAAGAATGGATACCTTCAAGGTATCTTCTAGTATTACCATGACCTGTTGTGTTAAAGTCAGTGTTAAATGATAACAACCCAGTCCAGGCAGGATAATAAATGGCCCATAATGTTCAGGCATGAAGGTAAAAAATCAAGATCTGCTGAGGTGCTTATTGAAGGCCTCAAGAGTACAAAATGGGTAGTACAAGAAGGTAATTATAAATACTAGATAGATACAGAAATGATATTTTAATTGTCATGAGTAATATTTCCTGTTTTATTAACATACTTGTATACATATACACATGTATTAAGCAATATCATTGTTTTCTTTTTGACAACATTGACTGACTTAATATAAGTATGTAGGTATTATTACATTATAATATTTAAATTATGGAATGTCAGGAAAAGAGTCAGCATTCCCCCCCCAAAAGATTTTTGCCTTTTATTCTCAGGAGGGAATTAGTACATTTCTATTTGTATTTAGAGTTTAAGTATGGTTTAAGGAAATATGTCTGACTGTCAGTTGACAAGGAGTGAACGGTGACCAGTAACTGATATGTCAACTTGACCTGAATAAGACCCACCTACCAGATTAGTGAAGCACGGCTCTGGGTGTGTTTGTGGGTGACTGATGAGTTGAGGAAGACCCACCTACATGTGGCTGCACCAAAAAATAATCTTGCAGCCTGGGTGGCATAAAAGGGGAAAGAAAAAGGAAGCATCCCCATTTTGGAAGAGCTCCACTATTCACTGTTGTTCTTGAACATCAATCTCTAATTTCTTCAGCTTTACCCTGGAGACTTGTGACAACTACAGTGACCTTCTGAGCCTTGACCTGGGACAGGTGCTGCACCCTTCATTTCTCTTGTTCTGAGGCTTCCAGTTTCTTGAGCTAAGCAGTTACTGGATCCTTCAGGTCTACAGTATGCAGATGACCATTTTGGACTCTTCTGTCTCTAATCTTGTAATCCTACCTCTAATAAACTCCCTTCTATAATTATACATATATTTTATTGATTCCATTTCTCTAAACAACACATACTAATATGAATCCTTTACATTATTTTCTAAAGTTTTTTTTTTTTTTTTAATCGGTACCGGGGATCGAACTCACGACTGCTTGCTTACAAGTCAGGGGCTGGGGGTTTAGCTCAGCAGCATAAGCGCCTGCCTTGAAAGCAGGCAGTCGTGAGTTCGATCCTGATCCCCGGTACTGATAAAAAGGAAAAAGACAAAAAAAAAAAAAAAAAAATACAGCAAGTCAGGTACTTATGCCGCTGAGCTAAATCCCCACCCTCTTTTATATCATTTTTAACACAATAGGATACTACTTTGCTTCTTCACTCCAAAAATAAATTCTGGAATTCTTTCTGTAATGATTCATTAATCTGATAAGCTTGAATTAATATTTATAATAGTGAGTCCCTGTCTTGAAAAACAAAACAGAGAGAGAGACAGCGAGAAGGAAAGAAAGACTAAGGACCAAACTAGGATCTTCTTTGAATCCAGCTACAACCTCACCTTCCCCTCGCCCTTTAAAACTTTATTTTTGAACCAGGGTCTTACTGAGTCTCTGAGCTGCCCAGACTAGGCTAAAACTTGCAGTGTTCCTGCTCTGTCTCGCAGTGGTCATAGACACCAAGCTTGCCTCCAGTTTGGTTGTTTTCCAATTTCACTGATTTAACTGCTAATTTATTCAACATATATGTATTACATATGCTTTGATTTATCAGTGCCACATTTAGCAATGTTTTTACTCATAAAACATATTTTAGGGGGACAGGGAGTTAGCTCAGCAGCATAAGCGCCTGCCTGGCAAGTGTGAGGTAATGAGTTTGATCCGTGGTACCAAAAAGTAAAATAAAATAAATAAACATATTTTACCATCTAGTGGAAAAATACACCTCATTTATTTAATTTTTTAGACTTTCCCTGCACCTTACATTTGTTTATTTCTCATTTACATCTTAGAATCAGCTTACTAGCTCTAAAATAAGTCATATTTGTATTTTTATGGAGTTATACTAAATTTATAGCTTGAATTAGGAAAAATTAATATCTTTGCCTTGTCCAGAATAAGAGTACCTAATATCATTATATATAACACATATATATGTATATACATATATATATATATATATATATATATTTTTTTTTTTTTTTTTTTTGTCTTTTTGAGACAGAGTCTATGAGTTTAAGCTGGCTTTGGGCTCACTCTGTAGCCCAGGCTGATCTCAAACTTGCAACAATCCTCCTGCTTCGGCCTCCAGAGTACTGTGATTAAAGGCATGCACCACCATGCCCAGCATTTTATATGACTTTTCAAAAATTCCTTACTAATGTTTTGATATTCCTCATAAAATCTTTCTCATTTCCTATATATTTTATTTGCTTCCATATATTAACTTTCATCTCTTTTAGTTTCTAACAGTTTTTATTTTATTCTTTTGACTTACTTATATAAACAATCATATAGCATAATAATAACAATGTTTTACTTTTTCCAGTTTTTATTTTTACTCATTTTTGTTATCTGGCCATGTTGGCTGAGTAATAATGGTGATAAAGATCCTTTACTTACTTACAACTGACATTATTGGGAGTGATATGCCAATACAAGCTTTTTGCCATAGCTAAAAACAGGGGTCCTCATTCAGAATGTTTTAATCATCAAAAGCCTGATATTTACCAGGAAGTAAGTTCTTGAAAATGAAGAGGTTCATGCATAGGTCTTTCTGGTAGTGGGAATTTATCATAGGATATTTGCAAATTGAGGGTGACAAGAACAAGAAATCTTGACAGTATAGTTGCAAATTATTCTTCTCATTCATTTGGTCATTCTATGTTATCCTAACATTTTTTTTTTTTTTTTGTCTTTTTCCTTTTTATCGGTACCAGGTATCGAACTCACGACTGCCTGCTTGCAAGGCAGGCGCTTATGCCGCTGAGCTAAATCCCAGCCCCCAATCCTAACATTTTTACACAGTTAGATTGTCTGAAATTTTGGATTATGGGCTTTACAGGCATGAAATTATCCAAAAGGAAACTGAAATGACAAAAATTTTACTTTGTTGCTTTAAAATTGCTCATTTAATGGGCATATACTGATAAATAATGAAACTGGTAAACATGAATAGGAAGAGATCACAAAATCTAAGTTACATAGCAATACACCAACTTTTAATTCCTTAATTAGCAAAACTTTGATTTTTATTTAGGTTCTTTTTTCTCCAACATGTAAAAATCTGGCCCCTACTTATCTAATTTATCAATGCTCAAGATTTTCTGTTTAGGAAAATTGCTTTGAGATTATTCAAAAGTTTTAATTTCATATTCTATAATACCTTAAATATAACAGATTTTTTAAAAAGATATAGTAATATAAATAATTAGTTCACCCTGTGTGATTTTTATATGTTGCAATATTTGTTGAGGAAATGAGAAACTTTAGTCTGACATATGTATCAGATTTTAAAAGGATGACAAATATAAATAGTTTCAAAATATATTCGTCCAAAATATGTTTATGGGTTTATATGAAAATTCTATCACCCTTTATGGTTAAAATTTATTCTTTGTATATTTTATTTTTATACTCTTTTTTTTATTCTTAAGATACCCCAAAGTCCTTGTAACCCTCTAAATCTGTTATAAATAGTGCATGTATTGAGGTAAGGACATCTATAGTGCCCCAAATTGTTGGTTTCAGATATTTTAATATCTTTTACATTTCCTTCAGGTTTTAGTGGAAGAAACAAAGAGCTAGGTTTTACACAGAGCCACCTCAAATACTTTTTCCTACCTGTGTGAGCTCCATAATTATTTGACAAATGATTTCTAGTCCAGTGATTAGGTCCAGAGTGGTTACCAGTAACAAATTTACTATTAGCATACTGCTTAGGGCAGCAGTTCTCACAAGAAGGTTCAGATTCTCAAGTCTCAAGAGCATTTCTAGGTATCAGAGGCTGGGTTCTTGCATCATTTTATGTTGCAATGGCCAGTGTTCCGGGCTACTTCACATTGTCAGGGAGAACTTTACACTTAAGGTTTGCCTAAGTGATGATGAAGATTTATTGAAATGATACGGGAAAGTGAGGAAGAAAGGAAACCACGGCAGCAATTAAAAGGCCAGGCTTGAAGAATTAAAGCCTAAATGTAAACTGTAACAACAGATTTAGTGATCTCCCTTCTCAAGACCATTGATTGCTTCTGTCTCAGCTTCTTGAAAGTTCATTGTTCTTGGGTTATATTGCATTTAAAATCCAGAAAGAGGGTGCTGGGGATTTAGCTCAGCAGCATAAGCACCTGCCTTGCAAGCAGGCAGTCGTGATTTTGATCCCCGGTATTGATAAAAAGAGAAAAAAAAAATCCAGAAAGAAAGAAGGGAATGGAAGAAGAAGAAGAAATGATTGATTCAACTGCCACTGTACAGTATCACCTTCCTTCATAGGTTAATTCCCACCTCATGTTCCAGGCTCCTGTGTGGATCAGAGCTACCAAGTATTTAGCCATAACTCAAGTAATACATACATTTTTCATGTGCTCTTATACAGACATGAATATGCTTTCTTATGCTCTACTAACTGAGCTAGCCAGGCACCTAATGCTTTCTTTATCTTTCTTTCTCTCTTTTTTCTTTTTTTTGTACTGGAGATTAAATTCACGACCTCACACTTGCCACGCAGGCACTGTGCCACAGGGTCCCTGGCCCAATGTTTTCTTAAAAGAACACTTAACCTATGCATTTTACAGTCTGATTTTTTACAGTTTGATTTGTTTTTGGGGTTACAGGGAATAAAACCCAGGGGTGCTCTACCACTGAGTCTTATACCTCTAGTCCTTTTATATTTTTATTTTGAGGCAGAGACTATGTTGCTCAGACTGGGATCAAATTTGAGATCTCCTGCTCAGCCTACCAGAGTGCTGAGATTACAAGTATACCTGGCTCTGATATTTTGTCGTCTTAATCAAGACTATCCTATTTCTTTCCACTCTATACATTTAAAACATTGGCAGTTGTGACTCATATGCTGAATTGATTTCATCACTCTGCAAATTATAAAATAGTGCTACAGATTAGTCTTCTCAAATTCTAATGTGCATGCAAATCACCTAAGAATCTGCTAAAAGTGCTAGGAGTAAGCTCAACTGTGGAGAATATGCTTAGACTGTGCAATGCCCTAGGTTCAGTTCCCAGCACCAGCACCAAGAACAACACACACACACACACACACACTCACTACTGTAATTCAAGTGAAGTCTGAGATACCTACTGTATTTCTAACTAACTCAAAGGTAATGCTGACACTGGTTCATACTTTGAGCTATAAGCCTCTGGGTATTAGTTTTTAGTTCTTCTGACTCAATTCTTAGTTTAATCAACCAAGATAAGAAGTTTAGAATCTTATTAAAGCTTTGAGACATATGCACAAGAGTCTTCCATTACTTCATGGAGACACACTATGACCCTCATGGACATTCTAGAACAGCATAGACTTTTCTAGTACAGTGACATTTAGTTCAGATCTTCAACACTATAGAATCCACTTAATGGGTATTTATTACTGAAAACTTACTATGTGCCATGCCCAGTTCCAGCGTAAGATAAAGTCCTCTATATTTTACATTATAGTGAGGTAAAAATGAACTCTTTAATTTCAGATTATACTTATGTACAGTGAAGAGAAATGAAGCTGATAAAGGTGAGGACCATGGTAGTGTGGGGCACTGGATAGATTATGCATTTGGGCAACACCTCTCAGGGTCAGTGACATTTGACAAGAGACCCAAATGAAGGGAAATAATATTGGGACAATCTTGAGGAAGGACCTGCAGGCAGAGAAGAGTGCAGGCACTGGTCCTGAGGAGGGGAAATGGTGATGTCGGAAGGTTCCACAGGAAGGCCAGTTTGTCTAGAAGGGAGGAAGAAGGAAACAAGAGGAATAATCAGGTCAGTCAGGTAAGCAGCCTCCATCATACAGGACCTTACAGGCTGAGGCACATTTTGAGTTTATTCCAATAGTGATGGACAACACTGGGAGGTTTTAAACAGGGAAGTGACATGAAATTTTGTTTTACATGATGACTCTGGTTGGATATGTGATGAGACTAATTACACATTAAAACAGTAGCCCATAATGATTTTGTGGTGTCTGGTGACTGTGGCTTTCCTGTCACTGGACAAAACCCAGTCCTCCACAATTTAAAGGAGGAGCGGTTTCATGTGACTCACAGTTTTGGTCCATGGTCAACTGGTTCCAAGGTAGAAAAGTCCTGGTGGAGGTGCATGGTGGAACAAAGCTGTTTAGTTCGTGGCAGCCTGGAAGCAAAGCAGAAGAGTGCCATGGAGTAAGGGGGTGGAATACCAAACAGAGGCCCGAGCCCAACCCATATGACCCACCAAGACACCTGTGAGTCTGCTCTGATCCCTGCGCAGATCCTAAAGCCAGTCAAGTTTAAACTCCACCCTGACCACCACAGGGGATACATGAAAGTGTTTTTTGCTGAAGTACTACAAGATTGAGGCTATGGAGATCCTCGTTTATATTAACTTTTGTAAATAATTCACATCGAACAGTGCAAGATGCCAAATTCAACAGAACATGAGTCAACAAAAACCTTTAACAGTCTGCCCTTTTGCAAGTCCAGATTTCTAGGTGAGGTCTGAGCCTGCCTATCTCCACCTACGAATGTCCAAATATCCAGATAGAAAATTTCACCCGCTCCGATTAATCAATACTCCATGTGCTGAGATCACCTCGAGTAGCAATATAGGAATATGGCTTTTGTTTTAATGAATAAATTAGTATTTAGTAGTTAAAAGCACCATGCCCAGAGTGGGGGCATAGTTCAGTGGAAGGGAGCAAGCTTACTACACAAAAGGCACTTAAAAACTTGTTTCTCATAGGTGATGGCCTTCTCCCTCCTGTTCAAAGCTACTCTTCCACTTGAGAATTAGCTGACCTTATCTCCCATGTTATACTAAATCAAAAGAATCTTCACCTTTAGATTTGGTAATGGTATATGAAGATGATGTGTTATTATTCGTTGTATCCCAGAGAAGAAAAAAACCAACACTGTCAGATAAACAAGCCATCATGCATAAGACTGATCTCAATTTCAGAAATGCTAAAATGTGAAAAAAGCATGTTTTGTTTTTGTTTTTGTTTTTGTTTTTGTTGAGACATGGTCTTGTCCTGTACCTCAGACTGGTCTCCTGCCTTGACCCTCCTGCTTCAGTCTTTCAAGTGCTGGAATTACAGGCATGCATCACTAAACCTGGTTTAAAAGCACATTTCTTAAAATTAATGAAAAACATTCTATCATAATCAGTCCAGTCAGAAACCTAGAAGTCGTTATAGCCTACCATCTCTCAATTCTCACATACTGGGTTTGTACTTCACAAATCTTACCCTGCAGTTTAGAAAATGGATCTGCTATCCCTGTGGTAATTCCCTTAACAATTAAGTCACTCTCACATGTCTTAAGCATTTTTCTCATTACTGAGACAAAATACCTGACACCTATCACCCTAAGAAGGAAAGGCTTATTTTGGTTTATAGTTAATAGAAGTTTCAGTCTATAGTCCCTGCTAGATCCAAGGCAGGGTTAGTAGCAGAAGGGTGTGACAGAGAAGAATCAGCTCATGGTAGAGCAGTAGGAAGCAGAGAGAGAGATCAGTGGAGGAGAGAGGGAGATAGACCCTTCCAGCCATGCCCAAGTGGCCCATCTCCTCCAAGCAAATGTCACCTCCTAACATCACATTAGCTATAAACTCATCAGTAGCCAAATCCACTGATGAGTACAAAACCCCATGATCCAGTCACCTTCCAAAAGCCCACCCATGAGTGCATGAGGCTTTCAAGAGGACATCTAACACAAAGCAGAATGATATTCCAAAATATATTTGATGATTATACTACTAAATGAAGATGTTTTGGGGCCAAGGATGTAGCTGAGTGGGTCTGCCCGGCACGCACGAATTCAGGAGTTCAATCCCAGTACCAAAAAAAAAAAAAAAAAAAAAAATTCTAGTTAGTTTCATGGTAAAGTCTAATCTCCTCTTCATAACCTTAACATATTTCATAATCTTGTCATTATCTTCAAGTACATTTGCATACATCTGAACAGACTAGCATGTAAAATTTTTGTTCTTAAGTATAGTGGGACATATTTATAATCTCAGTACTTGAAAGGTTGAGGCAGGACTCCCTTGAGTTCAAGGCCAATCTGGGTTACAAGACAAGCCTACAATTCATAGCAAGACCCTGTCTCAACAAATTAATTAATTAATTAATGCTCATCTTCTCCTGTGGTGTCTTTTATTCGGTTGTCCCTTGAAAATGCCTACTTATCTTTTTAAGAATTAACTCAAACACAGCCTTTTCAGTAAACATTCTTGGATGCTCTACACCCAGTCTTAAAGATTGTAAATGCTTTTCTCTGCATTTTAGCATTTATTTTATTTTATAATTACTTACAATTCTGCATTGTGAGCCCATCAAGGTCAAGGAACATATTCTGTACATTATCACAGCCTCATCATGTGGCTTTGGGCCTGACACACAAGCAGGCTTTTAGTAAATATTTGCCAAATTATTAAGTAAATGATATGTATGTGAAAAAAGAACCACCTTTAATAAATAATATGAGATCTTGACAATTCTGAAATGTACATCACTTCAACTTGGAAGAACAAGTCAGTGCCAAAGGAAAGGATTGGTCCCTCTCCTTGCTTAGCCCCAAGGATAAAATCTATTGATGTGGTTTGAGGCCTCCAATCATTGCAAGTTTAAGCCCAGATCTGTGAGACAAAACAACCTGAGCAACTATAGAATTTGGGATGCTTTTTTGTTGGCCACTTTCATGTTTAAGAAAAGAAGTTCAGATTTGTAGACAGTTGATCTATATGACTTTTAGCATTAGAAATTATTTTGTGAACTATCAACTGATAACTTCAAAAAAGTTTAACTGTAATTTGTAAAATTAGTCAACAATACAATGCTTTTCTGTATAATTTGCCTTAAGGATAGAGAGTTAGAAACCAGAAAATTGCAAGGAAAGCTTAATAGTTCCATACGTAAATTGTTCTTCAAGTTTTTCTGAGCCCAAGGTGATTTTTTTTCCATTTTACATCTTTCTATACTCTAGCACCTCACACAGTGCCAGTAGCCTGTGGGTACTTAATACACGCTGATTGAAAAAAATGTTGAAAGAACAAGCTTACTTTGAAAATTTTTCCAACTTTATTTTTGCCTTGGGCTTGTTTCTTTCAAACCGGTGTAAATACAAGAGAAAATATACCCAATCTCTAAGGCACTAGAATCACAATTGACTTCCCTGTGAGTCTATGTTATTACAATAAGACATAACAATAAGTATGCAAAATGATGTACAAAAGTTAGCAGATCAGAAAGCAAAAGGGCTACGTTAGAGGAAGGTGGGGACCAAATCAGTTATTTTGTGTGATATTACTCTTGTGTACTATGATCTACAGGGTTGTGAAAGGTTTGAACAATGAAAGCGTATTTGAGCTTTTCAAGAAGCCAAGGAGCAGCAGGCCCTGGTAGCACATGCCTGTAATCTCAGCACTTGAGAGGCTGAGGCATGAGAATCATTGCAAGTTTAAGACCAGCCTGGGCTACAAAGTGAGCTCAAGGCCAGCCTGAAATGCATAGCGAGACCCTATCTCAAAAGACAAAGAAGAAGAAGAAAGAAGGAAGAAGAAGAAGAAGAAGAAAAAGAAGAAGAAGAAGTCATCAAGGAGCCAGATATGGTGGCGCATGCCTATAATCCCAGCACCTAGGAGTCTGAGGCAGGATTACTGTGAGTTCAAGGGCAGGCTGGGTTACACAGTTCAAGGCCAGCCTGGTTTATATAGTAAGACCGTGTCTCAAAAAAAAAAAAAAAAAGAAAAGAAAAAAAGTCAAAGGAAGGGTACGAAAAGACTAGTCTGTTTACATCAAACAATAAAAAATTTACCATTTTATCAAAAACGGTTGAATATCAACAGTTTCAGAAGGTCCAACCTAATAGCAAAAAGGAAAGTGAAATGGAAGAGTATTTCTAAAAATAAAGATATGTTCATACCTAGATAGGTTCTGAAGATTCTACAGAAATTAAAATAGCCCTTCCGTATCAAGATCAACCAGAGACTATATAGCATATCAGATATTTGAATTCTTACTGTTTTTTAAAGTTTTGACATTTTTTTAAAAAAATAGACAAAATTTATGCATATTCACCTTCTATAACAAATTGTTTTGAAATATATATTATAGAATGGCTAAATTAAGTCAATTACTGTACCTATTACTTCACATACTTTTTTGTGATGAAAACACAATCAACTCTCTCAGAAATTTTCAAGAATACAATAGATTTCTTAATTTATTCTTTCTATCCAGCTGAAATTTTGTGCCCTTTGAGAAATACTTACTTTCTCCTTCCCCAGCCCTGGAACCAATATTCTATTCTCTACTTCTGATTCTGGTTATAAAATTGTTCATATATTTCAATTATATAAAATTATTAAGAACCATTTTGGTTAATGTTTTAAAATTTTAACTAGGCAATAGTTATTACATTTTAAGCTCTTTTGAATTAAATAACTCTAGGAAACTGAAGAAGAAATATCTAGCATACAGGTCAATGTAGTTGATTATATTAGCAGTAATAGTTACCACTAATTAAGTACTTTACGAGTTCTCAGTTGAGAGTTTCTCACATACAATTTCATGACAAAAAACTACAGTGCATTCTTTCGCCTATTTTAGACATGAAATAATACATAGGAAAGGTAAATTCTCCACAACACAAACTCAGGTATGTTTGACTCCAAAGGCTAATCTTCCCAAATAAAACTATAAAAATAATTAGAAACTCCAAATTCTTATATATAAATATAAATGACTATTAACGTCAAGACCTACTCTTTAGCTGGGGAGGACTGGTAAATATAACACACTCCATCTAAAAGAAACTTAGTATATGCCAGGCACAAAGTTCGTTACGATTTTAGTATTTTCGTGTTTTGCAGATGAAGAAACTGAATCAGAGGAAATTATGTAATTTGACCAGTATCAAACAGTAAATGATATAGGCAAGATTCAATTAAGGAAAGTCTAACTTTAAAATTCATATTTTAAAAAGCTGTCTTATGGGGCTGGGGATTTAGCTCAGCGGCTTAAGCGCCTGCCTTGCAAGCAGGCAGTCATGAGTTTGATCCCTGGTACCGATAAAAAGGAAAAAGACAAAAAAAAAAAAAAAAAAAAAAAGCTGTCTTATGATCCAGCAATTCTCATGCTAGGTATATATTCAAAAGGAATGAAACTGACATGTTGAAGAGATATGTGTGCTCCTACATTTATTGTTACAAATTGTTATAAAGTTCTTTTGACAAAAAATTTTAAAAACTTAAATATGGTTTAGTCTACTATTAAACAAAGGATTTTGATGATCACTACCATAAGGGGAAGTAATACAGGATTGATAAAAACTTAGCTGAGGGTGCCATCACTCATTTCCTGTCTTGTATTTCTTTATAACTTTGATGGGTGTTTTCATTAACAGTCTTCAGCTCTAGGGAGATATTTTTCCAACCAAAACGTCCTTAAATAGGATGTTAATTTAAATGATAAGGGTGAAACAACAAACATACTTATTAAAATTTATTTGGGAGTTGAGAGATTAAAAACAAGAAAAAATCAGCTCAAGATGAGTTTTCTAATAGTTGCGAGAGGCATTTGTGTAGAAAGACATTCCTAAAGATCTATCTGATCATTAAGGGAAAGAACGAATTCAAAGGTGATAGTAATACTACACATTTGGTTAATGGAAAGGCCATCATTAATGGTTAAGGAGAAGTGCTTTTATATAACTTGAAAAGGTAAAGAAATTGATACACAACCTCCCAACACTTCACTGACTAGGAATGTATTTTTCCCTCAGGCTCAAGAGCTTTAAAGCCACATGAAATTTTTCATTGTCTTGTGATTCATAATGCTGGCGCATCTTACATCACTCTCAATTAAAGAACAGTGCCTGTTCCTACACATCATCCTCCCACACAGAAACCGAAGAACATGAAGGCAAGCGACATCGCCAGAAATAAAATCTTTGTTCCTAAATCAAGCATTTGTCCATTTTTTTGTTTGCTATCTACGTGTCTGACTTCGAAGTTGTTGTTTCAAATACTAGTGAGTGCTTGTATTTTTTTTTTAATTTCTATTATTTGACAACAGTTTAGCTCGGATTAGAATTAGGCAAACAGTAGCTGGAGGTTCCTTCAACAGGCATTTTTTTAAAATTATAAAATGAATAAATCAGTATGGCAGAGGGATTAAAGTTCATTATTTGGTTTAAGACAGAATTAGTTCAAATCCAGGATCTTACTATTTATTTCAAGTTTCTAAGTCTCAGTTTCCTTATTTGTAAAATAGGTTTAATAACAATATTTACTGCATTTGACTGTTGAGGGCATTAGTAAACTACTTGACATAGCGTCTGGCATGTGATAAAAGCATGTGAATTGTTTTTGAGCTTTTTATTAGTTAATGTTTGAGGAACTGCAGAACTTACAGGGTAACATTTACTTAGTGGGATGGGACCTCAAGCCTTTCTTGCTTCATAAAACATCTTCAAGCAATAACAATCTCTTACGCATTTGATTTTAATTGCACACTTTGATATACCTTCATTACTGTTTCTGTGGTGGGGTAGAGACTATTATCTCAAAGAATGGGATAACAAGAGCAGAAATGAGACTTCCACTTCTGAGAAGGAGTAAGAATATAGGAAGTTAAAACTTCAGACATTATCTATAAGACAAACACAGAAAAGTGAGGAAAACAGGCCAGCTGGGGGACGGTGACACGGTAGTAAATTGCTCAGTTTTTCTTTTTTTGTTTAAATATCTTAAATTGATTGTTAGAGAAGCTCATAACCCATAACTTCCAACAGGCATGGACCAAGTAGTAAGATTCTCTCAAGATGACTGCTTTGCCTAAGCAGAAGTCTGGGAAAGGGGCAGCCTAGAAGAGCAGAGAGGGGCTGCTTTGGAGGCAACAACCAAATCACTCCCATCAAACCACAAAAAAAGTGACTCCCATTCCAGAAAAGGCCAAAAGCCTGGAATTCCACCCTCTTCTTCAAAGGGAACAGCTCAGCTCCTGAGCCACACTGTATCCCATCAGCACCCTGGGACTTTAAGCTCCTGGGCAGCAGTGAGCTTGCCGCCTCCACACTGGGGTTTCCCTGGCCGCAGTGTCTGGGTGCCCGCACCTCAGGGCTGCGGGGCACTTGGAGGAGGAGGAGGAGGAGGAGGAGGAGGAGGAGGAGGAGGAGGAGGAGGGAGGAGGGAGAGGAGGGGGAGGAGGGGGAGGGGGAGGAGGGAGGAGCAGGGGGAGGAAGAGGAGGAGGAGGAGGGAGGAGGGAGAGGAGGGGGAGGGGAAGGAGGGGGGAGGAGGTGGTGGTGCTGGTGGTGTGCGGAAAAGCGGACCCCACCACTGTCTACAGCAACAAGGCCTTGAAGTGGTGGCTGCTTTGGCATCTTTTCCATATCATTCTAAATACTCTGTCCTCTGGGAGTTGGCACCTCTAGATTGTCCATCCCCCGCCCCCGCATTCAGTTGGCGATCTTCCTTCTTAGGGTAAGTGCGGTTTTAATTGAAATGTGGACATCTGGATAATAAGTTACGTACCTTATTCAAACTTGTATTTTAGTTGGCTTCCTCCAACACCTCTCTAGTAAGAGAAGCTAGCTGGGGACTGTTTCAGTGAGCAGTTACAAACATGCTTGAAACAAAAGCCCAAAAAGTCCTACCAAAGAAGTAGAAGAAATGAAGAAAAATCAAAACGAAAATGTAGAACAGAAAATAAAGTAACTGAAAAACTTTCTCCAGCAGCAGAATGAAGAAGACAAAGATAAGAATCAGTGAACTGGAACAGAAATATTACCCACTACAAACAACAGAGGAAAAGTAGACTGAAAAAGAAAGAAAGAAAGAAAGAAAGAAAGAAAGAAAGAAAGAAAGAAAGAAAGAACAGGAACCTACGGAATAAAAGTAAAAGTTCTAACATTTATGTCTTCCAAATTCTGGAAGGAGCATCTAAAGAAATGACTAAAAATGTCCCAAGTTTAAAAATAAATGAATAAAAAAATGAGTAAAATAAAAAGGTCATGGTCCCCAAATCTATAAATTCTAGAAACTGAGAAAATCCCAAACAGCATAAACTTCAAGAAATCCATGAGACATATAATTAAACTTCCAAAAATAGAAGAGAAAGAAAAGATTCTGAAAGTACCAAGAGAAAAATGACATTACACACATTACTTTACACGTAGGGATAAACAATTTAAATAACAGTGGATTTCTTCTATTAGAAATCATGAGAGGCAGAAGGAAGTATAAAACAGTTTTCATTTTGTCTTGTTTTTAATGGTTAAAAAAAGCCAATAATTCAGAATCCTTTATTCAGGAATGAAGGAACAGTAAAGGCATTTTTAGATGAATAACACCAAAAGAATTTGTTGCCAATGGATTTACCCTAAAAATAATGGATACTGGAAAATCTTTATATAGCAATAAAGTGATGAAAGAAGATGTCTTGGAAACAACAGACGAGAAGAAACAATGTAAGAAAGATAACCAAGATATGTTTGAATACAATGTATTCCCGTTCTCTTGTATATATGTTTGTTTGTGACAGGCTCTCGCTATGTAGATCACACACTGGCACTGAACTCACTATGGTGTAGCCCACCTCAGACTCATGGTAATCCTCTTGCCTCAGCCTCCCAAGTGCTGGAATTACAGGCATGTGCACGCCTGGTTTTCCTTTTCCTTTTTGAGCTTCTAAATTAGGTTTGATGGTTTAATTTAAAAACTATACATAACACTATCTAATGTGGATTTAAATGAATATAGAGAAGCTGGATGTGGTATCAAATGCCTCTAATCTCAGCACTCGGGCAGGCTAAGGCTGAATCACAAGTTCAAGCCCAGTCTTCACTCTGCCTCAAAGTGAAAAGTGAAAAAGGGCAGAGAATGCAGCTCAAGGAAAAGGCCCTGGGTATGATTTCAGTACTGAAATATATGTATATATATTTTAAGATAATATAAAAATGAGATTATTTTGAAATTTATAAGCATAAAGTTTGGTTTCTTGTGCATTTGTGTGGAATGTGCGTTTCCCTCAAACTCTGCTACAATGTCAGCACATTATCTCCTTGGTGTGAAAAAAGAAATGAAGAGAGGAACTTTCACACTTCATGCACTGTTAAAATGATGCACCAGTAAACTTTTTGTGTATATGTAGTATAATACCTCAAGCAACTATTAAAAACAACATTAACATTTACATTAAAAAGGACACTGAAGATAAAAATAGAAGTAATATATGAGAAAGAAGTGGATACATGTGAAGAACAGAGATATTAAACAGAAAAAATATAAACTGGCACACAGGCCCTCAAATAATAATGAGGTTAAATGTAAATGGTCTAAGTACATCAATTTAATGACAGATTGACAGAAGAGATTGAAAACATGGCCAATGTGTATACTGTATATAAGAAACTCACTTCAAATATATTGGCAATTTTCTTTTTCTTTTTTTCCATAGGCAATTTTCTTGAAAAAATGGAAAAAGGAATAGCACACAGACTTTAGTGAAGAGAAAACAGAGATAGTGGTATTAACATCAGAGCAAAAGAAGTTATTACCAGACAAGAGAAGATTCTAAATGAAAAGTCAATTCACCAAGATGATTTAGTAATCCCAAATGTTTAGGCGCCAAAACACTGAACTGCAACGTGTGAAGTTGCGGGGAAGGGGAGATACAGGTGAATCCACGTTCATATTCAGGGAGAATACTGTATCTTTCTCTCAATAGTATTCAGAACAGATAGGTAGCAAGTCAGCAAAGATATGAAGACCTCAACAACGCTGTTAGCCAATGAGATCCAATCAACATTTATGAGCACTCTGACAACTACTCATTCTTTTCAAGTGCCCATGGAATGTAATATACCAAAATGATACCAAGAAATATGACAGACTGTAAAACAAACCTGAACAAATTAAAAAGAACTGAAATCATATGGAATGTGTCCTCTGACCACACTGGAATTAAACTAGAAATCAATAATAGAAAGATATCAGGAAAGTCTCCAAGCATGAAACTAAACATTCTTTTCTTGAAACAAGGTTTCACTATGTAGTTCTGGTTGGCCTTGAAATCACATGTAGTCTAAAACTGGCCTTAAACTTGAAGTGAACATCCTGTCTCAGCCTCTCAAGTGCTAGGATTACAAGCGTGTGCCACCACACCCAGTTTAAAAATTCTTCTAAGTAAACAAGAAGTCAATGAGGAAGTCTAAAAGGAAGTAGAAATACATTGAACTGAATGAAAATGGAAACATAACAGTTTAAAATTTTAGGACACAGCTAAAGCAGTGTTTAGAAGATATTTGAACTTTAAACACATGCATCATAAAGACAAACAGTCTAAAATCTCTTACCTCAAAAACATAGAAAAACGCAACAGCATAACAAAACAAGCAGAAGTAAGGAAATAAAAAGAAAAAGAAAAGAAAATGCATAAATCTATGAAATCAAAAGCAGGAAAAACAATAGAGAAAAATCATTGAACAAAAGACCTGAGATCAATGAATCTTATACCTAGAATAAAAAAAGAAAAAGAAGGCACAGATGATTACTTTGTTAAAAATGATAAATTAGTATCATAAATGAAACAGGAATAACATACTAGACTTTGCAGATGTAGGAAAAAATAGGGAATAATAACAACTCCGCAGACACGATTTCAACAACTTAGATGAAAAAACTCTTTGAAAAACAATTACAGTGTACCCAGTAATTTTTTTAAAAAATGGTTTGAATAGACAATAACTATTAGGAAAATTGAATTTGTAATTTTCAGCTCCCCCAAATTAAATATTTAGGCCTAGATGGCTTTACTGGAAAATTGTATCCAATACTTAAAGAAGAATTAATGAACACTAATTATACATAACTAAAAACAAAAGTTAATAAATTAGATTTTATCAGAATTCAAAATGCCTGGCATGTGAAAGATCCTGTTAAGTGAAAAAAAATACTAAGTCTAATGTATATGAAGACTTCTCAAAACTCAATAGTTTAAAAACTATTATAAACTGGGAAAAAGACATTTCACTGAAGACAATATATAGATAGCAAATAACCATATATAACAATGTTTATCATCATTAGCCATTGTGCAAATTGAAACCACAATAACACTCCTCACCAATAAATGTCTAAATTTCTTCTTTAAAAAGGAGCAAAATCACCAAATATCACCCTACATTGCTGGTAGGAATATCAAGTGGTCCATTCACTCTGGAAAATAGTTTAGCAGTTTCTTTAAAAATGGCATAATGATGACAGTTGCTCTTATAGGTGTTTATCCCCAAGAAATACAAACTTATATTCACATGAAAACTTATACACAAATGTTGACAGGAGCTTTATGTGTAAAAGCTGCAGACTGGAAACAACTCATACTTCCTTCAATGAGTGACTGGTTTAAAAACTTGAGATTCATCTGTACCATGCAGTTCACCACACTACAAAGAAACCCTGAACACATCCAGTCATCTGGATAAGCCCCTAAAGGATTATGTTGAGTAAGAAGAAGGCACAATGAATCTTGTAAGATTCGTATGATTCCATTTGTATAACATTCTTCAAATGACCAAATTAAGATATGTAGTAAATTAAGCAAAGTGGGGTGCAATGGGTGTAGAAGTGAACATGTTACCATAGGAGGAAACATGAGACTTCTCCTACTTTTTAAAATTAATGTGAATCTACAATTTTCTCAAAAGTTTAATAAAAAAATTTAAGACATAATGATATGAACTTAGAAACAGAGACATCTAGAATGGAGGGATGTCAGTAATTTTGTGGTGCATTAGCCTCCACATGGCATTTTCTGGCCTGGGGACCCCAGGTTAGACACTGCAAGAGTGGGGGGAAGCAGGGTGGACTTTGCTTGCTGAACCTTTTTCTTCCATTTCCAATCCTATTTTTGTCTCCTGTTACTCATGTTTTGATCTGTTTTCCATATTAGAATTCTGAATGAATTTGTAGAAGAAAAATAGTTTTTAATGAAAGGATTTTCAAATTAACTCATCTAGGGCAGTTTCTCATTTTATTGATTAAATGATTAAGAACCAGAGAGATATTTGGTGACTTATTCAAGCCTCTGAGATGGTGATAGATCCGAGAACAGAAGAAAAGTTACTGACCTTTGGGCCAGTGAGTGTGTGTGTGTGTGTGTGTGTGTGTGTGTGTGTGTGTGTGTTTCTGCATTTCGCTGAGTCAACTCAGTCACAGTCTCTGTGTTCGATTGATTTCTCAACATTTTTTTTTTATTTCTCAACATTTTGTCCAAAAATATCTTCTTATACAGTTGGCAACTGGCCAAAGCAATATTTGTTGTAGTCTTCCTTAAGCAGATGGGTAGGATCTGTAGACATACTGGCAGGGGTGGTATCAAATGTTTCTAGGTGGATGAAATTTAGTGTTTTGGGCTGGGGATTTAGCTCAGAGGCATAAGTGCCTGCCTTGCAAGCGTGTGGTCGTGAGTTCAATCCCTGGTACCAATAAAAAGGAAAAAGACAAAAAAAGAAAAAAAAAAAAGAAATTTAGTGTTTTAAACATGCATTGTTTAGGTACATACTGGGAAAAGCTTGTTGCTGCCACCTAGTGGTTTGAATGATAGCTATTAACAGTTTTTACACAGAAGACACTTTAAATTTGTGCTTTACTTTTGAGATCTGGATCATGTATTAAACATTATACCCAATTCCCTCACCTACTATACTCCTGTAATATTTTAGGTGAAAAACATTTTTAAGTATATTAAGAAAAAGACTGATTTTTCAGCTACTTCAGTTGATTAAAAACTTCCTTTTCAATAGAACAAATAAATTATACTCAAACCCAAATTACTTCTTAATTATAACCAATTCTTAAATAAAAACAATAAACTCAGTACAGATTCTATAAAGTTAATAAGTTTAGTAGGTGCTTAAAAGTAATAATGTAATCATTTAAAAATTCCTATAACTCAGATTTTTAAAAAACTAAATCAGGTATTACCTTCTGTATAAGAAACTTTGTGGCCATTTTAAAGATTAATATCATAAGAGCTGCAATTAAAATTAAGTGCATCAATTGAAATTAAGTGCAACATTTAATAATTAGATGATCATAACCATTTGTTTTTATGGAACATTGATTTCTTTCAATGAAAAGTAATATTGAACACATATGATCCTAGTCTTAACATAAAGCAATTATTTGAGCAGACCAAACCCATCAGTACAACTATTGAGTACTCAAAACACTTAATTACATCTGCATTCTCACCATATAACAATTTTCTTTCCCTTATGAGGGAATAATGAAAGAAGTGAAACATAAAATAATTTGTTTGCTCAAGGTGTAACTGTAGAAATTGCTGATTTGAGCTGGCTCACTTATCAAAGCTATTTTCAAAACAATTATGACAGCGATGATTAGTCAAGAACAAAAAAAAATTTTGTGATACATGATGTATATATAATTCATAGTGAGAAGTTGGCACAAAAGGTATTTTGTAGACAAAGAAAAGGAAATTATTAACAAGCTTGTAAAGTGAACTTGAATAAACCCCCAAAACAGGGTAAAATAATAACTACTGAGAGGAATGGGACCAATGAGAGAAAGAGAAGAGGAAAAGGTTTCAGGAGAAGATACCATAGCAAAAGGGCAATGCCTGAGCAGACTGTAAAAGTTTATTTAGGGGGCTGGGGATTTAGCTCAGCGGCATAAGCGCCTGCCTTGTAAGCAGGCAGTTGTGAGTTCGATCCCTGGTACCGATAAAAAGGAAAAAGACAAAAAAAAAAGTTTATCTAACATGAGAAATTTGGAAAATAAATCTAAGTGCCTACTTAAAACTTGCCACCTTTGCAAATTATCCTTTCAGTTGTTCTATATTTATTTTAATAAATGAATTTTAAAAAACAATTGACCACTAGAGTTATATTTTTCAGATTGCCAAATCAGAAAACATGCAAATGTATTTCCAACATGTCTTATAAATCATTCACAGACAATTGAAAATTATTTATTTTTAAAGTACTACATCTGAACATTGGAAAACCTTTAGTATTCTTTAGTTTAATATTGAAGACATGGGAGAAAAATAGTAAAGAAAAGATATAAGGCCTTTTGTGTTGATATTTTTGAAGTTACATTAATCATAAAGGGCAATGAGTCAGATGTTGGCAGATCCTGACTTTATGGTTTATGACCTACAATCACAAGTTTTTTCCTCTGAAAATGATAATCATACTGTGACTTATAGTTTTATGATGGTTGTGAGAATTAAGTCATATAGTGTTTGTAAGATTCTTATATCACTGCTTGTTACATAGTAGGTGATCAAGAATGTTAATTTCTTTTTTTTTTTTTTTTTTTTGTCTTTTTGAGACATGGTCTCGCTATGCACTTCAGGCTGGCCTTTGTAGCCCAGGCTGGTCTTGAACTCGCAACAATCCTCCTGCCTCAGCCTCCCGAGTGCTGGGATTACAGGCATGAGCCACCATGCCCAGCAAGAATGTTAATTTCTTGATGACTCAACATGTCAGATAATGTTTAGTAAAATAATCAGTAAAGGCTTCACAGTTCTTTCCCATGAAGGTCTGCCTTTTTGTTGCATTGACCTGCACTGGCAAAAACACCACAAGTTGCTTTTTAATAAGTTGCATATAAATTCTTAATTCCCAAAGAATATTATACATAGGTTATAACAAGTAAATTTTGTGCCTATGTATATTTTTAAATTTTATAATAAAATATAGTGAAATTCACTTGTTTCATTTTAATTTGAAGTTGCATTTTCTTTTGTTTTCTTTTCTTTCATCTTCTGTTGTGTGAATGTGTGTGTGTGGGGGGGCAGAGATCAAACTCACAATCTTGTGCGCAGTATCCAGGTGCTTACACGGCTGAGATAAACCCACAGCTGAAGTTGTAATTTTTTAGTTGAAATTTTTTACTTTGGAGTCATCATGGAATGTTTTAATGAAAAAAAAAAAGAATAACAAATATGTAAACCACAAAAAATAACTTCTATTTTTATGGACAGTATCATCTAAATATGACATGCTGATTGTTTCTAAGCAGATTTTTACACTAAGATTTGAGTAAATATTCTTGTTGCTATTAACAATTACAAAGATAAATAAGTGAACACAGATGAGAATTTTAAAGGATTTAGCTCAGTACTCAGTATGCCTCCTGGTGTTATTCTTGCCCCAAATCTAGAAACATAAACATGCTGTAACTGACAAAATTGTCACTATTTGAGACATTGTGTACAGATTAGGGAGCTTCAACAACTATCTATTATACACACTTATATTATTTATAATGTATAAAAATATTCACTTAGTGATTTGCTGATGAATAAATCAAAACAACAGCATAGCTGGCATATTTCTAAAGGGCAAACTCAGACTTTTTAAAAAGAAACTGGCAACAGTTAATGTGAAAACACAAGTTGAATTCTGAAATAACATCTAAAATGTTGAGTACTAGTTTATATGTAAGAAATAGTTCTTAATTATGTCTCAGAAATGTATAGCTTTGTTGTCTAAAATCTCTTACCCTTATGGTAAAGCTCTAAACATACGTTTTGGGTTTTTTTTTTTTGTACTGGAAATTAAGCAGGTTTTGTGCCACTGAGCTATATTCCCAGCCCTTAAATGTATTTTTTGTGTCATTTTTTAAAAGCAGATTCTCTAAAAAATTAAGCCCACTGCTTTTTTGTGAATTTATATTATTGTTTTTTCATATATATTTAACATTCCCTTATTGTGTTTATTACATTTGGGGCATATTTCATAATATGGGAAAGTTTGAATTTGCCTGTATCCCTAATATGTATATTTTTGCCAAAGCTGCAGGAGAGACATTTGGAAGAGCATTTCTTTATCTACATTGGACGGTCATCTAAACCTCCTTTCAACACAGATACTGTCTTTTTTTTACATTTGTTTCTTTATTCCTAGAGGGGAAGAAATAAGGAAGAAAGCACAGGAGGATCTGAACATTTCTTTAATCTCCCAAATTCAGATGGAAAGAAGAGAGGGAATGACTGGGAAGAGCTCCCCAGCTAAACCACTGGGATGTGCGAGGAGTCCTAGAGGGTGTGAGAATATACAGGGACTTCCACATCTGTGCTTTTTAAATCCTCAACACTCATTCATCTCCCTTCTAGCACTTCATTGCCTTATTTTTTGTCTCAGAGTTTAGTAGCAGTAACTGTTTCTTTCACATACTGGCTCATTAGCCATCAACCTCTTGGCCCTGAAAGAAGGAACTGACTAAAACTTTACAAGATCCTCTCAATTCTGAGTCAATGGTATTCGGTGAAACTTTGTATTAACTTTCAGGAATGATGAAATGCTTCATGAAGCTTAGCTAGTAGTGTAATTTTTGTTAGAGTCAATGAGTTTCTTTTTTTCTATGACACTGAGCTAGATTTGCTTCCCATTATATTAATCGTATTGTTCTTTTATGCTTAACATGGTCCCTAAAGTGGTTTCAATTTGTGCAAGTATAAAATGAAGAAATGTCTCATTTCAGGGCCTCACACAAAAATAAGACATGCTGCTAACCTATCGTCTAATGGAACGGACTGATGTACATACTCATGGCCAATTATAAGCACTGTGCAGAAGCACAAAGTACAGCAGGGCCATGGGAACACAAAGGAAACTGGGCTCCCCAAAGGTGGTGCCATGTTAGCTCGGTTTGAGAGCTAGTAGGAAGCAAGATAGACTGTGGGTGAGGCATGGAAAGCCAGCAGCCAGAGTATAAATATGCTATGTGGCTGCCTCAGAGAAGCAAATTAAATGTAGGACTGAGGAAGCAGGCCTGGCATAGTGCCTGGCATACAACTGATGCTCAGTGTTGGTAGAAAAGAGGAGAGATTATTTTATTTTTTGGCTTAAAATTGTCCCATCACACTGTGAATAAAATCTTAGGACCTCATTCTGGCTTGTACGGTTCTGAATTTCTGCCTTTTTGGACCAGGGGTAGAACTCATGACCTTGCGCTTTGCTAGGCAGGTGCTTATGCTACTGAGCTACATCCCTGGCTCTGCTGCCTTATTTCTGAACTTTGGTTAGTTCTGGTCTAGCCCATTGTTTTTGCTCCATTTCTCACTTCTCCAAATTTCTGGACAAATTTTTCCTCCTCAGACATTTCTTTTTTCTGTCCACTTTATCTAAAATAGTCACTTGTAACTATTTACCTGAAATAACTTAAAACAGGAATTCTCACCACCACCTTGTCATTATACATGCATGGCTTACCTAAACAAGTCATGGAGTATGTAATAAATGTTAATAGTAAAATAGATCCAGTGCATTAGACATAATAGGCATTCAGTAATCATCTGTTTAAAATATTTCCTATTTAAATAATTTAATGCAGAATCAGAATTTTCTAATATTGATCTCTTCACTGAATTGTATTCTAATATTCTTCCCTGAAAGGAAAAAGGAGAGTGGGAAAGCATTTCAGTGCCTGCAGAAAGGGATCTCTCTTAATCTCTAGGCTTCCTGATCTGTGCCAGAGGTCACCTCCAGAAAACATGAGAATTTAAAAGTGCCTTGTTTAGTATGTTCCAGAGGGGAAAAATGTACGTTTCAGATCTATTGCCTTACAAATCATCCTCATCACTAGAAACTGTACTTTGTTTTCTATATTCCTAATTTTCATCTAAATGTATCTATAAGAGTTGTATGTGTACATTATATTCACTTTAAATGTAATTTTAAATTGGAGATTTACATAAAATATACCAGGTTGTGTGTGGCAGATTGTTGTACCACCAGATTGTTTATTATCCAGGAATTTAACAATAAGTTGAGACTAATCGTGTTTGTAGATGGTGGAGTTTCCTTGGTTCCTTACAGTTCCAGCACTTCTCCACCCTTAAAAAACCACTCTATTCTCCTTCAACTGCTGACCCAAAGATGACTCATGTTCTTCACACAAACACACCTTTAACTTTAACTTTCACATTTACTCTTAATTAGGATGCCTTTTACTCCATGAAAATTCCATCCAATAAAAACAATATTCAATTTAAAAAATAAGTATCACATTACAAAAAATTTAGTAAGTAAAAGAAAAATACTATCCATAAAGATGCTCTCATTCATTGTGACCTTTTTCTTAAATGATGTGTTAAAGTTGTAAATTTTTATGGTATTCCAGGTGCTGTTTGGATACATGTATACACTGTACAAAGTTCAAATCCCTATTTATCTCCTCAAAATTTATCATTTCCTCCTGGAATTTTTTTTTTTTATACCAAGGATTGAACTCATGACCTCACACTTGCCAGGCAAGTGCTTATGCCACTAAGCTGAATCCCAGGCCCCTGGAAAAATATTTCTTTCTTCTAGCTTTCTTTTAAATATATAGGACACAGTTGTTGTTATCTACAGTTATCCTACTGTATAATAGGTTTCAAACCTGTTATAGTATGTTAGGTATGTAGTCTACAAAACAACCTGCCTTGTCATTTATTTTTTGAACAATTTATTTTTAGGTTTTTGCTTGCTTGCTTATTTTATTTATTTCAGTGTTATGGATCAAACCTAGGCCATATTCATGGCAGCCAAGAGTTTTACCACTGGGCTACGTTCTGAGGCCCTGTCATTCATTTTTGAAATATATTTTTGTGGTACACAGAATTCAGAGCTTAAGTTCTTTTTTTTTTTTAAAGACATCACTCTTTAGTTTGTTTTGTGTGTGGCATAATTTCTGAGGGATAGTTTTCTACTATATAATATATCATTCCCCCTTTCTTCTGTCTGTATGATTTTTTTAACCTTTTAGCAGTTTAGGGCAGTATATTTGTTTATCTGTTGTTGTTTTGTTTTAATCCTTCAGAGCTTTTTACAAATGTGGTTTAATATATTCAGTTTTTGGGGAAAAAACTTGACAATTATCTTTAAATATTTTCGGCTCTCCCATTTTGTCTCTCTACTCTTGGGATTTAGATACACAAAATAATCATATGATATTGTACTACAGCCCTTGAATCATACTTATTTTCATTTTTTCTTTTTGAACTCCATTTTGAATCATTTTATTGGCTTATGTTCAAATTCACTCTTTCCTTTGTGTCAAATCTACAGATCTGTCTACAAAAGTCATTGTTTATACTGGTCATCAAGTTTTGCTGCTATACTTTTCCCCTTGACTCTTCTTTCTCTGCTGATTTCTCTTATTGTTCATGATTATTCCCCATCTTTTCTACTTACAGCTAACAGACATGCCGTAATTATTTAAATTTCCTGATAGCTCCAATATTCATGTCATTTCTAAATCAGGTTCTATTGATTGCTTTGAATTTTCAAAGTGCACTCAAAATCTTTGTGTACATTCTATTCTACTTTTAAATTGTTTGATAAACATAGTGTAGAAAAGTAGAGGCTAAATCAGGCGTGGTGGTGCATGCCTGTAATCCCAGCACTGGGGAGGCCAAGGCAAAGATTGATGCAGTTTGAAACCAGCCTGGGATACATAGTCAAAGATCAGCTGGATTACATAATGAGCCCCACCCCATCTCAAACAAAAAAAAAAAAAAAAAAAAAGAAAAGAAAAAAGAAAAAAATTAGATGCTAAAGAAAATAGTAATGAACAGGGCAGAGCAAATTGGCAGACAGGTAACAGCAGACTACAGGGGCTCCCTGAGGTAAGTCAACTTAGAATTCAACATAATACAGTGTGGGGAGCCCCGAACAGAGGGAGATGAATTCTCTCGTCCCAAGAAGAAACTAAAGGTGAGAAGAACCATCAAACATAGTCCCGGTCCTTTTATTGGAACAACTAAAGGTTCAGTGCTCCTGCCACAGAGGGTGACTTGCCGAGCTGTCTGAAGTCCTGCCAATTCGACTCACTGGAGGTGCAGTCACACTGAGGTTGGCAGTCGGCCAGCTGAATGGAGAGCTGAGCTGGCGGGGAGCCTGCATTGACCTGTAGTGAGTAACAGGAGTGGAGCCATTCTACAGAAAGTGGGGCTCCAATAGATGACATTTTGGGACCGGGCAAGACTGGCAAGTACAAGGGGCAGCAGTGACTTCAGTCAGTTGTTCCCTTCCCGAATGGGACTGGTGGAGTGAGCTAGGCCTGGGTTATATGACCTGGCTGAGACCCAACAGGTTATCTGAAATCAATTCCCTATGGTGGCGGCACACACTAATGCAGTGAAGCCTTAGAAGTTTGACTGACCCGGAGGGGAGGTGGCGCACAGTAATACAGTGCAAGCCTCAGCAGCTTGACTGATCCAGAGGGGAGGGGCCAGCATATGCTGCCGCTGTTTGCAACTCACTAGCACACTGCAGTGGGAAGGGTCACCTAGCCAGTGTGCTTTAGAAGAACTGAAACCAACAAAGAAAGAAACTGGGGCCTCCTGGAAGAAACAAAAAAGATGGGAAGAGGAAGCAACAACAAAAAGTCCCAGGTCCCAACCCTGAGAACATTGACCCAGGACAGGTAAATACAAAGGACACAAACATGCAATATCAGACACGGCACCAGTGGACATAAAGAGATTATCTTTGGGACTTCATAGATGAGTTCAAAAGTGAAATATTTAGCCAAGTAAAGCAAGATATGAGAACATTAATAAAGAGATGCTAAGAACCCCTCAAGCAGACACAGATAGAAGGGAGGAACTCAAACAAAGGAGAGAACCATTTGATGAAGAATACAAACAAAATATAGAATACATGAAGCAGATTCAAAAAGATTACCAGGAAATTAAAAACTCTGGAAAGATGGCAAATCTGCTTGAAAAAAACAGGACAGATTATCCAAACTGGAGGACAATTCTGCAATGTGGGATTATGAAAGGGAAAACTTTTTAAAAATAACAAGGAAACAAACAGTAACAATACAAAGGCTAGAAGATGAGAAGAGGATGTATAACTTAAGAATAAAGAATGTGAATGAAGAAGCAGGGGTACAAACAAAGGAACTACAAAGGTTATTAACAGAAATAAGTAAGGAAAACTTCCCAAACATAGGAAAAGTAAATGATATTCTGATGTATGAGGCATACAGAACTCCAGCCACCTACAACCAAAACGGAGCTACACCCAGGCATATAATAATCAAGATCCCAGAAATTCAATATAAGAACAGAATTTTAAAAGCTGTTAGAGACAAGAAACAGATCACCTATAAAGGAAGGCCCATCAGAATAACGGCAGACTTCTCGACACAAACCATCAAGTCAAGAAGAGCCTGGAGCAAAATATTCCAAGCCCTGAAAGAAAATAACTTCCAATCCAGATTGATATGCCCTGCTAAACTGTCTCTAGAAATTAATGGAGAAACAAAATGCTTCCAAGACAAAGAGGAACTTGGGACATTTGCAACCACCAATCCAACTATACAGAGAATACTGCAGGGCATTCTAGAGACAGACAGAGAGAGAGAGAGAGAGAGAGAGAGAGCAAGAGAGAGAGAGACGTACTAGGATTTCAGGAACAGTGGCAAAGAGGCCTCTATGAATGGAGCAGAAAACAGAATGAAGAAGATAAAGCAGACAACTGATGGCAAAAAAAGAGCATAACAGAAATGAGGCAGAGAAGGTTGGTTATAATCTCTAATATAGACGGCCTTGATACACTAAATTTAAAATAAAATAATCACATGTGGGGTAGATCAGGAGGCAGGGTCCACCAAGATGCTATTTATAGGAAATATAATTAATATAAAAAAAGAGTATATGGACTGAAAATCAAGTATGAGAAAACAATGCTCCATGTGACAGAGAACCAGAGAGTAATAAGGGCAACTAGACCAGTATTTGTGGATAGATTGGAAAGACAGGCTTTAATAGATAAAGGAATACAATGAGAGATCAAGTCCAGGAGAGAGAAGGTTTGGAACCACTTAGCTAAATAGCAGGCGCCTCCCATTTAAAACTAAGGGTCTTGGTCAGACCCAAAAAATGCACAGTGCACCCTGGGGAAGTGAAAGAGGAGGAAGAGTCTTAAAAAAGATGGCAGAAGATATTGTTAATAGTGTATCAGGATTTAAAAGCCATATTACTTGCACCCCTCTGCTTAGATTTTTTTTGATAGATTTTATTCTGTCCCAGTTTGTCTATTTGCATTAGATTTGAGGGCACAGCTATCCCCAAAACATCAGGATACAGCACAGTAATTATCTTTAATTTACTATTATCTTTTTTTTTTTTTTTTTTTTGGTCTTTTTCGTTTTTATCGGTATCAGGGATCGAACTCACGACTGCCTGCTTGCAAGGCAGGTGCTTACACCGCTGAGCTAAATCCCCAGCCCCTAATTTATTATTATCTTAATCTGGAGCCCTGTATGACTTACACTGTTTTATCATGACTGATCTTAGTTAAGTCTGGCTTGTTTGATTGCTGTTTGGTATCGGCAGATTTTATTCAAAACTGATATGATAGTATCAAGGCTTAGAGTATAGACAACTACACTGAAGATGACAAGACTCTATGATACACATTCTGGTTTGTTAACTGCCAGTTTTTGAAGTTTTATACTACATACAAAGTTGTGTTTTTATTAATACTGTTATGTACTGATATATGCAATTATACTATGTCTGATGATATAGTCAATTCTATTGAAGATAACAAGAGACAACCCAGGAACTATGGTAGAACTCCTTGTACAATGGTCTTATATGTCTTTTTTGTTTCACGTGTTTTACAGGAATGTTTTATTTTGCTTTGTTTTGTTTCTCTAATATAGAAAGGATAGAAATACATGTTAAGACTCATGCATGTGTAGAATCTACAAACAGTTGATGAGAACTGATCTTATGACACATGATGGTACTTTGAAGAAAAGGAGATACCAAAGTACCCAGTGCTGATCCTGAAGTGTCATAACGTGAAACCCAGCAATACTATTATTCTTTGTTCAGAGTGATATTAGCCTGCTTGGGTTTGTTCAACCTCAACACAATTGAAGATATGTATAATTGCATGTATGTTTAAGTGTATAGGATTGATAACCGTATTTCTAAGTTTTTGTTGGATAGTTGAATAGAATGGTTGCAATTTCACTGTTTGAATCCCCACTTTATATGCTCCACTTTAGTATCTTTTTTTTTTTTTTTTGTCTTTTTGTCTTTTTCATTTTTATCGGTACCAGGGATCGAACTCACGACTGCCTGCTTGCAAGGCAGGTGCTTAAGCCGCTGAGCTAAATCCCCAGGCCCTCCACTTTAGTACCTTGAATACCTATTTGTAAGACGACAATCTGTAATCATCAACTAGTGATTTATTTTTTTCTTTGAAACTATGTATTGTTTTCTTTTAGTCTTTCTTTAAATAAAATTTAAAAAATTAAAAAAAGAAAATAGTAATGAATATTATTTATTATTGGAATGACATCTCTTTTTCTACTAGGTAGGCCTATAGAGGATTGAGCTCAAACAGTCGTAAATCTTGCTGTGTTTGTCTTCTGTTGTTGCTATATTTATATTCTATGTATCGGTAGTGTTGAATTTCATTGGCCACCAGATGTTCTTCCTTGATGTTCTACTTCTCCTTTAACTTTAAGCCTTCTAAATTTGTGTCCTAGTGTCTCTCTCTATGCTCTTGCCTCTTCCCCAACAGTAGACTTCCATTGCTTGTAACTTGGTGCTGGTCATTTGGTGCTTGCTGGGCAAATAGGGTAGGAAAGCTTTCTGTGGTCTTGCTCTATAATATGAGACTTAGCTAAACCTTGTATCTCTGGGCATCACACATGGTTTTTCATTAAGTGACCATAACCCTTACTCAGAGGTAGAAAGTATCTAATGGGGTGTGGGAATATACCTCAATGGCAAAAGCACCAGTCTGACAAGTGTGAGGTCATAAATTCAACCCCTAGTTCCAAAATAGAAAAAATAAAAACCATCTAATGAGGTGGATGTAGGATAGGTTTTTAGCCTTTCTCGAGTTGTTTTGCTCTTTTCCCACTTGCATTCTCCCCAAATGCAATGATGCATTCCCTGTACTATAGGGGAGCAAGACTTGCTATCTTCACCCTAAAAATGGTTTAACTATTGTTTCTTTAGAAGATAGGCCTGCTGTGGACCTTGGTGCCCGTCCCACAGAAACTTCTACTTTCCTCTCCAGACCTATTTTAGCTCTACTACCGAAAGAGACTTCTAGGATCTCTGATCTAGCCCCCATCTTTCTTATCTGTATCCAAAGTAGTTCATGAAAAATAATAGGCAAACTGTTGCAAACTACCTTTGGGTCTTGTGCTCTCATGCTGGAACAAACTCAAAGTCTTTGGCAATTTGCCACACATTTTATTTGGATCCTTCTTGCTTACTTGTCCTTCTGTGTTCTGCTACAAGTCTTTCTTTTTTTTTTTTTGGTTCTAGGGATCGAACTCATGACTACATGCTTACCACACAGGTGCTTCCGCCGCTGATCTAAATCCCCAGCCTTTGTTTTCTCTCTTCTTAAAGGTGCTTACTTTTGCACAGCTTTCAGAGAATTTTGGTGCCCTGGGATGCCAGCTTTTTTGGGTTTCAGAAAAGTTACAAGTTTTACTTTTTTTTTTGGTAATATTGGGAATTGAACTCACAGCCTCACACTTCTCAAACAGGTGCTTATGCATAGCTAAATCACCAGTCCAACATTATTTTTTTGCTGTCGTTAGCTCGGAAACAACATTCTTCGTAGCTTTCTCTGAGGCAGAAATATATTTCTTAAGGATTTGAAATGCCTTATTTATCCTATCCTAAGTTCTAATACATATTTGGATCTGGATTTTTGAAATTTCATTATAGTCAATTATATTCAATTAAATTATGGCAAGCATAAGGTTCTGAGTGTGACTGCTGGTACAAAAAAAAAAAAAGAGACAAACAGTAAAAAGAGAAAAGTTAAATGAAATTACTCCCTTCAACTATATGATTGTGAAGCTTCTTTCACTGCATGAGCAGATGTATATTACATACCTTTCTACATAGTTTCACACTGGACTATCTGCATTTTTAAACTTAAAATTTATGGACATTTCACAAATAGATATCTTTCTAGAACAGTGAATTTCAAATATGCTCTCAAACTCTAAAGCTTTTGAGAAAACTTCATGAGTTGCTCTGGCAGGACTGGAAGATGAAGAGATTGTAACAGACTATGCATGATTTCTAGCTCATCATCCTGTCTTCTAGCAGAGCATTTTCATGTCTTTTATAGAATAGGGTTCTAAATCAGTTTTCATTATTAAAAAAAACAAAACCGTGAAGTTGAAAGTATACTTGATTATTTTGCAACACTAATTATTATGAACTTTTTGGGACACATAAAAAAGAAAGTATGACATATGAGCATCTATTGCTCTTGTTAAGAAATGGATATAAATGAAGCCTTCTAGAGGACGTTTTCTTCTTGAATCTTCAGAAATAATAATTATCTTGAACTTAGTGTCTATTTCATTTTCCTGCATGTTTTTCTACATGTTCATCTAAAATACATTATTTTACAGTAGTCCATAATTAGTATAATTACACATGCTTCCTTCTGCAACTTTTGAGTTTTTAAAAATTCTATTGAAACATGTAATTGTAGTTAACTTTTATTAATGAATTTATTATACTACAGTTTATCCATTATATCTAGTTTATCTATTATTGATGCATATTCCAATTGTTTTATGTTTTTTATTACTACAAACAACACGGCAGTGAGTGTTTCAGTTGATGTGGTGTCTGTGTAGTTTTTTTTAGAGATGGTTCCTCTTTTATTGTCGATGCTGGCTCCAAACATCTGTGCTTGAGTGATACTTTTGCCTCTGGCTCTGCAGCAGCTAGGATTACAGGTACATATCATTGCTCTTTGCTACATAAACATACTTAACTAGGGAACAGGTAATGAGGGCTGGTCATCTGTAGCTATCACTGACTTAGCTAAATATGTCCCACTATATAGTCATTATCATCTCTTAGGTATGTCATGTTGTAAAAGAGGTTAACAAGCACTAATTTGGGGAATATATGTAGAAAATAAGATTGCTGGAAAGCGGGTTATATTTTTGTCACTATTAGAAAATTTTCAGACTCCTTTCAAAAGAATTTTGGAGCAATTTATATCTTAAGAGTACATGAAAACTCAAATTGCTACAGTCTCACTGACACATTTTGCTTTTTTTTACTTTTGCCAATCTGAAATAATCTCTCACTGTGGTCTTAATTTGTACAGCATTCCATTAATAATCAGGCTTTTTTAGATTGTATAAACCTCTGTAATGTTTACTGGCTGTATCAGTTTTTCTCTTCTGTTAATCTTTCAGCAAATTTTTAGTTTATATTTTAAGATTAACCCTAGAACTCATCAGTTGTATTCTTTTCTCACTATATGATTATTATTTTGTATGTCCTTTAATTCATGAATTTTTTTTATTTGAATGCAATAAAATATCAGCACTTTCCTTAATGGTTTCATCTTTAAATGTTTTTTAAAGCAAAAAGATATAATCTTCTACATTTTATTTAAAATGCTAAAGTTTTGCTTCTTGTATTTAGGCTTCTAATTTGGGATTTGAGTGTAAAATTTAGGGATCTAATTTTATTATTTTACTTAGGTAAGGAATGGTCCCTTTTTTTGAGACAGAGTACTACATATGTGATTTGTCAAATTCTTACAAAACTGTTGGGAGTTCTACATTACTTATTTTTCTACTCAAGTGACTTCAATGTTGTTTTAAATACTATTATTTTATAGTATAAATAGTTCTTATGATAAAAACTCATTTTCTTTTGTCTTTAAAGTGGTCTTGGCTATTCTTGGTACTTTGCTTGCTCAGAAATTTTACATCTAAGAGCTCAACCTCTCAACTTTAAGGAAAAACAAACCCCCTAAATCATCTATTTTCAGTTTTTGTTTTATATATACAAATGCAATTGACTTTTAAAATGATCTTGCATCCTAAGGTTTTGTTAAATTATTAGTTCCTATAGATGTCTAAAGATGTTCTATTGGATTTTAAAATATATCTGTCATTGGAATTACTTTTCCCTACCACCATATGTTTTTTGTATAATACATTCATTATTAGATAACCAGCTAAAACTACCAACCAAACACTGAATGAAATAGGGAAAACAGATAGGAGGGGATATCTACTACTTGATCCTGACCTTAGGAAGAATGTTACATTTCAACATTATATAAGCTGCAGGCTTTTAAAGGATAGCCTTTGTCATATTGAGATAGTTCTTATATTCCTAATTTACTGAAACTTTTAAGTTATAGTTACTGTCTTGTTACATTTTAGCATCTATTAAAATGCTTATATGGTTTTCTTCCTTTACTATGTTAATGATTTGTGTTTTCAAATGTTACACTAAATCTTTAATTCTGGTATAAAGTACATTTAACCATGATAAACATATTTTCATATTTGTTGACTTGGTGATGATTCTAAAGAGTTTTGCATTTCTGTCCATGATGGTTACTGCTTTGAAATCTTGAATGTCTTTGTTAGTTTTAGGATTAAGGTTTTCCTGACTTTACAAAATGAATTGGTGTATCATCCATTGTTTTCTTGATTGTATAAATTTGTGCTACTTTGTTTTTGATAGAAAATCCAACACTCAGCATTGCTTTTCTCCAGAGGTGTTTGCCAATTTATAACAATTAGCTGGGAAAATGAGCTTAGACATGCTGTCATTCATGGGAAAAGGAGAATCAAAATGACACAGAGGAACAAAACTCCCAATCTACTATATGTCCAGTATGAGTTCCCGTTCTCTAAAATCAAAGAATGAATTTTAGGAACAACAGGTTAAGAGCAAAATGTATTTATTGAGAGAAAGAAAGCTTCTGTCTGAGAGAAAGAGTTAGAAGGGGTCTTGATTGGGTTACCAAAGATTTATCTTTTCTAGGAACTTTTATAGAGTAAAACCACAAGGTGAGACAGCTCCAAAGTGGGAACTCGCAAGGTGAGCATAAGGTGGGACAGAACTATGGTTAAGTAAGATTAGTTGCTCAGGGGGTTGGGGATTTAGCTCAGCGGCATAAGCGCCTGCCTTGCAAGCAGGCAGTCGTGGGTTCGATCCCCAGTACCGATAAAAAGGAAAAAGACAAAAAAAAAAAAAAAAAAAAAAAAATTAGTTGCTCAGGTAAAACTGACTACACTGAGGACAAATGGGGGAAGCAGGTCCGCAGCAGTTAGGCCTGCTTAAAGAACAGTGACTTTCTGTAGACGGTTGGGATGTTAACGCCTGGATTTCTCAGAATAATAAAGAACTATTTAGAAAATCAATCCTTAGGATATGGGTGTATTTGCTTGATCTGAATGTTGGATTTACTTTTTTGTGTTTCTCTTCTGATCTTTATCTCTGGAAGCCCTTGTGGTCAAATCTAAGACATAACGCTAAATTCAATTCTTTTATCCTCATCAAACAGGATTTCACCTCTACCACCTTATTGGCCAGTGTTGCTACAGTTATCGATTTTTAGTCTTTGGTGTAGTAGTAATCATTGTTTCCTAGAAATATTTACTTTCTAGAATGTCAATCTTTCTTATCTTTTCCCCATCTTACTGGCTAGCCAATTCTTTTGTTTTTCCCTCAACTCCTTGTGTCTTAACAATGGATACCCAGGCCTCAATCCTGAGGCCTTTACTCTTACTTGAATTTTCTTCCCCAGGAATTCCAATCAGATTTAGAAACTTACATATCATGCCTATCTATAGGTAAGCTCCTAAATTTCGATCTTTAGTTTGGTCTTCTGTTCTGAACTCAACATTGTGATTTGAATGCTTAATACAAATTTGTAAATTCATAAACACCTCAAACTCAACCATGATCTTGTTCTACTGCATTTCTTTCTAAATTAATTGCAATTCTACCTTTCCAGTTGATAGGGCTAAAATCCTTAGCTCTTCTCAAACCCCAAATTCAATCCCACAGTCTCTTATCTCCAAAACAAATGTGAATTCCACTCCTTACAACCTTCATCATTATCTCCCTGGGCTCTGAAGTGCCTTTCTTCCATTTGGGTTGCAGGTAATAGTCTAATAACTGGTCTAGGACGCATTCTATTAAAACCTAAGTTAGGTTACAAGGATTGAATTACAAAGTGAAAGTTTAAATAAAAAATTACAGTAAAAGACACATTGCCATTAGCCTCCCTCTAAGTTCTTCCCTTGCTTTAAACACTCATCCCATCATTCTTGCCACTTTAGGAAGCATCTCTGGAAGTTCTCTTTCATGAGTATCTTTATGAGGTGTGATCAAAAATAAGAATGCTTTGCTGAGTATCATCCAATGGAAATGTCAGTTTATAAAAACATTACAATGTGTCCTCATCTCCCTTATTCATAAGATCTGGCACTGTGAGACTTTTGGCTGTTCTCTCAAGCCAAAATGACCACGAAAGGTAAACATTTTGAATGGATGCAGGACATCAAAGCAGTCACGAAAGCACAGCTAATGACACTCAAAAGATTTCCAAAAGTGTTTCAGAAAGTGGCAAGACAGGATAAGTGTATTTAAAGTGAGAATTAATGATAATGTATCTTTTACTGTAATAAATTAAAGAATTAAAATTTGCTGAATTTTTCAAGCATACTTTGTAGATTATTCTTTCAAATCCTTCACGAGGCTTCCAGTCTCAGTTAAAAGCTTCGGGTACTTATAATGTTTACAAGGCCATACATGATCTGTCCTTTCAGTATTCCTCTGTTCTCATCTCCCACTACTCTTATTCTTTTTCACTTGGCTCTCGCCACATAAAAATGTTTCTACTTATTAGCACTGGCACTCACTGTTCGAGTGGACATACTTCAAAGGTTCTTTCCTAGTAACCCTGAACAAATGACACTATCACTTCCTTCAGTCACTTCAGTGATGCCTTCCTTCACCATCGTATTTAAAAATGAAACCCTTCTAACATGCTGTTCGTATTACTCCATTTTTTTTCTCCAAAGGCTTAAAATTTTGCCCATTTTTCTGCCTCTATTCAATAGCTTGTAAGAGTTTTTGTCAGTTTTATGGACTGCTTTATTCCTAGCATCTAGAATAGCACCACTACAGAAGTAGTCAGTATTTAGATGAGTAACTCCAGCCAATTTTCATGGGGTTCTGATTAAATTTATAAGGCTGTTCAAGGCTGTTTCTTCCACTAGCTGCATCAAGGACACTGATGTGCAGTAAGAGAAAATGAGATCAATGAACTGAGAGATGACACCTAGTGGGTTCATTCTTGCCAAAAGCTAGCTATGCCCCTGAGCTTCCCGGAAAGCTGAGCCAATATATTCTATCCACTATCCCACCCCAACCTCCTAGCCCTTTCAGTTGTGTCTTTACTTGTAAAATGATATGCACTGAAGAATGTGCTTATTGTATAGTTTGACTATCTGCCCCCATACAAAAAATATTTTGTTGGTTTTTTTTTTTTTGTCTTTTTTCATTTTTATCAGTACCGGGGATTGAACTCATGACCGCCTGCTTGCAAGGCAGGTGCTTATGCCGCTGAGCTAAATCCCCAATCCCTGTTGGTTTTTTTTGATAGGAATTCCTAAAACATGTTTTCTTAAGGTGAATAATCTTCATTTTAATTCATCTGATTATGAACTTCTGCAGTCCAGTTTCAGAAATTAAATTCTCTAGTTATTTTTCAGATAAGGGAGTGGAATCAACAGTATACTTCCACACAGCCAGAGAGTTCTCATTCCCTATTGACCCTTTTGCTTCTAAACTCCTTTTGCTTCTAAAACCCTTGAAAAAGTATTTTTCTCCTCAATTCTTATTTCCACTTCAGTTTGGGTGAATTCAGTCATTAACTCACAAATCTTACATCATAACCTCTTGAGAAGTCTTACTGAAAGACAGGTGCTAGTTTGAGTCAATGAGTCTGGAGTGGGGCCAGGTAACTTGCATTCTTAATGAATTCTCAGATGACGCTGAAACTGTTGATCTCAGGGTACCTTTATGAGAATTACTGACGTGGAGTCTTACAAACAAAAACTCATTAAATATGCCTCCTCTTACTCTGATGAAGCTTATCTATAGTAACTTGGGAGTCTCAATATATCTAGTCATTTACATCTTTCAGCAAGTGATGCATATTTTAGATCTACTATAGTAGAGTGACTATAGTATGCTGTGCCCTAGTAATGAAATTTGAATGTCAAAGGTAAGGCAGCTGTTTTGGCCTCAAGAATTTAAGTTTGCAAGAGACGAAGCTTTTAGGACATCTACCTCCCCACACCTGGAATTGGTAGGCTTTTTCCTCTCTAGAAAGCAGAGAAAGAGATGTAAGAGGAAAGGTTATCCTGTTCTTCATCAAATGTATGGTAGTATTGTCCAGTTGTTTGTCCCATATGAATATCTTGTTTTGATTTCCTAACTTGATTCAACTTATCTATAGGTGTACTTTTCCTCTGCCAGCGAAAGTGTAGTATGACAATATATAATCTTTTTTTTTTTTTTTTTTGTCTTTTTTCTTTTTATCGGTACCAGGGACCGAACTCACGACTGCCTGCTTGCAAGGCAGGCGCTTATGCCGCTGAGCTAAATCCCCAGCCCCAACAATATATAATCTTTCAAATTATTATTGGTGCTGTTCAATGTATGTTATCTATATTATATGATCTTTTAAATATCAGTATAGGATATATCTGCAACTTACGTTCTCATTTGTGATTTTACTTTTTGAATTGTTTCAATTTAAGAAGAGACAGTGATACTGTAATGCAGTAGGTTTCAAAATGTATCCCCTGGACCAGCAGTATCAGCATCATCTAAGAATGTGATGGAATGCAAAATTATGAGTCTGAACCTCGATCCTAAAATACTACATTTGAAGCGGGGCCCAAATTGTGTCTGAAGAAATTCTCAGTTAAGGCTCCAGGTTAAGAATCACTGTTACTGACTTTTGATTCTTAGGAGCCTGAACAATGAAACATTTAATTGAAGTTTCCAGCAGTACTTAGATTTTCTAGATAAGCTACTGTTTGTAGCTTTTATGATAAAGAGCTCTAAATTCTTTTTAGAAAAGGATATAGACAAGATTTTTAAGGGAGCAATTTTATGACTCAGCAGCAAGCACAGCATATAACATACGGTCAGTAACTATCAAAGGGAAATCTCTAATACAGAGTTCATCTTTCTTTCCTCCTACTACATACAGTATTTGCTCACTTGACTATCTATATTCATGTTTTCCTTTACTTGAGAACACCCTGTCTCAAGACCTCTGTTCTTGTTTTCTCTGCTAGATGTACTTTTTTCCTAGACAGCTGCATAGTTTTTGTCTAGTATTTTCTGTAATTTTGATTCAAGTTACCTTCCTCAGCGAGGCTTTCTTTGATCCGTTTTCCCTGCACTACTGAAATCACTTATTTATTTTTCTATATTTACCTATTATCTTCTAAAATGACCTACTGTATAATCATTTTTCCATCCTCCAGTACCTGAATGGAGTTTCCACAAGATACAGATTTTATTTTTGCCTGTTTTGCTTTTGCACACATCCAAAAGCAAAACAGGTAAAAATGAAACCTACGGCACATAAATTCCAAGAATTTGTTGAATAATTGTCTGCAAGAATCAGAATGCCCTGACTGATTGATAGCAGGGCTAGGGATCTAACCCATGGCCTCACAGATGCTAGATAAGCACTGTCACTGATCTACACTGCCAGACCAGAGTGTTTATATTTACTTGCTTTTAAAAAACTTTCTTAAACATGTATATGTCAAGATGGGCTAGAGCTGGGCCTAACATGGGCCCAACATGCATTAGACCCTGGATTGAATATCTAGCAGTGGGTAAAAAATCCAGATACCAGTCAAGATTTTTTTCTTTCACAAAACTTACATATCCAAAGTAAATTATTCAGATTTACTCAACTTTAAAATAGCCAACAAATACCTACCACATGCAAGGTACTATGCTAAATGTTGAGAACAAGAATTAATCAGATGCCATCCTTTCCAGAAGCTCACAATAGAAGAAACAACCTTTTAAAAAAGTAGAAATGGAAGATATGAGAAGTGTTCTGTACACCGAATACTATACTGAAATTCCGCTCCTTTCCCCTCTGGTTTTCCCATCACTGATCTCAGTAAAGCAAAAACTAGAAATTAGAGGTACAGTTTTAAGCATGGGAATCTGACGGGCGGGATTCAGGTTTTAGATAAACAGATCACAGGTAAGAAAGTCTTCTGCAGACAGAAGACACTTATGTAACAGTCTGACCTAAAGGCTAATAAATAGTTCAGATGACCTCAGAGTATGGTGAGAAGCAGTACATAAATTTTAGAAGAATCTAAAATCAGTGATAACCTAGATATTCTCAGAAATATAAATCTGAATCAAAATAGGAAAAACTGAGTAGTAATTACTGATCTTAAAATATAAAGACCTGTCCACTTTACCTGCCTCTGCCATGGCAATTACATTTGCATGTAACACCTACAAATGTCCTGCCACTCTTTCCTTTGCAGTAATAGCAACTAGGGTTCAAAAACAGATTACACTCACTTGAGTAGCAGGTCAGATTTCTGGAATCCTTTAGGACAGATGTGACATGATTATAGAAGTGTACTTTCTCTTGCTTTCCAGTGGTTCAGGAAGTTCTCTGAAATCCACCACTTGTTTCTTTTTTTCTTACTGGCCTCAGAGCAAAAAATAAGATGTTTATATTAACTGAACCAAAGTTTATTTTAAATTATTCTAAGCAGAAGCAATACTATTGCTTTAATATATTCTAAACAAAAGCAGTAGTCTGAAATCTATTACAAGATGCTTTAACACAATTGAAATTTATCAAGGGAAGTGGGGATATTTATTTAGACTCAACAAATCCTAAGATCTATAATACCAAAGGTTTACACATCAGTAACTTAATAGGTTTTAATTTTTATGTTACATAAAACTATATATAATTTTTATATTATATAAAACAATTATAAAATACTAAAAACACAGGTAAAATTGAATACTTTTAAGGTATTAACTTATACTATGATGTTTATCTTGTTTTTCTGTGGAGCCCTATACTTGTATTTGATTTCTTTATTCTTTAGCTAGTAGCACACTTGACAGTCACTTTAAATTTTTCAGAAAACATAAAAAAAAAGAATGAAATGCTATAAGTCATCTTCCTACTACCTAGAAATCACTGCTAGTAATTCAGCACATCTATTTTCAGACTGGTTTAAATGTATATATATATAGTTTTTATCAAAGGGGTTTTAAAATGTGATTAAACTATGCCTAAATTCTGTACATTTATCTTAATGTAATGTCAGTAACTACATAAAACTTAGTTGCTGCACAGCATTACACTGTATAATGCTTTATTACTTAGCTGGTTCCCACTGATGGACTTTGGGTTGATTTCAATTTTTTACTATTATAAATAAACATTATTTATATAAAAAAATTTAGGCCAGCACCATGATTCATTCATATAAACTAGTATACTGGAGCATAAAGTACATCTACTATGGAAAGCACGGGTCAAGGGCTGGGGATACGGTTCAGCAGTGTAGCACCTGCTTGGCAAGTGCAAGGTCCTAAGTTTGATTACAGGTTCAAACAAAAAAAAGTATAGGTCAGGTACAAGTAATCAAGAGTTTTCTGATCATAAACTAAGAAAAATCTGCGAAAATCATAGCATACCACAAATCTTACAAGGAAATAAGAATTCGTGGGAATTAAGCATTGATCATCAGTTTTATAAAAAATGAAGAATGCAAAAGGAACTTGTTTTCAAGCAGGTATGTGAAATCTTTTACAAACTTATGATGGAACTATTCATATAATTACAAAGTATGATTGGCCATAGTCAGAATGGCATCAGAGAATCAACTAGCTGTTTTTGCAGTACAGCATTCATCAATGAAATTATAGTATATGGGGATAGGATGTGAGATTAGAAAACTTATAAAGGGTAGAAAAATCAAGAAATGCCATCCTCAAAGACAAACACTTTAAGTCTAAATATATAAAGGAGACTCAAGTACCTTATACAATTTCATGCACATCAACTATACAGTTAATTTGTATAAAGGGAAGGCTTTGGAGCTAGAGCTCTGCATTGCAGCAGGCTTTGGGAGCTGGATTTACAACCTATAAATTTGAATTTTATCATCTGTAAATTAGAGATATACCCTATTTACCTAGTCTGTTTTGAGGGTTAAATAACATTAAGCATTGAGTATGTATCCTACCAAGCCTATTAATACTGCTCATTTCTTCAAAGTTTTCCTCTTCTTTGAGCCTTTTTTTTTTTAATTAAAATTTTAATTTCTTGGTACCAGGAATCTAACTCATGACGTTGCACTTGCCTGACAGATGTTGGGCCGCTAAGCTATATCCCCAGTCCTTCTCTCAGCTTTTTAAAAGTGAAAACCTAATTACTTCTATGTCTCAGACATTCACTGGAATTTAAGCAGTCACTTTTCAAGATAACTTGGCTCAGAAGAGCTCATTTCTAATAAACTTTAGAAAACTTTTAATAAAAAGGCACAGTTATAGTAGTAAGATAGAATTCATCATTTGTTACATTACAGAAACAGAATCTTACACTTCTGGCTCTTATGTTTTAATTTTAATTTATTACTTTGTACTCTGGTCATTTTGTAAGCATAGAATAGCAATGCAATACTCTTTATATGTCATTTACCAAAAAGAAAGAGGACTTTGTTGTTTATATAGTAATTAACCCAGAGAAGCTTTCCAAAATGAAACCCAAGAAACAGATACTACTGACAGACATATAATAAGAAAATAAATAACTTATACTTCATTAAAAACTCAGTATTTTTGGATATCACTAACTTCAATGTATATTGCCCACTGAACTTACATACTGAAGACAGATACAGATTACATATACACAGTACAAAAACAGAACATCACAGAAAAGACTACATACTGGTCAGCTTTCATCTTTACAGTAAGAGTTTTCATTAGCAAGATATGGTTAACGGATAATTAATAAACATTAATGGAGTTTGTTTTTCATTTGTATACAATGATAAAGCAAAAGAAAATCTACAAAGCTATTGTGTTCTATGAAAAACATGGTCCTAGTTTTGAGAGAAGAATCTGGTCTCCGGCTATTTTCTTGTGACAAAAGTTGAGTGCTGGCAGTGGAAGTCATAATGTTCTCTAAGAGCCAGGAAAGACTAAGTTAATAATAAACTTTTAGGCAAATAATAAAGTAGCCAAATGGGTTAGAAAATACCTATTTTCCTTTTTCATAAGAATACTCTCCTGGATAGTTCTATAGCTGCTTTTATTTGGTTTTGAGATGTTTACTTATGAATGCTTTCTTTTTAATGGATGGTAAATAAAACAATTCTGTGAGAACGAAAAGGCAAAGTGTTAGAAGTAGAAAGAAAAGGGCAGAATTAAAAAATTTAGCTAAATACAGGATTAATACAAATCTTATATCAAAATCAAAAACCAAAAGTGCTTCTTAACAGGGGTGTTAGCGGACTGAATCCTAGACAAATCTAAATTGGAGAATGATCTAATATTAAATTTTTATATTTCAAAGGTATTTTTCTATATATTTTATTTATGCACATGTAAATCTATGCTTCAGCTAAAGAAAATGTATGGGTTTAATTTTAAAAAACCACAATATTTATGAGACCAAAACCTTGTACTATAAACTATCTTGAAACTCACGCTCATCATTATTATTTTTACCCACTTATAAAAAACTAGTTCTCAGATTCTGCATACAGACAGCTTTATGTAAAATGTATAAACAGTCGTCCAAATTGGTACACAGATTGCATAAATATAGCAATTAAGATTGCATTTACAGATGTGCATGTACAATGTGCAAATTATCACAATATTACAATTTTGAAAATTATTAAACTGGTATCCAAGTAAAGCAATTAGTGAAAAAAATACTCATGCAGAATTTAAATATCTCAGAATAAAATTTAAAATGTCTCCATTAAAAGTTCACACATTTAAAATAGTTTTATTCATTTTATTTGTATATGTCAAAATACATTTTTATTTCCAAAATAGTGGGTTTTGCAACTAGTTTCATGCAGAAACAAGGTCTGCTCAATACTACCAATAAAATCAATATAGCACAGTAGCTGTTCAGTTTTAGATACAAAGAATAAATAACCTAAATACAAAACACTAAAATATTAGAAACATGTATTTAATCATTCTTCACAGGCATCCAAACTTCACAAATATAAACCATAGCATGCCTAACTGTTGTGCAACCAAGACATGTTGCAGTCACTCAAGCTGGTCAATTATTTGTACATTTTACCTCCATATTAGACCACGGAAATTCTCTATATTCAGACCCACCATTCATACAGCTCAAATATAACCAAAAATAAAATCCCACAACTATCCTTGTACCTTTAAAATCAAGAATCCTGAGCTTGGTAGTAAGAGCATAACCTTATATCTTCATAAAACCAATCAAGAGAGAGGACTTAAAATCCTGCTTACCAAAACACCCTTTCCCCAATCCCAAAGTAATCTAAAATAGGCAGTAGAACACAATGACCTTTTAAAATGAAGGGGTACAAATTCACATTTAATATAGTATACAATACACTCAATAATACAATCAGCTACTATAAGCTTTACAATGTACAATTTATTCAAATGGCTGAACTGTTCAGTGGTTAAGGAGACAGTTATGTGCCAGAAAGATATATTACTTTTTGCATGGTTTAGTGAAAATACAAAAGCTGTTTGTCCAAATAAAAGCTTTCTTCACTGTGTACTTTGTTTTGCTTTTTTTCCCCTTTAAAAAAGGCCACTGAAATGTATAAAATGGTCTGAACATGATGGTGGTATCAAAGTCAATGCCTCTTCACATGGCATAACAGTGCATTTAACATCAACTCATGGTTAAGTCTGCAAATAATTTCATAGCGTTACTTTGGCTAGCACAACAGTTTTAGACAGCACTCAGATAAATATATGTATGTGAAATGTGAAGTAATTATCTTATGCAACTTTAATGATACTGAATACTATCAAATTAAAACTGAAAATAAAAGCACTTTACAGTAGAAAACTTTTGTAAAGATAGGGCTCCACAAAATGTGTAACTTTTAAAGTCTTTATATCACATTGTTCTAGCAAATTTTGTTTTTAACACTATTATGGAGTAGCCTATTTTGCATTAACAGACATCTGAAATAAGAAAAAGTCAAGCATGCCATGTGATGGTCTAAAAATCAACACAATACACTTACTTATATATACAGCATCACTCAGTACCTGCTAAAATGAATGTGAAGATTACAGAATCTAACATCTCATACTACAATAAAAAACAAAAGCAAAAAGTGACCAATGAAGGCAGAATAGGACTTAAAAGATCTAATCTCAGTTGACTTTAAAGCATTCATATAAGAAATAAATGCATATTGCACAAACAGTGAAAGCAAATATTCCACCAAGGAAATCAGTTCCAGGTGGGAGACAACACATTAGCCTAATACGCGACAATAATCTCATAAGAGCAAGTTTTGTTTTGTTTTTTTCTGTGAGAAATCTGTAAAACATAGAAGACTCTGCCACATGAAGAGTTAGAAAAAAAAAATACAAACCCAAACTTAGATGTAAAGAAAAAAATTAAATATTGAAAAACTGGAAACTGTGGCACATCAAAAAATGTTGAATAACTGCCTTCTGTGAGAGCTGAAAGTTTTTGTTGACACAAAGGTATTTATGTACAACTAAGGCTTACTGGTTAAATATCTGAGGCATATCTGGCCTTGAACACTTTCCTTATATGCTGGAGCTGTAAACAAGTTTTCTCAGTCACTTAAAAAAAAATCTTCTCAGCAGCTGCATTAACATGAAACAATGGTCTTGATTAGAAAAAACAAAAAACAAAAAACCCCAGAAAATTAAACAAAACAAAAATCCTAATAAGAGGGCATTTGGCAGGATATCCAAAAATGACAGTCTCCAAGGATTCTTCCCAGGCTTCCAGTGACTGCCAATTATGGTCCACTGAACTACTAATGTGTGCAATTCTGCTGCTTTTTTTTTTTCTTTTTTTCTTTTTTTATTTGGAAAGTTTGCTTATAACTCTGATCAAGGCCCCATTTTCATCCTTTAGCCTCTGGTTGTCTGCTTTTAAGTCTGGTAACATCTGTGAGAGCAAAAACAGAAAAAAATGTTTTACCTCAATAAAAAGATGTAACATTATTCTTAACAAATGTTATATTTCCACTACAAAACAAATCATCAAGCTTTGTCAGTTATATGTATTTCTAATGTCTAAAACATGTATCAATGAAGATGAAAAAAACTCCTGATTTGTGAAGCTAATTAGTTTAAGAAATGATGAAATGAAGGTTTATTCTCTCAAAGTTATCTGCTATAATTGACTAAATCATTTGATTTTTTGACTCACAAGCACACAATATTAGAGCAGCCAAGCAAATGAAGCCTGTTTTTGTTAAGACAGGTTTAAAGAGAGTCTCTTTAATAGTTCTCATCAAAGCCTCTTGCTTTATGCCAAACCTAAAAATGTAACACCACTGTTCTGCAAGAACACCAGCTTACCTAGGGAAGTTTTGAGGAAATTAAGACTTGTTCTAAAATTACTAAAATTCCTTAAAGGATTCATCTATCCATGGGGCCTAAGTGCTTAGTACAATAATCTAAGACAGGTACTCATTAATGTAATTATTGCTGTTATTACGGTAGTATAATTTTTAAGTTGAGTAGTACATGTGCATCTCTGAAAACATTTCTGTACAAAACAATGACAAGTATCTGAAGCGCACAGAAAAACACACCAAACAAAACAATTCAGTTGTCTGATGTTTTAGAGACAAACTGAAGAAGGGATAGAAATGTCACAAATTTTTTACTAAAGATGACTCAAATTGTGCTCCATTAAGATGATTAGAAAATGGAATTACTTATATTTCGGACCTTAAGTTATACTTTTCAAATATTTAGCCTTTTATGCTAGTTTTCAAAATTTATTACATTGTCGTCTTTTTTTATTTTTTCTTTTTTCCGGTACCAGGGCTCGAACTCACGATCGCCTGCTTGCAAGGCAGGTGCTTATGCCACTGAGCTAAATCTCCAACCCCAACATTGTCTAAAACTAGATAAAACATCTACCTAAAAAACTAACTTAAGCTAAGTCTTTACAGAATTTAATTTCATTTGGAACCAATTAATTCTTAATTGTGTTAGAATGTTTAAATATAAAAATACAGTAATCTGAAATTTGCATATTAAGATACGTGCAACAGAGCTAAATAAATATAAACTAAGCTGGTTTCCATCAAAAACATTATTTTACAAAACATAATGTAAATAAAATCTCCAGTTTTAAAAAATACATTAATTATATATAAAATAAATATTATATTTTGTTCTGCTTTCTAGTAAATGACTTTAAATATTAGCCGTATTTTAAGCCCCAAACTTTTAAATGCAAGAAAATGCACAAACTTTACAAAGCTGACATCTTTAAATTCTTAAATCATTCCCTAATTTTACCATAGCTTATCAGTAGCAATATATAATTAGTGATACTCTCTAACATTCTGAAAAGCCATGCATAGTTAAACAGTTATGTGGTAAGCTCCAGACAAAATGGCATTAATTGGTAAAAGTAAGCTCTTAACAAAAACACGCTTACTAACACAAAAACACCTGCCTGGCTCTACCAAGAAGAAATGATGGAACTATGATTTATAGGTTCACAGATTGCAGTTGCCTACAGAACCCTGAGCGTTTGGCTACCACTCTTGTCAAGGCCCTATTCTCAGTCAGAAGTCGTTCATTTAACTCTCTCAGAGTTTGAATTTGCTTTATTTGGTGCAGGTTCTGCAGGAATCAGAACATAAAGAAATAAGAATAAAAAATAAGAAAACAGTACAATAAAAATATAAAGGATCACAGGTAATGAATACAAAAAGAAAAAAATTAAGAATATTAAAAGAATATTCCAAAAGAATAAGAAAGATAGTGTATTCCTAAAATTCCATTTTATTTGTTTGTTCATTTATTTATTTATTTACTTTCTTGTACCGGGGATCAAACTCTGACCTTGCGTTTGTCAGGCAGGCGCTTGTGCCGCTGAGCTAAACCCCCAGCCCCTCTAAAATTCCTTTTTAAACTAAAAATACATAATCAAAATCTGAAAGATTTGTCTCCAAAGTTACTCAATAATAATGTTTTAAACACAAACCAGTTTCAATAAAACATCTAACTTTTGAAATTTTAATTCTAGGATACAATTTCCAAAGCAGTAGTTCATTAATTCATAATGTGATAGACATTTTAGGTAAGATGCTGCAGTAAATTATCAATTACTTCTACTTATTTTTTCCCTGTGGTGTTCAACCTTCAAAACAAATAATTACAACTACAAGTAATGCAGATTTTGATAAAATATATCTTTGCCTATCCCTTTTTCTAATGCCTGTTTTTAATAGAGAATATTTTATCTTTATTATTTTCCTCTACCATTTTCTCTTCAAGAACTACAGAAGTACAATAAATACAATGAAGAACTAATGAATCTCACATCTTAATAGTTATTAGTACCTAATATCAATTATGTCAGAACATCAAAATCGTTATACAGACTGATAATCACAGTAATTTGAGCTTTAAATCCTCTTCTAGTTCACTAAAAGTGGGATGTAGTAAGAAAGAGAAGCATAAGATTTAGATAATTCACAAACTGGGTAATAGCTCGGAGAACAATTTCAATTAATATCTATAATAGCATTAATATATATTCATAAACAGCAGCATCTCTCAAAAGGAGTGTTAGTATACTTACTTTGAGTTCTTCTTCCATTTCAGATATTCTTCTTTCTAGAGCTCTTCGTTCCTAGATCAATTTAAGGTATCAATATTACCTATAAAATTACTACATTCTTAAGTTTTCTTCTATATTGTGAAACAGTGCTACTTTAGAATTAAACATAAAATCAGGAGCAATACAGAAAAAGATGTGATGCCAGTGATGTGCAAAGAGCTCTCCAAAATTTCAGAAAAATAAACATGAAGATCTTTATTATTTTTTACAAGCTCTTTTCTTTAAAGCTTTGATTTTTCTGGTAAGATGTTATATACTTAAATTTTAGTTTAGGTAAAACTTAGTGACAGAGGAAACCAATACAAGACTGAGGACCGAAGAGAATAGAAAAAAAATTCACACAAAGATGCAATTATACGATGGTGATAGAAGCAAAATAGCAAGAAGCAAACATGCCTAAAATATGTGTACTTGACAGTCTCAAAAGGATATTAAGATAGTTTCCTCCACCCACAATGTTTACTATCCATTATTCATCCAACTGACTTTAGTTTTGTTTACAAGTTGATAATGTGTGTAGCATTAATGCGGTGAATCTAATTGAGAAGCAACTACAGCACTGATTTTAAATTTATTTCAAAGAGTGACAGGCAAAGCCAACATACAATGTATTATTGCAGTGTACGGTTTTATTCTCCCTTATAAGATAAGCATTGTAGGGTGTTATGCAAAAAGCAAGCAGCAGTAAATGATGAGCTGTAAAACTGGTTAGGTCATACCGCCCAGAAGATACTGACTCTTGCCGGTCACCTTTCAGATACAAACCATTTACATTTAGTTTAATCACACTGACACTATTTCCAAGACATTCTTTCCCAGATTAATAATTAACGTTGATATTTAGTAATGCACCACATTTACATTAAATGTCAATGGTTTTAGAGTACGTGATTTAAAAAAAAAAAAAAGGAATTCTACTCAGTCTTATGTTATTCTAATACTCACATGCTTAAACACTGTTATGTAGATGAAAATATTTTCTATATATAGATATTTGCTTAGTTAATACTATAGTTATGCCAAATTTATATGAACCATTGCCCTTCCAAAAAATGAACATACATAGTGCTACAATTTGATTCTCTTTTTTGTGAAATATCAGAAGCAGAGTATTCTTGTGAGAGGTAATCTAGGCATGAGACTCAATTTTCTTAGGAGTCTTCAAGATTTTAACTTGGTAGTATAACATGACAAAAACACTATATCCTATTACTTCATACTTCTGGTTTGAAATTGATAACTAGAAAACTGCAGACAATGTCTTGTGTTGGACAAATAAAGTTACTAATACAAAAAATATTGAGAGAAAGTATATGTAAATTGGTAACTCCAGTGCCTGTCTGATGTACAGACAGTGCTAAATAAATGTTACCACTTTAAATATGTATGAATCACAAGGATAATAAAATATCACTGTGTAACAACACCTCTGTATAAAGAGACAATAGATGATTTTATATTTTCTTGTTTTGTTAGATAACGTTTATTTTGGCTACATATATTTGGTTATCTATCTTTCACGTTGACCGTTAGAATGGGTAATACAAATGATTTTATTATTTCCCCATATCTTGAATATTTTTATAAAATACAAAAATACAATATAAATAACATGAACATTAAGTTTAATAAGCAACTATATTTTAAGCAATTAGCTATATCAACTTTTTTTTTTTTGGTCTTTTTCATTTTTATCGGTACCGGGGATCGAACTCACGACCGCCTGCTTGCAAGGCAGGTGCTGAGCTAAACCCCCAGCCCCAGCTATATCAACTTTTAAAAAATGACTCAACAATGACTTTTCAAAGCTGCCACAATCAAATGGCAGTTATTATACAGCATAATTTAATAAGTGAAACAGACATTAACAGACTGTATTTGCTATTTTCATGTTCTACATTTTTTAAACTTTTTTTTTTTTTTTTTTTTTGGTGAAAAGGTAAACTGGTTACTTAAAGAATTGGAAAAAAAAAATGCTTTCAGAAAAGCTGCTTCTAATCATTCATTGACTCAGAGCTTATAGCTGCCAAAATGAATTCTTCTCTAGTCAAAGCCCTTGAGTCTAGCCTCTGTTTAGCTTCATTATAAATATTCCTGAAGCATGTCAAATTTTGGAGCATTTACACATTTTCAACTGCTCAGACTCAACTTGTAGATTTATTCCTATGGCCATGTTCAAACTTCTAAGCAATAACAAATGGAGAGAAATAGAAGAAAATATATCACAGTCAATAAAAAATTATAAAATGACATAAAGATTTTCCTGTAACCCATATTTTTATATAAAATATCCTACTAAAACTAAATATTTAAATTTAAATTTCAAATATTAAATTTAAGAATTTGAAAAGTTGATGTCTCCAGATTTAAACATTTTATTTCAAAAAAGATTTTAATTTTGAAAACAAATATACAAGTGATCACAATGTGTATATATATATATATATATATACTTATTTATTCATGGAAAATCAAAGAGATGAACAGCATTTTAAAAGTACCAGCTTCACTGTCACAATATTTACATGTCAGCAGTAAGGAATGATAGCTTTTATAAACTAAAAGAATAATGTGTGCTGGCCTGGAGGTACACACCAGTAACCTCAGAACTCTGGGAGGGTGAGGCAGGAGGATGACAAATTCAGGGTGGAGTGCGTGGACTGGAGATGCAGCTCAGTATAGAGATCTTGGGTTCAATTCCCAATTCCACCACCAAAAAAAGTAGTTCATTAAATTTTATTTAAGTTCAATTCATCCTTGAGTGATCTGAAAAGAACTTCAAAAAGCCAACTATTGCTTACATAGAAGATTATTATTACTTAGTAAGATGAACACTTACCCTTTTTTCCATTTCCAATAGTGACCTATCAGTAAATCTTTCTTGTCTCTGCAAGAGTATGAAATGGTAAAAAGAGATGTAAGTATGATAAAAATGGGCATAGTAACTTTTATAGGTGTTAAAGGAACTCAAAATATTTAGGTGGCATAATATACAGGTGTGAGGAAAAAAAGAAAAACAGAATGTAAAAATACAAGGAATGCTTAGAAATGGAGTGAATTCCAAAGCTTTTAATTTTATGATTTGCAACACTTTTCCACAGGAGTTTTTAGTTTAGTTGGGGGTGAAGACGACTGAGTGCTATGGAGTAACAACAAAAATATTCTAGTTTTCCCTCAAATGTTCAAGTTCTCTTTTTGTACAACCAGGAGTGGCTAACCTGCACGGCCAGATTCCAGGACCCTGAATGAAATATGTTTATTACCACACTGAGTGACTTTGTATGGACACAGTCAAAGCACTAAACTGCACTTTTGGGCCTCTCTCACAACTATTAGTCTTGCTCACTAGGTCTAGGTATTCCTTTTCCAATGATCCATGCTTCGAATTGGTAAAAGGGTTCATATATATATAAACTCGCAACCAGCTCAAAGGCTGGCAAAATGCTGAGCAACGTGCATTGGAAGTTTGGCTGTAGGGATATGAAAAGGGTTATTGAGGTTTTTTTGTTTGATACCTGGAATTGAACTCAAGACCTCATGCTTATAAGGTAGGTGCTAAGCCGCTGAGCTATATCCCCTACAGGCTCTTGAGTTGTTTTTTTTTTTTTTTTTTGTCTTTTTCCTTTTACTGGGGATCAAACTCACAACTGCCTACTTGCAAGACAGGCGCTTATGCTGCTGAGCTAAACCTCCAGCCCCTCAGGCTCTTGAGTTTTAAGACACATGTTGCACCATCTCTTAGAGAGCTCTCTATATGGATATTGAGCACAAACCCAGTTGAAGTAAGTAGCATTTTAGATCTTATTTACCTTGATCTTTGTGTAAATGCTTTTGCTGCCTTTTTGTTTGCTTGTTTTTTGAGCCAAGGTCTCACTACGTAGTTTAGGCTGTGCTTTAAACTCACTACGTAGCCCAGGCGTGCTGGGATTATAGAGGTATGTCACCACACTCAGCTTTGCTGGGACCCTTGATCATTTTGCTGAAAATGAATTCCTCAAAAGTCCAATGTGCTGACTAATCAATATTATTAATTTAAGAAATATTTTTGACAACTTCAATAAGCATGGTTCTTTTTGTTTTCTCCTAGTACCAGGGACTGAACTTGTGACTGCGCGCTTGCAAGACAGGCACTTATGCCACTGAGCTAAATCCCCAGCCCCTAAGAAGGTCTTTTATGACTACCCACAAAAATACCACTTTTGCGTTTGTTTTTGCATTCACGTTTTAATGTCTTTAGCACATGTAACCAAGTTAGTTTCTGATCCTTCTCTCAGAATTTCCTCATAGCTACCGTATATACAATTTTAAAAATTAGTCATGAACAGGTTATCTTTATTTTTTGTTATTTTAAATGGTTGTATTATTTTGCATTTACTTTTTCTTGGGAAAAAAAGTTAATGTATTTTAATTGCTTCCTGTTAAAAATCCAATTCAGAATTTCAGATACAAGCAGAACTGTTTTAGCTGATTCTGATTTTTTTTTTTGACTTTTTGAGACAGGATCTCATTATGCAGTTCAGGCTGGTCTTGAACTCAGTCTATAGGCCAGGGTGGCTTTCAACTTCTGCCTTGGCCTCTCAAGTGCTGGGATTACATGTGTGTACTCCCACATCTGCCAGTCTGATGTCTCTTTGATGGTTTAAAAATACTTATTTTAGTTGCCAGAAATATAAATTAAAGGCTGATTAAGTCACTTAGAGATCAATGAATGAATCATAAAAACACTTAATAGGCTCAAAGAAAGTTTAAATAACACTCAAAAGCACCTGAAAAAAATTCAAAAATACCTGGAACAATTCTATCATATAAAAATTAACGAATTTTAGTGGAAAAAGTAGCACTTTTTTGGGGCATTTTCCCAAAAGGAAACGTTTAGCAAGTTCATGATTTGCTTGCCAATTTAATGGATTAAAAAAGTCGCCAATTCAGTTAATATTTTGAATTACACATTCTAGTTAAAGCTCTTAAAAGTCACAAGTAAATCTGGGGAACTTGTAATTTGTTAAAGCAGTATTTGGCAAAATGGTTTCTGGTACATAGGCCTGTTTCCTTCCCTTGTACAGGGTGCTAGAATAAGGAAGGATTTAAGAATGCAGTGTTTCCTGACTTATATTTTGAGATTATTATTTTTTATAGGCCTGAAGAATGAACCCAGGGCCTCAAATGTGGTAAAGATTCTTAACAGGCTGAAAGTTTCCCATGGGAAAAATTTCACATACCTATCAAAATTGCCACCAATATTTGTATATTCAAATAGTTATGAAAACAGTAATAAAAAATTAAGTGGAAGAATTCAGAGTACACTTACTCAAGATAGATGCTCTAAAGCTGCACAACAGATAAGTATTTATCACTTTGTTTTTGTGAATTCTCCTTCTCGCTACTAACTCAGTATACTGGGTATGATACTCAGAATGCCTGCCAATGTAGAATTTGGTTTTCTCTGTGAACAAGTGACTTTTTTCTTCAGGTAAAGGATTAAGGGTCACGGATTTAGCTCAATGGTATAAGTGGCTGCCTGGCAAGCACTAGGTCATGAGTTCTATCCCCAGTACCCCCCCCCCCAAAAAAAAAGGATTAGAAATTTGTACATGACCTACAAGCAGCTAGCCTGCTTTCTTTCTTAATGGTGCTGGAGCCTCAACCCAGGGTCTTGCATATGTTAAGCATACATTCTTCTACTGAGCTACACTGCCACCTCCCCACAGGGAGTTTGCTATAGGTTATCCGGTGATCTAGGACTATGTTTAGTGAGTAGAATCATGAGCACCAATAGGCTGCTCTCTATACTGTATAGTAACTAGTAATTCTATCAGTTTCTCTCTTGAAGAGTTTGAATAAAACACATACAAGAAGAATTACATGACAAAAAAACATAGCGGAGAAGCACAGGAAAGGAAGTAAATAGGGGAGACAGATTAGTTGTGTCACTATAATAGAGAGCAGTAGCAGTGGCCATAGTCACCCAGAAGATCTTATGACCAAATCTTTTTTTTTGGTATCAGGGATCGAACTCATGACCTAGTGCTTGCCAGGCAGGCACTTACACTGCTGAGCTAAATCCCTGGCCCTCATGACCAAATCTTATTACCAGGTTTTATTTATTTGGTACCAGGGAGCAACCTCATGACCTCATGTCTGCCAGGTGCACGCTTATGCCACTGAGCTAAATCCCCGGTCCTCATGACCAAATCTTAAGAGCTAACAATATTTTCAGATAATTTACCAGATATGTATGGAGGCTTACTAAGCTTCTTGTGCAACCACAAAGATGATAACTTTCTAGTTTATAGAATCCTTTTTTCTTTTTAATCGGTACCAGGGATCGAATTCATGACTGCACACTTGCAAGGCAGGTGCTTATGCCGCTGAGCTAAATCCCCAGCCCCAACTTTCTAGTTTAATCTGAAGTCTAAACCAGTAATTTTAACTTGTATTATATTCAAGTTACTATGACCTCTTACTATGAAACATGTTCTTTTTCTTACTTTTCTATGTAAACAACCCTCAACTGAAAAAATTTGAAGAGCTTTTTTAATCTCAAAGTTAGCCTGAGTCCTGGAACTCTATTTTTTTTTTATTTTTGTACTGGGGATTGAACTCACAACCTTGCACTTGCCAGGCAGGTGCTTGTGCCACTGAGTTAAATCTCTGGCCTGAGTCCTGGAATTTTAGACCATCACCCATTTGCATAGACAGTTGCTTTATGACATAATAGAGGCTTTAAAAAGAAAAAAAGACCTGGTAACAAGTATAAATTCAATATGGTTATTAAATTTTAGAAACTGAGAGAAAATGAATATAAATATAATCTCATTCATAGAACTGAACATGCTAATTGTTTTTGAGTGAGGATCTTGATTATGTATTCCAGGTTGGCTTTGAACTCACTATGTAGCATAGGCTGGTCTCAAACTGGCAGCCATCTTCCTAACCAAGATTCCCAAGCACCAGGATTATAAGCACACGCCACCATATCCAGTGAACATATTATTTTAGGTCACTGCCACTTACACTAGACAGTACCTGTTAAAATTAAGCAAGTTTGCTTTATTCAGGTCTCCTCAAAAAGAGCAATGCTGAAGGTATCACACACAATATCTAATTTGAAAATGCATCACAGAACCATAGTGACAAAAAAATGTAATGATGGCTAAAAGTAAAGAAGTTTTCATATATCTGAAATATATTTGAAATACAAATCAAACTACATTAAGATTTTATTTCACCCCAATCAGAATGAATAAAAAAAAAAAAAAGGAATAAATGTTGGTAAGGACGTGGAGAGAAAACAAAGCTCTATACATTACTGGTGGGAATGTAAGTTAGTATTGCCATTATGGAAAATCAGTATGAATATTTTGCAAAAAACTAAAAACAGTGATACAAATATGATTCAGTGATACTATTTTTAGCACATACCAGAAGGAATTAAAATCATCATAGAGCTAAAGTATGTGAATATCTATGTTTATTAAAGCAAAATTCACAGTAAATGCTTGTCAATGGATGAAAGGATAAAGAAAATGTGTAAAGTATGCATAATAAAAAAGAACAAAATTATGTCATTCATGGGAAATGGATGGAACTGGAGATCATTGGGAAATGAGTCAGAAAAACAAGTTTTACATGTTTTCTCTACTTGTAGAATCTAGAAATAAAACAAAAAGAATGATGCAGCAGTTAGGCTGGTGTGTCAACTTGAATTGCTTTGGAATCTGCCTAGGGCACTGGTAAAACATACTTCTGGATATGTCTGCATAGGTTATGAAGGTATGACCTTGGGGGTCTAAGTTTATTCACTGGCCCCTTCCTTCCTGGCACTGTTCTGCTCTACTTCCCAGCCATGGTGAAATAAGCAGCTTTGCTCAGCCACACCCTTCCACCATGTTGTTTCTGTCTTGAAGTTAGCTGACCACGGACCAAAGTCTCTGAACACTGGGGCCAAATTAAAACTCTTTCCCTTTAAATTGAGGGTGTTGGATAATGAATCCTACTGACAGGAAAGCTAATATATAGATAACATGAAAAGAGGAGAGGAAAGGAACTGGGGAGGAGTGTAAGAAAGAGTAATAGGGGGAGGTACGGTCAAATGTTAAATTTTTAAGACGTACAATATATAACATTTCCTGAGATCTTCTCACCAAAAAGTTTTCATTTATTTTGTTTTTAAAAGGAGGCTAAGGAAATGTGCCTTTTACTATCTCCCAGAATTATGTTCCCTGGGAAAAGAGCTGAAAAACAATTCCTAAAAGTCATTAATACAATTTGAGTACATTTTGTACATCTGAGTTTTGCTTGGCTATCTTTATTATTGGAACTGCTTTCTTTAGGCTGTTGAAGGAAGTTATAAAAGGAGTCAAAATTATCCTCTTCAAATCACTTGAACAACAGAAAGTTTTCACAATACATAAAAATTACCATAAAGGAATTTTGGGACAGAGGGTATATGGTAAAGAGTAACTGTGCAGCATGTGTGTGTGTGGGGGGGAAGCAACAAAGGGGAAAAAAGGAAGGAGGAAGAAAGAGAGAGGAAGGAAAAATCATCTTAGGCTATAATTCTGTATAGATGTCTCTAATGCCTTGCGAAATTTAGTATGATGAAAATAAACAAACCTTTACCACACTACTGGCTTTAAAAAGTAAAAATATCTTGACTTTTGACTATATAACTACACTTTGCATTTTTAACTTACTTCATCAAAAGTGGTAAGTAAATGGTATTATCGCAATTCCGTTTTACTAATATACAACTCGTTAATAATCAAACAGAAAACTGTAATGTAATTTTTGAAATAGAGTGTATCACAACCATTGTCTTGGAGGAAATAAACAAAAAAAGATACAAACCTGGGTGGCCTTTTCCAACTGCAATTTAAGCTCCGTTAGTTCCATATTTGTGTCATGTAGCTGTGCCTTCAGCTTTTCATTTTCAGCTAAAATTTGTTCATAAAGCTGTAAAAATAAGGGGAGAAGAATAAATTACTTTTCTGCTCTCCTAATATTTTAAAGGAGGTATTGTCAGTAGTTAGTTTATAATAGTAAAACAGAAAAATTAATGAAACATATGTGCTGTCAAGGACATATTAAAAATACTTTGCAATTTTTTGTGGTTGAAAGGTAAGAGACTGATAGTCATATGCAGGTGTTGCAGTCCAGCAAAAAATGCAAATTCTCCCAGCATTTAAAATGTGAAACTTTACTGAAAAAAATCTGACTTCGCAGGTTCTCTTAAAAACCATCTATTTATTTGATAAAGAGGGACCAATATTTACACGGTAACTGTAGCAATGGAGTCACTGTGATGTTTATTTGTAGTATATCAGCATTTCTGCCTATCATTTTCTCTTGAATTTCCAAAAATAAAATAGTTACATTCATCATATTACTTATGGTAAAGTTAAAAGCTAAGCAAAATATTTCTTAAAACAGTTCCACTCTAGAACTAAATCCAAGACATATTCTTTTTCCTAATGATTTTGTCCTATTTTGCAACACTTGACTCTACTGTTCCTCTGTCCCTCCCCACTACTTACATTGTAATTCTCCGTATGTGTTTTTACTCAGACTACTCTAATAATAGATTTTTCCCTGTCCATTATTTTACACAAAGGAGCATACTTTTCATATGCCAAGTGTTCTTGTCACTCCCCACAAATTAAAGACATTTGAGTAACATCCCAATGTGTTTAGTGTATGAGTATCTTTAAAGTGGTCTAGAAGGAACTAACTGCATGCTGTGGTTCCAGTATACACTAAAACTTCAGTTACTGCAATGCAACATAGACCCTTCGCTACCAGGTCTATGTGTTTACAGTTTATTCCCTCCAGAATATCATTCTCTTCCATTGTTGGCAGCTGACTATTTAATCATCCTTTTGTTTTCGGCTAAACCCTTACATTCCTAGAAAGTCTATTCATAGGACTCATCACTTTCTTTTGTTATATGCTTTTTTTGGCACCGGGGACTGAACTCATAACCTCAAGCTTATCAGGAAGGTACTTATGCTGCCGAGCTAAATCCCCAGCCTTTGTTATCTATATACTTTTATAAAATTGTATCTTTATAATTTTAAAATTATAATTCATTATTTTGATGGTGCTTTCTTTTTCCTACTACATGGAAGATGCTCATGAGACCAAGACAATATCTTCATTTGTGCATGAGCAGAATCTCATTAGGCAGCACATTTCAGTATCTTTTCTTTACTCAGGAAATACCCATGGTGCAAAATGAGCCCCTTCTTCCCGGTTATTGATCGAGCTATTCAGAAAGCATTATAATTCAAATAGTTGCCAGATACTCAGGGAAATACATAAGCACTACAACTTTTCTTAACAAACTTCAATATTCTCTAATCTCACAATGTAAAGATTAATAATATTCAGAATCTGAGGTTGCAGAGTTTTTAGGATTTCTTTTTTTGTTTTTTTGGTACTAGGCCTCGTGCTTGCCAGGCAGGTGCTAATGCCACTGAGCTAAATCCCTAGCCCCTAGGATTTCTTAATTACTGTACTTTCACCCTTAATCTTTAATAGCACCTGAGCTATCAAAAATTTTTCAGGTACCTAGGAAAACTACTGTTAGCTTTAAAAATCATACATTTACTGTCTGCCTCCTATTAGCAAAGAAAAAAGATGTATGCATAATGAGACACATATTCTACCTCCACCGAAACACCTAAACCAATGTACTTTTCTCTTAAAAAAAGAAAGCTATTCACATTCTACTCATCATTACCTGTCAAAAACTAAATACATAGTTAAGTTATTTCAAGGTACTGATTTCATTATGAGCTCATCAAAATAAAACATCTCAACACAAAAGAAAACCAAGCATAACTAAATAATATAAGTACCTTTTTAAAGTCGGTAGAGTCATCTTTTTCTAGTCTGCTACTATAAGGTTTTCTTTCTTCTAAGTAACTGTATGAACCAGAGCGACCCAGCAAGGAATCATACCGATCACTAGTTGATGTAGAACTGGTTTCATATCTTCAAAAGATGAGTTTAAATCAAAAACTTCATTAGAAGCTTCTACAAATTACATTAGTATTCATTCTAGTGTATATTTACTTGACATTCCAAAATAGTACCCTTGTTATCAATTTTTGTGATACATAATAAATGGAGATTTGATTTTAATACTGACTTCCATTATTTGAAGAGATTCAAAATTTCTGCATCTGGTTTTGTATTATGATAGATTATTTCAACAGTTTTAAATTACAGAATCTTTTCTCACATTTTTACATCTCATATCAGAACATGGATTTTTAAAGGATTATAAAGAACATATTATCATTGAACTAGTAGCACTTTTTCTTTTTTAATAGCATACAATAGTTTTAAAATCTACTTAGAACTTAGATTTCATGAAATACAGGATATCCAAAATGATAGTGGGGTAGTCCTAAACAGGAAGAATGTTTCTTATTTTTAAGTGTGAATTATTTTTTCTATCTAGTAATTTAGGTTACCTTTTCTGGTAACCCTGACTCCGTATGTCAGTTCAGTAGAATCATCAGTACTGTATATACATATACTTTTTGGTTAACAATTATAGGTAACAGAAATCTACTTTCTTTTACCTAAAGTAGAGCTAAGGGAAAACACTTAATCAAATTAATTTATGACTAAATATGGATTTCACCAGTTCCTAATGTTAATGAGACAGTCAATGCTCAAGGAACTTAGAAAACCGGAAAAAGTATTACTGTTGTAGAGATTTGGGGAAAAAAATTTTCTTCTTTCATAGTGACTTATTATAACTAGTGAACTAGAAATAAAGCATTTAATTAAGTAAGCTAGTAACAATGATTAAGTCATTTAAGATTCTTAAAAGCCTACTAATTCTAAAAATGCTCAAAACTAATACCTAGCAATGTATTTTTTGTTAAGATAAAACAGAGAACAAAAATCAGTTAGAAAATGGCAAAACATACCTAGTAATGGAATCCATCTAGAAAGAAAAAAGAAATAGTAAGATTTATGCTTTCATTAAATCATTAACTGGTAAGTTGACCAAGTAAACTTAATGTAACATTACTAATGTTTCTTACTATTTACATGTCCCTGCTGGATTGAACTACCAGTGGTATATGCATGCATGTTCCATCGAGTGGCTTGTACTAATGGCAGTGCAAATGGGTCTATTCATTTCTATGGTCTTTTTACTAATAAAATTAATAGAAAGTTATCTGATGGGATATTTAAGCATGCATCACTGGTGGTTCAAGCTTCCTGGCAGTGAGATATATAAATTATGGTCCTGTTGTGAGCATGTTAAATTTGCTGACCTATGCATTATTTATGCTTTTACTTTATTGCAGCTCTTTTAAAATACTGTAGAATAGAGAATCATTGTAATTTTCTACATGCACAGTATTATATATTTGAAAATTTATCATTTGACTCCCTATAAAAAGCATTATCCATTTTTTTAATATCCAGGACTTATATTTACTCAGCAGAAGTGACATATTTGTTTTCTTTTCTTTTTTTATCAAGGATCGAACTCACAACTTTGCATTCACTGGGTAGGCGCTTATGCAGCTGAGCTAAATCCCCAGGTAGAAGTGACATATTTTTAATAAGAAATGGCAGTTTATTATGTAGTATCTCGAAGCAACTATTTTAGCCATTTTTGTTTTTGAGGCAAACAAATCAATATCTATTTTATGCAAAACAGTATTTAAGTATTTTGTTTAAATTTTACTTTGGCATGGTTTAGCCTCTGGCATGGGTAGGAATTTAATGCGAATCAAAGTACCTTTTTTGGGAAAACTTTATAGTTTTTTTCTATTTTTACTAAAAATTTCATGAGATCAACATCTTACGTAAGGTAGCTATTCAGAAATAGTTAATTTTTAAAAGTTTTTTAATTTTTTAAAAGAGATTAAGACAAAAGAGGACATAACAAAGCAAATCAGATCAGAACAATGCAAGTAACACAGCATTTTACCACAAGACAACCCATAATTAACAGTAACTACCCTAGTGTCTCTTTTTTTGAAATAGTTGAGCATAGCTTCATATACGATAGTATCAAACATAACGAAACAGTATAAAACCATTCAGGAGAATGAAAGTATTGCAGGGCTTTCAGAACCAAATAGCAGAGAATGAACAATGGCTACTATATTATCTCATTTTCCACAGAAAATCTGTTTATATTATCACACAAAATAATTGAACACAACTAGGGGCTGGGGATTTAACTCAGCAGCATAAGCGCCTGCCTTGCAAGTAGGCAGTTGTGAGTTCGATCCCTGGTACCGATAAAAAAACGAAAAAGACAAAAAAAAAAAAAAAAAAAAAATTGAACACAATTGTTTGAATGTCCACTTTGTATGGTTTAATTTTGTAACTTTAACAATATGTAATCTATTAACTAGTGATTTCTTACTGTTTATTTTTTGAAATTCCGTATAATTGTACCCTTTTACTAAGTTTTGTTTTTTTTCTTTTAAATAAAATTTTAAAAAAATCACTGTGACATCAGTGATTAAACATTTTAAAAACATGTAACACAAAATTTACTATCTAATCCATTTTTAAATGTGCAATTTAGTTAATACTAACTATATTCACATTTTTGTGCAGTAGATCCCTAGAACTTTGTAATCTTGCAAAACTAAAACTCAGTATCCACTGAATAACAACCTTCCTCCGTTTATCCTCAGCACTGGCAACCACAACTTTAGTTTTTGTTTTTAAGTTTTGCTTGATTTAGGTAACTAAGTTGAATTATACAGTGTTTGTCTTTTTGGGTCTTGCTTATTTCACTTTTCACATCCTTGTTCCCTACATTTCAAAATTCTTTTTCCAAAATAAATATAGTCTTTCAATTTTTGATTATTATACAGTAAGTTCATATAAATGCATACGGTATGCAGAGTTCCTTTATAAATCCCCATGTGTCTATCATCTGGACAACCACTATCAACCCTTTTTTAAATCAAACAATCTATTTGAATATACAAAAAATGGTGGCACCTTGGTTCACAAACTTAGTTTGCTCCATGATTTTGGAAAAAATGGGTCACATCTGTGTTTGTGTGGGAAAGATGGCTGTGACCATGTTTGTTACCTGATGCAGTTTGCAAACAAATGCATTCATAAACGGAGGTTAACACTGTACTGATCTATTCACACAAATTTTATATAATCTAGTGCCTATCAATAGAAATTTAAATTAGCGGCTCAAGTGCTTGCCTGATAAGCATGAAGTCATGTGTTTGATCCCTGGTACCAAAGGCAAAAAAAAAAAAAAAAGACATTTAGTGTTTTGATTAAACGGTAAGAAATTACCACTACGAAGTAATAACAACACTATTTTAGAAAATGCTCAAAAGAATTTTGCTGCTTACATCTCAGAGAAGTAAGGGCTGATGCTACTAGTTTTTGAAAGATAACAGTATACTTAGTGGAGGAAACATCTGTGTTAGTCTACTAAATAAGGCACTGTGGATTAGCATCTTAGCTCTACTCTCCCTTTTTCTTATAGTGCAACAATCGCTAAGTGTAGGTGACAAGACATATGGCTCATATTGGTAGCAAGATAGCTACAAGAGTTCAGTGGTATACCCTGTCTTGCCAAAGCCAACTATAATCCTTTCTCTATGATGTAAATTAGCCTGAGGATGAGAATGACATAAAAAAACTATTGGATTATGATAAGTTGCTTTTTTGTTTAATCAAGTTAGAGTTTGACATTTTAACTGAAAAAATGGTAGCACAAAGCAAGATCTAAAGAATCTTTCATTTAAAATGAATGAGAACTAAACTGTTGGGAATTAAGAAAAAATTTTCTTCTTAGATACAATGTCCTAGTTAGTTTTAATGTATCTTGGTATAATTTTTATAATAAAATTTAACACATGCTTCAGAGTTACAACTCTGAAAGCCCGAAATCTTCTCCCTCCCCTTGAGGCCTGGGGTGAGGTGGGGTCTATATGCTAAAGATGGTGAGAAAGAAAGATAACCTAACGATGTTTCTATTAGTTTCTTCCCTCTTATTATCTGTCTATGGGAATTCATACAGTACCAATGGGAAAGAAAGATGATGAAAGAATCAGCTGACAGAATAAGGAAGAGACATACAGTAGGTAAATTGGAGGAGCATAAATAACTGATGGGCAAAAATAGTTCAATGCATTTCTGCTGGCTAGAACCACCAAAGGTACATGTGTGATTGCCCCATCAGGTAGCTTTTTATTAATTTGATTAAAAAAGACCAATAAAAACAATTAGCTTTGTTTGTACCACCAGTGGCACAAGCTGCTCTATGGTCGTGTACCACTGGAGGTTTAAGTTGCCTGGCAGCAAGAAATACAAATTATGACTCCATCATGGATATGTTAAGTGATAAAGCTTTTGTCCTACAGCAATTTACCCTCAATACTTATTCATTCCTTCATTTTGTTTGTCTGACCTAAAGATAAAATATTTTTGGGTCAAAATAGGCAAACCTAGCTCTCAGAGTAAATGTCCTCAGTCACTCTAGCACAGGTAGCCCAGCTTTAGGATACTTAGAGATCCTTGCTGACTGAAAGGAAGTGTCATGGTTTGATTAAGAAATCCCAAGTCAAAATGAAGATAGCATTAACATGACCAGAATGCTATTTTAGGCTAGACTGTGGTGACTCATATTGTACAGTTCCAACCCTACATGAAAAATAGCTCTTTATCTCTCTGCCCAAAGAAACAAGAAGGATGGGAGGGAGTGGGGATAAACTTTTACTGTTAACTGTACAATCATACTTCATTGCGAACTGCCTTAATGCCATCATCAGTACCAAGGCAGAAAAGAATGCCTTTTTCAGGAGACTGTGGTTATGAATATAAATAAGTCTTTGCAGATTTAAAATTTCTGAACATAGGTAAAATAAGTTAGAGGCCTGTTTTCTGTAGAACATACTAATAACTGCCTCTACGGAAATAAAATCTGAGCCTACTATTTCTGGAATTCTACCACTTCTGAGTCTCCTTTAGATATTTCCTTTTATGGATCTATTTGACATTTTTGCTTTTCCTTTTCATCTTTAAAGATGAAATGACAACTTCACTCTTTCTTTTTTTTTTTTTTTGGTATTGGGGATTGAACTTGTGACCTTGAATTTGCTAGGCAGGGACTTATGCCAATGAGCTAAATTCCTGGCCCCAACTTCATTCATTTTGAGTGTAAAATCTGATGAGATTTTGTAGTTACTGTATCTCCATAAAACTCCCAATACAAGATTCTAGAATTTCCATCCCCTAAAATATTACCTATCCTTGTTTACTCCCTCTGCCCTTTATCATTTATCCCCACAGTAGGTAACATGTATAATAGTTATTTTGCATACAATTAAAGAACCCAAAGTAATCTTTAAAAATACTAATATTATGTAATACAAAAGTAATGTTATTTACCTGAGTTTCTTTTTTATTAGATCCCTCTTCCGTATCTGATTGTTGTTCTTGTTCATTTTCATCACTCTAAAACAGATAAGGAAAGAAAAGAGAATCAAACAGTTGATCTATAAGAACTTTAAGGGTTTTACATTTAAAATGACTCCTGAAAAAAATTTTTTTTTGAAATAGTAAAATAAAAAAAAATTTTTGACAGCAGAAATCAAATTCAGGACCCTGTACTTATAAGGCAGGTGCTGTATTGCTGAGTTATATCCCCAGACCTCAAAAAAGATTAAGTAGAAGTTGTTTTTCTTTTTTTAAACCTTATCAGGTGGAAGTTTTTGGTTGGCATAGCACAATCTAAGCAGGCCTAGTGAATATGTGAAGTGAACTTATCTAACACATGGTATATAAGACACATCTATACTGAAGATGAAAAAAAGCAGAGTTTAATATGAAAAGAGAATAAGATATTCTACTTTATATTCTAATGATACCACAGTTACTTTAGAAGTTAATGCAAGTATTTTTTGTGACTCAATTACAATGAAGCAACAAAAACAATATCATGTCAAAAAGCTACATTTGCTAAACTTGTCAAGTCTTTCTCAATAATCCTACTCTGTTTAGGTGAAGTTCTTTATACAGGTTTGGAGTACATGGAATAGACAAGGTTATAGCAGGACAAATCTAGAATTCCAGTCTGTGAGAATATTCTACTATGTCTTAAAAACATCAACAAGCTTCAAAGGGTTAAGGAATAGAAAAGAAAAACTTGTGTTCAAACATCTTGCTTAGGCTCACTATAGAAATACTATAAGTTTTAAACTGGGTAAATCTAGTTTACGATAGTTATTTTTACTGTGTGACTTAAGATAAATTATTTTAACTTTTTGAGCCAATGTTATCCACAAACTGAGGACAAAACTATAGAATTTTGTTCTATGGATTAGAAAGACTTTTTGTACAAGACGCCAGTTTGGTACCTAGCAAAAATGTTAGGTGAAGTTAGTAAGTGAACAGGAGCAATTAATGATATGATTGCTGTATTTTATTAACTCTATACTGTGAACTCATAGTCTATGCAAATTCATGGGAGAACACAGGAACTAGAAATGAAGTAAGGAAAGCTCAAGAATTCCTAAAAAGTAAACTGCGAAAAGGAATCTAATACTACCATAGAAGAAAAAGCTACCTACCTACAAACCATTTCTTTGACTAAGCCCTCTGTTCTTTCTGTAAGTTATTACAGGTTCAAATATGAGGTGTTTTAGATTTTCATTATAGAGACAACTAGTCTTGTGCCCTGATGGCTCAGTCATTTGGACTCAAATTAAAAAACACAGGTGTTCTGCTATGGATCTGAGAAAGGATCCTTACAACGGTCGTTAAGTGTACGGTTTTGCAAAGTGGATTTCGGAATGAAGAACTGGTCTGAATAACAGTGGGGAAAAATAAAACACTATGATAATAATAATATTAATAATAATGCTTTGTCTATAAAATTCCTAATACAATAGTTATAAAGGATAATTTTAAGTAGTAAAGACTTATACAAGTTTCTCACACAGAGACAAAGTATCTTGCCCCCAAAATAATGAACTGGAATCTGATTAATTCAACTACCAGTTTACAGAAAATATTAGCAAGGAATGTATTAACAATACTTCAAAAATAACTGCCAAAAATTTGATAAAAGGAGAATCTGATTGAAAGACTTCAAAGAAATAACCAATCATAATGTAAATGATCCTTATTGAAATCCTAATCAAACCAGCAAATGATAAAACTAAAGCCACGAACTACTTTTAGCATATGAGTCAACTGGATTCTAAAATTGGAGAAGTAAAAGGAATTTAGCTGAAACAGGAGATACTTGTTATAGGATCATTGTACTATACATTAACTTTTGTGTATGTTTGAACAATTTCTCCTTGTCATTTGTATATTACTTTATTTCTCATGTTTTTAAAAAATTATTGTTTTATAGCCACATACAACGCTGATTCATCAAATTTAATAAAAAGGCAGCAGGTTAAAGTCCTATTTGGGGAACTTAAGTCAGAAGCTGTCTCAAAATTTAAAAAGAGATAGGGATGTAGCTCAATGAAGAGCATCCTGGATTCAGTAAGAAATTCTCAGTGTGCACTCTTGGAAATGTTAGTGTTATGGCTTGTGTCTAGATTTGCTTTCAGAGCCTCATCCGGCCAGAGAGCTTTTTCAGAGGTGACTGAATATGAGTATGATGAAGAGATTAAGGGTGTGTGATTAGTAAATTAGTCCACTGATTCATTTGCTAAAGTTCTTGCTAGGATTAGGAGTATGAGTGCTATACCTGTCCTGGGGCGTGTAATCTGTGAACAATATAAGGGACAGAGTCTTGTCTCTCTTCCTTGTTGCTTTTGTTATCCTGTGGAAGCCACAAATGTTCTCTGATGGCCCTCTGCCAACTCTCTCTGCTTTGAAGCCAGCCAATTATGGACTGAAACCTCTATAAACTGTGAACCAAATAAACCTTTCCTCCTTTAACTTTGGGTGTCAGGTATTTTGTCTCAGCAATGAGAAAAGTAATTAAGACAATCATAATTAGTAATTAATTATGAAGTAGTTTCAGGAGGTTCTCACATCTTGTGTCCAAAAGGAAACTCCTGTAGATCTTCTTTTCTCTCTTGGTCGTCGTCGTTCTCTAATGGATTTAGGTTGTGATTTATCTTCACCTTCTTTTTCTTCTTCTTTTTTTTCTCCCTCTGTTAAGAATTATAATACACCACATGAAAAGTGTGTCTTGACAGAATTTTAAAACCTATATAGGTCAAAAAAGACTCTAACTCAGTCTCCTTCATGAAGTTTCTAAATTTCTTCAATCAGAATTATTGACCCCTTGCAGAGCTTCTATACTTTTTATAAACATGCATCTTTTATCTCCCATTAATATATGCCTTCAAGAATCACACAAACTAATGATCTTCTTTTTCCTAGGGACTAAAATAAAAATTTTGCTCAAAATATTTGATAGTTGCTGAATAGAAAACAATGGAATCCTATGAGGACAGCATTCCAGTTACTAATGTGTGATAGAGAGGACAGTTATGATACCCAAACCTAACCCTCAGGTGCTAACCTTTTGGCTTGCTTGGGCTACAGTAAGTGAAGAGGAACTATCCTGGTCACACATAAAATAAACAATATAGTGTTTTTTTAATTTTGTACTGGGGATTGAACTCATGACCTCGTGCTTGCTAAGCAGGTGCTTTGCCATCAAGCTACATCTCTGACAGTTCTATACTTCTATAGTTCTAGAAATATACAACTTCATTTTCTGGGCTAATGACTTGTGTGCCACAGATCAGACAAACCTGCAAGAGGGAGAAAAAAACCAACCATCTTAATGATGCAACATGTAGTACGATCACATAAATTTTTAGTTTTTTCTACTTCTTTTTTGTTTTTTTGAGACAGGGTCTTGCTATAGTTCAAACTGGCCTTGGACTCACCAAGTAGCCCAAGCTGGACTCAATGGGGTCCTTCTGCCTCAGCCTCTATTTCTGGCTGTTAGTTTCTACTTCTGTTGTCAGTCCTTATTTAGGAAAAATATATTATCTGTTTCATTTGTATCACAAATATCTAAGATCAAACTCTTCTGGAAAGTATTATCTTTTATTTAAAAACAAATCAACATAAAAATGTTACTCTTAAGATTTCTGTTACCTCCTTGCAACAGTTGAAATGATTTTAGGCTTACATACTGCAAGCACATTAGGGTTTTTAAGTATACTTAAAAAAAAATAGGTGTATTTGGAACAAAGATGGTGTTTAAAAGACTTTAGCAGACTCATGGGAAAAAGACACCCTAAAACTAAAGTTTTAAGAGGAATTCTTAAAGATGTTTCACAATTACTTTGGAGCAAAGGTCTAGAAATCCAATGTATACTGGCTATCCAGATAAACTGAATCAGCAGGGCACTCCAGGGAAATGGGTAGCCACTGCTACTCAGTTCTAGCCAACTACTGACAAATGAGAATTCAGATCCAGTTTTGACAAATACGAAAAATTTTTTCTTTTTTTCAAATTCATTTTATTTCAAAGAGAAAAAAAAAATATCAAAGCATATTGAAAAAGCCAAACTCAAGGGCCAGGGATTTAGCTCAGCTGCCTAGTACCAGGTTGTGAATTTGATCCCTGGTACACACACACACACACACACACACGCACACAAATAAATAAATAAATAAATATTTTAAAAAGCCAAAAATCTGAATTTTATGTGAAAGGTCCCTAAATTTAAATTTGGCTCAAAATTTTACAAACACCATGTAAGCCTCACCCACATTCGTTCTTTTGTTTGACTAACAAAAGAAAATCTAGCTGGAAATCCAGAAAAAAATTTCTGATGCTTAGCCTACATGACTATTGATACTAATAATGACCAGTACTACGAGATAGAGCTTTTAAATATAAAATGGAATCATTTTACTTAGCATTCATCTTTTACCTGAAATAGGAATTAAGACTTTCAATAAGAAGTTGAATAAAATAAGAATTAACTAGAATCCCAACAGGAAGTTTATGTCATTAGAAAGTTGTAATATGCCCATTAAATACCATTAAAATAGCTAATAAATCTGATTTTCTTTCTTTCTTTTTTTTTTTCGGATACTGGGGATTGAACTCACAACCTCACGCTTGCCAGGCAGGCACTTATGCTGTTTAGCTAAATCCCCAGCGGAAATCTGATTTTCAAGAAGCAGCATAAACATTTCTTTCTTAGCAAGAACATTACATGTTTCCCAACAATCTCTCAGAAGTAACTGAAAAATATGATTTGCATAGGAAATAGCTTAAAATTCCTGGAAAGTACTGCACTAAAAGTTAATCTTAGTAATAGATATCCACCAGTGCTTCTAAATTCACTTTTTCAGGAGGACATAAAGTTTTTGTGAAGTATTAGGTTACAAAGATATATACAATCTCAACTTCAGACCATAAAATTCTCTCTCTATACACATATAGATATATTATATATATCTCCCCACTTTTCTCATTCTCAATTTCATGCTCTTTCTGTTTAGGCTAAACGACACAATCTAGAATGTTGTTTTTTCCAGTTGCACTATTACGAAAAGCCAAAGGATTATTTGAAGGCAACAAAATGTTTTCCAAATTGTTCTTCTTACCTCTTTCACTATCTTTTGTTAATCCTCTGGAATAAGCAGAAGTTATCCCGACAAGACTGTTCGGCCTGTTTAGTTGACTTGAAGCACAAAGTGAACTGCTCATAGTGGAAAGTGAAGAGGATGAAGTGGCTGAACTTGAAGTTGATACTGGTCTATATCGTGGATAAGTCTATGAAACATTAAAATTCAAACCCACCTTGAAATATTAATCACAACAGAGACACAAAGTAATATTCTAATGTGAAAGTACTTAAAAATTCCAGCTAAAATAATCTCACATTTATACTGTATTTAGAGTCATCAGATCTATTCATACCATTTGACCCAACTGTACCACCACTAAATACTATTACCTCATCATATGTTCTGGAGTACTTTTGTTTATATTCATCTTCTCTTGATGCTTCCGACTCCTTCTTTTCCTCTTGTTTCTCCTTATCTTGTTTTTCTTTTTCCTCTTTTTCTTTTTCTTCATTTTCTTGTTCTCTGGTTCTGGTAGAACGACTTCTTCCTATTGTTTTTTCAGCTTCTTGAAGATCTGTCAATGTCACCCCCTGCACACAAAAAAGGGTAAATTTAATCATGAAGTACACTGAAGCTTTCTTCAAAAAAAGCATTTTAGGAATATATTAAATACAAATGATGAAAAGTAAAATATGCATGTTCAACTGGTTCATAAAAAGAAACTATTTTTACAAAGCACATTAATTCTATAAAGAATCACCATAAGTAAATACAATGACAGTTTCTGGGGAGGATACCAACATGGATGAGAAACTATCCTCATTTTCAGACATTTAACAAACTATTAAGAGACAGAGAGAAATATAAAAGTCCCTAAATTCAGAGGAGAGACAAGAATCAACAGATACAATGTTTATATAATACATTACATCTATGTGTGTTCATATGTTTGCACACATAAATGTAACATTTTTACATTATGAGTCACTTTATGAATAACTTTTAAAGCTTAACAGAGATTTCAATAAGTAATTTTTTCACTCTGATGAACAGATCAGATTTCAAGAAGTAAAGGGTTCAAGGACAGAAAAAGAGGCCAGGTGTCACGGTACATGTCTGTAATTCCAGCACTTCAGAGGCCAAGCTGAGAGGACTGCCACAAGTTTGAAGCCAGTCTGGACTACGTACACAATGAGTTCAAGGATAGATTGGTATGCACAGTAAGATCTTGTCTCAACCCTACCAATCCCTTAAAAAAGATGGAAAAATGATGTTAAACACCCAACAGCTCCATGTGAAAGCTAATTAGTGCTAAGGGTCAAACAGTTGAATCTGTACCATGGAATTCCTCAACCGTAAGAAAAGAAAGACATAGGAGAGCTTATCATGTATATCATAACTGTAATGACAAAGAGGAAGAAGTCCAAGAGACATTTTTATCATACTTGCATATTAACTGTTTGATATATACTTATAAGACGCTTATTCCTTGCCCCATCCTGCCTCCAAATATTCATAGAACTCTTTAATCATTATTAATCATATGTGATTAACTCATTCTAACACTAATCAAATACTCTGCCAGATATCAAACTAGGAATGGAGGATAAATAATAAAGCAACACATAAAATACAACAGTAACAAGGCAACTATATACAAAAGCTATGAGAGGATTACTATAGCATTTTTTTTAAGGTTGACTCAAACTAACAGTAACATCTTTACAAAACAGTAACATCATTATAAAAAGTGAAAAAAGGCAGATTTTGCGTATCAAGCACATATAGATGTTTCATACACTTTTTATATATTATACACACATACTATACCTGTGTTGATCTTCTAGACTGTCTTGCTTGCCTAGATCTTGCTTTTCTTTGGGATTCGGATTCTTCATCCCTAACAGGAGTGAGGTATGATCTAAAGTAATAAATAAAAGTTGTCAGCTGGAAATATATCTGTGAATGTAAATATATGTAAGTGTGAATGAAATTTAAATTACCATTTAATGAGGTTTAAGAAAATGAATCCTCACGCAATGGTTGTACCCACTCTGAAATTCAGTATGTCATCTGATCACTTCTTTTTAATATATATTGCAATTTCTTTTCAACTATATTTTTAACCAAATAATTTTAAGAACCACACTTAAAAAAAATTCAGAGAATCAAAGACCCAAAATTTTATCTCTCTCAATAGAGGCAGAAATATTTCATTTAGCAAAAGGTCGATTTTTCAAAAATGGATAGTTAATTTTTGTTTCTTACTTAGAAAGTCCCTTTTCCTCCCCTGACAAGATTAAAAAAATGACAACCTAACCTCTTTTAAAAAACTTAATGTTAATTCTCTAGCTCCTCTTAAATTTGTTAAAATTCCCTATTAGTCCTATATTTTTAATGTTCCCTATCTTCTTATTAAAAATGGGGAAGCTTTAAATTCTTCACCATCTACCGTATTTTTAAAATTACAACTGTAAAATATTAAGTATCAGATTCCTTTCTATATTTCTTGCTGTTTAGAGTATACCATTCCTTAATTCATTCCTTAAATCATTCTTTTTGCCCCCATTTTGGCCAAATGTAACATAATATTAAATGGCATTTGAAGTTGTGCGACCAAACTTAAGGCTGTCAATATTTTCTTACAGTATAACAGTTAGGATTAGATGCAATTTTGACAATAGATGTTGAGTAAGTGACATTCCATTCATTCTTTGTCACTGTGCTTTCATTAATAATGTTTTTAGCAGACATCACACTCTTGTTCACATGCTGAACAAGAACTGAACAATTAAAAGGTATCATGCATATCCAAAGTTAAACAATTAAAAGGCTAACTGAAGGGCTGGGGATTTAGCTCAGCTGCATAAGGGCCTGCCTTGCAAGCACTGGTCGTGAGTTCAATCCTGGTACCGATAAAAACAAAAACAAAACCAAAAACAAAACAAAACAAAAAAGGCTAACTGAAGATAAGACAGAGCCCTGCAACACAACATGAGGACTTTCTACTTAATAATTCTTATCTAGAAAATTCAGTTGCTAACTCTAATTATATTACAATATAGCACATATTTCCTCCTACAAAACTTATAGAATTCAAATGTCTCTATTTTCTGTTTAGTTTAGTAAGTTTAATTTATTATATCTGCATCTTTCTGCCTTCAATCACCTTTGAATCCAGTTTCTTCAGAATTTTTTTTCAGAGAGCTCTCATTACTTTTATATATAGAAGAGCTTATATTTCTTTCCCACCACACAGCTGAACTTTTAAACGTAGGATTCATTATTCTAAGTAGTTACTTCCTTAGCTAACTATGATAAGTTTCTCACTTAAATCTTACTTGACCCAGTTTCATCAATTATGGCTTACTTATTAAAATTAGTTTCAGAGAACTGGCTCTCCTTTTTGCTCCCATTACAATTAACGAGGAACTGCAAGTAAAGTAAGTCAAATTCTCAAATACTTGAATAAAACATCCAATAAACTTAAAAGAGAAAAATGAAGATCCCTTTACGATTACATTTTGGCTCAAGTTATTTTACGATCTGGTTTAAGAAAACAGCATCTAGGGCTGGAGATTTAGCTCAGCGGCATAAGCACCTGCCTTGCAAGCAGGCAGTCGTGAGTTCGATCCCTGGTACCGGTAAAAATGAAAAAGACAAAAAAAAAAAAAAAAAAAAAAGAAAACAGCATCTATTTCTGGTCAAGTAACTTATGGCAGTATCACAAAATGATATAACTATACTTTCTTTTTTTATTCATATGTTCTCTTTTTTGGTACTGGAGATCAAACTCACGACTCATACTTGTCAGGCAAGTGCTTACACTGCTGATCTAAATCCCCAATCCTTTTTATTTATATGTTCTTTATTATGTTTTAATCTCCATGTCGTCAGACTATTGAAAGATTATATGCTTTTGCTCACAGTAATACATTTATCTTATAATGAAAGCACATCTCATCCAACAGAAGAACTTGTTAAAAGAATCATCAGATTTTTACTAAAATACTAGTACTAATCTAAATTCCTAACATAAATTTGTTTTCTGTGTCACTAATTTGTTTTCTTAAAGTGGAGGCAAGGGGAAAAACATAAACAAAACAACTTGGTGGTTGGCCTTTCCTTAGTTTGACTTTCCCTTGTACTCTCAACTCAGATTCTGTTACACATGGTTTCACTGTACTAACACAAAGATAAAAACGAGTACTTCTGTGAGGATCTACTTTCCCAACCTTCCCTGATGTTACAGTAAGCTTCATATTTATTTTCCCATTGCTTTACAATGCTCACTTCTAGCAATAATCTTGAATTTTCAGTTTTTTATTTAAATATGGCAAATATTTCATATTTTTAAAATAGTTACATTGATTTTTCTGGGACAAACAATTTAAAGGAAGAATGCATTAACCAGTACGCCTACTAAGAAAATTTAAGAGACATTACTTCTAGAATATATGGACTTTAATTCTTATTTATGTACTTACTGGCACTTTTTGGACTTTTTGTTTTATTTTGTTTTTTTGGGTACTGGGGATTGAACTCATGCCAGGCAGGCACGTATACTACTGAGCTAAATCCCCAGCCCGGAATGATAGCTAACTTGGTTAAACAAAAAACTTTTTGAAGGCCAGATGTATGTATTTCTTTAGCCTTTCATAAGCTACAGGCAGACTTTAATGAGCCTGAATTCCATTTTTTAGTGCTAGTTCTACAGGGAATTGGACCTTTGCATGGATCTACATACCCAGTCCGTTTTCATTTTGTAATTGTCTGAAAAAGGGTCTTGCTGAGTCACTAAACTGTCCAGGCTGGGTCTGAACTTATGATGCCCCTGTCTCCCAGAGGGCTGGGATTACAAGCACGCACCACCATGTAAAATCTATTTATCACACCAAGTTTAGCATGAGTGGGCTACTGCTGTACGTTAGTAGTTGAGACAATTAAATTAAGTATTCATTTAATTTTCCATACAATATTTGCCTCAAAATAGCATAAAATCTCAACTACTAATTTGCAACTTTTAAAGTACTTCCTATATTTGATAGTTATCATCTGATTTTCAGTTAGTTTTTCCTCCTTTGGGGTACCTATGCAGAACAGACCTCTTAAGAATAGAATGAAAAGAAAAAACAATTATATATTTTCTATAGTTTAATTCCAAAGAGGTAGTCATCAAAAATATAATTAAGAATATACCTGCCAAATTCTACAGTTGTCTTAATCACTGAATTTCATAATGTCATACTGTGTTTTGTTCCTCATGATTTATACAGGATATAAGTTTATTCATTTTTCTTCGATTGCTTACTATTCTGTAAGCAACCTTACAATTTTTTAATTAAGACTTTTTTCCAATAAATCATTTGAGTTTTAAAAATTTTACCGACATTTATTGGCTGTCATTTACAATGGTTGTATTTTTGTTAGTCAACCAGATTATAACTTTAAACAGTGAGTATCAACCCATGTTATTTCATACTCAGCAATTTTCCTTCCTGAAAAAATAAAAATGAGCAAATGAGGGCTTGCTGAACCAAAGAAAATGATGGCAGAGAATAGTCATACTGAAATAGATTATATAAACATAATGCTATTTGTAATGCATTATTTTATAGTTGAAAAAGACTACAGTGAATAGCAAGTAGGTAAACATGAAATAAGTTGCTATCATCCCCTACCATTAAGTCTAGCATCTCCCTACCTTCAAAAAAATTTAGTTCATTGGAATTCTTAGCTAAGAAAAACAGGCATTGTTGCTATAATGATGATTAACAGAAACAGAGAAATTAAAAACTTTGGAGTTTCTCAGTATGCATGGTAACTTCATATAAAACCAAGAAGTACATACTTATTTATACTTATGTTATAAGTGTGTTATCTTTTTCAGGCAATTATATTTTTAAATTATCATATATGCATTTTTAAAGACAAATTACAACTATATATATTTCAGAACCGCTTGTAAAATTTAATTAAGACAAACATAAGAAGCCAACGATGTATTAAGAATTGCAAACAAGTATCTCACATGGAAGAAAACACAAACATCACTGAAACAAGCTAAGACAAACAATCTCTACAATGTAGAGCAGAAACAATGTCAACAGACACATTTTATTTCTTACTCCATGATTAATCTGCTTTGTCCTAAAAATAAACCTGAAATTTAATTTTCTATCTTTAATATCTTTTATTAAGACTGGTTCTAAAAATCAAAACTCAATGCTTTCCAAAAGAATTAAAATATAAATCTGATGTTAAGAGTCATAATTTGAGAACTAGAGTTATAGCTCAGTGGTAGAGGGTTAGATCCCCAGCATGACCCCTGTCCCTCCCCCCACAAAAATGGAATTCTGAGAAGCAGCCATTAGGTTGTTATTGAAGTACAACAATTTTTGAAAGCATGGCATGCCAGATATAGGATTGTAGAAATCAAAAATATAGCCGGAGATTTAGCTCAGTGGCATAAGCACCTGCCCAGCAAGCACAAGGTTGTGGGTTCAATCTCCAGTATAAAAAAAAAAAAGGAAAGAAAGAAAAAAAAATGTAAATCAAACACCTACTTTTTTTTGTGGAAAAGATTATAATCTGGAGATAATTCTAATTTCAAGGATCAAGATATGGCAAGGGGCTGAAGTACAGCATCAATTGTCACCAAAAAAATAAAAAATAAAAAAATAAAAGGCAAAGCCTGCATTCTTATCCTGAATATTTTGACAATTACAGTAACAAATACAACTAATGGGTTATTTTGATGAGTTTGATGTGTACAATCCTTTAATTTCTGTTGCCTACATGGTCTTGTTGAAAGCGTTACAAAAACCTAAAATACACTTAAATTTATAGAAAAATAAAAGAATAATTAAAACATAATATGACATACTGGCATTCCACTCACAAAGTGCTAACCACTAGCAATAATGTTATAAAATTATCACTAAAACTCACTATTAGGAAAGAGGATATACACATGCCAACACCTCACAGGGAAACGTAATACTAGTAAAACGTAATTCTAGTAAAAACGTAATTCTAGTAAAAATTTTCTGAAAAATAAAAAAATTTCTGAAAACCATAAATTTCACATTTTTCATAAAAGAAACTGACAAAAACTAAAGATACATTGATAAAATATTTAATAAGAACTTGACCTGTTTCCTTCTGTAAAGATATTCCAAAAGATAATGAGTAAGCACTTTTCTATTATTTCATATTAATAGGTTGCAAAAGATGTAAGCAATGCTCTTAAATATATTTAAGAACACATAATAAATCTGTAAGATTCTCTTAAATATTCAATTAGTGAGTGCTTTCTATGTATTGGAACTAAAAGTGAACATACAAACCATATTTAAATTATCTAGCTTACCCATTGAAGGTATGGAACTCTTTCCTCAACTACAGAATTTCCCTTCTTTTTTTTTTTTTTTTTTTTTTTTTGTCTTTTTCATTTTTATCAGTACCGGGGATCGAACTCACGACCGCCTGCTTGCAAGGCAGGTGCTTACGCCGCTGAGCTAAATCCCCAGCCCTTTTTTGACTATTTTTACAGAGCTAAAGATCAAACTCAAGGCCTCACATATGCCAGGCAAAAGTACTCATATACTCCCAGCCCAAAAATCTTAAGTGAAACTTTCAAAAACAGTTTGACATCCATCAAATTTCTTAATAACAGAAGGAAGCAACAAGAAGAATGACAATAGCTGTTTCTATCACTTTACATCAAATTGTCTATATATATATTTAGGGCTTCACTGCAAAAAGTTTTTTTGAAATAAAACCACTAAAACCCAAAAATGGCTAAGTAATAAGATAACTGTTAAGCTCACTGTCTTTAAATAAAAACATTAATTCTCTCATAGGTAGATTACCAAACCTAAATATTAAGAATTGCTGGTTGTATCAATTAACGTAGCTCTGACCTGAAACAAGAGTATTTTACTTATTATCCTACTAAGTGATGGTCAACTTATCAAGACTTTTAAAAACCAAAACCCAACTTGCATCACCAGAAAAACATTATCAGCAGTACTGTTAGGACCTTTACACACCTGCGTCTCTCCCTGACCTCTGATGTAGAGGAGACAGTGCCAGCAGTAGTTGTAGTCAGGGTTGTAGTAGGAGCTGCAGCATTTACAACAGTTGGAGCAACAGGAATGGTCACTGCCGTAGGAACACTGTCCTTTTCTTTTTCAGTACTATCCTCAGCCCACAAACGATTTGAGGTACTATAGCATCATAAGCAGCAACACAAAAAGAGAAAAGGAAAACAGCTAAACAATGAAAGCACTTTGTAGCAGCTGAAAACATGTGACTACAGGGATGGATTTTTTAAAAACACATGAGACACCTTTCAACTATAAACCAGAAGCTCATCCAGAGCTGTCAGACAGAAATTTGCATTTTAAGCAGTCTAATTCAAGAACTTAATTTTTTTCCCCATACATGCATAACTGCTTCATTTTAGAACCAATTTTTTGTTTGGAAATAACTTTAATAAGGTAAATGAAAAAATCCAGAGCCCCACAATCTTCTAAACAAAGATGCATGCACATACATAAGCACACAGTAGACCTGAACACAAAGTGCACCTGTGGCTTACCTGCTCTGTGTGCCTGCTGAGGAAGAACCCGTTGTAATCTTTGTAGTAGTACTTGTGCTGGAAAGCAGGCTTTTCTGAAGCCCAGCTGCAGAGGTAACTGTTGGTGTTGATGTGGTGCTTGGAACACTAGAACTAATCAAATCATCTTGTCTTCTACCAAAGGAGCAACTAAAGGAAAGAGTCATATCTATATAGGATGTGTCTGTATGTATATTCTATATTTAATGTCGTATACAGTAAACAAACTCACAAGACCAGGAAAAAATCTAGAATACCGTGTTCCTAAATATACCACCAGCTCCAGCACCAAGAGTTGCATCTACAACTTGCTAGAGTTCAGATGACTTAGCTAATTTGGCAAGTGTCTTACTTTAAGGTCTCCTCCCCACTCCTTCAATAAAACTCAAAGATGACCTAATTTAATATTTCACATTCAAGACTATACCAGATTATGTGGTAGCAGACTGATTGTAAAAATAAACAAACAACAACAACAACAAAAACACCACTTTAGTTTGGTTTTATCCAGTAGATCTCTGACATATTTTTTGAGCAATAGGTCAGATAACTGACCCATTAGTGGAGTGACCAGTACCTACATTAAACTTGCCCGTATCTTACTCTTCTTTTCAGTTGCTTCTAGTAGAGAACAAGCCCCCACCCCATGATATAATAAAACTTCCAACTAAAGGAGTACTAGGACAAGCAGAAAGTTTCCAGACTACAAGTGACTAGACCAATTAAGATACTAATTTATTTCAGTTGCTGTAGTTAATCATATAACACATTTCTTTTAAATATACTATAGCCTAAAAATGCCTATCAATTTAATTAACTATATAATAGAAATGTATGAGCAAATCATCACCTGCCTTTAAATATATATTGTGTATATTAAAATCAAATTTTACTCAAAGAACAGAAGATACAATATTTAACCAAAGTACTTATTTGCTTAACTGATTGAGGACTTCAAAAAAAAACTACCTCACAGTTTTAAGAAGTAACTCATAAAAGCCATTTCAGAAATATATTATTACCTTTTATGATAAGTTGATCCTTCATTAATTGAGCTATTTTTTTTAAGATCATCTTCCCATTTTCTTCTTGTATAAGAACTACTTGTTCGCAAACTTGAAGAGTCTCTGACAAAAGAACATAGTACGTAAAACTTCAAAATATGATTCTAGTAGACAATTATGAAACAGGATTAAGAAAGCTGCACACTAATAAATATTAGAAGCAGAAAATCTCATGGGAAAAATACTTTGGTATTTATCAAGAGAGAACATAATTCCAGTTTTAAGACTTTATTCCTGGGGGCTGGGGACTTAGCTCAGGGGCATAAGTACCTGCCTTGCAAGCAGGCAGTAGTGAGTTCGATCCCCAGTACTGATAAAAATGAAAAAGACTTTATTCCTAAAGGTCTAACTACTGGAAATCAAACTCGGGAAACAGATCTTTTCTATGATATGTTAAGTACTGATAAAAATAATGCTTATTTAAAATATGTATTAACATATGAAAGTCCCTATGAAATGTTATATGAAAAAAATCAAGGCGTGATGGGACAATAGGTTATGACTATACTAAAAATTCTCAAACTCTATGTGCAGAAAAATCAGAAGAAACCATCAAAAATATGGACACTGATTAAGTATGAGCTTTTCTTTCCTTTTCAAAATTTCTGAAATGTTTAGGAAACTTGTACTAGTTTGTGGCCTCTTTCATGACTTTCCCCTTACTCTAGTCTAGTCACAATGCTTTTTTTCCCCGGTTTTATGTACTAAGCCTACACATCCTCAGACCATGTACCTGGTGTTCTCCCACATACCTACAATGCTAATGTGTTGTCTCTGTTGCTAAATAATAAAGATTTTACAGTAAATGCATAAAGCAATGTTAACTCACCTATTTTCTTTCTCTTCAATGTCAGATGTACTAGCTAGTCGTCTTGGTATTGTAGGTGCAACATATGCAAGCCTTGTACCTTTACTATCTTTCTCCTGTACAAAAGGAAAACAATGAATGAAAATACACTGTGTGCTAATTTTAGGCATTGCTGAAATATTACAAAAGATTATTCAACAATGTGTAATTATACAGCCAACAAATTTACTTTAAATTTCCATAGTGCCTTGCTAAATTCTAAAACTGATGTGTATCAATAATCAGTAGCACAATCATGAAATAGTCTGTTCAAACTAATTTTTTTCATTCTACTTAAATCTAGAAATAGAAAATAACAAAAAAAGGAAGAAAATTTCTCTTTCATGTTAGTGCAATTTTCTGAAACAAAGTAGTGTCAAATTAAAACACTCATTTTTTTTCAGAGAAATAAGGTCTCATTTCACTGATTATCCACAATCATTAAACAAACTATTCACCTCTTTTAAAAATGGTGTTGGAAAAATTGGCTTTCCACATACCCAAGACTAAAACTAGACCCATGCCTATCACCATGCACTAACCTAAAGTCAAAATGGATCAAGGACCTAAACATTAAAACAGAAACACTAAATCTTCTGGAAGACAAGGTAGGTAGAAATCTAGGAGACATGGTAGGTAGAGAATTCATAAACAAAATGCAAGCCGCACAGGAAATAATTCAAAGAATCAACAACTAGGATCTCATATTACTAAAAGGTTTTTGCATTTCTAAAGAAATCATCAATGAAGTGAAAAGAAAACCCACAGAATGGGAAAGAATTTTAGCTGATAACCCCTCAGACAAAGAACTTATATCCAGAACATATAAAGAACTAAAAAACATCAAACCCCTCAAATTCAAAGATCTTCTCCAAAAATGGGCTTTGGAGATGAACACACATTTCTCAGATTAAGATATACAAATAGCAAATAAATACATGAAGAAATGCTCACCACCACTGGTCATTTGAGAAATGCAAATTAAAACAACACTGAGATATCATCTCATCCTGGAAAGAATGGCTGGCATCAAGAAATCAGCTGATATCAAATGTTGGCAAGGCTGCGGGGGGGGGGGCTGAGGAACACTTCTCTACCTTGGTGGGAGTGTAGCCTGGTGCAGCCACTGTGGAATCAGTACGCAGATTCCTCAACAAACTAGGATTGAAGTTCCATTCAATCCAGCTATTCCCCTTCTGGGTATTTTCCCAGAAAAATTGAAAATATCACATCACAGTGATATATGTGTACCCCTGTTTATAGCAGCACAATTTGTAATAGCTAAATTTTGGAAACAACCAGAATGCCCATCAACTGCAGAGTAGATGAAAAAGATGTATGGTTTGCACTGTCAGTGTTTGAGTGTCTACCCAGTTCTCATACTTTGATTTTGTAACTTGGACAACTATTTCTAAGATGATAAAATGTAATGTATCAATTAGAGATATCTTAATTATTTTGAATTCTGTATTATTCTATCTTTTATCTTTCTTATTGGTACTGGGGATTGAACTCATGACCGTGTGCTTGCAAGGCAGGTGCTTATGCTGCTGAGCTAAAGCCCCAGCCCTTCTATCCTTTTTTTTTTTAAATTTTTTTCTTTCTTTCTATGAATAAATAAATAAATAAATAACAAGATATTCACAACCACAACAATCTAGGCTTTAAAATATGTTAACTCCAAGTATTATTTAAGCTATATTTTTTCAATTTTTATTTTTTATTAGTACATGTTTGCAGTGGTTGATTACATTTCTCGTGGTGAGCTGGTAAATGCATATAACACATTTTAATTCCTTTTCTCTCTCCTTCATTTCTTGGTCGTCCTATTATTAAAGATTTATCTCCTTTCATATTATCTCACTTATATTTTGCTTTTATTTATATTTTATTTATATTTATATTATTTATTTATAAATATATATTTATATTTATATTATATTTATATTTATATTTTATTTATATTTTTCTCATATAAGAGAAAGCATGTTATATTTAAACTTGTATTCTGATTTATTTCATTTAATATTATAGTCTCAAGGTATATATATTTTCCTGCAAATGACTTTAATTCATCCTTCTTTATAGGATAGTAGTACTCTATTATGTATCCAAACCATAATTTCTTTATCCTTTCATCTGTTTACGAACACAGAGGCTCTTCCAAAATTCAGTTATTGTGAACTGTGGTACTATTCACAAGGGTACAATGTATCACTGTAATATAACTCCTTTAATGCTTTTGGAAGATACTCAGAACAAAAATAGCTGGGTTGAATGGAATTTTTATTTTTAGTTTTCTGGGGAATCTCCATAATGGTTTTAATTAATTACATTCCCATCAACAATGCAGAAGGCTTCTTCCCCCATCACCACGGTCTCACATTTGCTATTATTTGTTTCTTGATGACAGCCATCCTTTCTGAAATAAGATAGAATCTCGGTTTTGTTTTAATTTGCTATCTGATCTTTGATAAAGAGGCCAAAAACATACAGTGGAGGAAAGACAAACTCTTAAATAAGTGGTGCTGGGAAAACTGACTACTCACATGCAGAAGACTGAAGTCATACCCATATTTCACACTATATACTAAACTAAAATTTGATCAAGTATCTAAATCTAAATCTAAAAACAGAAACAGTCTGCTGGAAGATAAAATAATAAAATTTTTGAAGACAGAAGCATAGGCAAGGACTTTCTGAAGAGAAACTCAACTGCACAAGAAATAACATCAGAAATGAACAAATGAGATTAAGCTTCTGAACAGCAAAGGAACTGAGTGAAGAGACAACTTATAGAAAGGGAAAAGATTTTTGCCAGCTATTTCTTGAAGAGGAGTAATACTGAGACTATAGAAAGAATGAAAAAAAAATAGACCTTTCCATAATAAAAGACCCAGTCAACAATGGGCAATGAAAAAATGTTCAGTATCTAAGACACATTTATTCAAATATGGCTGTCAGTGAGTAGTGACAGTGACACAGATAATTCCTGATATACTGTCATAAAAAAGTGGACAATAGATTGTGGAAAAAGCATAATAGTAAAATTAACTGATGAGATTCCATCTCTAAATTTTTGATACGAAAAATCATTCTTCAAGAACAAAAACTATATAAAGGAAAACAAAGTTCAAGCACAGAAAACACAGTTAAAAAACATTACTGCATAACCTGTGATACAGCTAACTGATAGAACACTAATAGGTTTTTTAAAATTTTTTTTTTGTTTGTTGTAATGGGGATTCAATCAAGGACTTTTGTACTAACCTACTTTCTCAGCTTTTCCCTTTTTATTTTGAGTGACAGCCTACTGAGCTGCCCAAGTTGGGCTCCCACTTGAGATCCTCTTCCTTCGCCTCCCAGAATGCTTGGAACACAGGTGTGTGTGCATCCATATCTGGCTGATACTGCCTTTTCAAATATAACTACGACTGCTCATTAAGACTAAGTTGCTTGTAATGCATCATATCAAAAAGCTGATAAAGAAACTACAGATAATGCATGAATGTAACTTGTATGTATGGTTGTGGAAAAAAATGTTTTTAAACTTTGGAAAACTTATGGATTCATAATAAAAAAAATAAGCCTAATCCGTCACATACTTTAGGATAAAGGATCTTTGCACCTAAGTACATACTATGTTTTGGGCAAATAATCTGATCTATTCAGTATTTACGATGCCATGGAAATATATTTACAGTAGGTGCAATGTGTACTATAAAATTTATTGTCAAATGAATTAAATTGATACCTAAAATCTAAAGATACCTAATAGAAAATCTACCAGATTTGATATTCCTGGAAAAGAATTTATTAGTGTTTATAAAAACCAGATTGTAAAATACTTTACCTTTTCCTTATTATCCAAAGAGGAGGACAGTCTGGGACTTGAAGCTGAACGTATAACCCCTGCAGTGTCTTTTTCTTTTTGAGCTTCTTTAGATGCTGTAATTTCAGCAAGTGCACCATAACTGCCAGTCTTTCTGAGTCCTAGCCTCCAAGATGCAGGAGACTCATCTTTTCTCTCTTCTTCTTTGGGAGAAATTTTTGTAGTTGATGTTGGAAACTATTTTATTGTTTAAGAAAAAAGAATTATCAAAACTGATCAGTTCTTAATTTAGAAATGATAGGTTCTGAAGATGATATCTAAAATTTGTAGTTAATAATTTCAGGAGAAAAAAAAACTTACTAATTAGGTTAATGTCTTAGTCAGAAATGTAAAAATCTAAAACTGAAAGAGGAATAGACTACCTTTCTAGAGGTTAGATTTAAAAAACACACTACACACTTTATATCACACGGAAAAATTATGATGCACATACAGAAAACAGCACACCGTAAGGACTTAAAACCATGCATCTCTGGAACCAGTATTTATATTAAACTTGTTATGTTGTAACCTAATATAAATTCTTGCACGTAGAAATGCCTCACCATAGATCTTTCACCCTTATTGGGCACAAGAACAATGCCAGTTTTGCGCAAGCCCTGCCTCCATGATGCAGGATCTACAGATTCCATCACAGGCATGATAGGAGCAATGAAATCATACTGAAGCCAATTAAAATAAGACAGATGAAGAGATAAAGATTGAAAGGATGACAATAAAGAAAGAAAGTTAAGAGCAAAAAATACTTCTTTTTCTTTTAAAAAAATGTCATAATGAATTAAAGCTCATTGGGCTATGATTCAGTCTTTGAAAATCACAAGGAATAAATTCTAGATTTAGCAGAAATAATGTGGAAGAATCTAATAAAAAACTTCTACTGCATTAAAAGGCACACTGAGAAGATAATGCTATAGGTCATAAGTGAGGAAAAAAACTACTGCATATAAATTTTGTTTGTACATATTATTTGTACATATTCAGTTTGTACATACTGTATGTAAAAATTTTAAACCTAAGATAATAAGAAGTCTAATGCTAGCGTTTTTATCATATATTTAAATTCAGTAACATTTAAGATATCACAATTTTATACTTACTGTCTGATTTTCTCACTAAACATTAAACATTTCAACTAAAAACTATTTTTAATGTGCAAATGGATATTCTACTTTTATGGCTTCCCAACAACTGAATTTTTTTCTTTTAAAAAAATTCTTACCTTCTACTAGTTCACACAACTTCATTTATAGAATTTAAATGTTCTACTGCAGTCAAATATGGACATGTGACTATTAGAACTATCTATTCACTACAAGTAGAGGATACGGATTTTTAAAAAAAACTTCCATATTTATTTTCATAGTTTACTATAATTAGCAGGTTAACAAATTTTTGTTAAAGTTCCCATGATGCTAGAAAATTACTTCATAAACAAAACTATTATAAAATAGCTCGGTCCTTCCAGTAATTAACTTTTACTTTCTACATCCCTCAGTTCTCAAAATCTTCCCTGAAGTATTCTGGGTGTCACAATAAAAACACAGGAGCTCTGAGGAATATTTTAAGTTTTGGGAAATACATGGTGACAGCTCACACTGCACAACTGTCCCTATGAACTTATCCGCACCTAACTACCTACAAAAAAGAAAGAACTCTGAAGACCATAGATGATACATAAACAAATGAGTGTGGCTGTGTTCCAACATAAATTTAATCAGAAACAATGAAATTTGAACTTGTGTCCCCCAAATAATTGATTGTTTCAAACTGTGAAAGCAGGACCCACTAGGACCCACTAGCCAGTTTGCTAATCCTTTCCTTAAAAAACTGCAAATGTTTTATGTCCACAAACAAAACAAAAAACAGACAGCATATCATATAATATTCCTTTACTGTTACATCTTCACCTAACATTTAACAAATGTTTACCTTTAGCTGGTTCAAAATTAAGTGCTTCATATGGGTTATTTTACTTAAACCAACAACTATCTGATAAGATACTATTATTATTGTCATTTTAGAGTTGATAAAACTGAAGCGGCAATAACTATTTTGAAATGGGTATTTGTAGTGCCGTAATGGCTTATATACACCCATTCTGCCTAACACAAATCTAGATTTAAGTATTGATTTTTACGATTATAAGTGTCTTATTTTTACTTTGGTGCATAAAAAAACTTTCTGAGACACTTAACTATATACCTCTTCTCTGAAATGTCTTTTGCTATTGTAACAGGATAGTGTATCTTGACTTGCCCACACTTCTACTCTCCATTTATGCTAACAACTTTTTTTCCCCCAATCTATAAATCAGAAGCTAAGACTCTAAGAGTCTGATCTCAGAGATCTCATTTTCTCTTTCTATTTTTTCCACTCAGGATTGGGAACAGGACCTCCAGTCCAAGTATTAATTTTATTCAGTTTATTCTCTAATTTATTATTCTCCAGTCCAGTCTGACCCCTAAATCCCCAGTCTTGAATTTCTATTTGCCTGTACAATTTCAGAAATGTCTAGAATAAAACATTTTTACTACCAAACCAACTCTTTTCATTCTCTATTTCTAGTAGAGGCACTAAGATTATCTCTTTAATCTTCTATGTTTGAAATATTGCAATCATGTTCGAGACTTCTTTTCTGTCATCATCTCCAACCATAAATTAGGTACCAAGTATCTACATTTCCTCCTCTCCTGTATAAGCCCATGGCTACTGGTTTATATCAATGAATTTTTAAAAGGCCTTTTCCCAGTCAGGCCCTCATCTTAAAGTATACCTGCATACCACTGCCAGAGTAACATTTTATAAAAAACACTTTTCTCATGACATTATTCAAGTATTTTCTATGGTTCTCTACTATGTATCAAATAGATTATTAAAAAGTCACCCTAGATATAAAAATATTCTGTAATTTTACTGATTTTTGTTTTACTTGTATACATGTATCTTGTAAATCAAATGCAACAAGTTTTTTCCACCAAATATTATTACTGCTTGCTCATATTATTTCTCTTCTCTTCCTTAAAACAAATTACACAAACCCTTTTCTCTTAACTGAAGTACTACTATCTATCAATTGTTCAAAGTCTACCTCAAGTGCTCGGTTCCTGTAACTGCAAATCAAATGCAATTTTCCAATTATATCATGTTATATATGAACTATCACTGGTATATTTCATATACCCACAGCACACGGCTGTGTTCTACTAAATTATTGTTCAGATTATTAAATTGGATTCAATCTTTCAGGACACAATTCTAAAATTTCTACAACTCAGTAAAAAAAGCTTAATTTAGACTTCATTGGAAGGTATACCCATACGACAGCATTTGTGATCCGTTTACAGATCCTAACACTTACTTTAATGAGACTGATATCAACTTATTGGTAGATAACAATTTAAAGCATAAACTCAAACTAAGCTTTTATGTAACATCTTCACAAATTATAAGCCTGTTATCACTGATAAAGCAAAAGTACTTTTAGTTCAAAACTTAACTTAAAAAATCATTTAAAACAAATTAATATATTTTTTGCTGTAGTTACCTTGTATTATTAATTAGAAAACAAGTGACATTTAACACAAGCATTTTCTGTGCTTCCTTCTTAATGATTTCCTTTCCAAGAGCAAATATACATACAAACACAGTGACAGTTGGTTCACAAATGCTTTTGTTTGCAAACTCTGCATCAGGTGACCAACACAACCACATTCATCTTTCCCATACAAACACAAACAGAGCCATCTTTCTTAGAACTGTAGAAAACATTAAGTTCATGAACAAGATACCATTGTATACAATTTATTCACTGGTGGAGGAACTTGGGATAACTGTAAATATCAATAGCAGAGTAGTGACTGGGAATCTAAAATTAGAATTATTTAACTGCAAAATCATGATGCATTTACAAATTAACAATTCAGTTAAAGAAATCTGTAACTATTAATTTTCTAAAGATACAGTCAAAATCTACATCAAACTTAAAAACATTAAACTGCTAAATTAAAATAGATAAAAGAATTTAAGTATCAATGCATATAAAAACAAATTTTAAAAGTTACATAATAAATGGTAAGACTCCCTCAACTATTAAAAACAATACAAATGTTTAGTAAATCATGGCTTTACTGTTTTGAATAAAATTTGGGTACAAAACCTGAGGAACCAAGAATGAAACAATATAATCTTAAATTATGATGCTTGAAATTGAGAATAAGATGAAGTTGCTAAATATGCGAATTACTGAAACAAATGTTTCTCATTCAGTTTAATTACAGATTAAATCAAAAGTGATTCTGAGTAAGAATCTTTTATTCTGAAGATATTATTGTCCTATTAAGCTAATACAAGTATGAAGTATTTACTTTCAGTTAGGACCCTAGGCATAAATGGAAAAGTAAACTGACATAAATCTGGGGCTATGCTTGAAGAAAAGAAAAAAAGAAACATCCAGTTTCTTGCTTAGTTATACCAGTGACAGAACTCTGGGAATCTGTGATAATTTTATGGTCATAATAGATAGTAAATCAAAAGAAATAAAAGATGTAGGCACAAATTTACTATTCACTGAAAAAGTACATGGGAGTCCCAGAACTAAATTTTACTTAGTTCAACATGGTTTACCTTAGTTCAATTTAACTTGGTAATGTATATTATAGCATTTTTAAAGCCAGTGTAATTATGATCATATAGTTCTAACTCATTAGTTCAAGGCACTCTCAGTTCTAGAATACAGGAAGGAAAAGAACTAACTAACTCATTCATGACAGTTTCTTGATATTTGAACTATGTACCAGTGAAACTCATGTATTTCTATTCTCCTTGCTAAAAGCTTTAGATGACTCTTAATGCCAACATAATAAGTTTTCTTAGGTTATTATTTTTTAAAAAGATCTATATTTTGACCTCTCTGAGGAAGACTAACAAGAAATAAAGTGGGGATCTAAAATCAGTTCTTAAGCTCATGCAGCTCAAATATGTCAGGCAACAAAGAAAGTGTAGAGGTTTGGATATGACAACTAAACACAAATTGTAGTCCCTGAATGGATCTTTAATTTGAAAGATAAGCAGAAAGGAAAGATCTTAGAAAGAGCACAAGTGAGAAAAACACAGATAACATTATTGTATTACATTAAATTTCCTAAGTCTTGATCATTTTACTGTGGGAATGAAGGATGATGCCTTTATATGCAGGAATTAGTACTAACATATTTAGGGAGACTATTTTATGATGAAAAGACTATAAAAATTCTTAAATGTTTGGGAAAAAAAAGTTTGTGTGTACAGGGAGGGATGAATAGGTTCATTAAAGATCAATAAGAGATGGTGAGAAGAAATCTTTATAAGGAAACTAGTGGGTTAAAAATCTATAAAATCCTTAATATTTGATATGGATTAAAAGAAGGACAGGATCCAGAGTAGCAAGGAAATGGGCTGCTTTTAAGAAGAGTAACACAACAGATTGCAACACTGTTCTGGTGAAGAACAGAGGCAGGGAAAAGCAAGAAATGTGAAATGAACATTTTGGGACCCACTTAATCTTTGGCTAGCATTTCAACCAACTTTTACAATAGTTATTTCTGTTTGTTTTGTGACAGATAAGGAAGATAACATGCTCAAGGTCCTAACAACTAAGAAAAGGTGGAGACAGAATTGATGTGTGGTTTGTTCTTGCTGGCACTATAAATGGCATTCCTACCACTTTAAACTATGATTTAGAAAATCATTAAATTGTGGTAGCATTTTTTTGTCTTACTGATGTGTGAAATTATCAAAATACACATCCATTTAACATAAAACTTGAGTTTCTCAAAATAAATGTTCAGTACAAGTAAAAACTACCATGATAACTCGTTTTAATACTGCGAACATTTTATCTTATACCATTTTAACAATTTTAACATTTTTAAAGTATCAAATATAATATTAACTGTTACTTGCCTTGCAAAGGAAAATGTAAGACTACAGCATAGTTCACAATACCAAATGAGAAACAGAAATACAATGTATTTTTGAAAAAACTATAAAAATTCAGAATTGTTTTAACAAGTTAGTCCAAGTGATACTTAAAATAGTACACACAGTTTTAGCAAACAAAACTTTGGCTTACCTTTTTAACAGGTGATGTAGGCGTTGCCTGACTGGATGATAGAGTAGGTGTTGTCACAGCTACAGGAGCTGCTTGTGTATTAGAAGTGTTGGCATGAGTTACAGAAGCCATGGGTTTTGTCTTATCTATTAAAGATAAAAAATTAAGAGTCAAGGTTTTAGGGGCTGGGGATTTAGCTCAGTGGCATAAGCGCTTGCCTTGCGAGCAGGCAGTCGTGAGTTCGATCCCCGGTACCGATAAAAAGGAAAAAGACAAAAAAAAAAAAAAAAAAAAGAGTCAAGGTTTTATAGGGATTTAGTTTCAATGACTATCTTTTCCTTTTACAATTCCTTTTTCACGAATAGCTTTTTAAAGAAGTTTTTAGAAACATTTCCATATGTATGATGAAGTAAAAAAATAGTAAAAATAATATGAAAGAAATATAATGACACTTTTGAGAATTAAAAAGCACAATTTGAACCTGAGTTTTGTATTTTTAAGATTGAGAAAAAAATTTTTTTTTGGTACCAGGGACTAAACTCATGACCTTGTGCTTATCAGGAAAGTGCTTAAGCTGCTGAGCTAAATCCCTAGTCTGAGACTTAGGAAACCTTTAAGTAAAAATCTGAATTTATAAAAGCAATGTAACTAAAAATATTACAATAGCTGCGCAACCTTCTAATGAATAAACAACTACTGATGATCTAAAATTGATTACTCTTTATTTTAAAAAGCTAAAAATATTTTTGTAAATAATCATCTTATATTTATGTCAAACAATATATTCATGTTAAATGTCTCCAACACGCCTTTTCACTTGTAAAAGATCTAAAGTCAAATGGGCATAATATTGTCTTTAGGTAACCGAAGAATGTCACACAACAAATATTCTTTGCCTCTGCATTTCAAATACTGTCCTACACACTGGACATGTATTAGCTACTGAAAATGTCTTAACTAAATGGCACTTACAGTCTAGAACTTCTTCTAGATGGAGATATATTAAACAAGATAGACTCTATGCACCACCATTTTAGCTGATTAAGTGAGCATTATTTTGTTGAAGCCCTTCAATTTGATTTTAATGTAGGAAAAAACTGTAAATTCAATTGTAAAAGCAAAAACGTCTCCCGTTTCTCACTGTCTCATCTCAAATTTATAAATCATTTGGGAGACAATTAAGAAACAAGAAACTTTTAACTGAGTTCCAATTTTCATCTAGCTGATGAGAAAAAAAAAAAAAAAAAAAAAAAAACAAAAAACCACTGAAGAAAAACTGTTTTGCTAAGTAACTTAAGGGAAAATTCAGCAAAATAGTTCTTTTATGTTGAATAGTTTCCCAAGGAAGTAACTTCACAAAAAGTACAAAAAAGAAATTATTTAGAAATTGTCAGATCAAGCTTTAGGGTCTACAGGGAAATGGCTGCTTTCATGAGCTTGCCAAATAAAGTATGATAAATCTTGGTTGATATTAAAGAATGAGAGAGAAGAAACCACACAGCAATTACACAAGTTAATACTTGAGATGGGAGTCAAATTTCTTGGCACAACCAACCACCAGGAACAGGAAGAACAAAACTATCACAGTATAATGCTTCAATGAACATTTCAAGTTAGCTCAATGAGATGGTGACTGCTGTGCTTATATTCCAAAAGGAATATAATGTAATTTAAAATATTTATAGAAGCATTATTTGTAGCTATAGAATCAAAAATTTATAAAGAATTATCCAGATCACATAGTCCAATTATTCTCATTTTAGAATTACTACAAATATTTTATTTTATTTTATTTTTTGCTTTTTCATTTTTATCGGTATCGGGGATTGAACTCACGATCGCCTGCTTGCAAGGCAGGTGCTTATGCCGCTGAGCTAAATCCCCAGCCCCTCTACAAATACTTTAACTACAAGTTTGGTACAAACTAGCCTAAGATTAGTCTTTTGATTGTTTTAAATAGCTCCTTTGTACCTAACTCTGGTGAATACACTGAATAATAAGTAGATGGATCGATTAAGAAAATGACAATGAAAATCAGAAATCTCTGAAAGAAATGCTTCCAAGCTCTTGAATTCTATCACATAATTAGATTTGATGTAAGAGTCAGAAGATCTGAATGCTGACCTAACTCTTCAGGACACACAGACATACAGGTTGATGCTCATGTAGTTTTCTAATCATATACAGACAGTACTTTACTATACTGTGGGAGCCAAGGTACATCAGCAAGGCGATTCAATACATAAAAATAACTGCTAAATTCTTGCAAAAGCATGAGTCTATTTTATAGCAATAGCACATTTGACTTTCTAGTTTTTGTAAAATGTACAAAATAATAATATAACTTTAAGTGAAGTAACAATAGGTAAGTATGTATATTGATAATATTTATATGCTATTATCCTGATTTCAGAGATAAGAAACGAGATTAAAGTAAGCCAGGTGTAGGGGCTGGGGATTTAGCTCAGCAGCGTAAGTGCCTGCCTTGTAAGCAGGCAGTCATGAGTTCAATCCCCGGTATCAATTAAAAAAAAAAAAAAAAAAAAAGTAAATGTTATTTGACAAAAACAGTGTGGTAAACAAAAGCTACAAAAACATGTGGGGCAGAGGAAAAAGACAGGGAAACAATATTCTTAATAGTAAAAAAGAAATGAATAAGTTATTATAATAGCATTATAAAACTATGAAAACTGAAAATTTGTACAGCCCATGATTAATGGACTCAATTTTTAAGTTCATAAGAATCTCTTACAAATTACACAAGGAAGCATAATTGCTGCATTATTTAAAAACAACAAAAAACTGAGTATAAGGTAAATGTTAATCAGAAGGGAAATAGATACATTTTTTGGAATGTTACTCAACAGTTAATGGGATCAAAATGTAGATAGACAAAGGTACAGATTTATGGACATATCAAAAAGAGATGCATAAAATTCCTAGCGTAAAATAAACCACACCAGTATTATAATTGCTATGCATTACTTATGAATAAATATATATGGATTAGAAACACGAACTAGGGTAGAGAAAAAATCATGGTAATAATTGCCTTTAGGAAGGAAGGAAAAGGAGTGCAGATTAAGGCTCTGGGTAAAGGAGGCAATTGTAATATTTTATTTTTTTATTCATTCAGTTTTTAATATTAAGGATTGAACCCAGGGACACTGCAAAAGAAAATTTTGAAGTATGATTAAATATTAACAGCTATTAAGTCTCAACTCTCAGTAGCTAAAATGTGAGTGTTTATTACACCTTCCCCAAAACAAAGTAAATTTCCTGATACCCTCACAAGAAAGTCTTGTGATTAATTCTCACTTTATTATTTCTTAGGGAGTTTGGGATGCTGCTGGAATTATCTTCCTGGACTTTTGGGTCTCAGAAAACAGCAGGAGCATTTTTGAACTGTTAGGAACCTAATCAGACCCTATCTGTACCATTCTAAGGGAGTTTAAAAAGCCTCAGCACCTTCTTCCAAAAATCACAAAATCACAGAGATGAACAAGGGCCTATAGAAAATTAAGGATAAAACTCAAAACTATATATTACTTTCTAATGTTTCCTGAAAGGTAACTACTGGTTTGGCAAGTATTAAAAAAGTAATAAATCCATCTGAAAATCTTAAAAATTAAGCTTGTTCATGTTTTACTTCACATTGCAACAAATTCAGTAAAAATCCACTTATTCTTCAAATTCTACCTGTTTCAGCCTCTGATTCTGAGTCATCTTCCTCATCTTCTTCACTGGAACAGCTAGATTCATCTTTCTTCCCTTCTTCTTCTTCATCAACTTTTTCTTGTTCCAGAGATTCAATACGGGATGCATTTTTCTCTGGCTCAATAATCAATGTTTCTTTGCTGTGAAAGGAACATGGTTTTCAAATGATTATAAACACAAAAGCTTAAAATACATTGGATTTCCCCCCAAATCAACAATAACCATGCTTGTGATCAATTATGACAATGTATTCATAACTTAAAACCACTTTTTATAGTTTACTTACTTTTTAAAGGTCTTTTGTGACTGGTTATTGTCCATATTTGCTGTTGATTCAATTAATGGAGATTTCTTATCTCGTTTTTCGCTATGGAGCTTTATACAAAGTTATGCAAAGAAAAAATAAAGAAAAAATAAGAATATTATTAAGATAATATCATGTGAAATATAGTTTAAAATAGTGTTTCAAATGCTAAGCAAAAACAAAATAAAGAAATAAAAGATTTTTAAGTTTTCTATAAAGGAAAGAGGGCTTGAGTAAAAAGAGTAGCACTATACAATTAGAATTCCAAGCAGGGCTAAGTTTGATTTTTCAGATCCCTTAACTTTAGTTCATTCACCAAAATGGCCAACATGCACTAATTACTTAGGATAGGCAGCAGCATTTTACTTAGAAGTCTAGTTTCCTAGTAACACAACTCCTTATTTATGTGGCCTGCTTTTAGAAATCTGAGATTATACAGACTTTAATTCTGCAATGAACTTCATCTGGGAATTAGAAGAACATGTTATTGTCAAGAACATACAAGGCCAGGTGTGGTGGCCTGTAATCCCAGCACTTGGGAGGCTGAGGCACAAAGACTGCCATGAGTTCAAGACCTGTCTGGGTCACACAGAGTTCAAGGTCAGGCTGAACTACATAGTAAGACCCTGTCACAAAAACAAACAAACAAAACCTCACATACAGATTATTTAAATATTCATTTTGTGAAGGGGAGGAAATAGAAGCAGAGATAAACAATATAAAAGATTATCGCCACCATTTTTTTCACTGCTATTTAGTGTGATTAACAGGCATCAATTAAAATAAAAAAGTAGAAAACATCACAAGAGGTTTTTTTAAACTAAAATTTAAAGATATTACAAGAATTTGTTTATTTTTTTTTTGGTACCAGGGACTGAATTCATTACCTCGTGCTTGCCAGTTAGGCCCTGTACTGCTGAGCTAAATCCCTGTCAAGAAATTGTTTCTAAAAGTAATTTTTACACAGTTGTTAAACATACCAGATTTTGTTTTTTTTGTAACTCTTCTAAATATCCTAAAATATCTTCATCTGCTACATCAAAGGCTGTTTGGCCCTAGGCAAGAAACAAAAGGGGAAGTGACAGTAAAACAGTGAAATTACAAAAGGCCTTTGGTAATTCTATGTAATGATATAGAAATAATTTTCTTGTTAACTGACATAACACATAACTCAAGAGAAATGTAAAAAAAATCCATGCAAGAAATCACTGTATCTACTTTTTATTAATAGCTTAATTAAGATGCAATCCATATACCATACATATCCATTTACAGCATATGATTCAATGCTGTTTTAAATATACTCATAAATTATACAACCAGCTTCATAATCAACTTTACATTTTCATCACCCCCCTGAAAAGGAATATTGCTTTTTCTTCCATTTTCGCATTACCCTCAACTCATGGTAACCAATAATCTATTCTATGGATTAGGCTTATCCTGGAAATCACAAATCAGTGGAATCTTGCATATATGCTCATTTGTGACAGTATTCTTTCACTTCACATATTTTCACGGTTGGTCCACATAACGGTATGTATCACCATTTTACTGCTTTTCATTGACAAGATTCCATTGCCTGATACACAAATTTCACTAATATAATCATCAGATGAATATTTGCTTTTTGCCTATACTCGAATAATGCTGCTATAAGCACTGATGTACAAGATTTTTGCAAAACATGTTCATTTTCTTAGCTGTACTGCTAGTAGTAGAATCATTCTGGTAACTATAGTTTTAACCTTTTGAGGCTTTTTGATACCTTCCTTGAACTTTATTCATTACCTCATTTACAGAGTAAAAATACATTTCTAAACTGCTTGATGTTCATCTAGCCATAAGGATTGCTTAGTTTCAAAAATTAGTCCACATGAACATTTGTCAAACAATTTGTATTCATTGTGGAAAAGAAAACTGCAAAGAGCTGTTGACTTTCCTGCTAGAAACACTTTCCAACAGGAATTAAGGGGCAATCTGTTCTTCCCTACCCAAATCAAGATGAAAAGTATTAAATATATTAAAAACAAAAATTCCTTAAGAAAAGATGTTATGAAAGAGCTCAGAGATTTAAGATGTCTTTTAAACTAATAATATATCAATTTCAGTTCTGCTATATGACATTCTTTTTATAATTAGTTCTGAAATGTTATAGGTGCTATACTCATAGCATAAATGGTAATTAAGATCATGTTATCATATGAAATAACTCACTGATCCTAATCTCCTCCCTCATTTTCTATGTCTCTCCACCCTGGACCTTTGCACCAACTTTCTCTCTAGCCATGTAGGTCTCGGTTGGGCCTGAACTTGATAACTTCCTGCCCCTACCTCCCAGAATGCTGGCTTTTAAGTTTTATTTCATATGTTTCTCAATCATTAAGAATGAAATACCCACCTTGAAAAATATTTTCAATTGTAATAAAATTTTTGTGACACTTAAATGCAATTTATGGAGTTATTTTAATGATCAAGGAATTTCCCTGTTTAAAAATAAGAAATCGGGCCACCAAATGAACCTTTCATTTTTTTTTTCCCTTCATGAGTAACTCTACTTTATAAACAGCTGAACAGGGAATAAGAACAAGTAAAATGCAGGCTATAAACATAATAATCTCCAACTTTAAAAAAGTACACCCATCACCTTAACAACTTAATCATGCTCTTTAATCTATATTACATTATGAAGTAAACAATTGTGAAATGATGAGCATAACTTCTTTTTTTTGGTACCAGGAATTGAATTCACGACCTGCACTTGCCAGGCAGGTGCTGTGCCACTGAGCTACATGCCAGTCTCACAATACTTCTTATACCATAAGGTTCCTATGTCTTATAAAGGAGTATAAGTGTAGTGAGATATGTCCAAAGTAAACAAGAAGCAATTAAGGACACAATGCTTAAGTGTGAGAAAATAAGAACTATATCAATTATGAGACTTATCTTAAATGAAAAATCTAAACAAAATAGGCTGCTTTAAAAAAAAAAATCAGTCCAGTATATCTACAAGTTACCAGGACCACATACACACTACAGTCACTGCTTAAACTGAACTTCGTAATCTCTTTGTTTTCTTTGCTCACTTACTATAAATGCATTGTTTTTGTAGATATGCTCTTTCTTCATCTTTACAACCACCAGTGAAGTAGCCTGGGATGTGAATTATTATGATTCCCATTGTACAGATGAGAAAACTCAACCTCTGAGTGCTGGATATTTGCCCAAGTCATGAATAATGAAGGGAAGTCTACTGTTTTAGTTACCTCCATTTTGTCTTTATAGTAAATACATTCAAGTCATCACATAATTAGGATAAAAAAGAAATACTTGTGCCTGTTGTTAGTAGCAAACAGCTTTGTTATTTACATCTTTAAATGACATAAAGATGTCATTTATATGTTTATAAGCTAGCTATCAAGCTGAAAACTTGTCTAATTATTAATGCACTGAAAGAAATATTAATTAAAAAGCAGTCTAGCTAATATTTAAAATGGGAGAATACTTAGATACATTCTAGTAAAAAAACAGCTTTAGTAATTTAAGTAGGCAAAAAAAATCTTTATACCTAAAATCAGTATCACATAATTTGTAGCAGTTAAAATGATAGCAAATGTGTTGTACAGTTTAAAGTAAGTTAAATAAGATGGAAACATCTAAATACTTACTTTCAGAACATTTTCCTATTTGTAATGTAGAAAGAACTGCAGGTTTTATATAGGATTTATTATATTTTCTACATTACATATTATTTTCCAAAATCAAATCTATTACTAATGACCTCGTCTAATTTCTAATGGCACCTTATGTGTATTTTTTTGATATTTTAAAAATAAACTTAGTAAAACTTTTTCATCTACATTTTATACCTTTAATTGGTATAAAATATAAAGATACAAGATAAATTCATATAGCCAGGTTTACAAATTAGGACAAAGTGATTTGTTCTATTTAAACACTGCTTTACAAAGTAGTCAGTGAAAACATAAGATAGCCTAATGCACAAAGATACAGTTATTTGTCAAAATTCAAAAAATCAGTAGAAACTAAAAAATCTTCCATTATTATACAAGTTCTTAGGGAAAAAAATGAAGAGTTTTATTTGGAGACACTTAAGGCACAAAGGCTTTTAAAATGCTATGTACACTGTATTGCTCCTCAAAAATCAAAATTGCTTTTAAAGTACTGATTTAAAAAAAAAAATTTTGTGTAAGTTTAAAATCGTATTTTTATAAAAATAAGCATCTGAAAATGCAAAACATTAAAAAATTAAGAAATTTGCAGAGGAACTTAGCAGAGTTTTTTTCTTTTTTAAAAAAGAACCAGTCAATTATTGAAGCTTTAAAAATTACTCAAGTTCTCTAAACATGTTCCTGAATATGAAAAATACAACTTCACAGCACTGCTGAAAGGAACACATTAGATAATATACATGAAAACAAAGGCTAAGTAATACAAAAACTATGAAGCACAATTATTTCAATACTGTGTGAAGTTCAACTGAAATGATAGAATAAAGAAGAAACATTAAAATTTAAGGTGTAATCAAGATGAAGAGTGGTGGTTCATGCCTGTAATCCCAGCACTCTGAGAAGCAGAGGCAGGCACATCACAGGTTTGACTCCAGCATGAGCAATTTAGTGAGACCGTGTATGGGGGGAGGGGAATATATAGACAAAGGGATCAATTATAAAATAAAATTATTTTATTTTTACTCTTTCAGTGTATAACTATGATGAACTTTTAAGAATCAGGATTTTTTTTTTAATATACACCCTGTTATGTATGTTTCACTAGATTACTAATTCAGTCAGGGAAACATTAACATGATTAAATTTTCCTTTTTGGAAAATGATTTTATTTAATAACATCATTTTCGTGCTCCTATCTGGAAGCAAACATGTATTAATAAATGAATTGATTATTAGAACAGGGAAAGCCTTTTGAGTTACAGGGAAAGAGACTAGAACGCAAATTAGAGTTCAGAAAGTAATAGGGATCCAGTAATTTCTTTAGAAAAATCCTAACTCAGGGACAATTTTCATATGAAAACAGAGAAAACATGAGTTATCATAAGGCTAAAACTACCTGGTCTTTTACTCAAAAAATGAAAGTGTCAACATTTGTCTTCTAATGCTAATGATAAAACAGAAAACTATTATAATCAAAAACAAAAAAAAAATTTTCACTGAAAATTCAGACTGAAACTCGTGTGTGTGTGTGTGTGTGTGTGTGTGTGTGTGTGTATATATATGCAACTACAGATCTCTACTTTTGGATGAATCATTTTCAAAAATTTTGATTTTTTTGAAGCTTTTCACTACTTCCTATGATTTTTACCTGTGTTTTTATGTAAATTTTAAAATCAGTTACTGAAATATATATTGAAAGGAGTTCAAAGGGCTTCTTTATGTCTTCATGTCAGCACCTAAAACATAAATCTAGCCTCAATCACCAACCATTTATGTATGGGCAAATCTTAGGCATACTGTATGTCACTGCAGGTCCCCATTAGAAACTACAGAGCAACTAACACTAATACTCATATTAATGTATACAACAGAATTAAATGGCCCTGTTTTAAATAAAGATAATTTTATGAACCTCTGTTAAGTGATTTACTATATTACTCTATGTAAAATCAGTGTATTTGACACATTCTATGGAAGTTAATGGGTAATTAAGTTCACTAGAGAACACTAATGTTGGGAGCAGATGCAGTAAGCTTACTACTTATTTACTAACATGGAGTGGGAAGTGGCTGGCAATAATACTATTTTTTGTGAAATTGATATTTGAAAGGTAGCAGGAGAATAACCTAATCTAATAAGAAAACTTGATAACTTCAATATTTTCATGATTTTTAGAAAAACACTATTCAAACATCTGCTTTTCCCTCCCCTTTACTTGTGTGATATGAAGTAAATTACCATAAAACTCAACTCGATTCACTGTCAGTGTTACTTAACCACTATAAGGATACTAATATGACTACCAGCTAAAGTTAATTTGAAATACTATATGTGCTGCAATTCAAAGTAATGGCAGAAAATATTTATATAGAACTGCAAATTTTCTTGTGAATCCTGAAAAATACAGTATCAATGCAATATTCAAATGTTTTCTAGATGCATGATATCATTATTAAAGGAATAATACTTCTTTCTTTGCAGGACAAAGAACCATTCCATTTGGGAGACAAAAAGATTTTAATCATTAATAAATGATGGATAAAATGTTGTTTTATACAGATAATAAAAAATACAATTATGTAACTGACATTCTTGTACTCTTGAGACAAATTTCATTTCTATATTTTAAATACATTTTCAAAAGTCTTTTGGGGGCCAGCCCAACCCACTGCCATCCCCTATCATCCATGAGTTCTTGGTCTCCACCAAGCACAGGTAGTTGTTGTGTGCCTGCCTTTGTGACTCAGTGGTTTTGTGAGGAGCAGTGTATGATTTTTTGCCTCAGAAACTACACTCACCAGTGTAACAGACCAATAAATAGCACTTTGCATTGAAAAAAAAGAAGGCCTACCACTTTGTTGACCATCTCCATATCACATAGATTGTCCACTAAAATTCGGCATGCTTCTTCTTTACCCCAATGAGCTGCAGCATGAAGAGGTGTCCAGCCATCATAATCTTTAATATTCACATCATAGCCTGCCTGTATCAAAAGTCTGAAGAAATTTAGAGTGAATTAGATAATTATTAAAGTCTAGAATTCACAAATATGATTAATAGCTTTCTACCATGCAATTTATCCAAAATTTGCAAGATAGTTCTTTTTAGAGTTCCCTTACCCTCTAGGAAATTAAGCAGGACAAACAGAAAGTAACTTTCAGGAAAATGCAAGAGGATCTTAAGTCACTGCCACAAAAAGGCAATTTTACTTTATTTCCATTGACCACTAAAAACAGTTTGTAACACAGATTAATTCTTGTTAGTATCACTTGTAAGTGAAATTTTCAGAGAAAATAATTTTTTAATATAAGTTCAAAAACTGAATGATTAAATTGCATATAAAATTGATGTGCTTCAGGAACTACCTTTTGGCATCCATGTGATGGGCTACATGTGTTCTAAAAAACATACTGGAACCAAACTTGTAATTTTTTGTTGCCTTGTAGTTGAAGAGTTAGTTCATGAAAGCTTTCATGAACTATGATGATCTTCCATGACAAATTAAAAAACAAAACCAAAAAACCAAGAGAATGTGAATCTTAGAAACAAATAAAGCAAAATACATATTCCAATGGATTGAGTTTATTTTTCTGCGGGAGTAAAAAAGCAGATATTCCAATCATCAGCAAGCTAGCTAACAGTAATAAATTTTAAATAAAATGCAGAGCGGCATAAATATATGTTAGTATGCCCTTTTAACTACATAATGCCATAAACCTTTATTTAGAAAATATGTTCAAAGAGAGCAAGGAATGTGTCTGTAAGTTGCACAAAGCACAGCTCCACACACAGGCGAATGCTAAATACTTTACAATTCATGAAATCTAGTATATTTTTACCTTACTTTCCAAGAAGTTGAGCTTGAGAAGGGGCTTCTTTTTACCTACAGAAAGTGGTAGTGATAGCTAATATATAAACCCCTCTTTATTTTTAAGAAGTGATATCTACTTCCTAACAATAATTGAAGCAGCTGTCTCCAATTCTGACTCCATAAGAAAACCATCTGAAGAACTTACTTAGGAAAAAAACAAAATTCTCCAGCTCCATCACATGTTGGGGCCCTATTAATCTGTATCTTAATGAAGTCCCCTTTGTGATTCTTGTATTACTGCCTCACACCCATCAACAAAGCAACATTTAAAAGCCATAATGTAAAGAAAAGGCTAACAGATAAAAGATTCAGAGTAAAGAAATACTTTTATTATTGTGTATATTATCATACATTGTATTGAGAGAGATAGAAATAATACTAGAATATAAAACAAGAAAAATATATCCCGTTAAACTATAATAATGTTAAATATATAAGCAACATAAAATTGTAAGAAATTGGGACTCTGTGTAGAGGCAAGAGACAACTAAGAAAGTAGATTACCGTTCAACAAACATGATTCTCTATATAAACCAAGCACAACAGTACATTTTTGAGAAACAAAGGAAAAAACTAACAGAACCTATATTCAAGGAGCCTATAATGGAAGATAAAAAAAATCAAGAAAAACAACAAATCAACCTTCAAGGACAGTTCTGTGATGGAAATGAAGGCTAGATCTGAAAATCATCAAAATAAAGTTAAAAAGAATTATGTATTTTGGGGGAGTGATTACATTTTGCCTAGACTCCTTCCATTCAGTTATGCATTTATGTCAACCATACAAACACACATGTACAAAAAAATATAAAGGCAGGACAGTCTTCTACTACAAAACATTTCAGAGCTTCTCCTCTCTGTGGATAATATTATTATTAATTTTGAGTAACTCCTTATTGAATTTCATGTTCAAATACAGTTTTTAAACTTAAAAACAAAAACTAATAATATGCACTCCTATCATTCATTTTGACATTTCATAATATGCTCCAGTGTACTTTCCATAACAATGTTAAAGGAGACTCTCATTCATGTTTTAATTACTGTGGAACATTCCAGTGAAAGGGTATATTACGCTTTATTAAACCATTTTGCTTCTATTATAATAATGCTATTACCAAATTCGTTTTCCTATAGAGGTAAGCATATCTGTAAAAAGTCAAAGGCATAATTGCTGAGCTAGACTATTTGACAGAATTTTCTCAATTGTCACTTATATCTCCACCAATATGTAAAAGTTCCTTTTCTCCTACACTTTACCACAGAGTAGGCCAAATGTTTGATGTTCACAATATGATTTAAAAATGGCAACATACTGTAGCTATTTTTGTATTTAATTATGAATGATGTGGATTTTTTCCCATATTTTTAACACACTTCAAGTTTGTGAAAGGATCAAATTAAATCTGCCTCCAAGTTAAAGAGATGACAGTTAAGTCACAAGACAAAAACAAGAGTAGGTTCAGAATTAAGACATCATGACAACTTTAAAGCTTAAAGCTTAAGCATGTATGTTTGATATAATGCATGTTTGAAGTACGATAGTGACAGCTTAGTTTAAAAGAACAGGTAGTGCGCCTAGATGATAAAATGTCTTATTTGCTAAGTTGAGAAGTTAAACATTTATCCTGATTCCTACTGAGAACATTAATAAAGGATTTTAAGAACTCTGATAAATTACAAAACTCTTCTAGAAGCATTATATAGAAACTCATTTCACAATGCAATCCATATCCATACGTTTACAGAAGAGTTTTAAACAATTCTTACCTCTACTATATGAAAACATTTTTTAAAAATTTTATTTAAAGAGAAAAAAAGCAAAACAAAGAGTAGAAATACAGAATTTAAAAAACACTAAGAAATCACTAGGTGATAAATTACATAATGTCGTCTTAGAAACAGTTGTTCAAGTAAAAACTTAAAAGCATATAAAGTGGACATTCAAACAGTGAGACTACAAACAGTTCAGCTCAATGATCCAATAAAAACTTAGTAATCTGGTTATCTATCTTATACACTTAAACATACATGCAGTTGTATTCTTTAGAGCACTTTCTTTTTTTTTTTTTTTTTGTTGGTACCAGGGATTGAACTCACAACCTCACATTTGCCAGGCAGGTCCTTATGCCACTGAGCTAAATCCCCAGCCCCTAGAGCACTTTCTTTTCTTCTTTTTTAACAATAGCAATTGTACACTTTGGGTTTTATTACTCCTACAGTTATTAGTTTTTATACTAGAGACGCAATGTGATATTTATAAATATGATTCTTATTTATTTTACGTATGAAGATAGTCTCAAGTTGCCTCCATTTATCTATGAAGGCCTCAAGATCATCCTTTTATATAGCTGAGTAATATTCCATTGTATAAAAATACATCTTTCTCATCCATTCTGCAGTGGATGGGCATTTTGGTTGTTTCCAAGATTTAACTATTACAAATTGTGCTGCTATAAACATGGGTGTACATATATCACTGTGACATGACCTTTTCAGTTTTTCTGGGAAAATATCCAGGAGGGCAATAGCTGGATTGAATGGAACTTCCAATCCTAGTCTTCTTAGAAATCTCCATATGATTTCCATAGTGACTGCACCAGTCTACTCTCACCAACAGTGGACAAGCATTCCTTTTGCCCTGTAGCCTCGCCAACATGTGTTATGAGTTGATTTCTTGATGGCAGCCATTCTTTCCAGAGTGAGATGAAATCTCAATGCTGTTTTAATTTGCATTTCTTGACCAGTGATGGTGAACATTTCTTCATGTATTCATTTGCCATTTGTGTATCTTCATGAGAAATGTGTGTTCATCTCAGATGCCCATTTTTGGAGAGGGTCTTTGCATTTGGGGGCTTGATGTTTTTCAATTCTTTATATGTTCTGGATATAAGTCCTTTGTCTGAGGCATTGCTGGCTATACTTCTCTTCCATTCTATGGGTTTTCCTTTTACTTTGTTGGTGATTTTTTTTTGAAGTGCAGAAACTTTTCAGTAATATGAGATCCCAGTTTTTGATTCTTTGAAGTGTTTCCTGTGCAGTTCACATTTTGTTCATAAATTCTCTGCCTACCCCTATATCTCCAAGATTTCTACCTACCTTGTCTTCCAGTAAATTTAGTGTTTGTTTTAATATTCAGATCTTTGATCCATTTAGATTTTAGTTTTGTGCATGGTAATAGGCATGGGTCTAGTTTTAGTCTTCAGCATGTGGAGAGCCAATTTTTCCAACATCATTTATTAAAGAGGCTATCCTTCCAGTGAACATGTGTAGTCCCTTTGTCTAATATAAGGTGGCTGAGTGTCTTTGTAGTTGTGTTTACATCTTCTAATAAGTTCCATTGATCCTCAAGTCTATTTCTTTGTCAGTATCATGCTGATTCTATCGCTTTGCAGTATAGTTTCAACTCAGGAACTGAGATGCCTTCTGCCTTGCCTTTGTTGCCCAGAGTTGCCTTTGCTATTCTAGGTTTCTTCTGTTTCCAAATGAATTTTAGGAGTGTTTTCTCTAGGAATGTTAATGGTATTTTGATTGGGATTGCATTAAATCTGTATAACAGTTTGGGGATTATGGCCATTTTCACAATGTTGGTTCTTCCTAGCCAAGAGCAAGGAATATCCTTCCATTTTCTAATATCCTCTTTAATCATCTTTTTTTAGTGTAGCATAATTTTCAGCATGTAGGTCTTTTACATTCTTAGGCTGATTGCTAAATATTTCATTTGTTAGATGCTATTGAGAAAGAGGATATTTCTATAATTTTTCTATCGGTGAGTTTTTTTGTGTACAGGAATGATATGATTTTTGAGTACTGACTTGGTATCCAGCTACACTGTTGAATTTATTATTTTTATTAGGTAATAAACAAATTTTAACAGATTTTTTTGGATCTTCTCTATGAAGTACCATGTCATCTGCAAATAGTGATAGTTGTCTAACTTCTTCCTTTCCTGTCTTATTCCTTTTATTTCTCTCTCCTGTCCTGATTGCCCTGGCTAGTATTTCCAGAACTATATTGAATAGGAGTGGTGACAGTGGACATCCTTGTCTTGGTCCTGATTTTACAGTGAAAGCTTTTCATTTTTGTCCATTTAGTATAATGTTGGCTGTTGGTTTGTCATAGATCTTTATGAGATGGAGGTAGACACTATGTATTCTGAGTTTTTGAAGGGTTTTTATCATGAACAAGTGTTGGACTTTATCAAAAGCTTTTTCTGCATCCATTGAGATGACCATGTGGTTTTTGTTTTTGGCTCTGCTGACGCGGTGTATTACACTTATTGATTTGTGTATGTTAAACTATCCCTGCATTCCTGGAATGAATCACACTTGGTCGTGATGTACAATCTTCTTGATGATTTGCCGCATTCTATTTGACAGTATTTTATTGAGAATCTTTGCATCAATTTTCATTAGTGAGACTGGCATATAGTTCTCCTTTTTGGTTGGGCCTCTCTTTGGTTTTGGTATCAGAGTAATACTTGCCTCCAGGAATGATTTAGGGAGGACTGCTTCCTTTTCAATTTCATTAAAGAGTTTGAGGAGTATTGGCATCAAATCTTCTCTAAATTTCTTGTAGATTTCAGCTGTGAATCCACTAGGACCTGGGCTTTTCTTTGTTGGTAAGCTTTTACCTACATTTTCTATTTCAATAGCTGATATTGGGTTATTCAAAACTATTATATCTTCTTGGTTAAGCTTTGGTAGTTCATATGTTTCTAGAAATCTGTCCATTTCCTCTGTTTTCCACCCTATGTGAGTAGAGATTTTCAAAGTAGTTATTCATGATCTTTTGAATTTCCATGGGATCTACAGTAATTTCTCCCTTTTCAGTACTTATTGTGTGAATTTGGGTTTTTTTTTCTTTCTTTTTCTTGATTAAGTTAGCTAGAGGTTTGTCAATTTGTTTATTCTCTCAAAAACCCAGCTTTTTGATATGGATACTTTTTTAAAAAATTGCTACTAATAACTCACCCTACTCATTTTATGACTAGTAAGAATTTGAGAAATTTTAGATTAGAAAGAAATAGCTGAGTGAAAAGAGCACTAATTAAAAAAACAATGTTTTCTTCCAAGAGAAAGCTTATGTTAGTGAGTAAGAAAAAACTGAAAAAAAATAAGAAACTTGGGACAGGTGACCCATTTACTGTTTTTACTGATAAGGAAGACATTAACGTTAGACGTGCAACTGTATTACAAGTGATATAGAGTGCAGATCCCCCCAAAAGTGCAAATCTTGCTGAGGGCTGGCTTTATTCCTTTCAAATCTATATAAAAAAAGTTAAGCACTGAATAATTTTTTTATATAGTCAGCAAGCCTTTGACACTGCGTAAGTAAAAGGAGCACATATTCACACACACACACACACACACACACACACACACACACACACACTCTCTCTCTCTCTCTCATTCACATTGTGACATAAAGAAACTGTGTCAAAGCAAGTGGGTGACCAATATATAGCTCAATAAAGTCACACTGCTGCTAGCTAAATAGCATTATACCATTAGCATTCTGAGTTCTCATGCTGCTGTAGTAAAAAAGAAAACTGTATTTTAGATAAATTACATGAAAATAAATATTCAACAGATAGTAAGCTCTCCGTTTGATAAGTTTGTACAATATTGCTCTTAGTTTCAGCAACCAGTTTGGGAATTTGGGAACCTTAAAATGACTCTGTAATAATTTGCCCAACATAATGGTTGACTGACATTTAGATTCAACTTATGAGTAAAATGCCAACTGAAAAAAGAACAAGAGCGGAACTGCCAAAGTTTGAGTGAAAGAACTTTAGAAACAAAAAAGCAATCATGTTCAACCTAGTTCTTTTTGAAAGTGGTCGTTAAATTACTCCTTTATAAACTATTTCAAAATAATGTGTGCAGAGAATTAAGAAAAATTATAAAGAACTAAAGAAAACAAACCATGTATAACACAATTCTATGAAAAACAATACTTACTTTAAAACTTCTGTATAGCCTTTAGCGGCTGCAACATGAAGTGCTGTACCTCCAGATTTCGCGTGCCGGACATCGTTTATATGGCCACTGTTCAACCACTGCCTTGCATCTCTAAGCATTATCCGTTCTTCCTCCTTTCGAGCTGCTTCTATATCAACCCCTGATTAAAAAAAATGGTTGCATTTTTCTCTAATAGCAAATGTTCTACTTCTATGTTAAATAAAATTATTTTTATACATATTTTAAGTTTAAATCAAAATGAAAAGCGAAGCTATATTTTTTCAAAAGGGATTGTTTAATTGGTTAAATAAATCAATATGGGAACACTATAAATAGCTTGTTAGCTTTCTCTATTGATTAGTTTTTATTTTATTATTTTGGTTTTCTTTTTGCTTTTTCATATTATTTATTTGGTTTTTAAAACCTTGAATATTTTCTAAGGTATAATATCTGTTAAGAATGACCCCCAAAACCCTCATACATGCAGAGGCAGGGCTTTTGGAAGGTGGCTCGATTGAGGAGCATTGTATGTATTAATAGATTCATTCACTGGTGAGTTCACTGGCTGTGCTTGTTGGGAGGTGAGGATCTGTTAAGAAGAGATGGGTCACCAGAAATATGCTTGGAACGGTATGTATCCCTCTACTGCTCTTCCCATCTTTCTCTGTTTCCTGGCTGCAATGTGGTTTCCTATCCTATTGTCAGATGACCATAGACTTTAACTGTGAGCCAAAATAAACTTCTCCTTTAAGTTATGGGTTTGATATTTTGTCTCAGTGATAAGAAAGGTGACTAAGACTGCAACCTGTTGGGAAAATGGTTTCCTTAAAACAATTACAAGTGAGTAATTCTCAAATTGGTGTCTTCTGTTTTAACCAGTTTTCTGAATGCAAGCCTGCTAAAGACATGTAAATATAAATGATTACTGAATACTTAATTTTTTTGTCTTTTTGAGACAGGGTCTTACTATGCAGTTCAGGCTGGCCTTGAGCTCACTTTGTAGCCAAAGCTGTGTCTTGAACTCACAACCATCCTCAGCCTCCGAAGGGCTGGGCTTACAGGTTTGTTTCACCACACCCAGAATTTTAAGGACCTGATTTCACCTAAAATTTACCAAATCTAAAATCAAAATCCCTTTTCTTCCTCTCTAAATTTCTTTTCTTTTTTTAACACAGTATAGTCTTCATACCATTAGGATTTTTCATGTAACAAGTTATATAGATGACCATTTATAAACACTATGCTAGGCTGAGATGGTAGAAGTGGGAAGAATAAAAAATTAATAGGGACTCTAATTCCTACCTTCAAAGAGCTCTGTATCTTGAGAAAAAATTAAATTATTAAAGACAATACTGAAACACATGAAAATTTCCATGCTGTCTCATGGTTTTAACTGCTGATTATTTAATAAATAACAACATAACACAACACCATTCACAATCTGTAATTTGTATATAAGGAGCAAAGATAGTTCATAAGTCTGAGCTATTTAAAGGCAATGGTGTACTGCCTTTTAATCTTATAACCCCGATTCTGGCAAAATTCTTGAAACTGAGTCAGCAAATTTTTACTAAATGAATAAATAAAATAATAAAAATTTAATAGATTTTTAATTCCTCATTTTGTATCTCTGTCTATATACATGTATACAACTATACAGTCAAGATCTTGCACCCACCCACACATATTTCTATCCATGCACCTACCCATCTATCAATCCAGTATGTACCGAGAGCCCACTATGTGTCAGCTACAGTACTTCATTAAGTGCTTGAAAATAGAAGTGAATTTATTTTATGACAGATGATTAGGCTGTGAAATAAAAAGAAAAATGGCAATAAGGGGTTTTATGTAGGTTGATAAGAGTCTGATAAAATGATATTACAGCAAGAAATGAAGTGAGCGATCACATTTTGGGAAGATTTCAGGCAGAAGGAAGGAAGTATTAGGCTCTGAGGTGAAAGCCTGCTTGGAATGTTTTGTATAGAAGAAGAGCAACTCATCTATATAGTAGTTAGCATGACAATGAAGAGAGACAAGGGTTTTGAATTAATTTAAGAGCATCGTAAGGCTGAAAAGTTAAGATTTCAAGTTAAGAAACTAAATTAGAGAATACTGCAATAATATATAAAGGTAACTAGAATTAGAGAGTGGTAGCAGTAACAGTAATGAAGTAATTAGATTCTGGATTCTTCAAAGTACAGAATTTGCATTGGTTTGGATATAGATACTAATATGGACACAGGGGAAACTGAGAAGTAAAAAAACTAGGTTTCTAGGCTGAACACGTGAAAAGATTGAAATCTTGAATTTCATAAATATTAAGTTTGATGTTCTACAGACATTTAATTAGAAATACCAAGCCATAAGATGGTTGTATGAGCCAGAATAGAAAATAGTGAACGAAATAATAAAATAATACAACTTGGCCATATCAAATTAAGTGCTAAAATCTTAACCTAATTTTTCCCTAACTAATCTTCTTAGTGTCTATCTTTTTTTTTTTTTTTTTTTTTGTCTTTTTCCTTTTTATCGGTACCAGGGATCGAACTCACGACTGCCTGCTTGCAAGGCAGGCGCTTATGCCACTGAGCTAAATCCCCAGCCCCCTTAGTGTCTATCTTATACTTTCTGTACTAGATACCACAATTTACCCTGCAACCTGGGAGTCATCTGAATTCCACCCTTTAATTTATTCTCACTTTCCAATCAATTAACTACCAGATTTCAAGATGTCTTCCAGACTGCTTTTATCACTACTTAACTATAGTTCACACCTTGTATCTCACTTTGACTGTTACCACTGATCCTTAAAACTCATTCAGCCTCAATTGTTGCCAATTAATTACCTCCACTATGCCAGAATGAAAAAAAAAACTATGATCATCTTTATACCATAGATGTCAATGGCTGCTCACCTAATACAAGACAAAATTCAAGCTCATAGTGTAATATAGCCTTTTATGACCTGGTCTCAATGCATTTTTAACTTCATTTCTATAATCATTAAGTGATCTAACAATTTATATTTCCATATAATTTGCCAAGTGCATAAGCTCTATGCTGTTGTACAAGCTACTACCTGGCAGGCTTTCACCTCAGAGCCTACTAATATTTCCTTCCTTCTGCCTGAAATCTTCCCAAAATGTGATCACTCACTTCATTTCTTGCTGTAATGTCATTTTATCAGACTCTTATTAACCTACAGGATGCATTTACCTTGCTTAGCATATGACCATTTGCTAGACAATAGTTCAAATATATTTTAAAACCTCAAGATTATGTAAGTAGAGGAAAAGTTGTCTTAAAACTAGAGATATTTCACGGCCGCATCTGAAACAAATTTAGAAAAGTATTTTCCAGACTGCATAAACACAATCAATTCTATATCCTACACGTATGCAATCAACACACTCTACTACATTTTTTATAAAAATACAATATGCTAGGTTTGGTGATGCACATCTGTAATTCCAACTCTAATCAGGCTAAGACATAGGGATTATAAATTTGAGGTCAGTCAGTCTGGGTTATAAAGCAAGTTCAAGCCTGCAAGGACTCTACTGTGATATCCTGCCTCAAAAAACCAAAAATAAATTAATAATAAGCCACTGCTTCTAAGTGATAGCAATATTACATAACAAAAATGTCATCAAAAGATAATCACCATACTTTAACATGCCTTCTAATAAAAGGAATTATAAAGCTATACTTGCAATACATTAATAACAATTTTTTTTACTGAATTTATTTTCTACCATTTTATACTTTATTCTTTTACTATGCCTTTAAAACATATGCCTCCTGCTGGGCATGGTAACATATGCCTCTAATCCCCAGCACTTTAGGAGGCTGAGGCAGAAGGACTCTAAAGTCAAGCCCAACTTGCGCAAATTTAGTGACTTAGTGATATCCTGTCTCAAAATAAAATTTTAAAAAAGGGCTGAGGATGCAGCTTAGTATGAAGATCCTAGATTCAATCACCATACTGAAAAAACAAAAATAAAAACAATTAAAAAACACATGTATCACTTTATTATAGTTCTACTATCTACATCTTAAATCTTATTTTTGCTATTGCTTTCTCTGAATTTAAAAACAATTTCTTTTTTTCTCTGATTTCATGCTACCTGTGCCTGTTACAAGCAATTACACCCTTCCATTTCCAAGTGATGCTTATTCTGTATCTTTTATTTATGTATAAAACAAGAGACCCAAATTTAAAATATATCTGAAGGGAAACTGATAAATTTAAGAAAAGTTAGAAAAGAAAATATTTTTCTTAATTTTTAAGAAAAATTCAAATGACTGGAATATACAGACCTTGCTAAATTCAAAAATCAAAAATGCCAAAGACATAAATACCTCTCACAACCTTACAGTACCTTGACTTGTCAGTGATATTGAGAACACTCCAAACTTTTTGGGAGATGTGTTAAAAATCGTATAGTGAGTATACACTGGTTAAGTTTGAATCACTTATTACATATATTACTTGGGCAAGACATTTAACTCATACTATGCTTCAGTTTCTTCATTTGTAAGATGGAACTGATGATAGTATCTATCCCAAAAAGCAGGAAAAGAGAAGCAGAATCAGTTTTACTATTACCAGAATGAGAACTGGTAATAATAGTTAGCATCTTTGTACCTACTGCATATCTAAGCATTTGACATATACACATATTCAATGACTACTTGGACTTACAAGCAATCTTTTTCCTATATAGATCTGTACATCTTACAGAGACTTAATTTTTTTTTTTTTGGTGTACACTACGCTTTATTTATACCGTGCTATAATACTTGATGATTGTACTGTGCAGCAAAGCACTGTAATTTTATATTGTTGTACATTATAGCATTGCTTTTTTAAGTTATGCAGATAAAAAGTGAAGTCATCAAGTTTGAGTTTCCTTTGACAATTTCTTTGTTCTGAATTACTAGTACCCTGTACATACTTTACACAATTTCTCACTTAGTCACCAATTCATTTAACAACTAGTCATAGGAACAGAATTTTGTCATTAACACAGTCATTAATACATGTCTGTATTTATTTTTCAGAATGATCCCAGTGTGCTTGTGAGGGAAACAAGTTGGACTGTTTCTTACATAACTTGGCCAAGCTTTCAAAATACAACTATAGGACTGGGAGTTTAGCTCAGCAGTGTCAGTGCCTGCCTGGCAAGTGCAAGGTGGTGAGTTTGATCCTCAGTACAAAGAAACAAAACAAAATACAACTATAATCCAACATTTCTTCAATTCTAACGTACTTATAACTCAACTCTAAGTTTACTTTCTCTTTACTGTATTATTACAACTATTTAACTATTCTCCTAGTTTATTTCTGATTTTGCCTCCCTACAATCTATTCCCAACACAACCCCCTGAGATCCTTCCTATAAGTCAGTCAGACATGTTATTCCTCTGCTTTAAACCTTCTAATAGCATCCTACTTCATTCAGGTCAAAAGCTAATCTCTCATCAATGGCTCTCAAGGCTTTTCAAGATACTGCCTTCTGCTATTTGTATGTCCTCATCTGAAAGTAGGATCTTTGCTCTGCCTGCTCTAATCATTGATGACCACTTGCAGCTTCTCTAAAATGTTAACAGATACTTTCTCATCCTTAGTGCTTTTTGTTTTTTCCAGATTCACAGGACTCATTGTCTCATCTCATTCAGATCTCAGTCTAAATGCAGGCTTATCAGGAAGGCCTTTCTTAGCATTGTATCTAAATTTGCAACCTGTTACAACTACTCTGTGTACTTTCTCTCCCCTTTGTCTGCTGCATTTTGCTCTACAACATTTACTTCACATAATTTTAAGCCCTAACTCGCAACCTGTGATATTTTCTTGTTTTTAAGATATTAAAAAGATAGAGTGGAGAATCACTTATTTTTTGAAAAATAGAATTACTGTGCAAATTATTGATGATTTTTTCCTTTCAAATTATTATCCTTCAATATTTACAAATACTTTTATTGGAAAACCAAGATTATATTTTTTCTAAAGCAGTTTTTACGATTTTTTTCCATTTAGGTTGCTTTGTACGTTACCTTGCCGGTTAACTTCATTTTGAAGTAACTCTTCCATTGCTTCCTCCTCTGCAATATCTAAAGGTGTGTCTCCTTCACTGTTGACAGCTCCTACATGTGCTCCCTGACCAATCAAAAACCTGTAAAGTCAAAGGAAAGTTGATTAAGCAAAGACAATATATGCTTCCATCAAAATTTTCATTATCTCCAAATATACTGATCTCTTAAATAATCTCCATGCTTCTAGCCTCATCATCATAAATAAAAATTCTTAACTCTTGGTTCATACATAAAATTCACAAGAATCATAAGAAATTCAATTTTGGCTAGGTGTAGTGGCACACACCTGCAATCTCAGCACTCTAGGAGGTCAAGGCAGCAGGATCCTAAATTGGAGCTAAGTCTAGGCAATTTTTGAAAGACCCTATCTTAAAAAGTGACAAGGGATGAGCTCAACATTCAAACCTCAGCACCATAAAAAACAAAACAAATGAAAGAAAGAGCAGATGTGTAACTATACTGCAAATATTGTTTTCCTAATTATTCTGTAAAATGAATTCCAATATAATTGGCTTTCAAATTTCAAATTAAACTTGGGTGGCAAAGAACAATTATATTTTGTTTTTTGAATTAATTTTTATTTTATCTTATACATTTAAAACACAGTTCTAAAAAAGTATACAAAGGGATTCTTCAAACGTACCAAAGGGATCCAGACACAAAAAAGTTAGTAATCTCTTACCACACATTCCCAAGAGTCATTTATCAACATTGCCAATGTCAATTCCCAAGTTAAGAATTTGTTTAATGGCATTACAATATAAGAAAACATCTATGGCCCTGAGTGATACACCCTTGCCTTCTTTTTCAGTTTAATTCTTTCTGTAGTACATTTTAGGCTCCAGTAAATATGAAACTACCTGTGGTTCTAGATCAAACCAGTTTTGTTATCCTAGATTTTTGTTTCCCATATATAAAAAATGGGCCTTTAAAAATATTCCTCATCAATTTAACTCACTTGTACTTTTATAGACTAATAAAAGAAAAAGTCTACAAAGGGGAGTCCCAGAAGTCATTTATGCCTCTCCATTATCATGTTCTCCTTTCAGACACAATAACTAACAAAAGAAGGGAAAAATCTTTCCAGTACATTTACTATGAATTTATACACATGCACACAGACATACACAGTCACTTTAATGAAACAAAAAATAGTAGGATTACTATAATGAGCTGGAATACAATTCTTCCCTCCTAACAGTTTAAAAATATCCTACACTATTTCATTATTTGGTGTTATTTTTTGTTTTGTTTTGTTTTTGTATTACTGGGGAATTGAGCCCAGGGTCTTCACATGGAGCTACATCCAAGTCCTTTGTTTATTTTTAATTTTAAGACAGAGTTCCATGTCAATGAATTGCCCAGGCAGGGGTCTAAATTTCAATGCTCCTGCTTCAGCCTCCCGGAGTGTTAAGATCACAGGTGTGTGCCACCACTGCTGGTTTGATCAGTGTTATCTAATACTATTCTCTTTACATCCATGCTCTTCAACACACAGTTCAGTATCATCATTCTTTAAAGTGTTCCCCAGTACAATGGAGATACCATGCTGTGTCACTGCCTTAATTTATATTTCCTACTAATGCAAGAGGTTAAAATATTAAGAAATATTTACTTGCATTTCTCCTTTTGTGGACTGCTCATTTACATATTTTCCCTATATTTCTAAATGTGTTAATTCAACAAATAATCATTTTCTAGCACACTACATGCCAGGATTATAACAGTGAGATGAACTTTTTTCCCCTTAAGACCCTTGTAAGAGTTAATTATACAAATTATAAAGCTGGATTTCCTATGACAGAAAATTATGTGGCATCTACAAGTAATTATAAATTGAGTGTCCCTCACTTGGAAGTCCTTAAAACTAGAAGTGTTTAGATTTCAGATTTTTTGGGGGGGAATTTGGAAAGTTGGCATATATAGCACCCAAAGAGATATCACAAAGATAGGATCCAAGTCTAAAAACATATTTCATTTATGTTGCAGGCCTGTCCATATCATATAATCAGAGCCTGAAGATAATTTAATACAATGTTTACAGTGTGCCTGTGTTTTGACTGTGATCTGTCACATAAGGTCAGGTGTGGAATTTTCTACTTATAACATCAGAACTGAAAAAGTTTTAGAGTCTGGATTTTGGATTTTCAGATTAGAAATGCTCAATCGGCAATAGGAAGAACTGATTAAATGAAATAAAGCAAGGACTGTCTGATAGAGTGAGAGTATGTCCTGCTTAAGAGAAAACAAAAAGGGCCGGGGGCTTTAGCTCAGCGGCATAAATGCCTGCCTGGCAAGCATGAGGTTGTGAGTTCAATCCCTGGCACCAGAAAGAAAAAGAGAGAGGGAAAGAGGTAGAGAGGTGAGAGGTAGAGAGGTAGAGAGGTAGAGGGAAAGGGAGAGGGAGAGAGAAAACAAAAAGTACCAAAGCCCTGTGACAAAAGTGTAACAGCTAAAGGAACCAGTACATTTCAGGAGAGTAAATTAAATGATCAATTTATGTATCTTTATTGGTTATCTATGAGAGGCAGATTAGGAAAGATCTGTATCAGTTGTTTTGAGTATTGGTGGGGAAACACTGTATTTTATTCTACAACTTTTCTATAATTAGTTTATATTGTAAATGTGTACACAAAAATAGTAACCATACTACGGTGTTACCTGACATTTTCACAACATACTAAACATTTTTATTACCAACTTCCACAGATTTTATCTGAATTAAACTTTTTGTTTTTATAGTTTTAAAAAATATAATACAAAATTAATAGTATTTCATTCAGTACTGCAAGTAAATAAATGAGTACAAAGTATTAAAATAAAGTAACTGGATTAAGAAATTGTGCTATGCTTCAAGACAATAAGTATGTTAATCATTTTGGTAGGCAAAAAACAATCAGAAATAGTTACATAAAAAGTCTGTTTTGGAGTTAGAAATCAGTTGAAGGATCTAGACGGAGAATAAAAATAGTATCTCAAAGCTGCTGCCATGTGTGATGTAGAAGAAACTATAGGAAGCAGAGTCAAAGAATACCATCAAAGCCACCCAGATAATCTAAAAAATACAAACAGGAAACAATAAGAGAAAAAAAGGAATGCTAAGTTCCAAAGACCAGCAAGAATTAGGCCTGGAGCTGTGTCCAAGCCAAAATGTATATCTAGAACTGTCTTTTAAAAAATAAATGAAATCCCATAGCATTAATTCATGAAAAATGTCCAAAAGCCATTTAAGGTGGTTGGGAAAAGAAAAGAAAAGAAAAGAAAAGAAAAGAAAAGAAAAGAAAAGAAAAGAAAAGAAAAAAAAAGAAAAGAAATCCTTACGTGCTTCAGAGTTTGGATTTACCTCCCACCTATATTTCTTAGTATCTATTTGACATTAATTAACTTAAAAATTTAAAGTCTAACACAAAGTAACTTACAGTTTTGTGTGGAGTTTAAATGAGTTAAAAACAAGACCAATGACTGTTACGATCCCATGCAAAAAATCACATTTAGAAATCCATGTTTAAAATAAGTCTGCAAAAATACAGATTACCTGAAATACTAGAAATTAGTTAACTTTGAGAAACACTAAAGACACTGAAAACAGAAAACTAGATTTCCTTCAGAACACCAAAACCTGGGGTTGTTCTTAAAAGCAGCTTGTGCAACTGTTAACTTGGAAAAATAAGTGATACTTATTTTAAGTAGGAAAAATATGCGATACTTATTTTAAGTTTTATTGAAGAGAAAAAAAGATTTTGCATAGAGTCTCAACTTGACAGGTCAGAATACTGGGCTGCTTTCTAAGATGGACAATTCTATTCACTGTTTCAGGGTAAAGAAAATCAGTCTTACGCTTTTTTAATATTGGTTAATGATTTCTATAAATAATACAAACAAGACCAACAAAGGAGATGCCTATCTATCAGTGCAGGATGAAATTCTTAACCAACTGTAAAAATGAAAAAATCTAGTAACTGATTTGATAAATAACTTTGTAAATAAATAGGCTTAAGACATGATCCGAATGGAAACTGTACAAAATATATATGTGTTTGGGGGGGGGGGGGAATTTAGCTAAAGATGTAAAGTTGTTCACAAAGCTATTATTGGTTGCATTTTGGCTATGGTATGTTATATAAGCAGCAAGGAACTTATGGTAAGCGAATTTAGAAGACAAATATTGATCATCTTTGTTCTGAATTTTGTAAAAAACCAAATTATTCCAGGGATTATTCAAGAAAGGGAAGGAGTTCATCTTAATTGGGTATTTTACTAGCTGACTGTGGTGATGCACACCTGTAATTCCAGCACTTTGGTGGCTGAGGCAGGAGTATGGCCACGAGTTCAAGGCCAGTCTGGGCTATACAGTGAGATCCAAGTCAGTCTGTACTGCACTGTGACTATGCCTCAAAAAACCACATACATACACACACACACTTGGACATTTTAATAACTGTGTTAGGTATAGCACCTGCCTAGCATGCATAAGGCTGAGACTGATTCTCAGCACAGGTACACAATAAGGCATACACATTAGAAGAACACATAAATAGAAGGTTCACATATATGCACAATAGAAACATATACATACAACAACTAACACACAATAAGAACAAAGAACAATGAAAGAAAAAGTCACTGTATCAACAACAGATGAGAAATTTTTTCTTACTTTTTATAGGAAAACTAGCATCAAGTTATTTTAACCACTACATTAATTTTTTTTAAATGGCACATTCAGTAAAATAATAGCTGTTTCTTAAAAATCCAAATGAATTACTCAAATCCATCCTAGGAGTAGAAACTATTAAACCTAAGTGGCTTAAACAAACCTAAGTGGTTTAAACTTTTCAAAGATGGATTAAGTAGAAAACTTAGGATATTTTATGTTTAAGCAACAAAAATCACTAATATATGTGTCGTTAGTATGTAGCTTCCAATAAAATTGGAAAAGCAGTACACAAAAACAAATAGAATTTTGTTCTATTTATTTTTATTTAGTATTTAGTGATTTTATTTGAGGCAATTTTTTACCTCTCCCAAAGGATATTTATTCCAAGACACACTGCAGCATGTTACCATCAGCACTACCAGCCACTGACTTTTTGAAACATAATTTGTTATTTGTGCCTCCTGAATGTTCTTCATGGCACCAACCCTTAAGCCAGTGCAAAGTGACTATCTGTGGCAATGTATTCACCACAACTGCCAGTTGTTCTGGATCTCTCTTTGAATCGTTTCTCTAAAATACATTTCCCTGAAAATGTGGACTTTCTCTTTTATTCTTACAGTTTACAGAAGTTCCAGCAAAAGTGGCTACTCCTATTACTGGAATTTTGGTCCACATTTGGTTGACATCTACAATGTCTGTCAGAAATATACAAGTATTATTTTGAACTACATTCAATATAGTTTGGTGATTTGTATCATCATTTGCAAATCAACAAGTCCTGTTTTAGCCTAAAAAAATCAAGTATCAGCATGACTATACACTGGAGAGGGAAATATGGGTTTCTGATTATCAAAAAACTGTCATCAACGAGCTACAGGTTATTTGGAAAATGTGACTGTTCGACCCAAACTCTGCTGCCAATTTTTTAGTGTAGCTCAGCTTGGTTCTACTCATTCTGACTCACATACCACAACTTTTAGCCTCTCCTTGGGTTTGCAACACGTTCAGATTAATCACAATGACTCCAACCCCCATTTCGTGTCACCTTCTGGTGTGCACACTGAATACACTGAGTCCTGCTGAAGCAAAAGCACTGTTAAGAACATAAGAGAAGTTCATTGTGCTCAGTGGACTTCTACGTGTCTGAATAAATTCTCCCTACTGAATATATGAGAAAAAAAATATATATATGACAAATTCTTCCACTGAACATAACTGTTCAATTGAGAAATATAACAGTAAAAATCCAAACAAAAGTTCTGACATGAGATGTCTAAGGTTCCCTAAAAAAAGTCACTTTCTTTCAGTGCTTGATAAATGTGTCAATTCTTGCCTTCATGATTTCTGATTTTAAAACTTGCTTCCTTCAATTGTTTCCCTATTCTATGGTGTAGTTTTTTTTTTAACCTGTTTCAAGATTGCTTCTCTTTAACTTTCAGAAATTTACTGATGATATGTCTTGTTATGGACTTCTTTAGTTTATCTTCTTTGGAGTTTACTAAGTTTGCTGAGTCTTCAAGTTTACCCCTTTTGTCAAATATGAGGAAGTTTTCAGTCATTCTTTCTTTGAGTTATTTTCCAGGTAGGTATTCCTTTACTTCTGAGAGATTTTTGAGGGCATGAATGTTAGGTCTTTTGTTATAGTTCCACAGGTCCCTGAGAGACTGTCATTTTATTTTAGTCAACTTATTTCTGTTGTTCAGATTTGGAAATCTCTACTGTGTCACTCAGATTACTGATTCATTTGTCTGTCTCTCCCATTCTGCACTTAACCCCATGTATTGAGATTTTTCAGCTCTCTATCTGGCTCTGCAAATTTTCTGTTTTTGCAGACTTTTTCTTTTTGTAAGACTTTCTGTTTTTTCATTTCTTTGAAGTAGAATCATAATTATGTTTTAAGCTTTTTAGGATAGTTGCTTCATAATCTTTATCACATGTTAACATTAATATGTCATTTTTGGTGACAGTCTCATTGTTGCTTTCATTTCAGATCTGCCTAATTTGCAATTGCACAATTTTCAAGCGAAATCTGGACATTTTGATTATGTTCTGAAAGTGTACATCTTCTTTAAATCTTCTAAGTTAGCTGGTTTTGTTTGGGCCTGCTCCATGGAAGGAAGGAAGATGAGAGGTGCCATTTCATTATTGCAAGGTGGAATAAAGTTCAGGTCCTTTACTCAACCTCCAGATACCAGAGATTGGATGGATCTTTGATACTTGAGTAGGATGAAGCTCTGGTTGACTACTATACCCTCAATGACAACTTTCTGGCTGAGGGTGGTATGAAGGCCTCACTGCTACTAGCCAAAGAGCCTCCACTGATAACCCTAGGGAAACAGAGAAAGGGTTGGAAACGAAGACATCACTGCTGGGCAACTGTGAAAGTGTTCATTCTCCACTAGGTCTCTTCCAACAGGAAAAAGCAAGCTCATCTCTTTTCTCCTACCTCCTAGGTAGAAGTGGAAGTCTAGGCTTCCCCCCATTGAACACTGTAGAAGGAAGGAGGGGTAGCTAACCATCTTGTGGAAATAAAAGCCTGACTGTAAATCTTAGTCTTAACACTAGACCTAGCTTACCCTGATACCATCACAGCTGGAGTGTTATGGCGCCTCATTATACCGGGTTTGAGGATGTGAGATTGAGAGTGATCAGGGTTTTTTTTTCCTATAGTGCTTAGGGTGAAATAGTACCCTCCCATCCTAGTATTTTGGTAAAGAGATCAGGCTTTTATTGGAGTTTTTCTATCAGTACCCATTGGCGCATGTGGGTTACTAGGATTTTCAGCTCAAATTATGGACTAAAGATAAAGAAAAGTTGGAGTAGTTCATCACTGTGTCATTCTTTAGGTCTGGAGAGTTCCACCTGCTGCTTTCTTTTTTCTTTTTTTTTTTTTTTTTACCGGTACCAGGGATCGAACTCATGACCACGCGCTTGCAAGGCAGGCGCTAATGTCACTGAGCTAAATCCCCAGCCCCCTGTTTTCTTTTCTCTACTGTTCACTAAGTTTTATGTATGTTTGGGAGTTTTAGCTGAACCTATCAGGAAGAACAGCTTATCAATTCTATCTTCCTAAAAGTAGAAATACTTTTGGTCCCACTTTTAATTGTAAAACTGTACCACATAACATTAATCTAATTGTAACCCTTTTTTCCCAGAAACTTATCAAAACTGGTAGAAGTATGATTTTTGAATATAAATCATGCAATTACTCTAATCTGATACTTTACCAAATAATTTGTTCAATTTCTGACATCTTAAAATCATGGTTCCTAATTATGCTTTAATTAATTATGCCAACAACTACTTATGAGAGAAATATCTATTTGTTGAACTAGGTAATCAAATTGTCATGTGTTAAAATTCAAGATGTAATGAAGTATTTAAATTCTTCATAAAGCTTTCAGTTTTTAGAAGCCAAAGTCCTACTCATCTTTTAATAATTCTAAATTGTACATTTAGAATTACATCACTGAAATAATTCTATAATCAGTGGATCTTATAATCAGTGATATCTTAGATACTGGCCAGATACTGGCCAGATGGAAGACACAGCATGACTGCCACTGTCATTCATATTTGAAATCAGTCATAGCTACCATACTTTGCAATTCAGTTCAGTTATATGCACTGCAGCATCACTTAAGTTGAGCTGAAGTGCTATTTAAGAGATCTTACTGGATATTGTCTGAAAATGCTCTGTTGATATTTTTTAATAATATTTAAAAGGCACCCACATCAAAAGCTGCAGAAGATATTATCAGTCACTTTGGAAAAAAAACCCAAAGCAACAGTAGAGAATTATTAAACAACACTGTATCAATGTAGTTTAAATGACACAAAGAATAATAGTGTGTGAGAAGAAAAAATTGGGAAATAAAAATCACATAAACTTTTTATTAATGTTTTAAATTCATAAACAATGTACTCTGCTAGAATCATGACATTAGATTTGATGAAATCCAGTTGGTATATTATAAAACAAACCCAAAATATTGCTGTCTTCCTATTGTATCTTTCCATTGGCCTCTCAAATCAGACCAACCTATAGTTACATTCTATTACACTGTCTCTTTGTTCCTTTTCTAATTCTGCTCTTTAAATCCCGTAACAATTTAAACAGAATTATTTCCTCAATTACAAAGAAAAGGAAGGCTGAATAGTAAAAGTAAAGAACAAAAAAAGACTGTCTTGGTTGAAACCCTGGTTCTGCCACTTTTGTGTGTGGTATCTATCTATAAAGTAAGAATTATTACTATAGATCCATTATCCTTCTTTCCAACCCCAAATGGAAAACATTCTGTATTTACAAAAGCAACATTATATATTACACCTTTACCAAATCTAGGAAGCACTCCATAACTAAACACACTAATATTTTTATTAGAACTAAATTTGCTATTATGCGACAAGATTACAGATAGCTTTATATCAATTCTAGTTATGGTTTGCTGTCATCTGAGCCTACCCAAAACTTATCATTAAAGCTCTTCAGAGTTTGGAATAATGAATGTAGGGATGGTAGTAGTAGTCCATTTCCAAGTGATTATTAGGATGGCTAAAATTATGTTAAAGGACCTGGAGCAGTAAAAAAGCATGTTAACACTCATTGACCATTAGCTATTATCATTACCACAACCTTTTATTTTTCTGTTTATGGTTAATAACTATATCCAGTCAATCATACCAATCCTTCTCAAGTTTACTGTACAAATTTTTTTTTTTTTTACTGATCTATACTTCTTCACTGTCCTGGCACTCTTGTTCAACTCCTTTAACTTGTCAAGGATAATCTTCCTAAAAAAACAGATTGAATGTCATCACTTCCTTAAAAATGCATCCTCACTGAAAGGACAAATTCAGCACACTGCAACTCTAAGATGGTCTTTTACTTAATGCAATCTGGCTGAGTAATTACTTGGTAGTAATAACAAAACTATTACACTGGGAAATAAAAAAAATCACATATATGTAGTTAACACAATCACTTCAATATATATGACAGATGTGTAACAATTTAGTCATTCTTCAGTGAAGGCCAGAACTCTTCTTTGGATAACGTCTCCATGCTGCCTTTTTTACATAAACTGTATCTGTAATGCCTTATTGAAGATTTCAAGGTACCTTCAGTGTGAAGAATAAACTTGAAATTAATATGCAAAGCAATCTCCTTCTAGACTTTTTTCCAGTCTTTTAGTTTTCTCACCCACAGCTAATAGGCCTTGCCTTTGCATCTTTCCAAAGTATTCAATGTAGTTATCACAGCAAAAGCTTCTTTTTTGCACTTTTTATTTGTTTGGAGGCCACACAATTAAATTACACAATGCTAACAGCCATTAACAGGCTGAGAACACATTCAAATAACTTTTTACAGGCTTGCAATCCAAATCATGGAAAAAGGAGTCAGTGAACTTGGTAGTAGTCTATTTGCTGCAGTGTTCTGTGTATCAGTCAGTATGTTTTAACAAAGACAAAGTAAACAGAAGTTAACACAGTAAAGGCCAGTTAAAAGAGTCTTTCTGTATGTTAGACTTTCCTAGGCAGCTAGCTCCCAACCCTTGAAGGCAAAAACTCTGATTACTATTTAATGTAGCCGTTAATATTACTTCCTCTAGAATCTCTTTTACTTGGTCTCAGCAGAATTAATTACTTCCTCATCGTTCCTGATATATTTGCTGGTCTACTTACTCTACCAAATATTGAGTTGATTGACTTGACATGTACCTATAAGCCAGACAGAAATTAAGTTGCAGTCTTTTTTGTATCACAGTGTTGAACTCTGCTATTTGAGATAGTTAAGACATAATGGAAAAGTAGATCAGCATCTAAGTCTCAAAAATGAAGATTCTGTTGTAGTTGTGTTTAAAAAAAAAAGTACTGATAAATATTCTTACAAATTTCCTTTAAAAACTGAATGAGAATATATGTAAGAACATGATCTTTATAGTTTGGGCAAATATATTTAATTATTATCATAGTAGGATATTATATTATATTTATTTATTTTTGGAAACAAGGATTAAACTTATGACCTCACGGCTGCCAGGCAGGCACTTGTGCTGCTGAGCTAAATCCCCGGCTTCAGGATATTTTATTTTTAATAAAACTTCAGTATTTTCACATTAGATTCAGCTTCCCCTTCTGAGATTTCTCAAAATGCATGATCTATTCTGAATTTGTTAACAAAGTATCATTCTTGATAAAAAAAATATAAAATAAAACAGAAATTTGCCAACTTTCTTGTGGTCTAACTACCCATCAATGTAAATATGAGAAATGACTACTCAGTCTTCTGTCCCTTCCATCTAGATAGGAGCACCCTAAAATCAAAAGATGGTAATTTTCTTTGCTAAATAATGCAGGGAAACCAAGAAAATATATTTTTCACTAAAAAGTGGTGACTAAAAATTACTGAATAAACAGTTACTTTATCTATCAATTAGCAATTATAAATATGTGCCATATATTGTACAAAGCATCTTACCACATTCAATATAATCTTTACAATAATCTTATGAAGCCGGAACACATTTATATTGTCATTGAGTAAATAGAAGCCAGTAATTTATTCAAAATTAACAATAATTTCTTATAAGATTTAATCAGACTTCCATGATTCCTTAGCTTCAGCTCTTAACCACTACTGTACATTAAAATGTTTCTTGTGGAGGTGGGGGAAGTTTATCTTCTTAAATTTGGAAAGCATTTCTGAAATTCATATTTTTAACTATTTTGAAAAGCGTCAAAAATAACTATTGAGCTTCAGGCAGGAGAATCAGGAGATACAAAGACCATTAAACAACATGCTTAGTTCATTTAAAGGTAGAGGAAGAGGACGAGTGTGGCTACAGTGGAAAGCACACAGAAGAGAACAGGACAGAGGCAGAGAGTCAGCGGGGCAAGTAGGAAGCAGATCACACCCTCAGAGGACAGCAGAACTCCAGTTTTTGTCTTGAGTGCAGCAAAAATCCCTTAGAGGGCTTTGAATAAAAATTTGATGTTATCCAGCTTGAAATGTTTTAAAAGGACATTCTAGCTGTTACAAGGAAAACAAATGGAGGAAAGATGATAGTTATTCTTAGGAGGCAGCTGCACATAGGTCCAGTGAAAAACAAGTGTCCAGGATCAGAGAGAAATAAAAGAGGTGATGAAAAATAGATATTGTCCATATTTTGAAGGTTGAGCCAAAAAAACATTAAGGATTCTTTTGGGTGTTTATGAAATAAAAGTTATAATGAAGGAGGTTGAAGACATAAGTAAGCCATCATGAATACTTAAGTTAACATATCCTTAAATAGCCATGTCTCTTAAAAATGAAATGGCAAGCTAATGAATCTTTTGTCATGCTGTAAATTAGACTAGGAAAATGTCACTGAATATAATTCTATAAGCATTTTATGAGATACAAAACCTGCAGCAGCAGTGACATTAAAATGACTGCAAACATAAAGAAAAACATTGAAGACACAAATTAACCAAATCTATTTTATACTATGAACTTTTAATATGGTACTAATTTTCCTCATACTAGATGCTACACTACACACACACACAAAATGAACATCTCTGTATTTTACTATGTGGCGATCTCTACAATAGATTAAGTTAAAAAAAAAAAACAAATTGGAGAAACAATGTGATGATATTCTATCACCTAAAAAGGGGAGAGGTTGGAATACAGTCTTGTTATGTAATTCAGGCTGGTCTTAAAAATCACTAGGTAGTCCAGGTTGGCCTTCAACTTGCAGCAGTCTTTTTGCCTCAGGCTCCTAAGTGCTAGGATCACAGGTGTCACATCACGCTTGGCTAGATTAGTTATTTTGAATAACATATTAAAAAAGGGAACTGAGACACAGTAAACTGTAAAAAAGTATACCAACAGAGTTTTGGAGCAAACAAAGTAATAGATCAGTTATTGATAATGGAACTTTTTTTTTTTAATTTTAAAGAGAATAAAATAAAACAGAACAAAGCAGAGCAGAGCAGAGTAAAAAAAATGCAAATAACACAGGATTTCAGAAAAAGACAGCAGGAAATCAACAGTGGCTACCATAATGTCTCCTGTTTTCTTCAAAACAGCTGTCCATATCTTCATACCTATTGAAATCAAATAATTGAAAACATCCTAAAACCAATCAAAACCAATAAAAGCATTACTGGCTTTCGAATCACAATGGTAGGAAATCATCAATGACTACCACTGTGTTTCATTTTCTTCAGTGTAGTTGGAACCTGGTATTTTTACACAAATTATAAAACAAAATTAAATTTTATACTCTGAAAAACAAATACAATTAAGACAATGAATCTATTTGCGTGTCTACTTCACAGTGTAACCTACAGAAAAAACTATATCAAGTGAAATGAATTCAATACAGAATAATGTATTACAATGACAGTATAACAAGCAGAATATACAAAGACAAAAAGTGCCCAAAACAAACAGAATCAGTCAAAACGAAAACTTCAAATTGCTTACAGTATTGTTACTGATGATAGTATTATTAAATTCATTCTATGTACATGTAATTTATGAAGTAAATTAGTAACCAAGTACTGTTTTAATTTTGCATTTCCTGGTAATACAAAAGGGAGAAAAAGTGATAAAAGATAAAAAAGATTAAAGAAAATTAAATTGTGCTGATTTTGAACAATGCCTCACCCAGTGGCATTCTTAGCACCCATTCAACAGAATGGCCCTTCTTGGAGAACAGTGTAATCCAAAAAATGGGCAGAAGATGTAAAAGATGTGTGTGGAATATCTTGCAATACTAGAAAGTAAAAAAGATGGTTTCATTCTATAATTTGGGCTGCCCTTGAGCTTACTACATAGCCTAGTGAGCCTCAGAATTGAGAGGATCCCTTTTGCGTCAGCCTCCTGAGTGCTGGGATTACAGACATGTGTCACCAACCCAGATCATCTTTTTTTTTTTTTTTTTTTTTTTTTTTGGGTGCTGGGGATCAAACTTATGACCTCAAGCTTGCCAGGCAGGCGCTTAGGCCACTGAGCTAATTCCCCAGCCAACCCAGATCATCTTAAGGTCACTTTTAAAACCACTTTATTTGGTCCTATCCCAAGGACTTAGATGTCAACTTGAAAGGATTCTCAGTGACCAAAGGATGACTGCAATGGATTGAAGCACACAAATATGCTGAAATACATGAAATTCTAATGTTATTACATTGAAAAAAGGCAAATATTCTCTGTTGAAGGTAGCAAACCAAACTCTCTCTCTCTCTCTCTTTCTAAGACAGGGACTCACTGTGAAGTTCAGGCTGGACTCAAGCTTACTTTGTAACCCAGGCTGGTCTTAAACTCACAACAATTCTCCCATCTCAGCCTCCTAAGTACTGAGATTACAGGTGTGTGCCATCACGCCCAGCTTTAAAAATCAGTACAGATATAAAGCCAAGAAATAAAGAATACCGTCTATCTTGTCAATAAAAATTGTATTATGTGTATTAACCAAATAGTAGATATGAGATGGTTTATGAGAAAAAATGAAAAAAAAAAAAAAACCCCAATGTGCTGCCCTGTATCTTTATCTGATTATTTACTTCAAAAGACTTGATTTTCAGTGTTCTGTAGATAGTAGTTTAAATTTATAGTTTATGTTTATACAGCTATAACTGATGGTTATGTACTATAATGATAAACTGAATATAGTTTGTTAGACAACATAATGTTAAACTGAATACAGTTTATTTGGTTCTAATCATTTGTCTTCTTTAGTACAGGTTTTGTGCCTTTATGTGAAATGATTGGAACTAGTAGTGCTTCAGATTTTTGAATTCTGGAATGTGTGTAATAAATCTTTCCTTGCTGGGGATTTAGCTCAGTGGCATAAGCACCTGTCTGGCAACCGAGGTTGTGAGTTCAATCTCCAGTACCAAAACAATAAAATAAAATAAAAAAACTGCTAGCCATGGATTTAGCTCAGTGGCTCAAGTGCTTACTTGGTAAGTGCAAGGTCATGCATTTCCATTCCCTGGTACCAAAACAAACAAACAAAAACACCTTTCCTTTCTTCATTTTGGGCAAAGGGAGTTTTGCCCCAGCAACCAGACAAAAGTAAAGAACACGGTACGTAAGTTTACCAGCTGAGTATCTTGAATCCCAAACTGCAAAATTTAAAGTCCTTCAAAATCCAAAACTGAGTTTCATGTTGCATTCAAAAAGTTTTAAATTTCTGAACACTTCAGATTAGGGCTGTGCAAGTTGTATGTCCAAAATCATACTATTTAATTTTATCTTTTATCTAAAGACAAAAACATCGACGCTATAATACTTTGGGAAGAATATACCTTGATGTGGTAGAGACAATTTTTTTTTAATTATTTAAAGAGAAAGAAACAACAACAACAACAACAAAAAAAAAAAAAAACAGAAAAAAAGGGTAGAAATAATACAGATTTACAGAAAAATAAACAGTAGGAAATCATTAGCTGATAAGTTACATATCATCATCTTAGAAATAGTTGTTCAGGTTACAAAATTAAAGCATACAAAGTGACATTCAAATAATGACACTGCCAACACTTCTGCTCAATGATCCAACAAAAACTTAGTAATGTAGTTATCAGTCCTACACACTTGTTTTTTATCTTAAAAAGGGTAAGATTAAACATCAAAACAGAACAAAATAGTTCATGAAGAAAGAATTTAAAGAAATACAGATTTCAAAGCAAGTCCACTGGAGATCTTCACTGCTTATCATATTGTCTCTAGTTTTCTTCCAAATATTTGTCCTTATCTTCACACACGTTGAATACATACTCCATATTATAGAACTAATCAAATCATTCCAGGATGATGAAGGCTTTTTAGGTCTTCAAGACCTGACATTGGGGAAGTCAACAATGACTACCATAATGTCTCTCATTCTCTTCATAGTAGCTGTCCTTATGCTTACGTATACTGAAACTGAATTTAAGAGACTAGACTTATATCACTTTGAACAGTGAATAATAGTATTGCTTAGATTTTATATCATGTTACAGAATTAGCATTGGGTTTCTTAGTGTCTCTTCTTCAGAGTATCTGTTCATTACATCGTGAATTATATAATCTGTTCCCATAAATAGTTTAAAAAATTCTTCCCATGTGTGAATTTCTATATAATATCTATCCTCTCTGTATTATAGGGAAACACAGATCATAACAAGACAACAAAACAAATTCCTAGAAAAACATGCAATGAAGAAGACACATAAGACCATAATATTAGGTGTTCTACCATGGTTACTATGCTTTCTCTTGTTATTTTCAATAGACTTGTCCACATCATCAGGCTTAACATAGTTAAGCATAATATTACATAGCTATTTTTATTTTTTTAAAATTTTATTTAAAAGGAAAAAGAGAAAAAACAAAACAAAGTGGTGTAAGGGTACAACTAATATAGAACTACAAAAAAAAAAAAAAAAAAAAAACCAAAACAGTAAGAAATCACCAGTTAATAGATTACACATTATCATCTTAGAGATAGTTGTTCAAGTCACAGTATCAAAGCATACAAAGTAGACATTCAAACAATGAGACTGCAAACAGTTTTGTTCAATGATCCAACCAAAAACATTAATATGGTCAGCTATTTAACACCCCTAAAAACACTTGCAGTTGTATCCTTTAAAGCACTTTTTTCCCCTCTCTTTTTTACAACAAAATTTACACATTTGGGGTTTTATTACTCCTTAGTTCTTATTACTTTACTTTTTTGGAAGAGAATAAAGTCAAATATGGCAAAACAAAGCTGTCGGTCAAAACCAAGGATAGACATAGCACATGATGTAAAAACAGAGTACAAGGTTATCAACAATGGTTACCATAATGCCTCTTGCTTCCTTAAAAAGAATTGTCTATCTCATTAGGTATTATAAAGTTGAACTAAACAGTACAGAATAAGACCAATAAAACCTAAACATTGTAAACATTACAGGACTTCCAAAGGAGATAATAGTCAAACCAGAATGGGCATCTTAGTGAATCTTATTGTCTTCTAAGTAGTTGCCTATATCCTCAAACTTGTTACCATCATAGAGAACAGAACAGAGTCTAATCAGTCAAACAAGATAGTGGGAGTATTACAGGACTTCAAATCAGGTTAACAGGAAATCAAAAAAGTTACTATAATATATCCTGCTAATTTTAAAAAATTTTTCCCTTTAATTAAAAAAATCATAAAAAATAACTAAATTTTTTTAATGAATAAGGGAGAGATTGAGATAAAAGAGGACATAACAACATAACAATACAGGTCAAAGCCTGACTGTTTCAGCAACCTAGTGCTTCACCACCAAATAACCCAACTTAATAGTAGTTACCATAGTGTCTTTTTCCTTGAAATATTTGAATATAACTTCATATACTACAGCTTCAAATATTTCCATATCAAGCAGCCCAGAATAAAGCCATTCCAACTAGTAAGTGAAAACTTTACAAGGCTTCAAGGCCACATAATGGGGAATCATGATTACCACATACTTTTATATATTTGAATCATTACTTACATTAGGGAAACTATTCAGTATTCACACATGTGAGATTGATTTATTTCACTTATGAGTATGGTCTCAACTGGGTCCATTTACTGATAAATATCTCAATGTGATCCTTCTTTATAGCTGAGTAATACTCCATTGCATAGAAATACCACAACTTCTTTATCCATTCCTCAGTTGATGGACACTTAGGTTGATTCCAAGATCTGGCGATTACAAATTGTGCTGCTATAAACATAGGTGCTCATATATCACTGTGGTATGATGCTTTCAGTTCTTCTGGAAATATGCTAGAAGTGGAATAGCTGGAACAAATGGGACTTCCAATCCCAGCTTTTTGAGAAATCTCCAGACTGACCTCCACAAAGGTTGTACCAGTCTACACTCCTACCAACAGTGCAGGAGAGTTCCTTTTACCCCACAGCCTCTCCAGCATTTGTTGTTCTTGGTTTTCTTGATCCTGGCCATTCTTTCAGGAGTGAGATGGAATCTCAGTGTGGTTTTAATTTGCATTTCTCTAATGACTAATGATGATGAACATTTTTTCATGTATTTATTTGCCATTTGTATTTCTTCATCTGAGAAGTGCGTTTTCATCTCAGATGCCCATTTTTGGATTGGATCTTTGAATTTTGGGGGTCTGAGTTTTTTTAATTCTTTATATGTTTTAGACAAGAGTCCCTTGTCTGAGAGAGAGTTCACTAAGATCTTTTCCCAGTTTGTGGGTTTTCTTTTCACTATGCTGGAGACTTCTTTTGACATGCAGAAACTTTTTAAAAAGAGGTGGTCCCAGTTATTGATTCGGGAAGTATTTCCCGTGCGGTTTGAGTTATGTTCATGAATTCTCTACCTACCCCTATGTCTTCAAGGCTTCTACCCAATTTGTCTTCCAATACATTTAGTGTTTCTGTTTTAATATTCAGATCTTTGATCTATTTAGATTTTAATTTAGTACATGGTGACAGGCTTGGGTCTAGCTTTAGTTTTCAGCAAATGGAGAGCCAGTTTTTCCAGCACCATTTATTAAAGAGACTGTCATTTTTCCAGTGAACCTGTTTGGCTCCTTTATCAAAGATAAGGTGGTTGAGTGTGTTTGTAGGTGTGGTTGTATCTTCTAATCTATTCCATTGATCTTTGGCTCTGTTCTGATTCCAGTACCATGTTGATTTTACTATTGTTGCTTTGTAGTATAACTTCAAGTCAGGGATTGTGATGCCTCCTGCCTTGCTTTTGCTGCTTAGAATTGCCTTTGCTATTCTAGGTCTCTTCTGGTTCCAGATGAACCTTAGGAGTGATTTCTCTAGATTTATAAGATATGTTGATGGTATTTTTTATTGGGATTGCATTGAATCTGTATAACAGTTTTGGGGGAATGGCCATTTTCACAATGTTTGTTCTTCCTATCCATGAGGAAGGGATGTCTTTCCATTTTCTGAGATCATCTTCAATTTCTTTTTTCAGTGTATTATAATTTTCCCTGTATAGGTCTTTCACTTCTTTCGTAAGAGTAATTCCTAAATACTTCATTTTTTTGCTTACTAGTGTGAAGAGTGTGGTTTCGCTTATTTTCCTCTTTGTGATTTTGTTGTTAGTGTATAGGAATGCTATGGATTTCTGGGGATTGATTTTGTATCCAGCTACATTACTGAATTTATTTATTATATCTAAGAGTCTTTCAATGGAGTTTAGGGGGTCTTCTATGTAGAGTATCATGTCATCTGCAAACAATGATAATTTAACTTCTCTTCCTACCTTTACCCCTTTTATTTCTCTCTCTTGTCTAATTGCTCTGGCTAGTACTTCCAGTACTATATTGAATAGGAGTGGTGATAAAGGACATCCTTGTCTTATGCCTGATTTTAAGGTAAAGGCTTTCAATTTTTGGCCATTTAATATGATGCTGGCTGTTGGTTTTTCATAAATGGCCTTTATTATATTGAGGTAAAGACCATCTATTCCAATTTTCTGTAAAGTTATCATGAATGAATGTTGGACCTTATCGAAGGCTTTTTCTGCATCTATAGAAATGATGTGATTCTTACTTTTGGCTTTATTGATATGGTGGATTACATTTATTGATTTACATATGTTGAACCATCCCTGCATGCCTGGGATGAATCCCACTTGGTCATGGTGTATAATTTTCATGATGATTTGCTGCATCCTATTTGCCAATATTTTATTGAGGATTTTTGCATCTGTGTTCATTAGGGAGATTAGTCTATAGTTCTCTTTTTTTGTTGGGTCTATCTCAGGTTTTGGTACTAGAGTAATATTTGCTTCCAGGAATGACTTAGGAAGGATTGCTTCCCTTTCAATTTCATTGAATGGTTTGAGGAGTGTTGGCATTAGGTCTTCTTTGTATTTCTTGTAGAATTCTGCAGTGAATCCATCTGGACCTGGGCTCTTCTTTGTAGGTAAGGACTTAATTACATTTTCAATTTCATTAATAGAGATTGGGTTATTCAGCAGTTTTACATCCTCTTGATCTAGTTTTGGTACTTCATATGTTTCTAAGAATCTGTCTATTTCTTCTGTGTTATCAAACATTTGAGAGTACAGGTTTTCAAAATACGTGTTGATGATCTTCTGTATTTCTGTAGTGATTTCACCTCTTTCATTTCTTATTGCATGAATTTGAGCTTTTTCTTCCCTTTTTAAAATAAGGTTGGCTAGGGGCTTATCGATTTTATTTATTCTTTCAAAGAACCAACTCTTTGATTCGTTGATTCTTTGGATTGTTTTCTTAGTCTCTATTGCATTGATTTCTGCTCTGATTTTTATAATTTCCTCTCTTCATTTGGCTTTGGGCTTGATTTGCTCGTCTTTTTCTAGCTGTTTGAGGTGTAGCATCAGGTTATTTATTTGTATTCGTTCTGTTTTCCTGATGTGGGAACTCAGTGCAATAAAATTTCCTCTGAGGACGGCTTTCAATGCATCCCACAGATTCCGGTAAGTTGTATCTGCATTTTCATTTTCTTGTAGGTATTGTTTACTTTCTTCTGTGACCCACTGTTTACTCAAGAGTGTGTTATTCAGTTTCCATGTGTTTGTGGGATTTCTGCAGTATCTTTTATCATTAATTTCTAATTTCAAAGCGCTATGATCCGATAACATGCAAGGGATGATTTCAACTCTTTTGCATTTGTTTAAATATGTTCTGTGAGCTAATATATGGTCTATTTTAGACAATGACCCATGTACTGCTAAGAATGTGTATTCTGATGTTGTTGGGTGGAACATTCTGTATATGTCTATCAATTCCATTTGTTCACAGGTGTGATTCAGTTCTGTTATTTCTTTGCTCATTTTCTGTCTGCTTATCTGTCCCTCGGTGTCAATGGCATATTAAGGTCTCCTGTTACAATTGTGTTACTGATAATTTGAGTTTTCATTTCTGTTAATAGTTGTTTTATATAACTGGGTAATCTGGAGTTTGGTACATATATATTTAAGATAGTTATCTCTTCCTCTTGGAGTTTTCCCCTAACGAGTATGTAGTGACCTTCTTTGTCCTTTATGGTCATTGTTGGTTTAAAGTTCACGTTGTCTGCAAACAGAATGGCTACTCCGGCTTTTTTTTGGATTCCTGCTGCATGAAGTATTGTTTTCCATCCTTTGACTTTCAGTCTGTTGAGTATCCTTCTGGGTTAGATGGGTTTCCTGTAAACAGCATATGGTTGGATTTTGTTTCTTGATCCATTCTGCTAGTCTGTTTCTTTTGATTGGTGCATTGAGACCATTTACATTAATGGTTATAACTGTTATATGCTGGTTTATTGTTGACATGTTATCTCTCTGCTGTTGCATCTTTATCTTTCTATTGTTTAATTACCTGCTTTACAGCTTTTAGTGGAGTTTTTTATTTCCTGTATATCTCTGTGCATCTGCTTTATGTATTGTTTGTTTCTTATATTGCTCATCTAGGCATTGTATCTTTTTGTTTAGTTCCTCCAATTTTTTAACTGTGTTTTCTTTAGATATATTCAGAATCTCTTTCATTTCTTTTATCATTTCTTCTTTTACCTGGGAGATTATTTCGAATTTGAATTCCTTTAAAGCTTCCTGGAGTTGCTTGTTAATTTCAGTAGTTATTATGTCCGATATTTGAGGTGAATGGCATATATTTTCTTCTATATACATTGCTCGTAGGGTTTCTTGAGATGGGCTGGAGGTTTGAGGTTGTAATTTGGTCTTTCGTTTTGTCATTTTCCTATATTTCTGTGTTTCAAGTGTTATTTGAAAGCTTCCTCAGGGTCTGTTGGAAATCCACTTCTATGTTCGCAGCTCCTGGGACTCTCACACCCAGTTCCCCCAAGCTGCTGGGCCTCTAGAACCAATGGCCCTCTTCTGCCTGTTTAGAACTCCGTAGTTCCAGATAAGCTGGGCTCTAGGGACACTGTGCACCCGCCTGCTTGCTGGAAGCTCCACAGTTCTCCAAGTGCACCCAGAACGGGGAGGCGGATGTAGATGCCTCAGACCCACTTTAGCCACTTCACTGCATCAGGAAGCCTGGAGGGTCCCGAACAGTCTGAGCTTGGGGCAGAGTGCACTGGGCACTTACCATAGGCCGCGGGGCCTCTGGAACTGGTGATACTTGCCTGCTTGCTGAGATATCCACGGTCCTCCAGACACACGGGGAGGCAGATGCAGGGGCCCCAGATCCGCCCAGCCCTTCCTCTGCACCCAGAAGGTGCAGGAGTCCCAAATAGGCTGGGCTCTGGGGATAGTGTGCGCCCAACTGCTTGCTGGAAACTCCACAGTTCTCCGAATACAGCTGGAATGGGGAGGCGGGTGTAGATGCCTCAGACCCACTTAGCCACTTCACTGCACCTGGAAGCCTGGAGGGTCCGGAACAGTCTGGGCTTGGGGCGGTGTGCACTAGGCACTCACTGCAGGCCGCAGGGCCTCTGGAACTGGTGATGCTCGCCTGCTTGCTGAGATATCCACAGTCCTCCACTACATAGCTATTTTTATAAAAACACACTTTGAAGACATTGTAGGACTTGAAAGCGGTTAATAATCAAAACTGGTATGGGTATCTTTTACCTCTTGTCATCTTCAGAGTAGTTGCCTTTACTTTTAGACTTGATAGTATCAAGCATACCAAATTCAAATAAAATCAGCCAAGGCAAAACCGAAGTCTAACAAAGCAGATTCAAATAAGATCAGTCATACTAAGACAATGTAAGTAATACAGAGTTTAGTTTAAGGAAATTAAGGATAGTTACCATGGTGTAACCTGTCATTTTTGGGTTAGATGTCTGTGCCCTCAAATCTGATATGAGTGGACAGACCAGAACGAAATGAAATCAAACTAAACAGAATGATAAGACTACTGTAACTTTTAAATCCTGATACACTATTAACAATGACCTCTGCGTTCCTTTTTTAGGCTATTTTTCATCTTTCCCCTTCTCAGGATGCTTTGTATGTTTTGTGTCCCACTAGTCCCTTAGATTTTAGATTTGGGGGCCACCTGTTGTCTATCTGAGTGTTGCTGAACATTTTTACCTCTGAGCTTGATCTTGAGCTGTACTCCTTTACTTACTAAAGTCATATGGTTTTCCTTCCTTCCAGCTGTGTAGTTCTACACTGACCAAAAGTGTCATAGCTTTCCAATCTATCTGTAGGTGCTGGATGAGTTGTCCCTATTTCTCTCTGATTTCCTGTCACATATAGCTTTGCTTTCTCATCTTTGACTTTCAGTTTATTAATCCTCTTTCGGGTTGAAAGAGGATTTACTCTTCAGAGCATCTAGATGTAGCCTGCCTCCTAATCTACTCTGCCTGTTTTTTTTTTTTTTTTACTTTAGTGTATCAAGGCTATCTATATTAAAGATTATAGCTTACCGTCTCTGTCTCATGTCTGCTATTCTATTTTACTGCTAAAATTTGTCCACTTTACTCCTTCATTCCACTGTCTGCCCCATTCATTGAGGCCTCTCTGCCACTGTTGCTGGAATCTTGATATTTTTTCCTTTCTCTGTCTGGAATATCCTTTAGTATTTTTTTTAGGGTTGGGTTGGTGGCCATGGACTCCCACAGTTCCTCTTTGTCTTGGAAACATCTTATTTCTCCATTAATTTTGAGAGAGAGTTTTCCTGGGTACATCAGTATTGGTTGCAGATTATTTTCTTTCAGGGCTTGGACTATTTTCCTCCCAGGCTCTTCTCAATTTGAGAGTTTTTGTGTTGTTAAGTCTGTTGTTATTTTGATAATTTTTCTGTTGTAGGTAATCTGCTTCTTTTCCCTGGCTGATTTTAGTATTCTATTCTTTTGGTGGATTTCTAGAATCTTATTGTATGTCTGGGTGTAGATCTGTTTTGGTTGTAGGTGGCTGGAGTTCTGTATGCCTCATTTATCTGAATATCATTTCTTTTTCCTATGCTTGGGAAGTTTTCCTTTATTATCTATGTGAATATTCTTTGTAGTTCATTTTTGGTTACTCCTGCTTCTTCACTCCCTTGCTTTATTCTTAAGTTATGTATCCTTTTGTCATCTTCCAGGCTTTGAATTGTTTCTTTCTGGTTCCTTGTTATTTTTAAGAGATCTTTTCTTTGGCGATCATGTATCATAAATCTCTCTTCAAGTTTCAAAAGGCTAACTTTAGTTTTTGTCAAGGCATTTTGCCAGTTTTCAATGGAGTTTTTAGTTTCCTGGTAATCTCTTTGGATCTGTTTCATGTATTCTAGGTTATGTTTAAATTCTTCATCAAAGGTTTCTCTTTTTTTTCTGATTCCCTCCATTCTTCCATCTGTGTTCTCTTGGGAGGGGTTTATCATTTTTTTAATTAATCTTTTTATATTTTGTCTCGCTTTCATCAGAAGTACAGTTTTAAATTCGTCTATGAGGTCATGAAGGTATTTCTTTATGTCTGCTGATGCTGTGTCTAGTATTAGATGGTTATTGCACTGGTGCTCTTCTGTGTTTACTTCTCCTGGGCTTATTTTCCCAGGCTCGGCAGCTGGAGATCTTTTTTATTTCTATCTCTTGTCATGTTTCTGGTTTCTTTCAGACTGGTGTGCCCTGGGGGTCTCTGGCCCTCTCCATATTGCTTAGGGTCTTTCCGAAGTGTACTGACTGGGGTTTTGCTGCCCTCCCCAATTTGCTGTTATCTGAGGTACATGCAGGGATGCAGGGACGGTGCAGGCTAGCTTCAAGCCTCTGAGCCAGTCAATCCACAAGTTAGGCTGTACCTTGTAGACATCACAGAGTTGTGACAATTTTGTACCTGCTTGTTGAGTCCCAACCAGTGGTGTAGCTCCGTCCCAGCAGACCTGGCCAGTTCTCTCTGTATCAGGTGCACCTGATTAACATCACCACAGTGATGGGCTCCAAGATGTCCTCCACCAGTCCTCTCTGCACCATGGGCAACTATCTGAGGTCATCGCTGTGCCGGGCTCTGCCCAATTCTAAGATGTCCTCCAGCCAGCGACAGCAGCTGCGGGACCCAATCCCTAGAACTCCCCAGGAATCAATGCAGTTCTTCCTCTTGGGTCCACTGCACACTGCACCGCGTGTCTTCACTGTGCTCCCAGCACAGCATGGATTTGTCAGAAAACTGCACAGTGCCCCACTTCAGAGCCCAGGTGTATGGTCCTCTCACAGTCTCCTCCAGCACAGCTGGGTGGCTCTGGCTGCTTCACGGGACCCCAGGTACCAATTTCCAGCACTCATTGAGAGCCAATATAGCCCTTCCCCTTGGATCCACTGCTCAATGCACCACGTCCTTCTGTTAAGGGCCTGGGATTCGCCAACTCCTGTTATCGGCAGCTGTGGTCTCAGCGCGACTTTGGATTCTCCGGGCACGCCAGTACAGCGTGGAACAGGTCTCAGTGAGCATGTAGGGTTTCCGCTCTCCACCTGTGCTTTTCCTTCCTCTTCCTAGTTTTATTTTTCCCTTCAGTTACCACCTTGGTTAATAAGAATCATTATCCAATTGTCTGTCCCTCTCCATGTTGTCATATTCTAGCATCTGATCTGATTTCTCTGCAGAGACTCTCCATCCAGCCTCCTAGCAAGTCGCCACTTTTTTTAGAACCAACAATTTTATACTGCCTATACTAATTTACTAGAGCTACCATAACAAAATATCATAGACTGGGTGGATTAAACAATAGGAATTCATCTTCTCACAATTCTGTAATATAGAAGACTAAAATTAATTACTTAATAGGTTTGGGTTCTTCAGAGCCTCTCTCCTAGGCTGTTTCCTGGTTCATCCCATCCTCTCACTGCAAAGAGCATTGGTGTTTTCCTGGCTAAATCTCTTCTTACAAGGATAATAGTCAGACTGGATTACAGACCATCCAAACAGCCTCATTTTAATTTAACCATCTCCTTAAAGACACTACAATATTGAAATATTGATCATATATGTTATATGTGTCATATCAAAATGCAGTCATGTTGAAAGATACTGAGGGTTAGGGTTTCAATGTATGACCTTTAGGTGACACTATTCAACTTGTAGCCTGCTAATTCAACATACTAAAGGAACAAAATGATGTTAATGCAGTATATTTCAGTATCTGACTGATACAAAGTAGGGGAATAAGTATTTATTAACTATATGATTTTTAAAAGGTTAAAATAATGGTTGTTTCAAGAATGAAAACTTCACAACAGCATTTCTGAAAACAATGCACATGCTAAGTACAACTTCAAACTCCTCCAAACTAATCTCATATGTATCTGTCATCCAATCCATTCTGGAAAAGGACATTATTTAAAAAAATTTTTGTTTTAGATTTCAATAACCATCTAACTTTTATAGAAGCTGGAAGGGCTTGATAGCAATTATTCTGGTGCGAGGTAAAGAATAACTCAGCTAGAATTTAACGCGCCGTCATTCACTATTTACTTCTCTTCTGTTAGTCTACAGACAGATATAAACTGTCTAATGCCTAGGGATCAAAGAGAAACCTGCAATTCTTTGGTTAACTATTTCCAACAGGTAAAAAAAAATAGAATTCAATATATCCTAACCATGCTCAAATCCTCAAAGTAATCAAATCTGGAATAATCAAATAATAGCACAATGGGACAAGACCATGTCAGCTGGGCAGCTCCGCAGTCACCCTGACTTCCAGTCATCTCCCTTGAAGATATGCAGAGTCAGGGTGCCCAACAAGCAGGGATTGTCAGGGTATCTGGGAATGGGACTGCTGCCTGGATGTTTCAGGGTTAAGCATCACCTATGGCAGGATATACTCTGCCAGGGCAGCACCAATAGCCAGCTGAGGACCAAGAGCACCTCAACCAGGTCAAAGGCCTTGACAACTATCTAATTTACTTTCCAAGTGCTGTCACAAAAACGTTACTGAATCAATTGCTGAAAGGGCATAGATGATAAAGAAATCCATAGAATAAAAAATAGATGACATCATCAATAGGCAATTACAGGAGACTTCCAGAGCAGCACAAATAAAGTGTTGAGAAACTATATACAGTTGAAGCAGCTGTACCCTGTGGGTTGACAGTAATGATGAAGAAACAATTCAACAACAAATCTTAACCTTATAACTGACAAGAAGAATTTCTCTCAGGTATACAGTTTTACTCTGACTTCAATTAAATGTTCCCATTGCCCTGGTCATAGTGCAAGACAAGCAGCTACAGAGTAAGATGCACTTTGCCCTGGTTCCCAAACTTGTGAAGGAGGAGGTGCTCTGGAGGAACTACTTTTATCTCCTCTCCCTGATAAAGCAAACAGTCCAGCTTATGGCTCTGGCCACCCAGCCTCAGGGCAGGAGCAGAAAACAACACTTGAGGGAATAACTTGCCTCTAACAGGTACATTCCAGGGAGGAGTCATCATTCAGGAAGGAGAAAAAGAACCACTGTAAAAATATTCTTAGCTTAGAGATATGAGTGAGTTTGTCCTCTCCTAGTACCATAAATGAATGATGGTATCCTAGCACAGAATGATTCTTTATCTCTTAAGGAAATTTTCACTTTTCTTATTGCCTTCCATCTGATCCAGTTTGCAATGTCTCCTTCAACCTTTTCCTTGCTGCCCCCTTTCCCCTTGTGTTCTCTCTCACTAGTCCTCTTCCCTTCATCTCTTTTCTATAAGTATTTTTATTACTATGTATCTGATGCACATAATTCTTTATATTCCTCTTCCTCCATTCTTCTATCTATTGGTCCCCTTCCAATTTTCAAAAGACCCATATCTCTGTTTTCTTTTATTTTCCTCTTTATTTTTGCTTTGGGTTGCTCATGACATTTACACTAATGCTTCTGATTTGTTTCACTCAATATTATGACCTCAGGGTACAACCATTTTCCTACGAATGATTTAAATTCATTCTTAATGGCAGAATATTATTCTATTACTTCTATTTTATTACACATCTCTTGCCTTTTCCTATGTGATCATTCTGAACCTTCTATCCTTCACTGACTCAGACTTCTCATCCTGTTTCTCAAAAACACTGTCATTAATCTTAAAAAGGACCTCAGCATAAATATCAAAAAGGAAAACTTACGGTACTTCTAATTTTATTATGACTCAAAAAACCTGAAATATTTCATATATTTCACAACGATAAATTCAAACTGTTACACTGATAAAACTCTAATCAACTTTAGCCAAAATACATCACTTTTGTTTGCATAAGTCCTATGAAACAAATTTCACTATCTTTCCTTCAAAAATTCAAAGTTACATTACTGATAATAATTACTGCTTATCCATCCTCATAAATTTATTGGTATGGTAAAGATGAGTCTGGCATGGTCATGCATACCTGTAATCCCAGCACTCAGGAGGCCGAGGCTGGAGGATCACTGCAAGTTCGACCAGCCTGGGGTACAAAGTGAGCTCAAGACCAGCCTGAACTGCACAGCTAGACCCTGTCTCAAAAAGACAAAAAATAAATTGAAAGAAATAAAGACAGACAGACAGAAAGAGAAACACAGACAGACAGACAGACAGACAGACCATTATCTGCTCTTTCTACCTAGGAAATGATGATGAGAGAAAGCCCCTTCAGAGGAAGTGTCACTACTAGGCTTCCCTTCTTGATATACAAAGAATATGGAAAAGATATTTTCTACCTTTGACCTATTTTAAATTTTGCCCTTGCATGAAAAAATACAATTTTGGAGTTGTGTCAATCATCTTGCAGCCAAGAAGAGACACTGCTAAGAATAAAGTCGAAGTCTGGGAAATTCAGAGGAAAAATGGAAAGATTCCATGCCCTGTAACCATCACCGAGCAACTTAATCAATCTAACCACTCTTCCTCTAAAGTACGTATTATCCGATACAACAAACCTCCTTATTTCTTTGGGCTATTTAAATTTGAGTATTCTGTACCCAGTTTTACAAACATCCTGCATAAGCCTGAAACTGCTACCTGAATCCAGGCTAACAATCAAAAGTGTATCTGAATAGCACATTTACTTCCACTTGAGGTGAGCTAAGAACCAAGCCCTACACATCTGGGGCCAATGGGCCACTAGAAGCATTTCCACTGTAATATTCATAGCGGTCAACTGATCAGTCATTTATTGGAATATAAGGTGCTCTCAGGCAAAGCCTCCATGCCGATGGCTTCTATATACATAATGTCTCAAAAAACTTTACATTATTGTTTTATAGAACTTGGCCCTTTCATTGATTTACAACCCTACCCAACTGTCCTATGAATTTTAATAGATTCTACTAAAAGTTTTGGGGTTAAAGCTGGCTCACTATACTATTTATAGTGGACCTTGTTTCATTCCCACTTTTGGCTTTCCCATGTTTGTGGGAACTTAATCTCCTAATTTTAGACAAAGAAAACCAGTAAATATCATTTGCTGCTTGAGAATTTACTGAAAGGTCTCTCATCCTCAATAAGCTTATGAGTCTCTTATGAACACATACAGCACTTTCTCAAAGAGACCTAAAGAAATAAAAATTTCTTCTCAAGGATAAATATGGGTGATATAAGATAGGATTTTCAGGTTAAGAGTGTAAGTGGTAGAATACATAGAATGTGTAAGCTTATACTTCGAATGTATAAGGCCCTCAGTTTGATCCTGAGTACCACAAAAATCAATCAATAGTGTATGATTTCATAAAGCAATCTTAAAAAAAGGTAAAAGAAAAAATACCTAAAGAGTTTGAGTTTTTATTTTCCTAGCGGAGATTAAGAAAGATAATGGTCAAAATTAATAAATACAGATCCCCCATTAAAATTGTATTGTGTTATCTGATCTTTCATGTTCATCAGTATTTGTTTTATGAAGTTGGGTGCACTGATATGTGGTGTGTATGTATTTATAAATGTTAGGTTTTCCTGTTGAATGCTTCCCTTAACCACTATGTAATGACCTTCTTTGTCTTCTGATCAGGCATGGTATATAACCCACTTTGCCTAAAATTGGGATAGCAATCTTGCTTTTTTCTGAATTCCTGTTGTATGCAATATTGTTTTTCATCCTTTGTTTTTTATTCTGTGAGGTTTTTGTGAATTAAATGTATTTCTTATGTAAAAAATATACTATTTTACGCCACATTTGATAGATCACTGCATTTAAGCCTCAAGACTCTTAGGAAATATTCATTTTATAGAGAAGAATATTAAGTTTCAAAAAATCAAGTCAATTTATCAAGGGCACACTGCCCAACAGTGGTATAAGGAACAGTCATAATTCACATTATTTGACTATAAGCCTAATTAGCTGCTCTTTAAGTATAGCTGAAGATAATGCATAATTATGTATTACTTTTCTATAAAAAGTGATCAAAAACTTCCACTAAGTAAGTGCATTAGTCAGTGATCCAGTTGCTGGAATACAAATCTCACCTTTACAACTTAAAGGAGGAGAGTTTTAATCTGTCTCCTGGCCTAGGATATTTATGCTGGCTCCAAGGCAGAATTATCACAGCGGAAGCACATGGTAGGGCAAAGCTGCTCAATTCAGAATAACTAGGAAGGGTCAGTGCCAGAGAAATAGGCCAGGGACCTTTTACCGTACCCGTGGTCACACCTCCATGATGCACTTCAGACACATGCTTTATTAATATATCAGGCATTTCTTAAGCCAATAAAGTTGGCAAATCAGGATTAATGGTTCCCATATCATGGAAAGTACAGAGATGAAAAACTTGAGGACTATGTGAATAATTTTGAGTAGCCACTGTTGTATTACAAGGACGAAGACTTCCTCAGCTTAAATATAAAGAAATGAAGACTCAAATTATTATAAGATGCAGTACATTAAGTGTCAGAGTCAGTAACAAAACTCAACTTACTCATTCTTCTGACTTTCAGGCCAGGACCTTTTCATTTCCCCCTACACTGTTTCCCCTTGAAAGTATCGTATCCTATCTCAATGTAGGCAGAGAAAGAAAACAAAATGTAAAGAAAAAATTGTGAAGGCTTACTAAGAGGGATTTATAATAGTTCCATGATGTGCAGTTTCACTTCCAAAGCTGCAGTTACCTGCATTCAGCTGTGGTTAAAAAATATTAACATTAGTCTTGATACTTTAAGAGAGCCCACAGAACTTGTACTACAATACCTTATATAATTCTTCTATTTTATTAACTACTGTTATTAATTGAGCCTAATTTATAAAATAAATTATAAATGTATGCAGGAAAATCATAGTGTGCATACATACACATATATAGAACACGATATTATTTTCTGTTTCAGTATTCACTGGGGATCTCAAACTGTACTCTCTAGGGAAAATCAGACACTAAAGCATGCAGTAGAACTCCAGTGTTCAATATTTATTAGATAATAAGCATTGGTATGAACAAAGAGACAACGAAAATACTTACGGGTCGTATATATAGAAAAAAAAAGAAAGTTAATGAAAAAAATTTCAAGATAGCTATACTTTCATGTTACGTTTTGAAGAATAAGATTTTCTGGGAAAATAAACACACAGCAATGGTAGTTGAGACTATAATGACTATTACTAAATGTTTTAAAAAACAAATTTTAAGAAAACAATCTTAAGAAAAACTAAGGAAACTAGTATGTATCATATTCTCCTGCAGCAGAGTAACTCAACTAAAAAATTGCTACTGATTTCTCCTAAAAATTCATCATTGTAGGATAGACTAGACTGCTAAATATTAATTCTAAAGTCTTTGACAGTACTGTATCTGTATTCAAAAGAAAAACTAGTGCTGGAGAATGTGTACAATTACTGATATTAATATAAAATATCAAAGGCTGAAGATAGTGCAAAGATAAGACCCGGCACTGTAAAATTCAATATTTGGACTCCTAATAACTATTTACTCTCTTTCTCAAGAAGCATAATTTTCATAAATTAAGGCAATACATGGATTCACTTGTAAGTCAGTAATAATGATTTCTATAAAATGGGAAATCTTTGTGAAAGGATAAAGCTAAAACACAGAACTGGCTTACTCTGCAATATCGAGATATCCACAGGAAGCAGCTGCATGTAGTGGTATCCAGCCTTCATTATCAGGTTGATTAATATTTGCTCCATTTTCTACCAGAAACTTCACCATATCAACATTGTCATCAATGCAAGCCTAAAAACAAAACAGAAAGCATGACTGGAAAAACTTACAATCATTATTCCAAATTTAAAAATTCCTGTTTTACAGATTTTTAAAATATAAACATTCTCTATAAATCAACCCGTAACTTTCTTGATTTCAAAGCCATCAAACGGATCAAACCTACAAACTAAATTGTAACAGTCCTTGCTTACATATACATACAATAGTGTGCATGTGACTATTTTCTTTATGGGAATTCAATTAAGAAAAAATATATATAAACTAAAGCAATAAAATTATAATTAACTATCAATCATAATCTCTTCAGCAGTCATTCCCAAAGTGTGATCTGCTGGATTTCTGGGGGGATGGCAATATCCTTTCAGGGAATTAAGGTTAAAATTATATTCAAAATGATTCTAAGGTATCGTTTTTCTCCTTTTTCACTTTGTGGACATGTATACTTGAAGATACAAAAGCAATAGTGGTAAAAGTACATACGCCTTAGCACAAATCAAGACAGTGACAGATAGGTATTGTACTGACCACTATACAAAGTTTTTAAAAGCTACTTCTACAAATGAATATCCTCAACAAAGCAGTGAAAATTATGAGTTATCAAATCTTGACCTCTGAATACATATCTTTTTAATATTCTATGGAAGATGGAAAGTGTACATTAAAACAAATATGACAGTTGTCTTAAAGAAAAGCACTTATTCAACAAGAATGCAAACTGACCTTCCTACTTTCTACATAATATTATTTTTATATTCTTTGATTTCTGGTAGTAAACAAAATGAATGTTTTACTTCAAAAACAACAACAATAAAACCCTAACATCCATATACAGCATGCAAGTAACAGTTGTTACCAATGAGAAATGCAAGCTTTCAAGTGGAAATGAATGTCATTTAAGGAAATGAGATTAAATAAATTAATAAAAAAAAGTTTAAAACCAGAGTTTTAATCTGCAATACAACCTGCAGGAACAAAAGCTCAAGCCAGGAGTGGTGGCATACATTTGTAACCCCAGCATTCAGGACGCTGAGGCAGGAGGACAGTTGTGAGCTCCAGACCTTCCTGGGTCACAAAGTGAGCTCAAGGCCAACCTGAACTGCATAGCAAGACCTTGTCTCAGAAAGACCAAAAAAAAAAAAAAAAAAGAAAGAAAGACTAAAGCTCATCTGGAATCTTCAATAATCTTCAATAAATCTTAAGACTATAATAGAGGTCCTGAGATAACATTTTGAGAAAGTTTTATAATAAATAAGGGAATTTTTATTAATACTGTGTCAGATAGGTACTTTATTAATTTTATAAATTATTATCCTCATAAAAACCTCTCTCTAAGGTACTCACTGTTCTCCACAATAGTTCCTAAGGTCACTAAATTCCAGGCAGAGAAAGTCCCTTTCTATTCCTTGACCAGGTATCTCAGGGCCTTTGTTCTTATTCTCCCTGGCAGGCATGCTCTGCCCCAGATGTAGGCATGCTGATCTGTTTTTCATCACACAAGACTTAAAGCAGATGTTTCTTCTCAGAAAAGGCTTTTCTGGGCATCTTTTAAAAAGTATTTTCTATTACTTTATCAATAATGTCAATATCTACAATTATTATATTTGCATTTATTTTCTAACTCTAGTAGAATGTAAGCTCCATAGTAAAGTAATTCTGTCTTACTCATAACCTGAATCAAACCTAAAACAAGGCCCGACACAGGGGAAAATTAACTGTAAAATATATTTTTTCAAATGTACTTTGACTATTCTCTTATCCATATTGTCAAGTTAGCATGATTTTTTGCTGTTCTCTAGTTGTATTCCCTGCTTTTTAGCTTTGCTGTCTTAACTCATTTTCACTCACAACAGTGAATCAATGCCTGCTCTGCAAGAAAAGACATGTACAAACTCTTCCCACCCTTTTAAGGCCTATCATGTCACCTTATCCAAGAAGTTGTCCAGCTAACTGGAATATCATGTTTTGGCATCTCACAGTGGCCAATATTTTCCACTATATTATGACTGTTTACATGCCTCCATGTCCTAAATCAAAAAAAATAGTTATTTACCTTTCATGGTCATTTTGACTTTGGAAAACAGTAAGAAGTCTCATGCTGCCAGATCCAGTGAATACAGATGAGAGCACACTGTAGCATTTTTACAAGCCTGTCTTTCTGTTGGATAGCACTCACAGCATCACTCACCATACATTTTTAAAATAACACCTCATAAAGACACAAAGCAGGTCTTCCAGAATAGCTTCAGGAAGTGGCAAGAATAATGGATAAATGTATTTGAACAAAGAGGGAGTATTTCGAGGGAAATTATTGGCAATCTGTCCTTCATTACAACACATTTTTAAACTTCAACATTCACATATATTTTGATCACCCCTTGTATATTATGGCTATGGATGTGAACTTTTTAAGTACAGTTCCCTAAAAGAAACTTGTATTACTTGATAAGTACAATAAAAACACTTCATACATGTTCTATGAGATAGGTTGTATTTATTGATATATATTCAATTTATTCTTGAAAGGCTTGATTATGATGATACAGTCCTTATGAGCTGATAGCTATCCCCTCTTTGAATTTTTAAAAAGTGGTTCTGGCTTTTGATTTAGTTCAGTGGCTCAAGGGCTTGCCTGGTAAACATGAGATCAGGGGTTTGATTCCTGGTAGCCGGTACACCCTCCACTCCCTGCCCCACAAAAAAAAAAAAAAAGCTGGGATTTAGCTCAGTGGTACAAGTACCTGCCTGGCAAAGCATGATGTCATGAGTTCGAACCCCATTACCCACCCCCCCCAAAGGTGGGTCTAATGTAACTGATAGATATTTATTATCTCTTCAGTTTATTCCCAAGAGATCTCTGTGGGAAAAGTATGCTTTTTTAAAAATGTACTTTTAAAAAATCAAGTTCATTAAGAATCCAGAAAGATATTTTTAAATACCTTAAAAATAAAGATGAGTGTGTCATTAAAAAGTGTTTCTAGCAGATTTTGCTACACATACATTTTTTCATCTAACCCTATAAAAGAGCCTTAAAACTTGCACTTCAACACCTGGCCACCTTCAGGAAAGGAAACTATTTTCTGTAAGTGAAAATACATCATCAACCAAAAATACGAATGGCAGAAATAAATAGTACAAGTAACAGATAAAACACAAACACTCCACAAAAAGAGTAGTTTTAATTAGGAAAAAGTGTGAAACTGGCTGATTACATAAAATGAATTGCCACTCTAACAGGAGCAATGCATAGATCAGTTAGTTTTGTCTGTATCTCCATTTTGCAAATGAAATCTTTCCCTAAATGGCAGTCTTACAATAAGGCCTTGCCTGGCCACTATGTATTAAAACTATAAAACTTCTACTATTTCTCCCCATAATATTTATTACCACAACATACTATACACAGTATTTCTGCTTATTTGTCTGTTTAACATCTATTTGCATGAAGGGCTGATAAGAACAACTCTTGGCTCTAGGTTCTTGTTCTGGCATTGTCACAAATTGTGGGGATCTGGGCAAGTAAATCACTTTGGGCTGTGGTGTCTTTTTCTTTCGAGTGGAGGGATATACTGTATTATTAAAATTTCCTTTCGTGCTGGATGTGGTAGCGCATGTCTGTAATCCCAGCACCCAGGAGGCTGGGACAGGAGGATTACCAGTTCAAGGCCAGCCTGGGTGACATACCAAGTTCAGGGCCAGCGTAGACTACCTAGCAAGACTGGGAAAAAAAAAAAACAAACAAAAAATTCCCTTTCATGTTAAAATGATTCTTTCCTAAATTTTAATCTTATGGCTGAGTCTTAAAGTGTCAGAACGTATCTCATACACAAGAGATGATAAATGAATATGTAAATAACTTTTACAAATTGCTCAAAAAAAGAACTCTGTGTTCTTCCTGGAGTACTGGTTAAAATGAGAAAGTTCAGAAGAGATTTGAGAACTACAGCAATATGAAAACAAAAAAACAAGAAATCTAATTCTACTGTAGTAGAAAGTAGTTTATAAAATGATATCTGAGTTGAAGCTGATTATTCAAAAAAACCAACTCTTAGAAATAGTTGTTCAAGTTGCAAAATGAAAGCATACAAAGTGGACATTCAAACAGTGAGACTTCAGTGAAGTCTCACTGTTTGAATGTCCACTTTGTAAACAGTTCTGCTCAACGATCCAACAAAAACTTAATTAATATGGTCATTCTATCTTACACACTTAAACATACACGCAGTTATATCCTTTAAAGCACTTTCTTTCTTACAATAATAATTACACATTTTTAGTATCCTGATTTTTATCAATATAAAGCTCTTATCAATATTAAATCTCTATTTAATAAATGTAGAATATATTGTTTTAAAAAATAACAAGAAACAAGATTTCCTTATAAAAGGATATCCTACATGCCATCAATAAATGTGGCTCAATTTGCCAACAGAGGTAGGAAGAAAACATTTTAGAATTTCAAGATTATGTTTGGAAATGCTACTCAGTTTTTAAGCAAAGAGATGACAAGATCACATATTTCAAAATGATCACCAGAAGCAATATGAAAAGAGTAGAACCTCAACTAAACAATAGCAGATACTCAGAATGGAATATTAAGAGAGAATTAAGAGAAATACGCAAGACTTAATGAGAGACTAACAAGTAAGGGGCAAGGAGAAGCCATTCATAGAGATATCACAGATTCAAGGTGCAGATTGAGAAAGAGGATGACTTCTGAATATGCAGAATTTGTATGTCTTGCTATCTATAACACACATGCAGACTTCGGGCTTTGCAAATCAATGGAGGATGAAAATACCAACTTGTGAATTAGCTGCATTGAGGTAATAATTAAAGTAATGGAACCTGAAATCACTCTCATAGAATAGTGATTATGAAACATTAATGCTAAATTAAATTATGATCAGTATGAAGAGGGATCTAGGGCTGGAGAGAGGAAAGAGAAAAGGGATAGATATCATATAGGTATAATATGTACCAACTCTCCATGACGAATGCGTTCACTAACACAAATGTGTACATACCAATAAAAAAAAAAAGCAAGCATTGGTGGCAGTTTATTCAGTCAGTAAAGAACTAGAAATAGAAAATTCAAAACACTAGTACTGAAGACAAATTCATTATTATTACAAGGATATAAGTGGAATTACAGCGATGTATAGTTTATTATGCAATCTCAGAAAAAAAGAAGTGAAAAGGACAGTGAAAGGATATTTCCTAAAGCAAACTCTACATCAGGGTTTAAAGAGGCAAAGCACAGTATGGTGACCATAAAGGTACAAAGGGTCCAGAATAAAGTCTTACTTGCTACCTTAGGAGTAATTCATTGACAATGATGATAAAAGGTTTTTAGAAAAAATAATTTTTGTTTTTAAATATAAGGTTTTTGAAATAATATAAATGTTAAAAGTACTATCACAACCATACATTATATATGAATCTCAAATTCACAGAATTGTTCAAACTGTTCTTTGGAACATTAAAAAGTATATAAGAGAAACTGGCAAAGCACGCCCTTAAAAATACTGTTGCTAAGAGAATCAAAAGCTAACACATGTAGCACATTAAGAGCAGCACACATGACTTGCTGACTTAAAATATTTGACTAAATTTGGTCTGTTTATTCAGCCGTACAAGGAAAGAAACTGAATCAAAATATACTTCCAAAATCTTATCACACAACATTTCCTTTTTTATTGAATGCATATCCAGAGAAATTACCAATAATAAATGGCTGTGAGAGAACAACTTCATTTAGTCCAGCAATGTTAACTTAGGCTGCAAGCTCATAGAAGAAACTAGTTTAAGTACACAAAACTTCTATTTTTATTGTTCTACACATGTAATGTTTCTGTTTTATTTTAAGGAAAATTGAAACTGAATATTTTAAAGAGGTATTATGGATGCAGTTTATACAAGTAAGACAATGAAGAATTTCAAGCACAACTACTCTTGCTAACTAATAAAAAAATAAATAAATATCTTGGTGCTGAGTGTGGTGGCACATGTCTGCAATGCTAGCTATTATGGAGTCTGAACAGGAAGGTCACAAGCTCCAGCCAGCACTGGGAACTTAAAAAGACCGTGTTCTAAAAAAAAAAAAAAAAAAAGTAGGGTGTGTAAACTCAGTAACAACACTTGTCAAGCATGCATAAATCCCTCCCTGGGTTAAATCCCCAATAACATAATAAATCAATGAATAAATAAAATATCTTGGTCTTGCATTAAAAGACTGGCAAATAAATAAGCATAATTTTAGGAGGCCATCTATGATAGTTAATTATAAAAACAAGGAAGAATTCAGTGTTATTCTGTTAAATTTTTCCATCTTTCTGTACTTGTGCTTTAATGCATGTTCACAACAGGGTCATAATATACAGCCTCTCTGGCAAGCAATACTGAACAAGTGATATAAACTGGTGGGAATGTGTTAAAAATTGTCATATAGGGGCTGGGGATTTAGCTCAGCGGCATAAGCGCCTGCCTTGCAAGCAGGCAGTCATGAGTTCAATCCCTGGTACCGATAAAAAGGAAAAAGACCAAAAAAAAAAAAAAAAAAAAAAAAAGTGTCATATAGTCAAATGATAAATGACTGCAAAGAAACCCAGAACATAGACTAAACACAATGTTAAAACCATTGGCAATTCTTCATTTCAACAGAGAAATTCTAGCTTATGTCTTTTAGACAGATTATAAGAGACAGCAGCGCCTATAAAAGAGACACAAATATTCAATGTATGTTTTAATTGAATGAACCAAAGATGGAAGGCTACAAAAAACTCTGAAAAATATTTTCTGAGACTTTAAAAAAAGTCTACATAAAAAGTAACTCAAGTATTGCTCAAACATTACTCAGCACTATTTGAGAACATAAAAACTAAAAACTATAAATATTCAAAGATTAAACTACACCCTTTATTTATCTATTCTTGTTTAGCAGTTTTAGTATTTTCTTTATTGATAAACATCAATGGAGTACACAGAAAGTTGAATCTTGACTTTCAAAGGACAACATTCATTTAGGGACTCAGCATTTCTTTTACAGTTTAAAATACTTAAGACATATGAAACAAACTCATCTTCAGCATCATTCTTTCATATATACTTTTCATTGACTGCTTATTACATACAATACATAAAACTACCCATTTCAGTAGCTACAAAGACCAGCACTAGAGAATAGTCTCTTATTTCATTTATGCACAGTGCCTGACAGCACATAATAAATATATGTGCAGTGAATCAAAGCAAAAATAATTTATGACTCAGTGTATATATGTATGTATTCATAAAACTATGTTAAATCCTGAGAAATACTCTATTACTGCATCATGTGCTTTTAGTCTTTACTCCCAATTACATTACAGTTTCATAAAAAACAAACTGCTTATACATCACATGATAGCCTAACAGTATTATTTTAATAAATGTTATTGGACTACAACAGTAATATGGTTCTGTGGCATTCCCAAGTTTTAATTAGGAATAAAACCACACAAAGTAGAAAACTACTATATACAGTTCATATAAAGTCCGTATTGTAAGTAGACATGAGTCAAAGAAAATTCTGGAGAAAAAAAATTTATGCTTGGTCTCATTACTGTTGGAATTGATGACATGGAAAGCATTTCAGTTAGCTTTTTTCCAGCTGAATCCTGTATATTATCAGACATGCTTACAAACTCAATAATGGGTTTAACCAATGGATACAGTAACAAAAAAAATTTATTCTAGGTTCAGGTGAAGAAATAAAAGAATCTACATTATTCAAATAAATGGAAAAAAGACAAATTACAAAAGTATATACATAAAGATACAATTTTTGACACTGACATGTATAATGAAAAGTAAGATGAATACTTGCCAAATTAAGTCTCTGAGTTATTTTCCAAAAATTTATCTGGCATATAAATAAACATAATTTTAGGAGGCCATCTATGATAGTTATGAAAACAAGGCAGAAGTCAGTGTTATTCTGTTAAATTCTTACAATTTTCAAAAAAAAAAAATCAGTTTTTCATTATCTAATTGTTTTCTGATGAATTTCTTCAGCATCTGCAAACTTGGTGGCCAATAAAGAGAACAGATTCTCTATATATTCAATGTATGTTTTGAGTATCCACTATGGCCTGACACTATTTTACCTGTTACGAATACAGCAGTGAAAGACCTAGACCACACTTTTGTATTACAGTCTAGTAGGCAAGAAACATAACTAAATGCATAATAACAAAAGAAATCATGATTTTGTAAATACAAAGGACTTTACATATTTAATCTTGGAGAGGGAGAAATAAACATCTCTTGAAAGTGGTGCCAAACAATTTCCATTTTAAGGAAGTTCCTGTCTAATTTGTAAAACACACTAGGTTGAAAACCAATGATAGCCTGGTACCTGGTACCTGGTACAGTGGAATAAGTAAGGCAAAAAGAGCATATTTAAAATGTGATCAGAAAAGTTTGTATTAGAACCTAGACAGCAATAAATATGAAGGGGGAACAGGCAAGAGGGAAAGAAACCGAATGAGTGTAATTCCATGGAAGCAAAGGAAAAAATGGAAAAGAAAGTTCTAAAGAGTTCAGTGCTTTTTACTAAAAATGGTAGCACAATGGCAAATACACACTAACCTCTGCCAGGAAACTGTCACAGGTACTTTACACATATATTATACAAATTAATTAATTTTCATATGTTTAATCCTCACAACTCAGCATGTAACAAATATTATCATTTAATAGTTAATAACTGGCAAGATTGGAATTTTTAATACAGTAGTGTAACCAACAGGTTACACAACTAGACAGTAGCTGCAGAACAAGGTAAAACAGCATTCCTAAATAATTTGGACCTACCTATCAAAACTTCAAATGCATATATCTTTTGACACTGTAATTTCATTCCAGGAATCTTTTCTGTAGATACAATCACACATGTATAAAATTATTCATCACAACTTTACAAGACTAGAAACAGTTGAAGGGTTCTTAAAATTAATTTACGGGCTAATTTAAATGTATATCAATAAAAAACTAATTTATGGACTAATATGAAATAAATTTCTGGATATTTTACCAATAAGTAATCGTAAAAGGAGTAAAGTTTCTAGCCAGTTTTAAAAATAAAACCGAAATAATTTATACATACATATTTGTTTATATATCATAAAATACATCGGAAAGGATATGTAATTAAGGAAATTAAACAGAACAAGTACTGGCCAAACACAAGCCCAATAAAGCACTACAAACTGTTAGTGGAAGGAAAAGCCACATGTGGTACACAGTATTCAGAAGGGGAAGCTAAGTGGATCTTGTCTTCCTGCTTTCCTCCCTAGCCAAAAGCTACAAACGACAACAAAAGTGAGGTTCTGAGCTTTCTTCTTCCTGATGGGTTCCTTACTCCAAGTAAGACAAAACACCTACCAACAAATAAATAAGTAGGGAGACACCCCCATACCTGTGTCCTTACCTGGTTTATATCCTTTGTACTATCTGCCTGCCATTTGATACAATTCTGTACTATTTAAGTTCTTCTTGAACACCAATCAGCCTTCTTTATTTATTTAATCTCTTTTTAAAAGTTTGGCTTAATTTACCAAGTATGAACATATTCCGGGAAGAAAAAATTAAACGAATTAAATTAGGTAAAAAAAAAAATATGTGTTTCAGTTCATTTAGGCTAAGACAAAAATTTCATACACTAGTCAGAAATATTTATCTCACAATTCTGGAGGCTAGGAAGTCTAAGATCCAGAGATATGCAAATCTGCTATTGATGGCTGGCTACCTGCTTTCACACTTTGGAGAGTGCAAACAAACTCTTTGGTCCTCATTTGTAAGACCTTTAATTACATGTGTGGATTTTCTTTGGAGGACACAAACATTCAGACCACAGCAATACTGTACATGCAAAAATCCCACACAGCAAAAGCAGTGTAGAAGAAAATATAACTGGGTAAACCAAAGAAATATCTGACACTTCATATATTGAAACAGAATAAGAGACCAGAGGTAAAATGATACAAGGAATATAGCTTAGTGTCATAGCACCTGCCTGGCCAAGAGTGAGCTCCAGAGTTTGATTCTCAGTACCAAAGAAGTAAAATAAATACTAACGTAAAAGGATAAATACCACTTAAGAAAATCTAGCACATTAGAAGAAAATAAAAATTCAAGACAATGTAGTCAAGAGATTCATAAGCAAATAAAAAAAAAGAATGTAACAATTTTAAATCTTAACTAGGTAGAAATATTAAGGTAGCTAGGAAAATGAGATGAGGGAAGAGCACAGTGTTCATTTTGTAAACTTCTCTAGTGAGCAACCAATTAAATTTTTTCTTTCTCTTTTTTGTAGCCCAGCCTTGTCTCCAAATTCCAATCATCCTCTTGCCTCTGCTCCCTGAGTGCTGGGATTACAGGCAGGCAAGCCACCATGCCTAGCTAGCCAATTAAAGGTTAAAAACTGAAACAATGTGTCTCAAATTGGATCCAGGTTAAAAACCACTCTATTGCAATGTTTTCGCAGCCTATCTTGTTAATGCCAAAGGAATTCTTAAGGAAAAACTCTCTTGAGTTGCAAAGAAAAAACAAAATAAAACAACAAAACCTGAATTCATTACTTCATTCTTTGGTGACAAATTAAAGCAAACTGAAATTTTAATTAAAATAGCATATATAAAATATGCATCTTCTTAAAACATATATATCAAGGGACTTCTACAGAGAGATACTAAAATTATACTTTCCACTGAATGATTGTTACTTATGGTGACCAATATTCACTGAGAAATATTACTGCTTTTTCAGTGTCAAGCATAGTACCTAGGTGACTGATACACTTCAAGTGATACATGTATATTTTCGGAGTGTTTTTCTGCTATCTAGAAAATTTGGTCCATACGGGTTTCTCTGCCACAAAGAGAAGCTACAAAACTACTGAGGCAAATAAAGATTCTTAGATCAAAAAAAAACCAAAAAAACAAAAAAACCAGTGCTGCAAACCTCATATACTCTTAGCTATTTTATGGTTTGGACATGGATGGTCATATTCTCCAAGGGTCCATGTGTTGAAGGTTTGGTCCCGAGTGGTGAGGTGAGAGGTTATCACCTTTAAGAGATGGAGCCTCGAAAAGGCACTGGAGGAACTGCCCTTTGAAGAATTTAATGTAGTTATCAGGAGACACCTGGGTGGGCTGTTTTAAATGGGCAAGGCTGGCCTCTTCTCTGGCTGTCTCTGGCTTCCTGTCTTGCCATGTGATCTCTCCATTTGACACGTAAACTTACTCCTGCCATAGTGCCAAAAGGCCCTCCTAGACAGCAAAATGACAGGAGGCCTGTTACTGGACTTTCAAGCTTCAAAACTGAGCTAAATAAATTTTTCTTCTTTATCAAGTAGCCTGCTTCAGGTATTTTGTTATAGCAATTAAAAATAAATAATTCAGGCTTCATCATAAAAAAAAACAGGTTGGAGAAAGTAACTGAGTTCAGCTGCCAAAATGGGGAGGGGGAACACACAGAATCTCAAATCATTCTGATCACAGGAATTAAATGAGGTAGTTTAGAAACAGGAAACTTCTCTGGACAAAGACTCAAGAGTGTACATTCTTGGCTTTGCCTAGTTATGGTTGAGTTTTGCATACCTAGAGATTCTTCCTTAATTTAGCTGTATTTTATACCTTAAGTCTTTATTTCAAACCTCTTCCTCAGTCTAGTTACTGTAACTAAGACTGTCTCTTTCCCTTCATTTTCTGTAACATGGTGAACATACCTGTCCTAACACACTTAAAACATTGTTTTAATTACCCTCTCATACATTCTAGTTCTACATTTTTCCTACTACTTTAGCCTCCATCCCTTAAAAGGCACAAAACTTATTTTAGTTGTTTCTACACTCATTCTATCTAGAATATGTTAAACACTAATCTAATGTTGAATGGAAGGAATCTGTGAGTATGATTTAATTTAGCAAACTCAGGAACAGGATAGAAATTCCTTACCACTCTAGTCACTATAATCAGAGAAACTTTTTCTGCATCATATCTGACAGGAATATGGTTAAGTTAGAAAGCCTTTTAAAGTTTTCCTGTATTAAATGGGAAAATAACTTTCCCTTTCTTAAATGAAAAATGTGAAATAGATATTAAGTATTTTCTATGAAATATTAAATAACCCTGGAATTAAATGTGAACATGTAATCAAAATACAGTGAATGTTTAAATTTTAAAATTTTGTACAGTAAAATCCAAGGGCCATTAATTCTCAAAATATTCCCCTCTCATTTCATATATACTTACACCATGATTCTTCCCACTTTCTGAAGCAGTTCTGGAGGTCCTCTTTTGTATCCTTATGAAGTATGATAAAAAAAAAAAAATAACGATGAATTCTCCTACTGCATACTATCTAATGAAAAGGCAACTTTGTAAAAACATTATGGAGTGTTCTCATCCATCTTATTTATCAGGCATGGCATCATGCAATTTCTGGCTCTTCCTCAAAGTCAAAACAACTATGAAAGGTAAACATTTTGTATGGACTCAGGAGATCGAGGCTGCCACAACTGAACAACTGAAAACACAAAGACACTCATGAAAAAGAACGTTCAGACTGCTTCAGAAAATGGAAAAGACATTGAGAAAATATGTTCAAAGTGAGGAACATTTTGAGAGGATGACAGAAATGTGTCTTCTATGGTAATATATTTTTGAAATTTAAACATTTACCATATCATATCATATAACAGATTTTCATGAGCACTCTGAAAAATCGTATTTACTAAGCCAAAAAGAATCATATTAGAGCAGAATAAGAACACAGCAGAGTAGTAAGAAGTTATTATATTAGCGTCTCTCTGATGGGAAGTACTTTTACTTGCGAATGTTCATACCATTTTTTAAAAATCTTTGTCCTCTATTCACATATTTCCAACTCCATGGTAGAAACACTGCAAGCAGTAACTTCATTTTCCCTGGTACCTACCATCAGTGGATTTTGTATCTTCTAGTTGTGCCACATGCAGATATAGCTCCTTTCCCTGCCTTTTAGTGAGAAAAAAATAACTCTAAGAACTGTTTTTAAGTTTTATTTTCATAAAAAAAATCAAACTACATCAACAGCATGTACTGTTTGCAACAACAACATCGGCACTCTAGTATAAACCTATTGCCCTAAAAGGAATTCCTTTCCTTACTAAGACACCACCAATGCACACAAGGTTCTCAGCAATTTAACTACTGGGCTAATAAAAGCAACCAAGATGACAGCATGGAAGCAAAATAAAAACCAGTCAATTTTTTTTTTTTTCCTTTCTTGAAGTGGTGTCTTGCCTTTTATTGAAAATCTAAACGCTAAATCTTGACTATATAAGGCTTTGGGATTCCCATAATGGGATGGTGGGAGAAAATATTAAACCTAAAACCATGGAAATATATGAGTATAATTATAAAACTACTATGAGATGACTTATATATTTAAAATTCTAGATATATTAAAAAGTTCCCACAGACAATTCCAGAAATATTCCTGAAAAACATGATCAAATTCACAAAGTTCAAAAAATGTAAGGCAGATTACATGCATATTACTGAAACTTCCTTAAATAATTTTTCCTGGAAATCTTCCCAAAGTCTATTATACATTTCTTTGTTATTCTGAATAAATAAAACAATTTAAGTTTTCTCTGTTAACTCATTATAGCAATGATGAAGGTTAGACAACAATATCCTTGTACCAAGTTTACACTTCAGATAATGTGGCTAACATGATACCTAACATTCTCCTGATCATGGATGCTTTTAGTAAGTTTTCCGCTTTTCATTTGCTTTCAGCTGTCATCTCTTAAAACTATCTCACAGCCTCTAGATTCCATTCTAATTTGTACCTCTTAATTTGCCAAACATTTTTTTAATGGAGTCTAAATAACAGTACACAAATTAGGTGAGGTCTGAATAAAAATACTTATGCCTAACTATATGGAATCTGTAACTTGTTTCAGTTCTATGAATAACACATCTCTCAGTTATTTTTAATTCATTGTTTCCAAACTGGGGGAAAATTATTAAAGACATACAACCAAGTACTGTAATACCAAAATTGATCACTATCCTAAAAAAAGGCAACAAAAAGTTTCTCTTATTTTCTTTGTATGGAGGTGAGCAATCAGGGCTAGAGATGTAGCTCAATGGTATGGAACTTGCCGTGAGTAGGATCCCCATTGTACAAGGAGAAAAAAATATGATGCAAGTCCTCCAGATAATTTCAGAACTCTTAGAAAAAGCTGGAAATGCCTAAGAAAATGTGAGAAAACCCTAAGCTAACAGTTTACCTTTGTGTATTATCCATAACTTATTTACAACTTTACATACGCATGATTTTAAAATAAATATAGTAGTAAATCACTATGTGATTTAACTTTTCAGTATTCTAGAACAAATGGGGGTGTGTGGGAAGCTCACTTTATAAAACTTGGTAATGTGTAAAACGGAATGGAATAATATCTGATATAGTTATTTAATATTGTGCAACTATAATGTCCTTCACCAGCACTGCTACACTGTTCCAACCTCTTCAATAATCACTGGCATTTGTTAGATATTATGTGCTGGATATAAAAAGACAAACTAAAATTGATGCAAACCCTTATGAAATACGGTTTTAGCAGAAAACCAAAGAGAAACAAGATAAACTACATTTAATATGTCAGTCTTCAAGTTCCATTATAAAAACGCAGAAAATTAGGCACATACACACTAAGCAGGAAAATGATTTCTATGAAAAACCTAATCTGCATCTTTATGGATAAAGCGGTAAAGGTTAAAACAGTTTTTTTTAAAGGAAAAGAGAAGTGTATCTAAGACAGAACACTAATACTGCTTAAAATCATAAAGGGCAAGAAAGGATGATATGTGATTACAGAAAAGTCAAACTGATGTAAGGAGAATTTGAAGCTAACTTTATAAACCATGCTAAAGAGATCAAATTTACTCTGGACAACAGAACTTTTCAGATATAAGTAAAATAAGCAAATCCTTCTGAACGAAAAAGAGTTCTCTAACACTAAAGTTGTTGACATTATAATGTCATCTAAATAGCTATTAACATGAATCTTTACATATTCTTTAGGGTAAATACAAATCAAAATACGTTTATAAACTTTCTTACCACCTTTCATTTTGTTTGTAATGGTATTGGTCAGTGATATAATTTCACTCCCCACTCATTGTAAATGTGACATTTTTACTAAACTTATCATGGTTTTTCACCATGTCTGTGGCAGTAAATCTATCCAGCCCCAACTGCAGTATGTTTATACAAATCACTGTGTATAACTACAATTTAAGAAGCAACATACAGTTGTAAGATAGCCATTTATTTGTTTACCTTTTTTAGCTAGTCACATTACTACATTTTACATTATCTGCACAATGAAAACTCAAGAATTAAAATTTCGGGGCTGGGTATAGCTCAGCGGCATAAGCGCCTGCCTTGCAAGCAGGCAGTCGTGAGTTCGATCCCCGGTACCAATAAAAAAGGAAAAAGACAAAAACAAACAAAAAAGAAAATTTCTGGCTGCAATGAAGATTGAGAGAAAAATTAAGTTTTTAGAAAACCTAATTTCAGGATTATATGATCAAATGGAAGATTATGCCACCACTTTCAAATGCTTCCCCCAGAAGACTGTATATTGAGTTTCCACAGAAAAGTATGCAGTCCCATTCTCCACTTTTACCATTTAAAGGACACTCTCTGTCTCCCTCTTGTCCTCTTCTCCCCCATCCCGTACGTGTGTTGTATTTCCATCCTCACTGTGAATTTCTGAATTTCTAGCTCCAATTCTTCCCAATCCACCATTCACTGCTTTTACTCCTTTAAAGTTCAACTATATAATTACTACCTGAGAATCCCATATGATTCTTACCAATCTCTAAGATTCACTAATATAAAGCAATGCTAGGACAATTAAGAATCTATGTTGATTTAATGCCTATTAATCCACTCTGATCTCATTGTAGTACTGTACCTATATTGTGTAAACTTTAAAAGTCTTTTTCCCCAAATTTCTATAACATTCTACTTACTACTCCAAATCTCCTATAGTCTTAAGAGCTCAAAGATATTAAATTGTATTGTTCAACAAGCCCACTTACGTTAATACTCAATACTGTATCCTTATACAGTCAAGAAAACTGACATGGTCAATTGCATTTTTCTAAGGATCTCCTTTTTTCCAAAGTTAAAGTTCTTATAGTTTCACCTTCCCCTCTTTCTTTCCTTTGGTTTAGAGGAAAACATATCTTATCATTTACAAAGGAAATTCTTAATGACTTCTACTCAGATCACTTTCCCTCTTCATGTTTCAATATTTTATCCTATGCTTTAGTGAAACCAAACAACCCACTAGTCCAATTCTGAGTCTGGTATTTCTTCTGCTGCTCCTTCTTTCTATAATGCCTCACCTATACCTCTCCTATACAAGACCCTCCCCCCCACAATCTTTTCCATCCCTCCATATCCTAAAAGCTACAGAAATAAAAACATAATCATTTTCCTTTTTCTACTTTTCAAGTACATGATTTTCTTTTCCCTATTTTATTATGAAATCATTAATGTTTTATAGCAAAGTTGAAAGTATTTTACAGTGACACCTATAAATCCATCACTGATTCCTATTAACATGTTACTATGTTTTAGTACACGTTTAGTATATAACCAATTTTCCATCTTTACACATCCATATTACGTACAGCAGTCTATCAACGCTTATTGGGGATCCTATGGATACCCAAACCGTGGGAGCTCAAGTACTTTAAATAAAATGGAACATATTTTACATATAAAACCTATGCGTCTTCCAACCTATTTTAAGTCATTTCTACATTCTTGTAATACTGACTACAATGTAAATGGTATATAAATAATATATTGCTTAGGCAATAATGACAAGAAAAAAATCTGTACAAGTTCAGTAAAGATGCAACTATTTTTCTGAATATTTTCAATCCATAGTTGGTTGTTAAACACTGTACTTGGATGTGGAATCCATGAAAACAAAGGGCTGACTACCAAAAAGTAAAACTCTTAGAAATTAGTTTCTGCCCTAATACTTCAAGATATATATCATTAAGTAAAGTTCATATTTGTTTAGTTTTGCTGCAAGATTTAAATAACAATGAAATGTAGACATTAAATATATATTTGCTGTTTCACCAATGTATAAAACTGTTTACCTAAACTTCAGTAAGATCTAATCCAGCATTCTGCAGGATAATTGCAAGTTTGGGCAATGTAAAGACTTCGTGAGGGACCTTGTCTCAAAAGATGAATGGGTGGGGGATGGGAGTAGGGTGAGCCAAGGACCAGAGGAATGGACTGGAATGCAGTTCAGTGTGAAGGCCTTGCATTCAATTCCTAGTATTTCAACAAACAAACAAACAAACATTTAAAACATACCATCTCTATAGAAACTATCTTCAAAATTTATCTAGTTATCTTCCATTTTAGTCAGTCTTCCCAGTTAATGATTGTTCTGATTTTTTTCCACTGTTAAGTAAGATTTGGCCATTCTAAAATTTCATGTAAACAGAAGTTATCCTTATTTTGTGAAGCTTCTTTACACAAATGTTCATGAGATTCACTCATGTCCGTCGGCAGTTCATTCCCTTTTGTTGCTGAAACCATCTTCCTTTTTATAGCAACCATATTTTATCTACTCCCTCAGTGAAGAACACCTAGGCTGTTTCCAATTCTCAAACACTGAAAGTAAGGCTGCTGTGAACATTCCAGTGCATTAATGTTTTTAGAATATGTCTTTTCTTTTTGCATAAACAGAAGGAATGATGAAGGTCTGGCCAAGTGTATAACTCTCACAAAAAAAAAACCCTGCCAAATATTTTCCCAAAGTAATTATACTAATTTATACCTCCACATAATAAAAGTGAGGAGTTCCACACTTTGCCAACATCTGATGATGTATTTTTTTTCATTTCAGTCTTTCTGATTACGCCATGTCCCTCCTTTTAAAATATAACTAGCATTGTCTTAGAGTTTTCATCTTGTGTTGCATATTATTTATATATTTGCCTTGCTTACATTATATTAAATATATTAAACTATACAGGTTTTGTAGGTATAAATGGTTAGCCATTTACCCATCCCCATAATATTTATGGTAGAGTGCTTTGCATTTACTAGAATAAAAAGTATCAGTTAATTGTCTAATAGAACTTATTTGCCCTTTGTGCTCTGAATAAGTTGAAGGGGTGGTAGGACGCCCAAAAGGAGTTGTACATAATGAGGCTAGATAACCATGGCTTGGTGACTACCTTCCAATTTTACCTTAGTCCTCTATTAAAATACAAAATATCCTTTAAACTATCTTAATATGTTGACTCTCCTACAGTAATGTCATATACACACAGGTACATAAAAACACACAGAAACAGAATACAAGCTACATGTAAACACATAGGGATTTGTTTACTCTGTTCATCAATGATCTTGGTAACTGCCTCATAAATGACAAATACCACTGAACACACACCATAAGACTCACATTTCCACACGTTAGTAAGTAGTAAACTTCAATCACAAACAACAAAGCTTCTTGTATTTATAGCATTAAACCTAACTCCCATGAACCTGTCTTTTTAAATACAGAAGTAGGTTTTGGTCCAATTTTTTCAAGGTGTATCTTCACATAATCTAGAATGGTAGTTCACATTAAGTACATACATACATACTAAAGATACATATTTTGAATTTTAAGGGAAGAAGACTCCTGAATAGTTAACCCAGATGTACCAAGTAAACCCATCAATAAATGAAATGTCATATAATATAGGATTATCCCCCTACAAAAAAAGTTACAAAAACTACTCACCTGGCTATTATACATGAAATAAACCAGTGAGAGAAATCAAAAATTTCAGTGTCAAATTCTATTCAAAGCCTTAATATGAAGTCTTTGAAACAGTTCACTGTGAAGAAAATCCTTCATACCATTAATATTACTTCAATATCTATTGATTAATATTCTTGGTACAATGCTAGGTACTAACACTACAAGGACAACGTGCAGTTTATCTTTTAGTGCAAGAGAAAGTCAAGTAAATAAACAGTCACAGCCAAGTGACATATATTAGATGCTATGCATATGGAACAAACTAGGATAAGCTCCTTGGCAGAAATCAGTGAGATACTCGGTCATATGAAATCTCACATGATGCATTCTTGAAGGAAAATTTTAGTAGTAACCATACTTGGGACACAGCTTTTAACTAATCTTTTTCAGGAAGGCTCCTACTGTCACTAAAGTTTGGTTGTTGATATGACAGCTGAAAAGCATTTGAGGTATTTTCAGTTCTGGCTAATAAAACACTATAGATTTATATATATGTTTTTGTGTGAACATATGCTGTTATTCCTCTGAAAGAAGCAAAAAAGTAATCTCTTTTCAGTTTAACTTGCTCCTTGCTTGTTAAATATCGTCAGAAAAAACACATGTAGAGGACAGCTGAATAGCTTCCTGCAGTTAACAAGAGTTTAAATTAGTATTTGAATCTGGAAAGAAAAGACTACAAGACAGCTGGACAAAAAAAAGGAAAGGGAGAGTCTAAGAGAGGAAGTAAGGAGAAAAAGAAAGTAAAAATAAAAGTAAAACAAAAACTAGATTATGAGCAAAAAGAAGTTACTGATCCTTTAAATTTAATAATTCAAGAATTCTTTCCTGATATTTCACTATAGTTCAGGCACTAGGATAAATATTTGGGCTTCACTGGTAAACACATAAACAAATGTATAATTGTATCACAAGTGAAGAAGCATAAATGAACAGGATGTCAACACTGAAAGATAGGTTCAGGAAGAATAAGACAGGAAGTAAGTGAGGGCTTCACTGAGACAGCAACAAAACTTAAAGAACAAATAGGAGTTAATCAAATGACTTAACGGTAAGGGGTATAGAGACTATTTCAGGCAAAAAGACAAGAGATGAGATATAGAAGAGCTTAGCACAGTTAGAGTCTGATTAGTCAGAATACAAATGAATAAAATGAAGAGACTACAAAAAATAAATCAATTCTGATAGGCTGCATTAAGAATTTGGGCTATTCCTCCAATTTGGAGGGAACTTTACACCTTTGACAATTCATTTAAGAGAAATGCAGAAATCCAAAGTAGATTCCATTATCAAATCTATAATAAATGTTTTCTAACAAATACCATTTCCTCTGAAATTCAACTGCTAGTAGTGTCAGTAGTACTGTTTAACATCAAATTCTGTACCACCACAAAGGAAAATGGATGCACTTCAATATCATAATGTTAAGCGAAATAAATCAGATACACAAGCTTAAATATGACATGGTTTCTCAATATACAAATAAAAAGCATTATAAAAGACAACAGGACATTCGGAAATAGAGCTTTTGCAAAACAGAAGGGGACCAAAAGATGGAGAAGAACAGAGGGAAGACGAAGGACATGAAAAAAAGTAATATGTATTATATATACATATCAACTCACCTACAGGGAATGAAATCATTATGAATTGTAAACACCCACTAATAAAAAATAAAACTTAAGGAAACTAGAAAAAATGTGTCCTTCCTTCCCAAGCCCTTCACTGCACATTACACATCATTTTATACATTCAGTATTTTAGCTGATCCCCACAAAATGTTGGGTCAGCTTATGCCAACACATTTATACTAGATTCTTAAAAAAATTTTTATCTCAAATTTAAAATAATATTTAATTCAATTAGCATTAATTTACCAGAAACACAAAAAAGCTTCCACCTTTCAGAGATTTAAAAATGGACATTGAACTTGCAAATTTACCTTTAAAAATTTCTGCTCTGCAGCTGTTTACCATATAAAGTCATTTTTAATTGAATCTCCCTAAGTATCAACCAAGTAGAACCCAAATTTTTGTATTATTATAAATATCACCTCCTGGAACGTGATACTATAAATTCATGTTCTGCTCATGTACTAGCATTTTATCTATTATAATTATTATAATTTGAGAAAATAAAGGAAAATATAAATATGATCATAATTTTAAAGCTCTTCAAAGATAAAAATGAATATAAAACTATTACAGTCTAGCTGGTCCATTTTTCTCTATAGTCAATAAACAATTATTTTCCATAGCACATTAGATTTTCTTCCCTGAAAAGTCAGTCTGCTCCCATCATCTATAAACAGGAAAATAATTACTTTTTATATAAAAGTGCTCCCTTTTTCTTCCCAATTTTGGACTAGAATAAAATGATGGCATTTATATATATATAGTGTTTTATTAAGGAGAAATATTCTAAATGACTAAAAGTAATTTCAGACTCATTAATTTTATATTCCCAAATTTTTAAAAAAATGCCCTCTTTCAATATGTGCCTAACAGCTAACCAAATGTCAGGAAGAGTTCAGTTACTCAAATATTATTTTCATTTTGGTGGGAAAGGCTATATTAGGTAGTTTCATGTCAAGCCTGTTGCAGAATCCCAATTTAGTAAACACTAATGAGCAAAAGAACCCAGAGAGAAGTAGTTTATTTCAGTGGTGGAAAGTTCTTCCTCTTTCTTTTACTACTTACTACTTTAAAAGTGATGATGCCAAGCAACGTATTTAATTACTTCATACCTTCAAAGAGCATGCTGCCTGTAGCTATCTATGGTAACTACTATACCAAAAAGACACTCAAACTTTATTCCAAAATAGGAAAACAGCAGTTAATAGTAACGAACCAATGCCTTTAATTATTTTTTTCTGAAACTAAGAATCACTTTTCTTGCAGTCTTTTCATTCTTTATCTCCCTTGTCATCCAGAGTCCTGTAAAATGTAGAAGTTCTAAACTTGGCATTAGATTATCCAATAAAAACAAACAAGCTTTTAGTAATGGAAAAAATGACTTAAGAGCAAAAGCTAGCAGAAAAGCAGGTATACAATCCCATACACTTGAACTGAAAATGCAACAGAAGCATTTAATAAGTGGCTTTGATAAAAGAAACAGTTTAAAGAGCAGAAACATAAAATGCTAATAACCTGTGGCATGCTAGTTCAACAGTGTATTTTGACCATTTATGTTTAGTTAACATTTTTCAGGTAAGGTACTCAGAATTAAGAGCTGATGATATAAAAGTTAACTGTATACCTCAATTTACTGTCTAGTACCACCTAATATCATCTCACAAACAGTGAGCCGTGGGAGAGTACAACATGTTGGCAATAAAAGCTAAACCCTAAAGATTCCTGACTGTATCCAGCAAGTATCTGGAACACAAACCTGGTGAAGTTTTAGGAGATAACTGCCCTATGAGATTTATTTTGGCCTATCAATTGCTCTATAATTAAGCCCCAGGGATTTCTGAGGATACCATGAGGCTATAATTTGATGATTCAAGTAATCCAGAGCCGTTATCGCAGAGTGTTTAAGAGAACAGTCTAAGCTACCCATATTCAACTCTGCCTGTCATATAAACTTTGTAGTGACTTTGCAGTCACAATTGTATGTTTTTTCACTGATATCATGAAATAATATGTTTTTATGAGCTATAACTACCTGAAAGTGTCTGATCTACTATATTCAAACACTATTATAAAAGTATTTACTATTTATTATTCCAATCAGGTAAGTCCCTCTGAAGATGCAGATATTATTTTCCATACTTGTTACAAGATTATTAGAACCCACTAAATGAAAATCCCAGCCAAAGCCCACCTGTAATGTCAAACTGGTTTCACACTGGTGGGGAAAGAGTAAAACTGACAACAAATTACATTTACCATGAACTGTGGGTAAAGAAATATGAAGTTTACTGGATGAAAAAAGGGCCTAAAGATAGTTAGGCTGAAAAAGCTTACTCATAATGGAATCTGATAATTAATATATCTAATTAAAATGTATTTTCATAAAGTGTATTTCAAAATACACAATATAATCCCTGTGAATTGTCTTGTTTTTTATATATTTTTTTTCAATTTATAAAAGATATGTAAGATTAAAATGTTATAAATCTAGCCCATAATACTACTTCGAGTTTAACTGTTAAAAAATCCACTAATCAGAATATATATATGCTTATGTACACACACACATAAGCACTTTAATTTCAAGTTATAGCACAAAGATGAGAATCATTAATTCAATTTATTTAAAAATGTGTTAGTTTATTGTTAAGTATACACAAAAATTAAGGAATAGATTATTGTTATTCATGGCTAAAAGTTAATATTACTATATCAAAAGGAAAAATAGAAAAAAATCAATTTCTCACTTCTTATAGTTTCTAATGCACATGAACTTGTAAACTAATCTCTGAATTCCAAAAACTAAAATTGTAAAATTTTGATCAAAACCCAACTTTTTTAGTAAAAACTTCCAAGATGTGATTTAAAATTACAGTGAATGTTTACATTTTTTAAAAATTACAGTAAAAGACACATTGCCATTAACCCCCTCAAAATGATCCTCCTCACTATGAGCATTTATTCCACCATTCTTGCCACTTTCTGTGCTTGAAGCAGGAGGTAGTGGTGGTGAGCTAGGTATGCTTGAAAGCAAGAGGCGTTAGTTTGAAGGGATTAATAGCAATATATCTTTTATTATGAGAAAAAAGTACAATGAAATATTCACCAAATTTTATCACATTGCAGCAAATAAAGGCAGAAAGGAATATTTTCAACTCTGAGGTGAACTAATGAAATGGGTTTCCTTGTGGCTGTGTCACTGTTATTTCCCACAGCTACCAAATTAACTCTCATTCAGTAGACCTTAATTCATTTACTTTATTGTTACAAATTCATCAATTTATAAATTTAAATCTATTATGCCAGGCTCCCTATTATGTATCCCTCAAGTCTTCTTTCACATACTAATTTTCGTTCCTAAAACAGTATTTTCTCCAAATCCAACACTCTTGTTTTACTTCTACTACATAGGTCTGGCTTCCTTCTCAGTTTCACTTCATTTCACTATGTTTTAAAAAGCTATGAAATTCTACCAAAATCTGCTTAACCTTGATAATATCTCTAAAACCTATTGGTCACAGAATTTTGATCTTTAACGTGCCTTTTCACTTCTTATAAAACAAGTGTTTCACTGAAAAGGCATCTGGAAAACAAGTCGATTTATTGCGGTGCCTCTGGAATTGCCTTCCTGGCAGATCTCTTTCCGCCCACTTGTGTTCCACTCTCTTCTACCTGGTAGTTTAGAACAGCTGTCTCTGAACAATGTAAATCTCATTATACTAAGACAATTACGAATTTTCAAGGCACTCCTAGATCCCTCTGTATGAAAATGGGCTTAGCAGGGCCTCCTTGGTCCTATATTAGGTCTAATCTCAATCTAACCTGCTATATCTCAGTCCCACTGGCTGCCTTCTAATTCCTCCAAAAACCCCTGCTCTCTCCCTTTCTCTGGAAAGATTTTGTGTATCGTTTCTTGTACTTAGAATCTATTTCTCCAGGTCTGCCAAGAACCCACCTCTCTAACTTATTTTTCTGTTCTCCCATCAACCATTACTTCCAGAGACTCATCCAAATTTCCAAAACCTTACACTTGCTAGCATATCTGGCAATACAAGGCACTCAAAAAACATTTCCCAGGTGAAACACTGATAGTAAAATCACCAACTAATCATTAGAAGACTCTTTATCATATAAAATTTAACAGCGAATCAGGAGGAACCTTAACGAGGAACTTCAACATCTCATGAACTTAGAGGTTTAAAATAGGTACTAATCCACAAAGCAAATGTTTCCAATGCTGCTACATAAATGCATCCAATTCAGGAAGAAAAAGTGTTTTTAATAAATTGGAACTTTAAACCAGCAGTGTATGAAACTTCTAATTACTCCACATCCTTTCCATCTGGTACTATCAGTCTTTGTAATTCTAGTTATCTCAAATGCATATGCAATGACACCATTATCAGTTAAATCCCCTCCTTTTTTACTTTTTGGTGAATAACTTGGGTTTTTTTTAGTGACACACCAATGTACTTTTTTCCCTACCACAAAGTTGTAAATACCTTCTTGCATACCTTCTAAAGTACTGCACGTTTACATCTTGTAAAGCAAGACTGTATTTGTGTTTCACATTTAGATCTTCATTATAATCCATTTGGAAGTGATTTTTGAACACACAAGAATCAAGATTAAACTTCTTTCCTGTAGGAGTGAGTTGGCTGAGTTTCACTCATTGATAACACTGTCTTTTCCCTACTTCTCTGACGTGTCACCTTTATCACAAATCAGGCGTCTGAATCTCTCTAGATCTTCTGAACTCTGCTCTGATCCATCAGTTCTTATCTAATTTTGCATTAATAACATATTATCCTAGTTACTGTGGCTTTATACAAAGTCTTATGTCCCTTAAAATATGTACTCTAAACCTTTTTTTTCTTACATATTGTCTGACCTATGCTTGACTCTTTCCATTTATGTATCAGGGTCATTTTCCATACACACATATAAAAACACACAGAGACATAATCTGCATCTTGATTGGACTTGTGTTGAATTTATAATTAGTTTGAGGAGAACTAACATCTTTGTAATATTAAGTCTTCAAATGCATGAGCATAGTTGTTCTATGGAATTTGAAATGTTTCTTCAAATCAAGCTAACAAAATTTACTGGATCAGAAGAGTTCTTACTTCATCCTGGATTAATTCACTGACTAGATCACTGTGATGGCACTACAGGGAACCAATGAAACAGAAGATGGGGCTTTCTCTTGCTCTCTGGTTCCTTCCCTCTCTTTCTGCATTGTGGGTACCATGAGTAAGCAACTTTGCTCCACTACTCCATTCTGTTTTCGTTCACCTTAAGCCCATGACGATGGAACTAATCAACCCCAGACTGAAACTTCTTCCATAAGTTCTTTTTTTTCTAGATATTGTGTTTTTACTAGGTATTTTGTTAGAGCAATGCTAAGCTAACAAAATGGTAATCTCTTTATTTAACCTCACTAATTGTTCTCTTAGACCCTTACAGTTAGTCTACAAGATTAATACTATCATTTTCTCAAGAGTTTTCCAGGTACCGTATATGTGATGTATCAATAGTCTAAATGCAGAAGTAAAAATTAAGAGTCTAACTGTCTTAGGCAAAAGACTAAAGAAATTTACAAAAAGATACAAAAATGATATTCTTTTCTGAAATTCTTTGTTTTGCAAAGGATACTTCTTTTTCATAAATATGCTTACACCAAAATGTAATGAATTATCATTTGAAATAAATATTTTAAAGGTCTCTTTTTGCTTTATTTTCTAAATACAAATAGGACAATCAAATATAAACAGAAAATCCTCTGGGTTCCTCAGTACTTTCTTAACATTAAATAATAATACACAAAAATAACAATGATACTGACAGTATTATGATCCATTTATCCACACTTTTTCAGGGTTGCTTGTATTCATTTGTGTATTATCTTCAATTTTTAAAAGACTATATAGGAAGTCTTAAAGCCAAATGGCTAAAAACTGCAAATTTAAGATTTAACATCTATCAGTACTTTTTGATTTCTAGACTGTGGTTTGATTGAGCTAATATTTTCATCTTTCTGAATTTGTGTATTATTTCCAGCTTATGTCCCTCTCATCTAAAAATTCATGATTCCAGCAAAGTTTGTTTAGAGAGATTCAGCCCTGATAGCTACAGCTACTACTGATGATAAAAAGTGATGACACTAAGATGATCAAATGATCCCTCCCTAGGAATCTGGATTTGGAACTAAAAAAGACATCAATCTCTCTAGATATCTAGAGCCAAATACGAACTCTGGAACTGTTAGTGGGTTTCCTGGGAAAACAGAAAGTCTAGCTTGCTGTAAAGAATAATAAAAGTAGATAGTTAGAAATAATAATTTGAAATTTAAGAGGACCTTCTGTGTCATGTATAGCTTCTGACTCTTAGTCTAGAAACCAGGGTTCTATGAAGTCTCTAAAATCTTGTAATAAATTAGGTATACTAGTTCCAAAGACTCCTAACTAATATGTGTACAAAATCTTGCATTTTCTTAGTTGGCTTACATCTGTGGATACAAGTCTGTGGCTTTGAAAATTGACACCTTTTACTTCTTAGGGGGTTCAAAGAAAAATCAGTTGAACTGACAAACTGTAGTAGAGATTTTAGGGCACTGGAATAACTCATTTTGTTATACAAATCCATTTACCAGGTGGGTAAAGGGTGAGTTTTATAGAACAGGAGACAAATTCTAAAGTACACAACTAGACACATTGTGAAGAAATAGATTTAAAGTTCTTGCATGGTTTTTACAGCTTTATTTACTAACATATTAAGTAAGATAGTGTCAAGATTAAGAATTAAGAACTCTAATCAGTATGCTGCATATAATGGCTCATCCAGCTGTTAATCTGCCTAATCCTGGCCAAAATATATGCCAGACTATTGTCATAATAACTATAAACAAAAGCTTTTGTGTTTTACTAAAAAAATCAAACCATACTCAATTTGTAACATTTCCCTTTTTAAATTTAAAAACCTTGTATAAAAAGGAAGTCAGAAGGTCAACATAACTTGTCCTCTAAAAACTCAAGCTATTATCTAAGTGCTTAGTTTTAATATATAATTACCAAAATGTCATCAATTCACTTTAACCTAATTATAGCTTATACTGTATCATTTCTAGGCACAATAATATACCGATCCCATATAATATCTTCCCCCTTATGCTTAGAAGGTATAATATTATCGACATTTACTTAAAATTCTGAAATCCAAATCATTACATTTTAAAATCCTTCTACCTTCAAAAATCTATTTGGTTCTTGGGTAATTACACTTTTCACTAAACTTTATGTAGCCTACTTGCCAAAAACTATAAAATGTATCTAACTATAACCAGAATGTTCTTATTTTTAAGACTTTCCAAAGGTATCCATCACAATGCCAATCAGCAATTCTTTAAGGAAATAAAAGGCTGAGAATAAAGAAGAGCATAATGCAGAAATACTTTACCATAAGTATCAGTCTCAATTGACCAAAGTTTAGTGTATTAAAATTCATTATATCAATGTGTTAAACCCTTATAATATTACTGGAAATAGCCCTTTAGGCATTTTTCTCCTGTTCTGCTTTATGAAAGAGTCAAAAATGACACAGCTCAAAATTTTTATTTTCCCAGATTTTCCCCAAGAAACTTTTCTCTCCAAATAGATAATATCATACATATTCACAATTAACTTTCCTATATTAAAGTGTTTTGGGAAGAGAACAATTTATATACTATCAATTCGTTTCATACATCAAATATATACACATACTCCAACATAAGATTGGCTTATCATGTGTAGGCTGAAAAGAGAAAAAAGATAGTATGCTATTTAAACTTAGAATTACATATACATAACCTAATTTAAGCTAAAGATGTCATGTTTTTTAGAGCCCCATATATAACAACTTCATTTAAGCTTAAGTCTAACAATACACCAGGTCAACACAACTCACAACATTCTATATAAAGGTTAGTTTCCTCATTAACTGTGCAACTTTAAAATATGCCAAAACAAGAACCTCACAAATAGTCAAAGCAAACATAGCATTATTTTGAGAAAAAAAAAAAAGGTATATTAAGCACAAAAAAAGTGTATCAGGTGCAAATTTCTTTGTTACAGTTAATATTTTACATTTATTTTTTTCCAAAAACATCACAAGAGTACCTTGCAAAACTGAGAGCTGTCAGAGATTACTGAGGTTATAGAATGAATTAACTACACAATTCTTAGAAGAATCCAATAGACTTTGAGAAAATACACTCTTCTTTCCCACTTTTACCTGGGACTTTATTTTTACAGTGTAGTATGTCATACAACAAAGAACTTGCAGACTGTCACTTTATTCTTCTCCAACAATACTGTGTTCCATTCCTCTACATATTCCTAAATTATACACTGCACACCCTTTACCACATACACAAAAATATCATAAAAGTAAACATCTTAGACATTATTAACTAATTCTCAGCTAAGAAATACAACAAAACAAAATTATACATGCATTTTTAGGCAGTTCACTGAAATCCTAAAAGAACTTAACCATGAGTCCCTACTTAAGTGGGTTTTTAAAGCTTTTTTAAAAAAGCTTCACAAATTGTTTCATTTGGCCTTCACATTTCAAAAGAACCAAAGGGACTTGAGAGACTAAGACCAAGACAAAAAACTCCAAACAAAATTTCAGTGTATTACTTATAGCACTTAAGTGAGCTTTCATCCATGTGCCCTTCAGCATACATTTCACATTTGATTAACTGTGATTTTGTTTGCCTTCTCTGATATTATCCTTATGTAATCTGCTTCCAACCTAAATAATAAGCACATAATGAACATTTATGGATGGTGTGAAAAGCATCCCATTTACCTGTTATTCACAATAGAAGGCAGAGCACAAACACCTTTGACTGCTCTCTCTGTCCAAATCACTTCTAGTTCCTACCCATTCTATGTCAGATATCTGAAGACAATCTGTTTACCGCTGTGACTGCTACAAAGCTAGTTCATATCACAGTCATTTCTGAGATTACTCAAATGCCTCAACTATCTTACTGTCTCCAGACTTTGCAATGCACTGTCCATGCCACTTTTCTTAAGAAAATTGAATTGTTTCAATTAACCTGATAAAAATCTTTCAACATTTGTTTATCTTCAAGTCTTTGTATATGTTATTCCCTCTCTCTCAAATAGTTGCTCATATTCTTCCCTCCCTCCTCATAAAACTGGTTAACTTCTATTCATCACTCAGCAGCCTAAACAATTTTATTCAGAAAGCCATTTCCTTCCTAAACCCATGTGAGATTTGCCTTCATGAGCTTCAAAGCATTGTTTTACTCTCATTACATAGCATTCATTACAATGGCTGATATAAACTTGTAACTGTCTTTATACTTACCTGGCAGACTGCTTGCACTGTTAAAAGTAAGGGTAATATCTGGCTGTTTTGTTTGCCATCGAAACTGCAGTGATTAATACCAAGCTTAGGCTGCAGCTGGGGGACTACAAGTGCCTTAAATGTTAGTAATGAATAGTGATAACTATATAAGCAACTTCAGTTTAAAAAATAATATAATTCATATACATATAATAATCCAGTTAAAGTATAAAATTGAATGAATTTTACTGTATTCAGAGTTATACAACCACAGCCATAAATTCAGAACATTTTCATCACTCTAAAAAGAAACACTGTACCCATTAGCAGCTAACTTCCCAACTCCCCACACCTCCAGTGTCTGACAACCACCTATCCTGGCCTTCTGTTCTTTTATCTTAGCCTTCTTTTGGGTATTTCATATAAATGTAGTTGTTTAACATGGTATTTTGTGATTGGCTTTTTTCACTTAGCGTATTTTAAAAACTCATCTTTAAATAATAATTATCAGTTTTTTACTGGTAAGTAATAAGCTCTGATTTCAATGACAAAATAACCACTCTATTCCCTGGCTACTATGAATAATATTTGTATGTTAATATACAAGCTTTTATGTGGACAAGTTTTCAATTCTCTAGGAAGGTGTATTAGTATTTCCATCACTGAGAAAAAATACAATATGCACAATGTAAACCAGGAGAGGCTGATTTTAGCTTGGTTCAGAGGATTCTATCCACCGTTAGTTGGGTCCCAGATAGACATATGACAGGCAGACAGGTATGACAGGAAATGTGCTCCGTTTAGGGCAGCTAGAAGAGAGAAATGAGACAGAGATGGGGAGGGCACTAGGAACAAGAACACACCCTTTCCAGGTCTTCCAACCTGGACCTACCCTTGAATAGCATAGCTTATGAATTCATCAGGGAACTAATCTGCTGATCTCTATAATGCCTACATGATCCAATCACCTTCCAAAAGGTACATCTCTGTACAGAAGACTTTTAGAGGACATTTTAGATTTTAATTAACAGAGATATATGCTGAAGCAGATTTGCTGGGTCACATCTAAGACTACATTCAACTTTTTTTCTGTCAGTACACGCGTGCATTATACAATGATCACATTCATTGTGGGAAGTTGGTACATGTATGCAACACATCTTAGTGCCTTCTCTCTTTCCCTATCCTTTTTTCTTCTCTCTCTCTCTCTGTCTCTTGGTCTCCTTGCCTTTTGCAAAAGTTCTATCTCCCTATTTCCTATTATCTATGCTTTATTTTACTCTTTATTTATACTTTAGGTTTCCCATGTAAAAGTAACCCATGCAATATCTAACGTGTTTCTGATTTATTTCACTTAATTTTCTGGTCTCAGTCCATCTGCTTACAAAGGGAAGAATTTACCTTCTTGATGGAAAAGTTACCCTACTGTATATAAATATCACATTTTCTATTTTTATTCTGTTCTTTATTTTATTTATACTTTAGTTTTCTCCATATGAGACACAGAATAAATCTGTGTCTGATTTATTTTACTTAGCATTATGTTTTCAGGATGCATCCACTCTCCTATTAAGTGGTTCAAATTTAAACTTTTTATGCTATAGTTAATAATATTCTATCATGTATAAACACTACATTTTCTTTAACCATCACGTATAAATACCACATTTGCTTTAACCAATTGTGTTTCTTCTAAGATTTGGCTATTATAAACTGCTGCTATAAATTATGAACTGTGCATGTTTAGTTGCAATTATGCTTTTAAATCTTTCAGGAAAATACCTATAAGGGTAAAGCTGAGTCAAACAAAATTTCTATTTTTAGTTTTTTTGAGAATTCTCCGTACTGATTTCCATAATGATTGCACTAGTTTACATTCCCATCAGCAAGGTAGAAGGGTTCCTTTTTCACCTGTCTTTCCAGTATCTGTTACTATTTGATCACATGATATTTGCCATTCTACAGTAAAATAAAATCTGTGTTGTTTTAATTTTCACTTCTCTAATGGCCAGCAGCACCAAACAGTTTTTCATGTATTCAACTTTATGAAGAAATAAGATTGTTTTAAAAATTGATGTATATTTTACATTAACATTCACAGTGTGTTCCAACTCCAATTCTAGTCAATACTTGTTATTATGTAACATTTTTACTATAATGATTTCTAGTAAATATAAAATGGCATCTCACTGGTTTTTATTTGCATTTATCTGATGACGAGTAATTCACTAAGAGTAGTATTGGTATGTTTTACTTAAAAATGCATACTTCCCAGGATTTAATAGTGTCTGGCATGATGTAGACCTTTAATGTTTATTAAATGACTATGTAAACACTATCATGGATTTGGAAGTATTTCTTGTCCAGGTGTTAAGTGTGGTGGGGAAGACTGACTGCATGGAAGGGAAAGAAAAAACAGAAGATGACCTTTTGAGATTGTAACTTAGTAAATGAAAAACTGATGAGATAAAAAATGAGACATGGATTATATAAAAAGAAGGAAAAGGCAAACAACAGTTAAAACAAGAATGAATACAGGAAATAAAAAGTAGATGTATGAGGGCCTTGAAAACATTCATCTTCAAGAAGAAAACAGATCAGAAAAAGAGCCCTTTAGAAAATAATCCGAGAGAGACCAGGCTCATAAAGGGCTCAAGATGTCTACAGGTAAGTTACTTATAACTCATTTAAGTTTTTCTAGGTCTCCTTTTCCTGACATTCTGGGTTGAGTCCTCCTAGTAAGTAAAATGCCTGCAGGGTGTGGTGATGTGGCCTATAACCCCCACAACTTGGAAGGATCACAGTAAATTCAAGGCCAGCCTAGGCTACATAGTAAGTTGATGGCCAGCATGAACTACAATATAAGATTCCACATCTCAAGAAAACCCAACCAAATAAAGTCTCCATCCAACCCTGTATTTCTACTCTAGCACTCTCTGAATTATAATCATTTGTTTATACAGTTATATCAACTACACTGTGCACTACATGCAGGCAAGGACCACTGTTTTCAGAGACAAGCACAGTGCCATGTGCATGGTAAATAATTATTTATGAATTTGTTGCATGTAGTCATTAATTTAAATGAATATATAAACAATACAAATGTTAATATTTTTCATAACTTACACACTTTTAAACATTAGAACGAAATTTTGTATTAAAAAGGAAGACTATCTTTTCTCTATCATTAATACTTCAACCAAGTGAAATACAACAAATTTTACACATACAGTTCAATATGAGTTAATATTCAAGGTAAAGTTTCTTACTACGTGAGGCTCTCCCAGTAGAATATCTTACTCAGTGCACATGACATACTTAAACAGATTGCTAAAAAGGTGACAGCTGAGGAATGCTTTCACTTCTTTGCATGGTTTCTAGTCAATGTCATTTCAGAAATGCCTATATAACACATGACAACGTGGAATGTCTCCACCCATCAAAGAGCATTTGAGTCAAACAAGCACTTACAGTAATAACACAGAATTCAAGTTGTCCTTGTATGGTCAGCTATCACAACAATGAAAAGATAAACAACTAAAATACTAATGAGGTAAGAAAATACTAGCATAGAAGGATCCAAAGTGAATTTAGAAAAGACCCTATAATTAAAACCACTAGAATACTGTGTATGTCTTCCTTCTAATGTCACTGTGTCCTTTTCTAAAGGAACACCTAAGGATTGTATAAAGAATTCATTTTTAAAGAAAAGTACATAAACTAAGCAAAAATTTACTTGGATTAATAATTAGTATATATTTCATTTCAAAAATAAATATAAAATATTGATTAATGGCTATTTAAAAGTAAGCTGTTGGTATATGCTTTTTCATTAGAACACTTTTTATGCTTGTACTATGGTTGCACGAATTGTAATCATTTTGTTTTTGATGAACTTTGTTCAAGATTACATTATGCTTTTTTTTTTTAAACCAATAAACATTTATTGCAAACCTACTAAAATAACACCAAAGGGAACTTAACGAAAAATGAATCAAAGTTCCTACCTTAAAGAATTCACTGTTTTCTCTGGAAATAAGACACACTAACAATAATATGTAATGTGTAAGAGCCAAATTTATGGTTTAAATGGTAAGTTAAAGAATCAAGGGGCCGGAGACTTAGTTCAGCGGCATAAGCATCGGCCTAGCAAGAGCGAGGTTGTGAATTCGATCCCTGGTACCAAAAAAAAAAAAAAAAAGAAGAAGAAAAAAAAAGAATCAGTGTATGCCTCAATGGTCAAAGAAGATCACACTTAGTGCTTTGGACTGTGCCTTAACAAAAGTTAGTTGGGAAATACATTCCAGAGGAAGATAACAGGCGCAAAGATTTATGGAAGTATAAATATGGAATGGTTCCCCCAAAGACAGCTTCCTCCAATCTCCTGACTCTCTTTGGACAAATTAATTTTCACTCTTTACTGGGTGACATTGGCTGCAATGCTAGCACCCTGATGATCTAATGAGCCAAAACTTATTTTCTACCCTGCCCTTCCAAAAGGTCACAGGAAATAAAGAATTATGAGACCTGTTACCTTAGCTCCTTTTTAGTTTCCTGTAACTACTCTATTTTCATGCAAGAACATAATATCTGTTATCAATGTGTCAGTAACTTTGTAGACTGATGTATGAAGTCCCACTGTCCTTTATTTGGATACTACAACTTATTGTTGTTAAAATATCTGTATGAAATGATGATAGTATCAAGTGAACAAACTTCTGAATGCCTTTATAGGGCAAAATAAAAGGCTATGCTCTTTCAATGACTGAAACTTCTAAAAAATGTATTGGTCCATGAAATATAAAATTCAAGGAATCAATGATCTGATAGGCAACAAATATATCGTATTTCTACATTTTTACCAATAAGATTCACTGCTGTTTCTGAATTAAAACCTGAAATATAACTTGGCTAAATTATGTAAACTAACTTAAGGAATGCACTATTCTTACATTTTTACTAACAAAATGCTCCCAACTAAAATCAAACATGATTAGTACTTAAAAGTTCATTTTACTTAACTCAGAAGTCATTTAGAAAACCTTATTAGCATTTACACAATGTTCAAGTCTTAACTACAAATACCAACGGTTACTATACAGAAAATTATCTGCAGAGATTAAGCTTCAGTAGAGATAAAACTATTTTTTCTTTAACATAAACTTATTACTTCTCCAAAGAGTCAGACATACATTTACATATAAAATTTACTGTAAATACATAAAACACAAATAACATTAATTAAGGTAGAAAAATAAAGGTGTTTAAAAACTAAACTATACCCTGAAGGATGTTTTGTTATTGTGGCTTCCTTTGCAACTTCCTAAATCATTTCACCAAATATACTTCACATAATAGTCAAAAACAATTTTGGGCCAAGTATGGTGGTGTACAACTACAAAACCAGCACTTGGGAAGCTGAGGCAAGAGGATCACTGTGATTTTGAGGCCAGCCTGGGCTACACAGTGAGTTCAAGAGCACTCTAAACTATACAGTGAGACCTTGTTTCAGAAAACAAACATTTTCTGAATTCTTTTTTTGTTACTGGGAATCAAACTCATGACACTGCACTTACCAGAGAGGTGCTATGTTACTGATCTACATCCTTGGTCTGATAATTCTGAATTTTAAGATTAATTTAGATATAGTACTAATACCCTTGGATCACCATTCAAAGCTCTTAAAAGTGTTAGCTAATACAAAATTACATGGAGAAAACAATTATGCCTATATGTGTTTTTCATCTGAATCTCTACTGTCTTATAGGGAAATCTCCAATTACAAGGTATTACCACAAAGACCGAAAGATTTAAGAATGCTTCAGGAATAAAGTTTGGGCTTTTGACTCTGCCTGTATTAGAATCCCAGTTGTCATTTATGCTGACAACCTGAGCAAGAGAAAAAGGATGCTGTAAGAATTAAATAGTATTGTGTTCAAAAGCATTTCTCAATAAAACAGAAGTGGCAATAAAATACAGTACAAGTAAAAGTTGTAGTAGCAATAAAACAGTAAGTCACAGCTACCACATATTCAACCCTACTTAGAATAAATTAACACAACTGTTAGAAATCTTCAATCTTCCAAACAGGCACACTAAAATAGTAATATCTTTCAACATGTTTGTGGAATCTCACAAACTTTCAAGAGAAAGGTGTAATGAAAAACAGCAATTTTTTGCAGGCACAGAGGTAATGAAAAGACCAACTTCAGGAAACGTCAAGAAGTAGCATGTTAGAGTAGTGACAAGACATTGTTCTACCCCTTCTTCCTAACAAAAGGTTTCTAGATAATCATCTAACTAGATTTTTACGTGCAAGTACTTTTCCTATGTGAATAATATGGATAGTAACAAATGAATGAAAAAAGTCCTTGATTCCATACAGGGTTTCTACCTAGCTATGCTATACAGGGTTCAGTCACAACTTGCAATGGTGGTGCAGCAGAAGCACATGAAAGATGGTCTTGGTTATGCCACTTTAGTCAGCAGGACACACAAAGCTGCGCAGCACCTGTAGAGAAGGCACTGCAACAGCAGTAGTGCAGGCATTGGTTCTCAACCTGTATATCCCATATAAGGGCTGCTTGTTCATACATTTGTCAGAAGTCAGGGACAAAGCTGAGGTTGTGAATTTGGTTAGGTGGCTTTGAAAAAAGGAATCTAGAGTATTTTCAACAAAAAGGCTTAAGAGCCATCAGTATGAAATGTCATAGCTTTTAAAGAAATTATGTAAAAAAGTTTTTCTATACATTTCTTTGAATACAAACTTGGTTTCTGTTTATAAGTGATTCCACAGGTTCTTCCAAGACCTTAAACCTTCCCAGCCCCTAAAGGGTAAAAATTATAAACTCTGTATCAGTTTCAAGAAAATTCCAGACTTTCACCTATTTTATAAAGAAGTTTTAAATGGTTCCCTTACAACTTGATAAAATTTGTATTTTAAGAGCAAAAGGGATCAAAAATGATCAAGATGTAATATGTGTACCAATTCTCCCAAATTAATATAAATATCAAGTATTACAAACATGTACTAATAAAAAGGAGAAAAAGGATTTAATATTAAGCTTATCTGCAGTCTGTATTAGTAAGTAAAAGGAAGGCATTATAAAATTATAATATAATGTGGACCCAATTCAATTGTGGATTCTTCTATAGGGCCTAGCTCAAACTCTTTGCAAGTAATTAATGACTTAACTGAACATATTTTTCTTTCACTTAACCAAAACTGAATTGCTTTAAAATTTGTTAACAGGTTGATATTTAGAAGTTTTAAATCTCAAGATATTAAAAATATGGACTAAAGGGCCACAAGGAAGTTTCTCATTTATTCCATAAATATACAAGTTCCACTATGCAAAAATAATAGTCTAAGTAACTGGAAGTGAAGGTTTCAAAGACGTATCTCACATTATGTAAAAACTGTAAAACTTCTTATTTATGATAGTTGATTAAAGATAAAATCAAACCTTTAGTGACCCAGGCTCTGGATATACAAACATGTAGAAGGCTGGGTCTTATCCTTATGAGTTTAAGAAGATAAACTTACAAATGCTATTCAAAAAGATGACTTTAATAACAGAAGATAAACTGGGCAAAGAGGTGCAAGACTGTAATCCCAGCATTCAGTAGGCTGAGGCAGGAGAATCTCCCTGAATTTGAGGCTAGCCTTGCTACATAAATTCAGAACCAATTTGAATTACATAAAGAAACCAAATCTGAAAAGGGGAAGAAAAAGACAGAGACAGAACACCCAGTACAATGAATACCCCAGAGGAGAGACTGTCTCTCTAATACCACAGTATATATGATACAAGTTCAAAGAATGGGAAGATCTCTTTTGGTTGGCAACTGGATTGAATCTCCAAAGAATAATCTGAGCTAGCAAAGAAAGAATTCTGTAGTAGTGTATAAAAACATGACTAAGGCAAGGAAATAAAAAAAGTAAAATGTAACAGTTCAAATGGTACCATTTGAAATGTGTCAAGAATGAGATAAATGTGAGTATGTTTTAAGTCTAAATTGAAGGAAGAGAGTGACATTGCTATTGTCGTGAATCTGACAGCAATTTGCATGGTTAAATGAAGCAGAGTACGGAGACAGAGAAAGCAAGTTATTACTATGGTCCAGGGATAAAAATAATGAAGATATGAAATAGATAGATAGATACTAAAGATAGATACTAAAGACAGCAAGAAAGACAACTGATGTAAAGGTAATCATGAAGACATCAGAAAACTTAATAGACAAATGTGGAACAGAGGAATAGGTAAACAACTAAAATGTTTAACATGACATAACCAATAACCAATAACTAATTACATCATTAATAGAAACAGGGGTATCAATGAGAAGAGCGGTCTTGGATGAGGAAAGATGTTGGTTTTAGGATGCATATCTGACAAAGTTCTAAAACTGACTAACCAAATTAACAGAAAAAAGAATGCTGATAAAATCTAAAAATATGAAAAACATATGCATCTAAATCACTTTTAACGAAAACTATTATAAAACTAAATTATAGTTGAAAAATAATATTTTAATAATAACAACTGTTTGAAGAAAACTCAAAAGTTAATGCTAATACAACAGTGGGCATTCTATGGTAGAGGGAATGGGCCTGCATTACTACAGATACATTTTTAAATATAAAATCACAATGTGCTTAGTAAGGACAAAAATTAAAATGAGAGACTGGAGCTCTGTAAAAACAAGGGAACTGGAAACTGAATTGGAAGCCACTGGCACATAAGAAAAAGGCAAGATTTGAAGGTTAAAATCAAAAGGCTAAACTCAAAATCATAAGAAGAAATCTGTCTTGCAAGTGATGCATACCAGTAAGGACCAGCAAGACATCCTATATAACCTTATTAATCTCCTAAATCTTTATAAAGAATGCTGAAATATAAACATAATCACACACCATAAAACTCTACCACTTAGCTATAAAATCAGAAGCTGAATATTACTGATAAAACTAAAATTGTACTCTGATCCTCAGTTCTACAAAGCAGACATTTATATAACAGACTTAACTTTGCATTGTTTTCCAGCTATTCTAGACACCAACATAGGAATCTGATCAAAAAAAAAAAAAAAAATCCCCCAAACAACAATAATGACAACAACAATAAAAAACTACTACTTTTTCTCCATACAGAATGACATTTCTATACAGAAAGGATAGCTGTAGCCTGTCTTTTATAACTTCTGAGTTCATTCAATTAATAAACTTGCAAACATAAATTGTTTGCATTTAGAATGTAAAGGAAGTATTAGATTAAGTATATTTGTGAGACGAGATGTTCCCGTAACTTTTCTTCTAACAATAAATTTAAGTTAATCAAAATTTAAAAAAAGAATATTCAAAAAGGCTTACCACTAATCTGGACTATTTTAAAAAACTATTTTACATATTTTATGATCTTGTGAGAGATTAAAGTCAAGGACTAGTTAATTAATCAGCAGGTAAATTTAATATTTGTTAAAAGCTTACAATCTTCTGGTAGTCTTTTTGTTTTAATTTCGTTTATCACCATTCACTATCTGGTGTTCTGAATTTGCCCAACGTGAACTCCTTGTTCTTACAGTTACAATAAGAAAAAAGGATGAGATAAATGAGAAAGAGTAGAGAAAACATAATAAAAACTTTAATACTTGATCTTTCAAAGACATTGGCTTTACTGACTTAAGGACTGTGCGAATAAATTAAAAGAAAAAAATTTATGAAAATGACATAAACTGAGAAACTTCTGCCTATGTGCTGTAAATTAAAACAAAACATGCAATAACACTAAACCAACCACTGAATGTATTAATCAAGAAAAGACCGGAAAGTCTGATAACTCTTGCAACATGTACAAATTGAGAGGAAATAAAAAGACTTCAAGAAGCACATTAAATGTACTTTCTCTTACTATCAAAACCAGTTTCATATCAGTATTAATGTGTTAGAACTACTACTCTTTCACCACGCCAAAATAATAATTGTGGGTCCCTCGACAGCAGTAGCTTTTTAAACTTCTCAACAATTTTAGTAATGCATGTTGATGCTAACGATTCTCCAATTAAAGTGATCTCAGATATATCTCTCAGAATCAATTTCATACTAAAAACATACTTTAAGGAAATTTTAAAGTATTTTCTCTTATATAATTACATTATCATTTTTAATGCCAAAATTGCTTCCATCCTCAAAACTATTTTTGTAAGAATTTGTAGTTATATTATACCTTAAAAAAACTGCAGCTAAATAAGTTTGCTGCACATTAGAGAATCTAAACTAACAGAGAAAGAGCTAAATGTTATATTTTCAGAGTGCTACATTCTAAATTCCTACTTGTCCAGCAATATGTCAATCACTTCCATCCAGTCAACTCTGTACACAAACGCCACAAGCCAAGTCTGATAGGAGAATCTGATTAAATAAAACTTAATATGGTCATCATTCACTTAAACAGGAAGCAGTAAAAAGAAAAATGCCATCATTCACCTCTGTTTTAATGGGCATCAAATTAATATCCATGAAATATAAAGCTTAAATTTCAACATCCCTTACATTTCAGTACGGTATTATTCAAAGCTACAGTTTCCATATGCAATCAAAGCAACTTTTGAGACAGCGTTAAGTTTTTTCATTGTAACAGATTTTCTAGTAATTACAAGTTGTCCAATAAGAAAATGGAAAGAGTCTGTGTTGTCACCTATTACTGTCGCTTGGAAATTGCTTTTTATGCAGAACTCTATGGGTTGTGTTGCTTCTGGCCTGTTAAAGGCAACGCAACGTTATCTCTGGATTACCAATAGTTTCTCCTTATTTGGCTAACACTGCGAGATCCCAATCAGACCACTATAAAACTTTAACATGCACAAAGCATCCATTTTGAGAAAAGTTTGTGGCCAGCTTTTTAAATTCCCACTCCCAGAAGAAAAATCAGAACTTGGTAACTAGCTTAGAATAGTGCACTGTGTTTTCTTTTTTTTTCTCGCTCCAGTGCACCCTCCAGGACCTAGAGCTCAAGGATCTTTGACACTGCGGCAAAGTCTCGGAGTACCAGACTCAATACGTCCCGGTCCGGAGACAGGGGAGCCCTTTGGGGACGGCTTCTTTACCCTAAACGTTCCAATTTTATCTCAGCCGAGGCAGATCAGCTAATTACACCCCTTTTTCCCCTCCCCAGTGACCAAGGGTAATAAAGGAGAAAACAGGAAATCGTTTGCTCAGGACACTAGGCTTACGGCTCTTGATTACTATTATTATCATCACCATTTGTAATCAAGTCCTAAAAAATACAACACATCCAATGCCCACCTACCAGCCGACGACGTCCAGCTCCCCAAAGCGCCCCCTTGGTTAGTCTTTTTCTTCAGTACCCCCTTCCAACATACCGGTGACACCAGTACCCCGGCACGACCCCATACACACACCCTCCCGGCCTCGACCTCCAATACCAGACACATGTCCACAAATGGCCTGGGAGTCCCAAGACGACCACAGTCCCTTTTTCCCTAAGCTCCGGAAATCAGCTAGTTCCCAACTCCAACAGCAACCGGTCTGAGCCGGGCCTGGAGCCCAGCGCCTCCGTCGCCGCTTCTCTCTCTCCCTCCGTCCCTCCCTCCCGAGAAGCCGCCCCCTCAGCCCGAGCAGGGAGTCTCCCTCCGCCCCCAGCCTCAGGGAGACTGAGCCGCGAGGAGGCCGCGACGCGGGGCCGACCGGGACCCTAGGCTCGAGAGCGCCGGCGGCGGAGCGCACAGACCTGATGCAGGGCAGTGAGTCCGTCCACATTGGCGTAATTGATGTCGGCGCCGCGGTGCAGCAGCTTGAGGACCTCGTCCGTGTCGCCGCTGGAACAAGCAGCCAGAAAGACGGCGCCATCGTCGAACTTCACCTTGGTCTTCTGGCGCTTCACCACGGGAGGCTCAAGGTCCGTCTCGGAGCCGATCCAGCGCTTCAGCTGCTCGTTCCGCTTCTGCTTCGCGTCCGCCATCTTCATCCCCTCTCCTGCCGCCGGGTCTTCTTATCGCGAGGGGGGAAGGGGGAGGCGGCGAGGGAAGAGAGGGGAGGCAGGGGGTGTGTGACTGTTTCTATGAGTGCGGGCCAGAGGAAGGCTGGGAACCGGGCGGAGACGCTCGAGACTTCCAGTATCCCACAGAGCACTGGGGCGGCGCGCCCGGCGGAGTGGACCTCCCTTCCTACCACAGAAGCCCTCCCGCCCCCGGCGCGGCCACCCGTCACCGGCGGCCGATCTAACGTAACTTCGCGAGATCCGGGCAGGGAGGCGCCCTTCGGTCAGCGCGCATGCGCCCTGGGCCTGTACCCGCCCCAGGAAGAGCGCTCCCGCGAACTGCGGTGGGGGCGGCCAGGCCACCGGAGGGAAGCGGGTGTGGCCCGGGCCGTCAGGGCTGCGGGCCTGGGACCGACCTGGAAGGGAGGAGGCTAGGCAGGAAGGTTGTTCTGCCCGGCTGAGGGCTCCCGGGGTTCCGGAGGCCAACAGTCGGTCTGCAGGACTCTAAAGGGCAGACCTGCCTGCAGGGCTCCCCGAGTCCTTTGCTCAAGGCGGAGGATTTTCCTATTGGCTGCGTTGTTTGAATGGAATGAACGATAGGTCTTGAATTAGGTGCTTGGAATTGCTCTTTCTAAGGAATTGGGCTGAACTTAGACGTTTCAGTATTGATAAAAACATCTTAAAAGTAGGGTTTATGTGGCAGACGGCTTGGGTGGCAGTTCCCGAGGTGATCACCTATTGACGAGGGTTGACCTGCGGTCATTGCGGTGGCTTCCTGCCAACACCCACTGCAGAAACGTCTTTCCTCTTAAACTGGCTTGTTATTGTTGTTTTGTTTTCTTTCTCCTGCACTTAACTTTGCGTCCTCTTACCCTTCCTTCTTCAGTGCATTAAGCCTGTATGCCACTACCCAGGAGCTTGGCTCAGCCTTGTTAACTTGGTCCTGGCCTTTTAAGGGATTTCTGGTTCCAGCTCCATTGCTTTCTAAGGAGTAAAGACCCAGCTGTGTCTAGAACGCAAAAGGAATGTTAATAAAGGCAATTAATTCAAGCAGTATTTATTGAATACCCATCTAGTAAGCCTTGACTTACTAGGCACTGAAAGTACAAGGGGAAAAAATAAATTTATTTGAATTCATATGCTCAAAAAGACTAATCATCCTCATAAAAAGACAGCTTTGCCTTGTATGACTGCACGAGTACACATGCACACAATTCGTAATGCTGATACCTTATAAATCATCTATCTGAACACTCCAGTAAATGGTATATTCCTCAACGCCCACTTGTTAATCATCCACTATTTTCTGGAGCATTTAGAGCCAAACTAAGTCATAAAAACTTTTTTATTCAATAGGAGTTCAGGGATCATCCAAACTAGTCTAAGGGATTTACTTATTACTGAGAAACAAGAATTAGGATTTACTTAACAAATATTGTACACCTGTACTGGGTCAGGTTTTGGGGTTTTTTGTTTTTGGTGCTGGGGATGCAGCCAGGAACAATGAGAAATAAAATAACTGAGTAAAATCTGATTAGGAAACTTGAGGATATAGCTCAGTGGCACAGCAGTGCAAGGTCCTGAGTCTGAATCCTGGTACCAAAAAAATACAATTTTTTTAAATTAGAAAACTATTCATCTGTAAAACAATATTCTGAACTGTAAATACTGAGGATAGTAATAAATCCAATAATTTTAAAAGTATTTACCTTGGAAATATTGCAGAAATAGCATGTAAGTGTAATACCAGATTTCTTCATAGCAATGACAGGAGCTGAACTGCTGACACTGAAATATAAAATCTTTTTCCACAGACTACAGTTTTCAGAATACAATAAAGGAATTTGCAGATTGTCTTGTGAGCTCCCCTGTCTACTTAGAGAAACTGACAGCATTTCCCTGTTTTCCAAGAACATAATGGCCTGTTTAGTGGCCCTTAAAAGTGCACTTTGAATAAAGATCAGTATCTCGAGTTTCATTTGGGCAAGCAGAGCCTGGTGGGAAGGGTAGTCTTTCTGTGTGGAACATTTATTTCTGGATGTAAAGTTAGTAAAACAATAGTGATAAGCATAATTAAATAAAATTTCCAAAGATTATCAGTTAAAAATATGAACAAACAACAACAAAAAGCCCTGCTCTGTATCTGGGTATGGCCTTGGTACCAACTATTAAATGTGGAAATGTATTATTATCAAACTGGTTCACAATACTGAACCTAAGCCTGAAAATAATAATTGATTTTGGTGTGATATGTGAACACAGGACAAGAAAAGGGAAATAAGTGATAGTTGGGTTTTAAAAACAACCTAAGGTAAAAAAATAAAAATTTCACAATTAAACTATTGTTCAGTAAATGATTCTTTGCCATTGATAGGAATTTTTTTTTTTTTTTATTCTGAGGACTGAACCTATGGTCTTGCCACTGAACTGCATCCCCAACAACCCCCCTCCACCCGCACTTTATTTCTGAGACAGAGTTTCACTAATTTGCCTAGGGTAGGCTCCAATCTGTGATCCTCCTGCCTCAGTTTCCCAGAGGCTGGGACTTACAGGTACGCCTCCCCTCAAAAAAATGTTTCTGTGTGTAAAAAGAAGTTAGTCTTGGTTAAGAAAAAAATTAAGAACTGTTGGGACTTAATGGGATCCGAGTTGTTTCTTTGCTTGAGTCCATGACTTTTCTAGCCTTTACATTATAAGAGTAAGGGTATATATCACTTACATGATGTAGTATACTGAAATTCCCTGTATACCATTTTTTGGGGGGTTTGGTGAATCTTTTTCCCCATTAGCTTTCATTATACAATAATTGAAACTATTTTGGTACAAAAACATGCATAAATACTTTAAATCCGTATATTTATTTTCTTATCCTTAATTTAAATCTAGGATTCCAAATTACTTTTATATACTTGAGAATAAAATATAACAATGTACTTCCCTCTTACCGCTTCTGTACTCTGTAGCTGGCCTAAGCAGTCTCCCACTGTATAATTACCTCTTTCTGCTGCTATTTAAGAATCTGAAGAAATCTTTAAAGTCTGCTATGATCACAAGGTATTGGACCCCAACCAGGGAGTTGACCAAAACCAATAATACATCACTCAAACTTACTTTGGATTCCATTTCAAAACCAATTCCATTTCTAGATCACAGCATCTAACTCCTTGTCTTGCCTCAGGGCTATTAGGTTGATGTCAGTCCCAGGGCCAGTGGTCCTTAAACCACTCTGGCAATTAGCTTTCTTCTAACTCTTCCAGCTAAATTTTCTGCCACACCTGGTTTCATTCCAAGAACCTAATCCTAAATACAAGTAGTACTACCCTGATACCCTCGAACCAGGAATCACATGAGTTTCTGGCAAACAGGTGTAGTACAGTACTAACAAGATGATCACTCAGTTTTATTGCACATGACTCCTAACCTGTTTCGAGTTCAGCGTCACACGTCACATGGGCTATTTAACTTAGTGTTTCCTAAATTTATCAAAATCTTTTCCAGGTACAAGAAGTGCGAGTATTATTATTTACATGACATTTTCTTCAGTGTTTTAAAAACTTGAAATTATTTTAAAGCAAATACTGTGTTGCTTAAGTAAGTGAAAAACATTTATAATAGATATAAAATAAAGAAGACCTTAAAAACAAATGCAATGAAACCAAAATAATATTAGCATAATCAGTTGCCTATCAAGAACTGTTCTACATTTATATAAAAAAAGAAAACAGGTAGGAGTCATATTCACAAAGAAGACATATTCACAGCAACTTTATCAACTTAGCATTGTCGTGAAGATTTAAGGATACTAGGAAAAATAACATTTTTGCTAAGAGTTTCATTGTTACTTTAAATTTTTATTTTTTATTAGCACATGTTCGTAATACATAATGATTCATTATAGAAAGTTGGTACATCTTAATTCTTTTTACTTCCTCTTCCCCCTCTCTTTCCTTTCCCTTCTTTGGTTGGTCCCCTTTTACTGTTATTTTAATAATACAGCAACCTACAATTACTTCATGTACCACTAGTCTAGGCTTTCCAACTTTGGGAAACTAGTTGGGTTTAATTATCATGTATAATAATTATACTTAATGAAGTTTACAAGAAGAGCCATAGTGGCACATCTACCTCATGATATGAAGGCAAGTCATTGGAAGGCCAATTTATATGAATCTATATTCTATGAGACAAAAATCTAAACTTCAGAACTAAGACTCATATTCTATAGCACTGAAATTAACAAGAATAACTGAAGTATTCTCAAATGTCTGGAGTTTACGTTCATGAACTCCATATTGGAGCACCAGTATTTATTTGTGGAATCCATTCAGTTGTTCTTCAAAATAAATCGTAGGAAAAGCTTCTCAGTTCCTCCACAGACCTAAGAGTATAAAAATGAACAGAATAAGATACTAGTGAGAACAAAAATGTGCAAAATTACTAGTAATGATGCTGTTTGTCGTCAGTTTTGGCAAGTGGGAATATCATTCTCATGCAGTTGCCTTTAAAATTAAATGGATAATGTATGTGAGATGTTTCGAGTTTGTTTTCTTTTGTTTGTCCCTTTTCCTTCCTTCATTTAAGCTGGTAGCAACTGCTTCCTTACCTCAGGTCATGTTTGTGGCAGGGAAGAAAGCAGAAGTTGCTTTCAAAATACTTTCTTTCCTAGCCTGAAATGGCCACCTCTAAATTTCTACTTAATAAGAGTTCAGGGCTAGTAATCTGGCTTGAATTAGAATTATGGATGGATAGGAATGTAGTGAAGTTAATTTGCATAATATTAGAGATAAATAAAAATAGAAACATATTCTAAATTTGTTTTCCTGACATTGCAAAGAAATGTTGATTCATAATATCATGGAATTCCTATTTACAGTAGGAAACAGAGGACCAAAAAGAAGGTTTCATCCAAGCTATCCTTTGGTGATATCATGGCAGCGGGATGGATTTCATTTAGAATAAACTTCAGTGCCTAGACACAAAATGAGATAACAGAGAAGATTATGAGTCTCTTGAAGAGTGGGATTTTCTCCCTAATACTACCTGAAAGTACCTCCAAAATGCAGTAAGATCTCAAAGGAAATGGCTGAACACTGCTTCAAAAAGACTCAAACATAAAAGCCAGGGACCCCACTAGCTGCACATAGCTGTGCCAAATGTCCCTGGAATGTAGCTGTGTGGTGGATCTGAGGTCACTCAATGGATACATTTTGATCTATATCTATTATTATTCTAGGTTCCATGATGAGTGAAACATAGAAGTACTTGCCATCAACAAGATACAGTCTCATGGAAACAGAGAATGAACACATTTTACATTTATCTTAGCCACAAGGCCAAGAAACAATTGGACACATTTTAAATTAACAGATACAGATACGTGTAATGAAGACAAAAGGACAAGAGAGAAGGCATAAGATGTTGTCTGATGTTACCAATAATTAGGGGATGGAGAGAGAAGAGAAGGGATTACTTTAATAAATTAATCTGGAAAGGTTTAAGCTGAGGGTATACCCAGGTTTTCTAAGATCTGATAGTTGTACTATTGGCAGACTTTTTTCTTTGAGAAAAATGATTTGAAATTGAGAATAAGTAAATACAGGCTTCAGGAAGGAATCCATTCAAATGAGAAGTCCTAAAGTTGCACAGGAAGTCTGTCTCAGAAAAAAGAAACGATGCAGGAGAGAATATATATCTCAGCATTAACAGTGTGCAAAGGCACACAACTCGTGACCATATTGGCACTGTGTGGGTGTGATCTCAGAAACTTGACACAACCATGGTGGAGAAGAAAAACTAAATATGACTGATACTGAGCTTCTTACTCAATAGGTGGTGAACTTGAAACAAAACTCTATAGAAAATTGGGAACAATCTCGAGGAGTGTTCCCCAACAGTTATTCACAATACATCGGTAAAGAGGTTTCCATGTAGTTGGCACACAGTAGGAACTTGTTTGCTTTCTGTTACTGCATATTAAAGCATATTAAAACAATATCTATATATCCTTTCACAGTTCTGTAAGTCAGAAGTCTGGGTGGGGTTCATCTGGGTTCTAGGCTCAGAACTAAAAATCAAGGTGTCAGCTGGATTAAGAACCCAGAGAATATCCATGGGCTCCAGGGAAGAATCTGCTTCCAGTTTCATCCAGCTTGTTGACCAGACTTCCTTCCTTGCAGTTATAGGAATAAGGTCTCTGGCTGATTGTTCCTTTTGCAGTACTGAGGACTGAGTCTGTTTTCTTGTGGCTTTTCGTTGAGGTCATGCTCAGATATTAGAGGCTTCTGCATAATTAAATATGTGACTTCCATCTTCTAAGCCAACAACAGTGTATACAATCCAATTTAGACTTTGCTTTAATCTCCCTGGTGTCCTCTCTTGAGAAAGGCAAACTTTGAACCAACTGGATAAAGGGGTCTGCTTTTAAAAGCTAATAAACTTAATCTCATTTTATTTTTATGTCAGCTGATCAGTATTGATGACTTTAAAATGAAACAATATACCAGAAATTAATCACAAGAGTGATACCATATTTACAGGTTCCAGGGATTGAAGGGGGATATTTTTGAAATTTAGAAATCTTGACTAATACCTGGCTCAATAAATAATACTTCTATCTTTTCAAAGAGAAATTTTTATCCTATGCTGTAATTCCAGAAATAAATTACAGAAAATGAGTAAGAGCCAGGTGCCGTGGTGAACCCCTGTAATCACAACTATTCATGAGGCTGAGGCAGGAGGATCACAAGTTCTAGGCCAGTTTGGGCAACTTGCTGAAACTTTGTGTCAGAATAAAAATTTAAGTAGGACTGGGCTGTGGCTCAGCGGTACAGCACTGTGAGGTCCTTGTTTCATTCCTAGCAAAACACACACACACACACACACACACACACACACACACACACACATACACGAAGACTGTGCTTTAAGTTAAGCAGTTTACACTTTAGAAGAGGAAATAGATACCAAACAGATAATTTTGATAGAAGACAAGTGCTAAAATTCATTGTTACCTAACTGTCCATTCCTACTACAAGAGCTATATGTGAGTCTGACCTTACATGATAAGGAGAGGAATGCCATGTGTAGCACTGAAACACAGAGAGCGTAAAAGGGCTGAGCAGGGCAGGTAGAAGTGCCCCTTACCCCGTCCCCTTTTGCACTCTTTGAGAAGGTAATGATACATGAATTCAAGAAAGAGAAGAAATTGGCTAGGCATAAACACGATTATGTGTGAAAGGTAGATTAAATGGAGGCAGATTTTCTAGGCATAAAGGCACAAAGAGCAACAGTTAAGCAGAGGAACACAAAGCAAGAAGAAAGTCATTGCAGGATTCAAAGCTAGAGAAACATCAACCTACTCACTGAAATTCTTCACTGCAGAATAGGTGACATGTTTATCATAAAAATGATGGAAAACAAGCTCCCCTACGCCAAGAAGCAGCATGCTGCCACCACCACCATGGGCAGCAGGACACTATAGCCTGAGGGGCCCAACAAAACAAGCAGTTGATGAGTGAGGCGAACCAGTGCTGTGCTTTGGCACATAGACAGCAGGCAAGAGGGGTTTCTATTTTATTCCAAAGGGAACAGGGTGAACCCTGCAGAACAACAAGCTCTGGTGACTTCATTGCCAAAACTCCAGAGTGGAATAATGGAAGAGCCATGCAGACACAGTAGAGTGCTGGCAGATGGGAAGCAGACTGGAGGGGAATCTTCTGGGAAGTAGAAGCTGGGATTACCCAGACTCCACCTAAGTGGTTACCAGAAGGTAGTCTCAGCCCTAAATATAAAAGACCAGAAATGCCAGCAGGCAGCCTTGACACAGCAGCACAAGTATGCAAACCTCCTTGTCCTACCGCAGCACAAGGGCGTCCTCCCACCCTAACAATCATCAGATGAGAGGAGCTAGCAGTGTGGAACAGAGGACACTGTGAATGGTCTGAAAGGGGACAATCGTACTTCGGTCTGGCAGCAATCTCTGGATTTTTCCTATCCAGGAGTGCAACAAACAGTAACTGGGATAATGCCATAGAGACAAACATGGTGAGATGAAATGACACAGATTCTTGGATACATATGAATTGCCCAATCTGAATCAAGAAGATATAAAAATTCTGAGTAATCCAATATCAGTCAATGGAATAAAAATATAATTAAAACCAACCAATAAAGAAAAGTCTAGTTCCTGCTGGATTCACTGCCAAATTCTACAAGAAATTTAGAGAAGATTTAGTGCCACTATTGATGAAACTCTTTAATGCAATTGAAAGGGATACAATACTCCCAAAGTCATTCCTGGAGGCAAGTATTACCCCGATACCAAAACCAAGAAAGAACCCAACCAAGAAAAAGAACTATAAGCCAATCTCCCTAATGAACACAGATGCAAAAATCATCAATAAGATACTAGCAAACAATACAGCAAATAATAAAAAAGATTATACATCATGACCAAGTAGGATTCATCCCAGGGATGCAGGGATGATTCAACATATGGAAATCAATAAAATGTAATATAGTGTATCAATAGAGCCAGTGACAAAAATCACATGAATATCTCAGTAGACACAGAAAATGCATTTGACAAAGTCTAACACCCATTTGCCATTAAAAAAAAGCCCTACAGAAAGCTGGAATAGATAGTATTTTTCTCATTCTGATAAAGACATCTGTGACAATCCAAGAGCCAACATCACAATAAATGGCCAAAACCTGAAAGCTTTTACTCTAAAATCAGAAACAAGACAAGAGTATCCACTACCACCGCTCCTATTCAATATAGTACTAGAAACATTAACCACAGCCTTTAGATAAGAAAACTAAATAAAAAGAATAAGGTTAAGAAAGGCAGTTGAATTATCATTATTTTCCAATGACATGATACTCTACATAGAAGACTCCAAAAATTCCACCAAAAGATTGGTAGAGTTAATAACTGAATTCAGTAGTGTAGCTGGATATGAGTCAACACTCAAATATCAATAGCATGTCGGTATACCGACAACAAACTCACTAAGAGAGAAATTAGGGAAAATCACATCGTTTGCAATAGCATCAAAGAAAACGAAATACTAGGAATCATTATAACAAAGGAAGTAAAAGATCTATATACCGAAAATTACAGTACTCTGGCAAAAGACATCAAAAAGGATATGAGAAAATGGAAAAATCTTGCCTGCTCCTGAATAGGAAGAGCCAAATAGTGAAAAAAAAAAAACCATACTCCCAAAATTGTTATAATTTAAATTTAATGAATCTGATAAAAATACCATTAGCATACCTCACAGAACTAGAGAAAACATTCCTAAAAGTTCATTTGGAAACAGAAAAGACCTAGAATAGCAAAAGTAATTCTGAGCAATAAAGGCAAGACAGGGGGCATCACAATCCCCAGCTTGAAATTATACTACAAAGTTACTGTGATAAAACAACATGGTACTTGTAAAAACAAACAACAACAACAAACCCAAACAGATCTAAGGATCAAAGGAACAGATTAGAAGGTGCAGACACAACACCAAACACACTCAGCAGACCTAGTCTTTGACGAAGGGGCCAAGCACACTCACTAGAAGAAAGCTTCTTTAATAATTGGTTCTGGAAAAACTCACTTGCCACTTGCCTCACTTGCTAAAGACTAAAACTAGACCCATGTCTACCACCATGCACTAAACTGAAATCAAAATAGATCAAAGATCTAAATATTAAAACAGAAACACTAAATATGCTGGAAGAGAGAACAGACAGAACTCTTAAATATATAAGTGTAGGCAAATATTTCATGAACTCAGGCCAGATTGCACAGGAAATACTTCAAAGAATCAACAATTGGGGTCTCATCTTATTAAAAGATTTTGTATAACAAAATAAATTAACAATAGAGTGAAAAGACAACCTATAAGGACTAATATCCAGAACATACAAAGAACTGAAAAAAAATTCAACACCCTCCCCCCAGTTTAAAGAACCAATCCAAAAATGGACATCTGAAATGAATACCCACTTCTCAGAGGAAAAAATATAAATGGCCAGTAAATATATGAAAAAAATGTTTAACATTCCTGGTCATTCAAGAGATACTAATTAAGAGAATGATGAGATTCTATCTTACCCCAGAAAGAATGCCATTAACAAGAAATCAACCAATAACAAATGTCGGAGGGGCTGTGAGGAAAAAGGAACCTTCTCTGCAGTTGGAATGTAAACTGGTGCAACCACTGTGGAAATCAGTGTGGAGAATCCTCAAAAAACTAGGATTAGAGATTCCATTTGATCTAGCCATTCCCCTTCTGGATACCTTCCTGGAATTGAAGATGTCATATGCACATCTATGTTTATAGAAGTACAGTTTGTACTAGCTACATCTTGGAAACAACCAAAATGCCAATCAACTGAGGAATGGATAAAAGATGTGGTTTTTTATTTTTAAATTAAAAAAATTTAAAGATGTGTTTAAAAACAATGGAGCACTACTCAGTCATAAAGGTACATAAATTTGAGACATTTCCCTGTAAATGGATGCACCCTGAGAGCATATTCTTAGGTGAAATAAATTGAACTCACACATAAATATTGCATCATCTCTTTGGTATGAGATGCCAAGTGTGAAAATAAGGAGTAAAGTGTACAAAATGTTTTATGATATAGGAAGAAATTTTTCAAAAGAGAGGAAATAGTAAGCAGGGAGAGGGGGATGAAGGAAACAAACAAAAAGTCTGTATTTTTAAATGAAGTAAATTAGATTCACATATTAAATATCACATTATTTCTCTAGTAGAAAAAACTAAAAGGGCAAATAAGGACCAAAATGTATAACAGACTGTGGGAAACAGGAAGAAAATATTCAATTGAGGAGGTGAAGAAGGAACAGGGGAGGGGGAAAGGAAGAGAAAAGAAAATAAAAGAATAAAAGGAAAAAATTGGAAACAAAGATTTTGTAGATGAGCAGGGGAAGAAGGTTGAAAGGAGATGAGGGGTTTGGGGAAAAAGAATCAATATCATGTACAGGTACAAATTTCCTCTAATGAAAGTGATCATTCTGTATATTTAAAATGTATCAACAAAATTAATTCTTAAAAAATGATGGGAAAGAGTGTAAGATTTTTTAAAGTGTTGCACAAAGTCATTTGGAGTAGCTCAGACTGCCTTAGCTAAAATGTAAAGAAACCTTAATTTATCTGTAAAACATTTCCCTCCTTCAAAAGTATTTACCTTGTGACACATTGTTGCTATTAGTGGAATTAATTAATCATTGGCATAAACTTAGAATTAAGATCTCAGTTAATACAGCTTAAAATATAATCTATTTTATTTTCAAAGAAACTTCTCAAAAACTAGAAAGCCGTTAATACAATGATAAGCTGCTGATACCTTCATTTTCTATTCTTGGATGGATTTGTGTGTGTGTGTGCGTGTGTGTGTGTGTGTGTGTGTGTGTGTGTATGTGTGTGTGTGGGGGGAAGGCTAGTATGGCTGGTAGCTGGACTTGCAGAGGGTAGCTTGGCATGGGTCTTGTTTCATTTTTCTTTTACTTTTTTGTCCATTCTGATAGTATCTTGGAGCAGTAAAAGTGTCCTACTGGGTTGTTCCCAATTACGGTTCTGTCAAAGCATCTGACCAGGCTAAATGACCCCACAGTTTCTTATAAATTTAGAAGGAACATTTATTTTTACACCAGTACCATAATTTAAAGGTAATATATAAATTAGGACTTGGAATATCACCTTTAAGACATAAAAGATTTATGATTAGACATTACTGCTCTGGGCTAGGGGATGTACGAACCTGAGTGGTACAGTGCTTGCCTAGAATCCAGTCTCTAGGATGGCAAAAACAGCAAACCCCCCATAATTATTACTAAGAATAAGGGAAATTCAATATAAGCTAATGTGTGGATAGTCAGTTGATTTATTTTAAATTTTGTACATACACACACACACATACACACCACAGAATGTAGAGGACCTCTGCTTTCCGTTTGTCTGTTTAAATTTCATGTGTCTGGTATTCCATCCATCTTCTGTTAGTAGTGATGGTATGTGACTTTTCCTGAGGGGGTAGAGAGAAAGAATATTCCTTTTCCTGCACACTTGTGACTATCCATTAAGGGTCCCTGGCCAACAGATACAGGACCTAATCAGGGTTCTTGATTGCAAATAATTGAGACTGATTCTGTCTCTTTTCGATTACTATATAAAATACTATCAACTTAAAAAAATATAAATTTAAAAAATATATATTTAAAAAAATATAAATTTTTGAACTGTCTGTTTCCCTGGGCCAAAAGTCCAGCATGTTTTCTTTGGGTCCCCTACTCAGAGTCTTGTTCTTAGGAGGCTGAAATCAAGGTGTGGGCCAGCTGTAGCGTCTCTGAAGCTTGGGCTCCAAGCTCATTGGTTGTTGGTGATACTCAGTTTCTTGTACTAGTAATTGTAGAATTGAGGTACCACTTTTTTTTTTCTCCTTTTTAGCTGCTCTTAGCTGCTACAGGCTGCTCTCGGGTGCTTGCCATGTCAAACACAGTGTCTGTGTTTCCAGGTGAATCTTCCTTGAGGAAGGGCCTGGTCTTTTTGCTCCCTGCCTCATTACAGAAGTTTGAGCCCATGGGCCTCTCTCATACCAGGCCAGAGCTCTAACCCTGCATTGCACTTCCAAATTTTGGTCTTTCTTTTAAGAGTTTTCCCTGATTAACAGGTCACATAGGATAATCTTTTTTTTTCTTTCAATTATTTAAAGTTGTGATAAAATATATATAGTTCAAATTTATCATTTAATCATTTTGAAGCACGTAGTTCAATGTGCAACCATTATCAGCATTCATCCACTGAACTTATTCACACTGCATAATGAAAACAATCCATTAAACCGTAGCTCAACTTTCTTCCCCCTCTAGTTCCTGTCATTCATGATTCTATTTTCCTGTTTTTATGAATTTTATGAATTTGATTATATATCTCATATGGCTGGAATCATATAGCAATTGCCTTTTGTTAATGGCTTATTTCCTTTAGCCTGATGTCTTCAAGTCTCACCCACATTACTGGATATGTCAGAATTTCCTTCTATATATGTGTATATATTCAGCACATTTTGTTTTTCCTTTCATCCACTGATGAACACCATATGTCACTCCCATATTTAGACTGTTGTGAATAATATTGCTACAAGTCCCTGCTCTTCCTTCTTTTGGGCCTATACCCAGATGTGGGATTTATGGATCATGTAATAATTCTAGTTTTAATTTTTGAGGGACAACTATACTACTTTCTGTAGGCTCAGTACCATTTTATCTTCAGATTTAGTAGTACAATTCTCCCGAGGTGACTGGTTCTCTAGAATAAAAAGTAATCAGGAAAAAAAATCTGCTTTTGAACAAATTGAACTGGTTTAGAACATTCATTACACCTGCAAAATTCCTCCTCCTTTGTTATGCAATGTAACCTAATCTATTTTATGGACCAAAATCCATGTTATTCCTAGTTTCACTCAAGGGGATTATGTGGTGTGTATACCAGAATGAGAATTCTGCAGGTTTATTTATGATTCTGCCTAATATATTTTCTTTTCTTTCCTTTTCTCTTTCTTTTTTTTTTTTTTAAGGCAGAAACTGTCTTTATTGGGTTCAGACCAGGAGTCCGTGGGTCTTGAGGACCTCTGTGAATTTCCAATTTTCTTCTCCATGTTCTTTTCAGCCTGTTTCCATAGTCTTGTGATCTTCTTGCACTGTGGATCTTGGCCTTCTCCTTCCGTTTTGCCTCCAGGGGTGGGTGACACCGCCTGGTACTTCCAGCCGACCTCTTGAGCCAGGTGGCCCAGGTAGGTGAACTTCCTCTTCCGGCTTCAGGCGCACAACCTTGAGGGCAGCAGGAATTACCATCGGCTTTTTCTTGTCATAGGGTGGTGGGATCCTGTACAACACCTAGAGGTGGTCCAGCGTGGCCTGGCCTCGCTTTGTCTTGGGAGCAGCATCCCTCTCACAGTCGGCCAGACATGCGGCAGGGGCCGGAAGTGGTGGGGGCCGGAAGTGGTGGGGGCCGGAAGTGGTAAGGACCGTGACACATACTGGTGTTGATCTGCCTGTGGAGGAAGATCAAGAACTACAGTTCATTTCTGCAGAAGTTGCCAGAAATATTGATGTCCTCACAGCCCACAACCACTGCTTTGCAGCCCAGCAGGACCTGCTTATCCACAATGGCTGCCAGGCGGCCCAGGAGATGGCCTCGGCCATTCAGCACCAGGACCTGCCCTTCCGCCATCTTTGGCAGCTGCTGGGGAAAGGAAGAAATGTTGGCACAGGGTTTCTTACCCTTCCCTTCCCTAATATGCTTTCATAAGCAAAAAAGACATTTATGAAAAGGATGATGAATGGTTTCAGAACTAATGGGAAGACAGGAGAAGGAACACAAAACTAAGCAGGAAAAAATGTAAGGCAAACAATAATGAACAGATCGTGCTATGAGATGATTCTGATAGAATGACAGTCTTGGTGTCACTACCACATGATAGTAATTTTTATAACAACCTGTGGTAACTAGCTTCCAAGAGGGCCGCTAGGGCCCCTCACCTCCTGGTATTCATGCTCTTATGTAGTTGCTGTACTACCCTGGATGACCAAGAGCATATAGCACAAGTAATTATTTGTCATTTCCAACATTAGGTAATAAAAAGCACTGTGTCTTCAGTCTTGGTTGTCTGTCACCCTAATGAATCACTCACCCTGGAGGAATTATGCTGCCAGTCTGAAGGCACTTAGGCAACTTTATGGAGAGGTTCACCTTGTAAGGAAATGCAGCCTCCAGCTAAGTGAGTGAGCCTTCTTGGAAGCAGATCCTCCAGTCCCAATCAAATCATCAGATAAATGACTGATGATCTGGCTGCCAGTGAGTTAAGATTTTTAAAAAATATATATCTTTAATAGTTTTTAGCAGACAAAGATGAAAATGGGATGGAAATCACATGTAACTTGCAGGATCAAAATTATTCACTACTTGTTTTTTACTGATATAATTTGCTGGCCCTTCGAGCATTACTCCTGAGAGCAATCATAAACTCTTCCTACCCCTTGCCAACATTTTCTCCTATTCAAAGCCTTTGGTATATAAATGTGCAGTTGGTCAAATCTATAAGCCAAAACCCATTGTCCTCCCAAAAATACAGAAATTTCTCCCAAAATAAGTAGCTTTCAAGTTTTAGGTAACAAAAAAGTTGTGTAAATATTAAAACCAATAAAATTAGTTCTTTTTATTATTAACAGATAAAATCAATTTGTCTAGATAATAGTGATCCTAAGAGACTGCTATTTCAGTCATCACCTGTTTTGGTCCCTGTTGGTTTTTAGCTTTAATGTTTAGAAGTTACCCCATATACTTCTGACATAGGCACTTTTGTTAACCAGAGAAAGTTTTTATGTTGGAGCTCCAAAATTTTGCCTGGTAACATTATTGCTATTGTGTGGCAGTTATCAGAAAAAAAAATGCAAGGCTTAATTATATTATTTTATTTCTCTAAGGTGCTTTGTTTCATGAAGATAGTTTCCCATGGATAGTTCCATGAAAATAGTTTCCCATGAATATAGTTTTACAATGGTATGTACTTCATAATCATTTCACTTTTAGTAAGCAGAATATATGTGCATTTATATGAGTTTGCGTAGTAACAAGAATAAAGAGAAAATTTAATGTTTGTTGTAAAACCTGTGATTTAAAGCTAAAAATAGTAGTAATTAACTTTTTAAAAACTTTATCCATAACCAATTATTCTGGAATTTGTGTATTGAAATTCAACTCTTTCTATTTTGTTAATAATTAACATTTATTCATTGATTCAGAAATATATTTATGAGTACTTCCATGGGCCACACCTTGTATTAATGCTAGAGTTAGGACAACATTAATACTCATTTTCTGCAACCATTGATATATAGTGAACAAGTCAATTCCAGGATCAATTTAGTACCATTAATAATACAGCAACTTCCATTAAGTGCCTCAGCATTATGTATATTTTTTAGCTAAAAGCTAATATCCTGAGTCCAACAAAGACTTACACAAAATATAACTTTATAAGAAATACTATGATAAATAGGAGAAGATATTAAATAATGCTATAAAAATGTTTGTGTTTTTGTTTTGGAGACAGGGTCTTGCTACGCAGTTCAGGCTGGTCTTGAGCTCACTTTGTAACCCAGGGTGGTCTCAAACTCACATGGATCCTCTTGCCTTCGCCTCCTGAGTACTAGAATTACAGGCATGTGCCATCACACCCAACTTGCCACAAGGATTTAATCAGAGAAGTAAAATGCAAGGCAGTCTATAAAACAAATGGTCTGATGTCTTGAAAAATACTTATTGTTGTGAAAATTGAAAAAAATGAGACTGAAAACATAAGATTAAATATGTATATTTTGATTAGGTTCTGATATGGGAAAAAGTTATAAATGATTATTGGAAAAATATGAATAAGAGTTGCATTTTAAGAGAATATTCTTGTTGATTTTTATGTCCTAAAAATGGTAATAATGTGATTATGCAAGAATTTAAGTTGATGTATGTATGGAGAGTTATGAATGTTGATAACTTTTTTCATGTTTCAGAAAAAGCAAAAAACAAATACACATTCAAGTAGATAAAAATGAGATTTCAATTTCTGAATTTAGGTATTTTGAAAGATGTTTAAGTGTTTACCCTATTTTTTCAGTGTTCTGTTGGAAATTCTTAATAAATTTTGAAGGAGAAAAGAACCTAGTGGTAAAATAAAAAACAAACACAAAACAAAATCCTGTTCTGTGGAAGTGTGCTATGATTCTCTAATAGTATCCTAGAGGCATTTAGAAACGTGGGCAGAGTTCCTTTTGGTAAGATAAGCATAGAGCACTACGATGACTTAACGCACAGGAGGATAGTGGGGATGTTATAACCTGTAACGTATGGGAATTCCCTAAACAACACTTTTCTAAATACCATTACGCTAGCTGAGATGCAAATTGATAAATACTGTCACTCATTCCAAAAATACTCCCTTGGTCCCGTATCCAACTCTAGGGTCTGTTTGTCAATACATAAAAAATAATTATGATAGAATATTTATATTCAAATTAGTTATTTATTCTTCAAATTTGACTCTATGTCGATCATTCCTTAAAAAAATTAGTCTTATCTGCATGAAAATTGATTTTTTTGTACCAGGGATCAAACTCACAACCTCATGCTTGCCAGACAGGTGCTTAAGGCGCTGAGCTAAATCCCCAGCCCCCAATGATGTTATTTTTAAATCCAAAGGGCATTATGAAGCATTTACTCATGTTGAATTCTTCCTTTTTGTTTTTTTGAGGCTTTTTCCTACTGTTCACGAGATCACTTTTTTCCTGGTTTTAAATACTTTCTTGTGATCTTTCTGCCAACACTTTAATTACTTTTCAGACTCCTCTTGTAAACTCCTTTTATCTTTACCTACAGAATTTAAATTTTCCTATAGTTCTTATTTTACAGAACTTTGTTTTCTATCCCCACTTTCCCTCTCTCCCTCTCCTTACCCTTTCCTTCCCCAGCCCCTCTGCCTTTTCTCAGATCCCCACCTAAAGGTCTACGGTCCATAGTTATTTACACAATTGTATATTGACAAACCTAATACCCTTGAAATGGAAGTTTCTTATCTCCACACACACTTGCATTTTGTTTTGTTTTGTTTTGCTCTAGACCTAACCCAGGACCTCTTGCATTCTACAAGATCATTATACCACTCATCCACCATCTTCATCTCTCTCTCCTAGTCTTTATTTCAGTTACTGATGTTTCTTGATACTTTGGCAACCTATCGAAGAGATACCTGTTCTACATGGCAAAGAAATAGAGCAAAAAAAAAAAAAAAAGTATGGTTCAAGAAGAGGTAACATGTAAACTAGATAACTTTATCATGCGAAAATGGGCTGAGTTGTTTGAGAATGATGTAGTATGAGTTAAGGAGTGTACTTCATATAGAAGAGCAGAGGAAAGCGTAAAGAGGAAGCACCACACTTCTGGAAGTGAATGCAATTCAGAATCAAGTGTGCATGCTTTTCCATGACTGGTGAGAGATATGACTGAAAATGTAGGCAGGGAATAGATAATGAGTAGCTTCATTTATGTATTTATGAGTTTGGATTTTATCATCCAAGGTCAGAGTTCATAGGCTGATTGCCCACAGGGTAGGGGGTGTTTTGTTTAGGTCATACTGTGTTTTAAATTTTGAATTCATTTTCAATACTTATGATTAAAAATGTTCACATTAAAATTGAAATTTGTAGCCTCTCTTGACTGAGAGTTCTAGCCACATTTTTTCACATTTGACAGGTTCTGCTGTCACCTCTTTGCAATAGTCTCCATCTGATTACTTTATTTAACTGTCACTTGTGCACCTCTTCAGCCCCTCTGGGGTTTCACAATTGCTACTTTTGCTTAGTATTATAGATAATCACTTAACTCTAAGCAGGGGAGTAAACATCATCAGATATTTGAGTCAGAAGATGGCTGTAAGAAAAATAGAAGTTGGGTTCTAGGCCATAGAAATGAAATGAATCTGAAAATTCTATGACAAGTTTGTCTTAGTTACTTTTCTCATTGCTGAGACAAAATATCTGATGCAAAGTTAAGGAATGAAAGGTTTATTTAGCTTACAGTTCATAGAAGTTTCAGTACATAATTGACCAGCTCCAAGACAGTATGGAACATGGCAGAGGAGAATAGTTCTTGATGTAAAGACTGTAGCAATGCAATAAGGAAGGGAAAAAAGGGACAAACCTCTTTCTGTTCCTTATATTATGCAGGCTAACTGCCCTAAGGCAGGTTTAGCACTCACACCCTTAATCTCAGCATTGGACCATGAATCAATCGTGATTCAGTCACCTCTGAATAGACCACGTCCCCATAACTGCATGAGGCTTTGGGGGGACATCTAGACACAAACTGTAACAAGTGGGTTCTGCTGTACCTAGGATTATAGAACAAACACAGTACATTTTCTTAGATAACATTTACTATCCTAAACCACTGGATAGATCAGAGGAGGCAACACTGTTGAAGTATTGAGGTGATAGTTGAGGACAAAGTTAGGGCAAAAGCAGCACAGAGGGACACAAAAGGCCAGAAATCAATAAAGCTTAATGGTTAATTGTATGTGGGCTATAAAAAATAGAAGGGATTTAGAAATGTTTCTGAATGGGTGATGAATGACAGGTTTTAATTTTACTAAAAATTATCACCTGCACATTAAAAGATAATTTTTCTTGAATTAATTGAATAGATTTGCATTTCACAGTGATCAGTTCATTAGATGGATTTTCACATATTGTTAATAATGATAAATCCATAAGTGATTCTTGAGTAAAACTCTAAGAAATATAATTAAACATAAAATGAATAGAAGCTTCACCAAGAACTTTGTGATTACTAGGAACAATTAGAGATTCTTGAAAAATGGGTCATGCTAAGTTGACTCATTGCTCATTTTGTTGTTAAGAACACTGGACTAAGTCAGGATCATATAGAGGTAGAATTTAAAAGAGTAAGATCATTTGTAAAATTTCTCAGTGCTAGTTTGACTTGATGTGTTCACATTATTTCTCAAATTCTATAAACTTTCCATTTTTTCCTAAGTATTCTCCATATCTCCTTAGTCTCTTTGTTCATGATATTTTCCATTTTTAAATTTAACTTCCTGTGCATCCCAGGTTGGCCCCAAACTTGAAGTGATGCTCCTGCCTCTACCTCTCAAGTGCTAGGGTTACAGGTGTGTACCAATGCACCAGGCTCTTAAAGTGTTTTCATTTGCTTTTCAGTCACCAATAGAGTGATTAAAGTTTTTTCTTTTACCTAGTAAATTTAGATACATCTAGTTTTCCTGATCTATATGACCTTTATTTAAATATCCACTATTTATTCCATCCTCCTCACATTCCTTTACCTTGATGCACACACACAGGCACACACACATACACTATCTATCTCTACATATAAGTATAGATATTATATCCTCTAGGTATATTCTAAGTTTTTATTTTTTAATTTCAAATTAATGCTTTTGAATTTCATCTTTATTATCAATAAAATTCTACAACTGAATTTCATGCCTTTTTTGGGGAAACTTACATCTTGCCTGTAATATAAGATTAAGAAATGACAGCATAGGCTTGATTCACACTTATGGTGATAAAATAAGATGTTAAAGAACTCCTGAGAGGGAGATACATTATGTTTGCCACATGGATGTAGATATTTAACATGATTAAAGTGAAATTATGAGTGAAAATAACTTTACTTCAAATTTTATCAAGTAGGCAAAGACCCAAGATAGTTCTGTTTGGGAATGGAAATACTTTTCACTTTTCTTTTAGTGTAAGTTAAAAACACACTTTGGAGTGAATAGGAAGACCATTTCTGTCCTCATTTTCATTAAAAAAATACAAAACTGCAATGCTTTAATTCCTCAGGAATAGAAAATGTAGGATTGACATAAGATTTACTCAAGTATGGAAAAAATCTGACCCTATAGCATCGTTCTCTTGCTTTTATGGCCATCTTGTGTTTATCTCTAAACTTCTATCACAGTTCAATGCTGTTTTCCTCATATCGAGAGGTGAAGGGTGACATAAGATAATTTTCTTGATTGTAAAGATTTTTGGTATCATATCAACTTATTCTGAAGATGAGTATTTTCCTTTGGCTGCATAAAAAAATAAGAGTAGGTACAGAAAATGCTAATATTTTGAGTGATGAAACTATTTTGATCCTGGTGATAATTATATAATGGTTTACATATTTGTCAAAGAGCTATTAACGAAAAAGACTGAAACTTACTGTAAATTGATTATACCTCACTAAGGCCTAAGATGTCAGTATTGAAACCAGAAAAGCTCCTATGTCATATTCATAGATCAGTTTACATTCAGATGATAACTTCCTGTTAATAAATTAAATGTTACTACTGTCACTGTATCTCAATTTTGTTTTCTTTCTGCTTTAAAAATTTGAAAGAAAAGGTACTAGGTTTTAAAACCAACTTAACATTCTAATCATTTGGTTTTCAGAAGTTTAAATGTAAACTTCAGTTAGTCATATTAAACTGGTTAACAAAATAAGTGCAGGACTGTGTCCAACGGGGTGATTCACATCTCATGTTCACATCCCTGTATAGTTCACTTGCACAGTGGATAGGGATGATCTTTGTAATCAAGAGAAGATCATCTTCTGAATAGTTAGAATTCTAATACTAAAGGCATTAGTCCTATGGAACTTTATCATATCAATATGTATCTATAAATTTTTCCTCAAAAACAAAAAAGCTTAAGTTTTATTTTACTTAGCATAATTAACTTTTCATCAAAATGACATAAAAATGTGATACTCCTCATATCTAAATTTTCTTATTGTCTAGAGCTTACATTCTTAATGTATCAGCTATTTAGGTTCTTAGTAAGAAATTTAGAACACTAATTTGTGAGGGTAAACTCCATTTGTCAGAGCAAAAACAGATTACATGTAGCCCCAGAGGTGAGGGACAACTTTGATTTTTGGTAAAATCTGTGAGTTCACTGCTTACTGTTGGACCTTGGGTTGCTCTGAAATCTGGTATCTGTCTGTCTTGGTGTCAAAGATCTCACCCTCCAGGTGTCTGTGATTCTGCAATTTCTTTTTGAAGTAAGTGTCTAGGTGTTTGCGGATTTTCATGTTGCTGACATCAATTTTTGTGGAGGTGGCAATGACAAATTTCTGGTGTGTTCTATGCAGAGAAATGTGATTAAGGTTAAGAGGTTCACTTACAAGTAGCAAGCTGCGGGACAGCTGCTTCAGGGAAACCACTCTCTTGCCTCTGTGGCGCCCAGTGAAGATAATCAAGCTGGTCTTGGGAATGATGCTGGCCCACAGTTTCCTCTCTCGTGCTGACTGAGGAATTTTTGCTGTGGCTCAACAGCTTTCAGAGCACATCATCAGTAAGGTGGTATCTAGGCATTTTGCAAAGCTTAATCACCAGGGTACCACTGTTCTTGTCACTGCTAACTGGTTTTGTGACAGTAGCAAGAACCTTCTTCTTTTTCTTCTTTGTGTTCTTTCTTTTATACAGTCTTTCTAGAACACATAGCAGATCAGGAGTATCCACCAACAACTCTAACCAGCAAAGGGTTTTAGCTGCAGTGGGGCTGCCTCTTCTTGGACTTTTTAGCCTTTGTTTAGCGTTTGTTATTATTTAATATCTTGATGATGGCATTTTTTCTGTGGTAAGGTGGAATCTCAGTGTTATTTTAATTTGCATTTCTCTAATGGCTAGTGATGTTGAGCTTTTCTTTAATGTATATTGGCCAGTTGTACTTGTCTGAAGTATCTATTCATTTCATTTGTCATTGTTTTGATTGGTATTTTTGTTTTGGGGATCAACTTTTTGAGCTGTTCATAAATTCTAAATATTAGTTCTGTAACTGACAATAGCTGGAGATATTTTTCCCATTCTGTGGTTGCTTTTAATCTTTTGGTTGTTTCTTTTGCTGAACAGAAGCTTTTTAATTTGATACGATCCCCTTTGTTCATTCTCAGTATGATTTTCTGTGCAACTGGAGTTTTGTTCTAAAAGCCCTTGCCTATGCTATGACTTCGCAGATTGTTTCTGTTTTGACATTTAGTTCTTTGATACACTTCGATTTCAGTTTAGTATATGGTGGGAAATATATGTCTAGATTCAATCTTCTGCATGTGGATAGCCAGTTTTCCTAACACTATTTATTAAAGAAGATATCTTTCCTCCTCCAGAGTATGATTTTGGTCCTTTTTCAAAGATCATCTTATATTGTTTAATATCCTTACAATTGTTTCTACATTCTTTATCCTGTTTCATTTATGCTCATGTCTGTTTTTGTGCCAGTACACTTCTTGTTTTATCATGGTAGCTTTGCAATATAACTTTGAGTCTGGAATTGTGGTGCCTCCTGCTTTGTTTCAGTTACACAAGATTGCTTTTGGTATTCTGGGTCTCTTTGGTTTCACATGAGGTTGTTTTCTCCTGTCCCCTGTAGAATGTAGTTGGTATTTTGATCAGGATTACATTAAATCTGTATATTGATTTTGGAAATATGGCTATTTTGACTATATTTGTTCTGCCTACCCAGGAGCAGGATGTCTTTCCATTTCAAGTTGTCCTCTTCAATTTACTTTACAGAGTACTGTAGTTTTCTTTGTAGAGGTCTTTCACTTCTTATTTAGGTTAATTTCTAAGTATTTAATTTTTCTTGGTGCTGTTAAGAATGGTAAATTTTTCCTAATGTCCTTCTCAGTGAATTCACTGTTAGTGTACAAAAATATTATTGATTTTTGTGTGTTGATTTTGTATTCAAGGCATATTGCTGAATTTGGTTATTAATTCTAAGTGTCTTTTTGTGGATTTTTTTTTTTTGAGTTTTGTAAATACAGCATTATGTTATCTGCAAATAGTGATTTGACTTTCTACTAGCTTATACATATCCATGTTTTATTTCTTTTTCTTATTTAATTGCTCTAATAATTTGAGGACTTTGTTGAATAGGACTGATGATACTGGACATCTTTATCTTATTCCTGATTTTCGAGGGAATGTTTTCAGTTTTTCCCTGTTTAATATAATGCTGGCGATAGGTTTGTCATACAGCGTTGCTTTTATCAGATTTTATCCTTCTTTACTCATTTTCTTCAGTGTTTTTATCATGAATGGATGTTGGATTTTCTCAAAGGCTTTTTCTCTCTGTATTGAAATAATCATGCAGTTTCATCCTTATTTCTTTTTATGTTATGTGTTATTACATTTATTGATTTGCATAGATTACACTGTCTTTGCATCCCTGGGATGAAGCCTGCTAAGTCATGATATATGCTCTTTTGATCATTTATTGCATTCTGTTTGCCAGTATATTGTTAAAGATTTTTGCTTTTGTGTTCCTAAAGATATTGGTCTATAGTTCTTTTTTTGTTGGATTGTCTGGTTTTGGAATCAGGATAATTCTTCCAGGAGTAACTCTTGGAATTCTCCTTCCCATTCAAATTCATTGAAGAGTTTGAGAGGAGTATTGGTGCCAAATCTTCTCTAAAGTTTTTGTAGAATGCAGCAATGCATCCATCTAGAGCTGGACCTTTCAATTTCATTGCTAGTATTGAATAATTCAGGTTTTGAAAGTATTCATTGCTGGTAATTTGTATCTAGGAATTCTGCAATTTATTGGTGTACAAGTTTGCAAAGTAGTTGTTAATAATGTTTTTTATTTTGGCACTGTTTTTTATAATCTACATTTTTCATTTGTAATTGTATTGCTTTGGGTCTCTATCTCTGTTAGATTAGCTAGGAGTCCACCTATTTTGCTTATTTTCTCAAAGACTGAACTCCTCCATTCATTGATTCAATTCACCAATTCTTTTTTTTTTTTTTTTGTCTCTCACTGATTTCTGCTCTGATCTTTATTATAGCCTTCCTGTGCTAGCTTTGGAATTGGGTCATTCTTGTATTTCTAGGTCCTTGAGGTACAGCTTTGGACTATTTGTTAGGGCTTGCTTCATTTCTATGATGTTGGTATTCACAGTTATAAACTTCCTTCTTAAGGCTGCTTGCACTCTGTGTCATATGTGAAGTATGTTGTCCTGGCATTATCATTTACTTCCGGAAACTATCTTATTCTTTGAGTTCTTCTGTAACACATTATTTATTTAAAAGTGTATTATTTAGTTTCTAAGCATTTGCATAATTTTTGTGGTTTCTTTTGTTATTGATTTCTAATTTCATTGCCCTAGGGTCTGATAATATGTGTGGTATAATTTCAATTCTTTTACTTTTATTTAAGATTGCTTTATTGGTTTTTATGTAGTCTATTTAGGAGAAAGTTCCATGTGCAGCTAAGAAAAATGTGTATTTGTTTTGGATAGAACATTCTATAGATATCTAGTAAGTACATTTGTTCAAAGGTTTAGTTCAACTTTGATATTTCTTTGTTGATTTTTTTTTTTTTGGTCTAGTAATCTGTCTATTGTGGTAGTGAGGTATTGAGTGAAGTCTTCTACTATAATTTTATGTTTATGTGGTTTTATAATACTTGTCTTATGAAACTGGTTCATCATTGTTTGGTACATATATGTTAATAATTTCTATCTCTTCCTGTTGGATTTTTCCCTTAACCAAAATGTAGTGGCTTTTCACTCAATCAGTTTTGATTTAAAATCCATTTTGACTCAATATTGTATAGCTGCACCTGCTTTTTTTCAGGTTCTGGTTACAATGAATGTTGTTTTCCATCTTTTGATTTTTAGTCTCTGTGTTACCTTTTGAGTTCAGTGTGTTTCTTTCAAATAGCATGTCATCTTACCTTTGTCTACTGTGAGTGTTTGACATAATATTTTGTCTGATATAAATACAACTATTTTTGTTTTCTTTTGGGTGTTATTTTTATAGATGTCTTTTTCTTTTTTTTTTTAATCTGAGAATCTGAGGACCTCACACTTGTCAGGCAGGCACTGTGTTGCTGAGGTGTACCTCCAGCTGGAATATCTTTCTTTACCCTTGCATTTTCAATTTATGCCCATAAATCTAAAGTGAATCTTCAGATAGAGTACACAGTAGAATCTTTTCAATCTTTCACCATATGTATTTGATTGGGGAGTTTAATCCACTTACATTTAAAATAATGGTGGTTAAGGACATGTGCTTGCTGTTTTGTTCTTATGTTTTGTAGTTCTCTTTCTTTGTGTTTAATGGATTTTTGTGATAGTGTGCTTTGCCTCTTTTCTCTTTAGTTTTGTGCATATACAGTATATTCTTTTTTTTTTTTTTTTTGTCTTTTTCTTTTTTATCGGTACCAGGGATTGAACTCACGACCGCCTGCTTGCAAGGCAGGTGCTTATGCCGCTGAGCTAAATCCCCAGCCCCATACAGTATATTCTTAATAGAGCTCATATCAAACATTTCATAGTTGCAGGACTCTGTTATAGACTGATTACAATTTAACTTTATCACATACTATACATGTTAAAGTTTTCCCACATGTATACCTTACATAATTAATGCCATATTTTAAAATTTCTTTTTATTTTGTTTTTCTACCCGGAGATTTCTGTGGTTGTAGTTAAATACTAATGTTGAAAGTTTGTTTGTCACCATTAGATTGTAATATACTATGATCATATTCTTTGTTTTCCTTTATTAATGAAATTTATGTTTTTATAAATAAAACTGACATTTTTCAAATTTGAACTCAAAGAACTCCTTTACTACATCTTGTAAGACATGTCTGATAATTTTGGATTATTTTGGAAAGTTTTTATTCTTCTTGTTCTTACAGGATAGTTTTGTCAGTTAAAAGATGCTTGGTTAGTAGTTTTTGTTTCAGCACTTGGAATATATAATCTGATTCTTTTCTGGCATATAAGATTTCTGCTGAGAACTGTGCTAATAGTCTTGTGGAAACTTTGGGCTTTTTGTGGTGGTTGTTGTTTGTCTTTAATGAATCACATTTCTCTTGTCATTTAAAAATTTTCTTTGTTGTTTAACAATTTAATTATAATGGTTTTTTTTCTGTCTCTTTCATTTTTACCGGTACCAGGGATCGAACTCACAACCGCCTGCTTGCAAGGCAGGTGCTTATGCCGCTGAGCTAAATCCCCAGCCCCTAATTATAATGTTAAAGTTAGACATCTTTGAGTTCAATTGTTTTGCATCTTTGACCTTCATGAATAAAGTCGTCCTTTTCTTTTCCTAGATTTGGGAAGTTTTCAGCTAATATTTTCCAAAGTAGATTTTCTGCCTTTTTAAAATAAATCTCCTTATGGTACTGCCTTAATATGTATATTGCTTTGCTTAATTGTGTTCCATAAATCCTGTATGTTCTTGTCACTGCTTTTTACTTTTTTTCTTTTCAGTACTACCTGAATAATTTCAAATGAGCTACATTTATGTTTATAAATTTTATTTTGTATATGATTGAGACTGTTGTTAAAGCTGTCTACTGATGTTTTCACTAGTTGTTGTACTATTCAGCTCCAGGATTTGTGGTTTCTATTTGTGGGTTCTATTTTCTATTTATTTCTCATTTTGTTCATATATTATCATCCTGATTTCGTTTAAATTTTTATATCTGTGAAACTGAGATTTCAGATGATTGTATTAGTAAGCTTTTTGGTTGTTGAACCAGATATCTGATACTCACAATTTGGAGGAGGAATTTCTTTTGGCTCATGTTTTCAAAGGACTCAGTGTATGTTTGCCTGCTTGTAAGGCAGAATGGAAGGGCATACCACTGTGCTATACCTCTGTGGTAGCCAAGAAGCAGAGCAGGGAAAAAGTGCCAGAGAGGAAGGGGAGACAGATGGTACAGATTCTTTGATTACATCTTCCTGACCCAGCCAGACACACCAAAAGTGCTTTGTTAATCCCTTGTGTGTCTCTACCTTAACTGTCAAAAAGATCATTTTTCATTTCTTGCTAAGCAATGCATGAGTCTTCATTTCTTTAGGGTAACTTTTGGGATATTTATTAGTCTTTTGTTGGTGTCATGTTTGCCTAATTCTTTATAAGCTATGCAACCTTGAATTGGTGTCTGTGAATTTGAAGGTACCTGTCTTCAGAGGCTGGTTCAATAAGTAATGTTCCTTCTGTTGATCATGTGACTGCCTTTGTGATTAAGCAGAATTGGAATTAGTCATGGGGCTGTTTCTGGAACTAGAGTTGAGTTCACGGATGACAGAGCTATTCCAAGGGTCATTGGTGGATATAGGTGGCTCCTCCAGGTCCCTGGTTAGTTCCTGAGTGGGCAGGATGGCCTCTAGGACTGTAATAAAACAGAGTTGTAGTTGGGCCATGAGGCTGCTTCAGTGTCTGTGGTTTGGTCTGAAATTGGCTGGCCTGTTACTGAGTGCACAAATAAGCATATTCCTTCTCTTGTGGTACTTTAAGTGAGTGGGGCTGCTGGTAGGACTCTGCCAAAAGTGGCAGAAATCAAGTCTTATGGAGTCAGAACTACAATCTGATCTATAGCTTGGGCCATAGTCAGCAAGCCTGTCTTTTGGGTGTGGGCCTGCCTTTTCAAAGCAGTTCCCTTCAGTCTGAGACTCTGGTGGGTGGGGCTTTGCAACCTCCTACCTGAGTCCCAAAACTCTCACAAAGGCACTTTTGTCCACACATGGCTGGCAAATTATATCTCTGGGACATCATGGTGGGTACATGCTAAGGACCTCTTATTCTGCCATATTGTTTATCATTTTTGGGGTTTCTGTTTGTTGTTTTTTAGTGGGATCATTTAGACATATTATTTAATAATGCTTTTTTCATTTATCTGTATATAATAGCTATCTTTCCATGTCAACAAGCATAGGTGTGTAGTACATGGATATCACTCCATATACTAGTTTTAACTTTGTCTTCTTTCCTTGTTTTTGAAAAATATTTTATAAATACTCTGTCATAAATAATACACAATTGACAATCTTCAACTCACCTTTTTCGGGAATAATTTTTAAAAATGGAATTGCATAATGACAGTTCAAGCTCCAAGAATGAAATCAGTAAATACTTGTTGACTACTCATCAACTGATCATTACTGACAAATCATTATAAGGACATGATTATTTTTTTACTTGAGTTGCTTAATGTTTTAGTGACATAAAGGTATATATATATATATTATACATATATTCTAATCAGGGGTCAAACTCATGACTTTGCACTTTCCAGGTAAATGCCTGAGCTATTGAGCTAAATCTTGGCCCTATAAGTGCATTTTTGAAGTCTTTCTAGTTAGTTTAACTATATTTTGAAGTGGCTAATTCAGCAAAGAAACTTCTGAGGATCTTTGTGGTATTTTTATTTAAACTCAATATAGTACAAATTATCAAACCTTTAATATTAATATCTCCTATGGAGAATACCAAAACATGGTTGCTTTTGTGGTTGATATTAGCAGCAGTGTTAAACACTGATACTATTCTTAATCAATGATAGGACGATTCTTTATAACTGCAGTTTGGTTATCACATATCAGAGAAAATGGTAAGTTCATACTAGAAATGAAAATCTTTTTTGGTAACTCAATAAAGATTATCAGTTGACTTTTTACGCTTGAGTGGTTATCTATTGACTTAGAAGTTCAGAGAAAGTTTTTTGATGAACCTGCATTTATACAAACTTATGAATTCTTAAAGTTATCATGATATAATAATATGACTTTCTAATATAAAATTAATATAGTACGGTGGTTCCAAGAATATATGGTCCTTGATATTTTACATCTTGAAGTGATTTGCCACTATTATCTCTGGAATAGTAAGTAATAACTTCTTAAAGTTATTCATTAGTTTTCTCCTTTTAAAAATGGGAAAGATCTTGGAGTTGTTCAAAGGATTAGATAAATTAATGGAAGTACTTACTAATACTAGACAGTCAAAAATATCAGTCCTTCTCAGTGATTGCAGTGATACCATAATCCTACTAGGCACTCATCAGGGCTGTGGTTATTGGACTGTTCAGTTTCATTATATCAGTAATGAGCTTTAAGCTTATTCTTCAGTAATGTAGAGATCTATGGACTTTTATGTGTAATTATACGGATAAAGCCACACTAATTTTACTGTTATGGAGTTTTGAAAAGTAGGGAAAGCTGTATTAACTGTCACTAATAACTGTAAACTAAAAGGAGAATTTTCTACAAGTCCTTTGGGGGAAAGAGTTCTGTTATGTGAGTGAAAATGGTGCTTTTCACTTGTCAAGTGCTAGTAATTATGCACATCTAATACTTCTTGATCTGTACAGTTTGTACAAGTAAATTAAACCATTTTTTTTCTCTGAAGTCTCATTGTCTCATGAAGACTTTTTTAAATCTCACAACTAGAGACAACTAACCAGAGTTTTAAAGGTATAATTTAACTTATTATGACTTTCTCACTGTGTGAATGGCTTTATGTAAGCTGACTAAAGGAAAAGTATGAAAAAAATCTTTTCTTGGAGGCCATATAAACTTTAATTTTAAACTCATTATTGAAAGCAATGCTAGGTTTGAATTAAAACATTGTAAAGCAATGTTTTAGAGACCCTGGCACAACTTCAGTTTAATTCAACTGATAAATATTAAGTGCATATTATGAGTCCAAATGGTGCTGAGAATACAAAGATGAATTTAACATGATGTGAATGCTAAGGGGTGGTTTGTATAATTTAATACAAGCTCCTGTCTGGACAGAAAAGGAAATTAAGTTGAAGAGACTTTCCCACAGCTAGTAGATACGTGTTATAGCCAACACTAGACTATTTGCAATTTGGTATTCTTCGTGTAGCCTTATGCTCAGTGACCCAAGGTTTTACAAAAGATACAGTTTTCACATTGGCTGGAGCTCTTTTGCCTGGGATATCCCAACAAAGCAAGGTTGGGAAAATTTCCATGATAGTCAGCATCTGAAAATAGCAGCCGGTCACTGAAGCTTTGTTCTTAACTCTGGAAGAATGAAAGAAATTCTAATTATACAACTGGCACTGGACAAATAGCCCTTCTCAACAAACATTTGAGTACTTACTGTGTGCCTGGTTATGTGTTATACCCTAGGAATATAAAATAGACCTGAATAGTCTCTATTACTAAGAAAATAATAATCTGATGAAGGCAATAAACTTTTAAAGAGATAATTGCTGTAACATTACACGGTCAAAATTAATGTTTAGGAAAATGCTTTCCAATTTTTCTTTTCATTGAAAAAATCTTTATTTGTTAAAATTTTATTAGATTGGGAATGTTTTGGTTGGGTCACAAATACCCAAATCTACTTCAGCACTTTTCCAAGAAGTCTCTGTAGCAAAAATATGCAAAAGAAACAATGACAAAGGATAGCAACATTAGCACTGTAACTCCAATTCTGGTCACAGAGGACTATCATAGACTGAAATGTAGTTTTAGGGGAGCAGCCACTGCTGTATTTTGTTATGTTTACATGCCTTAGGTCAATGTCCTATCTACCAACAAAGTTTGTAATATAGATCTTTATAAATGCGATAAAAAGTGTGTGTGTGTGTATGCATGTGTGCACATATGCACAAGTGTGCATGTTTGGGGAGAGAGACAGGAGAGAGGAGAGAGAGAGAGAGAGAGAGAGAGAGAGAGAGAGAGAGAGAGAGAGAGATTTTCTACTTCTAGTATTTTACCTCTTTTACTGGAGCAAGGCCTAATCACTGATTTTAAATCTATGTAACACTCTTCTCTGTCAATTCCATGCCCTTTCAATAGACAGTATTCCTCCCTACAGTGTTCTTTCTCCTTCTTACACCAGATAATGTCTTGGAAAAATCTACTTTAACTTTACTTGCAGAATTTTTTTTTTTGTCTTTTTCCTTTTTATCAGTACCAGGGATCAAACTCACGACTGCCTGCTTGCAAGGCAGGCGTTTATGCCGCTGAGCTAAACCCCCAGCTCCCAGAATTATTTTTAATGTTAGCAGATTTGGATTAACTCTTCTCAATAATGATGTGAATCATAATTTTCAATATAAATTCTATCACCTTTTTACAACCAGCTGAAGCACTAATGGCCAACCTGTAAGGGGAAGTTGAAATTGACTTTATTCTTAATTTGTTCTCAAGAGTCAACAGAGAAATTGACCATCTATACAAGGTACACAAAATATTTAAGTATTTTTAGCCAGGTCATGAGAAGTGAAAAATTTTGAATGATTGTGGTGCTTCACTTCTGCTGTGAACCCAGGTATAGTTTGTAAACTTGTTTGAACAGTTAGCCTTGGTGTTACACAAGAAATGAGTAGTGTGATAGAATCTGATGATTATCTCATGAGGAAATACAGCTACATGTAGCAAAAAAACAGTAGCATGGCAGCTTTGGTCTTAAAAGCTTTGCTTTTAGTCTTATCTTTCCCATAAATATGTTCTAAACAGTTCATAATACAAGGTGTTTGCTTTTTAAAACTTACCACTTTTAATAGCTTTGAGCTCATAAATTTTTGCATGTGATACCTCAATAATGATTCCCCCCAAACGCCAGATGTTTATTCTCTCAGTTAATCACATGCACTTCATTAGCTTCCCTGATTCAGATTACAATTGGCAGGAAAGTTAATCTTTTGATTTAGGTACTTAATTCAATTCCACCCACATTGATTATGTACCTACTAGGTGGCAGGTCCTATGCCAAGGGCTGGGAATAGAAAGGCACAGAAAAGACAGTTTCTGCTCCACAGTAATTCATAATGTGTAAAAGAAAAGAGACTAGAAAGCTTTAAAAATATTGACAAATGCTATGGGAGTGTTAGGAGTACAGTGCTGAAAGAAGACAGAGAACAGAGACATAATGCTTTTCTGGGTGAAGAAGCAGGGCTGGAGAAAAGCAACTATCAGAACTGTTGCCACTACAATATGTATCTGATTTTAGCTATACTCATTGTGCTTCTTGAAGCTCATTCCGTCTGTCTTTCCTTCCTGTGTTCCTGGTCATTTTCCCCTCCAGTGCACCACCTTTTCTTGATCATAGAAGCTACCTTAGTGTCCTCCTCTCCTTTTCCATTCTTCCCACCCCTAGTATTTCTTATGAAGAGATTCCTCCACTGGTTCAAAGCTCAGCCACGTCTCTCTGTGCCCTGGACTGCATGACACCTCTTCCTTGGGGAATCAACTGCATCGGTGATGTTTTCCTTTGCTTAAGCTGCATTTCCATCCTTTCCAATGGGAGTTTTTGTCTTTGCACTCAAGTATCTATCAGCTTAAAAATAAAAACAAACAAAAATCCCTTGTTCAATAACTTCTTCTTTTCTCCTCTATCAAGTCCTTAACAGGAGAATCTAGACTGCCATTATTTCTAAGATATTATCCGGCAACTACTCCTTTCTTCTTCAAATTATCTCTTTATTCATCTTCTAACACATTGCTCTCTTTGGGGTTTCCTTTATTCTTTTCTTTTGACTTCTCTACACATCTCAAGGAGTAATCATTCGTTCAATAGTGAAAACAAGATATATATATATATATATATATATATATATATATATGAAATGCACTGTCTTTTAATACCACTCAAGCTACATGGACTACTCATGGGAGCAGTGTTACTAAAGAGAGAAGAAAAGTAATCCAGATGGTATATAACTGTATATACCAGGCGGTATATAACTGTAATCCCAGCACTTGGGAGGCTGAAGCAAGAATATCTCTGTGAATTCAAGTTTGAGGCAGGTCTAGGTTACAGAGTGAATTCAAAGTCAGCCTTAATTACATAGTGACACCCCGTTTTAGAAAAACTCAAACCAAACAAACAAAAAAACCAAGCAAATGTTATCTATCTATGTATCTATCTATCACACCCTATCTAAATTTTCTTTTGATGACTAGCAACATGGGTTGGTACATTAAGCTTACTCCATAGCTGCAGAGTTAGGCAGATGATCTCAGCCTGATCAATTGGACCCTTCCTCTTCATAGCTGTAGAACTGGTTTCAGGCTGGACACTGGGTTTCGTTTGTGGTCTTCTGTTAAAACATAGCAAGTTGTTGTGTGAAGCTGAAGGAAAGTATATGTGGCACTTTCAGATGTCACTCTAACGAGAAAAATCTCATTTTCTTGAAGTCTTTTCCTTCCTGGTTTTATTGTAGTTTATTTCTGATTTTTTTTGCTACTTTTGTGATATTACCTTCCTGTTTCCTTTGTTCATTTTCCTTATGTGGCCTGCACCTTCACCCTATTTGCCCCAGAGTTCTAATTTCAATGCTAGTCTTATTGCACAGTCCCTCTCTAGATAATTTTATCTATCCTGTGACTGCTATAATTCATTTAATAAACATTCATTAAGCATATACCAAATGTCACTGCCCAGACCTGTTATTGGCCCATATTGGGCCAATACATGTTTTTTTTTCTGAGCAATGCACTCATGAATGAATACATAAAGTACTATTCATAGTAGATGCTGGGGATCCATATGTCAATAAGATGGGTTTCTTCCTACTTTTCTACCACTGTGGCTGGGTTTCTGCCACTCATACACAGGGCAGTAGAGCCCTGTTACACATTTGTTACCCCAAAGTATGATTTACTACTAAGCTCCGACCTACGGATCCATCTCGTCATTATTTTTATATGTCTGTTCTGCATGCACTTTAAGCATAATATATCTCATACTACATCCCTTCACTCTCACACTTGCCATTTCTCTTATTTTACCTGGATGGGTGAATAATAGCATCATCATCTGTCTAACAACCCAAGCCAGAAATCTGGAATTCTTATTCATCACCAAAACCATCTGTGCAGTCCTCTTAATACAGCTCATTTCCCTTTATCCACCATCTTTACTATGAGATTAGCATCTTTATTCATTATCATTGTCTTGAATTATTACAATTGCCAGCCTGGAGGTAACCATTGTAAATTCTTCCAGTTAATTTCTTGGATGTTAGGCTTTATATCTCAATAACAAAATATTACTGCTTCCTAATTTTTCAGATTATTTTTTACTTTAAAAGATGAAAATTGGACTCTTTTTACAAATCATCTTCCCCACATCTACTAAATGCAACAGTTCCTTCTCAACAGTCTAACAATACCATCTTTTTATTTTGATGAGATCAACATTAACTATTTACAGTTTTATGACACTGAAAATGCTCATCAAAACTGAGATATATGTGGTGTCTATTATTACAGCCCTTTTCTGCAGAACTCTTTCCCTCAATAATTTTTATTCCTTAGTTATCTATTAAATTGAACCACATGAAATTGGCCCTTTTGTTGGACAACATTATTGCAGACTGGCATCACATTGTTAAAACAAACGTTCTTTCTACTAATTAAAACCCAGTTCTCTTTCAGTTGCCTGCATATCTCAAGAACTCCATGTAAACATATTGAGTCCTAACTCCAGAGTCACATTTATGCTATGTTTTGTTTTTTGGGACCGGGGATTGAACTCTCGACTTCATGCTTTCTAGACTGGTGCTTATGCCACTGAGCTAAATCCATAGCCCAATCTAAGAACTCTACATGATGAATTTTGGGGTTTCAGAATGCTCTGCAACTGGATCCCCATGACGACAGTATTTGTGGAGGCACTATTTTTAAATCCTCTATAGGAATTAAATTATTTTTCACAACAATCCTATGAAGTGAATACAGCTGTTCATTTCATAGCTGAGGCAAGTCAGGAATGGTGACCTCAAATGCCTATGAGACCACACAGATAATAGAAAGAGAGGGACAGGCCAAGAGGAAGGCAGCAAGTATGAGCAACCGACTGACAGTGGAGATGTAACCGGGAGGCTGTGGAGATTGGGGTCAGGTGGCCTGTCTCTAGCACTTTCTGGAGTGATCCGAGGCTTAGAAATCCAAGCACACCTTTTTGTATAGTTTTGATTTTGAGCCAAGAAAATATTTCACATATCAAACAACAAAATACAAGATAGATAATAGGTAACAGGTAGAAAGATCTCTTGCAAATGGAAAGGGGACCTAAAGATGGAGAGGAGGGGAAGGGGACGTAAGAAGAAGAAGGACATGTTGTGTTCATGCACTGACCCCCCATAATGAAGGCAACCATTTTTCCCTGTAAACACATATGGACAGACATTTGAAAAGACATTTAAAAGAAGAAAAAACCGTTGGATTTTCAATTGAAATAAGAACATAGTTTACATACTAAACAACACAAGATTAAATTTTTTTGGTACCAGGGATCAAACTCATGACTGCATGCTTGCAAGGCAGGAACTTATGCCGCTGAGCTAAATCCCTAGCCCAACACAAGATTAATTAAAAAAAAACTCTAAGATCAAAAACAGAAAAAGTAAGCCTTGCTATCTGTCAAATCACACAGAGTAAACATAATCACACAGAGAAAAATGTTTATTTTTACTGCATTTTAATTGTAATGCTTTGTGCACCCAGAGTAAGAGATAATCTAAGAACTAAAAGAACTACAAAAATGTTAAATTTCTCTTGGTGGTTTTTAGTGTATTAAACCACTATGTCATACTTTCATACTTTTCAAAAAATAACTGTTTTAGAAGACAAGACTTTAGGTGTAAGGAAAGGACTCATACACATGAAATAAAAGAATTTGAGGAAAATCATAAATATGAAATAAAAATATTTAAGGAAAAATCTATGTAATATTAAATTTCTATTGGAAAATTTATATTAACACTTTTTTTTAAACCAAAACTGTTTAAAAGTTGTGACACTTCTATAGTGCTCAGGTCTTGATTATTAAATTCCCCCTAAAGGAATTAGGTTCTTAAAGAAATGGCTGATTCCAGGCCTGAGGCAGGTAAACAGTGTACCAGCAGTGTCTTGTAACAGCAAGAAAGTCCTTAAACACAGGAGTCAGCTCCAAGCAATTTTCACGGTCCAAGTGTGGAACAAATTAAGCATCTCAAAAGAAATACTAAATAATCATAAAACACTTTTAGTTAAAAATCTGAGAGAGAGAGAGAGAGAGAGAGAGAGAGAGAGAGAGAGAGAGAGAAGAAGCTATGACATAGCATCATTCATTATTCTGCAAAGAGGGAAGAAATTATGATATCGTTTTTTGAAAGAACTATGAAAACCAGTTACTATGTAAAAGCAGTTTTTTTTAAAACAAAAGGATATCATCTCACTATGGAAGAAATAATACAATTAGAAAAGTCATTTGAAACCTCTAAAGAAATAATTGATTCAGGCAAATATAGCTAGTAGGCATCCAAATCTTTAGGCTAGAAGTTGATGAGGAGAAGGATATTCATATAGTATGCCCAAGTGTGACCCCAGAGATTACCTGTTAAAGGGAAAATTTTACCTTTTGAGTGGAAATATGTGACTACTTAATACAATGATCAAATCTAGGATCACTGGCAAATAAGGTGAAAATGTATGGCTCCTGGTGTGGTCACTCAGTTATGGTACTAGTGTGGAACGACTCATGTCAAAGCTATTTAACTTAAACCTGATCAATTCTTAAATCCAAGACTTAAAGGAAAAAGTTTACAAGCAAAAGAGGATAAAAAAAGTAAAAGTTAAATGATACCCGAAAGAGACAGGTCAAATAGCCAAAAGGCAGTGTTTTTGTATATACCTAGCATAACACTTAATCAGAGAAGCCTGAATTACCTTTCAGTTTTGAAAGTATGCGGACATTCAGGCTGCTTCTTTCTTCCCTAACTGAAATCCTTATTCTTTCATTAAGGATAATGTACCGATGCTGCTACTGGGCTTGGCATATCCAACTCTAAGGGAATTGTACATTGCACAGAAAAACAACACGAGTTTCAACATTAACAAGCAATTTAAATTAGAGGAACATTGGACTTTACCTATAATTTGGAAATTTTTTCCTAAATAAAAGAAGAAACTCATTTTGTCTAAATATGGGCATTTTGATTGCTTGATTCCCCTGATCCCTTTTTTCAGCTTTCTACAAAAATTATCATTGGATTGTACTTGCATTCTTTGCAATGACAGTAAATTAATCTCTAATGTTGAGTTTTAAAATGTTCTTTTAACTTCTTACTGAATCATTTCTTGTGCCATTATAATGTTATGGCATTTGGGCTTAGAGAAGGGCATTGAAGTCACCTTTCCTGAAGTATATCTAAACATATGGAAAATAGCAGAGAAGCATGTGATTCATTTCTTCCCCCGCAGATGCTTCAGTTGTGAGCTCTCTTACTTTTGAAGGACTCAGAATCAGGGAATAGACAGAGCACTTATGCTGGTTTTTTTTTGTACTGGGACTTGAACTCAGGACTTTGTGCTTGCCAGGCTGGTGCTTGTGCTGCTGAGCTATATCCCTGGCCCTGTGCCACTTTTGAGAGAGAAGAAAATTCAGACTCACCCTTTTAAGCTGCTTAACAGCATTGCTTCTAAGCAGAGCCTCCCTGGTTATGCAACTGGTACCTCCACCCTTGCTGCTGCTCCCAGACACACCTTCCAGCTCCCCTCTTTGAAGATTGGATCATTTTTTTCCTTTTCTGGTCTGCACAATCATTATTGTTAAATAAATAGATTTTCTTGTGTGGTTTTAAGAAATCAATTTATGTTATATCTTATTGTCTTCATAATCAAACTTATTTTATATTTTGTATGAGAACTAGGCTAAAGATAAATAAAAGTCACTACTTTCTCCACCATATAACAGATAGTCTTAGAATACTCTGTCCCTTTTATTGAAGTCAGTAGTTTTCAACCTGTAATGGGTTGCAGGGTCACCATCACATAGAAACAGGTTAAAAATGCAAAATATCAAGGGTTGACCAACTTTCTGAATGAGAAATTGGGAATGGAGATCAGAAATTTGTTTTTAGAATGTTCCAGGTGATCTCTTCTGCATACTAAAATTTGAGAACCACTCTAAGTCACAAGATTCCCTAAGTTCCCCTATGAAGTTAGCAAGCATGCTTAAACAACCCCTGTGTAATATGATCCATAAGGAAATGATGCTACAATCACTTAGCATGGTGATATGATACAAAGGAAGAACAAGATTAGGCAGAAACCTATTACAGGTTCAGATAATCTGCTTTCTCTGCTTCTGTGTGTCCCCAGATGCCAACAGATGAATGAATCAAGAAATGTGATGTATTTATACAGTCGCATATTATTCAGCCACAAAGAAGAATGAAATCTTGTCATTTACAGCAAAGTGGATCCAACTGGAATACATCAAAGGACAAATATCACATATGTGGAACAAACAAACAAACAAAGTGGACCTAAAAGTGGAAGAGTGGAAAATGTACAGGGTGTGTGATGCGCGCGCGCGCGCGTGTGTGTGTGTGTGTGTGTGTGTGTGTGTGTGTGTGTGTTGGTGGTGGTGATGTGAGTGTTGAGGAGGGATGGATACACACCATCAAAGCACGATGATGCTTGCAGAGAAATATCATAGTGAATTCCATTCATTGATTCACTTATTATGCCAGTAAAAAAGAATGCATGGACCATTTTAATCAATGGCAAAAGGAGGCTAAATAGACTTAGGATTTGTAGGAAAGATCAACTTCTGATGTGGTTGAAGACAGTAGGATTTAAACTCAGTACAAAAGGGAAAGCTTTTTCTGATCTATATTGAAACTGAAGAGCTAATGCAGAACTAACAAAGATAAGTGGAAAATGTTGGGACAGATGATAGGAGAACTGGGATGCTCTAGCTTGACAGGAAAATTTAAATCATGCTTGTGTATTAATTTTAAACAGCATTAAGTTAACTGTAAATAGCATTAACTGCCCTTAGACCATTGACTCATTTGGTTCAATTCTGCATCACAGACCCAGTTCCCTACAGAGAATGAGTAAATTCTTCCTGTTCTGCTGCCCCAGAGTGCATTCCACCTCACGGTCTGGGCCATCAAACACAGATGGACTGGGATGCAGAAAGAACTGTGGGTAACTGCACGTTTATCCCTATTCCTGGACAGTAAGTAATAATTAATAAATTTCTCTAATTCTTTCCTAAACCTTTCATTGGTACATTTTTTAAAAAGGCAAATTCATGTTTTTGAAGAAAGACCACAATAATTTCTCAAGGGAAGTAGCATATAACTTGTATAACCATGATAATTTTTATGTTATATAACTTGTAAAATGTTTAATTTGGTAAAATTAGTTTGTTTAAATATTTATATCAACGTACAACCGTGTAGTTTTCTTTCTATGTACATTAAATAGACCTCGAGTATACTAACTTGCATCTTCTAAGTACACACAAATTAAATGCCTCACTTTTAAGTGTTGCTGCTGAATCCACCAACACAGGCTGAAGACGGCTGGACGTTTCCATGCAAACTCTGTTCCTAACTCAGCCTTAGGGACCTGCCTTCAAGTAAAACTTGAACAATGTATCTGCCGTTCATCAGATTGTTTTATGAAGTTTCTGAGCCTCAAGTTACCATAAAAAGTATAGTGGAATACTCATATGTCCTGTTTTTCCCCATCTCTAATGTTTGAATATTTAGCAAAAGTTTACAGTTGGTACTGGGGATTTAGCTCAGCGGCATAAGTGCCTGCCTTGCAAGCGCGTGGTCGTTAGTTCAATCCCCAGCACTGATTAAAATAAATAAATAAATAAAAGTTTACAGTGAACATAACAAAGAGCTGCATGTCAGTGAAAAGCATTTTTATTTATAATTCCCCATCACAACACTAAGAATGTCTATGTGTTGTAAGAGAAACCATATCTATACAGTGGCACCTTGGTTCTTTGGTTTGTAAACAGAAGTTTCTGGAAAAATTTTGTTTTTGTTTGCAGATGTGGTATCAGTTGACAAATGTGACTACGGTCATCTTTCCCACACAAACAGAAAAGTGCCCATCTTTTCTAAAATCTTAAAACAAATTAAGTATGTGAACTAGGTAAATAAAAGACAAGATATAAATGCACACACAAATATTTTCTTTAAGTTAGTGGCCATGTATCTTGATCTCAGGCTATCTCCATGGAATATGCCATCTTTATACCTGAGGATGATGTTCTCTAACAGATTTCTTTAAATTGCTTTTTCAGGCAAGGGGTAAATAACGATATGGACCTGCCTGGAAAGTGTGAGATTGCCAGTTCGATTCCTGGTCCAAAAAAAAAAAAAAATATGGAAATAAGAACTTATGAAAGACATATTTTTAAAAACCAGCTAGTATTCCATTGCATTATTTTACAATTTTAAAAGCAATAAACAAAATATCTTAGGCTTCAGAATAGAAGGGGAAGGAAACAGGAAAAACAAAAATTTTATTTAACTAGTTGAGCAAGTAGTTAAATTATGAAATCATGGAAACCAGAGATTTCAACCTGAAATGTCTCTATGAATCATGCAGGTAATAGAAATAATGGACACAAGTGTATAGAATGGAGAGAGTCTAAGGACTGTCTACAGGGTTCACACCTAGTTTAAGCAAAGAGTGGGAGTAGCTAATGTATTCAGTTCAGCACAGGAGGTTGTGATGGTGGTCCAGATCCTTTGATTTTCAAGAAGATCTCCAAATCTGATTTAAAAAAAATTCAATCATTTATGTTGGCAATTAACTAATTCTTGAAAACATTGTGTTTGTTGAGCAAAATGAATTTACTTGATATCATTTGTCCTGTAGTCTGTCAGCTTATGGTTCTTCCTGTTAACCTCAGTTGTAATATACTCTTCTCTCTTGGGCACATAAAACACTGAGTGCCAAATGTAAATAACCACATGCTAGTGTAAAATAGTGAGGAAAAGACTCAATGCTATTCAGTATTTGGTGAATATATTAATGGTAAAATTGAAAAAATGTACATTTTGGAGGTGAAGGTTTTACTAGTATCAGCACACATGCCCAGTGGCATGTGAATTTGTTTCTAAAAACTAAGTGAGGTAAGAATGTAAATTTTACTGATGTAACAAGGCTCATTGGGGGGAAAAAGGCGGTCTTTATCTCTGTCTTTCACACAAACACACACACACACACACACACACACAAGCATGTACACTGGATAACATTATATGCATCAGCAGAATAGAAGGCATTTCAATTCCTGACTTGAAATTATACTACAAAGCCACAGTGATAAAATCAGCATGGTACTGGCAAATAAAATAGACCTGAGATCAATGGAACAGATTAGAAGATGCAAACACAAACTACAAAGACACTCAGCCATCTGATATTTGACAAAGGTGCTAAACATGTTCACTGGAAGAAGGATAGCTTCTTTATTAAATGGTGTTGGAAAATTGGCTTTCCACATGCTGAAGACTGAAAATAGACCCATATCACTATGCACAAAACTAAAGTCAAAATGGATCAAAGATCTAGATGTTAAAACTGAAACACCAAATCTACTGGAAGACAAGGTAGGTGGAAGTCTTGGAGTCAGGAGTAGGCAGAGAATTCATGAACAAAATGCAAACTACATGGGAAACACTTCAAAGAATCAACAACTTGGATCTCATGTTATTGAAAAGTTTCTGCATTTCAAAAGAAATCACCAACAAAGTGAAAAGAAAACCCACAGAATGGGAAAGAATTTTAGCCAACAATCCCTCACACAAAGGTCTTATATCCAGAACATATAAAGAACGGAAAAACATCAAGCCTCCCAAATTCAAAAATCCTCTCCAAAAATGGGCATCTGAGATGAACACACATTTCTCAGATGAATATATACAAATAACAAATAAATACATGAAGAAAGGTTCACTATCACTGGTCATTCGAGAAATGCAAATTAAAACAGCACTGAGATTTCATCTCACCCTGGAAAGAATGGCTGCCATCAAGAAAACAACTGATAACAAATGTTGGCAAGGATGCTGAGAAAAAGGAACACTTCTTCACTGTTGGTGGGAGTGCAGACTGGTGCAATCACTGTGGAAATCAGTATGGAGAGTCCTCAAGAAACTAGGACTAGAAGTTCCATTGAATCCAGCTATTCCCCTCCTGGATATTTTCCTAGAAAAACTGAAAAGATCATGTCACAGTGATATATGTGCACCCATGTTCATAGAAGCACAATTTGTGATAGATAAATCTTGGAAACTGGGGCTGGGGATTTAGCTCAGCGGCATAAGCACCTGCCTTGCAAGCAGGCAGTCGTGAGTTCGGTCCCCGGTACCGATAAAAATGAAAAAGACAAAAAAAAAAAAAAATCTTGGAAACAACCAAAATGCCCATCAACTGCAGAGTGGATGAAAAAAACGTGCTACTTATATACAATGGAATACTACTCAGCTATTAAAAGGATGATCTTGAGGCCTTTATAGTTATATGGAGCAACTTGAAAATATCCTCATTAGGGGGGTGGAGCAAAGATGGTGGATAGCTAACAGTTGGCTACAGAGGCTCCCTGAGATAGTCAACTTAGAATTCAATGAGGGAGCCCTGAACAGAGGAAGATGAATTCTCTTGTCCCAAGAAGAAACTAAGGTGAGAAGAACCAACCAAACATACAGGCTCAGTGTTATTACTGAAATAGCTAAAGGTTCAGTGCTCCCGCTGCAGTGGGTGACTTGCTGAGCCATCCGAGGTCCCACCACTTCGACTCACTGGAGGTGCAATCACACTGATGTTGGGGCCAGCTAGCTGGACAGAGAGCTGAGCTGGCAGGGAACCTGCACTGGCCTGCGGTGAGTGACAGGAGTGGAGCCATTCGGGGGCCCTGGTGGACAACATTTGGGACCAGGCAGGACTGGCAAGTACAAGGGTTAGCTGTGATTTCAGTCAGTTGTTCCCTTCCTGAATGGGATTGGTGGAGTGAGCTAGGCCTGGGTCATGCAACTTGGCTGAGACCCAATAGGTTATCCAAAATCAATTCCCTCTGGCAGCGGTGCACCCTAATGCAGTGAAGCCTCAAAAGTTTGACTAACCTGGAGGGGAGGCAGCGCATAGTAATACAGTGCAGGCCTCAGCAAATTGACTGACCTGGAGGGGAGGGGCCAGCATATGCTGCCCCTGTCTGCAACTCATTAGCACACTGCAGTGGGAAGGGTCACCTAGCCAGCATGCTTCAGAAGAATTTAACCAACAAAGAAAGAACTGGGGCCTCCTTGAGGAATTAAAAAAAATGGGAAGAGGAAGGAACAACAGAAAGTCCCCAGGTCCCAACCCTGAGAACACTGACCCAGGACAGGTAAATACAAAGGAGAATGAGAACAGCAAACAAGCAATATCAGACATGGTACCAGTGGACATAAAGAGATATATTAGGAACCTCATACATGAGTTCAAAAGTGAAATATTTAGCCAACTAAAGCAAGATATAAGAAGATTAATAAAAGAGATACTAAACACCCCTCAAGGAGACACAAACAGAAGAAGGGAGGAACTCAAACAAAGGGGAGGACCATTTGATGAAGAATATAAACAAAATATAGAATATATGAAGCAGATTCAAAGAGATTACCAGGAAATTAAAAACTCTATTGAAAGATGGCAAATCTGCTTGAAAGAAACTAAGGACAGATCATCCAAACTGGAGTACAGGTTTGCAATGTGGGATTATGAAAGAAACACTTCTTAAAAATAACAAGGAAACAAGCAGTAACAATACAAAGGCTAAAAGACAACAAGAGTATCTACAACTTGAGAACAAAGAATGTGAATGAAGAAGCAGGGGTACAAATGAACTATGAAGGCCATTCACAGATATAAATAAGGAAAATGTCCCAAACATAGGAAAAGGAAATGATATTCTGATATATGAGGCATACAGAACTCCAGCCACCTACAACCAAAACAGAGCTACGCCCAGGCATATAATAATCAAGATCCCAGAAATTCAATATAAGAACAGAATTTTTAAAACTGTTAGAGGCAAGAAACAGATCACCTATTAAGGAAGGCCCATTAGAATAACAGCAGACTTCTTGCCACAAACCATCAAGTCAAAAAGAGCCTGGAGTAAAATATTCCAAGCCCTGAAAGAAAATAACCTCCAACCCAGATTGACATAGCCTGGTAAACTGTCTCTAGAAATTAATGGAGAAACAAGATGCTTCCAAAACAAAGAGGAACTTGGGAAATTTGCAACCATTCTTCCAACTCTACATAGAATACTGCAGGGCATTCAAGAGAGAGAGAGAGAGAGAGAGAAAAGTACTAGGCTTCCAGGGACAATGGCAGAGAGGCCTCAATGAATGGAGCAGAAAACAGAATGAAGAAGACAAGCAAACAACTGATGGCAAAAAAAAAGAGCATAACAGAAATGAGGCAGAGAAGGTTGGTTATAATTTCTAATATAGGTGGCCTTGATATACTAACTTAAAAGAAAAGAACCACACGTGGAGTAGATCAGGGGGCAGGGTCCACTGAGATGCTATTTATAGGGAATATAATTAACATGAAAAAGAGTACATGGACTAAAAATCAAATATGAGAAAACAATACTCTGTAAGACAGAGAACCAGAGAGTAATAGGGGCAACTAGACCAGTATTTGTGGATAGGTTGGAAAGACAGGCTTTAATAGGTAAAGGAATACAATTAGAGATCAAGTCCAGGAGAGAGAAGGTTTGGAACCACTTAGGTAAACAGCAGGTCCCTCCCTCCCCCAATTTAAAACCAAGAGTCTTAGTCAGACCCAACAATGCACAGTGTACCCTGGGGAAATGAAAGGGGAGGGAGAGTCTTAAAAAAGATGGCAGAAGATATTGTTAATAGTGTATCAGGATTTAAAACCCACGTTACTCACACTACTCTGCTTAGATAGATTTTACTCTTTTTTTGATAGATTTCATTCTGTCCCAGTTTGTCCACCTGCATTAGATTTGAGGGCACAGACAGCTATTCCCAAAACATCACGATATAGCACAGTAATCATCTTTAATTTCCTATTATCTTAATCTGGAGCCCTGTATGACTTATACTGTTTCATCATGACTGATCTTAGTTAAGTCTGGCTTGTTTGATTGCTGTTTGGTTTCGACAGATTTTATTCAAGACTGATATGATTGATAGTGTCAAGTCTGAGAGTACAAGCAACTACACTGAAGATGACAAGACTCTATGATACACATTCTGGTTTGATAACTCCAGTTTTTGAATGTAGTGTTTAATAATGTGAGCCTTGTTTATTTCACTAATGAGGATATTTTCTTTTTTTAAAATTTTATTTAAAAAAAGACTAAACAGAAAATGGGTAGAAATAATACATACATTCAGAGGAAAAATAAACAGCAAGAAATCACTAGTTAATGTTTACATACAAATAGCTGTGCAAATAGTTTTTGAAGTTTTGTACTATATACAAAGTTGTGTTTTTATTAATATTGTTATGTACTGATGTATGCAATTATACTATGTCTGATGGTATAGTCAATTCTATTGAAGATAACAAGAGACAACAGAGGAACTCTGGTAGAACTCCTTGTACAATGGTCTTTTATGTCTTTTTCACTTCATGTGTTTATAGGAATATGTTTTGCTTTGTCTTGCTTTGTTTTGTTTCTCCCTCTAATATAGAAAGAATAGAAATACATGGTAAGACTCATGCATGTGTAGAATCTATAAACAGTTTATGAGAACTGGGCTTTTGACACATGATGAAATGAACAGATACTTTGAAGAAAAAGACACTAAAGTACCCAGTGCTGATTCCTGGAGTGTCATAATGTGAAACCCAGCACTAGTATTCTTCTTTGTTCAGCGTAATATTAGCCTGCTTTGGTTTGTTTAATCTCAACATAATTGAAGATATGTACAACTGACTGCATGTATGTTTAAGTGTATAGGATTGATAACCATATTTCTAAGTTTTTGTTGGATAGTTGAACAGAACTGGTTGCAGTCTCACTGTTTGAATCTCCATGTTACATGATCCACTTTAGTATCTTGAATAACTATTTGTAAGAGGACAATGTGTAATCATCAACTAGTGATTTCTTACTGCTTATTTTTTCTTTGAAAGTATGTATTATTTCTACCTGTTTTCTGTCTTGTTTAGTCTTTCTTTAAATAAAATTAAAAAGAAAAGACACTGCAGTACCCAGTGCTGATCACGGAGTGTCATGATGTGAAATCCAGCAATACTATTATTCTTTGTTCAGAATGACTTTAGCCTGCTTTACTTTGTTTAATCCCAGCACAAATGAAGATACAGATAACTGCATGTATGTTTAAGTGTCTTGGATTGACAACCATATTACTAAGTTTTTGTTGAATAGTTGAACAGAACTGTTTGCTGTCTCACTGTTTGAATTCCCACTTTATATGTTCCACTTTTGTATCTTGCACAACTATTTGTATGTAAACATTAACTAGTGATTTCTTACTGTTTATTTTTTCTCTGAATGTATGTATTATTTCTACCCATTTTCTGTTTTGTTTAGTCTTTCTTTAGATAAAATTTTAAAAAAAGAAAATATCCTCATTAGTGAAATAAACAAGGCTCACATTATTAAATACTACATTGTCTCTCTAGTATAAAAAATAATAAAAACTGACAGGATAATGGGATCCAAAAGCATAAGAGATAGGGTGAAAGTGAAAGGGAACAGAAAGTACTCTAAAGGGTGTAATGGTATATATAGTGTATGAGATAGATGACCATATTATCGAATCTCTGTTGGTACATTGAACAGAAGCATTTGCACTGTCAATGTTTGAGTGTCTAGCCACTATTTATGCTTTGATTTTGTGATGTTGACAACTATTTTTTAAGCGAACAATGCGTAATGATCAACTAGTGATTTTATGATGACAATTTTTTTGAATTCAATATTGTTATACCCTTCTTTTCTGTTTTTCTTTCTTTGAAAAAAAAGAGAACAATATGCAATATAACAATCATTGTTAAGTTTCTTTCATTCTGTTTTGAAAACCTATATTATTATTGTTTTGAATTTGCAGTTGTTGTTTATGGTTTTTTTTCTGACTTTTTCTTTTTAAAATAAAAAAATATATAATTGTCAATTGCATATCTGAAAGTCTGGGGCCCATATCTTTCAGATTAAGCTCTATCATCTCTTCAACTCAATGCTAGCTATCTAGCAAAGTATGTGTAAACATGAAATAGTTTCCAGCATTTATTAGAACATACCACCTGAAAGTGATAGTGTTCTTATAACCCATAGCTCATTCTAGCACTTGAAAATAACATATGGATTATCAATAAAAGTGGGCCATCCTTGCCATGAATAAGTGAGTTGTTTCATTTATTTATTTATTTTTAGTCTTTTTTGAGACAGGGTCTTGGTATGGGGGTAATGCTGGCCTTGGGCTCACTTTGTAGCCTAGGTTGGTCTTGAACTGCAATAATCCTCCTACCTCAGCCTCCTGAGTTTTGAGATTACAAGACTGCGCCACTATACCTGGCTTAAATAAGTTGTTTTAATGAATGAAAGTGAATCATGTTGAGGAAGATAAAAATAGAGAGTTTTATATTTCTGTCTTGATAGTTTAGAATTATCTTCCAATTGCTTCTCGGCCTTTTGGCTAAGATCAAGTGTAGAATTATCTTCCAGGTGCTTTCCAAATGTTTTAAAGTTTGTGCATTTTTAAAGTTAGTTTTTAAGGGCCAGCGGTATATAGCTTAGTGTCATGGCCCCTGCCTGGAAAGTGGGAGGTCCTGAATTTGATGCCAGGCTTCAAAGCAAAGAAATTTAAACTAGCTTTTAAAATTTAAGCATGACATCAATGCAGGAAGTGCCTTTCTCTCTCTCTCAACTCAGGACCTTTTTTTTTTTTTTTTTTTTTTTTTGTCTTTTTCATTTTTATCGGTACCAGGGATGGTACTCACGACTGCCTGCTTGCAAGGCAGGCACTTATGCCGCTGAGCTATATCCCCAGCCCTGAACTCAGGGCTTTTACACTTAGCTATGTTCCCTGCCCTTTAAATTTTTTTTTTTTTTTTTTTTTTTTTTTTGAGACAGGGTCTCACTGAGTTGCTAAATTGCTCAGGCTGGGTTCAAACTTGCCATGTTACCACCTCAGATTCCCAGAGTGATGAGATTACTGCTGTTTGATGCAACGCCTACTTTACCTAAGATTTTCATCAGACAGTGCCAAAAAGGCTGTGTCAGAGCCAATTCATCAGTATTACTTCCAAGTTACTCTTTGAGGCTGCAAGACAAACATTCTCTAATATGTTCTTCCTTTTGCAAAGGAGAAGATTGTTACTTAAAAAGGGACATTAGTCACAGTATCTAAAAAAGTATGATTAATAATGATACTGCCAACTTTTCAAATGATAAAATTTCTGTATTTTCAAATTAATCTTTTTGTAGAGAATAGTAAAAAGGTGGCATATTAAAAATCTCATTAAAATTGGAGTTTGCCATAGGTTCATATAGGCAATTTTATTGTAAACCATACCTATGATCATATAATGTTTCTTGTCTGAAAGTTAAACCAGGTCACACATATCATAATAAAAAATGAAAAACATGCGTGGTAACCTAAAAACATGATGAAAATTTCACTTTTACATAATTAAAACATAATTTAATTAGGTGAGCCAAAATGGTTACCTATAACTAGATCTATTAATCAGTAAATTCTGAAGAAAATTGATGATTTATACATAGCAAAAATGCTACTCTATCTGCTTGGAGCTTCTCATTGATTGCTTATATAAAGTTAGACTACTTTGGTAGTGTTTTCAATGCCCAAAGATTCTCTGGTTTATCTCCAGAATGATGGTGCAAGGTAGGCTTTATAATTATGGTTGAGAACTCTGCCCACATTTGGAATGTTTTCTTATCTTCACAGATATAATATACATATTACAGAACCATAAGCTTTTGCATCTGCAAATTGTTGATCAAGTTATATTACAGACTCACCGAGATTCCAGTTAAATAGAATTTTCTGTATTATAATATCTTGATATACTTTATTCTAATTTATTCACTTCTAATAAGAGTGATCTATAATGTTACAGATGCCAAAGGAAAAATGTTCCCAGTATGAGGGACTGATAATGATGTTTTGTTTATGGGCATGCAACTAGAAGAGAATTAGGAATATATATTTATCTAGTCTTGTCTTTAAGAAAATATTGGGTGATTTGGTCAGTATCTAGTCAGTGTAGCAGGCACATACATCCATAATCATAATGTTACAAATGTTAATAATCAAACACAATAATACTGAAGAACAGAAGAACTATGTAAACTGTGGGTTTTAGGACTGTGTATCTCAGGGTAGAGAATTCACTTGAAGTACTCTGCATTGCCTTATGTCCAGTCTTTTCTGTAATCTCATTTTGGTTGCTGTCATCACAGAAAACTCTGCTTCACCAAGATAAGATGTTGGAAATGGAAGGAGGGTTTTTGGTGACTTCGTGGCACTCTCAGAATGCACCACATTGACTTTAATTAAGATTGTATAGAGATTGTCTCAAACATATTTTTAAGGCTACTGTCATTTATAGTCTTAAGCAGTTTATCCTCTTCTAGCATGGACATAGACAAAGTCAGGTTACCTGGTTATTCACAAGTGAGTTACTGATCTAATCCCTCCTCGTTCAGAATCTTTCATGGCTGGAAAGTAATTATAAAGCCTACTTTGCACTACCATTCTGGAGATAAACCAGAGAATCTTTGGGCATCAATTGAAAACAGTACCAAAATAGTCTAACTTTTTATAAGCATTCAGTCAGAAGCTCTAACTTTTTTGAAAGCTCAAACTCTTTTGAAAGCTGAGATGTATCAGCTGGGGGAAAAAAAAGGTCCTGGCTCAGTCTCTTTCAAAATCTTTGCTAATGTTTGACACATGTCAAAAATCGCAGTGTTCACGTTGTGCTTATAATTCCAGTTTGGGTTTCAATTCAGACTTTGTCTGCTGACTTCAATGCAGTTCTCATTCTGCCTGCAGTGACAGATTGAGTTCACCAGCACTTTAGATATGTCATACAAGTAAGCGATTTTTAAATGCTTTTTTGCCACTAAAATGTGCTGTTAGTAATCACTGTTTTAAAAAATTTCTGGGCAGTTCTCATAACTCAAAAATGCTGATCAATTATCTATCTTTAGGAAGCTATCTCAATCCTGTATATAAGACATGTGTCTCAGTGTTCATCTCCTTACAGTGCTGCACAAACAGGTTCAGGTAATATTTTTCAACTAGCCAGCATTTCTCTATGGATGACATAATTCATAGACTCACACCCAGAAGTAACTTCTTTGACCTTTGTAGTAAAACCACAAAGTTGTCCTGTCATGGTGGCAACCTCATATGTGTATACACTGGTATAAAATGACTAATTCAGTTTTCCAGATGTGTAATCACTCAAAGACATAAATATGAAACTGTAGTATTGGTTGATAACAAAAGTGCACAAAAGATTGACATCCTTCTAAAAAATGTATCACAAAAAAGCAAGCATTGTTGCATTCTTGTAAACATCACAAGACTCCTCAACCTGGAATATGTACAGTGGTTACTCATTAATCTTAACATTGTGTATTCTCTGGTATGTCATCAATTGCTCTAGTTATCATACTAACCTAAAGAACTGCAGCTTCTCCTAGAAGTTCATGTAAATATTCTTAGCAATAGGTAGGATCAAATCTTCACCAATAGTAAAGGGCTTTTTAGCTTTAATGAGTTCATTTAGCAAATCAAAATGATGCTCTCAGCACAGACACATTTCATGAAGTGGTGGTTTCAGTAATTGTTTGTGTTCTTCATTTTTTGTCTTTAGGAAAAAATCCAGCCTTATGTTTTGATGGAGGATGGTTGGTTTCCATGTGGCAAAGCAGTTTTGAAGGTTTTAAGGCTTTGTTGAATAATTGATCATTTCAGATTACACAAAGCAGACTTGGAGAATGTGAATCGCCTTTTTAAGAACCTGTAATTTAAGTAGCCCTATTGGTATTTTTTAATACAGCTTTCTTTTTTGTAGGGGATATGGAGGTCCTTGAGCCTTTTGCTATTTCAGCTTTGAGACTTTCCTCCTTTCTAGAAGCTTTCCAATGACTAAAAACTTGTTTTGGGTAAAGTTAACTTATAGGCTTATCAAAACTATATCTGAGACAAAAGCACAGTTCAGGAAGAAGGCATGGATGGAAATGGTAAATAAGATACTAGCTAGGCCATACTCAGAGTAAAATGTGCCGAGTCTGACATAAATCTTGCTGTCTGATGTAGCTGTACAATTGAAGTATATCAACTCTCTTGCCACTATTAAGCCTGCCATCAGATGCAGCTTGATTATTGCTTTCCACTCATGGATACGGTTTTGATCTGAGCTTACAGGCAGTTGACATCTTATGGTCTTTGTGCAATCAAACCTCTCTGCTAATGTTAATCCATATTTTCAGCCATTCCTCAGTGCTAGCATCACCGCCTCTCCGGTACCTCAGAGCATATGGCAGTAGATTCACACAAGAAGTATGCAACCACTGAGATTCCTTGCATTCACAGTTCACAGTAGCTTCCATCTATGAGAAATCAGTGCCACTACTGATCTGACAGGAGACAGAACTCAGATGGTAAAGGGAACAATGGGTAGTGGTTGTAAATGAAACTTTGCCTACCACTTACTTTGTCTGGGTCACAGGCCGTGGTCTGGGGTTTAGGAAACCCCTGGTATATACCACTGTGACCCTCGCTGCAGTCTGTTACTTGTCAGGTTTTGCTTTATATGGTCTTTTTCAAATGTCATAAGAAAGGATTGAAAAATTTATGAAGTCAGTTGATAAAAAGGAAGGTAGGAGCCACTTGTGAATCAAGAAATCTTCGGCATATATTCATTCATTATACGTACATTCACTCATAGAAGCATTTCAGGAGGCAGTTTGATTAAAAGAGCAAATAACAATGATTATAAACTAACATTAAGCATAAAACTTTATTTTCTTCTTTGCTTCCTTCTTCATTCAAAATATATTTATTAAACCAGACCTTAGTGCTATTTTAGAGGTTGAAGTTCAGTTTAAAGCCTACAAAATATTTGCCCCTATGAAACTTACATTCTAATGGAATGAAGTATTGAGTTCTCAGTCTTTAAACATAATTCTATTTAAACTACATAATTATTATCATTAAGGTGGTCAAGACCAAGGGGCATGGTTATGTGACATGTTCAAGATCAGACTAAGGGCAGGGACAAGATTCCAACCCAGGTATTGCCTGCCTCTAAAAGGTCCAAAGCTTGTGTTTATGGCAGAAGAAATAAAGATAAGTTATGGATATTTATAGTTCAGAGTGAATAGTAGAACGACATTTATTAGATAATACTTTAAATACAAATTGAGTACATTTGGGAATGGAATCATGAAAAGGATCTTGGGGCAGTTTTTCTATGAGATGAAAATAAATAGGAAACATTTCGAAGTTTGAAGTTTTAATTTACTTAATATCCAGATGATATTCTGGGAGACTTTTTTTTTTAGAAAACCCTTGTTACAACAAGAATATTTCATGTCTGTTCATAGGCAATATTCAAAATATAATAAATTTATGCACATTGCCTGTCAACTCTTTTTGTAAAATCTAAGGGAATTAAATGCTGTGATATCATACATACAGTAGTATCATAAATACCTTTGCCTATGAACATCCCAGGAGTCCTTGTTCAAAGCACAAAGGCATTCCTATTCCTCATGGGGATTTTTGAATTTGGAAATTGAGGTTAAAGTCTTAGAAACTCTATTTTCAAAAGCATTTCTAATAGTTTTTATACCAGCAAGGTTTGGGATTCCATGCTGAAGTCTGCTGCTGTTAATTTATAGCTACACTTGAAGTAACTCTATCAGACTGTTGACTACTTTCCTTAATCAATCATAGTGTTCACAGCAATTTAAACCTATAGACTCAATATATTTACGTTAAAGTTTCAGCCTTGAACCAGAGGTAAGAACCTATGTTGGAGCTAAGTCAAAAGTTGGAGCTAAAATCCAGTGATGGGTTTTAGAATTAATCTTGACTTTTTAAAAACTTATTGGTCACTGTATAGCAGTTAACAAACTCCATGTATAGAACCCCAATTATTACAAAGTGGGCCTAGTCTATATGAATGACCATTTCTCCTCAGTTCCTACTTCATATCCTAGTTTTGCAGTTACACCTAAACCTCAGCCCTGCTTATATAGCATTGCTATGTCCAGTGGGGTTTTCATTACATTAATTAGGACTCTCAGATTAATAATAGCCTGATAAATCAGATTGTTTAGAGTTAAAAGGTTGTTTATTAGACCACCTAACTAACACAAGCAGTCAGTAAACCTCAGTCATGGTGGTATCCAATGAGAAAGACTTGTTCTCCCTGAAAAGCTGCAGGTGGGAGAAGGAAGAGCTGGGTGTGGAGTGCCAGTGGTGGCCTAGAGGCCTGTTTGGTTGGGGTGGGGCCTGGCTGTGGAGCTGCCACACTCCAGTCTGGTCAAGTTGAACTACTAGGGAAGAGTCTGTAGTGAGGTCAAATAAAGTGGAAGACGAGTACCTAAAGAGAGAAATTCCAACTAAGTAGTGGTGAGAAGTTCTTGGAAATATTCCAAAACTAAGAGCTGGGAATGTTCTTTCTTTCCTGTGATTGTAGGAAGATTATACAAAATAAAGGAGAAACAAATGCTTATTTGAGGGTGCTTAGTCATCTGACCTTGATTTGATTTCTACCCTGATTCACACTACTTATGTCCCTATGTAATCATCACCTGGAGTTTCTTCCTGATGTTTAGGTCTATTCATTCAGCCAACAAATGTTAGTAATGATAAGTAATGCATTAGGTGCTAAAGATATAGCAATGAACAAAACAAAGTTGTAGCCCTCATTGAGCTTAGATTCTAGTGGAGGGAGATGACCAACAGAAATAACTTCAGGAGTAATTGGCGAGTGCTGTAAAGAAAAATAGAGGAGGGTGCATTTGTTGCAGAAGGACAAGGAAAGGAAGCCTTAGAGACAGAAGTAAAGCTAGTAAATTGGTATTAGATACTGCACAAACCAAAGGAACAGCCTTTTCAGGCAGAAGGGGCAGCGTGTGCAGCAGGAGCATGCTGACTGGGTTTGAAACCCACAGGAAGGCAGCAGGAGTACTGGGCAGAGAGTGTAGCAGAGAAGGTCACAGGATGGACAGTGGTCTGATGATCAGGAATCTTATATTCCATTCTCAGGACTCTGGATTTGAGTATAGTTCTCCAGTTCTAAAATTCCAGCTCTTTCTGTTCAAGGTTCAGAGGGCTGAGAAGGAGTGAATCAGAGATAAGACGCTGAGCGCTCAGGGAGTGGGTAAAATAGGGCAGATAACAGTGTGAAGGCTGTGGCCAAACTGACATCCCACAGTGTAGTCACGCCTAGGGGAGATTTCATTCCTATCTTTAAACTGGAGTTTCAACAGAGTGGAAATGGAAAGTCAAACTACTTTCCTGTAAGATTTTTTTCTGATCTCTTTCCACTTGTGCCTGGTCAGAGAAAATAGAAGATCAGCACAACCGGGTGTGAGATCAGAGAATTATGCAGTTGATAGTCTATTTAAAAGGAATCCCAGCATTCACTCCCACTATAAAATATCAGGGGATATTTCTGTCAACACAAAGGCTGTAATGCTATCTCAGTTGCTCTTCATTTTAACAGAAATTATTTGCATAACTTAAAGATACGAAACACATTAAACAGAAGACACTATACAGTGTGATCTCTATGCTTGCCCTTATATTATAAATTAAAGCAAATCTTTCTGAAATATTAGTCATTTAGTTTGCTTAGAAAAAAGATTCATTATTTGCTTTAAATGGTGGTCTTCAGAGTAATTTTTCTTTCTTCTACTTTTTCTTTATAAAAAGAAACTCTTAAAATAAGGAAGATGTTGCATCTGGTATTAGACTTCTATGAAAGTGATGACCATGCTTAGAGTTACTGTTGGTAGATCAGAAGACTAGACTAAAATAGGACTGAATGAAATAGAATAGAACATAATTACTTATTTTGAAAATTGAAGCATTCATTCAAATCATCCCAGAATTGTTGGAGAAGTTCAGCCCAAGTTTGAAGTTTGTCTTCTCAACATCACTGGAAATTTAGATAATCTGATGTCTTTCCTAATTTTTGGCTGCCTCTGTTGTTAAAGATAGTTATTTTTTTATTATGATTGTATTTGTGAAGATGTCCATTAATGTTGTAGAGGTGGCTGCTCTGGTGTTGGTTATAGACTTTTGATGACAGCTAGCTATTTCTTTTATATATCTATGTCTATGCTTGTATCTGTATCTCACTTAGTTTTGAATTTAGTATTTGGACTTAGTTTATATATACCCACATACAGCTAGACACTACACACAAACAATTAAAACAAAAGTTTTTCTTTTTTGCTTGTCTTCACTATTTGTCATTACTGTCTTACATTCTCCTTTTTAATTAAAAATTATAGTCTTACCCCACTGAAATGATTTTAAAACCTATCTGTAAATCAAAACTCATATTTAGAAAAGAAAGTATGGTTTTGGGAAAAAATTATTTTAGACTGAGAATTAAAATTTAACCCATTAGGTAATGATGGAAATTAATAAATGGCTATATAGGTAAACCAGAAATTAGTTTGAGGTCATATTCTTAGGGTAGGTGGTTGCTATGATACAATAAATCCATTCTCTATTCCTGAGCTCAAGGGCCACATCTAGCCATCTTTGACTTTGGTCACAAATATCATTTATTTTCTCTTATGTATATATTTCTGGTATTACTAATAAGTTTAATTGACACTGTAGTACTAGAAAAAAATAGTTGTAAGTTCTTGAACTTCCTTTATGCTTATGTAAATATATGTTTCTAGCTTTACAATTCTCAATTTTAGGAGAAAGAAAGAAATTAAGAGAGAGCAAAGTTCATTATGCATTTACACATGAAACTAGATTATCAGTTCAAAGTTCACCTAGAACTTTCAGTGAACTGTGAAGGCTTTGATCATGTCTGGTACATTAAATCCCACATGAATCCTAGTTAATTTCGAATGGATGTTGCTTAAGTCTCTCAGCATATGTGCTGTTAGAAATACTCATTTTAGACAATAGGAATATATTGAAACTCATAGTGTAGTTTTTGTTTTTGTCAAGTCTTTTTCCATAAAATTTTTCTCAGGTAAAACAGTAACTATTTTATCTAGAGAACCTTCTTCCTCTCCACTTTTCAGGGTAAATTATGAGGACAAGAAAAGGTTTCCAGCATTGTTTACTGGATTTTGCATTATTTTCATTCTCACTATGAGTTGCACTTGACTTCCAAAGAACACTTAATCTTACCCTAGCCTTCTGCACAATTATTGAGGAAAGGTAATGTTAATCTGTAGAATTTTGTGATCCTTGATCATAATTTTGGCTTCTAATTAATTTCTCACTTTGTGCCTCAGTTCTAACAACGGGTCATCCACTTTGATACTTGTCCCAGGGGTCATTATGTATAACTTGTCTATTTGTCTCTGAAAATCTGACACTTGAACTCTTATTTGGTACTAGAGACTTATATGATAACTGCCTCATGTACAATTTTGCTGGTCCTACTGACCTGTTTTATTGACTCTGTTTTTCTTTAAGTTCCTAGGAAACTGGACTGTAGTCATTAGGCATTTCATGATAAATAATATTCCTGTCTGCTTATAGAGTTTCTGACGGTTTGTTTTCCTGGGATATGTTTTCCAGTTTGTTGCAGTATTCAATATTAAGTATCACCCTCTTCCTGGGTGTCTCCCAGAATTTGTTGCCAAGGGGGCTCTGAGTGTCTGTGCCAATCTTGTGGATAAGTTCATGATTAAAGCCTGTTCCTCCTCCCTTTTCTCTCCCTCCTCCCACTGTTAACTGATACTTGACACTAACTTTTTGTTACCTTTCCCTATGTCCAGCATAGTATGTTGTTTTGGAAATAATTGTTGAATGAGCATGTCCATTTGAATATCAGTATCACTTGCTGTTTTATGTGACAAGGTTAGATTGATTCACAAAATGAAAACTTGTACTTGGATAACTGAGAAAACTTCAAAAGAATGAGCTCACATCAAAATACTTTTATGAAATAAGGCAAAGAGTTTAAGTTCTCAAAGATTCGTATTTAGCTGAAACATTCAGGCTTTGGGTGTAGTAGTTCCATATGGCCCAGTGGTAAAGTTTCACCTACTATACACAGAACTCTGAGTTTAATCCCTAGCACTATTATTCATTCAGCGTGCATGTCCTTCATGTATCCTTGAAACTGCTTCATAGAGAGGTAAAGAAAGAAAGAGAAGGAAGAAGGGAGAAAGAAGGAAGCCAAGAAGGATGTTCCAGTGCTTCTAAATTTTAGTCCTCTCTTGGGTTATCTGCACAGAGATTCTGAACTCTTTTGTGTTCTGGGAACTTTATTTTGAAGGAATTAGGAATTGGGCTTAACTAATATTACATAACAATTTTCACACAGTATTGTCAAAACACTATTAATAGAGAAAAATAGATTGTCTTGTGTCCTAGTAAAGAACATTAGATGTGATGTACAATGACTGGAAATGTACTGTGTTGGCAAACTAAATGTGTGTTAACTAATAAAAACATACAGGCTTCATTCTCTGGGAAACACAAATGGGTTGAAAAGTTCCCTAAAAGGTCCTTTGTAGATCTGAGTATGCAATATTGAGTCCTTAAGCTTATGAACCTTTCTTGGGGCTGTTTGCTTCTGTGTCTGGGCCCTAGAGTAGCAAAATAGAAGATTTAGCTGTGAAAAGGATACATGCAGAAGGAAAACAGTGTAGCAAGACAACATGTAGAACAAAACATTGCTCTAATTGTTGTAAGTGTAGCATCATGAATTTTCCAGACCTACTTTAAGCACTAGAATATTAAAAGCAGAATTTTAAGAAGTATACTGTCGCAGCACAAAATCAGACATGCGAAAGATGAATTAGGGTGTAAGGTAGTGACAAAACACTGTGCAGTGAGATACAAACCATCTCTCTGGAAAAGTGAGTAAGGAAGCTTCAACAGTTTAAGTGATATTTGAATCAGGTCTTTTCAAAGTTATGAGAATGTGTGCTGGATGGGGAAGAAAAGAGCATTAGAGGACAGGGGATAGTTAAAAAAAAATGCTCTGTGCTAAGCGCACAGCCTGTTGAGGGAAGAATGAAAGGCTCACTGCAGCCCTAAGAATAGTATAGATTGGGAAAACAGTTGTTAAGGTTCGTATCTAGACGTTCCACCAAAGCCTCATGAGCACATAGACGGGGCTTTTGAGAGGTGCCTGAAGTATGAAGATGCTGTAGTGTAGTGGAGGGGTCTGGTTGGAGACCAGTCAATGGAGTCCAGTCCTAGAAAGGTGTATCTCCCTTCCTGGCTCCTCCCTTCACTCTCCTGGCTGCTTCCCAGCCACCATGAGATGAGAAGATCTCCTCTTCCCAAGCCCTGCTGCCGTGCTATCCTAACTTGGGGTTAGCCCACTGTGGACTAAAAGCATGAATCAAAACGAACATCTCCTTCTGTAAGTTGCAGGTGCTGAGTATTTTGTGCTAGTAACAAGAAAAGTGACAAAGACAGTGATTCTTACCATAAAATGTCTAGAAAGGTAGACTTGAATGATTAAGTGAAGGATTTTACATAGAGGTTAAGGGATTTGGGACCTTAGGAGGGACCAAATTTTTTGGGCAGGGGTTTGTATTAACCATTTTTTTTATTAAAAAATTAAAAGAAAGAAGGAGATTAAGATAACAGAGAACATAGCAACATAATAACACAGGTCAGAACAGAACAATTTAAGCAACATAGTGTTTTACCTCAAGCTAACCAACGTAACAGTAGCTACCATAGTGTCTCTTGCCTTGAAATATTTGAGTATAACTTTGTATTATAGCATCAAACACAACATGACAGTGTAAAACCATTCAAGAGAATGAAAGTATTACAGGGTATTTAGAACCAACTAACAGAAAACGAACAATGGTTTCTATATTATCTCTTTGTCTGTAAAAATCTTGTTTATGATATCATATATAATAAAATCCAATAAGATACGTGATTAACAGATGGAGACAGAACAAAAGCTCCATGGGACTTCAAAACAAGATGATATTAAATCAGCATTAGGTATTATAATGTCTTATTTTCTTCAAAATAATTGTTCATACGATCACAGACAATAAAATCAAACAACCCAGAAAAAACCATTCCAATTAATGAATGAAAACATTATAGGACTTCAAAGCAATATAATAGGGAATCATGTTTACCACATACCTTTATGTATTCTTACCATTTCTTACACTAGGGAAACTATTTGGTGTTTATACATGTGAGTTTGATTTATTTTGCTTATGAGTATAGTCTCGAGCTGTGCCCATTTATTTATAAATATCACAATGTGATCATTCTTTATAGCTGAGTAGTACTCCATTGTATAAAAATACCACAACTTTTTTATCCATTCCTCAGTGGATGGACACTTAGGTTGTTTCCAAGAACTGGCGATTACAAATTGTACTGCTATAAACATGGGTGCACATATATCACTGTGGTATGATGTTTTCAGTTCTTCTGGGAATATGCCTAGAAGTGGAATGGCTGGAACAAATGGGACTTCCAATCCCAGGTTTTTGAGAAATCTCCAGACTGAAGGAGAGACCAAATTTTTAAAAAAGTTTAACAAGACATTTAAAATGAGGAATGTGCCCAACTTGCAAGACCTTTGGGAAATAATTGCTTTCTCTGCTGAAAACTGTTTCCAAGGCTTTCACCCTACTACCTTATGTTCCTTCTAATAGCACTGCCGTTCCAGTATTGTTCCATTTCCCACTAACTGTGATCTCCGTGCATTCATCCATCATGAATTCTCTACATGGATGAAATCTCCTTAATGTTCTTGGGATATGTATGCCACGCCTTGTCTATAAACAATTTCTACTCAAAAGGGTAAATTTTGCAGGGTCATAGCTACCTCAAAAGAAATGTGTAGTCTCTTTTTCTGAAGGTATCACCCAAGGCTTTTAAACAGAGGAAACAGCTTCCCTCTGGGTTATTGCCACCTTTTAAACATGCCACCTGTCATACATAACCTCAGCTAAGCAATCTGTTTTTATTCTCTTTTTATTATCTATTACCATTCTTTCCAGACTTTCACAGCATCCTTGAAACCTTACCAATTATTCACATTTCTTTCTTTCTTTCTGTTTTTTTCTTTCCAGAATGGGTTTCATTCATGGAGTATTTACGGTTTTTGTCTGGCCGTTCAGGCAGCTAAAATCATCCTCATGGTCATCTATGGCTTTGGTGATCTTGGATGTATGACCTCCCCATCACTTCAAGCAAGTTCTGCAACTGTATCAGAGAATATACAAGTCACATTTAACAAGTATTTACTGGGTATCTCTTAGATGAAGATGTATTAGGCACTGGGGAAAACAACAAAGAATAAAACAAACAAGACATTTGCCCTGCTGGGAGCTTAGGGCCTATAACAGCTGGTGGTAAACTACAGTTTGTGAGTCAAATCTAGCTCATCATCTTTTATGGAATATAAAGTTTTATTTATGGCTCTGTTTATTCATTTAAGCATTGATACTTAATGCTGAGGATGCTCTTATACTAAATGGACTGAGTTACACAGTTGTTGTGGAGATTGCATAGCCTGAAAAGTCCAAAATTTTAGTATTTTCCCTTTTACAGAAAAAAAAAAAAACCCTTGCTCTTCCTTTTCCACAGCTGTGATTCTGGAAATATCTGTACTGAAATATTAGTTCAAGAGTGTTTTAAAGCATCCATTATGACAGATATTTTATAGGGTCATAAGAGAAAAGTTATTAGAAAAACAAAATAAAAATTTCAAAACATACAAAATACAAGCCCAGAGTGCTGTGTCAAAGTGCTGTAAAAGTTTCTAAATAATCTTAGGTTTTGTATTTATCTCACAGTGGATGTGTAACAGTTTGCAGACCAGCACTGGTTAGTAGATCACAACTTGAATAGTGTTGACCTAGAAGAGAAGACAGAAATCAAACAAAAATAACACAAAATTGTGAAAGGTAAAAATTGTTCTAAAAGCTATGATTGTACTAAAAACTATCTAAAATTATGTGAGATCTAGTTAAAAGGAAGACAAAGCAGGGATTTTTCTGAAGCAATGAGGCATCTTGATACAAGCCTGTGATTCCAGCACTCTGGGAAGCTGAACATGAGGATTGCAAGTTCAAGCCCATCCTGGATAACTTAGGAAGACCTTGTCTCAAAATAAAAAAATGAAGTGCTGGGGATATAGCTTAGTGTTCAATCCCATAGACTGCATGTGTTGCATACACATACACACATATACACAACAGTGAGTGTAATCAAGCATAGAAAGGGTATGTTTGTGCTGGTGATGGTGTTAAGAAAGCATCACGGAAATGGAACTATACATGCAAAAGTTTCGACATGGTGAGAAGGAACTTGAATGTGTCTGGGACACTATTAAGCACTATGTGTGTGTTTCCTTTGCAATCACTTCAATAATCCTATAAGATTATTATGATTTTTTCATATTCTCCATCCTCCAGTCAGAAATCAATTAACAGTCACATTCATCACCTAAAGAAACTTTCATGATTACATATGTAGCCATGACACACTAGAGTCAGAGTGGGATTCCAGGATTATTTTCTGTCATAGTCTGTGCTTTTACCTCCTATGTTATATTACAGTCATTTTTAGTTCTCATAACTTATAATATCAGCCCTGGAGGCATTTCCTATTAGTCTCTAGCAAGCGTAAAGAACGAATTTAATAGTATTGTCTTTCTTGGCAAGGATAGAGCACATAATTAGTTTCGTTACATTTCCAACTATTTCACTGGGAAGTAAGTGGGAAACCTGAATATGAATGTAGTTGAGTGTTATGCACCATAGCCATTTGCAGTAATGTGTAGCAGGAGATGTATATGACTTGCATCAGGGTTAGGTTCATAAGTGACGAACAAAAACTCCAAGAGGCAGTTGTCTTAGGATTCAAACTCTTTTCTCTATCCAGTAAAACTTCAAAGTCAGAAACATAGCCTGCAACTCTATTTTTTGAAGTCATCAATGCCCCAGGCTTCTTCGATTTTGTGTTCTGAGATCTGTACAAGCCATCTCATGATCCAAGATAGGTGGTTGGTTTCTGTATTATTTTCCTAGACCTGCTATAAAAAAACCACAAAGTGGATGGTTTACAACGTAGCAATTTATTGTTTCTCAGTAGTGAAGAATGAAGGCCAAAATCAGTGAGTTAGTACGGATATGCTGTCTCCGAAAGTTGTAGAGAAAAATCCTTCATTACTGCTTCTAGGTTTCCCTGTTTGTTGGCCTTCCTGGCCATTCTTTGGCTTGTAGATATGTCACTCTGATTGCTACTTTTGCCATCATGCAAAACATCTTTCTGTATGTTTTTTTTTTTTTATATCATCTTCCCTTTGTCCCTGCCTGTGTCTTCACATGACATACTTTCTGTATGTGTGTTTAAATTTTCCTCTTCTTGTTTCCAGTCATTTTGGGTTAAGAATCACTTTAATGACCTCATTTTAACTTAATTAAATTTGTGCAGAATTTTTTTCCATATAATATTACACGTATGGTCAGTGGAGGATAAGACTTCAATATATCTTTTGTAGGTAAGGCAGTAACAATTTAACTCATAACAGGTTTCAACATCCTGTGTACATTCTAACCAGCAAAAGTAGTAAATCCCTTCTTTGTCTTCTTTATAACTAGATCTCACATAATTTTAGATAGTTTTTAGTACAATCATAGCTTTTCCTCTTTCTTTTGAGAATTCTTCCTATAAGGTGTACAGAAAAATTGTGCTATCCTAGCTATACTTTGGTACAAAGAGGTTGATAAGTTCTATGCCCATCTAAGTTGTGAATCAGGAAAGAAGAAATATATCTATATAGGGTCATAGCAAGCAGTACCTGACTTGCAATCTAAAACTGATCTTTAAACCAGCTGTACTTATTTTGCTTCTCTGACTTGTTGGATTGCAATGTTTGATACTCTCATGAATAGGCAAACCACCCATTTTAGGCATCTCAGTCTGTCTCTAGTCAGTTATGGGAACTCACAGGAAGTTTCTAACAAGCCACTATTGTAGCTCAGTGGAGAAATGTAAATGATTGTATAATATACTGAAGTGATCTTGAGCTGAATAAATTCCTCTGAGCCTCAATTTTTTCATTTGTGGGCTACAGATAATACTATCTCCCTTATATAACTGTTGTATGGGTTAAGTAGGACATTATATGGAAGTTTATGGCATGAATGAAGAACTTTAAGGCTGTTTTGTTAGTTATGAACTTTGAAAAGGGAAAAGCCAGGAAAGATAAAAGTAAGGCAGTAGAGAAAAGAGAATGGCTTTCTAGATATAACAGTTTAAAACAAAGAAAATCTCAAGAAAAATGGATATTTTCTACTGTGTTCTTTTAAGAAAGGCAGGGGTATTTTCAGACAATACTAATCTCCTTACTCTCTACCATTCTTTTCATGTGAGTTACACCTATGACACATAGTTGAACTATTATCTGAGGGGTAATTCTCAGCCATGAAACAACCACTGGACAGACAATATCACATGGCCTGAGGAAGTATCAGCAACTACAACTGTAGCTCACTTAGAGAAGCAGACTGAGTGACTCTTTTGGTGTTGTATAGGTAAGGAATTCAGGTTTTTAATAGATGTTGAAGCAAATTGTCTACCCTTTGTCCTTCACCATCCAACCCTTCCTCTCTTTTTCAAGAATTGGCCAATGGTATATGAGGCCATGTAATGTGCAACATCTGGTCACACCCTTACAATAAAGAGATATCTTTCCCCTAGGTCACTTTCCTCTTTCCTAATACTTGACGAGTGGACATGATGCTGAGCCTTCAACGTATATGAAACTTCTTAGGATGACAAGGTATTAGGAGCCTGGTTCTCCAATATAATGGGGTTACCATACCAGCCTGGTTCTGCTTAAACTTGGATTAATATTGAAAAGAAACCATTTTACTAAAACCATTGCAATTTTTGGGCTTTATTATAGCAACTGAACCTCTATCTTAAAAAAAAAAAAGAAAAAATAGATTTTGTGACTGTTTGCACAATTTTGTTAGGTTTGGTTTTTTTCTGTCTTATTAGGTTATATTGTGTCTGATAGTATGGGCAGCTATTTTGAACATAACAGCATAAATTATGGTAATCGTTGACATTAGCTAAGGAATTGGGTAGTGGGTGCAACAATATAGTCATTACCATCAGAAAAGTGCAGTAACTAATCTTGTTATACAGTGGAAAAAAATATGTGAAAAGCTGTTATTTACAGTAACTCAGAAAACAAGAAAAATTCCTTGAGACCATCACTTTAATAAAAAAGTTTAAAAATTTTTAAGATGTTGGAATGTACCAGCTGCTTCTTTCAGTAAATTTTCAAGACAGAGGTGGGCTGTACTGAATATTGCAGATAAAGGTGGAAGAGAATATAGTTCTTCTTAAGTAAGAAATTTCCAACAGTAGCCAGAAATTTAAGTTGGTAAATTGAGTAATTTGGAGCCTCTGGAGGCTTGAATAAGCCAACTGTTTCTGCAGGCCAAATCAAAGAAATAACAAAATGTAACTATGAGCAGTGGGGGTGGCAATAAGATTGCTTTAGTTCCTCATTAATTTCTTCCAACTCTGTCCTACACGGGTCAAACTAAAAATGCTAATGGTTTCACATGAATTTTCTTCACTTCCATAAAAGTACCTTCAGAGAGTTTTAATTATTTTGGCCCTCCACCCTTTGGACCTCAGACCTAAACCTCAAAACATAGCTGCTTCTGCACCTGCCCTCCCATCCTCGAGGACACTCCCACCTTCTGGGCCTACTATTGCTGTTGATCTTCAGCTGCCCCTCCTTCTCCCAGAACCTTGGACTGCAGTAGATTAACCTTGCTGGGTTGATGGAAGATTCAGTAATCCCTTGTCCAAACAAAGGACCTCAGCAAGGTTCCATCAGCTGGTGAATTTGCTCCTAAAATAGAGGTCTTCAGTGGGTAAACAGAAGTGATAGAGAAGTCTCCTCCAGCTATAGGACCTAGGTGAGCCTGGCAAGAGTGTGGATGAGTCCTTCCTCCATACAGAGAATATCAGGTGGGTTGAGGAGTATGCCAAGAAGGCCTCCCCCAACCTAGAGAAAATTAAAAGGGCTTATGAGACACTCAGTGACACAGTAGGGTCCTAGCCAAGACAATCACTATAGGCAAGGAGATCTGGTATCTTGGAACAACCTGAAGACATAGTAACAGTGGGAATTAAGGGTTGACTTACATAAATACTCCTAGGCTAGTCAGCCCAGGAAGAATATAGGACTCACCCAACAGGCCCTGCAGGAGGAATTCAGGTGACTGGCCCTTTCTTCATTGTGGTACCCAGTAATTGGACAAACATCAACCACGCAGTAGGATCCTAAGATACACACTACCAACCATTGAGACTAGTGAGATTGAAAGACCAGATATTAGCCCCAAAGGTGAAAACAACAAAATGAAAAAGCAAAATGCAATCTCAAACATCTAGTCCATTAGGAGCAAGTACAGGAGACATTAAAATAGAGGACTTTAAAAGTCATACACCTGAAGGCTATGAAAAGATAGCAAGCAAAATAAACAAATCCATGAGGGTATAGAGGAAATCAAATTAGAAATAGTTTGTCACATAAAGACAGGAATGACAACCTTACTAAAGGAGTTGCTCAGCATAGCCCATAAAACATTCTTAAGTAAATGTAAAGGGATTGAAATTATCCCATATGTATTATCAGACCATAAGGAACTTAAATTGGGAATTAATGGCAAAAGAAATTGCAAAACCTGCATAAATACATGGAAATTAAGTAACAACTTCCTGAATAATCAATGGGTTACAGGTGAAATTAAAGAAGGAATTAAACAATACCTATAATTCAGTGAAAAAGCAGATACAACATACCAAAACTTGCAATGTAAGTGCAATGTAAGTGGTCCTATGAGGGAAATATATAACAATACATTGTCATATCAAGAAAAAAGAACAGTAAACAAATAAACAACCTAATGCTACATCTCAGGCTTTTAGAAAAAGGAGAGCAATTAAAACCAAAAGCTCATAGAAGAGAGGAAATTATAAATATTGGAGCAGAAATTAATGTAATTGAGACTAAAATATACAAAGAATTAATGTATCAAAGAGCTGTTTCTTTTGAGAGAATAAACAAAATGGATAAACCTCTAACCAACTTTATCAAGGAAAAGAAAGAAAAAACTCAAATTTATGCAATAAGGACTAAAAAGAGAGAAATTACTGCAGATACCATGGAAATTCAAAAGATCATGAATACCTACTTTGAAAAATCTTTACTCATATGGAGTGGAAAACACAGAGGAAATGGATATATTTTTAGAAATGTATGAACTACAAAAGCTCAATCAAGAAGATATAACAGTTTTGAATAACCCTGTATCAGCTATTGAAATGGAAAATGTGATTAAAAACACACCATCACCAACAACAAAGCCCAGGTCCTAAAGTATTCATGGCTGAATTCTATAAGAAATTTAGAGAAGATTTAATGCCAATACTCCTCAAACTCTCTAATGAAATTGAAAGGGAAGCAATTTCCCCCAATTCATTCCTGAAAGCAAGTACACTCTGATACCAAAATCAGAGAAAGAACCAACCAAAAAGAACTATAGGCCAATCTCACTAATGAACATTGATGCAAAGATTCTCAATAAATACTGGAAAATAGAATGCAACAAATCTTCAAGAAGATTATATGTCATGAACAGGTGGAATTTTTTTCTAGGAATTCAGGGATGGTTTAACATACACAAATCAATAAATATAATACATCACATCAACAGAGCCAAAAATAAAAATCACATGATCATCTCAATAGGTGCAAAAAAGGTTTTTGATAAAGTTCATCACTTGTTCATGATAAAAACACAACAGAAACTTGGAATAGATTGTATGTACCTCAATCTCATAAAGGCCATCTATGACAAACCAACAGCCAACATTATACTAAATAGACAAAAATGTAAAGCTTTCACTGTAAAATCAGGAACAAGACAAAGATGTCCATGATCACCATTCCTATTCATTATAGTTCTGGAAACGCTAGCCAGTGAAATCAGACCGGAGAGAGAAATAAAAGGAATAAAGATAGGAAAGGAAGAAGTTAAATTACCATAATTTGCAGATGTTATGATACTCTACATAGAATACCCCAAAAACTCCATTAAAAGACTACTAGAGTTAATAAACAAATTGAGCAGTGTGGCTGGATACCAAGTCAGTATTTAAAAATCAATATCATTCTTGTACCCAAACAAAAAATTCACTGAGAGAGAAATTATAGAAATATGCACCCTTTACTGTATCATCTAAAAAAATGAAATACTTAGGAATCATCCTAACCAATAATGTGAAATATCTAGATGCTGAAAATTATACTACTCTCAAAAAGGAGATTGAAGAGGATATTAGAAAATGGAAGGATATCTCTTGTTCTTGATCAGGAAGAACCAACATTGTGAAAATGGCCATACTTCCAAAACTGTTGTACAGATTTAATGCAATCCCAATAAAATTACTAGTAATATACCTTAGAAATCTAGAGAAAACGCTCCTAAAATTCATTTGGAAACAGAAGAGATCTAGAATAGCAAAGGCCATTCTGAGCAACAAAGACAAGGCAGGAAACATCTCAATTCCTGACTTGAAATTATACTACAAAGCTACAGTGATAAAATCAGCATAGTACTTGCAAAGAAATAGACTTGAGGATCAATGGGACAGATTAGATGATGCAAACACAACTACAAAAACATTTAGCCACCTGATATTTGACAAAGGGACTACACATGTTCACTGGAAGAAGGATAGCCTCTTTAATAAATGGTGCTGGAAAAATTGGCTTTCCATATGCTGAAGACTGAAGATAGACTCATGCCTATCACCATGCACTAAACTAAAGTCAAAATGGATTAAAGATCTAAATACTACAACAGAAACATTAAATCTACTGGAAGACAAGATAGGTAGAAATCTTGGAGACATATGAGTAGGCAAAGAATTCGTGAACAAAACACAAATCGCATAGGAGTTACTTCAAAGAATCAACAACTGGGATCTCACCCTATTAAAAAGTTTTTGCATTTCAAAAGAAATCACCAACAAAGTGAAAATAAAACCCACAGAATGGGAAAGAATTTTAGCAAGCAGTCCCTCAGACAAAGGACTTATATCCAAAACATACAAAGAATTGAAAAACATCAATTGAAAAACACCAAATTCAAAGACCCTCTCCAAAAATGGGCATCTGAGATGAACACACAGTTCTCAGATGAAGATATACAAATGGCAAATGAATACACGAAGAAATGTTCACCATCACTGGTCATTCAAGAAATGCAAATTAAAACAGCATTGAGATTTCATCTCACTCTGGAAAGAATGGCTGCCATCAAGAAATCAACAAATAATAAATGTTGGTGAGGCAACATTTATTATTGGTTGATAAGGGGAAAAAGGAATACTGCTCCACTGATGGTGGGAGTGTAGACTGGTGCAGTCACTATGGAAATCAGTATGGAGACTCCTAAAAAGAAATTGGATTGGAAGTTCCAATCTGTCTATTTTTTTCCCCTGGGTATTTTCCTAGAAAAATTGAAAAGATCATGTCACAGTGATATATGTGCACCCATGTTGATTGAAGTGCAATTTGTAATAGCTAAATCTTGGAAATAACCCAAATGCCCATCAACTGCTGACTGGATGAAAAAGATGTGGTATTTTTATACAATAGAATATTATTCAGCTATAAAAATGATGATCTTGAGGCTTTTATAGTTAATGGAGGCAACTTGAGACTATCCTCATGAGTGAAATAAATCAGATTCACATTTATAAATACTGTACTGTCTTTCTAGTATAAAAATAATAATAAAAAACTGAAAGAATAATAAGATCCACAATATATAATAGATATTATAATAATGGAAAGAAAGTACTCTAAAGGCTATAACTATATGTATGTTTAATTGTGCAAGACAGATAATCATACTACTAGGTTTTTGTTAGTTCATCAAACAGAACAGTTTGTAGTATCATTGACTGTCCACTTTTTAAGGTTTGATTTTGTAACTTGAACAACTACCTCTAAGTTAACAATATGTAATTTATCAGCGAGTGATTTCTTACTGTTTTTTTTGAAATTCTGTGTTATTTCTACTCTGCTTTCTGTTTTGCTTGTTTTCTCTAAATAAAAAAGTTTTATTTTTTTCAATCGAACAAATAATCTAAGTAAAAGTGACTTTCTACATAGTATACAAATGCTGTTCTAAGTCAATTCCTCTCGCTCAAAGATTTTTAAAGTAGAATATGCACATCTCTGGATCTCAAGAAGACTTCCCAAGGAATACTCGGATGTGAATAATGTTAAGAGAGTTGGTATGAAGTTCTTGAGCTTATACTTTCTAGAGAAATCCTCATGGACAAAAGTGATTGTACTGCTTCTTCGCTGCCTTTGTTTCTTCAGAAATGTCATCCTCCCACTTGACTAAAATAGGTCTGCTACGTTCTCCATACTCAGAATTGTTATACTACAAATGTGCAACACTTTACGATATGTGCAACAACTAAGGACTAATGATAACGAGCTGACTTTTTATGCAATACTTAGATCATTATGGGTATAGGAGGAAATCCATTTAATTCCCACTTGTTTTCATTGTTTCATTGTAAATAACTGTGACAGTATGATGAAAATGATCAATATAAGGCTGAAAGGACAGAATTATTAATTGCAGTAGTATACATTCTGTAAGGGAAATGAAAAGAAAATATGAATTCAAGGAATAAAAGAAATGTTTGAAGAGAGCTTCATGTTTTAAAGAATGAATGATTGTTGCATTAAACCACAATATTATTATATGCTCAAGTAAAGGTATTTTGAGATCATATTTCTAAACTGGGCATGGTGACAGTAATCTGTAATCCCAGCACCCAGGAGACTTAGCCTGGAAGACTGTTGTAAATTTGAGGCCAGCCTAGGCTACATAGTGGGTTCAAGGCCTGTTTGAATTAACTATTGAGACCCTGTATCAAAACAATTTTTTATGCCTATGTCTTGTAATCTGAACAACTACTTTGAAGATATCAATATTCAATATATTAACAGTTGTTAATCTGCTATTATTTTGTTTTGAAATTCCATACCATTGTTTTTATTCTTTTTTTTGTTAAAAAAACCCCAAAACCCAAAATAAAACCAAATGAAACCAAACCAAACTAAACCAAAAAAGACAGCAATTCTATTACCCATTGCAAATAGATTACTTCCCATAAACTCCTCCTGTCTATAGAATTATATAGTCTTGCTCCTGAGCAAAGAATGCCTTTGTTTAGAACTCTGGATGACTCTTGGCTGATTGTATATTGTCTAGGGAGCCAGATGAAATCAGCAGAAGTTTGTCAGCATAAATTGCTGCGATTGAGCTTCAGGCTTGGGAATAATGGATGGACATTTCAGTGTAAGTATAAACGGTAACATTGGGTTGTTGGAGGTGAACAAACATACCGTACACAGAAACAGTAACAACGTCTGCCTTTTTTCTTTCTTGGTGAAGCTTTCCTTTTCTTTTAGGAAAGGTTGAAAATATACTGTCATTCCTTCCATATTTGATGCTGATACCTGGAGATAATCTTGCTGATACAGTATTACTCTTCATCATTTTCTTGTATCCAAAGCAAATACTAGTCCTTTGGATTTTTTCAAATAGGATTGTTAGGACTTTCCAATTATGAATTGTGTTCATTCTGCCATATCTACAGACTTCACAAGTAATTTCTAATGAAACATTGTATACCTTATTTGGTTTGTTACATTTTCTTTAAACAAAGGAGAATGGAAAAACAAATCCATTGAATGTTTCAAAAGCATGTTACCTTGATTTTCTAGTAAGGAAACAAACATTAGAGCTGATTTTACCCTTATCCCTTCTTAACACATATGAAGACAGAGCATCACATTAAGAAAATTTTAATTTGTCTTTGACAGAAAATTTGTTTCTAGTTCATGTTAATTGTTCATATTAAAGCCAATTGTGAAAAATATTATCAAAACATGATATATTTTATCTTTTAACTGGATATATTTTTTTTTCAGTTGAAACAAGAGCAATAATACTAGCATAATTTTATCTGGAAATTGCATTAATTTTATCCATGTATCTAACCAGTTAAATTTCTCTGAGAACTGCCGATACTACCAAACAGATGTCTCATTCCCTTTATTTTTGTGAAGAGTCACTTTCAAAGTACTTGATTGATTGGAGCAAGGTTCAGAGCCAATCAGATTCTCTTCCAGGAATTTAGTCAGGGCTGGAAGAATTTTATTCGTTGCCTGTGACTGAGGCTATTGCTTGTTACCCCAGAGCAGCCTGCCTCTGTGAGAGAAGCACTGTCTTGTCCCATTAATGAGAGCATCAATAACAATACAAAGTATATCTCTTGTGATATATTTCTAAACATTTGAAAGGCAAAAATTAAGAAAACAAACAATATATATTCCGTATTTTTCTATTTTGACAAATATACTTTTCTTTCCTTTGTCTTTTTTGAGACAGGGTCTAGTGCTATGCAGTTCAGGCTGGCCTTGAGCTCACTCTGTAGCCCAGGCTGGTCTTGAACTCGCGATCTTCCTGCCTCAGCTTCCCGAGTGCTGGGATTACAGGCATGAGCTACCACGCCTGGCTGGCAAATATACTTTATAGCCACTTGGGAGGTGAGGTTTAAAAATGTAAAACCCTAGGAATGCTCATAATTCTCCAATGGAAAATGATTTGGGGGAGAGAGAAGGCATCAAGAAACGGTAAGAGTCACACACTGCATGTGCATGGACACCCGCAGTCCTTATATAAAGCTGCTGCTTGGCCGTGCTTTGGGAGCAGAGAGGCACATCTGTGAGGCACTCGACCCTTGAGAAGAAGCGGCCGGGAAGTAGAGCGGTGCACCCCTGAAACAGACTCACGTGCCTGGAGACGGAGGGTCCTAATACCTGAAGTGCCAGAACAAGTTCCAGAAGTGGCACATGGACTCTGGAAGGGCATATTTTCTTTACACCTTCGACTTGTTGATTCAGGGAAAAGGGAACAGTCAGAGCAGGGCAAGAGGGGCCCCTCAAAGGGTCCTCTTTCACAGCTCTGCTGATTTCCCAGTTCTCTCTCTCTCTCTCTCTCTCTCTCTCTCTCTCTCTCTCTCTCTGTATGTGTGTGTGTGTGTGTGTGTGTGTGTGTGTGTGTGTGTGTAATAAAAGCATAGCAATCCTAAAAAACATGGGTCCATTTCTACTTAGCTACTTTGATATGGCTTATGTCATTTCTATCAATGAGATGTAACTAACAAAACCAGAAAAGAAGACCCCCAAGTGGGAAAATCGAATCATCAGTCCAATTAAAATTTTACTATCCAAATTTATATATTTATGTGTTTATATTCACCTCATAATCTCCCAGATGCCCCATGAAGAGTTACTATTTTCATTTTGGAGATATAGAAATGGAAGTTGAACAAATTTGTCAAGCTATCAAATGCGATTTCATTGCAGTGATGAGAAGGGACTTGGGTCTGTTTCTCTTCAGACATTGATGTAGGTGAGAAAGTACACCAGCATGTGCTAACAGTGAGCAAAGGGGAAGAAATTTCATCACATAAACATGGTTACAGGGAACAATGGACAAAACATAATTTGTATTTGTTTATAAGCAAATAATACCCTTTAGAAATTTCTTCTGAAAAAGTACCAATGGCAAGATTTCAGTTGATAGTGTCTTTTATTTGTTGGTTTTTGCCAAGTGCTGAGCCTAAGATATACTAACGCATGGGTGTGCAAGATGCAAATTCAAGTCTTTCTAGACTTGACAGGAAGTCACAATGAGAAAGGAAGCAGGTATTAAGTCGCTGAGATGCACAGGGATTCCTGAGTTTTGAAAATCCGAAGGTATCTGACAGTATCTCTGTTTACAGAGTGACAGTGAAAATACAGCATGTGGGCAGAGAAGCTTTCTCCTGCTTTGGCCATCTGTCTCCCTCACAACGGATCTGGGACAGGTGCACAGAGGACAAGCCTGCTGTGTAGTCCTTTGTGTAACCCAGTGAATGGGCAGCAGTGGTGAGGTGTGCGTGTCCCTGCAAACGACTACTAAATAAGGATTTTTATGAGAAATGCGAGAGTTTAGAAGAATAAGCACAATGATTTATTATGATACTTAAGAGCAAGCTAAGAAGACTAGATCTTTATGAGCTTTTCCTAATGAATGTGGAGTGGGGCATAAAGTTGGAGTTTAAGTTTTCTCCAGTTAGAGCTCGAAGCATATAACCCCAGTAGAAATCATGGCGTCACAGGAGCAGCTAGCTACTGATTGAATAGCATACAGCAGACTTCTTAGGAGCTCTTAATTAATTGTTCGGGGGACAGTTCTGTGATGATGGCAGATGGAGGGAGAGAAGTAATGGGGAAAGGATGTGATAAACGGCCTTGCTTACTCTGAGAACCAGGCGATGGAGATACTGAAGGAGGGAGCTGTATTTCTATCATTTAGGTCATTTTTTTCATGTAGAAGGAAAAGGGAAATTGGGAAAATTGTGTTTTAAAATGTATTTTAAATAAAATACATTCTGAGAAGCAATGTCACAAAAAAACACTAAAAATATCTGCCACCTACACTAGCATATTTTAAAATAAATTTATTAGGTATTATTACCACTGAAAATGAATAGAAAACCATTCTTGTTTATTTGACAAAACTTTCAGGTATAGTATTTTCTGGTACAAATTTAATTAATAATTAGCATCTTAAATATTTATAAATATTGCATTCATTTGGATTATTAGTTGACAAGCTAATCTGAACAATTGACACTGTTACCAAATGTTAACACACATACCAAATGTTAACAAAGCAGCTGTTGTACTTAAGTGTGTGCTAGTAGCTAGTAGCAGGATTGCTACTTCACATAGTCTTAGGAATGCACTTTTGGAGAGCTCCTTTGACATCATTGGTGGCATTACTGATAGAAATCATCATAGGCTGCTCACATCAGCACGTACCCATCTAGGCATTCAGAGGAACTTTTTAGGGTTTCAACTCTTACATTCTTTAACTTTATGAGGATGTTTCTTATTCAACTCTCTATAACTTTTCTCATCGTTAATCCTTCCATTCTATGAAGTTCTCCAGATATTGACAATAACACAAATTGAGGAGCGACTCTGAAGCATTCAGTACAAAAGCAAGAACACTCTCAGACGACCCGTTACTCTTTTCTGTTCTGTAACCACTCAACAGTTTCTCCTTCTTCTAGGCTATAAGGTGTGAATGGAAAAGTCACAACTAAATTACTAATTATATTTTTTCCTTTTTGTATTCATTTATCTTTATCTCTACTAAGGCATGGATTAGAAATTCAGTATTCACATCTCTTTTGCTTGTCAATTGTTCAGATTAGCTTGTCAATTAATAATCCAAATGAATGCAATATTTATAAATATTTAATATGTTAATTATTAATTAAATTTGTACCAGCAGGAAATAACCTATCGGACATAGTACATAAGAAAGTACCACATAAAGAAAAAGTACCTGGCCAGGCCAGGTCAGCATCTTCTGTCAGTTGTGGAACAGGAGGAACTGGTTACATTTAGAAGGTAAGGTATTTTTTCTATTCTGCTTCTTAAGATCAGCTTTTCTAGCATTTAAGAATCTATAAATCGGTCTTTCATAAAAATTTTCTATGCTACTTGTCCACCAAACTTCAGCACAATTACTATACCTGCAAGTTTTGTCAGATAAACAAGAATGGTTTTCTATTCATTTTCAGTAGTAATAATATCTAATAACTTTATTTTTAAATATGCTAGTGTAGGTGGAAGATATTTTCAGTGTGTTTTTCTGTGGCATTGCTTCTCAGAATGTATTTTATTTAAATTGGTGAATTTATTAAAATAAAATTGCTTGTAACATGTTATCTTTCTTTTATCTATTACATTTCTAGTGGCATGTCTTTTTAACTTACTAATAATATAGTTTGTGTTCTTTCCCTATATTTCTTAATCACTTAGTATAGCTATAGGTTTATCAGTTTTTCAGTTTTTATGAACAATTAGGTTTTGGCTTTTTTGATTTTTCTATCATTTGTTTTTCTATTTTGTTGATTTATTCTCTTTCTTTTCTTCATTATGTCTTTTTTCTTTGTAGTTTCCTATCTGATTTTATGCCTTACTTCTTTCCTTAAATAACCATATTTAAAGCTGTAAATTTCCTGCTCAGAAAAATTTTGATGTTATATTTGTCTTAATACATGAAATTTGAAATGTTGAATTTTCATTGTTTTTGATATATTTTCTAATTTCCTTTTTGATTACTTCCCTGGCATTGGAAGTATGTTCTTTAATATCTAAATGCTTTGGAAATTTATATTTTAGTATTATTGAATTGTTTTCCAAGTGGTCAGAGAACAAACATTATGTAGGGTTTCAAGCTTTTATATTTATTTGATACTTATTAAAACCTTTTATTTATTTTTTCTGAGACAAAAATTTCACTGTGTTCCCTGCTTGGCTTGACTCATGGGCTCAAGAAGTCACGTAATGCTCCTGCTTAGCCTTCTGAGTAACTGGGACTCCCAAGCCCAGCCTTTTTTTCTAATCTTTTTTTTGAAGATTCAAGAATATGTTCTATTTTGGTCAATGACTCACACACACTTGAAAAGAATGTGTTTTCTGCTCTTGTTGCGTATAATGTTCTATAAATATCTTTAGGCTGAGTAGCTTGATGCTGCTGATTTTTCATATTTTTCTTGAATTCATGTAATTATGCTTTTGATTTCTGATAGAAAAGTGTCATAATCTCTAATGACTTTGTTCACATTTTTACTTCGTTTTATCAAGTTTTGTTTTATGACTATTGAATCTATGTTATTAGGTACATGTACATTTATAATATTTGATCCTTATGAGTTGAACTTTTAACAAATTATATTTCTGATAATGATTTTTATCTTATCTATTTAGTCAAATAGGATAGGTCATTAGACTTCTTATAGTTACTATTTACATCATATATCTTTTTATATCCAATTATTTTCATCCTGTTTATATTTAAAGTTGTATTTTATAAGCAGCATATACTCAAATATTGGTTTTTAATCCCTGCTAATAATATTTTTTTTCCTTTTATAACCATCATTTATACATTTTCTTATTTTCCTGGTAGGATTTCTAGTGTTATATTGAATCCTAGCAGTGATTACACTAGTCTTTCTCTTGTTTTGGAGACTAAGATAATGATGCTAAAATTGGCCCATTAATTTTCATGTTTGTCTTATTTATTTGGTAGATTGCTTTTATATCTTTATTAAGTTAATGAAATTCTACTCCTGATGTTCTTAGCTTTTTCTGCATGCAAATCTTAAATGTACCAAATTTCTTTTTTGATCTACCTAAATTATCAGTTTTTAATTTTTTTCCTTATTTGGATTTATAGTAACAAAACAAGTTAGTTTTTTGTTGTTCTTCTTTGAGATGATTTGCACAAGCAAAAACAATGGGAGAATATACATGTAAAACCATTTGTACCAGGAACTATTTTTTCTTTCACAGGAGTCTCCATGGGTCTTTGATTAACATTATTTTAAATTTATTTAATAATTAGTTTTTGGTACTGAGACTTGAACTCAGGACTCTGTGCTTGATAGACAGGCACTGTGCCACTGAGCTAAATCCCTGGCCCCTTAATTAATAATTATTAACTTATTAAATTTTTATTTTAAATTTATCATTTTATCTGTTTTAAATATTTGCTAGTATCTAATTTTTTAATAATATTTTTTCAATCTATGCTGTATTTCCAGGGGTTTTTTTGTATATATTTTCCTTATTTTGTGTAATTTTAAAAGACCTAGATTATGCTTTTTCAAGTGAGATGTATACTCTGAAGATGGAGAAATTCCAGGTTGGGCCACTCATTCATGTGATCTCTCTTCCTTTCTCGATCTCCCCCCAAGTGTTCACCTCCAGTGACTCTTTCTTGGGCAGAAATTTTTAAAAGGATTCACCTCTTTCAACTGTGATTATGACTGTCTGGTGGAGCGGAAGATGTGTAGGAGAAGCATAGGCAAAAAAGGTGAAGAGGTGAGCGATGGAAATGCTCACTGTGCAGACTGCCTGGACTAATGTTTGTCCCTCCTAACACACAGTAATCTCCTGTTTAACCCTGTTGTTAGCCTCCTGCATCCTGCTGGGTCTTGGCTGGGTCCATTTTACTAAGGCAAAAAAGATGGGCAGTATGCTTTAGGTAGTTTGTGAGAATACCTTTAGAAAGTGTGCTGCCAGCTTCCCCTGCAACTGCACTCAGTCTTCTGCAGTATACTGCTGTTTTTCTCTCAAAACTCCTCTTCAAAACCATTTTTTCCATCACATCCTGACCTCTGCTTCTTTCCCTGAAAGCTTCCTATACTTTTGGTGCAAAGTTCTGAGATTGCTCAACTTCTGTCTCTTTTTTGTGGTATCTTCAGAGTTTGATTTTATAGGCCATATCTTTGTTATTCTGCCATCTTTTCTGAAAAAAAAATAACTAGTAGATTATCTATAAAATAAATTATCTATTTACCATGTAATTAATGGTTTTCTAATGTTTTAAAGTATATCGTGATGGCTTCCCTGTTTGTTGCTTTTGCTATCCTGTGAATGCCATGAACTGTTCTCTGCAAAGCTACCCTGCCTTAACTTTGCTAAAATTCAAGATAGCCAAGTAGTTTGCTTTGGATGATGACAGGTCTGTGTCACATCTGGTGGAAACCTTAAGAGTTAGTGCTCAGTTTGTCATTTTCTCTTTTACTGTCTATCGTGGTGGCCACGAAAGCCCTAGTTCAAGGGCTGGAAACATTTTTAATGTAAAAAATAAGATAATACATAGTTTAAGCTTTATAGGCCTCATCATCTTTGTAGTAACTGCTCACCTTTGCCATTGTAGTGGAAAAATAGCCACAGGCAATATATAAATGAATGGCTATGCCTGTGCTCCATAAATATTTCTTTTGTGAACACTGGAATTTGAATTCATGTCAATTTCCACATGGCACAATGTATTATTTTTTTAAAAATTGTTTTTGACTGTGTACAAATGTTATAAAAAACCAAAAAACAAAAACCAAAAACCAAAACACAAAAAAGACCTCTTAGCTCCTGGGTAAGACAAAATCAGGCAGCAGGCCTATTTGATCCCCAGGCCACAGTTTTTGAGCCCCTTTCTACATGCAGCTTACTACTTAAAAACCTAATTCTCAGAGGGAGACAATGCAAGGGAAATCCTCCAATTCATCAACAAAGTATGTTCTGTGTGTGAAAAAGGGAAAACTTTTCAATTTTAAACTGCTAAAGCTGTTTTTTATATTATACCATAACCCATTTCATTCTAAATCACTATGTTTTTATTCTTTGAAATTTTATTTGTTTATTTATTTGGTACCAGGGATTGAACTCAGGACCTCAGGCTTGTCAGGCAGGCACTTATGCCACTGAGCTAAGTTCCCAGCCCCTATTTTTTGTCTTTTTGAGACAGGATCTTGCTATATGCAGTTCAGGCTGGTTTTGAGCTCACTTTGTAGCTCAGGCTGGTCTTGACCTTGCAAGGATCCTCCTGCCTCAGCCTCTCAAGTGCTGTAATTACAGGTGTGCACCACCACTGCCAGTCACTAATTATATTTTTAAATGATAAAGCAGTAATCAATAACTGGAAGATATAAGTGTTAATGGAAAGAAAGAGAAAGGGGGAAGTTGAGAAAAGACCAGAATGTCTTCAAAATGAACATTAGAAACTCATTAAAATTCTGACAATTCACTCATTCTTTTTAGCTGAACTCTTTATCATTAAATGTTAAGCATCTGCCCATTTGTACATTTAATAATGTATCATCTATTCTTTCAAGGATGTTGGAATGTTGATAGCTTTAAATTTAAAAAAAAAATCACGGCAGGATTTTAAAAGGAGATCTGAAAACTGCGTCAGAAAGTCAAGAAGGCCAAAATAAGGAGTTCTGTCAAAAGACATTCCATCAACAAAAATATCTCTTCTCTCTCTGCTATGGCAACTCCAAAATAGTAAAGAATATGTAATATGCAGTAGTATCCTTATTTGAACCAGGATGCTGAGAATCATGCAGCCAGCAAATGTCTATTTTGGTGGCAAGAAGGGGCAAATTGTGAAACGAAATCACCCTGATTTTGTAGCATTTGTTGCGTTTTCCTAATTTTTTTGGTGACAGAATTCCAGAGACACAACGTGTGTACTCTCCAATGGCTTAGAACTGCGAAGCCGCCTTATGCATCCTAGTAATTGTTGGAGCGCTGATTCCAGCACAGTTGGTGTGTGTTAAATAACGTGTTTCGCTGGACGTGCCAGAGCAGGAAAGGGAAGAGATGCTTGCAGTGATAAAAGCTGCACTTGTCGGATTCTCTTGCCCTAGAAACGTTCGCGGGGAAACAGTCCTTATTTGATCATTTTTGAGGTGAGGGAAATGAAAATAAGTGGTGCACAGAGTCTCTAACTCCCTCAGGGCAGCTGAGTGGGAGAAAGAGGCTACAGTTTATTCTTACAAAACAATGTAGCCTCTAAGAAGTTGAAAACATTTGGAGAAAGTACAGAAATGAAAAGCATTATTGTGTGAAGTTCAAATTCTCAGAAGAAAAAAAAGGTATTCTATAAAAGGTTCAGACTTTACTTTTTGCCTTGGAAATTTTCTGGGCTACAATATGATCTGTTTAAAATATCACACTTAAATATTTAAATGTAGCAGGCCCTATGTGTTTAATTTCTTTGTTTAACTGATGCATAGTTTCCCAACTATGTAGTGACTGGTGCAAAGTAGGAGGCTGTTCTATATTTATGTGATTCAGCTTTCAAGAATATTTGGATACTGGACTCAGATATGTACAGTATTATTCCTTCACAGTGGTGTTGACAATGCCAGAACATATTAACAGTATATTCCCATAATCTACTTTTTCTGAAATGTGGTTAAGAAAGAACAAAATAAATTGCTTATTAAAATACAAGAACTTTAGAAAATTGCAATGTAAAATTTCTATTTACTATGTAAAAAGTCAGATGTTTGGAAAATGTTTTAATTATTTACATTTTAAATAACTATACCCTCACGTATGAATTCTTTGTGCAATGTCAGTATGTCATCTGAAGGAATTGCTGTACCTCCATAGCATGAAACATGGAGCAGTGCAGTAAGAATTTTAAAATAAATCAGTAAGTTTTAAAAATAAATTCTCTAGCTGATTTTGTGCCAGAAGCAATAATATTTTTTGAGAAGAAAAATATTGGAATATTACTCTTTGGTGAATGGTTTTACACAGGAATGAATTTGTCATCTAATAAAGGTTTGACTCTCTAGACTGAGGCCCTGTGGTACCAATACACTGTTGCACAGTGGACAGAGGTGAATGCACGGACACCATGACTTTTCTGAATATGTAGGGCCTCTCTCCCTCGGGTAGACCTTCAACTGTATGGGCTCAGCACCAAGAATACAGCCTTGCAGAAATCATGAATTCATGACCAAACCAAGAATTGAAAGGGTGTAGGATCTACCAATTGATATTTATTAATATCTAGGATGATTGCATATTTCAGAGAGGTTCCCATTCCTGGGAATTGAAGCTTGGGATAAAAATGAATGAAATAGCAAAATATCCTGAAAGCCAAAAAGCCTAAAAAGTTTAGAAGAGTAGATTTTATAAAGCACATACTTGATTCTGTGAAGGACAATATTCAAAATAAACATGATTTTAAATGATATGGTTTGTGTCTAGATGTCTTCCCAAAGCCTCATGTAGTGTGTGGGTGGGGGAGTGTGTTTTTAGAGATGACTGAGTCCAGAGTGTGTGAATGATTCATAGTGTGGTGCTAAGATTTAAGAGTGCAGGGATTGAAGAGGGGTGATTGTTGGGTCAGCCCACTGATTGGACTGGCACCCTCCTAATTCTGGTGACCTTCATACAATATAGGGGACAGAAAGAGTCTTGTCCCTTCTCTCTCTTTTTCGCTTGCTTTGTGGTCTTTCGCTGCCATGAAGGGTTGCATCTCTGCCATGTGCTGCCTTGAGTTGCAGCCAGCCGATTATGGACTGAAGCCTCTACAAGTTGTGAGCTAAATAAATTTTTCCTTTTAAACATGTGAGTGTTGGGTGTTTTGTCTTAACGACAAGAATCAAAACTAAGACAACGGATGTATAGAGCATTTTGAGGTTCTAAGAGTTTTAAAGAAGCTGCATAGACTCTCATAGTTCAGATAATAATGCTTCTGTATATGCTTATAGGATATAATTAGTCTGGAAAAAAAGTCTGTAGAACCTCCTCAAACAATATATCCACATTAGAAAAAAAAATCTCTATTTCTTTTTTTTTTTTTTTTTGTCTTTTTCCTTTTTATTGGTACCGGAGATCGAACTCAGGACAGCCTGCTTACAAGGCAGGTGCTTATGCCGCTGAGCTAAATCCTCAGCCCCAAATCTCTGTTTCTTAAAAGGCTCTTAGTCTAAATTTAGAGAAGACAAATTTTAAGGATTGAATTGTGCCTCACCCTTGAAGCCCTAACCTCCAGCAAGTACCTCAGAATGTGACAAATTTGGAGATACATCCTTTGAAAAAGGGATTAAGTTAAAACGCAGCTTTGGGGGTGGGTTGCAAAGTAAGGTGACTGATATCCTTATAAAAAGAGGAAATTTGAACACAGAGAGACACCAGGAATGTGTGTGCACCAGGAGTGACCATGTATTGACACAGACAGACAATCTAGGAGAGACTCTTCAAAATCTCTCCTGATCTGATCAAACGTTCAGATACCTGATGCAGCATTTATAGCTTTCAGAACTGTGAGAATACACATTTTTGTTGTTTAAACCACCCAGCATCTAGTATTTTGTTGTGGAAGCCTGTGCAGACTAACATGACGTAATAATGATTTTCCTTCATTCAACTCAGAGTTCACCCCTGGGAAGAGAATAAACTGAACAGAGGGGAAATCAACTAACTTTCAGCAATGCACCTCCCTTTGCTTTACCTGGCTACAAATCCAAACATAGTCTTCATTGCAAATATTAGGATGAAGAGATCAGGAAGTCAGATTTTAAGACGTATCAGTAAAGAAAAAGCAACCACAGTACTACTCTGATAGAAACTGTTCAATATTTTAGGTCTGTATCTATGAGTCTGAAAAATATGGCATCTATAAATGTCCATTCTTTTAATATTAAGAATTTGGTTTAGTTTGATATAGTGGCGCATCCCTACTGTGATCCCCTCAAGGATTTCCTAGAGTACACTTTGAGGTGAATCTGGGTGGTCATGGAGACGTGGCCTTTGGTGCTGTATCTTCTCCTTTACCTCTTGCTTTTCCAACTGTTCTGCTGTGCTTCCTCTGGGCCAAGAACTAAGCAACTGCCATGAGGTTTATTTTTATTATGGAGCTAGAAGACCACAGACTGAACTCCCTGAAACTGTGAACCATGTTAAATCTATCCTCCTTTACATTGCGGGTGTGAGGTATTGCGTCCCAGTAACAGAAAAGCTGTAGAGTTAGTAAACCTATGGTCCCAGCTCATTGAGGGAAAAATGTAGTACAAGGGAAAATATTAACATTGATTAATATTAACATTAAAATACTCATTTTTTTGGTTACAGCAATTACAGAATTTGTTGTTTTAGTTTAAAGAGAAAAAATTTAAAAAATTTCAGGACAAGATTAGAGGGTAACAATGTTTATTACATTGCATATTGTTATCTTTAGTTACTCAGAGTACAAGATATCCACATTTAATTGTCCAAACAATATTAGCATAAACCTTTCATTTCAATGAACTAAGAGAAATTAGTAGTATAACTACCTTTATATATATATATATATTTTCAGCTTCTCACACTAGGGAGACAATAGTATGTTTACACATTTGAATCTGGTTTATTTCACTTATCAGTATGCAACTTGAAATAGTTGCATCCATTTACCTACAAAAGCTTCTAATTTATCCTTATTTATAGCCTAGTAATACTCCATTGTATGAAACTATCACATCGTTTTAATCCATTCTTTGGTTGATGGTCATTTGGGTTCTTTCCAATATCTAGCTATTACAAATTATGCAGCTATAAAAATGGATGCATATATATCATTATGGTACAACGTTTTTAATTCTTTTGGGAAAATACCGAGTCAAATGGAACCTTCAATTGTAGTTTTTTAAGGAATCTCCACACTGATTTCCATAGTGGGTATACCAATTAACACTTCCATCCATAGTGGAGATGGTTCCTTTTTCTCCACAGCCCCTTCCAGCGTTTGTTATTGGTTGATTTCTTGTTAAGAGCCATTCTTTCTACTGTGAGGTAGAATCTCAGTGTTGTTTTAATTTGCATGTCTAGAATAATGAGTGATGTTGAACATTTTTTTCATATGTTTATTTACTGCTTGTATTACTTCATCTGAGAAGTTTGCATTCACCTTAGATGTGCATTTTTGGACTGGGCCTTTAAATATAGGAGATCTGATTTTTTCAAGCTCTTTATATGTTCTTGATAGTGACCTTTTGTCTGAGGAATAGCTGGCAAAATTTTTTTTCCCACATCATGGTTTATCTCTTTAGTCTGTTGATGGTTTCTCTTGATGTACAAAAACTTTTTAATAAGATTGAGATTTCAGTTGTTGATTCTTTATGATAGCTCATGTGCATTAGGGCTTTTATTAATAAAGTCTTTGTCTACGTCATGTCTTCAAGAGTAGTATTTGTATTTGAATGTACAGGAAGGAACACACGTAAAGATTAGAAAGTTTCTGTGGTTATATATGGCAAACTGTCAATGAAGTGAAGATTTTAAAAATTTACTTTTATGAATTTGCAGCAAGCCTAAGTAAGGCAATGTTCTGGAAAAGTTATCCCATTTTTTTTTGTCTTTTTCATTTTTATTGGTACCAGGGATCGAACTCATGACCACACACTTGCAAGGAAGGCGCTTATGCCGCTGAGCTAAATCCCCAGCCCCCAGTTACCCCATTTTGCTACACATAAAGTGGAAACAAAACATGGGGAAGGCTGGGGCAGACTGGAGGCAATGGGCTGGTCTTGTTCAAAGCTGTAGGGAAAGTTATATTACCCAAAGCCAGGAATTGTTTAAAGCTCCACTAAAAACACACGCACCAAATTCATTCTTCTATACACCTGCCATAACTCTAGAGTTCAAAGGAGTGGATGCATCAGCTAAGCAGGTAGCTGAGGAACTGGATGGAAGGAACAGGGTCCAAAGTAATAACAAGAATAATACCAAAAGTAAAGGAATGAAATGAAAGACCGAACTACTTCAGGGTAGCAGCATCAATCTGCACACACGTTAAGAAATCAAAACTTGTATAATTTTTTTCATGTTGAAGTTTATATTTGTTTTGAGGACTGGCAACATGGAGTGATTGAAATATCCGTTATTATTTGTTTTCACCATTCCTTTCTCCACGCTGTAGCCAATATAGTATTAATGCAGAAGTATGAAGGTGACCTGAGGTATTATATCTGGCCTGGATTGTTTTAACCAGTTTGTCCAGGAAGATGCTGAGTTAGACATTCTCAGGCCCTGTTTATCAGCCTGTGGAGGTTATGGCTCCTCACTAGGAGTCGTAGGATAGCTGTATGCTGTGCTATTCTCTCCTACCTGTACATTTTTTGCAGCCAGTGTTATTCCATTAGTCCTCCTGCACTTGAGGGAATCTTAGGGGCTCAGAAACTCCCTGTTGATTTGGATGTTATTTGAGGATACTCCACAGCTCTCATTCTTCACCTCTTCTATTCTCTTGCTCCTAAATTTGGTTAGAGGTAATGTCAGTGCACAGGGCTCCTCTAGAGTCCCACAGTTCTTTCCTACATTTTTGGTCTCTTCTCTTCTCCTAGCCATTAGTGTTCTGAGATCTTATTTCTAATGAGAACCATAAACACTGTCTCTGACTCATACAGTCTCATAAAGATGTCATTAATAGCAAATATTTATGACCTGAGTTCTGAGTGCCACCCCTTACGGTATGATTGTAATTTCTAAAGAACAGCTTTGCCAAGTATAGTATTTTTACCTGGTAAATTTTTTCTTGCTGTATTTCAGATACATCATCTGAATTTCTGTTGGCCTGTAAAGTTTCTGCTGAGAAGTCCACTGACAATCATATGGGTGTTTTCTTGCGTATGATGATTTGCTTTTCTCTTGTTTTCAGAATTTGGTCTGACTTTTGACAGTTTGACTATGGTGTGAAGTCTTTTTTGGGTTGGATTTATTTGAGGACTTTCGAATTTCATGTACATATATGTCCACATGTCTCCCTTTTGTTTTCTTTTCTCCCAAAACTCTCATAATGCAAATATTAGTTTATTTGATTGTGCTCCATAAATCTTGTAGTCTTTTGACATTACTTTTCAGTTTTCTCCTCTAAATGTATAATTTCAACTGACCTGTCTTTGAGTTAACAATCTTTCTTTTGCTTGATTATTACATCTACCATTGGTACTCTCGTTGCATTTTTAATATCATTCAATTATTTAACTACAGATTTCTGGTATTTGTTCATTAGCTCTGTGTTTGTTGAGCTTATTATTATTATTTTTTTGTATATTATAAAGTTGTATAACTTTGTTTTCTTGTCTCCAATTAAATTCTTTAACACAATTATTTTTAATCCTTTTCCAGGCACTATGTAGATCTTTATTTCTTTGGTGTTGCTTGGTGAAAGTTTACTAGTTTCCATGGTGTCATGCTTATCTGATTCTTCATGATCCAGGTATCTATGTATTGATATCTGTATATCTGAAGGAGCAAACACTTCTTCCTGTCTTTACTAGCTGGTTTCAGTAGACGGAGGTATTCTTTTGCCTGATTTTTGAGCTAAGAGGATCGCCTGTGGGACTGTATCCTTGAGCTGGAGCTGGTTTATGTGGAGTTGGATCCACGGTTGGCAAGCCCATTACCATAAGTGTGGATTAGTGTGGTTTTTTCCAAATCCTAAAGGAAGAGGACTGTTTCTGAAAACATAGGCAGGGATGAAACAGGTCAGATAGTGTAGTTCAGTGACAGACAGTAGGCCTGTTATCTGGGGTTTGAAGGTACGAGTCTCCTGCTGAGTTCTTCAGTGGGTATGTGGATAGGCAGACCTGCCTCAAAGACCAGGGTGGAGTGTGTCTGGAGCCCACTCACATGGTTACTTCAGTTATGTAATCCAGACTGAATGAGTGGGTCTATCACCAAAGACTAAGATGGGCATATCTCCTGCTGATTCCTTGGGCAATCAGAACTACTCTTGGACCAAAGCTAAGCAGAGCTGGAACTGAGCCCCTAGGCTGCTTCAAAGTGCATATTTGGAATCAAGATTTTTGGGCACAGATGGGTATTGTGTTGTCCCTGTGTAGACATAAGTGGCACATGATGGGTAAGGGAATGTGCCTGGAGACAGATACAAGACCACTTTAGCATCTACCGTTTGGTCTATGACTGGCAGGCTTATTGCTAGGGGCACGAATGAGCGTGGCTTCTCCTGTATCCTTTTGCATATGGTGCAGAGTGCAGAACTACGGCTAAGTAAAGGCTCGAGCTGAGTCTGCAGGGGAAATGTGGCTATTTGCGGACCTGCAACTGAGACTATGTGTGAGCTTGCCTTGGCTAAGGTCTTACATTTTCAATATAGGTCTTCTTGGTTTTGGACTCTGCTGGAATTTTGAAATGTCCTATTTGGGTCCCCAAAACAAAGACAGTTTGGTTCATAGATTGTGGCTAAATTAGTTGTTGCCATGGCGCTACAAGAGTGAGAGCACTCCTATGCCTCTATCTTGATGTCCTGCCCTGAACTCCTCATTTAGTCTCTTTTGATGTTCTAAAGCTCAAATTCTAGAAGCAAAAGCCAAAATTTTTAACATTTTTCTTTGCTCTAAACTGCCTATGTTGCTGCCAGAATGAGAGAATGGATTACATGTGAGCAAGAGACATTAAAAAAGGAAAGCAAACCAAATAATAAAAAAATCTCTAAACACAAAATCAGTGATTGTAGCAAACCTAGAAGACAGGATAGAATCAAAACCTTTAAGCCAGAAGTCTGGTTGTCAAAGCAAAGAAGATGATCTCAGAACTAGGCAGGTTATAATCTGTCTCTGTATTTATCCTTTAAAACCCCTGAGCCTCACAAAGTTTCAGTAGGCATGAATTTAAATATGGTATAATCAGCAGCAGCAGTATAAGGAGAGGCAGAGGCAGGTCTAAGTCATTTTAAAGACTCATTAAATGTGATGACTTTAGATGGGATAACTTCTTGCCTCTGGTCATGGATAAGGGGCAAGTTCCAAATGTTAAAAGTAGGAAATGGATAGAAGTTATAGCTACCAAATTAGTGAACCAAATGTTAAGTGGGGACATTTAAAGAGATTCACTCGTTTAAATTGAGAATTTTATCATGAAAATGGAAATGGTAACAATGACTAAAACCACCTGAAGAATAGACATGTAGCTTATGTAGGCTAAGAGCTGTGGTTAGTGATTTTGAACCTGGCCCTGAAGTCCAGGTATAACTTGACTTAGATACTTGGCTTTGCAACTTAAGTAATTTTTTTCATCTTGAAGCAATTGCTTTGTTATTTTAAGTTTTTGTTTATCTACAAAAATAGGAATAATAGTTGTAGTGAATCAATAGGGTTATTGTTAGGATTAAAATGTTGAATTAATGAATTCACTTAAAATACTTTTGGAAGTTCTTGATAAATCTTAACTTCAATATTATTTTAAGATTATCATTACTATTTCATATGCTATATATTTTATAGGCATAATTTCCCATTCTTCCTTTAGACCACTGGCAAAATCTTCCTGGAGGTGTGTCATTAACTGAAATGGCACTTCATTCATTCTAGTTCTCTGATTTTTAAAATTATTCTTTCCTAAATTTATTCTCCACTGGTGGTCCTCTGCGCTCTATGCTAATTAATTTTGCGTTCTTGTTTGTTACAATGATTACATTGTGAGGATTACATTGCTTAGATCCCATTCTTTCAATTGTAGCCAGTACAGATGTAATTCTGCAGCTTTCTTCCTACCTAAGATTTTCAGGATCTCTGCATTTACTGAGACTATATAGATTGGAGCTCATTCATTTAAAAAGTATTTACTGAGTTACTCATATGTGCCAAGTGCTGTGTCAGATACTACATCACAGAATTTCTGTTCTCACAGAGCCTTCGAAGAACACATCTGTGAGATTCCTAAGGCCTCTTTTTTTCTGGATGGACTGGAGTGCATTTCTCTTTGTGGAAAGCTCCTAATTTTACATGTTTTCTAATGATGCACAAAGGATTTTTGGACAGTGGCTTGGATTGGGAAGAAAGAAAAGTGACGTCCATTGTCTCCTGTTTCATAATGAACAGAATGTGTTCACTCCATAATTCTTATTTAATTTTATTTTTTAGACAGTGTCTTGCTATATGGATCCCTTTCCCATCCTCGTCATGGTCTGGGAAGTTTATATTTGTAATCCTGTGAAAAAGTTATTGGAATTCCACCACTTCCAGTGCAACCTATGGTGAGAATAAAGACACCGAGACATATTTATAATTATGGGGGCTAGGGGGTCCTAAGTCTGGCTAGGATGAAGGTTTATTTAAACAAAGGCCTTAACCCAGGGCCCAACCTGGATTTTATTGATTTGGGAGTGTCTTGAGAATGAATGACTGTGAGAAAGTGGGAGATATATCAGTACCATGAGCTGGGCTATGTAAGAGGCCTGTAGGAGGCTATACAGAGGGGTATGCAAAAAGACCAATCTGCATAACACAATTGAGATAGCATATAATGCTTAGGCAATGATGCTTTAACTCTGATGTACAAACTTTTTCTGCCTTGCGAAGTCATAGCCTCTTATGTTGAGATTGAAACCCAGTTGATAGCCCTGAGATTCTGCATCCTGCCCAGCTCAGCCATGTTTAGGGAGTTGTAGGGTGGGGAAACTGTTGCCTCACTTCAAAGATTACACATCAGTACCCTATTTACATTGCTTAGGACCAATTAAAGGGAAAAGGAAATAGCTAACTGTGCACATAAGTACATGGAGACAGGGTCCAGTTTAGCCAAAATGGAGATGATTGCTCTTTGTTCAAGGAGAGTCATCCAGGTGGTCCTCCTCATCTTGCTACGTTCCTTGCTGGCCTTGAAGTTGCTAGGTAGCACATATTGGCCTGGAACTCATGATCCACTTACCTCATTCCTTCATTCTTTTTACTCTGTTGCAACACTGCTTTCTGGGATTTGGTAGTGTGGAACTCCCTTGCTTTCAGTGTTTTCTTGCCCATTTTTTATGAGCACTGAAATGGGAGACTTACTTTCTCTAAGTACATTGAATTTTAAAAATAAATTGCACTGCAATATGTAGATTTGATATAGCAGAGAGATTATTAGAGAACCAGGTAAACTGGCTTCAACCCTGACTCTTCACCTTTAGGTAATGGGGTTCTAGTCTGTGTAGTTTCCAGACCCTGTTTCCTCATCTAAACAAAGGGCCAATAACTATCATTTTGAATGCTATATATAGGAAGCAAGTTACCTAGTTAGAATTTCTGGTATTATAGCACTACAATGGAATTTTATATTTCATTGTACAAATGATCCTATTATTTTTGTTCTGATGCTATGAAAGTCTGTTGGTATTGATGGACTGTGGTCAGCTATTCAGGGCATGATTCAAAGGTAAAGGGAAAATATCACAATGGCATTATTTTTCTGGGTAAGAGAAACTGAGGAGAAAAAAAACTAAAGAGTAATAAGTTATTTCCTGTTCTCTTCATTTAATTTCACACACAAAAATATCATTATGTTATAAACTTATAAAAATACATTAGTAGTGATGCCTAATATTTCCAGTTTGGATAAGATGCCCAATGAGCTGGGCGTGGTGGTACATATCTGTAATCCCAGCACTTGGGGATCTGAAGCAGGTGGATCATGGAGAGTTTGAGGCCAGCTTGGGCTACATAGTGAATTTAAGGTTAGCTTGAACTGCATGAGGAGACTGTCTCAAAATATAAACAAGAAAGACTATGTATAAACAAGTATATATATATATATATATATATATATATATATATATGAAAAGGTTTCAATAGAAACGTTTTAACTCCTTTGAATGGGAAATATATCTAAGGTGCACATTGTTCCCATGTCTTCTTAGAAAATAAATTACCAACTCAGGAATATGATAAGCCTAGTGGAAAAGTTGAGTACTTTGACGTTTATGTGAATGGTTATTTTAAAATCAAAACTCAGTCTAATGTACAACTGTAACATAAGTTATTCCTTTAAGAGTACATTACATAGTTGCAGAATTTTGGCCTACAATTAGAGATAAAAGAAAGGAAAAAAATCTTTTAAGTAATAATGACTTTATCAAAGCTAATTGTTCTTAATTATTTTAATATTGAAATGAGAAAAGATGATACTGTTTCATTGCTGTTATAATCACTGCACTGTTAAAAAAAATCTGGAAGCCAAATCAAATCCAATATGTTGCCTAGCAACTATAGCAACAAACACTTTGTTTCTTGAGCTAACTGACATTAAAATACTACCAAAGATTCCTAAAAATACCTGCCTTAGGGTTCATTTCTCAGTTAATCTTTTTATTCTCAAGCATGCTTTCTTCACCCACTAGTCCTGACACTATGAAGTTCCAAGATTCACTTTGGTAGTCTTATTGACAGTTCACCAAGGTTTCTTTTAAAATATGAATGCCTATACTCTGAAATCACAAATCAATTGCTTATAAATACAGAAACATGGCAAACCTTTTCTTTTGTCTAAGAATATGAAAGAGGGAGATGGTACACAGCTGAAAACTTTTGGTTCTGCAGATGTGTACAGAAAGAAATAGTGGCAATTCATTTTTTAAAAATCAGTTCCTACCAGCCAGGTTCTCATCCCATGGAAACATGGTTTGTGCAGGAGCTGGAGAGTCTGTTTATAGCTGCCTCACTCATGCTGTGTCCTGAGAGCAGAATTATAAAAAGTATGTCTTCTAGATCAAGGCTTTGCCTAAATAGGAAGTCTGGAGATCACCTAAACAGAGAGATGGCTATGGGATTTGGAAGGAAGGAGAGTTGGGCTATGCTCCTATTTAGAGAAACAGCAGTTAATTTTTTGAAAATATGTTTTAGAAAACATTTACTATTCTAATCAACAAACTAAGTTTTATGTTATTATCTATTTGTTTCTTTTTATAAGAACTTTTTTGACATGTCTTGAATTCTGAGTAACTACTTTGAAAATAATGATACATAGTGTATTCACTATTGTTATTCTCTTATTTTGTTATGAAATTTTGTTTTATTTTTGATAAAATAAAAAAGAAAGCTAAAGAGGAAAAATAGTTAATATTCAAGGAGAATCAGGACCTTTTGTCTCATTTGCTTGGAGAAAAATGATGTGCAATGTATTAGATGAAGGAATGTCTTACATTTAGCATTTATAATTACATTTGAAGTAGATACCTACTACTACTCATATTAAACATGGAGAATCAATGGATAGAAAGGTTAGGTATCTTGCCCTAAGTTACACTTGGAAGGTGGCAGAACTATTTTCCAACCTGAACTTATCTGATACAGAGGTCTTGTTCTTGACCATGTATTTAAGTACAATTTGTTATTCAGTATTAGCTGACTGGCTTATATTAATAGTTTTTATTTTGCTTAAGGTTTAAGATTGCCAGACTATCAAGAAGTTAATAAATTGATTTGAAACTAGGCCACTCTTTTGTTAAAGAATTTTTTTTTCGGTCTTTTTCTTTTTTATCGGTACCAGGGATCGAACTCACGACTGCCTGCTTTCAAGGCAAGTGCTTATGCTGCTGAGCTAAATCCCCAGCCCCTTGTTAAAGAATTTAATCAAATTTAAAAAGTCATAATTGGTAATTCACAAGAAAACAAATACCTTCAGTTTATACATATGGGCTTTACAACAATTTGCTGTACTTACCTTGGGTCTTATATGATTCTATTCCCCTAAAGATAAGCCTTAAATATAAGTACTCAATGTAAAATTATTAAATGAATGAATACAGTTTATATATGAATTTTACTGGTCATATTTTAGTGGGTAGGCCTTTCACTATGCATTGAGTTTATAGCCACATAGAAACATGCTAAATCACCATGATGGTTAGTATACCAATAGTGTTTTTCAGGTGTTAGACTCTGATCTAAATGATTTAGGCACATCAGCTCGTTTAATCCTCACAGTAACCTTATGAGATGGTTACTAGTGCCCCTACAATACAGAGGAAGACCTTCAGCAGAAAGAGGTTATGAACATGTCTTAAAAACAATAAAGTCAGTATTCAGACCCAGGCTGTCTGACTCCAGAGACTTACTGATTGTAGCTGACGGCTTCCATAAAATTAAGACGTTAAGAAAAAGAATTAAACAATATAACTTGACTAGGAAGCATCAAATTGCTGTTTCCCTTCCTTTTTACACTATCTAACTCATGTTTTCCTATAGGAAACACCTGAATGCTTCCCTCACTTTCAATGAGTATACCTTGGGTGACTATTGTAATCAGTTTGGATTGCTAGAACAAGTTATTATAGACTGAGTGGATTATCAACAACTGAGACATATTTCTTATAGTTCTGGAGGCTAGAAATCTGAGATCAGGGGACAGCATGATTGGTTCTGGTGAGAATTTCTGTTATGATACAAAAAAATATTCTCTAAGAGACTCGTGTGTTCAGATACAGGACTTTTGAGGAGTGGTAAGATCACGAGGGGCACTAGCTTCATTAATGGATAATTCATCAATGATTTCATGGCTGCATGTGAGGTTAGGAGGAGGTGCCTCATGGAAGATGTAGCTTCATTGGAAGCTTAGCTTTAATATTCTCACTTCTTGCCCCTTTTCTGTTTTTGCCTCTTTCCAACGAGTATGCTTCCTGACTATCATACAGTGAGTGCCTCTTTGCTCCATTGTGCCCCTCCACCACTATGTTTTTGCCCGGGAACCAGTCCCCAGTGAACTTAATCCTGAAACTGTGGGTCAAAGGAAACTTCTCCCTATAAACTTTGTGTGTAAGGCATTTTTGTTCCAGAAATAAAAGTCAGACTAAAACAACTTTCTCTGGGTTTGTAGATTACTGAATTCATTATATCCTCACTTGACAGAAAGAGATTGAGAGAGTGTTCTTGGGTTCCTTTAATGAGAGCACTAGTCCTATTTATGATGGCTTCTGCCTTATAATCTCATTGTCCCCCTAAGCTGATTACAGGGTGAGTAAAACTTTCAGCATGTGAATTTTGTTGGAGAGGGATACAAATGTTCAATCTATTGTAGTGGTCAAATTATTGATCATACGATTATACATACAAAGCACTTATGGGAGTAATAAGCAATGCCAATTGGTTGGGCCATGGCTGTGAGTATAAGCTACACTGCTCTTGATATTGGGATTGAAGATCATCAATATATGCTGTAAATATATTTTTTCCCTTTGGTGTTTGGAATTGTGTAAAGTAAGCAATCTTATCAATCTCCATAGGAGGATATTAATCTGTGTCTGTAGTTTGCTATGAAAAAATGTTGTAATGCATAACTATATGCTCTCATCTTCCACACATATGTGTAAGTAAATCTGTAGGATAATCTTGGAATGTATGCTGGGTAGAAGAGTATGCATATGTGTAGTTTCAGTAGACATTACCAAATCATACTCTGAGCATTTTTTATCAGTACCTATTCTTGTCAACATGCCTGAGAGTGCCTGTTTTCAATGTATTTGTTAATAGTGTGCAATAAAAGTTTGGATTTTTGCCTCTCTGATAGTTGGAAAATGAGATTTCAATGTGGAGATTATTTGCATTTCTCTCATTTTAGTGTCCTTTCTATGATCTATTTATACACTTATCTATTTTTTCCTATTGGGTGAATGATTTAGCTTTAACATGTTTGAGCCTATAATATACTCTTTTTGTGATACTTGTTGAAAATGTATTTTCCAAATCTTTCATTTGTCTTTGTAGTTTTCTATTGATAGTTTTTGTTTTGCAGAATTTTTTACTTTAATTGTATTTACTCGTTCAAATATGCTTTTAGGTTTTGAGTCACACATAGAAAGTGTCATACACTCTAAGATCTCATTTTCTAAAAATTCACCAAGGTTTCTTCTTTAATTTTAATATTTAATTTCTGGCATTGTAAAATTGACTTATTCAAAATATGTGGTGTATAAAGTTGCTATAGATAGAACAAACTTGTTCTCTAGGTGACTACCTGCTTTCCAAATATGTATAAATCTATCTTTACCCTAAAATTTGTAATGCCAGTTTGCTACACACTAATTTTGGTATGTATTTAGTTCTAAATTCTGAGATTTCTGTAGTGAAATCATACAGCCCTTAATCTCGCTATTGAATAATGTGCAGGTAGAAATTGTTTTAATTATTATAGCTTTGTAATATATTTTACACATTTAACACATTGACTTTCTACTTTTATGTCTCTATTTCAGAATTGTCCTAATGTTTTTGCATGTTTATTTGGTATGCAAACTTTGGAGTGAGCTTCCCCAGATGAAAAATTCATGTAGCCATTTTAACAAGATCTTAGATGTTATATAAATTGTAGTTGGGAAACTTTATGCTGTTATTATAATGTGTGCTCCTATCCAAGAGCATGGTATTCTTATCTAAATCTTCTTTGGTCTTTTTCTTAATGCTCTAAATTTTCTCTTTGAATAAATTTTGTTATGTTTATTTCTTGTGATTTTATCTCTCATTGTTGCTGTTCTGCATGGAATTTTTTCAAAACAAAAACCATTCATAAACCAATTTTCCTTTCTTCCAAAAATCTAGAATTATGCCATCCTGTGTTCTATGGAGTTAAATATCCAGATACACAAAGTATATAAAGGTCCCATATAAGAAGCTAAACACATATATGGTAGTATCTGTACATTTCTTTAAGCTATCGCAGAACATTTCATTCATGGAGAGAGGTAAGTGATAGCAATTTAATATGAAGAATACTTTTTCCACCAGCTGATGAAGTCAAGAGAGTTCTAACCTAAATTTATTTCCTTTCCTTTTGTTTTTAAAATCCTCTTCTTCATGAGTATCTAGGTATACTCATGAAATCAGCTGGTCCATTATAGCTTTTTTGAAAACAAAAAAGAAAGGGTAGAGGAAATCCTGAAAAATTCTTTGGTCTTTGAGTTCGGGAGGGAAATTTAGGAAATCATTTCTCTCTGTGATATACTATTGTTGGATTCAGACCATGATTACTCCCTCATGAAAGGGAAGACATCTCTTTTTTGGTAACAAATGTGTTTAACCTCAGATGATTCCACAGTGATTACAGTGACATAAAAACGAAGCTTTGTGTTTAGAACATGGGATTCCCTTCTTACCCAAAGTTATTATGCTTACTGACACCATTTTGCTGTTCTCTGTAGTTATCCCTGCCAGACTCTGGGGCTGAGTTAAAATTACTTTCCTTTGCCTTTCTTGGTGACATTGCTACCAGGAGAAGTGTTCACACATAACTGACAGGCACAAGACTGTCAGCTGGCAGGAGATTATTGCTTTATCCTGACTGAGGCTGGCCATGCTTGATTTCTGCCCCAGATTAAGTTTTTTGAGTAAAAGAAAACAAACAAAATTTCAAAAGTTTCTACCCTCACCATCCAAACTCTTTGTTATGATTTTGTTCCTGAAGATAATTTTAGAAAATCATTTCTGCATCATGAGAACAGAAATTTGCTCCTGGTTCTTGACAGCCCAGTGTTCAAGATGAGGACTTCTCTAAACAAGTGGCTTAATGTGCAGATGATTTTGAATGTTTAGAAATTCCATGCTGAACGTGTGTGTGTGGGGGAAGTGTCACTGTGATAGGAGGTGAACATTTCTGCCTGGGCTGAATGCATACCAGTGTCTTGCAAAAGAAAATTAACTGTATAACCAGTTAGGGAGGCAATTAAGGTATGATTTTTCTGGCCAAATAGTGGCATAAATAGGGCAGATTTGAAGTTAGACCGAGTTGGGAGCTGTGACTTTACAATACACAAGGATTATGAACTTGGCTGTGTCTCTTAATCTCCCTAAACCTCGGCTTCTTCAATTATCAACTCTGTCTTTCTCTGTCTCTCTTTCTCTCTTTTTCTGGAGACTGAGAGGCTGAGGCAAGAGGATCACTTAAGCCTAGGAGTTTGAGGCCAGCCTGGGAAACATAGCAAGTTCTCCATCCAAAAACAAAAACATAAACAGAATACAACAAAACAACAACAGCAATAACAATTGAAACACCCCTAAAACCAAACCAAGAACTCGGCAATTTTATTCAACTCCATAAAACTATTAGTAACAGTGAGCCCATGTTGGTGCTAGGATGAAGGAGCGTTGGAAGCATTTCCTTAGGAACAAAATTTTGGGGTCAACTATGAATCAAAGGGGAGAAAATCAAACAATGACACTCTCTCTAACACTATTGTCATAATCCAAATTTTCACACATTATAGTGTGGTAAGGGACATTGGTTGGAGTTTTTCTCAAATGGAATTTACTAAGTATATGGAAATACTCAGGAGATGTATGAGTTCAGTCCCTTTTCCCAAATTCCTCACTGAGGGAACACAAGATATCCATAAATAATGCAATGAACCCCAGCTTTGAAATGAATGGAATTATGCACTGAATTCCAAAATGTGTTTCAAATAGAAAGGGTGCCAACCTAATAAAAAAAAGGGGGTCCCTATTCACATATTTGGGAAGATCTATTACTTCTGTTTGCCTAAAACCATTGTTCCCCTTGTTGGCCTGCTTCTTTAGTAAGAATAGCTCTTCCCCAACTCAGCCACGTGGTTTAGATGGGACTATCAGTCATCCGAATAGCTCTTTATATACTCCTCAGGTTCAGCCTGCAGGGGACTTGGGTTATATCACCTTATTGCTCATAGGGATTATGCATGAAGCAGGAAATGACTCAAGTCAGACTACATGGCACAAGGCCCTGGCTCCAGTTGTGCTAACATTGAATTCTGAGTCCAGTTGCTTTCACTTTTGGTCAGAGCCTTAAGGTAAGTAAGTAAGCCCATTCAGTATGTAAAACCTTGCTTACCTTATTTGCCTAGTTATATCACCAGGATAACTGCAGAAAGACTCCAGTTAAGTCTGATTCAGGCCATCTCTCTAACAATTGCTGAAGACATTCTTTCCTATCAGAATCACAATCAGATTAGTTGGAAAAAACAAAAATGTCTATAAATCAAATTTATGTAATTGACTATGCAATCTCTATTTTTATATTTAGAAGAGCAGTCTAGTATTACTGATTATTAGATCTATGACTTATGATAAGTGCCTTAATTTTGCTATATAAGTTTAAAATGGGTAGAAGAATACTATATATCTTATCTAGGAGGTAGGATAGGAAAATGATTAGGAACACAATCTTTCCCAACCAAATCCTCTATCATTTTTTTTGTTGATGGTTTGTTGTGTTCTTCAATGTTTCTTACTCTTTAGTTTTTAGATGCATTATTTTCCTTATTTTTAAAACTAAAACGTTGCAGATTGTGTGTTACTGTCTCTCCCCTAGATTTCATATATGTCATATATACTAAGTATTAGCAGTACTAATTTGTTGATCTGTAAATGAGGAAAAAAATCTCAGACTCTTCACAGTTCTTGAAGATAGTAAGTGATGAAAAAATATTTTATCTAAGCAAAGTAATCAAGTGAGACATTCCTCTCCTGTGGGATATATTAAAATGATTGGGCAAGACATGATCTACATAGGACTATTTTCTATGAGTAATAAATATCTGCAGAAGATATTTTAGCAAGATTATAACAGATGTGAACTGTTGTCTTAATAAAATCAATTTGCATTGTATGCCAATTATCAATGTAGCTGGAACTTGAATGAATTCTTAATGCAAAGAGGACATTGATAAGCATTCTATTTAGTACCTATTACCATTAAACAGTATAGTAGTACTGCTAATAATTAGTATATATGACACTTATTATGCGAACAGTTTTAAATGCAGTAACTCACTAAAGAAGTGTTAACAATATAAATCCGATATTAAGGCCCAATCTCTAGTGAATGCACTCCTGATGTATAGAGAGCCATGTTTTCCTTAGATCTTCACTCCTCCCAGGTCTCCCTAGCCCCTGTTAAACAACCCTTTATCTTCAGTTTCTGTGAGCGAGATCACTCTGTGCATGTCTTTTTGTGCCTGCCTAATTTCACTTAACATAATTATCTCCATTTCCATCCATGTTTCAAATGACAGGATTTCATTTTAATCCATTCTTCAGTTGTTGAATGTTTAGGTCATGCCACCTCCTAGTACTGTGACTAGTATTGCAATAAACGAGGAGTGCAGATATTTGCTTTATACTGATTTCATTTCCTTTGGACACATACTCAATAATGAGAGTGTTAGATAATATGGTATTTCTATTTTTAATTCTATGAGAAAGCATACCATTTTCCATAATGGTTATGATCTACATTCCCACCAAAATTGTACAAGAGTTCCTTTTCTCTGTGTCTTTTCCAGCACTCATTATATTTTATATTTTTGATAAGACTATTTTTAGTATAGTGCAGTGATATTAAAATTTTGGTTTATATTTCCCTGATGATTAATGATGTTGAGCATTCTTAGTATGTCTTCTTTTGCCCATTTGTATATCTTCTTTTGAAAAATGCCTCGTTAAACCTATTGTTCATTTTTTTTATTAGGGTTATTATTGTTTTCTATTTTTTTGGATTTCTTTGTATATTTGGGGTATTAACTCATTGTCAGATATATGGTTGACAAATATTTTCTTTCATTCAGTGGGTTATCTCTTCACTCTGATATTTGTTTCAATGTCCTGAATCATTTCAAAATATTTACCTTTCATGGTCATCTTAACTTTGGAGAAAAGCCACAAGTCTCACAATGCCAGATCCAGTGAATAAGGTGGATAAGGACACAATTCAATATTTTTATGAGCCTACCTTACTATAGCATTACACTTACAACAGCAATCATTGTATTTTTGATCGGATCTGGTAAAGACATTCACAAAAGAGGATTTCCAGAGGTACTTCAGAAAGTAGTGAGGACAATGGGATAAATGTGTAAAAAGGGAAGAAAGCTACTTTGATAGGCTAATTTATTACAAGCCTGTAGTGATGTTAATGATTTTTGTACGTTGATTTTGTATCATGTAACTTTATTGAAGAATTTAATTATTGTAATAGGTTTCTGAAGAGGTCATTTGAGGATATGTATATTTTAATATTATATATTATTTATATCCATGTCACCTGCAGACTGACAGCTTGACTCCTCTTTTCTTTATTTGGAGCCCCTTTCTTTGTTTCTCTTGCCTGATTCTTTTGGCTAGGATTTCTGGTATTTTAAACTTTTACTGTTTCCCAGGATGAAAGCATTCACAATCTTTTCTTCCATCTTTCTTGTAATAGTAGGCCCTCTTGATTGTCCTGATCTTAGTGAACAAAATTTTAACTTCTCCTCATTTGGTATGATGTTAGCTGTGTGCTTGTTATTTTTTTCCATAAAGGTATATTGAATATTTATCAAATTTGTTTCCTGTGTTTATCGAGATGATCATATATATTTTTAGCCTTCATTGTTTTGTGATGTGTCACATTTATGAATTTCTATATGTTGAATTGTCTTTCCATCTGTGAGACTGGCTTTACATATGTAAACCCAGCCCAGTGTGGAGGTGCACCCCTGTAATGCCAGCAGTTTGGATTGAGGCAGGAGGATTGCTGTGAGTTCGAGGCCAGCCTGGGCTACATAGTGAGTTCAAGTTGAATTACATGCAAGACCCTGTCTCAAAAAACAAAATGAAACAAAACAAAGAAAAAAACTCAACCAACCAACCAGCCAACCAACCCCAACCCGCCCCCCCAAAAACAACAACAACAAAATTTAAACCTGGAATATATGGTGGCGAAAGGTACAACATATTCTAGCATGATTTATTGTCACTGCCTTATTTGTTCAAGTTGCAAATAGTTTTCCAACCATTATATTTTCACTGTTAGGACAAATGTCAACATGATGAAGAAGCAAGTAATAATTTAGTATTATAAAAATAATTTTGACTTTGTATGCAACTAGATGGTTTCAGAAATCCAGGGATGTTCTTGTGTCATACTTTGAGAACTGCTGGGATTAGGCAACCTATTAGGAGGGATTTACAAAATGGAAGTGAAAAGGACATGAACATATACTGTAATCCATGAAAGAAAAGGAATTTTAGAGATTGAGTACCTCCTTAGGCTGTTAGGGTACTGTAATAAAATACCATACACCAGGTAGCTTAGAAGCTATAGAAATTTACTTCTCACATTTCTGGTGGGTGGGAAGTCCAAGGTAAGATGCTGACTGACTCAGTGTCTTGTGAGGGACTTGTTTCCTGGTTCATAGAGGGTACCTTCTAGCTGTGTCCTCAAACAGCGGAAGAGGCAAGGCAGTCCTTGAGGCTGTTTCATAGGACACTAATCCCATTCATGAACGCTCCACCCTCATGACCTAATCACCTCACCTCACCTCGTAATATCATCACCTTGGGGGTTAGGAGTTCAGTATGAGAGGTTTAATGGCACAAAGATTCAAAACATAGCAAGTACACTCATTCTGTGATACCTTTGGAGAGTTTGAGTACAGATACCTGGCACCCATTATAAAATATGGGGCTAAATATAGAAAATTACAATGTAATGAATTATCCCGGGGTGTCACACCAGGGGTGAAAGGTGAAGAAATGGTCGTGTGCGTAGACATTAGAGTTATCTAGGTCATGGTTTACCTTGGTACAAACTCTAGCTTTCTTAACCAGTTTGTGACTCTCTTAACCAGTGTATAACCAGTTCTATAAAATGGAAAAAAATCTACTGCAAATAGTTGAAGGAAAAGGAAAACAAATATAAGTAGTTTTACTACAAGTTTCTCTTAGCTTATTGAAAAGAAAGGTTTGTGCTAATATTGTTTGGAGAAATTTGTATGTCTGTATCTTGTACTCTGAGTAGCTGCTTTGAGGATAATAATATGAAGTATATTAACTATTGTTATTCTATTATTTTATTATGAAATTTTATTTTTTCCATAAAATAAAACAAAAATAGTTGTTATAAGATTGCATGAGTTAATCTTCATAAAATAACATAGTACATGAAACATAACAATCTCTAGCTATCTTTCTATGTCTGTCTGTAATTTTGGAATGATTAAAATAAAGATGAAGTGAATGAAAGAATAAGGGGAGAGAAGAGAAGAGCACATAGAACCAGGGAGAGCTAATATTTAAGAGAAAAGCAAAATGAAAGGCCAGTGAAGGAGACAAAGTGATGTAGGAGACGGGGAAAAATTCTGGAGTGAGGTGTCCTGAACGCATAGGCAGTTTGTCCCAAGGTGAACTCAGGCAGGAATATAAATCTTGAGACAGTGGATGCTGCCTCTGCTTTGAGCTCTGCTACATTTACTCGATTTAGAACAGTGCCTGATATATAGCAGGTGCCTCGCAATGGTGACTAAAAGTGCAACAGAAGTCTGGGGATATAGCTCAGCGGCACAGCGCCTGGCTGGCAAGTGCCAGGTTGTGAGTTTGACTTGGGGTACAAAGAAAAAAAAATTAACAGAGAAGTTGAAAAAGAAAACAGCCTGAAAGTACTCATTTATGTTTAGAAAAATAGATCCACTGGAGACTTAGATCCTCTATATCTGCTAGATAGTACCATCCAAACTGATGTTAAAATGTTTTTAATTCGAATTTAACCCTTGGAGCCATCGCCTCTTATTACCATGGTTTCATTACAGTTGATAAAACTGGTCTGACATGTCATTTTTTATTAACTTCAATCGGCCTGTGATCATAGGCATATTTTTAGTCTTTTTTCTTGATGCCAGAATGAGTCATTAGCAGAAGAAGATCTGGCCATTAAACAGGCCACTGGATGACTCAAGATTTCATCATTTGACCTCATATTGAAAATATGAGAGCTTGATCCACAACACTGTGGCAGTATTTTCTGTTTTTCAATTTTACTGTACAGAAAGAATGGATCTAAGATACTGATTCTATGCTGACGAGGTAGCTCAGTGGTAGGGTGTTTGCCCAGCACGCACAGGACCCTGGCTTCAATCTCCATCATCACAAAAACAAATAAGCAACAAACCAAGTCTGATTTTCTCTTATTTATGCCTGTGGTGGTACATAGTTCTTCACTGAGATTGATTATTACATCCTCCACATGGCATTGTAGTGGCATTTGTGTACTATTACCACACACACTCTTTTTGGTTGGTAGATTCCACAAGTTTCTTTAAATATTACATAATTTTTGCCTCTTCCCCGCTTACAAACTTTTTATAGAATGCATATTCAAGAGTCGTCAATCTGATCAAATTCCTTTTTAAAAATTTCTTCTGTAAATCCTTTGGTATAGCTCCATTACTGTACTTTTTCCCTGTAGCATTTCATCCCCCATTTGTGTGTGTTGTGTTAAATTATTTCTAGATATCACATAGTATTGGATACTGTTTTCTGTTGTTACTGGTACTTAGTAGGAAGACACCAATTTTTGTACCTCGCCTTTTATTCATAAATCTGTGGATTCTTTTTAAATTCTAATGATTGAATATAGAGACTATTTAATTTCTGTAGAGATAACCATATTTTCCACAAATATTGGAGTAAATATTTTTTATAATAATATATAAAAATTTTATTGGCTTGCATTTCTAAACATGCATATTAAAATGTTTAATAGAAGCAGCAGTAACTGGAGTCTTTGTTTTTTTTTTTAACATTTACGGAATGCTTAAGTTTCATCATTAAGCTATTTGATAAATATATAAGTCTATCTGTCTATCTATCTATCTATCTATCTATCTATCTATCTATCTATAAGTGGTTAAGAGCTGGGACAGGTCCAGTCTACCTAGGTTTAAACTCTACTTCTGTGGTTTGCTGCAAAGTTGTTTGGATAAAAAGCTTCTGCTTTGGTTTCCTCATATGTAATACAGAGTACAGCAACACTTGCATCATAAAGTTATTTTAAAGATTCAATAAGCTATATTTGTAAAATGCTTAAAACTAGTATGTGGCAAATACAATACAAGTGTTCCTTTAATATATTGAGATGATCACTTGAAACTTCTCATTCAGTATGTTACTTTAATTCTTTAATTGATATTATTATGTTAAATAGCTTTTAAATAATTTTAAAGGTACTATATTTTTAAATGTATATATTTATTTTGTTAGTACATGCTTGCAGTATACAGTGTTTATATTCCTTGTGTGGAGTTGGTCATGTACATAACACATCTTTGTTCCTTCTTCATCTCCTTTTTCCTTAACTCCTGCTTCCTTCCATATTTGACTATTAATTTAAAAATCGTTCACTTCAATTTAACCTTGTATTAAAGGCTAAGTAGGAAAATCAAGCAAAAAATAAGAGAGGGATTTTGATTGGAAAGAACGGATAAGAGAATATACTGAGAGACAACATAATCTTATATACAGAAATCATAAAGAATCCACCAAACTATTAGAGTTAATAAGCAAAATTAGCAAATTTGTAAAGTACATGATTAATGTAGGGGCCAGGGATTTAGTTCAGTGGCATAAGCGCCTGCCTGGCAAGCATGAGGTTGTGAGTTTGCTCCCCAGGACCAAAAAATAAAAATTAATGTAAAAATTAAATTATATTTCTATGCACCAGAAATAAGCAATCAAAAAGGGAGCTAAGAAAGCAGTCCAACTGGGATCTCATCTTGTTAAAAAGTTTCTACACAACAAGAGAAATAACTAACAAAGTGCAAAGAAAACCCACAGAGTGGGAAGAAATTGTAACCAACTGTCCCTCAGACACAGGACAGATAAAGAGTTGAAAAAAAGTCAAATCCCCTTAAGACCCAATCCAAAAATGGGCATTTGAGATGAATACACTCTTCTCAGATGAAGAAATACAAATGGAAAAAATTTTCACTATGAAAATATGAAAATATGTTCAACATCATTGTAATTCAAGAAATGCAAATTAGAACAACACTGAGATTCCATCGCATCCTAGAAAACAGCCATCATCAAGAAATCAGTCAAGGTCAAGTATGGTGGCTCACACCTGTAATCCCAGCACTCAGGAAGCCAAGGGGCATTGCTGTGAGTTTGAGACTAGCCTGGGCTGCAGTATGAGTGTGAGGCCAGCCGGAACTGCATAGCAAAACCCTGATTAAAAAAAGAAAGACATAAAGGAAGGAAGAGAGAAAGAAAGAACAAATGCTGGAAGGACTGTGGGAAAAAGGAACCCTTCCCTTTGTTGGTGGCACTACAGACTGGTACAACCATTGTGTAAATCAGTGTGGTGAGTCCTCAAAAAACTAGAATTAGAGCTCCCATTTGATCCAGCTATTCTCTTGCTGAGTATTTTCCCAGGAGAATGGAAAACATTGTACTGCAATGATACCCATGCTTATAGCTGCACAATTTGTAATAGCTAGATCTTGTAAACAACCCAAATGACCACCAACTGAGGAATGGATAAAAACAATGTGATATTTTTATATAACAGAGTACTATTCAGCTATGAAGAAGAATAAACTCGAGGCTTTTATAGGTAAAGAGATGCAACTTTTTTATAAGTGAAGTAAATCAAACTCGCATGTATATTGTTTTGTTTCCCTAATGGAAGAATAAAAGAGTAAATAAGATACAAAATCTGCAATAGATACTGAGAAAGGGAAAGAAACTACTCACAAAGAAAGAACAACCAGGAGGGGGATAAAGGGAAATGAATGAAGAGAAAAGAAAAAAAAATATGTAATAGCTAACATACTATCTTATTTTGAAACTCTGTCTCATTGTTTTTATTGTTGTTTACTTTTCTCTCTTTAAAATAAAGAAAACAATTCAATTTATAATAACACATAGAAGAATAAAATATTAAGGAGTAAGGTAACTAAATGGAGTAAAATCTTATGTTTCCCAATATCTTATGTTTCCATCCATATTATATTTTCAGTATGTAGGCCAGGAGTTTCCAGGGTTTGGAAACAGTGGCTAAGTGTGTCTCCCAGTGGAGAGCTGATCTCTTCTTAAGGCGACAAAATGTCCTGGAAATTGTATTGTGTGAATCACTTTGTAACTGTATTATAGACCACTGAATCATATACTTTGGAAGGATGGGTTTAGTAGTATGTGAATACTGTACTACTTTCCCAAAACATTAAAAATAGCTAGTGGTGGTATCTTGCTAAGTAGCTGAATTGTTGAAGCTGGGCTTGAAATTGTGATCTTCTTTCTTCAATCTCCCAGAATGCCTGGATTACAGGTGTTCACCACCATTTTAATGACTTTTGCACTAATTCCTATCCTGCCTTTCTTATTTGAGGCCATAAATCCAGCAGATTCTCTCTTTATTATAGCCATTTCCTCTTTGTATTCAGTAATTCCAATGAGCATTTAGAAGTGGTGCCTCGTCACCTTTTCTCATGAATTCAGGCACCCATCCTTGACCCAAAGTCTTCTCCAGCTCCTGTTTCATTTCTTTACTTCTCATAATAGCAAAGCTTAGTGAAAATTTTACTTATAACCAGCAGCTTACTTTGCCTCTTCTATTCTCTTTATCCACTCTAGTCAGTCTTTTTTCATTTATCCATTAAAACTACCACATATCCATGCTATTAAATTCTAATAATCAGTTCTCTGTGATCTAATTTGTTCTATTTGAAGCATTTGACACAACTGCTAACTCTCTTCTTGGAAATAATTCAATTTATTTTTGGGACACCATTTTCTAAAGGATCTCTGGTTTTGTCCATTAGTTTATCTTCTTAGTCTTTTTTGCTTTTTTTGGTATTAGTTTTGTATTGCTGTGTAAGAAATTGCCACACATTTAGCATCTTATAACCACACACATATCATCTGACAGTTTCTGCAGATCAGGAGTCAGGTTGTGGCTTAACTGGATTTTTAGTTTACGGTGGTTGAGATTGCTAACAAGGACCTGGCTTTCCCACACCCTCATCTGGGTGAATCTGCTTTCTAGCTCGTTTTCCCACGTTTACATAACGGAAGGTCCAGTTTGTTGGAGGCTGTTGGCCTTGAGACTATACCTAGTTCCTTACTATGTGGGCTATTCTAATGTGATTACTTACTTTGTCCAGACCATTGAGGAGAATCTCGGAAACCAGGGTGAAGCTGGTGCCTCCCTGACGTCCTATAGGACTTCTTTGCCTAAGTAAATCAGAATAACAGGGACAATCTCTTTTTAAAAAATTTACTCAAAACAAATATATTCAAACTTTAATTACATATAGAAATTCCTTCACCTTCTGTTGGCTGGAACCAAGTGGCATGAAAATGATCTGGAAACGTCTCAGTTCAGCACCCCCTCCCTGACCCCTCAGAATTCTTTCTCTCCTGGGCCCTCTAGGCTGTCATCTGTTTGGCTAAAGCATTATTCCTTATTCCTTAAACTCTGATACATCATTAAATAGCTCCTTCATTGAGTTCTTCCCAAATTACATGGTTAGACTGATTCATAATACTTTTTTTTATGTCACCTAGTCTCATGGATTTCAAATACCTTATTCCACTGATGACTCTGAAGATTTTTATCCATAACCTGGACCTCTTCATCGGGATTCCTACCAGAAATTTCCACTTGGATATGTTCTGCATCCCGCAAACTAAAAATGTCCCAGGTTTTGGGCTCCAAGTCTCACTAGATTTGCACATGCACATTTTCTCTCTCCACATACTTTCCAGTCTCAGTAAATTGCAGTATCATCCTTCCAGCTCTGAAGACCAAAAGAATCTGCTGTCGTCTTTGGCTTCCCTATTCACACTCACTGTCTTACCCAACCCCAACACCCGGCCCACTCCTCTGATTTGTGTCTTCAGTGTCTGTGCACGTTCTGAAGATTTTTTCTCTCTCCGGCTTCCATTCTGGTCCAAGCTCTTATCACGTGCAGTGATTTGAGGAGACTTTTCATTGGTCTCCTTGCTTCTTTTCACGCTCTTTATCCCTCACTCTAGTCTTTTCTCACCAAGGCTGACACCGGTGATTATTACTTGTTTTTTAGTTTTTGTTTTTTTTAGTTAGTACATCTTTGCATTACATAATGGTTCTTATGTGGAGTTGGTACATGTAAATAACACATCTTAATTCTTTTTAAAATCCCTTCCCTTCCTCTTTTTATCCTCTTCACATTTGAATAAAGTATATTTAAAAATATTAATCTCATAGAAAGGGAGAGTAGATTGGTGGTTACAAGGGCTGGAGAAGTTGGCAGGGGCATAGTGTAGACTGGGGAATTGTTGAACAAAAATATAAAATTACTGTTAGGAAAAATAAATTCAAAGAGAGAGTCAGCACACTGACCTCTGCCTACCAGCTGCCACCACCAGAAGGCTCCTTCCTGCAGGCAGCCAGCAGGATCAGGGAATACGGCCAGCTATTTTGATTGGATAATTTTTTTGTCTTTTTATGTACCAGGGACCAGGGATCGAACTCACGACTGCCTGCTTGCAAGGCAGGCACTTATGCTGCTGAGCTAAATCCTCAGCCCCCAGCCAGCTATTTTGAAGAAAATGAGACATTCTAGTAGGCATTGCTGATTTCCTATCATCTTGTTTTGAAGTCCTATCATGCTTTTATTCTTTTGTTTTGATTGGTTCTATTCTGTTGTGTTTTATTTGATCTTATTATTTGTGATAGTATGGACAACTTTTTGAAGAAAATGAAACATTATACTAACCATTATTCATTTCTTGTTATCTTATAATTCTTTTGATTGGCTTTATACTATTTTTGTTATGTTTGATATTATTGTGTGAAGTTATGGTCATTATTGTGTGTGAAGTTATGGTCAACTCTTTCAAAGAAAACAAGAGACATTAGGGTAACCATTGTTGATATCCTGTTGTCTGGTCTTGAATCCTGTGTTGCTTGCATTGTTTTGTTTTGTTTTATTCTCTTTAAAATAAAAAAAATTAGAAAAATAAATTCAAGAAATCTATTGTGCAGCATGCTGGATATAACTGTGATGATACATAGTGGTTATGGTTTAGACTGAGACTGTTCCTCAAAGGCTCCATGCACTCACAGGCGGGGCTTTTAGAAGGTGGTAGAATCATGGGGTGAAATAGCTGATTTGCTTTGAAGTGTGTCTGCGTGCAAGAGACAGGCAGTTGGGGGTGTGACCCAGAGGGGTGCATCTCCCTTCCCCAGTCCTCCCTTCTCTGTTTCTATTTCTTGGCTACCATGAAGAACACAATTTTCCTCTGTTAGATTCTTCTGCCATGCTATTTCTGTCAAACAATGAATTGGTTCCCTGTGCTTAGGATGCTGAGGCAGGAGGATCCCTGTGAGTTTGAGGCCAACCTGGGCTACATAATGAGTTCAAGGGCAATCTGAACTACACAGTGAGACTCTGTCTCAAAAATAAAACCAAACAACAAAAGTAAAAACAAACACGAGCCCAAATCGCTCCTCCTTTAAGTTGTGGGGTTGAGTACTGTGTCCTAGCAATGAGAAGGTAACTAAGACAATGGTATTATTTAAAATTCTGAGAGCAGATATTAAGTGTTCTCAAAAAAACATAACCAGAAAAGGCAACACATTTTTAATTAGTGGAATTAGCCATTCCACAATGTATAATGCATATGCGTATCATTATTTTGTACATTACAGATGCATCATTTTCATGTCAATTAGAAAAGAAAGAAGGAAGGAAGTCAAGAGGTAAAGAGGAAGGGAAGGAGGAAGGAAGGAAGCAAGCAGGAACAGAAGCAAACAAGCAAGCCTAGAAGGCCCCCTTGCTACAATGCCAACTTTTCTTCTGACCGCTCTACTTGCTTACCTCTTTGCTGTCACACAGTCTCCTTAGTATTTCTTGAACGTACCGTGCATGCTCCTGCTTTAAAGCCTCTGAACTTCCTGTGCCATTTAACCTTCACTATCTATGCAGCTGGCTCCTCAAATGTTACAATCTTGCTAGGTTTTCCCCAGTATTCTTGATACCAAACTGTCCTCTTTTTTCAATTTTGGTGCTTTTCTTTCCCTGTACTTTATTTTCAAGAGCTGTTACACTATGACAGTGCACACTCCCTGATTTGTTTGTGATCTGTTTCCCACACTGTCTCCCTTCCCTCCAACTGTAAAGTAAACTCTATAGGGCAGAGACTTTCTTATAGTCACTCAGTTTTCTCCAGTACCCGGAACGCTGCCTAACGTTAGCAGATACTCAGAGTACAGATGTTGAATAAATGAGTAGATGAAAAGTAAGTTCATGCATTCAGATATTACCACACGGGTTTGGTAGGTAAGATCTATAAAATTTGTAGAATTGTTTCAGGGTTCCATGTTTGGAGATAATGCAGATATATTTGTGGAACTAGGGAAACTTTGGTTTAGCTTCCAATCTTGAAACTGTGTTTTTTCCTTTTTTTCCCTCTGTGCTCAAGTTGAACAATTCCTAATAAACTACAGCATCTCACAGCAAGTGGATTGTTTTTTAAGCTTCCTACATGTTTATAGAAGTCCGAACGCAGCTGCAGCTTGAGGCAGGCTGCCTGGTTCTGACCACTAGTCTCTTGCTCACTGCACTGGCTTTCTGTTCTGTTTCTGCTTCATGGCGATATTTATCTTGACTTTGTACCCAGCTAATGTCATAACGCTTTTATCTTTTTATGCACTTCCAACCATGGTTGAGTGTTTAGAATAGAGAGGGTGTGGTAATTTATGAACTCACTAAACCCTCTTGATTAGAAGTCCCCATACGTTTCTAAACAATGTTTGAATTGTTGCCAAATTGAAAATCCAGGAGACAGCACATAAAAATTCAGATTTACAGTTTGTCTTGAAAATTGGTAACATCTGGCAACACGAGGCTTGCATTTGTGCATGTGACCGCTGCCTGGAGGTAAGTTACTAAGACCCTTCTGTGGGTCATGTCCTCTGCGAGTTGCCAAGTCCTTGCCACTGCATAGTTCTCTAAATTTGACAGAAATGACTTCACTCCTTTGCTTTATCTGTGTAACCCTTGTAGGCATTTTAATTTGTGATCGTATTTGGAGCACACGATGAGCTGAAGCATCAGGTAATTTATTAAAAGGTTAAAAATAAAACTCACAAAACCGAAAACATAGTCCTTATTTTGAACAGGGTGAGAGAAGGGAGGAAGAGAGGGGAGAAAGGGAAGGGGAGGAGGGTGGAGGGAATAAGAAAAACTGAGAATTTGAATTTTTTCTTCTTTGTGCAAGTTTTTTTTCTACTTTGATGAGCTCAAAGTTTTGCGCCTACCAAACTTGCAAATTTTCCCTTCTAGGTAAGAATATGCCCATATTTAAGGAATTTTCCTCCTATAAAAATGCCAAATAAAACTTTGTATGAGGCATGCCCTAGAATAGAGTGATAAACTAATACACACTGAGTAAAATGACACTAAAAGTTCAGTGTGTGTACTCTTAGATCTTGATAAATCTCTCTAATTCATCAAGAAAGGACTGATTTGTTAGATGATATCAATAAACTTTTTCATCCTAAATTGAACTTTGCAGTTATGAAAATCAAGTTTTTGGCCCAAGAATTTAGATAGTTAGCTCTTCAGCATGCATTTCCCCCAAAATGACCTGTTGCCATTTTCAAATATTCTGTACTTCTTGAAGCACAAATGTCTGGTTTACACTTCATAGTGACTTCTGTCCAAAATACGTGAGTGTTGCAAGAGTAGCACGTGCTAAGCATTTGCCTGGTTTGCATGATTTATGGAGCATCAGGAAACCCTATTGCTCTTCATGCTTGCTATGCTAGTGTCACGATGCCAGAAGTGACTGTATTCCTCATTTATTCAGGTTAATGCAGTGAAGCTATTGTTAAATAGCAAGTAAATCCCCTTATGATTACGCCATTTGTCATCTCATTACAGACTTCAGATTTGCAAAGGCAGTTTACATAACGCTGCTCATTTACTTTGCCAGGAAACATCATTTTACGACTTGTTACTCATATCCATTTATTACTTATCTGTGCCTAGATGGTCCAAAGTGTTTAATATTAAAAAGTATGGTTTTGAAGTTGTGGTTGAAGTCATTTTGTTCAACTATTTCCTTCCTATCAATTCCTTAAAATCAACATTTATAAAAAGTTAATACATTTCCAAGAAAGAGTCATTAGTCTTTTTTGGGATAAGATTTAAAGAAAACCAAACATTAGGCACAACTAAAGTTTAATAATACAATTTGATATTAATCTTTAATCTAACTTTAAACCCCACCTTTTTCTCTAAGCTTGAGTTACAAAAAATGTTTTCATTTGTCAAATTTGTTATTTTGCTGTTATTGACTAAAAGTCCCAATGGTTGATTCCATTCAGTATTTGGTCTTGCTATAAAAGAGAAAATCTTTCATCACTTAAGAACTTAAATATTGCATGATTTCTTTTATATGAGAATTCCAAAATAACATAAGGAGCAAGACAATAGGAGAAAATAGGGAGATAGATTTTTTTCTCCAATGGGAAGGAGACCAAGAGATAAAGGGAGAGGAGAGGAAATGGAAAAAGAATTGAATATGTTGTGTATGTGTACCAACTGCCCACAAGGAATGTGATCAGTACGTAATGCAAATGTCTACTTATTTAAAGTGAAAAATGACATAAATAATACATACGAAAATGCTGCATCGCACTGTTTGAGAATGTTTGGCTCACTGAATGGAACAGAAAGAAGTGTTTTTGTCAACTTCTCTTTTTCTCCTTACCGTGAGTTAGGATAGTTCCTTCTGAGCCATCTAGATTTGCGTTTCTCTTAAGTCAAACGTGGGTCTTTCCTTCCAGAAACGATAACAGTTTCCATTTTCTCTCCTTAATATTTACATGTGCCTGAAGCCTCTTGTACTCCATTTAAAAAAGTCTCCTTAAAGATTGACTGGCATCTTGTGTCTTCAGGGACTCTTGAGACACGCTGGAATTTTATCTTGAAAATTCTAATTTCAACAGTTATTCTTAAAAAAAACTAGTGCATGATGTTAAGTGAATAAATCATACACATAAATGTATTATGTGATTTATTTTATATGAGAAAATAAAATTAAAGAGCCAAATAAAAGACAGGTAATAGGAAACAGAGAGATAGATCTTTCGCAAAAAGGAAAGGAACCAAGAGATGGAGAGATGAGACAGGGAGCAGAGGGGGAGGAAATGAAAAAAATAATTAAGAAGTGTTATGTACATGCACCAATTCCTCATGATGGATATAAGCATTACATACTGCAAATACATACTAATAAAAAAACTAGTTTAGTCTCTTCTGTGTCCCTAATACTACTGTGATAATTTTTATTAGTGAATTATAATCTAATGGGTCAGGACCTGGAAGTTATCTCCTCTAGTTGGGCTTGTTCAGGTAGCCAAGACCTAATCATTCAGTACCTTCATGTGAGGAAGGTCAATTGGTAAAGATGTGAGGGGAGGAGCAGTGCCAGAGGGGAGCTTCTCAGCATGTTTAGTGTCCCTAAGGAAAGCCATCCACTCATCACTGTTCGGAATCCAGGCTCTGCAGCCGCAGCCTTGCTTCTCTCTACCTCTTTCTTAAAATCAGAGCGACTTTTGGTATTATTTGAATTTCAGCTGCCTTCTTACTCACAGTGTGGTCCTCAAGCCAGCAGTATCAAAATTTCTTGGGAAATGTTAGAAATGCAGAATCTCCGGTCCCCTGTCCAGGGTAGACCCACGTTTTGCATATTAACAAGTCTCTCCAATCTTTAGTGTTGCTCTGATGCACTGACCATGTTTATTTTCTTCTGGTCCACCAGCTGCCAGGTTTCATTTTTCTTTATCCACTTATTATCATTATCTAGTTTAGGTTTCACAGTTCATTGTGTAAATAACACTCTCAGATTCCTTGTTCTGCTTTCCTACTGTTTCCCCGTTTGTCTGACAAATGCCGAAGTCTGGATAAATGTATCTATTATCTATATGGCGTCTCTGTGCCTGTGTCTGAACAGCCTGGCACTGCCACAGGAGGCACTCAACAGGGCAGACTAGCCAGCCCTGCCAATTCTTCCATGTTTCCCTAGTAAATTTTCTCTCAAATGGCGTGTTTGGGGCTTTAAGCACATGTGAAATAAAAAATTCTGCGTTCTATTCAAACCTCAGTTTTTCTTGACACTTCTTCATTCTCAGCAGATGACTGCACCTCCTACTTCCTAAAGAAAATAGAAGGCATCAGATGGGAACTCCCTCAGCTTCTGGTTTCCAAATTCATACAATTCCATCTGCACCTGTTCTCTTTTCCTACTATTTTAGTAAATGAAGTATTCCTCTTCTCATGGAAGGCCAATCCTTCCACCTGTGGTTTGGCTTCCACCCTCTCAGGCTTTCTTGTTACAATATCAAGTTATCAACCTTACATTATCAAGTTCTCCTCCAACTGTGCTCCATTCTGCAAGGACTCAACACGGCCTTGTCAGCTCCAGTCCCACTGAAATATTTTCATGTCTTTTCCATCTTAAAAACTTCTTCATTCTCACATTTTTTCCCAACTTTTAATTTCTCCCCTTTGTAGCAATGTAAATTTTCTAAAGCACTCTCATCATTGGGTGAGTCCATTTATCACCCCTAACTTACTCCTTGACTTTCTCCAGTTTGGCAATGGTTCTTAGCTCTGGATGCTAACAACTTTGGCTAAGGTCACGAATGACCTTCATGATTTAAATCCAGCGGAAAATTTCCAGTATTTTTTTTTCTGATTTCTCAGCACTCTTGCTCATTTCATTTTTCAAACAAGTGTTGTGTTTATTTTGGCTTCCATGACACCATGCTTGCTATCCAGGATTTTTTTCTGCTTTGTAACGTTTCCTTTTCTCTACTCCTTGCAGATTTATCGTTCTCTATCCATGGTACTAAGCAATTTTTCCTTGCCTTTGTTATAGCTTAGTTTCTCTAGATAAGCTGCAGTAGAGATTGAGTTTGAAGTGCAACATATTAATTATTAATCAATAGTCATGGGAGGAAAGTGAAGAAAAAACAAGATAGCTGGAGTTTGACTCTGCCCAGTCCAGTCAGCACTGCGAATCAGGGCTCATCTCACCCTGAATGGAAGTGGCTGGACTTTCACGTGGCTGTCGTGCCCTTCACCAGAAGCATGAGGTTCAGCGAAGAGACAGACACTGAAAGAGCTTAGAGCTAAAGGCTGTTTGTGCATTTCATTCTTTATTAATCTGGGAATTAAATCTTTCCTTGAAGGGAGAATAGAGTGGTAGATCTCTGTGCTGACCATTTATTGTCTCTTCCCGTACTAGTATTTTTGATATCCATGGCTCAATTTTTATCACTTGATGGATTGTTGCCAAATGTATACCTCCAGATTATACTTCTGAATTCTTGACCTTTATACCTAACTGCCTATTTAATATTTCTACTTGGATTTCTCAAACAGGTCTCTAGTTCAATATATCAATCAATAAATCTTGTTAAATTTATTTCCTACATATGTGTAAACTCATTCATTTCCCTCTTGTCTACTTCTGTCACTCTAACAACCTGTACTGCTCTGTTCTATTGCCTGAATTCCTGTCAAGTCATTCTATATGGTTTCCCCATGTCCGTTTTTAACCCCTTTCCTCAGTTTATGATCTTGCAGCTGGAGCAGTGTTTTCTAGTACAATTTTGACTACATTACTTCCTTTCTGCGTCTGATTCCCACCTCTTCAGGACACTGTCATGCTAACTAGAGACCAAAATCTTTCAAAGATTTGTGTGGCTTGGCTCCTACTTATGTTTCCCAGATACCCTGATTCGATTTTACTGTTCTTAATTTTGCATTCCTTTGACACTGATTTTTTTGTTTGTTTCTCTAGTTGGCTTAGCGACAGAATCCCATAATACTATTTTATTAAGTAAAAATAATTATCTTCTATTCTTCAGCTTATTAGTTCTTATTTCTCTTCCAGTTTCCAGCTCATGTTTTATTTATTTATTTATTTATTTATTTATTTATTTAGATAAGACTTGTTTAAGCCTCTCTAACTGGGTCAGACTCTCATAGGATTTATGTCTTCTTAGCACATGTTAGAATACAAATATATATTCACTTATGTGATTATCTGATTAATGTTTGACTTCCCACTAGTAATCTCTATGGGTACAGAAAATCACTGTCACATTTCAGTATTCCCAGGATGTGGAATTTACCCAGAGAATGTTTTTAATACCTATTCTTTAAATAAATGAAAACCCCCCAAACTAGAGCATTTGGTGGGGTTATTACCCACAATCCAGCATGGAGTTTAGTTTGCAAAACTTTCATTCTAAATTACCTATCAGGCTCTTGGATTAGCGTTTCTATTGAAGAGATTGGCTTAAGTCTGGTTAGTCTCATCCTGTACACCAACTTCAGTTCGTCTTGCCTTAGGAGGTACTATGTATGGCTCTCTTCTCTTTAGATGCCTACCTATTGGCACAGCAAGCATTGCAGTGTGAGAAATTCTTCTTTACTTTAGCTCTCTGGATGACTATTACATTAGAGATTAGATGATACTACAGTAAATTTTCTGGTGGATCTATAAGCAGTAAAACTATTCACATTTTACTTCTCTGATTACTAAGTGTAATATCTAAACACAATCTATAGTAAGCCCTGAATGATATGCTGTCAACTGTCACTCAGTAGAGTTGAAGGAATGATTAACCTTAGGAATGCTCATTGTGGCTAATGTTACACAAAATCTAAACATTTTGCTTATATAAGCCCTCTAGTAATGATGATTTTCCTTTGATTGGAAATTCTCAAAGTGATTTGCCAATACCAGTACCGTCCAGGTATTAAGACTGCAGCTGGTGGAAGCTGTTTTATGTAGCACAATTAAGTCTTTCAAAATGCAAATGCAGTAGAACACCTTATTCAACTGAAGCTTCAGGGGAAATTTAGAAAGGCAAATGCAATTATGCAAATTGGACAGCTGCCAAGGAAGGAGTTGGCCAACATCTTTAATTTTGCAAAGAGGGCCATTATCAATTTATATAAATCTCCATCTGTCCCTGGAGAGATAATGAATCCTCTAGGGTACACAGTGAAGAGATATTTTTTAATGGAGAATCAGTAATATAAACAATAATGTTGATGACAAGATATATACAGCATCTGCTATCAAATAGACAATTATTCTGCATATAGTTAGTGTTAAGTAGTGGCCAAAATCTAGAATTTTCATTATGCATGAGTTTTAATATTTATACTGTGAATCATTCCCTGGTGAGCATAAGATAAGCGTATCACTTAGGACATTCTCTATCCAAAAATAGGTTGGAAAAGAAATCTGGTCAAATATATACAACCAACCAGTGTTCAAGAAGTTAATGCTAATATGTACCTATAATCTTTTTTATCCTCAAAGTAAATCCTGAATTCAATAAAATATCTTATATTTTTCTTTCTTTCTTGGGAAGCTTAAGGAACAACTGAAAAAGAGTTTGTATTTTTGTGTCAAGAATTAAAAAATAAATTGGTTGACGTACATACTCATTAGTTTAGGCAACCACACACTGGATATTACAACAGGGAGCAAAGCTAGACACAGTTCCCATCCTCTTGAAATTTCTAATGACTATGACAGCAAAAACAGTTTAGCTTTTTGTGTTGACCAAGTTCGGTCAAGACTGGAGCATTTTAATGAAGATGAAGATGAATAAATACTTTCAAAGCAAATGAATAAAGACATGAAGCCAGGAATAGAATGATGTGGAAGTGTGGAGGAGGAAGAATGGGTCCGGGTGTTCCCAAATATAGAAAGTGTGTAAGGGTAAGTCTGGGTGTTAAAAGACATCGTTTGACTTGAATTCCAAGGGAAGACTTGGAAAGTTAAGTGAAGATAAATGATAAACTTTCGAAGTTTACCCTTCTTTCCTTCTCGTCTTCCTCCTCTCACTCTTTCTCTCCTCTCCTCCTTCCCCTGCCTCCCTCATTTCCCCTCTTTTTCTTCCTCTCTCCTTCCCTCCCTCCTTTTGCCTCTCCCCTTCCCTCTCCTTCTCCCTCTCCTCTCTTTCTCTCCCTCTTTCTCTTTCTTCCTCTTCCTTCTCCTCCTCTGTCCTTTGCCAGCCTGTATGTCTTTGTTTTGGAAAGACTTTGTTTGGAAAGACTTACTTTCCAAAGGACATTGTTAGTCCTTGTGGTTTGAATGGAACCGACCACAGCCACTATCTCCTAGGGTGGCCAGTCCCAATGTTCCATTTTTAGGGGCATATTGATGGATCTAGGGATGAAACTGTGATCCAGAGTATCTGGGTCACAATGAGTGTGACTGCTGTAATGAATTTTGAAATTATGAGAAATATATGCTCTTTCAGGAATAACAGTGGGGGGAGAATGGCTAATGTAACAACAAATTAAGATATAAAAGTCCTCATTTGCTAGTGATAAGACAGAAGGAACTTTCCCATAAAAAGAAGGCAATCAGTCAAGAAATGGAAAAGAAAAAGGCAATTGCTAATAGCAAAGTTAACCGCTTTGAGATTTACCGTTTTATAGTCTGATCAGTTTTGTATATACGTTTAAAAGTGGTTTCTTTCTTTTTTTCTTTCTTCCTTCCTTTCTTTTTTTTCTTTTTTTGGTGACGGGGTCTTGTTTAATTCAGCCTGGCCTTAACTCACTATGTAGCCCAAACTGGCCTTGAACTCAAGGCAATTCTCAAGCCTCAGCTTCCCAAAGTGCTAGGATTATAGGCGTGCACCACCATGCTTGACCGTGTGGTAGTTTGAGTTGGTTTCTAACATTTGAAGCCATGACAGACATGGCAAAAAACCTCATCCTTAGATCAGTTTAACCATCTGACTTCACTCCACACCTGAAATTATAAAAATAATCGTAGACTCATTTGAAGCATGGTGCAAAATGATGCTGATTTCACATAGCTTATGGAATAGTGCTAAAACAGTCATGATTCATGGCACTAGTGGGCATTCTGATACTGAATGGCAATCTTTATTTACTTAGATTTAATTTTAGTTAATGACTAAAAATCGAGTATACTTATTGGGAAGATGGAAGGGCAAAAATTGCTGTTTAAAAAATTTCTCTTTCATGAATCACCCTTTATTAAAAACAGAAAACCCTTTATTAAAAACATTAAAAGCAGAAGGATCTCTGTGAGTCCAAAGCCAGCTACATAGTGAGTTCAAGGCCAGTCTGAACTATAGAGTGAGACCCTGTTTCAAACAAACAAACAAACAAACAACAATAAAAAAAATTCCATTGTATTTTGTATCCTATGAATTCTACCTTTGCCCTTGGTAGATGTTGTTGCTTTTTTATTCACTGAGAACATGAAACCATGTGGTAAGAATGCCTTCATCATTCTCCTGCCTGCTTACCAAAGGCTCAGCATCTGCCCTCATCTACCTTCTGTTTCTTGTGGTACAGAAGAGGAGATGTCCTTTTATGCTTGAAATAACTCTATTCTGTGCTTAGGTTTCTATCTTTTTTCACCACCTCCTGTGACTGCTTTGTTAATCTATCACATTTATGTTCAGTCTCTCTATTGGACCTTTCTCTCTTTCATAAAATTTGTCTTTTTCCTGTAACACTAATGCATACATACCTGTGTTTACAGCAGCACAATTCATGAGAGAAATCCTGGAAGTAGCCTATATGTCCATCCACAGTTGAATAGTTAGAGAAATGTGGCATTTCGCACAAAGGAGTACTACTTTGCTGTTAAAAAGGTAGACTTAAAATACAAAAAGAAGGGTTGACTTAAGTCATTTGTAGGAAAATGGATACATGTTGAGATCATAATTTTACATGAAACAAATTAGACATACCTTAACCCACCTTAAATATTATATGATTTCTCTTATATCAGAAATCCAAATGTAAATAACTTAAAAAGCAAAATAAAAGATAGGTAAGAAGTAGGGAAATAGAACTTTTGCAAAAGGGAAGGAGGTCAAAAGGTGGGGGGAGGGGTGAGGGATGAAGGGAAGGGGAAGTAAGAGGGATGAAGATGTGTCAGCTGCTACACGTTTGCAGGACATGATTACGTGCCTCCTGGGGCGTTGACAAGTGCACATGACACATCCTCATTCTCCTTCCTTCCCCTTCCCCCCCCTTTGCTGTTGATCTTCTGTATGTAAACATGTCCATCAAAATATTTCCTTAATTTTCCTTAATCTTTCTCTTCCTATGACATGCCCCCCCCCTTTATTCCTACACAGCTATTGCTTTTGAAACACACCTAGATGCAGGGATTTCTTTACCTCTCACTCATATTTTAACTTAACTGCAGTCTGACTCCTGTCCCCAGTTCAGATCTCCTCAGGCAAAGCTCACCAGCGACTTCTGCCTCTCCAGATCTTTTCTCTCCTCATCCTCTTGGCTTCCCTGCCGCTCCTGGGGTTGTCAATGGCTCTTGCTCTGAAATGTCCTTCTCCCTCAGCTTTTCGGCCCCAGCCTTCTCTCCCATGCCATTCCATGTCAGGTTCTTCTCTCAGCTCACCCCCGGAGGCCTCAGCAATGAACTCACATTCATTGCATACTGATTTGGTGCCTGACCCAATACCTTAGGCAATTATAGTACCTCTTTGAGGTAGGCACTGTTATTACCCTTGCTTTACAAAATGAAAGCTTGAGGCCAGGAGAGTTTATGTAACTTGCTTAAGATCATACAGCTCAGAAGACATGGAGTCAGGGCTTCAATTCAGTCTTCTTTATATTAAGTAATGAAAGTATAGTATAATACACAGAGAAGTGGAAAAATGTTAAGACGACCAGCTGGCTGAATTTTCACAACGTGGACCCAGCTGCAAAACCAGTACACAGACAAAGGAGCAGCATGTTCAGTCCCAAGAAACTGCCGTGTCGCATGGAGGTGCTACATAAAGAGAGCCAACATCCAGACTTGTAGCACCACAGATGATCTTCACATGTCTTAAACCTCATGAACATATATATATATATATATATATATATATATATATATGATACTACCGTTTATCTATTCTATTCTCGAATGGGCATTTGGGCTGTTTCTTGTTACTGTAAACAATGCTATGAACACTCCCATACTCATCTTTCTGTGGACAGCTGGCCCATTCCTGTTGGTTACACCTTCAGTGTGGAGTTGCAGGATCATGAGGCATCCTTCCTTCCTTGTGCTGTTTTCAGCAGACATGCTGATTTCCCAGTTGAACTTTGTCCTGATGGTTGGCTGCTTCCAATTCTACGTACTCGACTAATGCCATAATCTTCTCAGGAGAATAAAAAAATGTTGTTTAATTGATCATATCCCCTACTGAAACTTTTTAACCAGAATTTGTTTTTAAATATGTTGAGAATATTTTTATTGAGTCCAGGCTAAAATTTATCATTATAATATTAAAATGTTTATCCTTTTCATTTACTCCAAAAACGGAGTTTGAGACTGAGTGAAATTCTTTTACAGTGTGCCTTGGCCTCCTTTTTTCTTCATCCAAATGTCATGGTCACCTCTGTTACAAATTGCTACATGATTATATTACTCCAAATGTGACCCCTTTTGATTCGTTCAGGTTGAAACATTGTTTTTGGACTCCAACCTAGTAGTCAAAGATATCATAATCAAATCCTTTTGTTTAAAGAAATTTTCTGGCAGGAAGATTCTGCTTCAATTAGTGCCATGCTAAGCAATTATTGTTACACAGTGCTCTAATTGTCATTTCCACTGGGACCAGCTGACTGGAGTCCTAGAAAACCATGTGTGATGGAATACATACTGCTAACCCAGTGGTTTTCTGTCAAGGAAGCCCATTGTGAGGACTCATTTTCCACTGCGCACTTTTGAATAAAGTCTCTCTTCATTCTTTGAGAGATTCCTCTGTCCCACAGATATGCAAAGTTAAAGTCTAACATTACCCAGCTGAAATGTTATGTGAACATATGTAGGAAAAATGTTCCAAATAATGTTCCCATGTATTTGGCTGATTTACGTCTGCTTCTTGATTACATCACTGCAGTGCTCCAGCAGTATCTTCTACCCATTTTGTCAAGTGAAGATTTGTAGTTGGCCACACATTCGTATTGTTTATCAAGGGAGAGAACAAAATCATCTAGGTTTTGTTCTTCCAGAGAATTCCTTATTTGAAGAAAAATGACGCATGCACGCATGATATACAGTAATGTTTACAGAAGTACTCTGGAAATGCACCCTAGTTTAACCCGTAGGAAAAATCAGTCCTTTGTTGAATGTGAGTGTTTTAATTTAGAATACAGGCACTTGTAATACAGTGGCAGCTAATATTCAGAGTTCTATGAATTATTTTTCCATAGAAATAAGAAAAGTACATCTCTAGAAGTCATTTTTCATTTTTTAAAGCGGAGTATATCTACACTTATTGTGACCCCCAAACTATAAGAAATTTCATACTAAATTTAAATGATAGATTTTAAATGGATTTATTAGTTTTCTGTAAATGCTAAAATACTGGCTCAAGGAATACAGCTAATAAAAACAACAGGTGTTATGCTTTGCAAGTGTTATGTTTTAGTGTAGGCTGGATTACTCGTGTGATGACCAGTCCCACTGGGTTTGCTCCTTCCCTTTCACATGCTGTACCCATATTCTGGGGGTAAGTAAAAGCAAGCAACAAGATTTTCTTACTACTGTATTTTTCACTTTCATTAGTAGCACTAAATATTGTCATTTTTCTTCTTTCTCTTCCCTCCGGTAAGTTGTTTAAAAGTCTTTAATATCTACTTTCCTTTTTATATTTGAGTAAATGAGATGATTAAAAAGAATATCTTTAATTTCATGCAAAGGGAAAATTTTATCCTTTTTAAATTTTGACTTTCTTAGAGGAAAAAATCTGTTGCAAACTGATAGTTGTGCTCTCCTTGGCATTTCCATGTTAATCCAAGTGTTAGAAGTAATGGTTCATTCTTTTGGATCCTAAGTTATTATGGTCAGGTACTAAAATCTATCAGTTTCTTCATGTGTTTGTGTAGTAACTAATAATGGCTCTCATTTAATGAGCCAGGCACTATTTAAAATACTTTCTAGATATTAACTAATTTATTTACCTGCACTAGGTATTACTATGCTCTCCAATTTAAGGATGAGGAAAAGATTATTGTATCAGTTTATGGATACAGAAGCTGATGTTTCTTAAAATTATATTACCAACTCAAGAACTGTAGTTAATAAATACTAGAGACAGCCAGGTGTGGTGGTGCGTGTCTGTAATCCCAGGATTTGGGACTCAGAGGCAGGAGAATCACTGCAACTCTACCCTGGGCTACATACTAAATTCAAAGCTAGCCTGAACTACGTAGTGAGATTCTATCGAAACAAAACCAAACAAAACAAAACAAAAAGCACAACAAACAAAGAGCAAAATTATAGACCTAAGAGATAAACCAGATTACACTTTACTGCCTCTGATTTAGCAATATTCATTAAATAGTGATTAATAGTTTCACTGAGCCAGCTGGGAAGGAAGAAGGCACGGGAATGAGGGTCTATCATTTCCTTTTTGGACTCCCCACATTAGGATCTTTACAAGGAAGGAATGAATAAATGCATGAAGAATGATCCTAAGGCAGGGTTCAGTTGAACATAGTTGATAGGAACCCTATAGAAAAGTACAAAGTATTGCAAGAGTATAATAAATGTTTTGATTCAATTAATGCTCCTTGTCATTTGTTTCTTTTATAAAAGATCTGTTTGTAGTACATAATTTTTATATTTATTGTGCGGAAATTGGTACATGTACACAACACATCTTCATTCCTTTTTTAAAATCCCCTTTGCCTTCCATCCCTTCCCCTCTTTCCATCTCTTGTGCATGTTTGCTGTACATAATGTTTACATTCCTTGTGTGGAGTTGGTACATGCACATAACACATCTCAGTTACTTTTTCTGTTCCCTATTCCTCATCCTTATCACATCTCTCTCTGTACTTTGAGAAAGATCTCTCTCTCTGTACTTCCTACTACGGATAATAAGGTTGAAGAAGGGTAGTAGAAATAGGAGTAATGAAAATAGGCTATAGAGCAAAGTACTTAAATGCTGTTTGCTATAATAATTGTATCAGTTTATTTTATTAGTTTTATTTATCTCTACTAGCAAAAGAGAAAAGAAAAAGGAATTAAAAAAGAAGGGATGAAAAGAGGAGTGGAAAAGAAACCCATAATAAAATATCAAGTAGTTGTAAATTTATCAGAGCCCAAACCAAGGAAGAGCATTGGTTGATTTCCTGGATTTAAAACATGATGAATATTCAATGATAGGGAAATTTTGTGAACCTGAAACTATTTCCGTTTTTCTGAACAAATTCTAGAATTAATGCTAATGCAGAATTTTTGTTAATTCATCTTTCTGTAAGCTTCTCTACAACAAAATGTTTATAATTGCATAAACATTTCTGTGAGCAAAGATGTCTCATAAAAGTAATTTTAGTTTCATGACTGTTATCTTTGTTCACTAATCATAATCACTTTATTTAATTAAAGAGTGTTTTTCAATAGTTCAGGATAATAATTTATAAATATGTGTAATTTATAAATATGGAATTTATATTTATGTGTAAAATTTATAAATATGTATAATTCACGGAAACTACTGAAAAAGAGATAATTTCTTTATACTTCTCTAGTCTCAGATATACGAATATTCTGTGGCTTTTCTTACAGATAAAAAAGTAAAGCCTTGACCTTAACAGAAATATTCTCTCCATATTAAATCTTTTATAATCTTTTATCAGTTAAAACTTCTAATTTTTGAATGTTAGATATATTGTACTGTTTCGCTAAATGCTATTGTTTGCAGAGAGAAATAAAGCCAGTAATTGTAAAATTGTATCTTTTTAAATCTTACTAAAAGTTATAATTTAGCATAAAATTTACTTCTAAACAAGATATAATTTTGAAGTATGTAACTGTGATCATTATCATTTTCGTATAAGTGATGGGAGATAATCTCATTGAAAGTCACTTTGGCTTAAATAGCTACCATTCCTACTGATTCTGCCTGACAAATTTCTACTTTCAATAAACCCATAAATAAAGAAGTAATGCATTCTGCCTGTTTGCCTTGTTGACTAGTCTGTAGTATGGCAAAACTCCACAAATTTGCAGGTTCAAAATATGTCTAATAATCAAAGTGTTTTGAGCTATCAATCATAAGTAAATTTCAAATTAGATTAAGGTAAATTATCAGGATGAAAAATATTAGAGTAAAAAATTTAGGCTCTTATATTTTTAATTGAAACAGATTAACCACTAGTACTTTAAATATCTTCACACATAAATTAAAAATTCCAATTTGATGGTTCTCAAAAAAACATTTGGTACATTCATATATTTATTATGTGCCAAAATATTTACCATTCTTTAATGCATTTTACTCTCATAAAAAATCTACTGGGTAGTTTATTATTTGTTTTTAAGATGAGAGAATTGATGCTCAGAGAAACTAGTAGCTTATCCAAGTTCACACAGCTAATAAAGGATTAATTTCTAAGAAAACATTTGGGGACCCTTTTGTGCCAGCTCGTACTAAGCACTGGGATGTAGAAAGAATAAAAACAGAAGAGGAAATAAAATATAATCAGGAGTTTGCAATTTTAGATATGATAGCCTGGGAAATCTTTGCTGGAAGGGCAATCTGGATAAAGAAAGTATTGATGAAAAAGAACTAGCTGACGTGAAGGAAAACAACCAGGTATAGAGAACTCTTTTATAGGCAAACTACTTAATAGCAATCCGGTTTGTGTTGATAATCCAACAGAAAATACTAATAGCAACCATAGTGTTGGTGCTGATATTTTCTCTTTGCCGATTGGTTTGTCCAATGGGAGCCGCTGCATGAGAGAGAGAGAGAGAGAGAGAGAGAGAGAGAGAGAGAGAGAGAGAGAGAGAGAGAGAGAGACAGAGAGAGACAGAGAGAAAGAGAGAGACAGACAGAGAGAGAGAGAGAGAGAGAGAGACAGAGAGAGAGAGACAGAGAGAGAGACAGAGAGAGAGAGAAAGAAATAGGTGCTGATAGGTGCTGTTTTGTTTTGTTCCTTGCTTCCTTCCATTAGGCTGGCTGCCTCCTTGTTCCACAGATTGTAACTAGGTTAGATGTCTCCCTCCACGGGACTCTTTGTTTTCCTTAACTGCTCCCTTTTGCACCCTTTAGTCTTCAGGTGGCAAAGATATCCTTCCGCGTGCAACCCCTTTGTGCTGCAGAATCCATCATGACATCTCCAGACCTCTTCTGCTGCTTTGGAAAGAGTCTCTGTATTAAACTCTAACACTGATTGCTTAAGTTCAGCTGCCTTTCGTTTCCTTCTGAGAGCCAGCCGATGCAGTGGATGCTAGCTGCACAGCTCTCCATATCCTTTTTGTAATGGTTTTGAATTTGTTTGTCACAATAAACTGTTCCAGGGCAAGGAGCATATGTAAAAGTGTGTATTTGTTAAGTATCTTATGCTTTTAATATTACACTTTCTTCCTCTGCTTCAATTTTAAAAACTAACAGTTGACTGAAAAATCTATGTAATTTAAAAAAAGTTCTTAGAGTTGTTTGGGCAAAATCCCAAGATATTATGGATAGACATTGTTAAAGCAAGGAAGTACTCAAATAATTGGTCATTTGAAAAATACACAGTGTTTTACTTGCAGGGAACAGTTTTAGGAAATGCTAGGTAGTTGGAGATAATTTATTCCTGGAAAGTAAGACTCATGGAATTTTTCAAGTGAAGTATATGTTTTTTCCTCCCTTAAATGCCATTAAGAACTTTGAGGTTATTTCCCATATTTGAATAATTTCAGGGGAATCATAAATGATAAATGATGTATAAATCATAGAGCTTTTTAATTCAGAGATTATATATATGAGTGTGGATTGTAGAATAAATACTTGGGTTTGAACCCCTACTTTGTCACGTACTTGCTGAAGACTTTAGGCAGTTATTTATAGGTATGAACCTCTGTTTCTTCATTTAAACAATGAAGTTAACTTAGCTGAAAGGATTGTGATAAATTGTGATAAATAAGCTACTACATGATCAACAATTAAACAGTGCTTGACATACAAAAGGCAGGAAAAATAGTTTTCTTAAAGGATTTCTTAAGACTCAACATAAAAATGAAATAACAAAAAACTATACAATTAAAGAAGCTAGAGTGCTTTGCAGTAGCGTTTGAAAAAACTTTTCAAGGGCTGCCCAGTGTTAACAACTTATTTTCATTATAGTATTACTTAAATATGTATGACTATTAAGCTAGGTGTAAGCTACAAATGCATATGGTTTTTATAGGGAAATAAAACTATTATAGGTATATGAAACTATAAAACTAATAAAATATGGACATTAATTTAACATAATAGATGATGTTTTGTTGAAAGGCAATTGTCAATTGCCATGTGAATGCAGAGATATCTCAGTTGTCAAATGGCTCCAAGCTTGAACTTTCCACTACTAGAGTAGCAAAGTTTAAAAAATTCACTTAGTGTTCATAACTCTACTCCGTAGTCAAACCAGACTGACTTGAAAAAAGTTGTACAGGCTGAGAGTGGTTCATGTATTGCATCTTGACTTGAATATAAATAGTAATGCTTCAGACACAATACCACTCTTTCCTAGACAACATATAGTGTTTCTGTAAAATATCATAACCATGGCTCCAAAGAAAGTTAGTGACACCAGCAGTCAGCTAAGAGGAGAACCCTAATAGAGTTAAAGAAAAAAAATCATTGCAAAATTTGTTAAAGTCCTAGGAAAGCCAAGGATTTATCTCAGTGTTGTAAGTGCCTGTCTGGCAAGTGTAAGGTCTTGAGTTCGAACCCTGGTAAAAGTCCTAGGAAAATCAATTGATATGTTACTTTTGGCTCTTATGACCAATTATTTGGTTTTCTTTCTTTCTTTCTTTCTTTCTTTCTTTTTTTGCTTTTTTACAAAATTTTCTTTTAAAAAGAGTAAAACCAAACAAAATGAGACAGAATAAAGCCAATCAAAACAAAGCAATGTAAGTGATATAGGACTTCAACACCAGGTAATAGGAAATGAACAATGGCAACCAATTCTGGTTAACTTGTTATCTCCAAAATAGCTGCCCATTCCATCAGACATAGTTAAAAGGAAACAATATAAAACAGAATAAAACAAAATAATAAAAATGATATAGGACTTAAAACAAGAAAGTAGGAAATTAACAATAGCTGCCACCTTCCCTTTTTAGATGTTTCCTCCCCTTTCACTTTCACAATATCTAGTGTACATTTTGGATCCCACTAATTCCTTCAGTTTTTATGCTAGGGAGACAGCACAATGTTCACCCACATGAATCCAAACCATTTCACCCATGAGCATAATCTCAACTTGCATCCATTACCTACATGACTCTTGAGATTATATTTCTTTATAACTGAGTAGCTTTCCATTGTATAGAAATACCATATATTTCTTACACATTATTGGTAAATTACTCGTGTTTTTTTCTGGGTCTCCACCACGTGGAGCATTTTCTTCTTTTCTCCAACCTTCAGTCCATAAATTTCCTTTAGAGTCAAATGTGTTTCTTGACTACAGTGTATTGATGGATTGTGATGGATCCTGATCCATCTTTGCCTTTGTTTCTTTTTATTGGTGCATTGAGACTATCTACATTAATGGTTATGACTGACATGCTCTGGTTAATCTCTGTCCTGCTATCCTCCTGATGTTGGCCCCTCGCTTTTCCCTTCCATTCAGTTGCCTGCCCTGCTTGGCAGTTCCCATCTGGTGCTGTTTCTGGGACTGTGGTAATTTTTAATGTTTAATTTTTTTTTGAAACCAGGGATCAAACATACGACCTTGTGCTTATCATGTAGGTGCTTATACTGCTGAGCCAAATCCCCAAACCTGACTGTGGTGATTTTTATCTCTTTCTAGAATATCCTTCAGCACTCTTTGTAAGATTGGTTTAATGGTCATGAATTCCTTTAGTTGTTCTTTATTATGGAAGTGTCTTATTTCTTCATTAATTTTGAAGGGTAGTTTTTCAGGGTATGTCAATGTGTGTTGAAGCTGTTTTCTTTCAGGACTTTGAAATACTTCACTCCAAGCTCTTCTTGACTTGATGGTTTGTGTTGACAAATCTGCCATGATTCTTGATGGGTTTTCCTTTATAGGTGATCTGTTTCTTTCCTCTAACAGCCTTTAATATTCTGTTCTTATGCTAAATTTCTGGGATCTTGATTATTATATATCTAGGTGTAGATTTATTTTGTTTATGGCTATGTGGAGTTCTGTATGCCTCACTTATCTGTATGTCAGGTTCTATCCCATGCTTGGGAAGTTTTCTGCTATCACTTCAGTAAATAGTTTTTTATGTCACTTGTGTTGACCCCTGCTTATTTTTCTTTGTGTTGCCTTGCAGCTGTTGAAGTGTTAGTTGCTGGTTCTTTGTTATTTTTAAGAGATCTTTCCCTTTCATGATCACTAGCTGCAATTCTGTCTTCAAGGTCTGAAAGTCTATCTTTAGTTTCTTTCAATCAGTTTTGCCAGCTGCTGATAGCATTATTAATTTCCTGGATATCTCTTTGAATCTGTTCATGGATTTTAATTCTTTCCTGAATTTTTCATTTGAGGTTTCCATCATTTTCCTATGCTTCTCTTTTTCTAGTCTGTGTTCTTTAGATGTGCTCAGCAATTTTTCATTATATTTGTCACTTCTTCTATCTGAGATATTATTTGTGATCTGATTACTTTTACAGCTTCATAAAGTTGTTTTTTTTACTTCAGTTGCTATCCTTTCAGAAATTTCAGGTGTATGACTTCCAACTTATTCCGTGTCTGGGTCTTGTATTGTTTGGGCTGGAGGTATGAGATTAACTTTTGTGCCTTTGTCTTGACATTTTCCTGGGTTCCTCCAGATAAGCCAGTTGTGGAGTTCCTGGCACTTTTTGCAGTGGCTGCCCATATGCAGTGTAGGGGATTGGGCCAGGCACCTGGGTTTCTCTTGAACTAGGTTCCCAGGGAGGCAGTGGGGTGTTGGAGGAGCTTCTCTAGACATGTGTGGCAACACCCACACTCTCCAAATGGCAGCAGGCGTGAGGGTCTTGACTGGCTGTTTCTCTTAACTCATGCTGGTTGCTGTCCATGATGGCAGCTAAGCAGGCTTGCTTTCATTATTTCTTATGGAGAAAAATATGTTTAGTTTTCAAACTTTTCAGTGTTTAAACACAAATTTGGAACAAAATCAGTTTAACAATAGAGACATCACTGTAATATTATAGCATAGAATCCTTGAGTTTGATATGGCTATAATATATTTAACGATGACTCAATTTTACTACCTATTTAAAAAATTGACTGCATGGAAATCTTACAGTCACAATGATGTCATTTCATCTTCACATAGCATAGATTCATTACCCAGGACCATCTCTGCCACTTTCTCACTAAGCAATGACAATAGTCTTTATTGTCAGCAAAACCAAAAATATAGGTACAGACATGGGTTCCAAAATTGAGTGGCAGGATTCAATTACGAGATCAGTCAAATGAGCCACTATTTCTTCAAGTTGTATTATTTTAACATCAAATTTATGACATTTAAAATCCACAAAAAATACTCAGCTTTCTGGAAGAACTTCCAAAGATTAATTTGAGAAACAATGATTCATAGGTATTTCTCCTCAGTGACTACAGACAGCCTTTAAAATAATTTTTTAAAATGTTCTTATAATAGTATAGAGTCATAAAGATGTGATGGGGAAAATAAAGTACATCACTTTAAGAAAAATGTGTAAAATATGTTTTTTGGAATGAATATTGCTGACTGTAGACATTTACAGTTAATGTAATTTTCCAATTTATCATAAGACTTTATATCCATTAATAAAATATTGTAATAATCAAAAATGAGATGATAAATAGAAATATAAGGATAACATAATCACTGCAATTTTTAAGAATTAAAACATTTTTGTCAGTAAATAAGGCAAACTCAAATCTATTAAGTAAAATAAGTCTTTAGTATTATCTTTCAAACATTTAACAAAATATTAGTCTTGTTTTTACATTAGAATTACTGTAGATTTCATTTACAAGTGACAAAATTGAAAATAAAAATTTAATCAGAAAACTCATTTTTTAAAACTGATTTTATTTTATTTATTGTTTCTTTTTTTAAAAAAATTTTATTTAAGGAGAAAAAAGAAAAAAAACAGAAAAAGGGCACAAATTATACAGAATTTCAGAAAAAATAAACAGTAGGAAATCACTAGTTAATAGATTACATATTGTCATCTCAGAAATAGTTGTTCAATTTACAAAATTAACGCATACAGAGTGGACATTCAAACAGTGAGACTGCAAACAGTTCTGTTCAATGATCCAATAAAACTCAGTAATATGGTTACCTACCTTATAAACTAAAATTTACATGCAGTTATGTCCTTTAGAGCCCTTTCTTTTCCTCTCTTTTGTACAATGACAATTACACATTTTGGGTTTTATTACTCACACTGTTCTTATTACTATTTTTTGAAGAGAGTAAAACCAAATGTGACATAAGAGGACAGAGTCAGTCAAATCAAAAGGATGAACATAATACATAATGTAAAAACAAAATACAAGGTGATCAGCAATGGTTACCACAATGCCTCTTGCTATCTTAAAAAGAATTGCCTATATCATCAGTTATAATAAAACTGAAAAAAACAGTGAACAACCAAACCAATGACATTAGAGGACTTCAAAAGAAGATAATAGTCAACCAGAATGGGCGTCGTAATGAATCTTATTCTCTTCATAGTTGTTGCCTATACTTTTGAACTTGGTACTATTGAGCAAAACAAAATAGAGGGAAATCAGTCAAAACAAGATGGTGAGAGCAATACAGGGTTTCAAATCAAGTTAATAGGAAATCAAAGTGGGTTACTATAATATATCCTGCTATTTTAATTTATTTTTTCCCTAATTAAAAGGATAAAAATGAAAGAGTAAATAATAAAAAGAAGGATATTGAGATAAAAGAGGGCATAACAACAAAACAGCACAGGTCAAAACATAACCATTTAAGCAAAATAGTGTTTCACCACAAAATAATCCCAACATAAAAGTAGTTACCATAGTGTCTCTCTCCTTGAAATCTTTGAGTATAATTTCGTATACTGTAGCATCAAACATATCAAGACAATGTAAAACCGTTCAAGAGAATGACAGTATTACAGGGTATTTAGAATCAACTAACAGAAAATGAACAATGGTTTCTGTATAATCTCCTTGTCTATAAAAGTTTTTGTTTATATTATCACATACAATAAAATCCAATAAGATACAACATGTTAAGACCAATGGAGACAGAAGAACGAAACCTTGATGGGACTTCAAAACAAGATGATATTAAATCACTACTACCTATTATGATGTTTTGTTTTCTCCAAAATAGCTGTTCCTACTATCCAACCTTCTCTGCCTCATTTCTGTTGAGCTCTTTTTCTGTCATTAGTTGTCAATTTGTCTTCTTCATTTCACTTTCTGCTCCATTCATTGTGGCCTCTCTGCCACTGTTTCTGGAATCTTGGTATTTTCCTTTTTTAGAATATCCTGCAGTATTCTCTGTAGAGTTGAATTGGTGGTTGCAAATTCCTCTAGTTCCTCTTTATCCTGGAAGCACCTTGTTTTTCCATCAATTTCGAGGGACAGTTGTACAGGATATATCAATCTTGGCTGGAGATTATTATCTTTCAAAGCTTGAATTATTTCCCCCCATGTTCTTTGTGATTTGATGGTTTGTGCCGAGATGTCTGCTGTAATTCTGATGAGTGTTCCCTTGTAAGTGATCTGTTTCTTGTCTCTGACAGCTTTTAATATTCTGTTCTTATATTGTATTTCTGGAATTATGATTATTATATGCCTAGGTGTAGCTCTGTGTGGGTGGCTGGGGTCCTGTATGCCTCATACATCTGAGTATCTTTACCTTTTGCTAAATTAGGGAAATTCTCCTGGATTATTTCTCTCAATAGCTTTTGTAGTTCATTTGTTTGTGTCCCTACTTCTTCTTTTATGTTCTTAATTCTTAAGTTACAGATCCTCTTGTCATCTTCTAGCCTTTGTATTATTGCTGTTTGTTTTCTTGTTATTTTTAAGAAAATTTTCATTTCACACTCCCATCTTACAAATCTGTCCTCCAGTTCAATAATATATCCTTAGTTTCTTTCAAGCTGTTATGCTAGCTTTTGATAGAGTTTTTAGTTTCCTAGTAATCTCTGTGAACCTGCTTCATGCAGTCTATGTTTTTTCTATTTTCTCCATCAAACAATTCTCCCTTTTTTTCTGTTCTTCCATTCCACCATCTGTTTTTTCTTGGGTGGTGCTTAGCATTTCTCTAACTATTCTACTTATTTCTTGCTTTATTTCATTAAATACTTCATTTTTGAACTCATCTATGTGGCTCCGGAGATACCATTTTATATCTATAGGTGCTGTGTCTGATATTACCTGTTTTTTGTCTTCATTTTCCCTTGAGTTTACCTTTCCTGGATCAGTGTTCTCAGGATTGGGGACTGAGGACCCTTTCTTATTGCTCCCTCTTCCCATACTTTTTGTTCCTTTCATACAAGTGTATATAGGAAGCCCAGTTTTTTTTTTTTTTCTCTTTGTCTGTTATAGTTTGTTTGAATCTGCCGGCTAGGTGTTCCCGCCCATTGCAGTGTACTAGGGAGACACAGACCTGGGTAGCCTCTGCTGGGCCCACCCTCCAGGTCAACCTACTGAAGGCTTCACTGCTAGGATGCACCGCCAGGTGCTGGGACCTGTTTTGGGCTAGCCTACTGGATCTTAGTCCATGGCATCACCAGACCAAGCGCTCCCCACCAATCCCGCTTCAGAGGGGAATATGTGACTAAAGTCACTGCAGCATCCTGTTCTGGCTAGTCTGCCTGGTCCCAGAATGTCCTCTGTTGGAGCCTCCTAGTCTATGAAAGGGTCCCCGTTCCTCTCATTTACCACAGGTCAATGCAGGGCTTCCCATCAGTCCTGCTCTCAACTCCGTTTGGTTCTCTGATTCCCGCTCTCAGAGCTTTTGTATGCTGTCTCTCCCTGCTGTGCTGATTGGGACACTGTTGGGAGCCGCGGCCTAGCCCGGTCGCCTTACTTGGCGGACGTGAGGCCTGTAAGAAAGAGCAAAGCCTGAGCTAGATTACCCCTCCCATCGAGTGAGCCAAGTTGGCGCCTGCTTCCTGCCCCCTGATTGCCCTGGCGACTTAAACAACCCGCTCTGTAAGATAGTCTGCCTAGCAACAACTGATGTTAGCCAATCAGCCCGCATCGCGCGCTTTGAACTGATTGGCCACTGTTACCCTATAAAAGTGAGTGCCTCTCCCGCCACGAGAGAGAAGCACAGAGAGAGATAGAGGAAGTCCACCGGTGAGAAAGGACTGGTGGCAGAGCAGAGGCCTCACGCGGCCCACGCGGAGACAAATAAAGACAAGGTTGCACACCGTCAGAATTTGTTGTGTGTTTTTCCTGCCGGCCGGGAGCGACACCGACAGGACACAGCAGAGGCAGCAGGAAATTCAAATTGTGGCTTCCAGAGGTGCAGGTTCCAGCTTCCATGCTGAGATTTTATCTGTTCCTGTTATAGCATTGGGATTGCATTTCCAGTTGGTTTCTCTCAGCTTAGTTTGTTCTTGGGTTGACAGGGTATATCTCCCCTTGCTTAGGACTCCTCATATCGCATCATTCCTGGATTCTAAGCTGGCAATCTCAGAGAGCCTCCATGGCTGTTGTTATCTGTCCACCACGTTCTCCTGGAAGTCTTAAAACTGATTTTAAAATGTATATTGGTTGGCATAGTGCTTGCTTGGCAAGCGTAAGGTTCTGAGTTCCAGGATCAAAAAAAGAAAAAAAGTATATTACTAGGTGGACAATACCATTAAAAGAAATGTTTATAACAGTTTTAATTAAAATTGATCATACAAGAAAAAAATATCAACTTCAATATCAATAGTATTATCAATAGCTCCACAGCAGCTACTAATGTTAGTTAAATTGTTGCCAGATGACTAGAACTAAGTTAACTGCTTTATCTGCCTTGTCTTCTTTAATCTTGTGATTAGGCTTGTGATTAGGTACTATGATTATTCTTGTTTTGCAAAGAAATAAGTGGAGTAGCTTTCTGAGAGCACATGGCCAATAAATAAATGAGATGAAAATTGAACCTAGAAAATCTGACTTCTTAGCTTATTTTTGTAACTATAGGCTGAGTAGCTTCCTAAAATAATTAATTGGTAATTAATATGGACAAGTAAAACGATTTTTTCTCCCTTGTTATTAGTTGTTAATCCCCTTCTCACTGAGTATCTTACATGGTTTGTTACTTATAATAAAGCCTCCATACATAAATATTTAGATGCCACTTTGGGGAAGGAAAACAAGAAGCCAAGAAGCAAGCCATCTCTGGGAGTCAGTGCCATGCATGAGCCACTGTAAGGAGAAGTAGACACCAGCCCCTCCTGGGATGTGGGCTAGGAGACAAGAAAAGCTGAGCCTCTACCCCCACACCCTGTAACCAACTGGCTGATCTGAAGAAACACAGGCTGTGATGATGGCTATTTAGGTAATATACTCTTTAATGCTTATAGGGCTTAGTGTTTTCACTGATTTTGTAGGCCTAAAGCTGGCAGTCTAATTATCTATTCAGAAAATAATAATACACAGTGTAGCATCCGTGGGGGGTCTCCTTGTACAGGTAGTAGCCATTGTTAATTTCCTATTATCTTATTTTGAAGTCCTGTATCATTTTTATTGCTTTGTTGGGTTGGGTTTTAGTCTGTTTTGTCTTGTTTAATTTTACTATATTCAATGGCTTGGGCAGCTATTTGAAAGGTAACAAGATATATTATGGTAGCCATTTTGGATTTATGATTATTTTTATTACATTCATTGTTTTGTTTTTATTGGTTCTAGTCTGTTCTGTTTTGTTTGATGTTTGCTATTTCTGAAAATATGGACAGCTATTTTGAAGACCACAAGAGGCATTGTGGTAACCATTGTTGATTTTCTGTTATCTTGTTTTGAAGTCCTGTATGACTTGCACTGTTTTGTTTTGATTGGCTTTATTCTGTTTTATTTTGCTTAGTTTTATTCTCTTTAAAATTAAAATAAAAATAAATATTTAGATTGAATTACTGAAAATGTCATTGGTAATTAAATATGTAAAATGACATTCATTTTTCCCATGTGTGAACTTTATAGTGATTAAGAATACTAAATATAAAATTACATATATTTAAGGGATGCATGTTTGCTACATGTATGCACTGAATAATATTTAAGTGAGGGTAAACATATTGATTTTCTTAAACATTTTTTTGTTTCCTCATGGTGAAAACTCAAATTCTTTCCTTAAGGGCCTTTTGAAATTTATAGTACTCAACTGTTTTTCACAGTTATAATATGTTAACAGCATCACAGAATTTCTTGCTTGATCTAAGTGTAATTTTTCCTTCTCCTTATCCCCACTCTACTACTGTTTCTGGTCTCTGACACCTCTATTCTACATTTTACTTTTTAGTTTTATGAGATTAGATTTGTTGTTACTTTATTTGTTGTTATTTTAGATTTTTTTTTAGATTCCACAATTGAGTGAGATATGTGATACTTTTCTTTCTGTGCATGACATAATTCACTTAACATGATGATCTTTGGTTCTGTTCATATTTTTTGCAAATGGTAAAATTTCATTAATGGCTGGATAGTATTCCATTGTGGATATATATCATGTTTTCTTTTTAAGTTGATAGATGCTTAAATTGTTTCTATTTCTTGATTATTTTAATAGTGCTGCAGTGAACATGGGATACATATCTACCTTCAACATACTGATTTCATTTCCTTTGGGTATACACCCAGTGTTGAGATTGTTGGATCATATGATAGCTATATTTTTATTTTTTCAGGAATTTCCATAGTATTTGTACTAATTTACACTTAATAGTGTGTAAGAGTTTCCTTTTCTCCACATCTTGACCAGTAGTTGAGATTTTTTGCTGTTAGCCATTGTAACTGGAATAAGGTGATATCTCACTGTGGCTTTGATCTGCATCTCCCAATTGCATAGTGATGTCAAATTTTTGTTTATGTCCCTGTTGTCTATTTGTATGTCTTTCTTTGACAAATGATGATTTAGCTCTATTGTCCATTTTTAATAGGGTGATTTGATTTTTTGCTATTGAAGTTTTGGAGATCCTTCTATATTCAAATCTATTTCCGAGTAAAAGAAACTACATAAATTTGCCCAAACAAAATTACACAGAATTAAAATGAGTTAATTATTCTGTCACAAACTCAGTCTAATATTTTACATTTAAAAAACTAGCTTTACGATGGAGTATGACTCACCATAAAGAAAGAGAGTCTTCAGTCATTTGTAGGAAAATGGATGCACCTTGAGACCTTAATCTTAGGTGACATAAATCAGACACATAAGCTAAAAGATCACCTGCTTCTCTTATATGAGAACCCCAAAGGATAAATACAGAGCCTTACACAGATGATCTTTCTCAAAATGGCAAAGTGATCAAGAGATCAGGAGATCAAGAGATCACAAGAGGGAGGGCTCTTGTGACTCCTCACAGTAACTCTCACCCTGTCTTCTAGACTGAGAATGTGCTTCTGTTTTTGCTTTTATCCTTGTCTCTGTTTGTTTGACCCAAGTTCACTCTACAGAGCCTGTTTCTCCCTTATATCTTCACCTTTAATTTTTCAAATAAACATTTGACACTGCTAAAATAAAATGGAGGAAGTTGGGAGAAAGGACAGTGAAAGGGTGTTTGTGTTATGTTTTACTGATGCCACCCAAGGTATATAAACATCATGCAGGGAAAACTTACTAAAAAGAAGAAGGGATCAAGATTTGGCTGGAGAAGGGAGGGAGGGAGGGAAAAGAGAATGAAAACAAGGAATTAAAGTGTATTATGCACATGTATCTACTCCCCACAAGAAGTGTAAACATTGTGTACTGCAAAGATGTGCCAAAAATTAAAATAAATTGAGTCTAAATACTCAATATCACAAAAAAATTTAACTTTGAACCTTGAACTGTCAGCTGTGCAGTGAATTCTTCCTTTGCCTGAACTTGCCGCTTGATTAAGACATTAACCAGTAGCATTGCAATGCTGGATGCCAAGAACAAACGTGGAATGCATATATTTCACGTAGTCTGGCAAAGAAGAATTCTCTAGACCAACCAAACAACTAAATAAGGTTGCATTGAAGGCATGGAATATAATATATTAACAAAGTAATTTTGAATCATCTTGCAATGAGGAGTTGAAATAAATACATGAAATATCATATCCATTTTCTGATAGTGCATATATTTTTTAAAGAAATGGAATAAAAAGAAAAAAGAGAACTCAAACATTAGTATTCTTAGGTTTTTAATTTAAATTTTATTTTATTTTATTTTTTAACCTGAATAGATGTGCTAAGTTTTGAAGGTCAGGAGATGGAAAGTAGAAAAGACATGAACTTCATATTAAAAACTTTACATAATTTTTCTGTTAATAAAAGTAACTTGTGATCCTTGTAACAAGAAGTAGAGAAACATTTTTATTGACATAAATTTGTACCATTTACAGGGTCCAGCATGAATATATTTATTAAAGTCAACGTAATTGAATTACCATCTTTTGTTTATCACTGCTGTGTTGGGAAAACTTTGAACTTCTCTTTTCTGGGTCTCAACAGAATGTGTGTTATTTTGAGCTATTGTCATCTGATTGTGATGTAGAACACTAGAATTTACTCCTCTGATGCAACTGCAATTTGGTATCCATCATTACACAATCATTCCCTATTTCCTCCTACTTTCTCAATCCCTAGTGACCACTATTCTCTTTGCTTCTATGAAATAAACTTTTTATTCGGCTTCTACATGAGTAAGAATATGTGATATTTATCTTTCTGTGGTTGGTTTATTTCACATAACATGATGATGTCCAGGTCTACTATCCATGTTGATGGAAATAACAGGATTTTATTCTTACTGTGGCTTAATAACATTGTATTGTATATATTTACAATGCTTTATTTATCTACCGACAGGCAGACACCTAGTTAACTCTATGTGTTGGCTCTTGTGAGTAATTTTATAATGAATATGAGAGTGTAGATAGTTCTTTGGTGTATTTATGCTCCCTTTAGATATATACCTAGAAGTAGGATATTTAGGACATATGTTAGTTCTATTTTTAAATTTCTAAAATAATTTTCCATAATGTTTATACTAATTTACATTCTCACCAACATTGCTTATGTTTCTTTTTCTCTGAGTAGTAATTAGTGTTTATTTTTTGTCATTTGGTTCTGACGCATTTCAATGAAAGTAAGATATTTCATGGGGTTTTGTTTTGTATTCATTGACTAGTAATGTTGAGATTTTTTTTATATACTTGAGGGTTGTTTGTATACCTTATTTTGAGAAATATATGTTCAGATTACTTCCTGTTTTAAAATTGGACTAATTTTTAAGCTGTTGAGTTTTTTGTCTATTCCAGATATTAACCCCTTGTTGTGTGATTAGTTTCCAAATATTCTTTCATTTCACAGGTTGTCTTTCATTCTGGCAATTGTTTCCTTCCCCATGCAGAAACTTCTTTTAAATATCCCAATTTTCTATTTTTGCTTTGTATTTTTGGGTCTTATCCAATAAGCAATTGCCTATACTGAAGTATTGAAGTGTTTTTCTTATGTTTTCATCTAGTTTCATTTGTACTACATTTTAGTCTTTGATCCTTTTTGAGCTGATTTTTGTGTATGAAAAGACTGAGAGACAGACACAGAGACACAGAGAGACACAACGACAGAAACAGAAAGAGAGAGAGAGAGAGACAAAGAGAGACAGAGAGAGACAGAGAGAGACAGAGAGAGACAGAGAGAGACAGAGACAGAGACAGAGACAGAGACAGAGAAAGATCTAGTTTTATTCTACTGTGTTAGTTAGCTTTTTCCCTGCCAGAGAATAATCCCCAATGTCCATAACTCAAGAGAGAAGTTTAATTTGGCTAACAGCTTCAAGGAATTCAGTCCATGGTAGGCTAGTTCCAAGCTTGAGCTATGACAATGATATTGTTATAGATTTTTAAAAATAGAAACTTTTTGTTTTTCTCTCATTTTGAATTTTTTATTGGTACACTTTTGTGGGAAATAATGGGATTATATTCTTTACAGGGATTTGGTACATGTACATAACACATTTTAATTCTTCAAAAATTACTTTCCCTTCTGTCCCTCTTCCCTCACTGGGTATCTTGGTCCTTTTCCTATTTGCCAAATATCTATCTCCCTGTTACTTATTGTCTATCTTTTATTTTGTTCTTTATATTTTGGGTTTATCATACAAGCTTGAGTGTCTGAATTTTTTCACTCAACATTATGGTGTCAAGATGTATCCATTTTACTACAAATGAATCAAGTTTATCCTTCTCTATGGCAGAGTAGTATTCCATTGTGTATACATACCACATTTTCTTTACCCATTCGTCTGTTGATGGACATACAGTCTGCTTCCAAGATTTAGCTGTTATGATTTGTGTTACTATAAACATGGCTATTTATACATGTAATATGATACCTCTAGTTTTGTCAAGAAAAGGTCATTCTTGAAGACCTAAAGAATGCAGTGATTATGGTGGCTATCATGTTTTCATTTCAGTCATGATTTGGGGCCTTGAAAAACTGGATAGACCCTGGAAGCTTATTGTGAGTTACTGCAAACCAAACTAACAAATAGCTTCAGTTATTTTTGCTGTGCTGGGTGCACTGTCTCAGTAGGAACTCAGGCACATGGTGTCTAGCCATGCATCTGATTACTCATTTATAAATTGGAAAGAATTTGAAATAAAGTGCCAGCTTTGAAGAGTAACTGTGAATATAATTAATATGTGAAAAGTACTTAATAACTGTGGAACACCTTTGTGTTATATTAAGTATTAATTGTTATTTTTTATTTCATAGGTGCAGGGGTCAGCACACACCATCGTATTGTCCCTCCATAAAAAACAATAAAAATATAATATATGTATTCTTCACATGTCTTGATATTTATTCTTGTGGAAAAGAGAAACAATATGCAAGTAAATGAATACATTAACTTTTTTGTTTACTTCTTTGTGCTGTGTTCCTCCCATTAGAATATGAGCTTCATGTGGGTTATGGACTCAATTCCAACATCTAAGTTTATGGCCATCACATATAATTGCGAGAGCTTAGAGCATATATATTGGATAAACACACACACACACACACACACACACACACACACACATTCATTCATTCATTCAAGGTTCCATTTTCTTACTTGTAAAAGGAAGATGAAAATACAATCATTTTTATAAAACAGTAAGGATTAAATAAATTGATCTATGCAAGTTGTTTGGATAGCACTTGCATCAGAGAAATTTTAGTTATTAAAACTGGTCTTCTACAGGGAATTTTAGAAATTTTATTTTAAGAAGGTGATTACTTGCTTGATTAATAAGTAAGATCACCTGCATTCAAATCCAATTCTATTTCTTATGGGCTATTATTTTAGAAAGTCACTTTCTCTGTATTAGGTTTTTAATAGGATAAATTCCACTGATTAAAATGAGATTATCTATATAAATCACTAAACAGTATTTGAAAATTGTAAGTGCTGAATTATAAGCGCTAAATGATAGGAGTAAGAAATATGAATTTACTAATTAGTCATGATTGAAAATTTACATAACATTCTCACTTTTCCAAACCAATTATCTAACATAATGTGTGATTAGAATTCAAGCAGCAAAATTACTTCATTTTTTTCAGCAAGTTTTATGGACTTACCTCATGTAACAAAATGTTAAGCATTAAAAAATGAAGTCTCTGACTAAAAGGATTTGTTATTTAATGTGGGAAGTGAATCACCCACAAATCAGAGAATATTTGTAAAAATTTCAGTACCTGAATGTCATGTGATGCAACCTGAGCCACTGAGAACTGATATTAATTTATTTGTAATAAAAATACACATAACAAAGAGCAGAGTAACAACAGAGAATAATGCCATATATAATAATGAACTAATTAAGAGGTAGAGATCAGTTTAAAATGAGAGCAACATGAGTTTAAATTACAGTTGATTCTTGTCATTCTCAGTAGTTATGTTCTAGAAAGTTTCCCCTGCACCGAATTAGGGGATACTGAAGCTTATTTCCGCAACAATTAAGCACCATTCCCAGAGGAAATACATTTTAATTTCCTGTGATCCTTTAGTTACGTTCATTACTGATTAATACGTAACTGTGTTAATATGTGTTTCTGTTTAAAAATACCTTATTTAACATAACATTGATTCACTTACATCAAGCTCTTGGCCAACAGTACTATAACACATATTTAAAAGATACTTATTGAACACAAGTATTTTCCTAGTGAAGCCCATCATTCTGATGCTTAGAATCACTAGATAGCACTTGGGGACCATAGTGCACAAGAAATGCAAAAACGTGATATTACGTGAATGATGAAGAAAACACTTTTGTATGATGAGAGCTAAAGATAAGACCGTGTTTTCATCTTCTACTTCAATTTGGAATATACCATTTTGTACATTTCTATGAATGATCTCAAAAGCGTACTGAGTATTGGTTTGAGGGTTATAGATAAATTTTAACCTGTAGGTGAACTTGCACATATCAAATTCATGAGTAACAATGAGTGACTATGTTGTAAGTTTGGGTGGCTTCCTAGAATAGGTGACCTTTGAGACTGGCCTTAAAGAATGAAGAAATAAAGGTGGTAGTGATATGTAGGAAAGATGTTACCACCTTAATGGGTTTTTGTCTCATTCCATTCTTCCGATTCTGTACAGTTCCTGGGCTTACTCTACTATGCCACAGTCTTCCAGCCTGAACTTACTGCTTATTAAAGAAACATTTTAAGAATTACATAATTTATAGAATAATTTATTGGTAAGCTTTTCACTATATCTAAGGCAAGCTTGCTTTGTCTGTGAATCAAGACAGTCTGGAGATTTCATACTTAGAAACACACATACGTGAAAAGAGAAGGGTAAAATCTGCAACTTAGAATCAAATTAAATTTAGAATCAAAGCAGCTTATTAGTATTATTTTGCTATCATAAATCTCCATTAAGCAAAAATACAAAATTTGGGGGAATTACCAAGGGAAGCCTTAATAGTCTTCATCCTTCAAGTTAGATGTTGGTTTTGATTTTGTTTGTTAAGTGGGAAGAAATGATTTCCCCTTAATCCATAATTCAAACATTACTTTTTAAAAGTGATAAAAATAGCAAGTAGGTATTAGTCAAAGATTTGTTTTTTCAACATTTGGCTAAAAACCAAACTAAAACATCCATGTGTTCCAATAAACCCAGTGTTTCTCATAGGTTGCTATTTCTGATCTCTGTTGCTATGGAAATGACTTTACATCAGCAGAAAGGGGATGAGGTACTGAGTGATTTATACCCACTGTTTGATATTTTAAGTGATTCACCACTGTTCTTTTCCTTTTCTGTAGAAAGTATATAAGGATCGTTTTCTTGTAGGGCTTTTGGATCTTCAGATAAAGAAGTTCAAGAATTACAGCTCTTAAGGGATAAAACCACAGCTAGTGACTCCCTGATAAGACATGAAGGGTATAAACTACAATGATCATAAGACAGCAAGCCTAAAAGGCATTATCTTTGACTTTTCTACTTAAAAGTTTTAACAGACATGAGAGATTTATGAAGAATTTATAGTAGACCCTGCAATAGCAGGTGGGAGGTAGAAAGGAATTTTAAAATTATTATTAAATTAAATAGTTAAGAAATAATCCTTATATAGGATAATTCCTTCTATGATAAACCCAAGAACCCTGATAGATCATTATATTCGTAATTTTTCTGTAGTTGAGAGAAAATAGCTGATACTCAGAATTTAAAGACAGAAAGGTTTATTTTGATTCATGGTTTAGTTCAAAGTCAGGTGACGCTAAGGCAGAAATAGCATGATGGATGAATATAGCAGAAGAAAGTCACTCAGACGATGGCAACCAGGAAGCAGCAGAAGAGAGGAAGAAGAGAGGATCCAGAGCCCTTCTGCATCATGCCCCAGGTGACCTCACCACCAATTAGGTGCCACCTCCTAACAGAACTATTGAACTAGTCAACGAATGAATCCACTGATGAAAAGAGTATCCCATAATCCAATCATCTTTCTAACATATGAGACTTTAGGGAGACAGTTTACATCTAAATCATAACATCTGCCCTGACCTCCAAAATTTATGTCAATCTCACTACATAAAATGAATTTACTCATCTCGGAGGGAGTCACTGGTCTTAATAGTTCAAGCATTGCCAAAATGTCCAAGTCTACCAGTCTCCTCTGAGTTTAAAGACAAACTCTTAGCTGTGAGTTCCTGTAAGAAAAAAGTTAAATACTTCCAACATGCATTGGTACAAATAAATTCCAAAATAAAGGAACACAGGTATAGAAAGGAATCAATCAGACCAAAGCAAGCCTGAAACCCAGAAGTACAAGTATTAAATTTTGTAGTTTCATGTCCAGTACTCAGGGAAGGGTGTAGTTCAAAGGGCCATGGAAGCTCCAACCTTCTGATCGTGCTGGTTGCCTATTAGGTGTCCACCCTAAAGCCTCATGCACTCATAGGTGTGGCTTTTGGAAGGTGATTGAATCATGAGTGCATGATATTTATCAGTGGATTGGTTCACTGGTAAGTTTATAGCTAAATATGATTTGGGAGGTGACACCTGGTTGAAGGATGTGAGTCACTGAGGGTGTGGCCTGGAAGGGTATATCTCCTTACCTCTTTGTTCTGTCTCTCTTTGCTTCTTGCTGGTTATGTCCTAAGCTTTTTCTCCTCTTCCATGTCGCTTTGTCATGTTGCCCTGCCTTGGAGTCAGCTGACTATGGACTGAAACCTCTACAAGATGGGCCAAAATAAACCTTTCTTTGTTTAAATTGTGAGTTTCAGATACTGTGTCTCAAGGATGAGAAAATAAGTAATGACCTTCCTCTTGGGCAGGTTCTTCTGCTTGGTGCCTGTGGTTTCCTTCAGCAAATGTCCCACATTCCTGGCATCTTCAATTTCCTCAGGCCTTCATGGTACCTTTGGTCTTACCTTTCAACAGCTTCAAGTATCATCCTTTCAGGTGTAGCTGGTAAGGATTGTGACTCTGTCACACACTTTTTCCTGACCTTCTAGGCTTTCTGAAATCTGGGCTCAAGTGCCTACGGTCCCATAATTTTTGTATTGACCATGCCTGGAAAACTAACACCACATAGGTGATATCAAGTTCCACTACCAGTTTGAGCAGTAGCCTGACCTCTTTGGATCATGGTGGCAGCAGCTTCTGAGTACCTAGATGGCTAACCTAGGGGAAACATTTCTGTCTGTGGCTCTGAATGAGTAAGATACACTGGGAATCTTCTCAAAGTAAAATATTTCAAAAAAGTTACCTTAGTTACTTTCTCATTGCTGAGACACAGTACTCAACACACACAACTTCAAGGAGGAAAGGCTTATTTTGGCTCAAAATTTGTGGAGATTTCAGCCCATAGTTAGCTAGCTCCAAGCAAGGGTGGCAGTGAACTAATCCACTGATGAATACCATGCACCCATGATCCAGTCACCTCTCTCCCCAAATCCCCATCTATGAGTGCTTGAGGATTTTGGGGAACATCTAGATATAAATCATAGCAGTTTACCCTTGTATGACTTAGGGCCTGCAATAGTCTGGAAATTCTTTTTTTTTAATTTTTACTTTTTTATTTTAAAGATAATAAAACAAAAGAGAACAGAACAAGGAAAATCAGAACAGAGCAATGCAAGCAATACAGCACTTCACAACCAGAAACTGAACATCAACAATAGCTACCATAATGTCTCTTTTCTTTGAAATAGTTGAGCACAACTTCACACACAATAATATCAAACATAACAGTATAGTATAAAACATTCTTTCAAAAGAATGAAAGCATTGCAGGACTTCAAAACCAAATAACAGGAAATAAATAATGGCTACTATAATATCTCATTTTCCTCAAAAAATTGTCTATACCATCACACATAATAAAATCAAATGAAACACAACAGGATAGAAACGACCCAAACAGAAGAACAAAAGCATGGTAGGACTTCAAAACAAGATGATAGTAAATCAGCAATGGCTGCTATAATGTCTTGTTTTCTTCAAAATTGCTGCTCATACCATCACACATAATACAATAAACAAAACAGAATAAAACCAATCAAACCAATGAGTGAAAGCATTATGACTTCAAAGCAATATAAAAGGAAACCATAATTACCATAGTATATCCCATTTAATTCAAAATAGTGCCCCTACCATCTGACAGCATAAAAATCTAATAAAACAAGACAAAACAAAGCCAAGCCTAACAAAATTGCATAAACAATGAAAGAGGTCAAGATAAGACAGTAAGAAATTGACAGTAGTTTCCACCTTTCACTCCCAGATATTTCCTTCCCTTTGCTCTTACATTATTTTGCTTTTGTTTTTTTTTTTTTTTTTAATTTTTTTTTTAAATTTTATTTAAGGAGAAAAGAAAAAAAAAAGCAGGGAAAGGGTACAAGTTATACAGATTTACAGAAAAATAATGAACAGTAGGAAATCACTAGTTAATGGATTACATATTGTCATCTTAGAAATAATTGTTCAAGTCACAAAATTAGAGCTTGTAAAGTGGACATTCCATCAATGATACTGCAAACAGTTCTGTTCATTGATCCAATAAAACTCTGTAATATCATTTTCTATCTTATACACTTAAATATACATGCAGTTATATAGTTTGGAGCACTTTCTTTTCTTCTCTTTTGTACCATGACTATTACACATTTTGGGTTTCATTGCTCCCACGGTTCTTATTGCTTTTTTGGAAGAGAGTAAAACCAAATGTGACATAACAGAACAGAATCGGTCAAGTCAAAAGGGTGGACATAATAGATAATGTAAAAACATAATACAAGGTGATCAACAATGGTTACCATAATGCCTCCCGCTATCTCTAATAGAATTGCCTATATCATTAGTTATAATACAATTGAACAAAACAGTAAAGAACAAAACCGACAAAACCAAAACATTGGAGACATTGTATTTAGCTCAGCGGCATAAGCACCTGCCTTGCAAGCAGGCGGTCGTGAGTTCGATCCCTGGTACCGATAAAAATGAAAAAAAAGACAAAAAAACATTATTTTGCTTTTGGATCCCATTAACTTCTTTTGTTTCTTGTGCTACGGTTCACGTGTATGAGTTCAAACTTTTTGGCCATGAACATGATCTCCACTTGTGTCCATTTATCTACAGGAGCCTGGAGATTGCTCTACTTTACAACTGGGTAGCTTTCCACTGCATGAGAATGCCATATCTTTCTTATCCATTCTGCAGTTGATGGGAAAGTTACTCTTTTTTCTTTTTCTTTTTCTTCTTTCTTTCTTTGTTTCTTTGTTTCTTTCTTTCTTTTCCTTCCTTCCTTTCTTTCTTTTTCTTCCTTCCTTCCTTCCTTCCTTCCTTCCTTCCTTCCTTCCTTTCTCTCTCTCTCTCTCTCTCTCTTTCTTTCTTTCTTTCTTTCTTTCTTTCTTTCTTTCTTTCTTTCTTTCTTTCTTTCTTTCTTTCTGTCTCCTGACACATTAAACAATTGCTTTCTCTCCTTTGCTTTTCAGTCTATGCATTTCCTTTCCAGTTAAATGTGTTTCTTGTGTACAGTGTATTGATGGATCTTGTTTCTTGATCCACTCTCCCTGTGCTTCTTTTTATTGGTGACCTGAGGCCATCTACATGAATGGTTACGATGGCTTACATTGGTTTGTCTCTGCCCTGCTATCCTCCTGTTGCTGGCCTTCCACTTTTCCCCTTCATTTAATTGTCTGTCTTGTTTGGTGATCCTCCTCTGCTGCTGTTCCTGGAACCACTGTCAGCTTTATCTCTCTCTAGTATATCCTTTAGCACTCTCTGTAGGGTTGGTTGGTAGTCATGAATTCCTTCAGTTGTTCTTTATGTTGGAAGTATCTTATGGTCCCATCAATTTTGAAAGATCGTTTTGCAGGGTAGATCAATCTGTGTTGGAAGTTGTTTTCTTTCAGGATTTGAAACACTTCACTCCAAACTCTTCTTGACTTGATGGTTTGTGTTGATAAGTCTGCTGTGATTCTGATTGGTTTTCCTTTATAGATGATCTGTTTCTTTTCCCTAACAGCTTTTAATATTCTATTCTTGTGCTGAATTTTTGGAATCTTGATTATTATAAGTCTGGGTGTAGAGTTACTTTGGTTATGGCTAGTTGGAGTCCTATATGCCTCACTTACCTGCATGCCAGATCCATTTCCCAAGTTTGGGAAGTTTTCTTCTATTACTTCTGTGATTATCCTTTTAATCTCATTTGTGTTGACCCCCGCTTCTTCACTTACACCTATCACTATTAACTTATGCTTCATTGCATCATCTTGCAGCCATTGAATTGTTATTTCCTGATTCTGTGTTTATTTATTTTTTTTTAAGAGATCTTTCCTTTCACGATCACTAGCTGCAATCCTATCTTCAAGGTTTGAAAATCTATCTTCATTCTCTTTGAAGCTGTTTTGCCAGCTTTTGATTGAATTTTTAAATTCCTGTATCTCTCTTTGAATCTGTTTCATGCATTGTAATTCCTTTCTACATTCATTCCAGGTTTCCATCATTTTTCTGTGCTCCTCTTTTTTGTTTTTGTCTTTTTTAGATCTGCTGAACAATTCTTTCATTATGTTTGTGATTTTTTCTTTTATCTGAGACATTCTTTCTGATTTGATTGCTTTTATAATCTCATGGAGTTGTTTCCTTAATTCAGTTGCTATCCTCCCAGAGAATTCAGGTGTGTGACTTCTGTTTGCTTCCATGACTGTATCTCTCAGACTTATTCTGTGTGTGCTAGAGGTCTGACTTTGCCTTTTGCTCCTTCAGCTTGACATTCTTCTGGGTTTCTCCCAACAAGCTGGTTGTGGGGCTCCAGGCACTTCCTGTTTTGGCTGCCCATAGGCAGTGTAGGGGGATGAGACAGGCACCTGGGTTTCTCTAATTCCCGATTTACAGAGAGATAGCAGGGCATGCAGCAGGCTTCTCTGGACCCATACAGCTATGCTGTGGCTTCACTGATAATCAAGGGGTGCATGGAGGTGGGGCTGCTTCTCAGCTAAATGTCTACACTGGGACTCCCACTATGGTGGCAGACATGCAGGTGTGTGTTTGTCTCATTCTGCTAGTGGGTGATGGCTGCCTGAGGGAATTAAGGGCCTCCAATGTGGCCTATGGATGCACAGGGCTTAGCTGGCTGTGTGTCCCAGCTCCTGTTGGCTGCTTACCGGAAGGAGCTTTCTGGTGGGAGCTCCCTGAAGGTGAAGGTGGATCTGCTGGTTCTCTCTGCCCCTGCTGGCCACCTGCAGAACATGGCCTTTTGGTGGTGGCACATAGCAGGTAGAGGTGGATCTGTCTGTCTCCCTCGACCTGCACTGGGCACATGGAAGAAAGGGCCTTCTGGTGGCAGAGCTCCGCAGGCAGCAGCAGCTCTCCTGGTTCTCTTGGCCTGCGCTGGGCATGCAGTGGAAAGGAGTTTGTAGAAATTTCAGTCAATAATTAGCTGGCTCCAAGGCAGGTGGCACTTGGGAGAGGGGCAACAGTTCATGGTGGCAGAAGACAGCAAAATCAATGAGAGACAGAGACAAGTCTGGAAATTCTTGAGATAATTTTCAGCCATCTTTCATATTGTCCCGATGCAAAGTACTTGGCTTCTTTTTAATGCTAATCTTTTTATCAACCATACCATCTTTCTTCAGAGCTTTTCAAGTGCTTCCTTTCTGGTAAAATTGCAATTTGTTACCCGTGCTTTTTGCTTCTGATTCTCACTGTAGTTTTGGCTAAAAGAACGTAGTAGTATCCATGTCACAGCCTAATAACTAGGTGCTTTAAAATTTTCTCTACCAGAATAATTAGTCTATCATCTTTAAATTCATCATCACATAAAGTCTTAGGATAAGGGCAAAATGCAGACAAATTTTTGTCAAACTGAAACACACATGGCCTCTCTAGTCCAGTTACTAATGGAGCTCTTGTTCCTAACTACAATCACCTGAACCCGGTCTTTACTGTCTGTATTTTCATCAGTAGGTCTATTCTTCTGACATTGGACCAGAAGCTTGACCTTTTCAGAGCTGATCTTTGATTAATGAATTATTCCCATAATTCATTAAAGCAGTAGCAACACTGGCCACTGCAATGGCAGTGGCACAGCAGCAGTCCTCTGCCTAAGGCACTCTAAGCCTTCTCCAGCTGGCATCTGCGAACCATTTCACATTCTTCCTGCAAGCCAGTTTCAAAGGTTTCTAAACACCATCATTAGGAACCATCATGTCAAAGAGCCCATTCTTGGTACCAATTTCCTTTATTCTTCATTTTCCTCACATTGGGATGAAATACCTGGCATTTACAGCTTAAAGGAGCATAGGTTTATTTTGGTTCACAGTTTAGTGCATAGTCAATTGCCTCCAAAGCACAAATGGTGTGATGAAAGGCTACTGTGGGAGAAATCTGTTCAATGCTGGCCGCTGGAAAGCAGAGAAGGAAGAAGAAAGGAGTCAGAGACAAGAATATACTTTTCCAGGTTATGTCCCCAGTAACTTACTCCTTCATCTAGGCCCGAACTCTGAATAGTATATGAATTATTGAACTCATCAATGGGTGAATCTGCTGCTTACTAAGGTACCCCAAAATACAATCAGCTTTTCAACACATGAGACTTTGGGGGAACACTCTAGATCCAAGCTATCACTCTCACTCTGTAGAAGGGGTCAGTGTCTTGCAGAAAGCAAATTGATAATTCTGATTGTTCATTGGTTGCTCTTGCTCTGTGACCTTTCCTGCTACTGCTTCCACACCAATGAGAATAGTTCATTAATTATTTGCTTTATTTAATTATCAACTCTGAAAAGATCAGTTACACAAATGGTTCCAGCCACCATCCTTTTTCTCCTGTGCTGAGTTCATCTGACTGCTCAGGCTCTGGAAAGCAGGGATTGTTTCCACCTAGAATGAACAGACTAGCAGTCTGAAAGTTTGTCCAAGAGCTCAGGACTTTTTAGCTGCCCAAGTATTGTAACTTTAAAAAAGGAAGTTTATACTAAGTGAATGAGGGCCGTATGATCCAAAGTGTTGATTTCAATATTTTGTTTTTCAATACTGGGGTTTTAACCCAGGGCCTGCACTATGAGCTACAACTCCAACTTTTTAGTTTTTATTTTGAGACAGTGTCTTGCAGAGTCACAAGTTGCCCAGGTTGGGCTTCAATTTGCAATCTTCCAGCTTCGGCCTTCCAAAGTGTTGATATAAGTGCACCATTATGCCTAGCTGATCTCCATGTCTTAAAACTCTGTTCTTCAAACTGCAAAGAAGTATTTGACTGAGTTTACTGTTAACTTGTGTTAGGTTGTTAGAGGAAGTTAGCAACATGCTCAGTACTGTAGGAAAATTAACCTCTTTTCATTGTCCTTCAATCTGGTGTTGGGAGTGTGACCCATTCTTACCACTACAATGTTTATGTGAGGGAAGAATGATTCAGGCTGGCTGTAGTCACTGCTAAAATGAACAAATCCTTCCCTATTTTGTTTTTCCAGTTTCTCTACTTTCACTTTCCCCCTTTTTGTAGTTCTTATTTCAAATGTTAATACATTAAAACAAAATTATTTTTCCTTATCAGAGCTTTAAAAATATACAGTACGCATGTGGCTTTTAACTCCCTTCTCTAGCATGGCAGCTTTTTGACATTTGTGAATCTTTCTGTTTTTTTAAACCTGTATTCCAAAACCACTGGTTCATTGTTACCTCTGATTATGCTCTTAAATAACAGCCTGATGAAAATTTTGTAATTTTAGCATGCTGGTATAAACATTCAGTGAAAGAAAAAATGGAAAGCCCCAATTAAAAAAAAGTGAGCTTGTCTTACAGTTATTCAAATGTTTGCTTTAAAAGCACTTAAGAAGTTCCTGCAGAATCTCTTACCTCTCTCTTTTGAACAAATGCAGCCGGCGGCTCCTCCTACAGGGAGAGTTAATGTTAAATCAAATGGTAGGGAACAAGTCAGTACAAGCTGCAGGCCCTCAAGTTTGTTTTGTGGTAGATGTGAGTGGAATACATATCCATTTTTTTACACAAAGAATTCTAAGTACTCCAGATATCTCAGTGTAAGAATCAAGGTAGTCACACAGCTTCTCAATCTGGAGCATTTTCCTTCTTGTCAGCCCTCCCAAACATCCTCCTGTGTCATGTGAAGTGCCTTGAATGTTTGTCAAAAATAGAGTGGAGATGTTTTCTCATCCTCTTTGCAGTCCATGTTCTCTTACAACTGCATCATACTTCAATTAATATTAAGAAAACTAATTGCGTTGCAGGCTTCTAACAACATTCATTATGAGGCCAGATGGCAGCACAGTATAATATAGAAGTTTTAAAATATATAGCACCTCATCCTGTGTTTGAGTTGTCATCTAACCAGTATAAGTATAAATGCATTTTTTATAGTCATTGTATATATTTTTTCTTTTTTTCTCTTTTTGATAGTGGGAATCAAGTTTAGGATCTCACATTTGCCAGGTAGGTGCTATGCTGTTGAGCTGAATCCTTGGCCCCCAATTTTTCTTTTGCTTTTTCTTTTTTTTGGTCCTTATTTAATAAATGAATTAATGGAGCCAAATACTGGTAAAGTGATTTCTCCAAAAGCACAAGAACTAGTTATGAGAGAAACTGGAAAGGGGGCTCCATATTTTTTGAGTCTAGCATCATACAAATAAAGGGAAGGGGAAAAAATGTTACAAATAAAGTGCAGTGATATTGACGTCTTCCTTGGAGCAAAACCGAAAATCCTTTGGGAAGGGTTCGAAAGTTAAATGGTTTTTTTTCACTTTTTTTTTTTTCCTGGTAAAAGATGTTTGGTTTCCATGGACCAGGTGAAATTGATGCTCTTAATTCTGAAACACAACCTTCCGTAACGATTTCTCCGGTCCAGACTTCTATTTTTGAATTCCTCCCCAAAGTCTATGAATCTATTAGTAAGTTGATAAACCCACCGAGATGCCTCCTGGAGACCTCAAACTCAGTGTGAGTAGGTGGCTGAATGTCATGGTTGAGTCACTGCGACTTACTAGCTGGTGATAATCAAGTGATATACTAATTCCTTCTGTGTCCTTTTGCTCTTCAGTAAACTGTAGAATGTACAGAACCTATCTCACAGATGTGCTATGAGACTTTGGGAAACTAATAGGTACTCGTTGATGTATTCGATCCTGGATCTCGGAATAGAGCTATTGATAAGTACTTGTTTATTTTATTATCCCTCAAATGGCTTATTACTTTTTCTTCAAAGCTAGACATTTCCATGTGTTCCTTTTGTGAACTGCACCAATATGTAATTACTCAGGGATCCACGCTAGAGATCTAATTTAACTCCTCCACCACCATATACAGATTATTATCAAATCTTGTTGATTTAGCTTTAAACAGTTTTTGACCCTAGTTATAATCCCACTGTTACTCATCTTGGTTGGAGACACAACCTCTTTTACCTCCACCACTGCACAGCATTTTGATAGTGTTCCTCCAGGTTTCCACTCCCATTTGCACCTATTCGCCTCATTGCAGTCGAAGTGGTCTGAAAATATAAATCGGACCAAGCAGTACTTCAGCATCCATGATTTCATATTGCCTCTTAAGACAAACATCAAAGCTTTTGTCAAGGTCCCACTGACCACCCTGCCCCAATCATCTCATAACATTCTTCCTTTGCTCCCTGAACTCTGTCACAAGGGCCTTTGGGTTTTCTGCGGGTGTCATATTCCTGTTGCCTTTAGGGTGTTTTCAACATGCCACAGTGTTCCTACTTCTCTTCAGGCTATTTCCTCCTCATCCTTCAGTGCTCAATTTAAATGTCATTTCCTTGACTCCTTGGGTAAGTTAGGTGTGCCAGCTATATATTTAAATCATTATGTGCTTTTATTTTTTTTTTTTTGCATAGGATTCACTTCAAATGCAATCAAATAATTAATGAGCACACCTCTGTTCTAGAATGTGAGCTTCTTAAAGCTGTTTGGTAGTTGCTATATAGCTATTACTCAGAAGAGTGACTTATGAATATTTGGCATTCATCAAATAGTTATTGAATGACTTTCTTCACTTAGGAACTTAGTAATAGCTGAACAATACAGGAAGCACCGTTAATACTTTTTAAATGCTGACTCTTTTGCAAACATTTATACAGTGGTTTGAAAAAGAAAAATGGGCCTGTAAGTATATGACTAGTTTTAGGAATAATTGTATTCCAGACTTGATAATTGATTGACTTTCATCTTATTTCTGAAGACCTACCAATATTACGATTATTTCAACTATGATTGGGTTTTAAATTTTAATTTGATTTACGTATGAAGTAACTTGACATTTCCCGTGTTGACTATTCTGGTCACCTACTGAAGTTGAGCTGCCAAGATAAGACTTTCCAGTATTCATCTTTGCTTTGATCTGAATATGATGTGAGCACTGTTAGATGGAAAGCCTTGCACTTGGCACTGTGAACAATGGAAAGCTGGAGAAGCCAACACTGAAAATGGCTCACAAACTAGTAAAGGAAGTCAGAAATGCAGTGGAGTTAGGGTGGGGACAGGATCTACCAAGAAATGTCCCAACCCCACTGCTCTGCCCTCTCTCCAAATTGTAGAGCTTAGAAAAGTCACAAACCTCAAGCATTTTCATTTCTTAATGATTGTTTGCTGCTCATTAAAATCACCTAGGGAATTTAATATGTGGGTCCTGCCTTGAATCAGTTAAATGATAGACATGTCAAAAGAAGCATGTTCTGTGCTATGTGTGGTGTCAAGCATGTATCTTCTGGGGAAGAACCCAAGTCAGCAAGCTAGAGGCATAGATGCAATTAACAACGGAGTGGACACATGATTTAGGTCTGGATCACTTTCTGTTTCTTCAAGAACATACACTTTTGGTGCGGGAGGTAGTGTAAGCAGGGTTGTGGGGGACGAGGAAAGTGCAAAAACGTACTACGGCAGGTAGATTATGTCACACAAGAGCTTCATAGTGATTGTGTACCCCTAGTCTTCTTAAAAAACTGGGTTCATTCATCATTTTTTCATTACAAATCTAAACATGCTACAAAATATGGCAAAAAGTTAGAAAAATATACCAAGAAAAACTTGTGACTGAAATAGAAATTTCTTGCCTTTGAGTAAAATTTATTTAAAGTATTCTAAGACTTGATGCAAGTGTATATTCTAAGACTTGATGCAAGTGTGTATTTTAAGACTTTATGTAAGTGTGCGTTTAAAACATCTGTGAAGGCCAGGCGTGGTGGCGCATGCTTATAATTCTAGCACTTGGGAGGCTGAGGCAGGAGGACACTGTGAATTTGAGGCCAGCCTAGGCTATAAAGAGACTTGTCTCAGAAACAAAACTAAACACAAAACAAAACTAAAAGCAACATAAAACAAAATTTGAAGAGGATACTACATCAAAGTAAATTTAATTATCAATCAGCCATAAAATGTTACAGATAAAGCAATTCCTAAGATTTTTCCTGCATTTTAAAATTAACGCTCAGAGTAGTTAGGCTACTTGCCTAAGGTTCTGTGCTAAGGTCACACAGGTAGCTGCTTTGGGAAGGTTTCTTATATATTAGCTTGTTTCTGAAGGAAATGGAAATAGTAATGTCAGTTCAGAAGAAGTTGTTTGAAGATAATCCAAAGGTTTTATCTTTGTACTACATATATTGTCATTGTCTTGGACAATACTGAAATTGCTTTAATTTAGACCTTTTCCATGTGGAAGAGTAAAATTTGCTGAAAATGTTTTTAACCCAGACTATATAAATGTTTGATTACGTACTGAGAATTACAACTACCATTGTCCTTGATGTTGATATAAAAGTGATGATCTTTAATGACTTTTTAATTGTTTCCAATCTTCTCTCTTTCTCTCTTCTTTATCCATCCAGACTTTATAATTCTAGAGAAGAAGTACAAAATTAATATCCCTGGCATGACTGCATTTAAAGAACTTTTACTGTAGGTGGTTTACGGAAAAGATTACAGAGCTCTGGAACTTTGTAGTGTATCCACTGGAAATCATGAAAGTTTTGGTTCAAAAGGTACTGGGAAAAAAGTATTAATCACTTGCAGATAAAAAAATATTTCCATCAAAACATGAGCAGACTTTTTTTGGATTTGTTCAGAGTTAAATGTAAGACCTAGTATATGTAATCATTAAAAACAAAAGGGAACCATTCCAAGATCCACAAGGATGAGTGGATTCATACCACACTTGCCGCAGTGTGTTGACTAAAATGTTTGTTGACTTCGAAGCCGCACAACTTCATTTGAGTGTTACACTCAGATGTTAGCATTCAGAGTCTGTGTGTGGCCATGTTTGTGCATGACACTATGAAGGAAGATTCTTCACCTCTTGGCAGCTTCGTCTTCCTATGAGATCATCATTTCTCCCTGCCTTCTTTTAGGATTCCACTTCATGCTACCAACATGGCACGGAGGTTATGCCCCAGGCCCCACAGCGCTAGAATGGTAGCTGGGTTTAGGTTTATTCTCAGTGGGAAGGTATTCACTTTTGTGCATGTTTTACCTCTTCAGACACGAGCGCCTACCTTCCTGATTTCCTTTTGTTAGCTCTTTACAGTGTATTTTTAGTAATTCCTTCTCTCGCCTTTTCTGTATATTTCCTAAACCAGTGCACATTTTTAGATTCTGCAGGAGCTGATGACTTTCTCAACCATCTTGTGAAACACCCCCGCCACAGACACCCTCAATCCTATGCCCAGGCTTCACTATTGCTCATGTATAATGCTTTGGATTGAATTACCCCACATTTTACAGTTGTGTTGGCTGTGTTTAATCATTATTTTACGGAAGACAACGTAATGGTGCACACAAACTCTTTTATTAGTTGTGCCTATTCTATTTAGTTTTATCAGTTCAGCAGCCCAACCAATGGATGGCATTTACTAGCACTTTGAGGAAAGCAGCATATACTGGAAACATTTTTCTTACCTCGCTTAATTTGCTGAAACCTTAGTGAATCACTGGTTTGACAGATTAGCCACGTGTTTTAATTTAGCAAAAATGTGTGTCTTTTAATTGTTTATAAGTCTTATAGCAATTCATATTGGGTAGGGTGGTTTATTATCTGCCGGAATTTAGCTGCAGTGGCCCAGGGGTCAGCTGGCGTTTGGCTGTGAACTGCTCGTCTAAAATGACTGTGTTAATTTCCTACTATTGAAATTATGAATTGCTGCAAACTTAGAGACATTTTTTAAATAGTTAAAAGAAACAAGTCTTTTGTAAATTGCTGATATTTGGAAATTGGCAAATGGGATTCATTTCTAATTTAGTCATTTTGCTAATTAATTTTCAGTGAACTGGCTTTAGAACATTTGGTTTTTGGCATACTGACTTGCTTCCTCTTCAAATACATTATAAGCATCTAAATTTTACAGTAATTCTGATTAATCTGCAATAACTCTAGCTAATTCTTTTTGTGGTAATATATAATATATCCTGCTTTCCTTCATGACTTTAAATACTTTGAATCATATTAGAAGGCATGTACACTGCCATTTTGTTCCAAATTGGGGATATGAAATTTGATCACTTGACAAAATAGTATTTGGTAGATTCTTCTATATTAAATTTTCTTGTCTCTTTCCGGTCTATAGCAATCTACATGGGAACTACTTTGAAAATATGTCACTATTCTCTGTCTCATAATTTCATCTAATGGTTTTAACATCCATTGATGACTACTTAAATTGATCATTGACAATGCTGGTTACACAAAGGAGCTTTTTTATAGTAGCATACCTTCTGTGTGTATTGGCTGACACTCTGCTAGGAAAACACCCCCCCCCACCTTTGTTTAGTTTCTCTTTGAACACATGGATTCTTTTTCTTTTTAAATGATTTATTGCTACATTATATTTTTTTCTGATGCTCAAATTTTCCCCACACTTGGCTCTGGAACAGCCTTTTGTCCTCCCATGCTGTCTCTATCAGTCTGTTTTATGTTCTATGCCACAGCAAAACACTCCAGGCTCATCTTGTATTCTCTGCCCCAGACTTGGAATCTTGAATATCTTTAAGGAAACTGAGTGAGAAATGATTTAGAAACAAAAGTCTAAAACTATTTATGTTCATTGCAACTAGATAATTGTCAATTCTAGGCCTTTGTGGAGCAAAAAACTAGAATATATTAAAATTTAATGAAAGATTTATATTGGTACCTTTTGAAAACAACAGAGGTTTTTCTCATAAACCTCTGTTTCTTGTTTGTATCTTCTTTTTCCTTCACTGAGAACTCTGGTTTCCCAGACATTAATGGACTTACTCATATGCTTTATTATGTAATTTGAAGTTCATAGTGTTTTATTTTATTTTGTCTCTAAATTATGCTGTCAACATGCATTATGAGAAATTTCATTTGCTGTCTGTATTGATTCATGTGACCTTTTCAGGAAGGATGTTTAGACTAGTTTGGATTTAGGGAGACTTCACTATTTTATGCCTTTAAAGCCTTTTAGAGTTTGAATTAGCCCACATTTTTTCATTTCATTTTTCATTATTAGTTACAATACCATCTCTTTGGCCACATCCAATTTCAAAGGAAGGGAGAAGGACAAATCCACCACATTCCTAGAAGGATAACTGCAGTAACACTGATGATCACCATATCAATCATAAAGACCAAAAGTACTTATAAAATACACAACCAAATGGTCTTTCTCAAGGCTTTAAAACAGAGACTGACGTAAATGCTCATGAGTCTGGCATGAGTGAAAAGGAGAATGAATCAGGGAAGTAGAACCAAATGCAGATGTATTCTGAGCTGGCCTTGGTACCCTCTGGTGTCACATGCAACTGATTATTCAATCTGCAAGAGCCTCCTTCCGAGAGGTCGTATTAAACTACTGCCTCAGTGGGTGAGATGCAGTAGATCCACCATGGGATGGAGAATTAAAGAATTCGTCTAGAAGTTTTGGCTTTTGTGGGCCACAGTTGTGCCTGTACAGGTGAGGCAGGGTGGTAGGATCCATTTTCACAAGGTCACTGCTGTTGAGTAAGCTTGTTGGAGCACATATAAAACTGTTGGTGGCAGGGATACCTAATCCAAATGCAAGTAGATGGTGCGTGGGTTTAGAACAATGGTGGTGAAAGTGGTTCAATTTGCAGCAAAATGACATAAAATGAGGACTGAAAATCAAAGCATCGAGCCTGGAACCCTATAGCTCGCTTGCAAATTTAAGAATAGGTTTGTGGGAGTCATGGAAGTGAAAGCAGGATTCAAACGAGACCAAGAGAGAATGAAAAAAGAGGAATTGAAGAAAGTGAGCAAAGATAGCATTTCCAAAAAGAGGAAGTCAATAAACTGAATCAGAATATATAAATAAGGTTATCCAGAGGAACAGAAAAAACAGGAGATAAATATAGACATATGGTTATATTTACTATTAAAAATTGATTTATATGATTATAAACTCTGACAAGTCCAAAATATGTAGAGCTTGTGTCTTAGTTCAGCTACAGAGAAGAGCAGGTTTCTATAAAACCATGAAGAGTTGGGGGCTGGGGATTTAGCTCAGCGGCATAAGCGCCTGCCTTGCAAGCAGGCAGTCGTGAGTTCGATCCCCGGCACCGATAAAAAGGAAAAAGACAAAACAAACAAACAAACAAACAAACAAACAAACAAACAAAAAAAACATGAAGAGTCAGTGTCTCAGTTCAAAGACCTGAGGGAAGAGAACTGTTTCTTAACTGAGAAAGGGGTACCCTTTTCTGTGAGCCTTTCAACTTCAACTAATTGGGCAAGACCTACCCACATTATGGCAGGCAATATTTTTTATTCAAATCCAGTCCACCAATTTAAATGTTAGTCTCATGCAAACGTACAACCATATAAACACTGAAAATAGTATTTGACCATTAATCTGGGTACAAAAAAGTTCTGTCTAATTGACACATAAAATGCATCATCACAAATATTGTAATGAGAGGTATTGAAATCACCAAGAGTACTTATTAAAATAGCATGATTGTTATCCAGGAATGAAAATCTTTAAGGATAACAATAACAAGAGCAGTTTGGAGGTTTACAATAGACTGCAACAAGGAGGGGTAATAGATGGCAAAACATAGGAATATGAGATTCAAAACTGGCACTGAAGGAGGCAAAATGAGTTGGAAAAAGCAATAAAAACCATGAGAGATAACTATTGTCTTAGTTATATTTCTTGTTGCTGAGATACCTGACACCCAAAGTTAAAGGAGGAATGGTTTATTTGTAGAGATTTCAGCCCCATAACCAGCTGGTTCCAAGGCAGGCTGGCACAGCAGAGGGCCATCACAGATGAGAAACAGTTCATGCTGGGCAGAAGGTAACAAAGCAAGATTGAGAGATAGAACTATCTGTTGCTTACATCTACACAGATTATGTGCCCTAAGAGCGTGGCATTTACATTCTTAATCTCAGACCATGAATCAAGCACAAACTCTAGATTCTTGAAAACTCCACTCCCCATGATTGCATGAGGCTTTTTCGGGGATGTCCAGGCACAAACCATGACAACTATCATCTGTAATTAAAGTAGCAGAACCATAAAATAAAAAATAGGCTAAAAAGTGACATGGAAGTGATATCTTCATGGAAGGGCCATGTTTGAGATACTGAAAGATTAACTCAACATTTAGAGTAGATTGGAAGATGACAGGATTTTGCTAGTTCCAGAAACCCAGGAATAAGGCTTCAGCTGTTGGAAAAGAGTTAGAGAAATCAACAGTGGGAATTCTCTGTGAGTCCTGGTCTTCCCATGCCTGTTAACAAACATGAGTAAAAAAGTATGAGAAATATTATAATTATGACCTCAAAGCAAATAGCAGCAGAGAAGCAATAAGCTTTGGTGAGAAAGAAGGAAGAAATGTTGTTAGCAGAACTCTAGGCCTCCACTTTGTTGCTGTTAATGATAATATGGAGGCCTAGGGGATGGGGTTGTTATCTGGGATGGGGGGTTAGTGACTACTGAACTACAAGTTCAATTAAACATTTGCTAGAAAAATTTGGGGCATAATAATAAAATTGTGAGTAGAGAATACTAAAATGGACATCATTCCTTTTGTGAGATTGTTATACTTGAAAAAGCAAAATAAAATAACATATATTAAAGCTGTAATTCATAACTAAATTCAACATATATGAAATAAGTGAATTTTGTGGAAATTTGTAGGAAAACAAGAGTTCATGAGTTGGGAGGATGATAGGGCCCTCTAAAAAATGTGGTATTTGAGAGAAAAATCAAAGAATTGAAAGAATTTCACTAAATGGAAACAGCATGTTTATTTGGACACTGTTTAGAAAATAATATGAAGCCACTGAATATTGTAGAACAGGAAGGTTAATTTAGTTTGGGGATAAAATGGGTTGAAGGGAAAATAAACGAAAGCTTGGAAGACTTACCAGTGGTTTAGCAATTGTTCAGGTTAATAATGAAAGACATGAGACTGTAGCGTTGAAAGAAGAAGAAGAAGGAGAAGGAGAAGGAGGAGAAGCAGAAGAGGAAGAGGAGGAGAAAAAGAAGGAAGAGGAGGAGATGAAGAAAAAGATCAGGAAGAGGAAGAAGAAAAAATACAATAATGATTGTATCAGTTGGCCATTGAATTGAAAACAATATTTTTTCTTGATTACACAAGCTTGAAGCTTAGTTTCAAGCTTTAGATTAGGTCTAGGATTATTCACTCTTCCTTGGGCTAGTAGGCACTAAAGAAATGCCAGAATCCAAAATATTTTCCCTAGTTTTCAAAAAATAAAAGAAAAAGTACAGTGATTGAAAAGTTGATTGATGAAATTGTAGAATGACAAGAACTATGGTCACAGTTTCTGTAAAGCTATCTTGATTTCAAGTAAAATTTACATGTATAGACATTTGTAATGTGCATTTGAAAATAAAGAATACTAAAATTCTGGAGATACATTGTAACAACTTATTGATTTATAAGAAATTCTCTCAACCAGATAATAAATATTGATTAAACACTGCTCATATATAAATGTGCTAAAGTAGGCTCTTACTATAACAAAATAACTAAAGTAATGAGTTTTCTTTTTTAATCAATAAAAATTTAAGTATAAAAGAAAGATCCTACTGATAAATGCCAGGATTGCTTTCTTTAAGAATATAAGGAAATTCTAAAAACTCAATCTTGTCAATTTAAAAAAATTGAGTTTAGTCATTTATATTTTGAATATAAAGATCAACATTAATTAATTGAGCTAAGTGTTCAAATGAAATGCACTTTTATATTAATTTAACAAGAGATGCATAGAGAGAATAAAAATGGCTATTTATGTCTCTTTTTCTGACTCAATCTTGTTGAAAATTTGGGGAAACATGAATAAATTTTAACATTGTGGTCAAAAACACCTTCATAATGTTCAGTCTACATGATATTTGGATAAGAACACAGAAAGTGGCCTTCATTCGTTTGAGGTTTTACCTACCTGTTTCTAAAAAGTGTTGTGGCTAAATATTCAGCCCACAGCATTTATGTTTTAGAGCAGAGATGATGAATGTTTAATTTGTATGCAGTCGATTTCTGATCATGTGGGCAGATTTTCAGGAAATCCAAAGTAACTTTTGAGAAACACAGAATTATAATTGATATTTCAATTTCCTTATTCAAAGTCCAGCAAAATTTGAAAGATAAAGTTATATAAAATCACTAATGAAAATATTTAGCTTCTCTGAGAGAGAAGTACAAAGTGACATGAATGTTGGAGTCATGGATTAAGTTTTGCTTCGTATTCTGTTTTCCTCTCAACATATTAATTCAAATATATTCAGTACACTAAGCAAATAGACTTGAGGCCTGTCAGTATGTTCTTTATATATTTTTATACTTTTTATTTATATGAGACCTCATTCAATAACAGCAACCTATAAGAGTATACCTGGTAAATAAGCTAGAAATAGTTGGAAAATATGAAAAAGCACAAATAAAATTTAAATGGTGATATATAAAAGAGTACAATAGCCAGACAGTAGAGCTTCAGCGTGACTTAACATAGAAAGGGAGCTCTATAAAGATACAAACTGCGAGAAAGCATGTAGGCTGGTAATTTTCTAACTTTGTAATGTTCACCAGAATCAGCTGGTGAGTTTGTTGAAACTGATTGGGTAGGGTCTGTGGTGGCATAACAGAATTTACATTTCAGATAAATTACTGAGAAACTGATACAGTTATGAATGAAGGAGGTGAAAAACTTACCAAAATTGTATGTCCTTCCAAACTCTATTCTTGTCATTCAAGCAATACAAAATACTAAGAAGCACTTTGGAATCAGACAGAAATAGTTTTGAGTTCCAGTTTTATAGTTAGCTATTAAACTTCAAAAAAGTTACTAAATTTCTTTAACCAATAATATTCATATCTATAAAACAATCACAGCAATAAGATTTACCTCAAAATGTTGGTAAAGGGATTGAGTGCAGTAATACATGCAAGTTACCTAGTTTCGTATGTTTTTCATAACAATGCTAACCTCTAGCTGTTATTATCATTTGAGTAATATATTATATAGAGGAAATATGCTATGTGGTGTCTCACAAATTATAAGGGTGCAGTAAATTCCAGTTGTCCTCTTCAAGTTCATTCCACATTAAAATAAATGAAACATGCCACTGATTCTCAAGGACATCGTTTGCTGAAAATAGAATCATTGATTAATGTCAGTGTAAAAAATTTTATCAGGATGTATGTGAAGTAGTTACTGTTGTTGTTCTTCATCTTCTTCTTCTTTTTCTTTTCTCTCTCCTTCTTCTCCCTCTCCGTCCTCTACCTCTACTTCTCCCCCTCTCCTCCTCCTCCTTCTTCTGCTAGGATAACGTTCCTGCCCTCAAGATTCTTCTAATTACTTAAGGAAAAGGGACCCTAAGAAATGCTGTTCAGTGTTGGTTGCTATGTGCCAAATTGGTGGTCAAGAAAGAAATAAAAAGTCTTAAGGAACAGCAGAAGTCATTTAGAGCTGAGGTACACAGGAATGCTTGTGGAAGAGGTGGATAGTATAATTTGTAATTTTGAAGCTCATTATATGTGATCCCCCATTTCCTAATGATATTCCACTTTCCCTGATGGGAAAGACTGCATTATGCATATTTGGTTGCGACTGTTGGTCTCCATGAACTGTGAAAGCAGATATCCTTTCCACACAGTGATATTAACAAGAAATAGACATGTGACTTATACTCAACTTAATGCTCTATACCTGGATGGAGGGTTCTCAGAGGCATGCAAGGACAAGAGAGAGTTGGAGCTCATGTTCATGGCAGCAGAAGTGACAAAGTCCTTACTATATGTTTCTTGCAGTGAAACTTAGCTTCCTGCTACTTGACTTTCCAGAGCTCCCTTGGCTCTGGCTATCTTGAACTGATCTTCTACCCTGTTGTGCATTCTGTGAATTTCTTAATGAATTATGATTCCTTAAATTCTTTAGGGGGAGCATTCGGCTGTGTGTGTTTTCAATTAGCAGTGTTTGCTTCTATTGTTTTTGAACCAACAACTAATTGGTAACATTACATATGAAGTGATTATCAAGGGAAAGGTAAAATTTGTAAAAGCAGAGAAAAAAGTAAGCAAGGAATATGACAGAGATGCGGAAATGCGTCAAGGAACAAACATTATATTCAAATGGTAAAACAACAGGTTGTTAAAAAAGAATTCATGGCAGAATGACTTCTCTGCCAAGTCAGTATAGAAAATCCTTAACCTTTTTAATCTTGCTAAACCCCAACCTTAACTCCTAAGACAAAAATCACAGCAGAAACTCAGCTTGACCATTTACTTCTCATCCCCACTATATTTCCAGCCGTGCATAAACTAAAATTTGTTCACTTTTGTCAATTGATTGTCCATTTCCTCTGGTCACGTGGACAATATCCACTTTCATCTGTCCTCACACTGACCTGCCCTTTCTGCGTTAGAGCCTCTCATATTCCTCAGCACATTTCTGCACTGGCCCAATTCCATCTTCTAGCTCTTCAAGTTGCCTTTGAATGCACAGTGTTGACCACTATCACTGGACTTTACACCACATTGACCGACCTCTGCATACGACTCCAAGATAAATGCTGCATCTTCACTGGAAATATTTGTGCAATTATAAGGGAAATGTATCATCACAACGGATGCATTCCCAGCTGGCTTCAGTTCAGCCACTTCCAAGCACAGAGCATGATGGAATGACTTGTTCAACAAAAAAAGTGTTGTGGGGAAAAATGATCTGGCTGTGGATTTGTAATGATTGGAATGAGAGGAAAACTGAATACAAATAAACCAGTTAAGAAGAGCACGGATAACATAGGACTTGAACAAGTGTGGTCACAGCAGGATTAGGAAGAAAAAAGGAGACTATTACAAAGGAGAAACAGGCAAGACAAATGAAATAATGAATGGAGATGATTCAAGGATAACCTCATGGTTTTAAATTCAGAGCAAAATAGAGAAATTTGAGTATACTAGTTTTGAGAGTCAGTTTTGTGCAGTGTCATGAAACTTGAAAGAACTAAGGGACAGTTTCAAGGTAGTGAGAATAAAGCTCAAGTCAATGCTATGGGAAGGTCCCCAAAAGTCAGTGAGACTTTAAGTCTTTAAATGTGTTTTCTGAAAGATGGGGTGACCATGGAGAACAATTCTGGGGAAATGATAGGGCTGAATTCAAATCGCAAAGAAACAAAGAATAAATAGGCAGTAGGAAAATAGAAATGGCATGTATAAGGTGCTTTAGGGAACTAAAAAAAGTGAAGAACAGTTAAAAATAAGAGACAATGATTTGACACTGAAGTTGAGGAAGGGTCATACCATCCATATAACCAAGCAACAAGAAAGCTTATAAATAGTGTGTCCTACTAGTATTGTAAATCAATATTTTTAATCTTAAAATTTGATAGATTCCAAAAGACATTTACATACTTTATACTGACATATATAGGCTTGTTGGGCTGAAATATATAATAGTTGGTTGTATAGGCATGGAGTCAGAAACAGAAAAAATATACTTAAACTACATAAATATCAAGGTACTGTCAAGTGTTACACTTTTCTAGCGTAAATTAACTTGGTTTTGTTCAATGTGAAAGCGCAACACAGAAAATGGGGTTTTTAAAATTCAGAACTTCGCACTCTCTCTTCCAAGAGTATATTTAAACTAATTGCTTTATAAACTCGAAAGTACAAGCAAGGACTTGAGTAGCAGAGCAATTACATGGATTTCTGCATTTGGAATCTTGGTCTTTCCAAGCCATAGAAATGAAAACAAAGCATATATGAAAAATGACTGGCCCGCTGTTATTTGAGTGCTTGCATACTGTTTCCCACAAAGAAGCAGAACCCTAATGTCAGAGTTGTACGTACTCAGAAAGGTAAAAGAGAGCTTCTCGGGAACGAGGCTAGAGAAATGTGACTCATCTCTTTTGTTCTTCGCCAAGCTTACTTTGACATTTACTTCTATAAACATTGCAGAGACCATGCAAAGAAATTATCTTTTGAATCTACATCTGGATTTTTTCTTGGCTGCCACATCTGAACCAGTTAGGAGAGTTTGTCTTTCTTCCATTCAGTAATAACCCTAATGATTAGCAATACAATGTATGTTGTACTGAATCTCACTCCTAAATGCTTCCTTGACTAGTAGTATATTTTATTTTTGCCTCAGTCCTGTGAAATGAAAAAGAGAAATTAATTTTCCTTCCTCTGATTATTCTCATATATAATGAGGCCAAGCAAAGAGAAAACCAGAGCACAGTGAATTATTTTTGTATTGGGATGACAGAACATTTACTTCTTCTTTTGCATTTATAATGAAATGTTACCCTGGAAATTATTCAGTCAGAAGTGTATATATGTGTCAGACTACGTGTGATCTTAGATATTATACTTTTCTTTTAAGTTACCTACATAACTCCAAGTGCTATAGTGCTTCACTTTTTATTGTTTTTTCTTAATCAACCTACAATGATTCAAGCAAGGTAGTTTGAGCTTCACGTGGATTTAGGGTTTGAATCACTTATAATGGATTTGGGATTTTTGCATCCATCTGTTTTATATTTACAAAATCATGTTCTGAAATTAAGTAGAAATTGTAAGTATGTGTTACTATATTGTCTCTGCCTTTCATGCATTCTTAGGCCTCAGTAACTCAGGAGCATCTCCAGATAGTGGAACTCAACACAAATTGTTCCTGTTAAAAGTTACTGAGGGATGAACAGATTGGTCCCACATAAACCCAGAGAATCTCTTATTACTGACTTACATTCTACTATCACCATAATATCAGTTAAGGTCCCCTGACCTACATGTATTAAAATTTCACATCATCCATGTGGTACAAAGTGAGGAGTTTGAGGACAATTATTCTATTTACTGAGACAATTGAGAAAAGCTAACAAGATCACTGAAACTACTGCTGCTTGTGTGAGGGTGGAGGAGAGGATGGCTGGGAGGTTGGTTTTTGCCTAAATTGGTCTAATCTACTTTGTTTTGTATAAATTCTCTCTTCCAGGGGAGTAACTAACAGATCTGTACAAAACAGCTTCTAAGTATGAGGAGGTTATTATAAATGCTTAATATCTATTGTTGGCAGTGTGTAATGGGAGTTTCTTTTCTGAAATAGCTGAAGGAGCTTAAGGTAAAATAGATTGAAAGGTAGAATAGCCAGATCTGTGTTAAACCTCCATATGCATAAAAATAATTCTCTTTTTATTTCTATTGTTTCTTTGAGTTGGCTTTAGAGATTGTCATGAGCTAGCTCCTAAGCTGGGTATTTGCTTACTGTGGGTTTATTGGGAAGTGTTCTCAGCAGCAGTGTTTATAAGGTAGTGAAGGAATCAGGCCAGAAAGAGAGGCCGAACTCCAATGCAATAAGCCTCAGCCCATGCCTGCAAATAAATTATGGAAATCTGAGTACTTTTAGGTTTGCAATTTCATGTTGATATAATGTTTTGGTAATTTATTTCATTCCATGATAAATCTAAAAATTTTTTTCACATTAATAATTTATATTGAAAGATATTTCCATAGAATAAAACCTAAGTTTTTTTTTTTTTTAAATCAATAGTTCTCAAACTGGGACCTTTGGCGATATGCTTAGGGAGAGAGGATCCTTAAGAAATTTTGTAGCAAGTTTTTGTACATTATCCAGGTATGAGAAACTCTGGGCATAGTGGTAATATCTGTGCTCAAGAATCTCAGAGAATTGGGTTCAAACCTTTCACGTGTTGCTACTTGCTCATTGTGTGAAATGGGGAATGTAATCAAATTCTTAAAATCTTTATGTTCTCATTCACAAGATTAAATAAAATAATGTGGAGTCAACACAGTACTTGGTATATTTAGAAACATGAATTAAATAGTACATATTGTCATTATGTCACTAAATCTCGCAGTTGCTTTTATATAACTAAGAATGCATCTTTTTAAAATTATCTGAGAAAAAAGTTGTTAACAAGAAAACAATAAGAAATCTATTGCTTTAGATATCCAGTTATGTGATTGGTCAAATGTGATGTTAATATAATCAAGCTAAATATACAAGCAGAGAAAGTCAGTATTTTCAAACTCTGTGGTTCCAGGAAAACCAAAACAAAACAAAACTTTTGAAAAGTTTCACTTACAGGACCAAAAACAGTTTATGTATTGCTTTATAAGAGAAGATAAATTGTTAAAAAAGCAATAAGAAAGCAAGAAAATAAAAATTAACCTTAGTATCTAGACTACTAAATAAAGGAAATATAAAATCTGTGAAATCAGGATCTTTGAGGGCTTTAGACACATATTAGGCATTCAATAAATATTCCTTGAATGTAATTGCATCATGTAACTAGAATGTACATGATCTGTATATACTAAATAGTATTTTAATGTAGGAACACTTAATGAGTACCTCCTGTATTATTCAAAGTTCTCTGCTATAAAAAGTAGTTGAGACAAACCAACTTCAAAAGAAGAAAGATTTATTTTGGCTCAGTTTCAAACGTTTCAGTACATGGTTGCTTGGCCCTGTTGGTTTTCAGGTCTGTGGCAAGGAAGCATATCGTGATGGGGAGTACGAGGTATGACACAGCTGCTCCTCTCATAGTGCTGGGATGCAAAGAGGGAGAGGAGGGCTCTGGGTATGGTGGCACATGCCTGTAGTCCCAGCATCTGGGAGTTCGGGGTAGGTAAATCACAAGTTAGCGCTCAGCTTGGGCAATTTAGCAAGACCTTGTCTAAAAAAAAAATCCCATAAATTAAAAAAGGATCTTTGGATGTATCTCTGCACAAAGGCTTTGGGTTCAATCCCCAGTTCAGAGAGACACAGAGAGTCAGAGACTGGCGTTCCAATATCACTTCAAGGGCATGTGTCAACTGTCCCCTCTTAAAGGTTCTGCCACCTCCTAATACTGTCATGCAGAGGACCAAGCCTTTAACATGCATGGCTCTGGGGACATTCTAGATACACACTGTCACTTTAACATGCATGGCTCTGGGGACATTCTAGATACACACTGTCACACCTATCATGTATAGCAAAGTGTATTAAAAGTTGACAGTGCAGAGATAAAGAAGACAAAATTTTCACCTTCATGGGGGTCTCAGATAATTTAAAAAATGCATTCTTAGGTAAATAAAAGCAACTGCGAGATTTAGGAACATAATGACAATATGTACTACTTAATTCATGTTTCTAAATATATCAACATTTAAGTATGGAAGCACCATGTCAACAAAGCAGCCAGTGACAGAGCACATGAAAGGGACCATTTACTCTAATAAGAAAGATCAAATGTAGGGTGTTGGACATTTTTCAACAACACAGTGCAGAGACTTATAAGCAGAGGAGTGACATTATTTGAATCTTCTATTTTGGAAAATTAATTAATTCATTTTTAAAGTGCTTTTATTTGCCCACGATTGCCAGGTACCACATTAGTGGGCAAAGTACATAATCTCTGTCACTGTGGTTATGGCACTAGTAGCTAACTGCTGAAGCTGTGCACTCCAGGTTGAATATGATGGCAGAGACCAGCTTGCAAGCTGCTGCCCTAATCTTGTGCTGAAATCATGAAGAGAACATATTTAAGTGACAGGAGAGAATCTTGTGTTCACAGAACTCATAATCATACTTCATTTGCCATAGCAAGATGCAACAGCAGTGTCCTGCAATCCTAGTTCTAAAATCTTGGATTGTGTAGCTGTCCGCTGGGTCAAAAAGTCATGCCCTCAATTCTGTTTCCTCCCTTCTTCCCACTGTCTTTTCTAGAATATAAACAATCATGCTCCTTGAATTCCCATCAGATAGGAAATTGTGATTCAGGGAAACGGGCCAGAATTAGTCAGTTTCCTCCTTATGAGCAGGCTTCTTCTTGCTAGATAAAATTGTGTTTATTTTGAAACTTAAAACTTTACTTAATATCCAATATCAATATCAAAGGGCAATCTTTTTCTTTTGCTTGAAGGGACCAAAAAAATTCTAAGGTTAAAAGCTTTTTAAAGACAACAGTTTTAGGGCCTCTCTCAGCCAGATCTGCCTGATAAAAATGACTTTTTCAGGTTGCTATTTTTAGTCTCCATCTTTTTCCTACCAAAATATATTCCCACTAGTACAAAATGTTAGCTTACATGCAATAAGAGTCATTTCTCCCCAATTCGGTTATTAGTAAAAATAATTCCACCCAAATAAAGCAAATGATATTTGAGTGTTTGAAATGATGTCACTTAAGCCATATTTCATACTACTCTAAAGGATAACACTGTCAAATGACTATGAAACAGATTGATTGCTTGAGCTATTATTTACCGTATTTTTTAAAGTGTATTGAATTTAGATTTAGTTTATGATTAAATGCTTTGGACGTATGAGATTCAGTGAGCCACTGTCTTTTTAAGCCATCAGTGGTAGAAAAAGACTTTGCATCCTTTCTGTCCCCCTCCCACTTTTGCCAGATGGTCCAAATCAGTAAATAGTGTAGTATGCTTTTACAAAGTTGGTCAGCTTCTGTCTCATTCACACATCACAGCTGATGGCAGCTGAGAAAGAGCTTCCTATATATTTGCATGATCAATCTAGGAATACAAGACATGGATATCTGTGCTGTACAACTTCCTCTGATTTCTATCAACTGAACCTGCCAAATTTGCTTCTTTTCTGCCTTACAGAAAGCAAGCTTCTAAACCAGCAACTTGAAGTGCCCCTGTGGCTCTGATAATATAGAAGCTGCATGGTGCCTCCCACCTCTTTAAGACAAGGTAGAAATAGCTCCCTAAAAAAGTGAGGACCACCCAGTCAGGAGACTAACCATTAGTGGTGACAAGATCAAGTTCCATAGTACTGCCCAGGCTTCCTGAAAATATGGTTTCAAAGATGTTTTGGGAAGGAAGGGAAAATAACTTTGGAAAAAACAACAATCCCAAACAGCAGTATCAGGAAGGGCATTTAAAACTGAGGGAGAATAAAAGTAAGGAAGAAACTTAAGAAAGCACAGTATGTGTCCAAAGAAATCAGTGAAATCCAATTTGGCTCCGATTAGGTATACATGCTAATAAAAGAACCAGATAGAAAGGCAGATTTAATTAATTTGTGTATTGTTGAGAAATAAGGTTGAATTTAATTTAGTAGACTCTTGGAAGCAATTGATGTTTTGAAAGAGAAAATATATGATCAGATAGATGCTTTGGGAAGATTATTCTGGCAGTAGAAAGGAAAGCCAGGAGGTAGGAGAAACACCAAGTAGCTATTTCAGGCAAAATGTACCCACAGCCTGAGTTAAAATGAAGGCATTGGGAGAGAAATGAGGCGAAAGCCTCCACAGACATTGTAGAGATCAGTTCTAGAGGATCAGGCTTCTACCTATGATTTTGGAGCAAGCAGTAAGAGTCAGAGATTACTCCAAGGCCTTGAATCTACATTAATTGAATCATTCAAATATTGTTAGTGAAAAACAGTACAACAAGGTCTTGCTTTAGGAAACTTATGATGAGTTCTAGTTCAAATTTCTAATTTCCCATATATAGTTATTACTGCCTTTATCTTACAGCTAATAATTAGGATGGCAACTAAGATTCAGAGGTAAAAATGATTATGTCAGACACCACTTCTGTGCCACCCCAGTCACTCTTAGCCCCATTTGTCTCTGGGTCCCTTGTCCAGTTAGTGGCCCTGAATCTTCACTGTGATAACCCTCCACTCATAAAATCTTCTCACCCTTCAGAGGATGGTATGATACCTTTGACCTTGTGCTTTTTTTTTTATTAGTACATGTTTGTAGTACATAATGATTACATTCATGGTGGGAAGTTGGTACAAATACATAACACATATTAATTCTTTTTTTGTCCCCTACCCCTGTGAGCCCTCCCTGCTCTTTCCAACTCTGGATTCCATTCCCATTTGCAAAACTTTATTTCTATTTCCCCATTCACTTCCCCTGCCCTCATTCTCCTTCTGTTCACTTCTTGTTTCTCTGTCCAAGATTTCTTTACTTCTTATTAATCTTTTATTTTATCTATATCTTTATTTTATCTATATCTTCTTTTCTTATGTTTTGTGAATCGTTTATATACAATGGACTACTACTTTGCCATAAATAACGATAGACTTGAGGCTCTTGTAGGTAAATGGATACACCATGAGACCATAATGCTGTGAAATAAGACACAGAGTGTAAGTATCACACGGTTTTTCAAGATATAGTTTTATTTTTTTTTGTCTTTTTCCTTTTTATCAATACCAGGGATCGAACTCACAACTGCCTGCTTGCAAGGCAGGTGCTTATGCCGCTGAGCTAAATCCCCAGCCCCTCAAGATACAGTTTTAATCTCTTGTACTACTCTCTTCCTGTTTCTCTCTACTCTTTCCATCCTTGCTTCTTTTCTTGTTTTCAAACACTACAGGAATGTCCCATAGTTCTAGATTTGCTCTTCCATCTACCCAGAATATATTTTCTCCAGACAACCATGAATAAGGCTACAGATCATTGTTCAAATGTTCCCAAAGAGGCTTTTCCTGAATACCTTTTTCAAAGTTGTTCACTCTCCAACCTTTTCCCTTCCAGAATTTCATCATTCTTCATGATTTTCCACTTTTTTCTAGAATGACATTTTGTTCACTGCTATATTTCTAAGAAGTACAACTTTGCTTGGCACATAATTGTGTTATATAAGTATTTGTTGGATAGATTAATACTCCCACTTACAGGGCAAAAGTGGTTAGTCTGTGTCAGTTTCAAAAGAAAGATTTTGCTGATATGGAAATCTATTTCTTTTAGGTCAATAAGACAGTTATTTAGAACATAATGATAGGAAATATTTAACCTTGAGAATTTTATTCTATAAAGTCAGTTTTAGCTATCCAAATATTTCAAGTGATATTTATATTGAAATGCCAGTTAATATAATACAGATTATTTATGGATTTCTAGGGAGGCAAAGGAAAAAATGTCACTGAATTAATATTTTACTCAAAATCCAATTACTGTCTAGTTTTATGTGTTTCTACCACAATCCATTATATGCCAGAACTTATTTTCTTGTTTATGCAACAAAAGGCATTGGTATGGTGTCCTCAAAAGGATCACTTCAACATGCGTAGACAGTACTTTGATGAAATTCTTGAGAAATGGAATTGATCAAAATTTCTTGCCAAATTAAATATTTGACCTAAGACAAATCAGGACACTGATGTGGTTTTAGCATTATTCTGCTCAGTGCTCAGGCTTTAATCCACTTTCAAAACAATAATTAAGGCTGACCAAATCTTGAGAATTTATTTTTAATCCTGATTTTACAGATGAAGAAGCAACAGAGAAGAAGTTAAGTGGCTTAATTAAAGCCACATCACAAATTAATAGCAAGCTGGGACTCCGTGAGGCACTCTCGCCTCATGCTTCTAAGTTTATTAATGTCACGATTTGAAGCCAGAATAATCACCGCAATACAGGCGGAGGATGATAATTGATCTTCCGAGGGTGCTGCCATGATGACCAGCGACTTCCCCATTAAAATCTCATCTCTGTAATGAGACCCGGATTGGGTTGATAAAAAAGGAGCTCTGATCTGTATTTCTCCTCTTAGGAAGAAACGTGAATTTGGTTTTTCTAAACCTTTGAGACGGAGGAGCTAGATTAATGGGCCCAGTGGAAAAATAAAGAGTACCATATGTTCTGATGTTAGTGCAAAGGATATTGTGCTTTATAAATAAATTTTAGATTGAAGTTTCTTTCTCACAGGTGTAGAATGGTTATGTAACAGTTGTCTACACAGACAATCACAAGTTCAAGTTTTGTTCTTATCTTCCCCAAAAGTCACCATCACAAGAATGACAAGAAGGAAAAAGATGAGAATGGTGATGTTAAAAATTATGCTGTGCTTGCATATATGAATCACTATGCTAAATCCTCAAGATTATTTCACCAAAATTTTAAGCAACAATATTAAAGACATTCTAATATGATCATTATTTTACAGATGAGAAATCTAAAAATACAAAAAATCCAAGATAGTCATATGAACTGATTGGCAGTTTTTATAACATATATATTTATATACTTCTAAGCCCTTTCTTTTAATGTAAAAAGAGAAGTTACTGCTCAAAGACAAGATTTAGTAAGAATCTCCAATTCTCTGTAAGGAACTCACATTTTGACCACAACAAATGCTACCATTTATGAAATGTTGAAGCTGTGATTGTCTAGATAAACCAGAAGAGGACAATGAGGGAATTTTTTTCTTGAAAATACATCTCAAAGACTGGCTGCGAGGGCATTTGTTCTTAGATGAAAGATCATAGAATTAGTAGTCAAATGATTCCAACTCTGATAGCCAGTAGCTAAATTAGTATTTGAAGCACACTGCTGAAGTCATTGAGGATTCATTCAAAGATGAGCAACAAGGTTCACACTAAGTCACAATTTAGACACATGACCATTTTGCCAGAATCATGAAGAAGATAATTATGCCAGACGTGCATTTTGCCATGCACAGAAGAGAGAGGGACAAGGAGGGAAAGAGAAAACAGGGGTTAGACACCGGTCATCAGATGCCGGAGGAGTAGCTCTGAATGAGGAGCTTGTAGACCTGAGCCTACCGTTCACACTTGCTAGCTTCTGGGTTCTGCTAGCAAGGCCTCAGTCCTTGAGTATCCCGAGGGCTCCTCCAGCCACAGTAGACCTCTTGGACCCTCCTTAGAGCACATATACCAGCAACACTGGGCACACTAAAATAGCTTTTGAATGAATGACTATGTGACCTGGTAGAGAAATGGCTGGTGCCTGTCTGAAGTCTCTGAACACAGCAGACACATAGATTATCTTAGCCATTATCTCTTCCAGCTTCTTTTTAGTGTATCCTTTTGTACTGCAAACTCTGGAAAGCTAAATTCCCACTTCCAAGGGTCTTGTATAGCAAGGGTGTCAGACATGATTGGAGTTTGGTCACTTGGATGAATCCACATGGGACTTCAATTTGGACCTTGAATTACACCATGAAGAGAGCAAGACCAAGAAGATTGTTTTGTTGGTGCCCAGGAGGAGCTGCTCCTTGATCAGGGCATGGGAAGCAGCTGCCTTGGAAGCCACTCCAGTAGGATCTTGGTTGTCCCTTCTGGACACTTGGCCGGAAGTGTATTAATTAAAGTCTTTAAACTGTCCTAATTGTTCTCTAAACCTGTGAACTAGCTGGGAAGTGCAGCAATCCATTTCTGTCTGAAAAAAGTTGATATGGATTCTGTTCCTCTGTCTTTGACGAGCATACGAGTTCCTCTCAGGATTTTCAGTACTGGAATTCAGCTTCTTTCCTTTCATCCTTCAATGTCTTGCCTTGTAGAAATACCACTTTTCTCCTTAAACATTCTCTCATCTTCCCAGCTAATGTGCTCTCTCCTTTCTTCGATCCACTAAGTTTTGTGTTTCTTTTATTGTTTTTGCTTTCTTCTGCCTTGATTTCAAGTTTGCCTTCTCGTTCTACTCAAACGGAAGTGTTTTGAGCCAGCACAAAATTAAAATATACTTAGAGGCCTTTTTAATGCCCCCAGAGCTTACCACAGTGCCACAAGTACAGAGGACACTCAATGACTATTAGAGGGATTTAAATAAGATCACTTAGGAAGGCACTTTTAGAAACGCTGCTTTAGAGGCCGTGTGCCTGGAGTGTAAACTGTAGCGTATATGCTGATAGTTGTTCAGGTTTTATCTTCAATTTAAACCTTCTCCTGAGCTTCAGACCCATCTCACGAGACCCTTCCACCTGAGCGTTCAGCTCATACCTAAGTCAAACATTCCTCAAACTGAATTCTTGTCTTCACCTGCAGGCTTGCCTTTCCTTGCATTCTGCTGTACGTGGATAGAAGGTATCATCTGAGCTTGATCCTTGGGCAACAAGTCTCAAATGCTGTATCCTTTCGCTCTATCCAATAAATAGTTCACATCTGTTCAAGTTCCGCCTGCCTCACCTGACCTTTCACTTCATTCCTTCTGCTACTGACATTGTCGGTCTGATCACTTCTCATGTGTATCTGGCACTGGTCTCTTTGTACTACCAGAGCCTGGTTTTTCACATCTTTGAGTTGCTTTTTGGTTTTACAAATAACTCTCTTTATAGCAACTTTAAGGTAAATGCCTCTATGTGTGATATTCAAAGGTGAAACAGATTATTAAATGATTTTATGTGGAGTTTAGTTTTATATCAGTTTGACTTAGATGTCTGCCTTGTTAACTCTGTGTTCAATTTTGTCAGAAGACATAAGTTTTGAGAAAGTCCTAACATCCAGCACATTGAATGTCATTTATCATCATCATCATCATTATCATTATTATTTTGGGGAGGTAACAGGAATTGAACTCAGGGCCTTGCACTTGCTGGCAGGTCTTTGCCACTGAGCTCTATCCCTGGCCCTCACTTATTATTATTGTTGTTGCTGTTATCACTACCACTTTATCACAAAGCAGAAAGTACAAAGTGAGGACTCTGGAATTAAACTAATTGGATTGCAATCACTCTGGCTCTGCCGTATAACTACCTAGTGACCTTGGGCAGGTTACTTAATCCCTCTGTGGTTCATTTGGCCTTCTTGTAGATAAAATGTGGCTGATAGTTATATTGACCTCATGTAAGGACTAAATAAATCAGCATGTGTAAAATGTTTAGAATGATGTTTAGCTCATGAGAAATATGTAGTGGTAGCTATTATCATTACTATTCATTTAATTTGATTCGAGCTCTTTACATGTGAAATTCTGACTAAATAAGACAGAATAATTAGCATCTTTCAGAATCTGATTATTTTAAGAACTTAGTTGATTTTTTCCATGTTTATGAAACAAATGTCTATGAAATCCTTTCTTTAAAGTCACTTAGCACGTACTTTCAGAAATAGTGTATAAAGATTGGATTAAATTCTGATAAGTGTAATTGAAACAGTTTGGTCTACAAAGACTCAAAGAGAACTGGTGATATTTATATTGCTCTTACAAATGTTTATGGACGCTTAGTAATCTTTATTCTTTCACCTTCTTTTTAAAAAGGGAGTAGCTGGTAATTATACTATCTCATTTTTCTAAGTTCTAAAATTTTAAAAAATAAGGTTTCTGATTTCCAGAAAGGCAAGATTTTTTTGCATCAGCTATCAAAATACATGTAAGGGAATGGGATTATCTTTCTTTTACTTAATCATTTAATTTCATTGTGAAAATTTAAGATCTATAGTGCATTACCTTTATTTTCCTCCTGCAAAGGAAAAGTAACTATTAATAGGACTTATTTTTTAAATATCAGGTATCAATAGAAAGTGGCAATATTCAAATATAGAAATACAGTAAATCAGACACATTTATTGACATTTGCTGTATAAGCAAAGAAGATACTGCTTCTCAAGAATGTTCTGAACACTTCTTAGCATTTACACTCAACCATACCATGCGTTTAATACACACTCAGTGAGTACAGAGGTGTTTTATCACAATATGAAACATATTTCATCAAGCCTGGTCATGCGTCAGACGACTTTTCCTATGAAGTATAAACCTTCTTTTACTTTCTTTCTTGGTGTTCCTCCTGGGATGTCTGAGCTTCAAAGAAATAATCAATTACCATTCAAGATTTTTCATGCATGATGTCTGTTTAACTCAAAAGCAAAAAAAAAAAAAATAAAATCAACTTTCAGGTCATTCACATTCTCTATAGAATCTGCAAAATTCATGATTGATTAAATATTTGTGTTTTGACACATAGTTCAAAGAATACTGTCATATTTTAAATCAGCAGCAGAATTTGTTTGGGGGAGAGGATAGATTATATTTGAGAAGTACTCTAATGGCCCTTGTGGAGTGAAGTGGGAAATGCTCCCTTATGCTCCTGCCACTTCCTGGGCTTGGTCCAGACAGGATCAGCGGAGGTCAGGAGGGAGCTGTATTGCCTGCTGCTTAATATGCTAAGTGGGAGGACTTTTGAGTTTTTGAGAGTGGTGAGAGGGTGGAGGGTATGAGGAAGGCTTACATCAGCACTGTCTGAGGAAAAGATAATGTGAGTCATATGAATGTTAAATTTTAGCAGCTGTATTAAAAATTAAAAAGAAACATAAACATAAAGCATCCCAGTTTGGTCCAGCTAACGTTTTAGAACTCAGTATTGGGCAGCATGAATGTTTACGGAGGCACCCCAGCGTTAAGGCCAGATTCTGGATTCCTTCAAAGAAACGTAAAGTTATGAGTGGGAATGGCCAAGGGTTCTTTGTGTCATTGAGCCCTATCCCTGATCCTGGCCAAGGGTTCTTAACTGAAACTTTTTCATTCATTTTCTGTACTGCACCAAGATATAATCTCCCTATTTTGTGATATCTCCACTGAATCCATTGTGAAACTCCATACCGAATCCAAGACATTGCCAGTAAAACGTCTTTGTATTTGCATTGGTAGGAGCTGCTGTCCCTTCCCCACTCTCCCTCGCTTGCTGAGCATAATAAAGCTGAAATCTCACTCCATAACCTTAATGTCTGTACCAGTTTCTTTCTCCGGATTCCCATTTTGCCATTGGCCACCCCAAGGAAAGGCAACTTTGTTCTTTATCTGGGTCATATGAGGCAGATGAAACTAAAACAGGCCTCAAAAGTTAGAGAGAATCCAGTAGAAAAGTCAATGTGGAAGAGGAGGACGATTCCTATTCTATAGGATGGGAACTTTACTAATTCTTATTTAACCATTAAAATTTAATATGGAGAACTTTGATTTACACAGGCAGCAGACGTATATACGAGAGCTGGGGAAGATAGGCTAGGACAAATTAATAACAATATCCAACTGTGGGAAGAGACTTTGGTGACAAAAAGCTGAACTGAATTAACTGGGGACAAACCTGACACAAATTGCCATGAGGTTAGCTATGGAAATGTTTCTTAATGGAAATGTTTCTGTGTTCTATAGCAGCAGCATATTAATACATGTGATTCCGGGTACTTTGCCAGAACTCAATATAGGTTGTTAGGTAATAGAAAATATATGTACCTCATTAACCCTTTCTAAACTCCAGAAAATTTCAGAATTCCAAACCATAGCTGGCCTTTTGAGTTTCCAGGAAGGGGTAGGTGGACATGAATGTGGATTGGAAGCTATGAGGTAGTTGAAGAATGGAAAAACTTTTCGGGAAACCACAGCTCAGCACTGTGTGCTCCACCTGCCAGTGCTTACAGTAACCCTCGCACATAGACACTCCCCTTATTGAAACAAATACTCTTGCTCTCTTTCTCTTCCTGCCTTCACACATGCCCTTCCTCATTGCTTGTCTTTTGTCCCCTGGTGTACTGAAGGGTTGTATTTTACTGCCTACATTAAGTTCTTGCTTTGCTGAGTGATGATGAGAAACTTGTAAGTTAAGAATGTTGTTAGAACTTTATTTCAGAGGTTTTGGAGCAGAGGAGGTTTGACTCCGGTCTGTCACATTTGTCAGGAGATTGTGTTAATTGCCCCTGATGGTATGAAGAAGACAGAATGTGGGCAGTAAATGTGTATGTAAGGATACGTATCAGTCACTATTTTATCTCTAGCACAGTGACTTTGATTGTTTTGGAAAGGTTAAACTACTCGTGGTGTGCAGGTATGCTATTTTTGTATCTAGAAGTTCTATTGTGCTAAAAAATAAAATGGTATTCTAGGACGGGATAACTTATACCCAGAAAAAATAACTTACTAGGCCAAGGATAGAGGTGTATATTTCTGTTGTGCATTCAAAGGCATCCAAAATGCTCTGTCACTTTGTGTCTCTCTTAATATAATGTCTGTTACACAAAAAAAAGAATGCCAGTAATTGTAGAAAGGAGCTTGCTGTCTCTGTCTCTCTCTTCAGTAGAGTCCGGCATAATCAAAGGTCATTGTTTCCTGTAAATCTCTGCAGAATATTTTTTTTGTTTACCTTAGTGAGCCAAACTTCTTTCAAAAATTATATTTGTCTTCTATGTGATATTCGTTTTTGAAAATGCTTCTCCATCTATGAAGCTATGACAGAATAATGTGTTCTTTGCTGCACAGAATGTTGAGTAATTTCTTACCCATTAAAAATGAAAAAATGAAGCTGTTAAAAAAAAATACCAAGTTGTCTTGCAAATGAAACTCCAGAGAGATACTCTAGCAGCCTGGGAGATCGGAGAGTAGTGTTCAGGGTTCATCCCTCGTCATTTAGCTCTCACTGGGGTGATGTGCCAGTTGCTAGATTTTGCTGTCCTAGCACTGCTAGCAAACACTACAAGTACTGGAGTTTAAAGGGCCTGCAGCTTTGCAGCAAACAAAAGAAGACTCAAAAATAGGTCTTAAATTCACATTGACTCCTTGTGATTGGTTCTCCTAAGAGGCCAGATGGAGCCGAAATTGCGGAGGATCATGACCAAAGTGTGAGGACCCTTTCCCTGGGAAATCTGTGCACACACAATAGTTTTATAGGTTTTTGGGAAATGTGCAGTTTTCTCTGAAATGCATCTGTGCCTGGGAATAAATCTAGAAAAAGAAATGCATAAAACGTAAGTAAAAATAGTTGCTTTTTATTTCTTTTAAATCCATTTCATTAAAGTTATGTTTATTTTGTAGGTGTGTTTTAAGAATGTTGCAGAGGGAAAAACAAAATACTGTTTAATCATTTAAATCTGAATTTGTTCATGGTTGATATAATCAATAACAAGGATCAGAAACAAATGAATTCCAAAATCTTTATGACAGGTAGGCCACAACAAAACAGTTTAAGGTTTCTCTAATGTCTGAGATACCAGTTTAAGGCTCTGAAGCTGTGAAAATAAATGTTTGTTGTTATGTTAAACATATCAGTTTATCTGGAGATGTTAAGAGCAGAATTTTATCCAGAACATCTGGGGCATAGGATCATCTTTTTCACACCTGAGTTTGTGTTGTTGTTCTGCGGCATGGAATTGCAGCTTTCAGTGTTTACTGACTCCTTTGCATGGACCCTCACATGCTCTAAATGCTCCAGCGTTGACAGAGGAAGCCCTTCAACTGGTACTAATGTCTCTGTGAATGTGGTGGATCTTCAAGTAAAAAGCATCAAGAATTCTGTGCCGTGTAAAATCCAACAAGAAGAACTGTCATTAAATTGTCTATTGCTTTGCAGTTCACTTTCCAGATATCCCCATGGTTAATTATTTTTATAATTAACCTACAAGACACTATAATCACTTTTACTTTCACACAAGGAAAATAAAGTCAGACAGGTCAGATGACCGTTCCTCCAGATTCAAGCTGTGATCACTGGGGCATAAATAAGAGTTTCTGATTTTCTTCCTTTCTACTCCACCGAAAACAGCACACTGTGCGTCACAGTTTTCTGATACTGTAGGTGGGAATGTGTGAAGTTAAACTGACTTCTCCTAGACAGGAAGGACAGGTTATCTCAAGCTCCTTTTCCCCCCGAGAAGTACTAAAAGGCGGGCTGTGGTGAAGAGCAGTGGCTCCTGGACATTGGGAGTTTAGTAGCCAAGAACATCGATGAGATTTCCTTGCTTCTTAATTCTGTTAGAGCCCAATCCAAAGCAGCACAGTTTGATAATAAGGTAAAAGATATTTTTAGGAATGGGGAAAAGTTACAGAGGCTCAAATAGTTTTGTGCTTCATTCCCTGCTAAGGAAGATATTGAGAAGATTTTCTCTCCCAAATTCCAGCTAGAAGCTGAAAGGTCAGAGGTACTAGAACAAATAGCAATAAAGGTACAGCGTGTTCTAAACCTAATGATAAAGGGAGTGCAAATAAATAACTGAGAGTAGAGGGCACTCATCCAAGAGAACTGAAGGAACTCAAAAGTAAAGCAGTCTGTGGGTCTAAGCAGTTTGTAGCCGCAGATGACTTTTGAATATCCCCAAAATGTGACAACAAGTAACAGAACGATCCAGTTACAAAAATCCCCTCAGTCATCACTTTTTGTTGAAATAGTTTGTATTTCTAGAGCAGGTGTAGGTTTGTAGAAAAATGTGTAGAGACTTTCTAATTCCTCTTCTTAGTCCTTCTGAGCAGCTATAACAATGTGTCATAGTTTGTGTGGTTCCTAAACAACAGGTTATTCTCGCAGTTCTGGGAGCTGGGAAGTCTGTGATCAGTGCACTGGCTGATTTGCTGTCTAGTGAGGGTCTGATTCTTGGGTCGTAGACAGCCTTCGCATTGTGTTCTCATCTGGTAGCAAGGGAAGAAGCTCTCTGGGACCTTTTTATAATCACATTGGTGAAGGCCCTCAAACTCAAGAAATAATCCTGATACTATCACACCAGGGATTTTAATTTCAATAATAAGAATTTGGAGGACATTCAAGTCTATACTCTCCCTGCCTCACTAAGACTATACATGCTTAGTCTCACCTGGTATTGGTATCTTCTGCCTGAGCTGTGCATTTGTTGCATTTGCTGTATCTCCATTGACATGTTATAATTACGGTTCACACTTAGGGAATATTTTATGGTTTATACACATATATAGTGACATGTATGCATGTTGTAATACCATATGGAATAGTTTCACTGTGATACAAATCCTCTGTGCTCTGCCTATTCATTTTTCCTCCCTGGCCACAACTTCTGGCATCCGTGGCTCATTTTTATTGACCCTATAGTTTAAATTTTTTCAGGATATCATACAGTTAGAATCATACAGTTGTAGACTTTTTTTGATTTGCATCTTTCACTTAGTAATATGCACTCAAATTTTGCCATGTTTTTTCAAGGACTTAGCTTTTATTTCATGGGCTGATAGATCTTGCTGAGGTAAGTTAAAGTGGATACCTAGCCTGAAGTATCCCTTAGTAAAGTCAGGTCTCGTAAGTGACCTTAAGTTTGTTTGACCTGCAAACATAAGTGAAACTTAGCTTGGGATATTTCTTATGAGTGCCTATAGGAAAATGAAAAGTAAAACTTAAATAGAAAATGAAACTTAAATTCACTGAATAAGAACTCATCAATTAACTTCTAGTTATAAAATAGAGACTTGCTTCAGGATAGCTCAAATGAAACAATTGTAACAAATTAAAATTTTTTTCTCTGTTTTAGTTTTATGTTTATCCTATGAAAGCTGTTTCTCTAGCATTTCTACTTCTGCAGCTGCTGGATTCCTGAATCATTGCTTCCTCAGATAAAATGTCTCAGTTTACCTTTTAATAGTACTGAGTAGCAGTCAATGGGCTGTAATATTAACCATTTATTAATTCATGCTCCTGGTCAAGAACATTGGGCAATTTTAGCTGCTATAAACACTTATTTATGAGTCTTTGTGGGGATAAAGCCTTTGATTTCTGTGGGTAAACATCAAAGAGTGTGATTTCTGGATCATATAGTAAGAGTATGTTCAGTTTTGTAAGAAACTGCTACTGTTTAGCAAAATGATGACAGCTGGTTTGCACTAATGCCAGCAATGAATGGGAGTTCTTGTTGCTCTACATGCTTGCTAGCATTTGATGATGTCAGTTCTGGATTGTGGCCATTTTTATAGATATGTAGTGGTCGGCAATACACATTTTTCTGATAACACATGGCATAGAGTACCATTTCTTCATGGGCTTATTTGCCATCTGTGCACCTTGATGAGGTCTGATTATTTAACCGGGCTATTTCTTTCCTCATTATTGAATTTTAGGAGTTCTTTGTGCATTTTTGAATAACAGTCTTTTATCAGATGTGTCTTTTGCAAATATTTCCTTCCTTTTTATGCCTCTGATATTGTCTTTGTAATGCAGGAAATTTTAGTTTTATTGAAGTCTAGTTCATCAATTTCATGAATCATGTCTGTTATTTTGTATCTAGAAAGATCATCACTATATATAAGTCATTTCAATTTTCTTCTATGTTGTCTTTTAGGACTTTTTTTTTTTTTTTTTTTTACTATTTTGTATTTTACATGAAGTTCTATGACCCCCTTAAGTTAATTTTTTTGTGAAAATTTATGTCTAGATTTGGGGAGTGCATGCAGATGTCCAGTTATAGTACCACCTACTGAGAAGTCTGCTCTTTGCCACAGATAAATTCACTCTGTCTTGGGGCTCTCTTCCAACCTTGTTGATCTTTTATATGTTGTTTCACTATAATACACTATCTTGCTCTTTGTCACTTTACAGAAAGTTTTGAAGTTAGGTATTCTCAATCCTACAATTTTGCTTTTCTCTTAATTTTGTGTCAGTTATTCTGGAATTGTTCTGCCATATAAACTTTAGAATCAGTTTGTTGATGTCTATAAAATAACTTACTAGATTTTTGGTGGGGTTGCATCAAATTTATTGGTCAGTTTGGAAATAACTGACATCTTGACCGGTCCTGTTGGATGGATTTACTTTGTTTCTTGTTCTCATCAGGTGTCTTAGTTCCTCACTCCTGCATCAGTGTCTCTTTTATTCTCTGTATCCCAGGGATACCAGAGGCTTCCTATAATACAGCTCCCTGGTTTACCTTACTCTTACCTGTTTGGCTCTCAATTGATCCAGTTACTTGGATGATCAATTCTCTGAATTTACAAGTGGTGTTGCTTTCCTGGTACATTCTTTTTGATTCATATAAGTGTATTATTTAATACAATATGTGGTTGATAATAGTTTCTTCTTATATTATGGGTATAGACAAAAAATGCAAAGGAAGTAAATGTTAGTAAATCTGTAAATATATATGTATGACAACAGTATCATAGGCTGACAAACCTCTTTTCATAATTTCAAAGTGTAAAATCCTCTGAAAATAAGTGTGTGAGCAAATCATTTGATTGCAAATTGTGACTCAAAATTATTTGAAGCTACCCATATCATTTATATATACCACTTAGTGCGATTTCATTTATGGGTTTTATTACAGAAACAATATATTTGATCTCAGGATACTAACCAGACTTCAGTGGGTATTTTAAAAAATAATATATGGAACTTCCACATGTAAACTAATAAATTCAGAAACCCATTAGACTCTGGATTTAGGGTAAGAGATTGTGTAGTTTCATCATATTTCTGTAAAATAAAATGTTATCTTTGAAATGGCCTTGCAGAATTGTAGAATGATGGAGATAGAAGGTAAGGGCATTTTGAGTAAAAAGAAAGTTGTGAAGAAAAGTGTGGAAAAAGAGCAAAATGAGCTAGAATGGATGAAATGATATACATATAGAAAACAGTAAGTAGAACAGGAAGAGATATAGAAGATGGATTAAGAATGATATAAATATCAAAAACATTAGATATTAAACACTTTTTGTATTCATCAGCTTTCCCAGTGCTAGGGAAAATTTACTGGCACCTGAAAATTAAAGGAAGGGAGGTTTTCTTGACTCACAGTTTCTGAGGATTCAGTCTATCGTTGGTTGACTATAAGGCAAGAATATTATGGTGAAAGGGTGGGATGAAACAAAGCCCCATAGTTCATGAAAATCAGGAAGCAGAGCAGAGGAATGGTGCCAGAGCGAAGAGGCCAAGGTCCAGCCTCTAACACTCATCCAGACACACCCAGGATTGTGCTTTACTAAAACCCCAGGTGGGTCATAGGCCACTAAGGTTGATGATTAACCATGACATTATTGTTAAGAAATGCAGAGCTTTCAAAGAATTTTAGGATAATTCAAATGTCATTGCATTAAAATAGCATTAAACTAGGTAACTAATTTACTGGGGAAAATTTTTGGAAATGGGATACATTTAATAGGCTGTGTTAATGGGATGGGCAAAAGAAATTGAAATGATGGCATGGCAAACAAAGTAAAAATATAGACTCTGTGGCTGTGATAATTGGCTGATATGGAAAAAGAGAAGAGTATGTTGGATAATAATTAAGTTCATGTCTGGGCAATTAAAATAATAGTGCTCTCCAACATTAGAGGAAATAAGTCACGCAGAAGGAGGAGTAAATTTTTGGGGAAAATGACATATGTAAGTTAGGACATATTGAGGGACTCAAATATGAAAGCCATATGGGACTGATGGAGTGCTTATGAAGATAGCAAATAAATGTCTGCTTTCTTAAAATCATTTATGGATTCATGAGGCTGTGAGAAAAATGATTTCAAGTATGTTCTACATTTGAAACTAGCATATGGAAATCTGACTTCAGGACTGATAAATTTGCTTTGGTAAAACTATTCAAAACAAAACTCAAATGCTAGAATTTAAATAAATTCCTATAATTCAGAACAGAAATTTTAATTTTCACATTAGTAATTCACTTCCTCAGCCCATATGCTACATTTCCAGAATTACAACATGAATGGATACATAATTATGAAAGAAAATTTAAAGTGATTTTATAATTTGGACTTTTATTAGTTTGGAAATACCGTTCTAAGGCGATAGGAAATTCTGAGTCTTCAAAATTAGTTCATTAAATAGACATTTATCTTCTTCCTTCATGCAATTTCAATCACAAATGCACAGACATATTTTTACCATGATTCAAGTACCACTGAACACAGTCATGAGCAGGTATGCTACTCTAATTAAACACAGTTTTCACATTATCCAGTACTTCCTTTCTATCAAGTGGGTCTCTTTGTGTCTAGAATGGGATTAAATTTGGAAAATGTACACAAGGACACCTGTATTAGTTTTCTGCACTGACTATAAGAACACATCACAGACACATAAATGTATTGTCTCGGTTTTGGAGGTCAGAGGTTTAAAGGCAAGATGTCACAAGGTTGGTGGGGAGAGGGTCAGATCTGATCCAGTCCTCTCCTCTTGGTTTGAGAATTGCTATCATCTCTCTATGTCTCTTTATATTGTCTTTCCTCTGTACATGTACATCTCTGCATTTAAGTTTCCTGTTTTTTAAGGACACTAGCATAGTGGATCAAGGTCCATTTGATGGTTTCATTTTAATGTATCACCTCTTTAAAGACCTTAACTCCAAATAAAACCACATACTGAAGTACTTGGGGTTGGGAACTCAACATGTCTTTTGGTGTGCTTCCATCATTCACGCACCCCTGGGTCCCCACCACATGCAGTGTAGCTGTCAAATACCTTCAGGACTGGGAGAGCTTGGGTGATGGGCTCTTGGGTGATGGGCTCTTAGGTGACAGACTGGTACAGGAAGCTCTTCCAAAGCAGAAAATTGATAACCATTTGAATGACGATTATTTACCTACTCTATATGATGTCCAGGGTTTGATCCCCAGCAATAAAAATAAATAAATAAATAAACAAACAAATAAATAAATAAAACCTATTTCAGAAAAAGTATCTGAGTCTGTTATAACCATCTACCTATAAGTAAAAATAGTGACTTAGTTATGGGAAAAATTTAAGAGTAATTTTATATGGTTTAACTTTCATTTATTTAGTGGTCAGTTTCCAAAGACAGAGTTTTGTCTTATATGGTAAATTATTTAAATGAGTAAAGCAAAGAACATATAGTTTATGAGGTTCTGTTATATACTACTGCATTATTTGGGGAAAAGAATAAGGAAGGGAAGATAAACAATGGAGTGGTGGAAACCTAAGAATAAACATGAAATAATGGAATGTTATATCCTAAACAGTGGTGGCAAACCTAAGGCATGCGTGCTGCAGTGGGCTCTTCGTAGCATTGGAAGCTCTAAAAGATTTGCTATTAGTATTCTAGTGGCTATATAGATCAGTGTAAGAGAAATTCAGCCCCACCTTTTACAGTGCAGAATAGAGTTTAAAGAGATCAATGTTTCTGAGCTGATAGGACAAGTTATTATCAGGTCTAAGAAAACCACAATGTAGGGGAAGAGCAGGAATTTTGAAATTACAGTTCATGTTTCTGCTTTCTTCTAAAAAATCATTTAGTTCTGCAAGTTAGCTTAGGATTCGCAGATCTCAGCAGGGCTTGACTGGGTCATCCTGCGAAGGTCATCAAGGCCTTGTCATGGGTCTGGGTGTCAACTAATTTTGACTGGGCTTGATTGGGGTGATTTGGCTTTGTTCTCTGTGGCTATCATTATCCTCTTAGATCACTGGGCTGTCGTGACTATGCTTTAATGGCAATGGCAGAGGAGCTAAGAGTAAACCCAACTCTTGCAGGTATTTCATAAGCTCTTGGTTAGGTTATGTGGTTAATATTCTATTGGTGAAGTCAAAGGGTGAAGCTCACAGTGAGCAGGTGGGATACCCTCACTCTTCAATGGAGAAATTGAGAAGTCACATCGCAAAGGCCATGGAGATGGAGCGGGTAATGAAGATGTCGGGCCATTAATCCACCACAAATGAAGGAAGATGGAAATCTGGAGACGGAAGGGAGAATTTGTGAGATGTGTTCTTTCTCCCCTAAGAAATATGGTACTTGAAATCTTCTCTTTACTATGTAGCTTTGTGAAAATTAGTTGTCCTCAGTTTCTTCATCTATATACATAAGGTAATAATATCTGTATTGCTGAATAATTGTAAAGAATAGAGAGATGTCACTTACAAAATATTTGTAATTTATCTTGCATTTATATTAGATTCTATTTTTTTTCTCTCCTTCAGGAGACTATTGCAAAGTGAATATACTTTTAAAGAAGAAGAAGAAAAAAAATTTAAAGAGAAAGTAATCCATGCATTGTAATATTATAATATTGTCCATTAATGTAGAGTAGGAATAAAGAAAAGAAAAAATTTCTTGTCATGAAGAGGATATTCAGTGAAAATGAATGAAACACTGGAATGGTTATTCCAAGGGTGATGATGAACTGGCATAATATAAATAAGAAAGTGATCTTGAAATGAATACGTTTAGAAAATTATCTCATGTTAGTGCTTTCCCCTTGTATGGGAGTTTCAAAAATGAAGCCTGACCCTGGTGGTTGGATCTTTAAAAATATAAAATATACTTTCCGTTTTTAATTTTATCTGGCATCTCTTTCAGGATTCTTTAGAGATTTGTAAAACTGGAAATAAGATGCAAGCATGCAGCCTGTTTTCCTTTGTTCCTTCCTTCCTTCCTTCTTTCCTCCCTCCCTTCCTTCCTTTCTTCCTTCCTTCCTTCCTTCCTTCCTTCCTTCCTTCCTTCCTTCCTTCATTCCTCCTTTCTTTATTCTCCCTCTCTCCCTCCTTTTTTCTCTCCCTTTTTCCTTTCCATCCTTTTTTCTTTCCTTTCTTTCTAATTGCTATGTGTGGGTGGTGAAGAAAAAAAACATTTTGTATCTCAGCAATGTTGGCACAAAACTGTAAAACAGGTTTTTTTTTTTTTTTTTTTTTTTTTTTTAGGGGAAGATCTGTTAAGGCCATATGATTTGATAGCCCTTTGCATTTTTAAACTTTAAATTGCTGGTATTTTCACTCATGCCTTTTGATTCTACATGCTTTGTACTCCTAATCCGAACAACTCACTCTCAGTAACCTTCTTGTCCCCTTGCTGTGCTGCCAGATCTTATATATTCTACTTTCCTGATATCTCAAGAATTTCTTTCTTTCCTGCCCTAATTTGCTTTTAAAATTTCATTCTGCGATACATTTGAAATTGACAATAGTGCACGAAATTGAATGTAAATGATTTAGTTTTCTTTTAGTTTCCTCTCAGTTTAGCTCATAAGCCTCACAGTTTTGGTAAAACCACACTCTTGTTAGTTTCAGAGCCCAGTTTTGCCCTGGGAGAATTTATGAGTCTTTGGATGAAATACTGGACGGTTGTCGAAACTCTTCTTACTTTGCTTCGGTCTTGTCTTTTGATGGTCAGTCCCTGCTCACAGGAAGTCGTGCTGAAACACTTACAGTTCCCTAAGCAGTGTGCCTGATGATTTCTCTGTCTCTGTTTTCAAAGATGTCTTCATATATGCTAGGCAAGTCCTGTGTTTTTCTCTCTCCTTGCCTACTTTACCTCACATGAATGAATAAATGTCTATTCTATTCGATCTTTTTATAAAAACTGATAATACCTATCTTCCAAAAGGTGTATGGAAAAGTTATTCTCTTTCCAAAGATAGAGAAACTAAAACTCAGAGATTTACCCATCATCATAATGTCGATAAAATGTGAGTGTGAAAGTAGAGTTGGAATTTCTGTTTCTGATTCCAAATTTTGTGTTTTACCATATTAGTTAGGTTTTAATCAGATTTGAGATTCAAGGGTTGACCAAAATATATAGTGAGTTTTAATCATAACAAAAGACATATTACATTAGTTCCCTTGAAATACCCCAAAATACATTTACGCCATCAAAACACACTATCATTCTTACCGCTTTCGGAGGCAATTCTGGAAGCTCCCTTTTGTGTCTTTACAAGGTATAATCAAAAATATGGCGAATGCTGCTGCTGCGTGCATCCAAGGGAAAGGCAGCGTACTCACTGGACCTGGCACCCAGGGGTTTCTGGGTCTTACCAGAAGTCAAAATGACAATGAAAGAGAAACATCTTGAATGACTCAGGACATCAGGGTAACCAGCAGACCATAGCTAAAGACCCTCAAAAAAGAGGACGTTCAGAACTGCTTCAGAAAGAGGCAAGAATGATGGGATAAATGTATACACACGGGGATGGGTGTGTATTATAAGGGTGATGAAAGGCACTATGTCTTTCACTTGAATAAACTTTAAAAATTTGAACATTTGCTGTATTTTTTAATCCACTCTTGTAATTTACTTATAAAGAAAAAAAAAAGATATATTTTAGCTTGCAGTTTTGCAGATTCCAGTTCAAGATTGGGGAATCTGTTGCTGAGGGCCTCCAGGGACTTAGTACATCATGGTAGTGGTAATGTGCACAGCACACTGTTTACTTTATGAGTTAGAGAGCAAGAGAGAAAGACGAGGAGATGCTGTTTCAAGGGCGTGACTATAGTGATTTTTAAAAACCTTACACTAGGTCTCACATTCTAAATGTTCAACCACCTCCTAATAGCACCACCCTGGAATGGAGTTACACATAGACGGGTGGCGGCGTGGGGGTGGGGACACTTCCAAATTTCGATGCTTTGTTTCTAATAATTTTTCCTCCATTGGCTTTAATTTCTTAAAATATTGCTTTAAAATGTTATCTTGATTCTTGTTTTTTTGGCATTCCTTTAAATTTCTTACCTGAAGTGAATGTCTCTCTTTTCTCATCCTATTCTTTTCCCGCCAACAGTCACAGAGTTGGAAGAATAAATTTTCCAGCAAATGGTGAGCAGTTTAGCCTTAGCAGAGTGAAGGATGGGGTCTGGTGAGAGTGTTGGGAAGGCCCAGACTGTCCAAAGATGGGGCTGCAACTGGATTGCGAAGCGGCACTGCAATCCTAAAGTTTGGGTTTGGATCTTTGGAAAGAATAACAGAAAATGGTTTTTAAAAGTTGAGAATGATATAATCCAATCTGACTTTTGGAATATCCCTTTATGGAGGGTTGAATGAATAGGAAGAGTTAGAGCAGGATCACAAATAAAATAGGGTTTCATTAAATTAGAAATACAAGAGATAGAGATTGATTTGAGGTACTCTAATCTTATAATTTTAATTTCTCAAGAGTTTCACTTGGTAATTCTATTATTGTTAGCATTTTCAAGAAATGTTAATTTGCTCAAGGATTTCTGTATTTGTAAAATGTCACCATCTGATCTTCTACCTTTTAATATTTTATTTGTTTCTAGTTAAGCTATGCAACAATGATGAAGCACATCTTTACACCTCTACCACACATTGTCTGATGAAACCTGCTTTCCTTGTTGTCAAAGAATCAACAGCAGGAAACCTCAGAGTGTATTTCATTTAGCATCTCATCACCTGGAGACAGGAAAAACAGTGCAAAAAGCCTGAGCAATTGGAAATAAACTCTATACACTAAGGAACTCTTACGAGTCCAATAAACCACTTTCAACCCTAATAAAAAGAATGCTTCTCCACAATATAAATGTTTAATTCTTTCTACTGTACTTTTAAAATTTGTTGACTTAGTAACAGCCTTTGGCTCTATGATGTGTGTTTTGAAAAATTATAGTCTAATTGTTTATAGGAAGTTAACATCATGAAACTAGTGTCCTTGGAAGACAATTTGTCCAGGGATGGGCCAACCAGAAATATATCATATTTCATTATTTAAATTTTGCTAATTTTGAGGGTCTAGAGTTACTAGTCTGGAAAATTAAGATATAAAAATGAATACAAGTCAACTACTAATGGCCTCTGATGTTCCCAACCAGTTCACATCATGTTATCCACAAGAATCATAGCCATGAAAGTATGCAGTTAAAAAGAATGGAGCAAAGGGTGTAGTAAGTTTGTCCTGGAAAAATAGGAGTTACTTTGGGAGGTAATAAATAACTTCATTTTGGCAGTGATTCCTGGCTAACTTGGAGGATACTGTTTAATAGATTTTTTTAAGTGTTTCCTTAATAGGGCATCTTCCTTAAGATCCTCAAGGCCAACTGTTTCTTTGGGAACTATTATTTCTTTTTTCAGTGGACATAGAAAGAGGAATTGAGAAGCTTACTTCTAGTTTGATGAATAAAATATTTTAAAATAATTTAAAGTATATTTATATAACATATATAATACATGCTATATAATATACAATATAGCATGTATATAGCATATATTACTTAAGGTTCTGTTATCATCTGTTCTCTTCTGGACTGTTTTCTCAGGATGACTCATTTTCTGTCTAACCAAACAGTATATGGTTTCAGACTGCTATGTTTCTGCAAATGACACTGTCAATGGTTTAGACAGTCAGTTTGAAGCATGTGAGTAAATTTCAGAACAGGAAAAGTCAAATTCATTTAATGGAACCTTGAGTTGCTTCAAGTAATGAGGGAAACCTAATACTTCTGGGTGCAAAATGAGCATGGAATGCCCTCTACCAATTAGGGATCTGGCAGTGATGAATATATTCCTGTGGGTCAGACTCAACAATCCAGTTGACTTCGGACATATCCAGCCCTCTTACTGCCCGCTCTGTACACAACAATATTCCTGAAGCTGCACTGTAGAGCTGGAAGAATGTTTTTGTATGCTTGTTTTGCTACTGCTTGTCATGAATGGCCAAGACAGGCCAATCGATGTAGTTCAGCGATGCATACTGGTATCTCATGGACTTACAGGATGAAAAGAAGACTACATTTCTTCTTTTGCTGCTTCTTAAGAAATGTAAAAAACATAAGGAATCTGAGGGGCAAACAACTATCAGACCATCCACTATGGCATTACTTTGTCATCACTCACACTAACATACAATGGCTCCTTTTTCAACAAAATCCCTGCCAGGTCTTCAACTTTCTGAATTTGTATGGCAAAAAAAAAAAAAAAAAAAAAAAAAAAAAAAAGCATGGTGTCTGTGTATTGGCAGAAGATTAATAATTTGCTTTAATTCCTCTGAAAACCCAGCATTCAAGATATGATCAGCCTCACGTAACTAGACCCTATAGGTTTTATACATAAACCCTGGGAGTTTTGCGTTTGTTCCAGAAGCTGGCCTGGGGTGGCCACAATCACGTTGAGCCCTTTTGCAAGTTTCTGTGCTTCAGCAGAGCTGTCACTGCTGCCCGTGCTCGTGATTAACCTGAGCATGAGAGCGTGGTGAGTCATCAGCTCCTTCCAAACGCCAGAAGTCTGCATGGCTACTTCTTCAGCAGTGGCAGAATCAGGGCTCTTGTTCCCGTCCTGGTAGGACTTTGAACTTCATGATGCATTCAATCACAAGAAATGCAAGGGTTTTTCCAGTTCCTGTTTTTGCAGTTGCTAAAAATCCCTGCCTTCCAGAAGTGGTCTAACACTTTAAGGTTGTATTTCTGTCATGTTTGTAAACTCCACCGCCCCTTTTTTTCCCTTTCGACTGTTTTCATTGACAAGGTTAGTTAACAAGCTAAACAAATGTCCTGAAAAGCTCCTGTGAGTCACAGGGGCGAGTGGGGCACTTTGCTGTCACCTGCCTCACCATCTCACGTCCCCATGCCCATTTGTTTGCTCAAGAGTTCTTGGGCTTTCTTCAATCTTTAAAAAAATTTTTTTTTAAATTTTTACTATCAGGTCCAGCATCATTTGCCATTTTCCCTCTCTCTGAATTGGGAAACCATCTTTCTGCGTCTTCTTGGTCATTATGATAGATTTATGGGTGAACTTTGAACTTTGATGTTTTCTTTTGTTTCTTCAGGGATATCTCCATTTTGACCTTCTGACAAGCTCTCAGTCACAGAATGTTTTTAGGGACTTCTTAACTTTTTCAACTTTCCATGTTTCTGTAGGCATATCTCTATTTGGAGCTTCTGATAAGCCCACATTTACAGAATTTTAGAGATTTTTAAAAACTTTTCCTTCAACTATTGCCGTTTTTTCAGGCACACTGCCATTTTGAGTTTCTGGAAGGCTCACATTTGGGGCTCCCTATAGTTTTGGGTTCCCCTGCCGAAGTCTAAGGGTCCACTTCTCCATGTCCCTGGGCAAGAGTTTCACAGGTCAGGGCAACATACCGGACAGCCCAGCCCAGCCCAGCACTGCCAAGTAGACAGCTCTTCCCAGTGACGTTACTTCCTTTTAAGACAGGTGTCTTTTCTGTTTTCTTTCCCCCCTTTTTTTTCTAGCTTTTTTTTCCCTCTTTCTTTCTCCCTTCCCTCCCCTCCCTCCCCTCTCTTTCCTCTCCCTTCCCTTCCCTTCCCTCCCCTCCCCTCCCCTCCCCTCCACTCCTCTTCCCTCCCTCCTTCTCCTACTCTCCCTTCCCTTCTTTTTTTCTTCCCTTCCCTTCCTTTCTTTTCCCTTCCTTCCCTTTCCCTTCCCTTCCCTTCTCTGTTCTTTTCCTTCTGTTCTGCACCATCTCCAGCTCTCTGCTTGCTCTCTGTCCCAAGTCAAAGTGATTTTTCTCCCAACAGTTAAGACCCATGCCTTGCTATCTTATGATTGTAAATTGTAGGATTGAGCTTGGTAGTGTGAGTCATTGGACCTCTCATAAGGGTGGCTCCTGGGGAAATGGGTGCTGTAAAATCTGCAGATCAGGAGAGGAAGGAAAGGAGCATGAGATTACCCTCTACACTGAGGGTAGGAGAGGAAGGAAAGGAGCATGAGATTACCCTCTACACTACCCTCTTGCTTTTCTTTTTCTACTTTATTTTTGTCTATATTACAACAGTATTTTATTTATTTACTATTAATTAATTTTTGTCTTTTTGAGACAGGGTTTGCTTATTCAAGGTTGGCCTTGAACTCACCTTGTAGGCTAGGCTGGCCTTAAATTTGTAGTGATCCTTTTGCCTCAGCCTCACGAGTGCTGGAATTGTAGGTGTGTACCACCGCACCCAGCTACTTGAGTATTTTAAAAGCTAATACTCTTATCTAATAAACTCAGGTTAGGGACTCAACAATGTGTTCCATGTTTCTCCTTACTCTATGAGTTCAATCTTAGAAAATATTCACCTCTTTCCAAGTTTGTGTTTCTTTTTCCTTCTATAAATACCTGAAGGAAATATACTTCACCAAATATGATATTATTTGATATATATGTATATCCACTAGATTAGAATATTTCTTGAATATGTAGGGTGACTTATCTTTTTAATGTATTGCTCACTTAACATTACTTACAGATTTACTGGACATTAATTTTATCTTTAAAAAATTCCAAGAATAAGTAAAATGGAGGCATGATCAAAACAATTAAGACAGTAACAACATTTTTAGAGCAGAATAGCTGGAAAAGTTTCCAAAAGGAAGACAATTTTATCAGTATTAGCCAATCTACTTAGGCAAAGAATACAAAAGGATATCTCATTTAAAAATACAAATTTGAACCCCCCCCCCACAAATTTGACTACAAATACACAGAACACATGAAGGAACAACAGTTTCCTAAAAGTTGGCAAAGTTTCTTATATACCTATAGTCATACTCAGTGGAAATAAAAGCAAGTGGCCAAATCACATATACAAAGTTAAATGACACAATACTTAATTTAATGTTTATGAAAATAAGGCTTTCAAAAGAGATCTATCATTCCCAGCATTAGATACAAATTTCTCATATGTAGGTGTGAATCTCTCAGATGTCTCAAGTGTTGAAAGTAGTAGTGGTGTATTAAAATGACTCGGAAAACTATATAATATAAAACAAAATTGTATTCAGGAAAATATACCAAACTGGATCACTATAGAACAGGGTTTAGTGAAGCCATCTGCAGCGTTGCCTTGTGCTGTGAGAAGCCTCTCAAACTCATTAGAGACTATGAAGCTGAAAGGAATAAGGTTTTATGCAGGAGAATTACGTTCCCTCACCTAGGAAAGCAAATTCTTTCATACTTCAGGTTCTACCTCAAAGCTTTTCCCCACGGAGTTTGTTTTGCAGCCGGATCTTTGTTTGGGCCAGTGATGGAAACCATGAGCTGGTGCATGGCACTCTGCCTGATTCAATGAAGGATAGTGCTTGTCTTTCCTAAGATGAAAATTGAAACTTAATTGTGACTACTGAGATTTAGCTTAATAATGGATGAGTACAGTTCCTCAAAATGTGACCCTGGAAGAATCCAGTTTGATTTTAATATAAAGAAAAACCAAAGCTAACAATGATGTAAAGATTAGTTTTAATATAGCAATTGTACCTTGTAAATGACTAATTACAATATATCTCTAACTGCTAATCACTTTTTTTAGAAGGTGAGGTTATTTTAGCTACAGTTACCTAGTAAAGAAGTAATAATCCCAATTTACTACTGTGCTGTAATTTTTGCCCATAGTTAAACAGTTAATGTATATTTTCTAATAGGAACATTTAATCCAAAGTGTTCTAGTTGCAGAAGTTCTTGACTTCATGACACTTATCACAGCACAAATAAACATACACAATATCTTCTGTCTAACTTTGACACTGTTTTTATTGAGAGATAATTGACATGTATTAAAGTGTCAATATCTAAAGTGTACAATTGATGAAGTTTAACATATGTATAAGCCTCCCAAATCATCACCACAAATAAAAGTGTCATTTCCATCATTTCCAAATATTTTTTGGTCATCATTTCTTCCTTTTATCCTTTCATACTGATACCTCTACTAATGAACTTTATGTCACTGTGGATTCATTTGCATTTTCTAGAATTTTTTAAAAAATGGAATATATAGGGACCAGGGGTTTAGCTCAGTGGTGTAAGTGCTTGCTTGGCAAATGTGAGGTCATGAGTTTGAGCCCCAGCATAAAAATATATATATATATATATATATATATATATATATATACAGCATGTTTTCTTCTTTTTTTTTTAGTTTTTTTTTTTTTATTTAAGAGGAAAAAGAGAAAAACCAAAACAAACGAAAGCGGCGTAAGGGTACACGCAATACAGAACTACAAAACAAAACAAAACAAAACAAAACAAAACAAAACAAAACAAAAAAACATAACAGTAAGAAATCACCTGCTAGTAGATTACACACTATCTTCTTGAAAATAGTTCCTCAAATCACAGTATCAAAGAACACAAGGTGGACATTCAAACAGGGAGACTGCAAACAGCTGTGTTCAATGTTCCAAAAACATTGATAAAGTCAGCTATTTAACACCCCCAAACACACTTGCTGTTATATCCGTTAGAGCTCTTTTTCTTTTTTTTTTTCCCTCTCTTTTTTACAACAAAATTTACACATCTTGGATTTTATTACTCCTTAGTGCTTATTACTTTCTTTGGGGGGGGGGAAGAATATAGTCAAATATGGCAAAACAAAGCTGTCAGTCAATACCAAGGATAGACATAGCACATGGTGTAGAACAGAGAACAAGTTTATCAAAAATGGTTATCAACGTTGTCCCTTGTTTCCTTAAAAAGAATTGTCTATCTTATTAGATATTATAAAGTTGAACAAAACAGTAGAGAACAAGACCAATAAAACTTAGGCATTGTAAACATTACAGGACTTCCAAAGAAGACAATAGTCAAACCAGAATGGGTATCTTAGTGAATCTTATTGTCTTCAAAGTAGTTGCCTATTTCTTCAAACTTGATACTATCATATAGAATGGAACAGAGTCTAATCAGTCAAAACAAGATCGTGGGAGTACTACAGGACTTCAAAACAAGTTAATAGGAAATCGAAAAGAGTTACTATTTATATATCCTAATTTTTTTGAATTTTTTCTTTAATTAAGACAAACATAAGAAATGACTAAATAATTTTTTTTGAAACAATAAGGGGGAGATTGAGATAAAACAGGACATAACAATATAACAATAGAGGTCACAGCATGACTGTTTCAACAACCTAGTACTTCACCACCTTATAACCTGACTTAATAGTAGTTACCATAGTGTCTTTTTCCTTGAAATATTTGGATAAAACTTCATATACTCTAGCTTCAAATATTTTCATATCAAGAAGCCCAGAATAAAGCCTTTCTTATTAATGAGTGAAAACTTTATAAGGCTTCAAGGCCACCTAATGGGGAATCATGATTACCACATATTTTTATATATTTGAATCATTATTTACATTAGGGAAACTATTCGGTATTCACACATGTGAGATTGATTTATTTCACTAATGAGTATGGTCTCAAGCTGCGCCCATTTATTGATAAATATCTCAATGTGATCCTTCTTTATAGCTGAATAATACTCCATTGTATAGAAATACCACAACTTTTTTATCCATTCCTCAGTTGATGGGCACTTGGGTTGTTTCCAAGATCTGGCGATTACAAATTGTGCTGCTATAAACATAGGTGCACATATATCACTGTGGTATGATGCTTTCAGTTCTTCTGGGAATATGCCTAGAAGTGGAATAGCTGGAATAAATGGGATTTCCAGTCCCAACTTTTTGAGAAATCTCCAGACAGATCTCCACAAAGGCTGTACCAGTCTACACTCCCACCAGCAGTGCAGGAGAGTTCCTTTTTCCCCACAGCCTCTCCAGCATTTGTTGTCGGTTTTCTTGATCCTGGCCATTCTTTCAGGAGTGAGATGGTATCTCAGTGTGGTTTTAATTTGCATTTCTCTAATGACCAATGATGATGAGCATTTTTTCATGTATTTATTTGCCATTTGCATTTCTTCATCTGAGAATTGCATATTCATCTCAGATGCCCATTTTTGGATTGGATCTTTGAATTTCGGAGGTCTGAGTTTCTTTAATTCTTTGTATGTTTTAGACAAGAGGCCCTTGTCTGAGAGAGAGTTCACTAAAATCTTTTCCCAGTTTGTGGGTTTTCTTTTCACTATGCTGGAGATTTCTTTTGACATGCAGAAACTTTTTAATAAGAAGTGGTCCCAGTTATTGATTCTGGGAAGTATTTCCCGTGCGGTTTGAGTCCTGTTCATGAATTCTTTACCTACTCCTATGTCTCCAAGGTTTCTACCTATTTTGTCTTCCAATAGATTTAGTGTTTCTGTTTTAATATTCAGATCTTTGACCCATTTAGATTTTAATTTAGTACATGGTGATAGACATGGGTCTAGCTTTAGTTTTCGGCAAATGGAGAGCCAATTTTTCCAGCACCATTTATTAAAGAGACTGTCGTTCTTCCAGTGAACCTGCTTGGCTCCTTTATCAAAAATAAGGTGGTTGAGTGTGTTCGTAGTTGTGGTTGTATCTTCTAATCTATTCCACTGATCTTCAGCTCTGTTTTGATTCCAATACCATGTTGATTTTACTACTGTTGCTTTGTAGTATAACTTCAAGTCAGGGATTGTGATGCCTCCTGCTTTGTCTTTGCTGCTTAGAATTGCCTTTGCGATTCTAGGTCTCTTCTGGTTCCAGATGAAATTTAGGAGTGATTTCTCTAGATCTATAAGGTATGTTGATGGTATTTCTATTGGGATTGCATTGAATCTGTATAACAGTTTTGGGAGAATGGCCATTTTCACAATGTTTGTTCTTCCTATCCATGAGCAAGGGATGTCTTTCCATTTTCTGAGATCATCTTCAATTTCCTTTTTCAGTGTATTATAATTTTCACTGTATAAGTCTTTCACTTCTTTCGTAAGAGTAATTCCTAAATATTTCATTTTTTTGCTTGCTAATGTGAATAGTCCAGTTTCTCTTATTTCCCTCTCTGTAATTTTGTTGTTCGTGTATAGGAATGCTATTGATTTCTGAGTATTGATTTTGTATCCAGCCACATTACTGAATTTATTTATTGTATCTAAGAGTATTTCAATGGAGTTTAGGGGGTCCTCTATGTAGAGTATCATGTCATCTGCAAACAATGATAATTTAACTTCTTCTTTTCCTATCTTTACCCCTTTTATTTCTCTTTCTTGCCTAATTGCTCTGGCTAGTACTTCCAGTACTATATTAAATAGGAGTGGTGATAAAGGACATCCTTGTCTTGTACCCGATTTTAAAGTAAAGGCTTTCAATTTTTGGCCATTTAGTATGATGCTGGCTGTTGGTTTGTCATAAATGGCCTTTATTATATTGAGGTAAAGACCATTTATTCCAATTTTCTGTAAAGTTCTTATCATGAATAAGTGTTGGACCTTATCGAAGGCTTTTTCTGCATCTATAGAGATGATCATGTGATTCTTATTTTTGGCTTTATTGATATGGTGGATTACATTTATTGATTTGCGTATGTTGAACCATCCTTGCATTCCTGGGATGAATCCCACTTGGTCATGGTGTATAATCTTCTTGATGATTTGCTGGATCCTATTTGCCAATATTTTATTGAGGATTTTTGCATCTGTGTTCATTAGGGAGATCGGTCTATAGTTCTCTTTTATAGTTGGGTCTTTCTCAGGTTTTGGTACTAGAGTAATATTTGCTTCCAGGAATGACTTAGGAAGGATTGCTTCCCTTTCAATTTCATTGAATAGTTTGAGGAGTGTCGGCATTAGGTCTTCTTTATATTTCTTGTAGAATTCTGCAGTGAATCCATCTGGGCCTGGGCTCTTCTTGGTGGGCAAGGACCCAATTACATTCTCAATTTCATTAGCAGAGATTGGGTTATTCAACAGTTTTATATCCTCTTGATCTAGCTTTGGTACTTCATATGCTTCTAAGAATCTGTCTATTTCTTCTGTGTTATCAAACTTTTGAGAGTAGAGGTTTTCGAAATAGGTGTTGATGATCCTCTGTATTTCTATTGGGTCTGTAGTGGTTTCTCCTTTTTCATTTCTTATTGCATGAATTTGAGCTTTTTCTTTCCTTTTTTTAATAAGGTTGGCTAGGGGCTTATCGATTTTATTTATTCTTTCAAAGAACCAACTCTTTGATTCGTTGATTCTTTGGATTGTTTTCTTAGTCTCTATTGCATTGATTTCTGCTCTGATTTTTATAATTTCCTCTCTTCTTTTGGCTTTGGGCTTGACTTGCTCTTCTTTTTCTAGCTGTTTGAGGTGTAGCATCAAGTTATTTATTTGTATTCGTTCTGTTTTCCTGATGTGGGAACTCAGTGCAATAAATTTTCCTCTCAGAACGGCTTTCATTGCATCCCACAGATTCCAGTAAGTTGTATCTGCATTTTCATTTTCTTTTAGGTATTGTTTAATTTCTTCTTTAATTTCTTCTGTGACCCACTGATTACTCAAGAGTGTGTTATTTAGTTTCCATGTGTTTGCGGAATTTTTGCAGTATCCTTTGTCATTAATTTCTAATTTCAGAGCGCTATGATCCGATAATATGCAAGGGAAGATTTCAACTCTTTTGCATTTGCTTAAATATGTTCTGTGAGCTAATATATGGTCTATTTTAGAAAATGATCCATGTACTGCTGAGAAGAATGTGTATTCTGATGTTGTTGGGTGGAACATTCTGTATATGTCTATCAAACCCATTTGTTCACAGGTGTGATTCAGTTCTGTTATTTCTTTGCTCATTTTCTGTCTGGTTGATCTGTCCCTTGGTGTCAGTGGTGTATTAAGGTCTCCTGTTACAATTGTGTTACTGATAATTTGAGTTTTCATTTCTGTTAATAATTGTTTTATATAACTGGGTGCTCTGGAGTTTGGTGCGTATATATTTAAGATAGTTATCTATTCCTCTTGGAGTTTTCCCCTTACGAGTATGTAGTGATCTTCTTTGTCCTTTATGGTCATTGTTGGTTTAAAGTTCACGTTGTCTGCAAACAGAATGGCTACTCCTGCCTTTTTTTGGATTCCTGCTGCATGAAGAATTGTTTCCCATCCTTTGACTTTCAGTCTGTGAGTATCTTTCTGGGTTAGATGGGTTTCCTGTAAACAGCATATGGTTGGATTTTGTTTCTTGATCCATTCTGCTAGTCTGTTTCTTTTGATTGGTGCATTGAGACCATTTACATTAATGGTTATTACTGTTAAATGCTGGTTAATTGTAGGAATGTTATCTCTCTGCTGTTGCATCTTTATCTTTCTGTTCTGTTTAATTATTTGCTTTGCTTAGTGCTTTTTTCCTTTGTGTATCTAAACTGTCTTTCAATATTTTTTGCAGGTTTGGTTTGGTGTTCATGAAGTTCTTCAGCTGTTCTTTGTCATGGAAGTATCGTATTGCACCATCTATTTTGAATGATAGTTTTGCAGGATATATCAGTCTTGGTTGGAAATCATTTTGCTTTAGGATCTGGAATACTTCACTCCATGCTCTTCTTGACTTTATCGTTTGTGCTGAGAAGTCTGCTGTGATTCTGATAGGTTTTCCTTTATAAGTGATTTGTCTTTTCTCTCTGACAGCTTTTAATAATCTATTCTTGTGTTGGATTTCTGGGATGGTGATTATTATATGTCTGGGTGTAGTTTTATTTTGGTTATGACTGTTTGGAGTTCTATATGCTTCACTGATCCTGATGTCAGTTTCTGATCTCATGCTTGGGAAATTTTCAGCTATTACTTCTCTAAATATCCTCCTGACATCCTTCATGTTGTCTCCCTCTCTTTCATTAATCCCTATCATTCTTATGTTATTCTTCTTTGCATCGTCTTGCAGTTGTTGAATTGTTGTTTCCTGGTTCCTTGTTATTTTCAAAAGATCTTTCCTTTCCTGTTCTCTAGCTGCAATCCTGTCTTCAAGGTCTGAAATTCTATCTTCACTTTCATTAAGGCGGTTTTTACAACTTTCAGTGGAGTTTTTTATTTCCTGTATATCTCTGTGCATCTGCATTATGTATTCTGTTTGTTTCTTATATTGCGCGTCTAGGGATTCTATCTTTTTGTTTAGTTCCTCCAATTTTTTATCTGTGTTTTCTTTAGATATATTTAGAATCTCTTTCATTTCTTTTATCATTTCTTCTTTTATCTGGGAGATTATTTCGAGTTTGAATTTCTTTAAAGCTTCCTGGAGTTGCTTGTCAATTTCAGTGGCTATTGTGTCCGATATATGAGGTGGATGGGATATATTTTCTTCTATATACATCGCTCCTAGGGTTTCTTGAGATGGGCTGGAGGTTTGAGGTTGTAATTTGGTCTTTTGTTTTGTCATTTTCCTATATTTCTGTGTTTCAAGTGTTATTTGAAAGCTTCCTCAGGATCTGTTGAAAATCCCCTTCTATGTTTGGAGCTACTGAGACTCTGGCGCCGCGCTACCCCAAGCCATTAGGCCTACAGAACCAGTGGCCCTCCTCTGCCTGCTCAGAACTCCGAAGTTCCAGACAAGCTGGGCCTCAGGGACACTGTGCACCCACCTGCCCCTTGGAAGCTCCACAGTTCTTCAATCGCAGCCGGGTTAGGGTACTCACCACAGGCCGCAGTGCTTCAGGAACCTGTGGACCCTCCCTGGTTGCAGAGATATCCACAGTCCTCCAGACACATGGAGAGGCCGATGCAGGCACCCCAAATCTGCCCAGCTCCTCCTCTGCAGACCAATGGCCAGGCGCGGCAGCTAAACAGGCTGGGATAGGCTGGTAGTGTGGGCCAGCCCACCTATCGGGAGCTCAGCAGGTCTCCAAATGAAGCCGGGAATGGGGAGGCTGATGTGGAAGCCTCAAACCCACCTCTCCCCTTCACTGCACCTGGAAGCCTGAGGGAACTCCAGCAGTCTGGGCGCAGATATCCAGAGTCCTCCAGACATGCAGAGAGGCCAGTGAGGGCACCCCAGATCTGCCCAGCTCCTCCTCTGCAGACCTATGGCCAGGCGCGGCAGCTAAACAGGCTGGGATAGGCTGGTAGTGTGGGCCAGCCCACCTATCGGGAGCTCAGCAGGTCTCCAAATGAAGCCGGGAATGGGGAGGCTGATGTGGAAGCCTCAAACCCACCTCTCTCCTTCACTGCACCTGGAAGCCTGAGGGAACTCCAGCAGTCTGGGCGCAGATATCCAGAGTCCTCCAGACATGCAGAGAGGCCAGTGAGGGCACCCCAGATCTGCCCAGCTCCTCCTCTGCCAGCATGTTTTCTTTTTTGTGTGATTCTCTCAGCCTTTGTTTTTAACATCTAAGTATATTTTGTATGTGCCAATTATTTTTCTTGTCATTGCTAAAAGTATTCCATTGTACAGCTGTGTCTCAGTTTGTTGACCAGGTCACTTACTGATGTACCTTTGGGTTGTTTCCAATTTTTGACTATTACCATAAAGCTTCTACAAGTATTCATATATGAGTTTTTGTGTTTAAAACTGCTTCTATTTCTCTGGGGTAAAAATCTGGGAATGGAATTTTGGATCATTTAACAGGTGTATATTAACAAATGATCAGATGAGATCAGGCACATTCAGGGTGACATGGCTTAGGGGCCAAGCAAAGATGGCGGATAGATAACAACTGGCTACACAGGCTCCCTGAGATGGTCAACTTAGAATTCAACATAATACAGCATGGGGAGCCCCGAACAGAGGGAGATGAATTTTCTCATCCCAAGAAGAAACTAAGGTGAGAAGAACCAATTAAACATACAGTCCTGGTGCTATTATTGAACAGCTAAAGAATCAGTGCTCCCGCCACAGCGGGAGATTTGCCAAGGTCCCGCTGCCTCGACTCACTGCAGGAGCAGTCACACGCAGGTCGGGAGTTGGCCAGCCGAACAGAGATCTGAGCTGGCGGGGAGCCTGCATTGACCTGTGGTGAGTGATGGGAGTGGAGTCATTCCACAGAAAAGGGGGCTTTGGTGGATGACATTCTGGGACCAGTCAGCACTGGCAAGTACAAGGGGCAGCAATGACTTCAGTCAGTTGTTCCCTTTCTGAATGGAATTGGTGCAGTGAGCTAGGGCTGGGTCATGTGACCTGGCTGAGACTCAATAGGTTATCCAAAATCAAATCCCTATGGTGGTGGCACACAATAATGCAGTGAAGGCCTCGGCAGGTTTACTGACCCAGAAGGGAGGCATCGCACAGTAATACAGTGCAGGCCTCAGCAGCTTAACTGATCCAGAGGGGAGGGGCCAGCATATGCTACCCCTGTTTGCAACTCACTAGCACATTGCAGTTGGAGGGATCATCTAGCCAGCATGCTTCAGAAGAATTATAACCAACAAAGAAAGAAACTGGGCCTCCTGGAAGAAACAAAAAAGATGGGAAGAGGAAGGAACAACAAAAAGTCCCCAGGTCCCAACCCTGAGAACACTGATCCAGGAGAGGTAAATACAAAGGAGAATGAGAACAGCAAACAAGCAATATCAGACATGGCACCAGTGGACATAAAGAGATACCTTCAGTCCTCATAGATGCATTCAAAAGTGAAATATTTAGTCAAGTAAAACAAGATATAAGGAGATTAATAAAAGCAATGCTAAGCACCACTCAAGAAGATACAGATGGAAGAAGGGAGGAACTCAAACAAAGGAGAGAACCATTTGATGAAGAATATAAACAAAATATAGAATACATGAAGCAGATTCAAAGAGATTACCAGGAAAGTATAAAAACTCTATGGGAAGATGGCAAATCTGCTCAAAAGAAACTAAGGATAGATTATCCAAACTGGAGGTCAGTTTTTGCAATGTGGGATTATGAAAGGAAAAAACCTTTAAAAATAACAAGGAAGCAAGCAGTAACAATACAAAAGCTAGAAGATGAGAAGAGGGTCTATAATTTGAGAATAAAGAATGTGAATGAAGAAGCAGGGGTACAAACAAAGGAACTACAAAGGTTATTCACAGAAATAATTAAGGAAAACTTCCCAAACATAGGAAAAGGAAATGATATTCAGATGTATGATGCATACAGAACTCCAGCTACCTACAACCAAAACAGAGCTACACCCAGGCATATAATAATCAAGATCCCAGAAATTCAATATAAGAACAGAATATTAAAAGCTATTAGAGACAAGAAAAAGATAACCTATAAAGGAAGGTCCATCAGAATCACGGCAGACTTCTTGGCACAGACCATCAAGTGAAGAAGAGCCTGGAGCGAATTATTCCAAGTCCTGAAAGAAAATAACCTCCAACCCAGATTGATATATCTTGCTGTCTCTAGAAATTAATGGAGAAACAAGATGCTTCCAAGACAAGAGGAATTTGGGAAATTCGCAACCACCAATCCAACTCTACAGAGAATTCTGCAGGGCATTCTAGAGAGAAAGAAAAGTATTAGGATTCCAGGAACAGTGGCAGAGAGGCTTCAATGAATGGAGAATAAACCATAATGAAGAAGAAGATAAGCCAACAACTGATGGCAAAAAAGAGCATAACAGAAATGAGATGGAGAAGGTTGGTTATAATCTGTACTATAGATGGTCTTGATACACTAAAAAAAAAAAAAAAAAAAAAAAAGAACCACGTATGGAGTAGATCAGGAGGCAGGGTCCACTGAGATACTATTTATAGGAAATACAATTAACATGAAAAAGATTACATGGTCTGAAAATCAAATATGAGAAAACAATCCTCTATGTGATAGAGAACCAGAGAGTAATAGGGGCAACTAGACCAGTATTTGTGGATAGGTTGGAAAGACAGGCTTTAATAGGTAAAGGAATACAATTAGAGATCAGGTCCAGGAGAGAGAAGGTTCAGAACTACTTAGGTAAATAGCAGGTTGCCCCCCTACCCCCTGCAAACTTAAAACCAAGGGTCTTGGTTAGACCCAGAAATGCACAGTGTACCCTGTGGAAGTGAAAGGGAAGGGAGAGTCTTAAAAAAGATGGCAGAAGATATTGTTAATAGTGTATCAGGATTTCAAACCCACATTACTCGTACCACTCTGCTTAGATAGATTTTATTCTTTTTTTTTGATAGATTTTATTCTGATCCAGTTTGTCTACTTGCATTAGATTTGAGGGCACAGACAGCTATCCCAAAAACATCAGGATATAGCATAGCAATCATCTTTAATTTCCTATTGTCTTAATCTGGAGCCCTATATGACTTATACTGTTTTATCATGACTGATCTTAGTTAAATCTGGCTTGTTTCATTGCTGTTTGGTATCCACAGATTTTATTCAAAACTGATATTGATAGTATCAAGTCTGAGAGTATAGGCAACTACACTGAACATGACAAGACTCTATGATACTCATTCTGGTTTGTTAACTGCCAGTTTTTGAAATTTTATACTACATACAAAGTTGTGTTTTTATTATACTATGTCTGATGGTATAGTCAATTCTATTGAAGATAACAAGAGACAACCCAGGAACTATGGTAGAACTCCTTGTACAATGGTCTTATATGTCTTTTTCATTTCACGTGTTTACAGGAATGTTTTATTTTGCTTTGTTTTGTTTCTCTAATATAGAAAGGATAGAAATACATGTTAAGACTCATGCACATGTAGAATCTATAAACAGTTTATGAGAACTGATCTTATGACACATAAAGAAATGAACAGATACTACTTTGAAGAAAAAGAGATACTAAAGCACCCAGTGCTGATCCAGAAGTGTCATAATGTGACACCCAGCATTACTATTATTCTTTATTCAGAGTAATATTAGCCTGCTTGTGTTTGTTCAATCTCAACATAATTGAAAATATGGATAATTGCATGCATGTTTAAGTGTATAGGATTGATAATCATATTTCTTAGTTTTTGTTGGATAATTGAACAGAACTTGTTTCAGTCTCACTGTAAAATCCCCACTTTATATGCTCCACTTTAGCATCTTGAATACCTATTTGTAAGAAGACAATCTGTAATCATCAACTAGTGATTTCTTACTGTTTATTTTTTCTTTGAAAGTATGCATTATTTCTACCCATTTTCTATTTTGTTTAGTCTTTCTTTAAATAAAATTTTAAAAAGAGGCAATACAGTACCCAGTGCTAATCCCAGTGTGTCATGATGTAAAATCCAGCAATACTATTATTCTTTGTTCAGAATGACTTTAGCCTGCTTTAATTTGTTTAATCCCACCATAAATGAAGATATGGATAACTGCATATATGTTTAAGTGTAAAGGATTGACAACCATAGTACTAAGTTTTTGTTGGATAGTTGAACAGAACTGTTTGTAGTCTCAATGTTTGAATTCTCTCTTTATATGTTCCACTTTTGTATCTCGAACAGCTATTTGTAAAAGGACAGTATGCAAACATTAACTAGTGATTTCTGTTTATTTTTTTCTCTGAACATATTTCTATCCATTTTTTGTTTTGTTGAGTCTTTGTTTAAATAAAATAAAAAAAAAACAAATGATCAAACTATTTTCCAAAGTTGTTGTTATTTTACATTCCTATTAGCACTGTATGAGAATTCCAATAGTTTTAATCATTGCCAACAATTGATATAATCAGTCATTTTTACTTTAATACACATTTCCTGATAACTATTATTAAACATATTTTCAGGTGCATATTTATCACCATACCCTGTTCCTTAATTCTCCTATTTTAAAATTCAAAGTTTTTTGTTTTATCATTGAGTCATAAATTGCTTACATATTTTAGACCAAGGTCCTCTTTCAGAAATGTTTTTCAAGTGTTTTCTCTTAATGGTTTTTGAAGAGTGTATTAGTACAATCTTCATTTCTATAGAAAAAGATTTCAAACTGGGCAACTTCATGAAGAAAAGAAATTTATACAGCCCACAGTCTTGGAGGCTGAAAGGTCCAGATCAAACAGCTCTATTGGTTCAGGCTCTGGTATGAGTGTAATAGCAGATGCCATCTTGATGGAAGTGCATGTGGGAGTGAGAGAGTGAGACACAGCACATCATGAAACAGAAAACCAGAGAGAGTCCGGCCCCCTATTATAGATTAAAAGCATTAAAAACTTAATGCTAGTGGAATTAAATCACCATGGTATTTGCATAGGTGCTCCACCTGAGGAAAGTTGCCAGAACAATGTAGAGATGTAGAGAAGGAGAAAGAGAAGGAGGAGAAGGAGAAGGAGAAGGAAAAGGAAAGCATTGACACCTTATGGGTTTCACTCTGTGTTGCTGTTTAAGCCATTGGTTCTTCTGGAGAAGCTCTGTTCCTCACATCCAGCACTGCTTCCTGGATCTGGAGGGGAAGATGTGTGCCACTTAATCTCCAGGATCAACTCATCTCGTTGACTTCCTTGCATGTACTCGACTGTGCTTATCATCAGAGGAGCTCAAGACTTCCATGTTGCTGAGGATGGCTGTGGTGCTTTTCAGGACAGCCTGGGTCTTTGTGGTGAATGTGACTTCTTGGCTTCAGTGTAAAACCGTCAAACTACCAGCACAGCTCCTTCACTCCGCTGGCTTCCACCGCTGACCTTTGGGCCTTCCCAGCACGGATCCATAAAACAGATTGGTATGATTCCTTCTTGTGGGCTGTAGACCTCCACCCGGACTCATGAGAGGTATTGTCATGGCTCTGGGTCTTCATCTGGACTCATGTGGGGACATTGCTGTAGAATCCAGGCCCTTGGTTGAATATTCTATGTCTTTAGTGTTGTAGACATATTTTCTGCACTTTTCTTGTGTTAACTCTGAGTGACCATCATGAAATAATATTATAAATTCCATGTCCTGATTTTAATTGCTCTCTGTTCAACCCCTGACTGCAACAGAACCCATCCTTTCTGAGGGATGTACCGTTATACTCACCTTTTGAAGGCTCCACATCATTTCCTAACTTACCATTTTGAGAATCGGACTTGGAACACATGATCAATTGTGAGGCCAACCCAAAATTATATCTGAACCACAGTAAAGTGCAAGTTCTTAAATTTGGTGAAATAAAATGTAGTCATGCTTATTTGAAAAATAAGACAATGATGAATTTTCTCCTGAGTTTCTTAGAGACATCTTAGCTCTTATTTTAAGGTCTATGACCTATTGAATTAATTTAATTTATTTATCTTACTTATTTATTTTTGAGAAAGGATCTCACTATGTAATTGAGGCTGGCCTTGAACTCTGTAACTTAGTATGTTCTTGAACTCATACTGATCCTCCCGCCTTTTAATTGCTGGGATTGCAAGTGAGTGTCAGCATGCCTGGCTCAATGCATTTGATTTTTATGTAAGTTGTAAAATAAGGGTTCAGGTGTAATTTTCTTTCCTTCCTTTCTTTCCTTCCTTCCTTTCTTTCCTTCCTTCCTTTCTTTCCTTCCTTTCTTTCCTTCCTTTCTTTCTTTCCTTCCTTTCTTTCCTTCCTTCCTTTCTTTCCTTCCTTTCTTTCTTCCTTCCTTTCTTTCCTTCCTTTCTTTCTTTCTTTCTTCTTTCTTTCTTTCCTTCCTTCTTTCTTTCTTTCCTTTCTTTCTTCTTTCTTTCCTTTCTTTCTTTCTTTCTTTTCTTTCTTTCTTTCCTTTCTTTCTTTCTTTCCTTTCTTTCTTTCTTTCTTTCCTTTCTTTCCTTTCTTTCTTTCTTTCTTTCTTTCTTTCTTTCCTTTCTTTCTTTCTTTCTTTCTTTCTTTCTTTCTTTCCTTTCTTTCTTTCTTTCTTTCTTTCTTTCTTTCTTTCTTCTTTCTTTCTTTCTCTTCTTTCTTTCTTTCTTTCTTTCTTTCTGTACCGGGGATTGAACTCACAACTGCACACTTGCAAGGCAGGCACTTATCTGCTGAGCTAAATCCCCAGCAGTGTAGGTACATCTCTATATCCCTTCTTTCATTTTACTAATCTCATTGTTTGTTCTTATGCCAGTACTACATGATGCAGCTCTCATGGCTTTATAAAAAATTCTTGAAATCAGAAGGATAAAGCTTCCAAATTCCCTTCTTAGTCAGAGTTCTTTGAGTGATCTTGTTTTCTTCGAATTAAAAAAAATTTTCTGGATTCTTTTTGGGATTGTATTTCATTTGTAGATAAAAATATTGTGGGGAAGGGTTAATCTAAACAGCACTGAGTCTTCTGATCTATTAATATGGTATATATCTCCTAGCTAGGTTTTCTTTAATTCTTCTTTACAGCAATGCTTTGAAGCTTTCTATGTTTAGGCCTTATATACACTATATTTCTTCTTTTGAAGGTGCTTTAAAGATTGTCTAGGATGAATCAGGTCAGCATTTAGTCTAGAGTTAACTTTCTTCCATCACTAAGGTAATATTCTTCTGGACACTCTAACCATGAATTAAAGGTTTTCCTTCTATCTGATGGGAACGTAAATTATTTCTAGCTTTATGTAAATTCTGATAAAGTAGTAGATGACTGTGAGGTTTCTGTCTGGGAAACTAGGCAGATAATTTTGACATCCACTAAAAGGTAATAGAGAAAGAGAGCCAGGTATGACTGATACAGGAGGATCTTGCAAGTTCGAGACCAGCCTGGATTACAAATTGAGCTCAAACAAGACCAACCTGAACTGCATAGTGAGACACTGTCTAAAAAAAAAAAAAAAAAAAAGAGAGAGAGAGAGAGAAGAAAAAGTTGGAAGAGTATGATGTTGGGAGATGATTTCTGTTTAGTTTTAGGCATTCTGAATTTGTAGTATTTTTGTTCTTATCTGTGGTAATTTGATATATTGGGCTGCAGCTTGACTAATGAAAATGGGAGATGGGAGCCAGGTATGGTGCTGCGCAACTGTAATCACAACAATCTGAGTCACATCCTGAAAAGCCAAGGATTGTAAGACTGAGCCATCCAGGACAGCCTAGCAACTGAGCAAGAGTCTGTCTCAAAATAGGAAAGCAAAGACATGGGGATATAGCTTGGTGCAAAGGCTTCGGGTTCAGTTCTGGTACTGCCAATGAGAAGGGGATGAGTAAAGCCACCGACTTTGTAATCACCGATAATATGGTAGTATTAAAAGACACAGAAACTGTAAGTACCTTGTGCTCTAGAATACCAATACTAATTCTAGGTACCTTCCTGCTAAATAAATTAGGTGGGGTTCCAGGGATGAGTAAGGTTAGGGTTGCAGGTTGAAAAGTTTCATCTGGTTGTTGGAGTGATTACTGTAGATAGAGACTAACAAGTATGATACTTTATAGATATGTCTCTCAAAATTGTGTCTCTTGGACAAGTGACCTTAGGATTCCATAAGGTCATTTCATTAGAATATGCTCCTGATCATAAGAATTATTATACCATAAGCTATGTGCACAGGAATATGGCATCCATATTTTAAAGAAATTGAGTTATGCTACAAGACACTAGAATATATTTACCTTTTCAAACAGGCCCTCTTTTCCCATTGTTACAGCTTTTTTGAGACCGGATTACTTTGCTTAGTAAGTGCATTTGCATCACACTGGGAATGTAAATATGCAGCATGTTGTGTTACATTCCCTTGCCTATGCTCATGGCAGGCCCTTTTCTGCCCAACAGTCATGACCTTAAGATTTCTGCAAGCTCTGCCTCAGGTACATTCTATTAAGCAATGAGTTATCAGGGTAGATGGAATATATTTGTTACTTCATGTTGCTATTTTTGGCTTCTTAGGAGGATAGACACTTTAATATTCATTTATTTTTTAATTCTTCCTTTGCCATATCTTTCAGGGGCAGAATAATAAATATTGAAATATTTTTTATTGTAGCTAATGTAAAGTTGTTCACAGATTACAAGTTTTTCTTTTTTTCTCTCCCATACAAGAAGTTTCCCATGACAAGTTAATAGAAAACAGTCATTTGTTTTCTAAAGTCTGGAGGTAGATTTTCTAAGAAAGGGAATGTTTGCAAGGGTGAGAGGAAGGAGATATAGTGCTGTCCAGGAGAGAGAGAGTAATTAGCATTCCTGAACATGAGATAATCTGAGTGGGCTGCTGCTCCTGCTCATGGTGCTCAGATATGCGAAGAAGGCCAGACTCTGAGCACCACGGCTCTGATCAGTGCTGAGGACCTTGGCAGTTGAGTTAGTGGTTGGAAAAAGAACAATACTGACAGGTCCTTTTGCTAATTACAGATGTATTGGAAAGCAGAAAGAGTCATAAGTAAACAAGGCTCCTTTCTCCCCACCGAAATTCAGAATTCTTGTATTATTTTATGGAAGGAGGGATCAAGTTATCTGAGTAACAGGTCGTGGACTGTCACCAATATATCCTGATATGTAAGGGCTCAGAGGCAGATTTAATTCAATTTTAGAAAATAAGCCATCTTTTCTTAAACCCACAAATTGATACTCTACATATGGAAGTTCTTGACTCAAAACTCTGCTACCTCTGTATCCTTCAATAAGAGAAAAGTGGCGTCCTAAGTTACAACACAGGACATGCTGAGAAGAGCCAGGAAAATGGATGATGTGGATAGGAAGAAGGCATAGTGTTTAGGGTCACTGACTCTGAGGTCCGGCCACTTGGGTTATGATGTAAGTTCTGTTACATTATAAATCAATGTTAATCTGATCATGCCTCAGTTTCCTCATCTGTTAAGTAAGATAATAATGGAATGAAATGGAATGATCTCATAATGTTCTATGAATCATAAGATTGAATGAAATGATATATAGAAATCTTTTGTTGGTATGTTAGTTTTTGGTAAATGCTATTGAGATGCATTTTACATACTGTGCAAATGGCTGCATCTTAAAGTCTGTATAGAAAAATTTGATTATCAGGATTGATTAGTTGATGCTTATACCAATTTATTCCTAATAAGATTTGAGGTGGGACTACCATAAAATACAAATATGCTCATGTCTCACTTAACAATGAGTATGGTCTAAAAAGTGTTTTTGTGAGGTGATTCTACAGTAATGCGAACATCATAGAGATGTTCACGAACAGAGACTAGGTTAGTGATGCTCCATTAGAAAATACACTGTTATGGGACCACCACAGTATACACAGTAATATCATCTAGGCACATGACTACATAAAGATATTAGAGTAAAGAAACTGACAAGGTGAGTCAGAAGTGACAAGAGGTTCTAGTGACACAGGATTTTAAAACTCAGTGCTGTATCTATCTACAAGTGGGCCATGTGTTCATCAGTGGGCTTCCAGGTGAGCAAAAAACAAAACAACAAGTAGGCTATACATCTATACATTTGGGGTGATTTCTTCTTTTCAAGATAGTCCTTGGAGTCACATTCTTTCTATATTTCCATATTGCATCTTATGTATCTTGACATTATAATAATATCTTACTTTGAAAGGCAAATGTTTTCAAAACTGAATTTACTATCTTTGCTTCCAAAAGAATCCTTTCTTTAGCTTCCTTAATTTTAGTTGTAGACTCCAGCGCAGTTCTCAGATATAAAACACGGGCTTGTCTTGATGGCTTTCTCTCTGAATCTATTCTCTTAAGGACATTTTTCCTACTTTGCAGTGTCTCTGTCATCAGGTCCTGCCCTTCCATTCTCACTGCCACACTTCTGGTTTAGAGTTTCACTTTCTTGGACAGCTTTTGTGTTATTTACTTACCTGTTTTTCCCTCTGCCGTTCAATCTCATCCTGTTTCAATCTCTTTCATACATCTCTATCAGATGTATTTTCCTCAAAGAGAATTTTAATCGTATTATTTACTCAAAAATGTTGAGTGGCTCCCCATTGCATTTCAAATAAAGGTAAGTATCTTTCAGTGAAGTATTCCTTCCAAACTCATCCCGTTCTTGTTTTTGGACTTGTCTTTTACACTCCCCAACATGTAGAATATTCTAACTGCAGTCCTGATGGCTCCATCGTTTCATGATCCTTGTTTAACGGGGGGAATGCCTTTTTCACTTCCATATTCCCTGCCACAGGAGTGCTGTGACTTACTTGCTTATGGTAAGAATTCACTGACAAACAGTATTCATTCCTGTGAATTAAAACCCCATAGAGTGCTGCCCTCTTTTGGTTAGAGTAGCCCAAAGTTGAAAACACCAAATAGGGAATGATACTGAATGACTCATCTTTTCCTTTTGGTTAGAACCCTCATGCAAACAAACAAGGCAGGGTGAAATAATTCCATTCTCTCTTCTTATTTTATCTGGCTTCAAAGATTGTTTGTTTAGGGAGAGAGAAGATAAATTCTGTATGGAAAACTTAGAACTTTGCTGATTCAAATCACATAGTATATGTAAACGTAGAACTGATGTAAAACCAGTAGTTATTTTCAACACGTCCAGGGCTCCAAGAATCTTCACATCCCAACACAGACTTATGTAAAAGGTAGAAGAGGAGAAAAGAACATTTCCTAAAGGCCCTTTCAGATTAGGAATGGCTTCTTGATTTAGAAACTATTGGGTAGGTGGCAAGACATTTTTCATTCTGATATCATTTGGCTAAATTAGAAATACGGGGGCTGGTCAAAAAGGTAAGTTATTCTGCGGATTTGTCAGGGACAGTGTATGTCTCTGCCTGAGCCATTCTTGAAGGAAAGATGACTTGCAATCCAGAAGAATAATCCTCAGATTTTAAAGAATGACAAGATGAGAGATGTGCAGAAGAAAGATCCCCAGTGAATGAGATCTCTCCGGTATGAGTTTTCTAGGGTTGTTAATTTTAGAACACCATAACCATGTCTTTGTTATGAGTCACACTGAATCTCACTAGATACAAAGACAATGAATAGTTAAGAGGCACATGCTATAAATAACAGGAAAGCTCAATTAAGATGAGGCCTTGAGCTTGATCTCAAATATCAATAAAACCCAACTTCCTTGGATCTGAAAGGGAAAGGCATTCCAAACTCAAAACTCAGCGGGTGACAGGATGCTCCACACCTCTTGGAGGAGGAGAGAAAGGTTTGTGAGCTGGTGCCTGATGCAATCTTGGCATCATCTTTGATGAGGGGCTAATGTTAGCAGAAAGATCAGGTGCCCAGTTGTTTTCTACTGTCTTGAGAAGGTCACTGGATTGCTGCCCTTTCTCTTTTGAAACCTGATCTGGGGGTCTACAAACAGTCACAATGAGTTGGAGCACTGCCATGTGCTCTAAATTGGGCTGATGAAGTTGACTCAATGCCAGGAGTAGACACAGGATGCAGCTTGAAACCTTCAGTGGGGGAAGAGGGCTGGAGTTTTTTTTTCAGTGTTCAATAATGCTATTTGAGGAGATAGAATTGGATGTGAACATCAAAGACTGAACTGACTGTGGATTGTTAAACACTTGGATAGAGATGATCCACAAAAGTCTGAAACATCTCTGCACTAAATTCTAGATTCCATGGATTACTTCACTGTATTGGAAGGCTGCTGTTCCTTTTCAAAGAGGTTGGTCTTTTTTTTTTTTTTTTTAGTATTATAAATATAAAATTTGTCAAAATGTCCATAAGAAACAAAGGAAATCAATCTCATGGGCAAGGACATGTACACACACATAAATAGTTTCTTTTATTTGTGTGTGAATTTGCTAGCTGCACCTCACTTGAGTGGAACTTTTGCTACATAAATAAAACCATCTGGCCTGTCCAAGGAATTTCAGTCTCCAGAGAACAGGATCATAAACAATCGATCCTCCACAGAGGTTTCAGTATTTTAGTCTGAGTAAAGCTTTCCCACAGCACTGCTTTAATTATTTTATCTGACTTTGATTTTCTAAGGATTTTATAATTTGGATTGTCTAATCTAATGTCTTTGTGTGAGTACACAGGGAACAGGTCTACCGCACCATTTTTGGCAATGTGAAAGAAAAACAGTACATTCTATCAGGTATTTCAATTAATAGACATGTAGATTAATAGAAAGGATGGAAGAAGGAAGTATACTGTTCTATTTTTTTCTGATGGGAAAATAGAATACTGAATGACAAATTCAAGGTCCCATGTCCCACAACTATTAACTGCTAAACATAATCCAGATTTTGTGAATCCCAGTGGAATAATCTTTTTGCTCAATAATATCTTTAACTTAATGTTTATTTACTTTTAAGCATGGATAGCAATTATGCCTCTAAATAAAACAAAGGGAACCCAGTCTTTGACGAACTTAGCAGTTGAGAAGTTGGTTAAATCTCCTATGAGTGAAATTAGATTACTTTTCTTTAATCTCTCCTGCCCCTTTAGCAAAAATCATTCAGTGTTAATCCACTTTTTAGAAGGAGGCTTCTGAAAGTAAATTTTATTTGCTTGGAAGACTGACATGAACTGATTGTAAAACTTATTTAATGTTAACCAGTGAATCTCTTTAACTATAAACTGGTGTGAGTTACCTTGGAAGCTTAAAAATACAGAATATTAATGTTTGCCTCCTTTATCTGGAAAGAAGAATTTCAGTACCCTGATTGGGGCTCTCCAAGATGATTGTAAATGTGCAGGCCAGGTATGAGAACTACTCTGATGTTTCTGGATCATATAATTCACAGGCACGACAACTCCAGACGTTCCTACTTTTTTCCTAGGATGATCTTCTTTACTGAGCAGTGATGTGAAGTGACATTAAGATATCAGCAAGCAATAAGGAAGGACACTCTACATTAGTCACAAAACAAATGACTAATGAAGAGACAGCAAAAGTTGGTTTCTGCTTTTTTTTTCTCCTGAGGCTTGACTAGATCCCCAGTGTAGCTTGGATGATTGGAAGTTGGAGGAATAGGTTCCAGAGTCTCCAAAGAGGTTGTCCAAAGAACCAGGAGGAAAAACCTCCTGGTTCTTCAGAGCTGGCTGTAGAGTTACGGATACCATAGTTTGTATCTAATTGCAATAGTATGTACTCTACCTTTTCAAACTGATCATATAGCAATGCTCATGTTTTTATGTTTTATTTTGGCAAGTAATAACACAACCATTATGTTCATTGAAATTATATTTGGATGTGACTTATGAGGCTGCTGTATGCATATACTGGTATTTGCTGAATCATTTGTCTGGGAACAGTATATTCTCAGCATCTTAATGGACAAAGAAAAGGGGCTTCTCAGTGTAGTCAAGTGCAGACTACAACTAGTATAAGTGAAACATATTTTAATGCTTAAAAGTAGTAAAAGAAATTCAAAGAAGCATGCAAACTAAGTAAGTCTGGCTTTCCTTTTGAACTTCAAGGTTTCACCAGCATCAAATCAATATTTGTAGTTTGGGAAGAATCTGTTCATGACTGTCTTTTGCCAAAACCACAGGCAAAGTAAACCCTTGCATCTCATTTTGAGAGTGAATCCAAGTTTTGTTTAGTGTTAGTATTCTTGGTGGTTCCTTTTTAAAAATAGTTCTTCCTTTACTTTGTAGTTCATGCTTTTCCCAGGCTGGGGCAGGGGAGGGTGTTTGGTAAGGCCGCATGTAGCTCACGGAAAAGCCAGCCTGTGCATGCAGACTGGCGGTTCCTCCATTAGCAGGCTTTCTGTGACTGGAGGGACAAGGGCTGGGAGACACAGGTATGGAATCCACAAGCCTTAGACGCTATCTCTGTACCTGCCAGGCTAGCAAACCTGGCCAAAAAAATCCTGAAATATGTTTTATATTGTGGCTCTAAAATTATTGGACAGTGCCCAGATACTGTTTTGAAACAAGGCAGGAGGAGCTAAAAGAATTAAAAGAAAAAAACATAACAAAAACTACGTAATGTGTTTCTTAATATATTCTCATTTACTCAAAGGAACCAAATATGGTTACATTTTGTAAGGTTTTGTTCTGTTTGCTATTTTTCAAATATTCCTCAAATGAAAAATGTAGCTTTCAAACAGTTGACTTCTTACTGAAATGGGGTATTGAGGTTTTATTGACAATTGGTTCTGCAAAGGCTTTGGTATTAACTGGTTTCATAATGAGTACTTTGTAATAGAAAAACTGATGACTGGGAATCAACTTTGCTGCTTATCTGTTTTGAGGCTTTCTGCAAATGATCTTAATCTTAGTGAACAAGGCAAGAGAGGGAATGGGAGCTGCTGTACCAGTTATGTACGGTCACGCATTCCATGAGATTTACATTTTTACTGAAGAAATTCTCAGTGAGATTTCATTCAGATTTGCTTTTAAGAACTCCGCATCTGAATAAAAGTCATTATATTTCTCCTTCTTAAGAAGAACCAGAATTCCTTCCCAAGAGTACAGCATGTAGCAAATTGATAATGGAAAAGAGACTGGAATTTGTTCTGACCACTGTTGCTTTTCTTTTTCTTCTTCTTCTTTTTTTTTCCTATTTCTCTTGTTCTTCCCTTCTATGGGAAAAATCTACTGCCCTGGTTTGTGTATCTCGGAAATGTAGATACATGACTTTGTCACTCTGGAATACCCACAGGACATATGTAAAGTTTTTGATGAGACGAGGATGACAAGTTGGACCCTAGAGCAAAACTTTGTGCTAGTGATTGTTTCTGTTCCCACAGGCCTTGCTGTGCTACCTCTGACAAAGCAGTGCAGCCCGGGAGGCCATGACCCTGTCTGTGCAGCTGGGATTGGCTACAATCTGTGTGGCCTTGACCCGCGTGGCCCTAGTCCCTGCTCGGCCGAGGAGCCCCTTCCCCATAGAATTCTCTCTCAGCTCCTCATTCCAAGGCCATCCTTTATTTTTTTTCTCTCTCTCTACATACGATCTTATTTTCCCACAGATTTTTATGGGAAAATAGAGGTGTTTGACTAATGTGAATTTCCACGCTGGAAACATTGCCTTCAGGAAACAAAACACAGTTCTAGGTTTTACACAAAAGGCCAGTTTCTTCCAGATGCTGTGCAGCGTTACCTAACTGTAACTCTTGTTGCTAAAAACAAAAATTGCACGTTCCCTTAACAGACAGATCTCTTTGAAGGAAAGTACTGTGTAATTCTAAGCAGAAAAGAACATTTATATTTTAGTCTGGTGTTTTATGATGCTTTTAATAAATAGAAAGCTTTTGATAATTAATAAAAATGATCAGAAACTAGTAAGTGATTTTAACATTTTTTATTTAATGTTTTAAACCACAAAACTCAGAAGTAAGGATAGTGATCACATAGTATGTATCCAAATAGCTCATAAATAACAATGACAAAATTATTTACATAGTCAACAGTTCACATGGAAATACTCTCTTCTTTCTTGTGCATTATGAGCATACTCAAAATACACTTGTAGAAACTCAGTGGAATTTAAAAAAAATATTGTTGGTAGAATTACCATAGCAAGAATTGGAAGGCTAAATATTTGTAACAAGACCCGCAGCCCCTTAAACTAGAAAATGCAAAATGTCCTCTAGATGGAGCACCAGGCTTTTATTTTGTTTCAATAAATAATTCTTACGTTGTAAAAAGAACTTCAAAAACTTAATTTTAAACTGAAAATAAGTAAAAAAGTCTTTAATCAGGACATATGTTACAAGGAGTATCTAATTTTTGATGAAAGAAATGTTATATTTGAGGCATAACTTACCCTTGCATATGTGGATATAAAAAGGAATTTGATTTTTTCAGTGTTCCAGGTCAGATCCATTGAGTTCTGGTAGCCAGCAGTGGCAGCATAAGGTCCTAGAAAACTACAGGTGTTCTCCAATGACTGGGTGAGCAGGGAGGGAGAGATGGTAAGGACTGGGGATGGCAAAGTTTAGGAAAGTTCCCTAGAGGGAAGCATTTTCCAAAGGTAGCTTCCAGACTGGCCTGTGTCATAATCCTCAGTGTGAAATACAGGAAGCTCGAAGTCATTTAATACCTCGTTCTCATTTTAAAAAAGAAGAAGCAGACCCAGAGAGGTGGTTATTTTTCTCTTATATGGATGGAGTTATTGATGGTGCAGAACAAAACTGAGTAAGCAGGGTAGTGAATCTTCGTTGTTTTAGCTGCTTCTTCTTAGCAACACTGGTTTTCTTTTGGGAATTATGTTGCACCAATTGTGTGGAGTCTTGGGAAATGGGGAAAGGGAGCTGAGGAGTTCTTAGAAACTCAGTCTAAACTATCAGTCTAAACAAAGGTTAGGCATGTGACCAAGTTAGTTTCCTGATGGACTTTGAGTCTTCAGCAGAGGGTTTTTATTTTTTTGAAATAAGAATTAGATGGGATTATTTCATCATAGATGGCAACCTAACATCTAAGCTTGATTGTTTAACTTTGTTGTTACTTCTGTGCATTCTCCAAAAGCCTTCTGATAATCTCCCTTTTTGCTTAAATTGGCCAAAGTTACTGTCTGATACTTGCAATGAAAGAACCTCAAGTATTTCCATTTACTCCAACAGTGAAACAAAAGCCTGTTACCACAAATTCAAATCATTCGACAGCAGTATCATAAGTCATTTAGAGTGTGTAAAACTGATTCACATAGGAAAAATAACCACTCTTCTTATTGCTTATCTAGAAACATTAACCAAGCATTATGCTCTAGATCTTTTGAGCTAGGATGGATTTTTGATTATTGTAAGACTAGTCTGACTGTTGTAATAAATATTTATTGACTAGATTAGAAAAATTTTGTTATATTTTACCAGAGTTTGCTTAAATTACATTTCCTTGCTATTTTTTTTTTTTTTTTTTTTGTCTTTTTCTTTTTTATCGGTACCAGGGATCGAACTCACGACTGCCTGCTTGCAAGGCAGGCGCTTATGCCGCTGAGCTAAATCCCCAGCTCCTTTAAATTACATTTCCATAGAATGCATATATTTATTTTTTCTGAGTATAAAATGACTGCTGATTTATTTTGCCCAGTTTCTTCCTAATTATTACAAACTGTATGAAACGTATAAACCCTTGCTTATTTTTCTGTTACAAATGAAAGGAACAGCAAATTCCAAACTGGCAAAGTAGTACAATAATAAGGCATAGAAATATATTATGTTTGACAAAAAAACAGTGAAATATAAAACCTTTAACATTTTTCTCTTTCAAATTCTTTCACAAAAGCATCTGGTTTAATCCTACTTAGAAAACATATTATAGAAACCTCAGTTTTGCCAGGTGTGGTGGTGCAAAACCTGTAATCCCAGCACTTGGAAGGCTGAGGCAGGAGGATTGCCATGAGTTTCAGGCCAGCCTGGGTTACAAAGTAAGTTAAAGCTTGAACTAAGAAGTGAGACCTTATCTAAAAAAAAAAAATCCTCAATTTTTAATGTAATCTCTTTTATTGCATCCAGTGAGTAGATGTTACCTCTTTCGCCTTTTTAGTACTCCAAATATGATTTTTAAAAGAATTTTGATGTTTATAGTAAAATTTCTTTAGGCTTTTATGACCAGTCTTTGTAACAGTGCAACATTATAAACTGATGTCATATATTAACAATGAAATGTACTAAAAACAGTTAAGCAATTATTATAATGGCATTTTATTACAGAATCTGAAATTTGGCCCTCTTTGACATGAAAGGGACAAATAAATGTGACACAATAGTGACAATAACTTTCAAATATGAGCCAGCAGAGGGCTTCTCAGTACTTGCAACAAATAACTTGTTCATATCTGATTCCTTGCACATCTGGAAAAGAAATTACATTGTACAATATAAGCTTAGATTAAAGGGAAATCTGTTTCTAGACACAAGCTAGCTTAACTAAAAATAGAAGGCTGATTAGAAGAATGAAGTTTATGTGATTTAATTCAGCTTGACATTTTACTAGTTAACGTGCCATTCTTCTGAGAATCACAGTGTGTGTTACTTAGGTAGACATGAAGGCAAAACCTCACCACTTTGTGAGGTCCACTCAAATTAGATTTTGATATAGACAGTGCTCTATCATGGCTCCTTAACTGGGTCACAGTGGTGTATGCTTGAACCAGCTTTCACTGGTTCTTGAAAGCCAATTATTACATTTGCAGGGAATTTTATGAGCCAGTTGAAATTATACTGTAGCTCAAAATTGGCTGTGGTAGCAATATTTATATTATGGGAATCTGCAAATTTTATAGATTAGTTTACTCCTTTCCCTGGAGTTGGTTGTTAAATATTCACCAGCATGTCCCTGACATACAAAGGAAGTTTCCTTGAGAATCAGGCCATCTACTGTGTAATACATTATAACTGTCTGGGCCTGCCCTGTGTAGCCCATCTAAGAATACAGAAAACCTTCCTAAAGGCTTGAGTCTAGTTCTTTAAATATCAAGAACACAATCTGGCTCTTTTTCTCCATCACTCCAATGCTGCCTTGGTCTTTCAGTGTGCAGGAGGGGATTGGGAGAGGAGAGGGTGAGTTGAGGTGCATCTGTGGACACTGAGCTGCAGCCCTGGTGCCCTTAGAGATGCTCATCTCTGGGACAATTAACCTGTGTCTTGGTCCTGTCTTCTAAAATGCTATAGTTTTTCGACTGCACATTCCACATGGCACCTGACGTTTTTCACATAATAAAATTGTTATTTATACATAGAACTGAGTCTCGTGTTTCTTAACACTACACTAAGAAGTGCAGCTGATAGTTTTTTTTTTTTTTTCTTATTGAAGTTAATCTTCTGATCACTGTCCACTGCTTTATTTGAATGAATTAAGTAGATGTCTTTTAGGATGCCACATTCCAGGATTCCCTGCTGGCACCATCTAAGAGTGGAGGTAAGGAGACTGCACCCTTCCCCCTCCCTGCTCGACAAGATTGTAGGGCTGGATAGCACTATCTGCAGGCCTGCTGATGGTGGCTGTTCTGGGCTTTTTCTTGGTCTGGTGACCTCTGTTACACAATTGGTCTTATTCCTGGTGCTCTGCTGATCTCTACAACTGCAGGTGAAGCTGCTGTAATTTCTGTTGCGTTCTTCTGGTTATTTTTTCCTGATACTTCAGGTTGTACAGCAGTCTCACGGCCTTAATGAAATGATCTTCAGTCTGTCTGGGAACCTGGATCATGCAGTTCAGCCTGCAGACTTCTGCTATCTGGGAAGTTTTTTTGTAAGATAGGGGCCCATTTGCAGCTCTGAAGTCAGGTTCTCCACTGCTCTCCACAGCTTTCCCTCAGAGACACGTGGTCTCATCTCTCCAGTTGCAATTAATAGCTGAACAAGGAGCAGAACTCAGGCCCTTTATTTGCTGATCTATATTTTTTTCCTACCTTTATCACATCTGTTATGTATTAATTTTTTGTTTGTCTCTAATTTTTTCTTCTCCTCGCCATCCCTCTGTGAGTGATGAACTTTTAATTCCTGCCTCTTGCCTCCCAGTTCCTCAATATTACCTCATAATATGGGAAAGAAGGGAATAAATGTATAGAAAAATCCTTTCGGATTTGGAAAAGCCTGATTGCTAAGTGTATTGTTTTTTTGAAAAACAAACAAACAAATAAACAAACAAACCGTTTTGCATGTTTAAAGCTAAATATTACATTTTCCATTTTCTTCTTTAGTTTTTAGCCAAAATAATCAGAATCCCCAAAGGAGATAAACAGTTTAAGCACATGAAATTGCAAAAAGAAAAATACATAGCATAGCATTCTTTGCTACATGCACTTAGCTTGTCTTATACTCTGGGCTGGAAGCTCCTTGTGGGAAAGTTTATACTCCTTCAGGACTTGTTTCCTTTTGATCCTCCTCTTACATCTTTGTCATCAGCATTTCTCGGTCTACGGTAGTTTTCCTATCAGGTTTAAAGTAGCTACCTGCGTCCTTCTAAATAAGCAGAACGACCCTTCATGGGTCACTCATCGGCCCAAACCTGCATTTTCTCCAGTTTTTCCCATCCACTTCTTTAATCATGCCAGAAAAACCTCATCTTTTTTCCTCGCATGCCTATGTCATATTTACTAGTAAATTTTATTCTCTTGTGTTGCTCTCTTTCCTTCTCATCTTCCACCCCTACCTTCCTTCCTAGCCCAAATTGCTATCATCTCTTATGGACTATAGTAATTTCCTCTGGCTATTTTTCTTTATTTAATTTTGCTATCCTTGAATCTGTATTCAAGTGATCTTAAAAAACAAAACTTACAGTACAGATATATGCATATATATGCATATATTTATGTGTATTTATATTTGCATATGTACACAATACAAAATCCTGTTTGCAGCCCTCCTTTGTTTCAAACTCTCCATAGTTCCTATTCTCTTGGGGATGGAGGTTAGCAGTTTTAGGATGGCTCACAGCGCCTGCAGGACCTGACCTTGCTGTACCCACATCTCAGCCTTGCACCATTTTCTCTCTAACTCATTCTGTTCCAGCCACACTGAATCTTTTATTTCTGCAGGACTATTGAGCACCTTCCTTCTTAAAGCAGAACACAAGCCAGTTTCCGTGCTTGACAAAATCTGGGTTCTTATGGTCAAACACAGTTTTAGATTAAAGGTGACCTTTTCCAAGAAAACTTTCCAGACTCTCTTTTCTTGCAAGTCTCTATCAGAGCACCTTGAATTTTTCTTTAATAAACTCCAGCACCATTATAGTTAAGGAGTAACTTTTTAAAATGATTTTGATTGTTAGTTGTTTCACTCACAAGATCGTCATCTTTGAGGAGAAAGACTGTCTTATTACTTCTCTACTTCATTGGCCTACCATTATAGTGCCTATTAAATTAGCTTAATAGACTACTTGCCTGTAGAACATTTTTATAAGCTTCATAATAAGTACATAGATGTTATATTAATGATTTTTATAATTTTCACGATCTCTTGGCTTTTTGCCTCTGCCTGCTTCTTTTCTTCTTTTGTCTGTATGAAAAGGAGAATATTTGTGTGAAGATAAAAGTAATCCACCTGGAACCAGAAAGCAAGCCAGATGTTAGATTCTGAAGCAGAGTGCCCCTTGCTATCACAGAGATTTCCCTTTTTAGAATCCATAATGGATCTTAATTGTCACAGGCCCAAGTCTACATTAATTTTCATGAAACATGACCTGAACTTTCCCCTCTTTGCTAGCCTCATTTTCTATGGCATTCCACTGCAGGGTTTGGAACTTTACAAGGGTATCAGCGAAGGGAGATGGTCATGTGCTTTGTTATATCATCACCATGAATAATGTTTAATAAGTGTTGGTCTATATCAAACATTGTATGAGGATCTGCAGGGACATAAAAGGAGGAAAAGTCAGGATCACAAAGCTCACTTCAATGTGTAGCTAGTAGAAATGACAGATTTCCACACAGAAGCTAAAGAGGAATATAAATTAGTCATGTACGATATACCAAAGAGTAGTTAAGAGAAGTGCAATCATCTGAAACAGTTTTGTATTCACATCTGACTTTAGGTTTATGCTTCCACAAATAGATAAGATGCTGAAGACACAAACAGACTTAAGGAGGAGATGTTTAATGTTCATGTTCTGCTGTTCTTTATGAAGAAAAGTCTTGTGATTTACCCACCACTTCATGCAATCTTTTTCTTATCTCCAAAACTGTAAGTTGCAATTTGAATCAAGAATACAAAGAAGCAGATATCTACAGATGATTAAGAGTCTTCACCTAAGTTCCTCTGTGTCCTTGGTTCAGCAACTTAGGAGATGCTATTTTACAAGCTCAGATATATTATCTTGACCTGTGAAAGGCAATGCTGATATTGGTTCATATGGCAAAATTAGCTTGGTCCTTTGGCTTGAGGATGTGCACTAAAATGCCAAACAAAAAGAGATTTGCTAACTTCTTCCAGAAGAATGTTTTGCAGAGGCATACATTAATTTGTACAATCAATAAACATTTGTAAATATTATATTAAGCAGTAAGGAGAAGAGATTAAAATAGGTTCATGACTTCGAAAATCCACAGCAGGTGCGACAGAATATTGGCAAATAAATATCTAATACATCCTGATGAGAACAGCAGTAGTGATATGGACCCTTTCTCACAAAAAAAGCTGAGCACCTTGATAATAGAGATAGGCCACACAGAAAAAATAATTTTTATATTTAATCTAGAAGATGAATAAAAATTACTTTTCTTTGGCAGAAACATAGGGTTGATTTCTTTCTTTTTTTGTCTCCTCTGTCTCCATCCATCCATTCTCCCAGAAGTAGAGGCACTTTGGCATAATCCATGAAGGAATTTTGAAATGAATGTTTTCACAGACCATCAGGAGAAAAATCACCCTGATGAGAAAACCCTCCCGTCTTCAGCCAGAGAAGAGCTCTATCACACCTCTACCTGCTGCAACTGCTGAATTTACCCTTCTCCGTAAATCATGTTGGTTCTACAACAATGCTGCATAGAATGAACAGCCTTAAATCCTGGCCATACCACTCTTTTATTTCTCTTGTCCATGCACATCAGCTTTTTGAAATTGTCTCAGGGTGGATGGAGTTCTCTCCATATGTTTTCTCATTCTCTTTGGTCTGATGTCCATCCAAGACGTGTTCTGGTGCATAGCAGAAGCATAGCAAAACAATCCCAAACTCTCATACCCATTAGAAGCTCTGCTGGAGCATACTGCTAACATTGCTTTGTCCAGGAAAGTTACTTTGGACATTTAAATGTCAAAAGGAGAGGAAATAAACTTACCTTGCTCTAAGGGAAGTATTGCAAGAGCTCACAGAAAAGGGAAGGTATATAATTCTGTATCAAGAAAGCAATGAATGAAGAATTTGCAAGAATAATCTGATCCATTCTCAAGTACTTTTGCCTGCTACTCTCTATATACCACATTCTGATTCTTAGATGAAAGACTTCACCTCCAACCATTGAATGCCCCTTCCCTCCAAGAAGCAGAACAGTGAGCAGGACTCAGCAGAATGTTTGATCATATTGAGGCTGTTTCTCAGTGCCTCATTTCTATGTCTCTGGGGAGTCTCACTCAAAACTTAGAACTCTCTCACCTAATGCCTTTCAAGATGGTTTTTCTGGGAAAATGAAGTATCTCTTTCCTTATGCATACATGCCTTCTTCAGGTTTTTCTGTGTACAGGAATGATGTGGAGTAGTAGCATGATTTATTTCCTACTCGTGTGCTCTGGTTTGGATGTGGTTTTTGAGTGTGTCCTCCAACAATTCATAAGCAGGAATCTGGTCCTAAATTGATGATCTTGAGAAGTGTAGCACCTTTAAGAGGTAAAGCCTAGGAGGAGATGATGTCGTTGAAGTGGAGGTTTCCTTGGGAGGAATTAATGTAATGTTTATAGGACCCTGGTTAGCTCTTATGAGAGCAAGTGGTTATAAAAAGAGCAGGACTGACTCCTGAATCTCTTTGGCGTCCTGTCATGTCATGTGATCTCTTTTGCACGTGTTCCTGTCATTTGATGCCACCTCCTACTAGGCCCTCACCAGAAGACTTTCAGCCTGGAAACTAAGAAAGTTAAACCTATTTCTAAAAACAAACTATCCAACCACTGATATTTTGTTTATAGTAAAATTACAAAATTATATTATCTACCCATCCATCTATCTATCATTTAATTGCTTATATAGTGATGAGAGTTAAGAAGTCTCAAGACCTGCATTTGGCAGTTGGAGACCCAGGAGACCTAATAGTAAGGAAAGAGAAAACTTTAATCTCAGTTTTAAGGTAATGGGGAGGCAGAAATATTACTTTTTCTTTTTGTTTTATTTAGACCTTCAGGGGCTAAGGATTTATCTCATGGTGCAGCACGTGCCTCATGGGTATGAGGTCCTGAGTTCGATTCCAAATTCGAAAGAAAAAACCCAACTCTGTAGGCCTTCAGTGGCCTGATGAGGCCCTGCTTCCATGAGAGGAGCGATTTACTTTATGCAGTTAGGCTTCAAATCTGACTCTCACTCTCTAACACTCTCAGAGCTGCACCCAAATACTGTTTAACTAAATATCTGGGAACTCTGTAGCTCAGTAAATTAAGATATAAAATGAATCATCAAAGTTGTCTTTTTTCTCAGTTTTCCTTGGCTCAATCACACACCATTTTGTATCAAAAAATAAAATGCAAATCAAATTAACTCAAATAGAAGGAAAGTTGCTGGGGAGATGGAGTTATGGAAACCTCTTGTTTCTTGGCTTCTTTCTGAACACCAGCTCTGTTCTATTTCTCTCTGCAGAAGGGCTTTGATTTTATTTATGTATTTTTTGTTTATTTAAAAATGTACAGACAAATGAAAAATTAGCAACCATCTTCAATTCTGCCTGACCACAAAGCTCTGGAGCCCACAACTTTATGACAGCATATGACTTTTATTTCTGTGATTTACATAAGGTACCTGAGCAAGAGATCAGTTTTAGGACTGCCAATGTAGTGTTTTGCTTAGAATAAAGTGCCTATCTTTGGTGGTCAGAGAGATTTGTTTCCTAATGCTGCTATCACATGTTATCACAAAGTTGGTGACTTAGAACAGCACAAATTTATCTTATTATAGGTCTGGAGAGCCGAAGTTTGAAATGTTTTTCACTGGTCTGATATCAAGACATCGACTGGGCCATATTCCTTTTAGAACATCTACATGAAAATCTGTATCTTTACTGTTCCCAGCTTTGCAAATGTTTGCTTCTGCTGTCTTTAAGTCTTTTACTCTGACTTCCCACATCCTTCTTACTTACTGGGCTTCTTGTCATTACTTGGGCCCAATCACATGTACAATCTGGGGTAATCTTACCATCTCAAAATCATTACTGTCATCATAGAGCTTGTTTTTCCATGTAAGATAAGGTTGTGCAAATTAGGACATGAAACTCTTCGCCCAAGGTTGAGACAGGGAGCAGCTTATTCTACCTATCACAATGGAAGTCACAAAGGTGTATTGTCAGTGGAGCAGAGGCTGCAAGTAGGAGAAATTTCTCTGTAAAAAATTGTGAAAAGAGTAGAAAAAGGCAATATTATGCCCACTGCATCTATCCTACCAACAAACTACTCAGCAATGGGTAGAAAGTTGACCATTAAGTCTCAATTTAATTTTTCCACCCTTTGCTGGCTTCTTCTCCAGAGAAATCTATCAGCTGTCCCGTATTTATAATTGGCCTGCACTCCTTTTTCCTACTAATTGCTGTTTAATCTTCCCGAAGTTAGATTGTCTATTTATCACAATACAGATGCCTGATGCTCTCAGGCTGGAACAGGACACGTGAGAGAATGGACGTGAGCATGGGAACTTGTGCTTCTAGCACGCTCCCTAGGTAATTCTTGCACACACTGGTTAGAGGACCCTCACTGTATTCTAAGTAAAGCTGATAAACTTATCTTATGAAGAAAAGACTAAAGAAAACCTTCCAAGGGAAATAGGGTATTTTCACTGCAGCTTTTGAGAGATAATGGTAACAATTTTGCATGTAACTCAGTATGACTCTAATTCAGACTGGGAATCGGAGACGAGGTCATGTGCAGATATGAGGAAGTATTTTGGGGGTGTCTGATAGAGCTTTGTTGGGAGCCGCAGCCGAGACCGGTCGCCTTACTTGGCGGACGTGAGGCCTGTAGGAAAGAGCAAAGCCTGAGCTAGATTACCCCTCCCATCGAGTGTGCTAAGATGGCGCTTACTTCCTGCTTGGTAAACAACCCGCCCTGTAAGATCTCCTGCTTCCTGCTTGGTAAACAACCCGCCCTGTAAGATCTCCTGCTTCCTGCTTGGTAAACAACCCGCCCTGTAAGATCTCCTGCTTCACAACCCGCCCTGTAAGATAGTCTGCCTAGCAACAACTGAACCCTATAAAAGTGAGTGCCTCTCCCGCCAAAAAAAGAAGAAGAAGCAAAAGAAGCAGAAGAAGCACGCAAGGAGCCGCGGAGAGCGGACCGGTAGAGGCTTCGGGACAGATTGTAGGGAGAAGCACGCAAGGAGCCGCGGGGAGCGGACCAACAGAGGCTTCGGCCGGGAGGATTCCCGGGGCAGGCTGTACGGAGAAGGAAAATAAAAGAAAAGGTTGTCCACTGCCAGACTTTGTTGTGTGTCCTTCCTGCCGGCCGGGAGTGACACCGACAGAGCTTTATTTGAATATCAAGTCACAATGAAGGCTTAGTTTCTTCTAAGTTATGTATTCAAGCTGAATACTGTATTTCCAAAAACCATTTTTCTATACCAACCTTTACAATTCAGGGAAAGTAGATGATGATAAACTGATGTTTGGTACTCCACAGAGGTTATAGTTATAAATGTCATAAATCAAGTTGTCAGGTGTCTGAGTTGGTGTCTTGATGTTTCAGGAAACTATCAGATTGTGACACTGAGGGACTGGAGGCTTGTCTTATAATTTAACTAACTTGATTCAAGTATGAGCTGTTTGGATGTTCTTTCTGTATAAATTCATAGTTGTTTGTTTAGAATAATTTGTAATTAGGTGAGGTAAGTTGTAATTAAACTGATAGTAAGAAAGTACTTAGAAAACAAAATCATATAATTTTTGATGGGTGGTAGTTTTGTTTTTTGATAATATGATAGATTTTATGTTGTAACAATTTGCCAGCTATAAAATAAGTGGAAATTCCAAGTAAACCAAAATAGTAAACTATGCACGAGGTTCCATATGTTTACAAGCATGCAAGAGACATCACCAGAGGCCAAAAATAGAGCAAAAATTGGTCTTGGTTTTCCTTCACTTAGAGTTTGGCATTTGAGTTTATACTCTATTGCCTATGAACCCTCAACTCTGGTGGTAAATGAGTCCCATGGAAAATTGTTTGCTAGGCAAGGGCCCAAAATTCAAATTACAAAACTCATAGGTAATCTACCTTGAGAGAAGCAAACAGTAAAAGGGTACAGTAAACAGTGCCCCTTTTTGAGAAATTAAATGCAATTCTTTCTCAACAATTCTAAAATAAGTATATATGTATCTTGTGCTCTAGGTCTATGATTTGAGAATGATAATACACAATGATATATATCATTGTTGCCTTTGATTGACGTTTTGAATTCATTGTAGTTTGCTTTCTTCTTTTATTCTTTCTTTTTATCCTTAAGTAAAATGAATTAAAAAATAAAATAAGTACACATAAATGATGAAGATATAATCCGGAATTGGAAACATAAGAATCTCTTCATTTATATTATTACCTAGTACATTATGCACTTGGTAGTTCCAAGAATGGGAAGAACTATGGAAATTATATCTCGTACTTGATGTTGAAATGTTGACAAGAGTTGGAGAACATTGCTTATTTCAAGATGACAGAGCAAATTTGTGGCATCATAAAAATTTGGAAAATGAATATCCTTACAAAATGTAATACACTAACTTCTGGCTATGAAATTCAAATGAGAATTATGACCAACACAGATGCCTCTTATGAAACATAATTATGTCCTTAAGAAAGCTATAATGTTAAAGTATCTGAAACATCTCAGAAATTGCCAAGTAACACACACACTGAAAGCATAAGCAGAATACTATTAGCTAACTTATAAGGAGGTTGATTCAGAGTGGCAAAAGTTATCTCAGAGATGTAGGATTCTTTTTGCTGGTTAAATGATAACATAAATTCTGGATAAAATCGCTGAACCTGAAACGTGTTAGTTGTAGTCAAGCAAATGAAGAATAATTGCATTTCATTAGTAGAATGTGATATTATGGGAATCAAATGTTATCCACTTTAGATTTGATCTCAGTTAATGTAAATGAGTATTAAATAAGTGACCAAAGAAATGAAGTTTTCTAAAAGAAGATGAATATCATTAAAATATCCTTTGTCATTGACATATATACCAGAAGGTCAATATTTCCTTATTCTTGCAGATTGTTTTCCATGTGATGTATTGAGGCCAATAGGCTGTCAGGTGTCAACTTTCTAAAGATCATATTCCATGTGGGAAAATGTGCTGTGCTTTCTGTGGAAGAAAGGGAACTGTTTATTGCTTGCATTATGTCACTGCCTCAGACTTTTTATGGACATAGTATCTCTTCACAAGCTGGTTGGCTGACTCACATTTTGCCAAAGTTTCTTTGCCAGGGCAGAAAGAAATATAAAAGCTGTCAATTAAAATTTGACAGTAATTATTGCATGCAACAATAGTCATAAATTCCTATTTTTGTTACTTGGGGTTTAGTATTTCATCTAAACCCTCTGTCCTATTGTAGCTATTCACGGGCATCTATTTTGCTTATTTCATGGAGACTGCCCTTTTAGGTAATGAGTTCATTATGTAATTAGTTAAAAAAAAGAAATTTTTATTATTGCTGTCTTTGTCATTGTTCATTTTTTTGATAATTTCTTTCTTATTACAAAAACAGATTAAGAGGAGCAGGGTGAAAGCATAGTAAGCTTCTACCTATAAGAGAATAGCCACCTTGAAAAGTCCACCTATGGAGCCAGATGTGGTGGCTCATGGCTGTAATCCTAGCACTCGGGAGGCTGAGGCAGGAGGATTGTTGTGAGTTCGAGATCAGCCTGGGCTACAAAGTGAGCTAAAGGCCAGCCTGAACTACATAGCGAGACCCTGTCTCAAAAAGACCAAAAAAACAAAACAAAACAAAAAAAAGCCCACCTATAATTCCAACCATTTTCTTTATTAGACAAAACAATTTATAATTTCTCAATGAATATAGTTAAAAATAAAAAGTAGTAATGAAAACATAAAGCAACAGAGCCTTGAAGTTTTCAACCTCATTCAGTGAAAATAGTTGTGATGCTTTTGAATCAAATTTAAAGCTACTGTACGAAATCTGAGATGAAACTCCAAGAACCATATTTTAATTAATTTCATAAAGTTTCAAAGTTTATAGCAGAAACATATTTTCCTCATGACTTTATTGTTGTTTACTATAATCCAGTTCTAGAGTTATTATTTCTAATACTATGAGTATTATCAAAATACTTATTTTATTCAATCATGAAGTTTAACTTTGATTTCCATTTGAGATTTTTCTATGTTTGTATCATTATAAAAAATTAAGTTTAAAGAAAATAGTTAAGCAATTACTAGATTGAGAAACAATTCTTGAAAGATGGTTTGTAGTTCTGTTCTAGTGTAGGGCATCTTATGTGGAGAATTATGAAGCAAAGAGAAATTACTCTAAATGAAAAAGCAGACATAATAAAGTATATTGGTTAGAAGCATTCTGAATAAAAGCTGCTTTGTTTAGTTTAAAATTTCTTTGGAGATCCTAAAGAGATTTCAACTTTAGCTTTTAAGTTATTTTGTAAAAAGAGGAAGAAAATTGAATACCATGCTCAGTTTATCTGTTCCATCATTTTAAGAAACTAGAATATTTTATAGTTTTGATTATTAAGTAGATATATAACTTTGGATCCATAATTAGAATGTAACTCTAAGTAACTAGATTATCTGTTCAGAGTTAATTACACAGTTAGTTAAAAAAATAATAGTCTAGTATCTTTGAAAAATATTGTTAAACACATGCTACACTTAAATTATTTAAACGTGTCTATTAAAATTCAGAATGAGTGTGTCTGAATGTACGTATGTAGACAAGTACTTTATAATTTTGGTGCTATTTGTATATATTTTCATGATTAAACTTTTTTCTCAAATAGACAAACATGTTTGCTTTGGTCATGGAATTGGCAGTTATTTTAAAAAGGGATAGAAATTAAGATTATAGAAAGTAAGAACAAATGATCATTGGACTTGGGATACATGCAGGAAACTGTATAAGGATATTAGGCCAGGCAACACATTAGGACATCAAGAATGCTTCACAGAAAAAATTTGAAACTCACTGCAAAAGAAGTGTCTGGAAAACACAGGTTGTTAAGAATTCTTGTGCTTTTTATAAGCTATTCATTTGCAATCCTTGCTACAACCCACTTGTTAAATGAGTCTGATACTACTGAGGGTAATTCATGGAATTTGTTATGGGATTATGCACCCATTATATAAGCATGACTTTTACCCTCTTAGATCATCTCTACAGGGCTCATTATGAAATATTAGAGGTACTCTTTGATACTAAGCTAAGCAATTGATTGCTTTCAGAGATGGGTGCCCATATTGCTGGAATAAGAAGTCTTTCTTTGTTGTCTAATTGAGTACTTGTCATAGAGGATGGAAAAACAAGCTGTTAAGTGACAATTTTCTAGACCAGGTAAGTTACTTTATTTTCTTTTTAAAGTCAAGTATTGGAATATCACCTTTTTAAAAATCTATTTTTATTGCAGCATGTTTAACGAAAAGGTCTGTGGTCACACAGAAATGTTACCTTAAACTATATCATAATAGAATTTGAGTTGAAAATACATGCACATAGTTTTACTTTGTAATTCTTAAAGAAAAATTGTGAGTCCATCTAGAAATTCTAGGAATGATTGATAAGAATTTGTCCCCCCCAAGGATGCTATTTTATGAATAAAAATCTAAAACATAAAGAACAGCTCAACACTTAGGGTTGTCTCTCATGACATTAAGAGATAGTAAAAAGTTTTGTTTTTGATGTTTCTGTCTTTACAAGATATAAAAAACCGATATAGCTAAAAAGGCTTATGATGTGCAGCTGTGGGGTAGGGTGTAATTGATACGGCCCAGGTAAGAAGCTGCCATGCATTGCTAATGAGATACTCAGCCAAAGGACTGTCTGTCTGCAAGTTCTAACGCTGCAGATGCCGTATGTAGTTAGAAACTCTGTGATTCCCCCTTGAATTACTGTATCGCATAGCTGTATTTGGTAGAATTCCAGTTTCCACCAATGCCATTCTAAGATGCCATCATAGTAAAGAGCAAACATTTGGTTACATTTCAGGAAGAAAGGCTACACTGAAATGAACATTGTGAGAAAACTCAATTTCATGAGACCCTGGAGTATTTTCTTGCTGCATATATTCCTATTTTCTCTGCAAGGTAAGAGTTAACATTAAATTGTAATCTTAATTTATCATATTTCAGTTTCTCTAGTAATTGATGCAGTTTTTTCTTAAATTAAAAAGCATTTTAAAGCCTTTAGAATGGGTATGTATTAAATGACATTCAGGCAGTCTTTTTTGGATTTATACATAATGCAGGAAATTTTGATGTGTATTTCTTTTAAATCTTTAAAAATGGATATTAAAACATGCTTTCATCATGATGTACAGTTTTACTGCAAAAAACTCTGATTCTAACTTTCTTGCTTGTAAAAGATGATTTAAAATAACTGCCTGTGTAATTTAAGTATTTGAAATTTCATAATAAAGGGAAATTGAGTACTTTAATGGTTTGTGACGTAACACCCCAAAGTGATAAAAAGATATCTTAAGGAAAATCATAATGGTTGAGGCTTAGAATTTTTTCAATTATTTTATGATAGTTCTTTCCTGTATATTTTACTTTTTTAAAAATGTTTTTATAGAGGTGGCAACAACTTACCTTTACTTGTTAGTTTTTAATCTTTGAAGAGGGCTGTATATTTTGAAGCTTGTAGGAAAATGGGAGAAATTATTGAAATGTTGAAGACAGAAGAGTTCAAAGATACCATCTTCCAATTCTAGTAGTGATTGAAAGCTCTAAGAGAAAGATGTCATAGAATGTTGAGCTAGAGAGAAAGCTGGAGATCAATTGTCCAGCATCATTTTGTGGTATGCTTGATTTCTTGTTTAAGCTTGACAAATACTGAGTGGTAGGACTAAAATTAAAACTTGTATCTCTGATTCAAGTCTAATGCTCATTCAGTTGTATTTCTCTGAATAAGTATGTGTACACCACTGGTTGTTTTTTGAATTTATCAGTCATTCCAATGTCTCAAAGAGAATTTACTAGTCAGAATCTTCTAGAAAGTACAAAATAACTAATAGTAAAACTCAATCTAAGTTTAAACCTTAAAGTGATCTGTTAAGTAACCAGAACATATACTTTTTTCATTTTTATAGCAGAATATATTTGTGCATCATCCATCTTGACACGGACATCAAAGTAAGTATTATTGTTCCTTATGTCCTGTAAAACATAAAGTTAATGAAAATGAATAGAGCTTAGCAGACAGTTATATCTATTTAAAACAACTGATGAAATATTTTACAAAAACATGAGATGTAGTTTTTAAAAATATTTCCCCAAATTAAAAATGACTAGACATTTATTTCCTTATGAAGCAAAAATATTTTCTTTCCTAATAATTTTAAGAGGAATTTTTGTTGATATCCACTGACTGTAGGTACAAAAAGGCCATTATTTTTATTTCAAATGTTTTTGTAGAAGTCGTCTTCAGTAATATGCACCTTTAGATTGTTATTAGTATACATTATTCATTACAAAAGGTCTATATTCGGGGCTGTGGATTTAGCTCAGCGGCATAAGCACCTGCCTTGCAAGCAGGCGGTCGTGAGTTTGATCCCCAGTACCGATAAAAATGAAAAAAACAAAAAAACAAAAAAACAAACAAACAAAAAAAAGGTCTATGTTCTTAATATAGAGTAATACGGTTTTTAATGATAAAAATAGTAAAGTCATTTAGCAGTAAATAATAATTTTTTGTAGTATCTGCTTAACAAAAGGCAGAATTTTATTCATCATTTGACTTTTTTTCTTTTTTGTTTTTTTGAGACAAGGTCTAGCTAGCTATGCAGGTCAGGCTGGGCTTGAGCTCACTTTGAAGCCCAGGCTGGTCTTGAACTTACAATAATTTCCTTGCTTCAGCCTCCTGACTGCTGGGGTTACTTCCGTGCACCACCGTGCCAGGTTCATTTGATTTTTTAATAACATTGTTACTGATAAATATAACACAAAGCAGAAAAGACTGTAAGACAAATTCATACCTTAGTGAATTATTAACCATATTGATTTTGATAAATTGCAATTTGATGTCTTTCTCATATTAATATTAATCTATTTTTTGCAACATGGAACAGGGAAGGATTATTATGCTTGAAAAAAGAGAGCATATTCTTGGCAAATATTTTCTTCGTAGATTTATGAAGTTACGTGGAGAAAATATGTGGGTTGGGGATACAATGTTACACTATTTTGTTTATTTTTTATCTCAAAGTTCCTTCCTAAAATGCAGTTTACATCAGAAACAGGAGAGATCTGGAGACACTCCCAAAATTTGTAAAATGAGACAGGTCCACCACCCAAATGTAAGCCCTTCAAGAAGGGGAGGGAGACCTTTTAAATGTTAAACCAAGAAAGACCTCTTTGATAAAACGATGGAAATCAGAGGAAAACACCAGCTCTCTCTTGGGAAAGGCTTGTTCAGGTTGCCGAGGGGCCTCTAACCATACAAGTTCTTTTTTGTTTTCTTCCAGAAATGAGTTTAATGAAAATCGACAGAAAAGAGCTCTTTTAGCAGCACAGGTAGGTTATGTCTCAAAGGGAGAGGGAGGCAGAGAAATAACCCATTCTTCTTCAGACGCTGCTCTCACTGGAACAATGAGACCTTTGTGAAGGGGAGTAAAATGCTAGAAACAAGACAGGATGGAGGAGGAAGAGGCAGAGTAAAAGCTCCACGGCTTTTTTGTGAGCCTCAAGTTCAGGTTCATTTCATATCATCTTGTTCAAAGTGAAATATGTCTGTCCTTTTCTTTTTTTGCAGTTTATCACATTTATCTTAGAGACTCGAAGCATTTATGAGAGGTTTAATACCATGTACTTGCTAAAAAATCTGAATTAGTTTAGAAATTAAGCATGGTCTTCATTAGGACATTCAAAAAGGGGCTTAGATAGATGAAAATGATGAGTTAAATGCTGGAAAAGGGTGTCACATATGTATTCTGGTGTCCTGAGAGACAGCTTTCATGTTTCTTGGAAAAAATCTAAATTATGGGCATCTCTGAAGAGGTGATTTTTTTTCCTTGAGGAGCAAGATGTCCTTGAATTTGAGGAGACTCCCCCTGGGTTCCTTCGTATAAAGAATACTGGATAGCATGATTGAATTATTTTAAAACTATGGCTCCAATGTTCAATGAACGAGTTTAAGAAATGTTTCTCTATGAAAGATAGATGGCATTATAGAGAATACGAACAGTACCATTAGATTTTTTGGAAAAGTAATACGATTCGAAAATTCATATGACAAATGACATAAATACTTAAGGAAGTCTTTGATAAATGAATGAAATGCAAACAATTTCCACTAGCACTTTCTAATGGCTGCCTGAATGTGTATATTTTATGATGCTAACCGAAGAGAATGAGTAGATGAATGGAAGACAGATTTGATAAGCTCCTTTGATAGTTTAGAAGACAAAAAAATGACTTATGGAAAATGGAGACCTTTGTTTATACAAGAATGGAAAAGGCTTTTATACAGAATAAAACACTATTTTTTACTTTAAAAGAAGCTGTTTTATGTGCATAGGAATTTATGTATCACGTAATATGGTTAAGTAATTTTCCCTAAGAATGTATAAGTATGTTTGCTAGTAGAACATATTAGCCAAAAAAGGGTGTCTACATGACTTAGAAGAAAATCTGCTTTTGAAAAAAGTAGATTTTGATAGACACTAGATTAAGGAACTTGTTAAATACACACCAAAAATCTTACGTAAAGTGCCCTACTAGATGGAATTAACCTACTGTGCATTTAGATATTTTTAAGATGAGTATACTTTTCCCTAAAAAAGTAAAGGTAATACCTCTCTTCTGTTTCTAAGGGAGGAATACATTTACCTTGCCTTGGTTTCCATCCTGGGGAGAATGAAGAACAGAAAGCTTACACCTCTACTGCTTGTACTTAGGGAACAGATGCCAATTTATATAAACAAGTTTAAAAGAAGTATTAAAGAAAGACAGTGAGGTTGTAAACATACAGCATTGTCTGGAAGGGAGTATTTTGTGATGAAACCATTCACGTGCACAGATTGACTCCCCTACTGTAAGAAAATAGCACCAAACAGCGCTGCAAGCAAGGACTCAGAAATATATTGGTAACAAGGGTTACCAACGAACAAGATGGTGAACAAGAGATGAACAAGGGCAGGATAGATCCAGCCACGCAGAAATGGTGTATGCGGGAGTCACAGTGATTTCCCGCTTGACGACTGTGTTTCTCTGAGCTGCTCACCCTCTTTGGAGATGTACTTGGGAAGCAGGAAGAATGGCTTGTCCTCTCTTATTAGTTATGGTGTATATATGTGCACATGCTGCCTGGGGGTTTTACATCTGTATTCTATTTCAACAACTCTTCTCCTGAAAGCAAGTACTGAACATCCTCCTAGATTTAGGTGCAGGTTAACTGTTATGAAGTGTATAAATGAGGGATAGACAAAACTGGGAGAAGGGAGAGAGAAAATCCTTGTTTGGGGACTTTAGGAGGAACTCTGCGACGCGTGTCTTACAGTCATTTTGCAAGAGACAGGAAAGCTGGAATATTTATCTACTAATTCCTGTTTCCGGCTGCTCAAAGGAGACCTCTGCAGGGAAGCAAAATACTTGCTGTCATTTGTCCTGCTTGGACTCTGCCCTGAGGGCAAAGACAGAAAAAAGTGAGGCTTGAGGATGGAAGCTTTTAATACACACAGAATTCTGAAGGGAACTCAAGGAGGACCAAAAGAGGTGTCCACAGTCTACAGTCCTGGCTCTCAACACCCCTGGCAGGCAGATACCCATGTGAACAATGTCTTTTTCCAATTCAGCTGGAATTTGTTGCTGACATATCAGAAACTGCTAGAGATATAAACAAGAACAGCAGTGAATATTATCTAGAAACTCCACATCTAGTGGAATTAGACCTGTACTCTCTGTGTGAAGTCATCTCTGTGTGACTGGTACCATCCATTATTTGACATCATCTATGTAACATAAATACAAAAATGGTCCCAATTATCAACGTAGGATGCCATTCTAAGTTCAGATATGTTTGAAAAGCAAGCTGATTGTCATGTCTTCTGTTAGTGGAATGTGCTGTGATGCTGGGTAAATAGGATAGATGGGAGGGTAATCAGGAAGTGAGTGTCATACATAATCATTGTAATTTCCATTAAGGCAGTGGAGGTTAAGTGAAGCTGGAAACAAATTATGCATTTTACTCTGATCTAGTGTCACCCAATGTATCTCATTTTAGTTTTTGAGTTGGCATGTTTACAACCCTTGTTAATGCCAGGTTGATGTATTATTACTTATGTCACTTAATCCTCTCAACTCTGTGCAACAGTTACTGTTATTCCTGTTTTGATTTGGAAAGTGAGACCAAGAAGAATAATTTGTTCAGGGTTATAAGTCAGTATGAGGCAGAGTTGAAGTTGTTATACACTTTTGATAAGCATCCACGTTGATTGATTGGCTTCCACAAAAAGGATTCACATAAAGCATTACAGTGCCAAGTAGGAGGATGTTGGTACCCAGTAATATTGATGACTTTGTTAGGTGTAGGGAACCAGGAACAGCATGGCAGATGAGATGATGCAAGTTGCTGTTTTGGAATTAATATCAGACTGCTGGGAGTCTGAAGGCAGAGACAAAGACCAGTAGGGGAGTCTAAAACAATGCCGATGATATTTGGGGGAACCGAGAGCAGGAGACCATGAACTTGGAGCCATGGTGTGGGGTAAGGAGTGTGCAATGGTGAGACAGTATGAGAATACTTTCATGCAGTGTGGAGTGGCTTTTCACTGTTGAAAAAAAGTACTGGGGGTGGAAAGAAAATGCCAAAATAAAGCTGTGCATGTAGGAGGGTGAGCAAGATCTGTGGAGAAAGAACTTTATTCCTCACGTCACATATTTACCTCCTTTCTTATCCTTCACCCTTCTCAATTTTTCTAACAACACCAGATACTCGTTTTGATAATTATGTGGCACATTTGGGGTGCACTTTTTTCTAATGAACATAAAAGTGCCATTGGAAAGATACACACTTAGTTGGTTTTGAGTCAGAATAATAATCTACGCTTGATTAGTTCTAGTAATTTGAAATTGTTTGCCTCTGTCATAATTCTGAAATTTTTGTAAGGATTGTTTAGATTAATACAAATATTTTTATTTCTCAGTTCCTGTGTGAGGCCCTATGCTAAAAGCTTTACATATAGTGCAGAAGGAAATAGGTGCTGTTATTATTTCCATTTACAGATGAGTAAACAGGCATGAGAGGTTAGGAAAGTTGCTTACGTATAAGCAATGACTGAGTCAGGACTCTAACTCAAGGCTGCTTGATTCTGTAATTCACGCTCATAGCCACTTCTGGAGCTATCTTAGACTCTAAAAAGAGACACATTTAAGTCTTCTATGAACTTTAAAGTGTCAGCTCCTTAGAGCAGACGGTGACACACTAACCCTGAAACATAGCAGGTGCTTCTGAGAGTGTTGTCTTTGCAGACTGTGCTCAGGCTGTGGGTCTGTCAGCCTCATGCATTGCTGTAGACCTGCTGCACTAGTAAATGTCAAGGGCCTGCCATTTCTGCCACGAAATCAGTCTGTTACTCCAAAGGTTAAACCCAGCCAGGCTCATTTCTCAGTGAGATATGAACAGGCGAAGGAGGAAGGGATGTGAGGACAGAGAACAGAGAAGGCAGATGTCAAAGTCATGGAAGAGGGGAAACAAAGGCTTGAGACGTGGTCTTCCAACCATCAGTCGGAGCAGCCCTTTCTGCCTCAACATGTTAGCTTCCATGACCAAAGGAAATGCAAGTTAGCATCGTATGATTTATGTATTTGTAGCTAATTTCCAGATTTTTATATTTGCATAATTAACTTGAATAAAATAATTTAACTGTTTTGAATTCTTATTTCTCTTTTTTAAGATGGAAGCAACTTCTCCAAGATATTTTTTCCATGAAGCTATTAATTGGGGTGAGAGCAAAATAAAAGGTCAGTGCTAATACCTGGGCTTTGTATTTCTTTTCTCCAAAGATCTCTTTGAAAGATATACTGAATCAGATCTGTATGGTTTCCATGTACTTCAGGGAGGAAACTGGGCTAGGGTAGTAATAATAGTAATTTCAGTTTTTTCCCTATAGAAGTTCAAGTTTAGAAATACTTCAAGTTTAGAAATACTTTAGAAGCTCAAGTTTAGAAATACTTCATTGTAAACATCCAGAAAAAGCATGACCTTGGAAGATATGACTTGGTATCAGAAACCATTTTTTGAACTAATTACTTGCTCCTTGATTTTCTGACATCTCTTTTAAAAAATACTAGTTTCTCATTTCCATTAAGCAAAATGCTGATGGTGGTTTAACATTTATTTTTGAATGATATCTAAAAAATAGAATTTCTTTTATTTTATTTCTTTATTTTTTATTTAAGAAAAAATAAAACAAAACAAAAAAGGGTAGAAAGAATACAGAATTTCAAAAAAATTTTAACAATAAGAGATCGCTAGTTGATAAATTACATATTGTCCTCTTAGAAATAGTTGTTCAAGTTACAAAATCAAAGCATAAAAGTGGATAGACTCTCAAACACTGACAGTGCAAACCATTCTGTTCAATGATAAAAAGAAAACTTAGTAATATGGTCATCTATCTGATACACTTAAACATACGTGCAGTTATATCCTATAGAACACTTTTATTTCCTTCATTTTTACAATATCCATTATACATTTTAGATCTTATTACTCTTTCAGTTTTTATTATTTTTTACACTATAGAGAGGCAACATGATATTTACAAATGTGAATCTTATATATTTCACTTATTAGAATAGTTTCAAGTTGCCTCCATTTACCTATAAAGGCCTTAAGATTTTCCTTTTTATAACTAAGTAGTATTCCATTGTATAAAAATACCACATTTTTTTCATCCACTCTGTGGTTGATAGAGATTTTGGTTGTTTCCAAGACTTAGCTATCACAAATTGTGCTTCTATGAACATGGGTGCACATATATTACTGTGACATGACCTTTTCAATTTTTCTGGGAAAATATCCAGGAGGGGAATAGCTGGATTAAATGGAACTTCCAATCTTAGTTTGTTGAGGAATCTCCATACTGATTTCCACAGTGGCTGCACCAGTCTACACTCCAACCAACAGTGGAGAAGTGTTCCTTTTTCCCCATAGCCTCGTCAGCATTTGTTATCATCTGATTTCTTGATGGTAGCCATCCTTTCTGGAGTGAGATGAAATCTCAATGCTATTTTAACTTGCATTTGTTGACCAGTGATGATAAACATTTCTTCACATATTTATTTGTCATTTGTATATCTTCATCTGAGAAATGTGTGTTCATCTCTGATGCGCATTTCTGGAGAGGGTCTTTACTTTTTCAAATTTATATATTCTGGATATAAGTCCTTTGTTTGAGGGATTGTTGACTAAAATTCTTTCCCATTCTGTGGGTTTTCTTTTCACTGTGTTGGTGATTTCTTTTGAAGTGCAAAAACTTTTTAGTAAGATGAGATCCTAGTTGTTGATTCCTTAAATTATTTCCTGCATGGTTTACATTTTGTAGATAAATTCTGTGCCTACTCCAAGATTTCTACCTCCTCATCTTTCAGTAGATTTAGTGTTTCTATTTTAATATTTAGATCTTTGATCCATTTTGACTTTAGTTTAGTGCATGGTGATAGGCATGGGTCTAGTTTCAGTCTTTGACATGTGGAGAGCCAATCTTTCCAACAGCATTTATTAAAGAGTCTATCCTTCTTCCAGTGAACATGTTTAGCCATTTTGTCAAATATAAGGTGGCTGAGTGTCTTTGCAGTTGTGTTTTCATCTTCTAATTGGTTCATTGATCCTCAGGTCTGCTTCTTTGCCAACACCATGCTGATTTTATCATGTGGCTTTGTAGTGTTGTTTCAAGTCAGGAATTGAGATGCCTCCTGCTTTGCCTTTGTTGCCTAGAATTGCTTTTGCTATTCTAGATTTATTCTGTTTCCAAATGAATTTTAGGAGTGTTTTCTCTAGATTTGTAAGGTATGCTAATAGTATTTGGATTGGGATTGCACTAAATCTCTATAACACTTTTGAGAGTATGGCTATTTTCACAAGGTTGGCTCTTCCTAACCAAGAGCAAAGAATATCCTTCCATTTTTTAATACCCTCTTCAATCTCCTTTTTAAAGAGTAGTATAATTTTCACCATATAGGTCTTTTACGTGCTTGGTTAGGTTGATTCCTAAGTATTTCATTTTTTTTAGATGCTGTTGTGAAGGGCAATATTTCCATAATTTCTCTCTCAGTGAGTTTTTTGTTTGTGTATAGGAATGCTATTGATTTTTGACTTTGATTTTGTTGACTTTGTAACCAACTATGCTACTGAGTTTGTTTATTACCTCTAGTAGTTTTTTAATGGAGTTTTTTGTGTCTTCTATATGAAGTATCATGTCATCTGCAAATAGTGATAGTTGCCTGACTTCTTCCTTTCCTATCTTATTCTTTTTATTTCTCTCTCCTGTCTGATTGCCCTGGCTAGTGTTTCCAGAACTATACTGAATAGGAGTGGTGATCGTGGACATCCTTGTCTTGTTCCTGATTTTACAGTAAAAGCTTTCCGTTTTTGTCCATTTAGTATAATGTCGGCTATTGGTTTGTCATAGATGGCCTTTATAAGACTGAGGTACGTACTATCTATTCCAAGTTTCTGTAGAGTTTTTATCATGAACAAGTGTTGGACTTTATCAAAAGCTTTTTTTGCATCTATTGAGATGATCATGTAATTTTTGATTTGGCTCTATTGATGTGGTGATCAAATTTATTGATTTGCGGGTGTTAAACCATCCCTGCGTTCCTGGAATAAATCCCACTTGGTCGTGATGTATAATCTTCTTTATGATTTGCTGCATTCTATTTTCCAGTATTTTATTGAGAATCTTTGCATCAATATTCATTAGTGAGATCGGCCTATAGTTCTCCTTTTTGGTTGGGCCTCTCTCTGGTTTTGGTATCAGAGTGATACTTGCCTCCAGGAATGAATTAGGGAGAACTGCTTCTCTTTCAATTTCATTGAAGAGGTTAATGAGTATTGGCATCAAATCTTCTCTAAATTTCTTGTGGAATTCAGACATGAATCCATCAGGACCTGGGTTTTTCTTTGTTGGTAAGCTTTTAATCGTGTTTTCAATTTCAGTAGCTGATATTGTGTCACTCAAAATTGCCATATCTTCTTGGTTGTGCTTTGGTAGTTCATGTTTCTAGAAATCTGTCCATTTCCTTTGTGTTTTCCACCCTATGTGAATAGAGATTTTCAAAGTAGATATTCATGATATTTTGAATTTCCTTGGGATCTGTAGTAATTTCTTTTTCAGCCCTTATTGCATGAATTTGAATTCTTCCCCTAAAAATATAAATTTTTGTTATGTTAAAAATAACAATGATACTCACCAGTTTTGGCTTGATTTTATCCCCCCAAGAGAATAAACAGGAATATAAATACAATTTTGAAGGAGATACATATATATAAGTATTTAGGCATCCATTCACTAGAAAAGTGTAAGACTGTGATATAAGATATAGCTTAAAGGTATTGGCCTCTCTTCACAAAAAACCGCTTTTAAATTCATGATATTGCACTTGTATCCATGGCTTAAGCTAAAACAACTAAGTTTTTTCCCTCTCACTTAGGATTTACCTAGAGATTTGTATGTTTTTAAATGTAAGGAGACATCAATGGATGTTAAGGTGAAAAAGAATAATAGGATTTGCTTCTTCTTTTCTTTGGTAGAACTTTGGGTAAATTATCGCAGTTAGATAAATGTCTTCCACGAACCTGACATATTCCAGACAATATTACTTCTTTAGTCATCCTTCACAGTGACTCAAAAGATATTTTGTAGTTTTCTTGATGTGTTACTTAAGTCCTCTTTGCTTGAGTTTCTCCAGTTGCTTCTTGTCATTTCCCGAATAGAAGAAAAATTTTCATTGTGAGTCATTTGCATTTTTAAAAGTCACTCAGGAGTTTGTGGCAAAATTAAGGTTAGAGCACGCAGTTGCTTGCTTCCTCTTTGTAATGCAATTCTCTGAAGCAATTTTTCTTTTCATGAAAGCAAAAATATTTTTGGTGGCAGCCAGAAGTGGCTTGGTTTCTGCCTCATCCTTGGTAAGCATGGGATTCAATGACTGCAACATTTGTAATTGAACCTGGGGATTAAGATTAATCCAAATGAAATGTTTAATCGTTCTCTTCAAGAGTGGGAGCTTCCTTTTGAGTTTCATGCTTTGCTTTATCCCTAAAGTTAACGATGGACTTTAGTTTAAATATAATGCTTGCTCCTGGAGAGGGAGCCAATGCGGTGTGCAGTTGCTGCCAAGCTCTATCAGCGTAATCATCTGTGGCTTGTGTATTTCTGGTTCCTGTCATTGGGGACAGGGATTCCTTACATGGGAACTTGTCCTTTCAATTACTTGAAGAAGGCTAACCTTTACTCTCAGAGTAGCTTGAGATGAAAAAGTCTGTCCTACTTGCTTCAGGCACACATATTGAGATGAGCTGGATAGAGATTTGCTGGGTTTAATTCCTCAGCTTCTCAAGGCACGAGGCCCAGGGTTCTGTTTAAATTAATGGTGGCTACAGTTAGACCATGCTAAGTCTTGACATATTGTGTTTATAAGAAGTCATGCACGCCAGAAGATAACTTATGATTTTGCCCCACAGGTTCTTGTCCTTATGAATGCCTTAACGGAGCTTTCTGTTCTAAGATGGGCACATGTGACTGTCAAATATTTCAGGCTCTTGGGACAAGGTGCCAGATTGGTAAGTTTCACAGATATTTACAAGAGAATTATGGGGGCACCAAAGAGAGTAACAAGGCATAATTTGATACAGTAGTCTTTATCTCTTGGAAGTTGGAACAATTGTATTGTACATTAACTAGAGAGTTGACAATTCATTTTCAGTGATTTGAGGGAGTTTAGAAACATTGCAGAAGAAAATAGATATGTCCACTGTCTCTTCCCATTGATACCAATTATTTCTTCAGCTATTTTTCTGCTTTATATACTACTAGCCCAGCAGGACAAGGTTCTTACTCATTTTTTTGTTTGTAAATTATATTCATTATTTGGAGACGTGCATTCTTTTTGACATTGAATTAATTGAGTATTCTGCACGTAAAATAGAAATAGTACTGAGAATTCTTCAAGGAAGCAGATTTTTTTCTTTTAAATATTTTTATCAAAGTGTTGAAGATAGGATCTTGTGTTACAATGATCAACAAATATTCATTTGTGTGTTCAGTGTTAATTGAGCATGGGAACTGAAGGATACCTTGGGAAATAATATAAATGCGTTGCCCCCATCTTGAGGTTGTAGTCCAGAGGATGAAACTAATGCACAGTAGAAACACAATAAATAAGCTTATGATGTGTACTGTAAAGGAAAGTACAAGATGTCCTCAAAATATGCCCTGAAAGTAACATGTACCACCACGGAAGACTTTCTCACAAATGAATCACTGTGTCTCTCCCTGAAAAGGAGACAGTTGGCCAAGCCAATAAATTTAAGCAAAAGTTACAAAAAGAAAAGACACCAAACGTTATCCCTTATCTTTTATGCTTTCCATAGAGTTTATGAAAACATTTTACACAAATTGAGTGCTGAGTAAATGCTACTGATTCTGCATTACACTAAGGTGAAAGGTCCAGAAAATAAAAATTAAAGAGCAGGTCATCTGCAAGGGTAGGCCTGGTGCTATGGGAGATGAAGTTCTTTCATTTGAGATGAATATTGCTTGAAATCTGGCCAGTTTGAGGTCATGATCTCCTAAATTCCAGTAATGTTGAATGACTAATGCTCCCCAAGCCCAGTTCCCAGATATAGAAATATGACTTTTGTCACCAGTCATTTTTCTCTTTGTGTATCATAAGGACAGCTTGGAAAGACCCTGGGAGGCTGGATCTCTTTAACACTTCCTGTTGTGATTGTTTAAATACTCGGCAACATTTTCCTTCCTGAGCCTCTTATTTGTTTTATCTCCATCCTCTTCTTTTCTTTTGTCATTTTCCCTGCTTTTTCTTTTTCCTAGAGTCTTTCTGGTAAGCAAAAGCTAAGGAAGTCTCTATCATAAATCCTTCCTTCACAACAACCGGAGACCCTGTTTTGCTTCAAAGAGTTAGACAGTTTTGAGAACACCTGACAATTTTTTGCTTGTTATTTCTTACTGTGATGTAGACCACCAAAGAAGAAATGATTTGTTTCAATGAAAGAGTATCTTACTGTGTCTGCACATTACTAGAAGGAGGTGTCATTTGTTTTGTTATACTAAATTTCATTTTATTTCTTTTCAGTCCCAAACATGGGCAGTGGAAGAGATGGGATTTGCAAAACCTGGGGACAGTATCATTTTGAAACATTTGATGGCATATACTATTACTTCCCAGGAAACTGTTCTTATATTTTTGCAAAGGATTGTGGTGATTTGGAGCCTCGGTATACAGTGTGGGTAGGTGATCCTTATATATAAGTAAATTAAAATTTATTTTTCAGAAAAATGTGATTACCAGAAAAACGATGGGAAGTAGATAATAATCACAGAATCAATATTTAGACATTTAAAAAATATAATAAAGCAAATCTGAGGCTATTTTGCATAGTAATTCTATTGAGATGGAGCCTGGCACTGTGTGAAATGAAATGTGAGTCCATGTTAAAGTATCTTAACAGGCAATCCAGAAGTGATACCAGAGATGTTATAATGTCAGCTCCAGTCCATGTCCCTGATCTTGATTTAATTTGATCATTTCAAAGGGGGTGATGAGCTCAGGCATAAACCATTACACTTATTTCTTCTTGACGGGTCTACTGAGTTGCCAATCTATTTTTATTTTCTTAAAAAAGACACTTATAACTGGAGGTATAGCTCAGTAATACAGTGCATACTTCACATATATAAAGCCTTGAGTTTGAACCTCAGTACAAATAAAGTAAAACAAAAATAAATAAAATAAAATGGTACCGTTGGCACAAACTAACATTTATGAAATGGAGAACATGAATCACACCTCTAGGTAAACCGATCCCATATGACTGAACTGAGTTAGATCTTAGTAGCAAGTTGAACTCAGTTGAGGAAGTCAGGGAACTCTTTTCCTGCCCACTGTGTTTCTTTGAATTTCTAATCACATTCAGGAGATTGCTATACTGTCCTACTTAAAAGCTAAAGCTCTTTATGGCCAATATGTGTTTGAATGAATCTGTTTTTCTCTAATTGTTTTTCAAATTTCAATTTACATTTGGATTACCTAAGTGCTACCCCTCTGTTAGGTGACCCAAATGTTAAAAGCAGGACCTGTAACTTTTCAGTGTCTATAGCAGAGAAAAGCAATGAGGTATATTGAAAGTTAATATATGGAGCACAGGGATAAGAGATGAGAGGACTTTTAAGATAGGGAAACAGAAGGCTCCTTTTCAGTGCTTACAGGGCACTTGCTCTGTTTCTCACTGTCGCTGGCATCTCTGCTGTCTCACTGGTATCGTCACTTGTACTCCTTTGACTCTCTGACATAATTTTGTACAGAATCTTACTCTTTTGAGGACTAAAGCATCATCTAGATAACCCATCCTTTGATAAGAACACAATGCTGAATTATGCCTCCAGAGTTAATAGCTATTGTTTTTACTTGCCTTGTTTTTATTGATGAATTTTGCTTTCAAATAGAAAATCTATTTACCTTACATGGTTTAAAAAATATTTAGCTTTTTTTTTTGTAGAAAATTTGGAAATTCAGTCTTTTAAATATGAGGTTATCAGTCAGGAGTTGCCATCGTTAATGTCTTCGTAGATCTCCGTTCAGCACTTTTTACTCTGGATCTCATGCATATTTGTAAGTCTGAAATTATATTACGTATAATTTTTTCCTACATTTTCATTTAACATTATATCAAGAAGTTAAATATTATTTACAAATATGAGTTTTATTAGCTTTATTAGTTGCAATACATGAACACTCACAAAATTCAATGATATTCTATTTTGGAAATTTAGACTTAAAAAATTGCATTTTACTCTTTAATTTAGGAAACATGGAGATAGAATTTTTGCAGATGGGAAGGGTACCAGGAGATGGAATGGGGGTGGGAGGTAAGGGAAAGAGACATAAAAAGGATGATGATGTGTTATGTATATGCACCAACTTTCCACAGTAAATGTTATCACTATGTACTACAAAGGTGCCAGCAAAAATCAGTATTTTGAAAACACACACTGATGAATAACTTTATACATTTTTAACCTTTTGTATTCTTGATTTTTCTTTATTAAATTTTAAAAAAAATTTTTATGAAAATAATGCATATATAAAATTTAAAAGATTTCTTCAATGTATGTACAGAAAAAAATAGCCTTTCTGCCCTCCATGGCCCAAGTTTGGTTCCCCAGAGATTAGTATCCCAATCTTTTTAGATGATTCTTCTGGATTTTATCTTACATAAAGATATGCTATAATTTCTTTATTTTTGAAAATTAGAACCAATTTATTAACTTTCTGAGATCCAAAAATGATGTATCATCTCAGTTACAAGGTACGTTGTGGTTAGTTCTGCACACACACGCTCATGTGCACACAGATTCAGACACATAGCACATCTCTCTTCCTCTTCCCCATCACTATTCTTGGTTAAATCAATAAGTGGGTTTTACATCATTGTCACTGCATAAATATTTTTTACAGGTAACCCCAAGAGATAATGTGATTGTATTTCTCTTGTATATTTTTCTAGGGTAAACAATTTTATCCCTCTTTCTTTGGTGTCTCTTTGTTTCAGTCACTAAATTCTTCTTTTCAAATCTCTCTGTAAAACTTCTTGATAATGGTGATGTCTCAATGTATCTTTCTCTGTGAAGCACCCGATCTTTGATTTTTCCTTTGTGTGTTCTTCTTTCGAGGCTGGATGCCTTCAAAGTCTACTATGCACCTCGCTTTGGGGATTTTTTTTCATTGACCTCCTGGAGAATTGTTTTATTTTGCTTCCTGTACTGGTTTTCCTGCTTCTTGGATCCTAACAGTTGGCTGGTAATCTGAGAACTTTGACCAGGCTTGAGAGATAGTCTCTAAAAATTTATTGATGCTCCGAACATATAGCCAGTGTGGTTTGTAGTGGTGTTTGAACAGGTACTCATTTCCCGCTTTGTTTATATTTTCATTGCTTAGATTACAAGCTGCTTTCTGGAAAGAGATGATACTTTCATGGGAAATCATGCCTGAAAGGGACAAATCTGAAGCCATGATTATAATTTAGAATACAATTTTAAAAAACTGTTGGTACATGTTTTCACTGTGTGCAATTTATAATCATTTTGGGTAATTGGTACACGTGCCAAACACAGATTGTTTCTTTTTTAAAAATCCCCTTCCCTCCCTCTTCTTCCCCTCTCCTGCTTTCAGAATTTTGAAATTCAACTCACCTTTATGAGCAATTCACACATAACTTTTTTCTATCTTCTCTTTAGAATTTAGAGAAATCTAGATTATTTTTTAATCTACAGAGTTCTGAGAATTCATGATTATGCAAGAGCCTTTTTCTTTTCTTTCTGCTCTTTTCTTTCTTCTTTTCTTCCTCTTTCATTCTTTCTTTTTTCTTTATTTCCTTCTTTTCTTCCTTTCTCTTTCTCTCCTTCTCTCTTTCTCTCTTTCTTTCTTTCACGGTAGACACTTTAATGAGTCCCTCGCAAACTTCATAATTTCTCCAGCTGTGGAACAATACTTCTATCCTAATATCCTCTTTTTCTGTTTTGCATATTTTCTATGGCTTATATTTTAGAACTCCTGCACTGACTGATTCTTTACTTTTGTTGGTGATTCTTGCTTTTGCTGGCCTACACTTGGGATATTTCTTCTACTTCTTAGATATTTATCTGCCAACCTTTCTATTTTGGTTATAAATTTATCCTCTCATTGCTCTTGATACTCAACTATTTACTTCTATTCCTTTAATTTCATTTTAAGCTTATTTTACAAATGGTACACACTCTCTTTTCTCTCTAAGATACTAATTAAGACTTTTAGAAGTTTCTTTCTGAATAGCTTTTAGTTTTTGATTTTGAACTATTGTTTGATTTTGATCTTTGACTTTTTCTATCTATTTAGTCTGCCTTTCATGTTGTAGACTTTTATAAAGTGATTAATGATTTATGACTATCTATTCACGTTTGAGAATTGGATTCTCAAAGCTGACTGAAACTCTTAACATGTAGGAGAGTCTTATTTGGATAATGTGAGACTGAGCAGGGATCTTCCATTTTCCTTAGATAAAAGCCAAGACATTAGTGTGTCTATGTCTTTTTGCATTTGTTGTTCCAAAGACTAATCCTCCAACATTCAGCCTGGGGTTGAATTCCGGATACCTGGATATGAGAAAAAAAAATTGGGGGGGGGGTAATATTCCCTTTACAAGCGTTTGTGTTTCATATTTCTTTTCCCCTAGAATCAGTTTCTGGATTTTCCATTTGGCATGTTATCACTCTCTGTCTCAGATTCCTACCACCTCAGAAAGTGGCCGTACAATCTAAATTTGCTCCCCAGGCCATGACTCATACAATTCTTCTCCTTCTCCTGAATATTTTTCCTTAGTAATATGTATTACAGAATGGATCTTCGCTATATTTATATTTTAAAATGTCTTCCAGTAGTGAAATATATGTTTAAAAAAGAAATTTTTTTGTTTGTTTTGTTAACTGCCATCTCTCCAGGATTTAGAACAATGCCCAAAACATAATAGGTGATCAACAAAATTTATTGATTCAACATTAAATTTACATCATAAGTTGTTTCAGTCTTTAAAATCTGTCTTATTATGGATGATTTTTCTCACTAGTTTTGTGTTTGAAAGTTCAAGGGCTGGCAGTGTAGCTTAGTGGTAGCACACTTGCCTCGTACGTGCAAGGCCTTTGGTTCACCCTCCAGCAAAACACAGGGAAAACAGCAACAATAACAAAAAACAGATATCTTTCTTCCAGTTATTTTGATTTCACTGTTACACTTCACTATTTTGGACCTTCTAATACTAAATCTAATAGGAGAATCTAAAATCCATTTGTTTCTCTTTTCTTCTACACTTACTATGTTTCTCTTTGTTTCTTTTTACTAGCAAACCAAATTTCTCATCATTGTTCCCTAAAGTGCCTGGAAATAAAAGCAAATAAAATAAATTTTATTTTTAATGATGTCATGGTCACTTTTAAATGTTGCTTGATACAGTGTGCTCTTGCTTTGTTTGCAGCTTTGTCTTATGATTCTGTAACAGGTAAAAATATGAACATAAATACTGAAAAATGTGTTTCTTCGTGGTGTTTTACAATTTTACCATCAGAAAAAATTTTTTCTAATATATGTCATGTAGCTTCAGAATATTAATGTCTAACACATGGAGATTCAGATCATTTTAAAAATATGCTCAATATTTTTAATATGAGTTTAATTTAGTTAAAATGTTTCTATCATTTTCAGCAGTAAATATTTCTTTTCTTTCAAAAATGCTAAGTGTGGTCATAACTTCCGATGAGTGTCACCAGACTAAGTGTGCTATAGAATTGTAAATATACATTGTAAGTTTTAAAACCCAAGTGGATATTAGATATTTGTGTTTCTTGTTGCTTCCTATGCTATCTTTTGTTTTGTCTCCCTCAAAGGTTCATAATAGCCCTAGATGCTTTGGTTCAGTGTATTCTTGTTATCGGGCAATCAGCTTATTCTTTTCAAACCAAGAGGAAATTCGAATTTATGGTCATGAGATTAAAAAGAATGGAATCAGGTAAGATATGCTGAATAGTGTAATAAAAACAACATCACAAATTAAGACAACTTTCAATTGTCTCAGATTGAGAGTGAATTTGGAGAATAGGAAAGATTTCTTCTTTAACAGTGATCTGAAAATTGTATCATCCAGATTTCAGAATTTGAGTAGGTTCTGAGGCCAATAAGTGGTCAGGAATCCAACCAGTTTAAACTTCCTAATAATTGTGCAGGATACAAATGTGTTTGTAAAGGTAAAAATAAGCTATCATTTTTTTCCCTCAGATGTTCAAGACATATTTTGTAGTTTAATTCTGATAATTTTGCCATCTTTCTAAATTGCTTTCTAATTTCTTTAAAGCAGAATCTGCTTACGTTTGGAAAGGATTCTGGGGGTCATTTCCAAGTTTATGTTAATGGGGTTTGAATGCCCCTTGCGATTTACCATTGAAGCTCTGACAGAGACGCAGAGCAATAAATACCTGGCTTTGTTGGACAGATTAGGGAGAAGCTGATTCTGGCTTCTTATTTTCCAAGAAGAAAACTTGAGAGTTTTGGAGAAAGGAGATGTTTATATATTTGTTAGAAGATTTTATGCATTTTAAACTAGAAATACTATGGGAAAATCTACCTTGCAGTCTAAGTAATTATAGAGACAACCAATTTTAAACATTTCCTAGCTGAGTTATATTGGAAACAGTAAATTGTGGGACGGAACAATATTCCCCATCATTTAGAATTCATCCTCAAACCTTTGGACCATGGGAATCCTTTCCAATCATGGTGCTTTTTCTCAGTTTAGATTCCTCAAAAGGTTGCAAGTAGTAGCAGAAATGGCTTCGGACTGAGCAGGTCATTACCGTGTGGCACTGGGAGCAACCCCTCTGGCTCTCTGGGCTCATTTCCTTTATCATTTTCTTATCAAAAAGCTTAGTAGTTGAATTGAAGATAATGTGGTTAAACATGTATTTTCTATACATGATTTAATTAGTTTAAGGTTCTCTATGTGAGATTTTTGGTAATACAACAGGCCCTCAAAATCTACGCTATTTTGTAAAAACAGATACACTATGAAGATAGACTTTCAAAAATATTTACTGTTAAATGGAAGACATAATAGTTTTTGTAAAAAGAAATCATTTCTACATGGATTTCTAGTCGTATCACGGGAAAGGGTGATTTTCGTACCATTCGGTAATGCTGTTTGTACTAATGCTGTTTCTGGCCTGGGGCCTGGCTTACAGCAAGTGCTCAGGAAATATTTGCCAAAATGAACTCAAATGTGTGTGGCTTTGCACAGTAAGACTTGGCTCTGGCTTCCAGTTCTCTCAACTGAGAAATAAGGAGTCAGGGCACAAATGAGCCCCTAGATACTTTTTGTTGTTAATCTATGTATTCATTTTAGTTTGTTTCTTATTATAAAATAAATTCAGAACTCACTTCATGGAGTGACTCTTAAGTTTATTTATCTAGCTCTATTATCCTTAATCTCCGTTGGTATTCTTTTATGCTAACAATTTCAAAGTAATCAATTATCTTTCTTCTCAAAATTGTGTTTAATTAAATTTATTATATAAGATCAAATGATTTCGTGACAAAAATAAACAAAAATAAACAAAAATTACCATCAGTTAAGCTATATTTCCATCAATTTACATTTAAATACTATAAAATATGTCTATAGAACAGATTTATTTTTATTTGGAGACAAGGTCTCATTAGATAGCCTAGGCTGGCCTTGAACTTGAGAAGATCTTGTCTCAAACTCTGGAGTCCCTGAGTAGCAGGATTCCCGAGTGTTGGGATAACAAGCATGTACTACCACACCTGGGAAGATTCATTTTCTTTTAATTGTATAGTTTTTACAAGCTTACCAACTCAAAGTAGGTGATATTTCTTCGATGTTACTTCCTGCTGACTATGAATTGCACATATTTGTAATTTAAATATGTGTAATTAGGCTTTTTATTTATTCTGCAAATTAAAATTTTATTTTCCTATGTTTAAAACTAATTTTATGGAAATATTTCTCTGCAAAAAATTTTTGTGAGCTAGGAATATAGCTCAGAGGTAAAAAGTGCTTGATTAATATCTGTGAGGCATTTTGTATTTAATCTTCAGTGATGCAAAAACAAAGAACAGAACAAAGCAAAACACAACTATGTAAATGGTTAGAAATGTTTTACATTGTTTGCTTCTTAAGATCATCATTTTTGCATGGTGTTATGTTTAATTTTGTAGTTTTCTTTACACGGTGGCCATAGTCTCTCTGGAAAAGAAATCACTAATTTGAAATTTTTGAGATAAATGTATAAATAAACCTAAAAACCATCACTCACATTAAAGTTTATAATATTCTTTGATGTGACTGTTTCAAAGAAGATGAGTTGTTTTCCATTTTCTTTAATTATTATCACCTGCACTCTTTTGTGCTCTATTCATGCATGAGAGAACTGTACTATTTCAGATGCCTTGTAGATGACTTGGCTGTTAATATGTCCCATTGTTTAATTTTAATTTGTTCATGTCTCTCATTTTCTTTGTATGTGCATGGGCTTGTGATAAATGCAAAAATTAGACATTGGATTAAGAAAAATTAGAATGTAAATATTCTATTGGACTCTTATTCAAATAAGCCAAAATTGTATCTAATTTTAAATGTCATGAATATAATACCTATATGTAAGTTGTAATTAATCATCCCAGACATTTTTCTTTTAGAAAACAATTACTTATACCTAGGTGACATTTTGATGAGAGAAGTCCCTATTTTTTCTTGTAAACACAGTGAAAATAAAATTAAAATCAGAATGCTAGTGTGTTTGCATATTGACTATTTCTACTTCAGAATTGTTGAGCAGAATTTTTAGGCTATAATTTTATAAGTAAAGTCCTATTTAAACTTTCATTATTCTAAGTAGGCAAGGTTGTTTCTCAGATATTAAAAATTACTGATAATTGGCAGGTCTGTGTTTTTGCTTGAAAAGCATCCAGTTGTAAATATAAACTCCAAACTAGTATGGGGAAAATGTTATTTTTACTGTCTTTTAGTTTCAATATTAACATTTTCCAAGGACTTTTAAATTTCCTATAGAATGATTGCTTTGGAAATCTTCAGGCAAAATGTATTCAATAAGCACAAGCAATAATTTTCTTTTAATTATAATCTGAGTCACCTTAAGAAGAAAGTACATCATCTATAATGACCTTCATCATAATTCTTAGGTGGCTTTTGTTCTTTTTTCCAGTTTAACATTGCCCCAGACAATTGGACAGGTTTTCATTGAGAAACTGGCTGACTACATTCTGGTGAAAACAACCTTTGGCTTTTCATTGGCTTGGGATGGAATATCGGGAATTTATCTCAAATTATCTGAAGAGCATAAAGGGAAATCATGTGGCCTGTGTGGCAACTACAATGACATTCAATCTGATGATTTCATAATTCAGCAAGGTAAGTGGAGCAGAAAAATGGGGAATGTTTTCTACTGCATTCTTCCTTAGAAGAGATTCCTAGCTATCACTAGCCAGCCTTCTTGATTTTAATGGACAGTTGAGTAGCAAGACATTTTGGGGGCCTTTTTAAAAAACCGTAAACCAACTTACATTTGCTAAATCAAGGCACAGCATTTATTCACGTAGAAAATACCATGTAAAGGATTTATTTGCTGTCAGGAGCTTGGGCTAGTTTTGTATCTACTGGTCTAGGGATTTGGGATCATCTGTGAGCAGGGCAAGCACACCTCTAGGCTTGGAGTTTATGTCCTAATGCTTCAAATTCTTTCAGATCAAGCTTGTTTACTTCAGAAAAAAAGGATTTTGCATGCATTCTCGATAAGAATAAATTAAATAACTGACAGATAATACTTTTGTAACTATAAGAAAATGTAAACAATTTAAAGTAGAATAGAACTTGGGAAGGTTTTATATTCTGCCTATTAAATTTGTTAAATCTAAGTCATGAAATCTCCTTCTGTGTTATTAGAAATTGAGTCTGTTTCAGTTCAAATATCAGTATACAATGGTAAAAGAATAAGAGAATCACAAACCATAACCATGATTTAGGTCCAGACATAGAGGAGCAATAAAGAAAAAATGTTCTTCATTCCAGCAGGCCTGCCTTTGAACCTTGTTTCAGCTCCTACAAATTCTGTAATTTGATCATTTACCCTTTCTGGTGTTCATTTTCTTTAGCACTAAAATAGGGATGTATTAATTCTGAACTCACAAGATAGTCAGTAATAATAATAAAATGCCTTGCTACTGGTTAATATGATATTCATATTCATATTAATGATATTCATATTCAGTTCATATTAATAATAGTTAATATGAACATGGAGCTTTATTATTCTCAACCCCCCCAGCTTCCTGTAAGGCAAGTACTATTAATTTTAAAATAAGGACACAAGTCATTAGTCCAAGGTAACATAGCTTATAAATAATACTGGTAGGCTGGATTATAGGTCCAACCAGCCTTCAGTCCTGTGCTTAGATATTCATGTGGACAGTTGCTATTGATAGAAAAATTTGAGATTTTGTTTTGTTTTTTCACAGATATAAGAAGAGTTCTTTTTAATATTCTCTTTATTAACATCTACTTGTATCACGTGATGATAAAAAGATTAAAATAAAAATAATTTAAGAAAAAGTATAAATTCTCAAGTAAAACTTTATTTTCTATTACAAAATTGATGGAGATTGTCTCTATGTTGTGTGTTAAGGAACAGTAAAGGGATCACTTAGAGGGTGGTCCCTGGAATCAGACTATGATACTCAAATTCTGCTTTGTCATTTGTTAAGATTCCTAACTTTATTGATATAATAATAGTAATCATCATCATCATCTATATGTCATAGAGTTGCAAGGATTCAATGAGGCAACCAATGTAAAACACTCAGAGTCCCTGGCACATAGGTAACGCTCAATACATTCTATTTAATTTATAATCATCTCTAAGTATGCTGCAATAAGACTGGGATAGAGCTAAAATGAAAATGGTTCAAAATGTCTCACATAGCTTTAAGAAACCCTTATTAAAATGCATATATTTTGCCCAAGATAGATAATGAATCATCAAGATTAGTTTACTGGGAGCTACATTAGAGAGCAGGACTCCAAGGATTCAATTTTCTCATATATAAAATGGAGATAATAATAATGAACCTGAGAGCTTCCCAGCCTGTGAATATATAATGATAAAATGTAAATGAAAGTGCTCAAAATTGCGTGAGCACAATACCGATGTACAGTATTAGGACCATCATGAAACGGTATTCTGCATCCATTTAGGTATCTGGAATGAAAGAATTCATAAATTTTGAATCCTAAGCCTATTAGGACATAAAGTTTTGGACTTAGAACAAACTTAGATCATCATTATGGCTATATTTCTTTTGTATCAATGCTTCATGAAAAAAGATATTTAGTCCAGCTCTTCATGTCACAAAAGACTGATTTGAACACCTTCTCCTAGAACATCCAGGGAATGAGTGTGGAAACCAGGATAGAAAACAGCGTGTGCTCTTCTTACAGCAGGGAGGCTGAGCTAGGAATCTAAGCTTCCTTAGGGATCTTAGGAAGGCAAGAAAGACTCCAATAAGCTGGAATACAAACAGTCACCCACACTGAGATAACAGAGGTAACAAGCAGAGGGGTGTTGGTGGATTAGCAGCAGGGAAGATTGGCAGGAGGCAATTAAACTGAGTGATGGCTGCTGACCTGGCAGAGGCAGGAAGGATTCTTGAAAGTATGTGGAAGGGGAGATTTAAAATTTTAAAAAAATCTCACAAAAATTTGTAGAAATGTGACAAGAAATTGCCCTCATACTCCTCCCATATTGTAAAAATATTTTTTTCTTTTGCATTTTTAAAATATGAAAGCCTACAAGGTGAGCTGTATTATCTTTGGCTTTTAAATGTACTCTATTTTTAAAACTCAGCTTGCGCTGATTAGGACAGTGTTCAGAGAGAGCCAGACAGTTAGAGTGCTTTAGAATATATGACTTCTTAACAGTGAGGAAAACTGTTTCTTTCTGTGCTCCTACTTATTTTTCATGGATGTCTCCACAAAGAAATGACTTTTTAAAATCTTCTGTGTACATTGGAAGATTTTAATTTGTCTAGTTTAGAATTCTGTTTTCATATTTCATGTCTACGCCTCACTATGCAACAATATGAAAGGCTTGATTTATCCTCCTTTCCTTCAGGATAATAATTAATAGTGCTTCTGCTTCACTATCGAAAGTGTCCCCATGTGAGCACTAAATTCTCCTATGGAGAGCACATTTCACATGAAGTGCTGTAATTTTAATTTAGTAGCCTCCCAGACTACAAGTAGATATGATTTGAAAGTCTCATGATGAACAACTTTTGAGAATGTTTATTAATGCAGTTAGTAAAAAATAACTGGCTATGTTGTTCAAAAGTCGAAATTAGAGTGAACTCCAAGGAAATTCCCAGGTTTTTAGGACCATTAAGAGTCATGAATAAATAACAAAACAGTGGGTTGGTAGGAACTATTTTGTTTGTTAGATTTTAAAAAATGATGTTTTGAAATAAAATGTGACTATATATTTACCTAAGATGAACATTATTAGTTCCACTTTAAAATAAATATATCAGAGCATGCCCCTGTCTTGTTCAGTATGTAATATTCCCAACAGTACCAGAGATGATGAAGTCAACCAGACAAATTTGAACACTCTGCGATTCCAATTGAATAAAATTTGCAGCCTTCTTTATATTTTTTCATTCACCTATCTAGCAAATATTATTTTAAGCACCTGCTATGTGCCAGATACTAAATGAGGGATGGACAGCTGAGCCAATGTCTCGCTGTTCGTGTAACATATATGTAAAAGATAAAATGAATAAAAGGACAACATAAAATATAATTTTATAAGCAATAGCAACCTTGGAAAAAACCAGGAAAAGGAGATCAAAGAAAAAGTAAGTCATGTTTGGCATTAGTCTAGATCATGTAGTAGAAAAGGCCAAGCAAAAGGAGACCTAGGTGAAGGGGAAGCAGTGGGAAGACCATCTGAAGTAAGGTGGTTTTGAAGGAGCAGGAGTGGGAACAAGTGTCCTGGGGTAAGAAGAAGGTTTTGCATTTGAAGAGCGTGATAAAGCCTGTATGACTGGAGACAGTTGAGGGAAAATCAGAGTGGAAGATACGGGAGGTGTGGAGGAGGTCGGGAAGTGGGAGACGGCACAGGTGCCAGGTCATGCAGTCTTCCAGGGAGGAAAGCATTCTGCTAGACAATGACTTTAGGATCTCTAACATCTGGTAGTAGCATTCAGAAATTATCTACCTGTCTTGAAGATGTCAGGCAGAGTGGGCAGGCTTTTTGAGATTTTATTCAGTGGTGTAAGATTGTCCACTGTGGCAGACCTATAACCAAGCCACACTGGGTGGTAGTGAGAGCCCAAAGCACAGTTCTGAAGTCTGTCTTAGATGGCGCTTTGAGATGGCATTTAGCTTGGTTCTGACAAGTCCCTGAGATTTGAGACACTCTTTGTCTGAATGTAGGGCAGGATTTCCATATCAGGCCCTGAACTTGCTCACAGATCAGATGACGAAACAATTTACACTTGATTTGGAGCTGTGAGTCTTGAGTAGTTCACAGTAAAATATCTGTTGGCTTGCATAGGAACTCCTAAATTTTGCCCCTAAATATGCTGGGGTTGGTTCAGCATTCTTAATACCTGGTTCTTTCCTGAACATATTTTGAACCACTGTTCATCATTTTACATGAAATTGAATCACTTCTTAGTCTTCTTTTCTTAAGGTGTCTTTTCCAGCATTTCATTGTGTATTAGTGTTTACTGAAATGTCCTGAAAACTCAAAAATAATTTTTATTGTTGTGAACACTCAAAACGGAAATACAGCTTTATCATGGTTATGACTAATGTCAAGTGGACGAGCGCTGTCTGAAAAATTTCACAATAAACTTTTATTTATGTTTCTTAGTTTTGTGTGCGTTTTTCTCCTCTATAGACAAATTGAGCATTGGGTAACTAACACTCTCCTGGTGTGTTCAAGGTATGATCAAAAAATTCCATGTTTACATTTAAAAAAATAATCACTGTAATCATCTATCCTCCTGAAAAACACTCCTCCATGCTTCTGACATAGTTGTCTCATTATTCTTGTCACTTTCTGAAGCAGTTCTGGAAAACCCTCTTTTGTGTCTTTAGCTGTGATGCTGTGGCTGCCTCAGGGTCCTGTATTGATCCAAAATATTTACCTTTCATGGTCATTGTGGCTTTGGGGAAAGGCCTGACCTTGCATGTGCCCGATCCTGTGAACACGGTGAAAAGGCACACTGCAATGGATTTTGCGAGTCTTTTTAGCCGGTGGGCAGTCCTTGGCAGCAACCCTCACCTTTCTTTTATCTCACCTTACAAAGATATTCACAAAAGAGGACTCTCACAACTGCTTCAGAAAATAGCAAGAATGATGGGACAGGTGTTTGAAGTAAGGGAGGAGATTGAAGGGAATTCATGGCAATGTTTTTTTACTGTAATAAATTTTTTAACCTTTAAACATTTGCTGTATATTTTGCTCACATTCTCTGTGTGGAACTAGCTCACTTTAATTTCTTCTCTATGTTGTTTCAAATGCAATTTACTTTTTTTCTCCAATGGTACTTTTATTTGGTACTTTATTTAATTTGTTTTTAATATGATAATGTTACAGTTTGATATCACATAGGTAGTTGTAAAGTTATTGAGTTTAACGTTTTGACCTGGAAGTTAATGTTGAAGAGCAGCATCTATATTTGTGGGAAATGATAGTATCTATTTGTGTGTTTGTGTGAAATAGAGGACTACACAGAAGACATTGCTATGTTTGGAAATAGTTGGTCAGTGCAAACTCCTGATGACTCCAAATGTGTCCCAACACCCTCAGATTTTCCAAATCCTTGCTCCAGTGGAATGCCAGCATTTGAGGTAACTTTGATACAAAAAATTGTGTCATGAGAAATATGAAATGCACATATGTTGTTTGCATATTTAGCAGTACACATTGTAACTGGAGACACAACATAATTAGAATACTAAACCTATGAAATGTAATTGCAATAGGGATTAAATTTACAGTTATTTTGAAAATACTGAATGTGATGATTTTTATAAATGCGGGCATTCATCATGAAAATCTGTAGTTAGAAAACTACTGGTTAAAATTTAAAGTATAAAATATCTTCTCTTTTTTGGGAATAACCAGTTATCACAGATTGTTAAAAACAGACCATATATATATACTATGAAACATGTTTTGGTGACTGGCTTCTGTTTGTGCACAGGCAATCTTCTTCAAGTGTCAGATACTATTGCAGTTTCCTTTTCTCAGCTGCCATGAATATATTGATCCATATTTATATATCGCCAGCTGTGTTAATGATCTTTGCAAGTAAGTGAAATAATTAGTAATTGCAATATTTTCTTTATTCAATAAGTGGAGGGTTATATTTCTGTAACTTAGACATTTGAGCAATTTGCAAAATGTTACAAGAAATGCAAAACTTAAACTGTGCTAGCAGGCATCAAATACTTATGATGACTTAAATGTTTTACATAACAACATGAACACAGGGGACTTAAATGTTTTATATCGCTGATCTCTTTTGGGAATTTAGAGGATAAATGTATATACCTATATGTGAAATGTATATAGTTTATTCTTTTTCAAAATGTTTGAAATGCACAGAAAATTCCACATAGGAGTTCAAAGAACACTACTCGTAATGAAATAGAATTATCAAAATAATGAAATAAATAAATTTCAGATATAAGTGAGCTTTTTAATGTAAGAGGCTTGATCAAAACATACAATGAATGTTTAAGCAAAAAATTATTACAATAAAGGAATATTGTCATTAATCACCCTCAAAATGCTCCACCTCACTTCAAACACATTTATCCTGTCATTTTTTTTCCACTTCTGAACTGCTCTCGAAGTCCTCTTGTGTGTGTTTCTGAGGTGTGACCAGAAGTACACCTGCGGTGCAGGTGGAATGCTCCTGCGGTGTGGCATCCCTCAGAAGGACACTCTTGTAAAAGCTTCATGGAGGGTCCTCATTCACCTCAATCACAGGACCTGGCACTGTGCAAGTTCCAGCTCTTCCCCAAAGTCGCAATGACCATGAAAAGTAAATGTTTTCAGTCAGTTCAGGACACTGACCCACAACAGCAACAAGACCCTCAGGAAAGAGCATTTCCGGAAATGCTTCAGAAAGTGGCGAGGATGGTGGAGTAAGGGTAGTCAAGGAAAGGAAGAGTGTTTTGAGGAGGAGATTTAATAAAAATTTGTTTTTAATGCAGTATATTTTGGGGGGAAATTTAAGTAGTCACTGTAGTTTTCAATCACACTGTACAATTCACTATCAGATCTAATAGTGAATGCAATTTACATATTGATAGATATAAATGATATTTTGTCACGTACGCAACAATTGTAATGGGAAAAGAAAAGATGAGATATGGGACATGTTGGTGACAAATCGCAGCAATTGTTAAGAACATCTGATGTCTTGATTACATGTATAAGTGGTGAAAATAGTCTTTAGTTGAAGATAAGGATATTATTTTTCCTATCCAGATCACAAATTCCTTCATGGAATCTCATGCTGAGCACACCTGAAATAGGTACCTGTCTAGGCAACAGATCTGTTTATCACTGTAGAATTTATAACTTACTCATCATGGAAGTCTTTATTTAACTTTTAAATTGATCAAGTGTGTATGATTAGCCACTTTGAAGATTCAAGAATACCTCATGAAATTTTAATATGCCTCCACATTTTTTTAAATTTCAGGAACCATAAATGACACAATGGAAGTTTTTAAAAAAGAGATCAGACAATTTAAAAAACAGCAACTTGGGTAACTTATTCAGAGGTTTAAGTTTATAAAATATATTTAAAAAGGTTTAGATAGTATGAAATTGTCTTATCTATAGGTGCTATTTTTAAATTAAAATTATTACAAAGGTAATGAATATAATGATATATTCCAAATATATGTATTATGCTGTCAGTTTTAAGATGGTGTCATTATGCCTTGATTTGTTTGTATAGTTTCTAAATTGCAGAGATTCCTGATCTTATGCATTATTTGAAATAATGTTCTCTCTTCCTGCAGTAATGCTTAGTGATCTTAGTATATATTTTTAAAATTTTTACTTTCTGCTTGATTTCATTTTTTAATTTATGTTTTCATTGTTTTACTCAGTCTCTTCTTTGAAGATCCCCATATATACATTCTCAATTTGTCATATACATAAAATTGAAAGTTATTATTTTCCCCACATGACTCATTCTTCAACCATGATCCTGTTGTCTTCCCAACTGCCTTATCATGTGCATTGTTTGTGCTCATTTCTCATGTAGGCTGAGAAGAAGTAACATTTTGTAGGTCCAGGAAAGTCATTATCAAACGCTACAGTGTTTGTGAACTGAATGTTTGTTTTTCTCTCAGATAAAAGTCTAGGTGGTACTTTGTTCTGTGCCCTTGGATTGATACCTTAGCTGTGTTTCATGAACTTTCTCAAGATTCTGGAATGTTGTGGCTACATCTTTTCTGTGGCTTAATGTATGATTCAAAATTTTAGGACCTAAACTGGCTCCTCACTTTTATGTTCATGTTTTCTGCCTTAGAAAGGGAGAAAGACTACAGAGAGCTGGCATTTACTTCTACTTATAACTTGGTCACACTGAGCTGTAGAGGAGCTCCCGTTGTGGTCTTCAGGTAGACAGTCAAACACACAGTGAAAGTTTAGGGTTTGAATAGTAGAAAAAAGGGAAGAGCTAGAGACAAAGAGCAGTCTCTACACCCACTTCATATGAAATTTTATCATTGAAAAATTACCTTTTTTTTTTGAATCTTGGCTTGTTTAGGGTTTAGCCTTTGAAACTGGTTTCTCAAAGGCAAAAACAGAAGCAAGATAAAGAAACATTTTGTATTGTTTTAAGTTAGCTGGTACCTTAGTCATTGTGTTTTAGATAGAGAGGCTGGATTTGGGGGCAGAAAAGCCGTGTGATCCTGAGGAAGGACATCACAGCTGAGCACGTGGGCACTGAGAAAACAGAAGCAAGAAGCTTCCGGAGTTAGCGTTTCACTTCCTTCAGTATTTCTTTCACATCTAGGCCTGCTTACAGTCTGTCTTCCATTCAATAGGAAATGAATGATTCTCTTCATTTCATACATTAGAGAACTGAATCACAACAATTCTCTCCCATAGGAGAGGTGTGAATCGGCTGGGCACAGATTAATTTCCTGCTTGGATTATGACAGTGAATTGAATTTGATTCAGCACTTATCTTTTGAGGAGCTGAGAGGAGCTGTTCTGAGATGAGCATTATGCCACACTCGGGGAAACAGAAATAGTTTAGACATCGCCTTTGTAACTCATGTTCTACTGGGGCGAGGAGTCAGGTCTCCAGTGATAACACAGTGCTCTAAACTCTAAGTGTTACGGATGTGGATAACACTGACTTGTCAGAGGCAGACTGTGAGGCTCAATAGAGATGATATTTGAGGTGAAACTTAACAGAAAATACAGTTTAATATCAATCATTGAAATTTATGCTTTTGCTTCCAAGACTGCCAAACTTAGCAACAAGGCAATAATTTTAATTTTGATGCATTAAAGTTAATTGAATTAAAAAAGTGTTATTTAATGCTCATTTTCCTTATTAAAGTTGGCATCCAAAATATGAAAACAATCTTATTTTCCCTAGATAAATTGAGATAGTAGTTTTTTTTTTTCTTTTTTCTTTTTGGTTCTGGGGATCAAACTCACAGCCTCGCACTTGCCAGGCAGGCACTTATGCCACTAATGTAGACCCCTGGCTGGGGATAGTATTTTCTTTTCCACCAGATTGTCATTTTTCATGAGCTGCTACATGTTAATGTACCTAGCATAGTTCTTAGAGTAATACAGACACTTAGTAAATGGAAGGTGTTTTAATATCAGTTGCACTGAGAAGTCAATGATTGCTTACTTTCCTAACTTTCATTATCAGCACTAATTGTGGGAAACATGTGTGTGTGTGTGTGTGTGTGTGTGTGTGTGTGTGTGTGTGTATATATATATATATATATATATATATATATATATAAAGGTAAATCATGAACTTAATGCTTTTTCAAAGATTCAACAATTTTTAGTTTATACAGCTTTTCAAAAACTCTTTGTTTGTAATTTTAGAATTTTTGAGCTTCTGATGTTTATATATTCACATCCTTTTTTCTTTCTAAACGCAACTAATTGAACTAGATAAGCTGCGTGGCTCCAATTCCAGTCAAAAAGGATAAAAGCAACTTGAGCTGGTGATGTTTATAATAGAGACACTGAAAATGTTATGGTTCACAAAGTGGATCATTCTGTAAGCTCATTATCTCTAAAGATACTTAACTGTTCAATTTTGAGTTTGAGTTGGATTGAAAGACAATCCCACTACCTTGTTAGAAGCTTGTTTATTTTAATGAGGCTCTCCGGGTTGGAAGATCCCAGAAGAAACTTATTGTTTAGGGAGCTCCTAAAGTGATTAAAATAAAATTAGAGATTATTTACTCTTGGCAATGCTATAAAATTAGAGATTTAGCAAAAGAATTCAAAATCTTTTAAATCTTCAGTAAATCACTATTATCTTTCACAGGTAGTTTGGAATCTTTTTGGAAAGAAGGATGAGAAACCATCAAAATGTTTTTGAGTGCTATTGAATGCTGGGAAAGATTTTATTTCAGCTTGTGGATACGCAAGAGCATGGTGTTTGGAAACAATTTGTATACTCGATACTTTTGTTGGGGTAGAATTTTATCCATTTTAAAGAGATTACATTTTATCTGAACTCAATGATTATTAAGTTCTAAAAGTTCTGCTTTGTGCAAGAGCAAAAATATGTCTATAAAGATCTAATAACTAAAATAGAAATACTTTCGATATAGTTGTTTCTTGATTGGGGAAAAAGTACCAAATTATTGAAAGATTTTGATGAAGTCAATATCCATGGGCATATTTATCTGGGATTCCATTTTTGTGTGTTTTCTACATTATTGTGCCTAGAAATATACTCTGTGAAACACAAACTGACATCAGTTCATAATGGAATGCTCACAAAGACTCATTAATTGTAGGAATCGGTGGCTCTCAGGCAGAATTTCTATCAGTACCTCCTGTCACCCTGGCTCTCTCTCTTCACCTCCTAGAACCCATGATGATGAAACCTACTGTCGAGCAGCCACTGAGTATGCAAGAGCCTGTTCTCATGCTGGTTACCCTATTCAAGACTGGAGGGAGGACTTTCCAGCATGCAGTACGCTTTTTATTTTTCAAGCTCTGGACAGTTTTGTCAGTTTCAGTGTTATCCTAATACTTGAAACTAGAGAGTTAAAAAATTTGAAAATTTGCATATATTGCAGACACTGTGATTGGCTTGAAAGGGAAGCTAGTAAAATTAACTGACCGCTCTCTCGTTTGCCCATTGTAGCTGACAAATGTGATGACAGCTTTGTCCATCGGGATTGTATCAGTTGTTGCCCACCTACCTGCATGTTTGAGAAGCAGTGTCTCGGGAGCAATCTCCATTGTCTTGATGGATGTTACTGCCCAGATGGTAAGTGCTCTCTGCCTTCAGGGACACTCATACTCAGGGATTGAAGGGTCAGTGTGGTCTTGCAGTCCTCTCTCAGGACATCTACGCTGTTGCAATTTCCTACCCTTGTCGGATTTGACCCTTACAGTGGCTGAGAGGAGTGGGTGCTCTTCTTTCGTAAAAGTCTCATTACTTTGTAGGCTTCCCAGAAAACTTGAACCATATACCTAAAATTCCCATGCAAAATATTTTGTTCTCTTAAAGTTGTGTGATTTTCATAGTTTGTATATTTTTATTTATTGAAAGATGAAGGTAAGTTTGAGAAAAAGGCTTCACATTCTTTCCTTATATAATTGTAGTCCTGATGTAGCTTTAATATTTGAAATGAAAAGCAGCTTAGAAAGTGATAGGGGTGGAATTTAAAATTAGCAATGATTTTACTTACTGACATTTAGAAAGAAGATTGTAGATTTCAAGCCCTTTTAGTTTTCCAGATTAAAAAAAAGCATAGAATCCCAGACAGGTTAAGTGATTTTTTTCTAGTGCCATATACTTAATATGAATGCGAATTACTTGGAATTGGATCTGTTGTCTTCAGTCCATTGTTCCTTCAGGGTCATATGGTGAGCCAGTGCCTGTCCTGAGCTATTATCAGCCAGTGCCAAAATAATGAGGTTGTCCCAGAAAATAAATCCATGTTTCAAAACAAAAATCAATGCTTTTCCCCGTAGTCTTGTTATGAAAAAGTTCAGCTGAATGAAACATTGTGCAGATTAACATGGTTGATTTAAATTCTGGTTTAATTTACTCTGCATGTTAGAGAGAAGTAATAAATGTTGCACCACAGTATTGCACTAGAGTAGCCCTGCCTAACTTATTATTATGGGTGTTTGACAGTGCAAATTTCTCCTTGTCTGGAATGAACAGAAGCTAAACCAAGAATATCCTTTCCCCTTCTTTTGCTCTCTTCTTCCTCCAATGCAAAAACCCTGCTTAGCTGCCTTGTCTTTATTTTGTATGTTAAAACTTGAGTACCTGATAACAAATCATGCACTAGGACTTGATATCTGCTGAACTAGATTCTCAAAAGTTAACTGTGACTGAGAGCTGGGTTACTGATACTCTCCTGAAAGTAAGGAAATTTATATTTCTAATGCCAATTGTAAACAAGTTACTATTTTCAAAGAAAACAATCTTTATTGTTGCTTTTGAGATGTGACACTTGGTTTTCTTTACTAGGCCTCATAATGGACAATGGGACTTGCATATCTTTGGAAAGCTGCCCATGTACTTTTCATGGATTAGCTTATTCTGTTGGTTCAAAAATTGAACAAGAGTGTACTGAATGGTATGTGGTCAATGTATGGTCAATTAATTCTAGTTGCCTAATTAGCTAGCAACTTTGCCATGACAGATGTTGAAGTGAATATACATATTGCTTACTTTCTTCCTAAAATGTTGGGATGCAGCTTGTATTTTATTTAAACTGCATAGGGGTTTATCTTCATGTTATTCTATGATGAGATTCTTACAACTTCCTTTAGTAATTCTATGAAATATTATCCCCATTTGGTGAGTCTGTTGCATTTTCTCGCTATTCACAATCATTAATTTGCACTTACTTTTATACTTAGAACTTAATGGTGCTTGTGGGTTTCTCTATTGGTTCATTTAAAAAGTGATTCTCTTGCTAGTTTGAAGTCATGATTAGAAAGATCAAGCATTTCTTCTTAAAGTAACTAACTGAAACTATGGTTAAAAAAGAAATTCCTCCTGTATAGATTTACATAAAAATAAAAAAATGAGAGGCAGAAACTTATCTGTAATTGGGATTTTTTTTGGTATCAGTGTGTATAAAAATTCAATTAAATAACTTGTCATGTTCTTAGATACCAATAGAGACTTGCCTGCTGTCTTTGTAAAGATGAGAAGTAGTATTTATCTTACTTGAAGACTTATCTTTTTCTCTTCATTGCCTGGTGAAACTAACACTAGATGCACAATAGAGAGTAATTTAGGTGTTACTCAGTTCAAAGCTATTACATTTTTGTAGAGATGTTTTCCAAGTCAGGTTAATTTCTATATCTATAAATATGATAATTTTTATATATTAGTACGATTATAATTCCTATATACCAATAGACTAATGTTTGTAATAATTTCATTTAGTGTTTGTGTTGGTGGTGTGTGGAACTGCACTGAGCATGACTGTCCAGGTAATCCTTTAAAATTTTTTTTAAGAAAAACTTTTAAACTGAAGATGAAGATAATGGTGATTTTTATAAAGATGTCTCACAAGTAACACAGATTATAATAATCTATAAATATAGATACCTAGAGGACAAATGGAAAGTTGAATTAATGATAGTTGTGAGTAGGCAACTTTTGTAAAAAATCTATTTAGATAGTTAAATATGATAAAAACCTAAAAAAGTATGCGGAAGAAGTAGCATTTAACAAATTTCACATTAAATTGAATAAATTAATATAGTCTAGTGAACTTGTTAAACAAGGGAATTTTAAACACTTTAGATGTTTTATTGATGCATACTTATTTACTTTAAATTGACTTCCTACTTTTTAAGTATTAACCTAATTTCCGTTTCTATGTCTTCTTTCTCTCTTCCCTTCCCTCCTCCTCCTTCTCCCCTCTCTTTCTTTTCTCCTCCTCTTCCTTCTGATTTTCCTCCCCTTTCTTTGCCTCTTCCTCCATTCCCTCCTCCTGCTCCTTGCCTTCTCTTCCTCCCCTCCCCTTCTGAGCTCTTGCTCCTGTTCCTCCCCCTCCTCCTTTTCCTTTCCTCCTCCTTCTCCTCCTCTTCCTGTTCCTCCTTCTGTTGCTTCTTTTGGTAGTTCAATGCTCTGTTGTGGGTGATTCTCATTTTACCACTTTTGATGGACGACATTATTCATTTATTGGTATGTGCCAGTACATCCTTGTGAAAGGAACTGGAAAAGATAAATTCACAATTACTTTACAGAAAGGTCCCTGTGAGCAGGTAAGAACAACATCTCAAAATTACTAAAGCAATATTCATTTTTCAAACTTTCATATCTTGGTTTTGAAGGAAATAACCAAGATTATATTGATTAAGGTTTACTATTATCTTTTTGTACCTCAAAAGGTACAAAACCAAGATTATATTGATTAAGGTTTACTATTATCTTTTTGTACCTCAAAAGAAAGAAAAAATACCAGTAATCATGGCCTACCACTGATTAAATGATGAGTCTTGATTTCAGAGATACTAAAATGTAAAAGCAAATATAACTTAGAGTAGACAAGTATTTAATTACATTCTGTTTTAAAGTAGTATTTGTATGTACAGATTTTGAGCATTCTATGCCTGGTTTCACAATGGCCTAAATTTTTGTTTACTTCTAAACAAGCCATGATATACATATGATTTTTTGACAGTATTGAGTTTCATATCACTCTAAATAGATTATGATGAATTTCTTAACAGTTTAGAATATTTATTTTATATCTTTTCCTGAAATAATAAACACATTAATAAAAAACAAGAACTTTCATTCATATCTCAATTAGGTATTCAAACTTTTCCCAAATCTTTAATTTTCTAGTTTTATTCTATTGCAAAATAGTTATTTCCACCAAAAGTTTTGAACTATCTAGATTTATTTTTGGTTTGAGTTTTTTATTTGCAACTTATCAGAGTTTCAATTGGCTTTCTAAATTAAATTCTAAACTGCTTATCTATTTCCTTTATTGACTTTCTTATGTCTAATATACCAGTGAAATGAGTTTGGAAAAGTATTTTAACAATGTGTTATAGGAAATGATTATTGGCATTTTATTGAAAGCATTTTTGTTTAATGTTTTATGTATGTATGTGTATATTTAATGCCTTAGATACATTCTAGCAGGGATGGAGCTACATGGAGTAGATTATATAACAAATATTTTATTATGTCTTGTGCTTTAGCTTTCTATGTAACAGAAATTCTTATTTACATGTATTCTCTCTTTTTTCTTTTCCTCTACTTCTTTCTCCTTTCTCTCCTCTCCCCCTCCCATGTCTCTATTTTGCTCTTATACCCTCCATGGATAATTTGAATTTTATACAGAACCTTGGCTTGGTCTGCCTTCAGTCTATAACTCTCATTCTGGATGATGATTTTAGCAAACAAGTCACCCTCAGTAGGGGAGGACAAATCCTCACCAGTCCTAATCAAGGCTTCAATCTGAATGGTAAGAGGCAATATTAATATTTCATTTTCTGTTCACAACAAAGAAATATAACTCAAATGCTCTCTTTTGCCACTAGCTGGCTACATAACGTTTATTGAATGCTTGTGTGTCACCAGATCCTTAGAAATAGCAGAGATCACTTTATTTATGGGACCTAGTGTCAAGTGGCTGAGAATTTGGACGAGATGAGAGATAAACAAACTACTGCTTTAAAATAAAATGTGGTAAATTTAAAAATCTGTATGGAGACTTGGGAGTTTAGATGAGGCACAACCCACCATCCTCGGAAGGTCATGCAGGAAAGTCAGCAAAATTTTCTGAAGGAGATGATGCCTTATTTAAACCTGAGAAGTTCCTGTGATGAAGGAAACAGGGAAAGTGTTCTGTGGCAGAGCAGGAAGGTGTTGACTCATGCAGAGGCTTAGGAGGAAGTATAACTAGTCTCACACAGCTAACTATGCTATTCAGAGGCAAAGAAGTCCAGAGATGAGATTAGGAAGGTAGGTAGAGATGAGACTGGGAAAGCTTAGTATCATGCATCACACGTGGTAGTTGCCTGAGACTGGTCCTACTTATACTTATATTGCAGTATTGTGTTCACAGCAATCTTATTTCATGCTCAGAGTGAAAACTCTCAGAAATGACCCAATTTGTGTTATAAACTACACGATCATACTACTCAAATGTCACGCTAAGGAAATTAAACTTCATATGTAACTGCATTTAAAATTGTCATTTACTTGATGATTTTTGAGCAAAGATGTCAATGCTACATATTTCAACTTGACAAACAATGAGGTTTTCTTTTTTGGTACCAGAGATTGAACTCATGACCTCACACTTGCCAGGCAAGTGCTTGTGCCATTGAGCTAAATCCCTGGCCTAAACAATGAGTTTTAAGGAGTTGTAGTTGTTTGTAGACTACACTGGCAGTAGTATGGAAGTGACTTTGAGAGATGCTAGACAGGAAACATGGACAACACTTACAAAGGAGGGCGTGCAAGAGCAAGGAGTTTGGAAACAGAGCTTTGGAGAAGAAAGACTGAAAAATGTTGAGAAGATGAGTGTTCTGACCTGGTAATGGGATGGATTGACTTGGTTTGGAACGATGAGAGGAACTCAGTGATCAAAAATCAGTCCTCAGATTTTTTTTAAAGTTTTTTTTTATTTTTTATTTTTAATGTAAAGAGATAAAGACAAAATGGTACATAACAAAGTAGATCAGAACCAAACAATGTAAGCAACACAGTATTTCACCAGAAGACAACCCTTAATTAACAGTAACTACCATAAAGTTTCTTTCTTTCAAATAGTTGAGCATAACTTCATACACAATAGTATCAAACATAACAAAATAGTATAAAACCATTCAAGAGAATGAAAGTATTAGAGGGCATTCAGAACCAGATAACAGAAAACAAACAATGGCTACTCTAGTATCTCATTTTTCATAGATTTGTTTATACTATCACATGTGATGCAATGCAATAAGATACAACATGATAGAACCAATGGAGACAGAAGAGCAAAATCATGGTAGGACTTCAGAATAAGATGATATTAAATCAGCACTGGCTATTATAATGACTTGATTTCTTCAAAATAGCTGTTTATACCATCTCAGATAATAAAATCAAAGAAAGCAGGATAAACCCATTCCAACAAATGAACGCCATCATTATAAGCCTTCAAAGCAATGTAACAGGAATCATGATTAGCATAAGCTCTTACGTACTCTTACCATTTTTACACAGGGGAAACTATATGGTATTTATACATGTGAGTTTGATTTATTTCGCTTGTGAGTATGGTCTCTAGTTGCATCCATTTATTAATAAATATGTCAATGTGATCATTCTTTTTTTAAATTTTATTTAAAAGGAAAAAGAGAAAAAACAAAACAAAACAAAGCAGTGTAAGGGTACAATTAATACAGAACTACAAAAAAAGAACAGTAAGAATTCATTGGCTCTGGTGTCTACACTGAGGTGCATATAGTGATAAGGGTGCAGGAGCAACGAAGGGGACACATCGGGTGCCAAAGGCACTGATTCACACTGAACACAAATTTCTTATCTCTAAATGTGTTCATTAAATGGAGCTCACCGAGAAGTGCTGTGCGCCTCTTTTTGATATCAATCTGAAGGAAATATAGTCATTTTCAGGAAAAAAAGAGATCAGATTTCAAGTGTCTGGAGAATGCTCTTCTTGTGAGATACTTGCTAACAGAAAGTGCATGTTGGTTTGACAACCTCTCAGACTTAGAAAGTCAAAGGGGAAGGGAATAATGGGAGAACAAAAGCATCTATGAGGCAGCAAAAATTGGTGCGGGAGGACATGGACGAACTGAAAACCTGCCTCCTTCACTTCCGTGTCTTAAAAGAAGCATTCACGTCCTACTCTAGCATTTCAGAGCACTGCCTGCAGATCTCAAAGCCAATTTATATCTTTTTTTTTTTTCCCCTGTAGGAATCGTTGAAATTCAAACACTGTCATCCTTATTTATTCTTCTAAAAACTACATTTGGTTTAAAGATCCTGTTTGCTATAGATGGAGAAAGGATTTATATCCAGCTCACTAGTGCATGGAAAAGACGAACGTTAGGTCTGTGTGGCACTTTTAATGGGAACATAAGGGATGATTTTCTGTAAGTATGATTTATCTACGGCCAACTGAGTTTATGACTGGTAATTTAGAGGATATAAATTCATTAAAAATGTTTACTTAACTAATAGGAGCTTAGCATTCACTGTTCCAAGAGCTTTCCATGGATCATCATAGTTAAACTGCACAGCTACCCTCTCATTACTGTTTTTGTTTTACAGATAAGGAAAAACCCGAGGCCCCAAAGTGGCAAATAAATCTTTCAATGTCCATTCAGCAGTTCGTAGATTAGAACTAGGGTTAGAATTTTGTGGGACTCACCCTGTGTGCTGATTGCTACCTATTATTCTCTCCTTTGTCATATATCAAATTAACATCCTCTTATTGTTGAAAACTTGCAGTTGTCTACAAAAATCTTAACATAACTTTGTATTAGTTTTTGTATTTATACAAAAGATTTATACAATCTGAAGAGAAACCAGAGTATAGTGGCAGTTTAAAAATATTGATATCATGTGGTACTAATGATAGCTCTAAAGATACTTTGATGGCTAAGTTAGTTGACTTTTGTGAAAGTTGATGGTACATTGGAAGAAAAGAAACAAAACACAGCCGAACTCTTACCATACACCTGCGAAAAGAGCAGTGCTTAAATTAGACTTGGTGTGTTCAGCGCCTATTATTGTGCTAAGATCAGTTTAAATAGGATGATATGTTCTCATCTTCAAGAAGCTGGTGTTACAGATCGAGACAGAATAAAATCTTTAAGAAATATGTGAATTTAGAGTCAAACTCTGGTGGCTGCCAAGATTTGAAGGTAGAAGTGGATGGAAGGAAGGTATTGGTCAGCATTTCAGTGAGACAACATGGAATTACAGAGATTAACTGCCACAAGCTGTGCCTAAATTTCGTGTGTCCTATACTTTAAAATTTCTAAGAGAGTGGACATTCAGTGTTATCACATAAAAATGATAGCTATGTAAAGTCATGGCTACAGGCATCAGCTTGGTTTACCATTTCACAGTATGTGTTTCATTAAACATTGCATTGTACACCATGAATATATACAATTTTTGTCATTAGTACCTTAATAAAAAGACTATTAAGAGGAAATATTAGGGCTAGGTAAGGTATTGGGCAATAATACTCTTAAAAATCCTGAGATAATTTTTAAGAAGTTGTGTTCTGCTTTGTGGTTGTGGCTAGAAGCGTAATAAATAGAGTACAGAGGTCACTGTAGGCTGGAGTGCTAGGGGACACTTCATGAGAAGCTATTCTGTACATATTATTTTAAAAAAAACCCTTTCACATGTGGTTTTCCTTCTGCTTGGGGTTCTTCCTTCTCCTAAGCTTTTTCAAGAATTCTTGTTTATTGTTCAACCCAACTCAGACATTATTGCTTTGAAAAGCTAGCTTATATCCCACCAGACGAAGTTAATTCCAACTCTGATATCTTTAAAAATTCATCATTTATCTGTTCAGTTTCCACACAAAAACTGTGCAAGCCATGAGACTAAGGATCATGTCTTTAGTCTTTGTGTTTATAGGAATCTTGAATAGGATTTTAATAGAGCATCAAGAAGAGAATTTGCACAGGCTAGCAGAATGACATTTAAAATCTAAAAATGTAAAAAAGAGAATTTCTTTTATCTCCTTTGTGATTAAATTTATTTTGGAATTTTTAAAAATTTTACTTACTTGGAGGTCAGAATATTGATATCTTTATCACCTTTGCAAAACAGAAACTGTATTAAAAGACTTGGCTAAGATATTCAGAAAAGGCATTAAGCCTGCTTTCTCTGTCTTGTTTGTCAGAATGGGTTAGCAGTGAACGTTTAACAGATGGCTGATCTGTCTGCCACTTTCTAAGGCACCAGTCTCCTCCATGCGTAAACACTCAGGCACGATAAGGGTGCATGATAATATTTCAGAGTCAGAAGTATCTTTCCAACATTGTTTAGCTTTCCAAGTTAAGTAGTTAAAATTCTTTACTTCCTAAAGGTTAATGTGAATCTGAAATCATAGTGTAATGGAAAATATTAATCCTAAATTTATTTTACATGTCCTGTGATAGTAACTCAAGTGTGGTGAGCTGAAAGATTATTTTGTAAAATGAATAAATAAGTAAATGGGTCTATATTTAGGCTCTGAATTTTAAAAATTTATTGTTTTAAGTAAACAATAAGAGAAAAAAATAAATAAGAGAGCCAGGCTTGAAGACGGTTTCTCCTGGGAATGCTGGCTAAATTCATCACCCCAGCTTGTTTTGTTTTCTCTGAGAGGGGAGAAGAAGGAAGGGAAGGAATAGAGTGAGAAAAAAAAAATCCAGTGTAACTCACGCAATGTTTTTGAGTGCCAGTGCCTTCATTTGAACAAAACAAGATGTTTTTCGTTAGATATTTTTTATAATCATGCAAGAGTTTGATATTGAGGAAAAAGAGGTAAAATGTGGTAATAAGGGACAAGCATCATGGAATGGCGTGTACAGCTCCCTGTTAGTTACTGTGGTGAGACACTCTGTAGGGGCAGGGGCCACTGAGCTAAATTGTTGCCAGAGTAATTAATCTTTTAACACATTGTCACCAACTGAGGTGAAGACTGCTCTTCTATTGGACCATGTAGTAGTAATTAACACAATCAGGACTCTCGGTGTGATCAGAAGCTTCCTACAGGGAGACACAGTCCTCCTCGATTTTTATAAGTGGTTTTGACAGTGTCTGGCACAGGGCCTACGGAGATTGCCTCCTGGTTAATGTTGATGTTGGATACTGGAGGTGGATTTGCAAATTTGGTTCATAAGCAGTGCTGTGCTTTCTAAATATGACTTCAGAGAGGTAGATGTTTTTCTTCTATTTTGATTTGCTGAGAAAGCTGAAAAAGTGAGCAAAGATAGATGAATGGTCCTTCTGTGCAACTTTTTTTTCAATTTTCATTTGGTTTGCTTGCTCATTTCATGATAGGACCCTAGAGGAAATTGGTATTTAATGAACCAAAAATATAGATTAATTCTTTGGGGCATTTGTTTTTAGTCTAAAAAAAATCATGAGAACTACCCAAACCTGCGTCTCTACATACACTGTAAATCAGACATGTAAAACTTTTATGCGTGAATTTGGTTAACTTGGTGAGAACTAAGTTTGATTCTTGTTTTTGCCACATATTTATTTAATGAAGTGTAATAATTCTCTGAGGTTCTGCTTTGCGTTTTCTGTAAAACTCATATAATGATATTTTCCTCATAAGGCCGAGATCAATAAATGCAAGGGTGACCACATTTTGGTACATGTAAACTTTCAACAGGAAGTTATACTACTGTAATTCTTAAAAAGGTAGAAAATTTCAAACTCTGAGATATTTTGCACATTAAGAAAAGCAGTAGTGTCATCTATATATTTGAAAAGTAGGAGACTAAAATGAACGTTTTCTTTGCTTTCTAGTTCTCCGTCAGGAATGATAGAAGGAACCCCACAACTTCACGCCAATGCATGGAGAGTCTCCTCCACTTGTTTTGCCCCTGTCCATGTCCCAATGGTGGACCCGTGTAACATCAATCAGCAAAATAGTGAGTCTTACCTTCTCCATGGGAATGAATGTAAAGTTTTCCATGTAACACTGCAATTTCATGAAATTATTTGGAGACTTTCCACTCTAATTTGTCTTTATTATGATAAAATCAATGTCATTCATTAGGTACTTTTATTTAATATTATGGCTTACATAGGCCTTTTTATGTACTTTCACTTGTTAAAAAGAATGAAAAATGAGTATATTATTTACTGCTTTGCATTCACGAATTTGCTTATTTTACATGTTTAGAAATCCCTCCTTCCCAAACGTGGGCTAGCTTTTCAGAACTTCCATATTCTTTAAGGGCTGAAGAAAAGTCTCTGGAAATACTTTAATAATGCTACTATGGTACTAGGATGTTTGACTACAAATGATAATACAAGTGCTTCTTCTATTTACTGGGATCCCAATATGAGTTGCCTCTCGTGATACATATTATATCTTTAATGTAGGAAGTCAGTGACCCAAAATGATTTTATGCAGTTCATCAGGCAACAAATTGAAAGGCTTGTGCTCCACAGCTGTTTGTGATGGCTGTGCAACTCAAAAAATTTGGGGTACATATTTTCTCTAATGCCAGAGCAAATCATCTTTAGGATCACTTTTATCAAGCAGGCAGTCGTGAGTTCGATCCCCGGTACTGATAAAAAGGAAAAAGACAAAAAAAAAAATCACTTTGTGGAAGCAAAGTAATACATTTGCTTGGATATTTCTGTAATTTTAAGTCATTCTAATTGTTTTGGCTAGTTCACTTTTGTAAGTAGCTAACTTGTGTGCATTGCTGCTATTGGTTGACTATCTACAATCTCTGGCTTTGGTAATGGCCATGTGAAAGTGTCCTACATTTTTTAATTATTAACTTTTAAAAATAATTTTGATGTACTGGAAGCAACATAAGCCAATCTCACAATATCTTTTAAAAATTTAAATGTTTTAAACTTTAAAAAATTAAAAAAATTTAAGCTTGAAGAAGATTATTTTCCTATCTAAAGTGGGATAGGTCAGAGATTTGGCTTCTATGACTTTCTGCTTTTAATCTCATTCCATTTAATAAAACTTTACTCTGCCCCTAAATTTTCACGAAGTCAGTTATTCCTCCAACTAATCTTATTTAGTTTCTTACTGTCTTGATTTTTCTCCTAGATATCAGAGAAACCTTATTTTTTATTTTTAATGACATGTAAAGTTTTAAGTAGAATTCAATTGATAAGTTACTTTCTAGTTGCTTCTATATTTCCTTTATTATATATCATTTCCTATATTTTCTGTCATTTTCTCCCTGTGTTCTATGTATGATATTATGTATACTTGGTATATCGCCTTTCTTTATATTTGTCATGAAGTATGATTTTCTTCAATCTCCAAAGAAGGGAAATAAATATACAAAAGCCAGTAATTCTGATCTTGCTCTTGAAGGGTTTTTTTTTTTTTTTTCACTAGGATCTTCTTGAGTTCCATGCACTTTACCTAATGTTAGTGGAAATATACTTTTACTTACTAATACTTAGGACCCACAATAGCAGCCTTGCTGATAAATTATTTTGCTCTTTCAGGATCCTTAAGACCTAGAATGTGTACACCAACAGTATTCTACTAAGCTTATGTAATTTGTTTTCATATATGTATGAATATTCAAAGCAAAAATATGACAGGCAACTAACAATTTTCCTTACATTTTAAGTATGATAAAAATGTACTTAAATTTTTCAAAAAAATAAGTTCAGTATGTTTCCTTGGTAGAGGAAAAATCTCTGATGTCCAGTAGCTTATTTGGCTTTCAAAGACAATGCTAATGCTGAAGTTGATTCATTTTATCTGTAAATATACCAATAGATCCACTGTGTCAAAAATCCTGTGTCTATCCTTTTTCAGGAGGATGCCATCTACATTATTTTGCTAACTTGTTTTGTCAGTCTTATAAAAGATAATATATGATCATTCTCAAAGAAACAGTCAACAAATTTTAAGATGTGATATCCCAATTCTGCCTCAATATGATATCTGTATCTGTGAGCTTGAACGTATGTTTCAACTCTTAATTTCTATTCTTATTCATTTATTCTTGCATTTGTGAATTCATCTATAAAACCTGGTAGAACTCCTAATATCCGTCAGACAGTGTGCACTGCACCATGCAGTCATTGAGATGAATGACTGTGTGGCATCTGCCTCATTACCATTCACCTCAGAGACTTTATTGGAATGAAATGATTCCCAATCCTTTGTCAACGACTATGTGATCTTCAGAGCGCCAAGATCTGGGAGCACTTTTATTTGTGTGAACATCTGGAGATAAGTGTTCTGGTAGTCCCCAAGCAATGACTGATGAGGCTACTGCTTCTATCAACCCTTCTGTTACCCATGCTATTCAGATACAGTACCTTTTCTGCTTTATTGTTGCATTTTGTTTGAAGGTTATTGAATGTGGAGGAATTATTGTTCTAATATTTAACCAAAGCCATAAACAGACAAAGAAAAAAAATCTATGAGCTAAACACACTGACTCACATTTAAAGTAATATACAATACAGTACATAGATAAGTATGATGCTTGTCTAGTTCTGGAACCTGATAATTAGGATTAGATCTGTACTAGCAAATGTGATGTAAAACAATATCAACTATGTTTTTCCTTCATTGTCTAGATGTTTGTATAAGTATGTCTTTAGATGATTTTGTTCATCTGCCATAATGTCAATTTGTCAAAAGAGAAATTGCAGGGTTTAGAAACACATAATCAAGCAAACAAGAAAATAAAAACTATACAAAATATTGATTGTAAAGTAAAATGTTGTGGTTCTTTGTTTGTTAGTTGGTTACGCAGCACATTGTGATGTCATCCACCAGGAGCTCTTCGCTTCCTGCCACATCTACGTTAGCCCCGGGCTGTACTATCAGCTGTGCCGCCACGATGCGTGCAAGTGTGGGAGCGCCTGCCTATGCAATGCTCTTGCCCACTATGCCTACCTTTGTGGTCAGCGTGGTGTCCCCATTGATTTTAGAGCCCAAGTTTCATTCTGTGGTGAGTACCGTGACACAGATAAGGACCAGATTTAGAGATTTTTGTATTTGTAATTATTATTGCTTTTGTTTCTAAGTGGATAGTCAATTTTGCATGCAAGTTATTTGAAATTCTTTTAGTGTACAAATTTGAAAAATATCTAGTTTCTTAAAATTGAAGATGCTGTAAGTAAGACCAATAAAATTTGACTATTGTTGACCTTAAAGTTGGAGACATATTGGATAGGACCAATAACTTGAACATTTTTGTTATGAATGAAATTGAGTTGTAATTATGTGTTTCGAAGTAGGCATCAGAAATAATCTGAAAGCTTGAAAATGTTCTTTTTATGAAAATGCCATATCTAAATATTGAAATGTACAGAAAGGCATTATGTGATACAGTGATACAGTTGACCTATAGTGAAGTAAGTATATTGTGCAGTAGATAATTATTCCATGTTCTTGGGCTGTAATTGCTATTATTAGATTATGTAGTATCTGCTGATCACATTTATGATAGGCATTTCCTATGTGTTCTATAAAGTTTTGTCATCTAATCTTTACGAAATCCTCCTCACCCATTTAGCATCATTTGTGACCGAGTTTTGGGAGCACCTCTTCATTCCCACACTGTTTCAGAAAGTTTTTCCAGTTCCTCTAGGTTATCAGTGGCTAGTATTTACAACAATTGCTCATATTTGACTTTCTAAGACAAAAGTAATATAAATATAAAATTAATATTCACTTATATACTACATCCATGCAGAATGTAAATCTAGAATTGTGGCTTCTTGAGGGTAACTTCATTTTATCAGACTGTCAGAGAAATGTTCATGGCTTATTCCTGTATTGTGAGCAGCTTCCATCTAGTCCAGGATTTGGAAAACTACAATCTTTGGGCTTCCTGTAGTTTTGAACAAAAAGTTGATTTGAAAACCGTCATGCTCATTTGTTTATGTGTTGTCTGGCTACCTCTAATGAGTAGATGTGTAGTTGTGGCAGAGACTATGGGCTGCAAAGCTAACAATATTTGCAGTTTGGCTCCTTACAGAAAAGATTTTCAGACGCCTGCTTTAGTCCTTCCTTTCAACTGAGCGTTGCCCTTTGAGCATTTGAAATAAGTATCTTTTAATTCCTCAGTTTTATTTTTCTTCTTTCATGGGCAAAATCCAAGGTCCAAGATTTCTGTGACAAAATGATCCTTCCTTCACTCAAACTTCTCAATTTGCTTTACTTTTTTTCTTCTAGCATTTAGGAATTTCTTCCTGTTTTATTCTCCGAGAGTTAATTATGTAATCAATACAATATCAGTTAGGTTTTTTTCTATGTTTTCTAGATGTTTGTGTAAATATATTTTTAGATTGTTCAGTTTGTCTGCCATAATGTCAATTTGCAAAACAAAACAAAACAAAACAAAAAACTGCAAGGTTTAGAAAAAATAATTAAGAAAACAAAAATAAAATTATACAAATATTGATCAACAAATTTTGTCTTAGCTGTAGAAGAGTAAAAGCTTATTTAGGTTTAAAGGGGAGTGTGACAGGATAGCAGTATATAGATTTAAATACAAATGCAGGGAATCCTTTCAGACATGCAAAAGACCTTATATATTCAAAAATACGGTACAGGCCTTTACCAGTGCTAAGGAATGTTAAAACATTTTGAAATAATTTTATTTGCCTGTTGTCCTCCTACTGAAGTCAGGAATTGTTTATTTTCTGTTATAGAAAGCTGTGATTTGTTTTGTGTTTATTGCTATGGAACGGCTCTTGCTTGGTGATTTATGTCATGCCCGTCCAGGCGAGCGCAGGATGCTTCTGCAGGGTGGGGAAACCGTCCTCTAAGCGCTCTTCTCTGTCCTTAGCTGTGGTGTGCCAGAAGGGCATGCTCTATCACCACTGCTCCTCCTTTTGCCGCCGCTCCTGCGCTTCTCTCTCGGCCCCAGAGCAGTGCAACGATGACTGTGCCGAAGGCTGTAACTGTCCTGAAGGCAAATTCTACGAGGAAACGCTTAACTTTTGTGTGCCAATGTAAGTCACAGCAATGGGTTGGCAGCACCTAGGATTTAATCTGTTCTTCTTACAGATTAAGTGGCTTCTTTTGGTTGTTTCCTTAATATTTCTTAATGCTTTTTCCATTTTTTCCTTTTCTTAACGGTGTGTATCTTCCCAAATAGCTATAAAAAATGAAAGAATATAATGAGCAGTGATATGTGTTCCTGCTTGCTGTTACCACATCGAAGTCAACGAAAAACCTTACGTTTCAGTGTCATGTGGCAGGTTTAGTAACATGATTTAATGTCTGTTAGCACTAGAGAAATTTCTCCATTCTCATCGAGATAGACATTTGCTTATACAGGAAAAGGACAGAAGCATGTATCAGTTGTGTTTCTCTGGAAATGCATTCTGTGACTGTTCTTGTGAATAGCATTGCGAATTGCCTTCAAAACTCCACGAGACTTAGCATCTAAACAATTTGTGCCATTCCTAGAACAGCACTGACTGTAGCCTCATAGAATAATGACAACTCAAGGGTGTGCCTGACAGTGAATGATACAGATGATACAGCCTGATTACATGTGACTTTTGAAAAAAAATTATATCCTACTTAATTTACTTATTCTTATTTTTCCTTACAGATATCACTGCCGTTGTCATTATAGGGGCAGCGTTTATCAGCCTGGGGAACTCATCCCAACACCCTTGGGTTTATGGTAGGTTTCAGTGAAGGAGCGTGTCTCTGACAAATGACATGTAATATAATATAATTCTAATATAATTTCCTAAATAAAGCCTGAAGTTCAAATATAAGTTCTGTAAAAATATGTTACAAATTTTAATTATTGTAGTTATATACATGTATATATATATACTATATATATACATGGAATAAAACATATGTGCATGTATGTATTATATTTCAATATCTGTATCTTGTACCTACATCTTGTACTACTAACTGGAGAAAAGGATTCTGTATTTAAGAGTGACACAATGAAACAAAAGCCCTTTAATTCGTTTTGGCTCTTGGATAGAAATTAGGAATGAGGTACGTGTTTAAACATTGTATGTTACTGGGTGTTCATTGTTTCATGGTTCACCTACAGGCACGAAAAATCCCAGTTCCAAAATAGATTCGAAAAATGTCACATACAAGGGTAAATGTATCTTTTCCCCAGAGACATCCAAGCTAATACAATACTATTCATAAGGTAAACTCTTTCCAGTTGTAACCTGCCTGTTAGAAATGCACTTGCATTCGTGTGGCAGGACACATTATCTACAGTCAACTTCTAACCCTGCTCCTTTAGTGGCATCATAGATGCCATCATAGTGGCATCATATCCGTTGGATAATAATAGAATGCAGATAATAATAACAACAATGATATCATTATTACTCTGCACCTTCTATTGTCCTGACACCCTTCTCAGTGTTTTGTATTTGTTGTGAAAACAGTCATCACTATGACTCTGAGAGATAGGTACTGTTGCTCCATTCAAATTTTACATGAGAAAAAATGAGGCACAGGTGGCCAAGCAACTTGAAAATAAAACTAGGATTTCATCCCAGGCATTCTGGCTCTGCACTGCTTGCTTATCTGTAGACCTTGCTCAGCAGCTTATTTTGTATTCACAGCAAAGTATCATTCATACTCTGCCTTTGTCACTGTCTCCATCTTTTGCACCTCCATAGTCTCCCAAGCTGGAAGTTGAGACTAATTTTTAATATCCTTTTCCTGCTCACTACATCTAACCAACAAATCTGCGGCAACTTGGTGTTTTCTTTGATGTTACTTTCTAAATGCAGTTGAATTCCATTTCCTCCTTCCCATCTTATTGCTTTAGCAATGCCTCTCATTTTTTCTTTCATGCACTTTTCTGAATTGTTGTACTTTGTTTTTAGTTGCTGTGTATTTTATGCTGAGCACTTTGTAGAAAAAGGAATTTACTTAATTTAATTTTGGAGATCCAAGAGCATGATGCTCAGAGATAGGAGGAGGGCTAGAGGGAAAAGGAGGCGAAGAGAGAAACGATAGGGGGAGACAGACAGACATACAGACATGTAAGATAGGAACAAGAGAGCAAATCAAAGGAAGCCAAACTTACTTATAGCAACCCACATTTGTAATAACCATCCAAATCCTGAGAGAGTAAGAAGACGTTCCTGGTGATAAGGAATTAATCTCTTCTGAGGCTGGTTCCTCTTTGACTTTAGCATGCCATATTAGAGACCAAGCTTCAAATGAGATTTAGGGGGACAACCCATATTTAAACCATGACATATATGGTGCTCAGTCCTCTACTTTTGCCCTCCTTTTTTTCTGACAATTTTTATATTGCTCTTAAATTTGATATAATTGAATTTATTTATGTAAACTTATCAAATACAAAATCCATCTGTTCATGTGAAGAATAAAAATTCAATTAGAATAGTGATGTCATTTGTATTCCTTTCAATAAACCTGTGTCCTAAAGGGGTATGTATGATCCAGAGAATCAGGATAATGGTATATGATCTGAGACTGGTCTGCTTCAGTTTCTCTATAGTGTAAGTCCCACCTCTGAATGTCATTCTACTGTTAAATGATGCATATGTAGATTTTTCATGTCCTGTGGCTCTTAAATGTAGAACACTAGATCTGTTCCAAAGATAAAGGGAAACTGTTGGAATTATGGAAAACTGGTGTATTGTTCCCTATTGTGTTGTCTTCTCAAAGGATTTTCAAAGTTAATCTGCCTGTGGGTTGTTTTTAATTTCTACTTTAACTTTAGCACCTAGATTGCAAGGAAAGTTTTGACTGTACTCTCTCTTCAGCACAGCTGCCAGGATAATTTTTCTAAAATTCAAACCAATCACAGCATTTCTCTGTTTAAGGTCTTCAGTGGCTCATTTCCGCAATAAAATCCTGGCACCTCAGTGGACTTGCATCTACCTCATCTGGGATTCCCTTCTCCTTGTAGACTGTTTTACACAGAGCACTGTTTTAGTCTTTCATGGTTTGTTTCCACTGAATGTCAGAACCTTCCTACCGTTCCTGTGTTATAACCTCCGTGCTCTCTTCTAAACTTTACCACATTGACTTCCATGATGTCACTTGCCAACAATTTAAAGTGTTTTGTTTTAGTTCTATGTCTCCAATGTATTTCTGTGTCATAGATTTCACTGCAAAAATGATAAGCTGTACATCTTCTCATGCTAGCAGATAAACACTTTGGTCAAGACTATTAATTTTAATTTTTGTCTTTCTATTCCAGACCTCTCACCAGGGCACATATGTGTAGGTGTTATGCAAAAATAGGTTAAAATAGCTTTCTTTAAGTTGGGCTTATAGCAATAATTTCTTTGTAAAAAAATTTTGTGAGGAAAATGGTAACATTTGTATAAATACTCAAATTTTTGCATTATATTGCTGTTGAAATACAGAAAAAAATGATAAGGTCTGGGATCATGAATTCTTTCTTTTATTTCCAGCCAGTGTTCAAATGGAACTGTGAAATGTGATGAATTAGCAACGCCCTCTCCTGGTGAGTTGCAGTTCAGTTATTCCTTAGAAGAATGCAGCGCTGAGAAATTTCTGGCAGCAATGATCTATCCATCACAGACCTTTCTGCCTCTGTGTGTGTGCGTGCGTGCGTGCGTGCGTGTGTGTGTGCGTGCGTGCGTGTGTGTGTGTGTGTGTGTGTGTGTGTGTGTGTGTGTGTGTGTATGTGACCTTGGGGATGCTTCTCTAGTGCTCCAGCACTTCCTAACGTTGCAGATTAAGAATTAGAGCGCTCGTGGATCAGTTCGCGCGAGCATGTATGGCTGCCTGAGGACGGAGCTGATTGGCTCAGGGATTTTGCTTTCCCCACTACCAGTCAGGCGGCCCCAGGGCTTTCAGAACATGATTTAGACACCTCTTGTAACCGATCTGTGGATTAAAAGCTGACAAAATATTTTAGATTGGGGAACCCTCAGATTTTAATATGTGTGCAATCTCCTGGGATCTTGTAAACATGAAGACTGTTGATTCTGATTCAGTAGATCTGGGGCGATGCCTAAGATTCTGCATTTCCATAGATGGCCAAGATGGTATCAGTGTTGCTGGTCCTTCAGGACTAGTAGCAATAAACTAAAAACGGTGTGTGGAGAGACTTCTACTGCCATCTCTTCTTAGAAGTCCTTTGACACCTGAATATTTTTCCTAGACCTTCTGTATGAGGGGGATACTGTATATTATTTATTTTATCATTTTAAGAGTCTCTAAATCTCAGTGACTTTGGAGAAGTTCTGAGCACATAATAACATCTTTATTCTCTTTATTGGACAGGGAGAGGTAGGGTGGTAAGAGAAATTGTGATCTATTGTTTTGTTATTTGTTTAAAGACCAGATATATTATCATGATAAACTAGCTTTTATATGTGTTAGATTTATTTTCTGAAGATTTGGGGTAGTGTAGAGCATCTTAACAGGCTGCGTTCATGGATCACACCTGTATTCAGTAGCTATGGATCATCTCTGCTCTGCTCCATTTGCTTCGGGTTGGCCAACTTTCCCACCTGAAATCCTCAAGCCGTGCTTCCTTTGTCCTTGTGTCAGGGGTCTTGCAAGTGTGCTCTATCCACCTGTCCTGCATGTGCTACATTCACTTTTGCACTTCTACAGTATGGTGAGGGCTAGTGAAAACACTGACTCACAGGGAGGACCTAGAAGTATCTTATTCATTGTGGTTGTATGTTCTGCATTTGCAGCCCTCAAAACCTTATAGCATGTGTTTGTTTTTTGACTTCAGAAAATTATATACTAGTTATTGCCTTATGAAAGGCAGCTGATGTTTTCACATTCAAGTTTTCTGGAAACTTTGCTGATTAAATGGTGTATGGTTGGGTCATGTTTGTATGCTCACAATTAAAAGTTATGGAATAAGAGTAACATCTAATCATGACTGGTGAAATAGTCTATGCTGAATTTGTTTTTAAAATTTTATTTCAAGAAAAAAACAAAAAGGGTAGAAATAGTACATCATTTCAACAATAAACAGTAAGAAATCACTGATAAATTACATATTGTCCTATTAGAAATAGTTGTTCAAGTTACAAAAGTAAAGCATATAAAGTGGACATTCAAACAGCGAGACTGCAAACAGTTCTGTTCAACTATCCAACAAAAACTTAGCAATATGGTTATCAATCCTACACTGAATTTTGTTTTGATGACAAATGCATGTCCATATGAATATTTGTGTAGGGAACAAACATGATATTTTAAAGGCATTTCATCTGTTACTTATCTTTGTAGTTCACGTCTGCCCCGAAGGAAAGCAGTATTTTGACTGTAGGTTTCCTGACCCTGAACTACCAGCTGGGGGTGTAAATTGTGAAACTACGTGTGCAAACCTGGCTATGAACTTCACCTGTGCCCCGTCCTCACCCTGTATAAGTGGCTGTGTCTGTGCTCCAGGGTAAGTCTCCCTTTCTTGATAGCACAGACCATTCAGGACTTTACAGATAGCAGAAGTACATTTAAAATATTATTTACAGAAAATTGTTGTGGCTAACTTCAGGTTGGGAGTTGAAAGACTTGTGATTCTTTTGACACACTCATGTAACATGCACATTGCTGTGAAAATAATATGCTGAATTGAGGAGAGAGCTGATTTCAGGAAAAAATTGAAGTTTCTCCCCAGATTCCGTTGTAATTTTGAAAAAGTGATACAATTTGTCCAAATTCAAAACACTCTGGAAGTGTGTACCTTTTGAGTATTCTGTTGTTTCAGTTACTCTGTCTGTGGTACTAACTGCATTGTATTATAGAAGTCACAGAAAGCAGTGAATTGAAGTTCCATAGTAGAAGGGCTAAGAGTGGGAGTTCTGGCTTCAGATATGCCAGTGATCTGCCACTGTTCAGCGGTTTTTCTGCAATTTAAAAAAAAAAAATCTCACATAGGCAATGTGAGTAGTATTTGGGGGCTGTGCTCAATAAATACAATTCTCTATTTTATGACAGTCTATCGACTCTTCATAACTTTTCTTTAGTTGCAGACATACTAGTTAGTGAAAGCCAAATACAGAATCTGGTGGCTGTTAACTTCCTGCAAGCACCCACATAATCTGGCCTCCCAGGCTCCGGTTCATCTGGAAATGAACAGAATCAGTGCACAGCAAGAGGGCTGTCCCAGGCAAACAGGTTACCCATTCTTCCTCGGTGAACACAAAGAGATTCCTGGGATCAGCTCATATAAACCGTGAGCAAAGAAGAGAGCCGTCTTGTGGTTTGTTTCCCAGGAGAGTCACATTTATCTAAATGGCCCCTTCTGGAATAGGTGGTAGAGACAAGTAACTCTGGCCTGGTACTAATCTCTTTGAAAGGAAAGGTAGAAAGGGCAGAAAAAAAGCCACACAAGAACAAATGCCTGGAAAATAAAGACAGGTAGATATCAGAATGAGGAGTAAATGAGCAAGGAAGACATTTTAGTATCAAGAATGGGACACTAAAACCTATACTATAGTAAAATAACTCAATTCTAAAATATTGCTTGATTTAATTCTGACTTTAAGGGATATATGCCTGATTAAAGCCATATTCTAATTTTGTTTTGTATAATGAGCTTGGTGCTATTATTTTTTAAACAATCTATTTACTGAAATGTTTGACTTTTAGACAATCATTGCTTATTTATTTATTAGCTAAATATCACTAGAAAAAGAAATTTTTCTTCCTCCATCTCTGATTATATTGAAATATAGTTAGAGTTGACATAGTCTCTGATTGATACAGAAATAACTTTTGTTTCTAGGATGTCGTATTACAAAATTGTTTATGGTAATGTGATTTAGTTTGCCTTCCATGTGACCTTATCTGGCTCACTTTGGGACAATAGCCTAGTATCCCTTGTTTTCCTGGGGCTCCTGAAAATGCCAGCCATTCACTGACTATAAAAGGACCACATAACTCTGTGGACTGAAGAAATGGAAAGTACTCTAGTGGAAAGTCAGATAAAAATGACTTTAAATAAGGACTTTAGTCCTTCCATTAGCTACAGAACCTCAGGGCACATTGCTTGTTCACTTGGAATATCAAGAGCCCATTTTTTAAACAGGCATAATGATATTTACTTCATGGATGGCTGAGCATATGCAGTGTATCAGTGAGATGGTAGATGCTCAGTGAATACTTAGTACAAACATGTTTTAGTTTCTTTTTGCTGGGACAAAATGCCTAACACTCACAACTTAAAGGAGGAGTTGTTTCTCTTTGCTTGTAGTTTTCAAAGGTTTCAGTCCATAGCCAGCTAGTTGATGGGCAGATGGGCATGCAGGAAGGACCTGGTAGAGGACAGCTGTTCATTTCATAGTAGCCAGAAGGTAAAGAGGGAAGGGAAGAATGAGGGGGGGGAGATGTCCCCTTCTGGTTGTGCCTCCAGTGACTTGTCCCTACTGACTGGCTCCCTTGTGACAGGGTACTCACTGTGAGCTCCACTGATGAGTATAGCACCCCAACACCCAATCACCTCTCAAAGCTTGACTTCTCATCCGAGGAGCCTTTTGGGGGACACTCTGGATTTAAACTATAACTAACCTACTAAGAGCAATTAATATAGAGTGCTTCCTAGCTCTCCTCTTCCAATTTTTGATTAGTTGTGAAAAACTTGGAAGTCAGCATAACCAATTAAAACCACTACTGTGGTTAGATATATAAGGATTTATGGTTCATTAAGAGGAGGCAACCAAAGTTATGGTTGGAGCACTCTGCTAAGCTGTGGGGTTGGTACTAAGATTCATATGTATTAGTAGTCAAAATGGTTATTGGTATCTTTATTACTCCTATATGACATTAAATCCAGTACTTAGTACATTAGGCTGCAACCTTTAATAAAAGTTTTAACAAAAATTACTAAGAAGTACAAGGAACATGTGACAGAGTTGGGGACACAAAAATTTGCTCTGAAGAGATTGTACTAAATTGACACTTAAAGAGAAGGGTTTCTTTGTTAACTTTGACAACTGAGTGTCTTTAATGTTGTAGACATTGAGACAGCAATAGAAAGGATGCTCATGGCATGGCCTCCTGGAATTTGAAGTCCAGTAGACAGCAAATATATCCCTAAGGAAGCATTGTCTTCTGCGAGGAGAAAGCAGAACACTAAAGGAACAGATGTGACTATTTCTATTTGAGAGAAGAGGCACAGATTCAGTTTTTATTTTTCCAGATTTTATTTTTGTTCTTTTAGGTGCTGGAGGTGAAAGCCGGGGCCTCATACAAGTTAAGCAAAAAGTACAAGCCAGCTCTAGGTTAATTTTTATAACACCAAATAATTGCCTCTTGTGGGATTTGGCTCAGTGGCATAAATGCCTGCCTGGCAAGCACAAGGTCGTGAGTTCAGTCCCCGGTACAAAAAAAAAAAAAAAAAAAAAAATTATTGCCTCTAAAGCAAAGTCATAAAAACTATACATTTATCTATTTTTGGTAGCTATGTTTTTTTATTATATTACTAATCATTTTTGTTAATTTATGAGATATTTTGGTTCAAAGAATTTAAGAATATTAAAAATATTTTATTGAGAGTATTGAAATATATATTACATATATGTATTCATTTAATCTTCATATCAAAATATTTTCATAGCATGTCAAAATTAATTCTCTGAAATTATACATTTAATTTATCTGTTAATATTTGTATTTACATTATATGTTAATATAAAATTTGTGTATTTTAACTTTTATAAGGAAAAATATCTTTGGATTTTTTCATAGGTAATTTTTAAAGAAGGAAATAACATTTCAAAGGAAATTAACATTCAAAATGATAATTTACATGATAATTTCACTTCCAAATTCTTAAGCAAAACTTTATGATTTTAATTTTGAGCACTTAGAAGCTTTAATTTTTTATTTTCTATAACTATTACCCATTTCATAATTTACTATTTTATCAAAAATTATTAGATTCTATGGGCTCTTTTTTAGTAACAAATAGTGAAGACAGGGAATTAGTTATTCTAAATACTACTCTTTAAGTATTTTCTTCAGAAGGACTTGATTTATTGGAAATTTAGGGTTTTATCTAAGATTAAAATTTGAAGTATATCCTGTTTCAAAGTAAAATGTTTCAAAAAGGGCTGAGTTGTAGCTCTGTCTTGAGAGCTTTGGGTTCAGTCTACAATATCACACACACACACACACACACACACACACACACGAATATAACCATTTTACATTTATTTCATAGTGTGATATATAAGGTATTGTGTTAAAAAAGGGGATAGAGACCATAGTCAACACTCCAAAGGTCATACTTGTAGTAAATAAAGAAGACAACCTTGACTATGACAAGATTATTTATTTATTAAAAACTGAAGTTACCAATTTATACTAATTACACTTTGCTTCTTCATTTGGAAGGATGGCGGAGCACAAAGGGAAGTGTTATGTTCCTGAAAGCTGTCCATGTATCTGGAAAGACTGGGAATATCTCTCAGGAGAAGTGATTGCCACACCGTGTTATACCTGGTAATGAGTTCTATTTCTCCCACAAAATTTCCCTAAAGAATTGTACTGCTGTCAGTTATTTGTTAAGTTTACTTAGCTTGACTGACCAACAGTAAGAAAATCAAACTTAAGTAAATAAGATTTTAAGGACAGTTAGGAGTTGGTGGAGAACCACTTGAACAGGGAAATCATACCATTAGTTTTATGTATACTCCTTTGGCTTAGAAGTAAATTGTGAAATAGAACAACTTGGAAATGTAATTGGAAAATATATCTCAAGCTTATAAGAAAGCATTAAGTGTTCCAAAGACAAGACCATATTTAATGGAATTTTCCTTTTGAAAATAAGTGAAAAATAACATCATAAAGCAAAAGTTGAAGTATAAGTTCTTTAAAATATGGACAAAATTTTTTTTTTATTTAAAGAAAAGGAAACGAAAAAAAAATACATGGAGATAAAAATTAAAAAAAAAAAGGTTAGAAATAATACAAAATTATAGATAAACAAAAGGTAAGAAATTGCCGGTTGATAAGTTACAAGTTGTCATCTTCGAAATAGCTGTTCAGGTTGTAGAATTAAAGTATTTAGAATGACATTCAAAAAAGTGACCCTACAGACCATTCTGCTCTATGATCGAACAAAAGCTCCGTAATATGATTATCAGTCCTACACATTTGTTTTACATCTCAAAGAGGGTAAGATTAACCATATCAAAACAGAACAGAACATTTAAAAAAATAAAAATAAAAAACAATTTAAAAAAATACAGGTTTCAAAGCAAGTCCACTGGAGATCTTCATTATCTAACTGTCTCTAGCTTCTTACAAATAGTTGTGGACAAATTTTTTAAGCTGAAGTGCAAGTTATCAGATTGACTAAACTGCAGGAGATATTACAGTGTTCTTTTAGCTATTAAAAGACCAATGCTGAATATTCAGTCCATCTTCAACTTCCTGTGTGACCCACTCGTTCTAGGTTTGATTTTGATGTTGGATAATATATTTAAATACAGTATAAATATATGCTTAACTTTTCAGCGTAAAAGCTGTTGCCAGCATGAATTGGCAGTAGTCCTAAGGGTTATTGGTTTAGTGAATACCCTTGAATACAAACTTTCCAGATTTTTGGCCATTTGGAAAACACTAATTAGAGCCAAGTTTCTTAATAAGGTAATTATGTTCTTTTTTTAAATAGCGTTTGTCGACGAGGCATGTTCAATTGTACATATTACCCATGCCCAGCAGTGTGCACAATATATGGGGACAGGCATTATCATTCTTTCGATGGACTGGAATATGATTATATCAGTGATTGCCAGGTGTTTCTGATAAAGGTAGGTCATTGTTATCAATTTTTATTTGAATTTGCATAAGGATAATGTAAAAAACAAGTAGACTTGTCCATGATATTTCAAATTTTATATTTCATTAATAAAAATATATAAAAGTTATGGCAATTTCAGTTTTCTTAACTTTTTCTTAAATTTTATTATTTGTAAGTGGTGGCCTCCGTTTTTAGTTTTCTGTGCTTCACTCTCCTCATTTATAAAATGAATAATAATTTGTACCTAGCTCCAAAGGTGGTTCTCAGAGCTAAATTAGTAAGAATATGTATAAAATACTTACGTGGTTCTTGGTAAGTAGTCATCAGTAAGTGTCGATCATTTTATTATTGTTAATTTGGTCTGATGAATATAAATATAACATGTTAAACAATTCTTTGGATCATTTTCCTATTAGTACTGGGCTTTCGTACTGAACTACTATTCCAGTCCTTTTCTAATTTGAGACAGGGTTTCACTAAGTGATTAAGTTGTCTGGCCAGGGCTGGAAGTTATTACTGAGGTTTGTGCTTCCATATCCAGCTTGGATCATGTATCTTTTATGATTATGATAAGCAAGAAAAGTTACTCTCAATTCTAGAAATGCTACTTTTATCACATGCTTTGGTAAATTGCAGATTATCTATATCTGAAAAAACGCTTCAAGCTTTTCACACATTTAATGCACCTGGATTGCTTGTGTATCTACATTTTATTTAGACATTGCTAATCCTAGAATTAAATTTCTAAGTGAAAAATGTCATCTTTAGAAAGAAATTACTTAAGAATAAGCAAAATAGCATTTTTTTTCCCAACAAGCTAAGGAGTGATTAGTGCATTTTAGTGATTTTTTTCTGGTTACAGCTTTTATGTTATTAGAAGTGTGTTGCGTGTGTGTGTGTGTGTGATTCTGTTCTTTAAATCTATTTCAAGATAGTAGACTATTATCTTCATTTCATGTTATCTCTATTAAAATATGAGTAGAACATTTTACAGCTTTCTAAACTTAAGTAAAGCTCACACTTATAATTTAAGCCACTAAAGCCTGTGGTAATTACCTTCTCTGTGAATGATGTTATGTTTCTTACAGACAAATACTTGGGAAAGGATTTGGTAGTTATGTGATTATAGAGGATGGCAAGTGGCTTCCTATGGCTTTTGCCTGTATTTGTGTGCTGTTTTGATATTTTCTGGAGCATAAAGAAGACAAACAATGAATGTATATTTATGAGAGTATTATTTCCTTTTTTTCTCCAAACAACTTTATTATTGCAGACATTTTTGCGTTGGAGTCTTTTCATCACCCAAAGTTTCAATTGTATATTTGAAAACTTGAAAAATCACTTAACAATTTAGGGACTTTGAACACATAGATTAATAGATTTCATTTAGTTGAAGACCTGTTAATTTAGCAAGAGTAAGACATGAAGAGTCTTAAAAGTCTAAATAAAAATCCTAGAACTGTATGTGCCTTTTTCTCTGGCAAAGCAAAAATGATTTTTTTCCAGAGAAATGTTGTTTACAAACAGTAGACTTCAAAACTAAACTTTTACTGAATTTGGCAACTTGAAGAAAAAAAAATGTATTGTTGATCAACTCATACAACATGAGAAACCCCAAATCACATTATTTGGTTATTAAACATGACTAATACATACCAAAGACAAATTAGTGATTGACCAACAGAACATAATTTTCATCATTTTGAAAAATGAGCATTTCTCAGTGCTTGAATTTTTTTCTGCCTCATTATTTTTTCTTTGGTAGCCACTTTGTTTTCATTTAAGCCATCTGCCAAGCGTTCCTGGGACAGGGTCACCCTTCTCTGGAAGAGTCAGTGTTTCCTCTGAGAAGATAGGACTGCTGCCAGCACGGTTCATTTCCTTGCTGCTGTTTTAGTGTTGGGAGTTCCCTTCACAAACAGCAGATTTAATTTTTTCTTCCTTGTTGGCGTGCTTTCTTTCCTTTGTGCTGATTAAACACTCCAGGTTTTATCTCTGTAACACATTTCCATCTGATGGAAGTTACCTTTCATTTCTTTGGGCCCCAAAGAGGATTTAGAAATGTAATTCGTAAATAGTTCCCTTTTATTTTCCAATTGGGCTTTAAAAATTAATACTTGGTCAATTTTATTTTACAAGCATAATGTCTCTAGACATTATGAGTTGAAGAGATGTTGATGTACTTTTCTTCTTACCTTAGGGTTGTGTTTTTTTTTTTCAATTAAGCAGTTTTAGGTAGAGAACTTATAACTGTTAAATGTATACTTGTAGAGCTTCAAAAATTCAGGTCCTCTGGTATTTTATTTATTTTATCGGTTGTCTGGTTTTTTCATATAAATTGCACACAGTACCCAGCACTTATTTTTTCAGTAATGGAGACTGAACCTAGGGCCTTAGCACTGAGTTATGTCCTCACACCTTTTAAAATATTTTACTGTGTTACAGTCCCTCTGTTTTCCAGGATGGGCTCAATCTTGTGGTCCTCCTGTCTCAGTCTCCTAGAGTTCTGGGATTGCAGTTGTGTGCCACCATGCTTGGATTGAGTCCACTGATTTCTAAGTGTTTTGATGCAAATTTAAGTAAAAGATTATCACTACATTTCCAGAGGTAAGAAATGGTTTAAGAGGAAAAAGATGGAGAAAAATAACTCTAACATCTTGACATATACTGTAAATTCAATGTAAGAAGACACTGAATATCTTATCTTTAGAAAATACAGGAAATATTTCATTTTCCAGTTTCTATCTTACTTGCATAAATCTACGATGAGCCCAAACATTGCTAGGGTTCTTCCCATAACTTGTTCTAGACTTTTTTTTTATTTTTTTACAATATTTTTTCAAGTGATATTCCAAATATTCCCTGCTCTCCCTAAACCTTTAAAACTCTTTTAAGTTTCATCTCTTTCAATTTTCTATACCTTGTATATTTTTTCCATGTTAATATTTCTTGTATGCTTTTCACCTGCCAAGCCCTGAACTAAGAAATGGAGCTACAGTGATGAGCAGATGTAGATGTGGGCCTTGCTTCATTTGATCTTAGGTCAGTGGGGAACAGCTATTTTATTTAATCACAAAATTGAAATCACAGTTGTAAAAGTCAACAACTGCTTAAGTGAAAACTTAAATTAAACCTTTTTAATTTTCATCTTTTTTTTTCTTGAAGTCACTTGCTTTATTTTCTTTGATGTAATTCTACTGGTTCCCATCCTTTGTCTCAGATCAACCTTGCCCCTCCTGGGACTTTGTCCTCTAAATGTCTTCAAACACTGGACCTTGTAGCTTCCACGTTTCCATGTCTGATTCCTGCATAAAACTCTCAGCTGCCTGCACTTGCATAATTCTTGGAAGACACAGATCCTGTTTTGCTTGTCTATTTCTCAGTAGGCTACCATATGGCCAGGGACGCTGTGTAGATTAGTTACTCTGGAAAGGAGTTGGGGCTATGACAGGCACTGGGAGTGACATGTGGAGTGCAATAATATATCCCCCTGAGAGGTGCCAACGTGTCAAGTTTTGTAACCACTTGAAGGAAAATTCTTTATCAAAACTGTCAGTCTAAAGAGAATAAAGATTTTTGAGGAACACATGCAACACACTGATATTGACCTTTTTCTTCTAGCTTTGTAATCGTTACTTATTATGTTGCCTAGCAACTCCGTGGCATTATTTCCAAACCCAATATTAAGTTGAAATAGATTAGAAATGGAAATTGTCAAAATCCAATTCTTAAGGATTTCTATTGTTTCAGATTTCTGGCAGCAATAACATAAGACAGACCATGTAATATAGACTACTTCTTGAGATTTCTGATTTAATAAAAAGAATAAAACTAACATTGAGGCACTTTAATTAACAATGACAGAAATGTAGGACCAATAGAGAGCCTTGCAGCTAGCTTTTCTCATCCCTTAGTCTAAATAACTCTTCTCAGGAGGAAAAGCAAAAGAAAACCCTGAATTATATATTTTTCCTTTGAAAATCAGTCACAAAAGCATGAAAATGGAGCATTATTTTTTGAGTAGTACAATGCCATAATCATCTTAATGACCCTTATTATTCTGCTTTTCAAAGTTTAGGCAGTGCTTTGCAAAAGGATTGTTTAAGAAGAAGGAAAAGCTCTTAGCATTTATCAGGAAAGGAAATGGGTTACAGAGAGACACATTAATTACTCCATCAAAAGCGTTCACTGGAAACATGTACCCTAGGCATTGGGCTTCAGTAATTACTAGTAATTCAGGAAGAATTTGGCTGAATGAGAAATATGTTGATTTATTGTTCATATTACCAGTGATGTGAAAAACTACATGTGGAAAATTTACTTGAAAACCTATATGATTTCCAGACTTTTAATGACATTTTTTTTTGCTATGAGAATAAGTATTGACTCATTTATCTCAAGATGAAGCTTCAGCAAACATGTGTGGGCCTTTGAAAACTGGCTATGGAGTCCAAAGAGAAATATCACATTTGATTTTTTCCTTTGGTGGAATCCTTACCTTCCACCAATCAGTGAAATGGCTCTTAGAGCAGTTTTGGGGAAAAAGGGTAACATTGGAAATTCAGCAAGCATCAAGGGCTTTTTTTCCCCCTACAACAATCATATAGGTAGGGGAGGCAATAGATCTATTAAGTTGATTTAATCATTCCAAGTTGTATATGTATATCATAAACTTTTACTCCATAAATAGAGACAATTATCATTTGTCAACTAAAAATAAAAAATAGAGATACGAGCATTATTTTATAATATTTCTGGTGTCTGCAGAACCTGGTAAGCCTGTGAATAAAGTTGGGATGCAAAAATAGAAATCCGAATTCTGAAGAGTATGTTCTAATGATAGATGGGGAGTGGTCAAAAGAAAATGGTCTAAATAGGGCTTAAAATATACTGTATGAGGCTGAATAATGTTCTTTGAAATTCAGGATTTCCTAGAGCCTAAAGTTGACTTTCTCCTCAATTTTTAGCCCTTTCCTATTATAAAAAGAAAATAAAGCAAAACAGGATAGGGTTTGGAATTCTGTCTTTGCACCTATGTAGTTAAATGGCCTTGAACAGTCAATTAAGCCAGCTCAGTCTCAGTTTGCTGATCTGAAAAACAGAGATAGTATCAAATTCTAAATGTTTTAGGAATTAAACATAATAGTTGTAAAATTCAAAATGTTCAAAATGTTGTAAGTTCAAAGTAAGTTATATGTATTATATTATTTATTATAGTACTGCATATTATAATACACAATTATATATATTATGCTATTATATGAATTTTATTTACTAATAAATATTGGAGTTTTGTATATGCTTTCACTGTAATTGTAACTGTTCAACAAATAACTCCTTAAAATAAACATATCTAAATATTTATTTTAGAAACACTCAACAATGAGTTGTCTTGTTACTTATTTACTGATAAAATTATAAATGATTGATAAATTTGAGCTATAGTAATAAAATTTTAAAAATTACCAAATCAAAATTTTAAAAAAGTACCAGTGAGTACTTAATGATTGAGCCTTCTGTAAAAATTTCCATATTATTAAATTAAAAATTTTTAATTTTAGAAGTTGTTTTTATTTTTAACTTTTATATTTTTTTTTTCTTGATACTAGGGATGCAACTCATGACTGCACACTTGCAAGGCAGGTGCTTATGCTGCTGAGCTAAATCCCTAGCCCCTAGATGTTACTTTTAAATTCTAATGTAATCAATCGCAAATCTTTGTCTTATTTAGGATTGCTAGTGAAAATATCCACAAATTTATATTAACAAAATGCTTCTCTTTTTGACATTTCAGAGTACTGATGATTCAGATATATCTGTCATTGCCCAGAACAAGAAATGCTTTGACAATGATATTGTTTGTTCTAAAAGTGTTTTGATTTCAGTTGGTGACACTGAAATTTACCTGAATGATACTCCTTACAAGAAGGTTAGTGAACTTTTTGTCAGATCATTTCAAATTATCCTAAGGTAATTGAAAATATAATAGAAATCATTCGGCCATTTCTCTTTGCTAAGTGGTTACAAGATCTAGATTTTATTTTGTCATTTTAGTTGGCTTTAGTATGTTACATTTGGCTTGTTTCTTCTGTTATACCCCACTTATTCATATTTGAACTTTTCCAAGTTTGTTCCTCTCCACTGACACCATCCTGGCCTTCACAGTCAACTCCTGTCACCTATGAGCCTTCAATAGCCTTCCTTGGGGACTTCTGGTTCTATTCCATTTCCTTCCCTCTACAACATATATACAACACACTGTAGCCAGAGAAAGTTTTCAAAAATAGAAATCTAACCTCTGATTATTCGAGTGTCTCAAAACTTTCAAATATCTTTCTATTGCTCTTGTAAGGACTTGACAATCTGCTGTTGTTTCTCTTTCTTACATTATCTCTTATCTCTGTCTGCCTCAAGCCCATGTTTTTGAAGTCAGTGCTTCTATCATACCTTCACATATTCTAGGTTCTCTTACCCTCTAGGTTTTCATGCAGTGTCATTACCCCTACATGTCTTTCCATTTACCGTATTCTTGTGTAATGTCTTCCCTCCCTCACGAAGCTCCTCCTTGTGTCTTCAAGCACACTGTTAGATCACGTATCAGACTTTTTTGTGTGGTTCTCTGTCTTCCCCAATTGCCTATGAGTTATGTGAGAACTGAGATCGCTGATTTTCTCATTTGTCCTTGTGTTGTTGGCTCCTGCCCATGTTAAAAGAAAGAATAAGTTTCATTCATCTGCTTGTTCATTCATAATGGCTGCTGTACATTGACTTGAGCTAAGCATTGAGGTTAAAACAGAAAAAAGGCACTCTGCTTGCCTTGAGGAACTTGTGCTTAAGCAATGGACACCTTCAAGTAAATAAGGCAGTGCAGTATAGTATGGCACAGTGGGAGTCTGTAAAGCCTAAAAGACCACCTGGAAGAACAGTAATACAATCTTGCATGTTAAGGGTTCCTACCAGCAACACAGACTTGGATATCAGTCAATGTTGACAACACTCTCATTCTATCGCATGCTAGCTACGTCATTTTAGACAAGTTTATTTAACTTTTGTGAGCTGTGCCTTTTTCCATCTGTAAATTTGGGATGATTATAAAAATCTACCTCTTAATTTCATTTGAGGATTGAAATGAAAATATGAAGCAGGAGATTTTAAGTACTGTTTCTCCTCCTTATTTTTGAGCACTCGGAAGTGCTCTGGATGAAACAATATAAATTAAATCTAGAAGACAGTTATCAAGTAGGTGAAGAGAGGGGGGAGTAGGATTATAGTTCAGAGCCTGGTCAGACTCAGAGTAGCAGATCTGGAAGACAAAACACCACATTTGGACAACAGGAACTGGTTTACTTTGGTTGAAGCATGGTGTATAGAGGCATGGATCAAGGGAAGATGTGGTGAAGACATTTAGGGACAGCAGCTGTCTCTCCTTGCATAGAAGCTGTGGGAGTGGACTGTTGAACAAGGATCCTGGATTTGGACTATTCAGTCTTGAAAAGCTTGGCATTTGAATTTTATTTCATAGGCAAGGAACTTAGGAGTTGTGGAGTGCACAGTCTGACAAATGACCTTTAAAATTAAAAAGTGACTTCTTCTGTGGGATCTTAGAATAGTGTCTTCCTAACATGCGGTCTGCAGGCTTCTTCATTAAGATCACTTGGAGTGTTTGTAGGTGCAGGTGTCTGTGTCCTACCTCAATTAGAATGACTCAGGTAGAAAATTAAATAGATATTTTTAATTGTGCTTTAAATTCTTCTATATCTTAAAGTTTGAGAATATAACCTATATGTCAGGCAGAGAGTCCAACAAGGAGGCAATTAAACTTTGGGCAAGTCAGAGTTTCTATAGTTACATTAAAATTCTTTTGAAGTAATTAAACCTACTTGGCAAGCCATCAGCTAGATAATAATTTAAAGGTGAAAGTTCTGTCTATGAATAAAAATGTTTAAAAATACAGAAGAAAATATGGTAAATTTGACACATTTTTGAAATAGTAATTATAATTTCCAGTTTTCACCTGTATGCAAGTGTTAATGAATTTCCTGTAGGCCTTGAAGAATCAAGTGAGAGTAAGAAAGTTATAAAAACAGTTTGACCCTAATAAGTCCACTGTTAATATTTTTTTGAACATCAAAAGTGAAAATAAGTACCACTTATAATGGCATATGGACTGCTCATTTATTTTTATGTGAATGTGCAATTATAAACCAGTCAAAATAGGAGATATAAATGTTTTATTACTTTATTCAAGCCATATTTTAAGTGTTTAATTATTAACATTTTTAACTTATCATTCTAGTTTCACTAGAGTTTATTTAAAATGCTATAATTCTCATGTGAAGTAGAGGTCTCTATTTTAGGCAATTTGTAATACCTTACTCTTCTAAAAAGAAATATTATCTACTAATGTAAAAAGTGTACTATTCTGGAAAGTAAGGATTATAGCAATTGCTTTTGATCAAAAAGGACTGGTCTAGAAGTGAAATGTTCTAATGAAAGGCAAATACAAAAGATGTTTGTGCATCAAAATAGCTGATATAAAAGCAACCTACCAGGGAAAGACAATAAAGTAACAAAGAAATGGGATTCTACAGCCGTTCTGAAAAGTGCATTGAAAACAATAAAACTGGGCTTTATGGTAGAGTGACTTGTAGGCAGTGCAGTTTACATAAATTATGGGGTCTTGTGCAAAATGTGAGGCTTCTTGCTTAAAACAGAAAGAAATTTTCCTTTGTTTCTCGGCTTCTCTAGCTTGCCATGATGTTTCTCTATTTGTTATTTAATGGTGTGCTCTCTTGGGCACACGGTTACCCTGAGGTAAGTGCAGACTCATAGCCCTGTGGGTGTTGCCCTGTTGCTGCTACTCGTGCCCAGCCTCCTTGTCCTGCCCCTGCACTGTGGACGGAGGTTCGTAGTGGCCCCTGGGTGGGAGCAGAGAGGCGCGGAGCTGAGAACCAATCCCAAGAGGTAGGAGGACGGCAGGAAGTGGAGGGCATTTAAGTGAAGTCTCCAAGCTCTGGACCGTGATCCTCATCCCGTTTGACTTCACTTTCACCACACAAAGTCACAGGTAAGAAGATCAGAATTTTAAGATGGCACCTACAGATCGTTGAACCACAGGGTGGACTTCTTTTCTGTATGTGAGTCTCTACCATTGCACTCTCTGAAAGTCTACCATCTGCCTATTTGGAGAGTGAGAATTTTGTCAGTGCAATTAGGAAAGACCTCACTGAGGAGGTCACACACACACAGGTCAGAACTGCTGACAAGGAGGCAGTGATGCCAAGATCTGGGAGAAGAGTGCCTGGCAGGAGGAAGGACAAACACATAAGACTTCTGATGAGTAAACTGCAGCTACAGAAAGGAGGTCAGCATGGGTGGAGTCTAAGTGAAGGAAGGGGATTCCAATGCGGAAGATACCGAGCTAGCTGGAACCGGTTAGCAAAGTGGTGCTGTCCTGGCAGGCTTGATGTCCCTGCCCAGTTCAAAACATTTATATTTCACGATCCTTTTGACTTTGGGGAAAAGCCAGGAGTCACATGGTGTCAGATCTGGTGGGTGAGGACACACAGTAATGTGTTTACACTCCAGCATTTCCACCGAATGGCATCAGCAGCAGCATTCGCTATAGTTTTGATCACATTTTGTAAAGATACTCAGAGAGGAGGAGTTCCAAATGCTTCAGAAAAATAGCAAAAACAGTGGGATGAGTGTGCTAAAAGCAAGAGGGAGAACTTTGAGAGACATTAATGTTAATGCATCTTTTACAGTAATCAATTTTTAATAAGCATTGCTATTTATTTTGATCACACCTTTTATAATCATACATTTGTTCTAAGTAATATTAATACTTTACACTTATTGTAAGTTTAACCTTGGTCTAGGAAGCTGAAACTCCTTTGTGGATGTGACTAGGTTTATTTCAGTTACTTTTGGAAATGTTTATTTTTATGCACTGTAGTATTCAGACTACATTTTTGTTTTTTATTTGGGAAAAAATATGAGCAAAGGATTTTATATCTCCTTCCCATTTTTATTCTGCTTCTGGATAAATTTACTTACTTTGACATAATCTGTTTCTTTTATAATTATGTGAGTTAATTCTAATATGCAAAGTAATCATGTTTAGAGTTCAGCCCTTATTTATAATAACTTATTTATAATAAGGGCTATTATATTTTCACTTTATGCTAAGGCTATTCTAAATTATGTATCCACATTTTTTTTTTGTACCAGGGATTGAATTTACAACCTTGCACTTGCCAGGCAGATGCTTATGCCATTGAGTTAAACCCCTAGTCCCTCCAAATTAATTTTCTAATGTATTTTGGGTCAAATTCCTCCCTCATTTTACCTTTCTAGTATACATACTAAATAATATAAGATTAATAATAATATTTAAATATATATAGTAACTTGTTAAAATATATATTAAATTCTTTTAAATACACATGCTCTGTCACTTCTCTGTTCAGTAGTCTTTCATTATCTACATTTTGAACAGCTGGTAGCTACTCAGTTATGAGTAACATAGTTGCTAAAGGTGTTAGGTTATGCTTAATCCTGCAATCCATGTGTCAGCTCTTCAGTTCTCTTCTTAGTCCTGAAGAAATCTTGGATAATCCTGTGCCCCAGTCTTTAAGGCATTCCTTTAAGGCATTGTTTGGATGATTTCTTCTCTATTCTCATTTCTTCCTACGCATGGCATTGTAGCGATCAGTCCATGTCCTTCCTCTTGCAGAAAGCCTCCTTAAGTCCTTTTTGATTCTAATTCATGTCTCCTGCCCCTCTCTTTTGTGTCTGTCTCTTTTTCTCTGTTTCACTCTGTCCCTCTTTGCTGCATGCGCACACACATACAAGCACTGTGTAAATATATATGTATTGAGATTTTGTTTTGTATTTTCTCTCTCTTGTTTAATTTTCACTGGTTGGAAAGACAATGTCTCCTACAAAATTTAATAATTCTGTTTTTAATAAATATTTGATAACAGCAATGGACTGTTTACATACTGTCATAAACTACTCAGAAACATGAACAAGTCGAGATGTATATTGAACAGCAGCATATATTTTAATATGCATCAGTTGTATGTATTTAATATTAGTGTGCAATTTCTAAGTCTGCAGTATCATTTTTATTGTCTCCTGGACCCATTCCAGAATTCAGAAAATATATAGCCAAACAAGAACAATAGTACACATACAGTTATTGGCAGATATGAACTTAATTGATTTTATATATTTTGTTTAGAGAATATAATATTCTTTGTGTTTTCTTTTTCTTTTATCTTTTGGAAGAAACGGTCAGCTTTTTTTCTGGAAGATAACCCCACTTATCAGCTTTGGAAGGCTGGATACTACATAGTGGTGTATTTCCCTGAGGAAGACATCACTATTCTTTGGGACACGAAGACAACTATCCATATTAAAGTGGGGCCACAGTGGAAGGTATGTCATCTAAGCCCTAAATTTATGAGGTCCAAAAATAATTGCATTTACTTTTTTGATTTTTGGTGAAAATAAAGTGATAGATGTTGTCCTGTATGAAGTAGGTTATCTTTCAGAATTACTATCATACTCTTATGGAGAAAAATTTTATTGACTAGAATCAACTAGAGTCAACTAGAATTCAGTGCTTGTGTACAATTCTTTTTAACTTTCACTGTACTTTTTCCCCCAAAGTTGTTTAGGTCAGCACCTTTCTGCCTTTTTTTTTAGCCTGGTTATATGATTTGTTTTTAATACTATTTTCTTTGTTTTACTATGAATCCTAGATACTTTTTATAATTTTACATAAAATAAAATTATAAAATTTTAAAATGACTCTTATGGTTCCTTGGATATGGACAAATGCATGAAGTCATTATTCATCACTGCAGTTCCATGTAGAACCAGTTTATCCACTTCTACATTTTTCTTGTGTTGCTTCTTTATTGTTAAATTTCACTTCACCCCTAAACCCCAGGCAAAAAATGACATATTTTGTGTTACAGTTTTGCATTTTCCAGATATTATATAAATAGAATTGTTCAGTAGGTAGTCTTTGTTGCCTAATTTCTTTGACTTGGTAAAATAAATTTAAGATTCATCAACATTGTTGTATGAATTAATAGTTTGTTGATTCATAATACTGGAGTATTTTTGTTGTATGTACCAGAGCTGTTTATGCATTCATGATTGAAGAACCAGTCTAATTTGTTTAAAATTTTTGATGTTTTGTATTTTAAATTGATGAATACACTATTTTATTGAATATTTTTATTAAATATTGTTTATATATTTATTCAAATCATTTATAATTTGATTAAGTATTTTAGGCTTATATTTAAAGTGTTTATTCTAAACATTGATGTACCCCAAAAATCTAGTTTATCTGAAATTAAATTGAGATGCATACATATAACCTGTATCAAATTAGAGAAAACAGAAAAGACAGTCTCATGAACATTTGAGATGCACTGAGAAAAAGTTAGTATGCTCTAAAGTTAAGACATGGTCAAGGGAATAAAACCCTCAGGTCTATCCCTAGGTTTGCTTGAATGTTGCACATCTTCGATGAATCTGAAACAGTCTTTTTATTGTGTCCTTCTTCAATTTACATTCTCTGCCATTGTCCATTTTAATTCTGTTTCTCATTTTTTTTGTTGGAAAAAATAGCCATTTGTTTGTTTGTTTGTAAGCAACTGCCCACTTACTGTTGCCGTAGCTTTTGTATGGCCATTCACAGAAGTGCTGACTGTTTTTGGAAAACAGGATAGTTTCTAAGAAGGGAGACCCCACGGCATTAAGCGAGCATTTGCCAACCTAGGGTCATTGTCTGCTTTGCTGAAGCTGAGAGCAGCCTGCTTCACCATTCATGAAGGGCTGTGCTGATCTTCTTTTTCAGATATTAATGGTGGTTTATTGAAAAATACAAAATGAATACACTTTAGGATGCGTCCAGCTTTGTGTGTGTTTTCTGGAAAATCTACGAACTCATATTGATGTGGATATTTTTATATTGTGTCTGCAGTGTCCTCTACATGAGTAATTGGCAAAGTATTTTCAAAATACTCTTACATATGTGCAATTTCACTTCATTGTGGTTTCTTTCGCATTTTACTATACCTGTGTATACTGAATCCTTTTCCACACTGCATACAGAGGCTGTGGCCATCATGTGACATCATGCTGAAGGTTGGCCGTTCAGGAAGTTTAAACTCAAGGTTTTAAGAAGGAGTTATATTGTTGTTGGAAGATGGTTCATTTCTGAATTTCCTCTTCCATCCTCTGAAAGTAAAATTTTTTCACAGCATTTTGAGAAAATCCAATGGCTATCATAGATATAAATAATTTACATAAACTGGTAATATAGCTCAGTGGCACAGAGCCTGCCTAGCAAGTTTGATTCCTGGTACTAGTAAATAAATAAATAGTTCTATGACCCTTGCAATTAACATTTCACAACCTGTAACAACTTAAATTATATTTGTGATTACAACATACAGAATCTTAAACAAATCATTCAGTGGGCCTTTCATCATATAAGATTTATGTTTGTCTATAAACTACATACGTATATGTGTGTTTATATACTGTAATGCAAATTTTATTTTCTAACCTATGTTATTACTAATATCAATGCTGAGATGTTAATAAGTGTGGGTAGGTAAGATTTGGGGGCTGGAGCCTGGATTTAGCTCAGCAACACAAACGCCTGCCTGGCACGTGCAAATTCGCAAGTTCAATCGCTGGTGCAAGAAAAAAAGGGGGAAAAAAAGAGAGGGGAATAAAGATCCAATCTATCCAGGCATAATGGCAACTCCTGTAATCCCAGCACTTGGGAGGCTGAATCAGGAGGACTGCTAAGAATTCAAGGCCAGCCTGACCTACATAGTAAGACCCTCTCAAGAAAAAAACAAAACAAACAAACAAACAAACAAAAAAACCAAAAAAGATTACGGGCTGGTAAAATATTTTTGAGAATTGGAATTAATTACAAATATAATTAAATAAGTATAAAAAATCCACTTTTCCCAAAATTTTAATTTTTTGAGTGATTTCTATTATTTCTTTTATATATGTATATGTTTTAAATCTTTCAAGTTTATAGTGAATATCAATCATTAAATGTTAAAGTAAATATAACACATTTCCTAATATTTTTACTTTAGAACAAAGTGTCAGGACTGTGTGGAAACTTTGACAAATGTACTTCTAATGATATGACCACATCTAATAACTTGGAAGTACGAAATGCTCAGGTATTTGGAGACAGCTGGGCATTAGGACAGGTAAGTTGAGTGTATGTATTTTAGAACTAAATAAAAATGTTTAGTGGTTTTTTTTTCTGGAATATTTTGTTAGAATAAAGTTTACTTGGGCTAATATCTTTATGTTTTATAATAATTCATGGGTGGTGAACTTTCATGTTTTCCTTCTCACACAATCTTGTAACAACACAAGGATACAGATGTTTGCACATTATAGATGAAGAAATTGAGTCTCAGTGAACGTAAGTGAACTGTCTAGTATATATTTCTTGGACAGAAGGTAGCAGAGGTTACATTCAGACCCACATCTCTCATGTTTTCCCAACCATAGCAAAGTGTCTAGTCAGTGTATTTGCATTTCTAAGGATTTTGGTAATTTTTGCCACCTTAAGCAGTGAATGTGAAGGCATAATTTCTTAATGTTTGTTTTTCTAGAACACTGGTATTAGTGTTACATGAAAATCAGTGTGTGTGTGTGTGTGTGTGTGTGTGTGTGTGTGTGTGTGTTGTATATTTACGTATGTACACAGGTGTTGGGGTAAATTTGTAATCAGTTAACCTTAGGAGTAGTTGAACAAATTGTTAGGATCCTTTTTGAAGGATTTCCTGAGATGTTATAAGTTTATAAAGAAGGGATGTAGTTAGAGAATTTCCTGAAATTACTGCAATTTTTTACGTATAGTTTCTCAATAAAGTAGTATTTTATGGAAGACATTTTGAAAAACTCTGTACTAATTCAAAAAACAGATTAAAACTGAAAATTGGTCCTACCCTTGTCTGGTAGTTTGTTTTTTGTTTTTAGCCTATTGCTCTTCCTAGTTGATGAGAATGCATGAGGCCATGATATTCTTTCTGATTGGTTATTTAGTAAATATAAATAAAGCACGGTCTCCTCTCAAGAACTATAGAGGGTAGGTTAATTGATGAGGTACAAAAGTTAACAGTAAGTATATAGTGAGATGGTTACTTTGGCAGAAATACACATAGGTGGAGGTCATGAAGAAGGCGCCCTGCGTGAAGTTTATAGGACTGAAGACACTGAGAAAAGGAAGGAGAAGCTCGCTAGCAGTCTCAGCGAGGCTGGAAACGGTATTGTGCACAAAGCTGGTTTCAAGCTCAGCGTGACTGTGTGTGGGCTAGAAGGTGGCTGAAATGCAGGGCAGAGATCCACAAGGAGGCCGCGGGAGGGTGGAGAGACAATGGTACACAGTTTAAGATGTGTTGAGAGAAGACACGGATATGCATGTGGAAATGTCCTGTTTTGAAATTGAGGAATGCAATCTGGTGTGGAAATAGTGATTTGGCAGTTACTAGTATGTTGAAGCTGCTGAAGTCAGGATGAGAAAGTTAGAAGTCTAAGGATTAAGTCTTGCAAAGAAGGGAGAGAGAAAGAGGTTGGAGCAAAGCAGATAACCACACAGCAAATTGTGCCCAAAAACCAAATAAGGAGAGATCTTTAAGAAGGGCCAAGTATAAACAGAATGAAAAATAGCAAAAGGTCAGGCAGGATGCAGACTGGAAAGTTCCCTTTATATTTAGTAATGAGGAGGTCATTGATGACCTTTTTCTGGGCAGGTTCACAGATGGATTAGAGGAGACAAAAAAGCCAAACTGGTGAGGGATGGGAGCCTGAGTCTATAGAAACTAGAGTATACACCATTCCTCAGACAGCTGTCTATGACAAATACGTAGAAGTAAAAATCAGAGAGGCTCATGCTCACAGACATTATTTTGTAAATATCTGCATTCATGAAAAACTAAAAATAAGTATTATGTCTCCATTGTACCTCTGTTATCACTATGGGTTTAATATTGTCTAGTTTCTTTAAAAGGTAACATATTTTGTTAACCTATAGCCTGTATGGCTAAGGACAGGTGCTGTAGGTAATGCCGATCTAAAAGAATGAGAATGTGTTGGACGCCTCTATCACAAGTTAAGTGGGAGACTTTGATTTGAGATTTTGATTTTAGCTTGAGAAATCACACCTTTACAAACTTTCCCCCTTAAATTTTTTCCAACAGTGTGAAGATCCAAGTGAAATAATGAAACCTTGTGAGGCACATCAAAACAAATTTCCTTATGCCAAAAAAGAGTGTTCCATTTTGTACAGCGATATTTTTGCTCCTTGTCGCAATGTGGTAAATGCATACTCTACTAAACTCCCAAATTTAAAATTGTACTTTTCTATATTATGAGTAAGACAAATAATTTCATCATTCACTGGCTTTGCAGGTGTACTACCTCCCCGTGGCTGAGAGGGTCTATTTATTGGTGTTTTCCTGTAGAGATGTTCCTGAATGTGTTCATTTGTATTTTCCCTCACACTAGCTCATTAACATTGTTCATTTATGTATCAAATTTGTAACAGCCTGTCATATTTTGTGAGATGTTGTTTATAGATAGCATTTTTTGATCATAAATGTTTTTCTGTCTTTAGAGAACATTGCCAAATAGCTTTTTTCTCAACCCAAAATATAGTTTAGTGGGATTACTAAAGGCATGTTTAAAATGATTGTAGAAGCATATTTTAAGGTGAAATATAATTTATCCAGAATATAACTTTCTAAGATCCTTCCTTGCACCATAATTTTAGGTCTCAATATAAATTTTAAATTATTTTAATATATTTGTGAAAATCAAGCAACACTTCTTGCTGTGTATTTAGATATGCTACTGGGCTCAAGGAAAGTCAGTTTTGTTAATTTTGAATTGTGATCTAAGTTCACTGCCTTTTTCTCAGAATAGTACTTTTACTTGAAAGAACAACAACAACAAAAACAAAAACAAACAACTGTGGTTATTGAGACAAGAATAATTGAAAAATCGGTAAAATAAGTCTGTGGTTTCAAGAAAAACATCTTGTGGTACTTGTTGTCTGATAAAATTTGAATTTCTAAGTGAAAGAATAAAATTTTAAAAATCTGAATTCACTAATATGAACTAAAAATTTTGAAATACTTGACTTTTCTAATAGTATAGATGGTGACATTACCAAATGTGACCTGTTGCTATTGTGTGTAATCAAATGTCTTAATATTCTGAGGATCCATATCAATTAGTGCATTTTTTTCCAAATGACCAGTGCATGATGGTACAGAAACACTCTGGAGTAAAGGACCCCTTTAAGGGCAAGTGAAACCTAAGGATTTTCGTATAACAAAGTATGAAGTTAAATGCTGTCATTTCAGATTTCACCCTGTATTTAACCTTAAAGAAAACTGTATATTTGGAGTTTTGAGCTCCTATCAAAGCACATTACAATTATCCAAAATAACATTAACACACTTCTTCCTTTCCAATAATAATATACATCCTTCAGCTGAAACTCAACCCTCCTTCCCAATTCAAACATTATGATAAAGTGAATAAAAACCAGATTTGAGACCCAGTTAAATGCCATTAAGCCAGAAACTTAAGAAATTTGTAAAAAATGTAAAGCTTTATACTCTCCTTATTTATTTATTTATTTATTTATTTAGAGACGAGCTCTCTATGCAGCTTAGGCTGGCCTGGAGCTCACTTTGTACCCTGGTAGGCTGGTCTCAAACTCACAAGGCTCCCCTGTCTCAGCCTTCCAAGTGATGTATTATGGTGTGTACCTCCACACCCAGCTCCCACTAATTTATTTTTGTTTCGTTAAATATTTTTGTTTCATTTCACCAGAAAATTTATTTATGTTAATGTTTGAGTCTATGATTATTTTTAAATGCCTGAGTTTTAATGTCTAATATGGTAAATAAGGTAACCCACACAATAGGAAAAATTTTCTCCAGCTATCCCTTGGACAGAAGACTAATATCTAGAACATATAAAGAACTCAAAAAAATTATGCCTTCATAATGGAAAAGCACCCAGTTTAAAAATAGCAACTAAAATGAACAGACACTCGCAAAAGAAGTACTAATGGTGAATAAATACATGCAAAAGTATCTCACATTGCTGACCATCATAGAAACGCAAATTAAAAGAGCAATGAAATTCCGTCCTAGTTTAGAAAGAATTGCCATCATCAAGAAATCAGATAATAACAAATGCTAGCAAGACTACTCGGAAAATGGATTTCTACTACTTCGTTGACAGTAATCTACTACAGTCATGAAAATCAGTATAGAGATCCCTCAAAGCAGAAATCCCATCCAATCCGAATATTCTCCTTCTAAGTATCTCCCCAAATATGTAAAGACATAATATTACAGTGGCACATACACAGCAGTATTTATAGCAGTACAATTCATGATTGCTACATTTTGGAGGTGGCCTGTATGTCCATCAACAGAATAGGTGAAAAATATAGTGTTTATACACAGTGGAGTACTTATTGTGCCATAAAGAAGGACAAATTAGAGCTATTTGTAGGTAAATGGATGCATTTTTGAGACTATAATGTAATGTGAAATAAACTAGACACACAAGCTTAAGTATCACATAGTTTCTCATATGAGAAACCTAACTATAAGCAATGTCTAATGTAAAACATAGATAATAGGAAGCAGGGAGACAGATCTTTTGCAAATGGGAAGGAGATCAAGAGGCGTTAGAGGTGGGAGGGAAAGGAAAGGAACAGGATGAAAAAGAACTGGGATGTCATGTGCACGTCACAACTCCCCACAAGAAATGACATCATACAAGCATAGTAAAAAAGAAACACTTAAACAAAGAAAAAAGTTTAAAAACCTTGTAAAGAAAATTCTTTGGAAATTTTGATAATGTCTAAGAGGGTAAAGGGGTTCAGAGACTAAAAGTTTGAGGACTGCTATAATAGAGATGCATAAGCGGAGTGCAGAGCCTTATTTATAGAAAGAGTTAGTTTTGAGATATTTCAGTGTTCTTGAAAATATCTATTTTTGCAAAAAAAAAAATCATGCCTTACCTGTTATTCTGAAAGGCAGCACCTGACAGGTCTACTCCTGGCTGTCACTTGAAAATAAAAAAGTGAACACATGAAGTGTCCTATACATAAAATACAAATTCAGGGAATCAAACCCTGCTTCTTTTATAACACTTCTTCAATGGTGTGTTACATTTTGTTAGCTACTTAAGTCTAATTTAAATAAAACAACTGAGTAGATTGTGAAAGTTTTAAGAAATTGTGACTGTCATTTAGAATGTTGCCTAAAAGGACCCTAAAAAATCACGTGGAGTGCAATTTGAGGCAGAATATGCCCATCTTTTCAGTGCCATGTGACTGTGCCAGCAGTGAAATAACGAAGTTCCAAAACTATTAATCTGTTCTATCACAGACGTTGAAATTATTTGTTATTCTTATTACATGTTTTGCTAGTTGTTTGACATGACATTTGCCTAATTATTCCTTCTCCTTTCTGCAGTACAGATTTGAGAGGAGAGCTCTCTAGGTGGCAGTGTTAAGCTGATGATTCCAATTTTAAACACATACCAGTTAGCTTTCTTTAGAAGTTTGAGTTTTCATCCTCATCAGTCCGTACTGAAATTACGTTGTATTTCACTTCACTTTCAGATTGATGTTACTTCTTTTGCCAAAAATTGCCATGAAGATACGTGCAACTGTAATCTTGGTGGGGATTGTGAGTGTTTGTGCACCAGTATAGCAGCATATGCACACACGTGTTGTCAGGAAGGGGTAGCCATTCACTGGAGATCATCCACTCACTGTGGTGAGTACGCTCCTCAGAGCACCCTTAGGTGGAAACCTGCCTAAAATAGCTATGTTTAAATTTGAGTCATTGGTAAGAAAATGGATGGATCATGACACCATAAAATGAAGTAAGACACAGAAACTGAAAATCGTCTGGTTTGTTTTATATGAGAAACCCAAAATATAAGTAATTTAAAGAGGAAAACAGAGATGGTAGGAAATAGGGAGGTAGACTTGTAGAGATAAGAAGAGGATCTTGGAAAGGGGCAACAAAAACCATCAAGATGAGATATGAACCTATACTAAGTCCCCAAGATGAATGAACTTATTGTGTATTACAAATACAAACTAATAATAAAAAACAAAAGGATGAGATTCCTATTAGTTGTTTTACGATTCAATTCCATGGAACTTATAAAAAGATAAATGAGTACACTTTTGGTTCCTTTGACAATGAGAAATCATAGTGTATGAAGAGGAAAAATTAGAGGTAATATTTCTGTTGTGTTCAACTGCTGTCCCTGCAACATTTGAAATATAAATTATGTGATCTTATGCCTGTGAGGTTTTACTATTCTGGTTATAAGAGTTATTTTCTTTGAAAAAATTTTTGAACTTTTATATTTAACTAATTTTTTATTTACTTTTATAGGTTTTATAGGTCATCTGAAGAAAGGTTAGATTTGAACAGTTTCTGTTGTTGTTTATAAATTGTGGTTATAATTGCATACCTTTGAAATAATGTTATGAAATTTAATTAATTATGACCCATCACCTTAAAGAATTTCCTTTGCTCAGAGGAGATTGCTGAATAATACACCACTCTGTTCTTTCATGTGTCTGTTGATAAAAGATCTTATATATATGTTTTCAAATAAGTGGATAGTTTGTTATACAGCTTAATATTTATTCTTTATTTTTCCCTCTTAGCTCTTGACTGTGAATATTACAATGAAGGTATGTAATATTTTGCTGAAGAGTAACATGTTAATATTCTATTAGGTGTATTTTCACATTAAAAGTTTTTAAACAATTTGTACTCTGAACAAAGTATAAATATTTATTACTTGATTTATCACTGTGAAGCCCTTTCAAAATTTCTAAATACTCATATTATGCTTTGTCTTATGAAAAATAAAACTGTGTAGCTTAAATTCTCAGCATATAAGAAACACTCAGTACTATAAATAGTTTTGGAATCATTTGGGTGGCTAAGTAAAGATACATCAAATTATACTTTTAGCATCAGGTATAATGTGGACATTGGTCAAATTTTTCTCTGGAAAGTTAATTTATATCCTTAATATTTTTGGTTCTGGAAATCAAACTCAGGACCTTGTGTTTGCCAGGCAGGCAGTATACCACTCAGCTATATCCCTAGCCTTCCAATTTTTTGGAAAATTTAAAATTTTTAACAAACTATAGTATACATTTAATCTTTAAAATTTTGAAAGAAATTATTTTATTTTTAATTAACAACAACAATAGGGTCTATATTTGGGGTATAATGTGACATTTTGATGATGGTATAAATTGTGAAATGATAGTGTCAAGGTAATCAATACATCTGTCACCTCTATATTCACCATTATTTGTAGTGAGAATATTTAAAAGTCTTTTATTTTAGGTATTTGGGCTGACAAAAAGGAAATGCTGGCATTTATGGCAACATGGATAAATGTAGAGGACTTTATGCTAAGTGTAATAAGCCAGGCAAAGAGATTAATACCCCTTAATGGGATCTACTTTAGATCCCATTTAAATGTGTGATCTAAAGTAGTCAAATTTAGAAGTAGAAAATAAAGTGGTGGTTATCAGAGGCTTGGAGGAGGGGAGTTCATCAGGAAAGACGAGCTGTTGGTCAAAGATTACAAAGCTTCAGTAAGGAGCAGGAATAAATTCTGATATGTGTGACTACAGTTAAAATTTTATTATGCTGCAGAAATCAAAGAAACAAAATACAGATGTTATACAAGGAATTAATTTTGCCATCAGGATAGGAGAAAATAAGTACGTATTATCAGAATGAAAACTTACTAATGATGATGAAAACCTCTCTCTCTCAGCATCAAGATGGCTGTGATGTCTGAGAAAATATGCTGCCTGACACTGAGACGTAATAGAGAAAAGGCAGAATTATGTCTTCTGAGAAAATGCCAAAAGATCGCAGATTAGGGGTCTACTTTTTGTCAAAGTTATTCAGTGATGAAGGCATAGTTACCAAAACCTAGTTCAGATGACCTAAGAAGCAGTAAGTGGACCAGCTCTGGGTCCATGGGGATGGATGGGTAAGTTAGGGTAACTGTTACAGGAGATCAGGAACAAGCAGTCAGTCTGTAGCACAGAGAGATCTACCAGGTGTAAATGTCTACCAGAGGCTGAGGAGGCCAGGTGATTTTAGAGAAATAGAACTGATGAATTAAAAAGAAAATGGTCATTTCAGCCTTTGTTGTTTTTGTTACATTTTATAGAAGTTGATAGATGAGTAAAGTTTAACATTAAAAAAAAAAACTTTGTGTGAAGAAAATCTAACCTAAAATGTTTCCTGTGCAATATTTTAAATAAACAGGTAGACAGAGACAGATAGACAGACTCACAGAGTGAGGGGGAGAAAGCAACAGAGAGGGGGATGAGAGAGAGAGGAAAGGTGAAAGAGGGAGCCAGAGAGGGAGAGAGAGAGGGAGAGGAAAGATTCCATATCAGTTCTTTGGATCCCATGATTAAAATGCAGTTAATCGTGTGTTAAAGTTAGCAACAACAATAATATCAATTTTTAAAAATGTGTTTACTTTTCCTTTATCAGTAATTTAAACTTCAACATATTATCAACAATTTTCAGAAGGGGAAATCGAGGCACAGAGAGATTAAATAACTTTGCTCAGGTCATTTAGCCAACACGTGTTCCTAACCCTAAGCCAGCACTTACAGACAATCTGACTTCATAGCCAGTGAGCTTGCTGTCTGTGCCTCGGGCCAAGTACATAGTTAGCACGTCCCGATGTAGGGGTGATCACCAAGCATTGTTATCCCATGATCTCCCTAATGCACACAGACATTGATCTGAGTAAACCCTGCAAAATCCTCCTCACTTAAACATTCTTGTTTCACGCAGCTCTGCTGTAAAAGTCTCCATCTGTGCCTTTGTCGTTTTTGGCATTCCTTCTGCAGCCCACTGGACCAGCATAGAATTTTCTATGCATACTGAATCACTGCCTCTTAATGCTTGGTACATTTTGCCTTCTGTCAAGTCTGCTGCACTTCTAGGGATGGTTCTATTTTATGATGTGTTACAGAATGCTTTAAACAGTTCTTCTAGTTCCATTTATAATGCTGTAACGATAACATCAGATGTGAACACAGGGTATTTGGCCTTTCTGAGACACTGGTAAGCACCGTGCAGTGGCAGAGGAGTCTATTTCCTGTGATCAAAGTGATTGGGAAAAGCATCAAGGGGTCAAGGAGGGGGTGGGCAGATAAGAGCTTATAAAGGTAATGAAGTAAATGTTTGAAAGAGATTGTAGATTTGTAGAGATTTTTGATGGTGATCACAAAACAAAATAATTTTAAATGACTTCTTAATTTGTTTCTTCCCAAGTAATTTCACAGTTATTGATATCTTCTTTATACATTTACAGCTGAAATTTCTTTTGATAGTAAAATTACTTAAAGAAAACTCAGAAATAGTCATATAGCAAGAATTTTTTAATGGTAGGAAAATCAGATTACCTCATAATCCCTATCAAAAGGATTCTGTATAATATCTTTAGGTTCATTGCTAAAGGCAGATACTTAAAATGTAAGGTCTTAAGGTTATTATTGCGATAGGTGAGCAAGGACTTTGCTATCCTGCTCAAACTTGTACAATTTTTAAAGTTTACTGTGATTCTATTGAAGCAGATATGCTTATTTCTGTGTTTAAAGAATTACTGTAGGAAATAACTGCTTTCAGTAGACAGTGAAATTATATTATTCTCTGCAGAAAATCAATGATAAATTCAATGGCTTTTATCTCTCAATTGCTGATGAAAACAGTCCTGAAACAATGTATCAACTAGCTGGGAGTCAGAATAAAAGCATTAGGTTTTTGTTCAAGTGGATTTTTCAGATAATGACTTCAGATTGCTATGCTGAGGGTTGTGGGCAGTAAGGGACGATTTTTCTTGGCTGCACAACCCCTCTTTCTTTCTTAGGCTGAATATCTTTGTGGGTTCTTCAGTCCTCAAGTTTCTGTCATGTATATGTCTTCTGGACTTTGTACTATAACTCTGTGTATTTTATGTATTGGTCCATGTATTTGGGTATTATTTACATATCTATGCAAACCTGCATATTCATAAATTGAAAATATTTGCATATTGGACGTTTATGTCATTTTGTCTGACTCTTCCTAAATAATTAGCCCTTAAATGATGAAGATATTTGGTACAATTTTCTTAGATTCTGTGCATTTTGGCTCATAGAGTAGCACCTTGTGTGTTACCCATTTCTAACAGAGATGGTGGATCCACAGCAGCTAGGCTCAAAAACAAATTCTTCACTGTTTCCTCTGAGCTCCAGCTTGGTGTGACAGCAAAGTTTTTCAAGTCCTCATCTCTATTCAAATGAAGCATTTTTTCTCATGGCATATAAATGTCCCCAGAGCTGGATGGTGACAAAGGTATTAGTGGCAGGAACATTTGACCATAAGTTACTTTTTGAGTCCTTCCCTTTTCTCCTGTCCTCAAGGTGGATATTTTAGTCTGCAGTCTCTTCCTGCCTGGAAGAGTTTTCATTCCTTCGATGCAGTTATGCTCTCTCTTTTTCTCAGGCCTGGGCTTTAGTCCTTAAAGGAGAAAATCATTGTTCTCATACTGGTTGAATCTTTTCACCTCTCTCTTTGGGATGGTCCTCTGAAGGTAAAATTATGTTTGAGATAAAAATAAGAGAACTGGGCTGGGGATTTAGCTCTGCGCCATAAGAGCCTGACTTGCAAGCAGGCAGTCGTGAGTTCGATCCCCGGTACCGGTAAAAACGAAAAAGACCAAAAAAAAAGTAAGAGAACTAGGAAAGTGAAATAGACTGAGTACAAGATTAATCTTTTATGATATGACCTACTACCTATATATTAACATTTAGCATAGCCCACAATACAAAAGTATATATATATTTATAAGAAGCATACAACTAATAATTATATAACTTAATATTGATGATGCAAAAGAAACTTCAAATACTCCATTATTTTAAAAAAATTAAAAGGAACAGAAATAGGATTAAAGTCAAACTGACATTATCATAAAATGTAATGCATAAAATTATTTGAATACTAATGAACTGATTTTCCATTCATATATATTTTATAAGAAGAAGTTTACAGAAAAGCACTCTGAATTTCAGGTGTGGTTTTGGACTAACTAGATTTCATTATAGTAAATATTTTCCACATGTGGGAAGACATTTCAGTGCATGAGAAAAGTGAGAAGATTTTTTTATTTTTTGGTTGTTTCATTTTATCTCTCTTTTTAGCAGACGTAATTCAACAGTGAAAATTACTAATTCCCTGAACAGTAAAATATTATATAGTATGTCTGTGAAATTTTTTATACAACTAAGAAGGCATGGTTTTTAGAGGATTATTATTATACCTGGCCATAAATGCAGTTAAATCTTTTATTTTTATTAAGGATCAGGATCTTAGAATATTAGGGCTGCAGAGTTACCTTGATAAGCTTTTGAAAGCTTAAAAAACTTAACATCTAGAAAGCTTAAACTCATCTATCTAGTCCTGATTTATTTATACATAGGTATAAACATATGTATACATCTACATGCACACATATAATTTATATGCACTGTATGTGTTGTACATTCCAAATTACATATTCTACATATCTGTGCTATATTTTAAATTATATTATTTCTGAAGAGTTTAGCTATTTTATTAGTGATACATTTTTAACTTAAAATATTTTTAGGATAATTGTTGCTATTAAAATTTATTTCATGGAAATGACAGATTGGAATGTAAAAGTTTTGTGATAATTTATAACTATCTCGTTTGTATTTGACTAGGACTTGGAGAAGGACCATATATGCTGGCAAGTTATGGGCAGAGTGACCTTGTTCTGGGAGCTAATATGACCAGTAGAAGCATTTTCTCTTTACCAAGAAGTAGCTCACATGGAAATTTAGTATTCAGTTTTATGATCACTCCAGGCCTTTTCAAAGAGAAAACACCATGTAAGTGTGATCGAAGAATTTAGTTTTCCAATTGCATTTTTTCATTCTTCATTCAGCAAATAGTAATGGGGACTCATATGTTTATTTTGTTTATGACATTTTTCTGAGTTCCCTAAAGAATACGGAATATGCCACCGGCCCACTGAACATCTTTCTCTTCTGTGTGCAAACTCATTTATCTATTGGCATATTTATGTTAGAATTGCAGTTGCTTTATATTTTGGTGTCAAACAGGGGACAATTTAAATTCTCCAAGTGTTAATCAGAGACCTTAAATTTGATAATCCACAAATTCCTGAGAGTTAAAAGATTTTGATGTTAGATTGAAGTAAAAGAAAAAGAGCATAACAATATCAAGAATGTTAAATGTGAAGGTCCTGAATCAGCGGTAGATAAAAACCGAGTGTTATGCTTTGGAGGCCGGGACGTCTCTCCTGGTTCATACACATCCTCAGCACTGGAACACGGTGCTCTGTTTACTGGTTTGCACAAGCAGGTCTGTACTACCTGGCACCTATTCTGACTTGTAGTAGTGTTGTCTTTTAATCAAATGATGCCAACCTACATTGTTACTTTGTAGTCTGTCTACAACCTTTCATAGCATGTTGAATAAACTTATGAGATATTCCTTGAATGAATGAAACTGACTTAACTTTCATTTATTCTTAGAAATCTCCAGTTCTCCAGTTAGAATAAATTACTTCTTTTCTGTAGAAAAGAATTCTCTTAGTTCTAAAAGTATCTATCAATATCTGAATTTTTAATTTATGTTGGCTTGGTACTTTTTGTATAAAATTTTCTTTAATTCTTATTTGCATCTTTCAACACTTAGCAGAGGGACTTAGAAATCTTAGGACACAGTAAATGCCTTTGGAATCACGTTGAATTTGATTCATTTATTCAAATTATTATTTCCAATGACTAATATTTGTAAAAGAAAAATCCAAATAACATTTGTTTCAGAAATCAACCTCATATCTCAATTAAAAGGCTTTAATGTACAATAGTGTACCTTAGAAATATAAGGCGAATTTTAAAGCACTCAAAGGAAGAGATTGCTATTCTCCATTTTATTCCAAGCTTAATTTCTCATTACCCATTTAAATATCTTTGAGAAATAGATAATATTGAATAAATAATCTTTTCTTGAGCGGCAAAATTTCTTGCAAGAGCCATGGCTCATTAAGAGCTCACTGATACTGAAGTGCAGTTAGTTGCCTGCCCAAATGGATCTATGTCTTTACTTTCTTATTCTTTTCTATCACACAATTAAGCTGTTGTAGGTTTTGTGCATTCAAAAATGTTAAAGCTGGGGCTGGGGATTTAGCTCTGTGGCATAAGCGCCTGCCTTGCAAGCAGGTAGTCATGAGTTCAATCCCTGGTACCGATTAAAAAAAAAAAAAGTTAAAGCTTACAAATAAAGATATATATTAAAGTCAGCAATCATTTCCTGTGTGAAAATTTACATCCTGGGGTAGTCACTGACACTTGATTTTTCCTCTAAGGACACATTAAACCATGGAACTACCCAAAGCCTGATGACCGTGGAGATTTTGTTATTCACTTCCTTTAAAGTGCTATGCTTCCTTTTAGAAATGTCATAGTTCATTTCTGAAATCTCTGAGACTCATATTAATGATCTATGGCAATTGTGAAGCACTGCTTCTGACTTTATAAGTGCATTTTATAATGGAGATATTGGTGATCTGCCTTCTCCTGAGAGTTCAAGGACTTGTCAAAATTCTGCTTTATATTTTACAGCACTGGCCCTTGTTTCCCTGGAATCTGCTGAAAGGCCAAACTACTTTCTCTATGTCCGTGACAATGACACTCTTAGCTTGGAACTGTGGTCGGCAAATTTAGCCTTTCATCAGCGAGCGACATTCTTTCACCACCAGAGCCTCTGGATTCCTGGTTACAGTGCATTTGAATTATATAGCAAGAAAGGCTTTTTCATCATATTCACAGATTCTACTGTCAAAGCATCAAAATATGATGATTCTGAAGAATTCAAACAATCAAGCAGTTTCAGTATAGAAGGTATATTTCACAAGCTCTTCAAAAAGAGAACAAATGTGTAACACAACGATAATTTTTTTAGTTTTTAGTGTCAAAATATTTTTTACTGTGTACAAGCAGATAGTTTTATGACCTTCAAAAGTTTTTTTCCTCTATTCTTTGGTTTATTCATCTGTGAAATAGGAGAAATAATATGTTTCATTCTGCTTGTGATATTAATTTGAAGTAAATTGCTTAGAAGAACACTGAATAATTTTGATTATAATTATTACCTCAATTACTATCACTTTTCTGGACTTTGGAATCAGAATCCACCCATGGTCTAGTGCTTGTATCTACCTTTTTTTCCTCCTAAAAGGCAACTTCTCAGTTAGCTAATTCTTAGTGATTAGGGCAATATTTTTTAATCTGTTTTTTTTTTTTTTTTAAATTCAAGGTTGTCTAGTTTCACTGATGTCTGAAAAATCTCCCAGGCTTCAGCTGAAGCCTGATGTTATTTGTTAAGAGACTTAAATTTTTATAATTACTGAATTTCCTGAGATTCACAAAACTATAATCACTTTTTAAATGCAATGTTTAAAAGTCATCTTCCATTTCCAAAATCTAAGAGCTTCATTTCTGCTGTTTCCCAATTTGCTTTTTCATAACTAACACTCCTAAAGCAGCTTAAGAACTTTAATCATTAGATTTTTCTATTATGCATAATATTAACTTTTGTAATAATTGCATTTAGTAAATTAGAACCGAGATTCAAAATTCATCTTTTGAATGCAATTCTTGTATTCAGACATTCTAAGTCATGTAGGAGTTTCTCAAAAACCTTGAGGCATTGAGTTCTACAACAATTCTTATGCAAGGGACTTTAAAAAATTTATTTTTTACTATTATTATTATTAGATACAAAATGTACAATAGATATTGTAATAATGAAAGGAAAAGGAAGTGCTCAAAAGGAAAGAACGACTTTTGTTATGCACATATAACTGTATGTATGTTTAAGTGTACGAGATAGATAACCATACTACTAATTCTCTGTTAGTGCATCAAAAAGAATAGTTTGTGCTGTCATTGTTTGATTGTCTGTTCATTTTTTATGCTAGATTTTGTAACTCGAACAACTACTTCTAAGATAATATATAATCTATTACTAGTGTTGGTTTCTTTTTGCAATTATGTATGTATGGTTCTTTTTTGAAATTATGTATTATTTCTATCCTTTTTCTATTTTGATTTTTAAAAATAAAAAAGGAAGAAGATAAGACTCCCAGTACTTCTAACACTGTCATGCTTAGGTCTAATCTGATGGGACATAACAAGTTAGTCAGGCAAAGCAATTTTGCGAGAATCAGCAGTCTAGAATTCTTGGTGAACCAAGCCTCAAGGCTTGGAAAGTCTTCCCAGGGCAGATGGACTCTGTGCATGTCCCACATTTTGCTTTAATGGAAAGCACTCCACTATGGACTTTCTACTCCAGATGCCATTGGCACTGTTGAGCACAAATTTTCCAGACATCTTCTTTGGGAGGATGGCACAGCCTGGGTTATTCCAGAAAATTCCTTCTTATCTCAAGATAATACATTTTGTGACTATTCTGCCATTATTGTGAGAACTGCAAGTTGGAGAGGTAACGTTAGGCCAGCCAATGACAGCTGGAGGCCTGTCTTCTTGTGTGGTGCTCTTGAGATAAGGAGTCACTGACATTACCTCTGTAGCATTACATAGTGTGGATGTGGTAACTACTGGAATTTTCTTAAAGTTGAACTTTTCAAGCCTTTATTTCTTCTCTATGCAGAGACCTCTATTTTTTTCTCTACAAAGAAGTCTGTGTTGTTAGAATCAGACTCAGAAGCCCAACTTGTGATTCAAACTGATTGGTGGCATCACTTGAACCCCAAGATACTGATCTTTATGGACTTCCTAAGCAGGAAATCATAAGGCTCTAATCAGTTAAGAGCCAATTCTCCCTCAAGGGCCATGAATCTAATAATCCCTCCAATCTTAAGATGAATTTGGTTTCCAGAAAGCCTCATTTTCCTTACCACAGTTTGGAATTGAACTCTGCATACAAAGTCCAAGAAACATACTTGTATCCCAAATTCATATTCCTTAAGACTTCTCTTGTCCAAGAGATCATTTTGAACCACTATTGAAGGACTTCTCTATGAAGCGGGAAGGCCAGAGTTTTAGTAGATTTATCAGGAGAAAAGTCTTCAATTAAGACAGATTTTATGGCTGCAAGCACGCATTATTTAATTGCATTTGTTTATTCTTTTGTATTCAAACAATACTGGTACAATTCTTAGAGAAGAGCAGCCATGGAACAATCTCTAGATTTATAGTTTTGAAATGTGTACTTGGTCTTGACATTTTCCTAGTTGTTTGAAGTTGTTAAGTCTTTTGGATGCTTTAATTCTCAATTCTTTATTTTTAGATTGGAAATAATATCTACTCAACAGAGTTGCAAAATGGATAATACAGAACAGTAGGCAAAAAATTATCTTGCAAAAAATACAGTTCCAAATATGTGTTTGGTACTATTATAATATGAAGATTAATGAAAACTTATTAAATATAGAGAAAGAAGATTTTAAATTGTTCTTATTCTCCTCTAACATCTTTTTAAAAAATCTTTGGAAGAGAGTTTTATATTTGCATATTTAACCTGATCAAAAAATGTTTTACTCACCAAGCAATTACAATATTTTTATTCCATAGCTTTGACTTTTCTGTACTATAATGGCAAAGGAGAGGCCAGAGCTAAATGTTTATGTCATAAATTATTAGATTTCACATTGTACACTAAAACTGTGAAAATATAAACTTTGTTTTTTTTTTCCTCTAGAAATCCAGGCAGCAGTGCCTTACAGGAGGATGTGTGAATGGAGATACGAACCTTGTGCCACTCCTTGTTTTAAAACATGTAGTGACCCTGAAGCCCTAGCGTGTAAATTTCTTCCACCGTAAGTAACATTTACCAATTGATGAGCAAACTCCAGTTTTTTGGGGGAAGAGGGATCTTTCTGAGATGGGGTCTCACTATACAGTTCAGGCTGGCCTTCAACTCATTTTGTTGTGCAGGCTGGCCTTGAACTCACAGCAGTTCTCCTGTCTCAGCCTCACAAGATCTGGAATTGCAGGCAGGTGCCACCCCCCTAGCAAACTCCATTATTAACAGATCCTGTTCTCAGTGAATTTTGTGTTATATTTAAAAGCAGCCATTCTCAAGAAGAATTTGTGTTTGATATGTAGTACTGTAATTCGTGAAATTAATTTTAATCAGAACATAGTTATTGAGTATCTGTTATGTGTTAGGAAATCTTCTTGCTCTAGAGATGAATGCAGAATATAATAAAGTACTTGCTGTCCTGAAGCCTACACATTTTGGGGTATGTATTGGTCAACTTCCCCACTGTTGAGGTGCCATAATTGACATCTACAAAAAAGGAAGAGATGTAGCTCATGGCTTTAGAAGATTCAGTCCGTGGTACGCTAGCTCCAAGGCAGGAACACTGTGCAGAGCAAAGCTGTTGAATTAGTTCATGGTATCTGGGAAACAGAGCACATGGGAAAAGACACCAGAGAAGAAGGGGCCAGGGAACACATACAGACCTCAAGTTAGACTTCTGTGACTCACACAAACACATCCAGAAGTGTGCCTTACTAATCCTTTAGGCAGCTCCCAAGCCAATCAAGTTGACAATTTAACCATCACAGGGTTGAAGCAAAACAGAAACAAAGATTTAAATATATAATGCAGCCTGTGGTTAGATGGCAATATGTGAGGTGGAGAAAATTAAAATAAAAGAAACAGAAAAAAATAAGATAAACCGTGTGTGTGTGTGTGTGTGTGTGTGTGTGTGTGTGTGTGTGTCTATTTTAGTGTGTATGTTTGCTAACTAAAATTGGCCAGAGAAGAATGTACTGACAAGGTGAGGTCTAGTCAGAGATCTAAAACAAGTGAGGCAACTATTTATGTGGATATTTGGGGATATCTTTTGGCCTGAGAACAGTGCAAATGTCCTGGGGTGGGAATGTGTTTGATGTATTTTAGGGTTAGCAAGCGGGTCATTTGTTGGGGCAAAATGAATTGAGAGAAATAGGAGATGAAACAGGAGAATCATAGTGATAGGCACATCAGATAAGGCCTTGCAGCCTTTGGTAAGGATTTCCTTTTGCTTTGAGCAAGATAGGAAGTGCAGATAAATTTTGGGTAAGACCTATTTTGGAGTTTACTTTGGCTTTTGTGTTGAAAATAGACCACAAGGGAGACAGGACAAGCTGGAATAACAGAAGAAGGGGTTTACAAGCCTTGAGGGTCCTGTGAAGTGCTCAGGTTTTGCTGTCTTTTACACTTAGGGCCAGAGGCTGTGCTGATGGATAGAAGGAGTGAAGAGGGAACAAAGCGATAAGGACTCTGGTCCTGAAGGCCTGTGAGGAGGGTCCCTCCTGACTGCAGGAGCCACACTGTGCTTAGGGCTCTAAGTGGGGACTGGCACTGAGCAGGGGCTCCTACATCTCCCCTGCTCCTCCTCCAAGCTCCCAACAGAATCATCATCTTTGATTTACATAATTTGAGTTTCTCACTCAAAGCAAGTGATAAAAATAAAAATATCAAGTGGAAGTGAGAACTTGTTTTATGCTAAGTATCATATTTTAAGGGGATTGGTAAATACAGTTGCTCCTATTATACATCTATTATGAGAACAATTGTATATCACAGACCCTATATTTTCTGTTAGAAGTGGAGTAGATTATCAGCAGTATGACAAAATAAAGAGGAAACTGTTATATCTGACTAGAATTTTAAAGAAATGAATTTATGGTTTTTGGAAATATTTTATGAAGATGGCTGTGGTGTTCACTGGCACAAATAACTAAAAATAATTGAGCTGCATAAAAACTGGTGGTGCCTTCATTTAATGATGCCTGATTGACTGTGATCTTTTTCAGCAATATTTTTGCTTTCTCCTGCTTGGTAAAATTTAGAGTAGAATAAGGTTATATACACCCATTAAAGTTGTTCAAAAGTTCATTTTGTGAAATAAGCAATTTAAAAAATAGGTTAAAAGAAGTGTTTTAAAAATTCACTGTGAAGGAGGTATCCCAGAGGTGGTTAAGTGGGTCTTATGTGACCTCATTCAGTAAGAGAAAAGAGACTTTCTTGTTTAGTGTTGCTTGGATTTGCTGCTGTGAACTGTGCCCTCTGGTGGCGAGGCTGACCCTAGTGCTAAGTTAGTATGCATTCAGAGTAGAAAGAGGCCTGGAGCATTTTCATTCAAAGTTTTTATTAACACATGAAGTAATTGGAAATGTTTTAAAATTATATTAGAACCTGCTAATGTATTGGAGATGCAGATAAAAAAGTGAAAGCTTTTTATAGCTATATTTGCATTAATTCTCTGGAGAATGTATGAAATCTAATAATTAGACTTGATTGTACATGAAGATTACACTACCTGCCTTTAAATCAGGATCAGATTCTAAGCTTCATTTGGGAAGGAGGAAAATATAATCTCAGTTTTAATTTGACTTCCTTCCTTTAGAAAAATAGTATTCCTGAAGGTCTCTTCCACAGTTCCCAAGCCCAAGCCTTTTGAAATTGGAGACCTTCATTTGATTTCTGTTACAAGACAAGGAGAAGTATCCTTACCAAAGCCCAACATCCTGGAACTTGGAACAATACTGGGCTTCATCCTACTCCTGTACAGCCAAGTGCTCCCAGGCCACTGCTGCCCTAATAGTCAAAATTGCAGCCTTTGCCCCCTCTGTCTGTTCTCCAGAGCAGCAGCTTCTGCTCCCTCCCATTCCTTCTATCTAGAGGGCTTCACTCTTTCCAAAGAGTTTAGGATGTAATAAGGGCAGGGAAAGTCATCGAAGACACTGGTACTGTCTTACAGACATCTTCGCGGCAAGATCATCAAGACTGTCACCTTTGGATAGGGGGAGTTCAGAAGCAAAAGGCAACATGCAACTAACTTACATTAAATTCTCAAAAAGTTATTTCTCTTCATTTCCACCCATTTGTAGGTTTTATATTTCATGTGCTCTAAATGCAAGTGTGTATTTAAAATTTTCTGCATTCAAATTCTGCCTTGATCTTAATAGTGCCTCTTATTCATTAGGTGTGGTTTCATTGAAGTGTGACCGAGTGTTGTGGTAGCAAGTGCAATGCTCCTTGGTACTTAACCAACCAAAGGAACAGAAGAATTTTAGGAAGACTATATCATCGCTGTATATATTTAGTGAAGGCTCCTTTAGTTTTATTTTATTGTATTTTATTCTTTTTTCTTTTTTTGCATGTAAAGTGTTGAAGGATGCTTGCCCTACTGCCCTAAAAATATGATCCTAGATGAGACCACCTTCAAATGTGTTTATCCAGGAGACTGTAAGTGTCAAGTTTGGTTAATTTACCCTGAAAAGTGAAAAACATGGATTTTTTCCCCCTGTGAAACAAGTAGCTATAAACAAAAATTTTAGACAGACAATAAACTCTCGGAATTTTCTTCAGTATCCCTTATGTAGATTTTGTTGTTCCTGTTTATCTTCTAAATCATATAACTCTTTCCCCTCACGTCCTCCCCACATTTTTTCTTTTCCAAATCTGTTCCCCCATGATAAAAGTCATATATGAACTAAAGTAAGGAAGTGCATCTTTATTTTTTGTAGGCATACCTGTGAGTCCCACAGAGCCAGCATTAATCTCACCAGGTAAGCTGTCTGCACTCACGTTTTCAGATATTGTTACAACTTCCGACAGTACAATTAGCACCCTGTAATTGACATCTAGGTACAGTTTCTGGTACTAGACTCTCCAATGGTTAGAACATTCAGCACTTACTTGTTTCATGAAAGAGCTGTTGATGAGCTTAGTACACCACATTTTCCATCTCTTTTTACTCTTTTAATTAGAATAGACTTGTAGAACTGTCCTTATATTTTTGCACAGAAATAGATTTTACCAAACCCACTCAAATTTTCACAGTTCTGGGGTTGGCTCTAATGAGGTATAAATGGAATCAAGTTTTCCTTTGGAGCATCCAGTGCTATTTTTGTGTTCTGTCCCAGCTCTGGAGGAGGCTTTCTGGCCTCCTACCCTGACTTCTCTAAATTTCATGTGAAATTTGCCTCAGGAAAGGATTTAATAAACCCACTCCCAGTGAGGTTTGCTGAACTTAGTTACTTAGCTATTATAGTGTTCCTGTGATTATAATTTTTAGAAAAGTTCCATTTTAGATATTTATTTTCAACAAGACTTCATTGACTGTCACCCATGCTAAGCCCTGTCTATATACTCACTAGGGAGTTTTGTGCACAGTAGACAAGTCAGAGCCTTTACCCTAAAATGACTGCGTTCACAGGGAATTGCAGCACACTCAGGGGGGTCCACATCTGTGGATTCAACCCACTGCAGATTGAAAATATTTTGAAAAATGTTGTATCGATACTTAGCATGTACACACTTTTAACCTTGTAATTTCCCTTAAACAATATAGTACCACAGCAATTTACATGGCATTTATTAGGTATGAGGTTGCATAAGTAACTTAGAGATGATTTAAAGTACGTGGGTGGATGTGCAAAGGTTACAAGTGTAAAGAGGTCATTTTATATGAGACTGCACCCACAGATTTTGGTATGTGTGTGGGGTCTGGAATCTATCCTCACTGGGTACTGGGAAGTGGTTATTGTTTGTAAACATGAGCGATTTTTCTGGAATTGTTTAGCATGTAGGGACTGGACTAGAGATACATTTTCTATATCATTCAATATGTAAAGGAAAAAAAGTCTATCAAGTCAGAGTCCATATTCTAACACCCGGAGTGTAGACTGCTAATTCTTCTGAGCATTATGGTCTAATCTGATATTTCTGATATCCTCAAAATCAGTATATTTCAAATGTTTAAAATTGTTTAGCAAAATGAATATTAACAATGATAAACAAGTTCATCCAAGTTGCAGGATACAAGATCAGTACCTGAAAAAAACATCTTTTGTGTTTCTGTATAACAGCAATAAACAGTTTGAAAATGAAATGAAAAACAATTTCTATTCACAGTAGCATCAAGGAAGAATAAGACAGTGATATATTTAGTGAAAAAAGTACAAGCTGAAATACAGACAATGCTATGATGGAAGCCAGAAAACATTACTGAAGGGATAAAATGGATCAAAATAAATGGGACGAAATCTTCTGTTCATGCATTGAAAGAGTTCGTACTGTTAAGATAGTTACACTCCCAAATTTGCTTCACAGAGGCAACATATTCCTCACAAAAATACCAGTTATTTCCTTGTAGAAATTGACAAACTGTCTCTAAAGCCATATGAAGACACAAGGAACCTAGAATAGTCAAAACAATTTTGAAGAAGAAACCTAAAGTTAGAGGACTCATACTTCAAAGCTAAGACAGAATAGTTAGGAAAATGAAAGACCAGGAGCAGCTGAAAGGGTAGCTGCTTCCTAGTATTTGAGTTAGAACAGCCACAATATCTAGCGCCATGTGACTCATGAAGAATAGACCCTGAGGGATTGTAGGTCTGTTTGATGAAGGCAGATAGAGCTAGTGATAATTATACCTCATAGTGACAGAGGGATGAAGGGAATGCCATGAAGTCTGTTAGGGATCTAGTAATTGTAAAATTCCCATTATTCCATAACCACCTAGCTTAAGTAAAATGATTGCTAAAACTATTGAGCCTGCAATTGGGGCTTCTACATATGCTTTTGAAAGTCATAGGTGAAGGCCGTGTAATGGTAATTTAACTATGAAAACTGCAATGCATCCTAGTCATGTAAAATTATTTGATCAAGCTAAATATATTGTAGATAAACAAAAGAAGTTTAGTGAGCCTAAAAGGTTTTGTAAGTAAATCAAAATAGCTGAAAGTAGGAGGAATCCAATTAGTGTATAAAAAAGAAAATATAAGCCTATTTTTATTACCAAATTACCAAGATAACTTAACTATTACATTTGTACCTCCCTACAATCTTTTTAACCCTTTGAAGATTCTGTTGACATCATCCTATGCCCTTCTCAAATCCCTAGAATTGTCCATGATTTTTGGCTTCTATTGGACCAGAAATTTATATCATTTTCCTTTGTCTAGAAGTTTGTGGTAAAAGAAATAGAGATATAGAAGTCTGCATTAAAAATCAAAATTTCTAGGTGATATATATGGTATACCGTGAGCTTTCCTCCTCAGACCAAGGAATGGGGATTTTTGTTGTACTTTACCCGTTCTGCTAGTAAGAACTATAAAACAGGGATGAAAGTGAGGGTTACATGTAGAATTTATTTAGTCAGAATGGTAGTCTGAATGCCCTTCCCAAAATTTCCATGTCTTGGTTTCTAGAATGTAAACTTTATGACAAAGAGCTTTTGCAGATGTGAAGATGCTGATTGAATCTCAAGATTTCCTCTGAATTATCTATATGGTCCCAAAACTATGACAATATAGAAAGGATCAGTGCCAGTAGAGTCAGACGGGAAAGGATTGGGAAAGGGAGACAAAGATGTTATATTTTAGTTTTGAAGATGAAGAAAGGGAACATGAGCCAGGAATTTGGTTAGACCATTGAAGCAGGAAGAGACAAAGAAACACATTTTCCTTTAGAGCTGACAGAAGAAACACAACTCTGTCTGTCATGTTGATTTTGGGACTTCTGGTGTGCAGAACTGCAAGATGATGAATTGGTGGCAGTTTGCTACAGTAGCAATAGGAAACCAATACAGTATTTTCAAACACCACCAGTAATGGACAGTACAACAGCAGCTATGGAAAATTTCAGCCATTTATCTTGTTTCTTCTATAGTCTTGCAGACTGAATATTGTAGGAATACCTCTAGTGCCGATGAAAAGCATTAGAAGGTGCCTTAAAATGTGTTTACCAATTGTATCTTCCTTTTCTGTGAGTTGTTATTATATTACCTACTTGGTCGTGATAGGGTCAAAAGCATCATCTGCTCTGCTTGCAGGAACACATGCTAGAGAGGTTTAACAGGTGAATGGACCAGCTTCACGACTTAGTTTGAAAAACGCAACCAGATTTTTAACTCCTAAGAAATCTTTCATGACGCACTTGACATTTTCCTGTCCAGACAATTGTCTTCCTACCTTCAATGTGGGAACGGTGTTTGTAAAAGGCTATTAAAATCCAAGCCCATGAAAGCAAAACCCTTGAGTGAGAATTCTTACCAAGCTCACTTTCTAATTTAGGTACTTTATATATAAAATGACAATACTATTTTTTGTATTCACAGGATTCATGCAAGGAATAAATGAAGTAATGTACATAAAATTTCTTAGCACATTTTCTGTCATGCATAATTTCATACACAATATATTCCATTAATGACAACTATACCTTCATTTATTATAGGTCCAGAAATGATCACTCCATCAGAGGTCACTCTGTTTGACATAACACCAACGACAGGCTTAGAATGTGAGGTATGACTGGGTAATCTCTTTTCAGGTTTTTGTTATTTTCTTATAGTGTCTTTTCAAGTTTCTGTATCACTGTCCAAATACATTTAAATCCTGTTGGTATAATTGCCGATCTATCTGTTTTGCTGAATATGCATATGCATTATGCATTTGCATATGCATTAGGTTAAACAACTGCATTCTCTCTCTCTCTCTCTCTCTCTCTCTCTCTCTCTCTCTCTCTCTCTCTCTCTCTTTCCCTCCCTCTATCTATCTTTGTGTTTTTGAGACAGGGTTTTGCTATGCTGTTCAGACAGGCCTTAAACTCACTTTGTAGCCCAGGCTGGCCTTGAACTCACAGCAGTTCTCTTGCCTCAGCCACTTGAGTCCGGGATTTCAGGCATGTGCCACCGTACCCTGCTGAATAACTGTATTTTCTTCTGGCCACAGTAAGAAAAATGAAATTTAAATAAAACTAAAGTACAATTCTTTAATAGTTATCTAACACAGACTTCTCTGTCAATCAGACATTCATAAACTATTTATTAAACTGCTACTATATACCGGACACTGCACAAGATAGCAATGAATTACTGGTAGACAAAAATGATAAAGTCATCGGGCCCTAGAGCTAATAGTTTTCTTAAATATGTACTATCAACTTCTTATTTCAAATGTGCCACTCACCTGATAAGCTAATTATTTATTCAGTCAGTATTTATTGAACACCATTTCTGACCAAGCATTAGTCAGGTGTCATGGATGAAACATTAAAAAAAGGTAAGTTCCTGCCTGTACTGAGTTTATATTATACAGGCATTTCTGAGATTGCCAATAAACTACTGTATTGTATATTGTTAGAATTCACTGTTCAGGAGAAAAATAAAACTATTTTCAGTAAGTTGGTTATAAAAATCCTCTAAAAAAGTGACGTTGAGAAAAAGATCTGAAGAAGTTGAGAGGAACAATATGGAGAGGTCAAGGACCACTGTTCCAAACAGGGGCATAAACAAGCACAGAAGCCTGCGGACAACATTGTGTCTAGCCCATTAAGGCAACAACAAAGAGACACTGGAAAAAATTGGGGAGGAATAAAGCAGCCTGTTTAAAGCCTTGTAGACTCTCACAAAGGTTGTGATTTTTATTCCCAGCAACACAGGAAAAGTTTCTATGTTTTTGAGCCAAGGAACTCAACATCTAATTTGTTTCGGGATCATATTGGCTGCTGTTACCAGCAGGGTGTAAGGCGGTGACAGGACCAGTTAGGAGGTTGTGATAAGAATCTGAGCAAGAGTCGATGGCGTCTCGGTCCAGATGATAGCAGTAGACTTGATAACAAGTGCCTGGATCTTGATATGTTTGGAACATAGAAGCTACAAAAACTGGTGAATTAGATGTAGGCTGGGAGCGAAAGAGAGGCGTCAGGGACTCAACACTTTGCTTTGAGAAACCAAATCTTGGCAAGAACCATTCAAAGGTTTTGGAATCCAGGAAATACAAACCATAGACGAGGTGAATGTGAAATATTAAGAAAAAAGGCCTAAAAACAGTAGTTGAATATGGAGGAGTACTTGCTAACTTTTTTCTTTTATTAACAGCCTTTGCAGTTTGATCCCGTTTATAACTGTAGCCAATATATATGCCTCAATATGGAATGGACATTGTACAATTGGTCTCTGAACTGCCCGAAGGTCTTGGAAATGCCTGACTGTGGTTTCCGAGGAAGGCCTGTCCAAGTGAACACTGACGTCTGCTGTCCGGAGTGGGAATGTCCTTGTAAGTGTGTTCTTTGTAGTGGCTATTTTGCTAATCAGAGAGCTTATTTTTTTGAAGTTGCACTTCATTCCACGTAAATTATTGTTTGTTTTGAGTTTTCTTCATTGCACTTAAAGACTTTGGTTTACTGTGCATGGCTGTTTTAGTTTTTCTTGTCAAACATAAAGTGAATATAAAAGATTATTTTACATAAACTGCTTCTTACTAAAAACTCTGGTAGTTCATTAATGGACTAAATTTATCCTTCACCATTCTGTCGTAGGTCGGTGTTCCATGTTGTCAGAACTGAGCATTCTTACATTTGACGGAAACAATGCCGCATTATATAGTATGGCTTCCTATATATTAGTGAGAATTCCTGGGGAAATTATAGTTGTTCATATTGAAAAATGTCCCATGAATCAGGTAGGTAACTGGTTTTTGTGACTGTTCCTCCATAAATCTATTGTTGATATATATTATAACATCAGGGATTCACAGACTGTTAGTAAAGAAGTGCTCAAAAACTCACTGAGATTGATTTGGTATTCAAGCCAAGAAAGTTTAACATAAATATGTTTAGGAACAAATAGTATTATTCCAAGTGATATTTTAAAAATCTAAGTAATATACTTCTTTTAAAAGTGTTTCTTTATATATTTTTTCCAGCATGGAAATTCACTTAAAAAACTAGTGAGTATTTGCAAATTATTTAGTAAGTTCATTTTATTGACTACATAGCTATGTGGAAGTCCATAAAGCTTTAATTTTTTTCATATTCAGGCGTCCTCTGGAAGGGTCACTGGACTTTGTTCTAAGAAGTTAGATGTATCAACATCTGTACATAAAATACTTGTCAATAGATTAGCAAGAAAGGTAAGAAAACAAAATTAAAAATTATTTTCTCATGAAATTATACAGGGAAATTATTTTCTAAAATACAGAAAATTAAGCATATCAACATAGTTTCATTCCTCTAAAGTCCAATCTCATTCTTTTAATGGAAAATATAAAAATGTGTTTTTTGATGTTATGTTTCTCCTCCCACTATTGTACCAATAGTTGCAAATATGTCTCCCCTGTAAAGTTAATTGTAAGGGCCTCCCCGAACATGCTAATGTCTTCCCAAATAAAGTGAGTGGGAAAGTTTCTTCATACCAAAGTTAGTGCTTGTGTTCCAAGTGAAAATGTAAATGCTGTGGAGAGGAGAGACCATCATATTGGCAGAAATATATCCCAAAATACCAAGATGAAGATCACTAAGAAAACAGAAGGAAGGCCTGGTTTTGAAGTTTTGATATCATTAATTTCTTGGTGAATATGTGATGATTAAACTAAGAGAAAAATGAAGAAATATTTAATGTTGCAATGCACTGAAGAAAACCAATGCATTATTTAAAAATATTTGAAAGGAGCCATTTGATTTTACAGGAAAATGCATGTCCTAAGGGAATAGATGTTTACCAAATAGGAATTAGTTGTGAACTAATGACTTTCTCTAAAATATAAAAAATGTGGTGTGAATATTGAACTTAAACTGGCTTAGATATAATATGCTTTCTGGAAATAATTATATGTTATCTATCCCAGGCCCATAAATTCTAGACTGGAAGTAATATTATAATGATCTTAATATATAATAATATACTATACAGTTTTAAATAAAACCTAAAAATATATGATAAACTTTTTTGATACTTTTTGTAAATACTTGATTTTGATGAATCTGATGTATTAACAGGAAATAGATGGGAAATGAATCTGGTCAATGCCATTATTTTAAGCATTTGTACTCAGATAAACTCATTCCTGGCCAATCACTGATAACATATTCAATCAATAATTAAACATTTAAAATATTTAGTGAGAATTTGCACGATGAAACAAGGGCTATGACCTCAAGTAACTCTACTTATGTTGGGATTTATAAGCAAGAAGGTAGAGCGATAGAAGTTTCATGGAAACAGAGAGCAAGATCAGTCAGTATTGAGATGGAGCAGGTCTTTTTTTGAGAATTTAAATCTAAAGTAAATCATAAAGAACGAGTAGACAGAGGAAAAGGGAAGAGGAATAATATTTCAGTTTTAGGGCAACAGTATGAGCAAGGTACAAAGATGAGAAATTGGATAGTTGATGAGATGTCACTTCCAAAAATTTATAGCTGTTATAGCTCAAGGCTGCATTCGTGGCCATTACTTAAAGCACTGTTTTTTCAAAGCCTACTCTTTGTAGTGTCTTCATTAATATTACCAAGTATGCCTAATACAAACAAAATTGAGCAACCAGTCCAAACCAAAAATAGAATTTCTAGGAATCTTAATCTTTACCAAGTTTAACAGATGATTATCCTTATCATTATTAGAATTTAAAAACACTCTGATTAGATTGAAGAAAGAAACTTCCTGAAAATAATTTCATTATCTTAAATTTGCATTAATGTTTCGTAGGAAATCATCATGTATTAACAGAAACAGACACAAAAGACTAAACAATATACAAGTTGAATTTTGAGAAAAATAAAATGCAGTAAGATGAGAATACTGAATATAGCAAGGTACGAGGAAAGAACAGCAAAAATAGTTACAAGCTATGAGAAGAGTAGAAAAAAATAAACTTTATATTAACTCAGAAGACAGTAGCATTTTTAGTCTCCTGATCTAATAGGTGCACATTAAACTGTTTCCTAACTGCTTTATTTATATTATTCTAGGTAGAAGTGGATTCTGTTGTCGTACCTTTGCCCTTTTTAAGTGAAGAACTGTCCATAGAAGACTCTGGTGCAATGTATGTGATTACTACTCCAGCTGGGTTAATCATCAAATGGGCTCATCTTACAGGAATCATAGACATTCACTTTAGCTTTCGATTTAATTTGTCTTCCCACACAGAAGGACTTTGTGGTGAGTGCTGATCTTCAGATCTCTACTTATCCTAACATTTTCTTCCCAGGTTACAAATTGTTTTGGATCTTATTAGATTTAATTTGTTGTCCTCCCCAAAAGGACTTTGTGTTGACTGCTGATATTCAAATCTCTATTTTCTTCTGATATTTTTGCTTTGATTGCAAAATGTTTTGAATCTTACTGAACCACTTTTTAGATCTGACATGTGATGTTAACTTTCTGTTTACCATGTAAATACTGAAGAAGTAAATGATCTTAAAAAAAAACTAGGAAACAAGAAGTAGTTTAATTTCTGGAACTCTGTGCTTAGGACTATTACTATGATGCTCTTTATTTCTACTGGCTTGTCTTTTTTAAGCATTAGTGAAGATTCAGTGATGATAAAAACTTAAATAACCTTGTTATTTGTTTACAGATTAAAATAAGAGAAAAACTAAATTGTCTTCAAAGAATGCAATGTTCTGAATGGTGGTTCCCATTTTGTTCTGAAATATAACGCTCATATTTACCTTTAAATCCAGGTTTAATATTACAGTATATTACATAAGTATAGAAAGAGTTATTAGTGAAAGGAAACAAACTAGAAATATTTGTAGGTTAAGTTTTTGTAACAGAAATTGAAAAATGATTGCTCTGGTGTCTCTAGAAAATTGACCATAAGCTGTATTTAACTCTCTCTGACATTCTTAGCTCTGTGCTTTTGAGAGAACATCAATTTCCTTACTTTTAAGTAATAGCAGTAATATTTGCTTTCAAGATTGTTACACAATGCATAAACTTGTAGGTATAGAACCACTACATCAAATCCTATAAATATTTAAATTATTGTATATTGACTAAGAATTTAAACAAGATTTTGTTAGGATTAGATGTGAGACACTGAATACATTATTTAATATATACAGTCAAGAAATGTTAGTTCAGTAAACATATAACTATTTAAACTTTGCTAAATATTGAATAAAAATTTATGCATTGCTTTCTGATCTGACACTATGCTTGATGCTGAAAACTCCCAAATGAGGAAAACTAAGACTTTGCCCTCAGCAGATTTATGAAATCTTCACATTTCTTTTCTTAAAATACAAATTTTCAGTGGAAAGTTGTGATAAAATGATTTGTATGTTTCTTTGCCTATTTGGAGTATGATAAATAGCACAGGCTAAATAGTTACTTAAAGTTGTCCCCCTGAAAATAATTATAATTGAGCATGCATAGCAAGAGTATGTAATTCAACAGTTATTCCTGGGTAATGACTTGGGCTTTGGGAGTGCATGGTTTTCCCCCATGATTTATTATTTCTGAGTGGTATGACTTCTGTTTGATATCTGTGGTGGTTTTCTCTGCCTAGAACATTTTCTTTTGAGGAGTCAAACACTCTGTCAGCTGAATTTTTAACTGTGATTACCTGCAGACTAACTGGGGGTCACTGCCTAAACTCTGTGATGTCCACAGTGTGAGCAGGGTGATTGCTTAAAGGAACATCTGAATTCTATCAGGACCATTGTGGTGGTTTCTGGCTCAAAGAGTTCTAGTGCATAAACGTGTGACTCAAAATGAACATGAACACTCCAAAATGGGAAGCCTGGTTGACATCTCATTTTACATAGCACTGAAATCTGCTGAGGTAGTGGCTGGGGTTTCAGTAAAAACCTTTTCCCCCACAAATATTACTTTTGTTCCAGCGAACATGTTTGGCTCTTGTATTAAAGATAAGGTAGTTCAGGGTTGTTTGGAGTTGTGTCTGCACCTTCTATTCTGTTCCATTCATCCTCAGGTCAGTTTTTTTGCCATTACAATGCTGATTTTATCATGATAGCTTTGTAGTATAATTTCAAGTCAGGAATTGTGATGTCCTCTGGCTTGGCTTTGTTGCTCAGAATTCCTTTTGCTATTCTAGGTCTCTTCCAGTTCCAGATGAATTTTGGGGCTATTTTCTCTAGTTCTATGAGATATATTAATGGTACTTTGATTGGGATTACATTAAGTCTATATAATAGTTTTGACAATATGACTATTTTCACTATATTGGATCGCTTATCCATGAGCAAAGAATAACTTTCCCTTTCCTGAAATCTTCCTCAGTCTCTTTTTTTCAATGTAGTTATTTTACTTCTTAGATTGATACGTAAATATTTCATTGTTTTTGGATGCTATTGTAAAAGGTATGGTTTTCCTAATTTCTCTCTCTTTGAATTTGTTGCGTGTGTACAGGAATGCTATTGACTTTGAGTGCTAACTTTGTATCCAGATACACTATTGAATTTGGTTATTACGCCTACAAGTCTCTTGTTGGAGCTTTTGGGGTCTTCAATGTAAAGTATCATGCCATCTGTGAGTAATGATGGCTTAAATTTTTTCTTTCCTATTCATATTTCTTTTATTTCTTTCTCTTGTCTAATTGTTCTGGAGAGTGTTTCCAGAATTATATTGAATAGGAGAGGTGATGGTGAACCTCTTTGTCTTGTTCCTGATTTTTAGAATGACAGCTTTGATTTTTGAACATTTGATATGATGTTAGCTATTGGTTTGTCATAGATGGCTTTTATCTGATTAATAGAAAGATGTTCTATTCCAATTTCTTAGTGTTTTTTTCATGAATGGGTGTTGGACTTTGTTGAATACTTCACTTCATCTGTTGAGATTATCATGTGATTTTTGTCTTTGATTCTGTTAAGATGGTGTATTACATTTATTGATTTGTATATGTGAAATCATCACCACCTCCCTGGGATAAATTGTACTTGGTTATGACGTATTATATTAGAAGGATAATCTCTTTAATAAATGGTGCTGGAAAAAACTGGCTTTCCACATGGTGAATACTAAAACTAGACACATGTCTATGACCATGCATTAAAGTCAAACTGGATCAAAGATTTGAATATTAAAACAGAAACACTAACCATCCTGGAAGACAAGATAGGTAGAAATCTTGAATACATGGGGCTGACAGAGACTTCATGAACAAAACCCAAACTGCATGGAAATTACTTCAAAGGATCAACAACTAGGATCTCATCTTATTAAAAAGTTTTTGAACTTCAAAAGAAATCACCAACAGAGTGAAAAAAAAGTCTATAAAGTAGGAAAAGATCTTAGCTGACTATTCTTCGGACAAAGAACTTCTATCTAGAACATCTAAAAGTTGAAAAAAATCAGACCGCGTAAATTCAAAGACTCAATCCAAAAATGGGCATCCGAGGTGAATATATACTTCTTAGATGAAAAAATAGAAATGGCAAATAAATATATGAAAGAAAGTTAAACATCACTGGTCATTCAAGAAATGCAAATTAAAATAGTGCTAAGATTCCTTCTCACTCCTGAAAGAATGGCTATTATCAAGAAATCAACCAATAACAAATGCTGGTGGGACTGTGGGGGAGAAAAGAATGGTTGATGTAGACTGATACAACCACTGTAGAAGTCAGTGTGGAGATTCCTCAAAAAACTAGGATTAGAGATTCCATTTGACCCACCCATTCCCTTTCTGGGTATCTTCCCAAAGAATTAAAAGCATCATGCCACACTGATATAAGTGTACCTATGTTTATAGCTCCAAAATTGGTAATAGCTAAATCTTAGAAACAACGCAAATGCCCATCAGTTGAGGAATACTCATAAGTGAAGTAAATCAGACCCACATGTGTAAACATTGCATTGTCTCACTAGTATAAGAAACTGAAAAAGTAAGTAATATCCAAAATATACCATAGATATTGTGAACAGGGAAGAAATTGTTTAAAAGAAAACAAAAAGTGTGATGGGAAAAAAAGGGAAAGAAAGGAAGAGGTAGTATAGTTAGATAGTTAGTTTCTCTTAGTTCACTGAAAGGAAAGTTTTTGTAATACTTTTTGGACAATATTACATGCCTATGTCTTGTACTCTAAACAACTATTAAGAATATAACAATACACAATACATTAATTATTGTTACTCTCTTACTAGACTGTTTTCAAATATGGTTTTACTGTTATTTTTTGCTTTGTTTCTGTTTAAAATTAAAAAATTACCTTTGCCCACTAAAGTTTATAGTTTAAAAAATTTGTAGTTGATTTGCTGTATAGTTAATTTTAAAAAAAAATTTTGTACTCAGTATGTTGTATATTTATAGGGCTGAGCCATCTGCAGCAGCAGCCACCTTTGTTTATGCTGATATAATTGCTTGAGGATTTTTATGTGATACTTGAAGAAAATGTTTAATACATATACTTTATAGTCTATAATCTTGGGAATTAAAAAATTATGTGTTAATATAGGGTGGGATTCAGGCAAAATATGATCAGGTTCTGGATCCATTTCTTTGGAACACTCCCCCAGATGGGATGAGAAGTAAGCTCATGCTTAGTCTGGCCGAGTGTGTAGCAGATCAAGGCATCATAACCGTCAACTGTTCCTGTCACCCCAGTAAAAGGAGATGGTCTGTGCTTAGAATTCTTAATTTAATCCCTGCGCTTGTCAATGGTTGTAAATGAATCCACGTGTCTATGTAACTGCTATGAGGTGTTCAGTCCATGCCTGAATTACCTGTAACAATTGCTAATTACAAAAGAGTAGGGATTCACTTTATACCAATCAGGCCCTCACCAGGACAGCTGTTGTTACTAGGTGATGGGGGCAGGGACAGTTCCTGAAATGGAATATATGGTTTCATGTTTTCAGACAGAGTTTTACAGGGAGGAAGGAAGGATGGGATCGGGAAGTTTATTACGCAGCACCTGCTATTCTGGGAACTATCTTAACATGCTTAACAAGGAGTTCTTGGGTTAGGAGAAATGGTGGTAATAACAGCAGAATGTGGGAGCAGACTCAATCTCCTCCTTTAAGTCTTCTGTGATCTCGTTAAATAGCATTACATGTACTTTCTGATTTCTTTCTTTGTTTTTTTTTTTATTTAAGGAGAAAAAGAAAAAAAATACAAAAAGGTACAAGTTATACAGAATTTCAGAAAACATAAACAGTAGGAAATCACTAGTTAATAAGATTGCATATTGTTATCTTAGAAATAGTTGTTCAAATTACAAAATTAAAGCATATAAAGTGGACTTTCAAACAGTGAGACTGGAAACAATTTTGTTCAATGATCCAACAAAACTCAGTAATATGGTTATCTATCTTATATACTTCAATATATATGCAATTATATTCTTTAGAGCACTTTCTTTTCCTTTCTTTTGTATAATGACAATTACACATTTTGGGTTTTATTACTCCCACAGTTATTACTACTGTTTTTGAAGACAGTAAAACCAAATGTGCCAAAACAGAACAGAGTCAGTCAAATCAAAAGGATGGACATAATAGATAATGTAAAAACAAAATACTAGGTGATCAACAATGGTTACCATACTGCCTCTTGCTATCTTAAAAAGAATTGCCTATATCATCAGTTATAATAAAATTGTAAAGAATAAACAAAACAGTAAAGAATAAAACCAAAACATTGGAGACATTACAGGACTTTAAAAGAAGATAATAGTCAACCAGGATAGCCGTCATAATTAATCTTACTGTCTTCACAGTTTTGCCTATACTTTTGAACTTGATACTATCAAGCAAAGCAGAATAGAGGAAAATCAAAGCAAGATGGTGAGGGCTATACAGGGTTTCAAATCATGTTAATAGGAAATCAAAGTGGGTTACTATAATGTATCCTGCTTTTTTTATTTTTCCCTTAATTAAAAAGATAAAAATAAAAAAGTAAATAATTAAAAAAAAGGAGACTGAGATAAAAGAGGGCATAACAACAAACCAGCCCAGGTCAAAGCATAACCATTTAAGCAAAATAGTGTTTTACCACAAGATCTCCTGACATAAAAGTAGTTACCATAGTGCCTCTTTCCTTGAAATCTTTGAGTATAACTTTGTATACTGTAGCACCAAACATATCAAGACAATGTAAAACCATTCAAGAGAATGACAGTATTACAGGGTATTTAGAACCAACTATCAGAAAATGAACAATGGTTTCTGTATAATCTTGTCTATAAAAGTTTTTGCTTATATTATCACATATAAATAAAATCCAATAAGATACAACATGTTAAGATGGATGGAGACAGAAGAATAAAAGTTTGATGGGACTTCAAAGCAAGATGATACGAAATCAGCACTAGCTATTATGATGTCTTGTTTTCTCCAAAATAGCTGTTCCTACCATCCAATCTTCTCTGCCTCATTTCTGTTGAGCTCTTTTTCTGTCGTTTGTTGTCAGTTTGTCTTCTTCATTTTGCTTTCTGCTCCATTCATTGTGGCCTCTCTGCCACTGTTTCTGAAGTCTTGGTATTTTCCTTTTTTAGAATATCCTGCAGTATTCTCTGTAGAGTTGAATTGGTGGTTGCAGATTCCCCTATTTCCTCTTTATCCTGGAAGCCCCTTGTTTTTCCATCAATTTCTAGGGACAGTTGTGCAGGATATATCAATCTTGGCTGGAGGTTGTTATCTTTGAAAGCTTGAATTATTTCCCTCCACGCTCTTCATGATTTGATGCTTTGTGCTGAGAAGTCTGCTGTAATTCTGATGGGTGTTCCCTTGTAAGTGATCTGTTTTTTGTCTCTGATGGCTTTTAGTATTCTGTTCTTATATTGGATTTCTGGAATTTTGATTATTATATGCCTGGGTGTTGCTCTGTTTGGGTTGTAGGCAGGTGGGATCCTGTATGCCTCATATGTCTGAGTATCTTTACCTTTTGCTAAATTAGGGAAATTCTCTTGGATTATTTCTGTGAATAGCTTTTGTAGTCCATTTGTTTGTGTCCCTACTTCTTCTTTTATATTCTTAATTCTTAAGTTATAGATCCTCTTATCATCTTCAAGCCTTTGTATTATTGCTATTTGTTTTCTTGTTATTTTTAAGAAGTTTTTCATTTCCTGCTTCCATATTACAAATCTGTCCTCCAATTCAGATAATCTATCCTTAGTTTCTTTCAAGCTGTTATATAAGCTTTCAATAGAGTTTTAGTTTCCTGGTAATCTCTTTGAATCTGCTTCACATATTCTATGTTTTCTCTATTTTTCCATCAAACAATTCTCCCCTTTTTTTCTGTTCTTCCATTCCACCATCTGTTTTTTCTTGGGTGGTGCTTAGCATTTCTCTAACTATTCTACTTATATCTTGCTTTATTTCGTTAAATACTTCATTTTTAAACTCATCTGTGAGGCTCTGGAGATATCACTTTATGTCTATTTGTGCCATGTCTGATATTGCATGTTTTCTGTCTTCCTTTGCATTTCCCTTTTCTGGATCAGTGTTCTCAGGATTGGGGACTGAGCACCCTTTCTTGTTGCTTCCTCTTCCCATACTTTTTGTTCCTTCCATACAAGCAAATGTAGGAGGCCCAATTTTTTTCTCTTTGTCGGTTACAGTTTGTTTGAATTGCGCTGGCTAAGTGTGCCTGCCTACTGCAGTGTACTAGGGAGACACAGACCTGGGCAACCTCTGCTGGGCCTGCCCCTCCAGGTCAACCTACCGAAGGCTTCACTGCTAGGGTGCACCTCCAAGCGCTGGGACCTGATTTGGGCTAGCCTACTAGGTCTTTCTCAGTGGCGTCACGCAGGCCAGGCACTCCCCACCTATCCCACTTGAGAGGGGAATATGTGGTTAATGTCACTGCAGCGTCCTGTTCCGGCAAGTCTGCCCGGTCCCAGTATGTCCTTTGCTGGAGCCTCCTACTCTATGAAAGGGTTCTCATTCCACTCACTCACCACAAGTCAATGTAGGGTTCTCTGCTAGTCCTGCTCTCAACTCCATTCGCAGATTCCCTCTCTCTGAACTTTCACGCATCTCTCTCCCTCCCCTGCAAATTTGGACGTAGCAGTGGCAGCAGGAAATTCAAATCGCGGCTTCCAGTGGTGTGGGTTCTAGCTTTCTGTGCTGAGATTTTATCTCTTCCTGTTATAGCACCAGGATTGGATTTTCAGTTGGTTTCTCTTAGCTTAGTTCATTCCTAGGTTGGCAGCGTGTATCTCCCCTGACTTAGGACTCCTTGTACCGCACCATTCCTGGATTTTAAGCAGGGTATCTCAGAGAGCCTCCGTAGCTGCTGCTGTCTATCTGCCATGTTCTCCTTGAAGTCCTCTGATTTCTTTCTTAAAAAACATTGCTAAGGGAATTTTACATTAGCTTATCAAAGAATCAGACATAATTCAGCCCCCATGAATTTTGTACTTGATTCACTAAAAATCAATTACTAAGCTGATTTAATTATGCTGTTTATGTTGGTGTAAATGAATTTTTCCTTTTGAATGTCTCATTCTTTCAAGGAATTTGCAATGAAGATCCTGATGATGACCTCAGGATGCAAAATGGCACAATTATTACGAATATGGAAGACATAGGATTATTTATTGAGAGCTGGGAAATCGAGAAAACATTTGAAGTAACAATGAGAAGGCCTGTTAGGAACTGTACTGAGCATGACTGCAGCCACTGCATTGAGTTGCTAAACAGAGACGCTTTCATTCCGTGTCATGAGAAAGTAAGTCAAAGGCAACCATAAATAAGAGCTGTCATGTTAGACATGTTGAGAATAAAGCCAATAAATTCTTGTTCTCGCTGTGAAATTTTTCTGCTGAGAATAGTTTATCTACAAACCTTCTGTCAGTATGTTTCAGAATTCTCAATAGCTTACTGTTTATAGATTTTTTAGAGAAAGGAAGGATAATTATCTTTTTTTCCTCCTTTGTTTGGTTAGAATCACATCTATAGCTTTCATAAATTCAACTCTTTACTGTGAATAAATGCCTCCAGGAGAAAGAGATCAATAGTTCATGATAATCCGGAACAAAAACCAAAACTGTGAAGCCTCCATCATTTCCTTCTGATCCTTGCTTCTTAGGTGGATACTTATGAGAGCGTCTGTCACATACTCAATTTAATTGACTTTTATTCCTTCCTAATATTTGTAGTTAACTAGTCTGTATATTAAGTAATATAGTTCATATAAAAAGATACAGTATTAGAGGCAAAGGGCAAACAGGGTTTAATGGATCATTTAATTAAAGTTTAGTGAGTATTTAATGCATGTGAGACACTCCATTAGGCTTCTGTGATATCAGAACAAGACCTTTTTTGACCTCAAAAAATCTAAATATAAGAAACTCATTTAGCATATCTGTGGTATATATATTATGAAAGTGCATAAGAGCTCAATTTTGGAAAAAGGTTCACCTAGACTAAGGGTTAAACTGTTTAAGAAGAAGAATGACTTTTCTAGGAGACAAGGATGAGGAAGAAAGATATAAACAGAGAAAAAAAATACTTGCAAGACAATATTCAGTGAAATGCCACGCAAGAAAATATTGAGGAAGTGCATTGCAACATACGTGGAAGGGAAGAGAATAAAAAGGAAAATAAAAGAGTTCTCAAGTCAGGAAGGAGCTCACTGCGGGGCAAGCTGTGGTAGCTGGACAAGCGTAGCCTCCATTGTCAGCCTGCTCTGTAAGTCCCTGAGGGAAAAGGTGAAGAGCATGAAGTCATCAGAAAAAAATGCCATCCTGTCTTTTTTGGAGGTTCAGTTTACTCTGCAGTTTGGATGAAAATATATTTTTTCTATTAAAATATTTTAAAAGCCATGCACATAAAAATTAAAAGCAAAAACATTGTAATGCTTTTGGTTGCTATTTGAAACACTATTTTAAAGTACCACAAATTCTGAAAATTGAATATTTAACTGGGAAATTAGAGGGTTGACTCAATCAGGAACTTTTCGCCTTTGACAATTCAAAGTATAGAGAGGTAACACAGGATACTGTTGAGTTTGCCATAGTAACACCTTTTTTTCTTAGGATTTTCATAGTGAATTAGATGACAAAAGAAAGGAAACTTGAAATTTAGACACGTATGAAGAACTGAACACTAGCAGAAATTTCTAATCATCTATTAATATATTCTATTAACTTGACTTGCTACATAGATTAAAACTAGTTTAATTGCAGGAAGGTATTACCTGTGTTTTTATAGTTAGAGTTGATACCTTTTCCACATAGAACAAAAGACAAGCATGTTGATTTAACTGGCTGTTAAAGAAGGCAAACTAAATAAAACACATCTAACTGTGCCATTGAAAGTAGATCAAAACAATGTTCTCCAGAAAACTGCCCGAAAATCTGCTTCTTCCATGTCATAGAGAAATGGATGTTAGAGGATGTCTGTTTCAGCCATTCAGTCAAGCCATGGGAGATACACTTAGAATCACACAGGAACTAAAATGATATGATTGATTTCTAGGGGAAGGCTGGGATAAAGGAATGATCAGGAATAGAAGGTGACCACATTCTTCCTTGTACACAGCATGGGAGGCAGGCTTGGAAAAGCCATCTGTTATATAAGTGCCCTTCTCTGCCCTCTTCCAGATAGGTACAGTGTGCGCCCCTAGAGAAGCATTTTGACTGGGATCAGGAGAAATCAGAATCTTGCATCAGTGTGCACATGCTTCTACAATGAATAGTGGAGACACAAACTGGTGTAAGATGCAGAGTTAAAATTTAATTATTTCAATTTCAGGTTGTCTCTAGAGCAAAATGGAGCATAGTTGGCAGAAAAATAATGAGTTTCTAAATCAAAGCATGCCAAATTATACTTATGCAATTAACACGCAATCTAAGTAAAATTTTTTGAGAAATATTTGTAAATTGTTTTAGTAGGTGATAGTGTACTCTTAGAGAATGCTTTGGAAGCTTTTTGTTTTATCTATAGTAGACCAAACTCTTACTCATTATATAGAAGGGACAACTGTAACCCAAATCATTGTATCAGACATAAATTTTTGCTGTGCCTCACATACTCTGCTCTTTTTTTCTATCCTTATCAAAAGACTTACATAGTTTAAGTACAGGTAATAGTTATCTTATTTAAAGTGTATTGAAATAGGTTGTAAATTGAGAGATGCTATCTATTGTATGAATTTTTGAAAATCTGAGGTCTAAGAGGAGCTATAATGAGTATTAATTTGCTGCTTTTTGATTCTTCAAGTATCATAGGTTAAGGTCTTTAAAAATTAAAAAATTAGCCAGGTATGGAGGCAAGAGCTTGTGATTCCAGCACTTCAGAGATTGAGGCAAGAGGATCATCTCGAGTTTGAAGTCAATCTGGGCTACATGTATAGTGAATTCAAGGACAGTTTGAAATACATAATGGGACCCTGTCTCAAAAAAAAAGAAACAAAATAAAAAACCATAACTTATCTCAAGGCAAAATGCATCTCCAGGTTTCACCAAAGGACTTTTGTGAAAAGATGTGGATCAATTATACGTATTTCTGGAAGTATGAATGTGATGCACTTTCTGCATATGTATCTCTGTGCAACAAGTTTGACATCTGTATTCAGTGGAGAACTCCTGATTACTGCTGTAAGTAACTATTAGCTGAATAATACTTTTCAATCATTAAATTTACCTATTTCTTCTTTTCATTTTTAATCACATCATACTTTATTAAGAATAAGAAGTATAGAAAAGTAATATGTCACAAGCACAGCTTACATCACCTAACTTCAGAAATAAAAGCTCTACCTAAATTTCCCGTGTGTCCTTCTCCTATTCCTGTCTCCCCATTGTTCCTTCCTGAGTTAATCGTTATTCAAGAGCAGCACTGCTGAGTCATCTGGAATGTATGCCATCTTCAGTTTCACCAGGCACTGTCAAATTGTCTCCACTGAGATTGTACCAATTTATACTCCCTAGGGGCTGAATATTCATTTTTTAGCAGTATGACTTTTTAAAGATCAATGAAATTCAACAAGAATTTTCTAAAACATCAGTTAGAAACTGCTCAGCAATACATTTCTTCTGGCAGTGAAAGACTGAATCTAAACATGAAACATTTTTCTTGTTTATGTCTTGGTTGAATAGCATATTTAAAGTGTATTTTCACTTTTATTCTGAATCAGAATATATCTCTTCTCCCTGCACAGAGCAGTAACTTGTAAGAGCAGACTTTGTACTTAACATGAGCCAGGCATAGACTGCCCTATGGTCATACTTGTTTGACAAATACTTATTCGACCATGACAGCTGGGCACCCAAATGAGTCTAAAAAGTACCCATTGATGGTTTTGCATCTGATTTATGGTTATATAATAAGTAAAACTGCATTTTGAAGAGACTAAAATTTGCAAAGTGTATTTTTAGAAAGGCAGCTGGCATCTTTTTCTTTTATCAGAATTCAGATGGGTTATTTTGTCCCTAGTGCATTCTGTCCTCTCTTGTTCTTAGCTCTGAGTTGTCCTGAGGGGAAGGAATATCACCCCTGTGTGAGCCCTTGTGAAGCACGAACATGCCTCAACAAATGGCTTTATGGACACTCGCCATGTCTGAATTTAAGAGAAGACTGTGTGTGCAAAAATGGAACTGTTCTTCACCGGTCAGATAAAACCCAGTGCATTCCAGAGACAGAATGTGGTAAGAAGGAAAGTGCCAACCAGTTTCTTGTGATCCAGCACAAAAGCTTTTTAGATATTCAAAAGATATGCTGAGAAAGATTGACCAAAGACAACCTACTTATCCGGAAGTAAATTGGTTTGTAATTTAGTTTTTTAACATGATCCCAATTGAAATGAACAAAACTAGCTCTGGTGATGATCTGTTTAAAGGATTTATGTCAGGATCTATTTGGTAAATAGGAACGGGCATGGCAAATCAAGAATTAAAAGAGTAGGCTGTGAGACAATTTAAATTCCAGGTTTTTTTGGTATTAATGATTAATTTTTAGTTGTATGAGCCTTAGTTATGCAACTGGAAGGTGGGGAAAATGATAATCTGTATTAATCAATAAAGTTAGTGTGGAAATGTATAAACCAATAAAATAAATTTGCATTTAACACAGTGCCTTGAGAAGAAAGGCCTGGAAATGGCAGTTAGTATTATCACCTGGGGAAAAATGTTTAATTTTGATATTTTAATTTGCAAACCACTTTTTAAACACATGTTCTTCATATGGAGGCTGAGAAAAATAGTAGCACAGTACTTTGTCAGTCATGGGGTTCTTAATTATTGCCATCAAGGGGAGTTAGCTACTGTGAAAAAGCACTAGCAGTGAAATTCACACATGTAATTTCAGGAACATGCTTTTAATTGCCAGTAAAGCATCTTCTGAAAACCTAAGACCATACAGGCAATCTTCTGTTTGTTTTACAACAGCTGCGATTTAGGCTTACTAGTAAATAATAATACTAGAAAATAATAAGTGAAGTGCATTGGAGGTGAGGATATGAGTCTAACTACATTTATCTTTTTTGTTCCTTAAAAGAATCACTAAAGGGCCATATTTATTTACAGAATAAACCTTCCATTTGTAACTGAGTTCTGATTTTAACTGATTGCCTACTTTCCAGTTTTAGACTTTAAAGTGGAAATGTTTCGAATATTAATATGATATGAAAGTTACTATCAGGAAGAAACTACCTTGTTTTAGAATACCACTGATTTTTAATAGTTACTGTTTTAAAGCTAATTTAAATTTATACCTCTGAGGTTGTTAAAACTCAATAAATTGTATTGACAAGACTTTAAACCCATCAAAAACAAATTAAAAGATCATCCTACTTATATCTGAGACAGTTGTAGAAAGGAAAAGTATTTTCTGTGGACTAAGTAAAACTTTTGAAGAAAAAAATATTAATTTAGTAGCTGATGAAAATAAGAAGGAACCTGAGAAAAGACAGATTCATGACGTCATCTGTGTTGCTGGATCAAGTCAAGATCTGGTATCACAGCAATCACAGCTGGATTTATGTTGTGCACAAATTATGAGTGATATAACACTGTTGATTTTTTAAAGCGTGCACTGACAGTGAAGATCATCCCCGCACTGCTGGGGAGATTTGGAATGGGGGCATTGATGAATGTGCCCTGTACAAATGTTTGGAGAACGGAACCATTATCCCGATAGAACCTGACTGTGAAGAAGAACCCACGCCCATTTGTGAACGAGAGGCTGAAGTTGTCATGGGCATCATTGATAAGCTGACCTGCTGCGCAAAGGAAGTTTGTGGTGTGTATATGGGCTGAGGCTTTCTACTCAGTCAATGTCATAAAATGTGTGACATTCTTGGTGTAAAGGAGGTCATGCATGCTGTGTGGTTTAAAAACAAAAACCATGTAAGAGTGAAGGTAACAGTGCAGTACTTCCATAAATATCACTTACTCGAAGCAAATTGTGCAAATATATGTAAAATCCTCTTGCCATTCGCAATAAATATTCAACAATATAAGACAACAGAAAGGGTCTGGAAATCTTTGACTCATGACAGTTGGAAAACTGCGGGCTTGATAGCACAAGAATCTTAGAACTACAATGTTTTCTCCTTTAGTTTATTTTATGAGTTGGATGGATTTACTTGTGGGATAAAACATATTTAGTGTGAACCATTTCTCTGCATTGAATTAGCAACATAAGATTTAGGTTATGTTCAGTGGTATTATAACAGTTTGTTTCTCACTTCCAGGATGTGACATGACTTTATGTGACACTACCATTCCAACCTGTACAAACAGTCAAAAGTTGACTGTTGGTTATAGCCCTCTTTCTTGCTGTCCACAACACAAATGTGGTGAGTTAATTAATTAAGAAACATGAGTGAGGTTTGTTGCTCATTCAGACTAGTAAATTAGATTATCTTTCTGTCCCTTCAAAGAAATTATATTTGAAAGATTATACAGTTACTTTGCCTCTACCATAAAGATCTTTAAGTTAATTATCATTAAATGTAGGGAGCTAACCTAAGCAATTTCAATTATATAGCTTTTATTTTCTCACTCTGACAAATTTTCAAATAAATTTATTTCTGCAGAATGTGACCCGGTCAAATGCCCCAATATTTCAACACCAGGATGCAGAGAAGATCAATTCATGATTCAAGTTCAACAGGAAGAACCTTGCTGCTTTTCCCCTTTCTGTGGTGGGTATTCTAGAGGTATTTGCAATGACGAAAAGGGACAATCTAGTGAGGGTCTCTGTTGTGAATTCATGGAGTTGATGTTAACCGCTATTCCCATGTTACACTTACAGGAATTAAACTGGAAAAGAACTGTAGAAAAGAAAGTACACCATTTTAAATGACTCTTGACAGTTATAGCCACCAAACCTTCCTCTACCAACTAGAGGCTTTACCACAGGCTTTCTTTAAAGACTAAATCAGAGGAATGATTTATACTAAGAAAGTATAGGACCTCCTGAGAACTTCATTTTGTGTGTATCCTGTGTGAGCTATGATGATCTTGAAAGAGAATTATAGAAACAAAGGGAAATAAATAGAACTAAATATTCTACCTGATGAACTGGGTGTTGAGAAATATAATTGTCTGTTTTCCAACTCTAATGAATGATCATATCAAAGTTTAATGGTTAACATAGGCTTCACATTACCTATGAAAATCGGAACACATCTCCTTCAACCAGTGAAGATTCATTGACTAAAAGTGGAAAAAAAAAAAACCAATGGATTCTGGCTAAATAAAATACAACTCATTATTGGATGAAGTAGGAGCTATGGGGGTTCCAAACTAATCAGAGCAGCCAAACAAACTCAGTGAAGAAGAGAAACCAGCTGCTCTAGATGAAGGTCATTAATGACTGGCCCAGTTCCATCTGTTTCTTGGCCCAGTGTTCCTCGATTTATAATTCAAATTACATTTCAAAAGATTCTGATTAGTCTAATGTAGGTTGTTCTTAGCGCTGTGTTGAGGCAGCTTTATTGACAGTAGCTTAATTTCAGTTGGAACATTTTTCAAGGTTATTGAGGGAGTTATCAATGTTGAGAGAAATACTGAACAGCTCAAAAGAAGTACCTGCAACATTTTTAATCCATAAATTGGACTATAAAAGGGTAGTTAGTAGTCAGTTAAGGAGGCTTTAATCAATCAATATTTTGATTTAATAAGGACAAATTACTCAAGCAATCTAAATGCTCTGCATTTCTGCTAAGATAGTATTGTAGAGGTCACTGTGCTTAAACGAAAAAACAAAACAGTATATTCAGGCAGCATTATTGCTTTACAACTAAAAAGCCGTATTTTCTGTTTCCAATTTTATGAAACATAATGTATTTTATTTTTATTTGATTTGTGCATGGTAACCTAATCTAATAATTGATTTGCCTTTAGCTTAATTGTGACTTGGCTTTTTGTTTCACCTTTAGTTTGTAAATCTTGCACTGAACCGATTCCACTATGTATGGATGGGGAATTTCTCACAGTGGATCTTAACACCACACATTTCTGTTGTCCTCAGTATTACTGTGGTAAGTGTATTTTAACTAACTTAAAATACTTTGATGTGTCAAAAGTGATCAAAATACTTAGATGTTTGCGGGGTTTAGTGAACTGTTGCATCAGATCTTTTCCAGGGCTCTTTACTTGATGTGATGTCCTGGTGTTACCATTATTGATTAAGAAGCATGAGTGATTTTTTTTTATCCTCATCAATTTGTGGCAATATCATAGTGAGAGAGCCATCACTGGGGAGCTGAGAGTCCATCTGTGGCTTAACTGCAGCAGGCTAAATGTTGATAACAAGATATGGCAATTAAATGCAATTTATCTTTATCTGTGTGATTTCTCATTTTAGTCTGTGAGCCAAATCTATGCCCTATACCCTTGCTCCACTGTGCAGAAGATATGAATCTTGTGAAAGAAAATGTGTCTGGTCAATGCTGTCCAACATGGCGATGTGGTAACTAATTTCATACTTTAAGGCTTAATCACAATAAACTGATATATTTTGATCAATGTAAGTGTGCTATTTTTTTCCCTTTTAGAATGTAACTGTGGAAACCTCGTTGTACCAACGTGTGAAGTGGTAAGAATACACATTTTGTTTAACTTTCTTATTGTTTCAGTTGATTTATTCTTCATTTATCTTTTCCATTTCTGAATTCTTCAGCATTAGTGGAATTATCTTTGTTAAATTGTACTGAAGTAGATTAAAATAATTTGGGTTTGATATTACAGAATAGTCAACCTTTCATATTTTACTTCAGAGCGAAATTTATGATACAGCTTTTTTCTAATCAGTGACTAACTCTATTAATCTTAAATTTACTGATAGTCACAGGTCTTAAAATGAAACATAATATTGAAAAATGCTCTTTTAATGCTAAAAGGTATTGCCAGTGATTCTTTAGGAAAACATACTAGTAAGCATGTTTTGTAGGGAAGGAAGGGAATAAACATGTAACTGCTTGTGTCTTCCTAAGAATTGTTTATGAACAAGTAAACCTTATAGAAATTTTGAAGACTTAAATTTTTAAAGTAATAAGCATGACTAATGTGCTGCTTATTTAGTAATGTATCCTACAGCTATAGATCTTATTTTCATTAAATATTTACCATCATGGTATCTTTATCGGGAAAGATAGTATCAGTGAAGACACATCTTCTTTCACAGACATTTTCATTTTTCCATTCCTTCTTAAATAATGTGTGTTCTCAGGGAGCTAATTCAGACTTTCCAGATCAAAACTATATTCTGGGTACTAAATGAGGCACTTTTTAAAAAATTTTATTTAAGGAGTAAAAGAAAAAAAAACAGAAAAAGGGTATAAGTTATACAGAATTTCAGAAAAAATAAAAAGTAGGAAATCACTAGTTAATAGATTACATATTATCATCTTAGAAAGAGTTGTTCAAGTTACAAAATTAAAGCATATAAAGTGGATATTCAAACAGTGAGACTGCAAACAGTTCTGTTTAATGATCCAACAAAACTCAGTAATGTTATTATCTATCTTATACACTTAAATATACATGCAATTATATCCTTTAGAGCACTTTCTTTTCCTCTCTTTTGTACAATGACAATTACACATTTTGGGTTTTATTACTCCCACAGTTTTTATTACTTTTTTTTGAAGAGAATAAACCCAAATGTGACATAACAAAACAGAGTCAGTCAAATAAAATGGATGGACATAATACATACTGTATAAGCAAAAAACAAGGTGATCAACAATAGTTACCATAATGCCTCTTGCTATCTTAAAAAGAATTGCCTATATCATCAGTTATAATAAAGTTGAACAAAACAGTAAAGAACAAAACCAATAAAACCAAAACATTGGCGACATTACAGGACTTCAAAAGAAGATAATAATCAAACCAGTATGGGCGTCATAATGAATCTTACTGTCTTCACAGTTGTTGCCTATACTCTCGAACTTGGTAGTATCAAGCAAAATAGAACAGAGGGAAATCAGTCAAAACAAGATGCTGAGAGCAATACAGGGTTTCAAATCAAGTTAATAGGAAATCAAAGTGGTTGAGTATAATATATCCTGCTATTTTTTATTTTTCCCTTAATTAAAAAGATAAAAATAAAAAAGTAAATAATAAAAAAGGAGATTGAGATAAAAGAGGACATAACAGCAAAACAGCACAGGTCAAAACAATTTAAGCAAAATAGTGTTTCACTACATAAAAGTAGTTACCATAGTGTCTCTTTCCTTGAAATCTTTGAGATTTACTTCATGTACTGGAGCATCAAACATAACAAGACAATGTAAAACCATTCAAGAGAATGATATTATTACAGGGTATTTAGAACCAACTATCAGAAAATGAACAATGGTTTCTGTATAATCTCCTTGTCTATAAAAGTTTTTCTTTATATTATCACATATAATAAAATCCAATAGGATACAACATGTTAAGACCGATGGAGACAGAAGAACAAAAACTTGATGGAACTTCAAAACAAGATGATATTAAATCACCAGTAGCTATTATGATGTCTTGTTTTCTCCAAAATAGCTGTTCCTACCATCCAACCTTCTATGCCTCGTTTCTGTTGAGCTCTTTTTCTGTCATTAGTTGTCAGTTTGTCTGCTTCATTTTGATTTCTGCTCCAATCATTATAGCCTCTCTTCTACTCTTTCTGGAACTTGGTATTTTTCTTTTTTTAGAATGTCCTGCAGTATTCTCTGTAGAGTTGAATTGGTGGCTGCAAATTCCCCTATTTCCTCTTTATCCTGGAAGCACCTTGTTTTTCCATCAATTTCTAGGGACAGTTGTGCAGGATATATCAATCTTGGCTGGAGGTTATTATCTTTCAAAGCTTGAATTATTTCCCCCCACGCTCTTCGTGATTTGATGGTTTGTGCCAAGAAGTCTGCTGTAATTCTGATGGGTGTTCCCTTGTAAGTGATCTTTTTCTTGTCTCTGACAGCTTTTAATATTCTGTTCTTATATTGGATTTCTGGAATTTTGATTATTATATGCCTGGGTGTTGCTCTGTTTGGGTTGTAGGTGGCTGGGGTCCTGTATGCCTCATACACCTGAATGTCTTTACCTTTTGCTAAATTAGGGAAACTCTCCTGGATTATTTCTGTGAATAGCCTTTGTAGTTCATTTGTTTGTGTCCCTACTTCTTTTACGTTCTTAATTCTTAAGTTATAGATACTCTTATCATCTTCAAGCCTTTGTATTATTGCTGTTTGTTTTCTTGTTATTTTTAAGAAGTTTATCATTTCATGCTCCCACCTTGCAAATCTGCCCTCCAATTCAGATAATCTATCCTTAGTTTCTTTCAAGCTGTTATGCCAGCTTTCAATAGAGTTTTTAGTTTCCTGGTAATCTCTTTGAACCTGCTTCACGTATTCTGTTTTTTTCTATTTTCTCCATCAAACAATTCTCCCCTTTTTTTCTGTTCTTCCATTCCACCATCTGTTTTTTCTTGGGCGGTGCTTAGCATTTCTCTAACTATTCTACTTATATCTTGCTTTAGGTCATTAAATACTTCACTGTTGAACTCGTCTATGAGGCTCTGGAGATATCGCTTTATGTCTATTGGTGCCGTGTCTGATATTGCATGTTTTCTGTCCTCATTATCCTTTGCATTTACTTTTCCTGGATCATTGTTCTCAGGATTGGGGGCCGAGGACCCTTTCTTGTTGCTCCCTCTTTCCATACTTTTTGTTCCTTCCATACAAGCATATATAGGAGGCCCAGTTTCTTTCTTTGTTGCTTACAGTTTGTTTGAATCCTCCGGCTAGGTGTTCCCACCCACTGCAGTGTACTAGGGAGACACAGACCTGGGCAGCCTCTGCTGGACCCGCCCCTCCAGGTCAGTCAACTTTCTGAAGGCTTCACTGCTAGGGTGTACCGCCAGGCGCTGGGACCTGGTTTGGGCTAGCCTACTGGGTCTTAGTCCTTGGTGTCACTCAGGTCAGGGCTCCCTACCAATTCTGCTTGAGAGGGGAATATGTGACTAAAGTCACTGCGGTGTCCTGTTCCCCCTAGTCTTCCCCATCCCAGAATGTCCTCTGTTAGAGCCTCCTACTCTATGGAAGGGTCCCCATTCCTCTCACTCACTGCAGGTCAATGCGGGCTCCCCGCCAGTTCCACTCTCAACTCTGTTCACCGGTTCCTGCTCTCAGAGGTTTCGTGTCTCTGTCCCTGGTGTGCTGATTGAGACGCAACAGCGGCGACAGGAAATTCAAATCGCTGCCCAGGTTCCAGCTTCCGCTGAGATTTTATCTGTTCCAGTTATAGCACCAGGATTGCATTTCCAGTTGGTTTCTCTCAGCTTAGTTCATTCCTGTGTCGGCAGGTTATATCTCCCCTTGTTTAGGACTCCTCACACCACACCATTCCTGGATTTTAAGCTGAGTATCTCAGAGAGCCTCCGTAGCTGCCTTAATCTATCTGCCATGTTTTCCTGGAAGTCCAGCACTTTCTAATGTAACAGACTTTCTCTTAGTGTGCCACTGTTTCCATTAAAAAGCATGATTTCAGCATTAGTTTGAAGAGTTATCATCTATGATCTATACAGATGTTAAAGCTTATAGGTAACTTTAATACAAATTTTTCATTTCCTTCTGTATGTGTACTATAAGCACAACCACACAAGGGTGGAATTGTAAAGTCATGTACTTCTCAGATCCTTATAGTTTACATAACATGCTTAGAATATTATCACAGTGTCACAAAGTAAATATTTTCATTCATTTTGTAAGTAAGGAAGTTGAGATCCAAATGATTGAGCTCTTCAGGACTCTAAGAAAACACTGCTTTTCTGTATAGGTGTGTGTGTGTGTGTGTGTGTGTGTGTGTGTGTGTTCCTTATTTTTTTATTTTTGTAGTTTTTAAGTTTTTTCTTAACTCTTTCATTTTCCTTAGAAAATGCAACCAAAACACAACTTGAAACAAGAACTAAAGCAAAGATGAGCCTGCCTTGATTTTGCTTTTGGTCTTACCTTTCTCTAGCTGTGCCTAGATGTCAGTTCAGTGGCTCTAAGGTGATACTGTTTTATTCACATAGACAACAAATGTATTTCAACCTGAAGAAAATTTTTAAAAAAAAATAATAACTTCAGTGAAATCTAATTCATGTACCATACAATTCAGCCTTTCATAGTAGTACTGGGGACTGAAACAGGGCCCTTCCTTTGAGTTACATCTCTAGTCTTTTTATAATTTTTTATTTTGAGAGAGGATCTCACTAAGTCCACTAAGTTGCTCAGGCTGAGCTTGAACTTGCTATCCTCTTGCCTCAGCTCTGGAATTAGAAGTTTGTGCCACACTCCCAGTCCATCTGGCCTTTAAAATGTACAATTCAGTAGTTTTCAGCATGTTCAAGGAATTGTACTACCATCGAAACAATCAATTTAGAACAATTTAATCACTCCAAAAACAAAATGAAAACACTAATTTTCATGGAAACTCCCCAGACCTTAGAAATTAGTAATTTAGTTTACTGCTTTTATATAGATTTATAAATGGTGAATATTTTATAAAATTTGAATCCTATAATCTATAGCCTTGTGTATCGGTTCTTTCTGTTAGCATAAGGTTTTCAAAATTTATCTATGTTGTAATGTGTATTACTACTTCATTATTTTTTATTGTTGAATAACACTTTGTCGTATGGACATAGCTAGATATTAATCCAAAAAAGACAGATGGTCAATAGCAGAGGGAAAAATGTCTAACAACATTAGCCACCAGCTAAATGCAAACCTAAACTTCAGTGAGAGACTACTTCATACCCACTAATGAGACCAATTACAACTGGCATTGGCAAGGATATGGGGACAAAGTTCAGTCCTCACACAGTGCTGGTAACTACATAAAGCATTGTATACGCTTTCCTACATAGCTGTAGTTACTTACAGGGTTAACCCAAGAGTCACCACATAGCCCAGCAATTTCATTTCTAGGTACAGACATGAAAGGAAACTCAAGTCCACACAGAAACTTGTTCTCAAATATTGTAATAGCAAAAAATTAGAAACTACGTAAGTTAATTTTACCACTAAGTTTAAGAAATAGTACTGCTTATGTGGGAGTAAAAATTGTCATCATATTTGATGTCATCTTAAGTATTCTAATAAATACCCAAATCAATTCCTATAGGTGGATTCAGGTATTTATTAGAGTAAAAGCTTAACTAAATTGTTGATAAAATCACAAAACAAAGAAGTATAGAAGGAAAGAATAGATTTAAATTTGAGTAGTGAGAATTGTGACTTTAGCTATTTAGAAATCATGGGTAAGCAATAGAAAAGAATACTAGCTAAATTCTTGCTTATTTTATCTTTGGAATAGCTTGTGCACTGGTAGAAATTGATTTATTATTATTGTTATTAAAAACTCTATTAGAACATTATATTTCCAACGCCATTGGAATAACCTATTGACTGACTCATAAAAATGTCAAATAAATTAACGTTTATATTATAATTTATAAAGCACTGTAAACAGTAAGATATTTGTTTACAAGGAAAAGTGCCTCTTACATAGCTTGTTACTTTGTATTTACTTGAGTTGTGTCGAGTTAAATTCACTTTATCACTGAAATGATATGAAAATTAAAAGCATCCAGGAAAAATTGATTCTTAAAGATTTAGGTCTGTTCCTGCACTTCCTTAGTGGAATCTATACCAGCTCAGCAGGGCAAGGTTTGAGAATCTGCCATAACAATTTACTACCAGGTTAAGGTTGTACTATATATTCTATCTGCCAAGCCCATTACAAGCTCTTTTTAAACAGTGATCTGTTTATCTTTCTCAACAATCCTAAATGGTTGGCAGTGTATTATCTCTTCATGGAGATTGGACTAAGTAACATACACGATCCAACTAATGGAGAGCAGAGTAAAAATTGGGCACAATGAATCTTGTTCTTGAGTAGGTCCTAGTAACCTCTGTACTAGACTTTTCCTGCTCGGCATGGTGTCACAGCCTTGGTGGGGAACAGACATCAGAGCCTGGGGCCAGTGCTGTAGAGCAAATCAAGAGCATTTCCACCCAATGAAAGTTTCCAAAGATGGGAAGCATTGTTTTATTTCGTTTCCCTAGAAGCTCAGAGTCTAGCAATATTTTTCAGTTAAGATAAATGTCAAAGAACATTTATTTATTTTCTCTCATTTAATAAATAAAGAAATTAAAGTTTAAAGAGACTGAGTGATCCACAATTTTTTATTGCGAATTTTTCCTCCTGGAATTACTAATTAGTGAATGTTGGTTAAGTAAGATTAGCCCCCAAAATATTTGTTAATGTGACTAGCTATATGGAAAGGAACATATTAGATATTATAATATGTATTTTTTCATTTTCTGTAATAAGCTATGTATCATATAAAAAATAATTTCTTTCTAACAGGGAGAATTTACTACAGTAGACCAAAACTTTCAGAGTGACTGTGGATGTGTACAGTATCTTTGTGGTAATTATTTCTAGAAACTTTTAAATAATAAATGAATATTTTGTTATCTATTTTTCACTATTAATAAATTCAGAATGGTTTTGAGGGGTATAAATATTGAGGCATCATCAATGTTTTTTTGTCTTTTTCATTTTTATCAGTACCAGGGACCGAACTCATGACTGCCTGCTTGCAAGGCAGGCTTATGCCGCTGAGCTAAATCTCCAGCCCCAGCATCATCAATTTTTAAGTAAAAATATACTACTACTTTTCTTATGTATCTCAAACTGTTCTGAAAAAAGTGATAATGGGACAAAAAATGAAATTTTTTAGAGAACTAACAGAATTTTTAAACTTATGAGAGCATTCTTTTTAATGTCTGTATAATTTTTAAAATAGATAATATGTATAAATATAAGGGCTTATTTGTCTATTGTCTGTTAATATTGATAGTTAATTTTTCCATAAAGTAATGATCTTTCATATCAAGTATTAATGAGTTAATAGAAAGCAAAGCTTTTATTCAATGGCTTGAAATTTTTGTATTTTTCCATGAGAGAAAAAGGTCAAGTTCAGTGTTGGAGAAACACGCAGCTTCTGATTTTATCGCTCTCCTGGCCTACTCTAGTATGCTGCTGCTGAAGATATAATAGTGCATTATATCAGCTATCTCCATAACTATGATTTTATATGACTGTTTTGCAACTCTAAAAAATTAAATTACCTCTCTATACTGATAATTAAAATGATGAAATGTTATAGATGCTGTCCTGAAGTGGCTTACTATGATTGAGTTAGATTTTGCTTCTACCCACTTTCTCCTTCAACAGTGATCATATGCTCTCTCACAGGGGGAGCAGCAAGTATTTTGCCTGTTTTCCTGAGATCACCTGTAATAAAATGTAATGGAAGAAGTTAGAACAACTGATTTTACAGATAAATTTTATTACACGTTAAAGCACGAAAATGACATATGTATAAATTCCACTGACTGAATGATATTAAATTCAATATTGTGTTTTCTTGTTGACATTTTTCTATTTTTAGAAAAGGATGATGTGTGTGTGTTTCAAGATGTATCAGTGTTGAATCCTGGACAATCTATGATAAAGTATTTGGAAGGGAACTTCTGTTATACGATAGAGTGTCTGGAAGAAAAAGATAATGATACAGGCTTTCACACTGTGAATTTTACAATGGTGAACTGTTCAAAAACTTGTGATGTTGTAAGTATTCCTTGTAAGTTGTTCCAGCAAGAATGAAAGAGTCTACATTTGATAGCTACCAATTTGAACTAGTAAATATTCTCTGAGACAAAAATATAAACTTGAATAGTTCTTCAACAGTCTGTTATTTTTGATCTATTGTGTATTTCTACCTTCTTAAAATGAGCCTGAGCTTCAGGATTTTATTATTTATGGCTTGACAGCTTGATTGCAGTTGTTATGTGTTTTTATATGTAAAGGTTAACATCTACTATACTTATATTATGGCCATGTAAAGTAACTGTTATTTGAAGCTCCTTAAATTCAGTATTGGACATGTTGTTCAGAGTATTTATTAGAATGTATAATTCTAATACATACATAATTCTATATTAGAATACATAATTATATAGAAAAACCCTCCCAAACTAATTCACCAAGATATTGGTATTGTTTTGTAGTTAACAATATACTGTTATTATATGTAGCACCAGGTGTATACTCCATCTCCGAGTGATTATGATTGTTGTGGTACCTGTAAAAATGTGTCCTGCAAATTTCATATGGAAAACGGCACATCAGTTATATATGCGGTATGATTCCTTGTTTCCTAAAATGTGTTCCTTGCAGAGTAGCTCTCTGTGCTACTTTCTAAAGATGACAACCTTGATTTAATAGTCTTTGAAAAATATCACACAAACACACAGATCTAATCACATCTGCAATATAATACACATAGGACAGAACAGTTATAGCACACAACATACATTAAAGTATTTGATAATTGATATTGTAAAAAACAAATTTATATAGTTTGTCAAGGTAATTTTAGCATAGATTTTAACTTTTTTCCCCAAATGTGAGATATAAGTTGTGGAAAGTCTTTATTTTTATTTATTATGAAAGAAAATCAATGATTTTATGGAACTGCTAATTTTTATTTCAGAAAAACTAGATACTTACTGTGTTTCCTGAATTTGAACATTTTATCTTTGTTGGTACTTGAATTGATAGATCATTTCTAGCTGAGGTTCCTGACAGGTTAAATGAATAGCTCTAAAGCTATTCATCAATTGAAATAGAATCTTAAGAAAATAAACATGGCAAGCTCATCAGTATTTCTTACCAGTTCACAGAAAACCTTCAAGCTAGAATTTCACTATAATTTTGAAGTATAAGTTTTAAAATAAAACTATAGATCAACTGTAAGCAAATAAGTATATAATAATTATGTGATAATTATTTAGGCTAACTTTATTTCTTAATAGAAATTCTGAAATCAAGAATGGAAAGAGTTATATATAAACATTTCTTAAAGGAATAAAAATCCATGTTTTAAAATAACTGTAAGGTATACTGAATTAGAATCATAAGGAATCAGTACTCTTATCTAAATATTTAAAACATTTTCTGGTGATAGGAAGTAGAAAAGACAAACAAATCTCAAGAAAGTAGGCATGGAAGTGGTATGAACGGTTGTTTTTTAATTAGTGAGGAAATGTTAGAATAAGACATTGACACATGGCCAGATTAGGCAATTAATTTAGTAGAAAGAAATACCTATTTCCCCCTTTATTCCGCTGCTTCTTGTATTTCACATTTATATCTCCGCTCTATCTTGGAGCCCAATGCATATGTTAAGCATACATTGTGTGTGTGTGTGTGTGTGTGTGTGTGTGTGTGTGTGTGTATTTCCATTTTTGATAAATGTGAGGACTTTTTTCCAGTGGAACATTTATGTCACAAGAATTTCTCTACATCTTGATTTGAATTTGATTCTATAGAATTTGAGATAGTCTACTTAACAAATGGCAGATTTTATCATATAAAGCTGTAACTTTTGCTTTTATTTTTAGGAGGGGAGTTCCTGGAACTATAATTGCACCACATATGAGTGTGTTAAGACTGACGAAGGGGCTATGATTCTGAACTACAGTATGGTCTGTCCCCCTTTTAATGAGACTGAATGCAAAATGGTTTGTATTTTGTCTTATGTAAGAAAATTCTGTATTGACTGTATTTAAAATTATACTTTTAATATTGTATGGGGTCATATTTCCATTGTGACTTCTTTAACTTAATGAAAATTTTATTTTCTTGCATAGCTAACAGATCTGTTAATATTTCCTTAGTTTACTATTTTGAGTTCTAGGTGATATTCCAAATTTGATTTTTTTTGGTGGGCATCTTGTTACTTCTAGGGTTTAATGCATAGATGTAAACATTACTAAAAATTCTTGGGTCAGCAAGGCTATACTCCCTCTTGAAATAGATTGATAACCTAATCAATTGAGTTAGGTTTTGTTCCCCACCTTAGGTGAGTTTTTAGTGCTTGCTTTGTGAAGTGTCATTTGCCTTAGTTTCTCTGAGCACAGATCACCGGAGAACTGAGTATGACATTAGTTTTGCCCTATAAATTCTGTAAACTCTTAGATCAAAGTCTATTGGGAGAGTAGATATTTTAAAGTGGTACATTTTTTATAAAACCTTTTATAAAAGGTTCTTTTCAGTTTTAATTATTTGGCCAATAATAATCCTTAAAGAGAAGTGATCTTTATTCACTTGTGTTGAGAAATAGCATAGTGTTACTGATTCCCCTCACCACAAGATATACCCTTTGAGTGATGATAGCTAGCTGGTTAAAACTTTTCTAGTCATAGAATTTAAGCTCTGGAACAAAACCTAGATATCATTTTATTTCACACGAGTTTTATAGAGTAAATTAGTTTCTTATTTAAATCGCAGTTAGCAAGTGATGGAAAGCAACTAGTAATTATTATCAGAATTCTAAAAGCTAATCTATAAAATTTTATTAATTTAGCCTTAGGCAAGAGCCACCCTGTGATACTGAATTCTTTTGAATTATAAAATAATAAAGAAAAATTTATGATATTTCAACATTTAATTATATTCCGAAACTCAATCTAATCAATGGGATAAAGATATTGGACAAATTAGGTTTATATTTCTATAGTGAGAGGAAATGACTGGACACAAAATTTTTGACTTTATTTCTTTTCTCTTTTCCTAGAATGAAGGGATTGTAAAGCTTTATAATGAAGGCTGCTGCAAGATCTGTAAGTGGGGACACATTACATAAAATAGTTTCATAGATTAGGTATGATTGTTCATAGCGATTATGGTTTTCTTTTAAGAGTCCATTTCTATGATACAAGGGAAATATAAGTACATTATTTAATGTTTTTGGGTCATGTAGTTGATGGTTTTGTGATTTATTTTTCTTCTATAGTGTACATAAAATATATTTAATTTAGATAAATTTTAATTTCATTATTAGAAATTTACTGTGGCATTTCTCAATAGTTATCGGAGAGGATTTTAATAGATTTTCAATTTTCAAGTGCACTAATATCAAATTTTCTTGGGACATACTGAACTACTCAAAGTTGAAGAGGTTATGGTGATAATGACAATGAAACTCCAAGACAGATAGATTACGGTGCTCTCTAGACTATTTTGACTAAGTCTGTGGTTTGATGATTTTGGAAAATACTCTTTTAATGAATTGTGTTTAAATCCTAAATGTAAAAGTTCTCATGGTTATTTTGATAACTAAAGCTACATGGATATATTTTATATATTTGAATTATAAATTTTATTTCATAGGATTTAAAAATAATTTTAAGGACAGAAAGAGAATAAAATAAAGACATATTTGTATGAACATTTTCTTTTTTAAAAAGTGCTTGATTCATAGCAATACAAATGCAGCAGGTTTTGAGAAATTGGCACAGACAATAGTTTAAACATTATAGATCTTTTAGGAAAAGGGCACAGCACTGTTCCTATTAACAATGTATACCATAAAACTATAAGCCTGGGTTTTTAGATTAAAAATTGTCATATTCTAACATGAGATTTCTGATCTTCATGAAGAGCTTTCCTTAATATGTGAGAGTAGTTTTATCAATTTAGTGCTATAAATTCATATTGAATAGAATACTGAAATATATTAAAATAATGATGCAACATAATTCTGATATCTATACACCCATGGACATAATAACAGCTTCTAAAACAGGACTTCTCCTAAGTCTGCTATGCAATATTTATTCTCCATAAAAATCCAATGAAATGTGTTCTGAAAATACCCTGTGTTTGATGCAGAGAGCTTTATCTGTCGAAGTCAAATCTCTTGTGACTGTGGACTACAGTGATCAAATTTCATTTACATGATGCGTGAAAAGCACATATGTGCTTACTAAAAACGGGAAAAGAGTTCAACATAACCTAGCTTAATACCTAATTTATCATTGTGTTAATTTCCAGGACAGCTGAAACAAAGTACTGTAAAATGAGTGGCTTAAAAGTATTTTTAGTCACAGATCTGGATAGAAATCCACAACAGAAAGATGTTGAGAGTTGATTTCCAGTGTGGGCTGTAGATGGCTGTATGTTCACAGGGGGTTCTCCTGGTATGTGTGTCTGCCTTTAAATGTTCCCCTTTTATGAGGAAACCAATCATATTGGAGTAGAGCCCACCTAGTGATTTCATTTTCATTTGATTACCTCTGTAAAGAACTTGTGTCCAAATATAGTCGCATTCTAATGTTCTAAATTATTTTTGGAAGATGCAGTTCAACCGGTAAGAGTTATATTGCTTTGGTCTTGTGGATATGTAGCATAATATCACTTGTGCATTTTAATTACTGGTTATGTTAGACATATGCTAGTTAAAATTTATGTTCATAAGAAATAAGCGAACTTTCATACAGATGCAAACTAATGTGCACCAAATAATCCTTGTACCATGAACTAAAAGAGTAGAATTTAGCTCTAAAATCTAATATATATATATATAATTTTAATCTTGCATCTTGCTTTCTCTGAGTCTAGTGTGAGATGCAGACACAGTTGCAGTCAAGTTACACTGTTAAAATTCTGGGTTTTGAAACTTATTTTAGTTATTAGACAAGTGAGTGCATTTAGGTTATGTGGGAGCAGATGTGAGGGATGTGCGTCACTAGTTTAGTGAAGTACCATTTATTGTGGCCATACATTGACCCTCTTAGGACTTGTAGACAGTACCACAAATAATCCTCATAGCAGTTCTGGTAGAGAGGTAGAGCTTCCTCCACAGAGGAGGAATATGAGGACTCTGAGAAATTGGTCTCATTAGCCAATAATGGATTCAGGCTTGTCAGTTTCCTGCCCTCATGCTCTTGAAAGTTTTCCAAATTTTGGAAGCTGAAGAACAATCACAACCCATCTGACAAGGAAAGATGTGAAATAACTTCTGCCCTGATGTTAGAGCATCATTTTCTGTGATCTGGGTCACCAAGCTGTGTTCGAGAGATTGTAGAGATTGGGTACTATCGCAGATGCTATAGAAAATGTGTGTCAATAAATTTTCTAAGAGATGAATAAGAAATGACTCCTGGTAACAAGAAATTCACCTAAGAATGAATGAATGCTGTCCCAGCTTCGTTCAGTGAATGAACTGACTTATCAAACAGGTTTTGTTTGATGCTTATATATGCCAGATACCCTTGTAGGTACTGCGACTATAACACAGAATGAAATAATATATAATGCATAGTGAACAATGTCAAGACGTGGTAAAGAATGATGTAAATATAAACTGATGTGTAAGGTGGTGATGATAAGTTTAAAGAAAAATAACACTGAGTAAAAGAGATTGGGAATGACATTAGGTGGGCTGCTAATTTAAGTGGAGGCTCAAGAGTGCCTCTGTGATGAGGAGTTATTTAAGTGGAGACTGTCCTGGGGAAGCCGTCCAGGAAGTAAGGAGGGTTCAAAGTAGAGGAAATCGCAAAATCTCTCTGGCTACGGCACCAGAAATTATGGAAAGAAAATGATTGAAAAGTGAGGGTAGGTACCTTATACACAGGTCATGGTAGATGTGATTTCTTTCTTGATTATTTTTTCTTCCTGGATTTACAGAGCAATAGGCTAAGGAGATAATTAATTATTGGATGAAAGCACCATGAAGCACAAAACAGCCTATGTTCCACAGATTACACTGAGCCATGGGCTGTTCTAAAGTAGAGCAGTCAGAGAAAGGAGGACAGAGCAGAGTAGGAAACTGAGGAGTATCAAAGTGAACTAAGAAGACAGTGGTGGACTGGATCAAATGCTGCTGAGAAGTCAAGTAGGAGGAAATCTGAGATGTGACCTTGAATTTAGTCATTGGGTATCATCTTTCAAGCAATTTTAGCTATTTCTTTTTCAACAAGAGTAGCAACCTGCATCCACTTCACATTGGGAATTCACATAAACATTTATTTTAAACAAGTATTACATGACTAAACTGATTTGAAAATCAGAAATACAATTCCCTCCTTTTACAAACAGCAGAATGATTCAGTGACTTTCAAATGTGAGAAAACAAGGTAGTAACAGAGTGAGGTAAGGGTCTGGTGTTTTGCGTCCACTCAGAAAATACATCTACTACAATACAGTGTAAAATACATTTCTTTAGATCAAGTGATAGTTTATCACACACAGGTGGATTTTATTGTATTATGAATGATTTCAAAGTTTTTTTCATTTAAAATTGTAAAAAGACTTTGCAGGACCATAAAATCATATACTTTGATATGTTTGATAAATACTGCAATTGTATTTTTTTACTATGTTAATGTATAATGAGATCATATGACTTTAAAAATCTCAATTTTTATTTTTTATTATAATATGTTTACAGCATCTTGTAGCTTGCTTCTCCTCTATCCTATCCCTTCTTACCGGGATCCTCTTCTCATCTCCAGAGTCTACTCCCATGTTTCATATCTTTTTATTTATTTTTTTTTTTACTATGTTTTGTTCTTTAAATTACTTATATTTTGAGTATCTCATATTAGAAAAACTATGTGATATTTCATCTTTTGTGTCTTATTTATGTCATGGCATTATTACAAATATTGTCTCAAGATCAATTTATTTTCCTACAAATAACTTTATCTTTCTTTACTGTGCAGTCGTACTTCATTGTGTAACTGTACCATATTTTTATTTTATATATTTTATTATACATACCTTATTTTATTCAATGTATTATTTTACATGCATATATAAACTACACAAATGTTAGCATTATTACACAAATGGATTATTTTTGACTTACGATAATTATTATAAGACAATTAGAAAAAGTCCAAATGATAAGTATAAAGTTAGGAAATGTAAGAATTTAGAAGAAAAAAAGAATATGTTCATAAAATATATAGGAATAGAGTGTTAAATATATTAGTATTGAATTACATTATAGATGAATCAACGTTCAAATTTAAATATATTCAGATATATAATCAAAGAACAATTTTAATGGGCCTTTTGGTGAGTAAATATGTTCTATATTTCATCAGGCAAAAGAGAAGAAAGAATATGCCAGAAAGTGATCATTAGATCAGTCATAAGGAAACAGGATTGTGTAAGCCAAAGCTCTGTAAGTAGAAAAGATATCATTTGTTACATCATGAATTTGTGTATTTACAGAAGTATATCTCACCAACACACAGTACTAACAAATTTGTAAGCCAACATACAATATTTAGCTTTGAGAATACTCTTATATTATTAAAATATTCTATTTATGAAGAAATATGAATTATTCTAGCATAAATAATGATGATAATGATTAATGGTTAATAACTGTAATCCAGAGAGAAGGAAATTAAGCATACTTGACTATATATTTTCTTAACTATGCAATTGAATTCAATGCAGACTGCTCTAATTATGACTTTGAACTCTTTAATATGATTTGTCTAAATGTGTAGTCTACTTAAGCCATGATATAGTACAGAAGGTGACAGAATGATTAGATTATGGTGAATATATTCAATATATCTTTTTAGTTATGTTTGTACATTTCATATTTTGAGTTATATCAGCATTGCTGTGCTGGACATCACCATAGTACAGCCCTTTGACTTAGGTTAGTTAAAATGCAATGTAGTGTTTTCCTCAGTCTTTTACATACAGAAAATTGAGGATTAAAGTGATAATTAAGAAAGTCTTGTTTTCATCTGACTTGTTAGTACAATCGAATAATATTAATTTTTAAAAATTTTAAGATTTTTCTATTATTTTCCTTACAGATAAATGTTGCCTCTTGCGATGGAAAATGCCCATCAGCTACCATATATAACATTAATGTTGAAAGTCACCTAAGATTCTGCAAATGCTGTCGTGAAAATGGAGTACGCAACTTGACTATCCCTCTGTATTGCTCAGGAAATGGCACTGAAATTATGTACACTCTTCAGGAACCTATAGACTGCACTTGCCAGTGGAATTAACTTGTCGGACTCCAGGACCTCTGGCCAGCATCATAATGTCACTATTTAGGCATTTGGCCAGTGTGTACTGTTTAATAACAACTGGACAACTGGAATATAACACTTTAACAGTTGATAAAATATATAGACTTTAGTGGAAAAATTAGATTTATTTTATTTTAGAGAAGCAAATTATTTCAAGTTGTTCAGTTGTAATATTGTTATAATGGCTGCATTATACAAAACTGGAATTTTGTTTACTAAGTAGAAGACTATTTTTCAAAATTCCTTAAATTTTTCTATTTATTTTTTAAATTTTAAAGTCTGCCATACTGTCCAAATTAAGATGCCCTTTTAATATCTTCTACTTCATTTAGAAATGGGCTCAATTAAAATTTGGAATCTATTTAGCCATTGAGTTTTGTGTTTAGAGACATATCATAGAATTTTAAAATTTTAGTTCACTTAAAACTAAATGAATGAAATGTTACTGCAAATTACTTTCATTTGGTGGGTTTAGTAAATCACTAGAGAAGCTGTTTAATTCATACAGTTCACCCCTTGTAACAATATAGTGAAACTAACAAACTTAAATTCTAGAGTACTTTTATTGTAGTCTTATGCTTTTGATTTTAAGCAGTAAATTGTCTGTTATAAAATACTTTATCCTTAGTTTGCATTGTATAGAATTAAAGATTTGAAATTCAAGATGTTTTTTAAAATGCCATACACATAAATACTTATTTCAATAAGTAGAGGGGAAATATAGCTTTGGTTGTTAAATATAGGAGGGAGATCTTGGATATTTATTTTTATATCATTGAAACTATTAAACATGTATTACTATTTAACACTTATGTAGCTGCTTGCTGTCACATTGAAATCTAATTTTTAAGATGTATTAGCATGCTTATTGAAGCCAAAAGTTACTCTGCTGTTAATGTTGCTTTGTCCATGAAGAGTAAAATAAAATTTCTGAATGTATCAATAATTTTACAATGGGATGATGCAGTTTTTAAATACAGTGGATTACTGACATTTGCAAGTAATATTTCCCAAGATCTTTGCAAACTCCCAAATTATTTTCTGCTTTGAGTAAATAATTATTTCCCTCATTTCTTCTCAGTAGAGAATGCTATATTTAGTACAATTGCAAATATCAAAGAAGTTCAACATCAATAATAAAATAGTCAAATAACATTGAAAAACAATGAATCCTAATGAGCTAGGAGACTTAGCTTCCCATATTAATATTTCTACTTCACAATTCTACTTCCCAGAAAGATTGCAGCCTACTAATATTTTGAAACTCCAAGATTACTTAAAAATGGGCAAAGGGATTGATAGTGCATCTATAAAGTCCCAGTGTCTACTGTATATAAAATGATTTATCTTGTTTGAGTTTAATGTATATTTCCTTTAGAAATAAATATATTAATATCTTTGATTGTTAACATATAGATTGAAATAAATATTTTTGTTTAAAATATTATCATTTTGCTTAAGAAAAGACTGTGTACCTCAAATATACTATATCATGTTGTATATTTCCATCCATTTTTGTTTCTACTTTGTGAAATATTTGTTGTTTAATTAAAATATTAAATGATCTTTACGTCTCTTTGTGGAGGAAAACGGAAACATTCTCTTGGAACTTCATAAGTGTCTAGAAAATATAACAAATATGTTTTGAGGTCCTGTCATGTACCTGGCACTATTCTAAACTCAGGAGATACAGGCAAAACAAAACAGATATAGTTCTTGCATTTATGCAATTGTATTCTAGGAAGAAAGCAGACTTTAACTAGTTGTGTAGATGAGAAATTTCAGATAACAATCCCATCTGAAACTGAGGAAGGAGGTGATAGGGTGCAAGAAGATTTATTTTAAACATTGGTGGAAAGAAAATAAAAGATACAAAGGCAGGGAATTAAAATTCCTGATAGCCAGAAGGGGTACTGAGAAGGTTAGCCATGAGGGGCTCCTTGTTCAGGCCATTGTGTAAACACTATAATCTCTAACCTGTAAGAGACTACATCTCTTTTAGAGTCCAGTGTTCACATATAGACTGATGCAGAACCTGTGTGCCCTTGAGCCAATGGCTTGGCTGACCATGCTCTGGGGAGATCTTAGACAAGTGAAGGACACCTGGAAGATCTTTTTCTAAGATCTCTGGAGGGTTGTAACTCAGTAGACTTCATTTTTGAGCCACTTTCCTTCCTGTCTGATAGACTCTTATGTACTATTTTGCTGATTCTGGTTATATAAAAACTTACTAGAATGTAATATGAGATAAGGCAGAGAAGTGCAAATGGGCTTTCTATATGGTATTGGGACAACTGAGGTCGCTTGGATAAAGAGCCATTCAGACTTACATATATTGTGACATTACGATAAACTCTTAAGAAAATCCAGGGTTTTAAATGATTAAAAACAAAACAAGATAAAAGTTTGAAAAGAAAGTAAGGGAATATTTATTATAACCTCAGAGTGGAGATGGCCATTCTATTCTGATTTCATGTCTAGAAGCTCACAAATAAAAGAGTAATAAGTTTAATAAGAACCAAAAAGAAATTCCACATGGGAGAAAAAGGTCAAAAAGGAAATGTGAAGCTAGAGACAAAATACTTGCAATATATCACTGAGGAAAACTAATCTTATACAATAATAAGCACCCAAAATGAAAAAAAAATGTGAAAAGAAAAATGGACCATGTACTGGCCAGTCAAAGAAAAGCAAATAATACTAGTGAATTCTTCAAAAAAAAAAAAAAAAAAAACAACACAATAACAGCAAAAACTGGGCATGCTTTTAATAAAAGTATTTCACATTTATTCTGTAATAAAGTCAGTTTCTCTTTTACTAGATTTGAGAATTTTCAGAAGTTTAATGACATTTTTATTTTTCACAAGAAGATAGGCATTCTCACATACCATTGTGGATAGCACAAAATTACAGAAATCTTAGAGAAGATCTAGGTATATATATACAAATATTTCAGGGTTGTTTTCAATTTGCTAAACTGTCTACGACAAAATCTCAGAAAAACACCTGTATAAACACAAAATGGAACTTGAGCAGGGTTAGTAATTGTAGCATTATTTGTATTACTAAAGGCTAGAACCAAACCAATATGTTGAATGAACTAGACTATTCCATATACTGTAATACTATGCAATTGTGGAAACAAGTTTGAAAATGTTGATTTTGGCCAATTTCTATAATGTAATTTTCAGTAATGTAAAGTATGTATGAAAATTCTGAAGAACCCTGGTAAAATGTTAGATTTTGTTAAAAAATGGGTCAAAATAAGATGATATAATTATTTTACATAGAAGGAGTTAAAGAATGAGCTAATAAAGTAAATGGAGGAGACCAATTAGATCAAGACTATGATAATAAGAATTTTCAATGTAAATCTTACATTTTTTGATTTTTTGAATGATGAATGTATCAATATGCTAAATACTTCAATTAGACACTAAGTGTAAAATAGTATAAACAATGAACAGTTCTAAGTTCTGTTGCGTGGAATCTGTTATATCTCTGCAGAAACATATACTTCACTCTTATCTATTTCCTTGTGAGTTTTTGGATGTGCTGAAGTGTGAACTTGGGGTTTTGGGTTATGACCTTTCTTTCTGTATTTTTCTTGTTTTGTACACAGACATGCAATAAATCTCCCTTAAGATATTCTACATTTTTAGAAATTAGACTTTTCCCAATAAATTATTTGTTATTTTATTTTAGAATTGACATATAATAATTGTACATATTCCTGGAGTACAGTATTGATAGATATATACAATGTATAATAATCAAATCAGGATCATTAGTATTGTCATCTTCTTAAGCATTTATCATTTCTATGTGTTGACCAACTTCGGACTCTATTGATTATTTTTTTAAAAGTCATAAATTGGTGTAGGCTATTATCCTACTATGCTACAGGATGCCAGAGGTAATTCCTTATAGTATAATTTAGTACTTGTTATCTAGCCTTTCTCCATATTCACTTCCCCCTAACATTCCAAGTCCCTGGTGACCACTGGTTCCTTCACTTCTTCCAAGAATCAATTCTTTTTCAGTTTCCACAAATGAATAAGAACAAGTGGTATCTGTTTTTCTCTGCTTATTTCATTCAACATGATGAATGACTATAAATTCTAGTAAATGCTGCAAAGAAAGACTGGATTTTAGTATAAGAAAGTGGTATAATGAAATGTGATTTGAATGGAGTGGAAAGTAAGAGGATGCTTCCAAAATTAATGATATGTAGGGTGAAACCCAAATGATGAATGTTAGTCAACCAATAAAGCATTTCCAAACAAAGAGACCAGGACATACTAAAGACTTGTGAGAGGAAAGGATAATGTAGAACAGAGAACTGGTAGAATGGAAATGTCTTTTTATGTATTTTGATATTTTAAGTAATAGAGAGTGGCACAAGGTGAGTTTGATAAGATGAACCAGGAAATCAAATAATAAGCAAAGAGACAGGCAAGACTGAGAAATTTTAGTAACAGTGCAGATGGAGGAAGTTGTAGCATACACAAGATACAGTTTAGAGGAAAAAAACGTGTCAATCATTATGGTGTGAAAAAGTGTTGGGAATATCTACATTTGATAAGCAGATACATGATGGTGATGAGAACTTGGGAGAGAAAGGAACACTCCTTTGGGGTTAAGAAGGAGATCATGAATTCAATTCTGGTCACGTTCATATGACCAACTGGAAAACTAAGTGAAATCATTACCACTCGGCCATTTTTATGGGTCTGGTGACAAGAAGAGAAATCTCTAATAGCAATATATTCTTAACATAGATATGGTATAATGCTATTACAATGGCAATGACCAGGGAATACAATGAAAATAAAACAAGATCCACAATTAAGTACAGAAGCCCTCTGGCATCTAGAGATCATAAAAAACAACAAAAAAATGAAAACAAAATACAGTAATAAAAACTCAAAGTAAAAAAACCAGCCAAATGAAATGAAACAGAAAGATACTTATAGAAGTTGAAAGAAAGGTGAGAACTTTGATGGGAGTGACTAAAACAAGAGAAATACGAAGTTACGCAAGGGAATGAAGTTACAATCTATTAAATGGTAATGGGGAGTCAATGTGTCTACAGAAATACCTCCTTGGCGATTTAAAACTTATGAGCAAAAGCCATAGTAAAGATGTAGAAATGTGATTGGTGGGTGGAAATGGGGCTTACTACGTGCCTATTATTTACCCGCTCAGATTAGCCAGACGAATACTACTGTTTTTGCATTTGGTAGAGTTCAACAGGCTACCATTCTGGTAGTTTTCCCATTCAGCACGCAGCGGTGGAATAGCACGGCGCATGCGCAGCACTCCCAGCGCCGCCATTGCAGCGCTCTCAGTCTTGCTTCTCTTCTGGAGCAGAAGAGCGCCTTTCTCTCTAATCTTTTCTATTGGAGTTTTTGCTTCCTTTTCACTTTAAACCACGTATTAGAAGGTGTGCCCTCAAGAATGACTTGATGCATTATCAAAAAAAGAGATATCCTGTGAGGTGAGCTCTGACCAGGGAGTGACAGGCCCAGGACCCGGGTAAGTTGCTCACTCCCGAGCTTCAGTGGCCTCTTCAGAGTGCAGTGATAACTCTGTTTTATGGGAGCAGAGCCATGCTGTCCACCAATCTGACTTGTATTTGTGTCTCCCCTCACCACTTCACTTGTCATCAAATCCCTTCCTCCCAAGTCTTTCCCACTTCAGTAGGTGACAGCTGTCAACATGGCATACGTTGTGTGCACATATATATTTGCATATGTTTCCTGATAAGCTCAGAACCATGACAAAATATGTTTACCTTAGTAAATCTGTTCGGTAAAGGCGTTTTATCTGTTTACTAGGGGTCTTTTTGTAAGGAAAAAGAGTAAAAAGAAAACTTTCTTGTACTGTTGTCAAGAGCAAAAGAATAATATAAAACACTCCCATGAAGAATTTTTCTCTTCTTTTTGATGATTTGCCTTTTTCCTTGCCACCTCTGATCATGAACACGTACTTTATAATTTTTAAATTTTAAAAGCTTTTATGACTTGTTCACTGTAGATGTCTGCTATATGTTGTTTCCATCGTGAGTAGCTAAATGTATTTAACTAGTCTGTTAATGGATATTTGTCTCGCTATTTTAAATTCTAATACATGAAGAGGGATTGAAGGACCAGATGGCATCAACACATGAAAAATTTCTATTTGTACTGCCAAATTATTTGCCATAACTATTGATTCAACTTTTTTTCTTCCACAATATTTGAGAGTTGCATCTTTTGTCATTGTCAATCCTGGACAGGAACAGAAATATTCCTTGACAGTAAGCAGAAGCTTACAGCTCCTAGCCTCTTGTATATAAATTTGCCACTGAATTTAAACCTTATTATGTACTTACTAGATGTCTTCTTTTGTCAGTTTATTTTTGATTTTAAAAATTGTGATTTATTTTTATTATTGTATTTTTTATTTTAAGATTAAAAAGAATAAAAATGATGATCCACAATTTCAAAATGAAATAATAGATTAACAATAACATATTGCATATTGTTATCTTGATAGTAGCTTTTCAGATTATAAGATATAGGCATGAAAAAATGATCAATGAAAGCACAAGCTGTTCTTTATGAGGAACTAACAGAGATTAGAAGTGTAATTATGTATCTTGTGCATATATACATATATGTATATAATCTTTCCCCTTATTTTTGTTTCTTCTTTCCCATATCCCAGTTGTTCTTTCTTTTTGAGCAGTTTCTTCCCTTTTCACTTTCAAAATAGCTATTGTACATTTTGGATCTTATTTACTCTTTCAGATTTTTTATACTAGGGAAACAATGTGATATTTACACATGCAAGTCTGATTTATTTCACTTACAAATATGGTTTCAGGTTTTATCCATTTACCTATAAAAGCCTCACATTTATCCTTTATAGCTGATAGTACTCCATTGTATGAAAATGACACTTTTTTATTCATTCTGTGATTGATGGGCACTTGGGTTGTTTGCATGATTTAGGTATTACAAATTGTGCAGATATAAACATGGGTGCACATATATTGCTGTAGTTCAATGTTTTTAATTCTCCTGGGAAAATACCCGGCAGGCGGATAGTTGAGTCAAATGGAACTCCAATTCTAGTTTTTTGAGCAATCTCCACACTGATTTCCACAATGGTTGGAGCAGTCTTCACTCTCCTCACCAGTAAAGAATGATTCCTTTTTCCTCACAGCCCTGTCAGCATTTGTTACAAGTTGATTTCTGACGATGGCTATTCTTTCTGGAGTAACATGGAATCTCAGTGTTGTTTTAATTTGCTTTTCTCAAATGACCAGTGATATGGCACATTTTTTCATGCATTTGTTTTCCCTTTGTAATTCTTCCTCTGAGAAGTGCATATTCATTTCAGATGCCCATTTTAGATTGGGTCTTTGAATCAGGAGGACCTGATTTTTTTCAGTGCTTATATGTTCTAGATAAAAGGCCTTTGTCAAGGGGCAGTTAGATAAAATCTTTTCCAACTCTGGGTTTTCTTTTCATTCTGTTGTTGATTTATTTTGATGTGAAGAAATTTTTAATAAAATGAGATTCCAGTTGTTGATTCTTTGAAATACTTCCTGTATAGTTTGGAATTATTCATGTAGTCTCTGGATGCTCCTATGTCTTGAAGATTACTATCTACCTCATCTTCTTGTAAATTTAGTGTTCATGTTTTGATATTTAGATTTTTGATCCATTTTGACTTTAATGCATGATAATGATAGACATTGGTCTGGTTTTATTCTTAAGCATGTGGAAAGCCAATTTTTCCAGCACCATTTATTAAAGAGGCCATCTTTCTTTCACTGAACATGTTTGGCTTCTTTGTCAAGCATAAGGTGGCTGGGTATCTTTGTAGTAGTGTCTGCATCTTCTAATCTGTTCTACTTATCTGCAGCTCTGGTCTTTTTCTTTTTTGCCAGTACCATGCTGATTTTATCACAGTAGCTTTGTAGAATAATTTCAATCGGGGATTGTGATGCCTCCTGCCTTGTCTTTGTTACCCAGGATTACCTTTGCTATTCTAGGCCTCTCACAGTTCCAGATGAATTTTAGGGATGTTTTCTCTAGATATTTGAGGCATACTAATGATATTTTGATAAAAATTGCATTAAATCTGTATGACATTTTGGGAGTATGGCCATTTTCACCATGTTGGTTCTTCCTGTCCATGAGCAAGGGATAAACAAGCACAAATAAACAATCTCCTTTTCAATCTCCTTTTTCAGAGTACTATAATTTCAATATATAGATCTTTTACATTCTTTGTTAGATTGATTACTAAGTATTTCTTTTTTTTTTTGGATGCTGTTGTGAAAGGTGTTGTTTCTCTAGTTTTTCTTACAGTGATTGTTGTATGTATACAGGAATGCTATTGATTTTTGAGTGTTGACTTGTATATAGCTACACTGCTGAATTTTCTTATTATCTCTAGTAGTCTTTTGGTGGAGTTTTTGGGGTCTTCTATGTAGAGTATCATGTTATCTGCAACTAATGATAATTTAACTTCTTCCTTTCCTATCCTTATTCCTTTTATTTCTTTTGTGTCTAATTGCTCTGGCTAATGTTTCCAGAACTATATTGAATAGGAGTAGTGTTAGTGGACATCCTTGTCTTGTTCTTGATTTTATGTTGAAAGTTTTCATTTTGTCCATTTATTATGATTTTGGCTGTTGGCTGATCATAGATAACTTTTATCAGATTGAGGCAAAAACTACATATTCTAATTTTCTGTAGGGTTTTTATCATGAATTTGTGTTGAACTTTATTAAAAGCTTTTTCTGCATTTGTTGAGATAATTATGTGGTTTTTGTCTTTGGCTCTGTTGATGCAGTGTGTTACATTTATTGATTTGCGTATGTTGAATCATCCCTGCATTCCTGGGATGAATCCCACTTGATAGTGGTACATAATCTTCTAAATGACTTGCTGAATTCTGTTTGCCAGTATTTTATTAAGGATTTTTGCATCTATGTTCATTAGGGAGTTTGGCCTATAGTTCTCTTTTTTGGTTGGGTCTTTCTCTGCTTTTGCTATCAGAATAATACTCTTCTTCGACAATGAATTAGGAAAACTTGCTTCCTTTCAATTTCATTAAAGAGTTTGATGAGGATTGGCGTTAAACCTTCCCTAAATTTCTTGTAGAATTAATTTGTGAATCCATAAGGACCTGGACTTTTCTTTATTGGTAAGTTTTTAATTAAATTTTTAATCTCATTAATTGGTACTGGGTTATTCAAAATTTTTAGACCTTCTTGATTCAACTTTGATAATTTATATGTTTTTAGGAATCTGTCCATTTCTCCCGTGGGTTTTTTTTTTTTTGTCTTTTTGAGACAGGGTCTCGCTATGCAATTCAGGCTGGCCTTGAGCTCACTTTGTAGCCCAGGCTGGTCTCAAATTCGCAACAATCCTCCTGCCCCAGCCTCCCGAGTGCTGGGATTACAGGCATGAGCCACCTGCCTGGCTCCTCTGTGATTTAGATATTGATGATTTTCTGAATTTCCACAGAATCTGTAATAATTTCACCGTTTTCATTCCTCATTGCAAGAATTTGAGTTTTTTCTTCCCTTTTCTTCATAAAGTTGGCTATGGATTTATCAATTTTGTTTGTTCTTTCAAAGAGATAACTCTTCAGTTCCTTAATTCTGTGTATTATTTTCTTTGTCTCATTGTGTTAATTTCTGACTGATCTTTATAGTTTTCTCTTTTCTAGGGGCTTTGGGCTTGACTTGCTCTTATTTTACTGGAAGTACACCATTAGATTGTTTATTTATGCTTGTTCCATTTTCCTGATGTTAGAATTCACCACTATAAATTTGCCTCTTAGGACTGCTTTCATTGTATCCCACCAGTTACAGTTTGTTTTTTCTGCATTTTAATTGTAGATGTTGTTTAATTTCTTCTTTAATTTCATCTGTAACCTATTGCTTGTTCAGGAGATTGTAATTTAATTTCCATGTGTTTATGCTATTTTTATAATTTCTTTTGCCACTAATTTCCAGTTTCATTGCACATGGAATCCATGTGTTTATGCTATTTTTATAATTTCTTTTGCCACTAATTTCCAGTTTCATTGCATTATATCTGGATAATATTCATGGGATAATTTCAGTTCCTTTACATTTACTTAACCATGTTGTACGGGCTAGTATTTGATTTACTTTAGAGAACTTCCCATGTACACCTGCGAAAAAACATATTCTGATGTTTTGGGGTGCAATACTCTATAAATGTCTGTTAAGTCCATCTGGTCACATGTTTGATTCACTTGTTCGTTTTGCCTACTTTTGTCTGGTTGATCTATCTCTTTGTGACAATGGGGTATTAAGGTCCCCCATTGTAATTGTTTTTGCATATTTGTTTTTACATGTCTATTAATATTTGTCTTATACAAATATATACTCCCGTATTTGGTGCATATATATATATATTTATGATTATTGTTTCTTCCTCTTGAATTTTTCCCCTAACAAGTGCATAGTGGCCTTCTTTATCTCTTTTGATCTTTTTTGTTTGAAGTTCACATTATCTGCAAACAGAATAATTATTCCTGCTTTCTTCTGGATTTCTGTTGCATAGAATGTTGTTTTTCATCTTTTGATTTTCAGTCTATGACTCTCTTTTTGAGTTAAATGTATTTATTGTATGCAGAATATTATTAGATATTATTTCTTGATCCATTCTGCCAGTGTTTCATTAGATTGGTGAACTGAGGCCCTGTACATTGATGATTATGGCTCATTGTGTATTGGAATATATTTGTCATGTTATTTTCCTGTTGTTGATTTCCTGCTTTTTCCCCTGCTTATTTTTTTGCCTTGCCTGGTAGTTTCTTTGTGTTGTTTTTTTTTGGAATTGTGGTCATTTTTATTTCTATAAAAATATCTTTCAGTGTTCTTTCTGTGGTTGGTTTGGTGGATGTGAATTTCATCCAGTTGTTCTTTGTCATAGGAGTATCTTATTTCTCTATTAATTTTGAAAGATAATTTTTCGGGGTAAATCAGTCTGGGTTGGAAGCTGTTTGCTTTCAGGACTTGAAATACTTCATTTCAAGCTCTAGACTTAAGAGCTTGTGTTGAGAAGTTGGCTATGATTCTGATGGGTTTTCTTTATAGGTGAGCTGTTTGTTTTCCCTAACAATTTTAATGCTCTGTTTTAGTGCTGAGGTTCTGCAATCCTGATTATTATATGTCCACGTATATATTTATTTTGGTTTTGGCTGTTTGGAGTTCTATATGCCTCACTTATCTGCATGTCAGATTCTGATTCTGTGCTTGGGAAATTTTCTGCTATTACATCTGCAAGTCATTTTTCAAAGTCATTTATGTTCATTCCTGCTTTCATGAAACCTAGCAGTCTTATGTTGTTTTTCTTTGCATCATCTTGTAACTGTTGAACTATTGCTTCATAGTTCCTTGTTACCTTTTCGTTTTGTGATTACTAGCCACCATCTTGCCTTTAATGTCTGCATGTGTATCATCAGTTTCAAGCAAGGGAATATATCATCTTTCAGTGGAATTTTTAGTTTCCTGGATGTGTGTTTGAAAATATTTCATGCATTCTGTTTATTTTCTATGAAGTTAATTCAAGATTTCCATCATTTTCCTATGCTCCTGTTTGCTTTTTAAAAATCTGTATCTTCTCCAATTATGCTGAGCAATTCTTTCATTATGGTTTTCATATTTTTTTTTATCGGCGAGATTCTCTCGGGTCTGATTTCCTCTATAACTTCATGAATTTGTTTCTTACTTCACTTGCTATCTTTTTGGGAATTTCAAGTGTGTGTCCTCTAACATCTTCTACATCCGTTTCTCCTGTAGTTGTTCCAGATGGACTGGAAGTCTGAGATTGCATTTTGCTTTTTGGTCATGTTATTTTCACTTCTTTTCAATCTCACTAGTCTTGCCTGTCCACTGTGTGTCTTAGTAAGGGCCCTACAATGTGGCTTGAGTTCACAGTTGTTGGGTCCCATAGTGTAGGGAAGGGACCAGTCACCTGAATTCCTCCTTAGGGGCTGTTTGGGTGAGTCTTGGATTCTTTCCAGGCTGAGTAGTCTAGGAATATAAACCCCTGGCTCATACTGTTACTGCTGTTTTAAATTTTTCCAGGCTGCCACACCTACTTGTCCATGGTGTGTCCCCCAGTTAGGGACCCTACTGTGTCACTGTGTGTCTCATAGGCCTACCTGGCATCTTCCGAGTGGGGGGAGGGCTCACCTGCAGTCTTGCCAACCCACCAACCTCCTCCAGGTGCAGCAGGGCTAGCTGGTACTCTTGCCTGCTGGCCAAGGTCCTCTGGGTGGGGAAGGGATCATTGGCTCTCTGGTTGGTCCATTGAGGTTCTCTGTCTATTTTCTTTTGTAGTAATTACATAATCATTCTGTAAACTGTAACTCACTTATTTCCATGTTTCTGGTTATATTTTAATTAGCATATAATCTTTCTCATTTTAAGTTTAATAGATGAAAACGAATTAACTACTCTTGTATTAAAAATCAATTAAGCTTAAAGGTGAAAAGGGGAACATGGTGTCTCTTAAGTGCTAATGCTTAGAAGGAAAAATAGGATTTAGTAGGCATTGAAAGATTTTTAGTTTTTCTTAGGCAGTTAATTCTTGTGCAATACTTTAAGGTTAATGTTCACATTGCACAGAAAATAATCTTAAACCTTTGAAATTCAGATATTTCAACAACATGTTGAAATTCATATATTAAGAAGGTCCATAATTATGATATATAGATTCAGGAAATTTCAGAACAAAGACTAAATATTACTGACCCAAAGTGAATTAGAATTAATGCCATTAATAATGATTAATGCCATTTTGTTCTAAGATAGAGCCACTGTGACCTGTTGTGTAATTTGAGCTCATTATAAAAGATGTGTCTAAGAAAGGGAGCAATGAGTCTGTTGAATGTAGTTCAGGCTTTGCGAACGAAGACTTGTACTCTGTTAAAAGACTATATTTGGACAGAGGAAGCAGTTCCTTTTTATTTGTGCAAATGCCCTGGCCTCTCATCTAAACAAACACCCACTTTTTGAATGAAAGGCTGTTTTTAATAATTCCTGAAGAAACAAGGGAGATACTTTTCTGATTTCCCCACCACACATTATACTTTTTGGCAATATATCGTCCATGAGCAGCTACTTTTTGCTAATTTATACATGAGTCAGCAACTGTCTTATTCTTAACCTTTTTTTTCCCTAAAAAGATAATATAAACTGCTATAGTTCTAACAAGCATTCCTCCATGCTGCTTTGTTTTTCTTTTTGTTTCAAGGAATGCTTATTTTCACTAACAATTGATGACTGGAAAGCTTGAAGACAAAATTCTATATTAGATTATAAAAATTATGACCTATTACCAAAAAGTGGAGCATTTGCATAAATGTAGGGATAGGTAAAAATATAGAGAATTATATGCTTTCATAAACAAATATGGGATTTAAAATTTTCTATTCCCTTAATTATATTTATTTTTTATCCACATTATCTGTTTATATTTTGTATAAAAACTGCATATGCATGCATGAAAACAAACATCAGTTTTATTATGCAACCGAGTAGTTTGGTCTGTACATAAACTAAATATAATCCTTACTTCTAGTCCTACTGTCTCTATTACTCAATTCTTATGTTTGCTTTACTTCTTTGTTGCTTATGTTTCCACGAATGTTTCTTTGGAAAGGTGAATGGGTGATATAATTTCTAAATTCTTATATGTAGTATGGCAAGATAAATAAAGTCACAGGATATTAGGCTAAAAAGTTTGATTTCAAATCCTTTTTCTCAGTGACCTAATTTCTCACTTCATTATTCTCACTGCATTACTCTTTTCTGAGAGCTATGGTCTCCAAGTAGATATAGAAAGACCAGTTTCTATATCTATAAAATTGACATTTTTCAAATAACTTATAGCATCAGTGTGAGGCTAGTGAATGTAAAACATAGAAAACACATAAAATACCACATAGAATGGACTTGATATATATTAATTTAGTATAAATTTTGAAGTCACAGTTTGCTTTCAAAATGATTTGGGGATGGCAATGCACAGTGTAGGTACCATCATTCCCCCCTGTATTATGTGCTTTGAAATTTTTTTGTAGTTTATTTTCTTCTTCTTTCTGTTTCTTTTTAGCTTTGAGTAGAATGGATTTGAAAAATAAAACAGTTTGCTTTCAAAATTGTAGACATGGATTTCTTGTGTTTTGATATTTAGTGTTTCAAAAAAAGTTGTGTATAATACTTGGTTACAAATAGGTATTATGTCTTTTCCTTTTTCTTCTGAATGGCTGATCATTGAAATTTTTCTTCAAGTTTTGAATTCAATCTTGTGAAAATGTGTAGTGGTGCTGGTATCTATATTTCTTAGAATGTTTTGAATTCTTGCAACTGTCATAAAATTCTTTTATAAATATAGAATATTTAGTTTTTCTATTACTAATCTATGTTTACTGGTCATACTTTCATTGTAGATAATCTTGTTTTTAATTTAGGAATATTAATTATACATATATTATTTCCATCTCATACCTAAATATTTTCTCTCAATTTCTTGTATTTTTTATCTGCATAATTGTAGAGGTTAAATTTCTTTTATAGTACATATTCATATATAGTATACTTCCACCAGAGTAGATTACAATTCTGCAAATAAAATTTAAGTTTATTGTATTTATTTTTTTACATAATTTTTAATATCTAATGTTTTAACCTAAAGATATTTTGTATTTACGGCAGGCCATTCTTTCTTGTGAATACTTTCTATAGTTTATATAAATCATAGTATTTTACTCACTTTAGAAAAAAATAAAATTATTTTTCCCCAAATTTTGCAATATATAGGTGGCATATAGATGATATACTGTCCCCTTGCTTTTTCAAGTACTATTTTCTTCCTTATGCAGTGCAGTAACATTTTTTAGGTTCCATGATATATTTAAAATTATTATTGCTGTTTATTAATTGTTTGAGTATGTAGATTGCCCTTGGTTATACTCTATCACCATACAAGAAATATTGAGACTTTTATTTTTATATCTCTTGCTACAGGACATAATGTTAATTTCTATATAATTTCTCATATGCTGACTGATACTTAATATTTCTCAGTAATACATAAATGACAGCTTCTACCTCCCTTTATGCTTCTTTATATCTTAACTTGTCAAAATATATGGAAAAATGCCCTTAATACAGAATTATTTGTTTTGTTTTTAGTGACATTGTCTGCCTAGACCAACTATGGTAACCATGGTAACCAACTCAGAAAATGTTATGGGATGCTGCTTGCATTAGTCTTTTCTGAGAGCTATGGTCTCCGAGTAGATATAGAAAGACAAGTTTCTATATCTATAAATACAAAGACCAGTTTCTATAGATATAGACATAAATATAGATATAGGTATATCAAAATTCAGCTACTTTGAGAAATGCAGTTGTGAAAAATATGGCCTTAGTCCTGTTTCTAGTAGGGATAGGTTTCAAACTCTGGGGTAAGGAATTGAAAGTGGAAAATTTTAACTATTTCCTTTCTTTCTTTTTTCTCTAAGAGTTATCTCTACTTAACAGATATTTCTTCTGAACTCAGTTTTATTCTATTAAACAATTTTTCTCTTTTATTTTGTGTGGGCTTGTTTTGATTCTCCAGTGAATAGAGAAACAGTAGTGAGGATTGCATTAAGGACTATTTGTAATGCACAATTTTAAATTTTAAAACTCATTTGTACATATTTATAGTATAAAATTTGTAAACAGTATTGTATAATGTATACATCATTTTTCGAAATTACATAATTTGTGATATTTTAATTTAGGGAATTATATACAAATGAAAACCATATCTTCAGAGATTTTATTGATAAAAGTGTATAGAAAAATCTGATTTAAAACCATATTATTCCAAAATTGCTAAAAATGATATGCATGCTTTGCACAGAAAATACTTTCAGAAGAAATACATGATTATGTTTACCACTAGCTGTCTTAGACTTGTTGGATTGTTGGCAAACTTTTTTGATTTAGTTTTGTTTATATTTTCCATATTGTATTCAGTAACAAATCTTAAATACAAGTTTTTTTTTGTTTTGTTTTTAAAGGGATTGAGGGATCCTTGTAAAAGATGAATTTTATCAAATAATTGAAAGACAAAAATTACCCTACAAAATAAGCTTGACTAACTAATGCACAAGGAATTGTACTTACTCTTCATGATGAGAGCACTTTGTTCGCTATTCCGCTGTGATGAATATTTTTAAGGGGTTATTTATTTTCATGAGACAAACTATAATGAATAATCTAATTAGTGCATATATTTTTCATTGCAAGTGTTCTTATTTGCTTTTTTCTGATCTCCTGTTATGTGAAACAATTTTTTCTCTCCTTTAATTTTCAGTCTATGAATTTCCTTTCGAGTTAAATATGTTTCTTGTATGTAGTATATTGATGGATCTTGTTTCTTGATTTATTCTCCCCGTGTTTCTTTTTATTGGTGAGTTGAGGCAATCTGCATTAATGGTTACAACCAGCATGTATTGGTTTGTCTATTCCAGGCTATCCTCCTGCTGTTGGTCCTGCACTTTTTCCCTTCCTTCAAGTGTCTGTCCTGTTTGGTGATCTCATTCTGTTGCTGTTCCTGGAATTATGGTCATCTTTAGTTTTCTCTACAGTGTCCTTCAGCATTCTCTGTGGGATTTTTTTTTTTTTTTTTTTTTTGGTGGTCATGAATTTCTTCAGGTTTTTTTTTTTTTGTTGTTGTTGTTTTGTTTTGTTTTTTTGGTACCAGGGATCGAACTCGCTACCTCATACATGCCAGGCAGGTTCTTTTGCCACTGAACTAAATCTCCAGTCTCCCTTAAGTTTTTTCTTTATCATGGAAGTATTTTATTTTTCTATTAGTTTTGAAAGATAGTTTTACAGAATACATCAATCTGGTAGGGAAGCTGTTTTCTTTCAGGATTTGAAACACTTCAGTCCAAACTCTTCTTGACTTGATGGTTTGTGTTGAGAAGTCTGCTGTGACACTGACAGATTTCCTTCATAGGTGGTCTGTTTATTTTCTTTAACAGCTTTTAATACTCTGTTCTTGTGTTGCATTTCTGGGATCTTAATCATTGTATGTCTAGGTGTAGTTTTATCTTAGTTATGGCTAATTGGAGTTTTATATGCCTTGTTTATCTGTATGCCTGAATCTTATTTCATGTTTGGGAAGTTTTCTGCTATTACTTTTGTAAATAGTCTTTTTATTTCATTTGTGTTGACCCCTGCTTTTTTGCTGGTACCTATCACTTTTAAATTATTTTTCTTTGTGTCATCTTGAGCAGTTGAAATTGTTATTTCCTGATTTATTGTTATTTTTAAGAGCTCATTCCTTTCATGGTTGCTAGCTATGATCCTGTCTTCAGGGTCTGAAAGTCTATTTTCAGTTTCTTTCAAGTTGTTTTGCCAGATTTTGACCAAATTTTTAATTTCCTGGATATCTCTTTGAATGTGTTTCATGCATTGTAATTCCCTCCTGTAGTGTTCATTCAAGGTTTCCATCATTTTCCTAAGCTCCTTTTTAAAAACTATGTCTTCTTTAGATACACTCAGTTATTCTTTCATTATTTTTGTGATTTCTTCTTTTACCTGTGATGTTATTTTTGATTTGATTGCTTTTACAGTCTCATGAAGTTATTTCTTTACTTCAGTTGCTCTCTGTGGTGGTCCACTTCCCGAGGTATGAAGGAGCCAGAGAAAATAATTTGGAAAGAAAAAAAAAAAAATTTATTAAAGCATAGGCCTGGCGACGCAGCCTCCAGTAGCCAGTATGGAAGACTGCATGCCTAAGAGCTAAAGGGCAGGGTTTTTAATCCTGTAAAACCACAAACGGCTGCTGGTCTCACAATGCAGGGAGTGGGGGTTCATGGCATACTACAGAACAGGAACACGGAGGTTACATTTCTTGGGAAGAACAAGGTTCAGGTGGGCTAACAAGCAAGTTTAGATTAGGCAGCCATCCTCTGGGGAAGGTACATCCTGCAAACAAGCAAGTTATCCTGCAAACAAGCAAGTTACCCTGCAAACAAGTAAGTTTAGATTAGGAAGACATCCTGTTCTGCTCTTAGAATTATGTTTGATCTTTCTCTTGCCTCTGAGGAGACTTATTTTTTTTTTTTTTAATATATAGGTTACAACATTCCCCACCGATTTTATGTCTGCTTCTCCAAATCTTTGGGGAAGACTTGAGAACTAATCTTGATGGTGAACTGATAACATTTCATAATGTTGGTGGTGTAACACCATCAGCCTCACGTCTTATACTTGATGCCTGATAAAAGCAGTTAGCCTATTGACTACACAGGGGCCTATTAAAACCAAGAGTAGCAATCCTAGCAATGGTTCAAGCAAGGGCAGAAGATAAGGCAGGATTCCATTCCAGACACTCCAAAGGGGGTTTTCAAATAGCTCTCTTCTTCTTTTTACCAGGTCTTTCTGCAATCTCTTGATCTTATCTCGAACAATGCCAGACTTGTTTACATAAAAGCAGCATCATTCTTGCAATGCCACACAGATCCTTCCTTGTTCTGCTGTCGGGAGGTCTAGCCCTCTTCTATTTTGAAGGACCACTTCAGCTCATGAATCTATCTGATCCTGAATGTCCTGAATGGCACTAGATAATGCCTGTATATCTGTAACTATCTGGTTGGAAAGTTGAACAGAGACCCCCATTCCTGCTGCTCCCATGTCAGGGCTCCTGATATTCCCAGACCTACCAAAAAAGGAATAAATTGAACTGCCCTCTTTGAAAGGCCTGCAACGTAATCCAGGCTAGGAAAGGGGACAAGCTCATCCCCGGGTAAAACCTCTATGTCAGGCAACAGGACAGCTGTTCTTTGTTTATAGGAGGTCCAAACCCACTGTGTGAGGTCGGTAACAGTGCCATTAAAGTCCCCAGTAGTGGGATAGAAGGGGCAAAAGCAAGCAAGCTAAAGCAGCACATGCCTGATACAATTTAACTATGCTTAGTTGATTTTAACTTTAAGGGGTTACCAGTCTGCTGCACAGTCCATTGGTCCTGGGAAGGTTGATTTTCTTGGGTACCCAGAACCTTCGCATGAGAGTGGTGGATCCAAGGCGTTTTTCCAGCCACCTTCACTGCACTGGGAGAGCTGAGGACCACGGTGTAGGGTCCCTCCCTGCAAGGGTCAGGGGTGTCTCGTTGGTGATGCTTGACTAGGACCAGAGTACCGGGTTCCACCAGTGAGCTGGACTCAGAGTGAGAGTCTACCGGAGGATGCTTCAACCTGAATAACCGATGTATAGTGGTCAAGATGGGCTGAAGAGCCTGCAGGGACTTAATGAGATCTTGGATAGTCAATTCTGCCAATTTTTTCTCAGAGAGTTTTGGAATGAGAGGAGGGGGGCCTCCCTTACATTGCTTCAAAAGGGGATATACCAGAAACATAAGGAGTACATCGGGTCCGCAGGAGGAAAAAAGGAACGAAACTTACCCAATTATCACCAGTTTCTAGAGACAGCTTTGTAATCATATTTTTTAATGTCTGATTCATCCTCTTTACTTGCCCTGAGCTTAGAGGCCAGTATGCACAATGAAGTTTTCAATCAATCTTCAAGGCCTGGGTTAGTTTTTGAGTTATCTGGGCTATGAAAGCCAGGCAATTGTCAGACCCCATAGATAAGGGTAGGCCGAAATGAGGAATGATCTCATATAACAACTTTTTAACCACTATGAGCGCTGATTCTGACCTGGTGGAAAATGCCTCCACCCACCCACTGAAGGGTGTCAACTATCACTAGCAGGTATTCATGTCCCTGGAGACCCAGCTTCTTCATTTCAGTAAAGTCTATTTCCCAGTGTTCTCCTGGGGAAGTTCCCCGAAAACGAGTAGTTTCCATGTGGAGATGTCGTTTTGGGTTAACTAACTGACATTGAGGACATCTTGAACTGGCAGCTGCTGTCAATTTGGACACCTGGGGTATAAAGAATCAGTCCCAAAAGAGCTCAGCTAGTTTTGATCCTCCCAAATGAGTGGACTGATGAGCTTGCTGAATGAGCTCCCATCTGAGGACTTCGGGCAGCAAGATTCTCTTGTTTGGTTACTGATACCAGCTTCCTGGAATGTCAGGCTTTGCCTAGAATGTCAGGCCACTTGGGCGGCGAAGTGGAGGTCTTTTTGTGTATACACAGGTTCTGATAACGTTGGAGGCATCAGCAAGAGGGTAGGAGTGGTTTCCTCTATGTCCCCTTCTTCAGACCCCACTGATTTTATGGCAGCTTCTTTGGCTTCCATATCAGTCAAATTGTTTCCCCTGGTAATGGGATCATCTCCTTTTTGGTGGGCCTTGCAATGTATGATGGCCACTTTCTCAGGTAACCAAATTGCTGCCAGCAGGTCTAATATTTGGGGGGCATTTTTTATTTTATCTCCTGCTGAGGTCAATAGTCCTCTCTCCTGATAGCAAAAGCTATCGGTGTAGATGTTAATCTGCTTACCTTCAGCCAGTTTCAAGGCTTTTGTCAAAGCCATTAGTTCAGCTTGTTGAGCAGAAGTGCTAGAGCCCAGCCTCTGTGCCCACAAAATTTGGGTCTCGGAGGTCACAGCCACCCCTGCAACTCGTTTACCTTGGTACATGTAGCTGTTACAGTCTGAGAAGAATGATGGTTCCCCTTCTAGAGGTTTGTCGGTCAGGTTGGATCGAAGGCTCTGGTAGCTGTCAATCAAGGTGGACCATTCATGGGGTTGACAGATCCTCATCGGGCAGCAGTGTGGCTGGATTCAGGGATGCTGAGGACTTGAAAACAACAGAGTCAGGATCTAAAAGCAGTGCTTGGTAATGCATTATCCTTGCATTAGATAGCCACAGATCTGGAGAGGCCCGGATAAGAGTCTCAAGTGAGTGAGAGGTTATCACAGTGACCTTCTGGCCAAAGGCAAGCTTTTTAGTTTCCTTTATCAACATAGCCATTGAAGCAATGATCCTTAAGCATGGTGGCCAACCGGCAGCCACCGTGCCCAGCCTCTTAGAGAGATAGGCTATTGGTCTCTGCCAGGGCCCCAGTTCATGGGTTATTACTCCCTTTGCAATCTCTCTCAGCTCATCCACATACAAGAAAAATGGCTTGTTTATGTTAGGGAGTCCTAGTGCAGGGGCATCTGCTAGGTCCTGCCTCAATTGTTGGAAGGCTGTCTCTTGCATGTCTGTCCATTCCAGTGGGCCCTGCATTTGCCCTTTAGAGTCACATAGTGGCTGGGCTATCTCAGCAAAGTTTAATATCCAGAGCCTACAATATTAAACTGCACCAAGAAACTCACAGACTTGCTTTTTGGTTTTTGGTGCTGGTATCTGTAGAATGGCTTGAACCCTTTTATTTGAAAGGGTCCTTTCTCTGCCTTGTAATTGATATCCCGGGTAAGTCACTGTCTGCTGGCATATCTGTGCCTTTTTTGCTGAAACCTTGTAGCTCAAATCATTTAAAGTCATCAACAGGGCCTTGGTTGCTTCCTTGCAATCCTCAAAGGTTTTAGCAGCCACTAATAAGTCATCAACATATTGCAAAAGTATGACTTTTGGGGGATCTTCTCAATACCCCATTAGGTTCCTAGCTAAGGCCTCATCAAATAAGGTGGGAGCATTTTTAAAACCTTGTGGTAAACAGGTCCAAGTTACTCCAGTCCCTGGATCAGTCCATTCAAAAGCAAAAATGGGTTGACTTATCATTGGAGCGACTGGGAGGGTGAAGAAAGCGTCTTTTAGGTCCAAGACTGAGTACCAGATGTACTCTGGGCTCAAAAGGCTCAGCAGGGTGTAAGAGTTAGGAACAGTAGGATGCAGAGTAACCACTGGCCTGTGGACTTCCCGGGGGTCTTGCACTGGCCGGTAATCTTGGGTCCCTGGCTTCTGGACTGGGAGCAAAGGTGTATTCCAGGGAGAGATGCAAGGTACAAGAATCTTATTATCTTTTAATCTAGTGATATGTTTTGTGATTCCTTGATGGGCCTGTAAACTTATTGGATATTGTCTAAAGTAGATAGCAGATACCTGGGGCAACAACTCTATTGCCAGAGAAACTTGATTTATCGCCAGACCAGGGTGGTTATTTTCAGCCCAAACTCCTGGTATCTCCACTTGCCAAGCCTGCAGGAGATCTCTATCAATCTCTGGAGTGGGTTCATCTCCCAGCAGGAGATGATTTTCCCCTTCAGCAAGGAAGGCAAATACCTTGATCTGTTCCCCAGGTGTTGTTCCCAGAATCAGTTGTGGAGTCTCCACCTGAAAACTCAATTGGACTTTTAATTTATGAAGAAGGTCTCTTCCTAGCAGTCAATCGGGGCATTCTGGAACCCATAGAAATTCATGCATAGTGGTCTTTTCCCCAGGGTGAGTTACCTGGGCCACCACCTTTGGGTATGATTTTCGCCCTCTGGTGGCTCTGACCACGCTTACTTTGTTATCAGTCAGAGTTCCCAATGGTTGAGTTAGAACGGAATAAGTTGCGCCCATGTCCACCAGGAAATTTACTGGTTCTCCCCCCACTTGCAAGGTTATCCGGGGCTCAGCAGGGGAAGGGGGGGAGGTATCTGAGCCCTGATGCCCTCATTGTTGGCTCAACAAAGTCTTAGCATTTTTGCCTTTCCATTTTTGCCTTTAACTTGGGGCAGTCCTTTCACCAGTGCCCTATTTCTTTACAATAGGCATATTGGTTCTTTTTGAGAGGGGGCTGCTTTTTGTCTTTCTCATCTGTCTTTTCTTTTTGTTTCTGCTTAGCTTCTTTTTCGCACAACAGCTCTAATACCTTTGTGACCTTCTTATTTTTTGTCTCTTGCCAGCTCTCTCTATTGTCAAATACCCTATGTGCTATCTCTGTTTACTGACTTAGGGGCAGCCCCTCAAATTCCTCCAGTTTCTGTAATTTTTTTCTAATATCTGGGGCTGACTGAGATACAAAGGCAGTATTAATAACCCTTGTATTCTCACTCATGACTGGATCAATTGGAGTACAGAGTCTATAGGCTTCTAGGAGGCACTCCAGGAATGCAGAAGGGCACTCATCAGCCAATTGTCTTACCTCTGACACCTTGGACAGATTCGTGGGCTTCTTAGCTGCTCCACGGAGTGCCGCTAGAAACAGTTGGCGATATTGAGTCAGAGCCTCCCTAACTCCAGATGTGTTGGGGTTCCACTAGGGTGGGATAAAGGGAACGAGTGCTCTAGTCATTCTGGATCAACCATGGGAGTCCCTTCCGGGTCCAAGATACCTTTTCACCCTAGAGCGTGGATGCAAGTTCGCTCTTCAGAGGTGGGATGATGGGGTGGAAAAAATAGATTCAATTAGACTAATAAGGTTTTCGGGATCCTTGGAGAATGAGGGGTTTTGGCCCTTCCAATTATACAAGTAGCAAAAGGAGTATAGACAAAAATTGAGTCCCCTGGTTCTCGGGGGTCAGGAACCTCAAAGGGGGCAGAGTGCTGATGCCGCTGTGGTGGAGTCAGGTGAATTTGGCCATGGTCTGCTTCGGGTCTGGATTGGACTAGGAGGGCAAGGAGAGGTGTCAGGTGAGGGGTCTTCAGGAGGGGGTTACGGGGGAGGGAGGCAGACATCTTCCAGGGGTCCTCCACTGATGGTAAAACTGGCACAGAGGGTTGGGAGTTGGGTGCAGGCGATTTGGGTTTTGTTTTCAATGTTGCCACCACCTTTACCCGCAGGGAATGATGAATCCACAGTGGAGAATCATAGATGAGATCTATCCAAATCTGAATGTAAACAATTTGGTCTGGGTGAGAAGGGGGCCCAAACACATACTGGCAGACAGCCTGGGCAATGCCCATGTCAAAGGATCCGGTTGGGGGCCAGACACCATTTGTCCCTATTGGCCATTCCTGAGAAGCAAAAATCATTAGTCTTCCTTTGAAAACAGGCTCCCTGTAACCCTCAGCCTGCCTCTTAAAAGTGATCCAAGACAAGACTAAGAGGCATGGGAGCAGTTTTCGCACCGGACTGATACATTGTTGCTTGCTGTGGTCCTCTGTGAGAGGAGGAAATCAAAAGAAAAGGTCAGCAAATATAAGAAGAGACAGAAAAATATGGAGAGAATCACAAAACCTAGGATTTTCTTTGTCTAGTCCGAGGGTCACCTGGGGTTTAAAAGAAAACTGTCGGCACCCTCAGAGAGACCAAATGGATGGCAGTTGGTCCAAGGGCACATGTGATCTCTCAGGCCCATGTGTCCTGGAAGGGAAAAGTTAGAACAAAAGGCATGAGACAAGACAGGACTACAGAAAGACACAAAACAAAAACAAAACCACCTGTACTGGTAAAAATTAAAACAACCTTTCTCTGGTAAAATAAATGAATTTAGGCTGGAGGCTTCCCTTCAAATTCCAATATCAAATTGGAGGGCAGCCTTGCTGGGGTCCAAGATCCAGATGAGTCAAAAGACTCCAAAACAAATGATCTAGGATTCCCAACAAGGATCCGACCTCCCAAGGATGAGGGCGTCCCCTCCTAATAAAATTAAGATTTTGATGTACCACTTTAAATCAAACAGGATCCTCTAGTAGTTACTCTTAGCAAATCAGTCCTCAGGAATTGAGTCGGTGGGCTGTTATTCCATCCCGGACGAGCCCCCAAATGTGGTGGTCTGCTTCCCAAGGTATGAAGGAGCCACAAAAATAAATAATTTATTAAAGCACAGGCCTGGCGATGCAGCCTCCAGTAGCCAATATGGAAGGCTGCGCACCTAAAAGCTAAAGGGCAGGTTTTTATCCTGTAAAACCACAAACAGCTGCTGGTCTCACAATGCAGGGAGTAGGGGTTCACAGTGCACTACAGAACAGGAGCACAGAGGTTACATTTCTTGGGAAAAACAAGGTTCAGGTGGGCTAACAAGCAAGTTTAGATTAGGCAACCATCCTCTGGGGAAGGCACATCCTGCAAACAAGCACGTTATCCTGCAAACAAGCAAGTTACCCTGCAAACAAGCAAGTTTAGATTAGGAAGACATCCTATTCTGCTTTTAGAGTTACCTTTGATATTTTTCTTGCCTCTGAGGAGACTTATGAGAGTTTTTAAAATATAGGTTACAAAACTATCACCCCAGAAATTTCAGGTGTGTGACTTCCATTTTCTTCCATGTCTGTACCTCCCAGATTTGTTCTGTATGGGCTGGAATTCTGTGATTGCCTTTTGCTTATTTGCCTTGAAATTTTCCTGGGTTCCTCCCAACAAACTGGTTGTGGGGTCCCAGGTCCTTCCCACATTGGCTGTCCCTCTGCAGTATAGGGAAATGGGTCACACACATGGATTTCTCTGAATCCAAGTTCCCAGGAAGGTGTCAGGGTATGGGATGGGCTTCTCTAGGCCAGTGCAGCTACATTGAGGTTTCCCTGATGGCCAAAGGTGCATGGTGACAGGCTGTTTCTACAGCTTGCATGTCTATTCTGATACTCTCCTGCTGGTGGCAGGCACACAGGGTTATGTTTGTCTGATTCTCCCAGTAGGCACTGGCTAACTGAAGGAAGCAAGAGTATACACTGGCAGCCTTGTGGGTGCACAGGGTGTATCTGGATGTTTCTCCCTACCAGTACTGTTCACCTAAGGGAAGCAAGATTTCCAGCAGTGGCAAAAGTATGCAGGCATGGGTCTGGCTATGTCTCCCTACTCAGGCTGGCTGCCCACAGGAAGGAAGTCTTGTATGGTGGTGGTGTACATAAGCCTCTCCTACTTTAAATTGTGAGTGCTGGGGTATTATGTCCCAGCAAGGAAAAATCAACTAACGTAGAAAAATTGGTACTAGAGAAGCAGCATCCATGCTATGACTGCACCTGGCCATGAGGTTTAGAAGCTTTGGGAACTGATTTTCAGGAAGAGTTTAGAAAGGCTTGAAGATGCAAACTAGAGAATCCTAAAATGCTATAGAAGCTTCAATCTATAGTCAACTTACTCCAGGACAGAAATGGCATGGTAGAAGGGTCTGGCAGAGGAAAACTGCTCACATTATGTTGGCCAGGAAACAAGGAAGGGAGTAGCTGTGGAGGGAGATTTACTCTTTGAGGTCCGACTCCCAGTGAATCACTTCTTCTAATCAGGCCCCGCTTCCTAATAGCATATTCAACCATTGGTCCATCAGTGAGCTAACCTACTGATGAGTACAGTGCTTCCAGGCCATAATCACCTTTCACACTTGAGAATTGTAGGGGACATTTTAGATCTACACCATGAGAATAGTTGTGTCAGGTTAGATGGAATTGTTAATTTAAGATTGTGTTTATTTGTAGAGTAACTATGTTTGTAAGCACATATGTTTGGATGTCAAGTTGACAAGGGGAGTCATTAAGTGCGTGTCAATTTGATTGTCTTGGAAGGTGCGTATGGGATTAGTAAAGCATGCTTTTGGCTGGGATTGAATAGGTAATGAAGATATAACCTCGACTACTAAATGTGATTCTTTTCCCCTTCCTCTCTGACACTGTTCTCTTGCTGTACCTCCTGGCTGGTGTGGACTGAGCATCTTTGCTCCATTACCCTTCTGCCATGATTTTTCTGCCTTTGAGCTTGCCAGCGATGGACTCAGTCCCCTGAGTCAGATCAAAACTCTCTTCCTTTAGTTTTTGGGTTCAGGCATTATGTGTCAGTGACAGGAAAGCTGGCTAAAACATATGTAACATAACATAATTGGTAGAAGTGATTTTTCCATTATATTAATAGTTTTCACCACTGCTAGAGGTGGGGATTATTAAGGAGGCAGGAATTTGAGATGTCATCCCAGAATTTTTCCTACTATGGGGTTGGGAGTATTGGGCTTAGACCAGCTAAAGTCATTGCCAAAACTTAAGGATTTCCAGAGTTCTGTTACCTTCTGCTCTTCTCTTTTTTTCTGAGTCTCTTTAAGATGTGAAAATGGTGGATGTTTCCCTCTTGATATCAAGACTATTGCAAGGCAGAATTTCATGCCTTTCTTGTTCCTGTATCCATGATACTTTCTTCACCAGAATTTCTCAGTAAGTGTTTATAGAATTGAATTTATTAATTATATGTGTTAAATGTCCTGATAATATGTTTTAGAAGTAAATTTCCACTCATCCTGGAACATTCCTTAACTAATTTATCAGAAAAGCTCTAAATTTAATGGACCAGATCTGTAAGTTACTTTGAAGGCATCATCTAATCCAGATATGAAAGTCTTTTTTTGTTTGGTTTACATTTGCAATTTGGGTCACATCAGTGGTTATAGATAAAGCCACGTTTTGATCTTAGATTTTGAAATTTGGCCAGTAACACTTTACTAAACATACCATATTCACTCACAATAAATTTAATTGGATTAATTTGGATGATTAAATATCATTTTTAAGGATCTGTTGCAAGAATAATTTTTTATTATGTAGTTAAACATAGTACAAAGATAAAACTGTACATTTTAGGAAATTTTATTTTATGGAAAATGCAAAAGTCTATTTACAGAAGTAAAAACAACCTGAACCTCCATTCCACTCCCCCCAAAAAGAACTTCAATTATTTTTTGGCATCACAGTTAAGAAACTAAATGTTGATGAAAAATGGTACTAGTCTGTCTTTCATTTTCTTCCTCTTTTAATTCATGCCAGCAAAATAAACCTTATTAATTTTATTGCAATAGTTGGTTTCCTTTAAGAAGTAAACAGAATCTGAAATTGGAACTTATGAACATATTGTTTGAAAAAATTTTGAGTAAAACATCTTCTCTTAAATAAGACATTAAGAATCATTTGCAAGAACAAGTGACATAGGGACAAACATAAAAAAAATCAGTGATATAACACTAATTTGTTCAGATGTAAAGGACATATACTTATGTTAATCTTTAATTCTTAACAATGGTTCTGTTTTAATTTTAAAATGCTTTCCTCATGCACAATGTCATGAATCTTGGCTTTTCAAAGAATAGAATATTAATATATAAAGATCATTTCGTGTATTGCACTAGAATCTGAAAAAAATATTGAGTTCAAAGCAAAACTATGCTTGATAACACAGACTGCAGTAATCTTGTAAATCATGTATGGAGTTTTTCAGAGAGAGCTGATTCATGTCAAAATTTATGTCTTTTGTTTCCAAAAATGTTTTTAGTATTTTACAAATTTTTAAGTCTCAGTTGTCACCTAAAATTAGGGAGATGGTATATAATAATGTAAATATTTAAGAAACAGTGTAATATTAAGGTTCAGAGAATGTAAATCTTGTTTTCATAGGGATTACTATTTTATATGGCAATAAGATGCCCATAATGGTATAAATAGTAGAATTTGATGAGGGATCCATTGCAAGTATAAGTACCAGAAAAGCCCAGAACAAGAGAAACTTTTAGGGATTCCCATTAAAGCTTTGATGACAAGGAAGAACTGCGTGAACTGAAAATATATGAAATGACTGAAAATGTTTGTAGAGGACTCATGGGAGAGAATAAGGAATTGAGAAAGGTAAGGTTTGTTGATGACATTGTGAGTAGGAAAGAACATTACCAAACTTAGTTTTAGGAAGAGTAATGTTGACTCAGTTGAAAATGGCTTAAAGCAAGGGGGGAAATCTACCAATGCAGGGCTTCTTTATAAATGAATCTAACAAAGAGAAGTACCAGGTATCCAGGATAAAGGCAGTAACTTCAGAAATAGGGTTTTTTTTTCCAGAATTTTCAATGATTCTTAGTAGAATTGAAACTCCAAGAAGGTTAAGGACGAGATTACATGTGTAGTTAGCCTTAGTGCTTAGCTCTAGAATGTACTCGGTTCATTTTTGAGTGAATAAATGGCTGGAAGTTGAAAGTGAAAAAGGAGGTTGGTGTGATGCTTAATTGTATATTTGTCATGTTCTCACCGGGGATTTTGTTTGGTAGCTGATGGAGACATGGGTTTCCTTTTATGTATAGATTCTAAGACCCCTAAAAACTACCTTTCATAATAGGGAGCTTGTATCTTAAAATACTGATTACCTCTGTTGTTGCCTAAAAGGCTTATGCTTGTGTTTCTCAATCTGAAAAAATAAATATTTTCCTTAAAGAACACATGTATTGAAACAGTATAAATCCATACTTTTCCTTCAAAGGAAAGATTTGTAACTTTCTTGAATCTCTCATTTAACTTGTTTATGTTATTCAAACTGAATAAAAAAGTAGGACTGGAATAAAGATCTACTATTTCATAGGATATTTCTTCAGGAAGAATGTTTTGTTTCTAATTAGTGGAAATATATTGATTAACTTGGCACCAAGTTTATTGATGTAGTAGTTATAGTGAACTAAAGCACAGAGGCAATGATAGTATTATGGTAGTTATTAATTTAAGATGCAATGATTATAAGACAAATAGAGACCAAAAGGCAAGATTAAAAATATATATCATTATTCCATTCATTTACCATCTATTAAATTTGTTCATATTTCTTGACGCCTAATAGCTAATTGAATGACAACAAAATTTTGTAACACGCTGCCTTCATACAGTCCACTTTTAAAGACTAAAAGAAGACCCATGATCTCTGGGAATAGGAACACATAAATATGGTTCACATTTAAAACTGCGCTTGAATTAAGGCACAGACTTTGCTGTTATAGAGTTCCTAATCTAGTTAAGAATGTAAATACATAAGAAGTAATTTTTTATGGTACAACATAAAGTAGAATTGCAAGTATTAATGTCTTGCTACCTCCTTGGGCATATAAATCAGGATTCCAAGAGGAAAGGAGAGAGATGAAGTTGAAAAGTGAATTTGGCAAGAGGTACCTTGTAGACAACAAGCTTTTAAACCCTTCACATAATCATTTGTGCATTTCATAAAGACCACTCTGGCTAATTTGAGCAGACTTAAGTTGTCAAGGACACAAAATTCTGGTTTTATATTATTGGCAGTAACTGTAATGAACCAACACTGTTTGTCACTCTTTTAAACGTTTATATTTTACTAAGTACTCTACAAACTTATTCTTTACTGCATCCAACTTTGTGTATGTGTATGCATGTGTGTAGTGCTGGGGACTGAACCCTGGATCTTGCCCTTCCAAGAAAAGTAAGAGTTATATCTTAACTACATTCTCAAACTTTTTAAACTTTTATTTCCAGACAGGCTCTCACTATGTTCCCAAGTCTGGCAATCCTCCTGCTGAGTCTCCCAAGTGACTAAGATTACAGGCATGTACCTTCGCATCCTGCCATCACAACCAAATGTTCAGGGACGCTCAGCAAGTAGGTGAAATCGAAGAGCGAAAGGGAGAAAAATGAAAGTTTTCAATTAAGCCTGTGACAGTGGAAATAGAGAAAAGACTATCATTGTAAGAGATGTTTTAGAAGTAAAAGCAAAGGAAATTGAGGACAAAGTGGCTTCAAGTGGCAAGAAAATGGCTCTGAGAATGGCATGTTGACAATTTTTTGTTTGGTTCTGGTAGGGCTGAGAGAGGAAAGTTCATGAATTTAGTGATTGTTGAGTTTGGGAAGCATCAAGGTGGAGAGGACATTGCAGCTAAAAATACTGCTCTAAAACCTGGGAAAGAGTGAAATTCCTAAATGGGATAATTAGGAATCTTGATGATGGTTGAAGTTATGAAAGTGAATGAAATAGCCCAGACTCAAGGAAAATACTATAGGTCACGTCAGTTTCAAACCGTAAATGTCAGGAGACTCAGTAATGTAGACAAAAGATGGAGAAGCCAAAGAGGGAGCTATGTCTGGAAACGGATGAGGGGATCTCAGGAAGGACTGAGAGTTCAATTAATGCTGTCAAATGCAGGGTAGAATGCACAGCAAGCAGATTAACAAAGAATGTAGCTTCATACAAAGTTATTTGGATGACTGAGCAGTTCACAGTCACGTAGTCACTTGGGTTTCTTTTCCATGAGATGGCAGGTTCCCACTTGCATTCTCTGCCATCACACACCCTTCTTCCCTTCTTCATGTCGAGTGTGATTCTCCACGTCTCAGTGTTTTGGCATTTGCTTCCCACTCCTCTCCTGCCTTCAGCTTCCCGTCTCCTTGGAGATCTTTCACTTAATTAATCCGGTGGAGGGAGGACACTGTTGGCCAGAATGGGCTAAGGAGAGTGGGGCAAGGAGAGTTGGAGAGAGCGAGAGGAGGAGCAGAAAGAAAGGGGCCAGGTTGGAGGAGAGCTTGACCAGGTCCCCAGCTGCCCTGAAGGCTGCATCACCACCTCTGCACTTGCGGGACCAGGGCCCAGAGTCGAGAAGTCAGGTCCAGGTGGCAGTCAGGACAGGTTGCATGGGCTCTAGGGACCCACAGGCTTCTCTCTTGTACATTCCCTGTGCACTGATTGTATTTCAGGTTTCTGTTTTTTCTTCCTTTCCCTGCCAGTCTAATCATTCTGAAAATCTCAGCCCTTTCATTTGTACTCAGTGTCTCTCTCGATGTGTCTAAAATTGGCCCCGTTAAACTATTTGAAAGCAGTGTGTCTCAAAAAAGCTGTTGTTTTTCCACACTAGGGGCCAAAACTGAATTTTAGCAGAGGTTTGGACTTGAAAAGTAGACAGCCCAGAGCCATCTGCCCACTGCAGCATCCTTTCTTGCAGCACACAGCCTTCACAATTCTAGTTTACACCTAGATGGGCAACGGAGGCCATTACCATGACCTGGAAGACAGAGCTTACGTCAGATTGCCTGGACAAATGAACAAAGTTAAAGCTTTGCAGTTGTCTGTGATTTGATGATTGGATATTTCTTCTTCACTGGGCTACATTTTATCTAGAGTGAGCACCTGCTAAATGTGAAATGAAGATTTTGTAAGAGGAAACTTGCATTAAAGTGAACTTTAGAGCAATTTAGAATAGCTCCTTGGGACCTATTTGCTGTTAAAATCATACTTTTCATTTTAGAAATATATGTATTCATTTTTCTTTAATCTTAATTTGAATGCAAGAGTTTGTCAGTCTAGTTCTCTGGAGTCCTAAGAAATGTTGCACAAGATTTTTAGATGAATGTATTTTGAAAAGAAATAAAATTGAAACAACTATTGAATATTTTTCACATTTAAGTTTCAACTTTATCAGCAATATTTGAAACGTTTTTCAAAATGATGGAGTAGTTTTAAAACGTGAGGAATTGCTTCCAATAAAATAGCAATGTGTAGGTGTTCTAAATTTGTCAGTTGAGGTTAACTTTACACAATGCAGTGTAGTTTTGTGTAATTGTCTAATAATTCATTTTGTTTCTAACACCTTTATGTTCAATTAGAGCAGTTTTGAAAAGCAAATTGTTTTCTTACTTTTCCGAGTACTGAAGTTTCCCATTGTATTAGGTGGAGAATATTATGTAGTACCTATTCATTAATACATTAACATTCAATTGGATGAGCAGTCAGCCAAAACTGAAAAGACATGACAATAAAGTGCTACACACATGCACATAATACCTGAAGAATGGCTGATAGTTTAGTTTTGAGGCTAAAATATGCATATTTAATTGAACTGAATACATTTTACTTTCCAGATAAAGAAATCAATTATTCTGCTGCTCTGGTTGTAGTATATATTAAAACTGTTTTTTAAAGGTGCTTCTTTTAGAATAATTAATTAATAGGCAAATGTGATTGCCTTGAGTCTATTATTTTGGAAAAATGATGGGACATGTAAATAGCACTAAAGATCATGTTTAGTAAATGAGACAATTTGCCCTTGCTAGATGTAAAAATACATGCATTTAGATGGCATCTGTTTTCATTTTCTACAAATTTGAGGTAGGGGTTGTTCAGCAAGAGGGAGATCAAAATTTGGTAAAAGGCATGGTCAATGAGACATTTCAGAGTTGTTTTTGTAGGAATTTTGATAAATGTAGTCCTTCCTCTATCAGTGGGGAGTGGGTCTAATAATCCTATGGATACTCTAGTATGTGGAAGCTCATCACCCTTACTTATATAAATGTGATGTAGTATTTGCATATGACTTACACAATCGTCTGGTATACTCTGAATCATCTCTAGATTACTTGTAATACCTCATATATGATAAATGTGTAAATAAGTGTTATCCTGTATTGTTTATGGAATAAGAAAAAAGTATGTATGTGTTCAGTACATATGCAATTTTTCTAACTATTTTTAATCCAAAGTTAGCTAAATTTACTAAACTCTCAAATATAGAGAGGAATGGTTGTCTCTTTACCTCCTGAGAATTGAAGTCGTTTTTGTATTTAAGGAATATGTGTAGGCTCTGATTCTCTGGTCCAGCTTACATTATTTTTAACTTATAAATGAACCACAGTGAGATAGCTTCACCCAGTAAGAATGACTGTTACAAGAAAGGAGAGGATGTAGAGGCAAAGGGACCCTGCAACACTTTGATGGGAATGTAAGTTAATACTGTCATGGAAAACAGAATGGAGGTTCCTCAAAAATTAGAAATAGACCTGCCATATGATCCAGCAGTTCCACTACTGGGTATATATCCAAAGAAAATGATATGTTCATGTTGAAGAAACATCTATGTAAACTACTATGTTCATGGCAGCACATTCAATATCGTGCTGTTTTATCGCTGAAACAGTTTAAGATTCCATCAATCAATTGATAAAAGAAAAAATATACATATTTTAGCAGTTTGCTGTACTAATAAATGTCTAGAAGCTAATGGCCACCACTTTGAGCACCTCTTGTAACTGTAGAGGTCAAAGGTACCTTGTATTAATCTCATAATGTTTCAATAAATTTAGTATTAAAATATTGATACATATGTACAAATTATATGTATAATTTATTATATATTATATGTATAATTTATACATATTTATACATTATATATATGCATTATAAATATTTATACATATAATATTTCTCTTCCTGATGTATACATTTTTGACTTAGTCTCTCCCTTTTTTTTACCTCTCTGTCTCTGTCTCTATGCTACAAAAAATGTGATTTTTGTCATTTGTGACAATATTGGTGGAATTAGAGTGATTATGATTTGTGAAATAAGCCAGGAACAGAAAGAGAAGTACCACAAGGCTCACTCATACGTGGAATATAAAACATTGATCTCAAAGCAGTCTTGAGTAAACTGTGATGGTTACCAGAATCTAGGGAAAGTAGACTAAAGGGAGGAACAGGGGAGAGAGTGATGGATTGGTATTAAACTGCAATTAGATAGAAGTTGTAATAAGAAGTTCTAGTTCTCTATTGCACAGTGGAGTGACCATTGGTTGCAATTCTATATTTTATCTCAGAAGGCTAAAAGAAAGGCTTTTAATGTGTTTGCTTTAAAGAAGTATTAAATGCTTGAAAAGGAAGATGTTTATACAGACTAGTGTATACATGTTGTATACATGTATTGGAACATCATATGATAGCCTGTTAAAATGTATACTTTTAGTTTTTATGTATAAGTTAAATACATTTAAATTTAAGAAGAATCACAGGCTAAATAGACCTCTTTATAAAGTTGAAAAATTATTATCTGACACATTTTAGGTTTAATTTTTATAAATTAGATTCTAAAACAATAAGTAAGAATTTATTTTTTGTTACTTCTCACAGTTACTTTTCTATTTCAGATTTCAAATATTTGCCATTATACACTAATGCATAAACAACAACAGTTGCTATTGAATGGAGTGAATTTCCTAAAGGAAAAAATCTTGAATTTTATTTTTTTAAAATCATCTTCTTAATAATTTGCTAAAACTGTAAGTCATTCCATTTTTTGGTTTTTAGAAAATGTAATCATGATACAAATATATTGTAATTAAATATCACATCATAATTACGATTTTGCGTTGTTAGTTTCTTATTGTACTCACATATATAATGTCATCATTTCAATAAGTAGTCCAGTAAAATAATATTTATTTTTTCCTAGAAATGGGTGAGTATTTTCCTTTGTATAATTAATATGTGACAGTAGTATTTTTAAAAGTAAGCCACTTCATGTGAAAATAAATAACTCATGAATATTTTATATCCCATATTGAAGTACTGCTTATAAAGAAGATGGACAATTCAAACTTTTAATAAATGTATATTAATATAGAGATTAATGTTCAACAAATGTTACGCAAATGAATCTAATTGTTTATAGAATGTCAAAAGGAGTCTTGTAGACCCACAAAAATTTCAGAAATCAATAACCCTAGTAGAAAATGAAGACTATAACATCATATAGTCCATAAAATATGGAAAAATTTTATATGAAAAATATCATAAGTAATATATATGTTGATCAATTTTATCAACTTGATTTTATATATTATGTTTCTACTACTAAGAAATTTGAATTTGCAATAATTAATAGGTATATGATATTCTAATATATCACGATACCCTTGTTGTTTAAATACAGTGCAAATTTCAGATTGAAAAAATTATAAACTTACCTAAGAATAAAATTTTTGCTCTTATAATTAGATGTGTGCTAATATGAATTGGTATGCTCTATATTTTACATTTAATCCAGACTATCTAAAATATTATAATGTGAAACTTTGATATAAATTATTCATGTGTAGTGCAAGAAACTGCCAAATATTCTAAAAATCTATTCTGGCTTTTCCATCATGATGAATATTTTGTAATTTAGTGTCCTTCAAGTTTCATTCAGTTTTATTTAGTACCAGTTATTTTCCCTGATTTTTTAGGTGATATCTCAACTAGTGATATTAAAATAATAGCAACAAACACAAGTGTTTCTTTTGACTGGAACATGCCCTCTTTCAATGACATCAGTGTCAATGGCTCTTAGTAATTCTTCACAAATTATATAAAATTATGTTGTTTATGAATGAGTGAATATGAAACCTGCAACTTTATATGCTTTTACATTAGAATTTAAAGAGTTTCACTTGGGTTTTACAAACATATTTCAAAAACTGAATGTGCAAGCTGAAATATGTATGTAGATCTTTAGTTTATTATAAATTAATATATTTAGTACATATTTTGTATATAACTTGACAGTTGTATTATTTTTTTTAAAGTGACTTGGCCAAGTATTAATCACTGAAAACTGCTTATAAGTGAATTAACATAGAGTCCCTTTGTGTAAGTAAATCATTCTGGTATTTGCCCAACTTATTAGACAAACTGGAATTGGCAGGGTAAAAAATATAAACCAAGGTACCAACTTTATTTTCCTCCCACAACCTTCTTTAAACTGTACCATATGACTTTCTTTTACCCTGTCAATTTTTCATATAAAATTAATTGTTTTTTGGGTGGTTTTAATGTGCCAGTGGACAGCCAGTCTCATTTTCAGATATTAAAATTTCGGGTATGATCTATTAAGTATATCATCATGTTTTAAATTTCTCCATTGTCTGGGGTTAGACTTGAGCAAAGTGCAAAAAAATTGCACAGAGGAAGGGCAGTGTGTCACTTTTGGAGTTTTCCTAGTTTCACATCCTTTCCTCACATGGTAGGATCAAGACTTAGAAGGGCAGTTCACTCTCTCTGATGGGTTAAAAGCCCTAATTTAATACCCTTTGTTAGAGTACGCACTAAACCACAAGGTACATATTTTAGAAGGAGGTATAGAAGCACTCAAAGAGAAGAAAATAGTAAGGTAATTAAAATATTTTTTCCTCCTCATTCTTTGTTCCTCTAAAAAACTAAAACAATATATTTTTTTAAAATATTGTCTTCACATACGTTTATAGGGTTGAGTATCAGTCTGAACTAATGTAGTCTTTCTGTGGTAAGGAATTTGGAGAGTGAAATACTTTTCTAGAGAGTGAAATACTTTTCATTTTCAAAAGTTAATGCTTTTGAAGTCAATCGTAGAGTCAAAATTCTTAATAAGCCCTGTGTCTGGAAGTCTCAATTAAAAAAGAAATCTGAAATGCTTTAACCATTTTTCTATCAGTACAAAAATAAGGGGAAAGAAAGGCAACCTAAAGGTTTTCTTTAGAATGAAAGATATCTTTGTCTTTGTTTTAATTGAACAATAATTCTGCATAACTAATTCTTAGACTACTGTAAAATTACTGTAATTGATGACTGTTCATTTACTACATTGCTAATAATAGTTCTAGCATTTTTATTTGTTTGGAAGATGTATGGATAAAGCACACATTTAATATCAGAAACTTATCATGATTAAAATTCTATATCTTTAAGGAGATTAATTATGACCTGTTATATTACAGAATTCATCCTTAACAAAGCATTTTTTGGGCCAATTCATGTTCACAAGAATGAGTACCATTAAAAAGTAACTTATAGAATTGGCAGTGAGAGTAAGCCAGGGAAAACAGTCCAGCAATATTGTGAGTTATTCTTAAATTCTGCACACCTTGTGGATATACAATATGAAGAAAAATATTTGATATTTTCACATCTCAGATCAAAGAATCAAATAATAATATGGCCTAGTGTTAGCCATAGTAAGATCAATAAGGGCAAAGAAATACACATATTGTGATATATAAAACATTTTATTTGTTCATTATGTGTTTATTCTTTACGTCCTACATTAATTCAGTTCCTTTATTAAGTACTTTTGATAAGCCATACTGTATTTCCTCCTCTTTTGTATGCATCTGATTCCTTACCTAATTTTGCTTCACTTTTGATTTTTTTTTTTATACTGGGGATTGAACTCATGACCTCGCACTTGCCAGGCAGGCACTTGTGCCAAAGAGCTATATCCCCGACCCTTTAAAAATGTTATTATATTGTTTTGGGGGGGTTACTGGGGATTAAACTCACAACCTTGCATTTGCCAAGCAGGCGCTTATGCCCCTGAGCTAAATCCTTGGCCTACTTTTGATTTTCTTCAGATCTGTCCTATGATCACTTGGGAGAGTTCATCAATTTCTTCATTAATTTATCACCTTAACTGATTATTCCCAAATCCTTACCCAGTTCATTTTCCTCTTATGATTTCAGACATACATCTAATTTTCTTCTGATTAGGCCTCTGGCATTTCCTCCAGATCCTTCAACATTGGCAAAGCTGAATTTTTATCTCTCCTGTTGAACCTGTTACAACTATACAACTCATATTTGTCACCCCTGCTACAAATGAGATACATAAAACCACAAACACAGAAATTGTTCTGCATTTCATTTCTTTCTATCCACACATCCATGATTGTGATGCTCAATTTTACTAAAAGAGATACAGAAAGATCTGAAGTTTTTTTCAACAGTAGTAAAATAGTGAGTGTATAACATTTTTTTCTGCATGTCTAATACTATAGAATATCTCATAAAATTTGATTTTCACTTGCATGTTATAGAAAAATCCAAGACCTAACACAGTTGTCAGAATTTAGTCTTTTTTTATTTTTCTTGATAGTCCTTTACTTTTACTTCCTGGCATCAAAACTCAGTATGTTGTCACCAAGAGTCTTTATCTGTAATGACCCAAGGCAGTTCTAGCATTTTGGTACTAGTTCTGTGGAACTTTGCATAATCTAGGAAAAACTGGACAGCGCTGGGCTGGAGATTTTACTCTGTGGTGCAAGCTCCTGCCTGACAGGCACAAGGTACTGAGTTTGGTCCTGGTACCAAAAATGCAAAACAAAACAAGACAAAATAATAAAAAAACTTGGACAATGTTTAATTAAATTTTCCTCATCTTCTTACTGAGGTTTCTTTATCTTTTACTAGGTAACAAATGAATTTTTACAAGGATTTCTGAAACCGTAATTCTTTTCAGACATCATGTATCTCCTCTCCTTCAGACTCTTCAGAAAACCAGTTAGTATATGTGTAGGTGTTTCCTATTGTTAGCATGTTTGTTAGAAACACTTTAAATTAAATGTATTCATCCAACAGTTTTGGTTACCAGTTTCCGTTATAAGGTTTAGGGCTCATTATTAGGATAACCAAAGTAACACATTAAAGAGATCTTTGTGATTCTAATGCATAATTCAAAGGTATGTGAAAAAAGGCTTTGCTTTTAACATACTTTCAATAGTTTGAGAAGTAATTGAAACATGAAAGTAACTATATGAAATCCTTTATAATAATTGTTAAGCCCTATAGTACTTCTTAAATGCTAACTACTGTTCTGTGCTGTACTTCTGTCAAATATGAGGAAACTGGGACATAAAAAAGATTCCCTTGCCCGTATTGACACACATCTATGCTCTCCAGAGTGAGCTGGCCTCTTGAAATTGACATCAAACTCACTGGCTGGTTTATAATCACTGTGGTAGGATGAGAAAGTAAACAACCTTTAAATATATGCTGAATTAATATCTGTTTGTTACTCAAATCTCCAGGATAAGCAGTCTTATTTATCTTGTATTCCTAGCTTCCTACTGAGTCCTGGTACTCAGTAGGAACTTAATGAATGAAACACTAATAGTTTCTTCTACTTGGGGAGGTTAACATAGGCAACTGTCATTTAGTTTTTCCCAAGACATTATGAGATAGACACTGTTGTTCTTCCTGTTTGATAGGTCAAAAAGATCATGGATCAGAATTGGAATATATTGTTTTAAAAATCTTTTAGAATGCCTGGGGAGAGGATATCTCTTCAATTCTCATCCACACAAGTAGGTTGATTATTCCATGCTTGAGGCAGTGGATGACATGATCATCACAATATGGACATGATCTTTGTTTCCATGGCACTCACTAGCTCTACAAGAAGCATATGTATTTTTTCAAGGAACTCTTATATGCTGGGCACTTTACACATGTAGTCTCTAACCCTGTTAACAGCTATGTAAATTACTCATGATTGTCACTAGTGTATAACTAAAAGACTGAATTCTCAGAGAGCAGCAGTTGCCAGCAATACATAGTATGTAGCAGAAATAAGATTGAAATCCAGGCATATTTTGTCAGAATTTATGTTTCTATTTTCCCTTTCCAGGAGGGTAGATACATGACAATCAGGAAAGATACCACTGGTGAGAATTGGGTTAGCGATGCTTACTAGGGACATCCTTTAGCTGAAAGATTATCAACTTCTCCTGATTTATGTGTCTTATTCAGTGGTTTGAAATAACATAACTAACACTTAGTAATTTCTCTGTTCCTGCCATTGTTTTGAGGTCTTAGAATGCACTGAATAGTTGTCACAATAATCTAACGATATAATATCATTATTTTATTCATGCAACTGTTTGAGATGCAGTGATGAAAGATCCGACATGGTTCTTGTAATTGTCTTAACTTGTGAATCTTATTACAGAAAGATCATCTCACCTGGACAAGTAGATCATCCTTTGACCTTCTACTGCTTCCTAAGAGCAAAACAGATTGCTACATTTTACAGCAAACTGAAACTGGATCAAACTATTTCTTTGTAAGATTTTTTAATTGTATCCCACTGCAATATATTTGCAAACAGGAATGCAATTATTATTAATATTTCCCATTTTATACACTTATTCTTTATATTTTGCATTATTATTTTACTTATTTTTATTATAGTATTATAAATGAATTATAATTTCTAATTAAAAATGATTCTCTTTTACATTTTTCATGAAAACTTCTCTGCATGAAAACTTCTTGTATAAGGCATGTTGAAATAATTGAAATTGCATTTAGTTGGAATAACTTGAATGTTTGGAATAATTTGAATAAGTGGCCAGAACTGGGGTATAAAATTATCCTGAAATATTACTTAGGCTTAGGAGAACCCTAGAAAAGCGTGCTCCAAACACTACAGAAAAACCATGCTGTCTCCTGACCATATTTATAGATTGTTACTCTTTGCAATAAATGCAGAGGAGACAAAAAGCACTTTAATCTAGTGTTCACTGTAGAAATATGTAAGTTACAAGACATCTAAAAATGTAGTTCTTCAAATATTTAATAGTGTTATTGATATTTCTTGCTAGTCCTGTATCTTTAATAGTTTTATATCAGAATGAGTTAATTTTAATTTTAATTTATAATTTAATCATTTTATTTTAATTTACACTTTTAGCTTTAAAATTTTAATTTATAATTTTATAATTTAGAATTGTAAGTTACAATGGTGACTGTCCATTAAAATACAAACTCCATTAAGGGCAGGAGCTATGTCTTATTTGTCTGATAGTGCCAGCCTAAACTGGTTGATAGTAGATAATCAACACAAAGTAGGTAATCAATAGTAGTTCATAATAGATAATAAATTTTTGAGGAACTGAATTTTTAATACCATCAAAGACAAGAGGTAAACCTATGTGCTTTTTCATATTTAAGAGGCTCACAATGGATAGAATTAGTAAGAAATAAGAGTTAACAAAATGATACAGAAAACTAGTAAATTAAGTAAGTGATCAATCAGTAGTGTATTTAGTAAGTGCTTAATAGAATTCACACAGTGAGCGAGAGGAGACTCCTGGGTAGGACGGGCTTCATTGGACTGAAACCCAAAGAAAGAAAAGCATGTTGTGAGCAAATGTGTCCAGTGGGAATTGTGGAAGAAAAGTATACAAGAGGAGGATTTCCATGGGTTTGAGGGCGAAAGTTTAAAGAGGCAGGAGGTTTGTGGTTCTGGGTTATCTGTCTCAAAGTCTTAGACTCGACCTCAGGAGCAGTGGAAATCTGTTAAAACTGGAGTTTCTATTACTTGCTTTACATTTTACAAAGCATTCTGAACACACTTTCATTCAGTCTTTGCCTCACCTTTGGAAGTGGGTGCATAGAAAGGAGACAACGGAACTTCAGGCAGGTTAATAGTCACGTGCTTAGCAAAAGGTAGATAGCAGAGCCCCACAGGAACTCGGATTGTCTTCTTTTGATTATGAGCTGTTGCTCTTAAAAGGAACAAGAAGAATGTTTACGGACACGTGCATTCGGAAGAGGGGTCATGTCAAGAGTTGAGACTGACTAAGCACAACGTATGAAACTGTTTTAAGAAAATTAATCAGGAGATACGCGTTAGGAAAATTGCTAACCTTGATGAAAGGTTTGGAGCGGAAAAAAATTACCATAAGAAAATAAATACTTGGGTTTCAGTGATAATGAGGGTGAAGAATAAATAATATCAAGTCCTTTCGCTCTGGTCTGACCAAGGCAGAGGACGTAAAGGGTGTGGAAACTACGGTACCACTGGATACAATGAGTACCATTTAAAATGAAGAGGACAAAATAGTTATTGATTAATGTGTGCCAAACATTGCAGGTGCTTTTATTTCCGTATTCATATAATCATCACAAATTCTATCAGTCAGCTGCTGCCATGATTTCCATTCTACATCCAAAAAACTGGCCTCAGAGAGGGTGAGAAAGTGGAACTAGGAGGTGCAAAAGCCAATCCTCCTTTTCTCTCCACCCTCGAGTATTTGAAAGTGCTGAGAGATGAGGAGTTATTTTGCCAAAGCATATTGCTAGCAGAATATACTTTTGGGTATTTTTATCTTGTAGGCCTGTTATCACCCTGAAATTTTAGTTACCCATGTGACCCAAGAGAAATATTTTTAATCTAGGATCCTCCAGATTCTGTGTCTTCGTAACTATTTTGGACGTTGAGAACAATAAGTCAGAAGAGATGTGTGTTAAAAAAAATCAAAATAACAGCAGTAATTGGAGGTCTTAAGTCTTCATTATTACCTGATGTATCTATTCAGTGTTGCAGAAAAACGAACTCTAAGTTGCCTTCAGAAACCTACTTCAGGTCTTACAGGTAAGCTTTGGTGGATATATATTACTTTTTAATAAAAACATAAGCTATACTTTCAAAATATTTTGAAAAAAATGTAAAATTTTATTGAAAAATATTTTCAAAAGTACTTTATTGAAATTTAATTATATCAATCCTCCATAAGTACAAATACTCATGGATGGAGAGTTTTACTGTACATAGGCTATAGAGGAAAGAAGGTGGCTTTGGGTAGAGGACTAGAGGATGAACATGAGTTTGAACGTTGAATAAAAGCTTAGATTCTACATAGTAAATTCATTTAGACTTAGTATATAAACTTTTAAAGGATTTTCCAATATGTATTTTTTCTGCCATAATTCATAAAAATCATATTCATTATAATATTTGATATAAAATAAATATAATAAATTTACTGTAAGAGAAATTATCATATGATTGTTAATGTATTCAGTTCTTTTTGGTAATCCTAGATCTAGGAAATTTACAGTGTCATAGATTGAACTCTAGGGGGCAGTCTCATCCTGTGAATTTATCAGCAAATGCATTTCTGCATTCATTACATGATGGTTTTATGACTTGTTCTAGAATGCAATTATTGATCTATCATTTAATTAATCATTATGTTTATCTCCTTGAGTGAGAAGCAATTTTTGTGAAGGCTCAAGTGCTACCTTGCAAAAAGAGTGGATAACCAAGAACACTTTTGTTTTGCATCCTAGAGTGTGATGTGTGGTAGTTGGGTGTGTCTATGTAACTTGCTGTGCACAAAGTGATTTATTAGAATTTCATCAACTAAGTGTTAATCATACTGAGATCCAGGGTATGTAAATCCTTCATTATACCAGCTGTAGATTAATATGCCTATGGTTATTATGAATGTTATTCTTTGAAAATGATAAAAGATACAATTTAGTGCTTATAAAAATGAATATTTAACAGAAATTACAAATACAAAGTGAAATATTTTTTCCAATTGAATACTAGGCAGTAACTATCTTCTCTTTCTAAAGTTCATGCAAAGCATCCTTCAGTTAGCAAATGTTCAACTGACTCTCTTAGACTTCAGTTTCCTTCCTTCCTGTGGCTCTGGGAAACAGAACCTAGAAAGTTTTATTTTCTTCTGAAAATTCCCCACGTGGTATAATGGTCTAAGTATCATTGCCTTGGAATTAAGCACTTGACCTGAGTCACAATGTCTAGATTTGAATCCACGTCTCAATATTTGAGTATGTCTGGATAATCAATCTGTTTATGCTTCAGTTTCTATGTTATTAATATGGAAAAATGATAGTATGCGTATGTCATGGAACTGTCCTGAGAATAGCTGATGTAATAAATGAAAAGGCCTGGAATGTGGCCTGCCATGTAGTTATACGTTCTATAATTATTGTATGCACAAAGACACAAAGACATGCTTTTATACTGAGCACATGTATATTAACAGTATAAGATGTTTGTGATGAAACCAAAAATATTCTTAGGTTCTTAGTCAAATATTATTTTAATAATCACTGAGCTTAAGATGGTAGAAAATGAAAAAAAAAAAGAAAGAGAAGTGATACAGCATAGTTGAAGAAGGATGGAGAGATTTATTGTACACAGGCTGTAGAGGAAAGAAGTTGCCTTTGGTAGAGGATTAGAATGTGAGAAGGGGCCAGCGTGGGATCAGATAGAGGAAGAGTACTCAGGCGTGAACACCAACATGAATGCTGCAAGATAAGGGAAAGCTTGGTGCATTTGAAAGCAAAAGGAGCAGTGTCTGTGGTGTATTTAATTAGGAAGGAGGAAGGGAAGAGAAATGATTTGGGGGCAGTGTCAGTGGTCAGATTTCAGGGATACGATGACCAATATTTTTAGGTTTGTTCTTAAGGATTTAAGAATACAGGAGGAAGCCTTGAAGTGTTTTAGGCAGGAGAGAGAGAATTTGACCTGTGTTTCAGAAAAATCATCCTGGCGAAGTGTAAAGAATTAGTTATAAAGGGATAAGGCTGAACACACAAGAACTAAGTTAAGAGGACATTGCAGAAATTCAGGCAAAAGACCATGGTAGGCAAAGGTGTGTACAGTGCAAAAGAAAAATGGTTTTCAGTGTGGAAGCAGGAGTCTGTGATGGAGGAAGGAAAAGAGAGACCTAGGATTTTAATTTGAGTGATTTGGAAGAGTGCTGCTGACACTAAAGGAGCGCAGATTATTGGATTTTACAGACATTCTGGTTGACAGTGATGGCAGCATTATTTTAAAAAATGAGTTGGCACAAAAATTATGTGCCAGTATGCACATGCAACCAGTCATACAGCCTATTTTTACTGTTTTGAGACTAAAACTAAATTAATATAGGGTATTTCCATACTTACATTTCTAAGAAAATCTATTTAAAGATAACTATAATTGGAAGTAGTTGTAAAAGAGAGAACAAGAAAGAGATACCAAGTGTAATTACTTCATGTCTATACAGAAATCCATTGAATTTTTATTGGCAGAACAGAAGAACTAAATGTAAAGATAGGAATGTCAAATTTACCAGTTATTGGTAATTTAAGGATAGAGGATGTCCCTGTATTTTCCTAGGGCTTAGATTTTCTCTTGAAAATATTTTAAGACACTTAGTGAAATATTTTTTAATTGTCTTTCAGATTAAACGTCCTATAATTCTTTGACTGTATGATATTTTGTATATGTCAGTCCATCGGCCATCTAAAATATGAACTTTTAGGTTTTACTTTTTAGATAGCTTTAGAAATAGCGCATTGTTCTATATCTCTAACTTAAGGAAAGTTCTTACCTCTGTTTAACTCAATTGTTTGTAATACTGCTATTTATCATGGACACTGAAATAGATTGAGATACACAATTCCTAAGAAAATTAATAGCATCGGGGCTTGAAGTCAGGACAGAGATCTTACCAGTGTGGTTGCCTGATATATAATTCCCAGTTTAGTGTCTCTGATCACTTGAGACATTTGGAATTCATTTCCATATCTCCATTAAGGTGGCCTTGAGCCTCCACTCCATAACACTGTAGAGCAAAATGTTTCCTGATTCATCTGAGAAGTCATGAAACTTTTGGAGACATCCAGTAGGTGTCCCTGGTATTTCTTTTTTCCTAGAGAGCTACCTCTAATTCCTGCAAGCACTCACTGTGTCTCATACTTCTACTGAGTGTTCATCTCAGTTATAAGGCTTGATAATCACTTTCAGCAACAACAAATTACTTGTCAGTCATCACTTTTACTTGTTTTAAACTCCTGAAGCAAATATTAACATGTCCTAGCAAATACATGTGTAAGCTAAGTATTTCCCTCACAATCTTTTGAGACATCTTTTTTTTATTTTTAAGAGAAAAAAACCCCCAAAACTTTGAAACATGATAATCAGAGGGTAACAATAGTTAGTACATTGCATATTTTTATTTTTAAATTAGTTACTCAAAGTGCAAGATACCATTATTTTTAATGAAACAAGAGAAATTAGTAGTATAGCTATCTCAACATACATCCACATATATTAACTTTTAGCTTTTCACCCTAGGTAGACAGTATTCACACATGTGAATTTTATTTATTTCACTTCTGAGTATGGTCTCTAGTTTCATCCATTTACCTATATATGTCTCGAGTTAATCATTCGTTATGGCTCAATAGTACTCCATTGTATAAAAATACCACATCTTTTTTATCCATTCTTTGGTTGTTTCCAAGATCAAACTATTACATTGATACACAAAATTTACAGCACATTTATTTCTTTTTCTCACATACTGAAGTAGTCAAGTCCAGAGAGCCACTTGTCTTTTAATGAGCTTTACAAGTGTGTAGAAGAAAATACAATTTGGACATACACTCATTTCTATCTCCCTTTTTAAACCTACATGTCTGTCTCTCTCATTTGTACTTGAAAATATCTAGCAGAATTTGATCTCCAGTTGTGACTGTGCACATGAAGCCTAAAGTGTGCCTGGGGATGAAGTAGTGCTTATGAGCAAGATCTTGGCGCCCTACGGTCTGGGTTACCATTCCAGCCTTATGGCTTAGACCTTCCTCCTTTGCGAAACCACCCAAGCTTGTTTGGTCCCCAGTTTCCTTCTCTGTAAAGTGGGTGTGATAATATTGCTACCTACTTCATGAACTCTGTGTAATTTAAAATTTGAAAAGTGCTTGCTTGACATCAATGAACACCACAAGAGCATTAGTTTTACACTCTTTTTATTTCTCAGGAATGGCAGGCATAGCAGGAAGTCAAGTTGGTAGGTTCTTGTGTAATCTCCCTTGTTTGAGTAATTAACTCTACACATGTTTTCTTATGAGCAGGAGAGCTGCAGAATAAATGGGTTTTCTTTTTTTCCCTGTCAGTGAATAAAAATACATTTTAGGTTAACTCGGGGATCCCTGAGACCTCATCCTGTTTGCCTATAATAACAGCTTTTGGATTTGTCCCACTGCAATTCCTCTTGTACTACAAAACTCACAAAACCTTTGATGTTGCCACTTAGCTTGATACAGCTTTTATAGGAAAACACAAAATAGTAGAGATCATAGTCACAGATATAAAAATCTGTCAGAAATCTCTGGAATGTGGAAATATTTTCTTTTTTATTAGTGGAATCTTCCTCCATGGAAGTTTCCAGATGTATAGATGACAGTGTAGAAGTCTATTCCATTTGGACCCTCTGTAGTTTGGTGACTGCCTTGTCTGCTTTAGTAGCACATTTACCCCATTTCCCAGCTAGAATTGTATAAAAACCACAGGATTAGCCTCTGGAGAGGATGGTATGACTTTATACATCTTTACAACTGACACTGGATTTTACCTACTTGGAGTCTGTCTTCAGCATGGAAGAGTGTTGGTTCTATGACACTAGTAGCCGCTGATTTCCCATTCTTATATCTTTTAATTCCTGCTCAGGACATACATAGAAGCTTTCACAGATCATTGCCTCCACATTTCGATGGATGGCATGCTTCTGGAATGCAACCCTAGCTTTGAAAATGCCACAGATACCCTAATACTTTTGTAAACAAAAAGTGCTCTATAGAATTTACAGAAAAAAACCCACAGAAAATGCTAGTAATGACAGAAAAAGAGATTTTAGATGCCATAACTGGAGAAAGAAAACCATGGTAAGAGTGCCGTGAAACCCGCAAGCATCCATATGGAATTTGTTATGGTTTGTTTAGAGAACATTTCCTCATCACCTTAGAGAATGGAAAACCAAGAAGTTTGCAAGTTACAGCTGAATCAGTTGATGGGGATATCACACTTATTTTGTGCCCTAGAATGCTGACTGTAGACACGTGTGAAAATCTTTTCACAGAGGGTTGCCTCTGGGTAAAGTGGCAGAATCACATTATGTACAATTTAACAGTAACTTAGAACAAGTTCTGTTGCATCAAACCAGATGTTGCAATAAAACTGGAAAGTCTGATTATTCCCTGAAGGGGAAAAAAAAATTTTTTTAAAAGTATGTGTACTTTAGAAGAAGTTATCTACCAGGAAAAGAGATAGACTTAAGGAAATAATCTGCAAATAGAAGTGAAATTAAAATTAACCTGAGGGGGGAAAATAATGTGAATAGAAATTGTCTAAAACTTCACATCTGCTTTGAATACAGAGCAGAGATTGAGGCACAGTGAAGCTCTTTACCAGAGGTCAGAAAGAGTGTAACATGTAAATGAACCCTTCCTCCAAACCTGCCAGAATTGTGTTTCTAAAAATGAAATAGCACACATGCTCAAAATGCCTGTTGCTTGCAGAATATAGTTTGATCTCCTTGGCCCGACAAACAAAAAGCTTTTTACAAATAATGCTGAGATTTGGAGGTGACCCTTGTACGACCAGTTCCCGTTCCTCACGCACACCCTTGCCTAGCCCACCTGCGTTTTATCAGGTGCCTAGAACTGCTCTGGATACTTTATGCATGAAAACAGTCAGTCTTCACAGTGGCCGTGCATTGTGTGTACTGGTGTGCTTCCCACTCAGAGATGAGGAAAGCAAAACAGAGCGAGTGTGACTGAGTAACTTGCCATAGAAGACTCTGCCAATAAGGGCGGAGAGAACCTGGTATTCCTTGAACACTGGGTGATGCCTTTTGGGTGGTGTCTTGCGCATGTTTTTCTCTTTCCCTGGATGTCCTTTCCACTTCCTGTCTCCCTTCATGTGCTCTCTTTATGATAAACTGGTAGTGCCTTTTAAGACTCAGATAAGCCTCTTCAATTCTAGAAAGACTTCCTAGAATGGCTTGCTCATGTCACTAGCTTAGCTTTGAGGATTCTGGGGCTGTAGTTAGTGATCAGTGATTCTCTTTCCTGAGCCAGATTAATCTTTGGAATTAGGAACCTGGTTTTATTTTTATTTGATCACAACCATTTATATAGGCTTTCAAAAATATTTAATAATAGAAAAAAATGTAAAAATAAGAAGAAACTAAAATTCTTTTGTTTTTTGTGACCATTATTAAGAATCAAATCAATTGTGATCTTAAAATTTTTCTTGAAATTTTTAATTTCTCTGTAATGTTTTCTAGTTTCCTATATATACGTCTTTGTAAATTTTATGGTGAAATTCATTACCATTTTATATTTTAACATTCTTGTAACTAATATGTTTTGTTTTTATTTGTTACTATGAAGTGGATGAATAGTTACTTTACAATAAACTGTAAAAATTTTTAAAAAGAATAAAAAATCAAAATTTATTATGTACTTTTACTACATACATGTATAAATAGAAAATATCCATCTTATTTTTTCTTAATAAAGTAAACAGTTATAATGCAAAGACATTAATATGCTCACATATTCTAGAAATAGAGAAATCTAGAGATAGAGATAGAGAAATCTAGAGATAGAGAAATACGCTTTGAAATTTTAAACATATTACTGACAAGAAGCTCTTTTTATCTTTCAGAGCTCAAACCAATTGAAAGCATTAGCCTATATGAAAGTCACAGTATATCCATATCCTTATTTGCTCAGAAATTTGCTCAGAAACTCAATATTGGAATATTCGGTGGCATGTAAATCGTGGTTGAAGGAGAGCCAAATGTAAACATAATTTTAAACTGTGATAACATATAAGTACTGATGATTTAACTCCAGGCACAGAATATGATCTTTGTAGGACCAAATTAAGCAACATGTTTTCTGTGCCTAAAGTAAAAATGTGTAAATACTTTCATACTTGCATAAGTTTTTTCTTGATTTCAGTTGTGTGTATCATTTAACCTAAATATGTTCACTAATGTAGTCATATTCAAAGATCTTTTGTCATAATTTTATGTACTTCATTATTGAGCTTTATCTTTCATTGGTCAAAAACATAAAGCAAATACTTTGTAAAACTGAGTCAGAATTTTTTCTCTGCCCATTAACAAAGCACATGTTTGAATTTTAACCAAAACTTTAAATGACTTAATCTGAGTGAGGAATGTGACTAATTTTAAGCAGATTTGAGAATTAGAATATATCTTTTCAGTCTTAAGGCCCTGATAGCATCTCAGAGACATAATCCACGTCATCTAAGGCTTGTTTGCTCTGTCTGTGCTGCCATTTGTCTGGAAAGAACTAGGGCACATTTTCTTAGCTCTTTGATTATTTGCAAGTAGTATTTGTTAATATAAAATATTTGTTTATATCAGGTAATTTCATTTTGAGATTTGTATTGATTTGTCTTTAAGTCGCTTAAAAATTCTACAAATATTAATTTTGAATACTTGGGGTATATGAAATTTCTATAAGATATTCATCAAGTAGCTATAGAAATGAATGGTAAACAGCAATAAACGCCACAGAAAAATCACACAGACTCCTAAAAACATTATAATTCAAACATAACATGTCCAGTTTCGGTAGTTTGCTCTTGTCTGTGAACCTTTGCATATATCATTATGTCACCATATTGCTTTTCCAAAAACTTTAAACTTTTCATTTCTTTTTAAACTCCTCTTTTGATTAGCATTCTCCCAAACCAATGTCACAAACCACAGCTTTTGGACAGTATTTGAACAAATTTATACTCAGTGCATTATATTTTTATTTTATTTTTTCTTGCAGTTTTTAAATACTTTTTATATCTCTATTCTTCGCCATTCTTTATGTTAAGATTCACATGTGCAGTATTTTCTATTTGGCAGTTCTTCTGTTTAAAAATAATTATTGATTCATCATCTAAGTAAATCATATCATGCTATAAATCCACAAAATAGTATATAAGATGATAGTCTGGAACTGCCAATTTTCTAATTTTTCTGAAATTTTTTGTGTTTTGATAAATGGGATCTTTAAATTGGTGAAACAGTACATTTAACTTTATCAAGTTAAAGTTATTTTAGCTTTAGTGTATATGTGTTTAATATTCTTTTACTATCTTTTCTAGCCTTCATATTTCTCTTGTCCTTTTTGGTTAAGCTAATATTCTCAGGAGGCTCTAATGACTTTTTGTTTTTTTGAATACTGTTTTTGCTTCTGTGAGTTTGCTCCTGAGTAGTTTTTGCTGCAAAACTGAAATTAGCTGTGAATAATAGCATTTCAAATGGCTATCATTATTGCAACTGGTCATTGTCTTTTACAGACTGACATTATGTTTATAAGCTATTTTTGATTAAAATAAAATAGATAGATTGATAAACATTAGTGTCTTTTCCCGTCTTTATGATTTTCATTTCCTTTAAAGGGATAAATAAGAGAAACTCAACTAGAAAACATTCAAGACTAACTCGAGTGTGTTATGTGTTTGGATAGGTCTCAAAGTAACATCAGATCTCTATGAGGGCAGTGTTACAGGCTCTTCCTTAGAAATTCTCTGGAATCGAGCTTATGGGAATTTCCAGCATTATGAAATCACATATAATAGCTCTGCTGCTGCCTGCACGGTATGTTATAAGGGCTCTTGGAGGAATTAAATTTGAGTCTTTCATGCTGAAACCAATATTACTGCATTCTTACATTAGATAGTAGTGAAACTAAATAACCCTCCAATTTTTTTTTTTTTTGCTTGTGTTCAAATTGTGGAGCTTTTCTTAAATGAGTACTTGATAATTTATTTCTTTGGGTTGATAGATCTAAAACATGGTTCAAGAAACAGCAACATCCTCTAATTTGGGTCCTGCCACAGTGTTCATCTTTTCAAATCAGACTGAAGAAGCTTTTAAAGACAGTACCTCTAACATAAAAGAAATACAAAGAGGTAAATCAATGTGTTTTATTTAAACATTTCTTTAATATTCAAGTATTGATTTGATTCTTTTAAGGAAGTTTCAATAAATAGTTCATTCTTTCCAGTTTTTCTTTGTGAAGGACGCTTTTTTATCTTTTTCTGCTTTCCCTAATATGGATTTTCTCAGTATCATTTGTGTCTGTATTGTCAGACAGTAGACTTGCTAACTGCGTGGGATCTGCCAGAGTCTCCATTTGTGCTTTAATTTCTTCATTGTTCAGTTAAGCAGACAATGAAGTGCCCCTTTTTCTGTGTAAGCAGCGTACTCCCAGTGGCAGATGGTGATTTATTTCATGGTGGTCATAGGAAATAAAAGATTGGAAATGGTGTGTGCTAAATGTATAAATTGTCATACTCAGTGAAGTAAAATTGTCAACAATTCTAAAATAATTATTTTGGCTGTGGGAACATTGATTTATGGTCATGGCTGGTCTTCTCTTATTGTCCTAACAAGGAATGAGAGTGAGAGAAAATCTTGACAGTTTAGTTCCTTCCTTAAACATGGAAGAATTTTAAAGAAAAATGAAGTATGTGTTTGTACTTTTCTAATTTTACATTTTTCCTTAGGAATGAAGGGGGATATTTTGTATCTAAATTTCGATAAGCTTTCCTGCTTATTAACCTTAACATTATTTAGTATTTCATTATGATGAGTACTAAAATAATACAATAATTAAATTTCTGAAATTGATAGTTTTATAAGACCAAGATACAGCTACTTCTTTCATTTTAGTGGAAGGGGAAAATTTGGGCACAACACTATCAGCACACATGGTGCCTTTAGTTCAGAGTTTAAAATAATCGTTTCTTTGTCTTCTTCCTCCTCCCTTTTCTTCTCCTTCCTTCTCTCTTCTTCTCTCCCCCTCTCCTCCTCCTCCTTGTTTTCCTTTTTTTTTTTTTTTGTGGTACAGGAGATTGAGCCCAGGGCCTTTGCACTGGACTGTAACCCCATTCCTTTTTATTTTGAGATAGGGTCTCACTAAGTTGGTTGGGCTCAGAATTTAAGGTCCTCTTTCCTCTGCCTCTCAGACTGCTGGGATACAGGTTAGTGCCACCAAGCTCAGCCTTCTCTTGTTTTATTTTTATCTTCTTACCTCCGCATTGAACAAAGGCATGTCTTAATTTCCTTCAGGGTTTGCAAAGAGTTTAACAAATTTTGAGAGTGTTCCAGGGATGTTTTAAAGCACGTACTTTATGCTGTAGAAAATGTGATTATACTGTTCTTGCTTTTATCAATACATTCTCAAGTGCAGTTGAGTTTATGACCCATCAAACAGGCTCATGCAGAACCTGTTGGTGGGCCTTCAACTAGAAGTCTTCTGGTGGGTACATGAAGGAAATCTTGCTTTCCAATGAAAGATATGAAAAAGCAAAAAGAAAGTATATCAAGTTACATGGAACACAAGACTAACAATTTACACATATTTTTAAAAAGCTATCTTAGTGGACTAATCTAAGTAGAAATTAGAAAAATTCTCAAGACAAAGTATTGGTCTACATTGCAATCAGTAAGTTTGACAGACACTAACTGATTATTATTTTTGCAGTTAGTGAACTAACTCAGAATATTGTCATGTTTATATGCATAATGTGAAATTTTTGATTTGAGTGAAATTTCTTTGTGTAAGAGCTATAATTTCTTATTAACCATTTGTGTTTAGTGAAGCATAACAAATTATTTCTCTGATAGGTAATAAAACACCAAAACATATAAAGTTCTTTCTTCAGATAGTATGAGAAAATGGAATTTTCCAAATATTTCTTAGCCAATTGTTTTAATATGTGACTTTTACTTAATCTGTGAGACATTCACATTTAATAGCCATTGTCTAGAGACTGGCTTTTTAATTAGTGCAGTGGCTACCAAGGGACTAAAAAGAAGCCATCCTGCTCCTCATGGCTAGCACTTGTAAGTTCATTTTAAATTTAATTAATTTTCATGAATAAAAAAGTAGTTGTGTTTAAAGCTTATAACTAATTAAGGATGAATGAATTACTATGAAGGGTTGATGATGTGCTTAAAAAGTAAAGGAGTACTGAATTTATATGGAGAATGTCTGAATTATACTCCTGCCTCTGTCACTTATTATTCATGTGATCTTGAGCAAAACATTTAACTTCTCATTTAGAAAATGAGGATAATTATTCTTGACTAGGCACAGAAATGTTCTTACTAAAATCAAATAGGAAGTTTTTATAAAAGTACAAGCACTGTAAATCCCTAAGGTATTATTGACACGAAACATTCATTTTTATTCAAGTAATCTGATTATATCTATTAAAATTTTATGAAAAAAACTATAGAGTGCTAGAAGTGTAATCGTGTAATCCAAGAAATCAGGAAGCTGAAGCAGGAGACTATTTGCAAGTTCAAGGCCAGCCTGAGCTACATAGTTCAAGAGCATCCTGAACTACATGGCAAGACCTTGCCTTAGAAACAAACAAACAAACAAACAACAACAATAAAACTATAGAGCATGAAAAATGAATGGTGCTCTCTTTTGAAAGCATTATTTGGGACCAGCTTGTGTCTTCAGACCCTATGAACATTGTTTACATATACGCTTGCCTTGAATATGCCATTATTCTGATAAACTCCTTCATTTATGTGTCCAAATTCTAGTGCCATTGTGTATTTAAGTATAGAGGGGCCAAAGTAAGAAGTTACTCTGTGAAAGAAGAGAAACAGTGCAGCAAATGCCAGCAATTGCTCGATGTCACAGGATCTGCCTGACAAGTGCAAGGTCCTGAGTTCAATTCCTGATACCAGAAGAAAAGGCAGCAATAGTCAAATTAACTCTTGAAAAATACTTCTAAAAATTTGAGCAAGTATTATACATCAGCATGGTGCTATGTGCTTAAATCATTACACTGAATTTTTGTAGCTTATCCAAATATATCTGAAGTTCAGGGGAGTTCCTAACTCATTACTGAAGGTGAAATTTTAAACCAGAGTCTCGTCTCTGAAACTGGTGTGACACTGTGCTGCCTTTGTAAAGACCATTCTAAGAAGCATCACAAAGAGATGAGGAAAAGCTTTGCTGTTAATACAGCCCTCAGTATTTTATGTGACTGAAAGCCCTGTGGCTTCTTAGATTTGAACCCTGTCATTCTCATTGTCACCATCCCCACCATCAGCATCACTATCATCACATTGAGTGTGTCATATTAGATGCCTTTGTCAGACACTCTGCTTAGAATTTCCTATCACTTAACTCTGAATGACAATCTTTATTTCATCAATCATAATGAGGTGCATAATTTTACGTATTTTACAAATGAACAAACTGGTTTGTAGAATTCCGTAGCTCTTATACGTGGACACAGAAGACTAGAGGCTGTATATCTGCGGTAGAGTGCTGGTCTAGTGTGCTCAGGGGTCTGGATTCAATCTCTGATTTCTTTCAAAAAAGGACACAGATTTTGTTGTTTGTTTGTTTTTACAAACTTATGTGTAAAACACATGGATTCGTACTTATATTTTCCTAGCATCGAATCTTGTGACTACTATACTTGGGTGGAAAGGCCACCAGCATGTTGTACCATTCTGATTTTGTGACTTTATGTAAATCATCATTCAATTTCTTTTCAGTTTCTCATATTAATTTGAACTTAACAATGCTTTCCATATTTCATGATACTGTTTTTAAATATATTTTCTCAAGTAAGGCTTTTTTTCCCCATTCTTACTATTTTTGAATTTGTCTTTTGTTCTTCATATTTTAATAATTTTTGATCTTTTTGTAATTTAATTTCTTTGCAGGCTAAATTAAATCAATTTGGAAATAGGCATAATGTTAATAAATGTACAAAATAAAACTAAATATGAGAATAATTAATTTCAGTTGGAAAGAAAACATACCACACAGAATAGAAGAAAAAGGAGTACAGAGGCTTAAATCAACTGAGAGGAATCCTGCTAAACTTAAGTCAGTCTGCACATAGGGGCAAAAAATTCATTCACAAAATTAGAACGTTAGGTATGAAATTATTCATGTAAAGCTTTTTACTACATTTATTCCAGTTAAGGAAAGCAGTTGAATATTTGAATTTGAAATACAAATTAGAAATAGAGCCTTGTTACCAATTTAAAAATCCTCACAGCTATAAAGTAGCTAACAGGATAAAGGTTGTGAATTTCAGGAAGGGGGATATAACTATTACTTTATTCAACCCCTAAATTATAAGATAACTCAATTTAACAACTTCATTTGAATTATGCTGTGAGAAAAATGAACGTGAAAATTTATAATTTATATGATTTTATTTTTGAAAGAGAGTTTCTAGAAAAATAGTTTCCCCATCCTTATGGAGGTGAATAGAACTGTAAATACCTTGTACAAGATTATCTGCTGCTAAATTTGACTGCATATTTGGTCTCCTCCTTACTATTCTTTAGAGTCAACAGTATCAGTGTATAGCAGAAAACATAATGGTAAAAATATATTTATAAAGCTATTATTCCAGTATCTTATTTTGTTGCTCTATATCCAATCTCCCATCAAATCTGCTAATTTGGGAAGAGGAAAAGAATACAACACATTTATGGATGAAGCTACTACAAAGACAATGTTACTGTTATACAGTCTTCATATATTGGAGTCTTTATTTTACTCCTTTTTGCCTCCATTTTTTATGAATGGCTTTTAGAAATTATTGTATTACTTCTTTAACTTTTCTCCAACTAATAATTTTACTTCTTTAAAAGTACAAGGTTGTTATGAGAAGTTTTTGGATATAAATAAACCTGATACCTTACTCTCTAAGAGTTTGAATTTTCAGAGGAGATTAACATGGATATGTAAAATAAAAAATAAGCCCAAGACTGATGGTTCTGGAGTCTACAGTGCCGTGTCAGCTCTTGCCGTACTGAGATTCCAGAAGATTAAGCTAAGAGATGTGCCAAATTCTCTGTCAAGCCTGTCCAGGGATTTAGTTGTACATTTCATGAAGCAACCTGAAACAGTTTAAACACTAAAGGAGAATGTATGATGTTAATATCAGAGTGTCTTAAAGAGACCAACAGCAAGAAAGGAGCTGTATGACTAGAAGAACTGGAATCAGATATATTAAAGCCACATGAGAGCCCAGCCATGTTCTGTCTTCTTCTTTCTTCTCATTTGGACACTTCTTTCTGAAGCTATTCTGCTAAGAAATTGGGTAGAAAAATACCAAGAATAAATGTTATAATATAAGACACAGGGAAAAATATTTTCTCTTCAAATTCCCAATAAAGAAATTGAAAGAAATACCCAATTGTGATCCAGACAAACATAAAAAATGAAATTGGCCTCTTTAGTACAATTTTTAGTTATATGTAGTAGAACAAGAGAAGAAAACCATAAGAAGGGTTTTTAAAAGGCTGGAAGTATTATGTATGCATTTAACTGTGTTGAATGACTTCTGAATCAAAGATAATTTCATTCATTCAACAATGAAATATGCAACTTTGAAAAAACATATTCCTTCATCATGTTTTACAGTTCATGGGTTTACTATCTTCAGTCATCATGCAAGGGCACAGTTATAGAATGGCAAACTTGTAGATATTTTATAGCAAAAGTTAAACATCAATTAGTGGCCTGTGACTGTCTCCTGTTGCTTGTCATATAGTTAGCCTGCTATATTCAATCAGCCTTGACCGTCTGCGTCCAGCTGCTTCTCCTTGTTAGCACGCTGGGTCAATTTGACTATGTCCAGCTTGTATTTGTCCTTAGTTGGAAGAATATAGAGTTTTCAACTTGCTTCAAGGACTTCATGCGTAGGACAGACTGACCCAGTCAAGGACACACTTAACTTTACTTGCTTTGCCCAAACTCTGTCCCTTTGTCTCTAGGATGTTCTGCCTTAGGAAAACAATCCTTCTAAATGAATCAATTTAGAATTAGCTAGTCTGATAATGTATGACTTAATTCATGTATCCAATCATATAATAACCTGCCATTAACCTTGAACTTCCTGTTTGTGAATTGTATTTAAACTGCATTCTAAGCTAACTCAAGGCTGGTATTTGGACTCTGACACAGCGTCTCAGCCCACCAGCATTACAATAAATAAGGTGCCTTCAAACTCCTCGGTGAAGTCTTCCATCTGAATTGATACTGATTTTTCTGCAACAGGGGAAAGGGCATTACCAGAGCAACAGTTCAAAAAGAAAAAGCAAAACTAAAACTACAGAAGATAAAATAATCTCTCTTGCTAAATCATTAATTTACCCACGCAGGGCTTGAGATTGTGATCCTCTCCCCTCAGTCGCTTAGAGTGCTGGGGTTACTAGTGTGTGCCACTATTCCCGGCAATCTTCAGTTTTGGGAGGGGCTGATACTAATTCTCTTTCTCTAGAAACAATAGGAAGGAAGATTTTATGTATTAAAATATATTTGATTTACTGATGCAAATTTCAGAGAAGCTATCTTAAATAAAATCTTCCATCTCCAAATATTGGCAATTCCACTTTTCCACATAAATTCCACTTGGCTCCTCAGGGTCCTTAAAGCCCTAAACTATCTAATAATTCTCTAGGCTTGGAAATAACAGGAATGTAAGGTCATTAAAAATGGATAACATGGTACATATGCATTTTATATTTTCATTAGATTAATAGATGTTAACTTCAATCTATGTCATTTTTTCAGAAGGAGAATTGTACTTCAGTGATATATGGGCATATTCTGGTAATAAATTTGATAACAACTTTTTAATGGAACAGAAATCCCTATTTTGTTTTACCCAACATTCTGAGAGTTCAAAAGACAAAGCACATATATTAGCATGGACTAACTGTGAAACTCATTTAAACACCAAACATTTGTTCTAACAGTAATTCTTTAAGACTGATTTCTGAATTTCTTTCCATGAGCACTGGGAGTGCAAATGAGATTTATATCCTTTGAAAGAATCTCAGAACTGAAAAGGAACGGAAGGTGTAATCTATTCCAAGCATGAAAATAAACATTGGCTTGCATATTTAAGACCTGAAAGAACTTAGTGTGAATTTAGAAATACTGAAGCACTTGACATACAATATTTGCAGAAGTTTGCTATTCCTTTGCTCACAGTTTTCAGTGAGATTTTATGAACTCAGAGAAAATTTATGTTTTGACTAGTACTGTCCAATAGAAACATAAAGTGAACCGCAAATGAGAGACGTGTGTAATTTTAAAATATTTAGTATAATCATTTAAAAGGTAAAAAGAAATAAATGAATTTTAGTAATGTATTTTTATTCCAATGTAGTCAGAATACTAACATGTTGCCAATAAAAATTATTGAAGCACTTTACATTTTTTTTCATCTTATGCAAAATCTTGTGTCCGCTATGTACTTAAAACATCTCAGTTTAGATTCCACAGAACTGAGGCACTCAACAGGCACAGTGGCATTTGTCCATCATATTGGACAACATCGCTATACATAGTGTTTGTTGTCCTCTCAATTTCATGATAAAGTGGAGGGATGGCAAAGATCGGACCCTCAATATCCAATTCAAGTCCCACTTCTCCCTGGAAAGCTCTCTGATCCCATCAATATATTTTTTTATATGGAGAGATTTTTATATAGCTTCCCTTTAACTTGCTCTGTTTTTTAAACATTATCTCTTATAACATTATCTCTAATAAATATTTCTTATCTTTTGGACTCTCATAAAGTTGTGAAAACAAAATATGGTTTCATGTTCTATTAAAAAAAAAAAGAAAACTATTAGCAATGTACAAGTTCTAACATCCCCCTTCCATTTTGGGGGTAACTTCAACTTTTCCGAGGAGCAGAGTTTAAGGTTTCTATGTACTGGATAAAGCAATGCTTCTTTTTATTTGTGCACAGCTTCCTCCTTCCAGACTCATGTGCTATTTCCCAGTGCAGTGAAACTTTGATGTGCATGGCTGCCCAGTGTGTCTTTATTTTACAAGGTGTGGGAGGCTGTGTGGTGTAATGGAGGGATTGATCATGGCCCCAGAATTCTTTGTATTCCAACTTCATCTCTGTCATGAATACCTGGGCAGACATATCTTTTTTTATCCTATTTCCCCATCTTTCAAATGGAGGTTATTGTGATTTTCTACAAACTTCTTGAGAGAATTCAGTGAGATAATGTGTTTGGCAAATGTCCTGGCATATACATTCACTGAGCTCATACATTTTGTCTGCTTTCATCACTGTTTTGTACCACTTCTGAGACCAGCATCTAAATCCATCGAAAGAAATAAAAGAATTTTTGGTAAATGAATGATCAAATTATTAGTTGTCCTTTAGTTTTCCTGTTTATGTTTCATGATTAGGGAGGCTTAGTTTTAGTTTGAATTCCTTCTTATTGTTGTTTCCTAACCAATGGTCAGAATGTTCTTTTTTAAAAGTAAAATAAAATGTCATTCTTGTGTTTGAATAGCTCTGACTATAGCTTACAAAGTCTGGCCTTTTCTTTCTGAGCTTTCCTCTCCTCTTTCCAGTCTTTCCCATGTTAGCAAAGGACATTGTTTTTTAATCACCTGTTATGCTTCATGATGTATCTGTCTCTCTCAGCTACTTTGGTTATTTCTACTTCTAAAACAGACCCTGACCATACCTTCCGTCTCCAAATATTGGCAATTCCACTTTTCCACATAAATTCCACTTGGCTCCTCAGGGTCCTTAAAGTTGACCATACCTTCTTGTCTTTCGTTACTAAGATGAGGAACCCATTCTTGACTTCTTTGTAGTTGATGTAGCACCGGTTTAGCATTCTCAAATATATTTCTACTGCTTTTCAAATAAAAATTAAACATGTACTGGTCTCCAAGACTCACTGGGGATGTTTATCTAATTACCCAGGCCAGTACGTTACTAAGTGACAACCATCCATGTCTGTCTTGTTCTTCAAACATCCAAGCACGTCTCTACTATATGTCAAACTTATGTATTTTGCTTAAACCCTTGGTCTCTAGGTTTGGCTGTTTCTTATCATTGAGTTCTCAGCTCAAATATAAATTTCTCTTCTGCCTCCCTGGTTATGAAATCTAAATAAAAGCATTCTTTGTAGTTATTCTGTGACTTCGCTGAATTTTCTCATTCTTTTGTTTACATAGGTGCTTGTTATTGAATGTCAACACTGGAGCATAATTTCCCTAGAACTAGAAGCTTCTTCTGTCTTTTCATATCATTCCTAGCCTCTAGAGGAATTCTTTCTCATTAAGGCATGTTCATTAGGTATTTGATGATTAACTGTTACACACCTAGTTCTCCCATACATACTTGGGGTGACTATGAAGGGAAGATACGGATTCTGAATATGGTTATCTGGAAAAAGTTGAACTTGAGATGAACCTTGAATTATAGGTAAGTTTTAGATTCACAGAATAGAGGAGATGACATTCTACACTGGCAAGGTCATAAACTCAGGAGTGAGTATTGTGTTTGTTATTTGTAAATGTCATTCAAGATAGGACATCATGAATAATAAATAAAGAAAAATTCCATTCTTTCTAGATCAATTCAATAAAATACTATATTCAGTATAAGTACTTTGTGGTAAAAAACTCTAAGCACTTTTACTGCTAATTGTAAAATATACATTTCTACCCATCTCTCTGACCCAATTCTATATTCTAAGGAAAATGCCAAATGGAATGATCTTTTCATAGGCTTATCAGAGGCTATACAATTGTTTGTTGTGAAGTAAAATCTATACAATGATTTTTTAAACAATATTTACATGAACATATGTTTTGTGAAACTGGAAATAATGTACTTGTCAGTAAGTGAAACTAGTTTTAGGAGGTCAGTCTTTAGGATTCATATTATTGTTGTGTACCACATTATACCGCTAATAGTTATCTGAGTATTTCTTAAGCAGTGAGATTATTTGTTAAAATTTAATGATTTAGGCAACAGTATCCTGCTTGCTTAGTGAAGTGCACTTGCATAATTGGGATCATTTCTCTCTTCATTTAAAATTAATCATCTTGATTCTCTACACTCCCCTTTTAAACAGAAATAGGGAACAAATTAAATTTTTTTTTACTTGGTTCCTATTAGGTGTATGTACTTTACATACTTTGTGGAGAGGGCTCTATATTTTTTTAAGTAAAATTTGTTACATAACTTTTTGGTTGAACTTCTAAAGACAAATTCTTTTTCTTCCTTTCAGTAATGCCTTAGTGTGACTCACTGTATCTGAATTTAGCACTCCATTAAGATTACTGTATATTCTTCCCCTATCGAATGATACTTTTTATGACATCGTTTTTCATACCAGAAGTTCTCAGCATTCTACTCATTCCTTTTATCTTTCTATACGTCAGAAAAGCGAGGTTATTGTCACTGACACTTTATGAATCTATGAGCAATGATACACTTCTAGACCTCACCATTACCTCCTCCTTAACAAAGTATTCTTTCCAAAAGACAGTGATAAACATGCCTCAGAAACACAGAATGGTTTTTTAAAGTTTAAATAATTGATTACATAAATATTTTAAACATGAAATATGGAGTGAAAAATAAATACTGCCTTAAGTAGCCTTTAGTGGATTAAAAAAACTCTCCAAAGTATTAGAGCTATCAGGTCACTGCCCTGAACATTTCTGAAGACAATACTGATTCTCAAAGCTTTCGTGAAGAATAGATTGAGGTGGTTCATGCTACGATGAAAGATGGAGTAGTGTGAAGGGTGGTTTCATTCATTCATCAACAAAAATTTTGAGAGCCTTTTTTTAATTTCAAGTGTCTGTGTAGTTTTCTCTCCTTGGTTTTTCTGTGCTCTAATACTGACTGGGTTTCAGTGGTATATGCTTATTAGTCCTCCAAATTCTGGCTGTTTGCTTAGGCAAATGCATGGATTCTCTAGGGGACACTATTGGATATGCTCAGTGTTCACTTCCTCAACAGGACAGATGAGCTGTGGTGTCACCTTTTCCAACTCTTAGTGCCTCTTGCCTCAGGGATCATGCCCTACTGCTTTTGCTGCTGGAGTCTCCTTTTATATAGAGACCAGCTTTTTGAATGAAGACAATTCAAGCCCAACAACCCTGTGTGAACATTCTGGACCCATGAGATACTCTAGTATCTCTGTCAGGCCAAAGTTGGTAAACAGAATGTTCCAGAGCTATCCTTTCTTTGCTCTTCTATCGCTTTTCAATTTCTGTTTTCTCTACTGAACCATTCACAGGCACTGAGCAAAAGTCTGTTGCTTGAAGCAGACTTTAACTGGGATATATGAGTCCTTCTATTGTGTACCCTTAAGCTGTTAGTGATACACACGGTCTACTCTTGTTGGATGGGAACCTGTGGGCAGAAGCACTGTACTTTTTATCCTCTGGGCATCAGGGATTCTCCATGAGGCCAGAAACTTGGGGCTTTATTGACTCCTGTTTTTTTCTCCTTATATGTTTCTTCTGCTTATATGGAACTGGGAGAGGGGTAATAGACACCGGCCCTGAAGGTTACCTATCTCTATCAATTAATTTGTGTGTATATTTCCATAATCATATCAACATGCATACATGTGTGTTAAAATTTAATATGAGCATACTTGTATGAGGTTAGAAACAGTTTGAGGCCCTTGGTCTTCTGTGTCAGCCCACTCTGCTTTTTGTTTTTTCTTTTTTTTTTTTTGCCCTTTTCCTTTTTATCGGTACCAGGGATCGAACTCACGACTGCCTGCTTGCAAGCTAAATCCCCAGCCCCACCCACTCTGCTTTTTAACACATAATATTGCTAAACTGTCCAGGCTCAGCTGGTCTTAATTTCCTTGGTGAAGATATGATGGATTACAGCTCTCACATTGCTACAGTAATTTATGAAAATATAAATAGTGCAGGTTGGTGTTAAATTAATCCTTTTAAAACTATGACGTAACTCCATGTTTCATTTTCTCTAGGTATTCTATTATACAGTATCCAGAAAGACAAGCTTTTTAAAGTAATTTTTAAAATAATTATTGATGACAAAGAAGTCAACATAAAAACTTGGACTCCTGGTATGGACTATGTATTCAAGTGAAGATAGAGACAGATTACAGTGTATCTGTAATCAAAAAGACAATTACAAGTGAGAAAATACAAAGTTTTTCTTTTATAGTTTTACAAGACTTGAAAGGATTTAAAAGCCTGCTAATTAAGGAATCATGATCATGAAAATATAATTCAGAGGACTAAAAATATGTTTTTAAAAATAGTATTTGAATATTGAAATGTATTAGGAAATACACAGTTCTTAAATAATCTGAAGCCAAAAGTAAGTATATATGTGTATATTTACATATATTTTACACACACAGATTCATATGCATATTATAAACACATAATGCCACAATGATATAAACAATTTATTTTCTACTGACCTCGTGTCTTCAGCAGAGAACCTCTATGTTATTCTCTCTGAACTTTCAAGTTCATTGGCCATCAGTTTTATGTTTGGGGATGGGGCAGATTAATTGTATTTGCTATCAACAGTTTTTGTGAAAGTTTAGGGAGCCCATTCTCAGTAGAAACTAAATGATAATGCAAATATTTGTTTTATTTTCATGATGAGCAGATTAAAAATATAACAATAATGTATATTTTTCAAAAGTTAGAAGGATTTTTAAAGTTTCACAATAGAGAACTGGTGAGAAGATATTTAGGTTTAATCTTATTTAAACATTAAACAATGCATATACAGAAATATCACAGCATACCTATAATTGTATGATTTTTTTTTGTTTTTAGAAATTAGAGAAAAATTAGTTTTAAAAGTACAGTGATGGGAAAGTTACTCTTTGATGTAACCAGAAGAACCACATTTGAAGTTTTCTAACTCCTTGGACTTTGTTCTTTCTTTAATGAACTTTCATACATCTTGCTTTGAGGAGGAAGATAATAAAACTGTGATTATATCACATAGGGCTACTTACAGCTACAAGCACTCAGGAGGCACAAGCTAAGATAATTAGATTATCAAGATTGACTTATGATTAATTAATTAAAGAAACTAGTAAGCATGTGATGCCATCTGAATTAGAGCTCATATGGAATGTTCTGTTTCTCTGCTTGTAGAGTTGACATATAGGATATCATACATGAGTACATTCAAGAACTACTACACAGATGTTCAAATTCATGTTTGCTTTATTTTTCATACATATGTACATACATACATGTGATTTCTATTTACATCTAATTTATCTTTTAATGGAACTGTCTAAGATACATGGCTTAACTTTAAAAACTGAATACTTTTTCAAGTTTTTATGTGAAATCCAGCTGAGAACAAATACACTCATTACAAGATTTATGTATCAAGCAGAACACTTATAAAAGAATGTCTTATTTGGGTCATGATGATTGAGCACACATTTACAGATCTTACTCTTGGTGGAACATGTAACATTATAGTACATAGACTAAGAGGTAATGTTGAAAGATCTGGCCCATTTAAAAGTAAGGTTAGTACCAGAGATTTAGCTCAGTGGCTTAAGCACTTGCCTGATAAGCATAAGGTCATGAGTTCAATCCCTGGTAAAAAATAAACAAATAGATAAATAAAGTTAGTGCAGATATGCAAATTCTTTGTGATGTTAAAAATTGTATTTATATTGAGTTGTTAAAAATGAAATTTCAATAATTTTTTGAAATTTACAGTTTTAAGTCTATAGTATATTTTAGAGTAACAAAACCCATTTTATTGTGAAATTTGAGGATTTCTGAGCTAGCATGAGTAATACAGTGTCTGGCATGGAGTTAGTGCTCAGGTAATATCATGCTCAGTTTTACACCAGCTATGGAAATCCATCTATGGAAGTTAGGTGATAGATTTGGGGATAATCTATTCTCTTAAAAGTTTGTTGGCCTTGGATGTCCTAATATGTGCGATTCACATGAAAGTATTGTCCTAAGATGTCCAAAGAGTAGTAAGCAGTACAAGTGTGGAGACACACACAGTACAAATCCAAACAATAGAAGAGGCAATGGAATCATGTTCAGATTACTGTGGTTGCACGGAAGAGGAAGTGATGAGCTAGTCACACAGATGATGAAGGTCCTTTGTGGCTGGTAGCATCTGCAAGGGGATAAGGAATGTATTAATCAGACTAGAGGACATACACGTATGTAAAAAGCCAGACTCATAGATAAAAGGAATAGCCCATGTAATGGTATAGGCAAATATGGTATTATTAGTGGACTAAGCAATTAAATATTGCAAGGGTTTCTTGTTTTTCATGTATGAAGAGAAAATATCATATTTGGATTAATTTAAAGAATTACGTTTAACTAGGAATAAAGACTATTAATACTTCTAAAAATAACAAGATTGTAACCTAGCAACTGAGAATTACTCTGAATTGTCCCTTAAGGCTGTGGTCTTGATAGATGTCTTAGTATATGGGCATTTGTTACTTGGCTTTCACATGCTTCCTTAGTTTCCTATGGCTGCTCTAAAATTTACCAAAAGATTAGCAGCATACACCCACACAGATTTATTTTCTTGAGGCTTTTCAAGTTATAGGGCCAACATAGTGCCTAGTTCCTAGTGGGCTAAATTACTTAATAAATATATATTGTCCTGTCATAAGACATATTTAGATGGAGTATTTTGAGCTTAAATAACAATCTTAGGCTTTAAAGCAAAATTTTAGATCATCCTATTAAGTGCTTAAGTCTTCTGTAAAGGGTTAACTAATTCAGAATTATTTATTACTGTTATTTGTTAACTGCTTCATGAAAATTAGAGATATAGCTATTATACAAAGTGAATCTTTAAGAAATGATTTGTAGGTCTCAATTCAAGCACTGCCATTCACTTGTTAGCGTGAAAATTTGGTGAAGTTACTTCATTCTCTATTCCTCAGTTTCCCCATTTTAGAAGGTAATTGTACATCTATTCCCTGGGATTGTTGCAAATGTTATATAAACTAGTATTTGAAAGCACATAGTATAGTATACAATAAATTTGATAAGAATTAGTTCTTTTTATTGCTTAAATATCTCACAAAATATATATTATGTCCAATCTATGATTTAACCACAGAAAACTTTAAATATGATATTTTTAGCTTAGCAGATACAGTGTTGGTATATAAGGAATATAAGTAAAAGCAATGGAAATGAACCATTTTAAGACTTAGCATTTCATTTTAAAATATCTTTCCATTGTAGTTTTGAGTATTTTGGATATTGTTTTGAGTGAGTCTTTCACCGTTACTCTAGGTATACAGCATTCTGGTCTCACTTGGTGCATTCTTAAGAGTCAGAATTTACCCAGAACCTCCCAATGATGTATTTCCATTTTAAAGATTGGTTACTCTCTTTTTCCATGGTCCGAGTACCATAGTTTTATCAGAATTTTGGTATCTAGGTTTTCTAAACGTCTTTGAACTATTTTCCTTGTAGATACTGACGGGATCATGTTACTCAGCTTCTTTCTCAGCTTTCTAATATGGACTTTTGGTAAATTCGCTAAAATACCTAAGGAAGAAGTTAAGCGCTGCCGTTGAGCTGTATTGTCCAGTTTGTGACTGCTGAGCCTCGGAATGTGGCTGTGCCAGTTCAGATGTGCCATCGGTGTAAAATGTACTGCAGATTTTGAGTTAGTACAACAAATTTACCATGAATGTCTTACTAGTAATCTTATATTAATATGTGTGAAATACTACTTTTGGTCTATTAATCTAAGATAAATATATTATTCAATTTTAAATTGCCTATTCAGGTCACATGATAGTTTTATTGTTTAGTGTTGCCATAGAGAATCAGATGACACATTAGTATATTTAAGGCTCTAAAACCTGTTACATTTTAGAAAAAGACTTATTTAACAAAGTGATATTTGCTCACATAACATCTACTTACTATTAGGTTCTGAGGATTAATGGGAATTTATAGTATACAATAAACATTTAACTATGGGTACAATTTCTTTCGCTAGCTCTCATTAAATTTAATCTGGTAATATTTTTTCCTCTTAAAATTCCATATATTTCCACTTCAGGATGTGACTTTTTATTGGGCAGTAATAACTAGGTTCAAAGTGTACTTGTATTTCAAATTTTCCTGACTTTTGGGAGATTAAATTCCATGGAGAGGAAGTCACATATTTCTGATGGAGTCCATTCTCAAGATCATGTACAAGAGGCTGCACTGTAATAATGACTTGAAATTTATTCTATCTCCTCTATACCTCTTCTGTACCCCTCTTCTTTAGTACACAAAATCTAGTTTTCCTCTAACTGACATTGGTGGCTCTTTCCAATTCATATTCCAAAATGATTTTTACAAAAGTAACAAAAAGTCACATTGCTTTCTGGTTAAAATGTGTCAACAGTTTCCTATTGCAGTCAGGAAAGAAAGAAAATTATAATATGATATATATGTTCATCATACTTTCCTTTTCTTATTTGATCCCTGAAACTCAGTCTACCTTTCCAAATTATTTTCACTTCTGGTATTTCTATGTTCTGTATTTGGAAAGGTCTTTAACTTACTTTTCCTTTAACTTCCAGGCCTTTCCTGTTGATCAGATTGGCAAATTTCCAGACAAATATATTCTTCCTTTCCTTGGTGAGACAGGTTTCATTCCTAGCCAAGTATCCCTTAGTGTGTAATCATAAACCACAAACTGGAAAACCACAACCTGTGTCATTACTATCCTGGTAACCAGCCTTTCATTTCTTGCAACTCCCTGTTTCTTCCAAATCTCATGTTAGCTATTGTTTGTAATTTCTTGCCTCAGGCTTCATATTTACTAGTTATTTTCTGAAACTTCTGAAAAAATATTAGCTTTCCTATAGATCAGTATTTGGGAGCAGTAGCTGACTGGCCTGGACAATCATGGTAGATTTATATCTATTGTATGAACTCACAAGCAAGGTCAATATCTTTTCAACTTGAGAATCAGGACGTAGGTCTGTACGAAGAATTACCTAGGAAAAACATCAGTAGCTTTGCACAATGAAGAAATTCTAGCCATCCCAAACTGGGCATTCGTCTGGGTTTATAATATTTCTAAAGAGTTATTAGGAAATTGCAGTACTAACCGCATGCAAAACTGGGGATAACGCCAAGAGAATGTCTGTGTTTTTGAAAATGATAAAATGAACTATAAACAAGCATTATAAGCACTTAGAAGAGCTTTTCAAAGAAGGCAAAGAAAAGTCATTCAATAATAGTCCTTCTAAAATATAAGAAAGTTACCTATTATGTTTTCTATTTTATATGATGGAAATGTTTTGATTTATTTATTTTTGTTGGATCCAGGATCAAATCACTTCTGGCAGTACAGTTTTAAAATGACAGAGTTCAATGATTAATTCTAAACTGCTTTGTTTTGGTGTCAGAGTAGGTCTGTGTCAGGTATGCTTTCACATGCATGACTTGATTATCTCACTCCCTCGCCCTATATTGTTTGTCTGGAATCTGCACGAAGATAAGGCAGAGTGCAAGCCTGACTCCCTGGCAACTAATCAGAGGAACTTTATAATTGAAAACTCCCTTAAGGAGGCGCAGGCAGCATAAACAAAACTTTGAAAACAGTGAAAGCAAAGATAGAAAAATAAGATTGAAATAGGGCAAGTGGACTTAACATTTTAAAACCATCTTGTTTCATTTCCAGTTTTGAAAAATAGCACTTTCTCTTAAAGAAATACCGAATACTAATCAACTCAGTTTTAAAAAGTTCGTAGATTTTGGCAGTGTTTCCTTGATTATATTTTTGTTTGGTTAATATCCAGTTAATTGATAAATGGTTCATATTTATTTGTTTTAAAAATGATTAGAATTTTCAATTAGAGTATAAACTTTTGAACAAATATGGTCAGTAGTCCGTCATAATGGCACTGGCCTGTAATCTTAGCTTTCAGGAGGCTGAGGTAGGAGGATTGAGGCCATCCTGGGTTACGTAGTGAATTCAAGACAACCTAAACTACAGTGAGATCTTATCTCAAAAAATACAAATATATATATATATATATGTAAAATCAATCCACAGCTCTTAACAAGTAAGGAGTAGTCCAAGAACAGATTTACACATTGATATAATGTATCTGGTATTATACTTAAAAATTAGATCTGTTAAAGATTTACATGATCAGTCTTCATTTATACTTAGAAGCCATTAAAAATCTCATTGCTTTCTAACAATTTGATGTTTTGAAACATGATCCATAGACTTCTGGTTTTCTTTTTTATTTGAAACTTTACTACTTCAAACCTCGTTTATTTTTTTTTCAGTATCAGAACCAGAAGAACCTGAGAGACAGGAAACCATCAATATTTCCACACATTCCTTTTCTCTGCACTGTGGCTGCCCTCTGGCTATGTGGATAGGTATCATGTGGATCTTGTTCCTGACAGTGGCTTTGTTACTATCAGAAATCTTGGAGGTGGAGAATATCAGGTATAGTTTTCATCACTGTGCGTGGCCAGCCTGCTTGTATTTATATTTGCTCTTGGTAGAAAAGTTCTTTATGAAACTCATTCACTATGAAAAGTTACTCCTAAGAGGGTTTTTAAAAGCGTAAGACGAAGACAAAAACATCAATGCGGAATTGATGAGTGTAGGTTTCAGCATCAGTGCACTGTTACCTTAGCAACGCCTATGCTTTTTTTTTTTTTTTTTTAAGTTTACCCTGAACCTACAACCAGTCATCCAAGAGTTCATGAATAGTTTAACAAAGAAAGGGCAGAGCTATTGAGTAATCCAGGCTCATTAATTGTGTACTTGCCAGGAGGATCTGTCTTTAAATCATTAATGCAGGCAACATTTCTCTCTACAGCCATCAATGTGATTCGACTGCTTGAAAAATGTAATAATGATGGATTTTCTTATCATTTTTCTTTTACTTTTTATTGGAACTTCAGAGACACAGGTATTTTATACACTTTTAATACACAGGCTAAGTAATAGACTGTAGATTTTGAAAAGACTTTCCACTGGTTGTTTCTTGTGACAGTAAAGTAGGATAGATAGAAATACTGATTTAAGTTTTGATAACATGGTATGTTTTGTAAGTTTTATTTGATTGTGTAAATTATTGTGTAAACAGTTACATGATATAACATTTTAAAATAATGAGTAACTTTTGTGATATTTTAAATAGTGTAGTCTTATAGTGAAGTGTTAAAATTTTTGATAGTGACATTTACTATTTTAGCAGGTTTTTCAGGAATAACTTTAGTGCAATTATTTGTTTTTGGTATTCTAGGTTGATTTTTCCAGTGATGTTCCTGATAGTAGGTATGATATAACTAGCTCTTCAATTTCTGCTAACACAGAAAATAGTTTACCTGTTAGAACAGTGACAACAAATGTAACAAGTGAGTATATATTTTAAATTACTTTTTATTGAAGTATTTGGAGTTAGCATAAATCTTTTGGCTAGAAATACTTATATTGGCTGCATATGTACTATATGTATGAAATGGTTTAGAATAATTAAAGAAAAATGGAAATTTATGAAAGTGATCTATTTAGAAACTGCCTTCTACCAATCGTTTGGCTTTCTTTACTTTCTTTACAAAAAAGATAACTATCCTTGTTTGTGAAATGGATGAGAGAGACTGTTAATGTAACACTTAAATAATACAGAGCCCTGAAAATCAAGTTACTATCCTTCCTCGGAAATTATTCAGTTTGTAAGGATATTTCTTGTTTTCTTTGTTCTTGCATTTGTAAGCCTTGCATTAGGGAAGTTTCTTTTAAAAGTGATTTGGCATCAAAAGAATATTTGGCATGTAGTATTCAGTAGCATTCCATTTTTTGCATTCTTATAAAAGAATGCTCTTGGTATTCTCCAAAGCATTTATTTTTTTATTTTTTTATAGCAGAGCTGTAGAGTGTGTAAATTCACATTAGTTTGGGGGAACTTCCAAAGTTTACATTTGTAAGTACTTTTATTTTGTGGTGTTTTTTTTTTGTGGAAATATATGAATACACCTTTTAACAAATGATTATTTTTTCCTGAAAAATAGAACCAGGGCCACCAGTCTTCTTAGCAGGGGAAAGAGTTGGATCTGCTGGGATTCTTCTTTCATGGAATACTCCACCTAATCCAAATGGAAGGATTGTATCCTACATTGTTAAGTATAAAGAAGTATGTCCTTGGATGCAAACCATGTATACTCAAGTTAGAGCAAAGCCAGATAGTCTAGAAGTTCTTCTTACTAATCTTAACCCTGGAACAACATATGAAATTAAGGTAATTATTTTGTTAAAAAAAACCCTACTGATTGTTAAGGTATTGAAATCTTTCACCTGTTTTAAAACTGAAGGAGTTTTTTCCCACCTGGTCAAACCTTGTGGCTGATTGTAGTAAGTGACTGAAGAATGGCAGACTGAATCATGATCTCAGCGTCTACTTGGCCTTTTAAAATTTGGTCAAATGTTTTCATCTATTTTTAATTCAATTTATATGCATATTTATATATATCCTACCTATATTAAAAGTTTTTGGCTGTGTGCTGGTTTTGAAATAAATTTATTTATTCATTTATGTTTTGTAAGTGGAAAAATATTTTTTTGCAGTGCTCTCAATTGAACTCAGGCCCTTATGTGGCTAGGCAAATGCCCTACCACCGAGCCATCTTCCTAGTTTAAAAACATTCCCTTTTTAGACTAAACTTAGTTAGATTTGCTATTTTTCTCTTAGTCCTGTTATACGCATATGTCTATTTATTGAAATTTTAGATAATGGCTTGAGTACTTCTAAAGAGCTAGTTTTACTAAGAAATAAATTCAATTCTGTTCTAGTCAATGAGTATTTATTGAGTTTTTACTATGTCCTTTGTATTTATAAAAGTTTTAGTCCTTTATAAAGTTAAATATACAAGATTTAAAAATATTCTATTGAATATGGAATAATGAACAGCTTATAAAAAGCAGTTCTAAATTTTTTAGGTTAAAATAAAAAAAATTACAGTTAAGGAATATCTATGATATTTCCAAGGGAAGTATAGAGATATTTTCTGGATTTTTAATGTTGTCAACATAATGCCCATATGTTCTTTGATGCTTGAAAATAATTGATTGTGGAGGAGAAATTCTTCAAATACTGTCTAAATATATGTTCATGCATAATTGAGTTGCTCTTTTAGGATGGGAGAAAATTGTGGGAATCATTTTTGGCATGAAGTTTTCCTTATTGGAAGTGTGACTATTTGTGGAATTAACTAATAGAATCACTAGTGAAAAGCATCTACCAATAGTAGCATAACAGTATGGTTCTCTCACAGATAAAATAAATCAACTTTTATTTATGAACAAATCAAAGTTGTAACAGCTGTTTCATTCAGAAATATAGGTTAAAGAGTAGACAAATTTTTGACATGAATATTACACAACATATTTTCTATGAACATGCATAATTCAGATCAACTTATTTGTTAAGATATGCTGCTGGAGGTCATAAATAAGGGTTAAATTTTCAAGTGATACAAGAAACTATCGCTGAGAGGAATGTAATTCAGCTAAACTAGTTCTTAGATTTATTTTTATAAAGTTTGAATCTCATTAAGAAGTCTCTATTTTTCTCTCCTCATACTTTATGAATCTTTGTGTGATATTTATTCCAAATAAATGTTAGCCACTACAGAATTTCAAAGGTATTGGGCATGGTACATTTGATATTTTCAGTATAAGTAACACTATGAGAGAAATTCTGCTCAATTTATATTATTGCATTTAGTCTCAGAACAATCCTATGTCATAGATATATTATTATTCCTATTTAAAGACAAGAAAAATGTGCCTTTGAATACCTAGCTAAATTGCCATAAATCACTCATTGAGAATTGGTGGCTTTATATTTAAACTGAGCTAATTCCAGGGATCTTGCAAAAGGTCAAGATTTTTCTGATTTATGACTTTTTTCTGCTTATTCTAATCTATTGAATTAGACTGTTTAAGTAAAAATAAATTTTATACTTTCCAATGTAAAATATTTAGTCTAAATTATTAATTGAGCTTATTTATTTTTGCTTTTAATTTATTTGCATAATAGAATACAAACTCTAAAATCACATACCATATAGATATATGGTCTTTTATATTCATTGGAGACATAATATAATGTCTTGGATATAAGTGGCTAAATTTTGAATAAATTCTTGTTCTAAACATTTATTTCTTTGTGACTGTGGGAAAATTACTGAATTTCTTTCAATCTATTTTCTCACACATAAAATGTTGAGAATAATACCTTCTATTTGAGTAGCCCTGTATTTGTTTCTATCTTGAGAGTATTGGAAGAATGAAAGGAAAAATCATTTTGGCCCTTACCTTATGGACAAGGAAAAATTTTACTATTTCAGGTTCTCTCTAATTAGGGAGCAAAAAGTTTTATAAAACTTTTGGTTTATTTTAGGTTGCTGCTGAAAACAGTGCTGGCATTGGAGTATTTAGTGACCCATTTCTTTTCCAAACTGCAGAAAGTGGTAATTTTCCTAAATTATTTATTTTAAATTAACTTAATCATGAGTTTTGTCATTTAAATAGGAATGTAATCAAAATCTAACACTAAAGTGCATGCAATTTCCAACAACATGGCAACTCAATTATTTTTAGTCTTTTGTGGTAATAATAAATTATTATTTTAATGGATAAATTAAAATATGTTCTTTGTAATTATAAAGGTCAATACACATGATCTTGGGGAATTTTGAGAAAACATGAAAAAAACACACAATGAAAGTTATTTGTAGTCTTATCATACAAAAAACTGTGTTACTATTTAGATGTCTTTCTGTCTGGTCTTTTGTTTGCCAGTATATATATGTACTACTGTATCCATCCATAACATGTAGTCATTACCAAAGCACTTTAAGGCCCCTCTGTTCTTCCAGTGCCTGAGAAAGAGTCTTGATCTTAATTCTTCTTTCACAGTAACAACTAATCTATCAGCAGTGTCTGCCTGCACTATCATCAAAACATATTCAGATGCTTAGCCTCCTAGCTAATCACCCCATCCAACCCTTTCTCCTCTCTTGCCTGAATGATCAAAAGATTAATGACTGATTTCCCCGGAATATATCTACCTCCCCGTCCATCTCTATTTCCAGTATTTTTTTTCCTTTGAAACCATCTGATATATCACACATTTACATGCTTCTTTTTTATCATGTTAGTAGAGCATAAGCTTTGTGATAAAAATAAATCATTGTTGAATGTTGGTAATTTTATTTATTAATAATTCTCATATATTTGTACAAGAGGAAAAGGTTAGATTTAGTTATACAGAAAAATATTTAAATAAATGATGTCATTTCCAACAAAAAATAAGTATTGACTATAGAGTTCATATTCTAGGGGTAAAATAAAGATGTGAATCATTAAGTTCTATGTCAGATATGTGATTAGTGCTATACAATAATTTCTATAATTTTGTTCAATTATGAATGTTCTATAAAAATCTAGTTTTACTGCAACTTGAACAGTTAAACAGGACAACTTGAAATGGGTGTTGTGTATTTACAAGGGATATAATTGTCATAGTTTAAAAAAAAAACATGTAATAGTTTTTTGATCCAGTTCCTACTTGAGATCCCTTCTAGAAAGGCATTTTGCATAAGGAATTGGCATGGGAATGTGAAGTTATTTAAAATTACAAATAAATGATTTTGAGGCCTAACATACTCTTATTAATTTTAAACATATTGACTTTCAAGTTATTTATACAATTAAAAATAAAATAGCATTTATTATCTTGTAGTTTAGCATATAAACCAAAAATTAATTTACCTATATTAAAGTTTCAGTTTTAGGAGAAATAATTGATTTAAGTGACATAGAAAATAGTTTCATTTATTTTGTTTCTTCACCCTGATCCTAATTTGCCTCCTGACAAATTTATGATACACACAGATTTGTAGCTTCATTCTGACAGAGTTTTTGTTATATATGTTTTATACTTCCTGTAGATTTCTTCATTATAGGTGATATTCAGAGCTTGAAAGAGCCTACCTCTTGGTAGATAACGACTGGGGGAGAAACTAGAGAAACTCTAGCATGTAGTGGAAATAACCCTCACCCTGCTTCCGACTTACTGCGTGTCTTTGGACCACGTGAATAATTCTTCATGCCTATTTTCCATTTCTTTTTTTAGTACAAAGAAGTTCATTTGATTAGTAATCCTCAATATATTTCTCTTCCCAAGTACCTGTTGTCATTATTGCTAATTTATTAAACCTTAAATTGAGAAATATGAATAAGTAGCATTTGTTATTATTAAGTGAGGAGTAATTTGTTTTTCTGTGAATAGAAATATTCCCAGTATATGACTTAACTGTTTGTGCTGTGTTGATCTGATGTCAGTCTATCCACAAAGCACAAAAATTTCAGTGCTCAAATTCCTATGCAGCATTATTTCAGGTAAAGATACAATGTAATTTAGATGATAAAGTGATAAAATATTTCTAATTCATTTTCTAACTAAAAACATAGGAAATAACTTTGTGTTCAACTTGTGTTCAATTTATAAGCTTCTTAATGCCTCAAAAATGTGTGCTTTGTATAATATTCACTTTGAAAAGTTGTATATGTGTTTACATAATTATGTATTGATACTTGTTGACAGTCTACACATACCTTCCAAAAGTGTGGTAAGACACTTTCTGGTTTGACAGGTGAAAAGACTATATAAATATAGTATTTTTATATTTTTGTATTCATTAGTTGAATCAGGGTGGATAAATTCACTCAAATAATCAGAAGTGTGAGATTCTAGTACAAAAATCAAGAGGTAAAAGATAGAATATTTTTAAATACTTGTGATGCCCAGAAAAGAGCCAGAATCAATCTCCAAACATCATAAGCTCACAAAAGGGAACTATACTAATACATTGAGGCTAAAATTATTTAAAACAGGTTGATATACTTTCCTTCGCTAAATGCTGTTTAGCAGATTTAATTGATTCCTATCTGTTTAACATTTAAGATTTACTCTTTTGGAAGTATTGCTGAAAGTTATAAATTTCAAATTTATCTATATTTGATTAGTTTTTTATGACTATTGTTAAGAACCATTTGAAAATGTGTCAGATTATATGCAGTTTGTTATTTATATACATTTCAAGGATATTTATAAAATATACATCAACTATACAAATAAGAAATTTTAAATAATGATTGGCATCCATTATGAAAATTGTAAGTTTTCAACCCACCAAAACCTTTTCCTGTCATTTAGTGACCATTTTTCTTTGGATTTATTACATTTTATACATCCCAAAGAAATTCAAATTTTAAATCTTAATGTAGTGTTAATATATTGCCATTATATTTCCTAAACATTCATTGTTTATCAGTTCTCCTTGGAGAAAAATTTCTGTCTTTTATTTTGTCCATTGCTGATCATATCTAGTAACTTTCGTTAAAATGCAGCTATCTTGCAGTTTTTAAATTCCTACTGTCTAAATCATATCACATACAGCTTTCTTTCTCTAGACCTAAGTTTCTTGTATAATTTATAGGACTTTGATTGGAAAGTTACATTTTGGCACTTTTTAGGTAAAAATCTAAACTCCAGTTATTTGGCATTTTAATACTAGTCACATTTACTATCACATGATATTTTACCTCATTTTGCACTGTTTTGATTTGTTGTATATTCTGAAGCATATAGAGTTGTTTGATTTTTTATTGGTATATAGTTATGATACATAATATTTACACTTGTTTTACAGAAATATTTAAGATACAATATATATAAAATTATCAGTCACTTTCCCCCCACCTTAATCTTCTTTCCCTTTCCAAAGTTTGCCTCTGTTTCATACCATTTCTCCTTTATTTTGCTCTATTTATATTTTTGGTTTCTTATGTAGGAGAAACCATGTGGTATTTAACTTCTTGTGTCTGACGTTTTTCACTTAACAGTATAGACTCAGGATCTTGAATATTTACTCTATCAATGTGTCTTACTGTAAAATTAATTGACTTATTTTCATTCATTCTAGCTGTCATATAATTCTCCTTCCAACTAAAATAGGATTGAGATTTTATTATAGATAAGAATTGATAGCAATATCTAATAAAAATCTGATGAAAGATAATTTGGAGAGTGTATAAAACTCAAGGTACAAAAATACAACCTGTTGGTTGGGTATCTGTCTATTTGACATTAGGCACTAGATATTTATAAACATGCCAGATAGATATTTTCTGGTGTTGTTGGTTGGATAATCGTTTCGGTTTTCCACTTTGTTCAACATCTAGGAGATCTACATGGGTGCAAAATATTTAAGGAAGTAAGAAATTTGTCACGAACTATTTGCATATTTACATAAGACTACTGAATATTTTTTCGTGTTTTTGAGGAATGTCTCAGCAATGCACATATGGATCCAATAATCCTGAAATCAGCACATTGCTTCCATTTTTTTTTTTTTTTGGCTAGCACCAATTAAAGTAGCCTTATGAGTCACACTGAAGTAGATTTTATACAATGTATACTTATAACATGGAAATTTAACACCCTGATAATATATAAATGTTATTCTAAACAAGGTTTTCCTGTCTCTTTCAATCCTTTTCATTCTCCAGCTCCAGGGAAAGTGGTCAATCTTACAGTTGAGGCCTTCAACTATTCAGCAGTAAACTTGATTTGGTATTTACCTCGGCAACCAAATGGCAAAATTACTAGCTTCAAGATTAGTGTCAAACATGCCAGGAGTGGGATAGTTGTGAAAGATGTCTCAATCAGAGTAGAGGACCTTTTGAATGGGAAATTACCAGAATGTAATGTAAGTATTGTGAACATCTTGTATGTCTCAAAAACTTTAGATAAACTTATCTTCAAGTTCTTAGCATCTAGACACTGTATATTTTATGGAAATTGTTATTTCTTTGTTATCTATACTATTTGGCCATAGAAACATTCTATATGTAGTTGGCTATATGTAAGGTATGTTACTGGAGGGGTTGGGAATTTTATATTAAAATTTAAGAAATATTAAAATTTCTTAGGGTATTCAGAAAGACTTCATTAAGGAGTAATGTTTGGTAATCTGTGGAGACACTCCAGGTAGTCACATTAGAAGTCTCAGCAGTTGAAAGTGTAAGATGTGACTGGGTGATTCTAGGTGGAAGATATTACATAAATCTCTGTGGTATAAAATTGTGAAACATAATTGTAGAAAAGACTACACCACCAAGTGCCAAGTAGAGAGGATTTGTGGAAGGCAATAGTCAATGATTAATTTGCAGAGGTAGACTGCTTTTCTGCATATCTTTGGTAAATAATTTGTTATTACTCAAGTTACTGATGAGAAACCTCAGGAAGTATTATAAAATGCTGTGCTTCAGGCCTTTTTGGTGATTATTTTGGTATGTTCAACACCATTATTTTTGTCCTATTATTTTATAGAAGTCTCAAAACCTTTTTCAAATTCAGATACTTCTAATACACACACATGCATATGCACACATATAAATACCTACCATGTATTACTAGTGGTGCTATCTTTTGAGTGCTTATGATAAAAAAACATAGGATCAGAATGTGGTCTATGCTTGAAATTATTTTAACCCTTTGGCCCTTACACAGTTACATGAGTTTTAAGAATCTTACTAATGATTTTACTGTAGTTTTATCTTTAAGTCACTTTTAATTTTTACTCATGAGGAAAATTAAGTATTAAGAATGAAATACATATATTCTTATCTAAAATTTTAGAATAATTGAATATAATAAAAATCTAACAAATCTGTCCATAATGTAATTTATTAAAATTTTACAGAGGGAAAATGAGAGAGAGAGAGAGAGAGAGAGAGAGAGAGAGAGAGAGAGAGAGAGAGAGAGAGAATATAAGGGAAAAGAAATGAGTTATATTTCTTGTGCTTACCAAAAGATGTAACATTGTGTTTTCACTGACACTGTTTTCTTCACTAGGAAAACAGTGAGTCTTTCCTGTGGAGCACCACCAGTCCTTCTCCGACCATTGGCAGAGTTACACAGGCACTGCGTACCACGTTCTCTTCTAGCATATTGACGCGGAGTAAGATCAGCTCGGTGTGGAAAGAGCCCATCAGCTTCGTAGTGACACATTTGAGGCCTTACACAACGTATCTTTTTGAAGTTTCGGCTGTTACAACTGAAGCAGGTTATATTGATAGTACCATTGTCAGAACCCCAGAATCAGGTATGATTTCCTTTTTGTTAGAAAAAAAGTGCTCAATGACTTATACAAGAACATAAATCTTTAATTTTGAGCATGTAGATGTTGTGCTAATCTTCCTTACTGGTTAGTAACTGTTTGCTGTGTTTATATGTGCAATAATAAATAGTAGGCCCCCATCTGGAGTATCTTGAAAATTTTGATACTCTTTTATATTAGACACAATGCTAAGGATATGCATCTGAGATGAGAAAGATTTGAAGAAAAGGTTTCTTTAGCTCCTATGAGCCTAAGACCAGCAATTATCACTCTGTGACTCTGCAGTTTTTCGTAATCATCTCTTCCTTTCTAAATCATCTTCTATCACTTTTATCTTTTACTATTATTACCAGATATGGAGCGAATACTTGCAATAGGAGACTAGCGTGTGATTAACATTTCTGTATAAGTAAAAAACAGAAGTTAAAATATATTCTTCCTTATATTCTTTTTGTACTGCAATGTCTTTATCTGATAAACAGAGACAGTAAAAGTACCCTTGTATAGCTTTAATATTAGATTAAATAATGACAATTACATGTTTTTATTACTATGATTAGATATTAATATTCTGAGAGTGAATATTTATTTATAGTCATGGATATTTAAATACACAAAATAAATGTAATAATGAGGGGTAATGATTAACTTATTTAAATGAAACAAAGCTCATATAATATATTTATATTCAGTTTATATGAGTGCTAATACAGTACCATAGCATCAATATATTAGTATAAATATAATAGATGGTTGATACATCACATGTATCATACCATAGTGTCAGATATTCAACTGTGTCTAATTCTTGTTGGTATTAGAAATTTTTAATAGGGTAATTTTATGGAAGCACACTATATATTTTCCTAGTGACACAGCTGTCAGTTGCTTACATTTCCACCACAATGCAAAAATGTTCCCTTTCGCCCTGCAGCCTCTCTAGCATTTGTTATTATTTGCTTTCTTGATCAATAGCACTCTTCTTGGAGTAGGGTAGAATCTCATTGTTGTTTTGATTTCCACTTCTCTAATGGCCAGAGATGTTGAACATTTTTTGCATGTAATTATTGGACGTGAGAAGTATCTGTTCATTTCAGTTGCCCATTTTTATATGAGTGTTTTATTTTGGAGGTGTACTCTTTGAGTTCTTTATGTAGTTGAGATATTTGGTCTTCCATCTAAAGAATAGCTGGAAAAATTTTGTTCCCATTTTGTAACTTGTCTTTTCAGCCTGTTGGTTTATTCCTTTGCTGTACAAAGGTTTTTAATTTGATGGGATTCCACTTTGATGTTATTTCTCATGCAACTGGGATTCTGTTTAGAAAAACTTGCTTATTCCTATGGCTCCAAGAGTTTTACCTCTCAGAAGACTGCTTTAACATTTAGATCTCTGATCCATTTTGATTTTAGTTTAATACATGGTGGGAGAGATAAGTCTAGATTCAATCTTGCATGTGCATATCCAGTTTTCCCAGTATTATTTGTATATCTTTTTGACACCTTTATGAAAGCTCAGATAGATGGATTTATTTAGGATTCTTTCTATCTTCTGCTCTATTCTATTAATCCACATGTCTGTTTTTCTGGCAATGCCATGCTGTTCTAATCACAGAAACTTTGTAATATAACTTGAAATCTGAAATGTTGATGCCTCCTGCTTTGCTGTCATTACTTACAATTACCTAATATTCTCGGTCTCTCGGGTTCCATGTGAAATTTCAGATCATTTTCTCTCAATCTGTAAGGAATACGGTTGACATTTTGGCTGGAATTGCATTAAATCTGTGTGGCTATTTGGAAGTATGGCCATTTTGACAATATTGATTCTGCTTGTCAACAGGCAGGAACAAGGGACATATATCCATTTTCTGATATTTTCTTTCATCTCTGTTTTCAGGATAATGTAGTTTTCATCGTAGAGGTCTTTCAGTTCCTTGGTTAGTTTAATTCCTAGGTATTTACTATGGTATTTTGAGTGCTATTGTTTTCATATTTTCTCAGTGATTTCATTATTGATGTTCAGTCTCACTATTTTTGTATTTTGAGTTTGTATCCTGTTACATTGTTGAATTTCATTTTTCTCAGCTTTTTGTATAAATACAATGTCTTTTGCAAATGTAATTTGACCTTTTTTCTTATATATACATGTGTCTTTCAATTCTTTTTCTTAAGTGATGGCTCTGGCTAATGTTTTGAGTACTGTATTAAGCATGAATGGTGATAGTGGACATTCATGCATTGTTCAATATTTTTAGAGGCAAAGATGTTAGTTTTTCTCTTTTAATATGATATTAGCAGTAGATTTGTCATGAATGCCTTTTATCATATTGAGATAAGGTCTTTCTATACCTATACAGCGTTTCTTTTTAAATAGTTAATGTAAATTGAATTTTGTCAATGGCTTTTTTGAGATGATCACTTTATTTTTATTATTGCATCTTGTTTTTCAATTTGTGTATGTTCAACTGTTCTGGCATCCTTGGGCTAAATCCTAATGGAAATAATATGTGATCTTTTTGATGATTTGTTACATTGTGTTTGCCAGTCTCTTGTTGAGGATTTTTGAATCTATATTCATTAAAGGGTTTGACCTGTAGTTCTTTCTTTTGGTTGGGTCCGTTTCTGGTTTTTCTAGCTTCCAAAAGTAATGTTAGTTTCCAAAAGTGCTTACATAGTATTGATGTTTCATCTTCCTAATGTTCTTATAGAATTTAACAGTGAATTCTCTGAGACCTGGGTTTTTCTTAATAGTTTTTTTTTAAATTACTTCTTTAATCTCATATTCTGGAAATTGGATCATTAAAGGTTTTAAAGTCTTCTTGATAGTTTATATATATCTAGGAATCCATTCATTTTATTAGAATATGAGTTCTCAAAGTAGTTACTATAGTATTCTGAATTTCAGCAGTCCAATTGCTTTTTTCATTTCTAATTGCATAGTTTTGGGTCTTTTCTGTTTTGATAAGACTGTCTAAATGCCTATTTTGTTTATTATTTCAAAGAACCAGCTCTTCTATTCAATGATTATTTTTTCAGTCTCTGTGAAATTGATTTCAGCTCTAATCCTTATGATTTCCTTTCTTGTACTAGCTTTGGACTTGGATTGTTCTTGTTTACCTAGATTTTTTTTTTTTTGTCTTTTTATCAGTACCGGGTATCGAACTCATGACTGCCTGCTTGCAAGGCATGCGCTTATGCCGCTGAACTAAGTTTACCTAGAATTTTGAGATGCATCATTAGATTATAATTTGGGTTTGCTCTATTTGTCTGATGTGGGTATTCACAGTGATAATATTCCCTATTAAGACTATATTCATTGTGTCTCATAAATTCTTCTGTGTTATATTGGAATTATTCTTAAATTTTAGGAGCTATTTAATTTCTTTGTGATTCACTGATTATTCAAGAGCATATTAATAATTTTTTGAATTTGCATAACTTCTGTGGTTTCTTTTGCTGTTGAGTTATTGTTTAATTGTGCTATAATCTGATAATATGCATGGGATAATTTTGATTCTTTTTTTTGGTACCGGGGATTGAACTCATGATCTTGCACTTGCCAGGCAGGCACCTAAATCCCCAGCCTCAATTTTGATTCTTTTACATTTACTTAAGCGTGCTTTATTGGCTAGTATGTGGTTTATTTTGGAGAAAGTTCTACATGATGCTGAAAAGAATGTGTATTCTGTTGTCCTTGGGTATAATACTATAGATATCTATTAAATTTATTTTTTCAAAGATTTTATTCAAGTATAGTATTTCTTTGTTGATCTTTTTGTCTAGTCAGTCTGTTTATTTGTGACAGTGTTGCATTGAGATTTTCTATTATAATTGTGTTGGTATTTACCTGATCTTTTATATCTAGTAGTGTTTGTTTTATTAATTGGATGCAACATTGTTTGATATGTAACCAGGCCATTTTTAAATGTTGTTATTACTCCTGTGCACATTTGAATCTTCTATTTGAAGAGTATAAATTTCCTGTCAGAACAAATGTTGATGTGAAAATGTAAAGATCATTTCCATTATATTCTGACGGTTATTTTCTTTACCTTTCCTCTTATATATCTGCAGAGGAACAATATTTATGAAGCCAGATATATAGACTTTGTTGAATGTGGTATAAGTATGATACGTGCTTCAAAACAATCTAGGCTTTGCAATGAATATTTTATAGGGAATATAAGATTGAAATTTCATTGTGCAATTATATATGGTACTAAATAAATATAGTATTTGTACATAAGAAGTTAATCTGATGATTTAGTATGTCTTATTTAAATATTTCAATTATATTCTATTTTTCTTTAATTTAAAACCCAACTTTGATTTTAGTACATTTAATGAAGTTTTGAAATTTTACATATGTTTTAAGTATTCTTTTTTCTATAATCATTTTAGTGCCTGAAGGACCACCACAAAATTGTATAACAGGCAATGTCACTGGGAAATCCTTTTCAATTTCATGGGACCCACCAAGTATAGTAACAGGAAAGTTTAGTTATAGAGTTGAATTATATGGGCCATCAGGTAAGTCTTAATTGATTTCATGTATACCTTTTAGAGCAACAATTATAAAATGCATTACTAGTATAAAACATTAAAAAAAATTTAAATACCATCTAATTGAAGTAGATAATTAGAAAAGTAATAAGGTGAAGTTCTTTGGAGTTTTTATTTACAACCATAACTGAGTAAAATGATGTCAAAATGGTATTTGTATTTCATATTCCAAGTTAAGATAAAGGAACTATAGCTGGGGATTTAGCTCAGGTGCATAAGCACCTGCCTGGTAAGTGTGAGGTCATGAGTTCAATCCCTGATCCCCGCCCCCCCACAAAAAACACAAAGGAAAAATATAAGCATCCTAAAATATAAGTTACCTAAAAAATAAGTTAATAATAAACAGGTATAAGTTAATAGTAATATATAAGTTAATAATAAGTATGTTAATAATAATATATAAGTTAATAATAAAAAATAAGTTACCTAAAAAAATATAAGTTACCTAAAAAAATATAAGTTACCTAAGTAAAGCATCACCGGAGACATATGCTTTTAAGTATTTGAGCAAAAAGTTCCTGACTTACATTCATGAACAATGGCCTAGCTTATATTAAGTCATATGTCAGGTAATTTATTTTTAATAATCAGAGCGTTCTGAAAATACAAGAAATTTCTGTACCTTCTGCTCCATTTTACTTGTGAACATGAAGCTGTTCTGAAAATAGTGTTTTAAAAATGAGTGTCTTTTTAAAGTGATACATTTTCTGTCTTTATAAAAAGTAAGACCTGAACATCCACTAGTTATCCAGAGGGAATTTAAAGACTTCAAGTATTATAGGAGGAGAATAAATTCTAAAATTTTTCTTAGTCTATGATTCTTTGGTTCCCTGTAAGAAGTTTAATTCAAACATAATGAAATATTACAGCCACATATTATCATTTACTTGAAGGAATTGAAAAAGATACAAATTTCCAAGCTCTGTTTTGAAAATTCTATGGTATGAATCATAGGAGTAACCTTTATTTCTCATTCCTAAATAGCTTATGCATCCAAATTTTTGAAATACAATTTCTACAATTCTCCTCACCCTCACAATACACAGAAACATACATGGATATATAGAGACTAATTTATGTTTGATACCAATTGCCAGATTTGGCTGAGATACATTTTCCTCTGTGTGGTAGGCAGATGAAATCAAGTCAGAAGAATTAAACAGTTGCCCTACTGAGCAACATGGCATCACTAGTGAGCCCCTATGATGGTTTATAAGGGCTTATGACTGATTGGAGTGGCTTATGGGAGAACCGGAGAAGAACACTAAACAGTAGATGTAGGATGTCTTTTGAGTTTCGCTAGAAAGTGAAGCCATGAATGGAGACAGGCCATAGGGTTGGAATAAGTAAACAGATTTCTTTTTTATTAAGGATAAATAAAGCATCATTTTTGCTGAAAAGAATGAAGAAAATGGACAGAATAATGATATACAGAAGATGAGAATTACTGGGAAAGTGTTTATGTAGGTAGAAGGTAAGGGCCTGGGATTAAATGAAGAGATTGGATTAAGATAAAAAATACAATTGTCTGTAGTAATAGGTTGTAAGGCAAATAGAGATGCAGTATCCATATGGCGGGAGTCTGTGCAGATCATTTCTGGATGATTTAATTTTTCAGTGCAATGTAAATCATACCCATGAGTGGGAATGAAGAGGAGGCAGAAGAGTTTGGAGGTTTGAGTGAGGAGAAGAAGTGTAAAATAATCATCTAGAAATTATAGAGAGATTGGAATCCTAAGATGTACAATGTGCATAAAATTCTTGATGCCTTTTAGGCTTCATTTAGAATATGATCTTGAATAAAATAATATTGATTGAAATGCCATTATACATTTCTTCATATTTTTCAGCAAAAGTAGTTTAAGAAAATGTGTATGTTAAAATACAATGCTTTTATTGAAAGATGTAGAGAAAAGTATAATGGCATTCCAATTAATATCATTTTATATACATATAGTGCTGATTATAATTTGTGGTCTCATCAGTATTGGGAAAAGATGTCTCCAATGTTTAGGTTTTATTGGTTTTGTTCTGTACTGTTTTGTTCAATTTTATTATACCTGATGATATAGGCAATTCTTTTTAAGGTAGCAAGAGGCATTATGGTAACCATTGTTGATTACCTTGTATTCTATTTTTACATCATGTATTATGTCCATCCTTTGTTTTGACTGACTGCTTTGTTTTGTCATATTTGGTTTTATTCTCTTCCAAAAAAAGTAATAAGAACTGTGGGAGTAATAAAACCCAAAATGTGTAAATGTTATTGTAAAAAAGAGAGGAAAAGAAAGTGCTCTAAAGGATACGACTGCAGGTGTGTTTAGGTGTGTAGGATGGATGACCATATTACTAAGTTTTTGTTGGCTCATTGAACACAACTGTTTGCAGTCTCACTGTTTGAATGTCCACTTTGTATGCTTTAGTCCTATAACTTGAACAACTATTTCTAAGATGACAATATGTAATCTATTAACTAGGGATTTCTTACTGTTAATTTTTTTTGAAATTCTGTATTCCTGTACCTTTTTACTGTTTTGGTTTTTTTTTTTCTTTTAATAAAAATTTTTTAAAAAGTTTGGAAAAAGAGTAGAGAGTAGGTAGTGAGGGACTAAGCAGAATGAAAAAAAATAAAATAGTAAGTAAGGTCAATGAGCTGCGTGTTGGTTTAGGTTCTAGAGTAAGTAAGAAGAGATGGGAAAAAGTAGTCAGTGACAATCGCATGAAAGTTATGCAACGGATGATGGTAGTCATTAGTAATTGTGATGTCTAGTGTATGACCAGGAGTGACCGGCAGAAATAAGGCAGAGAGGCAGATGGAGGAGTCGGTGCAATAAAATGCTTATCTGAGGATATTAAAATGCTCACAAGCTAAGAGTGTAGCCTTGATGGAAGAGTTAAAACTGTCCGGAATGAGAGTGAGTTACTTACAGGGCTGGTGGAGGCCACTGGCCTTGTGGAAGTTAAAGCCGTGGGCCTTCAAAACAGCTGACAGGATGGGTGGGGATGGTGCAAGGGAGACCATGAGGAGCTCCCACCATGCAGACCCCGTTCCCGGAGAGCCGCGGGTGATAAAATGTGGTCACCACCCGTGTTTCCTTCTGGGGAACAGAAGCAGTTTTCTTAGGGGCAGGTTAGATTTCAGTAAGACAAGAAGGTGAAGAAAATATGCAAAGAAAAAGTTGAAGATTTAAAGAAATTTTGCTAATAGACTATTCAGGGAAGTTTGTTAAGAGCCTAAGTAGAAATATTTTCTACATATGGCCTGTCACAGAAAATAATGCGAATATTTAGCCATTTAATTGAATAAATATGGGTATAATCTGATGTTTCTGTTTTCAGTATGTCAAAAATAACATTACAATTCAACAGAACTTTATGATTTAATAAAAGTAATTTTAAATACAGGAAGATTTTCATGTACTTTCCTTTATTTCAATTTAATTAATATTAATCAACTGCTAAGCCAAATGTTTAAAATATATTGACTTTCAATGTTATAATTGCAATTTTAGTGTATAGGTTAATGCTTTAGTTACTGTTTTTGGTTCTATATGTAAATATGAGAATGATTACATTCTTGATATGAAAATCCATAGCTCTCTTCTGCATTTTGCAGGTTGGATTTTGGATAATAGCACAAAAGACCTTAAGTTTGTGTTCACTAACCTAACACCATTTACAATGTATGATGTCTACATTGCGGCTGAAACCAGTGCAGGAGTCGGACCCAAGTCAAATCTTTCAATATTCACCCCTCCAGATGGTAAAAACATCTCCTTTAAAGAATTCATGAGACATTTTTAAATGCTTGGGAATTTTATTGAATTTGTAAAACATAATTTTAGAAGCACCTTGTTTTATGTTTTCTTAATTTACATTATTTTCTTATCAAATTACTATCTAATTTATTCTGAACATGTGTTTTCCAGAAAATTAAGTCCATAGCATAATAATAATATAAGGAATCCAAGATCAAGAAAGATTAGGAAATATGCACAGGCTGTAAGAGACTCAGTGAAATCAGCTAAATCTCAAGAAGTCATAAATTGAACACGCATTAACATTTTTCAGTTTTACTCTTTAAGATGCACTGTTTACCTCTTCAAATGACTTTTAGAGGAATCTCTCTATTCCTGACACGTATGGAAATATGTTTATAAACTTTCTGATGGTGCCATACAAACATTTATCAGCATTTTCTGAAATAAACAATACTTCTGCTCAGAGATTTTCTTATATATATTTATCCAACATCATTATTGTGGGTGAACACTACTATTTTAAGAAATGTCTACGTGCTATTTTGCGATATATTTTCCTGGATCATACTAGGTATAAATGTGTTCATGTCTATTTAGAGACTAAACTATTGACAAGCAAAAAGTCGTTTTACACAGTAACTTAATACTTAAATTGTATGTGTTAACTAGTATATAATAGCTGGCGAGAGAATCCACACGCACTAGATTGGGCAGTCCTTTGTCAGATAACTCATTCAAGTATTTGGCCAGTAGAGGGCAGCAATCATTAGGAAATTTTGTACTTTTCATTCTACCAAAAACAAACCTCAGTATTTTGTTGTTGAAAGAAGGTTAAAAATACGTTTTTCTATTTGACATGAAAGTTCTAATGTACCCATAGTGTCAGTATACAGACAGGAATATATACTTATAAGGAAAACACTGTCAATTTTGATATTAAAATTTTACCATTCTGTTTCTATCAGCAGAGGTTTAGTTGGGTGTGGCTTTCCTGTTAGGCCTTAAGCTTTCCTCTGTCTCTGTCTGAAAACTGCTCTTAAACATTTTCCAGAAATCTAGAGAGGTTTATGGATGGCTATCAAATATAGCAGAGCTCTTGATTTTGTTCTGAATAGCATTTCTCAGCGAACTATTCAACCCATTATCTTCTCTTGCGTTACACAAGTGTGTAAATCTCAAACTTTGGTCTTCTTTCAAGTCCACACAATTTAGGAGCTTCTAAACATGAACCCACATTTCAATATTAGTGCTTATGGCTGTCGTTCTTGGTCTACAGTGTTTGACAAAAAAAAAAAAAATACGTTGCTACATAAGTGCAATACTGTCCTTTTTTGGTATCTCACTTTAAACTTTATCTTCCTATTTCTACACTTTTTAGTCACAAAGTAAGTAGAATTTTAAGAACACTCAGTGCATTTCACGTAGCCTGTTTCCTATACCAATCATCTTGAACAGATGACTGTTTTTCTCTGTATGAAAAGCAGTGTGTCCTGTGTTTTTATCCTACCTTCCTGAGCTATATTAGTGGCTCTCATAGGGGTTTGGTAGCAACAGGTAGACGCCTCTAAATGGAGAAAGGGCCCTGCGCTCACCATTTTCTGTTCTCACCATTTGCTAAGGAATTTTCTGCGGTGTGCTCAGCCTTAGAATTTACTTCTATTGAATGCTGGAGCCAATGCAGAAAGTAAATTTTTCTGCTTCTCTAACGCTAATTAATTCTGGTACCAATATCCAAACTTCTCAATAAAGGAAACTTTACATGAGAACAATAACTCATTAGAACTGCCTACACTGAATTAAATTGATATCTTAATGTTACATTATTCTTTTTCATTCATTGTTATCACACGGTTCTTTGTATTCACTTAAGGTTACTCATTTTCTACTTCATATTTAAAAGTACCCTATTGTAAAAATGAATAGGACTATCTTGCTTTTTTAGAATTAATATCTTCTAAAACAACTGGTGTTCTATTCTCAAAGTATAGACAAATGCTGAGTGGAGCTCTTACAGAAAGGATACATGCTATCACATTACAGTGGATTGATTTTACCAGCACTGAGGATGTTATAATCTCTAGTGTATTTCACAGTGCAATCAACATCTTATTGTTAACTTTCCCTTTAATATTTCCTAAGGTTTCTCTATATATTTCCTTTACTATTTTACTGAACAGATATATACCTAGACACGAAAGAGAGATGATTTTGGGAAAAATGATAATAATCTCCAGTAATACAAAATGTCATAAATTTGCCTATTCCAAAATCAAGTAGCACTGATAAATGCAACACAGACAACAGTCTTTTATTATTTCTATGACGGTAAAAAACATTCCAAATCAATTTTGTGTTTCAATTTCCCCTAATAACACTTTTCTGTCACTGTTGTCAGTGACACCGTAAAAGGAGGTTCAACATTACGGGTTCTTAAAATCAAACATTTTGTTAATATTTATGTTTTCTTCTCTATGGGAGTCAAGACTTTGTCCTCAGTAATTTCAGCTCATTATTTTTTGTAAACAGTAATAAAATCTATATTGAACAATCTTTGAAAGCCTATCAGATTTGTTTTTCAAGATTTCCAATGTCTTTGGCTTTTACTTGCTTTTCAAAGTGCACATCTAATGGAAGTTTGAGTTAATAGATAATGCAAGAAGATATTTTAATGCATTTTCTTTTTGTTTGTGCCGGGGCTCGAACTCAGGACCTTGCTCTTGCCAGGCAGGCACTTATGCCCCTGAGGTGTATCCCCAGCCTTGCATTTTCTTTACTACAGTGTCATTTTCCCTCATTTCCTTTCTCCTAATAGTTTTTTATTTGCAAATTTTAAATCATTTGGAATATTTTTAACAACTGTGTGACTGCTATTTTTCATTTATTAGTATAAATGTATAAATTTGAGAATGATTTTTAAGTAGTCTGATGGACAGCACCTTCAAAATTCAAGCTACACCATGAATAATTGCCCTGTGTATTTGATTTTCTTTAGTTAATTTTGTATCAATATTAAAGGAGTTAGATCTAATCCACATGTCTCTGGTTTCTCTATAAGAATTTGTGGTATAACAGATCAAGTATCTTTCTAAAGACAAGATATGATGAGGTCTATTCAATTTCCTTTATCCCTCAAGAAATTTTTTTTCCAGAGGCAAATACAAAACCACTTAATCTTTACTTGAATTGCAATTTTAGGGATTAGTGTCGTGAATCAGTACTTAAGCTTTATTGAAAAATATAAATTAAACGATAAAAGAAATAATATGTGCTACCACTACAGGTTTGGCTCATAAAATTAGAGACATTGAAAAAATATATAAAACATATATATGTTTTATTTTTCTGTATTTTTGCTATCCTTATAGTCTATTACTCTGTTGTATCAACTGGAATTGATCATTTCACTTATTTTTGAAAAACAGAGTTCAGTTACCTGATTGATTTATGTAACTGTTTTTCTTCAGTTAGAGTTCTATATTATCAGTTCACATTAAATGGGAAAATTCCCATCTCGTCTGTGATTTACATTTTGCAATACTGGTAAAGGCTTTTTCTAAATAGCAACCCCAAATAAAGTGTAAAAAAAAAGATAGGACAATAACTCTGATATTTAAATACCTGTGTTATTCTCATCAGTAGTTACTTTTCACCCTTGAACATTGTACATGAGGAAATTTATTGGTAGAAAAATGTAATATAGAAGCTCTATGGACAAAAGAATTTGCCTGTCTTATTCCTCCTGTTCTCAGGTGTCTGGAACCAGGACAATATGATGAATATTGAGACTGTTGGATGATGAATGAGTGACTTGATGATTATGGGCTACTAGTCTAAAACCTCCTCCTACATCCTCCTAAGATCAAATCTTTCTCATCAGATTAGAACACTTAGGGGCAGATCAACCTATACACGTAAACCAAAATGTTTTCAAAACAGCAGATTCAAAGAATTAGCAAATTATAGGTGTACTCATGTTATATTTATCCCTAGTTATGAGCACAGTCTTTGCTAATACTGAAGACTAGAATCTTGACCATCAGGATGATTAAGTTACTCATTTAATCACAAACTACTCAAGAAATAGTCAGAAATAATTATATTCTTATAACAGTCATTTTACTTACTGGTTATTTCGTGAAGACAGGAAAAAACTCGACCTATTTGATGAACATTTTATAAATTATAATTTATTACACAGTTAATCAAAATTCTGTTCACTAATTATAAATATTTAAGGGGGTTACAACATTATTTTCAGTTTCTTTTTATTGTTTTATGAAGGAACAGCATCATTCTTGTTTTCTTTTAAGGCGGTGTGCCTGTCTTCTGTCAAAAATTTGCTAAAGCAATACTATTATGAAATAGCTTAGAGTAATTAATGTATTATGTTACAATAACCTGATTATGAGACCAACTTTTCATATCGTTTTCTTATTTTTTGAATCTACATTTTAGTAATAGTCTTAATCCATTTGTTCTTTACAGTGTCCTTTGTAGTTACAAAACAAAATGGTGTCCAAATTATATAGTTATGTAAAGTGAGAGTTGGAGGACTATTCATATTGACACAATGAACTGTAGACAAAACTAGTCCAAACCGTGAAGTTTACACTTAGTCCATTACTTTGGGGGCACTGGGAGGTTTCCTAAGTGTCACTGCTGGTCACTAGAGTTTCTTTAAGTACTAGGTGCTTTGTCTTACACGAATTGCTAGTTTGTCCCTGTTTTTCTTCACTACTGTAAAATAAAGTCACCTGAAATTCAAAGTCACATAGTTAATCTGAAAATTCAGCAGCAACATTTCATGTAATAATGTAAAGATGGCCCTTTTGGATTTTTGAATTATATTTCTTTGTATTAAAAGTATTCAGCTTATTAACTTTTGGTATTTCACTAAAATTTTTGAAGACTTCAAGGTTTCATCTGGGCTTTGATCACTTACAAACAGCTTCTCAGGGAAGTTATTTTATTGATTATTTTGTTCTGACCAATTGTTATGGCATTTTGACTTTGGAAAATCATTCCATGTTATCATACTTTTTATTTACAATGTGAAGAAATGTAAATATCTGTATTTTTAGAGAACCTTATGCCATATTTAATATTGAATAAATTATATTATTTTAGTCAATTTTCTAGAAGAGTTGTTTCTAAATTTTAAGCCATAAATTGAGAACTTAGGAAATATTTTCATTTCAAAATGTGTTTTTAAATTTCTCTCTCTCTCTCTCTTTCTCTCTCTCTCTCTTTCTCTCTCTCTCTCTCTCATTTCTTTAGCTCCAGGTGCAGTATTTGATTTACAATTAGCAGAGGTGGAAGCCACAGAAATAACAATTACTTGGAAGAAACCTCGGCAGCCAAATGGAATCATTAACCAATACCGAGTGCAAGTGTTGGTTCTAGAGACAGGAGTGATTTTGGAGAATACTTTGCTTCTAGGAAAAGATGAGGTATTGTACTTTCGTTCCCAAACCTGATGAATCCTTTCAGTTTGGTCACGTCTGGATATCATGGCAGATTTCGCAGTGTTCAACACAAAAGTCTGACAAGCTTCCTAATGTGAAATAAAGTTTGCTGTGTTGGTTATCTAGCTAGATTTTATTTCATTTTAGAACATACATTAATAGTTAAGTCCAATTATTCTCTTTTAGTGTATGTAAAATGTTAATTGAGAAATAAACAAGACTAAAGGCATTCCTCTGTGTGATTTTTATTATGCTAATGCAGTTCATAAATTATTTGGCAACTCCTGTTATTATTTAAATGATCCCTCAAAAGCTTGCTCTTTGGAATAGTTGCCAATAAAAGCACAGTAATTTTAGTAGCTGTTGTTAACAAATAAATGTGTGCTATTTGGTCATGGGAACCTAACGTCTCAGAGTTGCCTTATTTAAAAAAGTATATTTGATTAAAGAAATCAATTATAAATTAAAACAAGCTAAATGAAAGTGATTTAAGCCTTTAATAGATTGAAATAAGAGGACAGGTTTGTGTTTGCCTTTTTCTACAATGGGAATCTAGTTTTTCCTTCTCTGTTTGTATTAAGAAGTATGGACAGCGTGATTTGGCTTCATCATCTTCATTTAGCACACCTTGTCACCTGTTTACCTGTGACAACCTGGGTCACCGCCATAACCAGATAATGGCTTTTACCTGGAGCACTCAAAGAACAAACATTACTTAGCTCCAGTGCAGGCGTCCTAGGCCTTGGAGGCAGACATGATGATTATTCCCTGGCTGGATTGTGTGGTTTTGGTTCGGAGCTGGTCCCTGTGCTGTTATTTTTTCTCTATGCACTGTGGTACTGTTTCTAGTCCTGAGCTTCCTCTACGTCTGGTACTTCCTTGACCACACAGTCAGTGCACTCTGGCCACCTAGGAATTATCACTCCAGGTTGCTCGCCATCTCCACCCCAGGTTAAACTTTCAGTTCCTTGTGGAGTGTTTTCCTCTGCTAAGGATGTTGAAGTTAGGCTTTCTTTGATAGTGTAGTGGAGAGCTCAGGCACAGGGAAGGAGCCTTACCTTTTCCTCCCGCTGAGAAGGCCTTCACTTAGGTACTGGGTTGTTTTAGGACTAGGTGGCAGGTGTCCCACTTTTGCTGACAGCTTTTGAATTGCCTGCTGCAAGCATTCTTCTCTGAAAGCTATGAGATTCTATGATTCTTCTTCTCCTGATCCTTATAGCACAGTAGAGAGAACATGAGTTTGGAGTCATACAAATCATTATTTAAATCTTGATCTAGTTTCTCCTGAGCTATAGACTCAGGATACAGAATGCTTACATTAAAACCTGGTTCTGCTGTTATCACTGTTTAATCCTGGGAAGGTGGCCTGGCTTTTCTGAACTTCAGATAAAAAAGGCAGAATTGTAAATTATAAAGGATGAATCATGAACATTTAATAGGTTAATGTGTGTAAAGCATTTAGACCTTTACCTGGCGTGTAGTAAGTGATATGCTAATCATTGTGACCTGTGGGATTATTAATTGTGATGTTGAACCTTTGACCCCTCTTCAGTACGCAGAATGAATTCTGAGTTTCAATAAAAGGCAATATCATACTTTATTTCTGTGATGCCATCTTTTTATGTTAGGTCAGATATTCTGGTATTTCTGCTTCTTTCCATGATTTGTTTGTGTTCGTCTTTCAGGAGGGTGATGTGGGAAGCAGACACGCAGAGGCTTTCAGTCCAGTGGCCTGCGGTCCTTGGTCCTGCGCTACATGCTTCAGGCCTGTGATCTTACCTTATGCAGCTCAACTTCTAGAGAGCTGGCGCTTTCATTTTTATAATGGAACTTACATTACACCTCACAATACCTGAAGTAAATGACAGAACAGACAAAACCTCTGGCATAATACTTATTATTTCTTTTCATGACCTTGGTCTCTTTGTCAGATTAACGACTCTCCTCTCCCATTCACTGTTAATTACTTAGATCTACGTTTGGTCTCTGAAACCTTTTACATACTAGACCTCTTCTTCAAAATCGGCACTGATTCCCCCAGTTTCAAATGCAGTGTTTAAATGCTTTTAACCACATTTATTCTATTTTCTTCTCTCAAACCTCTCTTTACCCCTCATTTTCCAGCTTTTTTCATTTTTGTTTTTACTACTTTCTCTACTTTATACAGTGTGACTTTATAGCACTTTGGCTTTAAACAATTAAAAATGAAACTAGAAGAACTAGTGACCGTTACTGCCTCATAGGTGTATGATTCTTGCCTGGCTTTCCACTCTGGTCTTTCTGACACCATATGCCTAGTGGCTTCAATTTGTGGGAAATTTCTGCCAGGGGTCCTCACATGTAAACTAGTTTCAATAAAAGGCAAGTTTCACAAAATGAGATGAAATTTCTTCTTGGGGGTAACAGAACGATGGAAATGAGGAGGAAATGAACTCGGGATAGGCAGAGACACTATGCATACAGTGATTTGGTGACATAGTGGTGAACTGTGAAGACTGCACAGGTCACACAAGAACAAAAAGCACGGTCAGAAGAGAGGCTATTGTCAAAGTTGAGAGTTAAGGGTACCAAATTATAAACATAGAGTACCCTTGTATCTTTCTATTAGCATACTACAGATCTTTAACCTAAAGATAACTGTTTAAGGAACAATGCAGATGGCTTCCAGAGTGAGCATATCTAACATCATTATGCATCTGATGTTCCTCTTTTTGAATTATGGCACCTCTGTTCTCTCTGTCATGAATGTTTGAATCCGGGAGTTGTCTCCGGGAGTCTGGCAGTCTGTTTCTAACTCGGGTTCTAATTAGCATCCTATAATGACTTAGTGTTAAGGCCAGTTGTTTCTACCTCCGGAGTGTGACTTTCATACATGTCTGTATGCTCCAGTTCCAGCTCAGGATTGCATAGTTTCTTGCCTGGACTTTTGTTGTAATCTTACCATGTTAGTTTTCCCAATGTTCAGTAAAACTTGGCTACAAATTTAGCCAATCTTAACAATTCACATTTGTTATCTTACAATTTCTGTGGGTCAGGAGTTTCAGGCACAGGTTAAATGAGTTCTCTGTTTAGGCTCTCTCGCTCATTGGGCTACAGTCCAGGAATTGGCTAAATTGTGATCTCAGCTTGTCTGGAGGTGTGATGGGAAGACTATCTAGGCTTGTCAGGTTTTGGCAGATTTAAATTCCTTTTGGTTATAGGACTGAGGGCCCTGGCTTCCTACTGGCTCTTGTCTGGCAACTGCTATTGGTTCCTAGAGTCCTCCCTGCAACCCCGTAAGTTCTTATCACATGGGCTTTCTCAGCAGGACCATTCACTTCTTCAAACCAGCAAGGTAGATCTGTATAATGTGTCATGGTAGTGATGATATCCCAACACCCTTGTCACATGCAAGTCACAGATGTCACCTAGTTCAAAGGGAGGAGATTATGAAAAGCATGAACAACAAGAGGTGAAGCAAATGGGTGCCCACCTGGGATTGGCCAGCACGCTTTCCTAGCCCACTGTTTTATGATCCACACATATATCCTAAGAATTCCTCCAGGTTTGGGTACACTAGTCACATTATGAAAGTAACAAAAAAAAATTGAAATTGGATAAGGAAAGCGTGTATGTATCTATTTAAGTAGTCTAACTCCTCACTTTTATAACAGAACATCAGTGGACACTAAAATTAGTAAGCCTTACCAGACAGTAGGTTATTTAATTCGTTTTAGTAGAAAACACCATGGAACTAAAAACACAAATGGCGAAAGTTGTTGCTTCTGAAGAGTAAGTCTTGAAATAAGGAAGGAATAGACCAGGCATTTTATTTTCATAAGTAACATTTTACCATCTTATCTTTTTTTTTAGCCATTCGCATATATTATGTATGGTAAGGAAATATGCATGGGCAAATATTTAGGATTCTGCTTGACAAATAGTAGTTTAAAATGTTAGTCTTTGTAGCAATAACAAATATACATTGATTTAATTTTGATAGTGAAGACAATGGGTAGTTTCAGGCATCTTGTCTTCAATTTTTCTTAGTTATGGTTTTCACATTCTTCTTACCATGGAATATTCTCCACTGTATATTTTCTAATTTGTTAATGATCTTCTCAGTCAAACATAATAGTCTGCATAGAATTTTAACTAGAATTAAATTTAGCAGTTATTTTTCTCTTTTGGTGTAAATTTTATTCTATTAAAATAATCAGTAATTAAAATTAATTTCTTTGAGACTAGAGTTTGAAAACCCTTGCAAGTTATTTCCTCATGGACTGACTTTTAGTTAATTTCCCACATATACAACTTATTCTTGTTCTTCTATTAGAAGCTTAAGACTTTTTTCTCCAATAGACATCATCTTGCTGTTTCGTATTACAAACTTTTGAGATTAATGCTAATATATTTTTTCACCCTACATATGTCAAAGTTTGTGCATAGTGAAATTGAGAATAAGACAGCTAAGTGGTTGGCCAGTACAAAGTTGAGGACAGAACTTGAAAGTAGGTTAGGAAGGCTGTGAGATTAATTTATTTTATCAGGTAAAAATGAGTAATATAATCAAGGATTTGCTTACCAGATAAACTGCAGAATGATACAATATCCATTAGGATGTTTCCAAACATATGATGATATTAAACTTTCTATTACTTTTTGACAAATGCAAAATTTATTTTAAAATAGAATGTTTCTTAAGATGATTAAACATTTAATTAATGCAATTCAGCAAACCTCCAAGGAGTCTAAATCAAAAGCTATAATAGTTTCTTTTATAAAAAATAAAATCATACTTGTTATAATGAGGACTATTACATGTAAGATCAAGTTAGTTTATTCAGGTGGATTAGGAATTTAACTCTGAAGACTAATTCTTTCAAATAAATTCCAAGGATTCTTGAGTAGCATATGCAGAGCCTTTCATGTTGATGAACTATGGCATTTCCTAACCCAATAATGCTCAAACCAGGGGACAACTTTGCTGTCCAGGAGACATATAGTAATCTATGAAAACATTTTCAGTGTCCCTACTGGGAGGATGCTGACAGTGGCTAAAGACCAGGGATGCACAGGACAGCTAACCATTACAAAACTGTCTAACATGGGATGTTAGCGGGGCTGAGGTTGAGTCATTTGGACTTGAAGGGTCCATAAGTTTTTAGTGTTACAAAAGACTCCTCCCTACTTCTATTACCCTCATTTCCATTTTTGTTTCTTTTTCCTCTTGCCATTACCCCCTTAAGTTTTAATTCTTCCCAATCATTTTTGCTGTCAGAAGTACTGATTTTTCCTTTTTGAAAAAACATAACATTTATGCCAATGTCCTTTTGAGGCAGAATATAAAATTTTTCATAGTATAGCATACTTAGTAACATTCTTGGTTGTTAACAAATTAATGTTAAAAATAACTGCTTTAGTTTTGAAGGATCGTTCCAGTGAATAGTAGAATTTAGGAGTAATTCACAGCATTCAAGTCACCATATTTAAACATGGCACTTTGTCAATGGAGATGCTTAACTTATTTAATTGGTGGAATGCTTTGGTTTACCTCTCAATAATTTATCTGCCATGGGGTAGAAAATATTGAGAGATTTAGTGCAAAATCATAGTTCAAGGGGAAATTCTTCGCACTACTTCACTGTCTATCCGTAGTGCTTTGTACACAAGTTCTCAAAGGGTGACTGATTGATAGTAGAAACAGCTGTGTGGATTCAGGCATAAACTATTGACCGGGATACCAGAACATCTCTGAATTATGTGTTTGAGATTCATGCTCTCTGCTTTCCCTGAGGAGGCAGAGCTCAAGTGAGCTGTTTGAACATAGAAGATTCTTTCTGGCCTTGTCTGCTATGAAGTTCTTACCCAGAGTTCTTTATCATAACTCTTTCAGAGTAAATATCATAGCATCTCCCTACTTTTCCCATAATACTTCCATTGCTAAAGGTGTTCTATGATTTAGATAATTTTATTTGATAAATATCTTTTTAAGGACTAGGGATTTTCTTGAACACTTTCTCCATGCTTTTATATTTCAGAAAAGTTAACATTTAAGTAATGTGTCCTTGCTGATATTTATAACTAAATCACCCCTAAAGTCATTCATCTTTCTTTAATTTTTTTCCTGAGCATCCACTTTTTAAAAAGAAGTTGCTAAGTGCTTAGATGTTAATGAGGAATAGAAAATTTGTTTGGTTTTTGGCATGAAGATAGCCCCAAAATATGTAAGATAATCAAAAGATAGGTACCAACACTTTTAAAAATTGAAACACATGTTATGAATTTATTATAAATGTCATAGATACAAAAGCATTGTGTTGATAAGGAAATTCTTTAAAAGATGTTTTGAACATGAGATTTGAAACATAACAGGGAAAGAAACTGACAGAAAGAATGTAAAGAATCATAAATCTCTGCTGCATATCCATAATCTGCTCCTGATGTTTCACTTTAATATCTGCCAGTTTGAAGAACTTGTATGTGTGAATTACATTGTGTGATCCAGGAACAACTGCAATTTCAGACAGTATTTCTTGGAACTAGAACTTTGGATTGGTGTGCCAGGAGCCCTGTTTGAAAATTCTTACTTTGCTGTTTTACCCTTGCCTATACTTGATTAAATTCTGTCACTGACAATAACACCTACTATTCAAATAAAGATACTTAGGTAAGGAAACAAAACTCATTTTAAGAAGTCAGTATTCTAAGAAAATGTACCATTTAAGGGATGAAAAGTTAACATATCTCCATCATGGAACCCTTGGAGAAGGATATCTCTCTATTCTTACCATAAAGAAATTAACTTAAGTAAAAAGAAATATTTACCTATTGCCAAAATAAAATACTGGTTTCATAAGAACAGTGATTACAATGTGTTACAGTGATGTAGGGTTATAGTAGCTTGTGAATGAAATCTTGGAAGGTAAAAAAGACAATAGTCATGGAAATAATATCTTTTAAAAGTGTAATTCTGAAGCTATAAATTTTTAAATCAGTAACTGTGAACTTTTAGTCTTACAGTATCTGTTTTTAATTACAGTATGTAAACAACCCCATATCTCCAGAAATGATGGACATAGTGGATCCAATGATAGGAATTTATGAGGGTTCAGCAGAGATGTCCTCGGACTTGCACTCACTGGCTTCATTTATGTATAGCAGCCATCCACATAGTACTTTTCCTATGCAGAATAAAGCTGAAGACCAGAATTCACCATCTGGTAGGTGAATTTTTATTTCTCTATAAAGTGCATTTAAACCACCAGTACTCGCTAGCAGAGATATGAACCTTAGCTTGGAGTTCAGCTATATTATTAATGGCCCATGAGCTGCAGTTGGACTTTTTTTAAAAAAACTGTTGGATAACCTCCATGTAGCAAATGGAAATGCCACACAGGCAGGAGCCAGCCCCTCCTAACCCGTTTGACCTTCTTCTTAGAGAAAGTAGCACCCTAGAGTCTCTGGCCAAGCTGCATAGACAATCAGTTATTACAGTTGCCAAAGCAGGTGTGATGGGAAGGGATTAACATATCTTCAAATCATTTACAGACCTCACACTCTCTGTAGCTTTTGACTAATAGGTTTTCAAATGTCACAAAAGGTAAATAGGTCAGAAAGTTACAACTCCAGTGCAAGGGTGATAAACAGGTGTAGGTGACCCTAGCGATGTGGTGATGTCATTAGTCTGTACACTTGCTCTGCAGGGTCAGTGGATCTTATTGTTTTTAAAAGGAGAATGTCATATATGGCAAATTAAAATACTTGGTTAGACGACACAGATTTATATTTTCTTTGTAGATTCTATAAAATATTGTGTGAGAAGCGCATATTATTTCATTGTATTTTCTCCAATTTAGTATTTGTCCCATAGTAAATAGAAGTGTACATTATTCTACCTATGACTGAATTAACAACATACTATAGTTTATTCAATGTGGATTTATTTCAATTATTGGTTCATTTATCTTGTGCAAAGTACCCTAAGGGCAGTGTTAATAATTGAGAGACTGATGACTTCTGACACAGGTATTTTCTTAAGTATTTCAAATTTGGCCTAATTGTCAATTAGGACTTTGGAAGCACAAGTTCTAATTAAAATAAAAATTTAGCATCAGAAATTCTTGTTCAGACATATTTATGTGTCATTTGTCCAAGAATGTTCGCTTTTAAAGAATTATTGGGACTGGTGAACTTGTGAATTTTGAGTCCAAATAAAATCACCATTTCTTTAAATCTCCTATTAAAGTTCAGAATCAATAATAGTTCAATTTTATATTATTGCCCACTCTTTATTGTCAGAAACAAATTCTTAGCCAGTCTCCCTTAGAAAGTTACACATTTTTTGAAAATAATGGTGCCATCACGAAGCATATCTGTATTATGAGCACAAAATGTTCATAGATGTTATTGGGGGGTACATACAGTTTGACCTCTGTATTTATTATTCTTGTACATCCACCTTTTCCACACAGGAGTGCATAAAGAGATTAATGAATAACATGCTATTAGGTTTCCTGAAGCAAAAATAATTTTGATTGTGAAACTAAATACTTTTATTTCTCACTAATTTTAAACAGGGAACTCTAGGAATCAGTATATCACTGACATTGAGGCTGAACAGCTGTCTTATGTTATCAGGCGACTTGCACCTTTCACTGAGCACATGATTAGTGTATCTGCTTTCACCATCATGGGAGAGGGACCACCAGCGGTTCTCAGTGTGAGGACACGTGAGCAAGGTAAAAATGCATTTGCTTTACAGGAATCACCTGCACATTGTGTTTGCATGCAGTAATACTGATTCTTTTTATTAATATTAATTATTAATTCTTCTTTTCAAGTGCCAAGCGCCATTCAAATTATAAACTATAAAAATATTAGTTCTTCATCTATTTTGTTATATTGGGATCCTCCAGAATATCCCAATGGAAAAATAACTCATTATACAATTTATGCAATGGAACTGGATACCAACAGAGCATTCCAGATGACTACTGTAGATAACAGCTTTCTCATAACAGGTAGAAAAAATAATTGCATCACTTTTCATTCCTATTCTAATGGAAAATATGCATCTTTCCATAAGTTAAACATCTCAGGACATATGATGTATCATTCCAAACTTTCTTATTCTAGGTTCCCAAGGATGGCTTTAAAAACACGAGGAGAAATAACTGATTAAATATGTTTTTCTTTAGCTGAACTTATCCACAAAGAAATAAAAAGAATCTGATCACAAATTTCATAGAAATTTACTTAACCCAGGAAATATATCTGGTATATTGAAATAAAACACCATTGAAGAGTTGGATAAATGAATGTGAAAAACAGCAGAAGTAATTCTTTTTGCCATGTGCCAAAAATTAGACTTCAGCTTGAAGCTGTTATCTTTATATTTTAGGGAACAACTCAGACATTGTATACTTGGAAAGGCCTTCAAATGCAAGCAATTTGTGGATCCTGCATTACATGGAAGCTGTTTTGGATAGCCAGTTTCTCCTGTATTACATAGCACTAATCCAACAATTTTAGTTTAAGACTTTAAAACAAATTTCCTCTTGATTTTCTTAGGATTAAAAAAATACACAAAATACAAAATGAGAGTGGCTGCCTCAACCCTCGTTGGAGAAAGTTCTTTGTCTGAAGAAAATGACATCTATGTGACAACTCCAGAAGATGGTAAGAATACCAGGTGCAACTGTATACAAAAAGCAAGAAAAAATGAAAGTGATGTTAAGTACCTATGGCCTCTACCACCAGTACCTGTTTGTTTGAAACAGTAAACATGAACATGCACTTACAACTGTGTTTCCTTCCTTTAGAGCCAGAATCTCCACCTCAAGATGTTGAAATAATTGATGTTTCATCAAGTGAAATAAGATTGAAGTGGTTACCACCTCAAAAACCCAATGGAATTATTGTTGCTTATGAAGTGCTCTATAAAAACGTTGATACTTTGTTTAAGAAGAACACCTCAACAACAAACATAATTTTAAGGGACTTAAAACCCTACACCCTCTATAACATTTCTGTCAGGTGCTATACCAGGCAGGGTCATGGCAATCAGTCATCTTCCTTCCTCTCCATAAGGACTTCTGAGACTGGTGAGTTGCTTGTTCTTGTTGTTTAATAATACATAATGACAATTGCCATGCTGTTTTTATTTTTCATCGTTCTTTTTGTGTAATCCAGACATGTATTTGATTTTTCTGGACAAAAAGGCTTGGCTGTGCAAAAAATGGTAATGTTGATTTATGTTTTTAGAATCTCCATGTAAAATTTGGTGAGTTTTTCAAATGAAAGACCTTGACACCAAAGAATCTTTCAGTGTACCTGTACATTTGGGGTTGAATAATTGTTTTCTTTTACTTTGGGTAAAAAGAGACATACTAACTGGAATACAGTCCTAAAGTCTAGTGAGGTATTCATATAGATAGTAGCACAGATGAAGACCCAAAATGGCATCTGTGAGGCCTTGTGGAAAATGTAGCATTCAGCCTAGATCCTGGGAAAAGAGGGAAGGAGGAAGGGCAGTATGGGGTTGCTGGATGTGCCTGGAAGACACACCTCATTTATCAGAACTAATGTGAGGAACAGTTGGTTGTATTTCAGTTTTAATGGTATGAGAACAAATAAGATGTTTTTGCCAGATAATCTTGGTTCATTGTTTTTGATGGGATTGTAACATTACTACTTGGACAATTCTGTAAGGTATGGTGAGAATTAGGAACTAAGTGAAAATTAGTTTTTTAGTTATACATCTGAGAGAATAAATGTTTATTTACTAGCTCTTTCTGAAGTCATTAAATTGACATGTTGTAGGCCATAAGTGGCCAAATATTAGTAATTTTATATGATTTATTCAGGCAAGATATGTGAGACTCTGTGATTGACCACGAGAATCTAGAAATGTAGGAAACTCTTACTTTGAGTGAAAGTATTCTCTTGAGATTCTGCAGTGAGATGATGCTAATGTTCCCATTGATGAGGCAGGGAATATAATTGCAAAAAAAGAATAAAGAGAGCATTTTATATTGTCAAGAGTGATACATACTTTAAATTAAACTTAATTGATACTAGACTATACGTGGGGGTGCATTATTGCCTTTATAGATATTATAACCCAAATGGATATTTTTGAGAAAACGATCTGCTCTTTAATGACACCGTTTTATTTTATAATGTATTAAGGAAAAAAGAAGCACATTGCAAATGTCTTTTAAATGTCATAAAAGTAGTCATTTTAGTTCTAAAGTATCTTTCTTCATGAAATACTGAGATCTAAGGAGTTCATTCTTTCAACAAATATTTACAGTAAGCCAGGGCCTACTGGGTGTTTGGTATAGGAAAAAAAAATGATGTTTTGCCCTCCTGAAGGTTCTCTTAACTGGTGGGTGTTTAATAGCTTAATGTCCTCCAGCTGGGAAGTGATAAAACTGGAATTAGAACTCAACCCACCTGACTTTAGTGCTCATTTCCGTTGTATGCACATGCTGTTTTGGAAGCCATCAATACAGCTGGTAAATTATACAATATAGTAAGAATCTTTCTGCTTATTGTTGCAGTGAGATTTTGTTATTTGGGCTTTGCATAGCACCAGGAAGGAAAAGTAATAATTATAAGAGCCATCAATTCATGAAGTAAAAGTAATTTGTTTCATTGTTGGTATGAACTTAATTATAAGGCAAGAGTAATGAGCCTTAGGTATATATAAGAATTTAATTTGAGACTTAATTTAAATTAATAATTTTAGTTCTGAAAGGTATCTTAAACATATAGAACTCTTTAGAGGCTTGGAGACCTAAAATCATTTGAGTAAAGTGCCTCATAAATCATAGTAGATGAGAAGTTGGACTTTGATAGTAGATCTACTGAGTCCCATTTCAGGGCTCCTGTAATAGGTTCATGATCCAGGTAGGAAAATATTGAGGGTGGGAACAACTTATCCCAGGACCCTTCAGAACACCTGTTTAGGTTTATTGGGTTGTCTTGACATGTAAACTTTTAGAAAATCAAACAGTCTTGATGACAGAATATTTTGTTCTATGTGTATCTTCCTAATTTTTGGCTTCTGATTCTAACAATACGGTAGTCTGCAGGTCAGTCTGATCTCCATCTGTCAGTGACTTTACTACATCGTATTTATTAAAATTGATCCACCAACTTTAGCTACTTTGGCAAAAGAAGAAGCTAGAGTTTTGTAGATTCTCATGATTCTATTTGAAATAACATTTACTGTACGACAACTATCTGTCTGCGCCAAAGTTTAGTCATCTTGTTAAATATAATACGTACACCTTCTCATAAAAATAAGGGCTCACTTTTTAAAAATAATTCATGAGAAATTGATTGATGTGTTAACTCAGCAATGTGCTACTGCAGCTAATTACAAACAGGAGTCAATTATTTGTTCAAATGCTTTACCTTGTTTAGAGAACGAGGGTTTACCAGTGCTTAGAAGTAAAACATTTTTTGTTCAAACAGAAAAGATCAACACAAGATTGATTTTTTAATGTATGTGTTTGTATGTTTATCTCTGTGTGTTTGTTCAAATGATATAATGTATGGTTAACATTTAGGACTAATTTGTACTTTCTTATGCTTAGTGTGGCATAATCAGAAAATAACTTAAAGAAGTTTCCATAAAAATTACTCTTTTGTTGATTTTCACATTTTTCTTTTCTTTTAAAGTCATAACATTACTTCTTTACAGAAAATCTTTAATCAAATACCTTAAATATTTCTGATTTGGTACAACAGCCAATAGTAGATCATGATGTAGGGGTTGTCAAGAATTTTGAGTAGAACTCTATAAATTTACTTGTACCAAAGAACATTTAAAATTTTCTATACATACATCATACCTACATATATCAAACAAAAATATTTGGCATTATCAAAGTAAATCCCTTTTTTAAAAATAATCACAAACCAAATTATATCTTTTATTTTTAGATTTTAAGAAGATTCTGATTACTTCAATCGATTGTAATCATTATTTTTTATCCATTAGTTATATATTTTACAACACAGTATTACAGTTGGAAACACTCTTTATTCCAATTAAGAAAATTCCAAGTGTGTCATCACTCCTCCGAATCAATGAGTCGTCAAGACTATCTTTTTTTGTCTGCCTATAAATCCAGCACTGGTTATGCCCTAAGGATTAAGTGAATAAAATGTTAAGGGTACCATTCTGAGTTAAGGCATTGATATTTGTTCTGACTACTAGTGGTATACAAGCAAACCCATAGGAAAAACAATAAATTCAGCAGAAGGTTTTTAAAATTAGCAATTATTATAGTAAATTTTAACCGTAGCACTTCGGTTTCTTTTTCATTTCAGCTAGAGTTTTTCAACTCAATATTTTTTAATTTTCTTAAACATGAGTTTCTTTCTTGTTTTTAATATATGTTATGCCATTTAACATATTTACTCACTGAATAGGGCTTTTTGAATCTTTGTTCTTGGGAATTTAGATATAACAGCAAACAAGATCAAATCTCAACCTTATTGCATTTTAACATTCTAGAAGTGTCAGAGAAAAGAAACAAGTAAACAAATTTGTGATATGGGGTAGTGGTAAATTATGAGAAGAAATAAAGATAAAAATTTCAAGGAAAGAAGAGGAAATGTTGTGTATGTGCTATTAGAGATGCTAACCAAGAAAAGACCTCAGTAGGGAAGTTAGATTTACCCAGAGAGATAGTATACAAAATTAAATTGGAACAAAATGAGGAAGCAAAACATTCCAGAAGGAAAAATAACAATTGCCATATTCTAGAAGAGGAAAGAAAATTTATGTGGTTGAGAAAAAGCAGGGCGTTTTTTGCATTCTAATGGTATGAATTGTTGGTGAGGAATTAGCTAATGATAGAAATAATGAGAGAGCACATGTTTTGAGCTTAATAGAAATTAGAAGTTATTGTAGAATTATGAAATAACACGGTATCACTTAATTTGAGAAAGTTTGTGAGCAATGCGTTGATGTGAGATTAAGAAGAATCAAGATAACTGGATTTTTGGTCCAAGTATTTGCCTTAATCATGATTGAGAAGCTCAAATAAGAGGGAAGATTAGAAAAAATTCAGGAGTTCTTTTCTGAGCATGTGTGAGGTATCCAAGTGTCTCTCATGAAGTCAATTGGGTAAGTAAATTTGAAACTCAAAAAATACTTAATTTGAAGCTTCACCATATCTCTGGTACAGTATTTGAAGTAAAAAAATGGGATAAAATCAGCTGAGTATGAGTGCAGAAATAGAGAACAAGAAGCATGTGACTATATCCTGAACAATATGGCACATAGATATTGGAAAATCAAGGAGCAGCAAATAAGGCAGTAGGTGGAAGTCACCAGTGAAGCAGCAAAAAAATGAAGAGATGAATACAGATTTTCATTTAAAAGGAATTTACTTCCTATGTCAAATTCCTAAGTTGTTAATGATGAAGGAAAACGAAGGTACACATTTCATTAGTGTTTTGCTAAATTGGAGGTCACTGATGACTTCAAAGTACGTTTTTAGCAAAATTGGGGAAAATGCTTAACTGAAGTGTGGTTAAGAAAGAATAAGAGGGAACATGTAGAAAATGTGTAAACAAAAATTTTGAGGAATTTTGACATTAAATGAAAGATCAAATTGAGCAATAAATAAGGGCAAATGAAATTAAACAAGACCCTTCATTTTTATCATAATATTTATCACAATGTGCATGTGTGTGGTCTCTTGTACATCTGAATACTTTAAAGTGTAGCATCCTTTACTAATAGACAATGGGGATGGTATCTAGTGCAGAAGTGGTATTTAGGCTTTGAGAAACAGTAAGGAAGGAAACTGGTTAAAGGAAAATTTGTGGTAGGAAGAGAATGTATTTTTTGAGTGTTCTTTCCTCAACGAAATAAGCAAATTTGTCATCTGCACTTCAGAAATGAAGAGTAGGGCTGGGTATTTAGCTCAGTGGCATGGGCGCCTACCTATGAGTTCAATCCTTGGTACCAAAAAAAGAAATGAAGAGTATATTTTAGGTTTCAGAACAGTGGAGTGTATTCAAATGCACATAAAAGAATGGCAGACCAAATTAACTAAAAATACACTCACAGACACATACAAAGGAGACAAAAAAAAAAGACCCATTTGAGATTTGATATTGTAAATGTAAATGTAAATGTAAATGCAGTGATTCCATGTGAAATGGTGGTTTATACAGCTGTGATAAGATGTGGGGACTCTAGCTTACGGTTTCATCTAAATTGAGCTTTAGAGGTTTTCCATTTCTGATAAACGTGATTTCTGAAATGGACTTACACAGGAAAGTAAGATAGAAACAGAAGTGGAATTTGCTCAGAAGTGATTGTAATGACTCTGGACTCTGAGCTGAGTACACAGGGAAATGAAGACATAGGACACCTGTGACATACGTAGTGAAAATTTGATAAGGGTTAAAGGGTTTGTGGATTGGGAATGTAAAAGTCAGTAAGCTGTGAAGGTAAGAAGTGGTAGCCAATGTAAGGAAAACTGACGGAGGTAATTACAAGCTCTCAAGAACTGCTATGAAAGCCAGTGATCAATGTCAAGTTGAATTACAGAGATCAAAAAATAGAGTACAAGTGATTGAACCGATAATTTGAATAGATATTGACATATCTAAGAGTGATGAAGTCAGTCACCCTGGTGGTAAAATCTTTAAGATGTTGTTATAAGTGGCATCTTATCAATGTTTTAGGAAGGTGACATAAGTTCATTTAAATGATGTCACTTAAGAAAGTGTCTTAGTGATATCTAATGGAATGTGACTCCAAAGGATCTGTGATGTTTCAGGAAGAAGGAAGGAGAAAAGATATAAATATGGGAGAAGGGAGTAATAAATACAACTACCCCATTCTCAGTCCCTAGATTATAGGGATTATGGGAGAACAACAATCTAGTACTTAAGAGAGCATAGATACCATGTTCTCAGTGCGTCTAACATTTAATTACAGTCAGAAGATTAAGCAATGATTTGGGATAATCATTGCAGATTTTTCTTAATATAATGGATTGGGCTGGGATGATATTAGAGATTTAGGATGTTTGGGAAGTGTCGGTAGGGTTATATTGCTACGCATTATTGTATCAGAACATGTGCAGAATTATAACTTTCCCCAAAGGTTTAGAAGTCTTCACATGTTGTGTAAGTTTTTCCTATTAATTCTGCCTTAAATATAATATTCCCTGCAACTAGTTATAATTGAGAGAACACCAAACCTATGCTTCCAAAGCTTCTACATTTTAGTACTTTACTACATTTAAAAGTAGTATTCTTTATACCCAACATAGTTAGAATACTAATAATAAAAGTTTAAATTCCTTTTGAATTTTATAAAAAGATTCTAAAATGACAATAAGGTTTACCTATTTAATTTATATTGTTTAATCTCTTCCCCAGATAATTCTTACGTTAATATTTTTTACAGACATTTTTTAAGCCACCTCCTTTGCTACTGTGGTCTTTCATCTCCGGTAAAAATTTTTCTTTAAAAAAAATAGGTCAAAGCAACATCATTTGTAATGTCATTTATTAAGGATATCTTGGTATTTGTTCTCAGGTTTTGACTGAATGTTTTTATTTTGCTCTTGCTAATTTTTCTATTCATAGAATTCTAGTTATTTTTCATTTGATATTAATTGTCAGTGTAATTATCACTGTTATTTAAATGGTCTGTCTTCTTTCTGGTGCTGTTAAGATCTTCTTGTAGGTATTTTTTATTTTCACAGTTATAAGTTTAAGTCTAATTTTAAAAATTCCTATTTGCAGTTTATTGCTATTCTTTGAATCTGATCCCTGATATCTTACAAATCTAAAAATCACAGCCGTTATTCCTTCAAATATTTGTTTCTTCATTATTCTATTATTTTATATCCTCTCAGTATGTTGCCTGTCTCTGATCTGCCATTTTATATTTTATTCATAATTGGTCCTTGAGCTGCAATCTTGATAATGTTTTTGGTATTACTGTCCTTGTAAACAGACTTCCCCTCATTCCAGTCTATCTCCTTAATATTTAAAGATTTTTTAATTTCAGTTACTTTGTCCTTGAGCTTTAGAAAACTTGCCTGGCTCTATCTCAGACTTGCTTGGTTATTATTTCTGCTATGTATGATTTACTGAAGTCTTTACTCATATTTTAAAAAATGTGTTTCATATGTTAATCATTGTGTTTTTATTCTTTGATAATTGCAATATATGAAAGTTTTAAATCTCTGATGTGTGTTGTTGTTATTATTTTTCTTTGCTGACTTTGACTTTTGGTATCTGATCTATCTGTGTGTTTAGTGATTTTCTTAGTGGGCTCAAATTTCTGTGAGAAATTTTTGTGGTTTGAGTTAAAGTAAATTTCTCCAGGGAAGCTTTCTATTTATTTCATTTAGTTGTTTAAGACTTGGAACAACTCTGGACTACATTTTCATTTTAATTTAAATTCCTAAGCATAGACTCTTTCCTGTATACATATATAGGCTACAGATTTAGACCACGTATGCTCTTGAGAATAAGCTTGTAATTCTAAAACAGAATATTTTCTTTTCTTTCTTGCTTTCCACTGTTCTTCCCTTGTTACACTTTGGTTTATTTTTACTCCCAGTGATTATGAATAAATGCCTCAGCTTGCCACAGTTCAGCAGTTAGGAACTCAATATGAATTCTGCGGCTCCTGTGGAAGGGGCCAATGTGTTCCACAGAATCGTTTATTCAATATAACATCCTTCGTGGTAGGTTCAGTCTTTGGGATTCCAACCAAGGATTCCATCCTTTATATAAGGATGTTCTTATCTTTCAACTGTCCCAGCCTTTATATTCTTTTCTGACATTCTACATGTAAATTAATAAAGAAAAATGCAGGGTTATCAGGAATAACAAGTATTCCCAATGACCGAGTTGCTCTGGTATTAGTTTCTTTCAGGATTTCTGTTTTTACTATTCCCCCCGCCTTTTTCTGTTTTCTGATTTTTGATTCATTTTTGGTCATCATTGATTCTGATTTTGTCATGAAAAGAATTTTCTCAAATTCTTTTAGAAAATTTATTTTAACTTTGTAGAGTTTACTTATTTTTAAATATGATACTCATTCAGCTAAGATACTTTTATCAGTATTTTGCCCATATTAGCACACCGGATATTGTTTTAAAAATTGAATGCAATAGAGAACTATTTTATGACCATTGCATTTAATACAAAAGGTGGTTATTAATTAAATATAGAAACATAATATTTTATTTAATGATATACTATATTCTTAGTAGACAGTTTTGCTTCCAGGTTATACTACTAAGCTTCATCTCTAAAAGGGGTTCCTTGCCTGGTGATAGAACTTGTTGAGCGTGAAAACTAGTATCAATATTTTAAAAAACAGTATTATTAATGAGGAACAGACTCCATTTTAAGTGATTTCCAATTCTCTTTCTTGTATCTACATAGTCAACAATACAAAGCAGCTTATTCCAGTCTCGAGTCTTTCAATAAGCATATAATTCTATAAGTGTTCTGCTGAATCCTAGTATTTTTCCCTCAGATGAAATTTCTGCCCATAAAGTTACAAATACTATCATTTCTGTACACCTTATTCTATTAAGGGTATATACTGCATTCACACGCAGGTTGGTGTTTGTAAAATAAATATTCTAGTCCTCTTCCATGAGAACTTTTGTGGAAAAGATTTTAAAGATAAAGTCATTTTACACAATTATATTTTTGTTTTTTTCCAGTGCCTTATAGTGCGCCAGAAAATATTACTTACAAAAATATTTCTTCTGGAGAGATTGAGATATCATTCACTCCCCCAGCTAATCCCAATGGGATCATACACAAATATACAATTTATCTGAAGAGAAGCAATGGAAATGAGGAAAGAACTATAAACACAACATCTTTGACCCAGAATATTAAAGGTAAAAGAATAAGTTGAGTGTTGGATATTTACATTTATGTTGAAAGTGTGGCCAGAAAATATTAGCTTAATGTTATGTGATACATTATTTCTGTACCAGATATGAGGAATTTTTAATACAATAAGCTAGGAGTTTGTTGAGAATCACGTAAAAGGGTTCTTTAGTCAATCCCTCCCTGCTCTTATGAAAGGAGGAAGAGTTTTGTCTGTATTGCTGTCATATTCTCCTGTATCTTATTTTCATAATGAATTACTGCTGCCAAGAAAGTATATTTTATTTAGTTTTTACTTGGGAAGGTTGTTGAATTGAGAGCCACTTTACAGAATTACTTTTACGTATTATATAGTCTTTTATCTTGTGTGGTTTATTTCCTATTAGGATTGAAGAAATATACCCAGTATATGATTGAAGTATCTGCCAGCACACAGAAGGGTGAAGGGGTTCGGAGTGCACCATTAAGCATACTGACTGAAGAAGACGGTAAATACAGCAGGGCACACTGATACATTTTTGTTCTATCCCTTTTCAAGAAATATAAATATAGAACGGAATATAATGTAAAGATTCACCTACCTCCCCCCAATCAGGTGTGATCATCCAGCATTATAGAGATTTCATAGTCATGGAACAAGAGGCTGTCAAAGATTTGCATTAATTAGACCAGATGCTTTTGAAGTCATCAATCCTTTGTAAAAGTTTCCATGGGTATTTATTAAAGTAAAATTTCCATTTGAGCTGTTTGAACATCAAATTCTGCATTCATCAGAATACATATTACATGCATTTTGGAGTATATTTTGTTACTGAAACTTTCACATTTTTCTGTGGCATTATTTTATTAATGAATTCATGCTATTTTCTACATTTTTGTACATAATTGGTGAAGGTGTTGTTCTTGAATGTTAACAGACCTCATGTTGAATATATAAATAAACCTTTCCCTAACCAGAATAAAATCAACTTTACCCTAGACTGCTTTACGTTGACCCTCCCCAAGTTATAGACATATATTGTGCTAAGAAAATGACTTTGAGGCATATATTTGGAACTAGAATCTATATTTTATGTTTGAAAAATTGTAGCCAGGTGTAGTGGCACACGCCTGAAATTCCAGGACTTGGGAGGCTGAGGCAGGAGAATCATGGCAAGTTGGAGAACAGCCTGGGCTATAAAGTGAGCTCAAGACCAACTGGAACTGCATAGCGAGACCTTGTCTCAAAAAGACAAAAAACAAAAACAAAACCGCTTATTTTGAAACAAATTTTTCCTTAAAAAAGAATTCTTATCCATAAATCTGGATGTATCAAAAGTATTTATGGGTATTTCCCCTCTTCTTTTATTTCAATATTCTCATTTTTGAAAGAGGCTACATCATTGAATGTTCAGAGTCTAGAATCATTCACCCAAGCAAAATATAAATTAGATACTTCCAGAATGAGGAAGCTTTTTTTCTGCATTGCTTTCTTTCTAATCACATAACAAAATCTTTGGAAGCTCCTTCTCCCTTTGTAAGTCCATTCTTGCTTTTTCCTCTATCGAAGTATTTCACCAAAGCATTGTGGTAGTATTCATTGGTTGCCGCAGTCTAAGTCAGACATCTGTGTGGGTTCGTCTTGAGTCATTGCCTCTCTTTGATATGCTTGCTGTCTGTGAGACATGCATGTCTGATCTTTCATTGTTTGATATTTAGATTCTCTTTGTTCTGGAAGTAAAAATTAACTTCATAAGTAAATATGTCCTCAGAACTCAGTTGCCATTGGACAGGGAAGGGGTTTAGTTCCTTTTCATCTCTTTCATAATGACTAAAATAAGGTGTCTTAAATCATTTTTTAAATTCTGAAGACATTTTGCTGTTATACAACAGGTGAGAACTGCCATTCTAAATATTTTACCTAACTTAAATATAAACTTGTCTGATTAATTTGCAGTCATTTTTTCCTGCTTATTCAATGAATTGCTAATTCAATGTAGAGCTCAATTGTTTCATTTTTACCCATTTATATTGAAAGTACAAGTACAACTTTTCTTGTTTTATATGCTGTCTCAGTGTTTCCTTTTTAAACTAGTGAATTCTAAAGATTCAGTGAACAGATTTTGATATTATTTTACATTTTAATGACACAAATGAAATTGAGGAATGTAGCTTTCATTGGTGAGGTCAGTCATTTTAACAGTGTTACGCATATTACTTTCCCATTTTTCGAAAGTGATTATTTTCCCCGAACTCTTTTTATTGTCTACATAGATGACTTACTGTAAATTATATTCACCCGAATAAAGTTTTGTTTTTATTGAGGATAACAATTTACCAAAGCGTACTTGGACAGTAGTTGAGTCACTGTGCCATACTCCTTGTTCTACTTTCTCATGAAATATTTTTTTCCATTGAATCACAGAAACAGATGTTCTAACACCACCATGCAAAATCTTTTATCATCTCATTTGAAAGTAAACAGTCGGACTCTTGTGCTTGTGGAGAAAAGCACCAAACTTAATTCATTTGTCAGTTTATCCTAAAATTTTATGTGTATTTCCATTTTAATCTTGCATTTTAATCTCTTCTCGTATATTCAATGAATATATTAATGCATTATTTTGTGACAACTTTTCAGCTCCTGGTTCTCCCCCTCAAGACTTCTCTGTGAAACAGTTGTCGGGTGTCACGGTGAAGTTGTCATGGAAACCACCCCTGGAGCCAAATGGAATTATCCTCTATTACACAGTTTATGTCTGGTAAAATTTTTTTCTTTTTTTTTTGGAAATAGTTCTGAGAATAAATATTAGCCTGTAACATCATAGGAATGTAGTTTTTTTTAAACTTTAGAACGTGACTCTCTATTAACAAACTGATTATTAGTAGTATATGTAATACATTTTTATTAAGAAAACAATTTTCCTCATATATAGTGCTGGCACTTGCAATATAATTTCTGATGTTAAAACAAAAAGGTATGTTATTCATAACACTAAGTTTATGTTCTTAATAAGACAGTCTGATCAATTTATAAGCTGATCATATTTTAAACTGCTAATGTTTTATACAAATATTCCACTATCTTTTTAAATTTCTTTAAATAAAATAATTTCAGTTAAAATTTAAGAGCAACTTCTTCAGAAATCTATTAATGTAAATTTTACATTGAAAGATAAGGTTATTTCCTAATCACTTTTACCCTAACTAAGCACTTGCTTATCCTTCAAATATGAAAAAGATGAAATCCTATGTTTTGTGCTCATTAATAACATGCTTATTCTGTTTTATGAAAATGCAATAGGTTAAAAATCCTCATTTGATCTAATATGTCCTCTTATAAGAACATACCAGGTATCACATTTCTGAGTCAATTGTAAATATTTCCATTCAGAAAAGACAGTTTACACAATACTTTATAACACATAAAAAGTTTTCTTCTGTCATTCGGAATTGGAAGGATCAGCATTGAAGGAGAGGCCGTATACTTTAGGTGTCTATTTTTCCTTCCTTTTCTAAATTAAGATTTATCTCCTCTGTCCTTTTTAAATCTTCTGCATATTGCAATTAAAGGTATATAGTTTCTTCTGTTCTTTACTTCCTGTTTCCTGGTCATTATGCCTATTATGGCATAATTTGCAGTGTCATGAGAGATCTAGTGAAAGAAAGCTGTGGAAAGATGGTAACCATTTCCCTATTCATGTATTCTTCATTCATTCATTCAGCAATGTCTTTACAATACGTATAAACCTGTGAATGAGATGCACATAAGTCCTCTGCCCTCAATAACTTACATTCTAAAGGGAAGACTGAATTGTATACTATAAACAAACAAATGAAGGAAATGGCTGGATGTCCTAAGAAGTGTGACACAGAGGTTCACCTGATAATCTCCAGACAGGAAGTTTCTAGGAGGAGAGTAAACCACATTGGCTTGGTGGGAAAACACTGTGATTCTGATGACCAGAGAGGTCAGCGTCAGATTAGGGAACTACTTAAGAGTAATATTGGAGGAAGGAGTATAAAACTCATAAGACAAGCCATGGTAATTACAATTTTTTTCTTTTGTTGTTTTTGTTTTTTGGAGATAGGGTCTCATTATGCGGCTCAGGTTTGCCTTGGATTCACTATGTAGCCCAGGGTATCCTCAGGTTCACGATCTTCCTGCCTCAGTGTTAGCATTACACACCACGTACCACCTCTTAGTGTTACCATTACACACACATGCCACCATGCCTGGTTAGGAATTTAATTTTTATTTTAACTAAAGTGAGAGTTAATGGAAGCATTTAAAACACTTTTGTTTATTTCTAGAGAATAAATTATAAGGGCCAAATGCTTTATCGGGATGTTTTAGTCACTTTCTTGTCACTGGGATGAAGTACCAAGCCCCAAAACTTAAAGGAGGATAACTCATTTTGGTTCACAGTTTCAGTCATGATCATCCAGCTCCACAGCAAAAACAGCCTTGTACAAAACATGACTTATTTTCTGTAACTTGTTTCTTCTGCTTTTTGTAATGATTATGGGATTGTGAGTGTATTTGGAGATAATTCATTCTTTTCTCATGCCCTCTGTCTTTACTTCAGTCTTTCTTTGGTAAATATTGTCCATTCTCAGTTCTCCAGTTATGCTTTTTCTCTCCATCTTCCAAGAAGTAACTCTCTTTATATTCTTTTCAAGTTGTGTATGGCAGACAAAACTCTACTCACATCATGGTTGCCAGGAAACAGCAGAGGGAGGAGACATGGAGAGACACTATTTCAGGTCACACCCCTCTTCTGACCAGGGTCCAGGTCCCTACAGCACAGTTAACTTCTAAACTCCTCAGTGAATTAATCCAATGATGAGTGTAATACTCCAGTGATCCAATCACCTTCCCAAAACCCTGGCTCTGAACACAGGAGGCTACCAGGCTATGGGCTACATTAGTAGCCTGGGTGAGAAATGACACTGTCAATGGACCAGAGAAGTGGGCAAGTTTTAGCTACACTGAGGAAGAACTGAGAGGACTTGGTGATGGATGAACTAAAGGGATTTAAAGAGAAGAGAAATGCAAAACTGATATCCTTAATCAAGGGTGATAATTCTTAGATTACTTATGGTAATGCTAAAAATTTGTGTGTTACATGTCAGATCTTGTATAAAACATTCCTTTGTATTTTCTGACACTTGATCTTTTTCTGCTTTATGTGATGATAGTTGGGATTGTGAAAGTATTTTTTGGAGGTAATTCACTCATTCCCTCTGCCTTTAACTCAATCTTTCATTGGCAAATATTCCATTAATTCAAAGCTCAATTCTTCACATATGCTTTTCTTTTTCATCTTTCAACATTTATCCCTTTTGGGGTGGAATATTTTACTTTTTAAGTATAGGGGAAACCCATGAAAGCAAGGTGAGGAAATCTTGAATTTGTGACACAGGTCACAAATGTAATCTGACCTTCGTTGGAATTACTCCGTCATTGACCCTAAGGCATGGTTTTATTTTCAAGGTTCTTATTTTCAGTTTTATCTTTTGTCCAAAATCAGGGCTTACTTGAGTCACTTGGTTTTCTTGAGTTTTCTGTTCTGACCTAAGTTTAAATCATTTTCTCTCTTGCAGTCTGTGGTGTGCAGGGTTTTATGTTGGTTTCATGTCTTCCTCTTACTCTGCATGATGTTCTGGAGCAACACTTAGATCTCGCTGGAGATGGTGCCAAACTGAACAGATATTGTTAAGGAATTTGCTGGTTTTGCCTCCATCCTGAGAAGGAGATAAACTCTTTCCCCCTGAGCAAACACTCTGTTCACTGAGATTGCTCTTCCAAATCTATTTGGATATTTTCATCACTCCATCCTCATGCTAAGATCCTAGGACACTCCATTGTAATTAGTTTGCCTTTTCCTGTCTTCTCACCTTTCTTTGTAGTGCAGAATTTTTTCTTGGTTTTTGGCTAATGGAAATATCCTTGTTTTTTCTTGACTGAGTTTTCTTTTTCTTAATCAATGGAATTATCTATCCTTTCTATAGCATGACCTAATTATAAAAGTATGGTCTCATCACTCAGGATTTATTCTTCATATGCAAACAATGTAGAAAATACTTCTGTTTCAAAAAATCTTGGTTTTTTTTTATGCATGCACACTCATTAATATATGCATTCACATATGCACAGATGGGTACTGTCTAAGTCTAGATCTATGTTGTGAATTGCAGTTTTTTAGTAGTTAGTAAAAAGAAGTACAGCCCAGTAATTAATTGAAGATTATTATTTATTTTGTGGAAAATTGAGCAAGGAGTATATTTTAAGAATTAAAAGCTTAATTTTTCTTTTTTCATTTCTATTACAAAAATAGTACATATTCACTTTCAGATCATAGATGCTTCAGTGGGATAGAATTAGATTACATAAATAAAAAGGGAACATATTTAGAAATATTATCTATATTATGCTGAAATATGTACAAATGATAATGAAGTATATTTGGAGATGCTTTAAGTTTCTAGCATCTTCATACTAAGTCACTTGTTGGAAGTATTAAAAAGTATTGCTAAGGAAATGGACATACATAATCCTGTATTCATTCATTAGTGATTACTCATGCTTTCTAGAGGCTCTTGCTATAATCAGTTTTATTGGGAGAATAAAAGACATGGATCATAATGACGTACAAGAGTTTTGAGTCACCAAGAAATGATATTGAAACTTAGTTCTGCTGGTAAATTATCTGTGTGGTTTCATTAAAAATACTGAATAAGTGGTGATTATCATTATTAGCAGGATCCCTGATTCAGGGTCTGTATTTCTGTTATAATTCTGTGTTTCCATTAGTTTAGCTGATCCAATAATTAGAAGTTCTTATAAAACTATTTATTTGGATTATTTCATTTTCACAGTGTGGGCTATTTCATTTACCATACTGAGTGACTTCTTCTGTCATGAGTTCTTTTCTGTGAAGGGGTTTATGAATTTTAATGTGTAATAATATCATTTTCACTGCAGATATGAGTCACATTTGGTTCATAAATAGATGTTCAGAATTCTGCCTCAATCGATTGCATTTTAAAATTAATTTTCCATGTAAAATTTGCTTTGTGAAATATTTTTTCACCCATCAGTGTGGTAAAATAGCATTTCTTCCTTACTTATATCAATAAATTACATGTTTTTAAATGATACACAGTTCTTGCATTCTGGGGGAACCACCATCAAAAAAATGAATTTTTATTAGTGTACTAGAAATTTATTCTTTTAATATATTTTGAATTGACGAGTAATGTTCTAGCAAACTACTATAAATACAAAGCTGATTGATTTATTGTACTTTTATTTCAACTTGGGTTCACTTACCAATTTTGCTTTTACATGTGTCAGTAAAATGTGATAGTTCTTCTACCCAAAATTCCAAAGAAGCTGTACAAGGTCTAATGTTCTTTGTTTCTTGAGTATAATGGTCCAAGGGAAAAGTCAGATCAGATGAAGTTGTAGAAGTAGGCAGGCCAGTCACATGGAGCTTTCAGGTCCAAAAAAGGAGTTTGAGTTTTACTGAAAGTGTAATGGAAAGTCTTTGGAATATTTTCCCCAAGGCTGTGAGCTTTGGCTGCAAAGTTTGAATAAAATATTACAATATGATATAATACTGAGAGCTTCTTAATTCACTCAGATTATCATTCTCTCTTTCTTTGTCGCTATCTCTTCCTATCTCTATTTCTCATTAATTTGTAACTAGGTTGGTTTAACTACATCCTTCCCAAACAGTGTGAATACTACAAAAATAATGGGTTTATGTACTGCTGGTATTACTGCAACAAAGACCGGATATCTTAAAAACCTTAGTTATTTTTCTAAAAATCTCCTCCCACTTGTATTTTCTTATTTAATAAAAACCTCATCAGATAGTACACTCTAGGGAAACAGGGACTGTACTCTAGTGCAAGGAGATTCTGCCTTTCATAGGGGTAGAATTCAATACAATTTTTAAATGAAAGATTAGGCTATCTGGACATGTCCCAGTTTTGACAATTGGTTTTAATTTAGCATTCCTGATTTGGGATTTCCACAGTATTGTGCCTGATCTTATTTAGGATTATTGTGACGTGAATATCTCCATATCAGAATTGTATGGAGAGAGGATATGAAATGGAACCAAAGAAGGATCCCATCTCAGGGCACCAGGCTATTTGCAGAATTAATGATTATGAAGAGTTTGATTTAGAGAGTTAAGACTCTCCTTGGAAGCAACCAGGTTGAGAAACTAGCTTCATCCTTTGGAATTTTAAAGCCTTTCTTAAAGTGCATCTGAATGTATTAGTCTAAGTACTATTACTGTGATTTCAGAATGGAGATGTTGAAACAGAATTTTCTCCCAAAATATATAATTAAATAAAAATGATATCATAGAAAATAAAAATCAAATACATTCTATACATGATTTGCTAGCTTCTGCTTGTTCAAAGGTTGGAGTAATAAATTTAGAAGTTTTCCTCTTCTACTTTTTCATAAAAACCATTTTCATTGCTTTTTATTCTAATTAAAGAGCAGATTGCTGGAAATTTTGTTCTTCAGTGAGAACCATAAGTAACATTTCAAATTTAAGCTTAAAGACAAGATCCTTTTGTTTAAAAAGGTTTAAAGCAAAGACTTAAGGTTGGTATCATTTAGTTGAATTATAGAGTTGTAACTAGGATTCTTCCTGAGAAATGAAGTGGTAGACACTCAATATTTTTCAAAGCCTTGTTAATGAATATGGTGATTGTGTAATTGGAATTGTTGAAAAAGAATGAATGAAAATGGCTACCATAAAATTTAGAAGGTACTGATTTGGTTAAACACTTTGATTTGGGGATTTTTTACTGCTTTTTCATATTTATGATTATAATTTAAAAAGCTTTTACCAACACATTATCTGCCTGTGATTATATTTTTAAGATTTGCTACAAGTGAAGTATTTTGTATAACCTTAGCTTTTTAAGCACATTTTTATCCTTATTGCCCCTGCCAAATTTAGAAAGGAAAATTCGTCTTTTTTTACCTCTTGGTTAAATGTATAAAAAGACGTTTTTAATCATAAGATTAATTTATGATTTAATTTATTTAACTATACCCACTTTAATTTTCCAGTAGAAAAATGTTTTGAACATTATACTTTTTGTTTCAAAGAGGGTAAAATTAAACAGAACAAAACAGATCATAAGGAAACAATTTTAAGAAGCACAGATTTCAAAATGAGACCACTGGAGATCTTCACTGTCTATCATATTGTCTCTTGTTTTCGTCCATATAGTTGTCCATATCTTCACACACAGTGAATATATACAGAACAGTATAGTACTACACTAATCAGAACAGAATGATGAAGGTATTTTAGGTCTGCAAGACCAGACAATAGGGAAGTCAACAATGGCTACCATAATGTCTCTTGTTCTCTTCTAAATAGCTGTCCATATCTTTACGTATGTTGAAATTAAACATAAAAGACTAAACTAATATAACTCTGAACAGAGAATAATAGTATTGCTAGATTATATATTATAATACTACACAATTAACGCTGGGTATTGTAGTATATCTTTTTCTTCAGAGTATTTGTTTATCACATCGTGCATTATACAATCTGTTCTCGTAAACTGTTTAGAAATTCTACACATGTGTGAATCTCTACATGTATACCTATCCTTTCTGTATTATAGGGAAAGACAGATCAAAACAAGACAACAAAACAAATTCCTAGAAAAAGCATGAAACGAAAAAGACACATAAAACCACAATACTAGATGATCTACAGCAGTTACTATGCTGTCTCTTGTTATTTTCAATAGAATTGTCTACATCATCAGTCATAATATAATTGAACATAGCATTAAACAGCAATTTTAATAAAAACATAACATTGGAGACATTGTAGGACTTCAAAAGAAGTTAATAATCAAACCAGAATGGGTATCTTATTGCATATTGTCATCTTCAGTGTAGTTGCCTCTACTCTTAGACTTGATGCTATCAAGCATACCAAATTTGAATAAAATCAGTCAAGACAAAACAGTGGTATAACAACCAGATTCAAATAAGATCAGTCATAATAAGACAGTGTAAGTAATACAGGGCTTCAGATTAAGTTAATAGGGAATTAAGGATAGTTACTGTTTTATATCCTGCTATTTTTGGGATAGCTGTATGTGCCTTCAAATCTAGTATGAGTAGACAGACTGGAACAGAATAAAATCAAACTAAACAGAATTATAAGACTAATATGGCTTTTAAATCCTGATACACTATTAACAATGTCCTCTGCCTTCCTTTTTTAGACAACTCCTCTTTCCCTTTCTCAGGGTGCTTTGTATATTTTGGGTCCCACTAACTCCTTTAGTTTTTCGATTAGCGGGGCAGCCCATTGTCTGTCTAAGTGGTGCTGGACCTTTTTACCCCTGAGCTTGATCCTGAGCTGTATTTTTTTTTACCTACTAAAGCCTCAAGGTTTTCCTTCCTTATAGCTAAATAGTTCTCCACTGCACAAAAGTGTCATGACTTTCCAACTTATCTGCAGCTGCTGGATGAGTTGTCCCTATTTCTCTCTCATTCCCTATCACATAGAGCTTTTCTCATCTTTGACTTTCAATTTTATTAACCCTCTTTCAGGTTCAGTATATTTCCTATTCAGAGCATCTCAGTGAACCATATCTCCCAATCTACTCTGCCCGTGTTTCTTTTTGTTAGTGTATCAAGGCCACCTATATTAGAGATTATAGTCAACCTTCTCTGCCTCATCTTTGCTATTCTATTTTTCTGCTATTATTTGTCCACTTTTCTCCTTCATTCCACTGTCTGCCCCAATCATTGAGGCCTCTCTGCCACTGGTGCTGAAATCCTGGTATTTTTTTCTATCTGTGTCTAGAATGTCCTTCAGTATTTTTTTGTAGGGCTGGATTGGTGGTTACAAACTCCCACAGTTCCTCTTTGTCATGAAAACATCTTATTTCTCCATTAATTTTGAGAGAGAGTTTCGTAGGGTACATCAATCTGGGTTGGAGATTATTTTCTTTCAGGGCTTGGACTACTTCACTCCATGCTCTTCTTGATTTGATAATTTGTGTTGAGAAGTCTGTTGTGATTTTGATGGATTTTCCTTTATAGGTAATCTGTTTCTTTTCTCTGACCACTTTTAGTATTCTGTTCTTATGGTGAATTTCTGGGATCTTGATTATTATATGTCTGAGGGTAGATCTGTTTTGGTTGTAGTTAGTTGGAGTTCTGTATGCCTCATTTATCTGGATTTCATTTCCTTTTCCTATGCTTGGGAAGCTTTTCTTAATTATTTCTGTGAGTAGCCTTTGTATTTCATTTGTGTTTCCTCCTGCTTCTTCGCTCATGTTTTTTATTCTTAAGTTATAGATTGTCTTGTCATCTTCTAGCCTTTGTATTATTACTTCCTGGTTCCTTGTTATTTTTAAGAGGTCTCCTCTTGCATGATCAAACATTGAAACATCATCATCAAACATATCTTCAAACATCATCAAACATATCATCAAACATATCTTCAAATTTTGAAAGGCTAACTTTAGTTTCTGTCAAGGCACTTTACCGGCTTTCAATGGAGTTTTTAATTTCCTGGTAATCTCTTTTGATCTGTTTCATGTATTCTAGATTTTGTTTAAATTATTCACCAAAAGTTTCTTTTCTTTTTCTGGGTTCTTCCATTCTTCCATCTATGTCTTCTGGAGAAGGGATTAGCATTTCTTTTATTAATCTTTTTATATCTTGCCTCACTTGGATTAAAATTTCAGTTTTAAATTCATCTATGAGGTCACGACAGTATTTCTTTATGTCTACTGATGCTGTGGCCAATGTTGCATGATTGCTGCCCTGGATCTCTTCTATATTTATCTCCCCTGGACTTATTTTCCCAGGGTCAATGGCTAAGGCTTTTTCTTATTTCTTTCTCTTGTCATGTTTCTGGTTTCTTTCAGACAGGTGTATGGTGGAGGTCTCAGGCCTTCTCTGTATTGGCTACGGTTTTTCTGAAGCGTGCTGGCTGGGGGCTTGCTGCCCTCTCCAGTTTGCTGTTATCTGAGGTGCATCCAGGGATCATGTGGGCTGGCCCCTCTTCTCTGAGCCAGTAAACTAGTAAGTGCCTTCAGCACGTTAGTTTGTGCTGTGGGGATGTCACAGTTTCGGGACAGTTTTGTCTCTGGCTACTGGCTCCCGACCAGGGGTGTGACCCAGCCACAGCAGATCCCACCAGTCCTCTTTGGGCCAGGAATGGCTGACTGACACCACTGCGGTTCCAGGTTTAGGCCTGTCCTGCCCAACTTCAATATGTCCTCCAGCTGGCCACACACACTGCTGGGCCAAATTTCCAGCACTTACTGTGAATTAATGCAGCTCTCCACGTTGGTGCCACTCTATGCTGCACCGCGTCCTTCAGCCAAGGGCCCTGGACTCACCAACTCCCAATTTTAGTAGCTGTGACTTCAGTGTGACTGTGAATCATCTGACTCTAAGGCCTGCCCAGCAAAGGCAGGACCAGTCCCAGTGAGCGCATCTGGTTCCAGCCTTTCATCCATGTTTTTCCTTCCTTCCTTTATTTTTCTTTATTCTCAGTTTCTTCCTGCATTGTGAGAATCTCTCTCTTTTCATCTGGTCTTCTCCATGTCGTTAAATTTTAGCATCTGAGTTGCTTTTCTCAGAGAGGTTCTCTACCCTGCTAACTATCAAGCTGCCATCTTCAGATCTACCATTTTGAACAACTCAGATTCCTGTCACCGAGTATGGTAAATTATACCTTTTAGCCAATAAATATTTGTTGAACTAAGGGAAGACAATACAATGTACTGTAGATGCAAGTCTTTCTTTTTCCAACCTTACTGAGCTTTGAGTGTCCCAGGCAGTTATTTTACTTTGTTTTTGGTCAGTTTTCTCTTGTCCTCAGAAATTATCCCACTTTATCTTCTCTGTCCTCAAATTCCTTGCAAAACTGATGAGCAGAAGCTCATTGTAAGCTGATAATTGAGGTGGTTATCTCAAAAATTGTGTGGCTTCAACTTCTTGCCACCAGGCCAGTCAATTCATTTGCATCCTTATCTTTTGCATCTTTCTCAGGTGGTAAAAATCTCTCTTCCTGACTAAGTGAAATCTATTTTTTTGTCTTCTGTATTCTAATTCCTCGTATCTGTTCCAACACCATGGATTATAAGTGTATACATCATTATTTTTTACTTCATTGTCTTTAGTGACTTTTTCAATGCATTTTTTTCTACTATGGACATATAAACAACAAAGTGAAGCCAAATCAGTCACAATAACAAGAACAACAAATGAATATCCTACTCTGATTCAGACTATCTCTGAGATTCTAGCAGGGTTTTAAAAATGTTTCATGCCTTACTAGTTGGGGGCTGTTTAAAGCATAATCACTCATAATTAGGTACCACTAACCTATGTAGAGTAAATATTCCAGAGGAAGGTGCAGTACAGAAGTTTCATTATAAAGTGGGCAAGTCAGTGGACATCACTGGTTCATACTTGTTAATCAAGTAAACGAATGTCGACATTCTTCAGTTTGGGGATCTGTAATGAGTAAAAGAATTAGCCTAAAATAACTAGATAATTACAGATTAAAATTTTGAAAGTAAATTAATAGAAACAATGTCAGATGGGGATGTGTTTGTCATTAATTCAGTTTACTCACATGGAACACAACATAGAGTGATAAAGATTAGAATTAAAACAAGATCTTTCACAGAATTTCAGACCTGGTCTATGAAATCATGTGCATTCATAGTTAAGAAAACAGGAAAATTGATTTAACTTCCCACATTATTTTGACATTTAAGAATTTTTGCTTGCCATGGAATTGATGATATAAAAGATGAATAAAGAATTTGATAAGCCAAAGAAACTGCATTTCTATTGTGGAGTTTCCTTTGTGACTTAGATGTCAAAATGTGGTCTGATTTTTGAAAAAAAATACTAGGAAATAACTTCATCTCAAAGAGTATATTAATTCCAACCCAAGACATTTTCTTGGTATTAGACATGAGTGAAGATTAAAAAAAAAACCTGCCTCAGATATTTCTTCAAAATAATTTCAGAGTTTTGAATTCCTAAGTATAAAATGGGTTTAATTTTAAAGTATTCTGTTAGATTTAGAATGAAATCAGTGAAATGACTGCGCTGAGATTAAATTAAAATGTATTTACATTTTCTTATCAATTTTTAAATTGGCTGGTGTTGAAAAGTTATATATTTTAAATAATATATTACGTAACATTTACCTTCGTCCTATTTTCAAACAGTTCATGAATCTGGATGAATAAGAATTAGATCTGATTTTTAGAGGGGGCTTCTGTTTTCCTCTCTTCATCCTGTTCAGCTCCCTACTTTGATCTCAAACTTCACATGCTAGTTTCCTAAAGAACATTTTCTTATATATTTGGGGCTAAACTTGATTCTTTTTTCTCATGTTGTTTGTAACTAATTTATTCTCGCATACTTGTCTCTTTTTCTGTTGGTTTAGCTGCTGTGCAAGAAGGTTATGATCCTTGTCTTTAAGAAAATCATATTGTTATGAATGGTGTTACAATTATTTGTCTCTATTTTGAGAAAAAGTTCTATTTGTTACTCATGTTGGTACCTAACATAAGGCCTGTGCAAAGTAGATGTAAGCAGGTTTTGTTGAATTCTGTAGAATACTGATTTTGTAATATGATTTCTACCTTCAAATGGTACAGGGAAAGCATTTGACACACTGTGTAAAGAACAATCCTCCCTAATTCTGACACACACTGTTCAACATTTAAAACACTATAATGAAAGGTAGAAAAGGAAGTGTGTGAATGAATTATTTTTACAAATAGACTATAATGATCAATAAACAGGTGAGGAAAATTCTTCTCATTTATAATCAAGAGCACCCAAACTAAAATTAAATATTTTTTCTTAGATGTGTAGAAATTAAGATTCATAGTATTCAGACTAGTATGAGACTTTATCAAAATGAGCACCCTTACATATTGTTGATGTGATCCTAAATAATAATAATTTAAAATTTGGAATAATAATTATTCTGAAATAATCATTAAATTAAAAAAATTATTCAACCAATTGTCTTAACAGCAATGCAACTTAATTAGAAGAAAGAGAAGTATCATTGTAATTATTGATTCTCTGTTGGGAATAGCTAAAGAAATAAGGGAAGAAAAGTCCTAAAAAGTCCTAAATGTTAATTCATAGGATATTGGTTAACTGTGATACATCCTAATCATGAAGCCATAAAATGTTATGGTCTTTCATTAGTTTAAGGGCAAAAATCAATACACAGAAGAACAAATACTTTACATATAAAAGTAAAAAATCTTAACGGAATTCATAAAATTCTGTTATAATATTTTAAGCAAATAACAAAACAGAGACTTTGAAACTAAACCAGAAAATGCCAAGGAGTGTCAAAGCTGAATGTCTTACACAGAGAGGGAGCAAACCCTGCTGTTCATTAGGTGGCTCCTTGGAGATCTTACACCTCAGCCCAAGGATTGATGTTTCACTACCAATAATAACACCTACTAGAAGGGAGGAACATGAAATTAGATCTTCAGCGAAGTTCACTTCTGCTTTCTCCCTTTCTGTTCTCAGTGTTATTGCAAACCATCTTGTGCATCCCTGAGAAACTTTATGAAGTGTTTCATTTAATGTTTATTCATGCTCAGATATTTTTCTATATTACTCATGAAAATATCACTCAAAATTTCAAGCTCAAAAACAAAACATAACAAAAAAAAAAAACAGCCCAAGATATATAAGACGTATTAGTAGCTGAAAAAAATTTTAGTAACATGTTTTATCTTTTATGGTAAGTGGTTTATCTATATATGCTAACTGAAGTGGATTACTGAAGTTTTAAAGACAATTTATACAGACAGTCTTAATGAAATACCTATATATTTGAGACAAAATTTATTTTTTATATGCATTTTCCAGGGTATATTTTTGATTCTGTGTTATCTATGGAAAAAATTGGGGTTATTCTTACCATATGAACATACTTATCTGCAGTATTTTGAAGTGAAGATTAGGGTTAGAAGGTAGTAATGCAAAGTGGCACTGAATAACATGCTTTAGAAGTAGTCTTCAAAATAGGCATAGTACAATTAGATTCTTTATAGTTTTAGATTGCTGTACTGGATTGGCTCTTCTGAAGTGTGGTGACTGACCTGTGAATGACAGGTTTATGGAACTGGGTAGCGTTTCTACAGGGTGTCTTTTTCTGAGACTCATAGACACAGCAGATTCTTTGTGATCTGAGAGAAATTAAGAAAATTCTCTCTGCTTCTGAAAGAAAACATCTATAAGAAAGTGTTTTTAATTGCTGAGTAGCTTATCAGTGGTGCTGAGCCTATGGCATGTGTGCCGCTGCAGGCTGTTTGTTATCATTCAAAGGACTAAAGGTTCACCGTCACTGGCCCAGATAATCTCACATGCCTCCAGTCATATGACCTGAATCCATACTTTACTCACTATCCTAAGCTATCCAGCCATTTCTCAAATAGCAGTAGCTGTATTTGTAACTGGAGTAAACTGACACTTATGTAATCATAAAACTATGAGTGAAATTTATCCTTAATCTAAATAAAATCTTTTATATTCAGATATGTCAGTAGTAATGAAAAACATTTCTATTCAGAGGAAATACCCATTTACTTACTTCTTAGGTGCCTTGTGTTTTTAAAGAAGAAAAATATGAAGTTATATGAGATATTCTTTTTTTTGTGATATGAATACTACCTTATCTAAATTGTTTAATAATTTATTGTTTAAAAAGTAAATATCTTTATAAACACACACTTTTAGCACTATTACATACATTTTCTCCCTTTGGTTCTAAATATTAGTCTTCCAGACCTCTTGAAGCTGAGGTAAATGATTGAAATTTAAAAATTGGAATGCTATACAACTTCATATTTTGTTCTTTTGGCTTTTTCCCCCTCTTAAAATTTTGGAACTTAGCTGAAGAATTTTGAGTCAGTATTTATTTTGTTTGCTTTGTTTTTTGGAATGACATTTACAAATATTTCAAAAATTACGCTTGGAAAAAAGACTATGTTAGAGTGAAATGTGAGATTTATTATTTTCTTTTTAGTATGATACATATGTACTATTTTCAAAATAGTTTCTATTTGATAAGTAAAAGCCTATAGATTCCTTAATTTTGATATTCCAATTCAATATTTACTATTTCTTTGGTTTGGTCTGAAGAAAATGTCACTTTATAAGTATATAAAATAGATTTTTTTTTTTGACGAAGGAATACTGTAAACGAAATTTTGCCAGCCCAGGCTCCAGGTTTAGCTCAGCAGCGCAAGTCACTGCCTGGCAAACGGTCGTGAGTTTGATCGCCAAAAATAAATAAATAAATAAATAAATAAATAAATAAATAAATGATTTTGTCAGCCCTTTAAAAGATCAAATATTTGAACAATTAAGGCATCAATATAAAAAGAAATGCAATAATTTGTATACATAATGTTAGAGAACCATTAAAATTCTTATTATAATTATGAACTCATTAACACAAGATATAATGAATATACTTAAAGGCAAATGAAGTTAATTCGCTGAACTAATCTAAAATTCACTATTTTCAGTTTTTAGAGTAATATTTTTATTCTATTACTCTAGATTAAGTTTTTGGCTGCAGATATTGCTTATTTTTAATGCACTTATGCCCATAAATGATATGGTAATTTTCAATTTAAAATTCAATTATACAGATAATATCCTTTATTCTCTCTTAGGGCTAGATCATCATTAAAAACAATTAATGTGACTGAAACATCATTAGAGTTTTCAGATCTGGACTACAATGTTGAATACAGTGCCTATGTAACAGCTAGCACTAGATTCGGTGATGGGAAAACGAGAAGCAGTATCATTAACTTTCGAACACCAGAGGGAGGTGAGTTCCTATGGATGTAAGCCAATTGAAAACATAGGAAAGAAGTATCAAATATCAGAAGACATTATTAAGCCTTTAATCTACATCTGCCTTCTGGTTCAGTAATTGAGAAAGTAAGTTAACCTTCCTATGCCTCAATTTTGCATCTGTATCATAGAGAAAAGTATAACTGCTTTTGCAGGGTTCATACAAAGATTAAATATAGCTATATTCATAAAGCATTCAACTCCATATTTACTTGACAGATAAAAATTTTGTGTTTGTTGAATGAAACAAAATACAATACATGACGTCAGCTCTGTTTGCCTTTGATCTTTATTATACACTTTCAAAATCAAAAGTTAAGATGTTACTTTGTGTATTCTATATTGGAAATTTGTTATAGTGTTCTTTTCAGATTCATAGCAGTTGACAGTTTGAGAGCCAGGGTAATATTTTATGACTAAAATGTCCTCTCTTAAATATTGCTATGGTGGAGTAACACAGGAATGGGCCAATGTGTCTTACATGTTTTATTTGTGACATCTAGTTAGGTTTGATTCTAAATTTACTGTTACTGTGAAAAAGAGTTCTCTGTTTAACTTAGCAATTTTAGGTAGAAATTAGACATTTCAGACATTACTTGAGACTGTAATTATAGTTTTTACTTAACTCTCTGCTTTACAGCACCCAGTGACCCTCCAAAAGATGTTCATTATGTAAATCTTAGTTCAACATCAATAATTCTCTTTTGGACACCTCCTTCAAAGCCCAATGGAATTATACAACATTATTCTGTTTATTACAGGAATACTTCAGGAACTTTCACGAAGGTAAGACCTAAATTTTATCCTACTATACTTTTTACATTCTTAGCTTTGATAATACAGATTTCTAAATGAGAGAAGACATTATTTACATTATATTGAAAACTGTGCACACGCATTCTACAAAAATCCCAATGGCATATGAAAATGTGGAGTAATATTAGATGCATTTTATTCTCTCTCTGCACTCATAACACACACACACACACACACACGCACACACACACGCACACACACACGCACACATGCAACTTCTCTATCAGCTCGATTTGTAGTAAGAACAGTGAAATTGCCACTTGTTTAAAACTGCAAGTAATGACAGCTCTCGTTTCTACTTCTTCCAAGAACTGTTCTCTAAAGTATTGTTTCATTTTTTTCTTATAGTTATTTCTTACCTTAAAATACATTTGGGTTTGTCCATGCATAGTGCAGATAGTTTCGGTGCTGGAATATTTTTGTGTATTTTCTTCAATTAAAAATAATTTTGATTATTGGCAACAGGGGTTGTGATTGTCACGATAACAATGGACATTATTATTGCTCAGTATCAGGTACAATGAAGACCCCTGGGAACATGGTTATTAGATTTGTGGTACATGTGGTTGTAGGCCTACACAGTCTGCAGAGAGGTACTTCTTATTATGTGAATGATAATGTATTTCATTTAGAGAAGTATCTTCAGTTATTTTCAGCAAAAGTACATTAATTCTCCCAATTAAATTTTTCACAAAATTCTAATACATAGGAAAGACAAAATTTGACTGTGGGGAGAAGATGGGGAGAGAGAACATGATTTGGAAAATCAGGGTATATAATGCGATTTGCAAAATGCATCCTTTACTGCTAGAGAATATTGACTGCATATTGATTGTGAATTTCACAATTTTTATTTCTTTGTATCTTTTTAAGTGAAATGAGAATAGAGAAAAATCTTCATAATTCTGAGTTGCCTGACCACATTTGTGACTGCCAGTCCAAGAGTCATTATAGTCTGTTGTGATGGAGACAAGAGAAAGTTTGCTTGAGTGCCCCTGTAGTGCAGTGGGGGCTAATGAACAGGGTAAAGGCAAAACTTTGCAAGTCACCTCAGGCACAGCCCAGCTGAAAGTGAAAGTGTAAAGGTTGGCTTAGGGCAGTGATGGCCTTTCTTTCTTTTTCTTTTTCTTTTTTTTTTTATTTAAAGAAAAGGAAACAAAAGAATACATGGAGATAAAAAAAAAGGGTAGAAATAATACAAACTTACAGAAAAACAAACGGTAAGAAATTGCTGGTTGATAAGTTATACACTGTCATCTTAGAATCAGCTGTTCATGTTATAGAATTAAAGTATTTAGAATGACATTCATAAAGTGACACTACAAACCGTTTTGCTCTATGATCGAACAAAAGCTCAGTAATATGGTTATCAGTCCTACACATTTGTTTTACATCTCAAAGAGGGTAAGATTAAACATATCAAAACAGAACAAAGCAGTTAAAAAACAATTTAAAGAAATACAGATTTCGCAGCAAGCCCACTGGAGATCTTCATTGTCTATCTAACTGTTTATAGTTTCTTACAAATAGTTGTCCCCATCTTCACCCACTTTATATACTTATTGCATATTATAGAACTAATCAAATCATTGGAGGCTTTTTAGGTCCTCAAGTTCCAAATTAGGGAAGACAATAGTAACTACCATCGCATCTCTCATTCTCTTTGTGATAGCTGTCCCCATCTCTACATATGCTGAAATTGAACTCAAGAAACCAGTCTAATGTCATTCTAATCAGCGAACAATAGTATTGCTAGAATTTCTATCATAATGCTACAAAATTAGCCTCGGGTTTCTTAGCGTCTCTTCCTCAGAGTATCTGTTCATTACATCTTGCATTATATAATCTGTCCCCGTAAATAATTAAAAAGAAAAAAAAAACCCATGTGTGAATTTCTACATATATATCTATCCTCTCTGTATTATAGGGAATACCAAGTCATAGCAAGACAGCAAAACAATTTCCTAGAAAAACATGCAATGGATAAGACATGTAAGACCACAATATAGATGACCTTCCGTAGTTACTATGTTTTCTCTTGTTATTTTCAATAGATTTGACCACAACACTGGCTTATTATAGTTAAATATAGTATCACCTATTTTTATAAAAACTTAACTTTGACAGCATTGTAGGATTAGAGAGCTGTTACCAATTAATACCAGTATGGATATCCTTTACATCTTGTCATTCTCAGAGTAGTTGCCTCTACTTTTAGGGTTGATACTAACAAGCATACCAATTTCAAATAAAATCAGCCAAGGCCAACCCATAGTCTTATGATTCAGATTCAGTTAAGATCAGTCATAGTAAGACAATGTAAGTATTGTAGGATTTCAGTTTAAGTTAATAGGAAAGTAAGGATAGTTACCATGGTATAACCTGCTATTTTTGGGTCAAGATGTCTGTGCCCTCAAATCTGACATGAGTGGGCAGACCAGTATAAATTAAATTCAAACTAAATATGTCAATAAGACTACTATGTCTTTTAAATCCTTGTACCCCATTAACAATGACCTCTGCCTTTTTCTTTTTTTTTATAGAGTTTCAGAGCTGTCTATACTAAAGACTATAGCTACCGTCTCTGCCTCATGTCTGCTACTCCACTTTTCTGCTATAATTTGTCCACCTTATTCCCTCATTCTGCTGTCTGCCCCATTCACTGAGGTCTCTCTGCCACTGTTGCTGGAATCCTGGTATCTCTTCCTCTCTTTCTCTGTAATGTCCTTCAGCACTCTCTGTAGGGTTGGATTGGTGGCCATGAACTCCCACAGTTCCTCCTTGTCTTGAAAATATCTTATTTCTCCATTAATTTTGAGAGAGAGTTTTGACGGGTATATGAGCTTCGGTTGCATATTATTTTCTTTCAGGACTTGGAATATTTCTCCCCACTCTCTTCTTGACTTAAGAGTTTGTGTTGATAAGTCTGCTGTTATTTTGATAGTTTTCCCATTGTAGGTAATCTGCATCTTTTCTCTGGCTGCTTTTAATATTCTGTTCTTTTGGTGGATTTCTGGAATCTTGATTATTATATGTCTAGGCGTAGATCTGTTTTGGTTGTAGGTAGCTGGTGTTCTGTATGCCTCTTTTATCTGGATATCATTTCTTTTTGCTATATATGGGAAATTTTGCTTTAATATATCTGTGAATATTCTTTGTATTTCATTTTTGGTTGCTCCTGCTTCCTCACTCACATTCTTTATTCTTAAGTTATGTATCTTTTTGTCATCTTCTATTTTTTGAATTGCTTCTTTCTGGTTCCTTGTTATTTTTAAGAGGCTTTTTCTTTCATGATCATATGCCATAAATCTCTCTTCAAGTTTCAGAAGGCTGTCTTTAGTTTCTGTCAAGGCATTTTGCAAGTGTTCAATGGAGTTTTTAGTTTCCTGGTATTCTCTTTGGATCTGTTTCATGCATTCTAAGTTATGTTTAAATTCTTCTTCAGAAGTTTCTCTTTCTTTTCTGATTTCCTCAGTTCTTCCATTTGTGTTCTCTTGGGCGGGGCTTGTCATTTCTTTAATTAATCTCTTTATATCTTGCCTCAGTTGAATCAGGAGTACAGCTTTAAGTCCTTCTATGAGATCATGAAGGTACTTTTTAATTTCGGCTGACACTGTGTCGAGCAATGGATGGTTATTGTGCTTGTTCTCTTCGGTATTTACTTCTCCTGGGCTTATTTTCTCATGTTGGGCAGCTGGAGATTTTTTTTTTATTTTTATCTCTTGTCATGTTTCTGGTTTCTTTCAGACTGTCCTGGGGTTCTCTGGCCCTCTCCGAATTGCTTAGGGCCTTTCAGAAGCATGCTGACTTGAGTTTTTGCTGTCCTCCCCAATTACCTGTTATCTGGGGTAGGCTGGGATGCAGGGGCGGTACAGGCTAGTCTCCAGCCTCTGCACCAGTCAATCCGTAAATTAGGCTGTACTTTCTGGATGTCACTGAGTTGTGACTATTTTGTGTCTGCTTATTGGGCCCCAAGCAGAGGCTTGGTTTAGCCCCAGTAGCTCCTGCTGGTTTTCTTTGTACCAGAAGCAGCTGACTAATGTCACCATGGCACAGGGTCCTGCCCAAATCCCAGCTGTTCTCTTCCAGACCTTTCTGTGACAGGAGCACCAGAACAGCAGATCTGCCCAAATCCAAGATGTCTCCCACTAGTTCTCTGTATGACGCTGAAGCCAACACGTACTCAGGCTCTGCCCAATTTCAAGATGCCTTCCACCAGCCCTCCCTACAGGGGGACTCAGTGATGCCACTGAGCTGTAGGTTCTGCCCGACTGTAAGATGGCTGCCACCAGACTCTGTGTTATTGATATCCCCGTGGTGGCGGGCACTGCCCAGTTCCAAGTTGTTCTCTGGCCAACCCCAGCAGCCGTGGGGTCCCCATTACTCACCAGGGTCCATGCTGCCCACCTTTAGTGATGGCCTTTCGCTGGATCACAATCTGCTTTCCCAAGCCACCATAGGTTCACCACCACTCCCTCTGAAAGTGGGGTTACATTAGTGTAACCATTTAAAAATTCATGCCAAGAAAGAAATTGATTTTATTGAAAATCTGTAGACATATAGATATAGACAAAGATTTTTTAAAAAATAAAGCATCTTTAGAGCAGTAGGAAATACAAGAGTCTGGTTTTCTTCTCTGTACGTCAAATAGTTTTTGCAGTTTCTTTTGTTCTGCTGTTTGCGGAAGAAAAATGGAGATTAGCAAGGTATTTACTTTTCCCCATAATTTTGTTAAAACTTAGCAATCTTTCACTATAGTATAAATGGCATTCAGATTGCAGACTTTTCTCTTTTTACTGGCACATGTTTGTAATATATAATGATTACATTCATTGTGGGGAGTTGGTACATGTAAGTAACATTTCTTAATTCCTACTTTTCATACCTGTTTCTTGCCCCTTCTTTCCCATCCCCTTTTATAGCTTTTGGAAACCTTCAGTCACACCAACTGAAAACAAACAAAAAAACCAAACTATATATATATATATATATATATATATATATATATATATATATATGTGTGTGTGTGTGTGTGTGTGTATGTTTGTTATACATGGATGCACTTAATAAAAGCATTGCAAATAGTTTCTATACCTCTGAATCTTAGCAATGTGGTTTTTGCCTCTGTGCAATTTAATCATGTCTTGTGCATGATTATATTTTGACTCTCCCTTTCTACATCTAAATAGTCAAATATGAGCCTCTAACTATGAGCTTCTAAATCTACTAATTCAAACCTGGGTATATAATATGATCCCTTTTGCTCTTCATCTGTCTTAGAATATGTTACCTTTTAAATAATCATAAGAATGCTTTTAAGTGTGACAGCTGCAAGCGGGCACAGACTAAAGATGTTAAAACCTTTCAGAACTATATAGTCTCACATTGCTTGGTGCTCATTTGTACTTTAATGTATTCCTAAAATTAATGTTAAAAATAGCATCAGTGTCTTCAAACCTGATTTTCTGTTTTAGATTGGTAGAATAGAAGAAATTCTCAGCATGAAAACTGTGCAGCTGAATAGGTGGATAGCTTGTTTTTCTTGTTCCTTCTCTTCTTTCTCCTTCCTACATATTAAGGCAGATTGTCCTGTGCCTGTTATGTTGCATTCTATCCCCTATTTCAGATTGCTCTCATTTTTGCTCCCTTATATCGTCTCAGGCACCTTGAAAAAAGGCCAGTGACCTTTATCTTTCCTTTCTATGATGAGTGCCATGCATAGGTTTAATGCTCAGTAAATATTTCAATAAAAAATTCTTTACATAGACCAGTATCCAGTATTTAGTTATAATTTGGAGCATTCAAGTACAGAGTGACTTTTCCTTCTTATCTTGATGAATTTAATCTGGGTTGTTCCTGGCCAATGTATCTTAATCTTCCTACAGCTTTCACACGTTTTCCTTTGCGTAGGATATTAGCTCTCCTACACTTTTAATTTTTACCAACTTTTGTCATGTCTCCACAGCATGATATGACATTCTATGTCTTATATTTTTAAAAAAGGCTAAAGGAATTTTGGTTGATTAGTCAAGTTGGAAAACTTTTGCTAAATACCATCTGACTGTATTTATATAAGCAAAAGAGTAGCCTTAGATAATTTCAGCCAGAAAACATTTCTAGGCAAAAAGAAATGGATGAGTGAAATGAGGAGCCAAAAATGAAGAGCTGCTCCAAACAAATATAACTATGATGTACTGCATTTAGACACTACAAAAAAATAGCTGGGTGTATAGCTCAGTGGTAGAGAACAAAGCCCCCAGGTTCACTCCTCTAAAAAAAAAAAAAAGAAAGAAAAAAGAAAAAAATGCTAGTAGATTACACTTTGTTAAAGAAAAGGCACATGGAGACTCCAGCTTAAGTGTTTAAACATCTTGATTGCAACTATCTTTGTGAATTTCCAAGGGGAGGAGAGAAACCCACTGATCTACTTTTAGGTAAGAGAACATATCATTTCAAAATGAAATAGCTATGTTAAAATGTTTATCTCAGATTATGTGACTTATGATTGCTAGCGTTTCAGCTACATTAGAATTACTTTAGAGATCTTTCCCAAGTCTTTACCTCTTTGTGATATGTTTAGTATCCTTTATTTTTCATTAATTTTTACATTAAAATTTTTTATCTTTTAAGAAGCACAATGGTCATAACATTTGTCCTACATAAGTACCCATTGCCAAAATATTTTTCTTAACCACTAAATCAATTTCTTTCTTTCTTTCTTTCTTTCTTTCTTTCTTTCTTTCTTTCTTTCTTTCTTTCTTTCTTTCTTCTTTTTTCTGCCTCTCTCCCTTCTTTTCTTTCTTTCTTTTTGTGGTATTGGGGATTGAATCCTGGGCCTTCCCACCAAGCTACTCCCCTCTCCAGCTCTTTTCTTATTTTTTTTTTTTTAATTTTGAGATTGGGTCTTACTAAGTTAATAAGTTGCCCATACTGGGTTTGAATACATGATCCTCCTGCCTCAGCCTCCAGGAGGGCTGAGATTACAGGTGTGTACCACTATTGCCCTCTCACCGGTAGATTTTAAAGCCAAGACTTGAGACTCAAATTGTCATTATACAGATCAAAATTACAATATTCTTCTAAATTTTAAATATATTATTCATTTAAAATGTAAAATACTATCCGGATAATTGATCTCTTAATAAATTTGTTACCTACTAAATCACAAGCATATTAGCAATTACTCCTGACTAATTTCAAATAATTCTTTATTTACTAGTCATTGAGGTCATTGGTAATTAGAACAAATTACATAAAAAACCCCTAAAACTTTTACCAAGAAGCTTTACATAAATAATACTTCTAAGTGATGCTTTGTTTAAGCCTGTTATTCCATGTGTAAAGTAAACATATTGGAAAGCACTGAACATCAAACAGGTGAGATTTTTACATGGTTTTAGCATGTTTGTGTTGAAACAAATTGCCACAAACTAAATTTTTTATTGCAACTACATTTTTCCCCTTCAAATGCTGGTAAACAAGTCATAAACCATTTCTCGGAACTTAAATTTGTTGATAATGTCAATACCCTTCTTACTGTGAATTTAGTCATATTTACAGTCCTATTGGTCAAACTTACTATCCTGAAACAAATTACCGTTAGGTTTTCTATTGTATATCAGGCATAGTATTAATTTATTTATGTTTTTACTAATCCTCAAAAGCTCTCAATGAAGTGGAGATGATTATTCTTCTTTTACAGTTGGGTAAAGAGAAACTTTGAGGTTAGGTAATGTAACTAATGTTACCCTGCCAGAACCTGAAAACAGGACAAAAGATTTCATAGAGATTGTAATGATTTAGTTTACTCAGTATACATAGTTGTATTTCTTAATCAGTATGAAAAATATTTGTGCTAATTATATATATGTTTTAAAAATCTATTCTCTTTTGTTTTCAAACTATTTTGTTTGATTATGTGTTTTCCTAACATTTGGCCAAAAAGGAAATGATTAATGGTTTTTAAAGATGCTTTGGAATAAATGTAGGTATAGTCAGAGAAGAGAAATTTAATTTTCTTTTACTGCATACAGCAGGATGTATTTAATAGCTTCTCCACAATTGTTGAAAAAACCCATTAAGGATGAATGATACAAGTTAGGCATGATAGCACTGCTGGTGATCTGGTACTGGGAAGCTTAAGCAGGAGGTTCCTAAACTTGAGCCTGCTTGGGCAACTGAAGGAGACCTCATCTCAAATAGATAAAGAGACAGACAGGCAGTAGACAGACAGACAGAAAGAAAGAAAGACAGCCAGACAGACAGGGCTGGAGGTATAACTCAGTAGTAGTATACAAGGTCCTGGGTTTCATTTGCAGTATTATAAAGAAATACTATTTGCATTTATAGAAACTACTATTTGCATTTATAGAAACAAGCAAACATTTTAATAAATTCCCCATCATTAATGTGAAGAAGTAACATTACCAAACTTGTTTGAAAATAACCAATACTTGGAAAATCTGAAGCATTTTATGGGGAAAACTGACGCAAGCACCACTGCAACAGTTTCATTTGGCCTCGACATTTTCTAATCTAACCTTGGACTTTTTACTCTTTTCCGTTTTGTGTATTGATTTTGCAAGCAAAATTACTCCTATTATTCTTTTAGAACAATTAATTATATGTTGATTTTCCTAAAAATTAATATTAACACATAGTAAAGTAATAAATGTCCTTGTTGATTAGTAAGTAACGAATTATTTGAAATCACTCAGGAGTAAATTAATTAATGGATAGTAATTATTCTAAAATCTTCAAGCATACTAAAATTGCATTCTGAACTATTAAAAAATATGGTTTTTTTTTCAGAATTTCACACTTCATCAAGTAACCAATGAGTCTGACAATATGACCGTGTCTGCAATAATAGATAACCTGGCAATATTCAGCTACTATACATTTTGGTTGACAGCAAGTACTTCAGTTGGAAATGGGAATAAAAGCAGTGATGTAATTCAAGTGTACACAGATCAAGACAGTATGTAAATGAAAGCATTTCTTAATCTTTTATTAGATTAAAAAACTTAATTATTTCATAAACTTTTCCAGTTATATATTTTCTCTTTGACTCTACTTTATCATATTTAATTTTTCATTTCAGAGGTTTGAAAATGCATTTATAAGAACTATGGAACATAATCATAACAGTCTTTTCTATTCATAAAACTGTTGCCATTCATTTATGAAATTGCTTTTGCTTTTACTACTTCAGAAGATGTCACAACTGTCTGGTTATGGGATAAAAAAGTTTCTACATGTGTGCATGAATTTTCTAATAGCTAATGTATTTGTCTATTTCCTTTAGGAACCTCAAAAAATTTCCCAAACACTCATTTCTTTTTCAGACTTTGAATCTACACAAGATTTCTTGAGATGCAGCATTTTTAGTTTTATCATATTTATGACTAATTTATTCAGAATATCCTCTTTATCTCCAGATTTTTTTGTATGCAGGTTCCACAGAACCATGTTCATGCTGAATACTCACAAAACTATAGTGATTAAAGTTTTTATTCTTTTAGATTTCTGCTGTGAAAAAACAGTGACAAATGGATCATTGTCTATTCCCTTGTGGTTATTTCTTTGTTTATAATTTTAAAAATTAGTCTCATTGAGAAATGGTATTGACCTAAATGTCTACTGAGAATAAAATTCCATGTTCATTGCTTAAAAATCATAATTTGACAGATACTGTAAACATGAGAAATAAATGTTTTTCTTGTTGCTGTAAAAATCTTTTAAATACTTGATAAGTTGATTAACAGAATATGACAAATATATGGAGAGTTCTTCAGCAGTATTTTGGAGAGTTCTTCAGCAGTAATGTGCCAGGTGTGGTGGTGCACACCTGTACTTACAGCACTGCAGAGGCTGAGGCAAGAGGATTGTTGTGAGTTTGAGACCAACTTGGGCTGCAAAATGAGTTCAAGGCCATCCTGAACTATATGGTGGTGAAACCCTGAAACCCTGTATCAGAAAGACCAAGAACTTCCCCCCTACCAAAAACAAAACAAAACCATCAAAACCAAAAGAAATGTTTTAGTGTAATATATGGTCAATATCATTTCGGGGATTCTATAAATGTAGATATCTCAATTTTTTTGCAGCTTATATTTTATCCGTTGTAATTAATAGCATTAGGAATAATAATAACTGCATGTTCCTCAAGATAGGATTTCAAATTTACCTTAATAGAGTTTAGTCCCATAGTACAGCTGATGTCTGAGAATTAGAATTTTTATAAATAAAGAATCTGTTAAAATTATCTTAAAATGTAGATTAGTGGTCTGGTGATTGTATTAACATTGCTATTCAAAATCAGAAATGCTTAGCATTAGATATTTTACTGTCAATATGACCTGGAGCAAGTCACTTACTGGCATCTTTCTTCATATGTTCAGTAAGAAGAAACTAAAAGTACTCTAGAAGAAGGAAACTAAAATCACAGTTCAGATCATATAAATTACCAAAAATGAAAGTATCTGAACATACATACAACCATATTCATACTCTCTCTTTCCATGTTCTGGGGAGAAAAAGCCAAGAGAATATTACAAAAAATCAATTGTAATGCATAGTAAAGATTTATTTTGCATTTTGAATGCTTATCTTGAATGATTTTTAAAATAATTGATAGGTGGCATTTTATATCAATGATCTACATTTAAATACCATTAGAGCTTCCATTGTTATGCTTAATTTGTGTATGTAAATTCTAGTTAGGACAACTGATGATTTTTTTATTTTGCTCACTTCCTGTCATAGTACCTGAAGGGCTTGTTGGAAACCTGACTTACAAGTCAATTTCATCGACGGCAGTAAATGTAAGCTGGGTGCCACCGTCCCAACCAAACGGTCTGGTCTTCTACTATGTTTCACTGAGTTTGCAGCAGACTGCTCACAACGTGGGGCCACCTGTAGTTACGTATGAAAGCAACATGTATTTTGATAATCTGGAAAAATACACTGATTATGTGTTAAAAATCACTCCAGCAACAGAAAAGGGATTCTCTGATACTTACACTGCCCAGCTACACATCAAAACCCAAGAAGATGGTAGGCTAGAGCCTTTCAAGGCCTATTAAGCAGCTTATTATTTTTTTTTTTCATTTATTTCACTTTCTTATAGGACTTTATTTTTATAATTATATGGGTCTCTCTTTTCAATAACTAGGCTTTAAATAAGCAAAATAAGTTCTTTCCTAAAATTAAAATAATATAATAAAATTATATCTGATTTTGAGTAAAGCTTTTTCTTGATCAATGCTAATTCTTTTGTTTTACTTAATGTTTTCTTTTTCTTTTATAGTCCCAGAGACTTCACCAATAATCAACACTTTTAAAAACCTTTCCTCTACCTCAGTTCTCTTATCATGGGATCCCCCAGTAAAGCCAAATGGTGCAATAATAAGTTATGATTTAACTTTACAAGGACCAAGTGAAAATTATTCTTTTGTTACTTCTGATAACTATGTAACATTGGAGGAGCTTTCACCATTTACATTATATAGTTTTTTTGCTGCTGCAAGAACTATTAAAGGACCTGGTCCTTCCACTGTTCTTTTCTTTTACACGGATGAGTCAGGTAAGCCTAAATACACATCTTATTCAAACAATTTCACTCTCCCAGAACGTGCGCTCGCTAAGGAACAACAAGGGAAATCAACGAATTTTGATTGTCTGTCTGTAATTACAATTATTCATTTATTTTCCTGAACATTCCCCTCACCTCCCCCCCACTAACTCAAGCTTCAGAATTGCTGTTTGAAACTACTTTGGAGCTATTGTATTCTAAGAACAGAAACACAATTACTTGTGCTATTTCTTTCTGAAGTTAAAAATTAGATCGGTTTATGGATATTATTTAACTAATGTCTTCAAGAAGCTAGAGTCGTGATATGCTTTTATGATATAATTTTTATGATTATAAGTTTTATTTATGTTTTTCCTGCAGTGCCTTTAGCACCTCCTCAAAATTTGACTGTAATCAATTACACTTCAGATTTTGTGTGGTTGAGATGGAGCCCAAGCCCTCTTCCAGGCGGTATTATTACAGTATATAGTTTAAAAATTCATGAACATGAAACTGATACTGTATTTTATAAGGTAGGTTGATTATAATGGTATATATTTATTTCAAAAAGTTAAAAGTGAAATTAAATGTTTTGACACGGGAGGAAGATGAATGGCTTTAAATTAAACAAGGATGATCTTTTAAAAATCTTCTGTGTTGGGGCTGGAGGTTTAGCACAGCGGCATAAGTGCCTGCCTTGAAAGCAGGCAGTCGTGAGTTCAATCTCCGGTACCGATAAAAAGGAAAAAAGACCAAAAAAAAAAAAAAAAAAAAAAAAAAAATCTTCTGTGTCCCAAAACTTATGACAGACTGTAGGAAGTACAAATACTTCCTACTGCAATGTACTTAGATTTCTAATCTGTATATATTTACCAATTAGGAACTGATGCACCATTTTGTTAATAGGTAATTTTTTTTAAAAAAAAACTAAGGAAAATATATAGTAATTTTTTTCTGGCTTATTTATAACCTATTATAAAATGTAATATATTTGTATTTGTTGTTAGAAGAAATAGCAAATGAATCTTGTTTGATCTTTTCAAAACAGTGTTTATACTGAAGTTGTGGTAATCTTTCTGGATGGCATATTATTCTATACTAATTGGTCTTGCAAGAGACTTATTCTTTGCTGTCAATGATAACTCATTTGTAACCATAAATATTCATTCCTTCTTTAATATTTACGATCTGGAATCAGTGAAAAATACTCAAAAGACCTATATGAAAAGGGGCCTGAAATATATGAGATGTAATGTTTACACTATAAAATATTATATACAGTATATTAGTTGAGTAGTTTTATTTTTCCAAGTATAGTTTCAGGTACTTCTTATATCTTATTTTGTCTTCCAACAATTTTTGTAATCTTTCTTTCGATTTACTTTACTTATACTCTCAAGCCGTTTTCCTCCTTTTTAAAATATTTATTTTACTTTATCTGTTTTTCAGCCTCTCTCTGGTTTTCATTTCATGTCCATGTCCTAACAATATCTGTTTCTATTATTTTCTTTGTTTTTCCTTGTACTTTTTCTCCCTTCAAAACTTAAGTATGAGTTTATGGGAGCAGAAAAACACTAGAACTGCTCAGATGTTAGTACTATCTAACTCAATCGATCCACAGTGGTCCACAGACAGATCATTTGACAGATAACGTAAATCATGCAGATGTGATAGGAAAAAATGTATCTAGTGAAAAGTTACATTAAGACTTGCTCTTGTGTAAGGCTGTTCAGTATTTGATAAATTAGTCTTACACCTTTTATTTTAATTGCTTTGGTTTAGTCATTTTTTGAAATATTAAGCCTTCCTACCCCAAATCATGCTTTCATGCTTAGTTTATTTTCAGTCAGCAGTTGTTTGTAGATTCCTTTAATACAAAAATGCCTTGATGGCAGAGGTCATGTCTTACATTCTCCCGTCATCTATCAACATGCTTTGTCAATTGTAAGCATGGAAGAATGAAAAGAAATAGGTGATAGAAGCATGGCAGTGACTTCCTACAGATGACTTTAAAATGGACTCAAAATGTAACTGGCTCAAGGGTTAATATTCTTAATAAATGTTTGCTCCAAAATGCTTTACACACAGCACAGTTTTTATCAGATGTAATACACTATCTTAAAATTAATATCCTATGGGAGATTGTTGACTTTTTCTGTAAGTATAATTTTCATTGTATTGTTTTTGATTAGGACAACTATCTTTGAATGAAAACATTATTCCTAATGGTGATTTTTTTCCTACAGGAACTATAATAACTATATAGTGAACTATAATAACGTCTATAATAACGTCGGTGAACTATAATAACGTCTTTTATTCTTTTTCTCATTTTTTGAAAAGCATGGGGCAAATTAGAAATTTAGGAACTGTGTGAGAAAATGATCCACTTAACCTTTGTGGAAACAGAGATTTTTAGTACTTGGTTAGCATGCTCCCCATGCATAGCGTAGAGTAGCTGATGAATAAATTGAGTGTTTAGGCATGTTAGTGGATATTGATAGTGAATTTAGATGAATTTAGGAAAAATCATGTTTTGCTGATCATCCACAGGTTGAATTTAAAATTTTGAACTTTTAAATTTTGCAAGCTTTTAGGGAAAAATTAGTAGATAATGCAAAATAACACAAAGGCTAATTAGATGAGAACAAAATACTCTCATTTTTCCCCCTTAATTGGTGGTTTTGAGATATCTTAAGTCAAAGAAGGGGCACAATTTATCTTTCTGTCATAAGCTAAACATACTCCATGGTGGAAAACAATAATATTTTTTCATTTTAAGTTTAAAATATTCATTAAATAATAGGTTAAATATAGAAAGAATAGTTTCCTTGGATTAAATTAGTTCTTCCAGCTACAAATGTTTGATGCCATATTGTGAATAAAAATATTTTTCTTGTCTTTTCAGAATATTTCAGGTTTTCAATGTGAAACTAAACTTGTTGGCCTCGAACCAGTGAGCACTTATTCTATCAGTATATCTGGATTTACCAAAGTGGGGAATGGCAACCAATTTAGTAATATAGTAAAATTCACAACCCATGAATCAGGTGAGACCCAGTTTTTGAGCTTGAAATATTTCTTCTTCTATTTAAAACTTTTCCTTTCCCTCTTCCAGTTTGTATGGTAGGTATTTTACTCACAAGGAACTTGAAAGTCAGTACTTTTAAGGTTAGACTTGGTCCTGTTGCCCATAAAACTATGTTAAAGTTTGATACTTACGTACTTAAACAATCTTTTCTTTTTAACTGAGAAACTTTAAATAAAAGACTTCTTTTGTAATAAAATAGACTTCTGGACATGTATAAAGTTACCTTATCCTTAGGATTATCTGAGCTAGCTGGGAAAGAAAGGGGAATGAGCTAACAGTTACTTTCAGCAGACTGATTTGGATTTATGTAACATGTCTACGATTTTCTTTGCGAAGATGAATTGTGGTGTTTGAGGGCAGGAACCACTGCCTCGGCCCCCTGTATTCCCACAGGCTCCTTGTAACATGCAGGACCTGTGAAAACCCGCTGACCTAATTCACCAGCAACTTACCTTCTGGAGCCCAGGCGTCTGTGCCATAGCTCGTTTTATGTGGTCACTGAAAAGTTTTCATTTATTGTCTACCTAATGGTAGCTTGGGAATGTACTTTTTCTACTCTCCAGTGGGCCTTCCATCTCTTCCTCATGTTCTATCTTTCTGTCAGTGATTACTTAGTGAGTGCAAATTCCTATTCTAGTCGTTTCTTTTTGACATCTCTTTAATGCCCTTCCTTTGTCTTAGTGAATCTTTCAATTGAGATTAGAGACCATGCATGCTAAAGTAATCATTTTTTTCAAAAATTATGAATATGTGAGGCTTTTTTCATGACATGTCTGTAGGATACTTCAGTTAAATAGTATTAGGGTAGATAAAAGTTCATTCTCTGAAGTCAGTGTCTGAGTTTGAATCTTATTCCACAACTTAGTAGTTGTACGACTTTGCAAAGCCTCATACTCCAGAACAACATCCTGAACTGAAAAAGAGCATACGTTAGCTACAGTCATCTTATGAAATGTGGTAAAAATACTTGGAGAGATTTGTCAAAAGCATTTACTGGAATGTTAGCAACAACAAATGCTCTGTAAAATTATTGTTACTCTCATTTCTGTGTTACAGATGAAAAAGTTATAATCCAGCTAGAATATATGGAAATGGCTGTTAAAAGTTAGAAGAATTTAATCTCCTTCTGCTTAGTAGTGAATTTTGGGGCAGCTCTAGGAAGTGGATAGGATAATGAATGATAGAATTTAAAAATCTTCATCCTGTGAGGAAATCAATACAATTCAAGGCTAATTTTGTAGAGAGTGTTCTGTAAACCAATACAGTAAAATACAGTTATACCACAAAATTCTAATCCATTAAGCAATAGATAATTTTTACCCATAAGAATTCTAATACCACTGGTTAACTGTCTGGAGGCTCACAGTCCATGAAAGAAATATTCATGAATTTATGTTTGTAAACTGGATCTTTGACAGTTGTCAACTGTCTTATCTTAATTTATTTTGTAAACAGATTGTTACAAATATTTTAAAATAAGAAGTTGAATAATTAATGATATTTAATTGTCATAGACTTTGATCATCCCAGAAATGAGCTTTATTTCAATGTTAAATGTCATACATTCCCTAGATATTTCCTTCTATACTCATGCCTTTGTCTTACAGAGGGAAAAAAGGCTTGTAAGAGAAATTTAGGTCAAGGAAATAGTTGTCAAGTAGCAGATTATTTGAATATTCTTTGAATTATTATGTTTGAAGTAATGGTAAAAAGTCATTTTCTCTTATTGTTTATAACTTGTAATATACAAATTGACTACCTGCCAATTTTCTCTCTACTATTCTTTTTATGTTGTAGTAAGAAAGTGGTATTTTATCAATACTAGCAACTGCTGATGTTGTTGGCCTTTCCTATAGCATGTAGCCAGATGACACACTCCTCTATGTGTGGTCACTTTGGTGGACTACTTCCCATCCAGGTTAATCAGATGTAGTGGGCCATTGAGATACTGAGTCACGTTCAAGTACATTCAGATGTCCGGGGATGGGGATGGGGCATGAGGACACAGAACTCCTTAAGTCTTCTTTCAAAAATTTTCTAAAGTGTAAAGAATAAGTCTTAAAGACACTTTCAAAGAAGAATCCTAATATAAAAGCAAGACCTCTAGATTTCCCAGTACTGTTGAACCTGGATGTGCCACATTAAAGGGTCACTTATAATTATGTTTTGCATTAAAAGGTTCCACAATAATGTATGGCTAAAATTGCACCTTTCTGATTAAGGAAGGAGGTCACAGCCACTTCCTATGCTTGAGGCTACACAGTTTCTTCTAAGGGGTTGAGAATGTGATTCCTAGTGGGACCTATGAAAACATTCAGTGACTGAGTCAATATTATAAGCATTTATAGAGTAGCATAGAAAATGAGCCAATAGCAATTTAATTCAGTCTAGGTTAACAAGTTTTTGAGCACCAGTTGAAAAGCTGCTATATTTTCATTCTGTCTTCCTAAACATAATTTTACCTAGCAATCACATAATTCAGTAAATTAGGTACTACACGTGTTTAAATTTTCACTTTGGGCATATGTTTGTCCTTTAGTTCCAGATGCTGTGCAGAATATAGAGTGCATGGCAAGTGACTGGCAGTCAGCTTCCGTGAAATGGGACCCACCAAAAAAAGCAAATGGAATCATCACACATTACCTGATAACATTTGAGAGGAATTCCACAAAAGTCTCTCCCGAAGAGCACATGCACACTTTCGTGAAACTTCCTGCTAATACTTCATATATCTTTAGAGTAGCAGCTTCAACCTCAGCTGGAGAAGGCAACGAAAGCGCATGCAATGTCAGTACTCTCCCTGAAGCAGGTAACTAATGTGGAACGGGTCAGTGCTGTGAAACAGGCAGCTAGCATAAAACATGGTCCTCTGTGTGTCTGTTTGTGATCTATGTAGCCTATTTATATAAAGATATTAACTGCATATTTAAAAAGGCAATGCACGATTCCCTAGACTGTGTGTTACAAGAATACCACCTTGTATAGTTTTTTACAACACTGGGAGAGTGAAAGGAAGGAAGAAAGGGAAAATCGGTTCTGCTGTGTTTATACGAATACGCAATTCTCCAACTTGTTGAAATTGCTTTATCATACTTTTTAAAGGAAAGAACATGTGAACTTCCCAGTATGCACCTTTCCTTCTTTTCAGTTGTTTTTATGGAACTCTAGAGACTTCCCTGGACTATGGCTACAGCATCAGCCTCATTTTCACAATTGTATGAATAGCAAAGGCATTAAACTCCAATGTGTAAGAAACTCTGAATTCTCCCGAATAGAGCTCCTTCCTGTCGTAATCTTTATTCTCCTACTTTCTCCCACATTCTCCCTGGGCATACAAATTACAGTCTGAATCTTTCCTGGTAACACCACTTCCTGGTGTCTGCCCCAGTGGGAACTGTGAGTATTGGCATACTTACTTGCCTCTGGAGCATCCAGACCCCTATCTTGGAAATATATATGAACCCCACGTTCCTTTTTGAAACCTGTATAACTTCATTTTACAGCACACTTCTACTCTTAAGACCGTAAACTGAGAACCTGAAGACCCAGGCTGCTATGTCCCTGGTTTTAGCATCTAGCTCAGTAGCTATTCCTTGTGATCCTCCAGTGTGGTTTTTCTGCCTGCTGCAGGATTCTCCCTGCCCAGCCTGCAATAGCTGCATTTCAATAATACCTTCTCTTGCTTTTTACATCTCAAACCATGTCATCGTGAGTCATTTTCCAGGAAATTTCTTAAATCTGGGAAGATCCCACAAGTTGTTTGCCACAATCTGCTTGCTGCTAAATATGGTTAGAAAAAAATAAAAATGATTCAGCCTTCTTCAGCTATAAAATCATCTTTCATAAGCAGCCCAGCTGCCGCACCGTCTTATGTATGTTCCTTGTTAAAACTTTAATTTTCGATAAGAAAATTTTGCTTCCATTCTTAAGCTTTTTACCCTCTATCTCATTTGTTAATCCAACTGCCTGTCTAGTAGGAATTCAGTATATTGCCATGGTATTCAAAACACTTCTTATCTGCCAATCTAGACTTAGATTTTCAATATTTAATGTTATTTATTTTGCTAATAATTTAAAATACATTGATTCACCTTTCTTCATGACAACATCTATCCATATCTTTTTTATGCCTTCCATATATCTTCTCCCAGGACATACTTGCCACTCTCCTTGAGATCTAACTATTCTTTTATTATTCAATCTCATTCCTCCTCTAGCACCTTAGTCTAGAGTATTATTCCACTCTCTTAGACTTTATTCTCTTTCTATTTCTCTTCCACATCCATATGTAAAATTTCTGGAAAATTTCAGCTGGTTACTTGGTTGGCATATTCACCTCAAATATATTAAAAAAATAGAATGCCCTTATTTCCTTGTTTTTGTATGCTTGTTCTTGATAATTAGTTGGTCACAAACCCTCATTGTTTTATATGAATATTTTTTCCTGCATCTCTACATAATCACATATTATCAATTCAGTCCATGTCATGATTTCAGTTTTCCTATTAGTTTTGATTTGACTTCTACTACTATATATTTATTCTTGGTCCTATGGTCTTATTACTCCTGTTAATTTAGCATACTGATCAGTCTCATCTTTGCACCTCCTCACTTCAACTGCATGTGTTTTAACATGGAATTTAGATCATTTGTGCATTTTCAGTTGAAGTTCATTATCTGAATTATAAGGGCTAAACATACTGATTTGGGTGTCCGAAGCACAGGGGTGATAATGAAAGGCACAGTATGGAGGAGGTGGCCTAGAATACTCTATGAACAGTTTTCTATTTTGTTATCTACAAAATATATCCTAGAATTCATCCTCGGAGTTTGCTTCTCCTCTTCCTTTTCATTCCCTTTTTATGACTTTTATTAGTACATTTTATGGTACATAATAATTACATTCACCATAGTAAATTGCTTATGTGTACTAAACACATTTTGATTGTTTTTTTCCTTTCTTCAGTCCCTTTTATTTTTGCAGCACCAGATATATTTATTTTTTATAAAATCATTAATAACATATATGATAGAAAAACAGAGTTCTTGGGCTAAGAGGCCAAAAAACAACATAAAACATGTAAGACAATTACACTAAGTCAAAGTGTATTTTCAGTATATTGTTTACGTTGGATTACATTTTTCCTCTCTCGCTTCTTTCCTCCTCTTTTTATTCTTATGTATCTCCACTCCTCCTTGTATAACTGATGCCTCTAGAAAAACTATTTATTCAGCACAATAGATTTAATTTTTTCATCTTAGAAAACACTATTTAAATATCTCTAATGGGCCAATAGTTGAATAGATTATTTTTTTAAATATGCCTAACACTCTTTTACCATTGGATTGCTTCACTGATTTTATCTACATTCTTATCACTTTCTGAAAAGCATGAAATTTTATTCATTTTTTAAATCTCATGATGACATGGTTTGAGATGTAAAAAGCAAGAGAGGGTATGTGGGCATTCTTCATTAGAGCTTTCAGCAACATGCCAATTTTTAATACTACAGATTCCTGAGTTTCATCCTAGGCTTGCTGAATCGTGGCCTTAAGTAGTGAAGTCTTTGAATTCAAGCATCTAACCATCCCTGGGGAAGTACTAAAGTAGATTACCCAGGATGCTTTGAGGATGGACAAACAGGTTCAGACAAGTCCATCAAGAAGTGACAGGTGTTTTCCCAATGGGAGGTAAGTAGGTCATTCTTATGTGGAGTCTGGGAGAAGGAAATATGTTCAAATCCAGGCAGGTGGTCTGAGTCAGGGTGGTCCAGCACCAGATAAAATAGTCTGAATTATTAGACAAATCTTAAGCCCTAGTGAACCGACAACAGGGAGGTCAATAATTCCTAAATAAAGTAGAGGTTCAGACCTCTCCCAAAGCAGGACAAAGAAATTGTTATCCTCAGGTACAATGGTACTCAAAATTAGTTAAAGGAACAAAGGATAAATTCAGCCAGGAGAAACAAGACACAGAGTCAAAATAGCAATGTGTGCTTGATAATCTATATCACCTGAATTTATGGTCCAGATCTTTGAAAAAAATTACTTAATTAGGATTTGAATTGGATCTTAATTTAGGATGAAAAGGCTATCTAGGTAGAGACTGAAGGGATGCTAAATCAAAGAATTACTCAGAATTTGAGATTTAGTCTCAAGTTTCTTGATTTAATCAATATATATGGGTAATACAAAGCTGTAATTTGGGACCATCGGTTCCATTATAAATTCTTTGCGTAGAGAGGAACATGACTTATTTGTCCCTGTTTCACACACAGTTTGTAGGAGAAACGTATGATTGGCAGTAAGTTTACACAAAAGAAATGAGTTGTTTTCTATTTTTTTTTTTTTTTTTGCCAGGGAATACTGAGAATTCAATTGCACCTAGGGAATTCTAACTGAGCTACACCTGCTGGCCTATTTTTCAATGTTTATTTTGAGATAGGATCCCACTAGGTCACTAAGTTGCTAAGTCTTGGCTTGAATTTGTAATTCTTCTGCCTCAACCTCCTAAGGCCAGAATAGAATAAGTCACCAAGCCTAACTTAGAATTCATTGTTTTACGAAAGGATTTTTGCTCCATTGGGATATTTTATTTACACACATCCACTGGGTAAACTTTGAAGTGAATTTCTTTCTCTCGGTCAAATATAAAATATTTTTAGTTAAAGAAATATTTAACTGTATGAAACATTAAGTATTAGTTACTGCTTCAATAATTTTTTCTTGATATTAAATTTTCAACTTAGTTTGCAATTATATTGATGAATACAGTACTTATTATATAATAACTGGTTTTTGTCTGAGTTCACATGAATTATGTGTTGATAAGAGCTTGGTAAGAACTAGGGAGTCATTGTTCAGAATAGGAGCAGTTTTGTAGCTGTTGCAAACTTCTGATTTATGGTAGTCTAAGATTAGTCACAGTGTATAGCCAGCTCTGAGTCACTGGTTCTATACTTATTTTTGACATGAAGCGAAATCAAATTTGGCTCACTCTGTCACTGCCTGGTGTTTAACTTTAACATTTCTTCCAGGGATTATTGGGTACTTTTTTTTCTTTTTAAACTTTGGTCATATGCGAACACAGCTAAACATGTATTATGAACATTGAATTTATGAAGAGATTAGTGCTTAGTGTCTAGCCAAGCATGTTGGAATAAGGCAGAAAAATGAAAGTCTCCAAAGTTGGTTCCTCTAATAGCATTTTGGGCCAAGATATATGTACCAAGAAAATATATGACAAGTACATATGCATTGAAGATTTGACTTTTAGAAGTTTGAACTGACACAAAACGCATGCACCTATCCACATTACTGCCAAACCATAGTAAATGTGATTGAATGCTGAGATTTAAAACTTGGACATTTTGTGGAAGATAATTTTACAATTTGAGCTTATTCTACTCTCCCTCAAATTCCACAATTTAGAACCAATAGAAAAATAAACAGTATTCACCAGATGCCAAAAACTTACTTGAGCAAAGTAAAATACAAAGTTGTGGTTTTTAGGAGCATTCTTTTTCAGTGATGGGTTCTTTATTAGCATTTTATCCAATGGGAAATATTGTAAATAGGCAAGGACCCACTAAAAGTCCACTATACTTGCAAATGTACTGGTGATAAGACAGACTGATGAAGAGTATTTTTAGTATTTTTGTTTTTTCATACTACTCTTATTTCCTTAAATTTTCCTGTTCTGTTTAACAGAGTATACATAAAATCTCAATTCTATTCTTCACAGCCTTGACCACAACAGCCCTAGGAAGTACTTAAGATGCGCAATTGTTATGCACTTTGTAGGATCTGTATTTTGTAGACTTCCCTAGGTAGAGCAGAGATTACTCAGCAAGCTCTGATTATGACTAACTGCGACAGCCACTTGACAGTTTTTTAAAAAAATTTTATTTAAAAGGAAAAAGAGAAAAAACAAAACAAAACAAAACAAAGTAGTGTAAGGGTACAATTAATACAGAACTACAAAAAAAAAAAAAAAACAGTAAGAAATCACCAGTTAATAGATTACAATTATCATCCTAGAAACAGTTGCTCAGGTCACAGTATCAAAGCATTCAAAGTGGACATTCAAACAGTGAGACTGCAAACAGTTGTGTTCAATGATCCAACCAAAATCATTAATATGGGCATCTATTTAACACCCCTAAACACACTTGCAGTTGTATACTTTAGAGCATTTTTTCCCTCTCTTTTTTACAACAAAATTTACACATTTTGAGTTTTATTATTCCTTAGTTCTTATTACTTTTTTTTTGGAAGAGAATAAAGTCAAATATGACAAAACAAAGCTGTCAGTCAAAACCAAGGATAGACATAGCACATGATGTAAAAACAGTACAAGGTTATCGACAATGGTTACCATAATGCCTCTTGCTTCCTTAAAAAGAATTGTCTATCTCATTAGGTATTACAAAGTTGAACGAAACAGTAGAGAACAAGACCAATAAAACCTAAACCTTGTAAACACTGCAGGACTTCCAAAGAAGATAATAGTCAAACCAGAATGGGCATCATAGTGAATCTTATTGCCTTCAAAGTAGTTGCCTATACCTTCAAAATTGATACTATCATATGGAACAGAGTCTAATCAGTCAAAACAAGATAGTGGGAGTATTACAGGACTTCAAATCAAGTTAATAGGAAATCAAATAAGTTACTATAATATATCCTGCTAATTTTTTTGATTTTTTCCCTTAATTAAAAAATCATAAAAAGTAACTAAATATTTTTTTAATGAATAAGGAAGAGATTGAGATAAAAGAGGACATAACATCATAACAGTACAGGTCAAAGCATGACAGTTTCAGCAACCTAGTGTTTCACCACCAAATAACCCGGTTTAATAGTAGTTACCATAGTGTCTTTTTCCTTGAAATATTTGAATATAACTTCATATACTATAGCTTCAAACATATCAGTTTTTTAATAAAAGATTTATATTATTGATACAAATCTATGTCAGTCTTCTGTATCATTCAATAGATTTAATGTAAGTGGCAGAAGTGATTTTCATGGTTACAAATTAGTATCCTAATTGAAATACTTACTTTCCTTTACTTACATCCCACTTATATTTCCTTCTCCTGCCTTCTGAATTAAGATGTGAGGAAAGGAATCAAGGAAATTGCAGGATTCTGTTTGCTCTTCAGAAGTGAATTGACACATTCTACTCACCAATGTAATTGTTAAAAACACAAAAGACATAGTTGTCAGTCACAGAGCAAAGAAAAATAACTATTAGCATTACTAATCTAATTGAAATTCAGATGTTTTACCGAATAGCTTTAATGCAGATTTAACTACTAAATATAATGCTTTGTTAAATCAGATGAGAAATATCTTTTTACACTTCTTGCAGTACCATGAAGAGTTAAAGAGTATATACTTATCTGCTGCTTACTATGCAACAACTGAGTTTAGAGTTCCTGACCCAAGTTTGATTGACAAAAGACCTGGAGATCTCTGTGTTGTACATCCATTTAACCCCACTATTATCATAAATATGTATTAAATACACATGATGTAATTCAATGGAAACCATATAATATGTTGGCCAATTTTATGGCATGAAGAATAAATCACATAGTAATTCATGAGAAATAGAGTTTATTGAACAAGTAGAATATGAATTAGAAGTTGCTCCTTGGGCTGGGGATTTAGCGGCATAAGCGCCTGCCTTGCAAGCAGGCAGTTGTGAGTTCAATCCCTGGTACCGATAAAAACGAAAAAGACAAAAAAAAAAAAAAAAAAAAAAAAAAGTTGCTCCTTGCTACCAACAGAAATACTTTGTAAGAGAGGTTTCCAATTATCTAATTGGAAGACGATGTAGTGATATTTGCCTCAAATTTTGAATTTCATAGGTAGATACACCAATGCCTACTTAGACTGTCAAATATGAAATAGTTAAAATTTCCACATATTTTTTGGTAGTCTTTCACTATATGAGAAATATCCACTATGCATGCCAAAGAATATTGTTTTTAATTTGAAGTTTCTTGGACAGTGGGATCTAGGGGCATCAGAGCTTCCTAAAGCACTTGTGATAAAGTGGAGAAGAACACTTACAATAAGCTTCACTATTCATGGCACTTCACTATTCATGCAAATGATGATATTAACAGAAAAGTAATACAGAAGAGTAAACAATTTGAAGATACAGCAAGAGAAAATGTATCGTGGAGAAAGCAATGCAGCATGTGTGTGCAGAGCAATCAGAGTATTTTGTTGGGAAGAGTGTTGGAAGGAAGTTTGCATGACTGGGTTAGACCTGATTTTGCTCTTAGTTTTGCTTGTCACAAAGTTTGCCTGTGACATAGTAGAAAATTGGACAGTCTGCTAAATTTACAGTATGAAATAACACAAGTAATTTCTTAAAGTAATGATTGCAGATGAAATAATCCATTATTAATAGTTGTACTGATACAAACTACTAATGACCTGTGAACAAAAAAAATATTTAACTCATGTACTATTTTTTCTGAGAATACTCTCCAGTGTTTGACTGCAGTGTTCACCCAGAAAAAACTTGTGAGGGTACAGGCCTAACCTGACTCCCAAATTTGGCCAAAAATAATATGTTTTTATTATTATTATTATAATGTTTGGATTCAAAAGCCATCATTCTATTTATAGTATTTTGTTGTTAGTAATACTATTTTCAATTATAAAGTATAGTCATTTTTGATCACAGAAAATTACTATGCTAGTATAGGAGGAATTCATATACCTGAAGCCCAAGATAGAAGATTTTGTAGCACATAAATAATAATTTCAAATTCATATGTACATACTTTTATACAAACACTTCTTTTAAAACTGTTCATGGTGAAATTCTCCATTTGTTGAAAGCCATTGAAGGTGGTTTGCTTGATGCTTTTCCAGGTGTTTTTATTTGGAAAATACACCATCATAAGGCACAGGAAGAAAAAAAGTATGTGGTGCCAATTAGAAAGTCTCAGGATGCATTAAAATGAGCCTACAGGTATAGTTAAGTGTCTCAAGGTACAAAATTTATCAGGGCTATAATCAGTTGAAAAAAAAGATGCATGACCCTTGCTTGAATTTAAACCTGTACCCACATATGCAAAAAAGCTTCAGAATACATAATTCATTGGTCTTGTCCCAGATGGCTGGATGATCTGATCATGTGTGAATTTAATGAAATATTCAGATTTTTCTGTAAGTTTGATAATGAGAATTTACTCATCATTCTGTCAAGCTTGGTCTTCTTAGTTCTTTTGAGAGTTACATAGTGTTCCAAGTTTCCAGAAGGGAGTGATGATCTTGTTCTTCTTTATCTAGGACAGAATTGGAAATTTTGGTCATGTGAATGCTGAGTCTAGTTGGCTTTTCAAAAAAGTATAAGATTCACTCTGGTTAAGAACAACTTAGAGCTGTCTCTTCTTCTGATAAGTCATTGTCTCATATTTTCTGAAAACAGTTCTGAATGGAAGGTTGTTGCCAGTCTGGCGAGGCTGGAGAAGAGGCGGCTGGGTGTGTGTCTGAAGGAGAGGTGGCAAAGTTGCCTAAAATAGGCCAGGAGAAGGACACAGTACTGTAACATAAGGGACCTGTGGCTTAATAGGGGCCTAAGGGACCACCTCCATCTCCATGCAAATGCCAGGGTTGCCCTGGACTTGCTATGCGGCTGAAGACTCAGGAGCCGGTAAGGGGTGCTGGAGTAAAGGCCACCCAACAGCCTCTCCACCGGCTACAGAAGCCCGCATGTTTTCTCCTGACTCTTTTGAGTTCTAAGAATATTTCAGAGAATCTTTGAGATTCTCTGTATTGATAATTCTTTATAAACAGGGACAGCTTCATGTGTAAACAGGGGAAGCTTTTATGTCTTCTTGTTTGATCTGCTTCTCTGCTATTTGTTTTTCTTCCTTTACTGCACTGCTACCATTTCTTTGATTTATAAATATGGTGAATTACTTTGTTAATTTTTTGATATTCAAAAGAGGGCTTTGAAGTCTTTGAATCAATCCTGCTTGGCAGTGGTGTACACGTGCACACACACACACACACACACACACACACACACACACACACACATACTCACATCCGCCTGCAGGCATGTGCAGCATATTACAATCTAGGTTTTCTGTAGTTGTAACAAAATACTGGAGACTAGATAGTTTATAACAAATAGTTTATTTGGCTCACGTTGTGGAGGCTGAGAAATCTAAGAGCTTAACACCAGCATTTTCTTCCCGTTTGGTGAGGACTTTCTGCATTCTGACGTGATGGGTGTCACTTGACAAGACAGAAGAGTGACAGTGTGGGTCTCTTTCTTGTAAAACCACGATCATAGTTCTACTCCATGATTTTGCCCCACCTTCAGATGCCATTAACAGAATTCAGGGATTAAATCTTCAGGACATTTGCATTTGTGGGATGCATTCAAATTATAACAATTTCTGATCTCTATTTTCTAATATTTGAAAAGGTTTTTTTGTCAGAATTCATGAGAGATATGGTTTGTCTCTCTGTGTCTGTCTCTGTCACTATCTCTTTCTTTCTCTGTCTCTGTCTTTACTGTCATGGTCTCTGTATCATATAAGCAAAATACTGGCTTCACAAAGTGAATTTCTTTTATTTTCTGGAACATATTACTTAAATGTCAATTGTTCTCTAAATTTTTAGAATTCTCTGGCTATACTATTATCCCAGAGATCTCTTTTTAGAGAGTTTTAAAAATTATTTTATATGCTCTCAGGATGTGAACTTGGAGCTGAAATGTAATATCAAACCAGTTACAAAAAGCAGTACTTATAAGTAATCCATGGGTCCAAGACAGTCTCAAGAGAGATAAAGAAAATCTCAAGACAGGTAACTGAATGTATGAAACTGAAAATACAACATACTAAACTCTATGGGACTCCGTAAAAGCAGTGGAAAAAGTTGTAGTATTAAAGGTATGAATTTACTCAGTAAAATAAAGTGAAATAGAAGCTGAGCATGGTGGTACACACCTGTAATCTTTGTACTTGGAAGGCTGAGGCAGGAGGATCACTGAAGTTCAGGACAGCCAGGGATACACAGTGAGTTCAAGGTCAGCCTGAACTACTTAGTGAAACTCTGCTTCAAAAAAACCCAAATAAATAAATAAATAAATAAATAAATAAGATGTACCTTCGAAAAAACTATCTTAGATCAATAATCTAATCTTTCTGTCCTCCCAAAGTATAGAAAAAGAAGATAAATCTAAATTCTGTGGAAGAAAGTGGATAGTAAAGTGCAGAAACCAATTCCACTGAAAAAACAGTAAGAAAAATCAATGAAACAAAAAGTGACTCCTTGAAATGAAATTAGCAAACCTCTAGCAACTATAACAAATAAACCAAAAAAGCAGAGAAAGGAATATAAATTATAATATTTAGGAATGAAATCAATATAGACATTACAGGCAACAAAAGATGAAAGAATACTGCAGACAACTTTACATGCATAAATTTTATAATTTAGATAAAATGGTCTCATGGGCTCACCCTCCAAAAAGCACAGCTATAACTCATTACTATGAAATAGGTAACTTCAGCAGATCTAGAAATGTTAGACATATTACATTTATAATGGTTTCTGTCTTAATTCACTTGGGATGCTATAAAACATGTTATGAACTGCATGGCTTATAAAGAACAGAAATTTGCCTAGCATAGTTTTGGACACTGGAAGGTCCACAAATAACAATTTTATATTCAGCATTTAGTAAAAGCCCAATTCCTTGCTCATAGGTGTTTCTTTCTCATGTGGCGGAAGAGCTAAGGCATCTTGAGCCCTCTTTCTTGACCTCATCTCAATCCTGAGGGTCTTACCTTCATGCTCTAATCTTACATAATCACACTGATGATTATGTTTCAAGACACGAATTTGAAGTGGGCACACAGCATTCGGATCATAGCACTTCCCTTTGATGTTACTTAGGTAGGGAAAGGAATGACACTTCTCTGTTTTCCCACATCAGGGCCAAAGTCCAAGTTCCCCACTTGGCGGCTATTGACATGGAGGAGAGCACTGTTACTACTGAGTGGGCAAGGGCTATCTGGCTCCTTGCGAGGTCTCCCCTGTCTGGCAGGTGCAGGACTGCCTTATCTTTCTCCATTTCTGGGCTTCACTAGTATAGTAGTGAAGGTGACCTTTTACTGCAGAAGTGAGAAAGTCTTATCTCCCTACTCATCTTTTCAAACATCATGCTGTCCGGTATAAAGGGGGAAGAGGTTAGTGAAGAAGACTTAGCTTCCCATTGAACATAGCTTCCCATTGAAGAGGGAGTGAGACCTCAGCTTTCCTTGTGTTTTTGTTTTTTGTTTTTTGTTTTTTGGATAGAGCTGTTATTGTTTAAAAATTTTCTACCTTTCCAGATTGCACTATTTTATGTGGAGGTTGGGGTTGTTGATTTGTTATTATTGGCTAAAGAGAACAGATTTTTATTAGAACTTTATTCTCTTAGTTGGTTGGCATTTCTGGACTAGTGAATTCTAGATAAATGCAGCAAAAAGAAAACTCTAGCATTTCACCCTCATGTTATTATATGGGTCTTGGATTGCTTAGCTGATCTGATTTTTGGTTGATTTTGTTTTATATTTAATGTTTGTGATTTTTATTATACATAGTGAAAGGAACTGGGAAAATTTTATTTACCCTCTCTTCCTTGAAGACAATGTTTACCCAAGGGTATATTTTCAATATCACATATGATACTCTTTTTGTCTATTCAAGTTTAAGTTATTTAATACATTTAAATTATGGGTTAGAGGCTATTGAGAACACTGACAAAGCAAATGTATTTATTATGCTGCTAAAATTTAGAATTATATATTTTAAGTCTCTTGGATCTCAGAAGTAACAACTCAGTCATTTTATTTTGCATGCATGAGGCATAGTACTTAAGTGTTGAACTGTTTATTATAACTATATTAGCAAAAATTATTACTTTTCCAGAACCCATTCCACTAATTTATGATGCCTTCACTTCCTTAGATGTTCAACAAATCATTTGTTTTTATTGAAGTTGGGTCAATTTCTTTCCTTTTTACAATGTCTACATAGACTCATTCTGAGGTAGAGAAATTCAGTTTGTGAGAATATTTTCATTACTGTGTATAGTCATGTTAGTGATGTGACTGTATATATAGTCTTACCCAAATATGGATTGAAAAGTCAGGGAAATCTCGATCTCTATTTTCAAATCTTTCCTTAAACTATACAACTAAAATATTATGAATTAATATACTAAGGTCTGTAAACTACTGAGGACATTCTGGGAAATGTTTAAAGTTAAAGGAGTCACATCACTTTTGTTTTAATTTTGGACCAGCTCCAAAAGTGTAATGTTTGCTATGTTGAAATCATCTTAGATATCAAATTATAAATCATAAATTTAAAAATCCTTTTAAATGTAATTCCTTTTGTAAAAAAATGAATTTGAGCTACAAGGAGTAATTCTCCTTGGCCTCACTGACGCTCTGATACCTTTCATTAAGTGGACTGTGGCAACCACTCTTCTCTTTATCCAAGCTCCAGCTAAAGCCAGCTGTTCCTCCAGCAACAATTTTATTCACTTATTTAGAAACTGGAGCGTATCTTGTTACCTTATTTCCATTTCTGTTCTGTGCAGCTGTAGCTGGTACTTGTCACAACAGCCTTTACATATCAACCCCACCCTGACTGTTTTCTTATCCTTTCCCGCTTTTAAGTAAAGTTAATCACGTGTGTGTGCCTGTGAAAGTACTCTTCTTTCTCTGGGATCTGTGCTACTTGAAAGCTTCGGTAGTGAGCCTGTTGATGGTATGAAATTATAAACTCCATGAAAAACATCGAGTAATTGTATAAATATTCTGAAATGTAGAATAAATGAGTTTTAGTGATATTTTTGAAATAATATTGCAATGCTTTAGATTTAATTTAAAATCAGTGCAATGTGAATGTAAAGAAAAGGTTTTGATCAGACAGGTTGTACAATTTACTGTTAATGTCAGTTCAGTGAATTTAAGGTATTCCAAGTTTCATGGCATAGGAAATTGCAAGTTCGGTGAGAAAGCTGTTTTTAAGTGTAACGCATGCATATGCAGCTTCTATAAGATTACATGCTTTCAAAATTTAAATAAAGTGAAAGTAACGTTTCTTAGTATATTAATAATTTGTTTTCACTTCTACTCACTGCAGCTTTGAAAAATAGTGCACTGGTTCTGTCTGGATGCCTTGTTGTACCTTAAAAATAAACTATAATACTAGAAATTTTCTATCTTGATCACAATAATTAAATCTATGCTGATCAAAAGATGCACACAAAATTAGCAGCCTAGTGTTCAGAAGTTCATCAATTAAATTAACCCTACTTTACATAATGTTTTTAAAAAACCAAGATTCCATTGTATAAGTTTTTAAACACAACTATATTAATGATTTATTATGTATAGAAGGACCAACATTTTTAAAGTTTAGATTTGAAATTGCCAACTGACTTTGTACCTAGGATGTTAGGACATTAAAGGCACAAAACTTCTATCTTAAAGGCACAAACATTCTATCTTAAAGGCACAAACATTCTATCTTAAAAGATAGAATGCTATCCTCAGAAGAATTTTTTTTAGGAATTTTACCTGAAAATTGAACAGGTACACCATGACAGAGAAAATAGTTATTGACTTACTAACTTCAGAATTCTTTTCTGATACTGATATATGAGAAATAAACTATTTTTTCTGTTAAAAGGCTAGATTTACAAAATATTATCCAGAAAGTACCAGTATCTAGTACTTTTAGCTTCTTTGTACATGAATAATTTATGACTTATTTTGAATATTATAACTGTTTTTAAGAGCAATATTTTCTTTGTGTTTGTTTTCTACCTTAGGAAATTTATGTATAGTAGAATGCACAAAATTTAAATGTAAAAATCCAGTAAGTTTTGAAAAATATATATACTGATATACTATCTAGTCAACATGTAAACCATTTCTACCTCCAATGAAACTTTCTCTTGCCTACCCACTCCTTAGAGCATCCCCTGTCCTAACTCCAGTTAACACAGATTAGATTCCATTGTTCTTAAGCTATGTGGAGCTGTTTAGCTCTGACCTATTTACTTCAGTATAATTACAAAATTCATTTGCTGTAAACACCTTAATTTGTTTTTCTCTCATTATTGCATAACTTTCCATCTGCATATTTCATTATTTCTTTAGTGTACATGTAGACTATTACATTTTGGTGAATATCATGGATTATATTTCAAACTAAAATGCTCTGTTTTTGTTCAAATAATTTTTTGTGTGTGGAACCACTAGGTCAGTGAATACATGACTATTTAACTCTTCAAGAAACCCGACAATTTTCTAAAGTGATTGTGCTTTTATTAAGTACGTACTGAGCAGCAGTGTATGAGAGTTATGAACACGTCTCATTTTCAGTAGAATTTATCACTCTTAAATTTTCATCGTTTTCTTTGGTCTAAAAGAATACCATCTTAATGTGACTTTAACTTGTATTTATTGATGACTAATGATGTTGGATTACTTCCATGTGGTTATCGAGCATTCATATAATCATTGCAGAGATTATACAAATGACAGTATAACCTGAAATTGTGCCAAAATAATCTTAATAATCTGTTAGGAAAATTATAATAGTTCTCTGATCCTCAAAATTTTTATGACATTAAAATCAGTCATGAATGTATAGAAAATAAATTAATATTTAGTACAATATAAAATATTAAAAACATTGAGAATCAGTGAATCTTCATAGAAATTTATTGAGTACCTTTTGTTTCAGTGTTTATCTTATGATGAAGAGTACCTGTTCTGTGTCTTACTGGACTGCTACAATCTTTCAAAACCTGAACTGGTTTTTAGCATTTTATGCCTTACACTTTCAGCATTATGAAGTATCTACAAGTGCTCTCTTAATGTGAAGTTTTTGCTTGCATTGCTTCCTGTGGAACATCACCCTTTATCTGTTCCTCCTCAATTACTTTTCTTTTTTATATTCATAATTTTTCTTCGTTAAGTTTCTCAACTCCATGTGCGAGGTTCAGTGTTACCTGCCCAGGGTCAGCATTTCTTCTAAAACATAGTGTATATTTAACTGAGATTGACCTCCAGTACTCACACTTTAGTTGCTTTGCTTCCATGTTTACTGGTCTGCACAGTAGAAGACTTCATCACTGGCAGATGAGCAGGCGATACAATTACACGAATTCCTCCCTATCCTTGAGCTGCTATCAAATGCTCGATGGCTAATCAATAAAATACTTTGAAAGAAAAAATGATCAATAACTGATTTTGGTGTGTATCATTAATTTTAGACAGTAATATTGTGGGTCAAAAGTCTGCCAATAGACATTTTTTATTTTATGAAATTACCATAATATACCATATATAATAAAACATATTCAAATAGTTTTCAGCGGGAACAGGTGTTATTTAAATAAACTTTAGCAACAGAAATTCAAACATGTTGTCATGTATAGAATGAGAACAGTCCTCTCAGGTTTTTAGCACATTTTTTTTCTGAAAGTGTTTGTTCTTTATTATTGAGTTTTAGCAGTTATATATTTTAGATTCAAGTCCTTTATGGTAATCAGCATTTGTTTTTCTGTGACAAATGGCAAACGTAAGCAATTCACAGGAGGAATGACTTATTTTCGCTCACGTTTTTAGAAGTTTCAGTCCATGGTTGCTTGGCTCCACTGCTGCTGGGCCCGGGGTGAGATGCAGCATTACGGCAGACAGTGGGTGGTGGAGGAAAGCAGGATCGCCCTCGTGGCATTCAAGGAGCACAGAGAGAGACAGGACAGTGCTGAGGTCTTAATATCCCCTTCCAAGGCAGTTGCCCGGTAATCTAGCTTCTTTCCAGTTGACTTTACCTCTAAGATTCTTCCACCTCCCAGTAACACCAACGGCCCCACACACCTTTGGCTTATGCTCCTTGAGGGGACATTTAAGATTCAAGCCATAATATCTCTCACTAATATCTGTCAATGTTTGTCTATATAACAAACATTATCCTACAGTCAACAGCTTAACTTTCTTTTTGGGTATTTTTTTTGGGAGGTGGGTACTGTGGATAGAACTCACAACCTGCTGCTTACTAGGCAGGTGCTTATGCCACTGAGCTAAATCCCCAGCCCAACAGCTTGACTTTCTATTTCCTTTTAATTTTGATGAAATCCAGTGAGTAATTTTTAATTCCATACTACTACATTTTGTGCCTTATCTAAGAAATCATCACTTATTTCAAGATCATGAGGATGTTATCTTCTATTTTATTCTAGAAATTGTATAGCTTTGGTTTATTCATTTGTTGGTACTATTTGTTTTAAATTATGTGTGCTTCTGTATGTAGTATGTATGAGACATTATTCCAAATTCATTTTTTAAATAAATTTATCCAACTTTTCTAAAACATTTTGTTGAAAAGCTTTTGAGTTGGCTTGAAAGTTTTGTTTAAACTCAAATGACTTTTTTACTTGAATTTATTATTAGAATGTATTTTCTTCCATTGATGTATTTTTCTATCTTTATGATAATAATCACATTGAATTTAGTACTATAACTTTATAATAAGCTTGAAGTCACTTAGTATAAATTCTAAAAATGTGTTATTTTTCCAAATTTGTTACTTCACATTTTCATATCAATATTATAAATACAAATATCTTATTAAGTTTTACAAAACATAGTTGTGACATTTTCACTGAGATTTCATAAGCAGTATATGAGTTATAGTCCAGAAGGTATAGCTTTACAATATTATTAATTAATGTTATATTTCATCTTTCAAAGTCTTATGCAATTTTTTTCAACAATGTATTAGCTTTCAGTAAATGGGTTTGTATGTCTCTTGTTAAATTACTTCCATGTAATATTTCATATTATCCCAAACAAAGTTAGTATAATTGTCAGTTGATGAAGAATACAGGAAGATGGCCAAACAGGGCGGTACATACATGTTATCCCAGCACTTGGAAGGCTGAGGCAGGTGGACTGCTGTGAGTTTGAGGCCAGCCTGGGCTACAAAGTGAGTTGAAGGCAAGTCTGAGCTACATAGAGAGACCTTGTCTCAAAAAGACCAAAAAAAAAAAAATACAGAAAAACCAGTTTCTATATTGACATCATATTCTACAAGTTTGATAACTTCATTTCAGTTGTAGAAGTGTTTAAAATATATTCCATTAGATCTTCTATATTAAAATTTTTGTGTTTTTTATTTAAACTATTTTCTCTATTTCTTAACTTTAATACTTTTTTTTCCTTTATTGCACTGGCTACATTCTGTAGTACGGTGTTAAATAGAAGTGATAAAAGCTAACATTCTCTCATTGGTCACAGTCTGAGGGGTAAGATTAGTCATCATTTTGTATATTGCTCTGCAGACTTTTTTGACACAAGATAGTGCTATGTGATTTATTCTGGCCTTAAATTCATGGTGTAGCCCAAACTGGCCTTGAACTTCTGGTGATTTTCCTACCTCAGCCTCTGGAGTACTTGGATTACAGGTGTGCACCACCATACCCAGCGACTTTTTATAAATGCTCTTTTTCAAACACGAGATAATTATTTCCTATTATAGTTTAGTATGAATACTTGTTGTTGAGTGGAAGTTGACTTTTGGTACTTGACTTTTGGAGTTCATTGAAGTAGCTCTTTTCTCTTTTGTTATGTTACTGTGATAACTTCCACGACTTACTCTTGAATATTACATGAAAATTTTCTTCCAGAGTAGACAACAATGTAGTCAGATGAGGTATTCTAGTATATATGACTAGCTTTAATTTGCAAAGGGCTGTTGAATGTGTACATATTTTTAGGTAATGTGTTTGAATTGTGGCATCTTTCACTTATATTTGTAACAGGGCTATCCTAGGCCACTACAGAAAGGGAAAAAAGTTCTGCCTGCTACTCCTTGGACAAAGGACTAATATCTAGAATATATAAAGAACTCAAAAAACTAGATCTAAAATAAAAGACTCAGTCAAAAATGGGCAATTGAAATAAATAGACCCTTCTTGAAAGGAATAATAATGACCATTAAGTACAGGAGAAAAACATCAGCAGTTTTGGCCATAGATAAGTGCAAATTGAAACAACACTGACATTTCATCTTACTCTGGAAAGAATGGCTATTATTAAAAACTCAAAAAAAAAAAAAAAGAATGCTGTCAAGTTTTGGGGAAAATTGTTGGTAGGAATGTAAATTAGTATGGCCACTAAGGAAATCAGTATGGAGACTTCTAAAAAAACAAGCAATAAAACCTAAAAATAGAGATTCCATTCAACTCAGCAATACCTACATCTTGTGAGTTTCTTCATGAAAGAGTTAAAGACATCATAATACTGTGATATAGTGATAAACATCTACCTATGTGTATAGCAGCATAAAAAACAATAGTTAAATCTTAGAAATGGTCTGTGCTCATTAACATATCTATATTACCATCTATCTATCTGCCATAAAGGAGGGTAAATTTGAATCTTTGCAGGAAAACAGATGCATGCAGAGCCCACAATGGCAAATTAAATAAGGTTAAATATTTCATGGTTTCTTTTATATTTTGCCTTAAACTTTTTGATTCCAACCACTCAGTGAAATCATCTGAAATTGGCACTTCCTATTGGGCCAGTTTGTTTAAAAAGTATTTTGTGTATTATATAAAGAGATTTTTTTTATGTTTTCTAAATAATTTTGTGTAAGTTTCAATTTCAAGAAACTTGACTACTTTATCTAAGATTGTTTTAAAATTTTTAGCATCAGATCTATTCCGGTTTTCATTCATGAAATTAAATATTTGTTTTCTTTTTTGTTTTCATACATCTTGATACATGTCTATAAACTTTAATAATTTTTCTATGGAGCCACTGTTTATTTCTTTTCTTTTTTTTGGTAGCAGGGATCAAATTCACAACTTTGCACTTAGCAGGCGAGCATTTAGTCACCGAGCTAAATCCGCAGCCCTGTAGAGTCACTTTTGAACAATATTCTGTGTTTGTTTTCTATTACATTGATTTCTGGTCTTATAGTTTCATTCTTTATAAAGACATTTATATTTATTTTTGGTTTAATGTGTGTTTATTTTTCACTTGTCTTAAAATGTAAATATAGCATCTGATTTTAAGCCTTTATTTCAACTAGAATAATTTGCAGCTGTATGTTTTCTCTTAATGCCTACATATCACATTTTAAATTTATTTTCAGATAAAATATATTCTAATTTCATTTGTGGTATCTTTTTGGATCTGTGGAGCTTTAAAATGATAACTAATTTCCAAATATTTTGGGCTTTTCTAAATAACCTTCCACAAGCCATTTTAAAATTTATTTCTATTATCGTCAGAGAAATTTTTCAAAATTAAGAACATTAGAGATGTTTTCTTCAACTCATCATATGATTATTTTAAATTATCACCAATACACAGTTGAAAGTAATGTCTGTTTTTCACTTACTAGCCATATTATTAGCCATAGTATTAGTTCAGGGTATGTTAGTTCATTAGTTCACTGTGTGTTTTCTTTCTTTTTTTTTTTTTTTCTTTTATTTACCATATTTTCTTGTCTTTTGGGTTAACTAAATATGTTTAATTTGGTTTTTTTATTTCTTTATTGGATTTTTAGCTATATTTCTTAGCATTATCATTTCTATTAGCTACTTGTAGGAGTAAAATGTGATTCTTTACCTTATTTTATCTATTAGATACTGTGTAAGACATGTACAAGAGTATATTTTCATCTAATTCTAATTGCTCTGCTCTTATAAATTTGAAAGCTGTATGTTTGAAATATTTCATATTAATGTACTCCATACAGCCCATAATTTTTGGATTATTTTTACTTAAGAAAAGAGCCTTAATAGGGCAGATAGATGTGATTGAAATATGCCATTTGCATGTATGAGAATATCATAAAGACAGTTAATAAGTGCTAATAAAGACAGCTTTTAAAAAAGAAGCAAGGCCTGGCACTTAGCTCAGTGGTATAGTACCTATCTGGCAAGTGTGAGGTCTGGTATCAAAAAAAGGAAAAAATAAATTACCACATATATTTATCATTATTAGTGCTATTTCTGTAGTCAAGGTATTATATCTGACATAATCTCTTTTTAGTTCAAGAACTTCTGTTTGTATTTCTTGTAGTGTGTCTTTTTCTTAGATTTACGTGTGAAGATGGAACCCTTCTTTGCTTATGAAGAACATTCTCTCCTGATATATGATTCTGAAATGCCAGCCCCTGCCCATTTTTGCATCAGTGTTGTCAAATCTTTATCTTATAGCACACATTATTTTTGATGAGATGTCAGCCACCATATGTATGATCAGGTCTTGTATGTGAAATGCATTATAATATTTATACTTTCCAGCTTGACAATGATATGGCCAGGGTGGCTTTCACTGCATATATTTTGCTCTTGGTTCATTGAGATTTTGGAATGGGTAAATTTTTTTTAAAAGTGATGCTGCTTTTTCAAATATTTTCTTCTTTTTTCCTGTTATATTCTTTAGGGAGTCTAATTATGCATCTTTTGATATCTTTGAAGTGACTATATCTCTATCCCATTCTTCACTCTTTGTTATTCAAGTTGAAGAAATTTTCTATTGCAATATCATCAAATTCATTGATTGTACTATGTTACCCTTATTATGGTGTTAAGAACACCCACTGAATTTTTTCATTTAAATTATTATGCTTATACATTATGTAAATTTTCAATTTGTCCTGTTTCTACTCTTGTACTGAGATTCTCTTTTCCTTTTGCTTTTCTTATGATTACTTATTAAGTCAAATAAAATATTTTTGTTAGTGCGTTTAACCATCATTCTCTTTGAAGTTACATCACCCTAGTTATCCTGTGATACTTCTACTGATCATTTATTCCTCCTACTGATTACTGTCACTAGTATCCTACTGTCTAGTTATCTGGGAATTTGTCCTGGGCATTGTGGGTTATATATTGCAGACACTGGAGAGTGTTAGCTTTGTTCTAATGACTATTAAATTACTGAATCGTTATTTCATGCATGAATGATCTCACCCTTATTGATAGAGTGAATTTTTATTCTTGGGATTTAAAGTGCAGATCTTCCGGGGTTTTGACCTGAGATCTTTGGAAATCTTTGATTTGGTGGGATTTAAACCTGAAGCTCTGTCTCCCCTGAGTAGTTATATTTCCACTCAGCTTTTCAGCTGTGGGTATCTACTGTACTCTATGGAGTCCGCAATGTGACTATACATTAAAATACTAAGTTAAACTCAAAATTTGGATCTAACTTTTCTGTGACTTTCCTTTCCTCAGTCTAGCAGCTCACACTCCAATCTGTGACACTTCCCACCAATAATTCTGTTTACTTTCCCCGCCCCTGAGTTCATACTTGCTATCTGTAGGATGATAAATTTGATATGAACTACCACCAGACCAGAGTCCCTGAAATTTATATTTCAGGAATAAAATATTTTGATATAAAATTTTGTCTGGTTTTACAAAATTAATTTTTATCTAACCTAGGAATCTGAGATTCCTTCATGATTTTTATAAAAATTCTAGTCACACTTACCAATTTTGTATAAAATCATCCTAATGAACAAGTGGTGATGGGAATTTAGGAAAGGGTTCACATCACAATAATATATATGATTTTAAGTTGATTATCAGACTTTTTTTCTTAAAATCTTTCAGTAACTAGGGATTGTCTTTGTTATTTATTAATGTATGACAGACATTATATGCTTCCCTGAGTTTCTTCTGCTCTTTTCTATTACATATCCCTGTCCATTAACTGTTGATTTGCCAAGAGACTCAGTTCTCCAATATCTGCTGTTCTGATTCTATCAATATCACCCTCAACCATTCATTCACTGTCAGAATTCCACTTGTTTATATATACAAATATATCCCAATTTGATTTTACTTGGCCTCTTATGCTACCATAAACTGTTCCTTCCAAGGTATTTCTGTTTATCTCTACAGTAAAGGCATAAAACTAACTAACTAACTAAATATATATATATATATATATATATATATATATATATATTCAAATGAATCCCTATAAACCATTATGTATTTCTAGTTTCTTTGCCATTGTCAATATCTCAATTTTGTCTCCAGGTGTTAGGAAATAGTCTCGATGACAATTAAATCAGTTATCTAAATTTAATAACCTTTTCAGGTAAACTAATTTAAATCAAAACTGCCATTTTGACAGATATCATGCTATGACTTGCTATGAGAATTGTCATCTAATGACTCCTTAAATTAAGTCAAATCATTTTGCCTACAAATAGAAAGCATACAACCAGTTTTCTTCACAACCTTCTCCAAAAAAATGACTTATTTTTTAGAAGTCTTTTTGAAGTATTTTAATAAGTATATATGTTCAATAATGCATAAGTTAGAGGCTAAACGTATTATACTTAGATTCAGTAGAATTTTGGGCCCCTATTTGTCCATGTGTATACGCATTGTCACAGGTACTTAACCTTTTTTTTTTAAAAGTAAGTCTTAATGCCATTTGTAGATACTGTTCAGTTCTCTTTCATCCAAAAAAAATAAACTTCTATTTTAAGATGATTTATTCTGGCACTCTTATATAAGCATGTCAATCCATATTTTCAGTTCTATAGTTCTACTCAAATTCACGCCTATACAACATACTCAGATAAATACTGTTCTGGATCCTGGAACATCTTTGAACTAAACAGACTTACAGAGAGATGTGTATCTAACTATATGATCACAACCTCTGATGAAACCATCTACTCCACATTGACAGACATTATCAGAAATAACCAACTTATTATGTTAAAGACATTATTCATTAAATAAATGGCAGCCTCTTCATGTAATTTTTACATAGAAATCTATCATTTCTTTCAGACCACAGATCATTGCATTTTTGGTTTACTTAATTTGTTTTTCTGGACACAGAAACTTACAATATTTACAAGACTTTTCTCTTTGCATTATTTGTATTAATTCAGAGCCAAATTCATAACTTGCTTCTGCAACAGTCCAACAACAGTACAGTGGTGAACATAGCTGATCTCCTTTTGCAATACCAATTTTGTCAGTCGAGTATCTCTGTCCACTCATTTTGTCTGTTTTCTCATATTCAACAAATCATCAGATTTTTGCAAATATTTCTTTCGATTTTCTTCCAGCTCCATTCCTAATTATCCCTTATCATTGCAATCTGCATTGTATTGCATTTATAAACTGGCCAATTTCTATAAAATTTACTTTTCACTTATAAGAAGATTGATGAAGGTTCAAGTTTTTGTCACTTTAAATTTTCCAATAAATTTCTGTCCATTGTTCTCTATAATTTTCAACTCCTCTCTCAGGAGGAGTTCACTCTTTCATTATTTCCACACCTTATTCTCTCCCATTTTTCTTATTACTTTGTTGCATAGGCTGTTTTTCTTCAGTCTAGGGTCCTTCCCATCCCTTAACAAGCGTTCTGTTACCATTGATATGTCTTATCATTGTATTAAAGCGAATTCAATGTTCTCTTCCAAATATCTTCTAGTCCTTAATTGTTCTTTCAGTTTCAAGGTCTTTCAGTTTCAAATCTTCACTTTTTGTTGAAATTTTCTTATTGGCATCACCTCTTCAAGGTTGTTTGTATTGTTTTTCATATACATATAAAAAGCAGTTTGCATACTAAGACCTGTAATCTACCCATACAACTAAAGATGAATTTCTAGGAAACACTATTAAACATAAGTCAATGCGAAAATCTATATCTGGGGTGCTTTGCACCTAACTTTTCAGCCTTCTCAATTTTTGTATTGTGTCATATTGTGTTGGTGTTAGCACGCTGTACTTTTATTTGTATATGCTTACGTTATATAACTAGGCCTTGTGTTTTAAATGGGTTATAATAGGTTATTTAAAATTTCTAGAGATTAAAATATGCTTAGTAAACTAGGAAACACTGTGTTGGGTTTTTTGTATGTTTTATAAATATAATTGACAAATGTAAAATCTCAGACATCTATTTTGCTTAAGAGATAGCACATCTGTGTTTTGAAGATCAAAATATATGGTCATAAGTAAAGAATAGATGAAAAATAGTCTTCCACATTAGTGTCCTTAACCTGGTCAGCGAGAAGTCAGTACAAACTTTCATCAGAATCTTATGAGAGGTTGGCAACTTCTAATAATTGGCATTCAGAAACTAATGGAATAGTTATATATCACACACATTTTTGTATTCTAAGTAGAACCTGCTAATCACTAAAATACACACATTTAAGGGAGTAGCAACTTACTTATATGGTTCTATAGACTACTGTTTAGCTGTGATGCAAGTATCTTACCAATACAGATAATTTATGAATAAAAATGCACTTTACTGAATACCTTGGCAGTTAATGTTGATCGCTTCATCACAGTTCAGTCATGTTTAGAAAATTTAAGCAAGCTGTGTGATTACTCCAGGAAGCATGGAATGATGTGTTCAAATTAGTACCATCTGTGGATAGAAAGAGTTTGAAGTTTTTAGTCATTCTTAAAGAATGGAAATCTGATTCTCCATGCTAAAATGAATGTAATCCTTTTTGTATCTGTAATTCAATAGGGCAGTTGCTTTGATATATTCCACTTCAACACACACTTCATCAAAAGAGGAGATACTAATTATAAATAAGTGCTATTGGTGGTTACTTATGAGTATTTGTGAGGGTGCCTTGTTAAAAATATTGTCTATGAGTTGTGCTATATGTTTGGCTCAGGTCACATTTAGTACTGGTTCATCTTTTGAACACATTGATAGAAAAATGACAGATGTTGTGCCACATGAAAATCAAAGGATTGCATCAGTGAATCATAATTTATTCACAAGTCAACAAACATTTACTGATCATTCCATCCAAGAGTGTCCTATCTCAGTGCCTGTCACATGGCAGGCAACTAAAAATTCTTGTTATGCTTCCAAGCACCAGGTTAAAACCACTTTTGCCTGGACATTTTGTTCTCTGAAACCCTTATTTGGATATTAGACTCTGTCAACTATATTAATTTGGTAAAAAATTTTACTTTGCATGAAAATTTGTCATGAAAGCCTTCTTTCCTACTGTCAGAACTTCAGAGAAAAAAAATTGGTCGGAAAATCATAGATACCTAGTTGACCCTAAAGAGAAGGGCTACTTCCTCTGTCACTTCTTGCTGATTAGCTAATGAATATATTCCCTGGGAGCAGCAACTTGGTGAACTCTAGAGAAAGGATATTGAAACATAGGAGTGTTTGGTAGTAGACCTGAAGGGAAGTGAAATATCAGGATCATATTCCATGGTTCCCAAGTAGAGAGAGCATAATGTAGTTTTAATAAAAGCCAAAATTAATATGAAAGTAACTTGTCAAGCCACCCCAAAATTCTATTGGTAAAACTAAAGATCTCGGTATCGAAGGCTTGATATGGTAGAATCCCTTCCTATGTGTCCAGCTTTCTTCCTTCCCATCCATTTCCTTGTGGACGTAGAAGCCTTTATTAAATGTTTTCAACACGGAACACTCTTCTCTCTAGTCTTAACCTATCGTAAGGCTATTCATCTGGGAAGCTACTTCTTACTCTTTAGGTAACTAATTATTCTTTATCAGGAAAGCCTTTTCTCATCATCTGTTCAAATCAAATTCCCTGCTGTATCCTCTATCCATTTGCTCATTATATTTAAAAAATGCTTACTACACAGCATTTTTGTCCCAAAGTCTTGGGAGAGACAATCCAAAATGCAGATTTAGATTTCCGTGTGATTATAACTTACAGATAATATTTTGAAGTGATTGTTTAATATTTTATTGATGTGGGCAGAAGAAACTTTTGTGTAGAATATTGGAATGCAGAGGAAATAAAAATAGATTAGATGTCTTTAGAGTAGATTTTCAGTACAAAACTAATATTTAAGGAAAATAAATATCATTTCAAATAAGAAGGCTTTAAAAATAAGTTATGTAAAAATGAATTTCAAAATAAAACCCCTCATAATTTTGAGTTTTTCTTTGTTGCATATGTTTAAACATAGGCTTCATATGTAGTAATTGATCATTTTGTAAAGGGGAATAATATTAGATTTATATTGCTGTATAACAAGTTATCACATGCTTTTGGTTTAATGTAACACCATATGTTAAATCACAGTGCTAGAGATCAAAGGTCAGTGGAGGCTGTGGCTTGATTTTTCATGAAGTCCCACAAGCTAAAATGCAATTATCTCTTAACTATTTTAACTGTTTTGATGTCGAATTTAGAGTCTTCTTCCAAGCTCACATGGCTGAATCAGAATTCAGTTCTTTGACATTAATAGACAAAAATTCCTTTTTCCTGACAAGCTCTTGACCAAGGGCTGCTCCCTGTTCCTGGAGATAATAAGCACCTTTTATCATGAGGTCTCTTTCTTCTGAAACACAGCAATGGAAAAAATGTTATATATTGAATCTATCTCTGTTTTCAAATCTCTTACTGTGTGTTCTAGAATGAGGCAAAGAAAATATTCTTAACAGACTCATGTTATAAGGCCAGATCCATTAGATATCTCTCTATAATAGTAATCTGTTTTGGATTCTTAATAAAAGCAGCAAAATTTCCTTTCCATCTGTACTTGGGCCAGTGTTTGGTTAACAAAGTAAAAGACACTGCATGAACAGGGGCTGGGGATCCTGGGGAAAATTTGTAAGGAGATAAATTGATCAAGATGATCTCTAAACTTCCGTCAGATTTTGAGAGTTTGTGATTTTGTTATTCATCTGCCTGTCACTGATTCAGCTACCAAAATACATATTTTTAAACCTGAGTCCTTTTCTACTGCTATCATCTTATTTTTTCTTTCTGGAGCAAACCAAGTAACCTGTGAATTTTTTTTTTTCTTTTTCTATAGTTGCCAGGCTACATTTATAAAAAGTACAATTCTGAACACCTCATCTAGCACCTCTGTAGCATTCCATTGTCTCACTAACTCTCTGTAAGTCCCCCGACACAGTAATTATGCAAGCTATTATAAAGCCTTTCTGTCTGTTATTGTCAATTGGATGTATAAGTTGCACTCAAATTTGAATTTAGCTAACATCACACCCCGTGTAGAATCTCCATCTTTACAGTCAGTGTAATCCTGCCTCACATTTTCTCTGAAATCTTTTTCTCTAAAAATTCCTCAACCTTCAAGACAGTTTTATTTCTCTTCTTCATGTAGAATGTTTGAAGACTGCATTATGTTCAGGCAACATACATTTAAATTTAGTGAGTGAGGGATTTGACTAAATTACATAATTTATACTTTTTAACCAGTTCTAAAACTGCTTGTTTTGTAAATATAAATTGTTTCTAAAAATAATTTTTTCTCTAATTGCTACTCTTCATGATAAACAAAAATAAAATAGTGTGTTGTACATAATATATTTAGTATTTTGTTTATGACTTAAGATAATGACTGATTATATTCAGGAAGAATTGATGATAAATATTAACTAAAAATTGAGTAAGAAAAGCTGATTGTATGACTTTAAGTAACATAATAGTTGTTTCCATTAAGTTAGACTTCATCTTGGGGGCTGGAGATTTAGCTCAGCGGCATAAGTGCCTGCCTTGCAAGCGTGCAGTAGATCCCTGGGACCGATTAAAAAAAAAAAAGTTAGACATCTTCTTGTCTCCTTTTACGCAAATATATGTCACAGATCTGTAGATAATTTAGTAAAAATTTAAGAGGAAATTGAAATTTTTAAGTCAAATCTGGACCTTGTCATTCACCTGCCCAGTGCTAGACATCTCACTTTTGGTATCTGAGAGGCGTTTCAAAGTCAGTGTTCTCAAATATGCTTAATGTTTCTCCCCTAAACTCACTTTTTCCTCAGTTATCATCCTTTTGGCTATTAGTGACTTCTATTTGTTCATTGGAATGGCCCTAGAGCTTTCTTTTAGTCTCTTTATTCTCTAGTATTGAACACATCACACATCAGCAAATATTACCACTTCTCCTTCAGGATGTATTTATGTTTCCCTTCTGGTGCTGCCATCTTAGTCCAAGGTACCACAATTCCATTATCACTGCAGTACCTAGTAATCGGTTCCTTGTTCCCACCCTTATTATCCTTCAGTGTGTTCTCAAGCTGGTAGCTAGAGCGATTCTTTGAAAATGTGTTGCAACCTGTCACTCATTTGCTCAGATGAAGTCTATAATAAAATATGGTTATAAGGTAACAATCTGGGCTCCAGTGTCTCTTCTCAGACTTCATTTCTTATGGCAATTCTGATCTTTTCTGAGCCTGTTTTTTCTCAAAAATACAAGCCATGCTTTCACCTTAAATTCTTTAATCATATTTCTTCTGTGGTGAACTTTTTTCTTGAAATATTTATATGACTATTTCCCATCTTCATCAGGAATGTAAGGTCTTCTAATCAGCAAGATCTTCTCCAATAGCAAAACTTAAAATATAGACCTGAAACTCTGTCTCTTCTGGTTTCTTACTTATTATTTGCTGCAACACTGATCATCATCAGAAATAATGTACATAATACCTATTTATATTTTTGTTGTAAAAAGCCCTCCCTAATTTATATTTCATGAGGATGAGGATTTTTGTCTGGTTTTATATTTCCAGCATCTACAATAATACCTGCATAATTGGAATCATACTAGATATTTATTTAATATTAAACTAATATGACCTATTTAGGAATAAGAGTTTTATAAATATTTAATTTTCTTTAAATGTGAATATTATTAATATGTACTTTTCATGGAGTATGTAACCATAATTTTCTTGTAAGTCATTATTATTATTTTCATTTTAGTCTTAGCATAGACTCTTCAAAATATAAAATGATTGAATAATGTTTCAGGACCACTGATCTTTCATATCTCTAGCCATTTATGCTTACTTTTACATACTTTTGCAATAAACTCTTGAGCTTTGTTGAGAAAGATGTGAGCTTTGTTGTATCTTGAATCCTCAGCACCACATCCAGAGCTGACATGTGGTTTTCACTTAGCAACAAACTGTTGGACCAAGTAGGTCTATGTGATTGCAGATGATATATTGGTACCTCCATCTGTATATTAGTATCAGTGTGCAGGATTCTTGGGAATTGAATACTAAAAATTCAGACTATACTCAAGGAAATACTTAGAATTATATGAATATGGAATTTTCTTTTTTACAAGTAAATTATTTCCTTCTCTGTGAAGCGAAAGTATGTTTGTACAAGATATGTATGAGCATTAGGATCAAAATTAAGTTTAAAAAATCAACAATTTTGTCATCGGGGATTTAGCTCAGTGGCATAAGCGCCTGCCTGGCAAGCAAGAGGTTGTGAGTTTGATCTCCAGTATGAGAGAAACAGAGAGAGGGAGAGGGAGAGAGGGAGCGAGGGAGGAAGAGAGAGAGAGAGAAAGAGAGAGAGAGAGAGAGAGAAGACAATCTTGTCCTCTCCATTTGAAATAGTGGCCTCTGAACATAACCATAAGGTTCTACTCATTAATTTTGGGAATATTAATCTAAGGAGTATCATAATTTGACAGAACTCTACTAGGTGCTTCATAATAGAATATTCTAAAATGTAATTTTATTTGTTTATAAAATGTGTGGTAATTTCTCCTTTAATTTTTAGTTCCCAGTGTTCCTACGAACATTGTACTTTCTAATGTTCAGTCAACTAGTGCAACATTGACATGGATAAGACCTGATACTATTCTTGGATACTTCCAAAATTACAAGATAACAACTCAGCTTCGTGCTCAAAAATGCAAAGAATGGGAATCTGAAGAATGTATTGAATATCAACAAATTCAATATCTCTATGAACCTGACCTGACTGAAGAGACAGTATATGGATTAAAGAAATTTAGGTGGTACCGATTTCAAGTGGCTGCCAGCACCAATGCTGGCTATGGAAATGCTTCCAACTGGATTTCTACACAAACTCTACCTGGTCGTAAGTATTATCCTGGAATATACATACTGATTCCTACCATAATCTATATCTTTATAATCATGATTTCTATTTAATTCAACTGTATATGTAATTATTGAACATAAAAGCAAGTTAGTATATAGGCTAACATATAATAACATGTTTATATTTAATTAAAATCCAATGGATAATTAAACTTTGGTGATTATTAGGGTTTTTCTTTAAAAAATTATGAAAGTTTTACCAAGAACAGAGTTATTGACTGGTTGATTTACTTGAGAAAGGTCTATGTGGTTTAGGCTGTCTTTGAACTCATTGTGTAGCCCAGGCTAGCCTTGAACCCATGGTAGTCCCCCTGCCTCAGGCTCCCAAACGCTGGGATTACAGGATTATGTCACCACATCTGGTGAACTAGGGTTTTATATTGCAACAAAACATGTGGAAAGTTTTTCTTGTGAGATACCATTAGTCCATACTGATTACTGTGAAAGGTATCTTCATCACTACCTAAATTTCCACTTCATATTTTAAGGCTCTACTACTTTTTAACTGGATCTTGTAGCCTTTTAATGATCATAGGCTTTCTCTCTCTTTCCCTCTCTCTGTCCTTCCTCCCTATCCTTTCCTTTCTGTTTTCCCACTTCATCTCTCTCTACCTCTTGCTCCTTCTCTTCTCATTTTTCAGAAAAAATAATTTTCCCAATGTTTGTTCAAAGAAATACCAAATGTCTAACTCCAAGCTTGAGACAGTGGAAGAAAATAATACAAATAAACATGAATAACTCTCAAAATCATTCAACCTGGTGTACATTTTTCAAGAAATTTACAATCAGGAAAAATCTGTTTAAATGCTTTTCTATAGAAATCACTCAACCTGTAGGTAAAGGTTCCTCTTCAAATATTACTTTTATATTTTGAACTTAACTGGTCACTCTAAGTCACTTAGACCACATCACTAAACGTATTTAAATAAATTTCCATTCTTCATCCTGAACCTGATACCTGTATAGAATTGTAATTATTTCCATGCAGTGTAAGTCAATTCCCTATGAAATCATGCAAGCTGGAGTGCTAAGAAATGGCTACATTTTCTGAAGTTCTGTGTCTAGGCCAAATCCAGCACTCCAGAGCAAATTTTAGTCTTTCAGTTTACCCATTCTGACACTGCCTCATATAAATCCTCCAAATGTGGGCCTTCTGTTGCCAATTTCTTTCCCTGACCAAGGCTTTTACTCATTGATTCCTTGCAAATCCAAATGTTTCTTAAACATTTTGATACCAATTAGCAGAGAAGTACACAAACACGCACACACTCCATACATTCATACATACCCAGCGACACATACACACAAACACACATATCTGCACAGAAATGCATGTATACACAGTCATGTGCACATACATTTACAACTAGATTTTCAGTGGCAAATGATTACTGTGTTAGGCCTTTATAGATAATGAAATAGACTTTGATCAAGATCATTTTATAAGCCATTGAATGTGTTGTTAAAATTTCTCAGAGTGTGCCTGGCATCATGTTATAATATAAAATGTCAAATAAGTGCTTAACATATTTCAACATTGCAAGTAGAATCCTGATAACACAGCTGTCAATCAATATTTTTTTAACTTTAACTTTGTTTCTGCTAAGACCTGTCTTCCTGGTAGTTCTTTATTAGTTTGTTTTTCTGCCTTCTCCTTGTATTTTCTTTCTTAGAGTTTAAATATTAGATATATTTAATATACCCATGTGATAGCCCCTAAGAGATCGTAAGTGTCCTTCTTCTACTCTGTGGATTTAAATCCCCAAATCTATTTCCAGTCCTGTAAATGCAACAGAACTGCTGATTGGTATATTTATCTCATCAATGATATCATTAAGCATGTGTGCCAAATAAAGCTCTCAAAACTAGTACAATTTCAACCCCAAATCTTATTTATTTTGGTGAAGTATATGATTATTCATCTGCTTGCAGAATGAAAATCCAAACAGGTTCCCTTTTCCTCAGTTTGACCAGTGATTTATTTCAAATCCATCTTCTTCTTGCCAAGCCCTTTGTAACGGCCTCCATTTCCACTTGCCAAGCCCTTTGTAATGGCCTTTGCTGCAGTAACATGACTGTCCTCTTCAGTTGTTAGGCCAAAACAGTTATTACATTCTTGCTTAAAGTTACTGAGTGAATTCCCATGACTCTTAGAGTGAAATTCAGATTTCTTAACAGGATTAACAAAGCCCTACATGACCTGGTTCTTACCTGACACTTTAACCTCATTGATAACTACCTTCCCCTTATCATCGTATTCCACCCACATTAGACTTCTTTTGATGCTTCAACACCAGAAAATCCTACAATTTGAGCCTTTGGGCTGTTCTGTTTGGCTGAAATGTTTTTCCCCATTTTACTTCACACAAACAGAACATCTATCTATTGTTTTAGTGATCCTTGCTTAGAATAGATTTCATTGACCACTCAATTTAAATTAACCATGCATTAACTTTCTGTAACATCACTGGATTGCAATGAAAATTTATAAATTATCATTTTAGATAGTTTGTGTTTAGAGATCATTTTGTTTATAACTATTCCTTTGAAGTCTAGAATAGTGCATGACATTGGTATGTACCCTAGAGACATTTCCCAAAAGAGTGAATCATGGCTAAATAAAGTACAGTGAGTAAAGGAGGAGGAACTGTTCTCCATGTACCTGATGGTGAGGACGCTGGTGTCATAACAAAGAAAAGAGAAGTATGGGAAGACAAAACTGAGTTTTGGGATTAGTCACACACAAACAAGGATAATTATTTTGTACATACACTTTGAAAAGAAACCATTCTAATTTCCCTTCATACAACAATAAATAAGTGAATAAAGATTAGCATATGGTACAGCTAAAGGTTTAGTTGCTTTAGCTGATAGGTGTAAATAACACCACAAGTGCAGATTTGATAGAAAAATGAGATATCTGACTAAAAGAATAAATTTCAAAGTCCCAGGAACTGAGGGTTGCTTGATAGAGTCACGCAGGTATCATTACAAAAGAAATTGAGTTTTGTAAAATAATTGAGAGCAATGCAAACCATGACAATTTAATGCAGAATGTGATGTATAAACAGGAAGTTGCTACTTACCTCCAGTTGATAATTTTTCTATAGGGAACCCATAATATTTCAGAGAAACAGAAAATTTACATGTGTATATTAAAACAATTTCTTGAAGCTAATTTTTAAAAACTAAAAAAATATCATAATTGTTTAACCTCAATATATTATATCACAGCCTTGGACAGTTTGGCTAAAATGTATGTTTGTCTATATGTCTTCTGCCATGAAGGGTTCCATCTCGTTCCTTATGAACATCTCAGGTAGGAGTACCTCCTTCTACCTAGTACACTTTGCCAGGACATTCTAGTTTGTTGTCTTCAAAAGCACAGCTGACACTAGTAAGATTTCAATTACCATAAAACAATATAACAACACTCTCATTGCTGCCCCGACATGGTAGGAACCCAGGCAAGCAGTGCCAGAGGTGGAAGGCCTCTCCAATTACTGCTCTGCCATTGAGGGAACCCAGGTGAAGGTCACCTGTGGAGGGTGGTGCCTCCCCACACTACTGTCAAGAGTGAAGTGAAATGCTTGGAAAGGCTCAGAAGGAATACTAGCAACACATTAGTCAACATAGTCTCAATTGAAGCACACTGGATGGACAGGGGAGACTACTGATGTGAAAACTCTGAAGTAACAATAACAATATGCACCAACAGGTGACTAAAGGTCTTTGCAGGACAAGCAACCAGCTTGGGAAGAACCCAGACAGCAAACACCTCTTAAGAACAGATTTTTCCTAGAGAGGTCTCTATACTTGTGTTATACCTACAAAACAAGGATCATTACAGAGAACAAAATGAAAAGTTGTTAAAATAGAAAATAGCAAGATAAAGAAGTAAAATGCAATCTCCGACCTACAGCCCACACAAAAAAGTTCAAGAGACATCAACACAGAGAAAAAAAGAAAGGTACACATCTGAAATTTCTGAAATAATAGCAACTAAATTAAAGAAACTAATCCATGAGGCCACAGAGGAAATTAGATTACTAATAGCCTCTCAGGTAAAAGAAAAGTAATGTCAACATTTTCAAAGGAAATGCTCAGTAAATTAGAGTAGATATGGATAAAAAAAATAGATGGTGATAGCAAGAGGATGGAAAATTGTGAATGATGAATACAGGAAATAAATAGAATGCAAGAAATGGATTGAAGCACATATTAAGGAAATTGAATATTCCATTGGAAACTGGGAAAATTTGAATGCTTGAATGAAATTGAAGACAGACTTTTAGACCTTGAAGACAGGATCACAGCTAGCAATCTTGAAAGTTCTCTTGAAAATAACAAAAGCTCAAGAAACAACAACAGCTACAAGATGACTGAAAGAAAAATAACATGAGAATAATTGGTGTCAGTGAAAAAAATGGGAGGAAACACAAATGATGTAAAGAAACTATTCGCAGAAGTAATAGCAGAAAATTTCCTAAGCATGGGAAAAGAATGTGACATACAGATAAGTGAAGCATATAGATACAAATTAGCAAAAACCAAAATAAATCTATACCTAGACATATAATAATCAAGATCCAAGACATTCTTCACAAAAACAATACTAAAGCTGTTTGAGAAAACAAACAGATCATCTATAAAGGAAAGCCCATCACAGCCACAGCAGATTAGTGTACTCTGCAAAAATGTCTTTCAAAATTAATGGAGATATACCATACTCCCATTAAAAAGAACAGCTGAAGAAATTAATGACTACAAAACCAACACTATGAAAGGGACTGAAAGATATTCTAGACAGAGACAAAAATGATCATAATTCCAAAGACAACAAGAAGAAACCACCAAGCAGGGCAAGCAGTTAAATAGAGGAGAAAAGTAGGGAATCAGCAGCAAGAAAATAACATGACAAATACAGGTCAATACATATCAGTTATTATCATTAATGTAAATGACCTCAGCTCACCAATCAAAAGAAAAAACTAGACCAAGAAACAAGATTCAGCAATATGCTGTATACTAGAAATACATTTAACTCAATAAGAAACTCATACATTAAATGTCAAAGGATAGAAAACAATACTCCACATAACAGGAACCCAGAAAAATACAAAGGTAGCTTCCTGTTTGCAGACAATATGAACTTCAAACTAAGAATGATAAAAACAGAAAAAAGTTCACCATTACTTGTTAGGTGAAAAATTCAAGAGCAAGAAATAAAAATCATAAATATGTATGCTCTAAATATGAAAGCACCCAATTATATAACACAAATTTTAGTAGACATGATAAAACATATAGGCATTAATAGAATTGTAATAGGGGACCCTACTACTTTATATTGTCACTAAAAAGGTCAACAAAACAAAAAATCAGCAAAGAAATAATACAATTGAACAGTGAATGGACTTAGTAGAAATTTAATGTTCCACTCAACAACATCAGAATACACATTCTTCTCAGCTGACATGGGATGTACTCTAAAATAGGCAGTGCACTAGCCCATAACACATGTTTTAGTAAATACAATGAATTGAAATTATCCCATGCATATTATCTGACCACAGTAAGATTCCAACATAATTGGAAATTAATGGCAAAAAAAGCTGCAAAACTCCATAACACATGGAAATTAAATAATGCCTTTCTGAATAACCAGTGGGTCACAGATAAAATTAAAGAAATTAAACAATATCTACAATTGAATGAAAATGCAAATACAACTTACAGAAACATGTGGGATGCAATGAGAGCAATTCTAAAAAGGATATTTTTAGTGGTGAATTCCCACATCAAGAAAACAGAATGAGCACAAATAAACAACCTCATGTTGCATCTGAAACTTCTAGAAAACAAAGAGCAAGTCAAGCCCAAAACCTATACAAGGGAGGGAATTATAAAGAGAACAGAAATTAATGCAATTGAAACTAGTTAAGACATAAAAATAATTAAAGAATCAAAGAGGTGGTTGCTTGAAAGAATAAACAAGATTGATAAATACCTAGCCAGCCTTATCAAAAAGAGAAAAAATTCAAATTCATGCAATAGGGAATGAAAAGGGTGAAATCACTACAGCTCCTGTGGAAATTCAGAAGATCGTAAATACCTACTTTGAAAATCTTTAATCACATAGGATAAAGAAACACAGAAGAAATGGACTACTTCCTAGAAATACATGACTTACCAAAACTGAAACAAGAGTTATAAAAATATTGAAGAACTCAGTATCAGTTAAGTTGAAAATTAATTAAAAACTTACCAACAGAGAAAAGCTCAGGTCCTTTTGGACTCATGACTGAATTCTATATGGAAATTAGAGAAGATTTAAAGTTAATATTCCTCTAACTGTTTAATGAAATTGCAGTGAAATAATTATCCCTAATTTACTCCTTGTGGCAAGTATAACTCTGATGCCAAAATCTAACCAAAGAGAAATGGAGAACTACAGTTCAGTCTCCCTAATGAATATAGATGCAGAAATTCACAATAAAATACTGGCAAATACAACGCAGAAAATCATCAAGGAAATTGTACACCATGACCAAGAGGTGTGCATCCCAGGAATGCAGGGATAGTTGTAAAACATCAAATCAATGGAGTCAAAGACAAAAATCACGTAATATTCTCCAGAGATGCAGCAAAAGCTTTTGATAAAGTCCAACACTTATTTATGATAGAAAAAAGAAAAAACCTACAAGTCAGAGGTTTAGCTCAGGGGCATAAGCACCTGCCTGGCAAGCATGAGATCATGAGTTCATTCACCAATATCAAAAAAAGCACTACAGAAAATCAGAATACATGGTCTTTGCCTCAATCTGATAAAATCCATCTATGACAGACCAACAGCCAATATCATAGTAAGTGGACAAAAATGAAAACTTTCAACATAAAATCAGGAACAAGACAAAGATGTCCATTATCACCACTTCTATACAATATAGATCTGGGAGCATTAGCCAGAGCAATTAGACAAAATAGAGAAATAAAAGTAATAAGGATAGGAAAGGAAGAAGTGAAATTGTAATTATTTATAGATGACATGACACTACATAGAAGAGCCCCAAAACTCCACCAATAGACTTGTGTAATTAATAAACAAATTCAGTAGCATAGCGGAATACAAAGTCAGCACTCAAAAATCAATAGTATTCCTAAACACAAGCAACAAGCTCACTGAGAGAGAAATTAGGGAAAATATATCCTTTACATGACCATCCAAAAAAATGAAATACTTAGAAATCAATCTAAAAAAAGAAAATAAAAGATTTATATATTGAAAATCACAGCACTCTTTAAAAAAGAGATTGAAAAGGACTCAGAAAATGGAAAGATATCCCTTGCTCATAGATAGGAAAACCAAACATTGTGAAAATGGTCATATTCCCAAAACTTTTATACAGATTTAATGCAATCCCAATCCAAATAACTTTAGTATAACCCACAAATCTAGAGAAAATATTACCAAAATTCATTTGGAAACAGAAAAGACCTAGTGTAGCAAAGGCAATTCTGTGCAACAAACCAAGGCAGGAGGCATCACCATTCCTGCCTTGAAATTATATGACAAGGCTACTGTGATAAAATTGATATGGTACTGGCATAAAAAAAGACCTGAAGAACAGTGGAACAGATTAGAAGAAGCAGAAACAATTACAAACACATTCATTCACCTTATCATTGATTAAGGGGTATAACATGTTCCCTAGAAGAAAGAAGACTCTTTAATAGATGGTTCTGCAAAAACTAGCTTTCCACATTCCAAACACTAAAACTAGGCACATGTCTATTGCCGTGCACTAAACTGAAGTCAAAATGAATCAAAGATACAAATATTAAAATGCAAACATTAAATAGACAACATAGGTAGAAATCTTGAAGACACATGGGTAGACAGAGAATTCATGAAGAAAAACCAAACTGCATGGGAAGTCCTTCAAGAATCAACAAGTAGGATCTCATCTTGTTAAAAAGTTTTTGCACTGCAAAAGAAATCACAAACTGAGGGGTAAGGAAACTCATAGAGTGGCATGAAATTTTAGCTAACTGTCCCTCAAATGAAGGACTTCTATCTAGAACATACAAAGAACTGAAAATAATTAAGACCTCCAAATTTAAAGAACCAATCCAAAAATGGGCATCAGAGATGAATATACACTTCTCAGCTGAAGAAATCCAAATGGCAAATAAATATGTGAAAAATGTTAATCACTGGTCATTCTAGAAATACAAATTAAAACAACACTGAGATTCTGTCTCACCCCAGCAGGAATGGCTATCACCAAGAAATCAGCCAATAACAAAGTCTGAAGGGGCTGTGGAGAAAAAGGAATCCTTCTCCAGTGTTGGTGGGAGCATAGAATGATATAACCATTCTGGAAACCAGTGTGGAGAGTCCTCAGAAAACTAAAATTAGAAGTCTCATTCAACATATTCTGCTTCTGAATATTTTCCAATATGAATTAAAAACATCATACCACAGTAATATATGTGCACCCATGTTTTACAGCAGGAAAATTTGTAATAGCTAAATCTTGGAAACAACACAAATTCTCATGAATAAAAGAATGGATTTAAAAGATATGGTAGTTTTTGAGAATGGCATAGTACTCAGCTATAAAGAAGGATAAACTTGAGACTTTCATAGGTAAATGGATGCAAGTAGAGTCCATACTTATTAGTGAAATAAGCCAGACACACATGTGTAAGCATCCTACCGTCTCCCTAGTGTAAGTAATTTAAAAAGTAAATAAGACCCAAATTCTACAACATATATCATGAAAGGGAAAGAAACAGCCCCAAAATAATGAACAACTGGGTGGGTCAAAGCATGAAAGAACCAGCAAAAGAATGTGTGTGTGTGTGTGTGTGTGTGTGTGTGTGTGTGTGTGAGTGTGTGTGCTTGTTAACACAATATAACTAAAATAATTATATTATTGATTCCTCTTCGTTCATTGAGGAAAGCAGTTTGTGTTTACTTTGCTTAGTTATGTATGTATATATCTTGTTATCTGAGCAGCAACTTTGAAGATAATACCCAATGTATTAATCATTGTCAATTTCCTACTGTCTTGTCTTTGAAATTATGGTTCTTTGTTTTTGTTGTTTTTTTTCTCTCTAAAACAAAATTTTTAAAACCCGGTGATTAAATCAGAAGGTGGTAATAAGACTGGAAAGTTCGATTTTTAATTAATCTCATATGCAAAGTCTTTCCAAGTAAATGTCACCCCTTTCATCCAACTTGCTTTATATCCTACTGCATTCCTACCTCATGACCATTTTTACTTACAGGGAACACATGGCTTGCAATTATGGTTATTTTGAATGTATTGGTATTGAGAAGAAATAACCATTTTAATCTAAGTACTTAGAAAACAGAAACAGATGCTTAAAGATTGGAACATAATTAAAGCTGAAAATTTTAGTTGCTTGAAAGTTGACTTTCTGTCCCTATGAATGTAGAGAAAAGTGAGTGAAAAAATACATACTTCAGCATTATGAAACATGATTTCCTAAAAATTTAAATTTCAAATGATTAGTCAGTTATACGTGAGGATAATAAATTCTCTTAATTGCTTGTTATGCTAATGAATTGGGTACTCATCCTTTAAGACAAAAGAATAGAGGGAAATTTTTTCTTCCTATGGATATATATTTCTAATGATTCATATTTTAAACTTCTTCTTTTTACTTTTCTTGGAACTGGAACTCAAATTCAGAACCTTGCACCTGTTAGGAAGGTTCCCTGACACGAAACATATTTTTAGCTTCTGAGTTGCATAATTACACAGTAAAAGAACAATTTCAGTCATTACACAAAGCCAAGGACAAATAATCTGAGATATAAAAGATAAAAAATTACTACATATATTAATATATTTCATGTAGTGAAATAACATAGAATATAAAAATGAAAAGAATTAGAACAATCAAAACAATCATAAAGACACTAGTGTTTACAGTGCTCACAAAGTAAGTAATTTTTGAAATTGATTCTGCAAAGATAAATATATGAACATTTTGCAAACAAAAAGTTATCTGGATTAGGAAAATTAGTAAATTTCATATCATCTTCATTGACTCAAATATATTTCATGATCTGCCCTATAATAATTTTTCTGCATCAGAGAAAAGACTAATCAAAAATATGCAATCACTATCTCAGGTAAGTATGCATTTCATTGTAATGGCATCAGTACTAATATAGTGCTTTATCAAATCTTGGAGGTGCTTGGCAAAGAGTTAGTGTGTGACTATTAGTTTGGAATTAAATTGCTCAAAATGTAAGTAAGAAATAAAAAACAACCCAGTATGAATTATATACATGAATAGAGTTAGTGTGTGACTATTAGTTTGGAATTAAATTGCTCAAAATGTAAATAAGAAATAAAAAACAACCCAGTATGAATTATACATATGAATGTTTCTAAAATGACTCATAGCATAATCAAATATTTTATTATTAGTGCTTTTGAAACTCATAAAGAAGAACAACAAAATTGAAGAAGCAGGAAGTAAAGCTGAGAATTAAACTGTTATTCTCTGATTTAATCTATAACAGTAAAACGGAGTGAATACTAATAGCAATATTAAGCCAAGTCAAACTAACATTTCCTTTTCCAATATACCCTGGTTTAGATAAGTGAAGCCAAATTGTCTTTCTCCTTAAATTATCTCTGTAATAACCACAACTCTATTTGCTGTGTGTACATAGACATAAGGGACAAACAGTACAAAAGGCAATAATATTTAATGTGAAACTTTAAAGTTTTGCAGATTATTTTCATCTTCTCTCATTTTGTGATGACTCATACTCAAAAACAATTTGAGTTGTGTGTACAGGGAATGTGAAATAGAAAGCTGTTAAATGTCCATGTGGTGGGCAACAGACACTTATAAGGCTGCGGAAATACACAACTTTAAAGAAGTATGGGTGTGAAATTAGTACGGAATGAAATGGGACTCTCGTAATGTGCATCTCCTATAGACCACCAAGACTGGAAGACAGCAAGAAAGGCAAATTCCTGGGGTAACACTTAGGTTGTGAAAACCACAGGATGCCATACACATGAGGAATTTTAACTACCCAAACATCTGTTAGGTTAAAAAAAATTCAACAAAACATGCCTCATCAAAGAAGTTTCTAAGGAATGTAACTTTATAATCTGAAAAGAAAAGCCAGACAGAGTGCCACATACATCATAACATTATCTAAAATAAGTAATTGTTAATGCATTACTACATATTCAGTTATTTTCCTGGTTTACTTTAAAAGGTGTAATAAACTTACAGTGTGATCAACATCGTGGTAACAGAGACAGAGATTATCTTTTTTTTTAAAGTTTAATTTATCATTAATATATAATGATAGAAAGTACTGTCAGACATAAGTGAATAGGAAATACAATCTGAGACATACAGAAACCCATTAGGTGACAGTGTATTTTTTAGAATAGTCACTGTCCTGTGGTCACTGGAGAAAACATAAATATAATTTATTCTACACATGTGGTTAGACTTACATGAAATTAGTTAGATGCTGTTGAATGTCTTCTAAATTAAACATCAAAAACTCTCAAGTGTGTAATTCAAGATAGCTTCTTTAACCTGTGCTGATAGATAGATAGATAAGTAGATAGATAGATAGATAGATAGATAGATAGATAGATAGATAGAGGTGGAGAGGGGGTCAGACAGACAGACAGACAGACAGACAGAGAAAAAGAACATGCCTACTTAGATTTCCACAGACACCTCAGGCTCCGTATTGCCCCTGTCTCTGCCCTGCTGTCCAGCTCTGTCCCACTGCATGCCTGCTTCAGTGTGTTCTACTGCTCTTCTGATTGTTCAAACTAGCAAATTAGGAACCATTTTTAATTCTTTTCAGTCACCCAGATGTCTCACATTCCAATATCTGAGTCCTACTGAATTTACCTTCTAAATATCTCTTGCAAATTTGGAAGTTTCTCTTAAATCCAGACTCCTAATATTCATTTGTATTATTATAAAAACTCCAAATGATCTCTGTATTTTCTACCATTCACATGAACTTAGCTTTCAGATACATTTCAAAAATACATTTATCTAAAAAAAAACTTCATCTGATCATGTCACTCTTTGTTGGCTATCTCTGGCAATTTTGTTTATCTGCATGTAAAACTTACCTTACAGTGAGCTACTGAAAGTCGTTTTTGCTTTGGTTTGTATTCCTGTACATGCATTGCTCCTTCTCCTTTATGCCCCAGAATATTAGTGATTTTTTCTTACTGTCCTTTCTATCATTCTTTTTTGAAGATCAGTTTACCTTTTCTTTTTGTTTTACATCTGTTTTTTTCATTTTAAAGAGAATTAAAAAATAAAAATAATACAGAATTTCAAAACAAGATAAGAAATTAACAATGGTTATTATATTGCATATTGTTATCTTCAAAATAGTTGCTTAGATTAACAGATATAAGCATGCAAAATTGACTAAATATAAGCACTAACTGTTCCTCTCAGTGAACTAATATAATGAGTAGTACAATTAGCTATCTTGTGCATATATGTATATTTTTTTCTCATCCTCTTTTTCTCCTTTCCCCCATCCCAGGTGTTCTTTCCTTTTAAGAAGTTTCTTTCCCTTTCACAATATCTGTTGCACCTTTTGGATCTTCTTTACTCTTTCAGTTTCTTATACCAAGGAGACAAATATGATGTTTACACATGCTCTCAAGGCTTTTATAGGTAAACAGATGCAACTGGTGACCATAGTCATAAGTGAAATAAATCAGACATGCATGTTTTACATCTCTTTTGAAAAATCTTCAAAAAATCACTCTTTTCACTCCCAACTCTTAAAACTTGATTCTAAAATATTGAGCATACTACATCATAACTACTTATTTCCATTTTTATGGCACAATGAGATCCTTAAAAACAGAAATGATAAGGAAACCATGTGTTAAGCATATCTTACCCTCCAATTGCATTGTTGAAGTAAATCAGACATACAAACCTAAATATCACATGATTATGCTTATATGAGAATCCCCAAACATAAAAGATAGATAATATAAAGTATGGGGATAGATATTGTAAAAATACAGAGAGGAATGAAAGTACTGGGGAGGGTGTTGAAAAAAAGATTCAAAAGGTGATATATACAAGTACCACTGACCCTTGAGGAATGTGGTTGCTATGTACTAAGAAAAACTGAGCAAAGTTTCAAAGTTTTTAAATAAAAGACTCTGATTACATAATGAAGACATTTGACTTCAATGAAAAATATTTGATGTAGAAATTCTTCCTATCTCAAAGTAGTTCATACTAATTTTCTTCAGTTTTTATCTAAACATTCTCTTTCAAATACTTGCATGATTATTGCAATAATTAAAACTTTTCACCTATTTCCCATAATTAAAGTGTTACTTTATTTCACAAAACTTAGCTATTTTATATTGATGATCATTTTGTGAGTTTATCTTTTATTAACATAAGAATTAAATTATTTCACATAGGAAAATGGTTTGCTTATAATAAACTTAGGAAAGTTTTAACAGTGAAGGAGATTAATGAACGTCTGTTTCAGAACGGACTGAAACATCAGAATGGACTGAAGATACCCAAATATACAATAATGTATAAATATATAAGCATATTATATTATATATACATGATTCTATGACAATGAACAGGGAATAGATTGGTGCATTAAAGCAGAATTGTAATAGACTAATGGCCCATGAAGAAAATGAAGTGAAAAAATAATGTTTAAATTTGAGGTACAATGATTACAAATAGAAGAGACTTGATAAAATAAAGTATCTTATAAGAAGCTAAAATTATTTAATTGCTTGTTTAACCAACTGACAAAAAGCTTTTGTGAGATTATTAAATAAATTTTTTAGAAATTAGTGCAGTTAAGTATATTTTTGAAATCACAAACAAAAGCAAATAAAATGTTTTTTGTACCATGCCTGAAAATCGAAAGTGTATAGAGTATCAATATATACTTCTTAAATCATGAACCTTGGTTTACACAATGAAGAAAATACTGTCACCATTTACAACTCAGTTCTTTTGTCTTTTTCAATTTTAAGTAAATAAACTACCTTTCTTGTTTCTTCAAATCTCATGACTTTACCTTTATTTTTCTGATAATCCTCTTTCTCTGGTTTAGAATGAAGTGTAAGGTGGATTAATGTATTATGAGCTTTGCTTTCAACCTTAGCTCAGTTCTGCCTCAGCATCAATGGGTCCTGGGTCAACAAAAATTTCTTCTGTTTCTTCTGTAAAGGAAGTTGGGGGAATTTTCATCTAACTTTGGAAAATCTCAAATTCAAAAGAAGTTCCTATGGTTGCTATACCTGAGAGTTTTAGGCTAGGCAGTCTGTGTTCCCCTGAAAATCAGACCTAGATGGAAAATACCCAACCTAGCTTGAAAACTAGATATCAAAAACACCAATCTCAGTCAGCCTGTCCTGCCTTCCATGCCATCACCGTTCTCTTACTCTGTAAGGCATATAAGGAGGGGGACAAATTATTTGAATGTACATCAGCTCTAATACTTCGTTATAGTTGTGACCCACCTGAATTGCTGTGTTGTTCCTGTGCATAGCTTTAGTATGGAACTACTGACATTTTCCTGGTTTCCTTTTTTAAAAAATTTTGACTAGAATATGTTTGCAATGCATAAGGAATATATTTATTTCAAGTTCATATGGAACATTGTTGTAGTCAGGGGTTGTACACAGAGAACAATTGAATCAAGACATGGAGTTTATAATATTATTTTTATAATGGTCACTGGGAGTTAACACAGGAAAATACAGGAAATCTATCTGCAACACCAAAGACATAGATTATTTAGTCAGGAGCCTAAATCCCACGGCAATGTCCCACATGATTCCAATAAAATCCCAGAGCTCAGAACAATGCCTCCCATGAGTCCAACTGGAGGTCCAGAGCCCACAAAAAGGACTCACGCTAGTCTCTTTTAATGGTCCGTGCTGGGAAGGCCCAAGGGTCAGTGGTGGAAGCCAGAAAGTCTATGCCAGCAGGATGAAGGAGCTGTGCTAGTGGGATGAGGGTTCTACTCTGGAGCTGAGAAGTCACACTCACAACAAAGACCAGGGCTGTCCTGAAAGGCACCACAAGCCATCCTCAGCGACACAGAGGCCCTGAGCTCCTCCGATGAGACAAGCACAGTCGGGTAGGTGCCAGAAAGCAGCGTGACAAGTTCATCCTGGAGACCAAGCAGCACATGTCTTCTCCTCCGGAGCCAGTAGGCAATGCTCGATGTGGACCAAAGCTTCTCCAGGAGAACCAACAGCTCAGACAGCAACTCGTAGGAGAACCCACAATGCCTCCTTAACGCTTCAACCCTCCACATCTCCCTTCTCCTCCACCTATTTATATTGGCAACCCTCCTCAGGTGGAGCATCTTCGCTCCATGCCATGCTGACATAATCCAGCTGGCGTTAAATTGACCACCATTTCTCAATCCATAACAAACATGATGATTATTTGTTATTCTAAGAACTTTGGAGGTGAAAGGCAGTGTAGGAAGAATCTTGCTTCCTAGTAATACATGTCCAGAATCCAAGTACAATAGTTTGAAGTAGATCAATCTGAGGAGTATGGTGCCTAGATACCCAGATCTTCATGTTGACTACCTGTTTCCAAATTTCCTTAACAGTTTCTTCCCTAATCTTCTCAAAGGCAACAATTTAATCCCCTTTTCATCACAGGTCATTTAATCTGAAAAGCAGTGTTACTGTTTTTTCAAAGAGCAAGCTAATATCGAAGAGCAGTTGTTCTTAACCTTGTACTGCAGGCATTAGATTCACCTGGAGGGAATGTTCATTGTACACCGTACCCAGATTATAATTCAGTAAGTCTGAGATATGGCTTCCAAATTTTCCTGTGACTTTACCAGTGATGTGGGTACCACTGGCCTGAAGACAACACTTTGAGAACCATTACTGTAAAATTGTTTTGTGAACATGGTTCTAATTCTAGGAAAATACATGCTATCTGATTGTAAATCAATAGTATTCTAACCCTAATATTTTCATTCATAGCTGGCATTGAGAGTGAGAATTTTAAAATATTTTGTATTTTTTTCAGCAAGCCAGTCTGAAATTGTTCAGACAACAACTCTATTTGAGCATCAAATGAGATAATCATACAATAAAGCCTAATTCTGTGAACATCCATTAATCATTCTCAGTATTCAATAAGTCTAGTCTGATAAATTCTTAATTTACAGAATATGCCCTTCAAGATTATCCCTTGCTGTTGGGAAATCTAGCAGTAAAATGAAATTAAACTCTTGTAAAATCATAGGAAAATGTTCATAAACCAGAAATGGTATTTGATACTAGTCAGTGAAATCACTGGGCTCTAGGGAAACATACGGTAGTAGGAGAGTGTACAGACACCGTGCTGTAACCACGGGAGAACCTAATTGCTAAACTTTCTCAGGGTCCTCAGTGCCTTGAATTATTTATGGTACAGGGGAATCTGCCTAGCCAATGAGATTTCCCCTAGTATCTAAACTTCAAAGCTGTTTCTTCCAGGTGTGCTGAATCAAACCCAACTCACACTCAGTACTTGCTATTACTGGTATTGTTGAGAAAAGATGGAGCCTTTGCTTAATGATGACAGTTGATAGGCATCTGGCTGTCTGTGTATCAGATCCTGAAGTTAAAATACTCCGAATGCTAGGCCTTTTAAATAAAGTTTATTTTAAATTCAAGTGGTTGTACAGTTTAAATCATATGTATGCAGAACTCAGGATTCCCTGCCTTAGAAGTTTTGTCAATCTTCTTGTGTATTTTATGCTTATTTTTTTTTAGAAAATTCAGCAAAGAATGTAGCATTAAAAATCATAGAGTGTTTCTGTTAATGTTTTTAACTATTAAATTAGATTTGCAAAGACCAGCAGAAGGCAAAATTACTGTCTGAATGTGCTTATTCTGAAAGTATTGTATTAGATACACCAAAACTTTGGTTCTTAATCAAAGCGGCACAGACTTGGGACATTCAAGCTTTCATATGTACTAGGCAAAATGATGGTCTATCCAGACTCACCTTTCAGCTAACACACTTAGCATCAAGACACAGATGGATGGGAAAGATGACCCTGACCCACATAAGACCCACATTCCTGTGCAAGGATAGAAGCATGATAATCAGGAAATGATGGTTGTTAGTTACAGAAAATGCATTATTGTGAAAACCAGGGAAAAGTGCTTATGAGAGGAAGTGATTGGATTATGGGGAATGAGAGAATACGAATAGATCATTCCTACTGAGTAAATTGCTGTGATTTATAAGAGAAAGGGTATAGTGATATCTTGGCCCATTACTGACTAGATTCATTTCACAAACAATCCTAAATCAGAATGTGACAGTTTATGAGGAGGCAAACAAAATCTCCCAAAGATGCTTTTAAGTCCTTGTGCTTTCAAACTGGTATATTTCCTATTCCCCAGCCCCTTACCACTATCAGGCTATTTTACATTGATAATTGTAATTTGTATTACTCCTTCATTCCTTGTAGCAGATCACTATATCCTCTGGTAAAAGGTGTAATACTGGGTATATTTTATTTGGAATTTTAGGAATTATAATAAATGTCCAAAAGAAGTTATTAAAAAGATGTTGAAATGCTCTAAGTACATACTGTTTGAATAAGACTAAAATAACTAGATGTTGCTCTGTAGTAGGTGAGAATTTTATCTGAATCATTCTTTTAAATATCTATGATTAAATCTAACAAATATGTTTCATTGCTTCAGACATGATAAATGTATAGTTACATGTTATATGAATATATGTGTTAACATATGTTCTTTTATATATACTTACTTTCATTTTTAGTTTGTATTTAAGAGTTATAATGCTTCACACAGTGATAGTTCTAAGAAAACTTTTTCACAAACATATTCAACACAGGTGATAAAACAGGCAATTTAATCAGTGTAAAGTGATTATTTCTTTAAAAAAAAGAAAGAAAGGAAGGAAAACAACTTTGGGAAAAGTTCAAGAAATGACATTTAAAAGCTCAGCTAAGCTCAAGGCTATATACCTTGGTTTTTAGATGGAACATCATTGTATGAAACATAAAATATTTAGTAGTGTGGATGGTTAGATGTGTCATGAATGATCTTTGAATGTAATTTTTAGCTCTGCTTGGGAGATCAGACATTTCCTGATGATGGCTTTGATTGATATTATTAAAGGAATAATTATAGGATAGACATTTCACTGTGAAAGGCAAGCGTTCAAGTCGAAACTGAAGTTCTGCATGCAGGTGCACAGACACAGTTGCAGGCTAAAGCTTTCCTTGAGTAATTGTTCTGGATCCAACCTCAGTTACACTCAACAGATTCACCTTTCAAAGCTTAGAAAATGTGGGCATAGTCCCCTGAAAATATTTCCAAACACAACCTACAGTCAGTATACGTAGCAAAAGAACACTCATCGACTTTCTTAGTAAAAAAAAAAAAAAAAAAAAAAAAAAAAAGTTCTCAGCAAGTTGTTTATGATTTCTGTACAAAATTAAGGGGAAACTCACTTGCTTGTTAAAACAAGTTGGGTTTTTGGATTGTAATCCCAACAACCCTGAGTTTGTGTACTGTATAGGGGTACATTAAAGAAATACATTCTGCAGATTATTTATCCTCTTTGGGTCTAATTAATTTTGACCCCTCTTTGATATGTGTTAGATACTAACTACCACAATGCATCATAGATTTTTCTAGCTCAGAACAATAAATAATCGTATTTATCTTTTTGTCCACGGTAGTCATTATTACAAAGATTGTAGTGTGGTAGCCTTCAAAGGCCTTAGGCAATCTGTCCTTCATTGCCTCTGTGACTCTACCATTTATTACATAAACTAAATTACTATGTATTTGCATTTGAGCCCTATTCATGGAATATATTAATGTTGTAATTATATTTCATGAGTTAGGAACCTGCATTCCATACATAACAGCGTCTCTCTGGGAGATATGTTCTAAATATTAATCATTTATTTGTGAAGATTATCACTACTATTAACCTCTCTCTTAGCTTGTTTTCTGCTTCTACAACAACGTATTGGAGACTGGGTAATTTATAAAGAGTAGAAATCCATTTGCCCACCATTCTGGAAGCTGGGAAGTCCCAGGTCAAGGCATCAACAGGTTTGGTGGTCTGGCGAGAATTATATTCTTTGGAAGATGCTACATCACATTCTCACATGGTGAAAGGGTGAAAGGCTAAGTAACTGAATGCTTTGTGAAACCTCCTTGCTCAGGACTTTAATCCCATTCATGGGAGAAGGAGCCCTTGTGATATAATTATTCTTAAAAGCCCCCCTTCTTAATGCCACAATGGTAGATTTTAACATTTAAGTTTTGAAAGGAACACTTTCGAACTATGGCAACATCTTGAATACCTATATGGTATTAAAATCTACTGGCTGTTTTCATAGCATGTGAGTATATGCCAGACATTTCGTATTACTCCACTTTGTAAGGAATTATCTGGAAAAAAAATTTTTTTTAAATTCCTAGTCCATCCTAATCTTGTTTTCTTAGTTCTATGCTCAGCCTTCCATTTGTTAGGTCGGCATCTCAGTTCTCTTGGCTTCCTTAGATTCTGTAGGTGCAAACCCAAATTTCTCATTTCCTTCCATTGTCTTACTCCACCAAATCTCTGTATGTTCTTGAATGTGCCGTTGTAAACTGTCAGCATCTTCCCAGTGTTAATACATGAGTTAGCTTTTGCCACTTTCTCAATCTTGATTTGCACCCACATCTAGTTAGCCCCTGGGATATTTTAATCATGCTTTCTACAGGAGTGTAGGTTTCATCTTTTCTTATATATACCAGCTGTCACTATTCTAATTTAGGGTCTCACTCACATCTATTTTTTTGGAAATACCTATCTGCACTCACTACAAACCAGAGTACTTACCTTTTTTTCACAGGAACTGAAGAGGTTTTTGGTAAATAATTGGAATAATATTTCCTTTCTCAGGACTTTAGTGCCATATTACTATTTAAAGAATAAACCCCCAAATCTTTAACATGATAATCAAGGGCTCTATAAAGGCATTAGCCTTTCTGAGTTACTATTTGTTGGCTATTCCTGCTTATTCCTACATGAACACTGCTCTCTCTGTGATATCTCTATTCCCTGAATGTGGGAATTCTGAATCTTCTCTGTACTGCGGATCTCTGCTGAAGTTTACGGATGTCCTCAAAGAGTAATATATTTGAATGTGTAAGATAATGAATGTAATATTATTAAGGAAATCAGTTCTACAATACAGTCACTCTGTCTGTGAATCTGTTGATTATGAGTTTGTAGCTTTATTATGGCCTCCTTAGAGCAGAAGTACCCCAACTCCATTCTTCTTATTATTAAAATCTTCATTTCCAAAGCCTATAACGGTTCTCAGGGTTTTTTTTTCTGAAGTTTTCCCTTCATTCCTGCCCATCTGCTCATCACTTTGTCTTTTTTCCCTTTCATAGTAAATTATTTGCATTTCTAGTTAATCCTTATCTTTGCTCTGCCCTATATACTTTATCAGTTTACAATAATGTCCTAAGCATTGAAATAGCCACTTTCACTTATTTTGTCTTCATAATTAAAAAAAAACTATAAAATATGTATATGATGGGGAAAATGAGGTTCAGGATTTTTTTTTTGTTGTACAGCAATCATACATTTTGTTCTCTCTACATTATAAGTATTTAAGCAAAGGAATGTTTTTTCTTCCTGTTACATATTTTCAGGGTCTGTTATAAGTTCAGTCATGTTTCTTATGTGGATCTGAAAATGATAAATGTTGGAAAATACTTTGTCTGTCCCTATTGATTATTACTAGAGTTGACTATGAGCCCTCAAAGGTAGAGATGGCAAAACAACATTCCTAGGTTAATGTCTATGTCAGATTAACTGTGACCAAAGCCACCCTAGCACACTCGTAACCCTTCTAATTTCTAGTGACTTCACAAACTAAAATTGCTCATAAGAGCTTTCGGTGCTAATTTCTTGAAATACTGTGTGTCCCTTGTCTTACACTCACAAAAACTAAGAACTCAGAAAAAGAAGACAAATTTATGTTGACTTATAATGAAATAATGATATATTTGAAACTTACATTTTAATAATAGATAAGAGTAATTGGACAACTTATTTCCTATTCTACCTTCTCAATGTAACAAAACAAAAACCAATCCTGTTTACACTTGTAGGACAATACGTTTTAGCCATAATTCCTTATTCTACTTTGTATTTTGAACCATGCTCTTTGAGTAGTCAGAAGTGCTTCTCAAGAGTTTTCTTCAGACAACACTCCTAACTTATCTGTTTTTAAATATAATACTTATTCAAAATTATTTATTCTAGTAATGGTAGGTAATTTTTCTTTTCAAATATTATTTAAAGTTTAAATATTGTGTATTTGATTTTAATTAATTTCTCATGTGGAAGCTCTTGGTGCATAGTAACTAATTTTAAATCATTAGATCTTTTGACTTGCTAATGCCTATAGCAGGTTACGAAGTGTAAATTAATGTAAAATTGATTCATTTGTGACTAGCCATTTTTCATGATGTTTTGTGTTATTGTACTATAGCAAGTACAAACTAATGTAGCTGAGAAATTGTTTTTCTGATGTCACAGCTCCAGACGGTCCTCCTGAAAATGTGTATGTAGTAGCAACTTCACCTTTCAGCATCAACATCAGCTGGGGTGAGCCTGCTGTCATCACAGGACCCACATTCTACCTGATTGATGTCAAATCGGTGAGGCGTGGCTAAATATACAAGTTTTGGAACCAAACTGCTTGAATATGAGTCCTTGCTTTGTTAGGTCCTAGGCCACTTACTTCTCTGTGTTTATAGATTTATAGTTGCAAAATAAAGAATAATAATACCTGTACAAAGATTCTGTAAAGACTAAATCAGTTAATATGCATAAAAAACCATTTCCTGATGCAATAAATGAGAAATTTTACAAATGTGATTATTAGTATTATATTTATGCACAGGATATAGATGGAATATGTAAATACATGGTTAAATTGATGAGAATAATTAGATTCAAAATACATGGAAAAATTTATGATGGAAAGGAGCAGAAGCAGAAGGGAGAAAACATTAAAGGAACATGTCTCAGATAACATCAGGGCTAAATCTTGAAAAATGGTTGAAGCAAATCATGAAAAATGGAAAACAGAGGCATAATAGTTAGCCTCATTTAAGGAAAAGCAAGTAATGTAGGTTTCCCAAGTCTTACTGTTAACAAAGACGACTCACAGATGAAGCTAGATGGGTAGACCAATTGTGTTATTTATTACAGAATTTGAGTTTTATATTAAAGATGGCAGTTAAAAAATTAAAGCAACAAAATGATTTGAGTGCCTACTGTATAGGGTAGGTATGGGGTTGGGGTTTTAGCTCAGCGGTATAAGCACCTGCCTACTTGGATGCCTTGACATGAGGATACCCCATTAGTAGTACTACCTTTAGATCTAGAATTCATGAGACAAATTCTGCATTCACACATTTGCAAAGTGCTGCTATTTTGAAAACAGCTGATATTATAGGAGTAGATGGAATTAACTACGGAGCATGTAAACTAAGAGAACAAGAAGGTGTCATCCTGAAGGATGCAGCACCAAAATAAAAGTAACTGGAGCTCAGTTTAGAGTCAACAGGGAGGCAAAAAAAAAAAGTGGGCAGTAAAAGTCAAGTCCTTTCTATAAGGTGTGGTTCGCAGCAATGTCGATAAAGCAGAATTGTTAGCTGGGATAAGGGCTGTACATATTTCCTCTGCTTGGGATGTGCTTGGCCACATGATGATTCTCTTCTAGTGGCACCTGATGCATTCAGCTGGTTCACCTAGGGTGAATTCTTATTTTCTCTGCGTAGGTCTCCTCATATTTTGTAATTTTATTGTCTTCATATTATTTATTAAATGCAAATACTTCTGCCTCTCAATTGTTAGAGGAAACTGTAGGGGATTATGGATATGTTTATTGTCCCATTCATTTTTCAGTGTATGTTCATTTTAGAGTATATTTGTGCATATTTTAGTGCATTATTAACAAAAATTAAAGTAATTGCCTAGGATTAAAAGTTATGAAAGGGTAAAACTGTGCTTCATCAAATATCAGACTTTTTTGAGGAGGATAGTTTTCCCTTGGACTTTGGTTAAAAAAAAGAAAAACAAAATATTTGCAAAAATGATTTTATAATCCCATTCATGTAGCCCTCTTACCTGGCTTAAAAATGAGCAAGGAAAAAAAAAGATAAGAAAATAACTATCTAATTATATCTTGTCCCAAATTATGGGTACTAAGATAGAGAAGAAAAATAACTTCCTGTAGAATTAAGAGTTGGAATATAGCAGCATTGTAGGAGAAAAGAAAGATCATCATATAGAAAATTAAATGTGTTAGTTTAATACACAAATTTATCAAAACTCTTTCAGATCAGTGATAATAGTAATTTAAAGAGATTCTAGTAGTTTCCTTTAGAAACTTAAAGCAAAGGAGAGTCATTAAGTTTGACAATCCTAAATAAAAATACAAGGTCACAGATATCACCCTGGGTGATTCTACTGAAAATTAATGTATTTTGTGGTCTTTCGTTCATCTTTATCTTTATTCTTTCAGTTAAAAAGTGGTTGTGGAATATCTCGAGTTCACTAGGACAAGGAGAAAAACAGTTCTGCTTTCAAGTAGCCCACACTTTGGTGGGAAGTATGGGACTATAAGCAGCAAGTTATATAATATACAAGTCTTTTGGGGAAGACAAATTAACAAAATAATTAAAGTTTCTGTTACAGGGACATGGATATAGAGGAGATTTCACAGTTTAAATTTCTTCTTGGAGTTGAGGATTCAACAGGGTGCAAGTGATGAGACAGTTTGGTGGTGGAGTAGTGTCTTAGTTACTTTTCTCTATTTGCTGAGACAAAGTACCTGATGCCCGACATTAAAGGAGGAAATGTTTATGTGAAGGATTCAGTTGACAATCAGTTGGCTCCAAGGCCACCTTCAGAGCAGCAGTTCAAGGCAGCACGAGACAGCAAAAGCAACAAGAGCAAAAAAGATGGGGCAAGCCTCTTCTCCTCCCTTCTGTTGTAAGCAGGCTACCTGCCCTGGTGCAGCACTCACACCATCTCCCTGCCATCCCCTTGCATAGGATGATGATGTCTACCAAGTGAGGACCCTGGTCTCCTGCTGAGTCACTTAGTTAAACTTCTAAACTTCTCAGATTGACACAATGAATCAACCACTGCATGTAGGAAGAGATGAAAAATAGGAGTTGAGCAGAGAAATAATCAGTATCTAATTACTAACATTGTACATAATGTTACAGTTAAAATGTTAAACGATTTTATAATAATCATAGATGTTATAATATGAGCAAATCTGGAATCAGCTGAAGGCAAGTAAAGGGGCAAATGGCCTGGGGTTTTAGTCCTGGCTAAGCATACAATTGAGCATTAATAGCCAAGATTGAATAGGATTAGTGATGAAAAGATAATGAACTTTAGGGCGTGGTGGCACATGTCTGTAATCCCAGAATGTGGGAGGCTGAGACAGGAGGATCCTTGCAAGTTCAAAACCAGCCTGGGTTACAAAATGAACTCAAGGCCAGCCTGAACTGCATAGGGACCCTGTTTCAAAAAGGCAAAAAAAAAAAAAAAAAAAAAAAAAAAATCATGAACCTTTATTTACACTGATGTTGAAGAGCCAGAATTCCTTTTGGGTTTTATTGTTTTCAAAGATGTAGTAGAGCACATGCATGTCGTAGTTTTGTCCTTTGATATTTGTTACCTCTAGTTTCAATGTAAGATATGAAAATTGTTGTTTATAAATAAATATTATGGAAAATTTAGCATAATCTTGTTGTAGTGAAGACATATCTAGACTTCTGAAAGACTTTGATTTAAATCTCATCTCAGCTACCAGGTAGCTATCAAATCTTGAGAAAGTCACTTCAGCTCTATAAATTCAGAATTTAAATAGCTGTGGCACTCAGGCAAGCAACAGAAACCTGCAGGCAAGTAAAGTCAACTGAATGGGGCTGTGGTAATTGGGAGACTCATGCACATTAGAGAGGGTGGAGGTTACTCACTTTAGACAGTTTCATCCAGCATGTATGTGTACATTCTTAGGGAAAAAAATCAGAAGGTGATATTTTATATGATATTTAAATGTTGACATCTAGTTAAACGCATTCACATTTCCCACCACTGGATACGTATCTAACCCAATTCCTATGCTGTTTAGTTTTTATGCTATTTGAGAGAAATGAGACATCTCCTCCCCTCTTCACCTAATAGCAATGATCTATTTGACTGTAAAATTGGTATTATTTATTAATCTTTTGCTGTATGTCACATATTAACATCTTTAAGTTAAAAAAAACTCTTAGAAAAGATCATTAAAATAACACTGCATGATAACATCTTTTAAAATTACAAAGGGGGAACAAGATAAAAATGAACTTTAAACTTCTAACTGTATATAAAACTGGATATTGTTTAAATTCAAGTTTATAAGAATAGTGTACAAGACAGGGTTTTGAAATTTCGCATGGTTATCTCAAAAAAGTCTTCTTAGTGCTAGAACCTTTAGCTTTGTTTTAATGTTGTCTAAGGCAAATGGATGAGAACCTCCACCAAAAACATTATATTTGAACAAATAATACAACTACATGTACCAATGCTAAAGGTAGTCATTTGTGTATGTTACATAATTATGACATACACAATTAAATTGGTCCTTATCCATTGCAAGATACAGTGTTCGATCAGTTTTTCAAACCTCAATAATTACTAGAATTTTTAAATGGAGTTAAAAGACAGAAATATCAAAGTACATTACAGAAATAATTATGTTCTAAAAATTTCATTTTTGTCATAAACTGTACACATAATTTTATATAGCTGTATCTTTAGAATTATATAATGAGGCATCCTTCTTTTCATGGGTAATTGTTTTAAAAGTCAAAATCACTCTGACAGCTACTTTAGATCTAGATCTGTTCTTCATGTTTCTAACAAAATTCTATAAGTTGCTGTTATCACTCCAATTTTACATACACAAAAAATAAGACCCAGAGAACGGAGTGTAGTTCAGAGGATTTAAGTAACCAATTTGGGATGTGTATCTTGGGTGACTGGCTACCAAAACCTGAGTGTGTTCTTTTATAGACTATTGAAGAAGAAACTGTTTCATTGACTGCAAAAATTGCTTTTGCTTGTTTGTTTGATGGGTTGATTGACCATAGTTATTTAGGTCATTGTTTTCTTTCATTTTTAGGTATTGAAATAATTGCTCATTAATAAACTGTTATATAGCATTTTAGATTTCCAGGGCAATGTGATGATAAATAAATAAACTAGTAAATAAATACATAAATATTTATGTGGTTTTATATTACTATATTTTACTAACTTGGAACTCATGAGCTAACATTTAATTGTTAAATACTTTTTTGTAGGTAGATAATGATGAATTTAATATTTCTTTCATCAAGTCAAATGAAGAAAATAAAAGTATAGAAATTAAAGACCTAAAAATATTCACAAGATATTCTGTGATAATCACGGCATTTACTGGCAATGGTAGTACTGCATATATTGAAGGGAAGTCAAGTCCTGAATTCATTGTTACTACTTTAGAATCAGGTAAAGAGTATTTTTCATTATTTCTGACATACAGCTAAACTTAGCTGCTGTCTTTCTTACAGTTCCTCACATATACCCTAAAAAGAATATGTGTTAGATGTTTTTAAAGCATATAATAAAAGCATTCAATGGCACTTCAATGGACAAACATAAAGCTTTCTATTTACTTTTTTAAAGCAAAGAGGGATTGTGTAGACTGTTCAATATTTGTAAATTCAGGATCAAATTAAAGGTGCCCAGTTGTATTTTTCTGCACTAGTTAAGTCTTCTAAATGTTGTCTTGCCTGAGAAGTTATTTTTTACCAGTTTCTATAGCCAATAATGCTTTATCTAAAATTCTATTTTAATTATTTCTGCCCTATGAGTTGAATAAATGTTAAAATAATAATACTATGTTAATAAATAATATGGAATTGAAAATTAGAATCCAGGTCCTATTTACCCTAGTTGTTTTATTCACGTAGTCGAATGATGTGTTTTATTGTATAACTGTTTGACACATGTAAGAACCCATACAGAATTCCTCGAGTTCCTATGAACAGGGTCTGAATGAATAGTGGGATTGTAACTGATAGGAAGTAAACGTGGAAAGTCAGCCTCCCAGAGCTGGCTTGCCCTGTTCTCCTTCAGACTCCTGATGTTCTTTACCACCAGATATGGCATCGGAAAGAGCAGATGAAGGGTTGGGTTGCTATAGTTTATTTGTTGCTATCTGTGAGGTAAGTATAGGAGGTAAAACATATTTTTCAGCAACTATGTGATATTCTCTATTTGTTGTCTATGAAGCTGTGATTTCAAATTAAGAAGTAAACATTATCTTCAGCACCCTTAAATCCCACTTGCTTCTATTTTGCTGCCAAATATCATAGGTTATCTATTTTTATGTTGTATTTCTCCTTCATCCTACTTCTCTGTGAGAAGAGAACTGATAAATGTCTTCTCATTTACCAGAAAGCACTTGTCAAATTTTATGTCCCATCTTTTTGAGTGAGATAATAACTTCATATTTTTTTACTAAAACTCTAAGAATAGAATTTTCATGTAAACTCAAAAAGGTATTCTGGGGATATGTTCTTTCCAGCCTTGAGAGAATTCTTTTGCTTATCCAGCTTTTAAACTTGATTCTAAATTTAGAGAAACACTATAGATAAACTGAAAACATACTTCTTAAAATGTCAAAAATGTACAGCAACTGGTAAAAATACCTCTTTCAAACAAAAATAACCATTATTTTACCTATGCAGATTTCAACATAAAATGAGATATTTGGCAAAATAACATGTGTAGTTTCTTTTATTTAGAGTTTTTGGCTTGCCATAGGAGAGTATATATAAAGATGTTTGCAAGATAATGAAGATGAAGTATCTGAATTATTGGCAGCCAAATATTAATTCTTATTTATGGAAATTTTGGACTTAGCATAGAGGAATTTATTCATTTCAAGTTGATAGAAATAAATATACTCTAATTAATCTTTATATGAAGAACACTTACAAGATTCTCCTATACTTATAATTTATCTTCATTCATATCATTTTGTTTCATGATAATTTATTGGTGCTTAGCTAGTCATATTTTAAGCTATTTTTATCTAAAATAAGCTGGACTCAAAATTCAGCATTTAAAAGTTCAATTAGAAGATGGGCAAAGATATTTAACCATCAAAAAAACAAGCTTAGCAAAAAAAATACAACAATGCAATAAATTTTTCAAAACTACTGGCCATCAGGGAAATGCAAATTAAAATCATAATCAGATATAATTTTGCATCTTCTCAAATAGATAATATAATTTTGAAAATAATGGTAATACCAAATGTTGGCAGATATACACAGTACTAAACTGATAAATTGCTAATGAAATTGTAAAATGCTATAGTCACATAGGAAAATAATTCAACAGTCTTTTGTAAAACTAAACATGTATTTACCATGTGACTCAGCTATCACACTCTTGGGAAGTATCATAAAGAAGGTAAAACTCATGTTCATACAAACATCTTTGCATGAGCATTAAAACAAGATGTATTGCTTCTAATAAATTCTCTAAAAATTCAAATGTCTTCCTATAGTTAAACTAATGTGTCATATCCAGAAAATGTAACATCATTTTGTCATATCCATAAAATGTAACATTATTCACACTAAAAGATAACAAGCTATTAATACATACAACAATCCTCAAAGACACATTATGATACTGTTCTTTTAAAAAGGGACACAATTGTAGAAGTGGAGAAAAACAGGTGTTGTACAAGGCAATATATTGTCTAGTAAAAATACGAGGGAATGTTGGGAAGTAGTTTCTTTAGGACGACAGAACACTTTTGTAGCTTGTTTGTGGCAGTGATCACAGAAATCTATATATGGTATAAAATTGTATAGAACTATACCCACATAGACGGAAGTCAGAATAAGGTCTGTATTATAACTAAAAATACCATATGAATTTAAATTCCTTTGTTCTCTGTTGACCCACAGTGGTAGGAGACAGCACCACAGGAGAAAGGGGAAAGAAGTTTGCATAGGAATGTTTGTACTATTTTGGCCACTTGCTGGAAATCTGCATTATTTTACTTTTGATTGGTACATGATTGTAGTGCATAAGGTTTACACTGCTTGAGGGAAACTGGTACACACTTGTATATAATACATTTTAATTCCTTTTCCCATCCCCATTCCCTCGCTTCCATCCTTTCTCTATCCATCTCTCTAGCCTTTTCCTTTTTTTTTTTTAGTAAGTATTTGCGGTTATAATGTTTATACTCCTTTTGGTGTTTGTTTGTTTGTTTTGAGACAGGATCTCACTATGCAGTCCAGGCTGGCCTTGAACTCAGTATGTAATACAAATTGGCCTTGAATTTCCAAGGCTCCTCGCCTCAGCCTCCTGAGTGCTGGGATTACAAGCATGTGTGACCATGCCCAGTTCACTTCCTTTTTGAAATGAAAAACTTTGAAATCCCTCAAGAAATATATTCCATATCAAATTAAGTGCACATATAAGACAAAATAAGTAAACAAACAATCCAGTTGGATCACCTTTATGCTTTCTGTGAACAATAGATACCAACAATTTTCTGATGCATTGGCTAGCAACAGTTTCAACTATTTGTGTAGTACTCCTTAGAAACAGGATTTGAAGTAAATAAATTTTACATGATAAGCAAAAGAATACTTTTAAAAAATAATTTAATTGTAAATATTTCATTTTAGCCCCCAAGGATCCACCTAACAACATGACATTTCAGAAGATACCAGATGAAGTCACAAAATTTCAGTTAACGTTCCTTCCTCCTTCTCACCCTAATGGAAATATCCAAGTATACCAGGCATTGGTTTACCGAGAAGATGATCCCACTGCCATCCAGATTCACAACCTCAGTATTATCCAGAAAACGGACACGTCTGTCGTTGCACTGTTAGAAGGACTAAAAGGTGGACATACATACAATATCAGTGTAAGCATCCATGACTTTTAATTATGTATCTAAATTACAAACTTGGTTTACAAGGTTGGCATTTGTAAATACTCTACTTTGTGTAGATGACATAGATTATACTTGTGTAGAAATACATCATATTTCCTACTTCTTTTATGAGATTATTTTAAAATGTCAAAATTATTCTAAAGAATGAGATTTTCAATTTCCTGTTATAATAACACAAGCGCTATTAAAATATGTGGATAATCAAGTTTGCACACTAATAGTAGACATGTAAAAAAGGAAGAGTGAAAATGCTTATTAAAAAGCAGTATAAATGAAGTAACTGTCTAAAAGGAAGCTGTGTCACTATAAAATGAAAAACGTAGAAGCAAATTGCAAAAGCAAAAGGCAGAAATAACTGTATCTAGCATGAATATATGTGTGAATTCATATACATATGCAAAAGCATACACAAAATTTGTTTCATCGTGTTTCTTTTTGTGCATTTTCTATTTTCAAATGGAAGTATTTGCTTCAAAAATAATCTTATAAGAAGCATAGAGTTCGATCTAAATCTTCCAGTAACATGCCAATGAACCTTCCTACCAAGTCTATGATTATCAGAACATTGTTAACAAATATTATATATTCTTTCCTTTAGTTACCGCATATCTTTAGGTTGTCTAGCTTTTTGAGATTCCTTTTGTGTGCACACTAGGAGAATTGCTTTTGAGAAGACTATCTATCAAAGAAAGGCTAATGATTAAGAAGAAAAATTGATCTGGGTGCAAATTCTGGATTCTGTGACTAGGCAGCTTCATCAGGCCTGTGTGTCAGGTTTTTCTCTTGACAAATTGGTAATAGGAGCAGCAACTTCTCTGGAGGACTATTAGGAGGACTCAATGTTTATAGCTATTGTAGAGAGTGAATACTATATCAATTTTGGCTACTGTGCATAAGAGAAACTGACCATTGTGAATAAAAGAACAGTAAGAGATAAAAGTAAGAGAATAAGAAATAAACCACAGTGCAGATAATTTATAATTTAACAAAAATATTTCAATACCCTGTTTGCAGAATGTAATTTAGAGCATCCGTAACACCTTGAGGTTTATTAGAAATGTATAATGTTGGAACCTGTAGTGACTACTGATTCAACATCTGCCTACATTCATTTAGCAAGGTTTGCAAATGACATTGCACACTGCTATTCAAGGAATGCTATTCAACCTTCTCATCCATTATCTTGCTTAAATATTAGATTATATGTAAAGAAATAAAAGTAATGAGCCACCCATAATATCACTTTTCATTTTCAGTACTTCCTTTTTAGATCTAGAAGCATCAATAAACATTTCTTTTAATTATTTTAACTAATTTATGGGCTTGGTTTATTTACTATATCTATCACATTATATGGATTAGCATACTTTAATTCAGTAAAAAACATTTTTAAAATACAGATTATAAAGAATGGGTCACTAATGTATACAGCAAATGTTAATTACAGTATGATATAAGGTACTAGATTGTTTATCAAATGCAATTAAATTGGCCAGGGATGTAGTCTTTATTCTGATTAACAAGATGAAGTGAATGAAAGCAGAGTCTGTGTTTCTGAAACACAAAGTTAATCGAAAGGATTCACATTTGTGTAAATCACCCTCTCTATATAAACAGAAATGCTTTATGTGTATATGCTGCATTATGCAGGTTACAGCACCAGATACTTTGGGGCAGGGGTGAAGAAGGGCATGAAGGGCAACTTTCAGAGGGATGATTTAATACAGGAAAACTGGGAGGCAGAGGGAATAGGATTTCATCTCAGAAGCAAAAAAAGAGGGTCTTGAATATGGATTTAAAGGAGGCCAGAGTTATCTAGCTAAGAGAGAAGGAACAGATGTTATAATTAAATAAAGAGAGAGTGTAGATCCAGTGACTTCAGCTCTGTTCTTGTGCCATGATCGTTGGTCTCCAATAGGGCTGTTCAGGTTACTCAGTCATCGCTGTCAGAGCTTAGTACTAGAATATCATTTTTAATAAATAGTTGCTTGTAAATGTTATTCTTACATGCAGTGTATTCATTTAAGTGGGTACAAGAAAATATAATTAATAGACTGCATTGCAGGCATTAGTTTCTTTTCTTTTTTCCTTCCTTTCTTTCTTTCTTTCTTTCTCTCTCTCTCTCTCTCTCTCTCTCTCTCTCTCTCTCTCTCTCTCTTTCTTTCTTTCTTTCTTTCAATTTTCAGCACTGGAGATGAAAAACAGGACCTTCACAAAGCTACATCTCTAGGATTTTAAATTTTTTTTTTATACATGGCCTCATTAAGTCACTAAACTGTCCAGGATATACTTGAACTTGCATCACTCCTGCCTCAGCCTCCCGGAGTGCTAGGGTCATAGGTGAGGGCCAAAAGGATAACTAGGTAGTTGCTTTTAAGAAAAACTTAAGATTATATATAGTCATATTCAGTCATATGTACACATAAACAGGGACTTTAAAGCACTAACAAAATGTTTGTTTGTTCCAGGTTTATGCAATCAATAGTGCTGGTGCAGGGCCAAAAGTTCAGATGAGAATAACCATGGATATCAAAGGTACATACATGAGATGCCTACCAATAAAATGCTGTGTGCTTAATCAAAGAATGATTATAATTTAAATTCCATCCTAGAGTTAAGGATTTAGGCAAGCCTTTAAATGATGTAGATGCATATAATTAGCATATATTAAGTAATAATGTATGCTTATTAAAACTATGTTTAAGTGACTAAATTATTATGAAAACTGTCATGTTAAATAAAAGAATACCCTCTTTTTATCTTATATTTCTTTATTGTAAGCTTAAACTTTTATTTCTTTTTTTTCCCTCATAATGGGAGTGCAGAACACTTACATTGAACTACTACATATTTCATTATTTCTTATGTTGAGACAGAGCCTTGCCAAGTTGCCTAAAGACTTGTGTTGCTCCTGCCTTAGCCTCTCAGAGTACTGGAGTTACAAGCATTTGCCACCATGCTTGGCTCAAAGACAAATTTTATACCCTGGATTTTTTTTTAAAAAAAGAAAGCTTGTTTACATTACCTATGCTTACATTTCAACAAGGTCTATTTAGATTGCTTGACTATTTTAGAAGTCAATGTTTTTCAATTGATCAGTGTTTACTGATATTATACAATCAACTTTAAGATGCACACCGTATTTAAACCTGTCAATTCATTATTCTGACAGATATTATATATAGAAAATATAACTAAAATTTGCCTCCCCCCCAAAGTGACCTACAACCACTACAAAAGTAGGGCTGTTTGTACTTCTCTTCTGTAAATTCTGGTGACTTCCCTTCTGTAAATTTTGTTTTGCTTTGTTTGGGTTTAGTGTTTTATTTGCAGGGAGGGAGTCTTCAATTGTAATGGAACTCAGGGTTTTCATATTGATCTGCATACTCAGCCCTTTTTTTAAGTATTGAAGCTGGGTATTTCTCAGTGTTTAAATTTCCCAGGCTGGCCTTGAACTCACTATCTTCATGCTTCAGCCTCTCAGAGTGTTGAGAGTACAGACGTGCACCACCTTGTCCAGCTCTTTGTAGACTGAAATCATGCAACTGATTATTTTATCTCTCTAAAAATATTTAGTATAACTTTCAGGGAAATAACAATAAAACTGAAATGTCTGGGCCATTTTTAGAATGTCACCTATTACCCTTTCTTTCTAAAGGGAAAATTAACTTTTCTCCTTTTATACAAAATCATTAGGCTGGGTTAAGATTAAATTCTTGACATTGAATCCTAGATTGCCTACTGTATAATTACTTGACTTGGAGAGAGTTTCAAAACCTCCGTAGGCCTGCAAAACGAACTAATTCTGCTTATAAGTTATGAAGATTAAAAGATATCATCTTAAAAAATTGTAAGACAGCACCTAGGACTTACGCTATTAAGAAATACACAGTTACGTGAAAGAAGGAGTTTTATTTTTCCACTAGTGGATAATTAATAGAGCTTTAACTCTATAAATATTAGTTATTTGATTTTAATTGTTAACTTCTCTACTTTGAGATGTACAAATGCATAAAATCTTCAAACCATCCATTAAATGACCTCAAAGACTACAAAGAAATGTGTAAATCACACCATATTAATTTTCTTTGTTATTCTGTGGTAGACATAATTGCAATGTAATAGCTAAAAGGAATAAAAGAAAAACTTTATATTAAAATGTTAGTTAAATGTAAATATTTCATGCATTTATAAAAATCTTTATGAATGAGGACATATATATAAAAACCTACCATGCTCTTGCTCTTGTGTTTCCATTGGCTCTATCATGTTGTACCTTATTGGATTATATTATGTGTGAAAGTATAAACAAATTTCCTATGGAAAATGAGATAATATAGTAGCCATTGTTTGTTTTCTGTTATTTGGTTCTGAAAACCCTGTAATACTCTCATTCTCTTGAATGTTTTTATACTATTTTGTTATGTTTGAAACTATTGTATATGAAGTGATACTCAACTATTTCAAAGAAAGAGACATCGTGGTAGTTACTGTTAATTATGGGTTGTCTTCTGGTGAAATACTGTTTTGCTTACATTGCTCTGTTCTGATCCACTCTGTTATGTTCTGTTTTGTCTTACTGTCTTTAAAATAAAAAAAAAAGAAACTGAATTTTTTGTCAAATAAAAAGGAGTTGGATACCTGAAAAACATACTTGGGTGGCATTTTTGCAGGTAAATCTAAAGTACATAGTTTACCATAGTTTCATGTGTTAATATTTACTGAAGATCTGCTGTGTCCAAACATTTCTGTGTTTCATCTGTTACTTATGTTTGTCATCACTTACATTTATTAATTGTTATTATGAAATGAAACTTTGAATATATTTTTACTATTGAGGAACCAAAAATCAGTAATAGCAATGTTTCTCACATTACAGCTCCAGCACGGCCAAAAACCAAGCCAATCCCTATTTATGATGCCACAGGAAAACTGCTTGTGACTTCCACAACAATTACAATCAGAATGCCAATATGTTACTACAATGATGATCATGGACCCATCAAAAATGTACAAGTGCTTGTGGCAGAAACAGGAGGTATCAAGACTCAATTAATGCTAATCTGTAGAATGTGACCTTCTGAAGACCAAAGAACTTTCAGTTCAAATTAATAAATTAAACTGACACTGATTATCACACAAATCTTGAGATTTCTAGATTGTCAATACTATTGTTTGTTACAGCAATCGTTTATTTATACCTAAAATATGAAAATGAGAAAAGGCATATTTAAATTATATGACTAATTTACTCCCCATGTTAGAAAGATTGTTTTGATTTTGACAAGATGGAGCCCTTATAGCTTCCTGGGAGGTATAAACAGATGATGACCCTGGGGAATGGTCTTTCTCCATCTAGGAAGTCATCCTTTACAATGCATAGATTTGGACATGATATAGAAGGACAGGGCTACCTATATCCAGGTAGGTCTGCTGAATTATCCCCCCTATGGTTCATGGAGTGACTGATGTTGCATCCAGATTCCTCTAATGCAGTTATAAAAACAGTCTTTATAAATGTAAAATCCATATATAAATCACTTATAATCTTTATTCTCTTTTTCCCCTGAAAATAGCTCAGAATGATGGAAATGTGACCAAGTGGTATGATGCATATTTTAATAAAGCAAGGCCATATTTTACAAATGAAGGCTTCCCTAATCCTCCATGTATAGAAGGAAAGACACAGTTCAGTGGCAATGAAGAAATCTATGTCATAGGTGCTGATAATGCATGTATGATTCCTGGTAATGAAGAAAAAATTTGCAATGGACCTCTGAAACCAAAAAAGCAGTATTTGTAAGTATGACAACCATGCACTGTGTTAGCTAGCTTGTAAATGTCTTTCAGTTATTCATCTAACTCATCATTTCGGTAGACATTGGACATCTATCATGTTTAGTAGCCCTAAAGTTTCAGGCACTAGGAATAAAAGGAAAACGAGATATTATCCTTCATTCTGTTAACACACAGCATTTAGGGGAAGCAGGCAAACCTACCAGAAATTATGATTTGATATGATATTATATGAGTGCAATATGAAAAATGAAATATTAAGGAATATAAGGAAGTAGGATAATATAATTTTCTCTAAAGAAACAAGTATGGCTATTTTTACTCACTATTTTGTCATGAAAAACTATTATAATTTCAGTTAATGATGGTTTCCTTTTGTATGTCATTCATAGCACTAATTCCCTGCAGCTTATCCCATCAAATATCTGAATGCATGACCAAACTCTTTTTTACTTAGTTCATCATTTTAGAAATTTGTATCCTTTAATAACAATATATTGAAAGCAAATGCTGATATTTTGGCTTTACTGAAATCTTTGTCAAATCAATTGTTCTATTGAATGAATTCACCAATATTATTTTTATATCATAAGATCACAATTTTTAAAATAATGTTCTTTAACCTTATTTCATTCCAATATGTTTATAATTAATTTTTAAAACACATTTTCTTGTCTTCTAGTTAAATCACTGTTAAATTCTTTGTAAACATCTAAGACCAAGTAAGCATTAGAAAGGTTAGGGAAATTAGTCAATTAAAATTAATGTCCTATTACTTATTGTTAAAAATAATTACTTTGGCTCAAATTATAGGTTATTGCTTGAACTGAATATATGACAATTTTGAAAATAATATTTCATAAAATTTCCAATTTTATTTTTATTTTGCATCTTTTTTCCTAACCAGACTCATTCTAAAGCAAATATAATAATAAGAATTTGATCATTATATAGAATAAAGCTTGTATTATAATTTATTGGTTAAAGTTGTAAAGCCCTGGACATTTTAGGTTTAGGGGTTTTTGAACATGAAACTAAACTTAAAAATTTTTATTCATATATGTCAGGAGTACATGATATTTGCATTCATCTTAAGGAGTTTATTCAATGATGGAACATATTTTGATGCTTTTTACTCCTGTAGACAAATTTCATTTATTCTTGAGGATACTTAGAATCACTCATTCATTTCTAAGCTTCATTCTCTTGTGTATCTTTGCATTTCAAATATCATAAAAGCATAAAATGGGAAAGTATGACTGTGCACACACAGAAATAAGACGCATTGTGTGTGCATGTGAGTGAGACAAGTTCTGTATGCTCACTGTAATCTAATTCACTTGCACTTCTAAGGATGATTGAGTTATAACAATTATTATGCTTTGGATTTGTTAAGTGTATTAGTATAACACATTTTTACAGATATTTAATCATTCCATCCAAATAAATCTATGTGGGAGGTGATTGCTTCAGTGGATTCAACTGGCTGTTAATTGAGTTTAACCAAATTTTTAGTCATTGACCTGTTAAATTCAATAATCCCAGAGCAAGATAATGAATTATTCATTTCATGAATATATAATATAAATTTTTCCTGGTGTTGGCTTAGTTTCAAAATTTACATTTCTTAAATTCATTTCTTTTGAAAAAGTTTTCATAACTATTTGTTAAATTATTTACAGAAAAAAAGTAATGTGATGTGCAAATTGTTGACGCTACATTTACTTGATCTTATAGGTTTAAATTTAGAGCCACAAATGTTATGGGACAATTTACCGACTCTGATTATTCTGACCCTATTAAGACTTTAGGTAAGACAGATTTTGTAAATTATTTTAATCTATAATCTCAACATATTTATATAGCTGTAACATTTATTAAATATTTAGTATAATGTTTAATATATCTATCTAATCCTATGACTGGGTATTTTTAAGTACAAATTCGTTTTAGGATTAATTAACTAAGGAAAATAGTATGTTTAATTTTCTTCTAAAGTTTGGATAGTTCTTCAGCTGAAATTTGAATATGGATTTTGTTAGATACAGCTTCTTTTCTGGCATCTGATCACATTATCCTAGATACTTAGTTTTTAATATATAGTTTTATAATAAATCATTGTTACACAATAAAAAAGAAAGAAGATTACGGAAATTTTCTCTTTTATAATTTTAAAAGCTAGAAGCTTGTAAGTCCTATTTATTATAGTGATATTCTTACTTTCTACTCTTGTACAAGTGTCTTAATTATATCCACATAAATTAAGTCTCAATAAAACACAAATGTAATTTAGTCACATATATAGTATATATTTATAAAATATATACTGTATGTATATAGTCACCACCACCATTGTCATTATAATCATATCTAACATTAAATATTTTGTGACAGACACAAATCTAGCTTTTTCTCATATATTAACTGTCTTTACAACTGTTCTTTACAACTGTCTTTACAACTGTTCTTTAATCTGGGCCAGTGTTTCTCAACTGGTCTGACTCCTGTTTCTATGGCAATACTTGAGAGTGTCTGGAGCCATATTTTGTTGTCATACCTGAGGGATGGTGGTGGTGGTGGCGTATACCTCTGGCATGTAGCAGGCAAAGGTTGCAATGCTGGTGAGTTCCTACAGTGTAGCAGACAACCCTCCTGCTAATACTGCTGAGAACGAGAGACTCTGAATTAAGAGCTATTGTTTGCAGCATTTTGTAGGTGAGGACATCAGGCTCACAGTGTTTAAGTAGTTAAATACCTGGTGCAAGAATCCAGCATCACATCAAAGGAATCCCAAACCACTACAATATAAATATAAGACTGAGATATAGATTCAAACCTTGGCTCTGCTACTGAAAAACAAATAATATCTGTCATCTTAAGTATTTGAAAAACCGAAATGACAGTATTTTCTCTGAAGGACTGTTGAAAGGCTTAGATAAAATGCCAATATGTAAATGTATTAATAATTTTTACTTAGCAAATTTTAATTGCTTTATAGCTTCTAGTAGATGGATTTTATTCAAATATTTTAGAAGTATTCTTATTTTTGAGAAATTATTTTTCTAGACTGCATCAAGAGGATAACAACTTCCTATTTCTTCTGCACCAACCCCTTCAACCCCTAATATATATATTAGCTTAAGCAACGAAGAAAATAGTGCATTTCTGAATATCACCTAAAGATGGAAGATTGCGGTGTTGCTTAGGTTCTAGTGTGCTGTTTTTCATTACACCATGAGACGTAATAGATTTGACTGCAGAAAGAGTATTCTACCATTTTCAGGCAGAAATTCTATCAGTTTGTGAAAATATTAACTTAAAAAAACAAGTGACTTCTCAACAGGGAAAGCGCAGCAGCCTCTAAACAGAGAAACTGCTACTTCGAACAGTAAAGAAGCAGCATGTGGTTTGCTGTACAGATGTTTACAGAGGAATAAAATTAATTAATTTGGCTAAACTAATTTCATAACATCATTGGGTTGATTAATTTTTCCAATAACTTAATCATTTTAAAGTTAGTTCACTAGATTTGTAATTTTGCTGAGTATTTCTTGTTAGGTGAGTGTACACAGTAATTCTACACAGTGAAATAAATATCTGTAGGCTTAAGCATCCAGGAGCTATTACTTCAGCTAATAGTGACCCAGTGCCGTTTTTAGTAGAAGATAAGAAACACAAAACAGATGGATAACGACTGTGTCATAGGGAGATAGTACTTCATCGTAGCAGTGCTGAAAGGGACTAGACTTGCTGCGTGGGTATCATGTGCTTCGTTTTTCTTAAACTTGCTCTTCCATACAGATTATCAATGGAAGGAAATGCTTAGACCACTTATCTGAGATTTAAAGTTGAGACGTTCAGGGTAACAGAGAGACAAGAATCAGGTACCATGGTGTCCTGGTACATGCATCCTTAGAGTCTGTCAGATTGCATCCCTGTGGCCAATGACAGGCTTTATAAAAACACTGTAATCTCTTCAGCAGTGGCCTCTTTCTTTCCTCCACTCACAGCCAGGGAGTAGAATAAGATACACAATTCTACAAGTGAGCGAGATACACAATCACTTCTCCGGTTCCTACCTTGGAATCATAACCACTACTATCTCAGTTGTCCGGGTAACAAAGAAGTCTAGAGTATACAGGAGATGTGGAATGTGGTACAAAGCACGAAAACCTGTGAAGGTTAGAGACACAGAGACTGAAGGACTGGGAACGGGACACAGCAGGTAGGAAGCCACTGAGCTGGTGAGGCAGACACAGGGAGGTTGCCACATATCTACTGTCAAATTTCTCAGAGCTCAGTATGTTATTTGTAGGCCAATGATATGTGTATAACCTTTGGGGTCACTTTTTCTACTGGCCTTCTCAGGCCTTTTTTCCTGATAGACAGCAGCTCTGAGACTGGAGTTCAGTCTTTAACATTTACATAACTAGTAAAACAGTGACAAATGGGAGAGAAGATATTTGTAAGAGCTGTAATGTGAAAATAATTCTTGGCAAAAGAGCATCATCACAAAAGACAAAGGTTAAATAGTCAGAAAGGAAACAAAATAGATCATTTCTACAATGAGCAGAAATCTATTACAAGAATTTCATAGCTATGAGAATGGGGACAAACAAAAAATAAAGTGATGTGATACATCCAGTGTCATCAGAAGGTGATGCAGGGTCGTTAAGTCTTTTAAATATGTCATGTGTTAACATAGGTTGCATCAGTTCCAGTACATTAGTGGGTCCTAGCATTCCTTGGCAGGCCACAGAAGACTTAAGTACACATGTAATCTTCGTCTTCAGCCGGAGAAGTCTTGAATTCTGTCTTGGTGATCCAACCCCTAGTGAACAGCAGTCATTCACTGATAGTTTTGCACACCACTAGTAACAAGTTCCAAGCTGAGTTGCTTGTCAGTTAAACTTTGGGACTTAAAAGTTTTGACAAGACTGTGTTTGTGCAGAAGATTTTGGTGATAGTAATGCCTCTCAGAAATGCCATTATGTAGGATTAAAGTAGGGATAACAGAACCACCAGACTTAAAAAGTTTTGTGTTCAGTGAAAGGGACCAACTAAAGTGAGAAGGGGACATGCAGGACTTTGCTAGATAGGATGTGTCTGTAAAAGACAAGTTTGCACTTACAGAAATTTGTATGACCTGTAGGAATATATAGGGGAAGTGACAGAGGTGTCATTTTAATCCTAAAATGTACTTAAAATTTACTTGATTTTGTTTTCACTTAAGACTGAACATTAGCATTTTATTAACATAATTTGTAAGAAACTCTCTTAACCCCCCCCCACCTTTTAAAATTCTCTTTAGGCACATCAGTTTATAGAAACTGATTATAGGCAGTGTTTTGATTACAAGACTTAATTAAAGAGGATTCCTGTGATTTGAAAACCAGACACCCCTTTCTGCACCTTACAGGGCTCTCAGCTGAAAAAGATAAAACTAAACTCCATGGTGAAGGCACTCTGCGATTGTTTTCTTTTGTTATAACACTCCTCATTTAACTACTGTGCTAACAATGAAATGTTTCAGTAATATACACTTAGAAAAAGTGACTTGCTCTGTATCATTAATGGCCAAAGGGATCACTTTCTCCAAGGCACCAAAGGAGAGGCAAGTTTTGGATTTTTAATAAGACAGTGGTGATGCAGTGGAGGACCTCACAACCCCGTAGTCAGACAGACATATTTCAGGCAGTTTAGTATATATTGAATTGATGTGACTTTCAATTAGTTACTTAACAAATTCTTTAAGTTTTGAAATATTATTTATAAAATGAGAATATAAATACATACCCTATAAGCTAATAGAAATTCATTCAGATGCATGAGTGAATGCATTAATGTAAAATATGTAAACATAACTGACATTGTGTATGTTCCAAACCTTCTAAGTGATTTTACATATACTTACATATTCTTCAACATAACTTTATAATATGACTTCTGTTTCATATATAGTCTCGATTTGTAAGTAAGAAATTTGAAGTATTAAGTTCTTAAACAATTTGCCCAAGGTTTTAATCATGGCAAAGGTGATGGCAGCAGCAGCCTGCAGTCCCAGGAAACATGAATCCAATCAGTGCTGTCATAACCGTTCTGTCAGTGTCTGAGAATGACTGAGTAACAGGTAGCTTCCAGTTGCATTATTGTTAGTGATGTCTGTGTTCCAACAGGCTTCCTATCCTTCCTAAATCATGATCTCTTCTCAATATTTTTATTATTTCTAGTTTCTTTTTTTCCTTATCTCATTGTCTTGGCTTTTTGAGATTAACATTCACAAATTTAGTATGCGTTGCTTTACATACAGATTTGGTGATTTCTTTTTATTTTTTAAGAAATGGAGAAGGGTGATTTTTTCCTATGCTTGGTCAATATGGTTCAGGATCTCCTTTTAGAATTTTGCCAATTTGAAATAAAATAACATCCCCCCTCATTAGGCATTTTAGTTTATATTTCTTTCAATTTTTTGGTAGTGTAAATTCGGATTTTTTACTGAATATTATATTCATATATTTTAGGAGGTCTAAAAGTAATGCTGTGCTATATACATATATAATATAGAATGACTGAATGGAATAATAACATATTGCCTCAGACACTGATGCCTTCCTCCTGTCTAAATATGTTTCATGAGTTATGAAATTCAATAACATTTAGTAAATTCTTTGTTCAGTGTTGAGTGTCTCAGATGACTACCATTAGGCCAAAAGGGGAAGAAAGTTCTCCCAGTGTGTTTCTTCTAAGAACATTTTTTAAAAAATAATTAAAAACCTTTCACCTTATGGGCACCCATATGAAAAGGACTAGGAGCTTTCTATCTCTCATTTAGTTTAAGGTTCTTCTTATAGATATTTCTAAAGCTTAAAGTTGGACCTATATTCTGAATTTAAAAAGGATAATTTTAGTCAGAAAATAAAGCATACGAAAAATTACAGACCCCTAATTACGAGTGGCTCAATTATAGTAGTACAATGCATTATGCAAGTAGTTTAATTTGCTCTGTCACGGGATTTTAAATCTAGTCAGGAAATGACTTGCACATGTTATAGAAAAAATCAAGTAAAAGAATTCCATTTTCTGTAAAAGGATGTGGAGATGTGAGCTCATTCTGTGCTGTAATACACTGTGGCTCTATGCATAACAGTGAATCAGCAAGCGTAACTGACAATCAGGGTACATTTTGTACACTCCTAGTGACACCTTTGTAATACATGTGCCCAGAGGATTACATATCATTTGTTAATATACTGTATGTCATTTCCTCACTTAGCCAGTGCTTTGAAATGGTAATCTAATCTACAATAGTTTTTGTGGTCTATGAAACATTTTTCTGACTGATTTCTAATGCCCAATGATGCAATGTAACATAAAGTTGATTCTTTATTCATCTTCATGCTTCCATTCTAAAGGGTATAAAATTAGAGTTATATGTAAAATTTGGCAAAAAATAATCCATTCATATTCTGATGTATAAAAAAGGCATCGGTATAATACTTATGAGACAACATGTTGCTACAGCATCATTTAAATTTAGCTGGAGATCCTAGGGACGATAAAGGTGTGATAACTATTTAAAATTCAGTACTTATTCATGTCTGTCATGAAGAATAGCCACAGGAAGGCTAACATATTGGCACTATTTCATAAGAGAAGAAAGATGAAATATTAATCTGTGTGATTTATAGATAATCTATTTTCTCATTGAACTGAAACACTCACTTTAGTAAAATTATAAATCATGTACCTTAAAATTGCTTATGATGATAATCAGTAGTTGTGCCTAAGATCAATGTTTAATTTTTATATCTATGTTCAATGTCTGACCTTCATCCTGAAAATTTTAATAAATATTTCAAAATCAAAGTATTTGTTCATTAGCAAATTAGACAAATATTTATGGAGCATTAAGTGTGTGCCCCTTACTGCAGTCAGAACTTGGAAGAGTTTTGAATCAATATCTTTGGCAAATGTACATCCTAGACAGAAAAACATAATAAACAATAAGAATAATATGCAAGTGAATTTTAATACATTTTAAAAGATGATAAAGATATGTAGAAAAAAGAAAAAGTACAAGGGTTATGAAAAGAGAAAGTATAAGGAGTTTTGGTTCACATTTAGCTGGGGTGATGTCTGCTCAGGCTGCCACTACAAAATACCATAAACCGAATATTTTAAACAACAGAAGCCACAGAAGTTCACTTTGCCGCAGTGTGGCATCTAAGATGAAGACTGTCGCCCATTTGAAGCCTCTGCGGTGAAGTGCTTCTTTCTGGTTGCTTTCCTGTTGTGTCTTCAGAGGCCTTTCTTTGGTGCATGTGTAATGATAAAGACAGTGGGAGAAGTAAGAAGGAAGGAAAAGAGAGAAAGAGGGGAGGAGAAGGAAAAGGAAGAAAGGATAGAAAGATGCAGAGGTGTCTTTTTGTGTCTCTATATAACGCCACTTATCCAGTAAGAAGATCTAATGAGTCCTGTGACCTCCTTTAACTTTTAATTTCCTGCTTTTCCAAATGCAGCCACTCTGGAAGTTAGGACTTTAACATATCAATTTTGTCAGGACACGTGTATTCAGCCCATGACAGGTGGTCACTGAGAATGCATATTTGAGCGTACCCTTGTTGGAAATGAAATAGCTAACCAGGCAAATTCAAAATGGCTTTACTTCTCAGCGCAGAGGAACAAGGTGCTGCAGAAGCCCCATAACATAAGAATCCTGGTGTGACGCCTCAGTAAGGAAGCTGGCCTGGCCCAGAGGAGTGAGGGAGGCAGGAATGAAAGAGGTGTCAGAGAGGTAACTGGGGACTGAGCTAATAAGGGTCCGGATCACACAAGGCATTGGGAGGACTTAGGCTTTCCTCCGTAAGCAATGAGGAAAATTTTCAGCAGAGAGGTAATGTTTTACAAAAAATTACCACTGATGCTGTTTTGAAAATAGATGGTTGAGGACAAAGGGAGGTGGAGATTCAGGGAGTTTTGTTAGGAATCCATAGAGTAATTCAACAGGATGAGAGGAGACCTGGTCACAGTGCTAGAAGCAGAGGTGTAGGGAGAGAGTGGAACATAACTCAAACTAAAAAGAATGGAACATCGTGACCCTTTCATGCCTATTAACAAGATGTTTGTAATGATACTTTGCCATTTACTTTATTTTTTATTCATTCACTTATTTCTAAGGTATTTCATAATGACTCATAGGCAGTATTATATCTCACCCTTAAATGTTTAGTATGTCTCTTTAATAAATACATTTTATTGTATTTCCAAGGTTAAAATCAACAATAAATCCTGTGTATTTTAATACTATATACATTTCCAAATTATCTTTGACTTTGTTATTCATCATTTTTAAAAATCAGGATACAGCTGAGATCGTCCTTTATTTTTGCGTATATCTCTTCAGATTCTTTTAATGTCAAGGACTTTTTTTCTCTTTATCTAGTTCCCTCCACGACATAGGCTCATTGAAGTAGCCAAAGGAATGATCTTGTAAGAGTCCTCATATTTCAGATGGACATGATTGCTTTCTCTTGGTGCCGTATCATTTTATTTTATACTTTCTTTCTCTTTCTTGTAACAATATCTAAACTAGAAACAAAACCTAAAATCTGAATATTCATGATTCACGTTTCTATTGGGGAGCCTTTACAGATGTTGATGCTTACAACACAATTTTCCCTATCAGAAAATATGTAATATTTGTTTGTTATAATTGTTGCTGAAACTGACCAGTAATTGATAACACTGTGATTCTTCATTAGGAAGTTGTTTGCTCCTACTTATTACCAGCAAATAATCTGTAAGGTGATATTCTAACAGCCTGTTAATGTTCAATTCCCTGTCAAACTTCCTCTTGATCACTGTAAAATATGCTTATAATTATTACCTGAATCAACTACTTCATTAGGAATCTGAAATTATTAACTTCTTAATTTTATTTTTTCTACATTTATTAAAGAGAACTATAATAATTTTTTAATATTTAACTAGGGCTATTTGAAAAATCTATACCTTAGTTCGTGTGGAAAAGGCACAAAGTTATAATTTTTAATTATAATGTAAAAGTATTTAGCATAGGGAAATGATGTAGGTAAATCTATTGCTGTAAGTTCATTTTTTTGTTTATTTCATTACATTATATTAAAGCTCATGAATTTTTAAATATATGCAATCTATTTCAATCTGTTTCAGTTTTTATTTATTAAAATGCTTAAATTACTCCATCAAATTAGTTGGAGTCCCTTAAAGATGATCTCTTGTTCTTTTCATGCCATTAGCCCTTGTTAATTTCCTAGCTTTCAAGTAGCTGTGTTTTGAATTCACTTTACTCTTTATTCCACTGATGTCTTTCCAAAGGTCCCTGGTTTTATTCAGTAAAAACTATATTTAAAAAAATTCTTTGAAAAAAAGAGAATCAAATTTGACTCTTAGGTTTTGACTAGAGCAATTGGAATTGTGGAATTTCTATCAACTGAAATGTGGAAAAATGTAGTTGAAAAGAGGAGAGTGTGGGAGCTCAGCTTGGGACACACTGATTTTGAAATTTCAATTACATTCTACATAAATATGTCAATTATTCAAAGTACATAGTTGAACATACAAGTCTGAGATCTAACAGATAAAATTAAGTACCCATCATCATATAGATGAAAGTTAGAAACATGATGTCTTACAAAAGTATGAGTTCAGATACAGAAATGAAACAGGCTAAGCACTGAGTCCCAAAATTAAAAGATCTAAAAGAGAAGTAAACAAGTTTTTACATTTTAGGATTCTTGAGCATTCTGGAGCAATCTGCCAAGAAAATATTGTTGTGGTTAGAGGCCCAAGATAGCATTCCATGATAACATTTTTAATGATAATGTCACCCCTCTTTTCTAGGTGAAGGACTTTCAGAAAGAACTGTAGAGATCATTCTTTCAGTCACTTTGTGTATCCTTTCAATAATTCTTCTTGGAACAGCTATTTTTGCCTTTGCAAGGTACGATTTATTTGTACTCACAACATTCCCAACATACTTCCCTGACATTTATACCAGTCACAGTCCAGTCAGGGAACAGAAGCCATAGATATAATCAGAAACACTATTTTTCTTAAATTGAAAGAAATATTTATCCTGTGCCATATGATGTTTTTAAATATGCAAACTGTAGGTTGACTAAAATAATCATAAAGAAGGGAATCTTGCAGTTTGATGGGAAACATTTAGAATAATTAACTAAACAAATTTGTTAACTTCTATAGGAGGTTAAAGAAAAGTTTAAGAAGTCTGGACATATCTTAGTCTCTCAAACTGTGTTTTCATCTCTTCTGCCTCAGTCTTAAGACAAATTACCTGACAAAATTAAAAGAGGAAAGGTCTTTTTAGCTTACAGTTTGTAGAGGTTTCACTCCATAATCACCTGACTCCAAGGCATGGTGGTACATGGAAGAAAGGCAACCATTTATGACGGTAGAAGACAGCAAAGGCAAGAAGGACAGAGAGGGAGACATGCCTCTTTCTGTCCATTATATTGAATCCAGTCTTCCAGGATAGGACAGAGTCAATGCAGTTAGTGGATTGATCCAGCAATTACCTATCCTTAATTCCAGCATCCTTAATCCTAGTATTGCTCACCCCAGATTCAGATACTTCTGAAAATTCCTTTGACCACACAAGAGTTTGAAGCACATCCAGACACAAACCATATCATTTCATCCCTGTCCCCCCAAAGATTCATGCATATCCCTTTATGCAAAAGACATTTAGTCCTTCTCCAAGAGTTGCCAAAATTCCAACAGTTTCAACATTGCTGACAAGCCCAAGTCCCAAATCACCTCTGAGATTTAAGGCATACTTCTAGCTATTAGCCCCTCTATAATTGAAAAGAAAGTTAAACACTTCTAATATTCAATGGCACAAAATAGACATTTCCATTCCAAAAGTTTCAAATAGGGATACAAAGGAATGGGACCAAACCAAGTCCAACATCCAGCAGGGCAAACACTGAGTCCCATAGTACCATGTGCAGCATCGGAGGCAATCTGTGGAAAGATACAAATGCCCAAGGGATCAGGTGGCTCCTTAGAGCACTCCTGGTGATTGAAGCTCCTGTGACTTTTTTTCCTTGGGACAGCTTTGCTGCCTCCTTGCAATTTTCCTCAAATGTTAGCAATCTGAGGAATTCAATTCAGTTCTGAGGAAGAAAATTCTCCATATTGCTACCATTCTGGAACATGGTGCTCTGGGTCTTTCTTCTCAAAGCAGTCTTTCATTTTTACAGTTTTGAAGCTGCAAAATGCAGAGTCTCACTGCTTCTTGTGAAGCCATCAGGCCATCTTTTCTATTTTACTATTCCTTCTCAGCAAGGAATTCAAGATCTCCTCTTCTGTTTTCAGTCCACAGCTTTACTAGATTCATTTATGGCCAAACTCACAATGCTGTAAATCATTCTTCTAGGCTTTTTGCTCTTGGTTCTCAACATAGATTTGGCTAAAAGCTCCCAACAACAGCCATGCCACTATCTTGACATCTCACTGCCTTGAAGTTTCTTCTGCTAGTTAGTATTCTGCCTTTAATATCAGTTGTAGGCAAAGTTGCTGGACATGAGCAAAATACAGACTAACTTTCTACCAATCCCTAACAAACATCATCAATAATGCAGCAGCCAAAGCAGTTTTTCTCCCTGCAGGAACCTGAGCCTAGTCTTATTGTTTTCTGGTCTTTTGAGCTGACTAGAACCTAGTACAGCCTAAGACTTTCCAGGGTTGCTGTTTCTCAGCTGGCCTCTCCAAACCTTTCCAGACTCTTCCCACAAGCCAGTTCCAAAGGCCTCTAAACCAGATGATCAGGTATAGTCATAGCAATGACTCCCCTTCTCTAGTACCAAATTCTGTTATATTTTTTACTCATTTCTGGAACAAAAATACCTGGCACCCAAAGTTAAAAGAGAAAAGGTTTGTCTGGCTCAGTTTGTAAAGATTTCAGTATATAATTGACTGGCTCCAAAAACAGGTGGCTTGGTTCATGGTGCCTACAAGGCAGTGAAAGCAACAAGAAAAAAGAGATGATCCTCTTTCATCCAGTCTTTTGGAATTATGGCGATGCCAATACAATCAGTGGACTGATCCAACAAGAACCCACTCTTAATCCCAGTATCCTTAATCCTAGCATTGAACACTCTAGATTCCACTACCTCTAAAAATATCCTTTGACCACATAAGGCATTGAGGGACACCCAGACACCGTAACAGAAAGTATCAAGTGCCACAAGGCGGCTACTCTTTTTAGAGTGAGGGAGAAAGGACAATAAAGGGACTAATAACTAGAGGAAGTGCCCTCTCAAGGATGCCATGGAATGACTACCTCAATCATGTGCAGCATAGCACCTGGTAGTGGGTAAAGAGACATGACAGAGGAAAGGAAGCTGTTTTGCTGAAGACATTTGTTATCAGAGGGAGGGTAGGCAGACTGAGAATGGCTGTAGAAATGTCTCATTCTTGGTGAACAGTGTGGGTAGGCTGGAGATTCTTGGAATCATTCACCAATGGAATGAGGAGAGTGTGCACTTAAGAGGCAGCAAGAGCACCTCTGTATGGGCTACTGAGCTCCCACAAGAAAAATAATGATGCAGAGTTGGCCTCATCACGTGGCAGCAAATCCTGGTCTCTGTTGCCTTGCAAGGTTATTCTAGTGCCCCCTTTTGCCAAAGCTTAGCGTTTGGCTGACTGGTGAAAGAAAATTATCCATTATCACAGAGCAGGCCAAAAAGAGTAGATTGGGGTTGGGAGACAGCAAATTAGTAGCACACACACGTACTTACCAGAATCTGCCAGGCCTTCTCAATATTTTTAAATTATCTATAAATCTGATATGTTTAATTGAAAATATAATACAATCTAAAAGTCAAAGTTTATAAGAAGATATAATTTTTATAGCGAGGACAAACCTTTCAAAAGGCCCAGCATCCTTGTATGGTTGACCCCTTCTCATTGTTGCTCTACAAACTCCTCTGTTCTGAGTTCCTGCAGTGTCCTTCCATACTCAGAGGATCAACTTTTTCATTCCCTCTTTGTCTAAAGGGTATCAGTGGAAATCTTGCCCATGAGCCCAAAAAACTTCAGTTTTATAAGATAGCTTGCTAAGATAATGGGATTTTACATTTGCAAAATCAACTGTACTCATTTCCTAAATAGTCCAATGGACTTTTAAAATTTTAACTGAAGAATGTTGTCTTGTGTTCTAAATGTCATTCACACTGTCTGTTTTATCTTGAATTTCTTAAATTACTTTCATAAATAATTGAAAGTCCCTTAAAAATGATATTTTCTTAATGTCGCCTATTATTCATAGATTGAGGCAAAGGGATGGTGAGAAAAAGGTCATTATTCCAGGCACTACACATATTGTGTGAGATACAGACCATGTCCTGAAGGAGTGCACATCCGCCATATTCTATTGTTTTCTTGCTCCAAAATTGTCCTTGATTTCTCATTTCTGTCCTTTAAGTAGGCAGGAATTGGTCCCTTTATTCCCTGCATCTTCCCTATACTTTTCTTCTCAGCCAAAGGATTCTGTTTTCATTTGAATATTTTTAGGCTTTTACATAACTTTCCTTTTGTCCAGTGAACCTGAAATGGGCTTTCACTTTTTTGTCACTCTGAATTACTCAGTATAAATTCTACTTAACTTTTTCTAAAAACTAACAAGAGTAACGACCTATATACCATTTTATAATTAATCAGTGCTATGTTTTGAGTTGCAGTTTGAGTATTTTTCCTTTTTCTACATTTAGAAACTATCTCTAAATTTTAGGTGTTGAAAATAGGAACCTTATTTTATGCTTTCCATATCACCTTCAATATTTAGCTCATAATAAACAGTGAATATTTGGAATGTGAATGATAACACAGCTAATTATAACCTTGTGATATGCCATACTATGCCATGGAGCAATAGGGATGTATGGGCTTATAATGAAAAGGCTGTAGATTCATTCATAGACTCATGTGTCTTTCTGTTCTGAACCTTGTTTTTCTAATTGTAAACAAAGATAATAGTATGTACTTCTCAATATCTTCATAAAAACTCAATCACACAGTTAAAACTACTTTTGTGTATTTGTGTACATGTAAAAATGTTTCTGTGTATGAACCAATGCATTGTTTCAGCACAAGCATCATTTCTCTTTGGTATGTTTCCTTTCTATGACAAACCATTGTGACATTTGGAGGGAGGAGAAACAGGCCAACGCCTCAATTTTACTGACTCTATTTTAAATGTTCCATTTGCTCAGCCCTCGATCAATTAAACCTCATTAAATTTGGGGCATCAATCATCTTGTTTAAAAAAGATATTTGAGTAAGGTCCATGAAATTAAAACAGATAAAAGAAACAGAACACCAATAAAATTACCACATATTGAAAAATGCTAACAGCAAAGAATTTATTTGACTAAGTGTATTTACTTGAAAGAAAAGTAAACCTGCAGTTATATGTTTTCTGTGACATTCCTTTCTTGGGCTTCAACTGCCCTTGGTTTAGAATTCGACAGAAGCAGAAAGAAGGTGGTACATACTCTCCTCGGGATGCAGAAACAATTGATACTAAATTCAAGCTGGATCAGCTCATCACAATGGCGGACCTGGAGCTGAAGGATGAGAGATTAACGCGGTGAGCACACTCCTTTGGGCGAACAGTGGTCCACAGGGCCCAGAGCCATGACCCTGTCCTGACCTGTGCTTGTTGGAAGTGTTTGTGGGGCTCCAGTTTACACAGGTCACAGGGATCTTCTTTCAAAGGGTGACCTCCGTCTCCTGCCTATTTCTTGCTGGTGTTCAGAGAATCACTTAATCTTCCTAATATTTTGAGTTCAGTATGATCCTGGGACTGTAATGTTCAGCTAAGATTTTTTTCCTGAGACAAATATTTTTACACATTAAACCTTTAATACTTTAATAATTCATTTCATAGATTTAATGATAGATTCCTTGCACATCAAAGTTTTTTCTAGAAGTGTCCACAGTTGTCACTTTAATTTAATTACATTTATAACATTTTAGTTCATTATTTTAATATGAAATATATGAAATTCTAAACTGTATGTTAGATTTTCATTTCTAAAATTGCTTAGTATTTAAAAACTAAGCACAAGGTAAAATTTTACCTTTAAAAAAGAAGTATAATTGTGTAATAATCATTTCATTGGTATGTATTAGAAATAGTAAAGTGCTTAGTTTTGAATAAAAATTCTTTTAAATTTTTTTAAAAGTATTATAAATTTTCAAAATGTTTGTATATTTTAACACTTGACTGTTAAGATAATCCATCATATTCCTAATAAAATCTATTAGCAGGCTGTCCTGAAAGTTTATGTTCTTTATACTTTTTTTGTCTTTTTCGTTTTTATCGGTACCAGGGATCGAACTCACGACTGTCTGCTTGCAAGGCAGGCGCTTATGCCGCGGAGCTAAATGAAAGTTTATGTTCTTATAAGATCCAATAATATGAGATGCTTATAAGTACAATTAAAAAGCATTTCATAGCTCTCTCATTTTGAAATTACTGTGTTTTTAAAAATAGGGCATTAAACATATAGACCATTAAAAATAATTCATCATTTGTAGTTTTCATTTGTCACAGTTGGTCTTCTCCTAATATGTTGACTTGTACGTATATTTCAGGCATGTCTAAAAATATCTAATATGTGCTATAGTGGGAAGTAACTCCTAAGGATCAGTGTCCTTCCAGAAGTTATGAAATGATTATTTAGCATTACCACTGAATTGCAGGAAATTTTGTTCTTAGGATATGAAAACTTACTTTTTAAACATTTGGATTTTGGTCTTAGTTTACATTCTAGTTGTTTGTTCCCTTCCATAAATATGCAGTGTTGCAAAGACTTCAGTATAAGGTGATTGTATGTTACTTAGGACATAGTTTTCACATAAGAAAAACTACATATAAAAGGTCAATAGATTACTAGTATAATCACCAAAGCCAAATCATCTCCTAGGAACACCAGAATATCAGTAGTACTAGGCTCTGTCCTGGTCCTCAATAGATCACACTTTTCTTCCCATAAAAGGCCAAACTGAATTTCAGAAATTCCTTCATTTTTCACTTTCTGTGTACATTTTTCAATTATTTGTGATGCCTTCACAAACCGGGACACCCAGTTTCTTTCTTGTTACTTGTACACTTGAAAGTATACAGGAATAATTTTGGCTCTCTCTGTGCAATTAATTTTAGCTACTTGAAAAATTCAGTTGACTCTGTAATAAAAATATGAACGTCAAGAATCTCATATCACTTGTAAAGCATTTTCATTTTTTCAAAAAAGAATCATTATTAACCCCCCTCCAAGTTCATATAAATAAATCTTAAGGAAATACTAACAAAGTGAAAAAAACATTATGGAGAAAGTTTTTCATTCATAATAAACCAATTACTATTCTAGGCTTAGAACCTCAGTCATGAGGTTCATTTTCCTCATTATGTGTTTTTACATCTTGCCCATCTTCCACTTGTGATCACTGAGTAGTCATTAGGAAAAAATCACAAAGTTTTGGTTTTAAGTTTTACAATGATTATCGTAGTAGCTATGAAGAAGTTTTGGGTCATGGAAATGTGCACAGGGATTGCAGATTGTTTATTATAGCACATTTATAATCCAAGGGCTATCCTTGACTCCTTAGTATTAATTTTCCTGATTCTATCTTTATTTATATATTGTTATTTGTAAAATGCTGCAGAAGGAAAATAAATTTTGAATGTTTTCATTTTTCACTCCATAGAAAATCGGTATTTATTACACCCATAGCCAAATTGAAAGTATCCATTTCTGAAAGTGTCCATTTTTTCATTTGTTTATTATGATACAAAATACGTTTGTAGTACCAATGTTACATAATAATATGCTCTGCTCGATTTATTATAAAAGTTTTATTAAAATAAGAACTACAAGGTTTGAGTATTAACTTTATTACAAAAATACATGATTTTTCATGTCACTTGATGACAGACTAAGAAAAAATCATAGCTGAAAATAATAAGCTACATGCACACATGCGTAAGTTCTGTCCATCAATAGAGCTTTCCAAGTCTTTATTGTTCTTAAAGATCTAAATCTCTACAAAGTCAAATGGTAGATTTCAGAAGTGAAGAATTCAAGTTAGGTCTCTATGTAGTTTAGCATCTTATTCTGTGTCTTCATTGTCTTCAAGGAAAATCCTAGTTTTCTTTTAATCTACCCACCTACCATATGTGTAGCAATTTTGATTTGAATTTTACGTATGTCCTTTTTCTTCCAGTCTACCAAACTTTTCATAGTAAAGTGAGTTCGTAATTTTTCTTAGTGTCACATGTGTTTGTGTGGCCAAAAGAGAAATGATAAGAAAAAACATGTAGTCAATAATTAAAATACTAATGTTAGAGTGTTAGTGACAAAAAAAAAATAGAGTTTGGTAGTAATCTTTTTTAAAGACTTGCAATTTTAAAGTTAACAAATTATTTAACTATTTTATGTTTTCTGCTTTACATTTTAAAGGCCATCCTGAAATTATTGTGTATGTGTAAACTCTTATTATTTAATTATATTCCATCTTTTTTCATGAGGAATTTGAAGATACATTCTCCTTCACTATGCTTTTTCTCCTCAAAGGAGAACCAAAATCAAGTTAGAATTTAGTATTCCTTAATTCCATGAGAACATTTAGGGATATGCTATAATAATGTTTTACATTCTTAATTAGGCGGATGATTACATTATAAAATGCACATTTTATATTATATGCCCATGCAAGCTGTATGCACATTTTATATTATATGCCCATGCAAGCTGTACTTTTTAGAAAAGATATTTAATACTTTTGGGATCATAGATACCACACTAAAAAGACACAGAAATAGTCTTTAGATTTTATTCTCGGATAAACAAAGCACCTTTTGTGATGGCTCCTACAAAAGCCACTTACTTAGACTATTGAGGTAAGGAAGACATCTAGGGTAATTTGTTATTTGTTGGCATGACCAATAGAAAAAAGAGGTAGGATAAAGACCTATATCTTTAAAATCACGAAGCTGACTGATGCTGAAGATTGTCTTTAACTAGTTTGTTTGTAACACAAATTACCTTCCCAAGAGAATTAAACAACCTGGCAGAATTTTCATAAGTTAAAGATTTGCTCTAAAATGTATTATTCATTATTTTCATTTTCATACCTATTAGATACATTTTGTTTTCTCTTATAACTAAATCAGGAAAAAAAAGTAGTTGTGTAATACTAATAGTGACAGAAATTTAATTTCTTTTAGGCTTCTAAAATTTTTCCCAAAAATGTGTGCATATTTTATGTTCATTTACCTGTGTATCTTAATGTAATTGCATATTAAGTTTGAATGTCAAAACCAGAAATCATGAATAGAATTAATGCTTTAAACAAAATGAAATGAACTTTTGAATTATTTGTAAAATTGCTACCTTGAATAGAAACTTTCTTTATGACTTTCCTTTTCCAGTATCTTTAGAAATATGCAAATTGAATTTTTGCTAAATGTATCATGCTTTCGGGAAGTTTGTCACTTGAAAGAATGCATGTGTACTGTCAATTTAAATCAAAATGCATTAGGTATTGTTATTTGTTTTTATGAAAGTTAAAACCATACCAGTTTACTTTTACAAATAGAACTCACTATCATGGGAATTGTTTCTATTATGAGCAACTATTACATCATCACAGTGCATGTAATGATTTCACTTAGCTTATTTAATCCTATGTAGTAGATACTTATGTCCCCAATAGCAGATACTTATGTCCCCAGATATATATATATATATATATATATATATATATATATATATATGTGTGTGTGTGTGTGTGTGTGTGTGTGTGTGTGTATCCTTAAGTGGTTTAAAAATATACGTATGTTTAAATATATATGTTTAATATATATATATATATATATATATATATATATATAAATGTAATCCGTAAATTGTTTAAATATTTGTCCAGGGTCATATATCTAGTAAACAGAAAGTCTAAGATGCTAGTCTAGTGTCTGATTCTAAGGTGTCAGTATGCATCTACAATTATGTATATATATGTACTGTATTTAACTCTAAAGCAAAATAGAGATCAATGAAAACTGTCTCTTAGACAAGGACCATGCTATTCTGTAACAAATTTTTTTCCATGCTGTGAATAATTTTAAGGAAATTTCTGCTTTTGATTAACTTACTGTCTCATGATAGAGGGCAGAGAAAAGATGGCATTACAGTGCAGGATAAATTTGCAGAAACTGGAAAGCCTTTAGTAGTGTAATTCTCATTTTTGTTTCAATAAGAATATTTGACTGATATGTGAAACTCTATGTAAAATAGTTTGTATTTATTTTTCTTGCTGTTTGATAGATTTAGGTCAATTTTTTACTGTCTTAACCTGTCTTTAAAAGCAATGGCAAAAAAAAAGTGAATCTAGAATATAAGAAATAAGGTAAAGTAAAATAAAGATACCTAATATCCATGTTATTGTAGTAACAAATCTAAAATAATGCACTGTTTCAAATACTAAATAAATAATGAATCTTTACTTCCAGATACTCTTCATTTTTCTTTAGACGCAAGGAGATTTTTGTCATCCAGTAAGTTATGTGGTAATGTCGAGCTCTGCTGTGATTTTAATTTTGCAGGTGGTGTGTTCTGTATTTTAAAATACATGATATTGAGCATTTTGTTGCTTAATATGTTCTTTTTCAAAGACAAAAAAATGCTATTTGCAGAGTATCTTTTATAAATCTGCATGCTATTGATATAATAAAGTTCATCTTATCAAAATGCACAATGACTCATAATGTGCATGTTTTGGGAATTTGCTGTGTTCTCATGCTGTGTTAGCTTTAATAGTAAATTAAGTTTTCACCTAGGTTTCTTTACAGGTTTCTCGTTCTATTATTACCATGACATAAGAGCAGAGCTTTCAGTCTGATGGGTGGAGTCTGGATTCATATCTTAGACAAGCTAATTTCTGAAGTTGTAGGTGGTAATCTCTAAGGAGCAAGAAAATAACATGTCTTGTCTGCCTTTGTGGTTCCTACACAGAGTGATATATTTCATAGAACTTCTACTTCCTCTCAGACCCACAGGTAGCCAACTGTGCATGCTTTAGAAACTCCCTTGATGGTCAGAAATGCCATTTGTATCACAGCACAAAAATTTCTTGACATATTGTGAGAGTAGCATAGCAGAATGTCAACATTAGTTGACATTAGGCCCCAGTATTGATTTAGTGTCTCAGAGATCATACATTTCTTCATACAAAAGATATGAATGGAGACGCAGAATTAAGATGCTTCTGATTTTAAAATCACAAATCTACCACAAAGAGGAGTCAGTCTCCCTGAGCTGTGAGGCCAGATGGGGTCATTACTTCTGACATTCTAGCTGACCGTGCATAGTATTCCCTGTGATTAAAACAGCAGAAACCAGCCCTGTTGCTTCGCTAAGCACATTTAGCATTTTGGAATAATAAGCAATGTCGTTCCACTTCGGATTAACTAGTTAACAAGTTCCCAAGGACAGAACTAAAATAATTTTATGAAAATGCATTTTACTTATAATATATGCTTGAAAGCATTTACATATTTGCCAATGACATTACACTAAAGTTTTAATTGATCACATCACATGAAACACTCATTTCTAACCAGCACTCACAGCTGACCTCTTGGCATTCTAGCCGCATAAGTGGTCTGGTTGAGCAACTCTGCTCAATGTCTTCATCATCATAAAACAGAATTATTCTACATCTAAGATTTTCTTCTCACAACAAGCCATTCTTTCCTCAGAAAAATATCTCTAGTTTTACAAATGTCTAGTGTCTTTATTACCAAATTTTCTTTCCCATAACTAAGTGACTAGCATCCTTTCTGATTAAGCCCTTATGTTGATAGAGCTGAACTTAATAGTTTAGGTTAATCATAGCCTTTATAGAACAACTTTAGATACATCATATCAGTGAAAGAAGAGCTGATCTCCAACTTCTCTGAGGACTTCATTGCTTACCTGTCACTCTAGTGAATGGCTCAGGCTGCAAGATCTTTTTAGATTGCGTGATGCTTTCTATCTCCTCTTCATTAAGTCCTTGCTGAGAAGACTTGTCTACCTTTTTACACAGCTGTCAGCAATCCCTCCTCTCTTTCTCTGCTTCTTCCCCATTGCCCTTGAGGTTCCTAAATTATACCCATGGTTTTAATTTAGAATACATGGATGGTGAAATAAAACATCTGTCAAGAATCTGCTTTCAAGTTTGCTAATGGGGAGAGGTCTAATAACGAGACAAATTTGATTCCTGCCACAATGGGAATCTCACTTCAGCCCACTGACATCAGAAAGAATTTTGCATTCCTATCTCACTCTAAAAGACTATTCCACCTTTTTTTTTTAAATTAAAACTCTAAAATAGGCACCTATCATTTGCCAGGCACTGGAAATACTGTCATAAAATAAGGAAGGCGTACTGCCCAAGAGCTGCTGTTCAAATTGCTAATGATCTTCCTAATGATTCGTACTCACAGAGATGAAAAGATATGTTGGGAAAGTACTAGATATCACTTATTAATTGATTATTTTTCTAGTTGAGAAAAGTATTATATTACTCAGTGATTCAGATGGTATGTTTCTCTTTTAAAATGAAGTTTTAGAATCTGTTGTAAAGGACCCAGCACTGGTTAGAATACTATTTTTAGTTTATATTGAGAATAACAAAAAATTATTGGCCATTAGGCAAAATAATAAAGATCTCAAAGAGCACTATTTAAAAACCTACAACTAGTAAAATCAATGAAAAAAATAAAATATTCCAATGTATTACAGTAAATATTTTGGAAAAGTAATAAAATGTCACTATAGAAGTCAAAATATAAAAGTTTTTGAGTAATGATTTGATGAAATATATAAACAAAAAGATCACATTCAATATTTTATGATGGTTTGTGTTTGTTTGTCTGTTTGGACCCATAATCAAACTCGGGTTGTTCTTGCCAGGCAGGCACTGTGCTACTAAGATATATCTCTGGTGCCTATATTCAATATTTTACAAAACTTGGACACTATTGACATATTTTTCCAGAAAGATTCTTCATGAAAAGTTTGTTATTTAAATATTCAGTATATACTATATACAAATACATATTTTTATATCAAGGCAAAATCTTTTAATTTAACCTGACTTAACTATTTAAATGGAAAAAATAAAGCTTCTCAATTTGTCTTATGCCACTGCTAGTACAAATTTAATCTTCTCATCTATAGGTTATCATCTATGGCTCGTTATTAGGACTATATTTTAATTCCCTGTAGATTTCAGCTAATTGACCTTGGGGGAAAGCTGAGTCTCGGTGACAGTATTGCCTTCAATCACCACTGCCAACATAAATAAATGGTTTCTCTCTGAATCCATCAAGAGTAATCTGAGTGGAATTTCAGTTTTTGATAGACTTTAAAGAAATGAGCCCAGATGTGGAATAATACCCTCTCCAACCAAAAAAAAAAGTAGGATTTAAGACAGCTAAGGTTTATGTAATAAAAAGTGTTTAGCTCTTTATATTGGAAGGTGGTCCATTATATTGAAATCTGAACATTTCCCAAATTGATTTATCCACTAATGAACTAAATATAATTTGATGATAATCTTCATTCACATAAACAAATGAGATGTCAATTCAGTCTAAACGCATCCATTTGGCATTTTTTAAAAATGTGTTTTAAAATGTTAAATAAAAAGAAATCTCTTATTTAATTTTGAATGTCTCCTCAGATCATTTGATTTAAAAACATCACTCTTTCTGAACTGTTGATTTTTATGTACACCAAGTCCTGTGAGATTTTCAAAATATGTATCTAAATAACTCTCCCTACAGGTGTTAAATTATCTCATTAGTAAATAATTAATGCATTTCTTTCATAGCATGTCTCATCTTTTCTAACTCTATAAAATTTCCTGGTTAATAGATTTGCTATTTAAAAATAAAAATTTAAAACCTCAAGGAAGAATAAATTTAGAATGCAACCAATACCTAAAGAATATATATGCTCATACTATATGAAGCTAAATATTTACGCAATGATTATCTAAACAATGGGATAAGGGAACTTAATTTTTATTTAAAACTGTAATTTCTGACAAACTGTTTTCTCAATTTTAGCTGTCCAGATAAGTGCGAAGAACAATCTATATAAAATCATTAAGTTTAGGTACAGACTAATACAAAAGTGAACAAAACCAAGATATAATATTCTTTCCCTTTTTTAATGATGGCGTCTTGTGTAGGCAAGACCAACTTTATTGTTCTCATATCTTTTTTTTTTTTTTTTTTTTTTTTTTGTCTTTTTCCTTTTTATCGATACCGGGGATCAAACTCACGACTGCCTGCTTGCAAGGCAGGCGCTTATGCCACTGAGATAAATCCCCAGCCCCCTTGTTCTCATATCTTAACCAACAAAGTATTTAGCACTTGTGAGCTTCTAGTGTTAGATGATCTGATATGGAATTTATTTAGAGTCGTGTATTTCATATTGGTAGATGTAATAATAATACTTATTTCAAACTCTGAATTATATTTTGCATTTAACAATGACTAATTCAATAACCTTATTATGAGTAAGACTAGGAAGGAAATGTAACATGCTGAACATTAATCCTGTGCAAGCCATTAAATGTGATCTAACTGCATAGATCCTTAGTCCATGTACTTAAATAATTCTAGTACGAGGTAGATGATTTGCCCTTGATATTTTATTATACAGAAGGAAATCATTATTTTAGTTCTTGTAAAACATTGTAAGGTCCACCAAAAGTTGACATTTGAATCAGATTTTAATAAGTAAGTAGAATTTCCTTGTAAGGGAAACTCCTGGAAGGATAACCAGTCGAGAGGAGAGAGAAAAAAAAGGTATAGTATAGGCAACATATGTAAGAGCGAGCTGCAGGGAATAATATCAGAATTGTGGGCATGATCAGAAATGTTTCAGATGATCATATAGGAAAAGGATTAATATATGCACTATATTAGATATGTGTTTGTGAGCTTGAACTGAGAACTGGCAAACTTGGATTTGAGGTCTAGGTATTTGAGACTACTCTTTATGAAGAGACCCTGATTAGGAAAAATAAAATAGGGATTCTTGTTGTTTAATGTAGCACAATTTAGTTACTTTTGAGTCAAATTTTTAAAATATTTTTTTCTAAAATAACAAAAAAAAATTCCCTTTTATCAATGTTGATTGTAGAATAATATGAGCAGGAGCAGCTTGTATTACAAAAATAACCAGAAATAATAATCAATATATTAATAGCAGTAAACTGCATACCTTGCTTACTAAAGCCGATGACTTAATCCAAGCACTTTAAATGTGCCATTTTGATTTACACATACTTCTCTTGTTTTCCAAAGTAGGAAACTACGAAACAGAAAAATTAAGTAATTTGGTCAGGATAACATAGTTGGCATCTGTTGGAGCCAGTATTTGAAGTCCATGAAGCCATCAGACTTTATATTGAGAATAATTCACATCCATCCATCCAAACTCAATACTTAGCCAGTTATAGTTTAAAATTAGAATTTTCAGAGAGTATTTTCATGTAAAATAAAATACAAACAGTAAAATTAAAATTTCTGTAGACTTTTTCATTGAAAAGTAATGGGTTTAGAAAACATTTTAGTTATTCTCAAGTGAAGAATAGAGGTCATTATTGAAAGAAGACAAAAGATGTGAATAATAAAATTAATGCTTTGCTACTTATGGATTATTTATAATTTGGTGTGGTTGTTCTTGCTTAATGTCTCTTGGAAATTTCACAAATATGTACTGATTTTTCAAATGACTGACTGAAGACTTCCCAGAAACTAGTTGTCTATATTAAATTGCAATTATCCCCATAAAAGTATTTTTCCAATAAAACCTTAAACAATTTCTGATCTTCTTGGGAAAGAGAGAAATCCTTCCCCAAGTCCTGACATTCTATCTTAAATAGGTAAACGTGTTACTAAATCATATGTAGCATTTTTGCATTTAACCAATTTCAAACAGCATAATATTTCCTTTACTTTATAGAAGTCATTTTTACTTAGGTCAAGAATTTCTATATCCATGCAGGGGCAGGAAACACGTTGTGCTAGTTCAAGCAGCTTAGTTGCACATGACTTAAACTCACTTAGGATTTGTCCCAGCCAAAATTCTTTCCTTTCTTATTTTTGAACATTGTGACTGCCTAGAAATTCTGGATCACCAGTTTTCTAAGGGGGGATAAGTAGTGTGGGCCGCACTCACCATTCTCTCTTCTTACTGGTCTTTCTAGACGACAATTATTTCTAACAGGGATTGATTGCTTTCGCTTTCTTTGGTGCATGTTACTATGTCAAAAATATTTCCAGTTTTCCCATCCCCAAGTCAAGGATTCTTCTGATTCACTAGCCCATTCATCTGTCTCTATAGCTATCTATTTAGGTCAGATATTCTTTATTACCTCCTTAAAATCACTCTAGGGTATTGTGGGAAACTCTTATTTATCATGAGTCTTTATTATGTCATTGCTGTCTTAGTGCTTTGATACCATATTTGATAAAGAGATGCTAAACCAACTTCCACTCTGTGAAGCAGGGAGATATATCCTCTCTGAGGACACTCATTTGAAACTGAAAAGTCTGTCATTATGCTGTATAATACATCTTCCCCCAGCTCTATTTTTCATCAATTCCTCTTTTGTAATGAAATATTAATTCATATTTTACTCATCAAATATATTTCATTGTGACCATTTCTAAAGTATTTGTTATGGTTTTTTAAAATCTAATTATTTTCTTTCATTCATCTGTTACTTAAAAAAAACCATCTTGACAATGTTGTACATCTGTAAACCCAGCACTCAGAAGGCTAAGTAAGACTGGATCATTGCTATGAGTTTGAGGCCAGCCGGGCTACATAGTGAGTCCACAGTTCCCTTGAACTATACAGTAAAACCTTGTCTCAAAAAAAACAAAACAAACACATCTTATACTTTTTAAAAATTTAGTAAAATTATTTCTAGCTTTGTTTAAAATGCAAAATTTTGATGTTTACTTTATTTCATATATTTTATTCCTTTCTCCTTTTTGCAGTGTAAATTTATTGTGCATGACAAACATTTCATTAATAGTACGTTCATCTTTAAGTTTGTGCGTGTTACATAATCTATTAAGATATTAAAATTATTTCAATTATCAGTAACTTGGTCAATGACATGTCACAAAAAGTAACTGAAATCGTTGAGATATGTTGTGGTTTTATAATTAGCTAAACTCACTGATAAAACAAGACTTGAGCAACATGATGTCATTCTTTGCAGATTCATTCTCCCAGATTCAGCATTATCTACTGATAAAGAGAATATTTTTTAATTCACATCCCTCTTTTAGCTCATTGTATACTATGCAGTATATTAAAAACTGACCTGCCTTCCAAACAAATCTAAATATTCCTAACAATACAATATAATAATAACTTCGTTCAAGAGCTTTAGCTTCAAGAAAGAAGCTAAAGTATTATTTGGCCATATTTGAATCCAAGTAAAAATGATGTTTAAAAAATCAAAATGCAATTTAAAATAATGATTAGATGTTACAGGCATAATGCATAATACACTAATGATTAATTAATATTTTGATTTTAGTCTAGAACTCTTTCAGAATGACCTGTCCCTTCCCATTCACAATGCATTTAACACAATCTCTGTTGCAGGTTACTTAGTTATAGAAAATCCATCAAGTAAGTTTGTGAAATATTTTTCTTCTTTTTTGAATATTGACTTTACATTCACTGACTCAATGAATCTTACTGTGTGGTTCTCTTTTTGTACGTTTGTTGGAAAGCCCTCTAAGCTGGATATAAATCATAAAAGCATGACTAATTGCATGGTAACTGGAGAAATGCTTTCTCTCTCTCTAGGGTGAAGCCTGCATGTCTGTATTTTAGCTTGGGAAGTAATATGGGGATATTTAAACTCCTTGGGTTTAAAAACCATGTCATTATGAGAATGAGGTCACTGCAATATTTTATATCTTCTAAAACCTTGTAATGTATAAAATGTTTTCTCTATGACAAGAGGTATTATGTGCTTTAAGATTCAATGATAACTTTATGCCCTTACATTTACTTGAAAAACTTTATTCATTAAAATGATAAATCCTTCCATTTAAAATCACAGAAAAATTGAAAGAGTTTTTGTACTGTCAATACAAAGAAAGTAAACTCAAAAAGGAAAAAGCTATCTTTGTAAACATGACAGAGTGATTTTAAAAGACCATGTTGTTTGTGGTCTGTGAAATGTTCTTCCTTTAAATGTTAACAGTGCAGCCAAAGACCAGGCTTATGCAAAAAAAAGAAAGAAAGAAAGAAAGAAAGAAAGAAAGAAATATATATATATATGATCTAATGTGACTTCATTTTATACTTTTCTTTACTTGGAGACCAATAAGCAAGAAATCCTTCCTGCAACACGTTGAAGAGCTTTGCACAAACAACAACCTAAAGTTTCAAGAAGAATTTTTGGTATGTTATCAGCAGTTGTCACAACATTGCAAGACCTCCAGTCGTTTTGTGTGTCACATTTCATGTCCATTTTAAGCATGTAAGGCCATGAAGGACTCTGGCCTTGATAATCAATACCCAATTACCAGGTTGATTGTTTGGATAGTAATGTTACACTGGGCAGCCTCTGGTGCAACCTGATCAGAATTCTTCACCTACAGTGTCAGGAAGAGGAGCTCTGCTTCAGGCCTGCTCCCCAACGACTGTCTGCCCTCCTTATCTGGTCTTTCATCCCAATGTAGATGTGAATTTAGAGTGACATAGTCATTATTTTTTGTTTGTAGACAATTTTTAGTGTATAGCTCTATATTTAAGTAATTACTTCAAATTTAGACACTAAACAATTCGATTTTATAATTGTCTGGTTAGTTTACACTAAAGGCACAGAAAAATATGAGACCAGATATTTCCACAAGCTTTATTATTATTATTATTATTATTATTATTATTATTATTATTTCTAGGGCTATTCATCTAAGTAAGTAATATCTCTGTCTTATAAGGCTTATTTTTCGAGTTACCATGGAGCAAATGCTCAATCACAATATAGAGATACATATAATTATTTTAAAAGTTGTTTTGGTATTTTATATATCCATAAAATGAAAGTATTTAAAATACAATGGAGATATTAGACCTACTTTAAAACTTTTAGCGTCTTTCCTAACTTAGATGATCATTTTTATAAAAGTTAAGTAGATTTATAACATCTAATTTTATAAAAATTAAGTAGATTTCTATATATCAGTAAAAACTCTATTTCTGTTTTTATGCATTTCTTAATGTGTGAACTTATAAAACCAAGAAACAATTGCCTTCAATAATTCAGGATTATAATATTTCATTCTTTCAGGGAACAATAACAAAAATGTGAGAAGATTAATAGTATTTCCTACAGCTTTTTAGTTATGCTTCTTAGCAGTGTTGGTCTGGACTTAACAAAATCAATGGAACCATAAAATTTTCCTTAGCATTGGTACAGTAAGAACTCTCAATTTTTCAGGAGCAAAAGTATAATTCGACTAGAATATAAGCGAATATAATTACATTATGCATGACTGCAGTAGACAAAAAGTTTTATTAGCAGTAACATTTTCACATAGTAAGAAAGCTTCTAGTTAAACTTTTTTTGGATATTATGTTTTCTGGACATTTAAAAAAATTACCCTAATGCTTTATTAAGTATATTAAAGCAACATTACTATGCCATATTGCATATATTCTATAAATCGAACTTTTCTAATGTAGTCATTTTATTTGGCACAGAGATATATGCCAACTCAGCACTCACCAGCTAATTCGTTCTTGGATAAATTACTTAAACTCTCTGTGCCTCAATGTCCTCATTTATAACATGATGATATCTGCCTCACTAGACAGGGAATAGTAAAATGACTGAATGAGTGCAGTATATGAACAGTACGCAGCACAAGAATTAACTCTTTTCATGATAGTTTGTGTCATAAAGAAACTCATATTTTGATAAAAACTGTAGTCATATGTTTTTTAAATTACAGCTATACTATGTGATGATAAAGGTGTATGTAAGAAAGAAAGGATCAACTCTGAACAGGTTTAATACAAAAAGTGGGCTTCATGGATATGGGAAGGGAATCTGGGGAGAGAAAGTATGGGAAGGGGAAAAAGTAGGAGTAAAAAATACCATAATGTGATACGCATGCATACCAGCTCTCCAATATGAGTGTTTTTATTTTGTATCACAAACATATACTACTGAAAGAAAAAGAAAAAAAGGGAAAGGAGACAGTCTAACTTACCTGGAATCCCACTGAAAACAGAGCAAACAGTAGGAGAAAAAGCTGTTAGCGAAGATCACACAGCCCTTGTGTACCCTAATCAGAAGAAGATCACCCAGTGTATCATTGCTGTGCAGAAAGTCAGCCTGGTAATTGGGTACTGCTTATGACTAGCAGTCACTCAAATCTATAAATAGAAACCTATTTGAGATAATTACATAACAAAGGTACTATTCGCTCTATTGCCCAGTACACTTTTCTTTTCTTAGATATTCCAACAGCCTTGACCAAGAAGGAAGCTGTTCTAGGTTTTCTCATTTCACTAAAAAAAAGGTTTTTTCCTGAGCTTTTGGTGGTAACACCTTGGAACTCAGATGCTTGTGCTATGGCTCCCTGTGACACATACTCACATATCAATAACTTACCAGGTTTACTTTTGGGTAAAAACTGAAATGGGAGAATTATTCAATTTAAAACAAATAATTTATAACGAAGTTTAAAAATACAAAAACACGTTTTAACTTTTTAAAAGGAATTTTGGAGTTGACACTTCTAAAATGGAAGACTATATATTTCATAAGCATAAATCATCAGCTCAACAGAATAATGAACATAATTTGTTGCACTAATTTCCTCAAAGATACTTATATTGCAAAGAGGAAGGTACACAGATATCTTAATTTTTCACCCAAATGTCATTAATAGACCTTCTTGACTCTTTGTCTGTGTCTGCTAATTCTTAATTGCACGTTTGTACTCCACTATCTATTAAACAATACCTGTTGAGTACAGGAATTGACCTCTGGCATCTTCTTAAACTGACCAGTGTTCTACCAATTAATAGGCATGAAATCACACTGCCTGAGAAGAAAAAACAAGAAATAAATCATTTCCTTCTTCCTACTAAGTAGACGCTAAAATATTAAATAATAGTGTGTGCTCCACAAAACCATGAGTAACAAGGAAAAGGGTCACTAGTATGGTTGCCACCTCTTAGGGCTTCCCAGACTGCACAGGGATTATTGCAAGAGAGTGAAATAGCTCAGCTAGTCAACATTATTCAGATAATAATGGTGAAAGTTAGGTAAACTCATTACTGTTCATTGGACCTTACTTCCATAGTGTTAATATTAGGTGTTTTTTAATTTAGAAATTAAGTTCTTTGAATAAAGAATTCTGTTTTGCTAAGGGGAAGTTTTTGTGCCTCTTTGATTAAGTGTAAACTTTGCAATTACTTTATTTTACAGGAATTACCAAAATTTCTTCAGGATCTTTCTTCAACTGATGCTGATCTCCCTTGGAACAGAACAAAAAACCGCTTTCCAAACATAAAGCCATGTATGTGCATTTATTATTTCTGGCTTAACTACAAAGTGTTTCAAGTGTTCACAATTTCACCTTTCTATATTTCTTTAATGTTTTATGAGTTACTAAATTATAATGATATATTTCCTTAGTGATGATTTCAAATTGTAACTCTTTCACATTAAATATTTATTAGAGTTAATATATATGGTTTTCAGCTTGTTCAGACAAAGCTCACTTATGCAGGTGCAAGAAACTGTAGCTCTAATGGTTTCATAGCTTTGTAATTTAACCCAAGTAAGGAACTTGTTTAACATCTTCCTAAAGACCTGGTCTCCAATGAAAAGAGAAAATTTGCACTTGACTTTGAGCATTAGTTTCCCCCATAAGAGTGTAACAGCTTTATGGAACATTTAAAAAGCTTTTGCAAAATACTAATTGAAGATTCAGGGAAACGTGCACTTAACCAAAATTGGTTTTGCAAAGGAGGCAGAGGTTTGCTTCACCATATGGCAGTTTCATTTTTCAGTCAATGAGAAAAAACAAAGTATTATTGCTCTAAGAATCAAGAATGCTATGAAGGGGAAATGTGACAAAGTTATTTGTCTTATATAATTATATTTTGTGAACAGATGCCCATACTATATCAATATTGTGATTCAATATATTTTTTTGTTAAAAAATTAATAAGTGTTATCTTTGATGCTATGTTTATTTCAAAATGTAAAGATTTAAACTATTCCTAATTTTAAACTGGGCATGGTGACACACATCTGTAACCCCAGCTCTGGGGGAACTAAGGCAGGAGGGCCACAAGTGCAAGGCAGTCTGGACAATTTAGCAAGACCTTATCTCCAAGTAAAGATTTTCTTAAAGCCTGAGGTATTGTGTTCCGCAGCAAAGCTCCCTGGATCCCTCTCAGTACCGGAATCAACTGATGAATCCTAATTTTAAAGTTTACATAATTTATACATTCTGAGTCTTTTCAAAAGTATATTGGGGAATTTTTATGCTTAGTAAAAATGAACTTTTAGCTAAAAAGATAAGAATATTCACAAAATGTAAAATCTTGAAGGACTTGGATAGGAAAAAACAGACTAAATTCTGTTATTTTAGAGCTAGAGGCTAAGTTACATATGAAGGAACAAATTTAAAGAAATATGATATAGGGGGTAGTAATCTAATGCAGTTTGTTTTGTCTGAGAAGTAGGAGTGGATGAAAGTGCTGCTTGAAATTATTTCTGTAACAAAACAAGTTGTAAGAAAATGGCTTTAAAAGTATAGGACTTTATTTAGACAATACAGGATATTAGTAATACAGTTCCAAATTTTATAAAATTATGCCCTATCTCAACCTACTCTTTTTTCTCCCTTTCAGAGAGTTAACCTGAGTTGGATATATTATAAATGGGAATTCCCCACATTTTTATATTTATCTGCATAAAATTTCAAGACTGCTTCATGCTTATTTGTGGTATTTTAGGAAAATGAATGCTGTAATATGATTGAAAGACAGTTATAGTGGAGTAATTTGTATATATTATATACGACTGAATTAATAAAAATATGTATAATAAGTAATTTGCATGGGTCTAATTTATGTTCGAGGACTATCTAATTTAAAATGTATAAAATTTGAGATCCTAAAAAGATATTTTTACTATGACTTTTCAGTCTTTTATTATTAAGATCTCAATGCATTATTACGTATACCCTCATTTAGGGTATAAAAATAATTCTAGTTTTACTTATAAGATGGGAATGGATTAAAGATGACAGACAAAATGAGATAATCTTAAAATAATATAAAGGACTGAGAAATATAACTGGCTCAACTGTTTATGTGTGAGGTTAAGATACAAAATTATCAGACTTCCCAGGGTGCTGTTAATTGCCTTAGTCATTCTGGCATATTGTTCTGTGTTCTGTACCTCATAAGGTTTCTGTGAGAATTAGATGAAATGATCATGCATATCACTTTGTCCAGTATTGGAACATAGGAAACACTCAATAAATATTAGTTCTTGTGATGGCTAGTCATCAACACATTGCTTCCAAGAGGAGAATGAAAAAGACTCAAGATATAAGATATACATGTACCAATTCCCCTAACGTTATCATTACATATGCAAATATTGCTAATAGTAAATAAAAGCTGCTGACTTTCTGAGTGAATAAGATTAAGTTATAGCCCCTCGGGGTCTGCTCCCTGGAGATGACAAGCACACCTCCCTAACCTGGGTTAGGAACCACACTGTAAAGTCCTCCATAGACAAGATAGACTTGTTCCACACAAATGCACAAATGCTGCAAGTGAAAACAAGGTATTTAGACTAAACATCTTAGCTCGCTTAGCTTGTAGAAAACCCATAAAGCTGAAGAAACATAGCTCTCCCCGTGGGGAATGAATACATTTTAATAGAATCTAAACTGTACCCTGAGTCAGCTTAGTAAATGCTTTGTTTCCTCTCATTAGCGTAGGAAGCAGAATTTCAATACCCAGTGCGTTTTAGAAGGTATTAGTTTACATGGCTTTAGATACTAGAATTAGCTGCAAATACTTGGAGAAGAGATTTCCAGATCTCCATTGGACAGGACACCATGGACAACAGGACGCCATGACCTTAACATTCCAACACTGTGAAGATAAGTTCAGCTTGTTGACTCAGCTAGTTGCAAGCAGGCATTTTGAGTGTATCCCTTCCTGAGAAACAGGACTAGTGACAATGGCACTAAAGCAGATCATTACAAAACTCATTATGTGTGAGGCAGAAGTCACTTGCAAAACTCTGTTAAATATTCTCCATCAAACTCTAAACACATTGGATAGGTAATGGCATTTTCTAATAATACAGTTTAATAATTTTAATGTATGTGCTTAAGCTTTGAGACCATATGTATTGAGCACTTGCTATAAGCTTTCATATTGTTTTCCTCACCAAGATTAGACAAAATAAATATTGTAACTACTAACTACACGTTCTTAGTGAGGTAACTAAAGACCACAGAAGTTAAGGAGTTTACCCAAGGCCACTTGTAGGAGAGGTCGAATAACAGTAAACACATTCCTGTTACTTTATTTGTTTTTCTTCCTTGGAAACCACAGCAGCAAAAATCTTCAAAATAATTTAGTAATTCTTTTGTTTTTGTTTTGTTTTGTTTTTGAGACAGGGTTTCACTATGCAGTTCAGACTGACCTTGAACTCACTTTGTAGCCCAGGCTGTCCTTAAACTCCCAGAGATCCTCCTGCCTCAGGCTCCTGAGTACTGAGGTTATACCCATGAGCCACCATGCCCAGCAGTAATTTAGCAATTGGTATATTATTATGTTATTTTCATGAATATCACTAGATAGTCCACTTATAATATAAACAGTAAAAATAGGAGAACATAATGTCTGATGCTTCTTTGAAGAAAAATAATGGGTACAGGGTAGCTAATATAACATCTTAAAATATTCTAAAAAAAAAAACTAGAAAATTTTTTGTGAAATAAATAATAAACTAAATAAATGAGAAAGAATAAGTGGTCTAAAAATATACGCAAATGTATTGAAAGATGTAGTGTATGATAAAGTCAGGTTTTTTAATCAAGGTAAGGAAGGAATTATGAATAATTAGGGCTGTCGGGGCTGGTGATTTAGCTCAGTGGCACAAGAGCCTACCTGGCAAGTGCAAGGTCGTGAATTCCATCCCTGTTACCGCACCAAAAAAAAAAAAAAAAAATTAGGACTGTTTGTTGTTCCATATAAGAGTATAAGAATAACGAAACAATATAAAGTATTTCTACAATTTCTTAAAAAGAATAAAGGAAATGAAATAAAAGTTTGAAATACTTTAAAGTAAACCACAGAAAACCAATAAAATTTAAGAAGATATAGAAAATGTATAAAAATACTTTATAAGACAGTTGTAATGGTTCACACACAACCAAGAAGCCATAAAAAAGGAAATTTATGAATTTGACTGCATAATACAAATTTGTGTAAAGCAAACTAGAACCAAAGACAAATGATACAATAGAAGAAACTTTTAGCCTGTAATCCTAGCACTTGGGAGGCTGAGGCAGGGAGATCATTGTGAGTTTGAGACCAGCCTGGGCTAAAAAATGAGGTGATGGCCAACCTGAACTGCATAGTGAGACCCTGTCTCAAAAAGACAAAAAAGAAACAAACAAAGAAAGAAACTTTTAGACGATATGACAAAAAGCTGCATATAGTCATAGCATAGAATATTTTTTAAATAGAAAATAAAAAATATGAAAATACTATTAACATAAAAGACTTTGAAATGACCCATAAACATAAGCAAAGAAGCTCAGTTTCATTCATATTTAAGAAAATTACATAAACATAGGAAGCATGAATTTGTATCTGTAGAAATAACATAAATTACAATATTTACCACTTTGTGATAAGAAAAATGAGGTCACAGAATTGCTACATGTTCAGAGTACAAGTTAATAATATTAGACAGTCATTTGGCAGTATATTTCAAAATTGGAGGTGTGATTTTGATACATGTACTGTCAAAGCAAGCACAAGAGAGTTGTGATTTCAGAATTGAGAATGTATTCTACAAATATACTGCTACATATATGCAAAAAATTCAAATATATTTATTCCTCATTTTTAATAATTAATGGTAGCATTTAAATCATCATAGTTAAATAAATATATTAAAACAACAAAGACTTTTTAAAATAATAAACTGGGAATATTTATACTTATATGAAAAAATTAAGTAAATTGAAAAAGTAACATCACACAGACTGTATTCATATCATTAGTAGTTAATTTTCTAAGAATATTTATATTAAATGTTGGAAATAAATATATTAAAAATATATTAACAGTGATTATTTTTGAGTGGTAGAAATATGAGATAAAAGGAAATTTCTTTCATTTTATTCCCATTTACAAAGTCTGAATATTATGTCATGAATTTATACTACTTTTATAATGAAAGTAGAAAGTTAAAAATCAATTTGCATTTATTGCTTATATTTCTTCTTAGATAATAATAACAGAGTGAAGCTGGTAGCTGATGCTAGTGTTCCAGGATCGGATTACATTAATGCCAGCTATGTTTCTGTAAGTTACTATTTTTATATATTTATAAATTATAAATACAGAAACTTTGTTTTCTTTTAAGTATCTAAAACAACAAATTCATCTGTGAATCTTAATGTGCTAATATCTACATTGACACTGTGCAGCTTTATTTTAATACATAGGCAGATAGAGGCATCTAATCGATTTGTTTTTATCAGCAATCATTTCAGCAGTTCATGGCAGACATACAATTTAATGTTATATATCCTGTTCTTTCCACTATTTCATCTGCTTTGTTTATTCTTTTTTTTTTTTTTAAACTGGGAATCGAACTCAGAACTTTGTACTTGCCAGGAAGGTGCTGTGTCACTGAGCCATATCCCCAGCTCATTTGTGTATTCTTTGTATGCACTGAGGACTACCAACTTCATGTGCAATGAACAATTAGTCATATGGGCACTTATTCTCATATGGTGTAAAAACCTGTTAGGCAGGTTTTCTGTTCTAGATTTACAGTCCCTCAGGAGACAATGATATGCTGGTTTTTTACTCTCAACTACTTACAGAATTATACACTCTGTTATAGCTATTCAATAAACATATCATTAATAAACCAATGTGGAAAGAATTGTGTTATCCTTAATGTACTATCTTGCTATAGGTAAGTGCTTACTGATCTGGACTGAAAATTGAACAAAACTCATTTATTTTCTCTGCTTTCTTTCTCTGTGTTCTTTAGTTCAGTCAGTAGTCATCACCATCACAGATATTTAGAAACTTACATGCACCTAAACCTTGGCTGACACATTCATGTACTCTTCTGGTCAGTTAATCTGAAATTTACATTGGAACTCTCTTCTAAAATATTCATGAAAATTAAATTTCAGCCTCTCTAGGCATTGATTCATCCACTGTCTTTTATGGTAGATGTTTCTGTCTTTAAATCTTTTATACAGATCTTTCAAATCAACATAAAACCCTTTATATTTTCACGAACTGCTCTAACTGTAATACGTAGTGAGGTTAAACATTTTAATTACAGGAAACTACAGATACTTGAGGGTTTCCTTGACTGTCCACACTTTTTACACCACCACAGCTACTGTTATTTTCCCTTTCATAGATCTTTTCACGTCCTTCAGTTCTTATGAGGTTCTTCTGTGGTGCTCCATCTAATCCATCTAATCCCCTAAATTTTTATTTTATAAAAATAAACAGTTTTATTATCTCCAAGCATTTGTGAAAGGAAGGAAGGAAAATTCATTCTAAATCACATTCTGGTTTTACTCCAAAACTGCAATCATACTTTGAGTCTTATTGCCAAGGAGTGAAAATGGGATATTTTAATACTTCTTAACAGAATAAGTAAAAGAGTGTTTAGAGAAGGTAATACGTCCTTTGAATTTCATTCTTTTTTTAATGCCAGAACTTTAAGTCAGTTGAAATCATCATTGGATTTACTATTCAGATATCATTTTATTCATTTATAAAATGATTTATTTCTTTGAAAGTGTAATTCATCTTTAAACATTTTGCTGATATATTATGGTTGTTAAGTTTAATAGCTGCTCTAATGATCAAATGTCTTATGATGCTATAGAATAAGACAAAGGTAACTGGTTGTATCAGCGACTTATTGATTTGTACCAGTTATTATTTACTAGTAAGTAAAAACAAATTAATAGGTCATGCTCTCCTAATGTTCCACCAGATATTGGGGTAACTGACAGTGAAGGATATGAACATGATTGAGAAGGAAAACAGATTGTTTTAGTAGGTATAACTGAACTGCACAGATTCTATAAGTAAAGTAATATTTATGAATCCCCTAGAGTTCCCTCTAAGTTTTCATCAGGCAACTATGAACAAGTAATAATGTGATATAAGCAATAAAAAAGGAAGCCTGAAAATATATGTTCTGCTATAAACAAGTGTTGTTATAATACAGTAAATCTTACATTTTACTGTGATGCATATGTAATGATATGCATAATCATAACTGAGTTGCATGGTAAGCAGGCCAAGATAGATGCATTTTAGGTGAAGGCACATTTCCATGTTAAAGTGAGTTGTATATTGCTTTTGCTTTTCAAGGAAACATTCTTTGCCAGGAATGCCAGGAACAATGAAAACAAACATAGCCGTCATGTTGTAGGGGACTTCACTTCTCCAAATTCAAGCCATCTTCACCTCATAAAGAATATCCAACACCTCAACACCACCCTTACTATTTTGTTCATGAGCATATATCCCAGGTGAAAAAGACAGAGAACAAATACACTTAATTTTGGGTACTAAATCTGGGAGTAATAAAAGGAAGGCCAGCAGATGATCTAGAGCAAGAAGCTCCAATCCAACAGAAGCTTCATCTGTATTTACATAGTACTGCCTGAGCACTGCAGTGCATCTCATTTGTTGATGCACGAGCATTTACACAAGGTCCTGGGAACTAAATGGAAATTTACATGTTTATTTCTTCTTATCTAAATACTTTAAGAAAGGGGATTTGATCTTTAGAATCTTAATACCAGTCATTCAATATGCATCAAGGATTCACAATGCACATACATATGAAAACATATAATACACATACAAGTGCACATTATTGATAAGCATATGCTAGACAGTTTGGGAGATATTAAGATGAATAATTTCAGCATTCAATGGCATCATAATCCTTTAAGGGTAACATGTATATATATGCAAGCATACATAGAGGCATATACAAGTGTATCACCATAAATATGAGTATATATTTCACACTTCTTTTCTAGAGGCTTGCCTACTGACTTTCTTATGTGAGTAGGTATAGAGAAGCTATGATAGGATATTGATAGGCACTATCTGTATAGAGATTATTATTATTGTCTATATAATGTGGATACAGTTTAATTTAAAAGTTCTTTACTATTTGTTTTTTAAAGTTTTACATAACACTTTACAATTTTAAGGAACAGTTTATACCATCACCTTACAGTTAGTATTGAAAATTACTCTGTAGTGTATACCAGAAAATAACTATTATCTGTGATTTATTACTAGGAAACAGGATTAGCTAATTTAAGTGACCTGCTCGAAGAAGTGCACTTGTAGAAGAAACAGAGTCCAAGCCATAAGTCTAGTCTCTAGGCCAATACATTATTTTCATTGCCTGTAATAACTGCCTTTTTCCCTTAAAAATCCATTTAAGTTAAGAAGGTTTAATAAAAAATTTACGTCCGCTGCATGTAATATAGGAATTATTGAAAAGGCATATGGACAATTCAGTAATACACAGTTCAAACTTGAGAATAGTTAAGTCTGAAGGCAGCAGCAAGAAACAGGTTGGTACTACTTGGTCCATGTACCTGTACTACCCTGAAACTCCACCTGCAGGTACCACTCACTTCATATAATTGAATAATAATTACGCCTTTATCACTGATTAGAATACAAAGAAAACAACTGTTTTTCAGGAAATAGTTAAATTACTGCTTTGCATGTCCTTCTACAATGACTGAGACATAGAAGATACTTAATAATGAACAAATGAGTTCGTAAAAAGAAATATATTTAAGTGGGTATATAGACATGCTTCAGAGCTCGGATACACCTAGATTTAAATTCCTTCTCTGCATATAATTTTGTAGTTGTATGACCTTAAACTCTTTAGGTTACATTTCTTTATCTATAGAGTAGGGATCATAATACATTTTTTGAAGGCTGCCATGGAGATTAAAGGAGATAACACAGATAAGCTGGCAATCACATTGGAACCACCAAGTAAATGGATGTCACATCTATTATTGTTGATGCTAGATAGTAGTGGCTGGGACCCAGAGGCAAACCTTTGAAGTTAAATTAAGGGATGTAGCGAAAAGTTCCATCAATAGTCAAAGATAGTTAATGAAATTGGAATAAAGTATATACTTTGCTGTCATTACCAAAGAACTTTAAAAACCAGCCAAATGTACATTTCAATAAAAGGACAAATTTCTAGTTGTGAAGTTCCTGCTCAGAAAAATTCTAGTTCACATACAGATACTAAAAAATGTAGGCAAAAAGAGCAAACAGGACTGGCACTTATCCCTCCATTGTCATAAAACACAACGGGAATATTTCTTAAACAATTGACTTTTAGACAAACATTTTACTTCTACTAAGCCTATCTTTAAAATAAATTTTCTTTACAGGTGTAAAATTTAATGTATGGTAGTTTCCCTGCATAGAAAAAATCAAGGTGGGGGAAGTGTTGTCATATAAAAATATAATTAAATAGCAGATGGTACATTGATACATGATGTATACTAAAAATACAGTTTTAAGCACTTTAATGATGGAAATAGATACTATTTTTGTGAATAACTCTTCTCTGTGCTATTAGATATGACTGCAGAAACCTTTAAAAATATTCCCAATTGTTTCTATTTATGTAAATATAATTTTATATGATATAAAATATAGTATATGGGATATAGTGTATTACTCCACATCAAACCTAGCTCTCTTCTAAGGAGAGCACCTCACTAACCTTGCTCATTAGTGATTTTGTATTCTCTTTCATATGCTTTAAACATGAAAGACGACCAAGTTGCCTTGCCTCCCTAAAATCACCAGCTCGAATTCCAGACATTAAGCATAGGTGCTCTATCTTTCCTTTTGGAAGTTAGCTACCATCTTCTAAGCTACTTTCTCTCATGTGTTAAATGTCAGTCCGGGATTGTTCCTCTTCTTTCAGTACTACTTAGGTCATAATGCTTGGTGATAACAAAATCCTATGGAATACTTTTTGTTGTTGTCCTGTAGAATATTGATTCAGTACCCTGCCTGTCCTTTTCTCGCCCTTTTCCAATACCTGGCCCTCCGTGCAAGCTCATCACTTGATTCACAATATAGATCTTGTCACCACCAAGTGCAGCTCTTGATTGTAGACCTTTTGTTATCTCACACAATCTTTCATCCCAACCACTGTACTCTGACAATGCATCAATTCTGTTCTCATCTACAGTTTGCTAATCTGATCATCATATCTATTTCTCCATTCCAATCAAGACTTCATGTGCTTCCTTGCATTGTTTTTTTCTTTCATTGTGTATGCCCTCAAGTCTTGATTTTTTTCCTTTGGTCTCTGTTGCCTGACAAATTGTCAGTCTTGGTTATACAAAATTTTATGGATTCTCTCTGTGCTACTAAACGCAGTTGGAGAAATACACATAACTTCACTATGTGTCTCTTCAAACTCATGACCATTTACATCAAAAATATTTTTGAACATGGTGCAGTTCCCTAATCCAGAGGTCCCTAACCTACTATCCTCTAAGGCTTGTTAAGAACTGCATGGCACAGCAGGAGTGAGCAAGAGATAGTGATATTTCATCTGTATTTACAGCTGCTTCTCATCACTCCCATTATACCCGAGCTCTGTCATATCAGCAGTGGATTACATCCTCTCAGGAGCAAGAGCCCTACTGTGAATTGCACATGTGAGGAATCTAGGTTGCCTGCTACTGATGAGACTTTAATCCTGAAACTATCCCCTTCTCTACTCCGTACCACCCCAGACCTCTGCTCCCATCCATTAAAAGTTGTCTTCCACAAAACTGGTTCCTTGTGCCAAAGTGGTTACTACTGCAGGCCTAATCCATCCGAGCAGCTGCTCTCCTGACCACTGTGGCACTTCTTCTCTCAATCCCACACTGTCTGCATTTACCTACATCTATGGCACCTTTATTATTGCACTGATAAAGGGGAATCAGTTAAAAGTTTCCTACCTGTCTGCATCTGTGTTTATACAATGTCTCTCTTCTGTGGCTGTGAATGAAGTGTGTCTTCTATATCCAAGTAACAGCCTATCTCTTGCCTCTCAAGACTATAGATTGAGGAGTTTTCTTTCTTTTCTTTCCCATTAGTTTTATTCTTCCAGCAGACATATGCATGTATTGAAATTTCTTCCTTTTATATAAAAACAGACTTGGTACCATAGCTCTTTCTAGCTACTCCCTGATTTTCCAAGTCTCGTTTACACTGAAGCCTCTTGAAGAATTGTCCCTACTTATTATATCTAATTCCTTTATCCCCTTATCAATCCCACTCATATTAGGCTTCTATGTAGGCAAACACAGCATTTAAACTGCTGTTTTCAGCGTCATAATTAACTACTCAAAAACCAGCATCAAGTGTCAGGCCACATTTTATGTTTTCTCAGTAGCTTTCACCCTTTTATCTTAGTCTTCTTGGTTCCTTCTCATCTCCTCAAACTCCAAGCAATGAAATGGTCTGAACTTAATCCTTAAATTTACTGTCTGTTTCCAAATTAATCTCCCGGGTCAGCTTATCCATTCTCCTGACTATAAATCAGAGCTGTATACTGATTAATTTAAAATCTGTCTCTCTATAGGGCTTTGAATTTTTTCCTGAATTTCAGACTCATACTGAGTTGGCTTCCTAGAATTCCCACTCGAATATTTAATAGGTATTATGTGTTTACTATATTCACCATGAATTCCAGATTTGTCCTACAGGTCTGCTCATCTGGATGTCTTCCTCAGCTTTTCTTAGAACCATTACTGATTCTTCTCTTTCTCTCATACCTGATCTATCAGCAAATTTCTTACAGTGTAGTAAAGCATGTGGTTAAAATTAGATGCAAGGTATTTTGAGTAACTAAGACTATTTAGGATCAAAAATATACAATAGTTTAAAACATTACATCATATTATAGTAAGTATATTTTCAATATTGATAAACTAAGAAATACTATGTTGATGTAAATATTGATGCAGTATATATAATCATATCTCTCTAGGGCTATTTATGTCCAAATGAATTTATCGCTACTCAAGGTCCACTACCAGGAACAGTTGGAGATTTTTGGAGAATGGTGTGGGAAACCAGAGCAAAAACATTAGTAATGTTGACACAGTGTTTTGAAAAAGGACGGGTAAGCAATGCAAAAATCTTTTCACAAAAAACATTTTGTATTAGTATGTGTGAATATTTCAGATGTATTTCAATTCACCCATAACTTAAATGTCTATAAGACAGTTTTAACTTAGCAGCAATACTGTGAGATATATCCCATAGATAGATAGATAGTTAGATAGATAGAGATATTAATGTCTTAGTGACTTTTCTAACTGCTGATTTTCTCTAAATACAGATTAGATGCCATCAGTACTGGCCAGAGGACAACAAACCAGTCACCTTCTTTGGAGACATAGTGATTACAAAGCTTATGGAAGATGTTCAAATAGACTGGACCATCAGAGATCTGAAAATTGAAAGGGTAAAACAGTGAAGGAGAAGAACATGATGTACAATATAAATGATCTAATTGTCTAGAGTAAAATTAATATCTATATCCCTTTCAATTACATTCATTAATATGTTTCCATGTGCTTTTAAACAATTTTCAAATTGATATATGACATCAGTATCTATGTCACCATATTTAATTCCAGAACTTACAGTTAAGGGATATATTAATCAATTGGCATCACATACTTAGGTTGATAAACACAGAAAATTGAAGAAAAACAACTACATTGCTTGATTTTCTTGATAAAGAAACTAGTATTTGACCTAAGACAAAAAGTCTTCCAAATTATTCATCTCTAATTGAATCTAAATAACTCAATTTTCTATTTAAACAAGAACCAATATGGATTTAACAGCACAGGATGCTGTTATACTGGTTAAAAAAGGATTTACATACATAGAAAACTGTATAATGATCTTTGTATTTTCTGACATTAAATATATTATCTGTGTTCTTATAATTTGGTCAGTGTGTTCAAGCTTTGGCACTAAAATTGTTTCAAAACCAGGAGCTCTAATTAGATTTGAATATTGACACTTTTTATTCAAATCACTTGCAACCTTTCTTTTTTTGGCATTCGTTATGAATGGTAGTTTTCTTTAATAACAAAACATATAAACAAGAAATTATGAAAACATTTATTTTCTTCATGGTAAGTAGTTAAGATCACTCCCAAAAACTGACAATTCAACCTCCATGTAGTACTTATATAATTTTATTATTTATAAATCAACTACTTTGTCTAGCATGGGGATTGCATGACTGTTCGACAATGTAACTTCACTGGTTGGCCGGAGCACGGGGTTCCTGAAAACAGTACTCCTCTCATTCATTTTGTGAAATTGGTTCGAGCAAGCAGAGCTCATGACACTACGCCTATGATTGTTCACTGCAGGTAAGAAAAATATTTACAGAACCCTCTATTTAACGCTATTAAATGGTGTTGAAAACCAATAAGGTCTTTTTGCTATGAGGAAAACAAATTTTCAAAAACACAATATTAATGTGAATTTGTTCCAGGTTACAGTTTTCTGATTTTAGTAAGTCGTGGTGTAGTTTTCTAATAGTTCAAATGGCATAAACAAAATGACTGATGCAAGTATATAAAAGCAAAAAAAAAAAAACTTCAGTGCACAAATTGTCATGGACTATTGAATTATGATTTTCAAAGTCCTTTAAAATATGTCCAAATACTAATGCATCACTGATATTTGAATTTGTGTTTGTATAGGATTTTGTAAATTTTATAAATAACTTTCATTCTTTCATTACTTTAGTTGCTATTATTCTACTTTCACAATTTAAGCATTTTTGTAGAAAATAATTTTTAGATTTCTAAACTACAAAAAAATCAGTAAAAATAAAAAAATCAAATTAAGTGATCAACTCAAATATAGTCATAGATTTTTACAAAATTATAATTTCAAATTTTTTACTAGATCTCTGAACACTGTGCCATGACTATAAATGAGTATTTTCCCTCATTTTTGCCATTGGTATTTAGTATTCTTAGGAATAAAATTTAAAGCTATTTAACATTCAAAAATTTTTCTAAATATGTAGGCATAATTTTTAATATATATCTAAATCACCTCAGCTTAAGTGCTTTTTGCAATTAAAGTTTAGCGATTAGAGAAAAAGTAAGTGATTATGTATTACGATTGTACCTGCAAAAGATATTGAGAACAGATAAATTTAGAGACAGAAAGTAATGTAGTCATTGAGTGCATCGTGCAGTTTTCTCATCTCTGGGACAAAATATCTGACATTTGTAGCTTAAAAGAGAAGAGATTTGTCTGACCCACAATTCAGTAGGTTCAGTTGATGGTAGGCCAGTTTCAAGGCAGAAATGTCATGGTGGAGGAGTCTGAGGGAACAAGGTTGTTCACATAGCAGTCAGGAAGCGGAGAAAAGGGAAGAGTTGTTTGACCACCTTCTAATTTGAAGGCCCAGTCACCCACCCTTCTGATCAGGCCCTACCTTTGAATGTGAGACTTTTAATGTGCATTCTAGATCGAACCTACAACACTAGGGAAAGGATCTATTGTAGTTTGAATCTAAAATGTCCCCCCAAAACTTACGTGTTCAGAGGTTAGGCTTTTGGAAGGCAATTGGATCTTGAAGGCTCTAGCATCATCGTTTGTTGATTTGAAGATATTATTAGGACATGATAGAAACTTTGGGGTTGAAGAGTGTGAACAATGGGAGTATGGTCATAGGCTGTACAGGCTCCTTTTCTGCTTCCTAACCAAAATGAGGTGAGATGCTTCCCTCCACAAGGAGGCCTCAAGCAATGGACTCAGCAGGCCATGGACAAAACCCTCTGAAACCATGAGGTACAATGAATATTTCCCTCATTATTGTAAACTGGCATTTTCAGTTATTTTATAATAGTGATGAAAATTAGACTAATACCAGAGAGGGAGTTGTTTCTTGTTATGAACAAAAAATTCTAGAACTAGATAATGGTGATGCTATGTGACATTCTGAATGTTCTTAATGCCTCTGGATTTTACACGTAAATATTGTTAAAATGGTAAATTTTATGTAATCTATCTTTAATATATAAATGTCAACAAAAATATTTTATAGTAGGAGTATACTTTAGAAATTTTTCTAACAGCATACAATAGTGTGGTTTAATATTTAAGAAAATATAAATCCACACAATTTTTGAGTGTTTATTTAGAGAAAAGAACATCACTACATAATTTAAAATCTTATACATTTTATGAATATTTTGAACTTTCATTTTGCAAAAATGAAACATAAATGCTTGCTTATTATGAAATACACAAATAATGTCTATTTATAAAACATGAAACAAAAAAGTCTCATCCTCACTCTCAATTTAATTTCCTGTCACATACATAAGTTTTTAACATAATATTATGCTATGTAAATAGTATGGCACTTTGCTTGGAGTCAGTGATTGATTCTATGCTGGCATCGATGATGATGAAAACCGTTAGTAAACAATAAATGAAGGTAACAAAGCTGCTTTCAGTTTCTTTATACCTTGAATATACTCGACCGCAGCCACTATAAGCTATTTAAAAAGAAAAGAGGTTTTTTCTAAGCATTTGATAGTTTCTTCATGTGTGATTTAAGGAGATACAAAATATAATAGTTCTACAAATCCTCCATGTCTGAAGCAGAACAATTAACTCAATGCCTCAATTCTTTATTTGCTCCAGGCTTGGTAAACAGCATGGTCTTTCTGATTAGGCCATAACCCTGAAGTTTTTCAGCTCTCCTCTTCTTCATCTGCGTCCTATAGCCAGTCCACAAGCACATGCCCTGGTCCTTGGGCACCCCTCTGACCTTCCCCACTGCCCTCTCACCTCCTGGGTCTGGCTGTTCTTCTTCCAGACACGGAGCTAGTATCTCGCTAATAATACATGCCTCAAGGTCCAGTGACCCTCTCTGAGATACTTACTTGATTGTTCCTTAATCATATTTCTTTTGAAATACTGTATTATTTGAGATACTTTTTCTGTTGGCCTTGTTCTGTCTTTAACTGATTTTCCTTAAGCTAATTTATCTTTCTTCCTGGCACTTGTTACTATGATGCACATACATACTGTGTTTTTGTACCATTGACCTCTAGAATGTAATCTCCATTATACGTGGATAGTGTGTTGTTAACTATATACCCCAGATACCTAGAATAATTCCTGATACTAAAAATACATCGAATGATAAACTATGATTTCTCTGTTCATGCATATGAGTGGGCTTGTTATAATCAGTTGTAATACACTGATTAAATATGTTAAATTATATGAAATTACTAATATTTGATTAGTCAAGTATTTTAATAGTACTTATAACAATAGTACAATATTTTAATAGTACTTATAAAAATGGCAATTTCATGTGATCCAAAGAAATATTTATAAAACTAATGAACCTTCCAAATTTTTTCAGATTTATTTCCTATACTAATAATTTGTATATTGAGGGGTATTGCCTTTCTAATAGGAAATTCTGAACTAAGTTTCTGAGGTTTATCACTTAACAACTTTTATTTTGGGGGTGAGTAGAGCCTAAAGAATAGTTTTTTAAAGCAAAAAAAACTTACAATTTTTATGAAGCAACCACCCATGGGTATTGAATTAATTGAAAGGAAGTAACTTGTTGATTATATCATCTATAGTAGGTACAAAAAAACCCTGAAAAAGTGAACAATGCAACTGATTATTTTCAGTATCATTTAAAGAAAATATTATTTGGTCTAAGTAAATACTATTTAGTCTAGGTAAATATATTCTTCATAATAAACATTTTGACTGGTAGTTGGAAGAATCATCAAATGAAGTTTCTAATAGTGAGTGTTTAAAATTCTTATTTTTCATGAGTTCAATCCCCAGTACCGCAAAAAGAAAAAAAAATCTTATTTTACCAATACTCCCTAAAATATTATGGAGCAAGTTAAAATTAATTGGTTAAAAAATGAGAAAGACTCAAATAGTTAATAATGCCTTGTTGGTTCTCAGCTTGCTGTGTTTAAACACAGTTTTGGTTAACATAAAAATCCAGAGAAGCTCAAAAAAAAACTGTCTTCAAACAAAAGAAACTTTTTAGAATTTATTGTTATTATAATTCATGTATCTGTATAACTATCAAAATGAGTAAACCTTCATGGGATGAATTTCGTGTAATTTCTCTCTTCCTGCAGTGCTGGAGTTGGAAGGACTGGAGTTTTTATTGCTCTGGACCATCTAACACAACATATAAATGACCATGATTTTGTGGATATATATGGGCTAGTAGCGGAACTAAGAAGTGAAAGAATGTGCATGGTGCAGAACCTGGTAAGATACTGAAACCTGCAGTGTCAGTTCTAGAATTTCTGTGTGAGAGGATCTTGGTAGTGATCTGTTTTGAAGCAGGCACTCTTTCCTACATTACAAACCTCTGAGGCAGGTCTTGGGAAGGACAGCAAGTGGAGATTATGGGAGAAATAACATCACCTTTAAGTACTGTTAACTGACTCTTCATCCTACTTTATACTGATAGACAATATGATACATATTGTAAAGACCAATCCCCAGCTGATAAGACGGTCTGCCTCTGTACTTCCTGCTTGCTTATTCCATATCATCCCTAGACCACTGGAGATTAAGGCCTGATATTTTGGGAATGATCCCAATCAGTGCCTGTCCATTATTAAATAAATCTTCCTCCAAATCCTGGGTATTGTTTTGGTGTTTCTGTTTAACAGAGCACCTGGTGCTTTGGCCAGAAGACCTGCCATGTTGACCTCTTTGGCCACTGGTCACGGCCCTTGTGGATGGAGCAAGGGCCTCTCCAGGTCCTGATGGAAAGGTGAACTCTTGAGATTTCTACAGTTCCTTTGGAGATCTGGAGGATTCCCAGCTCCCCACTGACTGGCTCAAATCAGTCCCAAAATGGAGAAAGATGTACTCTACCTGTCTATCTGTGTGTCTGCCTGTCTGCATGATTCTGGTAACATCTCTGTTATCATAGTCAGTTGTAATACATTGATTAAAGATGTTAGATTAAATTATATGAAATTACTAATATTTGATTGGCTAGTACTTATAAAAATGGTAATTTCATGTGATTCAAACTAATATTTATAAGATTAATGAATCTACCAAAATTTTTCAGATTTATTTACTGTATTAATAATTTGTATACTGAGGGATCTTATCTTTCTAATAGGAAATTCTATTAGTCTATCAGTTCTGTTCAACTTGATTAGAAGAGGAGTCTGATCAGCTCTTCTTAGGATCACCACTGAGGGAAGGAATTGGAATATTTAACTTCTTAGTGCATACTGAATGAATGTGTGAATGAACAGAATAGACAGCTAAGCAATAGGCTACACCATCTGTGCACCAATACTGGGAAGCACTTGTCACAGTGGCCAATTGGGCCCTCTCCTGTGATTCTGTGGTGATCAACATAAGGCATAACGCAGGTCTCAAAAACCGTCTTAACTAAATCTCACCTGTATCCCTATGAGAGGCATGGCCAGGTGATCTCTTACTCTGAGGGGCACCCACTCTTTGTTGTGCCATCATTCAAGTATTCAACACACATGCGGGAAGTCACAGAAAGGAACTCAGTCGAAACCACACTCTCTGACTGCAGGAAAAAGAGCTTTTCTGAGCTTTTCTGAGAGTCAGGTACTTGAGTTAAAACTGAAACCAGACCACTTAAGGAAAAAAGAGCCACATTCTTCCTAAGAATTCTACCTTGACACCCTTGTTGACCACCAGAGTTGCTGCCAACAGTTTCAATCCCATGCTCTCAGCTCCAGTTGAATGAGTTCCAGTTTGATCAGTCATTGCCCACATTCACTACAGAGGACCTCCCAGAGACACACTTATCCTAGTCAGATGGTGTTACCTAATGCCCACCCAAGAAGTCTGCCAACAATTCCTTCAGAGTTCCACATTTTGACTAAGGAAAAGTTGGACTGTTATCCCTGATGAGTTGCTATGGCCTTTCCCAAAGGTCACCTTGCCTAGAAACAATGCAGTTAAATGCTTCTCAAAGACCTGAAAAAGGGGGTCAAAAAGTCCAACAACCCTATTACCCAGAAACCTAATATAATCACCTAATGTGCATAAGAAAATCCAGCCTGATAGATGACCATACCCTGTGAGTTATAATGAGTTATAATGGCTATAGACATAAAAAATAAATGCCTCCTCCATCCATGAGACACGCAAAAACATCGACTATCCAGGGCTGCCTCAATCTGAACCTCTCCTCACCCTGTTGAGCCTGGATAAATAGGACACAGCCCAAGCTCTATCAAACTGGGTCCCCAGGAACCTGTGTTCATTGCAAAAGTCAGGAGCACACCTGTGACTTTCCATTGGTAGACAATGGAAGATAACTCTCTGGCTTCAAAATGTGCCTCTGTCAAAAGGTTACCATCATTAGAGCAACTGGGACTCTTGCTTTTTGCCCCTTTTATCAGGTACAAACTTGCAGCCTGAGAGGATATCTCACCAAACATAAATTCCTGTGTAAGCCAGTCTTCATACTGCTTCTGCAAAGAGACCTTCTCTTCAAGTTAGAAGAGATCATCTCCTTTGCACCATACCAGCTGGCCTTCCTCTCATTTAACCCTGTACTTTCAGATTTAACTGTTCCCCCAAGAGATAGGTGATGCCTGTATCAGCCAGAGACAGATAACTTCAATCTTGAAGCTCTTAGAACTTTCCTCCCAAAGGTATGAACTAGACTCACCTCTGGGCCTGGCCATCAACCATGTTGCTTTACTGCAACCCCATTGCTGTCAGATGTCTCAGGAAACAGAACCTGGCATCCAGACACACATCAGCCTAATAGACTGTTAATCACCTTGGGCAAGATATCTGTACCATCCATCACCTTGCATTCTGCAGTTCCCAACCCATACACCACGTTTAGACTGTTACTCAGTTACCACAAGGATTTGGAAACTCTCCCACTATTTTCAGGGAGGCCCTAGTAATAGATTTGGCTCTGGGATAACCTCTTTCTACATCCTTTCCCCAGAAAAAAAAATGAGGCTTAAAACCATAAAATGTCTTTGGACTGTCAAGCTGCTAAAATACATGTTCCCCTGCCTATAAAGCCAAGATCTCTGAGCTGCCAAGATTTCTCACTATATACGTTGTTTCAGTCTTCTGCCATCCACAGCCGGCTGGTATACCTGTCTGGACCTAAAGAATGTCTTCTGCCTTTGATTTGTTCCTGTCAGCCCACCCCTCATTAACTACCTCAACAAGTTTCACAAATATAGCTTTAGAGCCACCATTCCAGAGTTAAAAGAGCCCTTCCAGATGATTGCTGAAGAATTCATAGGGGCCAGGCAGCTCATTCCAAAGAGACAACACACTCAAAGTCCTGCTTTTGTCCCTGCAAACACTGACCAATCCATACATGGCTGAAGCTTGAGAACACATTCATAGGACTGCTGCATATCTATTTACCTTGTTGCTTACCCCAATCCTTGATCCCCTGCTCACTGTGATTTTTGCCTTAAACTCTATGGACAGTTGCTCCAAGAAAATAGAACAGTCAGTCAGGTACTTGACCAAGATGTAATGAGTGTTCAAGGCACACCAGATACTCTCCTAGATCAGATTAAATCTATCACTTCCTTGCCAGAGTAATAGTAATATTTTTCCAAACTCTTACGATTGTGGGACCTTCAATCCTTTATACTTCAACCTTGTATACTTCAACCTTCAATGCCAATATCATAGGGCATTAGTGCTCTTAGGAACAAGCTGCTCCAGGCCAGAGATATCTCATTCTTCAGGAAAAACATTTAAGTATTCAACTTAAGTTGAAAAACATTAGATCAAATAAACAATATTTTGAAAACACTGCTAATTGCCATAGCTTCATATCATTAGATATTTTCAAAAAAGAAATATATAATGAGATCTGTTTCATTTTGATAATAGTTTTAAAATACACATGTCAAATTAGGTATATATATTTAAATCTAACTTTTTGTCATATTTGATTGCATTGTTACTTTCCATAATAATCTAGATACAGGACGATTACTCTAGAATTAAGATCATCAGCCTGAATTTTCTTATCATTCATTTGGACTTGCATGCTAAATATTAATTTCATTCTATAGTTGCTACGAATCTTTTACAGCCATTTTCATTCTGGAACAATTAGGTGAAACTAGGTAATAGAATCCATTCCCATTCCCTTAAAGGCTGAAAGGAGGCAAATAAGTCCCTTCAGTCACTTCAAAAGTGGAATATGTTGTGTGACCAGAGGTGCTTCATGAATGTGAAACCTGTGCATTTTCTTGACAAGGGCCTGTTTGGGGTTTAATGTTTGTTTCATTGTATTAAACTTTTTGAGGAATGGCATTTATATTATATTTTAGAATGGCCCCTGAAAATCACATCTGCAGGAGTTTTATGAGGGCTTTCATTTCAACCCAACTGTCAACCATTATTAAAATTCAATATCCTTCTGATTTTTAATTAAAAATAAAGATACAAAGAAGTTTAATACAGGACAGAGGGTTGGACTTTATTTCTTTCAAAAATCTGAGGTAAATCTTCCAATATTAAAAGGGAAAACAAATTTGTCATTGCTGCAGCTTTGTGGAGCTGAACTTTGTAAACAGCGTGTTCAAGAAGGCCTGTTACTAATTTTACACACTAGAGTGCTCAGTAACTGTTATAAATTTCATACATTATAATTGTTTCACCAGGCAGAGCAACAACTTTCAGGTTGAGTAAAGAAATGGAAAGAGTAAGGATTTCAAAGTCAGAAACAGAGTTCAGAATCCAGCTGGGCTGATTGTTGACTCTGAGACATTTTTCAGTCTCTGGGCTATGTCTTTTTTGTGAGATGGCAAAATTTTCATAAGTTTGTTATCAGTAGTAAATAAAAGAAAGTATCTAAACAACACACAGAATAACCAGCATGCAGTAAATATTTTGCTACATTCCCTCCCTGTTGGAAAGCAGGTGCTTCAAAGCTCCTTTTCTTCTGAGTTCTCTAAAGTTAGGTTCTCACTATCTTTTTCTCTGTGATGAAAAAGATAAAAGTAGCTCCAGTCTTTATGAACCAGCATTGCTTATTTTCTTCTGTTGTATGGGGAAATGATTTTAGTTTTCTTGAGAAATGCTCGAGTCTCAGCGTATACATGGCAGACAAGGGTTGCTGCTGTTGCTGGTTTTAGAATACAGGAACTTCATCAAAGATGATAACATCTAAAATTATATTGAATAAAGATTGAGCTGGATCAGTCCCTTTCCTATTCTGTATACCCTGGAAATTTACTGGAGTGAACTCACATATGGTAGAAAAAAAGGGAGGTGTTGTATTTTGAACGCCTAGCTTCTTTAAATACATTTATATGTTAAATCTTACAATATAGATTTTTATATGAGATGAGGAAATTGAGCATCAAAAACATTTAATTCCTTGGACAGCATGCCAAGCTAGGGTAGAAACTGGGCTGTTCATGACTCTGCACAGCCTCCCTGGAAATAATACAGGTTGGCAGAGGAACTTGGCAGCCTTGGGACTGTCTTGTACAGCTCAGCTTGCTCTGTTGGCAGAGTTTACGCTATCATTCTTTCCAGTGAAGATGAGATCTGGATAGTCAGAAGCTTCATATATCAAGTATGACTTCAAATTCATGTGTGCTTTAAAAAAGTACTCAAATTCAGAAATTTAAATAACTTTTAAATAAATCATGTTGTGTCAGTATATTTCTGTCAATGATATTATTTGTCGTGTTATAAATATTTGAATAGACTTTTGGAATTACCATGAGAAGTAACTTACTAGCGATTTTGGTAGAATAGTTATTACTTTATACCACTTCATTTCTTACCAAAATTGAATCCTGTAACTTGATCATCCACCTCACTTACAAAACTTGACCCCTAATGACTTGTGGATGTTCTCCAGATTACAAGTCTTTAAATAGTAAAGATTGGCAAGCTGTGAGAATTAAATTGGACCAAGTAAACGAACATTCATTATGCAACTAGTACGTTTCAGGCAGTATCATGGGCAATGGGAATAGAGCAGTGAATATGATTAAGTTCTATTCTTATACAGCTGACATTCTAGTAATAAAATGTTAGTGGAAATGTTCTAAAATCTAGGAAAAGATAGGTATTACTAATGATGCCAATAATTTCTGAAGACAGTTTCAATAGAGTTCCAAGAATGAATTTGAGCTATTATTGGAATACATACATAATCTCTTAAAATGATCACTTTTAAGGATGTTCTATTTATATTAACGTTCAATTCGTGTTTTCGTGTTTGTATATATATATATATATATATATATATATATATATACATAACACACACAAATATATATGTATATATATTATATATTAAACATTTTTTCTTTTAAAGTTAGGTTTGTTTCTTATGTACAAACAAGGATGATTTTAAATGTACCTTTATTTTTAGCCTTAACTATCTTTGAAAAATCCAAACTCAGAAATACCAAGTAGGTTATTGAATTATATTAGATAAACTTAAAAGAATCCAGATAGTACTGAATTTAACCCAAACATTCAAATGAAGTGAAATGATTGACCTCTTTGTTCAGCACCTAAATGTTTGGAAACTTTACCAATCAACTGCCTTGTATTGTCAAGTTGTGAACAGGTACTTGATAATGAGTAGGCCAAAAGTCCAGGTGGTTAACAGAATTGTTAAATATATTCAAATGTGCTCATTTTCAGATTTCAAAAATATGTATCATTTGCATTCTAACTAGAAAAATAATTGTAAGAGAAATTACATCAAAAAGAAAAAGGAAGCTCCTGAACAAATTAAGTGATAAGATTTGCCACATTTTATGATCACAGCAAGAAAGAATATGTTAACATTTGTTGTTTAATGACAGATTTTTTAAAAATTTTGAAGTTACAAAAAATGCAGGAATTTAGCAAACATTATGTTTGAACTGGTAGATATCTTTTATATACTAGGGTAAACTGTGCCTCTGATTTAGCTATTTCACATTTGTTGAATTCAATACTACTTTTCAGTGTAATACTATATCTCCCCATATGAGAAAAATCCCTAGCCCGCCATTTGTTTAACTATACTTCCTTTGATATCTAGGCACAGTATATCTTCTTACATCAGTGCATTTTGGATCTCTTGTCAAATAAAGGGAGTAATCAGCCCATCTGCTTTGTTAACTATTCCACACTTCAGAAGATGGACTCTTTGGACGCCATGGAAGGTAAACAGAGACAATATGTACTCAATTGGCTGACTTACTACCTGGAACAGGAGGATTAATTGCATAATAACCATAAGTTTAAAATGTTGTATAAGCTAGTTTAATGTACATATAAGATTTTTTAAATTTCTCTCTGATCTAAATTGGGCTAATAGCCTTTCCATCTGGATTGCATTTTTGCCATGAAACACTTAAGTCTTTTGAACTGTTAGCTTAATACTCTCTTGTGATATGTTACTTTATATTATAGGTGATGTTGAGCTTGAATGGGAAGAAACCACCATGTAAATATTCAGACCAAAGATTACAACTGGAAGATATTTTCAAATCCCAGGGGCCAAAATTACCCCCTCATGCTTCTGAATTGAAACGTGCAACCTTGAAGAAATATTTATACTTCCCTCACTGTGCCTTATTACATGGACTGACCATTTTATGAACAGTTCTAGATCTGCTAATTCAGGATAGTTACTTGTTTTATACAGAATAAATCTTGTACATTTAAAATGTTTAAGAAAATATGCCCCATAGGTTTTGAAGGTGGTCTGTATTTTGGAATAAGCCAAATATGAAAACTATTATTATACTAGCTTTTAGGTTCCAGTGTGGATTTTCCCTATGTATCAGATTTAATTTTGAACAAAAGCTGTAAATGTTGATTCAGTAGTGTTATTTTGGCCTCTGGGGTGTTGACGTTTCTTGTGGAAGACTTCCAGGACTGTCATAATGATCTGTACTTCCATGTATGCCCCTGTGTTTTGAGTCCTCTGTTTTATGAGTGCTGAGATATCATCTCATGATCCTGAACAGCTGAACAGTAACCCCCTGGCACTGCAGGGATTACTTAGCCTTTAGACAGCACACAGTAGCTCTTTAGGGGAACTTGGGGCTATTTAAATTGCATTGTGCCCTCAATTTTGAAAAAGAAAGAGGAGAACTAAAAGTGCAATTGCACATATGAAGTTAGAGGGTCTCTTTCTCGCATGCCTATATTTATACAATGTAGGGCACAAGTTGTACCACTGTATTGTGTATTAAATGCATAGTTAAATGTATCAGAATATTTGTGCATTATGTTTATATTCAACCTAATATTAACAATTTTGAAGGGTTTATTCAGCAGATATCTATGAAAAACAGTAATAAAGTCATGGAATGTGTTGCAAGCTTGTAAACTAATGATGTGCTGCTGTGGTGCCAACGGAGACTTCTGAATAGATTATATTAAGTGGCCTTTATTTCACTTCCCAAGGGTTATTCTGGAGGAGTATATTTGGTGAACAGAAAACAAGAAAATTAAGCACACTGTAGTAAATTAGAGATTTTTAAAAATAAAGTCATTCAGCCTTCACTTTATTATATATTAACAATGTCCTAAATAAGTTAAGCTATATGAAATTGTCTTTCCATACATTTCAATTAAAGGCATAAAAATGAATGGAACCAATTATATTTCTTCTGTAATAAGAGTCATTTATTTTTATTTCTGCTGGAATATACATGTAGAATATATGATGGCCAATAAAACCAAATTTTAATGGAGTTACTTTGTATCATGATTTCAGAGATCTGCATTTAAATATAAATACAATTTTGCAACATACATAAGATATAATAGATAATTATGTTAATTATATTACATATACTAATATAATAACATTTTAAATAAAAGAAATGACATAATATAATTTGTATAATATAAATAATTAAGACATAGTCACTTCCCAAAGCATCCACAAAGAATAAATGAGATTCACTACCCAATAAATCAAATCCTTTATTTCATGAACAGCTTAAAGGAAAGTGTGAAATTTGCGTTTTCATTATTCATAGGAAGGAACTATAAATAAATACAATTCACCACTGTTCTAACAAGTTTACTTTATAGAAAGTTAAAGAAAAAATTATGAGAAATCTAAAAGATTCAAGTTGGAGTTAAAGTTCTTGTTTTTTCCTGTTAGTCATTGAAAATGTATAACAAACTGGTATGATCAGTATGGGTTTTTTATTCATGAAATACAGAAAACAGGAAATTACTGATTACATTTACTTTTTAGTATGTTAAATGATAAAAAAGAAACAATAGCTCAAACTACAAGGCAGGCCATGTTCTGTAATATCTGTGTAAGTCAGATATTTATATGTAAAAAATAATAGGACACACATATATATATGTGTGTGTGTGTATGAATATTTGCAAAACAAATACTAGTATTTGCAATACTACTAGTATTAGTTCTTTTTAAGGCAATTCTTATCAAATTTTAATTTTTGCATGGATCACTTAAGAATTCTGTTAAAATAAATATTCTACTTAAGTAAGAGTAAGATAGTCTTTAGAATCATTTCTAACAGTATTCAAGTTATATTCCTGTCTGCTCTCAGGCCGTACATTAAGTAATATATGATTTCTTTAAAAGACATCAGGATCAGAATAAAAGACTCAACTTCATTATCGGAATAAACATAATGGTACATGTATAATTTAAGTACACAGTTTACTAGCTATATCAAGAAAGTGTAACTGAAATTGATTTGAAAGTAGCACATTAATGATAACCAATTTTAACTATATTGTAAAAGAGCCAATGTATATACAAATTCTGCATGTGTTTGCTATGTGCAAATTAAAATAACAGAACATCTAACATTTTTAGAACTGATTTGTCACAATTTGTTGAAGAACATGTACAGTAAATAAGCAACATGTGTTTCATGTGAATCAAATGAAACCGGGGCCACTCAGAACAATGTTTCAGAGATGAGACCAGCTGTGGGTAACACCTCTGCTTTCATCTCTCATTTATATGCATAATTGTCATTTATTTTATAGGTTATTGTGGAAGAAATTAACCCTTGACTTCTTCATTAAGGAGACAGTGATTTGCTGACCATGTACTGTGTCAAACACTAGATTTCAAAAATAGAATCTAAATTCTGCAGAGTATCCATACATTATTGGGATAACCAAGTCCATTTTCATGGACATCACCTTTTGGAAGACTCAGTGTAAAATTTTATGAGGCCAAGGGCACATAATGAACTGAAATTCTCAACTGAATAAAAGTAAAAATATGGAAAAAGTTTATACAATCTTAGCAAAACCACTTGTCTTCCTAGGACATGTGGTATTTTATGGTAAATGATTTAATAAATATAAAATTAGGGCTAGTATGTCCACTAGCCCATAGGAACAAATCACTGTCTTAGTTACTTTATGCTCATTGCTGAGACAAAATACCTGAAGCCCAAGTTTGGAAAGGAAAGGTTTATTTCTTACAGTTTTTGGAGGTTTCAGTCCACACTCAGTTGACTCCAAGGGAGGTAGGCATGGCTGGGCTGCCCTTCATGGTGGCTGCAAACAGCAAACAGTAACCAGCAAAGAGCAAGACACACCTTCTTCCTGCCATTACATCACATCCTGGCTCCACCCCTATGTGGGTGGAGCACTGACACCATCAATCCAAGCACTAGACAATGAACCAATCACAAATACACAATGCAAACTCATGAGGCCTGGGGGACACAGACATAAACCATGACAATCACATATATGAAATGTTTTTTTAAAAAAAAACTACAATGAACTTCATCAAGTAAAAATAGTCTTTTATCACAGCTGATCAATGTATAATAATTATTAATGAGACAATGGATCCCATATTAGCATTGTGCTGTTCTTTGTGATATTAGTGTCATGTTTGTATATTATACATGGAAAGACAGAGGAGAAAGCAAAGATAGATACATTGACTCCAACTAAGACCATTGATATCTTTTATTAAATGAACAATTAAGCACATACTCAAAGAATGTTTGGAATAAAATGAATATGAACACAAATAATATAAAATATGACTTGGAAAAGAGGTCATGAAAATTTTCATTTTTGATAACTCAATTAGGCATTCTCAATCAGTGCCTGTAATACCATTCTCTGAAAATAAAACTGATATAATACAATGTAATAAAATAAATATATTATTCTCCTCAGTTAACATGATTTTCTAAAGGCACAAATGAGTTATTTTAATATTCAAAAATTGGTAGATTTTTATAATAAACTATAGATGTTTTGCTTTTACATTCATTATTCATTTAAGTTTTTAAAAACCTTTAAAATATGAAAGGTCTGTTATTAGATATACAATAATAAAAGATAAGACAATGGAAGCTTAATTACTATGGCTCAAACCATATTTTGTAAGGATGGTGGTAAAAGAGTTTGTTATAAAAATATTCTATAAATATTCTTATGAATATATTTCCATAAGTCTTCCAAATGGCATGCTTTGTATAAATGTGAAATATTCATTATAAAGAAATGTCATAAAAAATATGTGTGTAATTAGCCAGCTAGAGGTTTTCTTCTTATTGCATGAAAATAGGGTAGAGAATATCTTGATGTACACGCAACATTTTTGACAGAATATGAGACTGAAGGAAAAAGCACATCTATAATTATAAAGACAGCAAATCCTTCCAGGTTGATTTGCAAGTTAAGCATAACCAGTTTCTAAATTCTGAACTCTTAAATATTCTTTCTTAAAATGAAATATGAATGGGAAACACCTGACACTCAGAGTTCTCTACAGAATTCTCAGTAAATGAGGCTTCCCTTAACAAAACATTAAAATAAGGTTTTAAACATAAACTTAAAATATATAGTATTGTAAAATAAACTACAGTCTTTTAAAACATTAAGTCCCCCAAATTATATCAACTAGTGTCTTGTTCATAATACTGAACATCTAACTACATATAGCTAGACATAATGAAAGAGCAAAAGACAATGTGACCTATAACCAGAGAATGATCCATTATAAAAACAGATGCACAAATAGCAGAAATAGAACTTTTAACATAGCTATTAAAATATTTTGAGGAAATAAAATATAAAGTTGATAGAAACAGAATTAGTACCTACTGTCTATAAAATTACATGTATTTATGTTTTAAAGAAATTATACACATTTATGTTTTAAAGAATATACTTAAGTTGTGATATGTATTATTTGCATCATACAGATTGTTATAATTAAACTTGTAATTAACAACCATTTTTTTGAAAATTATCATACATTAGGCATTTGGGAAACAATTTATAAAAATTAATTCAGTATTATTAAATAAGCATTATTTGCCTTTAAAGATGACTAAACCAAAGAAGGTACATAGTCCAACCAAAGTTATCCATTAAATAAATCAATGATCCTAAGCTTGAGTCCGTGAAGTCTGGCTTCTGATCTTAGTCTTTTACCACTAATTCTTTTATATTATAAAACGAATACCAGATTCATGGTATACGAGGTATACCTATGATATTACCTACTTAAATTTAGTGTATACATATTAACTATACTCCCATTCTCAAGTACAGACACTTCTGAATATTGCCTATAGTAATTTATTTTATGAAAATTAAATTGCTTCTTTCATATGATAGTGTGATAATACTAGCCTTTATATATAGATATGTATTCCGGTATCCTTTCTGCTAATTTCTTATTTCTCTAATATATACTTGATGCAAACCAAATTGTATTGTTTTTCCAACTTTCTGTACATTTCTGCCAGGTTTACACTCCTGTCTCCCAGCTCTGATGATTCCGCAGCTCGTTCAGTAATCCTCATTGCCATTGTATTTAGTCCATATTTTTAAAAATACCTTTCCCAAAACAATTCCTCTCTTTTTTCTTTTCCAGATATAAACCAAATATTTGCTAAGATGTGGAGTTTGGCCATTGGTACAAAGTTGTAGCTAAGAGGAACAAGTTTAGGTGTTCTTTTGCTATCTAAAACATTCCCTGAACTGCCTGCTATATTTCCCTTATTAACCAATATATAACTTAGCACCTGTCTGAGGGTATTTTTACATATTCTCATATACTGATATTTTCCATTTACTAGTCTTCATTTGCCTGCATAACCAATCAAGGATTTTTATGATTTTATCTAAATTGCATTTAGCATAATACCTTACACAGGAGATAGACTCAAATTAATATGTTCCAGTTGGAGTTCACTTAAATAGAAATAAAATAATGCTGTCTGTTTGATAATATATTTTCCTACCAAAACTCACATGCTAAAATAAATATCTTTTCTGTTGGAGGGTGAACAAACGATTTTGGATAATATATAAATGAAGGCTGGAGAAGTGGGAAAGCCAGCACATAGTAATATGTCATTTGTTCAAGATGACCAGTTATCCTGAATGAAACCAAGAACTTGAAAATATTCAAAAAGTATTTAAGCAGTTGCAGCTGAAAAAAATGAAATTCTATACAATTGGGCAATTTATTAAATATAGTTCAACAACAATCATTTTTTACATTATAGTCATATGTGCAAATTCAGTTTTTCACAGAAATCTGCATGCAGCAACACTGATAGATTGTACTCTTTTTATGTGTGTCCACACACACACACACACACACACACATTCTTCTTAAAATGCACACTTTCCTTCAACATCTAAGAATTCAGGAGCATTTATTGAAGTTTATCATATTTCATAAACTACATGAAACAATAAAAATACACAAAATAATCAACATTTCTGTGTCTTTGGCAAATTATTTTCTCTTTTAGTTGCATTATACACACTCTTTAAGGAGACAGAATGGGTTTAATATATTTTCTAAGAGATCGCATCAAAACTCATTTGATTCAAGAGGAAGAGTGAGGCAGTAACAAGATACCCTCCGAGTGAGGCAGGTGCTGTGGCTGAGCAGGCAGGTCTGAATTAAGCTGCCAACACGCTCGTGCGTGGAGGCGGACACTAGTCCAGAGACTACAGTAACGAACAACAGGTGTTAAACCAGGCTAGCAGGACACATGAGAGTAGCTGGGAGGAGGTGGTACATCATAACAGGCAGGTGAAGCAAGGCTACAGAGAATCTTGGAACTGGCCCCATGCAGATTTAAATAAGGTCAAGTGACTGGGAAACGAAGCCACAGAGTTAGGGCTGGGTAAGGCAAACTATAAGGAAAAATGTTTATATATATATATATATATATATATATATATATATATATATATATATTTACTGGACTATGAATAGTGAAAAAAAATGTAACGTCACCAAACAAGAGTCCATACTTGACCTTTAAATGACATGCCACATAATCTGGCAGCAGACATTCTAGGGATGTGGATTAGTTTATACTCTGGCTCTCATAGTTCCCATAATGTAGTAAGGCAGGTGACTGCACACCAAAACACCAAAGAAAATGCAACCGTGTGAACATCTAAAGCAAAAAAACCAAACACACAAACAAATGAAACCTTCACAATTTAAGACATTTATGCAGATTTAATTCTGATGGATGAATTATTTCATTCTGATGCATGAATTTTTTAATTCTGACAGATGAATTATTTCCCTCTTTGAGGGAAATGATTGATACAGCTTGGCATTTATTTGCCATATGTTTGTATGATGGCTTGGATGTGGTGTGTTTCCCGAAGGTTCACGTGCTAGAAACTTGGCAGGGCTGATGAGGTAGAACATTTAGGAGTTGCGCCAGTAAAGGTGGTTCAATCATGAGAAACCATGTTGGAAGGGATTAATGTCTGTCTCATATGAATGGGTTTGGTCTCACATGAGTAGATTAGTTTTCTAGAGAATGAAATATTATGAAATAGGCCACTCTATGTACTTGGCCCCTTTTGTAGGTAGCAAGTTTCTTTTCTACCTCTCTACCAGCAGGATCCCTGGCTAAGATGCTGATGCCATGCTATTTGGACCTTCCACACACCAATAATGTGAGCCAAACAAACCTCTTTTCTTTACCTATTATTTAGTATGCTGTTATAGCAACATAAAAGATACTAAACGGTTTATACTTCAATGCACAATATAAAGATTGTGAGTTGATATTAATTCTCTTAGGTTGACAATGAAAAGAATGAATTTATACCTAAAGAATTTTAAATGATAACTGGCAAACAATAGTCAATATATGTTGGTATTTATCATGATAAAAGAATTTGGGTTATTTATTTATTTATTCATTTTGTTCTGGGGATTGAAGTCATAACCTTGCACTTGCCAGGCAGGCACTTACGCTACTGAGCTAAATCTGTGGCCCAAGAATTTGGATTTTAGAGTAAGTAAATTATGACTTTATTTTGTTTGACATACTATTCTAAAATCCATATGTTACTAAAAGAGATTATATAGGTAGAGTCAATTCCATTTATAGTGTGAATGATGTTTACTTTTACTAATATAAAATTACTTACGTGAACTTTGAGGAAATTTATGCTCACTAAAAGTCAAAGTTTAGTTCTGTATGATGTAAAAAATACTGAAGATTTAATTGAATTTATCACGGTAAATTAGAACTAAATGTTGCTTTTTAATTAGTAGTTACCATTTCCCACCACATTAAGAATATTTATAAGTTTTGAGCATCAAATAGGTGTTGGGCAATGTACTGGACCAGAGCTTCTCAACATGGCTGCACTGTAATTATCTCCAGTATTTCCATCCAGGGGATTCTAACTGAATTGGATACATCTATTATCAGCAACTGCTAATGTTTACAGAAATAATTCTGGTTCACTTGGGCTACAGGGGATCTTGGGGATCAAAATTTTAACAAGACTTCACACCCGGGGTTGCTGGTGCAACTGATTCCAGGCTCACACTGGCATCCTGAGGGCTGATTACTTCAGGAGCACCATACAGGCTATGGGATCGTCTCAAAGTCATCTTGAATGGACTGCCCAGTATGTAACATTAAAGCCATTTTTAAAGCAATGTTCTTGTTTGATTGGTTTTATTCTGTATTGTCTTACTTGATTTTATTGTGTCTGATGGAATGGACTGCTATTGTGAAGATAATAAAATATACTATGGTAGCCCTTGTTAATTTCCTATTATCCTGCTTCAAAGTTCAGTATTACTTGCACTGTTATGTTTTTGATTGGCTTTATTCTGTCTTATTTAATTGGGCTTTACTATCTTTAAATAAAATAATTTTTTTAAAAGTTAGGATTTACAAAATAAAATTGAGTTACTTTAAGATAAGGGCTACAAATACAGGGTTTGTAAAAAAGAAATTTGATAACAAGGAGGCCCATAAGGATTAATTCCCTATGTTGAATTCTATACTGCCTTCATCTCCCAGGAAACCCTAAGCCAGCCTCCTTGTCAAGAGATGAGAAGGGGGCTGGGGATTTAGCTTAGCAGCATAAGCACTTGCCTTGCAAGCAGGCAGTCGTGAGTTTGATCCCCGGTACCGATTTTAAAAAAAAGAGAAAGATGAGAAGATAGCAATGCAGCCTGTCTCTTTGGGGAGCATTCTAGAGAGTGGGCAAGTAATTATGGTCCTGAGGATCCGTCTTATGGAGCCAGCTGGGTGAAATAATGACTCTTGTTGACATAAATGCCCAGAAACATGGGAGATGACCAGATATTTAGGTACTGATGATGAAACATGTAACTTACTACTGCTTTGCAGATAAGTAGCCAGGAAATAATCAGACTTTCTCATGACTACTGCCTGAATGTGTTGATGTCAACCAACTCCAGTTGGTCTACTATGATTCAGTTAAGACAGCCACATCTGTGTCTAATGTTTAGCAATGTTAGCAACAAAAATAAAGTCTTACTACTATTTTTTTTTTTTTTTTGAGTAGACAACCTACAAAAGCCCCATAAGAATTCTTGGAAACTCTTTCAAAACAACAGTTGAATCAGTCTCAAAGAGAATAAATAAGATTAGGCTTTGCTCTGATTTATACAAACATCTTGGAAGCAAATCACTCGTAAAAATTAAACAAATATCAAGTAGGTATACAGTATGCGGCAGAGTAATGCTGCTTCATCTCAAAGAAAATGAAAGAAGATTTTTGCCATTATTTCATTCATTCCCTTGCAAAGATTTATGTATCTATTCTAGACCAGGTAATCTTCTGTCATCTAAGGTGATGATTATGGATTACACAGTTCCGGCCCACTATAGTGAACAAATAAGCATTGTAGGGAGATGCCATAAGAGCTAAGTTATAAATAATCATAGAACTAGATACTGTAGTTAGTATGAGCCATGTGGAAAGAGACGGTTGTGAAAAGTGGATGGAGCTTTGTGAGTATTTCCTTACAGTCATGAACTTTGAAGTGGAAGCAGGTAAGAGACATTAAGTGCTTCCAAACTTTCCATGAGGCATATCATAACTTTTCCTCCAAATCTTCTTCCCAAGGAAGAAAACTATTTAAAAGAACATGTACTGTACCTCAAAGCTTTTTCTCTGTTGATCCATAAATAAGAAGCACTTTAAATAATTACAAACTGATTTTCAAATTTTGTGATTTTGTTAGAGTTTGGGATAGAAATTTAATGGTCAATTTTGAATTCAATGTGATTTACAATATTTTTCCCTTTAGCCTTTTTCTTTCTTCCTCTCTCCCTCTCCCTCTTCTTCCTCATTCCTCTCCTCTTCTTTTTCTCTGTCTCTCTTCCTCTCTCTACTTTGCCCTTAATAACTTTTCAAAGTTCCAGAGTCCCAGAATAGCCCGGTACTCACTTCTGAAGGCAGGGTTAAACTACAGCACCCTCAGAAAGTCTCATGTTACTGTTATAAGATCTTGCATAACTCTTCATTTTTTCCTATAGTTGAAGATACTGCTAAGATAATGTACTTCTGAAATTTTTAAAGAAAATCAGCACTGCCAAAGATAGCATTACGGCATTATCATTTATCTAAAACGATTTTAATCATTTCTTGAATCCTTAAACAATAACTTATTCCATTGAAAAATTCTGGAATTTTCTTCAAAGTCAGAAATAAAAACAAGCTTCTTGGTGAATTGTCATGGATAAGATTAAAGAAAAATTCTCAGGCATTTAAAAGATTTTTAGAAAAACATTTAAAATACCAAATCCTCAAAGAAATAAAAATATAGTTTGTAAACATGAAATGTCTAGTTATTTTTGAATATTATGTATAAGATTAAAGAGTATCTGGAAAGGACTTTGTTCTTTTCTGAAAAATATCATATGTTCTTAGAGCTATTACATCATAACATAAAAAATTTAAAAGACTAAGCCACATTAATTTTTCTGAGCAAAATGGTAAAAAGGAATATCAAAGCATCTCGGCCTCACTTACCACACATACAATTTTTAAGCATAGCAACCACAGAGTAACCACTGCCTTTTGGCAAACCTCAAGTATAAACACTTCCAAGAACAGCACAACAGATTGGTAAAGCTGAAGTAACCCTTGAGCCTTGCATTCTTTCTTTGTGATGTGATGTTTCTCACTAACCCAAAACAAAAACTGACACACAAGAAAAGAGCTTGTGCCATGGAAAATTCATACCACTTCACGGTCCAGCTTCATTTTATGACTAAATAAATGTTATACACATCTGTAGCCATTCCTTATATTATTCGTTTTCATGCCCATTAATCCTCAGATGGAGGCAGATTGCTGATCACAAATAAAAGCCAGCAAGGGATACAATAACCTCTCTCTGTTACCCAGGACATGTTAGTGCTTCCAGTCCTGGCTGTGAAGTGGACTCAATGTGGACACTCATGGCTGTCAACTGAAGAAAGCAAAAATCATTTCTGTAAGGAATTTCTATTGAGGCATTCATTGGATTCACTCAGATCAGGTGTGTGGAAGGATGCGGGTTAGGAAAGGACGTGCTGGTGCAGATTTACTGCTCTCCTCACAATTAAGTCTTGACCATGAGAACAAATTGATTTTGCTCTTTTCACTTTCCGAGAGGTCGAACTAATGCTTCCTTCTGTGCGAATGGGAATGGAGCAAGTGGTAAAACATGCCAACGATTCTAAGACATACTTCAGGATCTTGCTGTTACATACTCCTCTGAACACAGGAAGAATGTTCAACAAGACGCCTCTCAGAAGAGTTTGTAAAACCTTAAGTCACACAACAGCTGAAGGAAGAGAATAATTCCCTTGAAAGAAAATTGATAAACAAGGTCAAAATAGAAGTTGGTGCCAATTCCAAGAGGACCTGGGAATGAGAAGTGGAACTGAGGGAACACAACAATGGAGCCTTTGTATGAAAAGAACTTACTCTCCCAAATATCCATTATAGGAGTCATGTTGTCACCATCCACATTAAAGTACTTGCAGAAAGAAATGCTTTATTATGGGCCATGTAAACATCTTGTTTGTTGATTTCAAACAGCATATGCTCATCTGTTTTCTCAGAAACACATTTAGAAAGAAATTCTACCCTCCATGTATGTGTTAATTCTTAAGTGTACCCATCACTCTAAGAAAGTAAGGACCTAAACTAACCTGTTTCTTAGTAATAAAACTTTTGGAACTGAAATGTTTCAAGTTTTACCCTTTTTTTTTTTTTTTTTTTTTTTTTTGTCTTTTTCATTTTTATCGGTACTGGGGATTGAACTCAGGAACGCCTGCTTGCAAGGCAGGTACTTATGCCAGTCAGCTAAATCCCCAGCCCCAAGTTTTACCCTTTCTTGGTAGCAATTTCCAGTTATATCTTTTCATTCTGTCAACAAATACCTGGACAGTAATCAAATCTAAAAAATATTTTTACACTGGTTTATTAAATCTGACCAAAAGAATAATTAAAACTGATGAAAAATTGGAAGTATATTAATTTTATATGTTAGGAGATATTATAGGGAATGGATTTATTAATAAAGACTTTCTTCATGAATGGTTTATACAAAATGATTTGTTCAACTTCACTGTGATGCATATTAATAAAGCAAAAACATCAAAATAACTTATTGAAATTTAATTTGTTTCAACCTGTCTAAATTGTGGGAAACATTTTAAAAACTGCTCTTTAAAAACATTATAGAATGTCTTTTTCCAAGTAGTCTTCTGTAGAATTTGATTGGTACTTTTCATTGCTGTATTTTCCGCTTCATATTCACTGATCACATTTGCATTTGATATTTCAATGATTTCCAAAGAGCAAAATATCCTCAAAACATAGAAAGTCTAATTGGAAAAAGACTTCCCTGTAGGTGAGCTATTGTTTTGGGCTACATGTTCAGGACATCCATGCATTGTTTCCAGACCCTCCCATTTGTTGGGATCACCTTTTCATCCTAGATGACCTCCTTGTAACTCCTATAAGTAGGACAGGCTGACTGGAAAAGATAGGTCATGTGATTATTGCACGACTCAGGTCTTTGACAAGGTGGTCTCTACTCCAGTTTTATATTATCATAGTGCACTAACCTACTCCATCTCTTTCCATCATGCTGCTCTCTGTGTTTCCGAATGATGAAATATGCCATGTACCTCAAGCATCTTATTTTGGACATTTATTTTGTACTATCTGGGATAGAGTGTCTATACATAGTAATGTACATATAAAATACCATTTTATGTTGTTTACTAACAGGACAGAATAAAGATCCAAGTCTCAGCCATCAGCCACCAATACTGTCACTTGGCCTTGCAACTAGGAAAAAAATTGAAGCTATTATTGGGTTCTCAAATAAACACTCACAGCTCCTACAAGTTACATTGTCCTTAGAAGACTATTTGTTTGGTCACTCTAAGGTGATTCAGAATAAGAACTTCTCTTTGTTTATGTAACTCACTGCTACAGGAGCCAGAAATTAGTTCACATCATGCAATTTTGGGAGAACAGGTAATAAATATTCTTTATATTACTTGTCCCCACTTTAAAATGGACACAATTGCACAACATACTTGGTAAAATATCGTGAAGCTATAAGATCTTTCACTTAACACTTCAGGAAAATATTGTGACTTTTTTATAGAGTTGAGTAAGACACAATTTTACAAGATAAAATATAGGCCTATATTGCCGAAATGCAGCAATTTTTGAACATCATATTGCTGTAAATGAAGTGGCCTACCTCTCATGATAACTTACAATTAAGTACAACAAAACTGCAAAAAAATTGAAATAGTTTAATAGATGATTACATTTATATTGTGAAATTACACAACTAGACTTTTTAATATCCCAACACCTAGCCCAAATCATGAAATCAAGAAAGATAAAATTTAATGTATTTAATTTTTAAAGTGCTCAGTGACATTCTGAGCATGTAATGCATATACTTAAATGATACCAAATTATATGCAATTTAAATATATTATACTTTTGATATCTTTCTATCAATTAATAACCTAAAATCTAATATACACACACAAATATCTGAGTTTCTGATAACTTATATGGTATATTTGTATAAATGATTAAACAACTTTTTTCAAAACGGTGAAGAAATTTTATGGAATAATGTGTTTGTACAGTGGTGACTATTTGTCACAGTAGGCTTTGACATAGGCATTAGTGCACCAGCCATTTTGGGCAATATGTCATAACTAGCCAGTTGGAGGGCAGTAACAAAATACTTGGCTAACCATTCTATACCGGAGACATCTGTTTAGCTTAGTAAGATAGTAACACCAGACACTTCTACAATTTGGAACATGCAAATATCACAATTGATTCATTTTAGAAAGACTTAAGCAACATAATCATTTCAGACGGTTAGTTGTGTTAAATATTAGTTGTATGTAACATCATTGAAAATGTTTATGTAATATTTTAAGTGAAAAAGGTAATATAAAATATAGCATCATATTAAAATGAAAATATGCAAACAAAACATTACAATATTACATAAAATCCTATTCATATGGAAAAAAGGGTAGAGATTGATTTCTTGGGTAGTAAGTGACTCTTTTCTTCAATTATAAGTTAAATAATACAAGACTAAATTATATTGAATGTTTAACATATGCTGGGCACTGTTTCAATGAAATGTTTTCTTGTTTGAAATAAATTCATAGTTATATCATTTTAATATTACAGACCAGTCAATAGAAACTTCTGAAAGCTACAAAACTTGTCCAAGATTAAATGATTAATGTGTGTCAAAACTGGATTTAGATTCCCTGTTTAACACCAAACCCCATATTTATAATCATAATAAAGTTTTTGGAGAAAAAACTTATTTCAATGCTGAAAGTCAGGCCAACTAAGTCCTAAGAAAATCTGTGCCATTTGGTCACTCAAGAAGGGAACAATTCCAATGGCTCACAGATTTTACCCTCATTACAAATCTAAAAGGAAGGGGCAAGAAAAGAGAAACAGGATTATGAAGAGGACTTCATTTTTTGAACCAAGGAACGAGTGTTCCTTGGATAAAAGAACATTTGTTGTCTGCTTGCCTGGAAATCATACTTAGCAAATAAGAAATGAGTAGCAGCCTCTTCACAAGTCATTTGGAGGCTACTACATGAAAGGCACACAGGCTTTTGTGGGAAGTTCAAGCAAAGACTAGACTGTGAGACTCTGACCTCTCCTTGCCTTTCCTGGACTCTCTTCCTTGGGCCCCTGTGCAACTGGCTGCTTCACAGCAGACCATCCCTGAATCCCTCTCTGGTCCAGCCCCATTTCTCTACATAACTCCACACTCGTACCATATGGAAACTACGCAGGATTCACCTTTAAATATTTTTCTTTTTCCTCTGGTTGGTTTGTGCCCTCCCCCACACCCCTTGAAGTGACTCAAATGTTCTGTTGGTCTAAGGGCAAAACTATTTTTACCACAGTGTTTGGGAATCTCTGGGCACAAACTGTCTGCAGATTAGGTAAATTACAAGCGCACAGATTCATATTACTCTTAGCAGCCACAAATTTAAAGCACCAACACAGCCCTTCTGAATTGTACCTTTCAGTCACTAGGTGCTGTCTTTACCTCCCACTCCTTAGACCCTCCAACTGCCCTTGCTAGACCAGCCTTCTCTCTGCACGCTAGTTTGAGTTCTGTTCATCCTTTCTCTCTTCGCCCTTCTCTCCTATCTTTTACCATCCTTCCTTCTCTCTGTTTTCATAGATGAAAAACAGTATAATCATTTTCTATCTGGTCCTCAGTTCTACTTTGTCAGTTAAATGAGCCCAGCTGTGTAGCCCTATAGCCAAATCCCCTTGATATAACCCATAAAGATCTCAACTTCTGACAAACCTTTATTGTATCTCTGTATCTATTTCTTCCCTGAGCTTCCTCCTGAAGCCACCCATCTGGATGTACAGGTCTTCTGAAAGCCTTTAACTTTGCCCCCAGGAATACCAGCCCTGTATCTCAAGAACTTCTGTCTGCAAACTCTTTCTTCAAATATTTCATCAGGGGAGAGGAATGGGATATTTCACCATTACACCCTCCCAGAGGGCTGTAGTCTTTCCCTACTTTCTTCCTAATTCAGCAAATCATTTATGTGACATTTACCCAATGTCACTGGCCCCTACAAAACTGAAAATATAATAAGGGAATAAACACATGATATACTATTATAGTCCTCAGTTCCAGCATTATTCCCATGTTAATACTACTCACACAAACCTCTACTTTGTCATAAATATTCTTCTTACAAAATATAGGAACTTTATTTTTGTTTTTCAATAAATTCACCATGGCTAGTTCAGACTCCTTAAAAATTGAGAGGGAATAGAGTTGATATTTTTGAGTGTATATTCCATATCATGGACCCTGTTATTTTATGTTAACAACAAGCCTGTAATGTGTATACTGTCCATGGGATTGCTCTTTACAATGTGTGGTTTAAGAATTTACAGTGCGTGATTAAAAATGGCTTGAACTTAGATTCTGTCATGATCCAAAACTTGATTCTCTTTTTTACCACATACACTCCCTTTCTAAAAGACTAAACTCTCCTGCTAACTCGGCCAAGTCATGATTCTTTTCTTTCTACTCCTTCCACGCTGAGGGACACATTGAACCTTTCTGGGAAATGATAAACAGAAAATTCATTTTAAAATAATTAAGCATGCAACAAGAATGATACAATGGTAAACTACTTGTAGTTTTTCCAATTCTATCACTTACTATTCTCAGATTTTATTACAGATATTCAAACTGCAGGCCTTTGATTTATTAATGACAATATAATTATTCCTTTATTATCTATTTATTTTTTTCTATAGTTTAAAAATTATATTTGGTATATTTAAAGCTAGTAATGGCCCAGTTTATGTCAATCTGTTTTGACCACTTGTCAAAGTCTGTCTCCTAAATTCTACTGAGAAATAACGTAATTGCAATTACAGGCATCTCACATTCTGTAAACAGTTCGAGTTCCAAATCTTCACTAGTTGGTTGTTTGGAATCAGTGCATGTTTTCCTATTGACCTAATCAAATAAAAGATGGTTATTCCCCAAGCTGGCACTTTCTTGTTCCCTCCGCCTGCTTCTTCTCCTCAGTCCCCTAAACAAGAATGAGAAAAGGGAAAAACTACCAAAGGAAGTGCTAGTACTAATGTTTCTGGCCTGGGTTCCAAACCATGTGGGGAAAGAGAAAGGAGGCTTTTAATTTTATACACAACAATTGGACAGATAACAAAGAAAAGCCACTCCTATCTATGAGGCTACGCTTAGCTTCCCAAAACTTTTCTATTGTAAATCATCTTTTTCTACATTTTTCTAGTGGTGACACGTGAATAAAAGAATGAATGGAAAGGGGAGACCTTTCCCACCCTTCAGCAGGTTCATGATGTACAATCTCTTTAATATCTATTGCTACCTCTAAAAGTCAGTGGCCAGTCTATGAGAGGCAGTGCCTTGAATGTTACTTCTATTACCTAAGCTTCAAAATTCCTTGGTAGTTATTTTTCTTGCCTCCTTTTTCTCTGTACCTAATAATGTCAGTAATAAAGAATTTGAATGGAATATACTCCTTAAATTTAGTTTTAGCTGATACACAAAAAGCATAAAATGTTACCTATCGATGGGGTACCATGTGATGTTTTGATACATGTTTGTACTGTGTAATGTACAAGTTAAGCTAAACATATCTATCTCCTCAAACATTTTTCATTTCCCTGTGGTAAAATCTTTTTAAATCCTTTCTTGTAGTTTTTGGAAACTACATAATTGTTATCTAGTCATCTACTGTGTAATAACATTGCCACTTCTTAGTCCTATGTAACTATAAATTAGTGCCCACTGACCAGCCCGTCTTTACCCTCTACTCTCCCTAAATGTGTCATATCTGTAAGTAATCTCACGTGTAAATTTTTTTATTTTTATAACAACTTTGAAAATATGGACATCTTTTGTCATGTGAATTTTATGGATGAAAATGTAAGGATTTGAGATATTAGGGTTTTCTGAGAACCCAAAACCCCAAACAACTACACTGAAGGTCTTCCATATTCTAATCCTAGTACTACTGCTCCCATGTTTTATGTCTTTGTCAATGTCACACCTCCCCCTAGATTCAAACTCCATAAGGAGAAGCATTGTCATTTTGCTATATTATTCTTAGCAACCAGGATACAACGAAACTTTAGTAGATATGCTAGGTAAAAAAAAAAAAAAAAAATTCAGTCATCATTATCTTCATAATTTGAAAAACAATGCTACATAATTCTACTGGTTCAAAAATAAATTTTCAAATTGTTTTCATATCTGTGAGAGAAAGGATAAAGTCTTACTTAAAGCACAAACTCATTTTGCCCATCCAGTGTTAGATTATAAACTGAGTCACTGAAGACTCCCATCCATTTTCTGCCAGCTCACTGGTAGAAATGGAATGAAAGATCACAAAAAATATATTGGCTTATTCTTGCCCTTCTCTGTGTTCCATATCAATTTCAAAAATGTAAGAATGGTTCTCAGACTTGATAAGGAACAAGCAGCTACACGATAACAAAACCATACGAACAACCAAAAATGTCAAAACTTAATATCCAAAGTCTGGGGCTCAGTAAAGGCCCTGAAGAATGAACTTTGGAATAAATGACTTGAATTTAAAATTTAACTAGCTCCTAAATTATCTGGCAGTTGATTCCTTACATTGGCTTCACTATTTTTAAAAATGAAGCCATAGGGAACACAGACTATAGTCCCTGCCTGAGGTAAAATTATAAGCCCTGATGTTTTCCATCTTGGTTTCAGACACTGACTATAAAGCCAAAATGAAGGTTGACTGTCATCCCAAAGACCACTTATCAGAAGTCTTTCCAAAGTTCTAGGGAGGAAATGAAATCAAATAAAGGCACAGAAAGAAAGAGGGAAAAACCTCCAAAGAAGGAGGCAAAAACTCTCTAACAACTGTGCTTTATTTTCTGCATAAGAATTTGTCTTAGCCCTGACATACTTCTATGTGATAAATGATAGTTCATATTCATCAAGCAGCCATGATCTTCACATGCAACATAGTGTTTGGATTTTTGCCAAAACTCTATGAGGTAGCCACTACTGTTCTGGAGAAACCGAGGCCTTGTACTCAGGGAAACATAAGTAAAGTCAACCTAGCCAGGACTCTAAAAAATCTATGTAGAAAATAGAGCCCCTACATTTTACCTTGGCAATATACTGCCTCCCAAAGAACAGTGGTGTGTGTGTGTGTGTGTGTGTGTGTGTGTGTGTGTCTTGGAGCACAGACAAGCTGCAATTAAAAATTATATTTTCTTGCTAGTGCCTTCGTTGTTACCTTTCACCCCTGAATCCTATCAAAGTCAATGAACAGAATGTGAATGGCGATGTAGGGAGCCCCCAGTGTGTCGGACAGGGGCCAACAAGCACCTGGGAGGTGGCTCCAGGTACATCCTGAGATATCAAGTACCTGTGCTGTGAGTCTTATCACTACAATTAGTTTTAAAGAGGAGTAACTATACATGTTGCATCCCATCACCTATTTCAGCCTGTGCATCTTATTTCCTGTTGCTCTACCATGAAAGGAAGCAATTCAAATTCTGGTTGCCCTTCTCCAGGAAAAAAAAAAGTAACCATAGAAGGATCCAGAAAGTCAGAATCACTTCAGATGTAACATGGGATGGCCCACCCGCCAGCCACCCAACAAGCTCCCAACTCATCTTACAGCCTTAGTAAAACAGAGGAAAGAGATTTACCTGCTTCTATTGAGGCTGAAGCCTGAAAGTCATGTATAACCTTGAAGGACTGTAATGGTTTTAATCACAGGAATAGCAACTTTTTGACAGGCAGGAGACAGAAAAGAGCCACCCTGAACCATACTGCAAATATTAACCAGGCTATTTTGGAGCCATGGCTATTGCCTTTGAAATCTTTCATCATGACTCTATACTTAGACTTCTGATGAGCCCTGGGGGAGGGGAAGGGGACAGTGTTAATCCCCAGTTGTTTTGAAGTTGTCCTGTAAGCAGGTTTACTGTCTAATCTGTCCCGAATGGAAACATGCGATGCTTTGTTTAAATTAATGCTATTCTGTGAATTTTCTCTAAACCTGTTCCTCACATAGACAGTCACATCACTCTGGGAGATGCCACTTGTAGGTTTTCTTTCAAACTAGATGTTCTAGAGAGCGGTGGCTGTAATCACATTGGGAGACTGATGCTCCATGACAGCTAAAAGTTGGATTGAGTTTCAGGAGCTACTATATATAAAGCTAGGTCGCCTTCTGTCACTGCACTAATTAAATGCCATCTGGGTGGTTCCTCTGGGTTTTTGAGTCCATCATCCAGTTCAGAACAAGTCAGAGGCCAAGGAAGAGAACATGATGATGGACCTTTTTGAAACTGGCTCCTATTTCTTCTACTTAGATGGAGAAAATGTTACTCTGCAGCCCTTAGAAGTGGCCGAGGGCTCTCCTTTGTATCCAGGGAGTGATGGTACCCTGTCCCCCTGCCAGGACCAAATACCCCCAGAGGCCGGGAGCGACAGCAGTGGAGAAGAACATGTACTGGCGCCCCCCGGCCTGCAGCCTCCCCACTGTCCCGGCCAATGTCTCATCTGGGCTTGCAAGACCTGTAAGAGAAAATCCGCCCCCACCGACCGGCGGAAAGCCGCCACCCTGCGAGAGAGGAGAAGGCTAAAGAAAATCAATGAGGCCTTCGAGGCACTGAAGCGGAGGACTGTGGCCAACCCCAACCAGAGGCTGCCCAAGGTGGAGATTCTGCGGAGCGCCATCAGCTACATTGAAAGGCTGCAGGACCTGCTGCACCGGCTGGACCAGCAGGAGAAAATGCAGGAGCTCGGAGTGGACCCCTTCAGCTACAGACCTAAGCAAGAAATTGTAAGCCCCGATGCTGCCAATGGAAGGCTGATTAAAGGGCTTCCTGGGGCCCTACCCTCCAGCTGTTCGCCTGGCCCTTCCCTCCCCTTGCTCTTCCCCCTCCTGCTCTGCAGCGAACCCCCAGTGACCCTCGATGACCTGGTCTCTGCAATAGGCAGGAAATGCATACGGGCCCAAGGAAGCAGGAGAGACAACCCCAGAAGCACCCCTTCCCCGGAATTTGTTTCTTTCCTAATCTTCTGCTTTGGTTTTTCCCTCCAGCTCGAGGGTGCGGATTTCCTGCGCACCTGCAGCTCCCAGTGGCCAAGCGTTTCGGATCATTCCAGGGGGCTGGTGATCACCGCTAAGGAAGGTAAGGAAAAAGAGGGGCAGGGCTAGGCGGAGCGGGGAGCACCGCGGGCGGGAGGGAGCTGCGGTGCTGGTGCAGGCCCGGAGCGCCCGTCCTCCCCGGCGGAGGCGCGCACTGCCCCAGCGCCTTCCAGGCGCACACGGGTCTGGTCTTCCCAAGGGCTGTGATCTTCTGTGTTTGTTTCTGTACTTAGGCGGAGCAAGCATTGATTCCTCGGCCTCGAGCAGCCTTCGATGTCTTTCTTCCATCGTGGACAGTATTTCCTCGGAGGAGAGCAAACTCCCGAGCGCGGAGGAGGCGGTGGACAAGTAACCGCGGCCGGCCGGCGGCCGAGCGCTGGGCACCTTTCCGCCAGCAGCAGGAAGAGCCCGATGCCTAATCGTTTAGACTAGGTCACGTTGCATTACTATTTAGGAACTCAGATTTCAGCGTTTATGGAAGGAAAAGAGACATAGTCGCAAAGAAACTGTTGTGCAGATTCCAATGAAAAAGGCCTTTCAGCTCGGGCTTTTGTTCTTTGGAATCCCGAGTGGCTTAGGTCTAGCGCCCTTCTTTTTGTGGTTGTTTGGTTTTGTTATATATTCACTTTTGTCACGGTGTTTCTTTTGTGCCATATACAAAAGAAGGTCATTCCTGTCTAAGCAAAGCGAGAACGGTGAATCTTAGTGGTATTTAAATGTATTTTTGTAAATAATCTTAGTACTTTCATTTTTTTAAAAAAAAAATGTAAACCTAAGAAATATATTTTAAACGTGGAATGATGGATTGTATATAAAGTGTGTGAGGATCCTGGTATTGTAATATTAAAAATACGTTTCTATATGAATAAAGTTGCCTTAATTTGATTCAGCTGAGAAAATATGTCTGAGGGCAACAATAGAAAGATAAATATTCTAATTTAGAGGCTGCACAAAGCCATTTACTTAACTGTTCTTTTTCATACTGACTTAAAGGCAGAAAATGAGTTCTTTTGTTTTGTCTAAATTAAACTGAGCACTTCAATATTTCATGTAGATCTCTCACTTATGATTGAATGTAATGAGTATTCAGGGGAATCCATGTTTTTACTTTGGCCATCTTTTCTGTTCTACTATACATTGTCCTATACATTGTACAATGTTCTATACATTGGCAATTACTTACGCAAAGTTAGCAGTTAAATGTTCAGGCTACCACGACCGACCGTACTTCAAGAAACCCAAGCAAGCATCCTTGCTTATTTCCATTTAAGGTTTTCAGACCTGTTAATCAGAATTAGGTTTTCCCTCCTTGACATTCCCAAGAGCTCTGCGCTGGCTGGCTTCCTCCGATGGTTTTCTTGAACTACACTGGTCCCTGACAGACTGCAATATCCTCAACGCCTCTTGGGCTTGAGTTTGTTTTCCAAATAGAAAGATAAAAGAAGGGAGCAATCTGTCTCTGGAGGTGAGGGGTTGCTTGGAGAGAAGGAAGGGTTAAATGGTTGAAGAGAAAAGACAACAACAACACACATGAAACCTCTTAGCTGGGGCAAACAGCAAGTCCCCGAGAGACTGAAGCCCCAGGAGTTCCTCACCGTGAGGATTTTACAACGTGTGCCAGGTTTGTTTATCTAGTAACCTCAGGAAGAAACGACCACCAAGAAACACAGTGGGAAGGCAGCGGAGGACAGGCGCAAGCCCTTTCTTTTGAATGACCACGGCTCTCTTACATTCTGTAAACAGTCCCTTCACTCCTTCCCCTAGTCCTTAACTTTTACCTTCTCTTTTACCCCACAGGTAGTCTTCAGATCAAACAAAATTTAGCATTCTGCATCCAACTAGCTTCCTAACCCTCCGATGGCTAGAGCTTCCTGCTTATGGCCCTGCACAGAAGTTTCAGAAAGTACCACAGACAGAGTCCCCTTCAGGTGTGCAGCTATGTCTGGCCCCTTTTTCATCAGGTCAGGAAAGAATGCCTCTTTCTGTAGGTAATACAGATTAAGTATCACAGATTCTTGAGACCAGAAGTGTTTCAAATTTTGAAATATTTGCATAGACACTGTGATTAAGCAGCTCTAATCCACAAAATTCAAAATCTGAAATGCTCCAAAATCTGAAATGTTTTGAGTTCTCTGGCAGCAGTCCAAATGTGTGTATTTCAGAATTTGGGCTTGTGGATTAGGTATGCTGTATCACTAGTTTGCCTTATTAGCATATGGATAACTCATCTCAAATACATTCAAAATGCAGATGAGTTCATAGAGGAAATGGACATTGCCGTATAATCTCTTTTAAAGGCTAAGGAGAAGCAGGTGGAGGGTTTAGTGGGTGCAACTGTTGCGCTTTCAGGAAACTGATGGCCTGGATTAAACCCAGGCTGCTATTGTGGTCATCCTGGACTAGTCACTGGTCCTTCCTACTCAAGTGCCTGGCTCTTAGGGTTGTGAAGATTCACTGAGATAACATATGTAAGGTGCTAAGCCAAAAGAGGGCACAAAATAAACACTAGATAGCAGATCTCCATATATTTTTTCACTAGTAAAACTCAGTTAACCATTGAGAAGTTTTTCTTTCACCAAAAGCCATGATTCCTTCAACCTGTTCTGGTTTTCGCTGGAGAAAATATTCACAGTAGTGAGAACTGCAGTACCATGAATGACCCAGTTTTATTGGGTTTTGTATTAACTCAAAATTCTACAATGACCACTGAGAGAGGTACTGTTACTTCTTCTACTTAGAGAAGAGGATTCCTGGCAATCCAGAGGCCCCGCCACCTGCTAAGTAGAAAGCCAGATCTCAGAGTCAGGCAATTATCAGTGGCTGCAACCTTCGTGCCTCAACTGCCATGAACCCTGAAAGAAAAGCCTTGGGAAGTTAGGAGCATTTTATGGTCTTTACAATAATTTGGCTCACTTTGACTATTTTTTTCCCAAGAGTGCCTAGCTACTGAACTCCCAATTAGAACAATAGCTTTCTTTGAGAAGTAAATGATAAAGTACTTACCAACCAAATTACCCAACCAAAATATGTGTGAAATATCTGGTGTGTATCCCCCATTAATCATGCATATTATGTATCCATGATTTTTTCTACAGTAGCAGTAAGGGTTCACCCTAGAATGTATATATACACGTCTATCTTTTAAAAAATCAAATTTATTATACCACTGAAATAATAAATCATAATTTATTAGAATCATAAATAGAATCCTTTTCTTCATGATTCTATTTATACGTATAGCAACATTTCTGTTATAAATTGTTCAGCAGTTTGTAGATTTCTTGCTGATTTTTTTTTTCAGGCTTTGCAAACCAAATCCTTTCTATCTTTCTTAGCTAGGTAACTTGAGAGATTGTTTGGAGTAAGTTTGCCTATGGAAGTCTCTTCATTAAATAGAGAAAATATTTCCCAAAGACTTCATGTGACCTCCGCTGCTGTAGCCGACTTACTGGATTTTCCAATGAAATTCTTGGTGTGTTTGCAATTAAAATGTTTTTGTTTGATATTAATGATGATAATCTTTACCAAGGCCAAAGCCAAAACAAACAGATCTGGGGAAGTAGAAAATCAAGCCATAATAACTTGGTAAAGATAAACAATTTGGGATTGAAACCAAGTCTCTTTCCAGAGCTTCATATAGTTTTCCAGCATAAAATAATGGATTGTTTTCTGTTATATTATTATAGAAATAATTTGTGGGACATTGTCAGCCCTTTCCACCTAACTTGGGTCATCATATATAGCACATTAAATTCAAATTTTGGCCATGGTATGAAATCCACTATGACAGAAGGTCTCACATTTCTCCCAAACTTTTTCATGTGCTCTTAGGGTTGGGGGAGTGCAGAAACTCAATTTTTCCAACTACTATTGAGACTAGTAAAGAAAACGTGGGCACCAAAAGTGACCTTGTCTTTATTAAGACATAATTTATTTAAATTTAGAAGAATTTACCACTTGTGCCATCCCATTTCTTCATTTCAACCCTTCCCCATACAACACTATATCTGGAATTTCTTTTTAATGCTTTACCTTAAATATTTCACTGCTTATCCAGTGCCTTAGTAAATTAGCAGTAATTTGGTATTGCTTCCCACAGGTCTCTCTAGTCTTTCCCTCAAATTAATTACACTTACCAAAAAGAAAAAAAAAAAAAAAAAAAGAAAAAAAAAAGAAAAAAAGAAAAGAAAAAGAAAAAAAAAATCCTTGGTCCTAAAGGTTTCTATGCACTAAAAGCAATTATTTTGTACTAGTTCAGAGTGGGACTGTGCCATGTGCTGGGACAAAGAAAATACTTTTTCTCCTCTCCAGGCTGGTAAATGTCCTTACTTAGTCCTTTGATCTCTCTTGGGAGTCTCTGAATTCAAGCAGAGGCCAATGTCTTCCTCAGCTGTCTTCTCCACAAATTCTTCCAGCAGCTCTGGCAGGTACTAATATGTTTACTTAGGTGTGCCCCATTTCCAAAGTGAGTAGCAGTTTGAAATTGTTTAGCACATTGACAATCACCTATAACAAGCCAAACTCTCAAGAACAATCCTCATTGTCCAGAAGTTGGTAAGGGTCTGCAGGTAAAGGCAGTGAATTGAAATAAGTTAAGCCTTCTATGTGCATTTGGTTTCGCCAGAGAAGCATAGGACATTTTCTTTTTCTTTTCTTTTTTTTTTTTTTTTTTTTTTTTTTTTTTTATTTAAGAGGAAAAAGAGAAAAACACAAAACAAAACAAAGCAGTGTAAGGTTACACATAATACAGAACTACAAAAAAAAAGAAAACATAACAGTAAGAAATCACCTGTTAATAGATTACATAATATCATCTTGGAAATAGTTGCTCAAATCACAGTATCAAAGAATACAAAGTAGACATTCAAACGGAGAGACTGCAATCAGCTGTGTACAATGATCCAAAAACATTAATATAGTCAGCTATTTAACATCCCTAAACACACTTGTTGTTATATCCGTTAGAGCTCTTTTTTTCCCCTCCCTCTCTTTTTTATAACAAAATTTACACATTTTGGATTTTATTACTCCTTAGTTCTTATTACTTTTTTGGGGGGGAGAGAATAAAGTCAAATATGGCAAAACAAAGCTGTAAGTCAAAACCAAGGATAGACATAGCACATGGTGTAGAACAGAGTACAAGGTCATCAACAATGGTTATCAACATTGTCTCTTGTTTCCTTAAAAGGAATTGTCCATCTCATTAGATATTATAAAGCCGGACAAAACAGTGGAGAACAAGACCAATAAAACTTAGGCATTGTGAACATTACAGGACTTCCAAAGGAGACAATAGTCAAACCAGAGTGGGCATCTTTGTGAATCTTATTGCCTTCAAATTAGTTGCCTATACCTTCAAACTTGCTACTATCGCACAGAATGGAACAGAGTCTAATCAGTCAAAACAAGATCTTGGGAGTATTACAGGACTTCAAAACAAGTTAATAGGAGATCAAAAAGAGTTACTACTATATATCCTAATTTTTTAAGTTTTTCCCTTAATTAAAATAAACATAAGAAATAGCTAAATAATTTTTTTAAAGAATAGTAGTTACCATAGTGTCTGTCTTTTTCCTTAAAATATTTGGATAAAACTTCATATACTATAGCTTCAAATATTTCCATATCAAAAAGCCCAGAGTAAAGCCTTTCTAATTAATAAGTGAAAATTTTATAAGGCTTCAAGGCCACATAATGGGGAATCATGATTATCACATATTTTTATATATTTGAATCATTACTTACATTAGGGAAACTATTCGGTATTCATACATGCGAGATTGATTTATTTCACTTATGAGTATGGTCTCAAGCTGTGCCCATTTATTGATAAATATCTCAATGTGATCCTTCTTTATAGCTGAATAATACTCCATTGTATAGAAATACCACAACTTTTTTTTTTTTTCAATTAATGCAGAATTCCTAGAGTGGACAAAATTTACTACCAAAAATCATATGCATAGTTTTGCCAGTATGAACTGTCCACCCATACTTGTTTTGTTTTGTTAGTTTTGTTGTCTTAAGGGTCAAACCAAGATAGTTTCTGTTAAAAGAAAAAGTTGATGGCGACTTAAAGGTCATTGCAATTGAAAAATGTTTACCAGTCAATACTGTTAGAAAATCAAACAGATTCTTGTCCAGAATGCAAAAATTAAAAATGCAGGTAAACAGTGTGCATCTTCCTCATCAGCATGATGGTGGGTACTCATTTATAACTCTGGGTGTGGCTATTTTCTCCCCCTCATCTGTTTACTAAGAAGCTTTCTTAGCAGCATTGGAATGATATTTCTAACAGCCTGTTTACATATTAAATTAATTGAGTTTTCTCTGCATGTAATATTCACTTCTCTGAAGAAGTGGTAGGAAGCAAGTTATAATTTAAGCAGCACTAGTGTGTGGAGTAAAATAGAGCACACTGACAACTAGTTCATCTTTTTAAAAGCAAATTTTAATTGTCCCCATGCTTCTTTGTGCCATTTCTCCATTCGAAAATATTTTCTCCATGCAGCTCACCCAATTCTCCATTTTTTCTCTCAAGATCTCTCCTGGGAAAAGAATAAGGATCTGCTCCTAAATTGGAGTCTTCTGTCATTTTGAGGTGCTGGTTTCCTTCCTTCCTTTGTAAGGCTACTTGCTTTTTAAATTCTTTCTTCTCCAGTCCCCAGCACCAGTTTAAATATGTGTCTCATTTTTTACTTGGGGCCCCAGAGCCTACTTTCAGCACTTGAGTCCCAAGGGCCCTGGACCCAGGACCCTGTGCCCCCTCCCTCCACTGACTGGCCTCATTAAGCCAGGGGCTTGTGTTTTCCTGGCTTCTTTAGTTCCACTGGCCCACGGCACGCTGGTAAATTTGTTTTGAGATCACCTTACCAAAGACAGCTCCGATCTCTGAGAAGGACTGCTCCTGAGTGACAGTGTCTTCTCGGGCACAGGAGCTGAGGGCAAAACATCCAGGAGCCAACTTGGTGTGAGTTTTTGCTCTGAGCTGAAGACTGAGAGTCCAAACTGATTGAAGAAAACAAACAAAATCACATCTAAGAGCAGGATCTTTAAGGACAAGTGACTAGTTTTCAATCCAGTGAAACCTGGGACAAATTGCCCAAGTCCTAGAGTTTAGTTTGGTTTATCCTGTTTTTAAGAAATGGGGTCCAATTATAGCTCTTATAAAGTTCCTCGAAGGACTAATTGAGTAAATACATAGAATGGGTTAAGGAACAGTGTTGGGCAATTAGAAAACTCTCAACAAATGGAAAACTCTCAATAATTGTTGGCAGCAGGGCCTGGATACAAAGCACCTTAATGCTTTTGGAAATTAGCTGAAAAGCAGACAGAAGCATAACTTGTGTCTTCCACTTCAAAGGCCAAGTTTATTTGTGTCCAAATCACAATTCTGTTTTATTTGCTCTGGATGTGGTGCAGTAGACTACAGAGGAGGAAAACAGTGATTGTATGACTACAGGTCAGAGCCTGTGGGACCTGGCTGAGAATTCCTGGGTGAACACATCTTCCCACAGTTGCACTTCAGAGGCAGCAATGTGCAGGGCCTTCCAAGGCTTCCATGGGTGTGCTGCAGGAACCTGAGTGCTCCAGGAACTTGACTTTTCCTCGTGTAACCCTGTATTCATTTCAAAGGCGCATACTGGCAAATACCCCTAAATAAAGCACAGATGATTAAGCGGCCCCTCTGTGTGAGAGGGAGTCTGATTTTCAAGGGAAATCCTTCAGGGGATGACAGAAGTAGAGGGGCTGGAAGAGAGGATGCAAGCAGAGAGGAAATGCAGGCCACGATAGCAATTTAATGACTGACACCGTCACTCTCCTACACCTGGTTTTCTGGACCTTAACTATCAAATGAGCTTACACCGAAGACAGTTTCACCTCCTTTTGCTCCTGGAGATGCCAGATCATCCAACAGGGAAAGTAATTTTGCAAAATACACAAACACATCTCCTTCTCATCCCAAATAACTTCAGAGCCACAACACTACTAAATAGGACGAGCCAGGCAGAATTGAGAATATTCCCTTTTCTTTCAACGGGGGCACAAGTCACAGTCCCAAATCCCAGAATGTTTGTGTTGAACTAAAGTAATTGCTTTTCCTAAATATAAACAGCATCTCTCTACACCCAAAAGATCTGAAAGTGGGTTAAAGTTAGAGGAAAACTGGGAAAAGCTGATGAATAAACTCTTTTACTTAAATGGAAGCCCTTCCCTCTTCACTTCTACCCAAAGTTTCAAAGACTGCTGAGTTTGCTTTTCTGGAAGGCTTTTGTCACCAATGTGTGTGAAGTCACTCTGGGTTGGAGGAATTGGAAATTTTACACTAGCCCAGGATGCTATGCCAGCAGCTGGGATGCATCTGTAACGGTGTTAGTTTGCCTGAAAGCAGAAAATTAGTGACCCCAGAGCCCAGCTTGGCTGTTTAGTCTGTAGAAATAGTAGGGTGGGGCAGAGAAAGAGGGAGAAAGGAGGCTGGAAGGAGTTTACATTCTAAAATTCGGCTCTTTCATTGCAGGATTTTGTCTTAGAGACACTTTCCAGGGGAATTTAGGCCCACTCAGGCTCTAGCAAAAGGGTGACTCAAAGCAGGAGACATTCAGCAAATACCAGCCAAGCAAAGGAGGGAAGCAAGGAAGGAGTGTTCCCTGACACCTGGTCCTCATGAGCACACCTCCTCCTGAGGGAGCTCAGACGCAGGGAGCCCGACCTTAGGCAAAGACAGCTTTGCACCTAACTCCAGTAAGTAGCACAGAGACTGTGGAATGACAGTCTGATGAAAACTCTCCTCTTTGAGTCTTTTTAGCAACAATTTTCAGGCCCACAGGATGAAAACAAAACAAAACAAAACAACAAAAATCCCCCCCAAAAAACTCCTGAGGTAAGTTTCATGAAAAAGAGAAATAAAAACTCTTAAGAATAAAGCGATTTTTCAGGTGCAACTCTGAGAGGGCAGGTCGACGTTCTCTGTCAGCAGATAGTGGGAAGCAATAAATAATAATAGCAATTATTATTTATTATTGTTGTTGCTATTATAGTATGTGAGCAAATGCCACTAGGTGCACTGTCTTTGTTCCTTTTGTCTGCTCCACTCTTTAAGTGACCCATTGGGTTAGGTTTTCTGGAGCCCACAAGTGAACAGGTTGGAGAGCCATCCCTGCCTGTAGAGACGCAGTAAAACCATTCGCGTCTGGGGGCCAGTAAACAGCGAAGTGTCTCTGGAGGAAAGCAGGAGGTTTGCCCAGACAGCCCCGCGGGGGTTGCGGTGCGATATGCTAATGGTGCCCGGCCACTGGGGCCAGCCTCCCTCCCCCACCCCACTCCTACGAATACATAAAGAGCCCCAACCCCAGCCGGCTGCCCCAGACCCAGGCCAACAGGCGTCTGCTCTAGCTAATTACCGGAGAAACCAACCGGGCTCCAGCCCCCGACCTGCAGGGCGGGTTGGGGTTCACTTTCCCCTCTCCTGTCCCCCGCTGCAGCCCAGGTGCACCGCCTGCCCCTCTGCAGGATGGACCTGATGGACGGCTGCCAGTTCTCACCTTCCCAGTACTTTTACGACGGCTCCTGCATCCCGTCCCCGGAGGGTGAGTTTGGGGATGACTATGAGCCCCGAGTGGCTGCTTTCGGGGTGCACAAACCCGAGCTGCAGGGCTCAGACGAGGACGAGCACGTGCGAGCGCCCACGGGCCACCACCAGGCCGGCCACTGCCTCATGTGGGCCTGCAAGGCGTGCAAGAGGAAGTCCACCACCATGGACCGGCGGAAGGCGGCCACCATGCGCGAGCGGAGACGCCTGAAGAAGGTCAACCAGGCTTTCGAGACGCTCAAGAGGTGCACCACGACCAACCCTAACCAGCGGCTCCCCAAGGTGGAGATCCTCAGGAACGCCATCCGCTACATCGAGAGTCTGCAGGAGCTGCTGCGGGAGCAGGTGGAGAACTACTACAGCCTGCCGGGGCAGAGCTGCTCGGAGCCCACCAGCCCCACCTCAGACTGCTCCGACGGCATGGTGAGCCACCCCGGGCTTTGCTAACACCCCAGACCCCCTTCAAAGCAGGTTGGTGTAGTGGGGTGGGTTGCACTTGGAGGCAGCTGCTGACTTAGGACTTAAGAGATCTAGAAATGTCCAAGAAGGTGGCAGGAAACAATTGTTGAAGGAGATTTTAACTTTGTCATCCATACATTCACATCGGGTCCCTGCGTCCCACTGTTCATAATTTACTGAAGACAGAAATAGACCACGGTGCAGTGTGGCTGCTGTGGGCCGGCTGGGAGGAGATGTTGATGCATTCTTTTCAGAGGGCGTTCGCCCCAGTGCTGCCAGGTTTTAATGTGTTTTTGCCCTGGGAAAATACTCTGTCCCAGAATTAGTGTAGCTTCCTTGCTCTCCAATCCATTTTACATGGTTAACCCAGTGCACGCTGCTGCTAGATTCCACCCCCTCTCCGCTTTGCTCCTGTTCTCTTTGAGCTCAGAGGTTGACCTCAGTGCCATGGCAATTTGAAGAGGGATGACCAGTCCTAAATCAAGGCAAAGAAGGTGACCAAAAGTGACCAGTCTAAGGAGCTGGCAGGCAAGCAACGCCTTGACGTAGGTCATCTTTTGCCAGGACCTGAAAACCAACTACTTTTGTGTCTTGTATTATAGCCTGAATGTAACAGTCCAGTCTGGTCCAGAAAGAGCAGCAGTTTTGACAGCGTCTACTGTCCTGATGTGTCAAATGGTAAGAATCGGTAACTTCAGGGGCATTTAAAGACAATTTAGTCCCATAATTCACTGTATTAGAGTGAATTGGTTCTTCCAGGTGGGCTTGGGAAGAAAATGAAAGCAGTGATCTATGTGAGAGAGTAACAGTAAAATAAATACACGCATTTTGCTCCTAATCCCCCTAACACACACACACGCACATGCACATGCACACACACACTTTGGCTTGAAATATTACCAGAGGCTACCACGCTGCACTCCTCTACCCTTGGGAATTGCTGATATTTGCTATAAACTTCTACATCAGGCCTGCGGTGGCCCCATGACCTCTGGTGTCAAAGGAGCTGACCTGTAGTTTAAGGGGCAAATAAGCTCGTCTGTCTGGGGATAATTTCTTATAATGCTTTTTCTCCTTGTATCATTAGTATATGCCACAGACAAAAGCTCCTTATCCAGCTTGGATTGCTTGTCCAGTATAGTGGATCGGATCACCTCCTCAGAGCAAGCTGGGTTACCTCTGCAAGACTCGGCCTCTCTCTCTCCAGTGGCCAGCACAGATTCACAGCCTGTGACTCCCGGGGCCTCCAGTTCCAGGCTTGTCTATCATGTGCTATGAACTACAGCCCAGTCTCCAAAAGTTCTGCCAGGAGGCCTACTCCACGGGAGGAGGAAGGAGGCCCATTATGAAGACAGTCTGTACATAAGGATTCCTTTCAGTTATAAATTTGTAAATATCATCTTGCCACTTTATAAGAAAGTATATTTAACTAAAAGTCACAACTACAATTCATACTTTCTCTTTTATCTCCTCTTTTTCATTCATTATCTCCATCTTTGCCTTCCTTGCTTTAGATATAAAGTTATAATAAGATTATTTCTAAATAGGAGGCAATTTATTAAAGGTAATCTGTTGCAATGCTTAACTTATATATGTATATGTTGTATAAATATTGTTCATTAAAATATTAGAGATCTCTGATATTTAGATATTTTCTTTTCTTTAAAACATTTTAACCTCTGAGAATCAGTTACAGGGAATTTTAAATATATTTAACGTTTGCTTTTTTCTTTAATCTTTTGATTATATTGTATTAAATAAAAATATATTAATAGTTCCTATTGGTATACATTTTGTTCTTTTCTTATAAGAAATGCATCTTTTTAATGTAAGCACTAAATAATACTTTGTGGATAATTTCAAGATATAAGAAATTTTGGAAATTCCACCATAAATAAAATTGTTTACTAAAAGAAATATTTTGGTTCTTGACTTTTTAGAACACTCCCCATGGAATTATTAGTCATTAACATGATCTTTTTAAACCTAGGTTTAAAATGTAGAGATGGTTTTATAGATAAATCTAAATGTCTTTCATTTCATGCACCCAGTTTAGGTCTTGTTGATGTCACAAATGAAAATATAATATTTCCATTCTAAAATATATGTTAAGAAATGCTGCTAAATGAAAAATATTTCTTTATCTTAATCCTGTACCATATAATGTCAAGTTCGTGTGTGTGTAAATTCAAGGTAAAAATTATTCAGGACAGTAATATATGATTCAGTACAAAGGTAATCCAATATCATATCATTTTAATATCTACAATACTTTAGAAGTCATGAGTTAAGACTTACTCAATTTTTCTGCCTAACAAAAATGTCCTGACATATTAATATACTAGTAATGTCATTTTGGCTTTTTTGGTATATTAGACTACCAGCATAAGAAAATGTACACAGTATTAAAATGAAGCAGATTGTAACTATCATCCTCTTTTTTACAGTCAAAAATTTAAAAATTAATTGATCATATTGTGTATATGCATGTGTGAGAAATGAATATTTGTCTTTTATTATTCATTATCTTATTATTCATTATCATAACTAAGTGAAAAAAATTAGAATTGACAATCATTGGGATAATTTTCAGGTTTACTAGTAAGAGAGAGATTGAAAGAAAATATCTCAGAAGCATCAAAAATGGCTATTAATGAGGAACAAGTTTAGATCGCTTCACCCTCTAATTTGTACGCAAGTTTAAAATAGCTTAGGGTTTGAGGTAACCTATGTTAATCAAAACACATAGACTGTCTGCTAAAGCTTGGTGATTCTATTGTTCTCAAGAAGTTTTCCCTTGATATTTTTTTTTCTGTTTGTCTCATAATCAGGCTTAAAGAAATCTAAATCCTTCCAGAAGGGAAGGAAAAGACTGAGTTGGAAAAACATATATCATGGCCCTGTAATGTTCTGAAACAAAATGCTGATGTTTAGCACACAGGTATGTCTTTATCTGATTTAGGAGTGTAAGGACTTTAGGTGAAAAGAATTCAGCAGGTATGACAGAAATTCAAACTTGGTTGTGATGCAAGTTTGAGTTATTTACATGTGTTAGGCACACTTTCTTCTTTTGATTTTTCTATAGAGTACGTGGAAATTGCTTGTTCTTAGTACAATCAGAAGGAAAATATTTTTAAATATTGGGGTTTATAAAAGTTAATTTTAAAGCCTAATATTGTGTTCCATTTAGTAAAATTAATCAGAAAATAAAACTTTTAATTCAAGTGGCAGAAAATAAGTTTTTCCTTTGTATCTATCAAATACTGCTAACAATTTTTAAAATGCGTTTAATATTCTCAGTGAATATTTAAATTACTCAAAGAATTTAGAACTTTTCCAGTGATCTTGATTTAAAGCAGTGTATGAGTCACAACGTTATATGCCATGTTAATCAATTAATACTACTTCCAATTTACCAGCATTGAAGGATGATGCTTATGCAGTAATGAGTCAGTACAATACATCTTTGCATAAGCGTTTGGGATTTTGTCACAACTGGCTCATATTCACATCTTCATTATTTCATGATAGTGTTTGGTAACGGAACTTAAAAAAGCTTCAAAAAATGGAAGATTTTGCCGTCTATAAACTTTCTTGGAGTGAACAATTGGGGTGCCTCTGAGTTTGTATCAGACCATGACACTTCAGCTGATGAAAAACATGCCACAAATAAATGGTAAAACTTCTAGAAACAACTAGGTCACTATTCTCTTTCTCATCTGTGCGTGATAGAAGGGTGTTCCCAGGAAGTGAATCAAACAGTCTTTTTTCCACACATGCTGGGTAATCTAAGCTCACCAAGTGATACACAAAAAGTGGAATGAGATCATGGGCATTGGTAAGTAAGCTGGCATGAAAGTCAGTATTAGGGGCTGGGGATTCAGCTCAGTGGCATAAATGCCTGCCTGGCATGCATGAGGTCATGAGTTTGATCCCTAGTACTGCAAAAAAAAAAAAAAAAAAAAGAAGAAGAAGAAAGTCAGTCTTGATTTTCTGTTTTCCTCTCATTTGAAAGATGCAAGAAAGATAAAATCAACAACACAATGTTCATAAATTACTCTTTAATGTGGCATTTTTAGAAAAAAATATGAGAGTGATATTTCCTGAAATTCTGTCTTTAGAGTTATAACAGTTACTAAATTATAATGGTAATTTGATTCTTTAAATTTTAGAGGCAGTATTTCTGGGAATGATATTAATGTGTTGCTATTTGCAACTTCAGAAAAGTCTTGGTTGTATAGCAAGTTACTTCTGGAAATATCAGTACTGAATGTTCCCACACTGTCCCCCAAATCATAGAACATCACATTTATTTCCTGTAAGAGTTTGTATTACAGATATTTTAGTTGGTTAGTGATGTAGCCTATAATAAGATTATAAATAGTGGACACTAACCTTATTAGTTTTGAAATCTTATAAAATAATTTTTCATAAATGGGAAAGTGGGATAAATTCCATCTCTAGGCTACTGAATTCACTTCAGTACCAATGAAACAAGGAATAATGAATAAGCACTAACTAGCAATTATTGAGTTTTTATCATCATATAAGTAAATAAACCAAAGCTTAAGGAGTTTTATATTTTTTTCCCAAAGCCCACAGCTAGCTATTTGAATTTCTTCACAGACAATGCGCCTGGACATTTAGGCAGAAGTTCTAAGATTTCTCATAATTTGGTAGTGTAAGTCCTAGAATATTTCTTCTGCAATATTCTTTTCATCAATCAAATTATGAAAGCCAGCCCAGAATCGAAGAGAAGCAAAAAAACAAAAACAAAAAAACACACACACACAAACAACAACAACAACAAAAAAAAAAAACCTCCACTATCCCTGGAGGAAGCAATAATAAGTTTGCATTCATATTTAACCTACCACAATATCTACAACTTCTCACTATCACAGTATCGTCTTAATCTGTTACTAGTGCTTTCGATATTCTGTTTATGGCTACAGCGTTAGGTTTTGCTATCATAGCCATCTGCTTCCTCTGCTCAGGTAACACTGTCTAGGTGGACCTGACAGTACACCTGGCTCCAGAAGTGAGCAGTTGTTGAGCCTTGACCATGAGTACATTCCCCTCTATGGTCATAATGATTGCTTCATTGATGGATATGGGACCAAAGATGTTGACTAAGTGCCAGTACAGGAACTACAGGATAAAGGAGGTTCTCTTCCCACTGCAGTAGTAATACATATTTTTGGTTCTAGGAGTCCAACTACAAGGAGAGATTTTACCTAAAAAGTTAACACAGTGGATACCAGATCTGTGACAGAGATGTATTCCTGAAAACAGCACTGTGCAAGTATATCCTAATGCCTGAATATCTGCTCTTGGATACAATTTTAGAGTCAACAAATGATGTTTTTCCTCTTAAACTAATATGAATGTGTACTTTGTTATTCAAATTGAAATAAATTGCATAATGGCAGTGCTATACTTTGGATCTAAAATATCTCCCCATGCAGTGAAGGGTTGGTCACCCTTGCAGCAATAGTCAAAATTGTGGAATTTGGGATGGGATTAAAACATAAAGGGTTTAATCTCATCAACAGAAGAATTTATAACTTAATTGGCTATTGTGAAGTAGTGGAAACTTTAGAAGGCGGGCTTAGTTGAAAGAAGTAAGTCTCTGGGGATACGCCCTTGAAGACTTTATTTTGTTTTCTGCACTCTTCCTGTTCTGCTTGTGACTGTCATGAGGAGAACAGCTTTGCTCTGTGATGTGTTCTCCATCGTGCTACTCTGCCTTGCCACAGGTCCAACACTTGAATCAAGTGACCATGGACTGAACCTCTGAAACCATGAGCTCAAATAAATCTCACCTCCTTTAAGTTGATCTTCTCAAGTATCTTCACAGCAACATAAACTGACTAACCCATACAGTTTGTACTCATTTCTGCATATTGCAGCCAAGATAGTCACCTGAACCGTGTCAAAACATTCTATTTTCCCTCTCTAGTTATTACACATATGTTAACCACACAAGAACCTTGTTAACATGATCAACCAGGGTTTGCATTCCACTATTCTACCTACTGATCTGGTATTGCCTGCCCTTTTCTGGTCAATCCCCACTTTCTCTCTGCTTCAACTTCAGAAGGGATTTTGATCAGTTGAAGTGTACTTTCTTGCACTTCACACGTTTTATTTTAACTTCATTAACTTTCTTCTTCTTCTTCTTCTTCTTCTTCTTCTTCTTCTTCTTCTTCTTCTTCTTCTTCTTCTTCTTCTTCTTCTTCTCCTCCTCCTCCTCCTCCTCCTCCTCCTTTTCCTCTCCTCCTTCTTCCTTCTCCTCCTCCTCTCCATCTTCCTCCTCCTCCTTTTCCTTTCTCTTTCTTCTCTCTTCTTTTCTTTTCTCTCTTTCTTTCTGTTCTGGGAATCAAACTCATGAATCTGAGCTTTTCAAGCAGGTGCTTGTGCCACTGACCTATATCTCTGACCTACTCTCATTCTTCTGTCTCGCTCAGGCATTAATTTGCACCTGCCCCATTTCTTATGTAAGTTGGTCCAGCTATCTTCAGGCAGCTCTGTAGTCTCCTTCCTCTGAAGGCTACCCTATTAATCCCAAACTTTATGTAGGTAGTCTATAGCCTAGTAGTCCTGAGTTCAAACAATTTTCTTGCCTCTTTCAGAGTAGCTAGGAAAGCTTGTGCCTCTGGGTCCAGCTTAGGCATCAGTTCTAATACAACTTTTCTCTTTTTACAGTCTCAATATCCCTTTGGTCAATTGTTACATACTTCTTTTCTTTATAAAATATCTCTTAATTAAAATTATGCATCAATTTTATGATAACTAATATTCTTTTGCATCCACTGTGAAAGCAACAAGAATGTGTTCTTAACCAAATCTGTGTCCCTTCAGTTATAAAAGCAAATATATTTGCTTGCCATGTTGTTTTTTGGCATACAACTCCTAAAATCCTAGGACTTTCCAAAGTGATAAATGTCTTGCTGTATGCTAATATTTTGACAGATGGCTGGGCTGCCACTAGGTAACTTCAGGATGGGGATGGTCACTGCAAGACTAAATCATAATTAGAACATTGGAACAATCACTCCCATTCTATAACCTCAAGGGAGAGGAGTGAGAGAAGTTTGAAATGACCAACACTAGACAATAACCTAACCAGTCAAGCCTGTGTAATTCAGCTTCCATAAAAAACAAAAAAGGCAAGGTACGAAGGATCTTCTAGATAGCTGAATATATGAAATTTCCTGAGGACAGTGCTCCTGGATAGGGCATGGAAGCTCTGTACCCTTCCCCACATCCCTTATATACTGCATTTCTTCTTTGTGTCTTTTGTAATGAACTGGAAAATGCAAGTAAAGTATTCTGAGAGTTCTGTGAGTCATGCTAACAAATTAACAGACTCCAAGTAGGGGTTTATAGCAATGCTGATTAATAGCTGGTTGGTGAGAACCACAGGTAACATAAACTGGAGCTGCCAACGGGCAATAGAAATGGCAACAGTCTTGTGGGACTCAGCCCTCATCCTGTGGGATCTGATACTGTGTCCAGGTAGAACTGTGCAAGTTAAATTGAATTACTGGACACCCAGGTGGTGTCCACTGCTGCAGGACCATTTTCTTGGTGTACATGAGACATCACCAGCTCCTTTTGCACCACACCTATCTTTGAAGTTACAGAAGCATGTCATGTTGTGAGAGTAAAGGAAGATCTCAGTTTGTTATTCTTATATATTATTCTCATATCTTCCTAGTGTGGTAAAAAGAATTGTACATGGGCATGTATGTATGTATGTAGATGTAAAATTAGCAAATTAATATTATAAATTTTGTCATGGGAGATATATTAATTTTCCAAATTCTGTTTATCATAGGACTCCTTGAAGTGATTTTCTACCTTTCTACTAGTTCTAATTAATTTTTGCATTGATTTATTCTGACCAACTTGCAAACATTTTTTAGGGCTCTCTTGTGTGGTCATTTCTCCTTTTAGTCAATTGTGGACCTTCTTTAACTTCTCTGGATTCACTTTCTACTCCTTTCTTATAGTAGAAATGTTCCTTCACCCATACTGTTTTCTGAGGAAAGCTGTCTCATATGCAGCCTCACATTTGCCTGTTCATTCTTTCCAGGATTTGTAAACCAGTGAGGGATGGGCACATAATCTGAGGGTAGCCAATCTTCAGACTGGTGAACATTTATTTTGTGTAGCTTGATTCCATGCATACACTCAGATAAAAAGCTTTCTCCTCACCCAGGAGTTTAAACCTACAAACAGAAATCACTAATTTGCAATGGGAACTAAATTGAGAGACCTACATGATGGATCATACACAAGCCATATTCCAGGGAGAGTAGAAGAGACCAGTGGAGAGCAGAATACAGTATATTGAGATGCAGGAAAGGGCACAGTACCCACTCTGTGTCCTTTAGTTGTAGTAGGTCAAGACCTTGTCTAAAAGCTGAAGTTGATTCCCAGATTTGCCACTTGTTAGCTGGGTGAACCTAAGTCATTTACCTACATCAGTAAGAACTGTTTTCTCACTTATAAATATGGATGTACTTATGGAATGTAAATTATAGGAGTTGTGAGAATTGCATGAAGTAAGATATATAAGATCCTTAGCCTACTGGCTCATTAATAACAAAAGTGATAATTTATACACAACAATAAAACAGTTGAACCTCTGAAACTCTAATGTGTAAGATCTTTGGAATCATCTTGATTTTGTAAATATTCTCCAATTTTTGTATTTATGGTCTTAATAAGTGCTTTTTATTGTTAATTCTTATGAATTCCACATTTGAGTTAGTTTAAGCATATTTGCAAAAAGAGAATCACAATAAAGTTCTTCCAAATATCAATTCACAGTATGCCACTCATGTTTTCAATGACTGACTGAATGTTTTCCCTTTGGTGGTAATCTCATTGTGGACAGAATTCAGCATTTTTTCATATGTAAATATGTGATTTGATTATGGCATCACTTTGCTAAATTTTAGAATCACCTTTGATTCTTTCCTTTTTTTAAAGAATTAACTTTATTTGCTTAGAAAGTAATAAAAAATAAATTTTTAAAAAACATAATATTATAGTATTATTTTCAATAGAAACAATAGTGCATTGTCTCAATAAACATGGTTTTCCACACTGCAATGTTTATGAAATCAGGGTTAGGGGTATTTAATGGAACAGGATTTCCTCTCCACTCAAAAAATGTGACATATATTTTTTTTTAAATTTTTTTAATGTGACATATTATTAATGGGACATATTATTATTAGTGGGATTTTAAAGTGAAGGAAATGTATTACTGTGATTAAGAGAGTTGTTTAAAAGCACATTTCAAAACACTTTTACTAGAAATCGAGTTTGTGTTAGTTAATAATACTTTAGTAGGTGACAGTTATCTACATGCATGCAGTGACTACTGTTACCTAGAATTATTTTCAAGTATAATATACACTATATAAAATGAAGCACAAGAACAACCTGAAGAATTAGGTACCACAAAACCAGGCTATTGCTGAGGAAGGGCTTACACACGGAGTTTATGTGATAGGATCAACTTACAAGTGAAGTTCTTTTATTCTAGTCCTAAGTGACAAGCAGATTTCAGTCGAAAACAGAGGCAAGGTAAGTATTTTGGGTGAGTAACTAAGACTGTGAAAATGGCATTTTAGTTCTGATAGCTTGGAATGAAGAAAGTGTGGAAAAAGGAGGCCTAGCCGAGTGGATCTTGCAGTCACCCGTGTGTGAGGCGATGTTTTCCTTTAGCCTTCATTGAGTTCTGCATCACAAGAGAGCTTCTCGATGAAAGTTCTTGACAGATGGACCCACTGAGGCTGCATCTGTCTGATGCCAGACGCCTGGATAGGAAGAGTAAAATTCACTCATCCAGATACTGAAGTTACATGGCTTGTCACCATGAAATATTTAAAGCTTTTAACTGATTAGCTGCTTTTCTTCCTTTCCTTCAAGATGAATGTTAACATTCAGTTAACTCAGATTGAGTGTGATTACAATTTCTAGCCTTTTTTGGTTGGCAGTTCACTTAAAAACTAGTGATGATATAGCAGATAGATGAATGTATATCAAAATAAGTGAAAGTTTATCAATATTGAAGCAAGTGAAAGCTCATATTATCAGTAGTGTGTTTTAAACACTATATATTATGGTTTCCTTTCCTTTTGTTCAAAGAACTTTCATTGGATTTAGTATCTCAATCTTACAGCATTACAGTCCTCTAAGCGACCATTATTTTTTCACATCAAAGGTCACTCTTTGAAAATATTTCACAGACAGTTAAATGTTAACACTTTCCTTCTGTTAGCGCTTCGTGTGCTCAGGTACAATGTGATACAAAAAGTAGACCACTGTAATCCTATATTTGGTTCACTATAAGTAAATATTACCCTCCTACTCAACTATATTGCCAATAAAAGTGTATTTTAGGAGTCCTAGTTTTGATAAAATTTGTTGCAATAAGTAAAGGTGGTGATATAAAACAAATACACCTTTCACTTTGAAAATGTTATCTCCAAGTAATTTAGAAATAAGAGAATTGATTTGTATCTGAAGAAAATTTCTTTTCACTAAAACAGTTCTGTGTATAAATGCTAACCTGCCTTGTTAAGGAGTAAAAGTTCAACTAAAAAACAAATAGTTAACTGGGGGTTTTGTGTGCGTCGCTATTATAACTGCTTTGTGTTGTGTTATTTTATTGAATAAATAATTGATCTTTTAAATTACTTATTGGGATTATTTGTTTGATTTTGGGTTTTCTGAGTAGAGATAATAGAAACTAGGAAGATGTGCATCTACACTGGAAAGTGGAAGGAGTGTTTAGGTGATTTCTTGGGTAACAAAACTAGATCTCTGAGGACTTCAGTTGCTAACATATTTTCAGGGAGTGTGACTTTGTGGCTAATGAGTGTTAATATGATGGCCTATTTAATTGCTTCTACTAGGTTATGCATTCCCTGAGCAGAGAACTGTTCTATGATCTCTACCACCTACTTTGTCTTCAGGCATATAATGGATACAAAATAATTACTTATATGAATGCATTTTTATATTCACAAATCAATCTGTAGACAAGAGCAGGAAACCTTTTTAGAGGAATTCAAATGTCTTTCTATATTTAATGGTAGATCAAAAGCCCATCCTGTTTGAAATGTTTAATCTCTTTCAGAAAGGCCGGATATATGATATAAATAGCCTCATATAAATTTAGAGTCAATGCAAAATGAAGAAATGATTATCTATGACAAAGCCATCTTTTCATAATCAAGTTTTAATAACAAAACTAGAAATAATTGCATGAAATAGTGCACCAACATTTGGATTGTGGAAATAAATATTTTATAATGTTGCCTAAAGAACTTTAACAGTAAGGCTTGCTGTGGTGTAAGGAAAAGGATCTTTTACCTTGACGTTTTGCCAACTCAAAGTATCTGAAAGCCCTTTTAGATACAAACAAGAATCATTTCACCCACCTCTGGGCTGGAATGTGACAGCTGGTTAAAGTAAGCATAGCAACACCACACAACAATGTCAAACAGGATGAGTGGCTTAAGTAATCAGAAATAGAGCATCAAAGTAAAACTGTTCAAATTAGATTTCTGCCAGGATAGAAAAGTTGGATATTCTGTAGTGTATAAATTCTATAGGATCTTGATGGTTGTAAGGTGAGATTTGACAACTCAAGACTTTTAAACTATCACAGTGGGAGTTTTCATGGTCTTCTAGTCCAAGATAAGAAACAGAATGAGTAAAACATAATTGCTAAAGGAATAATGTGAAGAAAGAATAACCTTGGTCAAGTCATTGGTTCCAGGCTTATATATTAATCACCTGCTTTCTGTCTCTTCACTTTCTTAGTTGTAGCACAGACTCATCTGCCCAAGTGCTTTTAGGATTGCTTTATATCGTTTGCATATCAGGGTCTGAAATCAGTTCTTAATACCTAGAAAACACATATGGATCATTTTTTGTTTCTTGCTTGTTTACCTACTAGCAGCCAGGAGAATAAATTCTGGGAGACCATACAGTGAAATGTTTCCCAATACACTCAATTACTTATAACCTAACAGTCTGATAACTTGTTGACCCAGAGGAGAGTCTTGTTTAATATGTTTGAATGAAAATTACAGATAAAATACTCCAGCCAGAAGTTAAGTTTAGGTGGAAATAGAATAAAAGCATACTAACTTCTCACTTTTCTGTTTCTGCCTAATTGTAAATGTTTAATAATAATTCCAAAATGAATGATCTCAAACCAACACACTCATATAGAAAGATAATGCTCTATATAAAGTTAAATAAATTATTTAAGATTATTATTACTTTTATTATAGTTAAAATTTTTAATGAAATTTTATTTCAGCATCAAATCTAACCCTCTGAACTTTGGCTTCCCGTGTTTGAATTAATAACTGAATACACTAAAATTTAAGAATGCTTATACAAGAAAAATTATGTCAACATATAATGTTAATATATGTGTGTGTGTGTGTGTGTGTGTTAATATATAACAGCATGAAATACAATGGTACTATGAAAACAAATTTCTAATAATCCTTAGGGAAAAATATTTGAATTACACTTTCACATCAGGTACCAGTGATCAGTTTAAGTAGTCTCTAATCATATTATAATTATAATGTTCTTTGATTTATCTAAATTCATATGGTCATCCTAACATATGTGAGAAAATCATTTTTCTTACTAGAGTGTGAGAGGTACACTCCAGTAAGTTCTTCAAAAATCTTTTGCATCACAAATAATACTGCTATGTCAAAGCTTATAGCTCACTGAAGTTCAAGAGCATACAACTCCAACTTTTAGTCTTGTACTCTTCTCAGGAGGCTAATTCTTGAAATTGCGGCTATCGAGTTTCACGTATTATATTTACTGTGGTACTTGGGAAAACTCAGTTTTCCTAGTTCGTTCATGCTAGTTGTATTCACGGAGCCATTTCAGTTGCTCTGAAGTTATATGGAAGACTTCTATTTTCATAGATGGTATGTTTTCAACTACCTTATACACTAGCTCCTACTAAATGTTCAGTCTAAAGTAATAACATTACATGGAATGTTGCAAACTCTTTCACTTAGTATTTTTACTATAAGGTGATACCGTGGTTCATAAATGCTTTTGTTTGTGAACAATTTGGCTTGTACACAGAAGCATCCAACAAATTTTATTTTTGTTTGCTAACTCTGCACCAAATTATGAACACGACTGCAACTGTCTTTCCCACATAGACATGAATGTGGTTCTCTTTTCCAGAATTGAAGAATGAATTAAGTCTGTGAACCGAAGTACACTGTATTTCCAGGTATTAACAAAGAATGACAATGCATTTGAATGAGGAAATGACAGATATAATTGCCCCAGGATTTTTTTACTTCTTAGTTATTTCCAAATTTTCTAAATGTACACAACACAAACAATGGAAAGGAACAGGGTATAGAAACTCTTACCAACCTTTCCTATGTTAACATTTCCCAATCTGTAATTACTTTTTTAGGTAGACAGTGCTTGTCACCCTAATGAGATGTGGCCTTAAGAGTGAAGTGCGGGTTGAAAAAGAAGGAAAATGTGTGTGAAAGAAGTGATTGGCTGCTCACCAGACTTACTACAAACCCATTAAGCCCATGTAGAATGTCGGCAGGAGGCTTTGTGACAACTAACTGGAATTATGTGTCTTTCCCTGCTGCCCTGGGGGCCGATCAGACCCCTTTCCTATCCAAATATGTTATTTGCATTCAAATAAACTTTCCAGAAGATTTGCTTATGTAAATACACAAACATTAATTTCAGTCAAAGAATTTATTTTGAGTCTATTTCAGTGCCCAAAAGAGGTACCAATAATTGTGATATAATACCTCTGCTTCTCACCATCTTTCCAGTTTTGATTTACTGCAATAGCTTACTTTAATCCTTTTCCCACAATTTTTATTTATTTATGCAGTTTTAAGTGAAATCTCATCCATATATCTAGAACTCTGATCAGTATTTAAATCTGGGTTTATTACCATTGTATCTCTAGTACATTTTCCCCCGCAGATTATATCATCTGTGGAAAAACTAGATTCTTAGAATCATTTACAAAGTATTTCAGAACTTATGGCAAAATCTTAAGTCTTTATCAGTGGCTAGCAATGAATGACTCATACTTCATGTGGATTTTCTAATAGATTTTCAGAAAAATTATTTCTCATGAACATGTGGGCTGGCTGTAGGTTAGTGATGAAGGAGTTCCTATGACACTCTGCTGAAGCAAAATACAGGGAATTGTTGGATAGTGTCTTCACGGCTTCCATAGAAAATCTGGCCAAGGAAGAAAAGCGATACAGAGAACACCTGGAACACATCTTTGAGTTGTTCTTTCTCCCTCCAAATGCAGGTTCTTATTGGTTTCACTACAGTGGCATATACTTTCATATTTTAAAAACCTTCCCGGTGAATTATTGATCCTCAAATGACTGTGCGTAATGCCTGTAATGCTTGACTTCTAAAAGATTTAAGCCGGCCTGCATAGTTTACAGCTGATAAACTGGGAGTCAATCTTTCACTGCAATGATGTATTCACTGCACTGAGAACCATTTCCATTGTAAATTAATTCTTGAAACGTAGGACTGTAAATGTCATCAGTATCATTACCAATCTGCTCCCAGAAGCAGCATCTCTGTCAGTTTGCTGCAGGTGCTGGCTCCTAAAAGGAAGGTGTTCCAAACAAAACGCATTAAACCATGACTCCATTCTTGAGGGCAACTTCTTTCAAAGGACTCTTTGCTTTATGCTGCTTGGCAAAGAGATTAATGGATGCCATTTCTGATATGCAATTGGCTTCAGGGTTTTTCCTGTGCCCTTTTAAAAAGAGGCACTCTTGAGTGCCTTTTAACAAATGCATTTCTCAAACATTCCTTGTTTTGAAGACTGTGCTAGGTTTAGTCAGAGTTTATACGCTTATACCTCACTTGTCATGCCTTTATTGAGTCCTCTGTGCACAGGGAGCTTACTACATGTCAGGTAGAGAACAAAAAGACATAGAGAAAACGAGGATGCCCTTGAGGAGCAGAGGTTTTTGTGGGACAAATAACAGTCCTCTCCTGAAAAGTCAGGAAAGTAATAAGAAGTGCAATCCATCTCATGGCCTCGTGGTAATTATTGCAGGCTTTTAAGATGTTTCCTAACTTTGAAGTAATTTTATTGGTTTTGGGGAAAAATCATCTTGGAGAAATGAAAATAATACAAAAAAATAAATCACTGGCATACATTTTCTGCATAATACCTCATTTGGAATATATATCGATTCTAAAATCTTTGTGCAGAATACAGAAGAATTTGAAAAGAAAGGTGTTTGTTTTTAGATGATGATACTTAGGTTTTTGTTTTTTCTCTCTTTTCCAAACTGTCCAGATTAACTCATGAGACTGTACATGGGCTCTAACGCTCTGTTAAATCAATCAGGGGGAAATGTTATGTGGTGATAGTTAAGCTTTTTTTTTTTTTTTTTCTTTAATCCTCACTCGATTTTGTATTCTGGAAAAGTAGTAAAGAAATATTTATTTATTTATTTAGTTCTTTATATTAGTTCTATATATTAGTTCTATATATTAGTTCTTTATTTTTTACAAACCTAGATTGTCCCCCTCAAGTCATATTTTAACTACAAATGAACTATTAATTGCTTTTAGATTTAAAAACATCTTGCTCAGCATCAAAAATTTTAATTCAGAAATGCCCCTTAGTTCCATTTTTTGTGATATTCCTGTCAAATGAAATTCCGTACAAGACATGTAGTGGCTGTCTTTCAGGTGCATTGCTCTTTAAAGAGAAATATGGGCATGGGGAGAAACTACTAGGTATGAAATATGCTTTGGAATGTTTCTTTCCTTTAAGAAGTCAGTACAGAAGTTCTAAAGGGCATTCCTTTAAGAAGTCAGTACAGAAGTTCTAAAGGGCATTCTCCTTTAAGAAGTCATTCTTACAGTGATAAAGGGCATCCTCCTGAAATCCAATGATTAATTCCAAACTGCTGTGTCCTACCCCATGCACTTTTTTTTCAGTGCTAGGTATTAAACCCAGTGCCTCATGTTAAACTTATTTAAGTCAATGATAAGAGCCCTCAACTCCTAACATGTACTTATGTACTTAGATCCAGAAGGACTGTAAATTTATTGACTCATCTTAATAACAAGTATTTAATGAACACTGAACTTTGGCTAGTCACTATGATAAAGCCTTTGTGTGAATTATGTTATACATGATGAAATTGGGGCTAGGGTAAATGGGGGAATCTCTACAAATGTCGACAAATTAGCAACAAACGGACCATTCTCTCTGACCATGCTGCAATCAATTTTGATTGCAAACAAAAAATGCTCACTTATAAAAAATGCTCACTTCCCATATATTGGTAGATTTAAAAACTACAAGTAATTTAGGAATAAGGCAAGGACTAAAAGAGATTTTGGGAAATCTTGGAACTGAATGTTTAGTATGATACTAAGCTTTAGGAGATACATACTATCTTTGAAATATCATATAAGAAATAATCAAATTTAATTAGTCATCTAAATTAATAAATTTTAAAAGAGTATAATAACCAAAAAAGAATTCTAAATTAAAAATTGTTATTTAATCTCTTAATTCAGTATAATCTCATTAAGGAATGTGAGCTAACCCTAACATTTATATGGAACAACCAAGACATAATTGATAGTTTCTTATATAGGTTAGCTCTCCATTACTGGGACAAAATACTTCCCATGTCCAAATTCAAGGAAGAAAGCTTTAATATGGCCCACAGTTTTGGAGGTTTCAGTCACCCTTACCTGACTCCAAAGTAGAAACACCATAGTGAAAGCTTGTGGTGAAACAAAACTGTTCCCTTCATGGGGGCTGGAAAGCAAAGTGCTTTGGGAAGAGCCTAGAGAAGAAAAGGCTGGGAACCTGACACAGTCCTAAGGGTCACACCCCACAATCCATCCTGACACACCCCGAAATGTCCTTTATTAGTCTGCTGTGCATTTCATTAATTCAGAAAGTTTGACAATCACAATTAATGGTCATATGTGTTCTAACGGATATTAGATCTGCTCTGAAAGATATGTAATCAGACACTCTGGTGTTGGTTAAGGGAAGAAATTGGCTAGAGACTGAGAAAGAGAATAGAGGCTCAAAATAAATAATCCCATTTATATGGAAACTATCGAAATGATGGCCTTTGAAGCTTCAGTAAGTCATGCTTGAAATCTTTTATTACTGAGATGTAAATAAGGGAAGGGAAGGGAAAGGAAGAGGAAGGGAGGAAGGGGAGGAGAGGGGAGGAAAGGGGAGGGGAGGGAAAGACAGGAGGAAAGGACAGAAGACGTAAGCCTTGCTTTTAGATAGAGCATAAATATGAGAGATAAAACTTTCAGAAAGAATACAGAATAATATTTGGGTGTTGTTCAAAGGCCAGTGGATTTCTTAGATAAGACATATATTTGAAACACAAAATAGAAGATATATCTTTTATGTTACAAATGTTTTCATTCATCAAGAGATGATAAAATAGTGAAAATAGAAATGACAAGAAGTCAAGAGAAAGTATTTTCTCCACAACCAACAAAATATTATATTTTTCTTCACATTTACGCATCTATAAAATCTTCCCAAATATATGTTAGGAAGTCAAATGACTGTAATTATCTCAATAACATAATTTTATGATACCAGATAGTTTCTAATAATTCACTTTCTTTTGCTTAATTGGGGACAAAAGTTAAGATATCTGCTACTAGGTTATTAAAAATATAATTTTAGATCACTATGTCATTTTGACAGATAGCTTAAAAACAGTTCAATGAACTGAATGACCTTGGTTCAAAAATGCATAGGAATAACATTTGTTAGTGCTTATTATTATTGGAAAAATTGATTGTTCTGACCTTGTTTTAAAAAAAGAGTCATGATAAAAATAAGCTAAACTAAAAGAAGAGTCACAAAGTGTCCTCATGATCTCTTTCTAGTGCGTATTTTATTAAGCATTAATTCCAATATATTTTTACTTTTCAGGTTTAATAGATATCAAATGTGCAATACATTAGTTGTTTTGGTCAATTATACACTACTACAGACAAGATAAATAAATTAATCTGAAAGAATATTCTAACACTGAGGATCTTGTTGTAAGAGGAAGTTTCATTTTAAAATTTAAAATTATTGATGCACATTTTTTGTGATACCAGAGACTGAACCCAGGAAATTCTGTGGTTTGTCCTTGGCTCTCCCTTTTTCTTTTTTCGTTTGGGACATGTTTTCACTAAGTTGTTGAAGCTGGTCTAAAACTTGAGACTCTTTTACCTCAACCTCACAAGTGAGTAGGATTACAGATATGTGCCACTGTACCTGACTATAGATGTACTTTTGTTATAGAAAATTGCAACAGTGAGATCTGTAAAGGGTAATGAAGCTAAAAAAATTGATTAAATTATGATTATGTAAGCAAAATAAGATGAAAATACAAATTAGAGAGGAAAAGGAATGTGTTTGAAAGTAATATATTTTTAAGTGGAATCAAACTATTAACTAGAAAGCAAACTATTGGGCCATATTATGTGTGGTAACATTAAACAGCGGTTCTCCAGCAAGACGCAATGCTAAAAAAAGAGCCACATGTGATAAAGTCTCCAAAAGGTCTTTGGAAAAGTAAAAGTAAAATCATTTGCTTTCCAAATGAAAGCAATAAAATACCTTTAAAAATATGAGAACTAAATCTGAATCTAAATGGTTTAAAATATTATTATTCTAACTTGCTTCATTTCCTTTACTGGTTATAGGAATGAAACAACTTTGGAATGCTAGTCATATGACATATATAGATTGAGTTAAATTGTACTTCATAAGTTTTTCTGAAGGACAAGTATAGGATATGAGAAATGTATCTCTTTGAGTTAAGGCTGAGCCCATTCTAGCATGACTCTGGTGTTTACTGAAAAGAAGATATTCAGGAAAAGCCCTTCAGCACAAATGTGCCGTCAGCATGAGGTGAGAGAAACACATGTCTGGAAATGAAGCCTTTAGAAAGACACAGATTAAAAATGAAATATTTGTAGATATTATGATCTAATAAAGAGGAAGATGCAAGCAATAGTGAACATTAGAATAAATATTCATTTGATCGAAAGGGGTAAATAAAGCTCCTGTCCTTTGGAATGATCAACTGCAATATTTTAATTAAAGTTGGTCCTGCCAGTCATGTCAGCTAGAAATGTTCTTTCTTGTAAGTAACAGAAAACTCTGCCTATTCTGGTTGAATAAATAGCATAGCGTACTGGTTAGAGTACAGGTTCTGGAAACAGATTTTGAGAATTCAAATCTTAGTAAGTTTGAATAAATTATCTCATTGTAAAACAATAGAGACAATAGGACATACTTTATGGTTTGTTGTGATAAGTTATATATGTATGTATCAAAAACATATTAATAAAAGGAAAACGTGTAAATATGAAACATCTATGAAAATTTTAAAAAATAACATATATCAAAAATTAAAAATAGTATCTGAAGTGTGCTTGTGTGTAAATGATTAACTGAAATAACACTAATATATGATAAAATAGTTAAAATGTTTTTGAAGTCAGATAAGGGAGATAAGGATCATTTTACTATTGTGAATTTTTGTTAATATCTTGCATAAATTAGCAAAGGAGGCACAAGTTCTTTGTTTCCCTAATATTTTAGGTTTTGTGTATAAGAGAAATAAATTGCCTCTTTTTATTAATTTTAGGAAAGTTGGACAATTTAAGTCTTGCACCTTGCCTACAGCAAAATCAGATTTTGTCCATGCTTTTTAAAATCAATGTACCATTCCATGCCATCACTTCTCTAGCCTTTCACAACCACAACATGTAGGTTGTCTACAACAAGTATTGTAATGAATAACCTGGAATACAGTTCTTTAGATACCTATGTGAATCTACTCAGAAGGTTAAAGTAAGGTACCGTGCATTTGATGTGATCTTCCGCTAAGCAGACCACTCCGTGAATCATTGAGAAAAGCTCAAAAAGATGTCAAAAATGATAGAATGTGTAAAAGTACACTTCTGAACATGTCCCATATGATTTAGAACACTCTATATTTAAATAAACGTGTTAAAATATGGAACCAGATATTTAAAAGTCTAATAGACTAATCTTATATAAGAATCTACGAAAGCGCTCTGACCAGCCATATGGAGCTTTTAGTTAGTTTTTAAGACAATAAAGAACCAGTGGATGTACAATGAAAGCATCTAGAGGAAACAGGAAGTCAAATTTTGAAGGAAACATGGACTATACAGAGAAGAAAGTCTTCAAAAATATCAAGAGAGACAAAGCCAGGCAGATTGATTCACTTATTCACTCACCAAGTATTTGAGAACCTGCTGAGTGCCACAAACTAGACGTGGAACACTGAGGAGAGCAGGATAAGAAGTTCATATCTGTGATGGTCAGGAATGGTGCATTATGAAAGAAACCAATGAAAGGGGGATTTTGGCAAAACAATAGCTTGTGGAAGTAAAATATAACAATAAATAGGAAAAGAATTTAACAGTAAATATGCCTCCTAGATAGCAGAAAAGAGTTCAAATAGAGAAAATACTAGACATTGTATTGGGCAGGACAAAGTAGTCTAACAATAAAATGGTCTGTTAAGCTACTAAATTTTGGGTGCAATGTCATGCAACAATAAGTTATTAATGAAGTATAGAGCTATTTATTTAACTTGCCCCTTCCTTCTTCACCCTAATTTTATCAATTGTGCCACAAATATTGCCAGTTTTTCTTTTTTTTTCAGAAACTATGTGTCCATCATTAAGTGTGTTTTCTTTCTTATTTACAGATTTCATGACCTTTTCTAACATATACTTAGTATCTATTATGAGTGATAAGATATATAAGAGCTGGGCCCTGGCTTCTTCCTAGACCATCACCCTATTCCCCTTTAATTGCAATCTTCAACCGTGATATGAGGCCTATTTGTCTCAGAGATACTATTCTCTCTCTATGAAATCATCTTCCTTTTTCTTGACTACCTCTCAACTGCTTGTCTAGCTATTTCGTGATGTTACTATTTGCTTTCAAAGTTTAAAATTTGCAATGTGGGCTCCCCAGTGGCCAGGCTTTATTATTTCCTTGTTCCACATATTCAAAATTCCTTTATTTCCATCTCCTCCTAGAACTTTCTAGATGCCTTGATTCTGCACTAATTGACAAAGTCTCAATTTTCTCTGGGGCACAAGCAAAATTGCTGCAGTCACTGCTTCTTGTATAATAATTTTTAGGTTTGCTGAAGCTTTAGTGTACTAAAGAAAGTTTCGACTGACCCTTAACATTTGTTCAGCTGCAGAATTGCCTTCAGCAGATAAATTGATGCTGCTATTAAATTTCTGGAAGACTATACTCACAGTGAAGACCAATTATTGTGCTCTGAGCTCCCCAGACATTGTCTTCCTGAAGGTTTCAAATGTTTCAGACATTTATTGCTTCATATTTGTTGTGTTTTCCCTTTATTTACATTTGATATTGCCCTACTACTTTGAGAAATCTTCGGGTCAGCTTTAATATTTCACCTAATTCTTAAATCGCTCTTTTCTCCAGTTTATACAGGTAGGACTAGTTGCATTTGTTACATCTGAGTATCTTATTTTCATTCCTTGCTGGCTCAAACTTTATTGTTATTAGCTATTTTTCTAGATTTTGTCTTATTTATCACAGACAGATATATGATTTTGGAGGGAATTGTGGAAAACTTTCATTTCTTAAATGAGTTAGTCTGGTATTATTTCCCCAAATCGGATAATCCCTGCAGGAGATATTCTTCTATCAGACAGATATTCAGATCAGGCAGCCGGAGGTATTATTCTTCCCAGTTTCCGTTAGTATGTGTCATCATGTCTTTGTCTTCCTATACATTCATAATGTCAGCCTTTCCTAGCATGTATCCTTCAAGCTTTGGGTGACATCTGTAAATCCACTGACAATAACTTTTGTCTTGAAAGTTCACTATTTCCCAAACATTGAGTATTTCTATACTGTTTATCCTGGTTTTTGTTTCTCAAGCTGGTCTACATTTTCTATATTAACACTTTGCTATTGTCTTATTCTTAAAGGGATTTTCTCAAGTGTGTTCATTTTGATTCTGTTCAAGCTTTGCTTCAATTTCAGTTTGGTTCAAACTCAGTAATTTTCTGAATTCTGCTCTTCGTGGAAGTCATTTTAACCTAGTCTTTAATATCTCCTTCTTTTCTATTGTACCCTTTGTGGAAACTGATATAATTCCCCTATTTCATATATTCTTTGTAAAAAAAAAAAGAGAGAGAGTTTAGAAACACTTTTTTAGCTTTGGATATCAATTCATTGTGGTCTTGAATATCAAACATTATTTTCTCCTTCATATCTGTTAGAATATCCCTTTATACTTTTAAAATTAAAGAGTTCTTTCTTTTCCTCAAGTTAAATGATTGTCACTATTTATTTTTTCTTTCCTCACTATTTTCTGAATCTGTGGCTGAGATCTATTTTTTCAAATGTTTCTTTATATCTTAAGAACTGAAATTCCAAGAACTGTATTGTTCCAGAGACCATGCCCTTCTGTTTTGCAAAAGTCTCACTGAGTTATGTTTCTACTTCCAACCAAGAAGGAGGTTTTTCTCCTTTATAGTAAAAGAATATGTAAACTTTTTATAATTACCATAATCAACATTCGGAGTAAAAACCTCTGTTCAGGTTTCTAAATCTTAAGCCAGAACTTGTGGAATAAACAGAAGCATGACCATGTGGAGTTTGTGTCATGATGGAAGTGGAGGAGTTGCATGCAGAAACAGGTGGACAGGGCACACAGATCCAAGCTGCTAGTTCTTACTTTGTCAAGAATAGAGTTCAAGACAACAAAATGAAGAATGGAATTTCTGGCAGCTGCCATAACACTTTCTGCTTTGGCCTGGCACTAAACATGAAAAGTTTAAAATTTAGTATCAGAATCTGCGTGGGACTCAACAGTCTTGTGTCTTTCAAAGTTCTGATCTGAAATCCTTGCTGAAAAACAGAATATAAGAAGTGAGCATTTTTCTGCCTAACAATGATCAAAAAGAATTGAACAATTTTTCTGTCTCATGTGAAGTGTCACACCAGAATGGCCACAGCCAACATTCTAGACCCAAAGCAGCCAACATCTCAAGGCCAAGAAGTAATTTTTTTTTGCTGAGAAAAATCAGTTGCCTAAGAATAAACTTTCTCTAAACTCTGATGACACTCAAGTTCATCTCATGGAGCCTGGCACTCAACAAAAAATCTCAGAGCCTGAGACCACTCACCTACATAATGCAGGTTAAAGCTAAACACACAATCTTTTTTTTTTTTTTTTTTTTTTTTTTTTTTGGTCTTTTCCATTTTTATCAGTACCAGGGATCGAACTCACAACTGCCTGCCTGCAAGGTAGGCACTTACGCTGCCGAGCTAAATCCCCAGCCCCAAACACACAATCTTAAAACATGCCATACAGTCAACTTTTGAATAATGTGAATAACTGTTTGAATAAATGAATACTTGGTAAAATAAATCACCATCAAAACTTTCAATCCCAGTTATGGATCCAAAACTCAAGATAGAAAAGAATCTATTCTCTAGTGGAAAGGAAGATTGAAAAGGGACTCTAGTAGCTACTGAGCAGGGCACGCTCATTTTTCCCCCTCTTTAGTCACTCTTCCTGAAATTTCAAACTACTACTGTCATTCTGCACAATAGTTTTCAGCCAAGACTATTTTAACTCAACCCCTCACCCCACACCCCCATGAGACATTTGGCAATTTTTATAGGAACTTTGGCTCACAAAACTAGAGGGGTGGTACTGGCATCTAGTGGGCAAAAGACAGGAATGCTGCTGAACATCTTGCAGGGCACAGGACAGCTACCATGGTGAAGCATTAATAGGCTCTCTACGCATCAGAAGCGCTGAGGCCCAGAAAACAGCGCTGTATATAGACCTAGGAGTGTGAAGGTGATGTTTCTCCCTAACACCTGGATTTAACATCCTTCAAAAATTATATATTAGGAGCTAGAGATGACACTCCATAAGAATACTGAAATACTAGCAGAAAGGGGAAAGATGCTAGAGCTCAAAATGATGAATATTCTCTTCAAAATTCTGTGTGTGTGTGTGTGTGTGTGTGTGTGTGTGTGTGTGTGTGTGTGTTGTGCTTGTATTTGGAATCATTAAGAGCAGCTGCCTGCATGACAGCACTTTAGATGACTTTAATTCTAATATGTCCATTGGTATTTATACTTTCATTTTCTACAGTGATTAATTAATCTCCACAGTGATATCTTTTAAGAAAGAAATCTCTTCTTTTATTTGAAACTTCTACCAAGCCAGGGGAAAGAGAATATATCTTATTATTTTGAGCCCCTCAAAGACAGCACAGAGCAGTTTTGAATATTACAGAAATTCTGTCCAAATTCTGACATTTCTGTTGCAAATAAAGAACTTATTACAATTATTATAATATATCTTTACTGAGGCAGTAGAATTCTCTATACTCTGAGGAACAAGGAAAAAAAAAAACATAGGAGTCTGCAAAATTTTCACCATAAGTTTTCTGGTACTGTGTTCTCTCCTTTTGTGTGGCATGGGGGAACACAGAGTTGCTTGACTCTTACTATATTATTAACTCTGAATCACATCTGAACTGAGAGCTCTGCAAGAAGGATTTAGGTTATAGCACATCAAAGAAAAAAAACAGTCTAAAAATATTTGGTTTAAAATCACATTCACAATGTGCCAAGTATTATTTTCCTTGACATCCTCTCTTGCCTGCCTTTGCAAAATTATAATTAGAATGACTTCCTATTGTATTTGGTGGAAAGGAGGGTGGGGATTTTTTGACCCAGATACTAAATTTATAGAAATTCATAAAATTCCAATTCATAATATTCTAGAATCATGAAATTCTAAAGTGAAAAGAAAATTATAATCCTCCAGACTAACTCCTCTACTTTAGAAAACACACAAACTGAGGGATGCCCCACCTCCATGGAGATATGTCTTGCTAAAAATCATATAGTGTGCTGGCAAAAAGCCAGACATCCTGACTCCTGGACCAATCATCTTTAAACTCTGTAACATCGTTTTATCTCTGGCATCATTCTTCCATCAAATATTTATCGACCATCCATTACAGGCCCTTTGGAAATATAAAAATTGAGCAAAGAACTCTTATAGATCTAACAGTTGAATAAGGAGACATATTTCCACAATGATGATGAGAAACACATACACAAAATCATATACTTACTGAAAGAGAAATAAAGTTTTCTGTGGAAACTAGACAGGTCATCTATATGATTAAAAGGAAATAGTAAGGGATTTGGCAAATGAGAAAATCCAGGGTGTACACTGCAAGCTTTGACTGTGACCAAGAAGGGATCAGGCCTCTTCTTTCAAGGTAAAATAAGAATCACAAATCACAATTTTTATGTAAACCTGACATGATTTAAGTTTACCATTTGTGTGTGTGTGTGTGTGTGTGTGTGTGTGTGTGTGTGTGTGTGTGTTGTGAAGAAAGACAGAGGTACTAAGGCGAAGGAACAAAAATGACAGGCTCGAATGAGGCTGCGAAGGCCATCAGAGTAAAATGTTGAAAATGCAAACTTGTCTCAGCAATCCCTCTCCCCATTACATTTAATGCTGATTGTTTTGCTTTGTTTTACTGTGAAATAGTAAGCTATCTATTTTGTCTCTTCATTATCTCAATCACTGGTCCATTTTTGGACTCTAACTGGCGTTCTATGTACTCTGGGAATTAACATTTGCATTTGTTTTACAGATTGAGATGTGAAACATTTCCATAGCTTTTGTGTTCCCCTTTGAACCTTAGATGGCAGTGAATCTCTTTGGTGACAGGCTTTTATGGAAACTACAGAACAGATGGCAGTTGGCTGAAAATCATAAAGAACAGAGAGAAATCAGCCATGAATTACGAGTGCCAAGAAATCCCCCCAAATTATTCTGTATTAACTAGCATGGGATATACTGGAAGATCCAGAATATTGAAAGAATAATGTAGTTTATTGTTTTCTTTAAAGAGTAGTGAAAGCTTTGTGGTAGATTTTGAGCACCTGCTTTCTTTTCCTTAATATTGAGATAGATGATGATTTCCTTTGTAGATATAAAGTGACTGGACTCTGGAGTGGGAAATGGTTGGTATGCATGTCCTTTTAACACCCACAAACACAAACGGAGGTGCAGCACCACTAATGTATGAAAAGTTGTGTAGCAATGGAGACACACATTCTATTTTTAGGGTACTTATATTTATATGTAGTACAGGCATAAGTGCCACTCAGCTGGGCATGACCATAGCAAGAAAGGAAAACTATATGGCTCTTAAACAAAGGTAAGGAAATCACAGAGGAAATTGTCATTGGATGATTGTTTTTATCAATGGAGAAATCACACAACCTTTGGAATAAAGACCTATTGAATACTAAATGGGTGTGAGTGTTGGAATTTTTCAGAAGAATAAAGAAGTTCTTGGCATATGTCATATTCTATCTTAGCCTCCAAGTCTTGGAAATAAAGTTCTTTCTTTCCAAAACTGATTCCATGCTCTTAATACTTCAGATCCAATTTTGCATAATTCCTTTGTTCTGAAGCCTTCCCTGACCTGTGAGACCAGGTTAAAAGTTCTTCCTATGAAGTCTCACAAAAAGCCTGTGTATGTCTCTGTCACATCCTGGATCTCCTGTCTCTTCATCTGGACTCCAATAGGAAGGCAGTTTCATTCGTCCATATTGCTTTAGTGTCTTGTGCAGTGTTCAGCTGGTACCAATACTCACTGTATGGCTGAATGAATGAGTGAGTGAATGGATGGATGAACACATGAAATAAGATGAATGAATGAGAGACTATCTAGAATGGAGAATGGAGATAGCAATTTATATCACTTAATGGAGCTGAGATCTTTACAGAGTACACAGAAATATGTTGGGAATTTAAACATTCTTTAATACAGTTAATAAAGATTCATTGAGGGTCCTAATAAGAGCCATATACTTTTCTAAGTAGTAGGACTGTAGTCCAGAGCAAAAACCAATCAGACTTTTACTCTTAGAGCTTTATAGAGTAGAGCTAGAAAGATGATAAATCAATCTGTACCTAATTATAAGCATGAATAAATATGTGCATACATACATACCTTTTAAGGAGTAATTAGTGCTACGGTGACTATAAAATAGTATTATATGAAAAAGTGTGCTTCAGTTTAGACCTAAAATGTTCCCCTCAGTGTCTCATGTGCTCCAAGGTGGCACTTTTGGAAGGTGATTGGGTCTTAGGGATACTATAGTCATCAGTGGATCGAGCCATTGATTAATTTATAGCTGAAAGTGCTATTAGGAGATGGAGCTCGGTCAGAGGAGGTAGATCAGTGGGAACATGACCTGCAAGCATGCATTCATGCCCCCAGAGCTCCTCTCTCTACTTCTTGGTTTCTATGAATTGAGAAACTTTCATCCACCATGGATTGCTACTATGCCAATTCTGTCTTGGAGCCAGCAGACCATACATGGCCTATTTTATCTGAAACCATGAAGAAAGTAAACATCTGCCCTTTTCAACTGAATGAGTCAGGTAGTCGGTCTCAGAGGTGATAAAGCTGACTGATGCAGAGTGTGAGTAAGAATAAAAGTGGATAGGAATTTTCCAAAGTTGGCTTACCCAAGGCTATTTTTAATTTTATTATCATACATTAGGCAGCTCTCATGCACCCTGCTGACTTGAAACTGTCCTCTAAAAGATACATTGCTCTAGTTGGACAAAGACTTAGTCTCTTGCTGCCTTATTTCCCCCAACTTTGAATTTCTTGCCTTCCTTTACATCATGCTCAGCAAAATCTTTTCTTTCTGTTCCTTAAGGTCTAAAATTAACCTCTAAATTTATTAGTGAACAACCTGCCTTCCCAGCCAAACAATGAGAGGGCCATTCAAAGATATAAAGAAAAAAAGTGACATGGTTGTTTGGACATAAAGTGAAAAGAATGAATTTTTGTTGTGAGTGATCAACATTCAGAGATGCAAAACATCTTTATCCAAGTTGGGAACAACATGGGACAAATAGTTTTCACTGATGCATAATAAATCTTTGGCTAGGCTGGAATACATACTTGTTCAGAATTCTCCAACTAAACTAATAAATCAAAAGATTTGAATGGTAGTCAATCCAGAATACATATTGAAATTTTGGTGTTTCTAATGTAAGCACTGAAGTGCTAATAGATTTGACAAATTTCTATCTTTGATTAAATGTGAGCATATTGAATTTGAGCATTTTATGTATCTTACCCATAGGCACTGTAGCTATATTCTATAAAAGCCCCAAAATTCATTAACTGTGGAGGCTTAATGAGTCCCCTTCTACTCACATTCATCGTTTAGTAAGCTGTGTTCTTCCAAATGTAATGTATGTTTTGGTTATGCAAACTAAAAACAAAATTGTATTTATTTAAAATATCACCAAGCATGAATTATAACATCCATTATTTTAGCTTCTACATCATTTATGCAAAAAGTCCAGCTTCATAGGAAATCTAAGATGCTTACCTTATACACAAAACTTCTTAATAACTTTCTGCTTCTAACTTAAGTGAACAAATAAGAATTTTAAGAAAGCTACTGTTCCAGGATCCAATGACAAATATTCTGTATTTCTTTCATTCAGTAAATACTAATGGCCACCTATAATGTAACTAATGCTGTGATGTAGGCATCACAGCAGTTATGGGACACAATTAATTCTATTCGCTAACTAGGAAAATATTAATCAGGTAATAGATATAGAAATAAAACTACAAATGATATAGTGATCACTAAGTACTTAAAAAGCACATGACCAGGGTTTCTGATGTAGTCTTGAAGAGTCAGGAGGATGTAGTTTCCTCTTTCAGAAAACAAGAAAGGACTCGAGATCTAAGGAGAGCTGGGTGACTGGAGGATACCTGGAGCATGGATGAGGAGAAGAGTTCCCAGCAGAGAGAACTACATACAGAGCTCCTGCACTGAGTGGGCTTCAATTAAAAAAAAAAAAAAAAAAAAAAGTGAGGATGAAGGATTTTATTCTGAGATCAAGCTGGGCAGGTGGGTTACGGCCAGATCTTGCTGCGTCCAGGTGGTCACTTTAGGCATTTTGGTCTTTTTCTCAAGTACAATGGGAAGCCCTGGAAGAATTTAAGTTAAAAAAAAATGATGAGATAGCCAGGCTTGTGTTGAATTAGAAATAAATTTTTGTAACATGTTTTATCTACACTTTAATAAGAATGAATAAACATTTATTTTGGCTGCACTTAAAATATCTATAAATTTTCTTGCTAAATTGTTCCTCTGCTCTAAATATGTTTTTCTCAATAGTTGTCAACATTGTCAACACGCTGAACTCCATTTTTGGATAAGCACAGGGCACTTCACTCAAAAGAGAATAACCGATGCAAATATTATTTCAAAAACAAAGGAAGTTTGTTATGGCTTGTGACTAGGTGTTCCCCCAAAGCCTCGTGCAGTCACAAGGAATAGCCTTTTTTGGAGGTAGCTGAACCTAGATTTCCTGAATGATTCATAGTACAATGCTGGGATGAAAGATGCTGGGATTAAAGCTGGGTGATTGTTGGATCATTCCATCGATTGGATTGGCAATGCCCTAGTCTCAGAAGTCTGGATAAGAAAAAGGGGCAGAAAGAGGCTTGTCTACTCCATTTGTTCTTGTTCTATTTGCTGGCTTCCTCTGCCATGAATGTTGCCTCTCTGCCATGCCATCCTGTGTTGGAGTCGTTGGATCATGGACAGAAACTTCCACAAAGTGTGAACTAAATAAATCTTTCCCTCTTTAGCTTTGGGTGTTGGGTATTTCATCCCTACAATGAGAAAAATAATGAATACAAGTTCTATAGTATATAATAAGTGATAAAACTCATAAAACCATTAGATAATTTATGATACAAGGATTTATGTAACTTCAAGACTAACCAGTCGGAACAAGATTGATATCACCAAAAGCCAGTTGAAAGGATATTCCATAGTATCCTGTTTCCCAATTTTCATATAGATGCTGTTGGTCAGATCATGAGACACACTGACTTTTTGTGTCCTTACAAACATGCAGCGCTATGGCAAAATGCCACATGAAGACCATACCTACCTTGCAAAAGGTAGGCAACTTCAGTCCTTGAAGAAGACTCTGGTAAGGACATCTACAAGTGAGATCATGAGGTCCACAGGCTGGTAGTGTTTGTGTTGCTGAGCTATTGAGAAAGACAGTTAACCCTTACAGTTGTAATGTGGGCCTCCTAGCCTCTTCCCATCTTGCTTACTTTCAGATGTTGCTTAGTTTGTTGAGGAAGTTAAGTGAAAACTATTTAAATTAAGTTGATTTAGATATAGATTCTCTTAATATTGCCCCAAGCCAAGGCTTGTTTTGACATTATATGTATTACGATACCTATTAGACAAGTGTGCTTTTGAAAGTATCTATTAGACTTAGAAGGACAACTGCCTTTCTGCACACTGCTGAATTCTATTGCTAATTTTCTTGTATCTCATCTACAAATCTTAGTGTGACCAGGCATTAGTTCGTGGTGTCTTCTTCTATTTTGGTAATTTATTTCCTTGCCAAATTTTTTAGTCCCTTGACTTTGAGTATTTTCAATTGTTGAAGACTCCCAAATTTGTATCTATGTCCTAGATTTCTCTCTTTCAACAATAAACTAATCAATCTAGTGTTTGATTAACAAATCTACTTACTTATTAACTTCTTTTTTATTTTATTTTATTTTTTAATCGGTACCGGGGATCAAACTCAAGACCGCCTTCTTGCAAGGCAGGTGCTTATGCCGCTGAGCTAAATCCCCAGCCCCTTCTTTTTTATTTTTGAGACAAGATCTCACTATGTGCTGAAGGTTGACCTTGAACTTGCTTATGTAGCCCAAGCTGGCTTCAAACCCATGGAGATCCTCCTGTCTTGTTTCCCAAGTGCTGGGATTACAGGTATGTGCCACCATACCCACTTAGGTACTTAAAGGGCATCTCAAACTACATGTGAACAAAATTGGACTATTTATTTTCTTCCCCAAACCTGATCTTTTGCAGTCTTCTTTTTTCAGTAAACGACATTCTTTATTTAAGTTGCTCTGGGAAAAGGAATATGAATCATTTTTTTATTCTATTTCATACTATTATAATTTATCAAAGCATTCTATTGTCTTTACCTTCTAAAAATATAAAAAGTCTAATAACTTCTTACCACCTGCACTTCTGACACAGTTTTAGCTGTTTTCTCTCACAAAGTTGTTGCTGGACTCTCCTGCCTTGCTCTTTCTATACCATGTAAAACACAGTAATTAGAAAGGTTCGATTAAACAAACATCCAATCTTGTTAATCTTCTGCTCAAATACTTTAATGGCTTCTCATCTGATTCAGTGTGAAAACTACATTTCCTTGAGTGAGCCATTGAATTTTAGACTAATGTGCTTCCTTATTAACTTTTTAAATCTAATCTATATTCTTTTTTCCCCAGTTGACTTTGCTATAGTCATACTGAGTTTCTTGGGGGTTTTTGGACAAATGTGTACATTCTTTTAGCAGAGTGTGACCTGGTCTTTTCTGTACATGGATTGTTTCTTTCACCAAACACAAATGTGGCTCACACTCTATTTCGCTCTTAATTTAAGCATTGCCTTCTCATAACACAGAACTTTGTCTATTATTAATTCCTATATACTTCCTTATAACTTTTCCTGAATTATTTTCCTACCTCACTATTACCATCCAACACCTTTTATGTTTCACTGATTTATCTCATTATCCATCTGCTAATATAAGTTCTTAAGGCATTTTGATTTTTGTCTGTTTTTTATTTTATTACCTCCATGAAGTATACATGAATTTCGTGTTCAAACTTGTGTCCATTCCCAAGATATCCCATTGTGTGTAGGCAAATATTCCAAAATCTGAAAAAAAATACAAAATCCGAAGTACTTTTTATCCCAAATAGTTTCAGGTAAGGGAAACTCAAACTACACCAAAGAACAAAATAATAAATCAAACAGAGGAATATGCACTGGCAGTGCAAGGAGTAGGAACAGCTGGGTTATGATAATTGAATAAGAGCCATTAGGGTAGGCCACACTGTAAAAATAAGACCGGATCAAAGCTTTGATGGCACTGCTGGAATTGGTCAAGTTGTCTGGGGATGAGAGACGGGGGAGGGGAGAGTCTAGATGGAGAGAAGAGCTAGCTCATAGGCCTACAGTGACATGCTTGATACTTTGGGGGGAATAAAACAGAGGCTTATGCAATTGGAAGCAAGTAAGCTAAAGGAAACACATATGTACAGGAGGTAAAGTGGTAAGAACTAGACAACAGAAAGCCTTAAAGACCACTATAAGAGCACTCGTTTTTGCGCAACTCATGGCAGAGTTCTGAGCAAAGGAGGGCACATTTGATGTACAGTTTTAAAAAATCTAATTCCTGTGAAGAGTGTACATTAGGGTGATATGGAATCACAGAGCTCAGTAAGGAGTTATAGCCATCCAGGTGAGAGATAGTGGCCAGGATGGAGATGATAGCAACGGAAGCAGTGATAGGCAGTCAGCTTCTGGATATGCTTTGAAGACTGAGTCAGTAGAACCTCTTAGCAAACCGTATACGGGTGTGAGAGAAGGAGGATAGTTGGGAATCACTCTAGTACATGTGGCTTAAGGAAGGGGCAAGGTGGAGCTGCCATAAACATGGTGATGGTGTGGTGGTGGTCCTGACGTAGAGCAGGATGCTCAGGGGTTCCGTTTTAGATATGCTAGAAGTGTCAAGCAAGAGTGTTAAGATCACAGCAAATATATTTTTCTGCTTAGTACATATCTTCTCCTTATAGTAAGAGGTTTATTTGTACAAAGGATTGAATAAATTGTAGGGCTGCATGACAATTGTCGAGATGAACAGCTTACTTTTATTTTTTTAGTTTTTATTTTATTAGAACATGTTTGCAGTACATAATGTTTACAATCCTTTTTGGAAATCGGTGCATGTACACAGCACATCTTAATTCCCTTTTTCCTTCCCTTCCCTCCCTTTCCCACTCGCATCTCCCTCTATCTCTAGGTCTCCACATTTGAAAAAGATCTGTCTCTCTACTTCCTACTATCTATCTTTTGTTTTGCACTTTATTTATACTTTGGGATTCTCATTGAAACCATGTGATATTTAGTCTTAAGTGTCTGATTTATTTCATTTAACATTTTGGCCTTAAGGTGCATCTCTATTCCTAAAGATGATTCAAATTTATCTCCCTTTACACATTTTTAAAGTACAGTCTGTATACTAAATCTTGCCAAGCCCAGCATTTTCTGGTCCATGTTAGTGAAAATTTTCCAGGGACAATGATTCCAGTTACCTGAGAAGAGGCTTAAAATACTCCCTAGTGAAACAGCCGCTATCTATCATTATATAACAAAACAGCTAAAACTGTATTAAAAACCTAAAAGTAAGTCCTAAAACTGTGAGCCCTTTAGAAGAAAACATAGGGGAAACACTCAATTACAATTCATCAAGAAAATACAGATCAAAACCACAATGAAATATGGATCTCACTCCTGGCAGGATTCCTATAATCAAAAAGACAAAAAATAGGAGTCACCAGTATAGTTCAGGGTAGAGTATATTTCTAGGATGCATGAGCCCTAGTTTCCATTCCCCACATTACAAAAACAAGCACATAAACAAAAAGACAAAAATTAAAAATGTTGTCAATGATGCAGAGCCAGGGAAACACACACTGCTAGTGAGAATGTAAAGAAAGTACTGTAAATTGGAAAGAGTAAATATAAATAACCCTTTAAAATGGAGTTTTCTCAAGAAAAAAAAGGAAAAGAAAAAATAGAACTATCAGATAATCAGCTACCCCATTACTGAGTGTATATCCTAAGGAAATAAAATTAGCTTGTTAGAGAGATGTCTATAGTTCCATGTTTACTACTCACAATAGTCAAGATGTGGAATCAAACAAGATGTCTACTGATGGATTAACATGTAAAGAAATTGTGGGATTTACACAATGGACGTGGCTCAGCCATAAAAAGAATTGTGGCAATTTGGATGGAACCAGGGGACAAAATGTTAGATGAAATAAGACAGCTACACAAAGCCACACAAAGACACAATAAGTAGGGTTAGTGAAGCTCACAACCAGTTATCACATATGTCATAAAGAACTGGAAAAGAGGAGCTCAAAGTTTCCCATCATAGAGAAACAATAAAGATTTGAGGTGAAAGAAATGTTAAATAACTTGGTTTGATCATTTTACATTGTAAATATGTATAAAATTATCATGCTTGGCCCCATAAATGTGCAATAAGTTATAGGTCAATTTAAAATATCTTTGTCATAAATGAACAGAAGTAATATTCATTAAGTGTACTACACCACATCACTGCTCCATTATCTCCCTTAAGGGTCACAACAGCCCTGCGGGCTGGGTTCAATCATCACCTTCCTTATTTCATTAAGGATGCAAGAAAGTACCAGAGTGAGTCTTCATCAGTCAAGTGAGAGATGTGGGCTTTAACCCCATCATTCTGACTTCTGAATCGAAACTTCTGCCCGTCCTGTTTCTCTCTTACCTAAGTCTTTGAGCCCTGTACATACAGTCGATACTTGGAAAGGCAATTTTGAAAGCTGCTTCCTATATCATTTATGACAGGGCTTAAGAAATAGAGGGAAGAAGGAACATGTATCAGTTTTAGCACTCAGTGAGGTTGGGGTGGGATTACAGAACTGTGTAAGAGCTAGAGAAATGGGAAGGAGAGTTTAAAATGCTCGGATTTCAACAACTAATTTTGCAATTTAATTCTCCCTACCATCTAAGTTATCTTTTATGGGGAAGATCTTTGAAACAAAGCCCAGAGGATGTTTCTATAACATTCAGTGATTCCTTTAAATTAAATGTAGGTAATACATTGATCATATGCGTTTAAGGGTAATGTGTTAAAATTTGGACATAAAGAATTTTATGCTATGCTTATTTTTATAGTTAGGACTGCAGGTTTGTTTGTTTTGTCCTTTGTTTGGTGTGGTTTTGTTTTGAGGCAGGCTCTTGTTATGTTGCGCAGACTCATTTCTAACTCTCAAGCTCAAGTCATCCTTCTGTCTCAGCCTCCCATTTAGCTGTGACTACAGGTTCAAGCCATCCCACCTGGCTTTGACTGGAGTTAAATTTAAAACACGCCAATGACTAAACTGTACTCTTATGGAGATTGTGCTAGGGATTGAACCCAGGTCCATTATATGCTAGACAAGTGCTCTAGTACTGGACCACATCCTAACCTGAGTATGTCCTGGCATTGATGCACTAAGTATGGTTAGTGATGCTCACAATCAATTATTACATATTTTTTATGTCTCCTTACTTTTTCTAGCTACTTATGCTGTGACTGAAGATAACTTCCCAGGGAGTTTGTGGAAGTAGATTAACAGGGTGACGTTTCACAACTATTTTTTGCATATGTCAAGAAATTTCAGAGAGTAGGCAGCATATGCACATCTCCTCTTTAATTAGCCCTTGTACACCTTCAGAGAGAGGAGACTGCTTCCCAAAATATAAAAAGTTAGCAAAATTGTAAGATATATCAAAACAGAAAATTGCTGAAATGTTTTGTTTTAACATGCCCCTGGTATTATTTCTGAAATAAAAAATTTAAAACATCAACAATGAAATCCACTACATTATCCTGTCCTTTTTTTACGTTTCATGTGTCAAAAGTTTTTGACACATTCACATCAGTAATTAAAGAGCCTTTTTTCTAGGCATTTGTCTGCTACCTGGTGGTCAGAAAGAAAACTGCACCTTTGAATGGAGGAACAGCATTTTAGATTACATTTTAAAAGTAACAGTGTTTCAATTCACACTCAGAAGCACACTCTTTCACATTTTAGCATGGGCTAAGTTAATTTTTTGAAGCTCCAAATGCTCCTTTTGTTGTAGTTCATACAGAAAAATTCTATTTGCCTAATTTCTGGTGTACAGAGCTGTAATCTGGGAGATAAACTGTTAGGAAATTAAAAAAATAAAAAATCAAGGTTAACAACTGTTTCTGGGACTTGTGAGAGTGGCTTCCTCGAGTGGTAAGATTTAGTAAGAGCCAGATTTTCTTCTGGTTCTTCTTTTTACTTTAACCACATTCACATTGACACACACACATTCATACACACACACACACACACACACACACACACACACAGAAATGTTAGCCATGTGTGGTAAAGGATGTGTTAATTTGTGCATTATATCATGCATAGGTATATGGAACCATCATGTTGTAGACACTGAATAGACAGAGTTTTTATTTGTTTATTGAGACTCAACAAAGATGAGAGAAAAAATACAACATTTAATGTAATACATTGAGACTTTTCACAGTGACTGGTCTTCCTTCATCCTTCCCTTAGAATGTTCTTGTGTATTTTGAATTTGGGGTAGGGGGAAGTTAATCTGGGGACACTTCATTTTAATTCTAATTTAGAAAGACATTTTGAAATGGTTTGGTGAAACAGAGAAACAATGGACCCTTGATGTGGACCTAAAGGAAATTCTCTTGCTACTTTACAAAATCCTTGTGCAACAATGGAAAGATTCAAATCAAGGAATATATAAGGAAAAAAATGTTAAAACAGTTAATAGGAGTAAAAGAAATTACTTTGGCAATAAGAAGCAAATTATATCAACAACAAAATAAATGTAATTAATTTAAAAGAAAAGAATAGAAGTAATGAGTGGACTCTTGGCTTGGGAAGTAATCTAGTCAAAAGGAAGCCTGAGTCAAATGGGGAAATACATAAAGTCCTGCTAATTTGATTAAAAAATATTGTCAGAAGAACACACAAAAACTCAGAATATAGTATAACTATGGTGATACCCTCAATACCAAAGTGTTTAAAGAGTATAACCACCTCAAACAGAATTAATGCTAAACTTATAAATCATTATGTAAAAACTGCCATAAGGTCCATGTATGAGCCAGAGAGTTTCCAAATTAATTATGGTTCTAAAAATTAATTTGATATCTCATTTGTGTTATGAATAAGAAAATATTAACTATGAAAAGTAATAAAAATAATGTGTTTAATTGGTCGAAAGGAATACTGAAGTATCTTTCTATTCTCTCCATGGAAACTATACAGTCAATATCATGTTACGGGGCAATTAAGTAAGTGCATAGCAAATAAGCAAGCAAACAAATAATAAATTATGCAGTTAAAACAATTAGCCTCTGCACTTTGCCATTGTTTGAGATGGTATCCCCAAAGTGACCTTGAACTTCTTGGCTTCTTACTTCAGACTTCAGTCTTCCCAGTAGCTGGGACTACAGTGCACATCTCCCCATCTAGCTTAGGCCATTAATAAACAAAATTATGCAAAGTTTCTGAACTGTGTAGTATATGTAAACTTCTGAAAAAAGTATAGTTTCTTGTAATTTCTATTTTCATTCTAAATAAATGCAACTCATTTTACATCTATTTTGTTATTTGTAAGTTTTTTTTTTTAGAAGCATATTTTCTATGTCTCTCTTTGGGTTCCTTAAGAAGAGGAATTTATTGCTATATACAGCTCCAATGTAACTGTTACCACCTATGTGTCTGTATGAGTCAATTTCATCTTTGCTGAGACAAAAAAATACCAGATATCCACAATTTAAAAGAGGAGATGTTTATTTTGGCTCATGGTTTCAGTCCCTGGTTGGGTTGGCTCCAAGGCAAAACAGCACAGTGAAAGGGTTCAGGACAGAGGTCAGCTGCTCATACCATGGCAGCCAGACACAGTCAGTGACCTGCCTCTTCCAACAGCTACTTTATCAATGGATGAACCCCCTGATGAGTGCAGTGCCCTTGATCTAATCACTTTTCACACACGTGAGAATTTAGGGGAACATTTTTAATCTAAACCATAACAAGGTTCCTTTTCAACTCTTAGGAAGCTAGATCAAATATACCCTACACTGGGGATGATAGTTCAGTTTTGTTGAAGAATAATGCAGCTTGGGCAGTGGCTTTGCATTCTTAATTTTCTATCTCCAGGGTAAACTATATCTATATTTCTAATATAAAAGACTCATTTATATGTACCTTTTAAAAGCCCTACTCCTCAAGTATTTACCACCACTATCATGAACCTGACAATTCAAATACTAGAACTTCAGTTACATTGGTGGCTCTCTCCCTAGTTATCTGTAACTAAATGGCAAGTTCTCATTCACTTCACAAGTGCTTTGGAATCTGACTTCAGTTTGAATTTCTTATAAAAAAGATATTTAACTGGTAATAGTACTATAAACACTAACCAAAGAAACAGAAAGCTGGACTAAGTTCTGCATGAAAGAATTATAAGTTTTGTGGGAAAAAGAACATGTATTACAATTTCTCTGCTGCATGATTTCCAGGGAGGTCACCAAAGGTAATGACCTCATCACATTGTGGTGTATCCTTGTCCACTAGTATATAAGAAATCCAAATCTTGTTAATGAAACATTGAGTAATTTTGACTTTAAAGCTTGTTGAAAATAAGAATTATATTCAACCAAAAAAGATGGTGGATAGATAACAGCAGCTACAGAGGCTCTCTGAGATAGCCAACTTAGATTCCAAAATAATACAGCATGGGGAGTCACAAACAGAGGGAGATACACCCTGCCAACCCAGGAACAAACTAAGCTGAGAGAAACCAATTAAAAATACAGTACTGGTGCTACAATTGGAACAGCTACAGTCTTGGTGCCACCACTTGAACTCATGGCTTGAATACCCTGCCACTGCTGCACCTGAATTGGTGCAGCCAGGTTAGCCCCCTAGTTTAAACTCACTGGAGACACGAATGCATAGAGAGGAGGAATTAGCAAACTGAATTGAAAGCAGAGCTGGTGGGGAACCCTGCATTGACCTGCAGTGAGTGAGGGGAATAAAAGCCCTTTCATATACAAAGAGGCTTCAAGAGAAGACATTTTGGGACCGGGCAGACTGGCCAGAACAAGGCACTGCAGTGGCTTCAGTCAGCTACTCCCTTCTCAAGCAATATTGGTGTGGAGCACTTGACCTGGGTGACACCACAGACTGAGACCCAATAGGCTAGACCAAACCAAGTCCCTACACCTGACAGTGCACCCTAATGCAGTGAAGCCTTCAGTAGACTGACCTGGAGGGGCGGGTACAATGTAGGCTTCCTGGGTCTGTACCTCCTAGTACACTGCAGTGGGTGGGACCACCTAGTCAGTGTGCTTCAGACAAACGGAAACCAACAAAGAAAGAAACTGGGCCACCTATATTCCTGTATGGAAGGAACAACAAATATGAGAAGAGGAGGCAACAAGAAAGGGTCCTCATTCCCCAATCCTGAGAACACTGATCCAGGAAAGGTAAATGCAAAGGAGAATGAGGACAGTAAACATGCGATATCAGGCATAGCACCAATAGATATGAAGCAATATCTTTGGGACCTCATAGACGAGTTCAAAAGTGAAGTATTTAACCAAGTAAAACAAGATATAAATAGAATAATTAAAGAAATGTTAAGCACCTCCCAAGAAAAAACAGATGGTAGAATGGAAGAACAAAAAAAGGGGGAGAATTGTTTGATGGAGAAAATAGAGAAAATATAGAATACATGAAGCAGGTTAAAAGAGACTACCAGGAAATTAAAAACTCCATTGAAAGCTGGCAAAACTGCTTAAAAGTAACTAAGGATAGATTATTCAAACTGGAAGACAGATTTGTAATGTGGGAGCCTGAAAGGAAAAACTTCTTAAAAATAACAAGGAAACAAGCAGTAACAATACAAAAGCTAGAAGACAACAAAAGGATCTATAACAAGAATAAAGAATGTGAACGAAGAAGCAGGGGTACAAACAAAGGCACTGCAAAGGTTATTCACAGAAATAATTAAGGAAAACTTCCCAAACATAGGAAAAGGAAAAGATACTCAGATGTATGAAGCATACAGAACTCCAGCCACCTACAACCAAAACAGAACTACACCCAGGCATAAAATAATCAAGATTCCAGAAATTCAATATAAGAACAGAATATTAAAAGCTGTCAGAGACAAGAAACAGATCACTTACAAGAGAAAATTCATCAGAATCACGGCAGACTTCTCGGCACACACCATCAAATCTAGAAGAGGGTGGAGCGAAATAATCCAAGCCTTGAAAGAAAATAACCTCCAGCCAAGATTGATGTATCCTGTACAATTGTCCCTAGAAATTAATGGAGAAAAGAGATGCTTCCAAGATAAAGAGGAACTGGGGGAATTTGCAACCACCAATCCAACTCTATAGCGAATACTTCAGGACATTCTAAAGCGAGAGAAAACCACCAGGATTTCAGGAACAGTGGGAGAGGGGCCCCAACAAATGGAACAAAAAGCTAAATGAAGAAGACAAATGGACAACTAACAATGGAAAAAGAGCACAACAGAAATGAGGAAGAGAAGGTTAGATATAATTTCTAATGTAGATGGCCTAGATACACCAACTTAAGGGAAAAAGACAGGCAGAGTGGATCAAGAGGTAGGGTCCACCAAGAGGCTCTATATAGGAAATATAATTAACCTGAAGAAAGATATATGGACCAAAATCAAATATGAGAAAATGGAACTTGATGTGATAGGGAACCAGAGAGTAATAGGAGTAACTGGACCAGTATTTATAGATAGGTTGAAAAGATAGGCTTTAATAAGTGAAGAAATATAATTAAAAATCCAGTCCAGAGTGAGAAAATTCAGAAACACTTAGGTAAATAGCAGGTTGTCCCCCCAGTATAAAACCATGAGTGTTGGGGAGACCCAAAAATACACAGTACATCCTGGGAAGTTAAAGGGGAGGAATAATCTTAAAAAAGACAGCAGAAGATATTGCTAATAGTGTACCAGGAATTAAAACCCTTATTACTCGCACCACTCTGCTTGGATCGAACTTGTTCCATCCCAGTTTGTATACAAGCACTGGATCTGAGGGCACAGATAGCTGTCCCAAAGATATCAGGATATAGCACAGTGGTCATTTTTAATTTCCTGTTAACTCAATCCAGATCTCTGCATGACTTATACTGTTGTATCATGACTGATCTTAGTTAAATCTGACTTGTTTGATTGCTGCTTATTATTGACAGATTTTATTTAACACTGTTAGGTTGCTGGTATCAATTGAGGAGTACAGACAACTATACTGAAAATGACAATGATTCACTATGATATCCATTCTGATTTGATTATTACCTGTTTTAAAGTTGTATTTCTATTAATTCCATTATGTATATAACAACTATACGTTATCTGATGATATAGCCAATTCTGTTGATGATAACAAGAGACAGCACAGTTACCATGGTAGCACTCCTTATACAGCAGTTTTATGTCTTTTTAGTTTTATGTATCTATAGAAATATGTTTAGTTCTGTCTTGCTTTGTACTGTTTCTCCCTCTAATATAGAAAGGATAGAAATACATGTTAAGATTCATGCTTGCGGAAAACCTATAAACAGTTTAAGAGAACTGATCTTAGGACAAATGATGAACAAATACTTTGAAGGAAAAAAAGGGGCACTGCAGTGCTGATTCTGGAGCGTTATGATGAAATCCAGCAATGTTATTAATCTTTGTTCAGAATGATTTGAATCTACTAAGCTTTGTTAGGTCCAACATAAATGAAGATATCAATAAATGCGTATATGTCTAAGTGTATAGGATTGATAGTCATATTACTTAGTTTTTGTTGGATAGTTGAACAGAACTGTTTGCAGTCTCCCTGGTTGAATTCCTATTTATATGTTCCACTTTTGTATCTTGAACAACTATTTGTGGGGGGACAATATGTATACATCAACTAGTGATTTATTACTCTTTATTTCTTTTCTTTGAAAGTATGTACTATTTCTGCCCATTTTCTATTTTGTTTTGTCTTTCTTTAAATAAAATTTTAAAAAAAGAAAATAAGAATTATAAATCCAAAAGCTTGTTTGAATACAATAGACATACTGAACATACACACATAACTGTTCCCCATCATTACTTGCCTATCTGATTTCTTTAGTACCCTGAAAAAAAGGTGAATTTTCTTTGAGTTTGTGGACCTGAACTGAGTAGTGTATTTCTAAAGCACAGAATGTCTAAGGTGAGCCCGGTGGCACAAACCTGTAATTTTAGTACTCTGGGAAGCAGAGGTAGGAGGATTATAAATTTGATCCTATACTGGGCAAAACCATGTATCAAAATAAAATCTTAGGGACTTGGGCTTTAGCTCAGCACCATAAGCACCTGCCTTGCAAGCAGGTGGTCATGAGTTCGATCCCCAGTATCAATAAAATAAATAAATAAAATCTTAAACAATGGTTGGGGATGTAGCCCTGTGTTCAGTCCCTAGTACTACACACACACACGCACACATACACAAAACACCAAGATTCCAAAAGTTAATGTCTATAATTCAGGACATCAAAATAATACTAACAGGAAATTTAGTTTTAGATTTAGGACATACTGAGTGAAATTTATTATGCTGGATGCCTTGCAGTTAGAATTCTGGGTTTGTGTTGATATTGCCAATGAATCATATTATTGACAACTTTTTTTTGCATAGGCAACAAGATGGATTAGTATATCTGTTTAATCAATTTAAATGAAGAAGACACAAACTAATAACCAAAGTTTTCTTAATGTTATGTGGAACAGAAAAACATAAATTTTAAAACACCAAAATTATTTGGAGGCTCACTTAACTCCTTAGGGACATATATATCTATATCTATATCTATCTATCTATCTATCTATCTATCTATATAAATTTATATATAAATTTATATATAAATTTATATATAAATTTATATATAAATATTTATATATTTAAATATTTATATATATATAAATTTATATATATATATAAATATTTTCTAATAGTTTCATGGCTCTATTCTTGAGTTAAAATACATGAGAATAATCAAACAAGGAAAACTTCAGACTGATGTTTATGAATTCTAACCATAGCATGGCTGATTTATCATGAACCGATTATAGTTTACCTGTGGGCTCAATTTTTGACTCTTTATTCTTTTGGCTAACTATCAAGATCTGGGATTTGTCTTACATTATGCAATTGCTCTTACAATATAGACTTCATTAATATTTCATGACGAATCATATAAGAAGAGCAAGTAATTTTAGAGAACAAGCAATTTTAGAGATTTTGCATTAAAAGAGATTTCTGACTGCATGTAATCTAACCCAAATCGACTTACTGGCCTACACTGACTATCCACACTGTGGGAATAGTGGGTGGAGGAAGACAGGAAGACAGGGGTGGTGATTCTCTCTCCACGTAGATCAAAGGAATTCAGAGATTAAAATGTTTCCTCAGGTTGTAGATACACCTCATTGGTAGTGCCCGTGCCAAACATTTGAGGACCCTAGCAGGACACACACACACACACACACACACACACACACACACACACAAACACAGAGGTTGTGTGTGGTGGCATAACTCTGCAATCCTAGCACTCTAGGAGGCTGAAATGGAAAGCTGGGATGTTTTATTTACACCTGGGCAATTTAACAAAATGACTTTTTCAAAATTTAAAACAAGGTTTGGAGACAGTATAGCTCAGTGTGAAGGTCCTGGGTTGAATCCACAGTATTACAGATACACAGAGAAAAGACTGCCACTATTTCCAACACTCTGGAGAGAAAAATTGTTATTCTGGGATCTTAATATTTTTATGGACTACAGATTTACTTTCACACATCAACTAGTATTTATGAAGCTTGTTAGCAAAAGTTACTGGGCTATCAATGTCACCTTTGTTTGAATTTACAAAAGGATGCCCCCAGGCTGGTGGATTGAATTAAAAAAAAAAAAAAAAGAAACATTTTGTTTGCACAGATAAATTGCTATAGGTACTCTCTTTGCAAAAACAAATGGCGAAAATCTAAAAAACAAAAATTTTAAACTGATAAATAGCCCAGGGCCAGCATTCATTTCATGAGAAAATAGTTCCCATTACTCTTTCTTTCTTGGGTGTATTTGTGCAGGGTAAAACCTGCAAAAGCATACAATGATCCTGCAGAGTTCATTAGACGTTTACAAATACTGACTACATGTTAGAGAGGGGTATCATGAGGATTATGTCTATTAACTTCACAATGACTCCATTAATTTTGCTATCTCATCTTTCCCACCACTACTTCCCACCCCCAGCATCTGTACTGAGCTACACCTACATGTTACGGTTTATGGGACACTGTACACCTCAGGCATAGCAGGAAGCTGGTGTGATATATTAGGGCTTGGCAGCGCTGGCTGGGGTAGTAGGTCTGATCTGTTGATTACAAGATTCCAGACACATTCTCAACCGCCTGCATACAGACTTCTGAGCAGGTTTTTAATATAATGGCCTAGACCTGATATCAGCCTGAGATCTGAGGTCCCAGCACTTCTCAGGACCCGATGCAGAAATTCTTGAGGATTTCCTCAAGGTTTGGACAGTATAGAGGACACACCAACTCCATGAAGAGCTTGTTAGCCTAACTTTCCATGATGGTGCAGACTGCATTTCCCAGACAGAGCGTGTGCTTTTAGTTTTGCTTTTAACTTCTTCTCTTTATGCAACCCGAGCTCACTCTTGCAGAGCATTCCCACCTGTTTCACTTTTACTTTCTCAAAAAAACTTGGCCACTGCTTTTTGATTGTTTTGTTCAGTTCTTTGTTGCAGACCAGAAAAATGTGGAATCTAATTCCAAAGGGAGAGGCAAGCAACCCATAACCCCTTAATGTTTAGTTGGCGAAGGGCCACTTTTAGAAGCAGGATCCTAATAACAGACTGGAGCAGGTGGACACAACCTACCAACTGACGAGACTTATTAACCACGGAGACAGAGCTAGCAGCACCCAAGTCTGACTTGGGATCAAGCGGAGCCCGGTTCTGGTACCAATCTTCTGATACAAGAGCATGCTCAACCTGGTACCTGCGGTATCAGTCATCTAGCAGGGTTTTTGTGGGACCACCTGGGTCAGATATCAAAACCTAAAAGAAAGTTGACTTGGGGCCACTGCCCTGTTGTACTCACACTGGTCTACTCTGCTTGCAGGATATATCTTCTCTTAATATTTTAAAGCATCCTTTCCTCCCTGAGCACTTCTTTTCCCTTTTCATCCTTTTTGTTATGTCCATCCTAAAATAAATGATATTTTCTATCTATCAACTGTCCTGACCAAGTCATTGATTAGGACCAATAAGAAAACACTGATGGTCCCGACCCCACCCAGTAACACAGGTGCACCCCAGAAACAAAGAACATTAGTGGAAGCAAAGAAAGCAGACATTCACAGGATGTGGAAGACGAGCTGCAGAAGGACCCTTGTGCTTCTCAGAAAGTCTTGAGTCTGAGACATAACTTTGTGTCCCCTTTCTTTTCTTACCTTAACTAGACCATACTTTTGCAGTTACAAAGTCCATCACGAGACAACTGAAAGCCAGACCATATTATAAGATCCCAATCTATCACAGAAGGTATAAAGGGAGGTGCCCCAGGCACTACCAAACCACAGTTCTATTTACTCCTATTCCAGTCTTCCCACTAAGCAAACTCTTTGTTCTGTGTTTGCTGTCAACTCCCTGAGCGAGCTAGCATCAGGAGGAAGTAGATGACCTCCATGTAATCCTCCAGTCCTCAAAGGGGTTTTGATGGGAAAAGATGGCAGTGTGAGTGCCTCCGGCTAGGGTGAGAATTGAGCTGGGCTCTAGTTTACCTTAATTTCACCTCTGTGAACACTTACCCAACCAAGGGCCTCAGCCTTCTTGTATCTGCTTTAGGAAGAAGCCCTTAGGCATTGTAAAGGTGCAGGAAAAGTCAGACTGAAATGAATTTAGGTTTCTTGCCAATTTATCTTTTCACTGTCCTCCCTGTTGTGTTTTACTCCAGGCCAGATTTCCAATTTCCTCACCACACTAGTTCAGTATAGCTTCCCTTTCACATTGATTATTGTATTATTTCCCCAATTCTCTTTCACTGTATGGCTTTTCAAAAGCAAACATAGCAGTCTGGACTTATTTACCGTTTTGGCAAGATTCTGAATTCCCTTACATAGAATTTTGAATAAAAATTATACAATAAAGTCTAGTAAATCTGCTCATAGAAAAGCTGGCTGTACAGTACCTGAGAGGAAAGTATTTTATTTTGGATATTCTATTATGTGCCTGCCAAACACCTAGTAATTTGGGACTGTTAACCTAATTAGTTAAATTTTAATGAAAGCAAGTCTATTGCTATGATTGGACTTTTTTTCAAATACAGGTACTTGCAAAATGGTAAATAAAAGGAGAACACAGAATTATTATATTTAATGGGTTTATTAAACACTCTTTACACCTTGAAGTACAATTTTTTGGAAAAGAATAAAACCAAATGAGAAAAAATAAAAACAAAATGGGATTATTCAAAACAAAAGGATGGACATATAGTACATAATTTAAAACCACAATACAAGGTGATCTACAGTGGCTGCCATGATGTCTCTTGTTATCTTCAATAGAATTGCCTTTATCAACAGGAACAATGAAATTGAACATAGCAGTACAGAACAAAATCAATAAAAACAAAACATTGGAGACATTATAGGACTTCAAAGGAGGCTAATAGTCAAACCAGAACGGGTATCATAGTGAATCTTATTGTCTTCAGAGTAGTTGCTTATACTCTCAGACTTGATACTATCAAACATAACATATTTGAATAAAATCAGTCAAGACAAGACAGTGATTGAACAAGTCAAATTCAAGTAACATTAGTCAAAACAAGACAGCGAAAGCAAGACAGGGCTTCAGATTAAATTAATAGGAAATTAAAAATGGTTACTGTAGTACATTCTGCTATCTTTGGAAGAGCTTCTATGCTCTTGAATCTAGTACAAGTAGACAATCTGGAACAGAATATAACCAAACTAAACAGAGCAATAAAAGTAATATGGGTTTCAAATCATGATACAAGATTAACAATGACCTCTGCCTTCCATTCTTAGACAATTCCTCCCTTCACTTTTCCAGAATGCATTGTACATTTTGTATTCCACTAACTCCTTTAATTTTTTAGATTAGGGAGGCAACCTGCTATTATCTAAGTTGTTCTGAACTTTTTTACCCCTGAGCTTTGTCTCAAGTTGTATCCATTTACCTATAAGAGCCTCAAGGTTTTCCTTCCTTATAGCTGAGTAGTTCTCCATGATATAAAAATGTTATGTCTTTCCAACCAACCTGCAGCTGAGTGAGCTACCCCCACTTTTTCTGGTTCCCTGTCACATAAAGCATTGTTTTCCCATCTTTGACCTTTGGTCCATAAACCCTCTTTCAGATTAAATCTATTTCTTATATAGAGTATCTTGATGGAGCCTGTCTCCTGATCTACTCTGCTTATGTTTCTTTTTATTAGTGTATCGAGGCTATCCATGTTAATGATTATGGCCAATCTTCTCTGCCTCATCTCCGCCATGTTATTTTTCTGCCTTTGGTTGTCTACTTTTCCCCTTCATTCCACTGTCTGCCCCATTCATTGAGCCTCCTCTGTTGCTGTTCTTGAAACCACGGTCTTTTTTCTCTCTCTCTAGAATGTCCTTCAGTATTTTTTGTAGGGTTGAATTGGTGGTCATGAATTCCTCCAGTTCCTCTTTGTCATGGAAGCATTTTGTTTCTCCATTACTTTTGAGAGATAGTTTTGCAGGGTACATCAATCTGGGTTGGAGGCTATTTTCTTTCAGGAATACTCAAGCTTTCTTGATTTGGTGACTTGTGTTGAGAAGTCTGTGTGAATTCTGATGGGTTTTCCTTTATATGTTATCTGTTTCTTTTCTCTGACAGCTTTTAATATTTTGTTCTTGTGTTGAATTTCTGGGATCTTGATTATTATTTGTCTGTATGTAGAGCTATTTTGGTTATAGCTGGATGGAGTTCTATATGCCTCATATATCTGGATATCATTTCCTTTTCCTATGTTTGGGAAGTTTTCTTTAATTATTTCTGTCAATAGCCTTTATATTTCATTTATGTTTACCCCTGCTTATTCACTCACATTTTTTATTCTTAAGTTTATTTATTCTCTTTGTTTATTTTATTCTCTTAAGTTTATTTTATTCTCTGTGTTTACCTCTCCTGGGCCAGTACTGTTTGGGTTTAGGGCTGGAGACTTCCTTTTTTTGTTTCTTCCTCTTGTCATGTTTCTGGTTTCTTCCAGACAAGTGGATAATGAGGGTCCCTGGCACTTCCTATATTGGCTAAAATTCCTCTGAAGTGTGCTGGTGAGAGATTGCTACCCTCCCCAGTCTGCTGATGACCACTGAATTACAAGCAGGGGTAGGGCAGGCTAGACCCTCCCTTCTGAACGGGTCAACCACTGGGAGTCTTCACACATTAGTGTGTGCTACAGGGATGGAGCCAGTTAGGTGTAACTTCAGGGAGACCTTGTCCTTGGCTGTTGGATCATGCATAGGGGCAGGACTCAGTCCAAGCAATTCTTACCAATCTGCTCTGCACTAGAAGTGGCTGACTGAAGCCACTGCAGTTCTGGTATTAGAATTATCCTGCCCAACTCCAAAATGTTGCCAGGCCAATCACCCACTCCTGCAGGAGTACTGATTTCCCCACAGTCCGCGTGAGCCAGGACAGATTTTGAGCTGAGTGCTGTTCTCGGCTCTGCTGCCGCCCTCTGTGATCATGTCTTCCCTTGCACAGGGGTGGGACTCAGTCCAAGCAATTCTCACAAGTCTGCTTTGTGCTAAGAGTGACTGACTGAAACTGCTGCAGTTCTGGTTCCAGGCTTATCCTGCCTGACTCCAAAATGTTGCTGGGCCAATTGTGTCCTTTCACTGAAGCCCTCAGGCTCACCAACTCCAACTTCCCCATGACCACGCATCTTCAGAATAAAGAATCAGGATTCTGTACAGGTACCTGACTTTCATGTAGCTTCCCAGTTTATCTGAGGCCCTTCTCTAATTTCCACATGCCATTACATGCAATTAATTGTACTATGGCAATCTGCTTGTGAACCAGATTGCTACAGATAATGGAATTGCCATTGGATGGAGTTTTAGGAGGTTCCTCCAAGACAAGAAGGAAATCTTAAATAATACTAGAGAAGTTTCTCACTGTCATTACTGAAAAAAATTTCAGGACATGTCAGTAAAAGACATAAACAGATTTAATAAACAGAATTAGAAAATAAGAGAAAACAGGGGAGATACTGTTACCTGTAAGTCAGTATCAGCCCGGGCTGACAATGTAGTGGGCTTGGCTCATGGATCTTCACTTGGAAAATTTTGGAGGGGTTGACAGATGGGACTCAGAATCACCTGATAAGTGTTTTAATAAGCACATTGTTGCTAACAGTTACATGGTTTTATCAGACAGCAGAGTACACATGGGAGAATTTCATGCAGGCAGAATCTGCTTGTCTTCCTTAAGCAAACACTGATTCAGACTTCAGCTCTGGGAATATATAATTTCAGACATGACTTTTAAGAGTTTGTCACTGAGAAACAAAAAATAGTACTGGAAGTTTTGATTCAAGTACTGAAATGAACAATAGCAAAATATCTGTAATACGTCTTTTTCAACAAATAACCTGGTAGTGACCCAGTTGCTGTCAAGCTGTTGCAGACACTGCCCTCCTGACAGAGGCCAAGGCCAATCCTGACCTCAGGCTTAAAGTCTGTTCAATCCTTAATCTGGCCCCTCTGTTTTCAACAATTGTGGAGTCTGGGCCAGCTCACTCATGCACAGAAGTCATTAGAGCTCATATGTGCAAGCAGACTAAATCTCTCAGACCGTCCTTTTCCCAGCCTAAAAAAAAATGTTATATACAAAGTAAAGTAGCTTTGAGAAAGAGGGGCCCAGGAATCCAAGACACCTGATGGTGTCTCAGACTCAAATTACTGGGCCTAAAGTTCTTCCCCCAGGAACAACTTGCTAAGCTTATAGCTTTGACCAGAGCTTTCCAGCTGACCAAAGATAAGTTAATAAACATCTATATAGATAGAAAGTATGCCTTTCTGATGCAACACGTTCATGCAGCCATATGGAAAGAAGAGGGATATCTAAATGTCAAAAACCCTCTTATTCAGTACAGACAGCAAATTTTTCAACTACTGGAAGCAGTACCTCTGCCCAAACAGGTTACAGTAATGGACTGCTGGAAGCATCAGAGAGAACCAAGCAAGGTTTTCCAAGATAACCACTTGGTTGATCAAGTTGCCAAAAGGGCAATCAAAGAAAGTTCATCCATAAGGGGGCATTGATTGTCCATCTGCTTACTACACTGTGTGCCTCCTTATATACACCAGAGGAAACCAAAGTGGCAGTGCTGAACACTAGCAAAAAGAGCTTCGTTATGTTTGTGTTAAGTTATATGACCAAAGCACCTGTAATGCCACTGTACTGTTCTGTATGCATTTTTTTTTCTTCTGGGTGACCTAATTGATATGTTAATCAATGCTCCCCTCTGTAAAGAATTATAAATCCCTGGGAACCTAACCTAATTGATATGTTAACCAATGTTGCCCTCTACAAATAACAGATGTGGTGCTAAAATAAGCTGACAAAGGATTGTTAATTACTGCTAGACTACTCTGTTTTCCTTAGCAGATTTCCTGATCCAAGCCCCAAACCCCTTACTTTGTAAACTGTGATATTTACAAAAGGGCTGGCAAGTTTTGAGGGGACACACAGCTTTTGCAAACTCCAACTGCACTGTGTCGCTGGGCCCAGGATAAAATAAATTAGCACTGCCTTTTTAAAAAACATGATTTTGTCCCATTTTTGAACTCGAATTTGGAGGCTCGGGGGGGGGGGGCTCATTTGTGGATTACAAGAGCAGTAGACTAAGAATACTAGTAAAACCCAGAGGGAGTTTTTGACTGTTTTCTCTACCTCACTCAATTCATCCAATACAAGACAATCAAGGTCCACTTGACATCTTCCACTTAGGATGAGATGCTCTAACTCAGCCTATGTTCACTTAGAAAAGTATCTCTAAAACTGTGTCCCAGGTGACTGAGTTCTACCACAACTCTCAGGGAAAAAAAAGTCCCTGATTTACTGCCTCCTATCAAAATATGGGGAAGACTAGCAATTAGAATTTACTTTAAAGCCTCCTTGCTGCAGCTAAAATGTCTCCTGGTTTTCATTGATACCTCACACCCAGACTGAGAGGACACTGAAGTAACCTAGTCCTTGTTTAAAGAGATTATATGAGATTCTCTCTCTTTCATACACTTCTCTCCCCTTCTCTCCTATCCCCTCCCCTCTCTTCTCTGCTCTCCTCTCATCTCCTCTCCTCTTCCTCCTCCCCCTCTTGTTTTTCATCTTCTTCTTCTTCTTCTTCTTCTTCTTCTTCTTCTTCTTCTTCTTCTTCTTCTTCTTCTTCTCCTTCTCCTCCTCCTCCTCCTCCTCCTCCTCCTCCTCCTCCTCCTCCTTCTTCTTCTTCTTCTTCTTCTTCTCTCTCTCTCTCTCTCTCTCTCTGATTTGCTTTGTTTCTTTTTGGTTTGCTTTGTTCTTGAAAACTGGCACACTTGTTTACTGTGCTCTTAGAAGATAGTCAAGGAACTTCAGATTCAATACTTCTTGCACTCAGGCAGAAGACCTTAGATGTCAAGTGAATTTGAGAGTGCCAATCAGACTTTAAAAACTTTCCTGTACAAACTATGTCAAGAACCTTACACATATTGATAGGATTTACTCCCAATAGTCTTACTGAGTGTTTGAATTTATTCTAACTCCAATTTAAACTTCAGTGCCTATGATATGTTACATGGAAAATCTTTTTGTACAGACTAGTCCTGACTTAGTCACAAAGTCTTTATTTCACAAAAAATATGATTAGACTTATAATAATATGACCACCAGTTACTGTCAAGTCCTGGAGGTGGTATCTAACATCCCCTTGTCTAACCAAGGAACAAAGCCCTTATTTAAACCTAGAAGGATGAATCCCCCAAGCCAAAATTTAGCTGTTTAAAGAAGAGTTCCTATATTGTTTTGCTATCTACTCCTTCTACTGTTAAGATTATCAGTTTAATCAGTCTGTCAAGGGTCAAGCTGGTTTCAGGGACTACGTAGACAGGTATTCCTGTGAGGCACTCAAGGGCTTCAAAAGGACTTCCTTTAAAAGGAAAGGTCAGGAAGTTAAACTCTCTTGGACAAGTTAATACTTCTCTTCATTTGGGGCATACTTTTCATTGTTGAAGTTTTACTCCTAATAACTCTGTGTATAGTTGTAACAGTAGATGCCCTATAATTCCTCTGCTGCCTCAGAACAAAGACCCAGAAAAAAATCAGTGATTCAATAAGATCTTAGTCCATATCTGACCAAGGCTTTGGTAAATCTGATTCCATAACACACATAGAATACATAGCTCTGGACATATTGTAACTCAAATCTATATTGGGAGACTTCCTACAATACACCCCAGAGAACATCTGGGAACTTCTATTTATAAAAGTCAAATAAGTCCTTCACCCATGCTCATGTGCTGCATTATTCTGATTCTTTCCTCTCTGTAGTCACCTCAGTTCCTTCTCTGTCTGTGTCAGTCATTTTCCCATCCCTAGGACAATATATCTGAAACCTACAGTTTAAAGGAGAGGTTAATTTGGGGTCACAATTGGCTCGCTCTAAGCGGAAATGGCAGAGTGGAAGGGTATGTGTTTTGATTTATATCTAGATTTCCCTCCAGAATCTCATGTATTCATAGGTGGTGAGATAGGGGGTTAGGGCATGGCAAAGCTGACTGGAGAAGTGGAATTGATATGGGGGAATGAAACTCCCAACCTACTATGTCTGTGAGCTCGTGTTCTCTAAAACTGAAGAATGAATTTTAGGAACAATGCAGGTGAAGAGTATAATATATTTATTGAGAGAAAGAAAGCTTCTGCCTGAGAGAGAGACAGAAGCGGACCTGAGCAGGTTGCCCAAGACTCTGTCTTTTCCAGGGACTTTTATAGAGTAAAATCATGGAGTGAGACAGGTTCAAGGTGGGAAAGTCTGGAAACTCACAAGGCAGATAGGCATAAGGAGGGACTTAACTATAGTTAGCCAAAAAGATCAATAGCTCAGGTAAAATTGATTACATTAGGGACAAATGGGAAATCAAGTCATATAGGAAATGGGCATTTTTGGAGCTGTGACTTTTCCCTTAGGGGGATGGGATAGTGATTCTAGGGTGATAGGGAACTAATTAGAATATCAGTCCATAGGATGTGGATGCATTTGTTTGACCCTTTGTCTTGAGGCCTGGCCCACAGCAGGAGATGCCTGTCTCCCCTGTAGTTGTGAGGTATCTGCACTGGCTCCTTTGAGGACCTAGCCTTGTCTCACTGCCTATAATATTTTTAACTAACTCAGTTGCCTGCAACAGTACGACCTTATTGTAAGATTCCTGGAACACATGAGCATAACAGTTTCCAAAACTCTGCTTCTGAACTTCTTATGAAAACTTGAATAGGTTTTCAATAGCAAGGCCTAGACCTAACATCACACCGAGAAATTGGATCCTGGCACTGTCTCTCAGGACCTGCATGTAAAAATTCTCACAGGTTTCTTTGAGATTTGGTCAACACAGAGGTACCACAAGAAGAGCTTCATATCATGGTTTTTCCTTACCTGCTTTACTTTCTCCATCATGTTATTTCATCTTGCTTTTTCCTCGTTTACTAGGTCTAAGCTCACTCTACAGAACTAGTTTGTCCCCTATTCTTCACTTTACTTTCTCAAATAAAGTGTCATTTTCCCCTCTGTTTTGTTCAGTTCTTTGTTTGAGCCAAGAAGAACCTGGCATCTAACTCCAGAGAGAGAAGTGAGCAACCCAGAATCAGGTAATGTTTAGTTAGTGAGCTACTTTTAGAAGCAAATTACCCAACAACAGTGAGACTTCTGGGAGGTGATTTGACCATGTGGTCATAGGATTCGTCCACTGAGGCATATATAGCTAAATGAGATTTTAGGAGATAAAACCTGGTCAGAGAAGGTGGGTCATTAAGGCATGATCTGGAAGGATATATTTCCTTGTCTCCTCCCTTGATCTCTTTCTGTACTCTATGCCACTGTTCCATAGCTGTTTTGTATCTGCCATGCCTCTTTGCCATTACACTCTGCCTTGAAGACAGCTGATTATGGACTGAAACTTCTACAAATTGTGAGTCAAAATAAGTCTTTTTTACTTACAGTTGTGGGTGTCAGGTATTGTGTTTCAACAAGAAAATAAAACAGCATAGCATAGTAGAGAAAAACTGCCCAATGTTTCTAGCTGTTGCATAGCTGCTCAGAAGTAGAGATAGAGAAAAGAAGAATGTGAGACAAGATTATTCCCTTCTGAAAGAGTTTTGGCCCAGACAGGACACTGTAGCTGGTAATGAAGAGTTAAAACATTCAGGAAACCCCTCTTGCCTTGTCACTCGGATTGAACGACCAGATGTTCTGAACTGATAGGGAAGTTGTGATCCGAGGTCCCCAAAAATAAGACCACCATGAACTATCAACCCTGCCAGACAGGATATGAGTTTTCAAAAATATCAAGCCACCTGTAGCAGATAGCTCACCTACCAGTAAGCAAAGGACACGACCCCTATTAACCAATGTCATCTGCTTCTGTAACTGACGCTTGCTTTGCGTCTTTCAGCTTTATATATCCTGCACTTCCCTACTCGGCACTCTCTCGCTCCCTTTTCTTACCAGAGTGTGGTCGGAGAGTCCCTCGCATGCGCGGACAATAAAAAAACCCCTTGATTTTTTATGAGAGCTGGATCCTTGGAGCCTTCTTCGCCACAGTGATCTTACAGTAAAGCCTCAGGCAGAACCAAGGAGCTCCATCTCCCCCACCTCTAGGAATTTACCTATGGTGCTAAAAGAATACCAATGTGCATCACTAATGCCCCTTAGGTTCCACCTCAAACCTAGGCTACTTAAAAGCCTCCACTCCACGTGTTCCATGGAGAGATCACCGTCCCGGGGGGGGGGGAGGGAGATGCCCCGTGCCCCAGGGGATCAGGGGTGTCTCTCCCCACATTCTCAAAATAAAGGTCATTTATATTTCATACTTCTTATCTTTTCAGCCACTGCCGGTCCCCCACAATTCTATCACCTTCCAAGGCATGTTCCTAATGATTTGCTTTTTCTGAGCAGGTGCCACTTCTGAACATAAGACTTTTGGAGAACACTTTAGATCTAAACCTGGTCTCATCTTATTATGAAAATACATTTAGTTCTTCTCTAAAAGTCACTGTGATCTTAACAGTTCCAGCATTGCTGAAAATCTTAAGTTTGAACTCTTCTCTGAGACTCATCGTTAAGTCCCAGCTGGAAGTGCCTGCAAAATCACAAAACAGTTAAAATTTTCCAGCACACAATGGGATAGGCTAAACATTCCTATTCTAAAAGGGAAAGACAGAAATCAGATCAAACAAATGCTGAGTCCAGAAAGGCAAACCCAGGGCAGGTTGTAGTGAGAAATGAGAGCTCTAAAGCACTTCAGCAGTTTTACCCTGATGGTCTTTCTGGTTTCAGCCCACATAACCTCTCTCTCAGCATGACTCTACTCTTTTCCTGCAGTTTTCCTCAGCATCCACATTCCTGTTATTTCCAACTTTTGGGGGCCTCCATTGTGTCTTTAGTTTCACTGTTACAGGTTTAAACACTGACACACTCTGAAGGGCACCTGATAGGAACTTTGATCCTGTCACACATTTTTGCCTGGCCTCCTAGGCATTCTTTTGAATTATGGGAAGAAGCCTTCATGACCCCCTAACTCTTAAATTCTACATATCTGAAAAATTAACATCACATGGATGACTCCAAGGTCTTTTACCACATCTAGAAAGTAGCCTGACCCCTTTGGATCATGAATGAAGCAGCTTCTGAGTGCCTGGATGGCTGAATTTTTGGGAAATACTTACTTAGGCATCTCTAAGTGAAGAGAGCTTTCTGGAGGGCCATTTTCAAAATGAAGTGCTTCAAATGAGTCTGCCTTTTTACATCCTTGAGACTATGAAGGGTAAGATCTGGCCAATTCCTGAGATGCTTCCAAACCATCTTTCCTACTGTCATGATGCAAAATATTTTATGTGCCTTTAATGTTAATTTTCTCAGCAACTGTACTCTCCAAATTTTTAAGTGCTTTTTTCTCGGTAAAACTTCAAACTCTTCACATATTTTGTTTTCTTTTTTTTTTTTTTTTGTGCTTCAGATTTTCATTGTAAATCTGGCTAAAAGTAGTCAGGAGCATCTATGCCACACCTTCAGCATTGAGTTGCCTTAAATTTTTCTCTAGATCAATTAGTCTACCATGTTTAACTTCAGTCAACAGAAAGTCTAAGGACTTAGGCAAAACATAGATAACTTTTTTGCCAAAAAGAAACATACATAGTCTCCAGTATAGTTTCTTATTTCCATGTCAAACTTCCTGAGCCTAACCTTTATTATCTCCATTACTGTCACTATTCTGCTCTCTTAGGCTCTGATCAGAATCAACCATCAAGCTTTCCTTAAAATAACTAAGGGTTTTTAAACTCACTTCTCCAAGCTTCTTCAAATTTCTCTTGAAAACAGGTTGAAAGGGATTCGGATTACATGGTCAAGTACAATGAGGGCAATGAACCTACTCTCAGTACTATTTTCCTGTATTAGTCACCTTTTTGTCACTGGGACAATATAACTAACATATAAATATTAAAGAAGGAGAGGTTTATTTTGGCTTAGGGTTAGGTCCATAGTTAGCTGGCTCCAAACAGAAATGACATGATGGAAGGGCATGATGGGAGAAAGCTGCTCAACCCATAGCAGCCAGAGAGCAGAGAGAGAAGGGAGGAGCTAAGGATATACTCTTCCAAGCCATGTCCCAGTGACCTTCCTCCTCCAAATAAGCCCCACCTCTGAACATGAGACTTAGGGAATGTTTTAGATCAAAACCATAACACTGCCCACCAAAGTCTACTCTACTCTGGTTTACCTCCAGACCAGACCACCCAAGGGGCTATTAATAAAACACAATGTAGGATATGTATTGACTCCTCTAAAAAGGGTTTTTCCAAAGTTGCTACTTACAATCTTCAAATAGTAATAGTAAAGTCCCTTCCATCTAAGGGGATTAAAACCATGGTAACTGTCTCTTTCTTCTCAGGCCTCCTTTTTTACTTTTAATATGACCTTTCCCATCTGTGTTACCAACCCCAAAAATGACCATTTCAACTCAGTCAGTTCATTTGACTCCTTACCTTGCAAGCTTCAGTCCAACTTTAGAGCTGAGGCCTGCTATTATCCATTTCTTCTCTATCATCTTGCCTCCAAAGTGGGATCCTCTGTCTCAACAGAACTTCTGTGAGTACTTAAGCTTTACAACATCACTGTCTTGGTAAGGCTTCTTAGCCTAAAACCTCTTCTCACAATAAATAAAAAAATTCTGTTCTGGGTTCCAAAGACAATTAGACTTCTGGACCCTCTGCTGGAGACCATGGTGAGTCCACTGTTTTATTCTTGACAGATCCAACAGTCTAGGCATTTATATCTGGGATCCTTCCAGAAACCTCCTCTGGAAGGTAGTTGTCCCCTCTGAGCCATGTTTATCTTGAAGTAGAGTATCAATTCTTTGTAAACAATTTGGGAAAAATACAGCAAAATCTCAGAGAAGGCCAAGCATGAGTTGACAAAATCAGAAAATAAACAGGCTCTGTCTAGTTATTTTGTAGGGGGGCTTACCTGGCTTTCCCGTATCTGTGACCATTATTTATCATTTTTTATTATATCTGTTTGTATCTTTTACTCTAAAAGTACTTATAAAGCTTATCTCTTCTTGTCTAAATGGTGGTAAGCTATAAATGATGTTCCCTCAGGGATTCCAAATTCTCAATCAAAACTTTGAAATTCTTTATCAACCTGATCAACGCTGATCAACCATCTTGACTGTGCAAATAACACCTTGTGCATAAACTCTTTCCTGGCCCTAAGATATACTACTGTAGACAGAAAAATAAGGAGTGGAACCCAGAAAATAATGCCCTACCCAGTTAGAAGCAGTTACACATCATGAAAGATTTCAGAGTCAAACTCCTTTAAAGGAGAATATTAGAACAGGCAGTTAACTAGAAATGAGCTGGATCTGAAAAACTGGCAGTATGGCCCTGAATGGAAATTCTGCAAGAAGGCATGTTCTAGATTTTCTGGAATTGCAATCTCCAGGGTTTTTTGTTTTTGTTTTGTTTTGTTTTGTTTTTTTTTTTTTTTTTTTTTTTTTTAAAGAACAGTGTATCGAACAGCTGAAGGTTCAGTGCTCCTGCTGCAGTGCCCTAACTTGTGTGGCAGTGACTTATCAAGCCCTCTGAAATCCTGCCAATTCGAACCACTGGAAACACAGTCACACTGAGGTTGGGGGTCGATGAGCCAAACACAGAGCTGAGCTAGCTGGGAACCTGCATCGCCCTGTGGTGAGCAAGGGAATAAAACCATTCTACATAGGAAGGGATTCCAACGGATGACATTCTGGGACTGGGCAGGACTGGCAAGAACAAGGGGCAGCAGTGACTTCAGTCAGTAGTTCCCTTCCTGAACAAGGTTGGTGGAGTGAGTTTGGCCTGGGTCACACGACCTGGCTGAGGCCCAATAGGTTATCCGAAATCAATTCCCTATGGCGGCAGTGCACACTAACACAGTGAAGCCCTCAGCAGGTTGACTGACCTGGAGGTGAGGGTCCAGCATACACTGCCCCTGTCTGCAACTCACTAGCATACTGCAGTGGGAAGGGTCACCTAGCCAGTGTGCTTCAGAAGAATTGTAAGCAACAAAGAAAGAAACTAAGGCCTCTTGGAAGAAACAAAAAAGATGGAAAGAGGAAGCCATAAGAAAAAGTCCCCAGGTCCCAACCCTGAGAACATTGACCCAGGATAGGTTAATACAAAAGAGAATGAGGACAGCAAACATGCAATAACACAACTGACACCTGTGGACATAAAGAGATACATTTGGGACCTCATAGACAAGTTCAAAATGGAAATTCTTAGCCAAGTAAAGCAAGATATAAGAAGATTAATAAAAGAGATGCTAAGCACCCCTCAAGAAGACACAGACAGGAGAATGGAGGAACTCAAACAATGGAGAGAATTATTTGATGAATAATATAAAGAAAATATAGAATACATGAAGCAGATTCAAAGAGATTACCAGGAAATTAAAATCTCTATGGAAAGGTGGCAAAACTGTTTGAAGGAAACTAAGGATAGATTATCCAAACTGGAGGACAGGTTTGCAATGTGGGATTATGAAAGGAAAAACTTTTTAAAAATAACAAGAAAGCAAGCAGTAACAATACAAAGGCTAGAAGATGACAAGAGGATCTTAACTTGAAACTAAAGAATGTGAATGAAGAAGCAGGGGTACAAACAAAGGAACTACAAATGCTATTCACAGAAATAATTAAGGAAAACTTCTCAAACATAGGAAAAGGAAATGATATTCAGATGTATGTGGCATATAGAACTCTAGCTGCCTAAAACCAAAACAGAGCTACACCCAGGCATACAATAATCAAGATCCCAGAAATTCAATATAAGAACAGAATATTGAAAGCTGTTAGAGACAAGAAACAGACAACCTATAAAGGAAGGCCCATCAGAATAACAGCAGACTTCTCAACACAGACCATCAAGTCAAGAAGAACCTGGAGCGAAATATTCCAAGCCCTAAAAGAAAATAATCTCCATCCCAGATTGATATACCCTAAAAAACTGTCTCTAGAAATTAATGGAGCAACAAGATGCTTCCAAGACAAAGAGGAACTTGGGAAATTTGCAACCACCAATCCATCTCTACAGAGAATACTACAGGGCATTCTAGAGAGTGACAAAAGTACTAGGATTCCAGGAACAGTGGCCTCAATGAATGGAGCAGAAAACAGAATGAAGAAGACAAGCAGACAACTAATGGCAAAAAAAAGAGCATAACAGAAAAGAGGCAGAGAAAGTTGCTTATAATCTTTAACATAGTTGGCCTTGATACACTAAATTAAAAAAAAAAAAAGAACCACATGTGGAGTAGATCAGGAGTTAGGGTCCACCAAGATGCCATTTATAGGAAATATAATCAACATGAAAAAGAGTACATGGACTGAAAATCAAATATGAGAAAACAGTGCTCTATGTGACAGAGAACCAGAGTAATAGGGGCAACTACACAAGTATTTGTGGATAGGTTGGAAAGACAGATTTTAATAGGTAAAGGAATACAATTAGAGATCAAGTCCAGGAGAGAGAAGGTTCAGAATCACTTAGGTAAATAGCAGGTTGCCCCACCCCAATTTAAAACCAAGGGTCTTGGTGAGATCCAAAAATGCACAGGGTACACTGAGAGAGAGTCTTAAAAAAGATGGCAGAAGATATTGTTAATAGTGTATCAGGATTTAAAACCCACATTACTCGCACCACTCTGCTTAGATAGATTTTATTTTGTTCCAGTTTGTCTACTTGCATTAGATTTGAGGGCACAGACAGTTATATCCCCAAAACATCAGGATATAGCAATTAATCATCTTTAATTTCCTACTAACTTAATCTGGAGCCCTGTATGACTTATACTGTTTTATTATGACTGATCTTAGTTAAATCTGGTTTGTTTGATTGCTGTTTGGTATTGACAGATTTTATTCAAAACTGATATGGTTGACAGTGTGAAGTCCGAGAGTATAGGCAACTACACTGAAGATGACAAGACTCACTATGATACACATTCCAGTTTGATTAATGTTTTTGAAGTTTCATACTACGTACACAGTTGTGTTTTTATTAATACTGTTATATACTGATATATTCAATTACACGATGTCTGTTGATATAGCCAATTTTATTGAAGATAACGAGACAAGACAGGAACTATGGTAGAACTCCTTGTACAATGGTCTTTTATGTCTTTTTATTTCATGTATTTATAGGAATATGTTTTGTTTTTTCTAGCTCTGTTTTGTTTCTCCCTCTAATACAGAAAGGATAGAAAAACATGTTAAGACTCATGCATGTGTAGAACCTACAGTTTATGAGAACTGATCTTATGACACATGATGAACAAATACTTTGAAGAAAAAGAGACACTAAAGTACACAGTGCTGATCCTCCAGTGTCATAATGTGAAACCCAGCAATAGTATTATTCTTTGTTCAGAGTGGTATTAGCCTGCCTGGTTTTGTTCATTCTCAACATAATTGAAGATATGTATAACTGCATGTATGTTTAAGTGTATAGGATTGATTAACATATTTCTCAGGTTTTGTTGGATAGTTGAACAGCTCCACTTTAGTATCTTGAATAACTATTTGTAAGAGGATAATCTGTAATAATCATCTCATGATTTCTTACTGGTTTTTTTGAAATTATGTATTATTTCTACCCATTTTGTTTTGTTTAGTCTCTCTTTAAATAAAATTTTTAAAAAAAGACACTACAGTACCCAGTGCTGATTCCGGAGTGTCATGATGTGAACTCCAGCAATACTATTATTCTTTGTTCAGAGTGATTTTAACCTGCTTTAGTTTGTTTAATCTCAACATAAATGAAGATATGGATAACTGCATGTATGTTTAAGTGTATAGGATTGATAACCATATTATTTGGTTTTTTTTGGATAGTTTAACAGAACTGTTTGCAGTCTCGCTGTTTGAATTTTCATTTCATATGTTTCATTTTTGTATCTTGAACAACTATTTGTAAGAGGACAATATGTAAACATCAAGTAGTGATTTCTTACTGTTTTTCTTTGAATGTATGTATTATTGCTACCCATTTTCTGTTGTGTTTCTTTCTTTAAATAAAATTTAAAAAATAAAGAAGAGTGCATTGTAATCTCTTACAAATTCCCTTCCTTCTTTGTCTTAAACCTTTTGATTCTATACTCACAAATAGGGATACAGACCCCAAACTGAACTGTGGTGACCCTGCCTTCTCAATTAAGCCTTGTTTACATGCATTTGCATTATGATTTTGAAGTTCAGTGGATTTTGATCACAATGCTGGTTCTGACTAAATCCATATAAATTCTATACCTCCTATTTTCATGAGAGTGGAGACTGTTAGCTAATTGGAAGAAAATTCATCAGTGACATACATCATATTTTAAAGCTCCCTAAGGAAACCCATCCTAGACCTCAGGGTAGATGCCTGCTTTAATCCTCCCTGCTTGCCACTCTCTCAAGCCCGGTCTTGTCTCTAATAAAGCTAGCTTGTTGGCCAGTAAAATGCTTGTTAAAACTTTCTGACTCCCAGTTCTATCTGTGGATCTCCCCACAAATCTTGGGAATCCAAGAGCTGAGACCCACATGTGCAGCATCCTGCCCGACCTAATCCCAGTTTTCCTATAATAAGATTTCTACTTGAAGTGGAAGCACTCTGACAGAGAAGGTAAGACTGGCCCATCAACAAAAAGAAGGCAGGAGCTTTTAAGCAGCTGTAGTAAAGTCTAATTGATAATTATCTCAGTTCTGGTTTTGGAAGATGATTCCAGCAGAGGTCTTTATCATTTAGTTTACTTAATGAGATGAGCCTTTCTGTCTGGGGCAGTCACGTTTCTGTGGAGGCTCTGCTGGAATCCAAGGGAACTGTAGGTTTAGGAAAGTTTAGGATTTCTGGGTTTTCATTCGTAGTTCAATGTCCCTTTAAATCTCTTATCTTGGTGTTCTCAGCAATGAAGAAGGAAGAGCCATTAAATAAATTGAGAGCCAATCAACTTTGTATTGATAGCTTCTGGGGACAGCTGCTGTGTTAACTGACTGGATTAGCACAGTTCTGGTTGTGGCTGAATAGATTTACTGAAGAGGAACAGCCCACTCTGAGTGTGAATGGCACCAACCAATAGGCTTGTAACCTGAAGGAGATACAAAGGGGAAGGAAGAAAAGAGTTTCCCCTAGGTTTCTTTGGAAGAGCGCCAGGCTTTGCTATCACCTTGGGATGTCATCTCCTGCTTCCAGTGCAGAGGCTTCAGCCTTCCAGCTCAGATTTGTCAGCCTTCCAGTGTAGATATTTGGGTTTCCAACAGTGCTCTTCAGTGAGCTCCACGTCTTCAAATTTTAACTGGATGTTTTGGCTATCTAGCATCCAGATAGCCATTTTGCATTCTTCCACACCTCCCTCCGGAAGTGTAAGCCTCTTTGTACAATATACTATATCATACTGTATTATATGATATTACTGTATTAAATGTTACTGGAGTCCTGACTGATACACTTTCAGACAGGTACTCTCTAAGCAATTAGTATGCCTGTACGCAGATGAGCAGGGATCTGACCCAAAGTGACTGATATGCAAACGAAGTTCTAGCTTCATTCTGAAGGCCCAAATGAAGTCAGGTTTTTGTTATGTAGCAAAAATAGTTTTTACGACCCTGACTGCCTCAGAGGAAAGCATAAATCCTGCTTTTATGGAGTTACAGGTTCAAGGCCCAGGGGTTTGTCTTCAGTTCCTATGGAGGTTTCTGACTGTGGCAGAAGAGATTTGTCTGCATCTTCTACTGAGGCACCATAGTCCCTTCCAGCTCTGCCTGGCACTGGCCCTGCAGGAGGCGCCCTGTCTTACTCTTTGTTCATGTTTCCCTTCTTCTCAGTGAACACAGCTCAAGGCTGTCCTAAGGACCTTCCTGTTGCACTCAGTTCTGGAAGCAATAGCTCCTTTGGGATGCTGAAGATTTCTCAGCTTAGCATCATTGAGTTGAAGCGTGAAGTTTCTAGAGACATTTCCTTAGTTATTCTTGCATCTTTACAAGAGTGTATCTTGAAAATTCAATCATTCACATGGCTCTGGCTGGTGGGACTGAAGATGAAATGGGAAATATTAATTTTCTTTCTCTCCTCTCTCTCATTCTGTGATATTTGATGGTAAGCGAGGTAATGAGGGAATGAGGTATCTGATAGTAAGTCCTGAAATATGGGAATGTCTGATAAATTCGATTTAAGGTTTGGGTCTTTGTCATAATTCAGGGCCAATACAAAATGAAATTTTCTCTCAATCCTCTATCATAACTTTCTCAGTACATGGATGTAGTTTGGAAAAAAATGTTCAGTTTAGTTTACCAGTTATCTCAAAATACATAGGCATCTGGGACACCAAGGCATAATTACTCAGGGTTCCTTGACTTCTGAAGAGGAAAAAGGGAAAGAAAATGATTGCTTCAAGACAAAAAGAGTCATAAAGAAAAAGCAGAAAGATAAGCAGAACTGAGGAAGAGAGAGGGGGTAGGAAGAGGTAAGCAGTGTATCAACATTAAAAGCTTGATCTAGAATGCTTTGGAACTGATAACTTTTTGCTTTTTAAATTTGAATTTGGTTAATTTGATTTTGGTTACTTGGAGCAAAAAAGATTCCTGTCTTGTGTTTTGAAGAAGGTTAATGTGAACCAATACATCATCATTTTACTAATATAAGTTGGGTACATAAGGTTTTGTCTGAATTTAGATACTTCAGAGAGTAAAAGGGGGGTACCGTTATCTTGAGGAAACATGCTAGGGGGAGACTTTTTCCTGGGTATTTTAGTGGAAACAAGGGATTCTGGATCTGAAAAGCTGCCTCGATGTGTGACTGCTACATTACAAACAGCATCCAGGTGCATTTGCTCTGTGACTGTCCTTCAAGCCTCTCACCCTTCCAGTCCTTTTCACGCAATACAGCCAGTAAACAAAAGCTCACAGGAAGCAAAAATTTATTGGAAAGGTAGCAATTAAACTCTTTGAAATTACTGAAACTATGAGTATACTGTATTGTGTAGGGCTGTTCCTTAAAGTCTTGTACGCAATTGTTCCTATTTAATGAGAAAATGTAGGTGGCAGTACACTTTATGGGTATTTTCCTTCAAGGTCTTTTGTTCTTTAAATTCTTGGCAGTGTGGGGCAGGGGTTGAATGTTTGATATGCGTTAGCTATGACAAATACTGAGATAAGTCAATGTATGAAGAGCAAAGATTTATTTTGGGTCACAATTTTGAAGGTTTCAGCCATGATTGGCTGGCTATGTCGCTTTGGGCCTGTTGTGAAGCAGCACACCGTAGGGGTGTCTGGTCGAGCAAGACCATTCACCACATGGCCGGGAGTGGAAGACAAAAAGAGGAAGGGGCATCGCACTGTGCCCCTGATGGGCACTGCCTCGGACCACTCAAGTCTCCCACTAGACCTCATTACCTCCCAATAGCACCGTGTTCAGGGGTCATTTAAGATTCAAATTATAGCAATATACATAGGTTAAAAATAACAACAACAATAAAAAACAAAACAAAACAAAACAAAAAAACCTTTGTGTTTGTGACTGTCTTCCTTGTTGCTGGAGCACAATACCCAATACCTACAATTTAGAGGAGAGATTTTGGCTCACATTTTAGAAGGTGTAGTCCTTGCTTGGTTGGCTGGCTCTAAGGTAGGATGGCATGGCAGAGGGGCACAGTGAAGGAGAGCTCTTTACAGTATGGTGGATAGGAGGCAGAGACCTAAGAAAGGAGGTAGAACTTTCCAGGCCCTGCCCCCAAAGTCTTACCTCCTAATAGCAGGCCAGCTGTAAGTCCTCATAAGCCAAAAATCTTCCAAAGGTACCCACCTTTGAGTACATCAAGGCATATCCAGATATGAACTATACATAGCCATATAAAATCATATATATATGTATATATATATCCAGATATAAGCCATTTATATCTCTAGATATAAAGCATTTATATATCCAGATAAATGCCATAACAGCAATACAACACAAAACAATACTTTGGCTGAATATTTTGATTTTTATTACTTTTATCTCCTACAGAAGCTATAGCAGTTATGACAACAGTAATTAGTCTCTCAGTTCTCTAATTCTGTTGAATAAGTTTGGGAGCAGCAGCAGACTAAAGGAGAGTAAACTGACCTGTTTTTTTGATGATAGCAGCAATAGTCAAGACTATTATTGAGAATTCAGATTAAAGGGAAGAGATTTTGTGATACTCATTCTATTTCTTCAGTTGCTGACCTGAAACCCACTTTTACCCTGTAAAATTTCTCCCATGGCACAAGGAACCAAGTATCTATCTGCAGCAGTCACTGTGTGGGGAGAGATGGTGATGGTCGTCTAAAATATTTACAACAGCCTCCACATTCATTCTCAGGACAAAAATCAGGTCAGAAAAATCTATTGAATAAGACATAAAGATGACTAGTTTTATCTTCTAATTAAAATATTAATTTTCTTTGAAAAGTGGAGCTGAATTCTCAATTCAGATGAAATTTCTAGGTGATACAGAGAACTTAAATACATTCAAATAATCTAGTAACTATTCTGTGAAATTGGCAAGTGAAGGTGACTCATTTTAAAAAATTTAACCAATCAATTCATAGGAAATGAAAGCGACAACTAGGAATTTGAATTTTTGAATTACATTGAAAAATTCCAAATATGTCTACCATAAGGGAAGCTAAGAAAGAGCTAAAAGGGGGCACACATATCACAAGGAGATTTAATAAGGAGGTCTAGTGTCAGGGTTAGAATAATTAGAAATGGGCCTTGAGGGTTCAGTGTTTTTTTTTTTTTTTCCCCCAGAGGAAGGAAAAGGACATTTCAAAAATAATCAAAAACTTAGGGAAGGTAAGTTTGGGACAGGTTTCAGGAATGTGGCTGGTGTGGACTGTAAGGTAAAACAGGAAGTCAGAAAAGCAACGCTGTAGAGAAAAATCACACCATTATTCTCCTTAATATCACTGCTAAACTCTCTCTACACACACACACACACACACACACACACACACACACACACACAAACAAAAACAAACAAACAAACAAAAAAACCACAAATTATACTCCAGGCAAATACTCTGGAGTTGGTGGGTCACCATCTGATAGTCTTTACATTACTAAATTTATCTTTGTACTTAAATTCATGTTAAAAATTGTGACTTTCAGGGTCATGAAAATTTTTACTGTCTCACTTCATGTTTGCAATCCTTCACAGTTGTGGATAGCAGAACACTACAACATTCTGACATCATCACTAAGGTGGTGATAACCAGGAATCTGAAATTTTGTAGGGTTTTTCTTTCGTTTGTCTTTGACGTAGAATTCTTTGGAGGATTCTGAGCAAAGGAATAATTTCAGAAGGAGATATCTAGCAGCAATGTATGGGGGAAACTAGAGACGTGACAGATAACACCAGAATTGAATCCTAAGGTTTATAAGTTTCCTAGTTGAAATACACTTTAAAATTTCTCCCCCTCCCGCCAGTGTGGACATGGATCCACTTTAACAATTTCTCCCCCTTCCGCCAGTGTGCACGTGGAAGCCTTTCAAATGAGAGCAGACAGTGGAAGTTTTTTCTTTCCTTTTCAGAATCTACCCTTCAATAGAATGATCTGTGTGGTCTGGAATGGAGCAACCCAGGAAACTTCGCATCCAAATGCTAAGATGGCTTCAGCACCTAGAAATTCTGTATATTGATAATAATGACAGTATTACCAATCTGATGTCTAATACTTTTACTTCCCAGCAGCATAATACCACTTTGGTCAGGTTGAACCACTGCACAGTTTTGCAGTTCATTCATAAAAGTAATGGAAACAATTGGAAAGACATGATGGACATGCAATGATGAAAAATGGTACAACTGCTCAATCCTTCCCCGTAAGTATGAAATGTCCTTGGTTCATCTCCACACTGTGTATTTATTGGAAGCCCTTACAGTAGGGATTTTCTTTCCTTTTTTTTTTAGCACCAAATAGACACAGTGACTAACAATAAATAATTCTGAAAACTCACTGAAATATTTACATATCAGAAATTTTCTAAACTGTTTTTTCCACATCCCTCACTTAAGTATGCTTCATGAGTAAGCTATAACATGAGATTGAGTTCTATTTCCAGTTTTGTCACTGATGTGACATAATAGTTTTCTAATATTTTTTGTATGTTACTTTATAATTTCAAAGTATTTTTATATACAGTGACTCATTTATCATAATGACTTACTCATTCTCATGGAGTAATGTCCCTCAAAGCCACGGAAAACAAGCAGGCATGTGAGCTCTTACATCAGACTGCATGTATTCAAATCTCAATTACAACTGCTAGCTGTGTGGTCTTGGACAAGTAACATAACATAGCTGTGCTTTAATTTTCTTGTGTATAAAATGGAACCTACTGTATAGGGTTTTAGAAGGGAGTCAATGAGATTGTCTATGAAAGCATTAAGCATAGTACCTACAACACAGTAAGAGCTAGATACATGTTATGAACAAATTATTACATAGCAATCTCATTGGATTTTAATTGTGCTTTATGAATATAATGAGCAGCAGTTTTGAGTGGTGTGTATAGAAAAGTGAAGGGGTTTTTCATGATTTCCATGGGGTGAAGAATTTTATTTCTCCCAGGAGGTATGAATGGGACCCAGTGAACAGTAAACTCTATTTATGGCTAGAGTTTAGTGTGGAGAAGACTTTCATGATAAACTCCACGATAGTACTCTTAAACCTTCTTTCTCATTGCATTTCCAGATCCTAACATGTACCAGACACACTAGAAATTTTTGTTAAATGGATAAATATGTGATAATGTTTGAGTGGCTATATTAATTTTTTAGCTTAAGTAAATTCTGGGAATCAAACATATAAATAATAATCCTTAAAAGGAGGTTTAGCAATGGTGAATCCATGTGATTATGGATCCTTTGAGAAATGTTAATAAATATTTAGTGGGGACACAAATCTTATGGTGGATGTGACTCTTCTTCCATTTTAAAATCTAAAATACAATGTTTAAAAATTTAGAAATGGAGTTCCACTTTCAGATAATTCTTGCCAAATAATTCAAAGTGTTTTCAGAGAGAAACAGATGTAATTTTACTCATCATCATTTGAATTCCTAAACATGTTTCATATTAAAAGGAACATTTAAACATTCTTGAAATTTTTGAAGTAATTTGACTCCAAATTCATATATCTAAGAAGTATGAAGAGTCAATTCTGATTCAATATTTAGAAATTATAGTGCCAATTGATACAATAGTAAGCATGTGAAATTATTGGAAGGAAAATGCATTTCTTTATCCTATTTAATTATTTATTCAACAAGTACTCATTGAGTACCTGTATCATGCTGGGTAACCAACATGGTGGTCACAGCCCCCATCTTTTTTTTTTTTTTTTTTTTTTTTTGTAGTGGTACCAGGGGTTGAACTCACAACCTTGTACTTGCCAGGCAGGCGCTTATGCCACTGAGCTAAATTCCCAGCCACAACCCCTTTTGTCTCTTAGAGCTTGTAGCCTAGAGAGGGGTAAGAGCAATAAGACTGTTTCATGTTTTGGAATATCTTTCTCTGTACTGGCCTCCATGAATCTTCAAAACCTTGATCTCTATTTTATAATGTTGTCTAATGCTGGTCTTAAAGGCTGTGTGTAAGCACAACTATCTAAAAGATGAATTTATCAGGCATTATTCACACATTCACAATATCTATAGATGTTTAAAGTAATGTACATAAAATATCCTATATTTTGGAGTCCTATATGTACAGCTGAATAAACTGAAATGAGATAAGCTCACAGTTGGGAGCTGCATTTGTAAATTGGTATAATCCATCTCTAGCAAAGATAATCTTCATAGATAACCTCAGATCCTTAAAAAGCCCCTGAATGATACACTTTGCATTTCGATCTCTGCATTGTCTTAAAAGAGAGTGGTAGTGTAGATAACTAGAGAATTCCCTATTGATTACATGACCGAGGAAGCACAAAAGTCTGTTTTTCTTTCCAAAGTCAATTGCAATTTAAACTCATTATCTCCCTGCAGATGTTCTATTCCATATGGCAACAGAATCACAATGTAAATGCAACAATGAAGAGGTCCAGGAATTCTATTACTGAGCTATGCTTTGCATATCTGCCTTTAAAATCATATCAGAAAAAAGTTTAGACCAATCTGTTCCACTGTCCACCAGCTTAATCAAGAGAAAGAACTAAAATTCACCAAAATCCTTGATGAGCAGTCACATTGATTTTTCCTCCTTTTAATACCTAATTTGTTTATTATATTCAGGATTGAGTTTCAAAAAGGAGCAGTCTTTTTTCTTTAATATGACTTAGGGTATGTCAGTGGCTCTAATGTGATTGTTAACAATAAAGAGCACAAGCACAGATTATAATTTTTCCTTTTGATTTTTGTGAAACATAAGAGAACCAGAAATGGTTTCTTTAAGTTTAGGATGGTTATTTTTGATTAAAAATTTAGGGGAAGGTTTACATTTTAACACACTCAATTTTAGTCATTTGTATAGAAGACCATTCTGACATATAATCTTAGATTCCATAGGTATGACAGATTGCCCTTTCACTTTGACAAACAACCTGGCAAACACTGACCAGCACTAAACATTATATAGCAGAAGCATAAAAATACAAAACTTCCAGAAAGCAGAAAGTTAACATATCTGCTCATTTGATAGTTGCTTCTGTAATACTATGATATCAATACTGATGTGAAACCATGTAAGTTCATACTAACTGAACATTTAACAGCTAAACAAACATACTTACCTTAAGCTCCAAATGAACACAATGTACTAAAATGTGTCGATGACCATTTTGTTACAAGGGTGCAATGATTTCCTTTGATGAGAATCTTTGTGGCACTGCCTGAATATGTCTAATATCTCTTTGATAAATAACTAAAATATATGTTTTATTAAAGTTTTCTTATAAAAATGAGAACTATTAAACTGAGTAATACTCATTGGTCTCCATTTATGCCCTATGACATGCTTGTCTCTTTTATAAACCTATTTTACATAACATTCAGGGTCCTCACTGCCCCTACCCACAACTCCACTTCTCTAGTAAAATGTGATTATGTCTCAAGGGCGGGAACTGTCATCACAGTAAGACACTGATTCACTCCCCAGTTCCCCTGCTGTTTGTTGCCTGTAAGTGGTACACTAAGAGTGAAAACTTAGTATTGATAACCGTATCACACGACAGGGCATAGTCACTCTGAGTAGCTCATTGGTTTTTTTAAATTCTCAAAAAGGGTCTCAACTCTGTTTCATAAATTTCCATTCTGGGGCAGACTATCTGAAACATCAAATTACACAGCTGCAAATCAATAGTTGCATTTGAGAAAGGGAATTTTCAAATATGTGCCTCTGTTTAGTTTGCTTAATTGGTCAATTTTTTTTTCTCAAATACATTTTTGTGCTTTAGGTGTTCAAGTACCCACTTATGATTCTTTCTTATTAGTTCCATAAATGAAAATCAGATTAAGTGCCTAAAATTTACTGTAAGTAAAAAATTATTTTTTCTATACATGGCTCTAACAGATCTTTCCAAAGATATTTTCTTCTCTATTTACTTATAAGAATATGTAAAATAAAGTAAGTGCCTTTTCCTTCTAGAGGAAAACATCTGTTATTCACAAAATTGATTCCACTGGCTTGCATATGAGTATTTTTGAAATTAAATATATATATGTGTTTTATAGAGCTCAAAACTTTGAAATGTCAAATAAAAATCTAACGACAGCATGTCAGTGTATATAGAAAGAGTTTAGAGTTCTCCATAGTGTATCAATGAAAAATACAAAACTTAAGAAAAATTGAGAGAAGGGAGAATATATATATATATATGTATATATGATCAGTTCGTGAAGATAGGTCCTTTGCTACTATTCTCTTACCAGAGGCATAACTTTTGGTAAGACTTGTAAGTTATAACAAATGTACTCCAATAATATATGTTTTGGGGGAATAAATATATATTATATTCTGTTAGGGTTTAAAGTAATAGATGTAAGCAATTTTTAAATTAAAAAATACAGCACTAAGTTCCCACCCTTGCTTCTAATAAACTACATGTTGAGCTGAAAGTGTCCCATTTTGTTAATGCATAAAAATTCATGAAAACAGAAAATAAGAAGCCAACTGTTTCTAGAACCCGAAAAGAGTACATGGATGCTGAATTTTCGATGCACTGGAATTCCAATTCAGGCGACTCAGCAACAGGGGCGGTGGAAGAGGTCAGAGGGAGGGCAATGGCAGGTTTCTCCCAGGGGCAGCAACCATGGACTGATGCCTCTTGAACTTAACCTAAGGAGGGGTTTGTTATTCTCTGGAAAAGCCACAGACAAAAGACTGACTTAAGCCTGGCCCCGGTGATCTTTGAAAGTCACAGACTTTGTTCTTCTTGTCCTGTTTCAGGCTGCAGACTTGGAAGGTTCTCCCTCTACCCACTGGGAATTCCCACTGCAGTGGGTGGAAGGTCTGTGTGTGAGACGAGCGCATGAGCAGGGGTGCGGGCCCAGAAAAAGAGGTGTCGCGTTGCCTTGGTAAAGAACTTATACACCATGTGTTCACAGCTTCTTGACAGGTATAATTATTGGTTCTGTCTTTTTCTATGTGCTGGGATTCTGAGCACGTTTTCAAATTTGTGACTATCGGATGTTTGATCAAGTAGCTCTTCCTCAAGGGCCTGAAAAGAGGAAGAACAGTGAAATCGGTGATTAGTATTCATTTATCAAGTACAATATGCTAAAAATATCAACAGAGCATGTTCTATGTGAGAATAGCAAAGATTATTTCGGGCACTACCATTCATGCATAATCTTTCACATATAAAAAAATCATCTGATGTTTATAAAGGGAGTGATTATCAAACAAAGCTAGGAAAGCCATAGTTATTCCCCAAAATAAAATAAAAAAACACCAGTTTGGAAATATTTCAAATAGATCATTTCTTTTCACCATTTCCAGATGCCTTCTCTTCATGAAAGCAAAACCCAATGTTATAATTCTCAGGACACCTAGTAATGTTTTATTTCAGTGAATGCCTAAACCCACACACAAAAATAAGTTTTAACAAAATTGTTCTGTTTGTCCGCACTAACCCTCCAGCTACTTGATCATACAAGAAGAAGCATGATCTCAATAGGTCTATCTTTATAAAATAAATTAAATAAAAACGTAGTGACTTTTCAACAAAGAAAGCACCAGATAGAACAGACTCATTGCGGATTTCTACCAAAAACTTAAGGAAGAAATTATAAAAATTCTCTACTACCTCCTTATGAAGATAAAAGCAGGGGAATTATTCTGAACTCATTCTATATGGCCAGAGTTGCTCTACAAACAACCAGATAAATGCAAGACAAGAAATCCACAGACCAACATGTTCCACAAAGATAAGTAAGAATTCTCAACAAAATATTAACAAATCCAATTCAATAAAGTATGAGAAGCTTAATCACCTCAATGCCCATCCGGAAGGGATAGATTAACTGTTGTATAAACTATGTGTGAAACTCTACATAATTATTTCAAATGTAGATCTCAACTTGCTAGTATAAATCACATTGTTTATTTATCCAGTTTTAATAATCGAGTTCATATTTGGTATATGAAGCAACAGTTCATATAAAACAGCTTCTCTCTCTTTTCCTATCTCAATTTTACACTGCACTGGCAGAAAGGATAATGACGCAAACAATTCAATTAGTCTCTAAGAGCAGGGAAAGAAAATGAGCAAGAAAATGAATTTCTCCCCTAGCTGCCTCAACTCCGGTGAGACACTGTGGCACTTATTCCAAGACAATAATTTTTCAAAGTTTTACTTTAATTGACAATAATTACATGTATTTATGGGGCACAGTGTGTTTTGATATATGTTTATACTGTGAGATCATTAAATAGGATAATTAACAAATCCATAGCTACACATACTTACATGTTTTTGTGTGGTGAGAATATTGAAAACCTACTCTGTAGCAATTTTGAAATATATAAAGCATCACTACCTATTATAGTCATCATTCTGTAAACAGATCACTAGAGTTGATTCCTCTTGCCTGAGTGAAATTTTGTTCCCTTTGATGAGCTGTAATCATCCGCTCCTTCTCCAGTCTCTGATAACCACCATTCTACTCTCTACTTCTTTGTCTTGCTTGGACTTTTTTTGAGATCGGGTCTCACCACATAATAGTTCAGGCTGTGCTTAGCTCACTATGTAGCCCAGGCTGGCCTTGAACTCACGACCCTCCCACCTGTGCCTCCAGGGATTACAGGTTTGTGCCCCCACGCCTGACTTTTGTGAGTTCAACTTGTTCAGATTCCTCATATAAATGAGAACACGAAGCATTTTTCTTTCTGTTCTGCCTTATTATTTTACACTGCACACTGTCTTCTGGATTCATTTTCTTTTCATGTGAAAGAATTTCCTCCTTTTAGGGAAAAATACTATTCTCTTGAGTATAAATATACCACGTGTCCTTTACTTATTCACCTGGTGACAGACACCTATGTTAGCTTCTGTAAATAATACTTCAGTACTTATGAAAGTGCACATGTTTATGTGGCATGTTATTTCCAATACCTGGAATTGGGATTGAATTCAAAATTATCTGAGGAACCTCCATATTGTTTTTCATAATGGCTGCATTGGTTAACATTTCCAATAGTGCGCAAATATCCTCTTTACACTCTTTCCAACATTTCCTATTTTTGTCTTTAACAGATAGTCTATGAGGTATGAATTGATAGATCTTGATATGATTTTGATTTCATTTCCCCAATAATTAGTCATAAGAATTTTTTTTTCTTGAATCTGTTAGATATTTGTCTTGTTTTGAAAAAAAAAAGTTTGTTTAGTTCTTTGGTCATTTTTTCACTCAGTTGTTTTGTGCTATTGAATTGTTTGAGTTCTTTACATGTTTTGGACATTGGCTCCCATCAGATATATGGATTGCAAATATTTTCTTTAAATCCATGCCACTTCATTTTATATTTTCATTACAATGTAGATGCTTTTAAGTTTGATGAAATCCACTTGTTCATTTTTACATTTGTTCTCTGTGCTGTTGAGGATTTGTCTAAGAAATCTCTGCTTTCTTTCCTGAGCTTGTAGATACCAAGTTTTCCCTCACAGCATTGACTAAAGACGCTCACTCTTCTAGATTGTGTGTTCTTTACACTTTTGTTGAAAATTAATTGATTCTAGATGAGTATTAATTTCTGAGTTCTCTATCCCATACCACTGTTGATGTCTGTTTTTATGCAACTCTTATAGATTTTGATTATCATAGCTGTGTAAGAGATTTTGAGGTCAAGTAGTATGACATTTCCAGCTTTATTCTTTTGCTCAAGGTTTCCTAATTATTCAAAATCATGTGGCTCCACATAAATTTTAGCATTTTTTTTCTATTTTCATGAAAGATGATATTGGAATATAAGGGTTGTATTGAATCCTACAGAACTGCTAAAGAAATAAATTTAGAGTAACTTTCTATTATACCAGTAGAAAACAAATAACAGCTATGATGATAAAAGTCTTAAGAATGGGGTAATGTTTTGTAGGTTATTGTGAGGGTGACTGAAGTCCCATAATACATCTATGAGATTCCAATATGAGGCATTCACCCGTACATGTAAGCAACTCCTCTGTTCCTTTAAAGAGACAATGTGTCAGAGTGGTGAACAGCAAGAGGCTATGGTGCCTGTGTTTCTGGATCTGCATGCTGGCCCTGTCACCTGCTAACTGTGAAATTCTGCAAACATTTTAAGAACTGCATGTCTCAATTTTCTAGTTTAAAAAAAAGAATAAAAATAATATCTAATCTTCATAAGACTATCAGGAAGATTAAGTACTTAGAACAGTTCTTGGCACACTTTAATTATGTAAAAAGCATTAGTCAGCTATGAGATTATTCTATGTCCAGCTTTCTGTCTGGGGACTCTGTATGCCTTAGATTAACTTTGTTGGAGTCACCCTGCCCTCTGGGACCTGGTTCCACCAATGACTGGGCAGTGGTTTCAGTAAGGACTCCCTTGATCCTATCATCAGAATTACAGCTATGCTAGGGATAATAGAAAACAGAATAGCTTCACAGCAGACAAAAGAAATGGGGTTCTGAAGAGCAGGAGGAGGCAGGGGAGCCACTGACAAATGTCAGCTGCTTTGTATATCTGTAACCGTTTAACCTGGTTTTGAATGTAGCAAATTCTTCTCCCTACTTGCAGCAATAGAGGTCAGGACATTTACTGTCTTGCTTTTTTGGGGTTATTGATGTTTAATCAGTAATAAGCCTCCCTTTTGTTTTTATATATTGGGAATCAGAGTGACACATGAATGTACACATGAAATCACATTTTAAAACTGAGATGCTGATACATGTAATACTGTTTCTCAAAATAAGTGGATGGAATAACATGAAAAAATCCATGCTTGTATTCTCTGTTTAGATTTCTGTCATGTAATTGTATAGTACTCATATTTTTTATATTTTGGAAAATACACTCTATTCTTAATTATCAAACTTAGAAATCAGGGGAAAAGACAGCTTTTTTAAACTTGAAGAAATTTCTTTTCTTTTTTTGTACCAGGGATCAAACTCATGATCTCAAGCTTGGCAGGCAGGAGCTTGTACCACTGAGCTAAATCTCCAGCCCTTGAAGAAATTTAAAAGTAAGCATAAAACACAAATTCTCAACATATGACTTGCATTCAACCTATTTCTACATTTTATCCCAATTTACCATTGGTTGTTACTCATAATTTATGTTATCTCAGATAAAATATGTTATTTCTGATTTTGATATTTTAAAGTATTGCTTTCACTTGATGAAAAAAAAAGATAATATTTGGCAAGTATTTTGCTTCAAGTGGCTTTGGTTGACAGGTCAAATTTAAAACCCAATTTAAGGCCTGTTGCAATTTAAGTAGTTCTAATAAACTACTTAATAAACATTAAAAAAAAACCCTGTCATAGGAGATAGCAACTATAACAAATCCCCCTCAAAAATGAATTAATTAAAAATTAAATATGAGCTAATGCAGGTCTGTTTAACAGAATTCACCAAAAAATCCATGGATAAAATGACATGGTGTATTTTATTTGTACTTGAAATGGTCACTGCACTTGCATTTCAAAGGGTCATGATCGTGTGTATTCTAAATACTGTCCTGATAGGCCTAATTACAAATTTCATATTCATATGAATAGAATTTTACCATGGCCTGTGCAAAAAAAAAAGAACAAAGGAAAACACAATTTATAGAAGTCTTTTGATAAAAATGTTAAGTCTAAGGAAATAATAGGAAATTTTGAGGTGATTTAATGAATACTGATGGAGCAGAGAAATGAAATGGAATATATGGCCCAGAAAATATTTCTGACTGAATCATAAACTTTCAAATATGATTACATAAGCGCACACTGAAAGTTCTTAGTAAAACCTCAGAAATCTGAAGGACAAAATATGTATTTTGAAACACTTCTGAACAATTCTACTCAGGATCAGTATTTTAGATTAATTAAGGGAACTGTTTTAAATCTAATGATCAAAATGGAACAATAGTAATATTGTTAGAAAGTGTGCTGGTATGTGATGAAAATAATGGATTGTCATTATTATCCAAAAGGCCTCTGATAAGATTCTGAAAGCATGAATAGTTAACAGAAGAGAAGGCTTATGAACAAATGAGTTGTCTGTGTCCGCTCAGAGCACTCCTTCTCGACTACACCATCCTCATCTGAGTCACAGGATCAGTTGCTCAGACTGACATTAATCTTCTCAGAAGACATTAACCTTCTAGTTGGTCCTTGGTTCCACTCGTACCCAGCAATAACCCACTCTTTCAGTAGCTACAATGAACTACTCATTCATAAATCAGATCTTGCTATTCTTTTGCCTAAGAATGTTTCGTATGTTCCACTGCAATAAAACCTAATTTCCTTTCAGGGATTGTAAAGCTACCTGAGACCTGATCCATCACCTATCTCATTGTCCTTCTATTTCTTTTCCTATTCATTAGTCTTTAGCTATCCAGATTTTCTTTCTTTCCTTCAAACAACATGTATCTCATGCACTACTGCATTGCTATTTCCTGCTCTTACTCTTTGTGTGGCTTCTCCTTACCATTCAGTTTAACATTCTTTAAATATTACTTTCTTTGAGTGGTCTTGCCTGACAACTCAGTCTAAAGTCACAAGCTAGCTAGTCTCTATCTGCACTGCTATTTTAATTCTGCAAACAACTGCTCTCAGGAAGGTATCTGGTACTTACATTTCTGTTTCACTAATTATCTCCTCAAACAGTCTGTAGGCATCATGACAGCAAGCACTTTGCTTTGCTCCTGCCATTTCTGCAGCTCAGTGAATAGTGGCTGGCTCATAACAGTGCCAACTAAATATGTGTTGTTCAATAAATAAACTTTTTAATTGGAACATAATTTCAGATAAAGATAAAAATATAGCACATAGAATAAAACTAACTGGTTACGAAAGACAGAACATTGAATCTCTAGGAGTGCCAGAAGAGTCATCCCACCCCCTTTGTTTTCACTTCCAACGTGGCCTCTTTTTTCCACCAGTGTCACAAAACATGGAAAGTTTCACGATGTATTTAATGGTTCTGGTTGCGCTCATAGAAAGATGATACGAATGACTTAAAAATCATCATCACACATTACTATTTTGCCAAAAAGCAACTGGGCCTCATCTCAAATACACACTTGCAGACATCACAGTGTAAAATTACTTAATGATATGAACTCTCTTTTCCACAGAATAGCAAGGAAAGTTTATATCACTTTAGAGCATCTGATTTTGGCAGAGTATACCTGGTAGAATAAAAAAAAAATACTTCTGTGCTACCTGTAAGTTTGGTTATGAGGAATCCACTGACACTATTGCAGCTTCAGATTGTTTTTCCAAGAACACAGGATTTTACTGGTGGCTACCTTGAAAGATTATTCAGAGGATTTGGGAAAATGTCTTGAAGGCCTAGCTCATGCTATAGGCACTTCAAATATGGTGCTTTTTACTATTAATAGTTTTTATTCAATTTTCTTGGAAACACAAAGCAAATCTTGATTTAGTATTCTTTGTCACACAGTAGAATTTAGAAGATGGATGGAGGGAATTTAAGACATATTTTAAGTGAGTAGCTAAAGGAACCTCAAGGTCTCTTAGATTATAAACATTGGTAGGTCTCTACTGCATTCTTTCAGAGAGAGGAGAGTTTTAATAAATTGTATCTTAGAATTCTAAGAGAGATTTGTGCAAGTCTAGCACTATAAGGTTAAGCAGTTTGTGCACTGTGTAAAGGCCACAGGCCAATTCATGATTGCTGATAAGGATCCAGTTCACACTGTGGACTGTGTGGACACATGTGGATATGGGTAAATATTAAGGCTGTATTTTCCCAATTTGCATAAGGGCATCTGAGAATGCATTTTCTTCTTTCAAAGTACATTACTTTCCAAAATATTTTATATTTGTGGATACTATAGCTGCATGAGACACAAATATATTATTCTGTTAACTTGGTGTAATGGTGCATGCCTGTAATCCCAGAACATGGGATGCTAAGGCAGGAGGATCACCAAGAGTTTGAGGCCAGCCTGGGCTACACAGTTAGTTCAAGGCTGGCCTGAATTACAAGCAAGATCCCCCCAATATACACACACACCAAAAGAAAGTATTATCCTGTTTACATTTTTTTAGATCATGGCCTTTTGTTGATTGATTTAATTTGTGCATTAAATATAGTAATTTTGTTTCATGTAAGAAATTATATTTTTAAAAATAGCAAACTTGTATTTATACAAAGGACTCTCCTTATGCAGAATAAGGATCCTCACCTACGACATGTGGTTTTGTTGTGTTTGTTGCTGTTGTTGCTGTTGCTGCTGCTGAATAAGCAATTGCTGCTGCTGTCGACGCCGGGCTGTCCGTAGCTTTTCAAAGCGAGCCTCCATTTCTTCCAGGACTTTTGGGGTGTATCTGACCACCAGCTTGACACTGTCCTTAGCAGCCTTGAGTAATTCCACAGCTCTCTCATGGTGTTCTCCTTCCACACTCTGAAAAGACAAAACCATTTCTTGAAGCAGACAGCTTCAATGTTCTCTTTCCCGAGAGACAAATCTGAAATTAGTACCCTATTAAACATCCAAAGTTTGAAAGCCCAGGAATATAAGGCATATGGGATAAATACTGTCACCATTATTGTTTATTATACTCTGGATGAACTATATGCTGCATTGAGGTATGAAATGGTTTAGATGGGGGTTCAAATTAGGATGAACAACAAGGAATGAGAATGCCAAACACTTTGAATTTCAAATTTTTTTCTGGATCAGTGTTGTAAGCTGCTGAACTAGTTAGTGATCATTCACATGTGTGAAGCCAAAAGCAAAAGTGCCCAAACGGGAGTGCCCCAAGGGCTTGGAGAGCCTGAGAAATACCTTGAGGGCATGAAGAGCTGGCAGTAAACAGGTGTTCCAGCCCTGAGAACTCAGGGCGCAGGAAGCCAGCTAGTTAAGCAAAGAGGCCTGGTATGACTTCACTTGACCCCATTTTTGTCTGTAGCTTTATTTTCTTCATCCTCTCATTGTTCTCCAACTCCCTCCCCCAGGAACTTAGCTCTTGAGGACACTGACAGACGAATAAATGTATGAGTCAAAAGATTTGGGGGGGAAACCCCAAAATATTAATATGGGTGGAATTTTCCTATCAGATATTAAAATTTACTAAGAACCTACAATGATTAAAATAGTTCTTACTGGTAATGAGACAGTAGAGCAAAATTGAATCCAGAAAGAGATCATATATAAAATTTTAATATATGACAGATCTAGAACTTAGACAAAAGAGGAAGATTGTTAACACATGATGCTGGAACCAAAAATAATTAAATGATACAAAATAATGGAGACCCCCGTCTCATATTCAAAGCTAAATATCATGTGTTTATTAAAAATTTTAATGTAAAATAAAAATATAAAGTAAAACTAAAATGAATGCTTATCATGTTGCAATGGAAAAGAAATTCTTAAATAAAAATTCTGAGGTGGGAATCACAAAATGAGATTTCTTAATTTTATGTTCCCATATTATAAATGCTATAAAGGGGCAAATAATGTCAGAAAAATTCTTGAAATTTATGAGCTAACTTATATTTTTCATACAGTTCTTATACATTAACAAAGATCTAACCAAAATGAACAAATGAATAGCTCAAATCATAGGTAAATAACAATAAAAATACAAATGGTCCATAGGAAGTATTCAATCTCCCTAATATTCAAAGAAATATAGATCAGTACAAACATTCCATATATATATGGTGTAGGGAAGTAAGACTCTCAGAGATTGCTAATAAAATGGCATTATGTACTGAATAAATGATTTATAATCAATAAATTTCATAGAAATTAAGAACATCACATATGCATGCACACACATAAGTATGACATAGCATAAAGAAAAAAAATGGGTCAGTTCTTGTGTTTTTGAGTTTCAAAAATAGTCTTTAATGCTATATAATGGTTGGTAAAACTATCTTTACTCCAACTAATTGGAAGCTATTTCTTATCCAACCCTTTACAAATTCTTTTGGTTGGGATGAGTGAGAAAGCAAAAGAGACCAAAGCTATAATCAGACTTCACGGATCCTACCCTCCTACCCCCCTCTCAGCAGATTTCTAAGGCAGATGGCATGACTTAATAAGGATCTTCATTTTGGCTTTCTTTTATTATTTTTAAATTTTCTATCCTGGGGATTGAACCCAGGCAGGGCCCTTGTACTGAGCTACATCTATTGCCCTTTTTCTTTTGAGCCAGGTCTTGCTAAGTTGTTAAGTTGCTCAGACTGTTCTTGAACGTTCCATCCTTTTCCATCTTGAACTCAGCCTCCCAGAGGGCTGCAGTCACAGGTGTGCACGGTTACGTCAGGACATTCATAAAGCCTTTTTGTCTTGAGTAAAATCCAGAGAAGAAATGATGGTGTGATGTGATAGTTAGGAACTGAGATAGGTTTAAAGATTATCAGAACATCAGAAGTACCCTGCTGGTTCAGATTACATTTTTCTATCCCATTCAGAAAGGTCTCACAATGAATATTAAATTGAGCTACAGGAAAATTAAACAGGCTATATATCAAGTCTACTTCTTCAATTATAACAAGCTTTATAATTTCTGCTATTATACAGATTTACAAATTTAAGGAATCATTTACAACTCTATCACTTGCTTCAGAAAGATAGATGTGGACTGAGGGAAAAACCTGAAATTAGCAATGAGACTGTCTTTGGTGCTTATAAGAACAACACGTCATCTGTTTGAATCTAAGCAGATAAGAAGAGTTTAAGAAATAGCCACGGTGAGCCCTGAAGACAATTTATATAACCAACCCACTAAGTCAGGACTTAATACAAAGCAGGGGTTATAAATAGCTTTAGGTAGAGTTAATTTTTGTCTTTGGTTGAAGCTTAGGAAAATGTGCTGGTTCGTTGATTGATTCATTCTTTTAAATATTCATTCAACCACTGACATAATTACTCAGAAGACTTTTATTAAGTATTTACTAGTCACATTCTACTAAATTCCTCGGAAGAACATGAAAGACAGGAAAACTTTTGACAGCAGTGGGCACTGTAAACCCTGTTTTGCAAGCATACAACCAAGTACGCTTGTAAATTGTGTCCCAAGATGATTTGTTACCGGGTGTTTTCTTTTTAAGAAAAAAACTTGGTGATTCGGTTGTCCATGCCCTTCTCTGAATTTCTAATATTAAACTTAGATGTTTCAATAACATTTGTTCTCTAAGCCAGCTGATTGGTCTCTGGATTTCTTTTTGCCTTTTTTTGTTTTCATTTAATAGGGCTGGAGATTCTAGGCCAGACCTTGAGAGGCCCATTGTCCCCGTTAGGACACTGAGTCTGTAGTTTAGAGCAGCCACAGGAGGGCTGTGGCAGCGAGGCAGGAGCTCTGGAGGACAGAGAGGAGGGCTGGGAGAAAGGTTGTCAGGCCCATCGTCAGCCCTGTGGAACTGTTAAGGTTGTCCTCTCCTGCCCTGCTTTTCCACACAGCACTTAAGAACAACAACAACAACAACAAAAAAAAAAAAAAAAAAAAAACAAGAAAGATGACCTGGTTGATCTTCAAACCAGGATCTTAGTCTTGATGCTTTGTCTCTGGCTTAGACAGTGACTCAGATGTTCTTTCTTTCAGGCTCACTGTAAGTAATGTCTCTTGGTTTGAATCCATCTTTTCTGTCTTCCCCATCAGGGTACAGAATCATTCATTTTGGAAATCTGGGCTGCATCCTACATTTTTGTTTCTATTACTGGAAATAATTTTTAAAAATAAGTTACATAATTAACCAATGTACTGGAAACTAAGAGTGGCATTTTAGAATGAGATTTGGAGTAATACAGTGGGCCCATGACTTACAAACTCAGTTTGTATCTGGTTGTATCTCAAGTTTGTTGTAAGTCAAGACTATTTTTCCCATAAGAAATAATGGAAATAAACATAATGCATTTTGAACCTCCCAAAACACCCTTTAACTGAATTTTCATAACAAAAAAGGACTGCATAATGATGTAGTCAGGGCAAGGGAAGAGATTTAATATAGGACACATAATCTATCCATTTTTTTTTTTTATAATATTCACCCAAGAAGTCAAATGTAGATGAGTACAAGAGATCTATCCACACACTAGAGACCCAAAGAATCCAGCTAAGGGTCTAGATTCCATGCCAATGTCCCCATGAATCTAGCGGAAGGCTGAGAGCCCATGACAATGTGTCATGCAAGTATGTATCAAGGATCTGTGAAGGCCCAGAGGCCAGTGGTGCAAGTTAGAAAGTGTGTGCCGTGGAGTGTGCCCGATCTGTGCCACCAGGCTGACAGATCTGAACAGGAGCTATGAAGCAATGCTCCAGTAAAGATCAGGGCTCCCCTAAAGAGAACCGCAGCCATCCTCAGTGACAGCAAGGACCTGAGTTCCTCCGATGATGAGGACAATTGAGTTCATATCTGGAAAACCAGTGTGACAATCTTCTCCAGCAGAATCCACAATATACCACTTTCTCCTCCAGTTCTTGTCTTACGCTGCTGAAACGGTCCTCAAGCAGGTCTTCCGTACTCCAGAACCATGCTGACTCAGTTCATCTGGGTGTTACAAGCTATCAGTGGTTAACTGACCACATGTGTGCAATTTACCAGAAACACCAATAATTTTCCTATTTACCAAAAAATCTAAAATGTGCCTAGCTCACCAGAAACAATTTCATACCACAGTCACCATTCAAATTAATATCTTTGCAAGAATGGAGGATGAAATAGAGGGTGGTTACTGCTTGGAAGGAGAGTCCTCTTTCATAGGAACATCAGAAATCTGGCTCTCTAGTGTCCTATCTCTCCTTGGGAAAGTCTGTAGCCCACCAGGACCTGCTTCTGGCTCACTAGGTCTCAACTTTTTCAGAATTTAAAACTGGTCTAGGTTGTCTGTTTCTGTCATTTCTTTAACATTGTTCGTAGTATGACATGACATTGTCATTAAGCAAGTGAATGCAATGATTGGCTTTTTCTCTGCATGGGTCTTCTCTGCAAATCTTTGTAGCTCTGTCCATTTCTTCAGAATTTTATTTCAGAAGAAATTTGCTGCACTGATTGTTGATACTTCTGCTCTTCAGAAAGCTCCTCAGCTGACATTCTTTGTTGCTTAGCCAGAAGTTCTTTAAGTTCCTCTGTAGATAGTTCCTCTGAGTGTGGCTTCACCAGTTCCTCAGCATCACTGCTGTCTACCTACAAGCCTGTGGACTCTGTTACAGTGATAAAGTCATCAGCCACAGGCTCAATTGAAGGTTCACAGCCTTCTCTCTACTAGACAATTTTAGGCCATTCTTTCTTCCATGCAGCTCTCAGTGTTCTTACAGAAACATTGGCCCAAGATTTCTCAACTAACTACACACAGGAAAGGATGTTGTACTGTCCCTTTCAGAATCCTTTAAGAATTAAATCTGTATCTGAGACCATCTGGAAGCACTTCAAGAACAGTTCTCTGGTGTGCAGCTTCTTAAAGTTAGCTATACTGTAACCTGCTTGTCCACAGGTTGCAGCAGAGGATTTGTATTAAGTGGGAGGAACTTAACTGAGAGCAATGGTAATTTTCAGCCAAATCTTCTTCCAAATCTCATGGATGAGCAGGAGCATAGTCCATGTGATGAGAGCCTTGAGTGGTAAATCTCTGTCCTTTATATATCTTTTAACAGTAAGACAGAAAGCCTCCCTGATCCACTCAAGAAAAAGCACTCTTGGTACCCAAGCTTTTGCATTGGACAGCCACATGACCCCTAGCCCATTCTTCATGACTTTACGTTTTCTAAATACTCTCAGAGTCTCAGAGAGATAAACCAAAAGAGGCTTTATCTTGAGGTCACCTTTCGCATTGACCTATCACTATAAGTTTAGTCCATACTTTAGAAGCTTGTAGCCTGACATCATCTTCTCTTCCTAGCTAATCCATGTCCTGGGTATTTTTTTCCAGGAAAGGCCATTCTTACCACAGTTGAAAACATGATGAGAAAAAAAGTTATTTTTATGGTCATTGTTTTGAAGGGTATATGCAACTTTCGGCAGCCTTTTAATCACTACTTGTTGCTTCATTATGTGTAGTTAAGTTATGAATTTAGGTCTTACTTTAAATTTGCGAAACCACCCCTTATTGGCACAGAATGTTTCACCATTATCACTTGTTGATGGATTATCCTTCAAAAGATCTGCATTGATAGCCCTAGCTTTTTCACAAGCTATAGACTCACACAGGTTATAACCTGTTATCTGCCTTTCATTTATCCACACTAAAAATAGCTTTTTTATCTCATCTAATACTGCTGATCATGAATTATTAATTTGGGTAACACCCTATCTTCTCTATACAAATCGTTTCTCTGTAAGATTGTCAAGATGGTGTGTTTCAACATACTGCACATACTAGTGAGAGTAGTCACATGAATGCTATTCTCATATTTCTCCACAATTTCCTTCTGAAAAGTTGTGATTACTTATTTTACCTTCCCTCCTTGCTAAGCCCTTTTTTCTAGCTTTTTTGAGACCATTTATTAGCAATAATAGTAGTGATTTAAAGCACTGAGTGAAATCACAACCAGAAACACATGTATCTGGGATCAGACTGACACTTAACTATGCTTACATACGCTTTTCTAGCATTGAGAGTCTTTGTTTACAACTGCACAAGCGGCCAGAATGTAGGTCATAACTCAATACTTCAGTAGTAAGATAAACCTACAATTCCTGTTGTAACCCTGTAACTTGAGGGTCCACTGTATAAACCTACTTGTGAGCTAAAGGCCAATCTGAACTACAGACTCTGTCTCAAACAAAACAAAATGAAATGAAACTAAAGGAAACAATCACCATCACCACAACCAACAATAACAAACTCTACAAAAAACCTTAAAGAGAAACTTCACATCTGCTAATTTGTGTCTAGCTTGGCCTTGAGCATTCATGGAAATGGATAAAAACACACTAGAAAAAGAGTGAAATATCCATTCTGAAAAAATTTTTGCTGTTAAACATTTTTTAATACAAATAAAAATCAGTATGGGAAAAAGAGTTCAAAAGCTTTTATTATTATTTTCAAAACTTACACATTCAAGATACTAAAATACTAAACATATATAAAGCCGTACGAAACTGACCTATGATGGTAACATGCAAAAGAAATATATTTTCTTTCAGGAAGCTGGAGATAAAACAACAGTAGACCATCAGATGCACACTTGTTTCATCAGCAATTTCATGTAATACTATACTCTTGGAAACTTTCAAAGTAGTTCATTTGGTAGAAATTTAGCTAATCAGTAAGTGAATCAACCCCTAAACATGCCTGCATTCTGACATTTCAATAGGTTTTCTGTTTCCACACACTGTGAAATATCAAAATGTCTACTATTTCTGGAAAGCTCAATTTCCTTGTTGATTGAGCATTCTTTGTAACAATTTGGATTACTCTGTCTGCACGAATTTGCATATATGTGCTCTTACGCTTTACCCATAGAGGGCAGTAATATTTCAACCCTGACCAGACCTCAGAAGAGCTCTTGCCCTGAAAAGGAGTCTACGAACTATCAATTGCCAAAGACTCATGATCAAGTCTTTATGCAGGTTTTTCTTTATTGAGATTATTATCAACATGAGTTTTTACTGTTAGGTAAGTTGCTTGAATATTGTTGGATAATTAAGATTTGGCTCCATCCTTTAATTATTGTAGATACACTAAGAGCCAGGCTTATACATAGGCTGCTAACTGATATCAGTCATTCCTTTGGATTAAGGTCCAGATTATTTTATCAACAAGTAAAGGATATCAAGGGTGTTAGGTCAGAGTATCTTAGTGCAAGTAAGCAGCTCAGAAATTTAGGACATTACATCTCAAAAAGCTCTTAGGAATAATCTCATTTATCTTCTTGTGTCTTAATTTATAAAGGAACAGGGATTAGGAGTGGCTGGGACCTAACCAAGTCTATGCATTTGTTAGCTTCAGGAGGGGATTAGAACTTGATTAATGACTGAGCTTTCAACATCCCCATAACACTTTTCTAGGCTAACTAAACAATAAATAGACCACATGGCAGGCCAGTTTTTGTGTGATATGCAGTGTATGTATGTATGGAGATATATATATGAACATTGTAATGTTTATTGAATACTGTTTTAGAGCAAGTCTGTTTTATGTGCATTATTTATAATATTCACAATAAATATATAAGAAAGGTTAAGAAAACAAGCAGACTAATAAATGCTTGCTAGGTCCCCAGGTTGAGTGTAGATCATGTTGACATGAATTTAGATTTGCCTGTTCTCAGAGATACTTACCAATCTATTGCCTAAAATAAAGCAACCAGAAAAAATTAAATATCATATAGATGGTTTTCCTCATTTATGAATATTTTTGACCAGTAGTTTTGAAAGTTGGGTGTATACAGAATTCAACTGGAGAACTTTTTAAAATGAGAGACTTACGCTGTTCTTAGATTTACCATATTATTGCCACAACAATATAATCTAGGAATATGTGACTACGCATAAGACTCTGATCCTGCCAGTCAGACACCAATGAGCAAATTTTGTGTTTGCACATCCTTCAAAGACTAGAATGTCCCTAATCCAAACAGTAAATGCCATCTCAACCCACACCTCTGCTCTGTTGCTGTAGGAAAAGCACTAGTTATTATGCAAGGGATATCTTATCATTTTGCCTTGGTGTATGTCTATACTCAATATTTTGGGTCACATAAAAATAAAGATGCTATTTTGAGTTGGTATTTAATTAGAAAGTGAATTATCTCTTAATAAGCTGCAGTGTATAATCAGAAAACAAGTTTGTGATTCTTTGATCCTTCCCTTTTCTCAAATAAGCTAATTTTCCAGTTCTCAGTATATTATCTTTTGCATAAGTGGCAAGTGTATTAAAAGCATCCCATTTATCCCTTAGAAACAGTATGCTAATACTCTCCCAGAGTACTCCTGCTTCTGCCTAAATGCTAACATCTCTCTCATTGTAATTTATAATTTATCAGTTTCCATCATTCTGCTGCTACTACATTTTTCAAGGGAAGAGTGAATCTTATTTACCAGCATCTGTACTAATGTTTATTATGTGCTCTATATATACTTAATCAAAGAATAAAAGATCTATCTATGAATCTTCTATAGCTCTATCAATACCTATAGCTAATTGTCTTAGTTACTTTTTACTTGTTGCTGAGACAATACCTGAAGCCCAAAGTTGGGAAAGAAAAGGTTTATTTCTTACAGTTTTTGGAGGTTTCAGTCCACACTCAGTTGGCTCCAAGACAGGTGGGCATGGCTGGGCCGCCTTTCATGGTGGCTGCAAACAGCAAGCAGGAACCGGCAAAGAGAAAGACACATCTTCTTCCCGCCATTACCTCACATCCTGGCTCCACCCCTATGTGGGTGGAGCACTGACACCATCAATCCAAGCACTAGACAATGAACCAATCACAAATGCACAATGCAAACTCATGAGGCCTGGGGGACACAGACATAAATCATGACACTAATCTTCACCTACATACATTTTTCCTATTAGGAAAAGGAGCCATTACTGCCTTGCTCTCAATTTAAGCTTTTCAATTTTCAGGTCTGAGAACCTAGACAAACTGCTTAACATCTTCAAATTTCAGTTTTCTCACATATAATATGGTATCACAGAGGACTTCATAGAAGCATTCTGAACACCAAAATCAGCACACACAAAGTACTTAGAAGAGTGCTTGACACTTATGAGATGTTAGTTTTTGTTGGATCACTTCCTCCTTGACAATTTTGCCATACATAGGGCTTCGGATGCTTAAGAATTACATAGGAAGAAAAATTTTATGAAATAAATTGATAGTTCTTGGGGCTTATTGGAAATATTTTTAAAACTACTTGGAGTGAATCCACTGCTTTCAATCAACTTCAAGTAATTCAAGAGCATTGTCCCCATTAATACAATTGGTATGCTAATTACAAATGATCATTAGTTATTCATGAAAAATTGTTCCTTCTAGTCCCATCTCAGTGTAACACTTTGTTAAGCAAAGCACTAATGTGTAGTGTGCAGGAGACTCACTTGGTAGGCATACACGTAATGTATGGGGATTTGAGGGAGGAAAACCATCTAATAATCAAAACACTAGAGAAAAGCAAAGAGATTAACAGGAAAAAATGTATATAATTACACATAGTTTTATCCTGTGAGAGTGGTTATAAAGATCAGAGTTTCTGTACCATAAAAGTAGAGAATACAGTGTATTAGCAGTATGCTTAGTGAGCAGAAAACTTAAACAAAAATCAAGCACAATTCTAACATTTGGTTGATCTCAGCCCATCTCACAGATCTGGGGACTAAATATAGAAACAAATGCATCTACTAGATCCCACTGTAACACTATACAACAACTCTACTCAGTCCTTGATACTCTGGCACCAAAGGAAGAAAAAGATTCCTAATGGTTATCGGGATGAACATTGAACACCTAACTACCTCACCACATACACACGGGTACATACACAGTTATCTTCAAAAGCACAAACTTGGGCTCTAGATCTTTGACAAGAGAACAAAACTGCCTGGAAAAAAATGTTCCTAGAAAATGAGATCTTTAAATCAGTGTATTGGCTTTGGGAGCGGTAGGTTTCAAGGAGGCAGTTGGGATTACAGGGATCTTATGCCAACAATGACTCACACTGATCTGTATTTATGAGATGAATGCAGTGCCCGCCCCTGCACTCCCAATGCATGATACTCTGTGACACTGACCTCCCAAGGAATCTCTTGCAAATGCTCCTGATATGATAAGACACTCAATTCTCGATATTTGCTTCCAAATATCGAGATATGTGCCCCTCCTCATATATCCACAAAGAACTGTGTTCTCCACACTTAACACTATTACATCTCCACTTAAAAAGCAAATACATTTTAGGCACTAAAATCTGGTGTCGCTTCTTAATAAACTCCCAATCCCTTGCACAGAAAGGTCAGGGGGTGAGATCTGAGATCTTGGACAAATCGCTAATTAACCCCAGTTGTCTTTGGTAGCATCTTCTCTTTGTACTGCAGTTCCCACATTGGGCTGTCCAGGTTTTTGCATCGAATATCCAAAAAATTCTAGTCCAGAGAAAGTGAGATAGTTGGTGATCCACTAAGATGTAGGACGATGTTGCAAAGATGGAAGAGTGTAGAGTCATGCCTGGTATATGACATTTCTTTCATAGGTGTTTTTTTTTGTTTTTTTGTTTTTGTTTTTGTTTTTTTTTTTTTGTATCTAGGATCAAACTCACAACCTTGCACTTGCCAGGCAGGCACTGTGCCACTTAGCTATATCCCCATCCCTCTGCAGAATCTCAAGAACAATCTTGAACAGTGTTAAATGGCTCTCCTAGCTGAGACGATTCAGAGAAGAGCTGTTAAACACTTACAAAGCAGTGATGCATGCCTACGCATTACACACTAGCTAAGATCCTTCAGCACCAAGGCTTATTTTCCAAGTAGTCTCTGCTGTTTTTTTGGCAGGTGGGTGGTTCTTGTAATGGAGACAAGGTTGAGGCTGGAGGGTTCTGTGAGGGAATCTGCAACCTAGTAAAAGGCTTACTTTATAGGAAATTTTTAGAAAACTCTATTAACCTAAGTAAGCTATAAATCATCCTTTTTCCTTTCCCAAGACTACAGTATCTACTATAAGACAATAACATGTAGGATTCTGCCAACCAAAATAGTTCTATTTTCTTTTTTCCTTCAGCGTCTTACTCTGTCAGTAAGAAGTAGTTTATGGTTATTAGAGGGTTTTAGAAAGAAAAAAACCCACTAGATTTCGGAAAGTTTTCAACAAAACCCTTGAAAAGATACCCTTTAATACTACCCCATTTTAGGAGCCTAGACTCTCAAGCAACTAATACAAAGTACAAGAGAGAAATACAGTAAATCTAGACAGAAGTTCTCTGGGCCTGGGGGAGATAAGTGGATTTCTTGTGAAGTGTAGAACAGCAAGGACTTTTATCTTGCTGTGTACCATGACTAATAAAACATTAATAACAGCTATAAAACTTAATTTAATTGTAGAGATTCACCCTGGCAGATGCCATCTTGCAGAAGAAGATAAGAAAATATATGCTTCAAGGATATTGTCCAATATCTTTCAACTCTACACATAAATGTCTTCTTCAAGTAAATGCAGACTATTTATTTTCAAAGACATTATTAAAAAAAATAAAACAAATGTCCATACTCTCTATTGTGTAAACTCTTTTCCAGACTCCAGTTTGATTCATTTGATCTCTGGATAACTTTTTAAAACCCATAGCCCAGTTCTGGGAGATAGTCTTGGAGGGCAGAGACTTTGCTACATTAATTGTTCCTCTCCAATACCTAGCGTAGTGCACATTCTCACCCAATGTTTGTATAACTAATATGTAATGAACTAGGTTGAAGCTGATGACCAAAGATTACAGCATTCAAAAAGCTAATTTCCCTGGCCTCAGCTCCAACATACATATGCAAAAACAGTATTAGTAACACCTTCTTTAAAGAGATCACTTGGGATTTAATGAACTACTCATGTTTAATACTAACCATGGTCCATAGAATGTGCACTATAAATATAGGTACTCTTACCCACAGACATTTTCTTATTTTTCAGAAATGAAAATTAAAATGTCCGAACATGCAGAGTTCTTTCCAGGAATAGACAAGTCCAACTGTTTCCTAATATTAATCTTCCACACAGAAGCAACTCATGCTTATTATTTTATCATAGATTTGTATGTTTCTCTAATCTCAGTTTTTTTCCCTTAGTCTACAATGTCCTTTGTATCCTCCTTTTAGTAACACTGAACTATCACTGTAGTCCAACCTAAACAGCATTTTCTTTGAGCCATGGCCTGCTTAAAATAAAGGGCAAACACCTTATAACAACCTGTGAGGGCTTTTTCAGTAGCACTTGTCAAGTTTGCTCCTGCTGGAATATGACTAGGTCTTTCCCAAAAAGTTTTCAACTAAAAGTTGTGAATATCCCTATTAGGGAGATGGAGATTAAATCCCAGAATGGAATAAAAACCATCCACTTAATGATACAAAGATAATAATACAATGCCAAGAATTTGGTGAAACTTGTATCTTCATACAATGTGAAAGTATAAATTGGCGTAAGTTTTTGGAGGTCAATTTGGCAGTATCTATTTAAAGTAAATATGTCTGTAGCTTCTTAACATGGCTTGCTGCAAATCAATAGCCACACCAGAAAAAAACAGTTATTCAAAAAAAATGAAGGCTGTCACTTAAATAGTGCTCTCACAGTAGAAAAACAGGATGAAAACCCAACTGAGTAACCAAATAATGTCCGTCAATTGTAGGTACCCATGTACTATGGAATATTATTTAGCACATTTAGGAAAATATGTACTGATGAGTCATTTTTTTTTTCTTTTTCTTCTTTCTTTTTTTTTTTTTTTTTTTTTTGGCTCCTGCGTATTGAGCCCATGACTTTTACACCTAGCCACATTCTCAACACTTTCATTGTTTTTGAGATGGGTTCTCAAAGAATTGCTAAATTGCCCAGGCTTCGCTTGGACTTAGTGATCCTTCTACCTCTGCCTCCCAGAGAGCTGAGGTTATAAGCATATACCACTACAACCAGTCAGCAAACCAAGAGTTTAAAGACACAGTTCTAACCAAGAAATCACATCACAGAATAAGTACAGATGAAAATATAGTGTATTTGAAAACTTTCTTACTATAAGTCAATAGTCATTAAGTATTTGCTACTCTTACTGCAAGTGATGCAAATATATTAAAAATAGTTTCTGTTCATAAGAACACTGCAAAGTAGTATGTAACTTTATCATCCCCATTGTATAAATGAGGCTGCTGAGCTATTGAAAAGTTAATTTTCCAAGACTACATCTTTAATGCATAAAAAAAAACCTGTTTCCAGAGCTGGTTTTCTCAGTCATAGCTCTGCAGTATCTCATAAATTTGTATTTGAAAATATATGAATAATAATTGTGGGTGTGTGTGCGTGCACACGTGTGTATGTGCATGTGAGCATGCACGGGAAAGGCAGAGAAGAGTGTCTGGATGAATGTCCATTAGGGTGCTATTTCTGCATGGGGAGAAGACAAGAAGGCCCTCATATGGAACATGCAAGTGGTTAAAGGGACTTATCTCCATCTAACTTTAGTCTTTTCAATTCTTTGAAAATTTTATATATTCATGTCACAAATTTATTATATACTCGTTATATGTATATTAATATTGCATCCCAGTATTACTGTGAGAAAAATGAGAGGGTAGGTCATGGTATTACAAACTGAAGAAAGTAGAAAACTGATTAATTTTGCTTAGAAATGCCTTGAGGCATTGCTTTGAAGTAATTAGAATAATAAGAAAAAAATTACCACCTTAAATGCCTGCGTAATTCAGGTGAAATGAAGGGATTTTGGTTGAATTACCTCAGAATTAGCGATATAGAATTATGGTTTATTGGACTTTCAAAATGCCAATTATAGTAGAATGCAATGAGATTCTGTTTGCACAATCACAACTGGATGTTTTTCTCCTGATAACACCGATTTGCAAAAGCCAAGATTTTTCCCCTCCATTTCCTCTTAGATTTTATTTATTTGCACCAGCACGTCAGTTATGTGGTTTGTTCATTCATATTTCTGTGTGAGTGCTATAAATCCATATTTTCAGGGAATAACGTTTGAGTGAGAAATGATGAGGAAGGATTATGAAATACTTTATGCTTAAATTTTTGCTTTTCATCTAATGGCTCCCAAGTTGAAAAACTATAGTGATTTCAATCTTGAATGATGTGAGACTCCAGAGAGAATTATAAATCAATCAACCTAGGAGTTTTCCTGAAAATGAAATGAGTTGGTTCTATATTTCTTTTTTAGTGTAATTAATATTGATCCTCCCTTCCCTGCTTTCCCAAATAACATGATATTGTACCAAAGAAACATTGCTATTTCCTACATAACAGATTCATAATGACATCCTGTTCCTTCTCTCACTAAACATCAAATTACTTCCAAGCCTGGTTGCCCTGCCTCTGACTCTGGGCCTTTCTAAACTACTCTTCCTCAGGCAATTACAGTAGTCATTCAAAAATGCAAATTTGATCATGTAACTTTCTTGTTTAAAATTAATCTGCACCCTCATTTTGCTCAGATATTACCCAAAGTCTTCAGCCTAGTATGCTTTGCCCTTTATCTGCTCTCTTCGAACACTTTGCAGCCTTAATTGGCAATGTTTAAGGCCCCAAACAGAACCTGCAATTTTCTGGTGTCTGACTTCTTCTATATGTTGTTTCTCTCACCTTCTTCACTGCCTCCTTTCACTTGCCCAATACTCTAACTGCCTGAGTATGGAGAAATCATCTTTGCCCAACACCTCCCACTCCCAAGCTTGAGGGTAGATGTTACTTCTTTGTTCTCTATGAAACTGCACACTTACATTATTTATAAAACAGCCTACATTGCAAAGTTGAGAAGCTTCCTGATCTATGTCTTCTCTATACCTTTAGATGAGATGAGAGATAGTATCCTTAGTTTTTATTTCACAATAAGACAATGCCAAGCATGTAACATTTTGTCACATGAATGAATGAATGTCTGTGTTTTATGGATTGGATAATGTTCATCAATGATTTTAAATTACACTGTTGTCAATTTTCTGAAAAAAACAATGATTTATTTAAACCATGGCTCCTATCGTAATGATAAACTAGTAGTAATAATGATGAAAACATTTAATATTTACTATGCATTCATAAATTGTGTTATAAAATTCAAACACTAAAAAACCAAAACAGTTGTATAATCATTACCTCGCAGTAATGAGGAAACTAAGATTCAGAGCAGTTAGCAAATTATGTATCAAACTTCATAGATTACAATGATATAGTCTATAACTTATATGCATTGAATTAGAATCAAATGCTCCACTGTATTTTAGACAGAAGATTAGGGCATGCCAAAGCTGGCTGGGGAAGTAGGTGTGACCTATTAATTACAAGATCTTGGACATACGCGCAGAACAGTCCCTAAACCTCTGCTTGTGGACTTCTTGCAAGAACACCAGCAGGTTTTCAATAGGATGAGCTAGACCTGATCTCAGTCTAAAATGATGGATCCCAACACTGCGTCTCCAGATCTGTGTGATAATCCAGGAATTACTATGGGTTTCCTCGAGATCTGGACAGCACAAAGGACACTCCAACACCAAGAAGAGCCTCCTCAGGGCTTTTCCTCACTAGCCTGCCCTGCTTTCTCTATGTGCTATTTTCTTCTTTTATTAGATCCAAGCTTGCTCTGCAGAGCCTTTTCTCCCCTACTCTTCACTTCCGTTTCTCAAATGAATTTGGTCACTGTCTTGCTCATTTGGTCTGATTCAAAAAGAACCTGGAATCCAATGGTGGGGGGGACAAACCTGGAACCTAGTAACGTTTAGGTGGTGAGTTACTTTAGAAGCAAGCAACTTGGTAACATAGAGTGGTGCGGATGGCTGGTTAGGGCCCTGTTGAATGCAGTCTCTAATTACCTTTATTGTCAGTATTGTTACTATTCTTGATTTATTTGAAAACTTAAAGTCTAGGGTTTTTAAAATTACCATTTGTATGCAGTGAGAAGTACACTGAGTAGAAATTATATTTTTCTTTATTTTTTTAAATAGCAAAATACTTAAAAACTTAAAAATACTTAAAACAGGAGCTGGGGATTTAGCTCAGTGGCATAAGCGCCTGCCTTGCAAGCGCACAGTCAGGAGTTAGATCCCTGGTACTGATAAAAACAAGAACAACAAAAAAACCACCTTAAAACAAAAAAATAAGTGAAATGCACCTCTCCTACTTTACTCCAGTCTCACTGATTTTCTGTTGTTTTTCCAACACATCAGTGCTCTTTCACCTTACAGACTTTGTGCTAAGTCTGGATGAAATATTCTTCCTTAGACATCAGTATGAGTCATTTTCACCTGCTTTGTTCATCTCTTCTGATACAATCTTCTCATGGCTGTTAGGGCTTGGGTGGAGTTTTAGACTGATTGGCTTTGAGATTTACCCAGGGATTGGGGTTGCCCACTTCTAGGTGTGTCTGAGCAGTCATGGAGCCATAGTCTTGGGGACTATGTATGGTCCCTCACCCCTTCCTCTCTGGCTTGGTTTCTCTTTTTAGCTTTCCTGCTGCATGCCCTTCTGCTAGGCTATCTCTGCTTTGATGCCTACCAAACATGGATGGAAACCATAAGCAAATTAAAACTTCTTATTGAAATTGTGTGTTGGGTATCGTTTTGAGGATAAAAGTAATTAATATAAATATCATGGATCCTGGGCCAGGGATTACAGCTCAGCAGCGCAAGCATCTGTCTGGCAAGCACAAGGTCCCAAGTTTGATTCCTGGTACTGAAAAAAAAAATCACTCCATCCCTCTCTCTCCCCTGGTATTCCCTGTCCTCTTTACATTGTCCTACTTGCTTTTATTCTCCTTAACATTTATATATGTGAGCACTGTATGTGCTTGTTTGTTTTATTTATTGCCTCTTTATTCTACCATTATATAAATTACATAAAGATAAGAATGCCTATTTTATTTTCACTAAAGAATCCTGATTTTCTCAAGTAATACAATATCAATGTTTAATACAGGCTTGGGCAATGAATTCAGACTATGCCTCGGCAGTGGTATGCAGCCCTGTTTGGCCAAGCAGGTGCTCTAGGTAAGAGGTATTCGCTCATATTTTGTTTAATGATTGTGCTGCCTAAGGGTACATGAACACTTCATCTGTTAGAGAAAGCAGATGAATGGGCTTGGATCAAGGCACGTAACACAACAAAGACAGGTAAAGTGAAAAGTTTGACTCAAGGCTTCACATTTCTATAAATAATTAACTAAAAAGCATCAGAAGGAAATTTTATGTGTGTATTTGATTCATTTTATTCACAGAAAAATCAAACTAAAAGTTGCGCATAATTAAATTCTCAATCACTTGGTAAAAAAGGAAAATTATTACAGGCCAGGCACAGTAAAAATGATTGAGCTTCTTTATGAAATATTTCAAACATGCAGATATATAGCCAATAAAACTGCAGGGAAACACATCCTGAACACCTATAAATACTGACACCAAAAACTGGTGTGTGATCTAATAACCAACATCATGCAGCCTGCATTAGCCTTCCTGCAGATTTCACCTAATAAAATGGAATGGACACAACGCTGTGTGCACCAGGGTCTGGGGCTAATTAGTTGCAGCTAAACTGCTACAGTGCAGGCAGGGCTGTTTAAAGTTTCTTTAGCATGGCTTAAGAGTAAGGAGCAAAACAATAATTATCCTTTCTTTTGGATCTAAGAAATTTAAACAGATGCTGGACATCACAAAAAGGGGCATTTCAGGATAAGCAGCTGTCTACTCTCTAGCCTAGCCTCCCTCATTTTGGACACCTTTAAACAGAGAGAGAGCTTTCAGGTTCCCTGTGAATTCAAGTTATAGATTTAACTGAGTGCTCAAAGGGATACTGTGCCTTCTAGATGCGGGCAGAAGAGAAAAGTGTCAAGGTTTGGGCACATTTCTGATTATGATATATTGGTAAAATATTTCTACAAAGCTAAAGCTAAAGGTAATTATGAGTAGTGCAGCCATTTCAACTTACAAAAAACCTAACTTGGTGTTTCCAGCAGAATGAGATAAAAATTAAATTCCTTAAGGTATGATCTACATCTTCTTTAAACTGTCCCTTCTCAGTGCCAAGCATAAAAGGGGGTTAAAAAAAAACCTTTCAGCAGCTCAGCTGAGACCTTTAAAGTGCTACTTTTACAATATGGTTAAGAGACAAGTGTGATAATGGTGAGCTGTCAGTTACATTCCCTTTGTCACCCTGGCAAATAGGATCCACCTGTGTCTTCTCCTCACAGATCTCTTGATCTGCAGACAAGTTGAGGATGAAGGCTCTTTCCTACAAGGGCAGTCATTTGTGGAATTAGCTGTTTTAAGATTTGACAGAAGCCCATTCTATTCACATATACCATATAGTAGTATACTCTGTGTACATTTAAATTTTGTGAATTCAGCTGCTGTTTGATTTGTATCAATTTTCTATGAATTGGAATAATAACGCGAAGGGCTGCTTTTTCCTCACAGAACACAGGACCGTATATGGATGGTATTTTGAGTATTATAGCTGGAGACATGAATGTGCTGACAGGATATACATCCTCCATGTACTGAACAGCAGTCACTAAGTAACTGGTTCAAAATAGCAACTGTTTCAAAGGTGGAACATTTTGGTTAATTCATATGTAATTTAATGAAAAATGTACATAGTGGAATTATTTTTAAAGATAAAATTTTCTACATTGCCGTGTTGTCAGTTTGACAGAATTCAATTAATTTTAAATGTACTTCTCACAAAGGAAAAAAGTAAATTAAAATCTTCCTTGCACACTTTCACATGGATGAACCACAGACACCACAACTGGCTGAGTGCCGAACTCCTTATCTTCAAACCTGTATCAACAGGATACAAGATGCAGGCCAAAAACCCAAGGCTTCCTGGGAAAAATCCCTCTTATATCCAGTCAATCATAAGTTTTGCTTTGGGTACTATTATCTCCAAAATAATTTTGCAATTGTTTATTTTCTCTCCATCCTATGTAGCTCTTCTTCCATTCTGATGTCCACTATGGTTCTGCAGAAATCTTCCTGAGATTCCTAATTGATATCAATTCCTGTTTCTCCTCCATTCCTTCTTACCCCATGCTAACTGGCAGAATAACTTCTCCAAATATGAATAAAGCCACATAATTTTGGCCATTTTCTACCATCTTCAAATGATAAATCCTGTTATCATGGTTTATGGGGATTTCTGTGACACTGTTAATAAATCTTTGAAACATTGAAAGGCTGGACTTCTGGGAGGTAACTGGACCATGGGGGCATGATAGTCCACTGATGAGCTTTCTAGCTAAATGTGGTGTTGGGAAGTGAAGCCTGGTTGGAGGAGGTGGATCACTAGCTGTGTGTCCCAGAAGGGACTATCTCTCTGCTTCCTCCCTGGATCTCTGATTGCTTGTCACACCGTGCTGTGCACCGCTGTTCCTCTGCCATACCCCTCTGTCATGCTACCCAGCTTTGGATCCATCTGACTATGGATTGAAACCCACACATTGTGAAGCAAAATAAATACTTTCTCCTTACAGCAAGTCAAGTGTTGTGTCTCAGCAGCTGAGGCCCAGAGACTCATCTGGGAGTTAAGGCTATTCAACAATTTAAATGTTTAGCAATATAATACTGCTGTGTTCTTGTGCAAACATTAAGTCAAATGTTTGCCAATGATATGTTTATCGTTCTTTTGCCTTAATTACTACTAGGGAAGGTAGATAGTATAAACAGGTGTTTTCTATCAGCTTCGCAGATGTAAGGGGCTAAAAATTCCAGTGAATTGTTCTTAGGAAGTGGATGACAATGATCCAACTGCCTCTGGACTTAAAGAATTCAGTGGGAAACTTTTAGTGTTTCTCAAACAGAAAGAAAAGGGAGCCGCTCAAAACTGGGGTGAAAGCTTAACTTTATATGCAGACAAAGTTATAAAACAGGAACAGTCACTGGGTATTTAAAAGATATCCAGCATAATTGCTGATACTGACATTTCTTTTCCTTAATCTTCAGATCAGCCCTGTGAAAATGGAACTGCTATTTCTGCTTTACAGACGATAAAATAGAGTTTCAAGGTATAAACGAACATATTATGGTGAGAGTACTCTCAAAACACTTGAGAAAAATCTAAGAACTTACAGTTTAATAAATCTTTGAAACACTGAAAATAGCTGTTGAAAATAAAGCAAAATTTCTGGTTTCCATTCAAACTAACAATAGCTTGAAGGAAAATCATCTCAAAGTTATTATCAGATGCTGGATCCCAGTTAAGTGATTGTAAGATATAGCGAAAAAAATTGACCTAGAAAAAAATAATACAATGAAATAGGGAAAATAATACATTTTCTAAAAATGTGAATAGCTCAGGAACTAACAGATTTTAGAATTAATGTGTCACATTGGGATTTCTGCAGCACTTAAAAAGATATCAAAACTTTTTCGTTACCACCTATAAGACTCTGTTATCTGGATTATAACCCCTCAGCCTTAACTGATCCTATGGTCTGTGTTCCAGGTACCCTAATCTTTCAGCCACTCTCACACAGCTAAGCACAAACTTCATATCTTGGTATCTTCACTTGAATTCTTTTCCTGGTAATGATTGACCCTTATTCTTAATATGAGTTTAAATATCACCCTTCAAAGAGACCTTCACTGACACTATTAAAAGCTTTGTTTTCCTTTTTTTTTTTTTTTTTGCTGTAAAACTTGTCACAGTGTTTAATTATGAGGCAGTCTTATATCCCGAAGAATAAATTTGTGTTCTCTATGTGTCTCACCCTCTGCTTCATTCAACCTGCACCTAGGGAACAAAATATAAAAAAAGAAATGTCCCTAAGATCTGAAAGCCTTTGGCTATAAATGGAAAGAGACAATCTGTATCAACTTTTTCCTCATCAAAGACTAGGCAAACCTGAGAGAGAGGAAAGAAGGAAGAAGCAAAAGAACTTCTTGATTAGTTTGAAGTTAGAGGGACAAAATATTCAAAATGAGAGGGAAAGAATTTGCACTACAAAGTCTAGACTAAAATAGAAAATACTCAGCATATGCTGTACTGAAAGTGAAAAACCCTCATGTTAATGGCTTGTGGATAATTTGTCCCATACCATGGCCCTAATAGTTGCAGGAAAACTGGACTTGTGATATTTACACACTGTAGAAGTCTAGGTAAGCTCCCAAAGATATCAGATCCTAGTGTCTGGACCCTGGAAATGTTAACTTTGTATAGTAATAGAGTCTTTTCAGGTAGGATTAGGTTAAGGGTCTTGAGATGAGATTCTTCTGCATTAATTCAGTGGTTCCTAAACGCAATCATAAGAATCCTTTGAATAGGGAGGCAGAGGAAGAATTGGTAAAGAGAAGGTAATGTTACCACGGAGACAGAGATTGGAGTGAAGCAGCCACAAATTCATGAATGCCAGAAACCACCAGAAACTGGAAGAAATGGACTCTCCCTAGAGCCTGTAGAATAACATAGCTCTGTTGACACCTTGGTTTTAGTCTAGTGAAATTAATGTGGGACTTTTGGTCCCTAGAAGCATAAGAGAGTAAATTTTTATTGTTCAAACCACCAGATTTCTAGTAATTTGTTACTGCAGCTCTAGGAAACTAATACACACACAGAGTGAAAATGTTATTACTCTGTCCAGTGTGGAACTGAACAGACCCATTAGGAGAATTCTCTTAGGGTAGAGTAAGTGGTAGATATACCATCACCGCTATATGTGCAGTTATGTGCATATATTTATTATTATCATTATTTTTATTTTCTTACTCTCTGCTCAGCAGAAAGTCCCATGAGGGTTTATCCTTTCCTTTTATTCTTGGCTCTCTACTTAGGGTTTAGCTCAGTAGCTGGCATATAATAATTGCTCTGTAAATAATCATTGAGTGGATGGAAGTAACAGCACAATATAGTTAAAATAACAACACAATATTGAGCAAAACACAAGCAACAAGTGATAAAGGTAACCATGAGACAGACTGTACCAGTAACTCAACTGAACACAGCAGTCAAATACCCATTCTCATCAAACTAAACAGAGATTTAGGTCAGTGAGCCCCCGACTTTGAGATTTCTTTCTTCAATCTAATGACTTGTCCTTTAAAACTGACTAAATAGGGGATGTGTTCTGCCACTGACACATTTCCTGACAGTGGCAGCATGTATCTATCAGTACATGCTGGAAGTTCAAGTTGGTCTAAAAAAGTGTGAGAGTTGATGTATGTGGCACCACTATTACGGGCTGAAATCACGAGGGGAGAATGTGGCAGTTCCAGCCTGTGGCTACTGCTACCTGTTCTGCTGACATGATGCATTTCTCTGTTCTGATTTTTAAACTGAAAGAGGTCTTATCATGACATAACTCAGAATGATGGAGACCAGAACTCTGCCTGCCAAATTTTCAAAATGTCCTGTGGGATGCTCCTTTGTTTGTGCTGTTTGGAAGGGAACTGGGATACAGTAGTCTCTTAGTTCCTTCACAGATATGAGCAGACATGCCACGTGATGTTAACTTGAGAATAAAGACTTTCAGCACTTAACTGAAATTCCAGCTTATACTCCTATTAAATTGTAACCCTAACAGTCTCCCACGCTTAGCTGCAGAGAAAGGTAGAGAATCTGCTAGGAGGTCCGAACAGAGAGATGATGGGAGAATGGCTCTATCTGAGGCCTTTCGGTCTGGAATTAAAAGGGAATCCTCAAACCTGCCCCTTCCCTTCTTCATAATATTGTGAATCCCCATGTGGGAAGAGTGGGTGTCAAAAGGGCTTGTGGCTCAGGGCTGCTCATTTCACCCGGGAGGATAGCTGTTCAGGCCTCACTCTGGTGCCTGGTGCAAAGCAGAATGAGGGGTGAAGCAGGTATCCAGCGATTCTAACATACTCACTCAAACTCTTCATCTCTCAGCAGTCTTCTGATGGATCTGAACTAAAGGAAACAGTTTTTCAAAACGTTGCTACCTTAAGAGAGATTCTTAATTTTGGAAATCTCAAAACTCCCTGTAAGTACCTGAGAACAGCTCATCCTGTCTCCATCAAAACAGCACTTACAAAAACCACAAAGGTTAAGAAACTTTTACTATATAGTACATGAAAGTACTAACATTTCCAATGGCAAAGACATTTACTATCTCTTAAATTATGATTAATAAGGACACAGGACCTGAGTCAACTGAGAAACTACAGCTCTGCCGTTATCTATAGGAACTTGGTCAAATTAGTGGATTTTTCTCTCTTAGTTTGTTATTTGTAAAATGAAAAGTGATATCTATAGCACCTACTACAAAAGATCATTATAAGAAGATGAATAGTTCATCCTGTAAAGTGTAGTGCTTGGCAGCCAAAAATATTTGTAGAGCTTCCACTATGCACAGGGACTGTTCTAAGACAAGACATAAGGCAAAGGACAAAGGTTACTGCTGTCAGTAGAGTTCACATTTTACTGTGGAACTTAAATTTTCACAGAAATGGTACAGCGCATTTTATAGAAAATTTTTAAAAATCCCTTTGGTTATTCCTTCTCTTCATTCATATAATGGACAAGTAAGATTTTAATTCAGATTTTTCCTCTGGGATGCTACAGCTTCACATGAGCTCTCAAACCTAGAGTTCTGATTTTTATTTCATCCTCATTCCACCTGACTGCTACTCTGCAAAAATAATTTGCACTGTGAGTACTCCCCCTTAACTTGGCATAGGTATTTGTGAAGTGGGACAAAAGCCAAATTCAGGGAAAAATTTATTCTGTCCCATCCCCACACTTTTATTCATTCATCTGTTATGCTTAAAAATCAATTAGCAATGTGCATGCCTTTCCCCAGGTTTCACTACATGGGCAGACCAAGCCAACTGCACTCTCCCTGCTCGTGGAGTTCTTTTCTCTTGTGACATTTCACAGTCATTTTTAAAAATGCTCATGCTTACATTTTACCATTCTGTCCTCTTCCTTTTTCCTAATCACCTGCCTTTTCTCCCACCTGCCTTCTTAGGATATTATATTTGAGGTTGACCTTTTGAGTTTTCTCCTTGTAAAAATATACTATGAAGTAATTAAAAGGTATTACAAAATAATTACAGATTTGCAGAAAAGTAACAAAACATGTACAACAATGTCTTACGTGCTCAGCTTCCCACAATATTAATAACTTGTGGTATAATATTCAACTGGATGGTATAAATATTCAACCAATTACATTGGTACAAGCTAGGAATCTTAGTCAGATTTTACTGGGACTGATTTTAAAATAATCATTGTTTACATTTGGAAACCTTCAGTTACAATCATAGTAAAGATTGAAATTTATTTCATATATTTGTGTGCATCTGAAAGTGAATTCTCTCTCTCTCTCTCTCTCTCTCTCTCTCTTTCTCTCTCTCTCTCTCTCTTCCTCCTCCACCTTTGGGGAGAAGAGAGAAATTATTTTGAGGAACAAATGGGAGAATATTATGTTTAAATACTGTTAATAAGTTGTCTAATACTTAATATATTTCAAAAAATATATTGTAGCAGATTTTTACTCTTTCCTTTCAAGAAAAATGTCTCATGAATGGGGCACTAAGACAGTAGGTAAAACTACTTTTATATTTCAGAATTTTGAGCAGAAGGATTGAGATGTATAGTACTTTTAGCAAAGTTTCATTTGAAGGTATGAAAATCATAGTCACTGAGTTAGAAGGAGACTTGAGGTCAACTGGCACGTAGCACATGTATTCTGAAAGACATTTCAGACAGCCTTTAAATCTCTGATTAAAATTTCAGATGACGGAAACACAATGCCTTCCGATTCAGCCTTTGTCTAGACACCTCTCCCTGTTTAAAAGTTCTTTATCATCTAATAGGCTGAAATCACCCCCCTGATCTTGGTCTGACATCTGGTGCCTAAAACAATGGAGAAGTGAAAAGAATTACCATTGCCCTAAATAGTCTCTATTCTCAACAAATCAAGTTCTTCTTTAACATGTTCCTCCCATGCAAGATTGCTCTTTCTTGTTGTGTTTATTGGGTCAGAATCCACCTGGGCATGGGCTAAACAGCACAGTCAAGAGCTGGAACAACCAACTCTTCTCCTTGCTCAGTAGAAGGTAATTACATGAATGTCCCTGCAATCGCAGCAGCAGGCTTTCATGCCTCTACCCCCATCCATTGCCTTACATTACTCCTGGAATCAACCGATAAACCCAGGATCTTTTTTGCAACTTTTGATATTTAAAAGTCCTTTGCTGCTGCACATGTACAGCTAATTTTCTGGATATAGGAGCAGGACTTCATGCAGATTCTTATTAAATTAGGCCTATTGTATCACTCTATTGAGTTTTTTTTATATACTGACTCTATCACTTAATATATTTACTGTCCCTGCTGCCTCCACATTGGCTGTAACCTTTATAAATAGTCCTTGATTCTTTTCTCAAAATTTCCAAGAAAACACTTGAACATAAAAGGATGAAAAGGAGATCATTAGAAAGCTATAAATTCTAACTGTAACATTTTGACCTGTTAATGTTACAATTTTAATTCCGCATTCAAGTGTAAGTTTCACTGTGGGTTGACATAGAAGTAGCCACAGCACAAAAGATCCCTGCACTGTCTATAAAATTGACTCAATGTCTTATTTATAAAAATCCCGAAGGGAATTTATTTTGGAGCTCAGGAATAGGAGAAAAAGTTCTCCCGATGACAGCTGAACGGGTTTGACTTTCTTTCTGTTTTGACTTATAAGAAGCTAAAAGGAAAAAAACAAAATCGATTCCTCAAATGCTGTATCTTTCTTTATTTCTGTTTATTGATTTTCCCCCTTCAATCTTACTTCATTGCCTAACCTGTGTTAACAGTTCTGTATTAAAGTGTTATTTTTTATACCAGATATCATGTCACACTTCTCCTCAATGCACTCAAGACATAAAAATAAACGAGGATATCATTAGGATGTCTCTTCAGATGTTTAAATGTCCATGGACAGTTATTTTATTCTTTAATTCTTGGGAATTATCTTGAGTTTTGATACTAAAATAAAATTTTCTTATTTTAGTATTTTTTATTTTCTTAGTCCTCTAAATCACTTCCTTCCAAACTTTGTACTCAGTTGAGAATGACATATTCTAAAAATCTTTCATATTAATTTCCCTACATGGTACCTTTTTACAAGCTAGAAATAATTTGATAATTTGCTTTTACTTTTTTTTTTTTTTTTTTGCTTCTTCCATTACAGAGCCAAAATTTAAAAAAAATTTTTTTTTCATTAAATACTGCTACCTTCCTGGAATTATTTATATGGAAAAGACCTCTGAATTTGGCATTAAAAGCCCAAGCTTCTGTAATTGAACAGACTATTTATGTAACTGTAAACAAGTTACAAGAAAATGACTTTTCTCATTTCAGAAAACTATCTGTTAAAACATATATAACTTACTTTTAAACTACCTTTGAAATAAATTGATTATAATACATACTTTGGTTACATGAAGGTTCAGTGTTTTAAACTATAATTTTAGAAGCTCAGTAAGCCTGTAGGATGGTTAGCCAGCATTATATTAGAAAGGCAACATTCTAGTCATTATTGCTAAAATAAAAGCATTTTTATACTTATTTTATACTTATTTTGATGAATAAACAATGCTTTGCTTATTAGCAAAATATGCCAGAAATGGATTTTCTTTGGTGAAATCGGTGACCTACTAACTAGCACAACATACTATAAATGGTATATGTGTATAAATGTATATAAGTCTATAAACTTAATTGGTAAAACTATAGGTTTTAAATATATGTGAAATATTAAAATCTTTTGAGGATGTTCGCTTTCATTAACAGTGTCCCTTAGCCTTTCCACAGGGTCAAGGTGGTATCAAAATTTGATCTCTAAACCAACCTATTTCCAATTGTCATTTTAATAGGATTTCTGGTTGTCCGAGACTGAACACAAAGAAAATAAAATCCTTACCTTGATATGTCCTATCTGACTCAAGTGAGTCTTGTTTTCAAGGCTTTGATTGAAACACATGAATGGAGAGAGAACTGGGATTTTATCAGTCTTATGGTAGAGTTGGTTATTACCTTGTTGCTCATAAATGCTTGCTATAACAGACCTATATGTGTAGTAGAATTTTGCTGTAAGACATTGCAGAAACATTTCATGGGGGCTCCTAACCTCAACCCCTCAACTTTCTTCAGTAGCCACCCTTCCCTACCGGAGCAGTGTATGACCAGATGATCACAGAACAACTAAGAGACATTTTCCTTGTCTATAATTTTCAATAGTGTCCTTATCATCAGTTAGTAGTACTAAGGTGTAGGGGATATTAATCAATAATGGCATGGATATTGAGGGGTGGAACTCTTTCTTCCTCCACACCCACACCCTGGTCCTCACAAGGTAAGTTCCTGGAATGGATGAGTGGCTATGAAATGCCTGCAGCTGTGTTCCTGCAAATGTGCGGCCAGAAATTATCAGTTAAAACATCCTTATAAAGTTACAGTTACTGAAAAGTCAATAAAAAAGCTTATCTTGCAAGCACCATCACATAGAGAAAAAAGTAAATAAAACAGTTACTTTAAATTTGGACTGCTGAGATAACAAATATTCATGGATCAATAATTTTAATGTTTTTTGGAAAACTATATTGTTAAATCAAAAGTTTTGAGTAGTATAAACTATTTTTCACACTAAAAATAAACCAAATAAACGAAATTCAAGATGTAAAAGCAGAAGAATTTTACTCCCTAGTTACCAATTAAATATCACATTCCAAATGAATTTGATTCTGGTTACCATGTTCTAATCATAAATCAGTATAGCTACAGAGAACCCAAATCTACCTTATATATTATTTTAGGTCTTTCTTCCTGTCTGTCTGTCTTTCTTCCTGTCTTATCTCATCTTGTCTCATCTGTTCCTTTCCCTTCCCTTCCCTCCTCTCCCCTCTTCACTCCTCCCTTCCCCTCTTCTCCCCTCCCCTCCCCTCCCCTCCCCTTCCCTTCCCATTCTTTTCCTTTCCTTTTTTTCTTTCTTTGATTCTTGACTTTTGAGACTGGGGTTCACTATGTGGTTCATGTTGGTGTTACTCTGCTGGCCTTAAAATTATAAGTGCATTTACTTTTGAGTTATATATAAGCATTAAAATTATCCTTCTTCAATTAAAATGAAAGGCAGACCCTATAAAAACTTTTACTTAAAAATGTGTGCATTTGTTTCTAGCAACTTGAAATTATTATGACCTCCAAACATTAGTTCAATTACTGTAAGTTGGGAAAATTGCTTGGATGATTTTCCAACTAGTTGGTATTTATCACACCTGAATAAGATGAAATTAAACGTAAAAATACAACATTTATGCCTTTATAGATTCAGTATCCATCAAATTCAGGAAACTAGTCAGATACAAAATTACGGTCTGTGACGAGATTTCAACACAGACTTTAGAAACAGCGAGGTGGGGAAAGGACTGTACCTACGGAGAAAATGGGTGGTCATTTTAGGAACGTACCACTCCGTTCACGGAGAGCAGTTGGTCTCCTCTTTTGAGTCCTCCATGTCTTTCAGCCACCCCTCCAGGAATGATGCGAGAGATGTAAATTGGGGAATTTTGCTCCTTTCCTCCCATCACGTTAAAACCAAGGCCTTCATCCGTCTTTGGCAGTTCCACTACGCGAGGGTGAGAGTGGCCTTCGCTAGCTGCAAAAGCTGCGACTGTTGCCTGAAAGAAAAGACGGTCTTTTGGTAATAAAATGAGGGAGACAAAGAGGATCATATGATTTGCAGGAGGCAGCTGAAGCGACTTCTTACACTTTTATAGCATCTCCTGTGAAACAAAGAACACAAAGGTAGGAGGCTATCTTTATTTAGCTGCCATCTATAATTCCTTTCTGCAAAACTCCACCCAGTTCTCTCTGGCTTCCTACAGCTCATCCCCCATGATCAACACTCCTTGAAGAATTCTCTCACAGTCATCTTACTTAGATGCACATCCTATTTCTGGCCTCCAGATAGTTTTGGTACATGTATTACATCGGATGATACTTATTTTGTTCATGTGTTGACTATGGGCACCCTAAGGTCAGATTTTATCTTGTATTTTTTAGTACAACACAGTCTGACTTGATTCTGCACATAAACAAATGTTCATAAACAGTAAACCGAAGAGCACTTGCATGTGTATTCTTGAGAGTGCATATTTAATCTTGCTATTGATGGACCATTGATTGTGTAAATTTAAGATTTTTTTTTAAATCCGTGATGTCTAAACTAGAATGAAAATGAAACAAAAAATTCAAAGAGATTACTATGTCATACCAATATTCTACATTACTTTGTGAAATCCTTTATCTGGCATAGAATTTTTTTCCTCCATTTTACATTAGAATTTAAACTCCTAGAGTGACACAGGCAAAATGAACAGTCCATAGCTTTATACCTAAATTTAACAAAATTCACTTAATATGAACATAACTTTATTTTAAAATGCATGTTAATTCCTTTAAATAAGCACAAGAAAACAACTTACCATTAGTTCCCACCCACCACAGAAAAAAATAGCTTTTGTGTAGTCTCCACTCAAGAAGAGATTCTCTGCCTGCTTCTTATTTTCCAACTCCCCATAGCCCGTCTTAACCACAGTTGATTAGATGCCTACTCTAAAGTGATTTACTCAACACTGTGAAAATATTGATTCCCAACGACTATACATTCTTTTTCCACACACAGCATTATCACATCAATTTAGCATTATGCTACTGCCTGCATTTAGTGAGAGATAGTGAATGATATGGAAATAATGGCTTGTTTTTAGCTACATGCATTAGCTCATGCAAATCTTGTCATCATGCATAAGTTTTAATGGCTGACATGGATGCAATGCAGACAGCCCAGAAACAACCAGAAAATATTGTGCTATTGCAACATTATGCTGCTATCCTGCTGTTCTACATGAATAAGAAATGAGAATGGTAAAACACTACATAATTCACTTTCCCCTTAATTAAACCATGTAGGGATCATTTGTCTGTGTGTGTTCCACTTCAGTACAAGCAAAGCATGATGTGATGGTAATAATACTCTTTTTTCCTGGGTTAGAAACAAATAAAAATAAAACTATATTGTTCAGTAACAGAATGAAAAACTAAAAAAAAAAAAAAAAAAAAAAAAAAAAAATCAAGAGAGAAACCAAACAACAGGTGATGTAACACAAAAGAATTAAATGTAAAATTCTGATTATTTTCACTGGTTCTTATTTCTTATATATATATTATTAGGAAGGCAAGCACTTATAAAAGGCAAGTTGGGTTCTACTGTAACATTTTTGTATTTCCTGAATATGAACTGCATTGAGGAGATTAGTTTAAAATTATTTTTTCCTTATGGACTATCTTCCAGAAAATTTCAGGATCCTCTCACTGCATCATTTTCATTAGTAGGAGCTCTGTATTCTACAGATTTGAGTTGCTAAAGAAGAAAAGCAGTCACTATCACAGAAGGTGACAGCCTTCCCTGTAGGTCAAAGCCATATTCTTTCACCAAGTTATCCATTGTTGAACTGAATACAAAGAATCTGCAACAGTGGGTTCAGGTCAGTGCTTTTCATGTCTCCCATTAACTCTTCAGGCCCGTGCAAATAAACCATGCACCAATAGGACACGGGTTCTTTTGGATCAGAGAACTGTGTCAGAAACCATGTAGCATTTTATAAATGAACCAGTAGATTTGCTTGTGCCAAATGGACGTTTAGTGATTTTAATGAGATCATTCTCCTTTCTTAAGCTACAGAAGCAGCAGAAACGTTCAATTTTCCATTAGGATTTTTACCTGGGAAGTAGTAATGGTTCTAGACTCTGGGCTGCCACTGATGTCTAAATTCTCTTACAGTGTACACACGAGAATACCTGCAACACACACGCGCACAGTCAATTACTAGGTCACCAGGGTGAAGGATTTCTTTAAAGTGACACAAGCCTTACCTTTGCTGTGGCCCTTGCACGAAATTCGGGACAGCCATTAACAGTTATCGTTTCATGCATATATTGATATACCTAAAATGTTCACATAAAAAGAAAGAATGGGTTAGAATATTAATATGAAAAATATCAATTCTTGCACTGCGGGCAGGACAATCAGTTTTCTTTGAGGGACAGAAGTTCCCTATCACAAGTGAAATAGGTCTGAATTAATTATCCTGCTGATCTGGACCAAACTGCAGCAGGGAAAGCAATCACATTTATTGATAAGTTTTTAATTTGTCCATACATATCACATATAAATACTTTATATTTGGATTTATAAAAACTATTTCATCAAGTAACATTTTTATTATTATACATTGCTGCAGCTATAAAGTAAGTTATGTATATAGTTACTTTTTGAATCCTGAAATATATTAAAACTAGTGTTCTAAACTGATATTCTACAAATCTGGGATCAGAATGTCTCATCCTTGGCCCAACCTCCAGCATTTTGGAAGGTCTGTTATTGAATGATACACATATGCAATTTTGTATAATTACAACAGTCTACTCTGCAATCTATTTCACATTAATAGGAGCAGGTAGGATAGTCAATGAATGCTTTAAGCTTAGATATTAAAATGGTATTCCAGACTACAGGCAAGAAAAGAAAGAGATTCTTAGAACTAATAACACAGAGCATTATGTCAGCTATGTATTCATACTACAATTTAGATTAAATAGAAAGGATGGTGGTAAAATCTGGATTCCCAAGAATGATGCAGAAAGCATACAGGTTTTGCTGACTAAATATAACACAGACCTATGTTTGTGCATCACAGTATAATTGGGAAACTCTGAAGTCTTGTTTCCCTACACTGTCCTGCTTTCTGCCCAACTGAAAAATGAGTGAAAAATATTTATTTAGTAGGGTCATCTTTATTTGAGATAAGACCTCAAAGGCATCTGAATCTTAACATCACATTATTACTAATTTTCATTTTAGATACAAGAATAAACATTATGGAAACATGGTAGATAAAACAGTTTCCTTCAAAACTTCTGGGGATGGGAATATAAAGTCTGTACCAGCTGTGAAATTAAATTTTCATTGTAAATAAGGCGAAGTATTGAGAATGATTTTTTAAGGTATAGTTTGAAGAAGACATCTGAAAAAAATAGAAAAAGGTTATATACGTTGCACTATATGGTCATTCCTAATTTGAGCAACAAGGTTGTTAAGTCTATTGAATAATACATAAAGGTAAAAAGCCACGCGTTGTTATGCTGAGGTATTTTTGAGAGACTCACTAGCCATCTCAATAAGGAATAAAATAGGGAAACTGCTATTAATGTTTGAATGGGTATTTTTGCTCTTTCAATTGAAGTTATTTCAAATGTGTAGGTCAAAGGTCAGTATGGTGAATCCAAAAGCTGATAAACTCATCAGTTAAACAACTACTTCTCTAGTGTGTAGGCCGGGTGTCTTCCTAATATTTTTGGTTGACTCATTGTCTCTCAAGTACCTGCTGGCTCACCTCTGAGTCATGTTTCCCAAGTGATCTGATCAGAAGGAAACAACGTGATCTGAATTAAAAATTTAAGACTTGTTGGGAGCCGCAGCCCCGAGCCCGGTCGCCTCACTTGGCGGACGTGAGGCCTGTAGTAAAGAGTGAGGCCTGAGGTAGATTACCCCTCCCATCGAATATGTTAGTTTCCTGCTTACCGCGTAAACAACCCGCTCAACAATATAGTCTGCCTGGCAACTGATGATGTTAGCCAATCAGCTTGCCTTGCTTACTTTAACATGATTGGACACTGTACCCGTATATATACCGGTGCCACCCCTGGGCGGAAGTAGAAGCCAGATAGAAGCCCGGAAGTAGAAGCCCAAAAGGAGCCGCGGAGAGCGGACCGGTAGAGGCTTTGGGGCAGACTGAAGCACAAAAGGAGCCGCGGGGAGCGGACCAGAGGAGGCTTCAGCTGGGAGAACCCAGGGCAGGCTGTACGGAGAAGGAAAATAAAAAGAAAAGGTTGTCCACTACCAGACTTTGTCGTGTGTCCTTCCTGCCGGCCGGGAGCGGACATCGACATTTGGAGGCCCGCCCGGGGACTGATCACCCCCGCGACGTGGAAGTGGACAACGCTCCAGTACAGAGCTGCGAGACAGGTGAGTTGGGGATAAGCCTGGGCTCTGGGTGGCGCGCACCTACAGGGCTTTTAGACTCCCCTCAGGCTCACGCGTAAGTGGCGGATTCCTTGGGCCTCACGCGGTGAGTAACATATTAAAAAATGGGAAACATGCTAGGTAGCGGCACTAAGAGCGAGGGTGGTTGTGGAGAAAGCTCTCAAGAGCTTACAAAAGTACGCAGGGTATCTGAGCAGGCCCAGTCAGGGAGCTCCCGAGAGGTGTCTGTCAAGGGGAACAAGGATGCTAAGGAGGAGGACGGGGCTCTAGCCTCGGAGTCGTCTGACTCCGAGGACGAGGGAAAGTTGAATGGCAGGGAGGCCAAAGAGACCAGCTGTCAGGAGCCTAAGTCGCTCAATAAGGAGTCGCAGGGTTCTTTTCCAGCGTCACGCCGCGAATTGCGCTCTGCTCAACCTGGTCTGCGGAGGAGTAGAGAGCTCCTGAGTGCGCCCCGGCGCGAGAGGGAGGCGGTCCCTCGCCACGAGGCGGCCGCCTGGGAGCTCCCTCCCCTTTCGCCAGAACAGGAAGTGATGCACGGGCCCCCATTTTCCGCCCAATCACGGCCGCCGTCTTATGCTCCGCCGCCGGCGGGTCGGTATTTTTACAGGCGGCTTTGGCAGGGGGGACGCTTGTCTCATGAGGTACATCCACCTGGGATAGATAGTGGCCCCTACGAGATATTTCCTGTACAAGTAGCTATGGGCCAGGGACGCAATGTATGGGAGCCTTTTGAGATAAAGCAGATTAGAGAACTTAAAAATGCAGTTACAACCTTTGGGCCGACTGCGCCTTACACCATTGCCATGCTGGAGAATCTGTCTTCTGGGCCCCTCACCCCCGCGGACTGGATTCAGCTGGCAAAGGCCTGTCTGCCCTCGGGCAGTTACCTGGATTGGCGAGCCTGGTATGCAGAGTTCTCTGCCGAGCAGGCTGAGAAAAACGCCAATCGAGGAAACCGGGGGTGGAACAAGGAAATGCTTATGGGAGAAGGTCGGCACGCTGATGACCAGACCCAGTTCCCCGGCGCTGTCTATGAGCAAATCAATGCCATAGGACTCCGCGCCTGGAAGCAAGTAAGTGGTGCTGGAACAGCCTCCTTGTGTCTTTCAAAAATAATTCAGGGTACCACAGAGCCATTTGTTGACTTTGTGGCCCGAATGCAAGATGCTGCCGATAAGATATTTTCTGATCCGGGAGTGGCTCGACCGCTGGTAAGGCAGCTGATTTTCGAACAGTGTACAAAGGAGTGCAAGGCAGCGATAGCTCCTCATAAGAACAAGGACCTCAATGCCTGGATTAGGATATGCAGAGAGATAGGGGGGCCGCTCTCCAACTCGGGAGTGGCTGCTCTCCTGGCCGCGGCTATACAGCAGAGGGGACCTCGCGGGTTAGAAGGGGAATGTAAGGCTAAAGGGTGTTTTGCCTGCGGGGAGCCAGGACACATTAAACGTCACTGCCCAAACAATGCAGATGCTAGGCCTCGCCCTAGGAATGAAGAACCATATGTTTGTGGGCGATGCAAGAAGGGATCACACAAAGCTGAGGAGTGTAGGTCGGTCTTTGATGCTCAGGGCAACCGTATTTGTGGACAAGATGCTAGAGAGCCAAAAAACGGCCAGAGGGGGCCCCCTTCACAGGCGGGCCCCCGCCCCAGAGACAGGACAGCTCAGGGTGGCAGCCTTCAACAAGGGCCACCCCTGGGTCAGCAGGTGTGGACCTCAGTGTCGCCTCAGGACTTATATTAGTGCCTGATATGGGTGTTCAAGTGGTTGAAACCACTTTTAAGGGACCGTTACCCAAAAATTCCGTGGGTCTGGTGATCGGGAGATCCTCCACGGCCCTTCGGGGTCTCACAGTAGTCCCGGGGGTCATAGACTCAGACTACACAGGACATATTAAAATTATGGTTCAATCTCTTGTGGGTACTATGGTAATTAATAAAGGAGACAAGATAGCGCAGCTCTTGCTGCTCCCCAGTCTCCACAAGAGATTTCCCTCAAAGCAGAAAATTAGAGAAAGTCAAGGTTTCGGTTCCTCAGGGGAAGTCTTTGAGGGACTCCATATGACACTTGATAAAAGGCCCATGCTCTCACTTAAGGTCAATGGCAAGAATATAACAGGGCTCCTAGACACAGGAGCTGACTGTTCCATTATCTCCAGAAAGGATTGGCCTTCCAACTGGCCCACCAACACTGCAGATAACACGCTGCAGGGCCTGGGGATGGTGTCAGCTCCTCAGGTTAGTGCTTCAACCCTGCTCTGGTGCGATGAGGAGGGTCATCAGGGCCATTTCCAACCGTTTGTGTTGCAGTTGCCAGTGTCTCTATGGGGAAGGGACATCCTCACTCAGATGGATGTCACGCTTACGTCAAACTGCTCCCCCCAGGCTAAGGATATACTCAGGAACCAGGGATATACCCCCGGCAAAGGCTTGGGCAATGCCCTGCAGGGTCGGACATCCCCAATACCAGTAGAGAACAAAAAAGGTAGGCAAGGATTGGGTTTTTCTTAGGGGCCGCTGAAGAAGCTCTCCTACCCACTTCGATCAAAATCACCTGGAAATCAAATGATCCGGTTTGGGTACCTCAGTGGCCCCTGCCTAAGGAGAAGCTATTAGCCTTGTCAGAAATAGTCAGTACACAACTCAGATTAGGACATATTAAGCCGTCAACCTCCCCATGGAACACCCCCATTTTTATAATTAAGAAAAAGTCTGGCAAGTGGAGGCTGCTCCATGATCTAAGGGCGGTCAACGCGCAGATGCAGTCCCTGGGGGCGGTCCAGAGGGGGCTGCCAGCTCTCTCAGCCATCCCTCAGTCCTGGCCAGTTTATGTTATAAACCTTAGAGACTGTTTCTTCTCAATTCCCCTGCACCCAGAGGACACTCATAGGTTTGCCTTTACTTTGCCCACCATTAACCAAGAAAGCCCTGATCTCAGATACGAGTGGGTAACGTTGCCCCAAGGCATGGCCAACAGTCCCACTATGTGTCAGATTTACCTTGATTCCCTACTGGCCCCCCTACGAAAATCCTTTCCCAAGACAAGATGTATGCATTACATGGACGACCTTTTGCTCAGCGGCAGGGACCCAGACATGCTAAATAATATGCTCAGCCAGTTGGTCGAGGCCCTGAGACAAGCTAATCTACATGTTGCCCCCGACAAGATTCAGGGAGGAGAAATGGTGACCTACTTAGGCGCGAGAATCTCCCCTATGCTAGTCTCTCCGCAGAAGGTCACCATTAGGACGGATGGCGTTAGGACCCTAAATGACATGCAAAAGCTATTGGGAGACATTAATTGGATTAGGCCATATTTACATGTACCAAATTCAGATCTCAAACCCCTGTTCGACCTTCTGAAGGGAGACCCAGATATAGCCTCCCACAGGAGGCTCACTCCTGAGGCAAGAGCTGCCTTACAGAGAGTGGAGGAAGCCTTAGGTGGGGCTACCTTACACAGAATTGAACCGGGGCGACCCTTTGATGTCTGTTTGCTACAGACTAGTCTACAGCCTACAGCGGTGATTTGGCAGAAAGGACCACTACTGTGGATACACCCTAAGGTCTCACCTGCAAAAGTCATAGAGCATTACCCGGAGGCAGTCGCTTCATTGGCCCTTGAAGCGCATGATAGAGCTGTCCAACATTTTGGCTCAGGACCACAAGCCATCCGAGTACCCTATACCGCCAGCCAGATCAAGACCCTGGCTGCCTGCATAGATACTTGGGCCATTCTGAGATGTGTTTTCCATGGGGATATAAACAATCAATACCCTAAAGACCCTATCTTGTCATTTGTCACTCAGCACCCTATAATTTTTCCAAAGGTTACTGCCTCTGAGCCATTAGTCCCAGCAACTACAATATACACAGATGGCTCTAAGACGGGGATAGGCGCCTATGTGATCCTAGGCAAGCCCCCGGTTACCATACAATTTGAACCAGATCAGCCTCAGGTGGTGGAACTGCAGATCGTTAAAATGATTCTTGAACGGTTCTCAGAGGCCATTAACATTGTCTCCGATTCTAGGTATGTGGTCAATGCTATGCAAGTGCTTGAGACTGCCGGTTTAATTAGATCCACTTCCACAGTGGCTGGGCTGTTCCTGTCTATCCAGACATTGCTTCAGAACAGACACCATAAGGTCTTCACCACCCACATAAGAGCACATACATCCCTGCCAGGGCCTATGGCACAGGGGAATGCGGCTGCTGACACTGCCACTCGCCCGTTATGGATTTTTACCTTACTAACACCAATCGAGCGAGCCCGTGCCTTCCATGATAAGTTTCATGTCAATGCCAGGACACTAGCAAACCATTTCCATGTTTCTAGAGCAGATGCACGAGATATCGTGCGACTATGTGACTCCTGTGCCACATACAAACCTGCCATACCGATGGGAGTAAACCCTCGAGGTTTGATCCCTGGTGATGTTTGGCAGATGGACATCACACATATACAGGAGTTTGGGACTCTTAAATATGTTCATGTTTCCACAGACACCTGTTCTCGCGTCATATTTGCAACAGCAGAAACAGGTGAAAAAGTGTCTAATGTGATCAATCATTGCCTGGCAGCTTGGGCCGCATGGGGCAAACCAAAAATATTAAAAACTGATAATGGACCAGCCTATATAGGCAAAGCTTTCAATGAGTTCTGCAAAATGATGGAGGTTCAATTAAAACATGGTATCCCATACAATCCCCAAGGTCAAGGAATCATTGAGAGGGCTCATAGAAGCCTCAAAGAAATTTTACAAAAACAAAAAGGGGGAGTAGGCCAAGGCCTGGCCCCAAAGGCACGATTATCCATGGCACTATTCACACACAATTTTTTAAATTTAAATAATGATAATCGCTCCCCAGCTGTGGAGCACTGCAACCCTTCCCCCAACCATAAAGGGTGGGTGAAGTGGAAAGATGTCCTGACAGGACAATGGATGGGCCCGGATCCGGTAATCAGCTGGAACCGAGGCGCGGTTTGTGTTTTCCCACAGGAATCGGGACGAGAACCACTGTGGATACCGGAGAGACTGACACGGACAACAAAGCCCTCGACTAAAGATCAGACCTGCCCTACTGGAGATCCATCACAGACCAACCAACAAGATGAATAGAAATAGCGGTAGCCCGAAATGGACAAGAAGATCCTCAGGCATATGCATGGCTCGCTCGCCTAGCCTACGACCGAGTCTAGGGACGGTGAGCTTCCCACACTCCTCCTCTAAAAAATTATGATATAGCAGGGTAGATGAGTCAATGACGGGTAAGAGCGTGCCTCCCCAGCATGACTCGACCTAAGCCAGGCCCTACCCCATCCTGCACGTAAGCCGCTGGACTGTTAGATGCTGCCCAGGTCTAAATTTCTCTCCGAGGGGATTTCTTTACGGAGAGAGAATGAGTGCAAGCTTGTGTGCATCCAGGTTCCGTCCAGTTTGTGCCTGGCCCTAGAAAAAGGACGAGGGCCTCAGGGCCTTGGCGGACCATGGGACGGCCGACCAGGGTCTAAGCCAAGGACCTACGGTGGGCCTACGCATAGGGCATAAGCCTCTGCACCCAGTCCAGGAAGGGCTACGATGCGCACATTCATAAAAAATAAAAAAGGGGGAGATGTTGGGAGCCGCAGCCCCGAGCCCGGTCGCCTCACTTGGCGGACGTGAGGCCTGTAGTAAAGAGTGAGGCCTGAGGTAGATTACCCCTCCCATCGAATATGTTAGTTTCCTGCTTACCGCGTAAACAACCCGCTCAACAATATAGTCTGCCTGGCAACTGATGATGTTAGCCAATCAGCTTGCCTTGCTTACTTTAACATGATTGGACACTGTACCCGTATATATACCGGTGCCACCCCTGGGCGGAAGTAGAAGCCAGATAGAAGCCCGGAAGTAGAAGCCCAAAAGGAGCCGCGGAGAGCGGACCGGTAGAGGCTTTGGGGCAGACTGAAGCACAAAAGGAGCCGCGGGGAGCGGACCAGAGGAGGCTTCAGCTGGGAGAACCCAGGGCAGGCTGTACGGAGAAGGAAAATAAAAAGAAAAGGTTGTCCACTACCAGACTTTGTCGTGTGTCCTTCCTGCCGGCCGGGAGCGGACATCGACAAAGACTAATTTACTAAACAATGGAGGTGTTCAAGTTCTGTGGAAAATTTGAATGGAAATGAGAACAGGATTCCAGATCAACTATGGCATCTGCAATGTATGACTATAAATTCGCTAGACTGCCAAAAAGCTGCCAGACCTAGTAGTACATTATTTCTTTGGAAGTGCATTGTTTTGTTTTGTAGAGATAGTTTTTCCATAAATAATTCAGCTTACTTGCTCTAGTAGCCAATGAATAGAATATTCTTCACTCTGCTTCTCTTATTAACAAAAGCTCTTGTATCTGACCTGTTTCACCTTAAATTATTATCTCATGCAGAAAGCACTGCATTGGTGTCTGTCATGTCTCTCCTCCAACAAACACTAGTCACCTCAGTGGTCACTGTCAAGTATCTTTCTAACCATGTCACTACTGTGCCTAACAGTAAAGATAACAAAATTAAATGCCCTTGGGAGTCAGAGCAGTTATGATAACACAAAATCATGCCTTCTCTCTAGTATTACTTCCCTACCCCCTGTTCTTGACTCCCACCATTCCCCAAACATGTCAAGCCCTCCTAGTTGTCCAGATCTTTGTGCATCCTTTTTATTCAGTTTAGAATAACTTTTCACCTGGAAGACATTTATTTATTCAAGTTTAATATGATGATTAAAGTTCTAATTCAAACATTGTATCTGCTTTTCTGTTTTCTGCTTCCCTCAAGCAGAGTAGTCTCTCTCTTCAGTTCCTGGCCATCTGATTTGCCTTGGTGTTATTTTGCTAGCTTTTCCAAGAAAGCGGCTTCTCTGCTTGCATTCAAGGACGTTTATTAGAACAATCATTTAGCAAATAACTGGGAGGTTACCATCAATTGATTAAGAGGCAAAGTAATTTTGTAAATTCCTGAGATAAAGTAAATAGATAATAAATATCACAAATTAAGAATGATTATCTTTAATGTCCCAATTTGATTTTTTTCAATTACAAAGCGGGATATTCAAGGGGCAGTGTTGTAATAATTGCACAGGCTATAGAAATGGCTTGGAGGGGCTGGAGATTTAGCTCAGTGGCATAAGCGCCTGCCTTGTAAGCAGGCAGTCAGGAGTTCGATCCCTGGTACTGATAAAAAGGAAAAAGACAAAAAAGAAATGGCTTGGAAACCAACCTGTGGCACTTTTCAATCTAACTGTATGACAACAGTCAGTTAAGAACTTGATTTCCTTGGAGCTCAATTTTGTCAATTAAAAAATTTGTCCTTAAAATCACAGCATTTAAGTCTTTCATGAGAGTTGAATCAGAACAGTCTGCCACATGTAGTGAGCTAGCTAAAAATTAGCCATTGCTATTTCTGTTGTTATTTTTAAACTTTTCTCATTCTCATTTCACCCTGATATCATTTGCAGAGAGTCTCCTAGGACTAGCAGTCCATGAATATCCTTTACAAAAAATTGATCAAAAGCTGAACTTCTCAAGGGAGGAAGATACAGATATCTTCAGAAGACATCTGGCAATGTGTGCAGATATTTCAGTTGTCATAAATCAGAAGGAAAGTGATGCCCTGGGATATCTGATATTTAGTGTGGGCAGGGAGTGGCTCTTTCCCACTGAAGATTTGGCTGTAAAATTTCAGTAGTGCTAACACTGAGAAAATCTGACCTAAGGAATCAAGCAATAGCTTTTCTTTTTTATATGTCATATTGCACAAGCGATGAAAATACACTTGGATAGCACTGAGTTCTTATAAATGCTCAATAAATAACATTGGAAGAAAGTATCATATTTCTGGTTTACATTTAATGACTTATTTGGGCCAAATAAATAAGTGTTTTATATCCACAAGTTCATTTACTTCCCACAACACATCATTCAGGCTCTATACACAAAGAGAATGAACCACAGAAATATTCATGCCCTCAAGACTGTTGTTTCAGAACTGTGACATAAAGTTATACCTAGCTGCCTCCAAAATCATTCCTCTTTTCAACCATATCAGTCTTTCTTATATTAATATAGCAGAATACGAGTATTTTCACAGTATGTGTGAAAAAAGCTTGCAAATATAATTTCTTCATATTTTGAGTAGTAATATCTGCATACTTTTATTGTACATGTGTATACATATATATATATATATACATGTATCTTATATACATTGTGGCTGCCATTAGGTAAATATATGGGTATTCATGTGTGTATGTATGGTGGCTACAAATATAGAATGTAACAATTTTGAAATCAACATGTTTATTATTCCAAGTGGAAGTGAAATAGTATTTTAACTTCCTTTATGATAATAATGAACTAAGATTATGTGGCACAAATCCAACATTGTACATCTTTTCTTCCTATAAAATACAACAGATTCTAATTTATTGGTCTTCAAAGGTGAGATGAAAGGGCATAGCCTGGTTACAGAGTCAGGTTAAAATATGATGATATTAATATTTTCCCATTTTGTGTCACCTTATGAATCTCTTTGTTCTTTCATTTTCTAAGCGACAGAATGTATCCTTGCCAATCTTAATTTTCAAGAACAGTTATAAAATTTTTGAAGAAAGTTATCGTAGAAAGCGAAAGTATCTTATCAAATACCCTAAGAGAGTTTTTAAATGGAAAAGAAGACATGGTTAGATGAGCTTCAGTGAGGTGCAGTGGGGCTTGCAGTCCTCTCAATCTTTTGCGTACCACATTCCTGACAAACTTCAGCATGGAATTCCTAAACAGTTCATTGGGTAGGGTGGGTTCAATTTTCAGTATAAGTCTAGGCATGGGCAGAAACTCTAGTACAGGGTTTTATCTTATATTTCAACAGCAGAAATCTCCTCTCCTTAAACAAATCTCACAGATTCAATTGCATTCTATATATTTCGAATTTATTCCAATCTATAGGAAATTTACAAAGATAGATCAATTAAATGAAGCAATGGAATTGAGATGGGTTGGTTCAAAAAGTTCATTTGTTTATTTTACTAATATTCATTTTGCAGTTATTCTGGCCTAATATCAGGGCTAAATTATGAAAGAAAAAAAACAGTGCTGTTTCTAAAACTGTGAAAGAATATTGATTTTTAATATAAAGTGGTTACATTAAGTTTTTAAGTGGATGACTTACATTTTGCTTTTCTTTATACTAAAAAGGCAAATAGATTACTTTTTCTGGATGGAAATGTTTTCACTGAAACAATAACAAGTAAAACTGAAGTAAAAGTTTCATTTTGACATCAATGCATTAGCCAAGTTTACAACAGCATTCCTAATTAGCAGCAGTTAAGTTAAACAGCTAAAGTTGCAATATAAAGATTTTTGCTTTTGAACTTTCAATTATACAAAAGCTAGAGAACATCACAATATAAACTTTCTAATGCTAAGTCTTCTTGATTTTGAAAACTCTGATTGCTACAGAGAAGTAGGAAAGGACTAGCGAATCTATTTTGTGAGTCTTATCTTGGATTCCTTTAAACAACCTACCATCTGTGTAATTTAATTTGCCATTATGTAAAATCCTATCTCCAAAGAGGCAGCCAAAGAAGATAAAATATGTGGCTTCATAAATGATAACCCATTATTCTCTTATTGTAATGGTTACAATAGTTATTCTTTCTACTATTATTATTCCATGAACACTTAACACACCATTGGAATGATACCTTTGGAATGTAATGCCCAGATGACAGCAAGTTCAAAATGTTTTCTTTGAATTTGAAACTAAATTTTGATTATTCTATCTTTCATGGAATAATATTTTGATGTTATTTAAAAATTCTTATGTGAAGTAGACACTAGGTGGGGTCACCTTGCACAATACCCATCTTGTTTGTGTGGCCACATGACCTAGTTCTGCCTACGGAGAGCTCAACGGCAGGTGGAGAAGCGCCTCTGCAAAGACGCTGTTTCCTCGGTGCAGCGTTGTTCTTTCCCATCTTCTACTCCTCGTCCTGAATGTGCACACAATCAACTATAGCTACAGCCTCCAAATTCTAGAGAAAGGCCGTGTATATACACATATCATTTCTGATTATTGGGGGTCCTAAATCTGTGTAAACAAATGCTTTTCCCATTTTAATAAAAAATAATTCCATTTGCCTAAGCCAATGAAGTTGGGTCTTCTGCTACTTTAAACAACAACAACAACAAAATGCTGATCACTGTATTTTTCAGGTAAATTACTTCTTTGAATTCTGAAAGATGTAATTTAATTCATTAAAAATCAGTGCAGATTTGTAAGGAATAGGGATTAGAAACTGAGAGGACAGACTAAAGTCATAGTTTTAAAGAAAAGCAGAGTCTAACTCTTTGAAAAACTACTTTGAAAAGAAAATGGAAAGGTAAGTCAACTGGTCAAACGTGTATGTAAATCATGTGTGTGCAAAACAGAGATATTTAGAATCTAAAAGTACTTGAACAAGCATGTCATCAAAGATTTACAGGGAGCAAATACAAAATGATAGTTTACTAAAGATATTCAAATAATTGTAATTAGATTCATCGACACAATTATTAGAATGTATAGGTTTAAAAAACTGACAATATCTAGCACAAGAATGTTAAATAACTGGAACTCTTACACACTGCTGGGGAGCACACAAAATGCATAGCCAGTTGAGAAAACAAGGTCACAGTTTTCTATAAAGCTAAACCCATATTCACTTAGAGACCTATTCATCTATTCCTATCTAAAAGAAATAAAAAGTTATATTCATATAAAAATAAAAGCAAATGGTGTATATATTTTACACATCTGGCTTAAACTGGAAACAATCCAAATAGCCTTCGGCAGTCAATGGATAATCTAAAGGAGGTACCTGCGTGCAATGGAATACTACTAGGCAACTGAAAGGCACAAGAGACTTATACGTGAAACACTGTGGACAAAGTTTAAATGCAGATTGCTAATTAAATGATCCAGACTTTACAACAATTTATGGGACACTCTGAGTAAGGTGAATTAGTAGGGACAGAAAGCAGATTAAAGGTTGCTGGAAGCCAGGGATGGGAACAAGCTCAACAATATTTTGAGGAGTACTGGAAATATTTTATATCTTGATAATGAGATAATTTCATTACCATATGTGATTTTTTAAAAAACTCTTAAGAGCAGTACACAACTAAGGGGATACAGTATAGCATATAGATTATAATTAGTATATTTGATTTTGAAAATATACTCATTTTTTAAGATATGAGAATGCAAGAAAGATTTTAGAAAAGGATGAATGTTCAGGAATTTTATCATGATTTTATAAACTGAAAAAAAATGGACTTGCAAACAGGTTTACAAATCTCTAAGTATTTAATGTAACAAAATGACATTAACTCTTGTTCCTCCAATTTTATAAATGTGGAAAACTTTAATGAATGAAAACAACTTTTGAAAACACAGAATGCTCCAAAGATTTTGTAGTGGCTCATTATGGGTGTACTGGCTTTCAAAATGTAAACAGAATTACAATTAAGGTCAATTAATATCCAATAAAGCCTTCTGGAATGGAAAAAAGAAACAAATCTTTTTGCAACCTTGTGAAAAATGAAAATGACATTAAATCAAGTCATCTCCAGAAAGAAAAATGTGGAAAAACAAATATATTCAGAGGCCACTAGGGGAAGTGATATGGTCTGAATCAACACATTGAAGTGTGCTTTATAGCTTGTTAGAGGTACAGCTTTTACTAAGAGTGCCTTTTTTAAATAAGAAAAATGTAAGAATTAAGATTGATATCTAAATCTGTAATTTCTAAATGGGTGTCTGTATTCTTCAGATTTTGAAACTCAAGAGTTGAACAAAAGAAAAGTTATCTGATGTGGTATCTGATTTTAAAACATTTAAATATCTTTCTAAAATTAAAAATCAAGGTTGAATTTCTGAGTCTTTTATAATTACAGACCACCTGAGTAGTTGCATGGTACTTACAATGCTAAACCACATGTATTTACCATAATAAAATATAATACTGCAGGCTTTCTGAAGGGAAGTTTTAGGCCAGAGAAGTATGTAAAATAAATTTGTGAACCCTTTGTGCCTTTAAATTTAATTGCATTTAGCAGGATAGAATCCATGTCTACAAAATCAAATACCCTGATTTGGATGTGTATAGTTTGGTTGATATGATTTTAATAAAATACAAATACATTTTAAACCACAAGGCAATCTTATTTTAGGATATTTTGTAGAAACAATACCAGACCAATTGAAAACAGATTTATCTACTAAGGAAGAAATATTCCAAAGTCTATCTTTTGCCTTGGGTTACTTTTTCCATTTTGAAAAAATGACAGTATGTCTAAGTCTTATTTAAAACAATAACCACATATTTATTATTCATGTATGTTTTCATACGCTTGTGTAACTGGCAAACAAAACATTGTTTAAAATTATGGTGTTAGAAATCCTATACATAGAGTACAAACTCAGTCATTTTTGGCAAAATAATAAAAAAATAGCAAATGGTGCATATGTTTTACAAATCATGTCTATTACAGTCAGTCTATCAAGATTCAAATCAAACTAGAAAAAATTCAAAAACAAGATTTCCTGAGTAATAGCTACATTTCTGCAACAGACACTAATTTTGGTTAAAAACATGCTTTCCACAGGACAGAGAGAATACCCACAGGTATTAAGAACTAAAGGGCATCTCTATTAGGTTGAATGATTTAAAGGGAGGATTCCACACTACAGAAGATGTTCGCTGGAATTACTGGTGAAATCAACATAGCTACTGACATTTCTCTGAAGACTGGGCTCAGGACTAGGTGAAGAAATGTTTCCCTTCGGTTCACTGACAACCAAAGGCACCCAGTCCTCAAGCCAGAAAGAAAATAAACAGACTCCCTACTTTTTAATCAAAATGAAGAAAAACATACTTTTCCAGGCAGTTAGATCCATTAGTTGATTATCATTTTAAACCATGATGATACAGTAACAGTAAATGCCTTTGCCTGTGCTGAAAAAGAAAACTCAATTCACATGTTTCAATACTGCTATTGAATTAAAAGTATAAAAATCAGCCTTATTACAGAGTCTCCTTCTGCAATTACATCCTGCCAGGATGCATCTCAGAAAAAAGTCATCAAAGGGATGACATTACTTAAAAACAAACAAAGACACTGAACCGGAAGACTGAAAACAAATGTGATACTTTGGGAGTAAACACATCTGTTTCAGGCTAGGAATAAGGGTCATGGCTCCAATGAGGCCTACTTGAGATGTGTGTGGCAGAGATTCCAAAATGATGCCTCAGCAATACCAACACAGAAGTTACATTGTGAATCTGGAATCCTGCCAAGCTATCATTGGTTGGGAAACACCATGGGTTTCCAAAAAACCGCCCTAATGAAGTGAAACACAATCCTTGCAACTTCAAGATGCCTAGTCACTGACTGATCAGTATATGACATAGTCAATATTCCTCAGAGGCTGATACTAGAATTCAGAGTTTTTATATGTTTATCCACATTTACATCTGCAAAGAAACAGGACAATGTGACCCACAGACAACAAAATAATTCAAGATATAATAGAGTAAGCAACCAGATCTCAAATATTGTGCATTAGTTATCTACTGTTTTATAACAAATGACTCTCAAATTTAGAGGCTTAGAAAATGAACATACACCCCTTGTGAGCACACACACACCACAAATCCAGTCCTTCCTCACACATTTTAGTCCCTTTACACATGCTTCTTTGTTGTCCCAGAGCTCCTGTGGCAGGAAGATCAGCTCATGTGATTGGTCAGCATCCAGCAACTGTATGAGGCAATGGCTTTACTAGCAGTACTGAAAAGTGTCTGCTAAATGCTGGCAGTCAGGAAATGCACCATTGTCTTTTCCTTAAGCCATGTCTCAAGTAGGGTCCTTTCATTTTTATATTTCACTTTCTTAGACACGTTATATTCAGATTCAAGAAAAAAGGTTTACCTAGGTTTCTGGGTTCAAGTTCTGTTCTTCAATCTGTATTTTATCTGAAAGACTTGCGTTACAGAGGGTTTGGATGCTATGATGCTGCTGAAGAGCATCTGTTTTCCATTTGTTTTTAGGGCTTTCACTTTGAGTCATGGGGCGGTAATGCCTGAGGAGCACTGGAACGCAGGTAAGGACTTGAGCCCTCCTTGTTTCCTGCCTATAATATCATATTAATAGAATTGAAACTGTAGGCCTACTTCTTGCAGCCCACATGTGTATTTCCAAGCTCAGCTACCTGATTCAGGAATTCTGCTGCAAAGAAATACTTGAACTTTATGATATGCTTTAAAAAACATTCACCATAGCTGTAGGAATTTAAGTTGTTCATAATTTGTAACTATTCTCATGTCTTAGAATAAATTTATACCAAAATTGTATTACTAGATTGAATGAAAATGCAGGCTTATATTGCAAGGGATCACCAATACTTGAATTTAGAAGTAATGAGCAAAATTTTTGGTAAAGCCATTTAAATATTTAACCTTCTGCCTAACCAAATTACAAAGAAGTAATAACTTTTGCTGAAATACTGTTTACAGATGAACTCTAATTAGAAGGTCATATTAAAAACCTTTTCTAACTTGTTATCTTGTAGGTGATGTGAAAGAGATAGAAGACCCTTAGGTGTGGTATTCTGTACCACGCCTCTCTCTTGACAAAGAGAATTAATGCCTCCTGGTACCTGGTAGCAAATGGCATATTCTTTTAATTTGGTTTTGGTTTTGTGGAAACTCTGTAGGGAAGGATCAGGACTATTGGTATGTTACATAACACAGTCCTCAACATCTCTACTGAGTCTTAAATTTCTCAAAGTTATTTATATCGTTTGTTTTAAGTGAATTAAAATGACTATGCTATACATTCAATTTTCCAAAGAGAACAGAAAACACTTTGTTCAGTTTTATGGTTTCACAACTAATTATTCTACTTTTATATAACAGAATAATTAGTTGTGAAACCATAAAACTGAAGAATGACTCTAATTTTAAAAACTGTGTCATTAACCTTTACCTTCACTACTTATTTTTATAATCAGCTTAAATTTCCAACGGGCTCTCAAAACATATAGTTTACATAAGGTAGTACATATGAGCTTGTAGAAATAATTTAATAAATTCAAGGAAAAAGTGAGATCACAAATTTTCACAGTCCATTTGGCAGATGGCCAAGCTACCAGGCAGCAATCTCTTTCCTTGGAGTTTTCCAAAAAGAATTCTTTTAAGGCATCTGCTCCCAGTACTGTTCCTGTTACATAGTAAAAAACCCGAGACAGAAAATGCTTGAGAGAAATTTTGGGAAGATGTCATTCTCAATTAGTGTAGCACTATTCAAAGGGACTGGCTTATCTCTCTTTGCTTATTTTGGGCAAGAGTCAAATAAGGTTTGGCTTAAAAATCAGTCTTTTTTTATTTTTTGGGTTGGATTATGAGGACATGAAATCCCATGAAGGACCTCAAAGTGTTGGGAAGGATATTAGTTCAGCAGGTTTGGGATTAGTTGTTGCACTTAAAGGTTTGCAACGACTGTAAAATCACTTTCTACTTAAAATAGATCTTCATCAGAAAAATTATTCAATCATTTTGGAACCATTAAGTATATATTGTCATTGTCCCAGGAGTCATAGCAGCAAATCAAATGAATACTGAAGACAAATTTAACTCATGAATAAGAACCAACCTAATTATTCAGTTGGTTAAATTAAAATTATTATAGTCAACAATAAGGTTGCCAGATAAAACACAGGATTTTCCAATTAAGCTGGAATTTTAGATGACAATGAAAGAATTTCTACTTTAAATTATGTTCCATATCATATTTGAGACATAGTTAATATTTCACAGCTAATATTTCATCTAAGTGCATGACAATTGAGAAGAAAACTTTTATAGTTTGATAGGCAAGAGACACTGATAACATACCTAAACTGAACTAAACTGAATAGAATGTGGAAATGGTTAGTTCTAGGTAGGAAAACATGAGAAGTGGTCCAGGTTGGTGATAGCAAACAATGTGGGATAATGAGTGGAATTTCAGACAATCTTACTGAAGTTCTCTAAGAGATATATAGTAAAGTACTGATTATGTAGGTCTGACACTCAGTGAATACGTAAAACATAAGGATATGATTTGTGAATCATCTCCTTAATTAGCTTACAAAGTCCTTTGTGTTTATGGAACCCTCTTAGAGAAATTTAGAGTGGAGTATTAGGCTTTACAAGGATTCCAATCATTATTATGGATGTCATTTATGTATCTGAAAAGGTTAGCTTCACTCTGATGTTAACCAAATAGGCCAAGGCATCTTTTCAAACATTTTTTAACTAAGTCACCTATATCAGACATAGTGGTATATGGTGTAATCCCACCACTCTGACGCTGAGGCAGGAGGATTATAAATTTGAGCCGAATCCAGGATGACCCTGTCTCAAAATAAAAATTAGAAGAGGGCCGAATATGTAGTGCATTGAAGGATCTAGTTTCAATCCTCATCACCATAAACACACATACACACACACACAAACATTCATGCACACATGCATGCACACACACACAGTCACATATACTCCTCTTCAAGTGAACTACATATAGCAAAATAGAACTAGAAAAAAACAATTTTTTGAGAAATGATTTTAAAGTAAAAGTAATTCACACACAGCATTGGAAATCTGTACAATATAGAATCACAAAAACAAAAACTTTAAGTCATTTACAGTTTCTCATTGAGGGATAACCACTATTAATATTTTATGGTATTCATGTCTAGCATGCTCATTGATTCACTGTTGAAGCACATATAGGTAAAAATCAGTCTTCACATTTTATAAATCAATTTTTTATTTTGTTTTTGCACAATAATGGAAATTATGACATCTCAGTATATATTAATGCTTATTCTACTTAAAGCTTCATATTACTCTCATTTAGATATATAATAACTCATTTAATCAACCTTCTAATGGGGGATCTTTTGTGCTCTCACAATCTGCAATGCAACACAACCTTGGATTTTATGTGTGATATTATCTTTTTAAGACATGTTTTGGTCCCAAGATCCAGCCATGGTGGAACTTAGGCAGCTTATTCTTCTGCCCTCTTGGTAAGAGCCCCTGTTGTGGGCCAGGAGGAGAACCAGCAGCTCTCGTGAGCCTACCAGAGCTTGGGCTGAGAATTGAGACAATGCAGTGAAATTGGTACAGAACTTCACAGCAGGATACTGGGATAGTAGTAATAGGTACTCTAGTATATCTGTACCAATTTCACTGCATTGTCTCAACTGGCTTTGTTCTGTCATGTTTTGTTGTATTTTTACTACCTTCAAAATAAAATTAAAAGAAAAAAGAAAAAAAGACAAGTTGTGAAAGTGGATTATTGAATCAAAACTATATGCATTTTCACTATTGACAGATTCTATTAAACTTCTCCTTTAGTAAGTTTTGGCAAACTGCACCCAAGATACCAAAGCCAGTCTGGTGCATAATAATAATTACAAGGCAAGCAGTGACCCTAAGCCAACCCACAACCATCACAGAGAGACAATTTGTGGTCTAAAATCCCATCATTATGTGAATGAATAAACTAAATATAGTATCTCTATGCTGAATTACTACTAAACAGTGAAAAATTAGTGAACTGCTGATTTATACAATAATATAGATGATCTTAAAGTGTATTAAGTGAAAAAAAATCAGACAGAAAGAGCATACATTATGTAATTTCATATCTGTGTTTAACTTTGTCAAAACAATTTTAAAAGTTTTTGCTAGATGTGTAATATTCTACAGAATATTTTTATCTCCACAGAAAAAAGTGGAGCAATATTCAATTCGTGATTAATGATGATAGTCATAATTTTAAAGAGGTTTATAATCATATTCAATACAGATAAAGGCTTATGGTAGTATGTCAGAAAATTTATTAAAGAAAGAATGGATGTCAAATATGTTATTCAAACTGTAAAACAAAATGCTTGCCAATTCACATTCCAATTATTACCTGTGTCACTGGGTCTTGCCTTTAGCAAAATGATAACTGGAATAGTTCCTCAAACAACTTACTTACTCCTCTGCAGTTGAATTGTTCTGTCAGTTCTGTCCTGATGGAATCTGCTTTCCTATCCAGAAAAGTGAGTCTATGCAAATCCTCATGGTTCATTCAGGCTTTTGAATGGACCACTCCAGTCTCCAAGTAATATCAGCAGGAATGGAATCCTTCAGAAACCTGAACAACTGGGTAAACTATAAATCTCCTCGCATTTGGTTGAACCTTTGCTTGTTCCTCATTGTCATATGTTTTGCATTCTCAGAGAAGCAGATTAAGATGTGCTGCTTTAGGGTCCATCTTCTTTAGGTTTCCTTACAATTCTGCCAGCATGAATACTGTGGAGGAAGGCAGCTTCCTTCCTTCCTAAACTGAAATAAAGAGATGGCTGAAGTTTTCAGGCTTCATCCTGTCACAGATCCTTTCAACATGGATCAATGATATCAAATCTGACATCACATTCCTCTCTGCCAGCTCCTGTAACAGACATTGGGGAGTTGAAATGCTCTCTGAAAATGCTATAATGTTTGCCTTGAGTTTCTGAGAGCTGCCTTTCTCTTCACTAGCTCACCTTGAGAGAATTGCATCTTCTCATGATTTGCAAACTGGTCTAGACACTCAAATTCAGAGGATAATTTCTGTATCTGTTTTTTTCTTCTATTTCTCAGTGTCAAAGGATTTTTTAAAATCTTCAGTGGCTAATAAGTTTTGAATATCTGAATTTGGCTGTTCAGGGGGTCCGTGTCACGGCTAAGTCTTTTCTTAAAATGACAGGCAGCTTCTTCTGTGGGTTTTTGTAGTTGTCCTCAGGGTCAGAGGACTAAGGACACTGAGGAGAGCACACTTCCAGGTTCACGTCACAGGACAAGGTCAGTATCTGACTCCTGCATCTTATTCTTGTCTCTGTATGTGGAGGAGATTGACAGTTTCACTCACTCTTCCCAGTTGGGTGTTCCTGCTGAACTGTCCCTCCTGGCACTGGTGATGCCAAACAAGCCAGGGAACCTGTCCTGTAAATCTGTTGGATAGATGTTCGAGTGACATTCTATAGTGACAAGGTCACTGAGGTAATCTACAAAGATGTGATGGTTGGTTTCTGCCTGGAGTCCCTCTGGGGCTGCTCCAGCTGCCACTGAGCCATGAATAAATGTTTGTCTTTCTTCCGGAAGGTTTAGATCTGTAGGCACCCCGTAGTGAGAAGCAGGAATGCTCTCAGATATTGCTGTCTTTCTCTCCTGTGTCCTTGCCTTTATGTGGTTTGCCTGCGTGTCCCTTGGGGCCACTGTCCTCAGTTACACAGGGAAGAACCCTGATGATCTCTGCTTATAACCTGCAACCAAGAGCACACTTTTAGGGCAGCCAGTTGGCGGCCTTAGCAGCTCAGAGTGCACAAAACCAAGCCGGGCAATTCTGCAGGTCTGAAAACAGACACAATTCCAGGGGCCCATTAATTTCCAGAGCAAGGTCTATGGTGGGTCTAGCAGATGGGTATTGAAGAATTATTTCTTAATTCCTCTAGATTTTGTGAATAATCTTATCTTTCACCTAAAATATTATGAACATTTATCTCTGTGAATTTAACTCTCCATCTTATTTTAAAAGTACCATCATTTTTAATCCTATAAATATACCAAATGTATTTATGAAAAGACAATTGAAAAAAGAAAGGCACTATGGTGTGAATGCCTCGTTCCACCCTCTACTCAATTTACAGGTTGAAATCTGTGATGATATTGGGATCCTTTTAAGATAATGGGTATGTGGCTTTCAAAATAGTGCCATAAAAGATTGGGCCTTTGTCTCAAAAAGGGATCAGACAGGGGAGGTTATGTATTTCAACTATACTCACTTTTTTCCATCTTATACTAACACTACAGTGAGAGAGGCACAATTTGGTGATCTATGAAACTTGCAAAGTAGTTTTGACCTATTTATGATTTGCAGGTATCCTATAAAATTGTGAATTAGGAATATTTATGTGATCTGTCCGTATCCTTTGACCTGACCTATCTTCTCAATTGTTTACATCGAAGTGAAGGCTACCATCTCTTCTTGTTACATTCAGTAATGATTTATAAAATCTCTGTAAATGCTGGTTTAGTAAACACTGAACATTTGCTTCCAGAGAAAATAAGAGGATTATGGTCCTATTTTAGCCTCTGGTCACAACATTTTCAGTAACCAATCAATTCCTAAACTTGCTGTATGTGTATCTTTTTTTAAAAACATTGTATTTAATACACACAGTTGATTCTTTTTCCATAAACTCAGAGCTAATGGCACTATAATGTATGAAAGTAAAGCTTTTCCCTACAAATGCATCTTCTCTGGAATTGAGATTTCATGTGCTTAGGAGCACTGACAAATGATCCTTCAATGTAGATCATTTTAAACAGCAAAATGACCAAAAAAGCTTACAAATGTGAAGAACACAACAACGAATAGGTGGCAAGGAGCACATTTGTTAGCACTATGAGAGCTGAAACAAAAAGGCAGAGCATCACCTTGTTCATTTCCAGCTGAAAACTTTAGTGGTTGCAGTGGTTGAGTAAAAAATAATAATAAAAAGCTTCTTCTTCAAAAAAAAGAAAAGAAAGAAAGAAACTACTGATTGAAGATTTCCAGATCAGTCTAACCATTTCTCACACTTACCATTTTGTGTGAGAAAAACTGCATGTCCTCTCTTGTGTTCTGTTACATTCAGCTTAAGTTGCTGGCACCATATTTGTATCTTGATAAGTAATCTCATAAGATGGATTAGATCCATTAAGCAATCATGAGGTCCTGATTTGTAACCAAAGATGATCAAGTGCTCTTAAATACATGCAGCTTTGATTTTAAAAAGAGAGAAAAGAAAGAGAGAAGGAGGGAGAGTTTAAGAATGCTGCTTATAGCTGACTTTTATTGAAGTTCAATTTAAACTCATTCACTCAAGAGCTAAACTGGCATAAATAATGACTTTGTTCTCTATTATCCTATTGATTAAAATAGATCACTGAAACAGAGCAAGTAAATGAGCATAATTTAGCATAGTTTGTTTATAAAGATAGTCTAAAAATTTTCTAGGATTTGCTCTACAGAAAGACAGTCAATATGACTTATCAAAATGGTACATGATTATCTACCAGAGATGCGCACAAATGTAGCCACACTTAATTTGGCTTGAATGACATGTATTGTCTAGGCTTCTTGACCTTCTATTCTGCTGGATGAATTGTTTAATTACACATTTTAACGACTATGATGGGTCAGTCACCACAGAAGAAAAAAAAGAAGCCCATGATAATTTTCCTGATGGTAAAACTGTTTTGAAAAGGAGAATATTTTGATATTGTCTCATATGGCATTTTGACAGAATCTTTTTAACAGAAATAAGTAGCATTTTTTTTTTTTATGACTAAGCAACATACATCTCTGGTTCTCACTTCATCCTGTACCCCATCTGGTGATATAGGAGGGTTAGAATCGTTAAGTAAAGACATCTCTTTTGCATATCAGATGGAACTTCTATTTATAAGACTTAACTGATGAAGGTCTTGCTTTCTGAACAACACTAAAATGTTCTTTTTGTTGTTATTTTGATGGTGCAGTTAATGAGCTCAGGGCCTCACACAAGCTAAGTAAGTTCTCTACCACTGAGTCATACTTCTAGGCCTTAAAAATGTTCTTTTGAGGTAAAAGAACAGCAAGAATGCAGTTTTACCTGAAGATGTATATGGAATTTTGTTTTATAAAATCCCCAGCTGAATTTGTAGGTTTTCATATTTTTTAAATAAAAAAAATTGGTTAAAGCACTGATTGAGATTTATTACACACGGATACACATTTATTATTTCCACTCACTGTATGCAAATCTCAAAAAGCAAAGTCACACTTGTAAGTCAAGGGTATATTACTTCTAGGAACTATATTTGCTTCCATGCTGGAATCGATGCAGCTGACCTGATGTAAGGTTCCAGATGATACTGCAAATCAATTCTGAGCCAATTTACAAGGACTGACCCTACCCTTCCTAATTATCTCCATTTCACTTGGGGTCTGAGTAAGATTTTATAAAAGTTGTTTTTCTCTCAAGACCAGGAAAAAAAATTCATAAAGATGTAAAATAAGGAAATGTGCAACAGAACACAGCAAAAATGATGTGGAAAAAAATAATAGCTATTTACAATTGCTGTGTTAAAATGAAGGCATTTAAAATTTTTGTTTTGAAAAAATGATTTGTCTTTTAATTGGCCAGGAAGTCAGCACATATTTCCATTAGGGGCATTGTTAGAAAATCCCAAGAAAGAAAAACATCTGCATCATTATCATGAGTGTCAGAAAAAACCCTTGGCACAGAGAGCAGAGACTGCAACTGTCGCAGGCAGCAGAGATGCTCACTCATTAAAAAGCCCAGACCTGAAAATGAATCAAACTTCATTTAACTTTGCAAGTGATATGCCAGGCTTAATTATAGTAGGTAAGAAGAAAGGCACCAAAAAGCAACATTTTTAATATGAAAAAGATTTCATAAGGCATTTTGTATCTGAAAAGAAAAGGTAGGTCAGTTTTATCAATGTGAAATGTGATTTGAATCTGAATGCATTATTCACCTGCCTTTGGGGATGCCAAATATCTGCCTTTGTATTTCCATATCCTTCAAATTAAATCATACAAAATCTAAGTCAGTTTGGAAAAGGTTCAGGGAGGGGGAAGAAAAACTCAGAAAGTTTTAATTAGGTTGAAGTGCTTCATTAGTGTCTCCCCTCAATCAGATAAATGCTGTCAATTCAGAATCTGTCACACACTGATTATTCCTGTCTCACTGCCCATTCGTTTCGTCAGAGATAATTGTCAGCATAACTCAGCATTAAAAGAAAACAACCGTCAGATTCTATACCTATTATAAGGTCTATGGATTTTTTTTTAATGTTCTACCTGTCTGTTTATTTATCTTTGTATTTTTAAACATCTTTTGCTCAAAAGTTACATTGGTTAGTTACTGTTCTCATTTGTTATGCAAGTTATTTGCTATAAAATTTTAAAAATTCTACAATGGTATGGTCATAAAGTGCAAAGTTCTTTAAAATGTCAGTAAACCGTATCTGTTTTGTAAACTGCATGTACTGCTGGGTTGCCTGTTGGGAGTAGGAATGCCAAGGTATGCTGCAGCTGTTCAGTTTTTTTAAAATTTCACTTGAAGATGTAGTAGAACATCAAGGCTTGAGTCCAGCAACTAAGCAATAAAGAAGAGGGATGGGATCAACTCAGCTGTGAGATATCAAGATCTTCCATGAAGTGGAAGTTTTTTTAAGCTGTCACACTAGTCTATGATATATGCAATGTGATTATAAATATAGTCATGGTGATACAGAGTGCCAAAATACCCACTTTGGGATGTGGAGTGACACTGCGATTCTCAGCACAAGAACACATCGATTCAATGCACAGTGTTTTGTGAATATGAAGATTAACAGGCTGCTGGATATCAAACAGGAGGAAGACTTGAACTATTTCCTTATGATTTTTACTACAGTAATAAATGATGAAAAATGTCCTTACTCAAAATAAGAGGAAGTACAGCTTTTCAGAAAGTAGAAAATATTTCTTCTGTAAATTGATCAAGTCACAGAATTTTTGCCAAGATTCAGGTAAACTGCAGGTTTTCTGCCTTTCCATGTGAAGTATAAGTCACTATGTATCATTTCTTAGATGGTCTCCTTAAATTATAATTTGTGGACCAGCCAAAGAGATAAAAGGCTAGAGGACCTTCACATAGGATTGATCAGAGGTCAATAAGAAGTGTGTGTGTTTGTATGTGTTTAGGGATCTGGAATAAATGACTCATCTTTTCTTCTGAAATTATTTTTGTTAGTACATGTTTGCAGTACATAATGATTACATTCCTGTGGGGAGTTGGTACATGTACTCATCTTCTTTTCTTGAAATTAGATATAATAGAAGCCAATATTTGTTTCTATTGTGTATTCTTCAAGGACCAAATTTAATAAAGATGGAGTTTCACTTTAAATTATTTTACATAAATTAAACTACAGGTTATTTAATGGATATAAAGCTTTATAAAAGGAAATAATCAGTGAGACTACTCTATCAGGAGTAATAGGTCCTTGATTACATTTGAATATCATTCAGTTTGATTGCTAAGTAACAGATTTAGCATCTTTTTTGAAAACTACTGGAGCATTTTTTGACTGTTTATTATACTCTTCTTAATACTACTTCTATCTTATTATCTGGTGTAGTTACTCATACAAATAGTGTTTTCAGTTTCTATTGTTTTAGCTTAAATTTTGTCTTTTCAGTTAGGAAGAACTCAAATAGAACTGAAAATTATAACTCAAAATAGCACAAACCAGATGCTTCCCAAATGTTGCTACATAGTGGGATCTCCTGGGGATTCTCTAAATTCAATGACATCTGGCTCCCACCCCAGCCTTCTGATCACACTGAAGTGGGGTGAGAGCTAGGAATCAAGTTTTTTAAAAGCTGTCCAGGTGATTCTCATGTGCAGCAAAATTTGAGAACCACTGGTTCAAACACAGAGAAAAGCTAACAATAAAGTTTAAGGCAATGTCAAGCCAGATAATTAGCTGAGGCCTCTTTACCTTGATACTAAGTACTTAGGTGTTTACTCCAGTAGAATCTTTTGTCATCTTTGTCTTTAGAGTCTTGTTCTCATAACTCTCCAAAAGCTGTCATGATTCTGAAATCCTACTTGAGAAGACATTAGTGGAAAAAAGGGTATCATTTGTTCACCTGTGTCTTTTAAAGACTATGTTCTCTTTCTCAGAAACTCACTCTTTAATTTCCATTCAAGCGATGTTGCCTGAATCAGGACTGCAGGTCCATCTCCAACCTTCGGACTAACAGGAGGAACGAGGACATGACACAGGATAGGGTGGCTCTTCCTCGGGAGTCACACTGATACAGAGATTAAGAGGTGGGGGGTAGGCACCCGATTGAAATCATACTCCTGCCAGTGGAAAGCATGGTGGGAAACCTAGAATATTTATTCTTTCTTTCCCCACATTCTATCCCCTATCCTGATATCTACATGAACAGATTTCCTCTTATGCAAGATTTCTGTGAAGTTGCTTATTAACTCCTTATAGGAATATTGTGCTCCATAGTAAGGAAAAATTATGACCATATCGAGGAGGCTCAGCAGTTGCCAACAGAAAACTCAAATCTCAAAGCATGCTTCTTTACATGGCGGTCTTATGGAGTCAAATGTTTATATTTCCTCCCTTTTTAAAAAATTACTGTGTAAGACCTCGATGTCATTAAACATCAATTCTCATTTACACTTGGTTAGTACTTTCAACCCATCTTCTTCAAACCTAGAATGTGTAAAAAATAATTCTGCTCCATGTGTTTTATACTGTCAACTTCACAGATTTGTATTTCACCTTTCATTTATGGACTCTTCAGTTTTACTGTCCACATGAAAATATTTATCCCTGCAGTGTTACTAAGCTGATAGGAAAAAAGGAAGCCTGGCTGCAGCTGTTTTCAGCTTCCTGTGGTGACATAATGGATGGTTAGCAACTTGACTGAAACTTCATAGCATTCCTTTTGTCCGACAACGCTTAAGCTGCCTCCCATGAAAGTGTAATAGTAATAATGAAAGGCCATCTGCCTAGTTTCAGTACTCAAGGATAACAAGACTTCTGTTCTGCTGCTAAAACAGGAAAGAAACTAGAGGGAGGATGCCCTTCCTCATACATGTAGGTTATCCATCCTTGGATATAATTTAGGTCAATGTTCTTAGAAACTAATTAATTCATGAATCAGGAAGCAGCCAGTATATCATTTAGCTGTCTCTGATCAGATAGATCAGAGACGCCACCAGCACAGTGCTTTAGCAGAGCTGAGTGCCTACCTTTAATTAACAAAGTGAAGATACACAACCACTGGATAAGATCACCAGAGGTCAGTAATTGCCTCTGGGCTGGCTTCACTCCAAAGCATTCCTGTCAGATAATATTACTGTCAGGTAGCAGGACTGGCACACCTCTGGGAAATTCTAGAGCAGAGACTCATCTTCAGTGTCAAAAGCCAGAACCACTGCATCTCCACTGCTCTGCACTTGGCACTGAAGATGGTAAGAATGTGATACCCAGTGTAAATGATGATACAGTTGTCAGCAAGAAGCTTCAAGGTAAAGCAGAAAGTAATGTTAAGGTGGCCTGAGTTTTGGTTAGGTACAGAAAAAATACTGGCATGCAGCAACTTAATCCTAAGTATTTGAATGTATTACATAAAACAGTGTATAGTTCGGTAGACAAATGAGCAGAATCTTTCTCAGCTCAAATGAAAGCTTCAAGGGAACTCCTTTTTGAAGTTTAAGATGCATATGTTCTCTGATCTCATAAATAAAGCATTTCAGTCAGAAATGGAGTATTCTAAAGGGGAAGAAAGTCTGCAGACACCTAGACATGAATTTTCCCTTCCAATAAATTTCAATGTCTTAGTTGGATTGCTCAGATGGCTGAGGGCAACTTTATCTAGACAGAAGGCATGGTACTCCATCTGACCACCACAGAGAAGCTTGGCAAAGATCTACTAAGCTTTGGGCAGAAAACTATGGCCATTAGTATGTCCTGATTTTTTAAAATCATATCTCAGGATAGATATATACTTAATTTGAGAAGCTGGTGCGTATCATTCACTGAGTAACATGCATTTTAAAGAACTTTAAGAAACAGCCTGAAATATCTGTCTGTCAATCTATCTATAAAATATTGTCAGAAATGTAAATGATCATGTAGCTACTAATAGCATAAGTCAACTAAATTTTGCCCAAGGTAATATTTTTCCAACTGTCTTCATTTCAGTCCAAGAGAAGGTCATATTTGAATGTTTCCAGCTCCGGTTCCTTGGTTAAGTAGATATGAATTACCCTAATCATGTTGTATATAAACCAGTCATACAAAATTTGAAATTAGATAATCAGATATTTCCAGTAAACATTACACATGAACTTGGGAGTCAAAGGGAAAAAAGTAAGAAGGTCATTGAAAGTATCAGAGACTATGCTATGTGAAGAAAATTGAAAGATACGACAATATTTAACTTAGGAAGAGGAAGCTTGCTAGTTGCAAGGCTCTGGGAATTTCTGCTAACTCTAATAGACCTTGAGTCTATCTAGGAACTCAAAGCACATAGTACTTTCTTCCTATGATAAATGAAATGAAAAATAAAAAAGGATATTTTAGAAAAAGTTCAGTCCCATACTTAGCACTTAGTTGGCATTACTGGGTGTTCTAAAAAAGGTTGGCCCTTTCTGGACAACCTGTCAATTGCTAGAAAATTACAACAATTAATATTTAAATCTAAAATGACTAAAAAATGAATAGTGAGCAGTAAGTAATCTTATTTGCTACCACTGAGAAGTTTAAAGATATTACTATGTAAGCAAACCCTTTCCTTCAGTAAGAAGAAAACTGAATTATGCCAGTCCATATGATCAGAATTGATGCTCTACACACACTGCACAAGTCCTCTGCAAAGGATAAAGAACAAACAGCTGCTGTAAAATGAACAGAAGTGGGTTTCACAGCAAGCATGGAAGACTGAAAAATGTTTCAAAGATACATAAAATTGGTACTATCATCTCACACACCAACTATATATTTGGCACCATGATTTGTGAGTTATCAGGAGTCACTCTCTTGTATGAAGGTACTAACATTAGGAAACTTCTCCAGCTAAGATTATGGCCAGACTTATTCAATATACGGTCATGCACATCACAAATGCTCTTCCTCCAGGTGCTAGGTGAAAACTGAAAATTAGTATTTCTCTCCATAAGGATACTATCGTACTGTCTTATGTGTACACACATTCACAAAAGTTACCTCTGTACATGAAAATGATTAATGTCACATATTTGCATGATTTTAACAGCAAAGATTCTAAGAAGTTATTTGTACAACTTAGGAAAGATTATTGGAAAACCATTCACCTAGAAATGATTTTAGCCCCCAAATCATAAAACTAGTAACTGCTACCCTTTTTAAGGCATAGGTATCACAGGCAAAATGAAGGAATCTCAAGCTAAGAACAGGGAACACGAACACTGGCTACTTTCTCTCTTCGAGCCACACTACAGCACCAAGATGGTGGGAAAGAGAAGGCGAAGAAAGTAAATCAGAAGTCATTTTGTTGTCAAAGGCCAGGTTAGAGCTGAGGTCACAGAGGAGTGTGAAAAACAGGAAATGCCTCTTGGGGTTGGCACATTAGGTAAATTTACTTCCTAACTAACTTGTTCAATCAAAATGAAATATTGTATTCTGAACTGCCCTATGTAAACATTTTTTTCAATTAGGAAATCAAATCAACATTGATATACAAAGCAAATGCCTTCAAAACAAACAGCTTCATATTCAAATTATATATGCCATTCCATTTAGTAAACACTCATCTTTTTAAAAATTTGCCAGTAATAATATGAATACCAAACACATTGTACTGTAATTCAAAAAATGAATTATAATCATTGCTTCATCAAAAATAAGCACAGTATTTGTGAACTTCTAAAATTTGATTCATTTTCAACATTTTGGTTGTAAACTACTATAATTATTCACTATAAAGCTACTTTCAAAATTAAAGTAAATATTTGATGGTCAAAACTTTCTAGCATCTTATAATAAACAAATATGAACCATTTCATCACTGAGAATTCAGTGAGAAGAAAATAGTTTTAAATTTTTTTTTATGAAATGAAAACATTTTCTGAAATTTACGCATATTAGTTGATATTTGAATTACTGTTTCACTATTAGGTCACTACGATTATTTATGTAGTAAAACTAAAGATTACTCAGTTCCCTGTGAATTAGTGCCATGCACAGGCCAGTGGGGAGATAGCCAGATGCCAGCCTTTTCCTGTGAGTCAGTGCCATTTGCAGACTGCAGGGAAGTGAACAAGAAGTCACTAAGAAGCAAACCCTCCCTGTGAATCAGCACCATGCAGAGGCCACTGAGGGGAGATCCAGGTGCCAGCCCCTTCTGCCACGCAGGCTGGGAAACAAGAACAACCAGCCCTCTCCACATCCTCACACCCTGAGTGACTGGCTGATCTGGAGAAACACAGGCTGTGATGACAGCTACTGAAGTAAAATACAATTTAATGCTTGTAGTGTTCAGTGTTTCACTAACTGCAGGTCTAAAACCAGTAATCTGACATCCATTCAGAGGATAACAATACACAATGTTGCATGTATGGGGGATCTCCTTCTGAAGGTGCTGGCCATTGTTAATTCCCTATCATCTTGTTTTGAAGTCCAGTATAATTTTCATTGTTTTGCTGGGTTGGGTTTTATTCTGCTTTGCTTTGTTTGATTTTGTTATATCCAATGGCATGAACAGCTATTTCAAAGTTAACAAGATATATTATGGTAGTCATTTTGGATTTACTCTTATCTTATTTTGAAGTCCTTTATTGCATTCATTGTTTTGTTTTTATTGGTTCTATTCTGTTCTATTTTGTCTGATTTTTACTGTGTCTGAAGGTATCTGCAGCTATCTTGAACACAAGAGGCATTATGGTAACCATTGTTGATTTCCTACTGTTTTGAAGTACTGTGTCACTTAGACTGGTTTGATTTGATTGGCTTTATTCTATTTTGCTTGGTTATGCTCTTTAAAATAAAAAGAAAAAAAAACCTAAAGATTAAATAAATGTTCTGAGATCTGTATTAAACCTGTAGTTTCACAGAATCCCATCTTCATATAGAGCTTCAGGTTGGGGAATATTTATTTGTATACTTCCATGAGCAAAGAGTCCATGTCACTTTTTGTCTTTACACCTGGCAGTACAAGTATTATAAAGTTATAATTAGGAAATCTCATTGGTTTTTACTTTTATATCATGATGAATAAATGTCAATATTTTAAGTGGACTCTTTGTCTTCTGACTTTATTTTTTCTAAGATGGAAATTTGAATATCAAGCTTGATTCAGTAATTTTATTGCTTTGAGTCCTAATGTCATGAAGATCTTGAAAAATGCCTCCCTCTGTTGCAATAATGTGCCAAAATTAATTAAGGCAAATGAACATTCTAAATAAATTTCTTCCTCTACACTATTGTTTGAATAATTGCCTGTGCTTGACAAGGTATTTTGCATGAAATATCAACAATGTGATTTAAATCACGGTCATAATTACAAACTCTTCATCCACAGCAATTAATGAATTACTGTCCTCTCATGGGACTTCAAATATTTAAACTATCTATTATTGAGAGATTCTGTGGAGCTATTTGGTGTATCCATAATTTTCTAACCTTGAATTTATTCAAGTCTTGTTATTTGGCTACTTTTATTTTAAATCATCATTGAAATGTAGTTGGCAAAAATTTTAATATTTGGGGGAAGAATATATTATCTGGTTTGTTTGGTAAACTCTGTTGCACTCTTTTAATATCTGGTCATCTCAATTCTCTCAATAAGCAGTGGAAGCTAATTCAGCTCATTCCTGGGCACTAAAGTAATTATTGTTCCATATGTGAGAGAAGTGAATGTTGAAGATATTTTAGTAAAATTCAGTTGTAATTCATTTTCTTGAATAAATCAATGATAACTGGCAGTCAAAACAGGTAGCTATGGGAGAAAGTAACAGACTACCCTTTCAATCTGAAACTCCGCAAGGTGGGACTCAATTTTGCTACCCCGCCAATAAACTTTCCCACATTTTCTTCATACAGATTTATGTTCCTCAGATGAGTCAAGCTTGAGTATTCTGCAGAAAAGTGTACTAAATGTCCTTCTTACATGACTGCATACTGGTGTCTTCCCTATGTCAAAAAAATCTGAAGGTTGGGTAGAAGATTTGTGAAGAAAATTATGTCACAGAAATCAGTGAAAGGGAAATACTAGTATTTTCTGTGGAGTTTCTAAAAGAAAACCACTTTATCTTTCTTGACCTTGAAGACCAACTAACATTACTGCATTTAGTACAGAAAATGTGCCTTTGTCCACTGGCATCAAAGTTATGCTTCTGTCAGTTATTGGGAGCTCTGCGATTTCTGTGGGCTGGTGCCATTGTTCAGTGGCCCATTTTTCCTGAAGCAGACTGTAGAGAGGATGTGGGTGTGTTTCCTCTGGACTCAGGTATCTTACTTGAGGACTCTGAAGGTTTGCTGGATCATTTTTCTTTGTGTGTTTGGTATACTTTAAGACAACTTTAAAATGGTTGCTGTCTCTTGACTCTCAACTAGTAGGGCAAAATTTCTAACTGTACTATTAGAGACTGGTTAATAAAAATGGTTAGCAAATTATTTTTGGATTGGAGTTTAGGCAGTAGGACAATCTGGGAAGTTCTGTGGAAAACAGCAGTAGCATGGAGAAAATGTAATTTTGAAAAGGCTAAAACTTCTGGGAATGTCATAAATGTTTTGGTGATAGAATACCAACCACACAATGATCAATAACTAAGTTTTTTACATTGCCTCTTAGCAATTTGGATAACAAATATATGAGAATGTACTGCTAAAGCACAATGTATTTTCTTATGTTGATGGAGGGAAAGAAAGAACTGAAATATAAAAATATTTACAAATCATTGTTGATACAAATGGAACACAGTTATGAGCACAGATTATAGAAATGAAAAAGTGCTGCAATTTTCTAATTATTTTAACTCATTATTGATAAGTTAATGGTAAGTCTCATTGTTTCCAAGTATCAGAATGTTCTGCTTTTACTACTACCTATGGCATGTTGATGTGAACTGAGACTCAGAATACTGAGCTAATTCAGGCAAAAATTAGTTTAAATGATCACTTAAACTTTCTACATTGTATTTTCTCACCTTTAAAATTAAAAAAAAATTATAGTACATCAAGGTAGCAAGTGGAGCAGTTTTGGACATACAAACCCTTTAAATATTTAATGAAGATTTATGCACATATTCATTTTGTTGAAAACAGGTCCCATAATTTCACCAAACTCACAGAGAAGGTCATGATTTTCAAATGGTTAAGACCAAAAGAACTAGGCTCATCTTCACTGTATATATATTAACAATTTTTAATGTCAAATACAACATTTATATATTTACTACACAAAACTATATGTTATATATTTGCACAAAGATAACATTTACATTCTTATGCAAATATATAGAGAACTCTGAAAATTTTGTTTCTGATTACAGATTGTTTTACAAGGATGGAAGCCATTCTAATTTAAATAGAATCTCATGATTCTACTACGCTGAACTAATACTGGTAATGAATTTTGTTTGGATTTGTTTGTATTCAGATTCCCATTAAAAATGTAAGGCTTATTAAAATAAAGATGTATTCATCTACTAAAATATGATTCATCTTAAAAAGTTCTCTTGTGCACACTATAAATTTTATTAAATACTCAGTATTTGGTAGAAATAACATTAGGTGCTAATTTTTATTACACTTACATTCTCTACTTTTAGCCTAGTAAGGGAGATGATACTTCTTTAAATTTTAGTTAACTTTAATAAAAGAAATAAAGACACATTCACAACTCATAAATTTGAAACTGTTTTCTTTTAAGATCATTATGATACATTTAATGTTTTTCTGTTCCCATCAGACATCTGGGCCAGTCTCTAGTGTATAAACTTGCCATTGCCCACTGATTCATGAATAACATGTCTTTATTAATTTACACACAGATATACACACTCACAGACACATGTATACATGAAGAAGCAAACCTCCCACTGAAACAAAAGCCAATACTGTAATAGCTGAAATCAAAACTACATGCTACTCCTCATCCACAGTCATTCTCTTGGCTCTACCAATAAGTTAAACAGAGAATTAGTAAAAGGACAGATAAATTGACCTGTTAATCAGATAATTCAGAAACAAAAGACATTAAAGCTACAGATTAAAAATAATTATGGATTGTGCAATAAATGAAGCTAGAAGTAAAGAGTGGTCTTCATGAATGAAAGATAAAAGTAGAACTCTACCTCCAACCACTTATTAAAATAAACTCCACATGCACTAAGGACTATTATTTCAAAAATAAAATGTTTAGTTCAGTAGAAAATATAAGTAAACAACTTTTTGGTATTGACAGAGGAAAAGATTTCTTAAGTGAGAAAAGTGCTCATTGTTTAAATATATGAATACTTGAAGGTGAGGCCTATGGAGACGTAGAGTCTTCACCTAGTGATGAAGTCATCAGGGAACCATCACCGAGGCCTGCAGGGACTGGAAGTCTATGCCTAGTGACCCACAGTCATCTGGGATTCCTCAGTAAGGCCTGCAGGAAATTACTGATTTCACACGCCATGACATATACTCACTCAGAAACTGTCAGTGAGGTTAGTGGGGACTGAATCTGTACTCAACAACTCACCCACTGCTGCAAACCATCTCTGAGGCCCTCAAGAACTGGGAATTCATGTCCAGTGATCCACAGTCATTTGGGAGGCCTTTAGGGATCAGGAGTTCACACCCAGTGATCCACTGTCATCCAGGAGCCCTTAGTGAGGTTTTCAGGGACTCAGTGCCCAGTGATCTATCCACATCTGGGAACCATCTCTGGAGTCCACAGGGACTGGCATGCTGCACCCAGAGCCTCACAGCCATCAGCAACCCTCAGTGAGTCCCAGTGCCAAATAGAACACCAGAACAGGGAGCAAATAAGACGGCATCAAGCTGAACAGGAGGGACACAGGAAAATGCCAAAACAAAGGAACAAATTACAATCTCAAATCTCTAGCCCATCTAGATCAAGTCCAAAAGACATGGACATGGATGAACTTGGAAATAAAACATCTGAAATTTCTGAAATGTTAGCAACAGAAGTAAAGAAACAACTGTAAGAAGCTGTAAAGGAAATCAGATCAGAAATAAATCTCTCAGGTAAAAACAGAAATGATAAATGTAATGAAAAAACTGGTGAGTATATCCAAAGAAGATATAGATTTTAAAACAAAGAGAGGAGCATGGGAAAGTGATAGAAATCTTGAATGAACAATACAGGAAACAATTAGAATACATGAAATAGGTTCAAAGAGATAATCAGGAAATCAAAAATTCCATTGTAAGTTGGCAAAACTACACGAATGAAAACCGAATACACACTCTCAGACACACTCTCAGATCTTGAATATAGGATTGTAGCTAGTGATTATAAAAGGAAAGATCCTTTGAAAACAAAAAGGAATCAAGAAATTATTCAACAACTGAAAGATGATGCAAAGAGAAGCAATATAAGGCTAAAAGGTGTCAATGAAAAAGGACACAACACAAATATCATAAAAGACTATATACATAAAGAAGAAAATTTCCCAAACATGGGGATACACAAATAAGAGAGGCATATAGAATTTCACTAACCACAAACAAAATAAACATCCACCTTGACACATAATAATCAAGATCCCAGAAATGCAGCATAAGAACAGAATAGTAAAATCTGCTAGAGAAAAGAAACAGATCACCTATGAAGGAAAGTCTTTCAGAATCATGGTTCTTTGAAAGAATAAATAAAACTGATAAACCCCTAGCCAATCCTATCAAAAAAAAGGCAAAGAAAAAACTCAAATTCATGCAATATGGAATAAAAAGGGTGAAATCACTACAGAACCTAGGAAATATAGAAAACCAACAATTCCTACTTTGAAAATCTTTACTCTCATACAGTCAAAAACACAGAAATGGACAGATTTCTAGAAACATATGAATTAGCAAAGCTGGATCACAAAGAATAAAACTGAATCTGAATCACCCTAAATCAGTTATTGAAAATGAAAACAAAACTACCCCCCCAAAAAAAAGGCAGGTCCTGATGGATTCACAACTGAATTCTACAATAAATTTAGAGATGATTTAATGCCAATACTATTCAAACTCGTTATTGAAAGGGAAGTAATTCTCCCTAATTCATTCTGGGAGGCAAATATTATCCTGATACCAAAACCAGAGAAAGAGCCAACCAAAAAAGAGAACTACATGCTAATCTCTCTAATGAATCCAGACACAAAAATACTCAATAAAGCACCACCACACAGAATGCAGCAAATCATCAAGACGTTTATATGCCATGACTACATGTAATTCATTCCAGGAAGGCAAGGGTGGTTCAGTATATGCAAATTAATAAAGTAATACACCATATCAGGAAAGCCAAAGACAAAAATCACATAATCATCTTAATAGATAAAAAAGCTTTTGATAAAATCCAGCACACAATCACAATAAAGACCCTATAGAAAATTGGAATAGAAGATGTTTATTTCAATCTGATAAAAGCCATTATGTTAAACCAACAGCCAACATCATACTAAATGGACTAAAACTGAAAGCTTTCACCTAAAATCAAGTACAAGACAAGGATGCCCACTATCACCACTACTATTAAACACTGTTCTGGAAACATTAGCCAGAGCAATTAGACAAGAGAGAAATAAAAGGAGTAAAGACAGAGATAAAAGCAGCTAAGAAGCCTCCAAAACCTCCACTGAAAGACTTTTAGATTTATTAGCCAAAATCAGTAGTATAGCTGGATATAAAATCAACACTCAAAAAATCAATAGCATTCCTGTACACAAAAAATAAACTCACTGAGAGAGAAATTAGGGAAACCACATCCTTCTTGATAGCATCCAAAAAATGAAATACTTAGTAATCAGTCTAATAAAGAAAGGAAAAGATTTATAAATTGAAAACCATAGTACTCTGAAAAAGGAAATCAAAGAGGATTTTAAAAAAACAGGAAGATATTCCTTGTTTATGGACAGGAAGAACAAACATTGCACCATACTCCCAAAATTATTGTATTGATTTAATGCAATTCTTTTTTTTTTTTTTTTTTTTTTTTTTTTTTGTCTTTTTCCTTTTTATCAGTACCAGGGATCAAACTCATGACTGCCTGCTTGCAAGGCAGGCGCTTATGCGGCTGAGCTAAATCCCCAGCCCTGATTTACTGTAATTCTGATCAAAATACAATTAGCATACCTTGCAGATCCAAAAAAAAAAAAATACTCAAATCTATTTGCAAACAGAAGAGACCTAGAATAGCAAAGGCATTTCTGGGTAATAAAGGCAAAGCAGGAGACATCACAATCTCTAACTAAAATTTATACTACAAAGCTAGCATGATAAAGTCAGTATGGTACTGGGAAAAGAACAGGCCTGAGGATCAGAGAATAGAAGATGCAGACACAACTACAAAAGCACTCAGCCACCTTATCTTTGACAAAGGGACGAAACATGTACAATGGAAAACTGACTTTACACAAGCTGAAGACTAAAACTAGACCCATGTCTCCCACCCTCCACTAAACTAACCTCAAATGGACCAAAGATCTAAATGCCAAAACAGAAACACTCAATCTGCTGGAAGACAGAATAGGAAGCAGTCTTGAAGACACAGGGGTTGGTAGAGTTCATGAACAAAAATCACCCTTCATGGGAAATACTTCAAAGAATCAACAACTGGGATCTCATCTTATTTTAGATGAAGAAATACAAATGACAAATATATGAAAAAATGTTCAACATCATTGGTCCTTCGAGAAGTGCAAATTAAAACAACATTGAGATACTACTGTACTCCAGAAAAAATGACAATCATCGAGAAATCAACCAATAACAAATGTTTCAGGGTCTGTAGTGAAAAAAGAAATCTTCACCGTTGATGGGTATGCAGACTGACGCATCCACCATGGAAATAGGGGTGGAGACTTCTCCACAAAACTAGGGTTAAAGTTTCTATTCAATCCAGCTATTGCCCTTCCAGGTATCTTCCCAGAAGGATTAAAAATACAATATCACAGCGATACATGTGCACCTATGTTTATAGCAGCACAACTTGTAATAGCTAAATCTGAGAAACAGCCCAAATACCCATAAAATGAGGAATGAATAAAAAAGATGTGGTATTTTTATACAATGGAATACCACTCAGCTATAAAGATAAATTTAAGGCTTTTACAGGTAAATACATGCAACTAGAAAGCATACTCGTAAGTGAAGTAAGTCAGACTCACATGGGTAAACACCATATTGTCTCCCTAGTATAAAAAACTGAAAGAGTAAATAAGATTCCAAATCTGAAATTGTGAAAGGGAAATAAACAGCTCAAAGGGAAAGAACAACTGGGAAGTAGAAAAAGTGACAAGCAGGAAGGGGAAAAATTATATACTCATGATAGCTAAGACAATTAAACGACTATTCCTATTAGTTCATGGAAAGAAAACATGAGTGCTTATATTGTTTAATCTGTGTTATATGCCTGTCTCTTGAAATCTGAGCAACTATTGTGAAGGTAAAAATATGCAATAGAGTGACCATTGTTAATTCCCTATTATCTTGATTTGAAATCCTGTGTCATTCTTATTGTTTTGTTTTTAACTGTTTCATTTTCATTGAATCTCTTTAAAATTAAAAAAAAATGTGACTACTTGAAATTAAGAATTTTAATCATGGGTTATACCTTAAAAACAAGTTGCAAGGTTACAGAATATATTTACAATATCTCTATCAGTAAAGAATCATTTATAAGAATATATAAAATGTACATAAGAAGTACAAACTAATAGACAAACACAAGAATAGCTGTTTCACAGAAACACATACAGCCAAGAGATATTCAACAACTAAGTGATCAAAGAAATGCAAATGCTGACTGCAATGAGATATCATTTTAGTATGCTTAATTGGTAAAGATTTAAATGCCTCATGTGCTGTGTTGAAAGTAGTGGGGATACACAAATTATATATTGTTCATTAGTATGTAAATGAAGCAACCAAGGTTGGAAAATATTTGGCATTATCTCTTTATATTACTAGACATTTAAAATAAGTTGAACACTCTCATGAATTATGACTCAGAAATCCTGCACCTATGTATACACCAGAGAAATTTTGGTCATTTGACAAAACTCCCATGCATGTTAACTGTACTACCAGTCCTCATGATGAGAACTTGGAAATAGCTCAAATGCTTAAAAATGGGAGAGTGAATTAATAAATTGTGACATATTCTTATGGAATATCACACAGCAGCCTAAACAAATGCAGTAATATAGCACAAAATATAAAAAGTCTTAGAAGTCTTAGAAGCAAGATATTAGGTGAAAAGGGATAACTACAAAGAGTCCATTAGCACTAGTTCTTTTTAAATAACATTTAAAACAAATAAGATTAATGTATTTTAGGACCATATGCAATCATACTGCACAGAAAGAAAGCCAAGGAAATGATAAACACAAGATATAATGGTCAGTTTTATATTGCAAACTATAAAACTTGTATATTTCCCTATAAGAAAAAAAAGCAGAAAGAAAAAATTATAGTCTTATATACATTTGAACTATGTACAACGCTACTTGTAATTTTTTTTACATAGCTCATCTACCATCAAAGGTAACAAGTTTGTTTTAAAAATAGCAATTTGAAGCTTAATATTCATTTTAGTCAGTTTGTACAGACAGACTTGTCTCTTGGTATTTGGAAATTCTGAATCAAGAAAAGGTTAGATGATTCGTTCACTGGGAAGGAAAAAAAAAAACAGTTGTCATCCATGGTGCCAAAAATAGAAGTTCTGATTTCCACCCTATGATCTCACCAGAAGAAAGAATGTTCACTTTATCTGACTTATATAAAACACAACTTCTCCAAGAACTCTATTATTTTGAACTGCTCTGTAAGTACATGTAATTACAAGTTTCTGAAAATATGTACTGTTTATTTTATCATTTCTAATGGCAAGTAAAGATTTGAGCTGTGTGTTTATTCAATGGTGATGCTAACAGTCTTCTAAATCATTACAGGCTATCTAAGAGGGTCTGCTGAGACATCTTTAAGATCAATGACCCATTAGAACAATTATAGTCTAAGATAATTCCTGCCACACAGACCCTGTTCCTGCTACCAGAGAGTGACATGTTAATGATACAAATCCTCTCTGCATGTCATTTAAAATGCGTCTTTATTCAGGTAAATCTGCAGAAACAGAATTAAAATCATATTTTAAAAACTGTTCCAATGAGTGAGAAAATCACTTCTTTTGCAAGTTCCCTCAAAATAATAAATCATACCCTTTAAAACCTTCGAAAAGCTCATTTATCACAGGTTTCATCAGCTTAAAAACCTCCATAGTATCTATCATTCCTACTTGATTGACAGTTTCACACAGTTACATATGCTCAGGATCCACACATCATGCTCGGCTTTTCATGCAGATTATGTGTTTCAGTTATAAGGAAACACATAGGCTATTTTCTGGTAATTATACATTCACACAGCTTGAAGGACCTTGGAGAAGAGACTAAGTAGTTGGGCAGTATTTTTCCAATAACATAATTCTTTATTAGGAATAGTCTTCATTTAGGGATGGCAGGAGAAGCTGTGGCATTATCTCAAAAAATTCCATTAAGCATGTTGTCATGGTTTGAATGTGTCCCATATAAAATTCATGAGTTCTCAATGTGACAGAGTTAAAAAGGGAGATCTTCAGGAAAGTTAAAAAGGGAGATCTTCAGGAGGTGATTAGGCCAAAAGGTTTATTTCTGGTTGGTGAATTAAACTTCTTTTTAAAGAGCTTCCTGCAGCAATGGAACTAACTCACTAGCTTGTCCTTCCACCTTCTGCCATGTGAGACAAAAGCAAGACAGCTCATCAAGTGTTGAATCCTGATATTTTGATCTGGAACATTCCTTCTGCTGTCTCTTCAAAATGCACAGTGATGGGTATTCTGTTATAAAAACTCAAAATAGACCGAGATACATGTAAATGTTTACCCCCTTTGTTCCTGAGTTACTTCATATATTACAAAAAAATTGTATGACTCTTTAATTAACTTGGAAAAATTGATTACTGCTTCCTAGAAAAAATAATAAATTTAACTACCTCATATACAGAAAAATAAAACTTCATAATGCCTACCATAAATTTCAACAAGAAGCTTGTTTAATTTAGTAAAAAAATTTAGATAATCTTTTACAGGAAACTATTCATGTCATTTTTAGTATTTCAATCAATTTTGAACTCATATTAATGGCAACAACTGTCCTAAGTTGCAGCTTAACATGAGTTTTAATAGAAAATACCATTAAATTCAGAATCAGAGCACAGCAGACTTTCATCCAGTCTCTTGAGCCTTCCCTAAGACACTTCAAGTTGAATCCAGGTCTTCCAAATCCACTGTTTTCAAATTACATGAAACTGTTTTTGGAAAGGTTGGTGTCAATAATGCAGCCTTTGTCAGCAAAAAAGACATCTGAATGTTTCTTTTGCTTTTAAACAGTCCAAACAGAAAGGTTACAGCAGACTTCTCACCACAAACCTTAAAGGATGGATCTTGGAATGAAATATTTCAAGCTCAAAAAAAGCCAAAACAACAAGCAAACAAACAAAACAACTTCCAACCCAGACTAATATATAATGCAAAACTATCCATCAAAACTGACTGAGAGCAAGAACATACCTCAACAAAAAAGCACTTTATGAGTTACATGAACAAACCAGCACTCCAAAAAATACTTGAGAATATCCTAGATAGAAGCAATAAATGAGATGGAATGAATACAGGAAGGAAGGTAAAACAAACAAACACAAACAAATAGAAGGAGAAGAAGGAGGAGGAGGAGAAGAAGAGGGAGAAGAAGAAGAAGGAGAAGAAGAAGAAGAAGAAGGAAAAAATAAGAAATAGGAATGAACAACAGAAAAAGTATGCAATGGGTAAGTTAGTACCTTCTAGTAATAGTTCTCAATGTGAATGGCCTCCCCAGTTAGACATAGATTGGCAGAATGGATCAAAAATTGGAATCCAACAGTCTATTAGTTTTTAGTTTTTTTTTAAGAGAAAAAAAGCAAAACAGAAGAGAGTAGAGATGATACAGAATTTTAAAAAATAACAGTAAGAAATCACTAGTAAAAAAAACAGTAAGAAATCACTAATTCAAAAATTATATATTGTTATTTTAGATAGTTGTTCAAGTTATAAAGTCAAAGCATAAAAGATGGCCGGACAATCAAACAATGACACTATAAACTAGTTTGTTTGATGAACTAACAAAAACTTAGTAGTATGGTTATCTGTCTTGCACCCTTAAACATACCCATAGTTATATCCTTTAGAGCACTTTCTTTCCCTTTCATTACTACAATACCTATTATACATTTTGGATCTTATTACTATTTCTGTTTTATTATTATTATTTTTTATACTAGGGAGGCAATATGATATTTACAAAGGTGACTCTGATTTATTTCATTTATGAGGATAGTTTCATGTTGTCTCCATTACCTATAAAAGCCTCACAATCAACTTTTTATAGCCTTTTTATAATAATATTCCATTGTGTAAAAAAATATCACATCTTTTTTGTCCACTCTGCGATTGATGGGCATTTTGGTTGTTTCCAAGATTTAGCTATTACAAATTGTGCTGCTATAAACACGGGTGCACATATATTACTGTGACATGATCTTTTCACTTTTTCTGGGAAAATACCCAGGAGGGGAAATAGCTGGATGGAATGGAACTTTCAATCCTAGTTTTTTGAGGAATCTCCATACTGATTTCAACAGTGGCTGCACCAGTCTGCACTCCCACCAACAGTGGAGAAGTGTTCCTTTTTCCCGCATCCTTGCCAACATTTGTTATCAGTTGATTTCTTGAAAGCAGCCATTCTTTACAGAGTGAGATGAAATCTCAATGCTGTTTTAATTTGCATTTCTCAAGTGACCAGTGATGGTGAACATTTCTTCATGTATTTATTTGTCATTTTTATATCTTCATCTCAGATATGTGTGTTCATCTCAGATCCCCATTTTTGGAGAGGTCTTAGAATTTGGGGGCTTGATATTTTTCAATTCTTTATATGTTCTGGATATAATTCCTTTGTCTGAAGGACTGCTGGTTAAAATTCTTTCCCATTCTGTGGGTTTTCTTTTCACTTTGTTGGTGCTTTCTTTTGAAGTGCAAAAACTTTTTAATAAGATGAGATCTCAGTTGCTGAGTCTTTGAAGCACTTCCTGTGCAATTTGTGGTTTTGTTCCTGAACTCTTTGCCTACCCCCATGTCTCCCAGATTTCTACCTACTTTGTATTCCAGTAGATTTAGTGTTTCTGTTTTAATATTTAGAACTTTGATCGATTTTGACTTTAGTTTAGTGCATTGTGACAGACATGGATTTAGTCCAACATCTATTGTATTCAAGAAACTCACCTAATCTAGAAAGAAATTCGTAGATTAAAAATCAAGGGTGGAAAACAATATTTTATATAACAGACCACAAATGCAAGCAGGGCAGCAACTTATTATCAAAGTAAACTTCATGCTAAAATTGACCAGAAGAGGTATATTAGTAAGGCATAAATAACAGGATGAATTACTAATTGTGAATATATACACACTGAATGTCAAGGCATATAACTTCATAAAATAAAGAGATCAAATAAACACCCACACAGTCATAGTGGAAGACTTTAGTACCCTACTTTCACAGAAAGACAGATCAAACTAAAAAAAAATTACAAAGAAACATCAGAACTGAACCAGACCTTTGAAAAAAATGGACATAAATAGATATCTATGAATGTTACTAAATATCTATAAATATACCTACAAATAGATATTTACAAATTTACTTTGGAAATTTTTCCAAAATAAGCCACACACTGGTCCCTAAAGAGTGCTTAATTAGATATAAAAGAATCAAAATCATCCCATATATTCTATTACATTATAGTGCTTTGAAACTAGTAATCGATGGACAGACACATTTCAGAAGTAGAAATGGTCAACAAATACATGCAAAAATTGTTCATCTTTAACCCTTAGAGAAATGCAAATTTAAAACAACAATGAAATTTCATTCTTCCCCAGAAAGACTGGGTATCATTAAGAAATCAAGCAATACCAAATGCTAGCTGGGCTGTGGGGAGAAAAAAACACTCGTATACTGGGAACATGAACCAATACAGACATTATAGAATTGGCATGGAGGGTTTCAAATAACTAAAAATGGAAATTCTATGTGACCCAGCTATTCCTCTGCTAGCTATCTTTGGGAAAGAGTTAAGAACATCCTATTACACGGTATACACCTATCCATGATTATAACAGCACAGTGCATAATATGTAAATCTTGGGGGCTGTCTATACGCTCAAGAAGAGATGAATAGATAAAGAAAATGCAGTGCTTCTATCCAATAGATTACCTCTCTTTCATAAAGAAGGATAAACTTCAGTCATCTGTAGGAAAATGGGTATACTTTGAATCCGTAAGTAAAATAAGTCAGACAATAAGTTTAAAAAGTGTACATTTTCTCTTTCAGAGAAACCACAAATTTAAATAAACCCAAGACCAAAATTTAAAAAAAGATGCATAATAGGAAATAGGGAAATAGATCTTTTTTGTAAAAGGATAGAGGGCCAAAGATAGAGAGACAGGGAAATGGAGAGGAAGAGAAGAGTCCCAAAGTAAGTAAGACATGCTGTGTGCTTGTAACAGCTACCTACATGAATGTATTTCTGATCTACCACAAACATTTACTAATAAAAATATCCACATACATGCATAGTTGCGGTTTGCACTCTTCCAGATGTTTGCAAATCTTCCCTCTAGATGGATTGACTTTGGTCAAGGCTTTCCCATTTTCAACTCCCTTTCTTGTACACAAATCTTTCTTTTAGTAGCTATAATACTTATCCAGAATAGTGAATGTGGAATTGAGTTGAAAGACTAGTTTTAGCTGGACCTGGTCTAATCCTAGTGTTCTGGGAAGCTAAAGTAGAGGACAGCAAATTTGAGGCCAGCCGGAGAACTTTAACAATTGAGCAAGATCCTGTCTCTGTCTGTCTCCCCTTTTTAATTTTATTTTCATTTTTGTTAGTGCATATTTGCAATGCAAAATGATTACACTCATTATGGGGAGTTGGCACTTGTACATGACACACCTTAATTCCATTTATATCTCAAAATAAAAAATAAATTAAAAATCAAATGAGCTGGGACAGTTGCTCAGTGCCAAGGCCTCAGCTTAGAGAGACTATCCTCTTTCTTTCGGCCTGACTACTATCAGAAAGTCCTCCCACAAAGACGCCTGTATTGTCAAATTGTTCTAAGATTCAACTACTCAACACACACACACACACACACACACACACACACACACACACACACCAAAAATAAAACAAAAGTAAAACTCAGGTGAAATTCCTGATGCAAGTTCAGCCCAGTGCATTCACATTTTTCCTCTGGAAAAGCCAAGAGACATTAAATAGTAAAAACAATATTCTGCTCTATTTCTAAACAAAGCATACACAGTCAAGGAGATGGCTGAGAGACTGTAAGCACACCTTTAACAGGGCAGGGAGGGCATCTTTTAGGGAAATCATCAATTTTTGACTGTGGGATGCACACTGATCAGTGAAGCACTAAGTGTCTGGGGTAAGTGAAACCTGTCTTCACAGGCTATTCATCTCGCTGGGTCTTGGATCCAGAAACAATATATGTCACATATAGAGAGATATGATCAAGACTTTTCTTCTGTTATGAGTCTTGCCTGACTATCAAACTAGAAACTTTTCACTGTTGGAAGAACATGGCCTTTCAAGTATCCAGGAGGCATTACTCATACATGCACAGCAGGGCATTAGCATTCACATGCCAGATTAAAATCACAGTTATACTGAAACAATGAGCGTTTTCACCCAGTTACATGTAGAATGCGAATGTTGTAGCTGTTGCTTTCATCACAACTGGCTTCAAAGTACTACTGAAATGTCAGAGTTCAGGAGGAGATTATATCAAGCGAACAGAGGCACTGCTTTAATTTTTTTCTGACTCCAAACAACCCACCACTTCAAACATTCCCATATAGCTTAACTTGATAAAGCTTCTCCAGTTATTTATGATTTCATTTGCTTGGAAGTATGTCAAGCTTTTCATGGTGTTGCAAATAAAGTTTTGGTAAATTTCCACCCTTTTAAAATTGAATTTTTTTCTCTAAGGGGAAAAAAAAAAACCTTATATTTTCAGGATGCTCAAAAATGAGCACAAGCTCATTGGCAGAAGACTTATCTCACAACAAACAGTCTGGCTTTTGTGGTCCTACCTCACTTAGCAATGCAAATAAAATCAAGCAAAATGTAGAAGCCTTCACCTTTCTTTGACATTTGTTAATTTACACTAAATTTAATGCAAATGGAGAGAGAGAGAGAGGCATAAACATAATGTCAGATACATTTTTGTTAATTCTGATGACACTAATGCTATTCTGGATGTCATCATACAAGGAAGACAGCTTTACTTAATGAACCCATGCTACTCTTTTCATGCTTACAGTAAAACATTAAAAATACATTCAAATATTAAGAAAGTCACATTTTACCAAAAAACACATTTTTGCACAAAAGGGAAGGAAAAATAAAGTTAAATTTATACACACACATATTTGATTTTACTTTATCTACAACAATTAATTTACTTTATCTACAACAATGAAATCTATAAGATCTTCAGTTTAGAAATACCATTTTAGACAACCTACAGAATAAGTAAACATATTGGCATATTATATGCCTGAAATTGGGAAATCAAATAGTTATCTCTGTACTCTCATGTGTCTTTGCACTAGTCACAATACCAAAAATTAGAATCAAAATAAATTCCCAACAACAGATGAACAGATAAAGGAAATATGGTGCATATATGCAATGGAATATTATTCAGCCATAAAAAGCCTATCATTTGAAACAACATGGATAAACCTGGAGAATAGTACATTCAGTGCAATAATTTGGGCAAGGAAAAGCAAACACTGCATAACTTCACTCATACATGGAATCCAAAAAGAAAGCGGATCTCATAGGAGAATAGAGGCTGTGGTGAAGAGGGAAGGGGAGAGAACTGGGAGCGCTGTGGTCAGTAAGGTACAAAACGACAGCCAGACAGTGGAAACAAGTTCTGTCATTCTAACATGTAAGTAGGGTGACCTAGAAAAGAGGTTTTAAATATTCTCAAAAAGAAATGATAAATCCATGAGACGATGTATACACTAACCATCCTGATCTGATCATTATGCAAGGAACATATTTCAAATATCATCATGTCTCATAAATTTTTTTTTAAAAAACTTCTTTAAAGTGTTTTTAAATATACTAGTTGTCATCAGAAGATTCCTTCATTATATGTGAACTCACTGTGCGGTATTTCTAGTTATCCCTAAACTTTCTGGATTCTTTCATTCTTTTTTAATCTGCTGGACTGGCATGGTTATTTCCTTTTCCCCTTATCCCTTAAACATGGGATAAAACTCCTATGTTACACATACGTTTTCTCTTCATGTGGCCTGATGTCTCCAAGGTCTTATCTTGTCATCACAAGAGAAGGTGCTCAGCTCTTTTATTGTGCTGGTTACACTGACCTAAAAGCTATAGAGTTTGTCGACATCTTTCTTAACATCAATGGCCTTCTTTTAATAATTCTGCAATTTTTAGTGATTAAAATCTATAGGATCTTTTTTTTTTCTGTTTCTTAACTAATATTTCTATTAGGAGTATTCAAATCTTAACACAATGTCTCTCAAATCACCATACTTTTGACCAGAATAGCTACCATTTCTTAATTCCACACTGCATTAGTCAGAGAATTTAATATTATATCTCATTTAATTTTAATCTTCCTATGACGTCGTTGTCTTATTTTATTTTAAGAAACAGAAGGTAAGTCAAGAACACAAAAGTACTTTTCAAAGGAGTATATAAGTAAGTGGCCAAGTAAGGAAGTGGACACAGGTCTGTCTCAATTGCCAATATTGCTTCTGTGTTTTTCTATTACACTAAAGTGAGCCACAGTTCAGCATCAGCAGCCCACTGCCTGTCTGCCTGCTCCCTGAGTTCTTCCTTCATTCTTCTTCCCTTCCTTCTCCCCTCCTCCCTTACTGTTCTTTCCTTTTTCTCTCCTCTTTGCTTCTTATTCTCTCCTGCTCCTCCTATCTCCAACTCTTCCTCCTTTCACTTTTTTAGTTTCATTCACTTTTTTTTTACTATTGACCCAAGTGCATTATTTCTTTTTTCATATTAATTCTGAACCTGTGCTCTTTCATATTATCAGCTCTTTAATGAAGCAGAATGGCTTGCCTGCATATTTTCCTTCACACAGTCCATAAGCTGTTGTACAGAACACAGCCAAGAGCTGGGTGTGTTGGCACACACTTGTGGTTCCAGCTACTGGGAGGCTCCTTATGGAGTAGGTTTACTTTTCATTCTATCACTATACTATACTAACAGGAGAATAAAAGTTTGAGACCAAACTGAGGAACTTACTGAATGCTGTCTTAAAATAAAAAGGGCAGGGCAGAGTGCTTGCCTAGAATTCACAATCACCAGTGTTAGATTCCATCACCCCCCAAGACAAAAGTATCAAAAACAAAAGTTTATGTCATGATTCTACTTATCATATTATTGTGGAATTGAGTATAATGGCTCAATTTATTTTGTCTTAAAAACTGATGGCTTGGCAATGAATATTTTAGGCTGGTGTATTTTCTTATGAACACACCATCACTTTACTTTCTCTCTATTATTTATTTCCTGATTTACCAAAACATTGTATCTAGGAATAAAATGGGATTCTACTCCTTAACAACAGCATCCACTCAGTGTGTGACTGTTGGCTACCAGATACTGCACTCATGTGTCTCAAAAACATGAACTGTAATTACCAGGACCACTGTAAAATTAGTGGTATTTTCTTAATTATTTTCAATTGAAAAATGGTATTTCAGAGAAGTTACAACACATAGCCAAGCTGGGGTTCTAACATTGGCGGGTGTGTCTGAGATGCTACCATCATGACTTTGCTACTTTTTTGTGATCTGCAGAATGCTTCACAGTGACTTTCCCACATGTGACTGTGAGAAGTAATATCCTGAAAATTCCCAATCTGGAGATCCTTCTAAGGAAAAGTATCTCATGGAAAGAGCTTTGAATAATGGACACTCTGAGCATCAGGACATTTTTGTACAATCCTACAGGCTACTGCAAAATGATAGTCCTATTAGAGTTAGTTTATTTTCTTATTCTATACTATATCAGCAAACACCAACACACAGCCTCTGGTTTTTGGCTGAAAGAGAGTTTTGCATCACTTTGTGCTGCATTTTGTGGTTCAAATGTGCACAGGGCAGTTATGAACACAAGAGTTTGTTCCTATCACAGACTCCTGTTGGTGGCACATTGTGCTCCGGTTCAGAGAGGATGTCACCACGGAGGGCAGAAGGCTTGAATATTTTAGAGCTTGCACAGTTGTGGTGGTAAGAAGACTGATGATGTTTTTGATTACTTTGGTTGTGGAGAACATTTCTCTGTATTGTGTTTCAGAAATTGGATGTCTTCTTAGATATGATCATTCATTTACTGATTTTTTTTTCCACTGAGACACAGAAAATACGAAGTACCAAGGAAAAGCCCATATCTTGGAAATTGAGCTGTTTGTATCACAAGTCAATTCTTATATTCAAAAATCAGAATTTTATAATTGTTAAATTTCAAACTTACATTTATAAACTTTAAGTCACTTACTTTAATCATTACAGTGTAACTTGCACAAGTTTTTTCAAAGCATATAAGTACTCTTTACTAGGAATATCAGTACCATAATATTTTTATTTCATTTTTTAATTCAATATCTTGTGTGAACATACTCTTATCAAACAGCACATCTCACTGTAGAAAAGTACTGTCACGTTAGCTAATTTCTTTGTCATGTGATCTTATATTACTTTCATTGAATGAGTAAATTAATCTATGATCAGGATTATTTTGAGATCCTTCAGAAATAAAACACAGTCAAAGAAATTACTGACCACTGTATGTGTGTTGTGAATAAAGCCATGTGTCAATTGGCATCCAAGTATAGCTTATTTATTAATAAAGCAATGTCTTTCTCCATGAACATACAGGCCCATTTTTTGTACTGTCTCACCATTAGCCTCTATTACAGATTACAGAAAAAAAACTAAATAAATTTCTGATTTTTATGCATTCATTTTAGTTAAAAAACAAAATTTCATTACACTATTCTCTTCTTATAAGGGTTGCACATATGCCAAGAGCCGATTCAGTGGTTTCACTCAAACATAACCCAAATATGAGATTACCTCAATATGCAATAATAACTACTGTTGCACTTACATAAAGCAGTAAAAATATTTGGCAAGAGCATACCATGCCTTCCTATTTGAGCACAAACTGTGTTGTACAACCTTATTAATCTGTTTTTTGCAATTATTTGCAATAAATGCAATTAAGATCATGGTTTAAAATATTATCTAACAAATATTTCTGAGAAAGCCAGGTAATTAAATCACAAAATTTGTATCCAATTACCATCATTTCATTTCTGATTTGATCTCATTACTTTATTACTGGTGTTTATACTCTTGTACCCCCTTGGGTAGCCACAGAAACCTTTTCAAAACACAAATTCGGTCAGGTCAAAACTCTCCAAGGGCTTCTGATCATACTTAGAATGAAGTTCAATGACTGTGGTTTATGAATGCTTAGGTGACCACAGAGTTCCAGCTGCCTAGATCGAGGGACCCTATCTCACTTCTTGCACTGCACATATACTGCCTTTTGGGCTATTATTTTTATGTATTATGACCATAATTGCCTATGGGTTTTTGCACTTGTGGTTTCTCTGCCTAGAACAGGTTTCCTCCTGATTATTTTAATTAGGTTTTTAAATCTGATCACACTGACTTAGTACAGTCCTTACCCTCACACCTCTATACCACTTTACTTTTTTCCCTAGTCTTGTCACTTTTTGATATTCAACTGTGTACTTATCTTAATGGAACGTAATTTCCATGAACTCAGACTGAATTGGTCAGGAGCTATTGTATATACTCAGTGAGCAGAAATAAATAAAAGCAGAATGCAATGACACAGAAAAAATGATAAAAATCTCTAAAAAAGGAAAAATTTGCCACACAGTCTCAGGTAAATGGCACTCTATGAAGAAAGAAAAAGTGTAGGAAATGTAGCCTTGGTCTACGGAGAGGTCATAAATAGGAGTTTAACCAAGAGAAAGTCTGTGGGGTTTCTCTCTAACTTATATATTTTCCACTGAAGGGAAGCCAGTGGAAGAGAACTCAGACACTCTTGAAGAATTTTTTTAAGCCTTTGATTATTAGGTTAAAATTTTGAGAAATAATTGTGTGCTTATCCAACCTGTGTTCATTTTTAACAAAAATTAAATAGTGAAAAACTTCATCTGATAAAGATTTAACAAAAACATAGTATAGGTTGAATACTAGAAAAGTCCCAGATACTAACTGCATTGTACAGGTTACAGTTTATGTTTTTAGAAATATTTTTACATCTCTACTTTAGTCAGCTGGCTGTTTTGCAGACCTAACTGCATAAACTAGTATTAGTGGCTATGTGCATTATCCACAAGTCAATTTCTAAAGAGTAAGGGAGGTTGAAATATGAATTCCTTGAGAGGCATAACACTCTTATGGTACCATAAGCTATCCAGGTAATCATTGGCTTCATTTGACTTTGGAGAGGATACCAGTAAATAATTCATCACTGAGAACTTGAGATGGGAAAATACACTGGATTACAGGCTGTGATAGTTAATGAATTATCTAGTATCTGATAGCCTTGGGGTAATGGGTTATTGAATAAGACTAGATAGCTTATACAGCTCAAGAAACTTTTCTTATAACTGATTTAATTAATTAGTTGGACGGTCAATTCCACTACAAGTCAATACAAAATTTAAATAGTTACTTTAACACATTTGTTTCACCTTATGCCTCTTGAAACCACTAGCCAGGAAAGCATTATTAGGATTGGCTACAAAGGTTTATCAGTCTTTTCATTACCAGGATAGACTGTAATATTTGAATGCCTACACCTTTAGGAGGTTGCTCTTGATGATTTTCCTGTGAAATAAGTACTTGACTGTTAACTTTTAAGAAAAGCACAGGCCTTTTTAATTATGGCTGCTTTTACTTGAATTTCCAGGTGGCTTCCTGTGATTCATAAACAGTTTAGGCTTCAGGCAACAGTCACTTGACGAAGTAATCTATGCCTCAGTATTATAAATCAACATCTGGTTTTATATGAATATATAAATCCTAGCTGGATCTAATTTAAGAATTGCACGCACTAAATTTTATTTTATAATCTAAGCAGCTAAAAACAAAAAGTTAAGATGTAGATTCAATCTTGACTATGTCAACTGTGTGGAAAAGACATGTTTTCTATTCAGAGGACATATGGCTGAATATTAAAATGTTAGTATCCTACCTCTCGAATTGCTGTACAAAACTCACTCTGAAGCACTTTTTTGAGGGACTGCAGCTTGTGCACTGGTACTTCTCCAGATTCCTGTAGCTTTTCTAGTAATTCAATTGCTCTTGCAACATCTGAATGAAAAAATCAAAATGGAGAGACATATGATAAATCACATCTCATCAGCATAATTAACATTATTCCAACTGAGTTATATCAACTGAAAACTCAGAAGAATTAACTGTAGCATCAGAATTTATAACTTAGCTTATTGATTTCATCTTTCAGTGATAGTCATTTTAACCTGCTCCACATAATTTGTTACTTAATACATCTTTTTGATGACATTTCACATATACTAGTTTTGTCATATAAATCTGTTTGAGTAAAGAAAAAAAGAGAAAGAAACATGTCTGTCACTTATTCTGATATCTCTGTAACCAAGTAGTTCTATCAGTTTTACCTCTGGGAAGCTTTTGTTTGAATTTTCACATGTGACATTTACCACACCAAAATCTCGTATTTGTTAGTATGATATTTAATTGGTACATATTTCCTTCACTTGTATATAAATTCCTTGAACATAGGCACCTGTCTGGTTTGTTTGACAACACAACCCATACTGTGATATAAAACAATGAATTAATATTTGGTGAAGAAATGAGCTAAGGGACTCTCCATTTCACACCTTTGCAATATTCCAGGTCCTCATCATCTCTCCTCTGTCCAGCTGGAATAATTTTTTCTTCCCCAGCCTCTTCATATGGCCCACAGAGTGATCTTCCTAACACAAAAATCTCACCATTTATCAACCTATCAGCTTGTAGAGCAATGCCAGTCAAAAGAGTTTTCAATGTCAGTATCAGAGGTTAACGTATCAAGGAACCGTCTTTTATGGCTGTGAAATTTTAAAATCCCTGAATTATTTCACATTCCTAAGGGAACATGCCACAAAAAAAAGCCATTTTAAAATACTTATAATTATTTCTTCCATCCTTTTGCCGTAGTCAACACTTCATGAAAAATCACTTTGTCACTTAACTAGTAGGATATGATTAATTCCTAGGTCACTAGCTCCAGACAGTATCATATATTCCTGAAGTTAGATTATAAATTCCATCCATCCATCCATGGATCAATTTGAGTTTCCATTATAATTGGCATTAAGTTTAGCAAGAATAACACAATTCCTTCCCATATTCACATAACTCATAATCTAATGAGAAAATAATGTAACAGCATATCCACCTATGATGAAATTTTACTATTCAGAATTTAGAAGTGGGGTTAGTGTAGGTGTATCTATCTAATCGAAGAATAAAATCGCAAAGTGACTTTGCAGAGACTCTCTTTGAAGCAGTTATTTTGATGGCCAGTTGTAGGCTAAAGTAACACAAATCATGAAATCAATATGACACTATCAGTTTCCAAAGTTTGTCTTTTAGTACATAAGCTGAAAGACAACACAGTTAATTGGAGAACTATAATCAATAATATACCAAGGTGAGATTTTATGCATTTCCCACTGCATAAAACACTGTACACAGATAGCCGACAGGTTCGTAGAACTCACAATATGTTTAAAATTGAGCTCATTATTTCTTTCCCTGAAAAGTTTCCTCCCCTTAAATTCTGTATTTCCATTAATAGTATTGCAAGCTGCCTATCTCCTATTATAGCCCATGTTATCATCTTTCACGTTCACTCCCCCACATGCAATTAGTTACCAATTATTATTGCTATAGTCTATCCCCAAAAATGCTTTAAGAATGTAGCTCTTTCAGTCCATTATTTCAGGGAAGCCTTCATCATTTCTCACCTGTAGTACCGGAACAACTCCTGACCAGTTTCCTTTAAATTAGTCTTTCAGTTCATCTTCCACACTGCTTCTAGAGTAATTAATTGTCCTTAATGATAAGCCTATTATTCTTCTTTACTAAAACCTTACTGATCATCACATCCTTTAGGATGAAGTTCAGATCACTTAGGGTTTTATAGAAGGCCTTTAGTAGGTGACTTCTTTGCATTAATCTGTGGACCCTCTTCTTTCTTATGCTGTATTCTGACCATTTAAAATGTTTACTATTCCTACAACAAGCCACAGAACACCATGCCTCTATGGTTCAACACATATTCCCCCTTGTTCCTGGAATGTGATTCATTCACTCATTCATTTATTCATTGGTTCATTCAGTTGTGCTGGACCCTGCATTGTGACAGAAGATGCAAGGAGACAAGCCCTTTTTCTTGCTTTCATGCAATGTACATGTATTAATATCACAGATGAACAAGAAAGATGTATGTGCTATAAGCAAAGCACTGTGTGCTGGACTTCAAGGTCTAACAAGGTACAGTAGCATTATAGAGTGGTGAAAGTAACAGCTAATCAAAGTCCTAGATAGGAGGTAAAAGCCTGGAAAAGGAATAAGGGACAAACTAAGGTTTAGGAGAGTGTGAAATGTTCAAAGAAAGGATTGGAGGTGAGAATGGCTAAGGCTGTAATCAGGAAGAAAGTAGTATGACATGAAGTACATAAAATCACACAAGGAGGTGATTTTAGGTGGAGTAGGGTTGATTTCGTTTACGTAGCAGCTCTTCAAGCCCATATTCACTGGCTTTTCAGGGCAGATGTAGTTGCTATCAAGGGTGCTTTCCTGTGATTCTTTGTTCACTCATTCATTGTAAGAATTAATACCTCTGGAGTACCTCTACATGTTTCTTTCCTTCCTTCACTCTGACAAATCTATAAGCTTCTTGAAACGTCAGAAACAATATTTGTCATTGTATTCATAATTAATCACAGAGCACCTGGTACAGAGTAGATTTCTGATGCACATTTTTTGAATGAATGGTATTTAATTAATGAGACTAGTTCAGGAATGCACAGAGGTCTATGCCTGCATGGATCCATAATTTTTCATGAATCTAGACCTCTAGATCACTGCTACCCTTTTTCAAGACTTGCTTAGTCTGATTTGGAGCAAGGAAAAAACCCTGAATCCACAGGGTATTAATGACAAAGGGGAATGCTTGGAGAAAAATAACACCAATCTGAATATCAAGCAGTTTTCAACCCACTGTTCAACTGTATGATCATTTTTTTCATGCCTATATCTTGTAAGCTGAACAGCTACTTTGAAGATAACAATAAGAAGTATATGAACCAATGTCATTCTCCTATTATTTGGTTTTGACATTCTGTATCATCGTTTTATTGTTTTTCTTTTAAAATTAAAAATATTAAAAATTCACCACTTTGAATTATACAACTGAATGAGTTTCAATAAACTTATATAGTTGTACAACAATCAAAAAAAAAAAAAAAGAAAAAGAAAAGAAACTACCTTGGAAATTTGGATATCTTTTAAAAAAATATATCAGTCATAAGATTCATCCCAAACAAAATAAACAAGAATCTCTAGAACAGTGGTTTCAATCTTGGCTGCATACTGGAATCATGTAGGGAACTTTAAAAGATATGCATGCCTGGTTCAGTCCCACCAAAAAGAATCTAATGCGACTGTCACATGGTGGGAACTGGACGTGGGACTAAAGCATATCCAAGATGAAGACCACTGCTCTAGTCAGTCAGCATGGGTGATTTTAGATCGTTGGATCACTTGAGAATTTGCTTTCAAACTGAACTGCTACGTCAGACCAATTAAACTGAAAACTCTCAAGAGTGGTATCTATTTTTCTATTATTTAAGCTTTCCGATAATTCCTGTGACCATCTGAGTTAAAACAATGTTCAAAAGAAAAGTCACCAAAGAAACCAGACACACTTCCATTAAGACTTAGTAAAGGTAGCCCTACTGTTTTACAATAGGTCTTTTGTAATTCTTATACAAGGTACCTGGGAGATGAGAGAAAATTCATGAAAAATCGCTAGTCTTTTGGCAGAGTACATACTGACTACTTTGCTTCTCTTCTATCATTTACAAGAGAAGGTTTTAGAAAGAACCAGTTGTATTGAGGAGGGATGTCTAAAAGCGAGACTAGCATATCTTTTCTGTTTGCCTAGGAAATGCATGGGTGACCTGCTTGCATTGTCTGTCTTCGAACAGAAGGAGAAAAATGGAAAGCAATGATGAGTGGAACCAGAGCTGTCTTGCTGGTAACCCACCAGCCCAAGGGAAATCAGGGAAATAGAGAAAATAGTAAAACACAATGGAAGTCTAAGAAGCAAAGTTTCAAGAGCTCAGTCCCTTCAGTGTCTAGGCATCCTGGCCGGGGCTGGAAACCAAAAGGAGGCAAAGGAGCAAGTGACAATTGGACATGATACTGGAGTTTTAAACAGAATTCAAATACCCTTTAGAATTTGGATTTGGTTTAAAAACCTACAAGGCCAGTATCTGGAAGGAAGCAAAAAAAAAAAAAAAAAGCCTTCAAGCCAGCAAAATACATAGCTTTACGACCACTGCAATGCAGTGCATGGTTTATTTATAAGAGTCCCCTAAGGTTCTTGTTCAGAATCTCCTTATGGTTATTTTATGAAACTATTCTACAATTTTGGTTACTAACATAGATATTTGGGTGTATTAGTGTGGCTCAAATTAGGACCAGGGAGACTGCCAGAAAAATCAAACACAAGCAAGATATTCTCCTCCCAAATATTCTCCCCGTTTCATCTGCTAATTATCATATTATCAACCCATTATGTAACTAAAATACCTGAATATTATCAGTTCCCTGAATCCCTTTCACATCCCAAATTCAATTCATTCCCATTCTTTAAAAGCAACAATAAAGGTAACTTTTATTTAATGCCTGAATAGTGAAGGTATTTTAGGCCATTTTCTGCTGCTGTATTAGATAATCAAAAACTGGGTAATTCAAAAGGAAAAGAAACTTATTTTTCACAGTTCTAAAAGCTGAAAGGTGCAAGACCAAAGGGCTGCATGTGGTGAGAGCCTTATTGCTGTATTAAATGTGATGGTGGGTACTACGTGGCAAAAGAGCAAGATAGAGCCGGCTTTTATGTCAAAGCTTCTCCCAAGATAACTAACCCACAACTTCACTAACCCACTCCCTCACTAAAGGTGAATATTGATAATTAGCCTATTCCTGTGGGTAGAGCTCTCATGACCAAATCTCTTCTAAAAGGTCTCGATTCTTAATCCTGTCTACTGCACAGTAATTATATTTCAACACGAAGTCTGAAAGGGACATTCAAACTATGGCATTAGCTTCAGGCCTCCTCCAAATCATGTTCTTCTTGCATACAAAATATATTTATTCTATCTTAATGGCTCCCAAGTCTTAATTTATGCCAGCACCGATTCAAAGGTACAAAGTCCAAAAACTCATATAAATCAAATATCGGTGAGCCTTGAAGCGTGATTATCATGAAGTAAATTTTCTCTCCCGGTAAGCCTATGAAATCAAAACTACTTATCTATTTCCAAAATACCATGGTGGGCAGGATACACATTCCCATTTCAAAAGAGAGAAATAGGCAATATGATAGAAATAACTTATCCCAAGTAAATATAATATATAATGTGGAAAACCATTCTGTCTTGCAGCAGAAGAATAATTTCTTTAGACTCCTTATGCCACAAACCGGGGACATTAGTGCAGGAGTTGGAGTCTTATTCCTGCAGCTCTCCAGGCCCAATGCTTCTGGTGGGTAGTTCTATGTTCTAAGATCTTTGGGATAACCCCACTATCCCAGCCTTGCTAGTCCCAGCTCTCTGAGGTGACTCTACTTCTGTCACAAGTGTCTGCCTGAGCGCCCAGGTAGTCTGCAACAACCTTTGAAATCTTACTGGGAGGAGCTGTGCTCCCCAATATTACATTTTGCATGCTGGTAAGGCTCACCACTTGCATTTTGCAGAGTAGTGAGCTGAGTTGCAAGGGACCCACTTGAATGGGGGTTAGGTTCATTGAGGAGCACTGAGCAACGAAGACAGGGGCAGCTCTGCTCTAGCCCCTAAAGCCAGTCTGATCTCCTAGATCTCTTAATCTGAGATGGGAGGGACAGCCTTCTGTGATGGGATGCAGTCTCTAAAACGCCTTCTTGGACTTTCTTCCATGGTCTTGATGAACAGTACTTAGCTTCCTGTATATTAATCTCTTCAGCAAACAGTTGTTTGGTCACATCCTTCATATTCTTTCCCGAACACAACTTTTTTTCTCTTTACATGGCCAACCTTGACATTTTTCAAATATTTTTATGCTATTATTCTTTTAAATATATATTTCATTTTATTTGTTTAACTATATATACACCATTTTAAGTTAATTGTTTTCTCACTCCATGTGGCCAAAGTACTCATGCAACGGCCTCATAGTTTGCTGCTTATATACTTTTTTCTTGTAGGTATCCTGCTTCAAAACTCTCAAGGTATGTGTTCCATACAATCCTGGAATGTGGACATAATGACACCAAATTCTTAGCAACTGTTTAATAAAGATGACCTTTGATCCAATTTTCAATGCCTTGTCTCTCATTTTCATCTAAGACTTCATAAGAATGCCCTTTGCTATCTGTACTTTTATCAACATTCTGATCATGTCCGCCTAAGTAATTTTTTTTGTTGTACATGTGATCAAACTCAGGACCTTGCGCTTGCCAGGCAGGGGTTTGTGCCACTGAGCTAAGCCTCCTCAGCCACATAAGTAATCTTTAAGAAGCTCCACACTTCCTTTAGTCTTCTTTTTCTTTTGAGCTCTCACTAGAATCACCAACATGTTCAATTCATTGCAATACAGGTTTTGGCTAAGTTACTCCTGTAAACTCTTCTAGCCTCTGACCATGACCCAGTGCTAGAGCTGCTCCATATTTTCAGTTATTTGTGACAGCAACAGATTCACTTAAGGATAACAATTCTAAGTTAGTCTGTATTCTGCTGCCACAGCAGGAAACCACAAACTGGGTAAATTATAAAGGAAAGAAATGTATTTTTCATAGTTCAAAAGGCTGGGAAATCCAAGAACATGGTACTGACATTTCACCCCAACACAGTTTCACGAGAAATTCACCTGCATCACAACGTGACAGAAGGGGTAGTATCACATGGAGCAGAATGATCTATATAACAAAGCCAATCCACGGTATGTATAATTGACACCCAACCCTCAGCAATAGCATGGAGCCATTATTGGCATGATCTGGTCACTTTTATTGTTTCTACTTCCTAATATTATTACAATGGCAATTAATTTCAACATGAGTTTTGGAAGGGATATTAAAATTATGGGATAGAGTCCATGTATGCTAAGAGCTTTAAATCTTTTGGCCCAATTTGCCTTTGTAATAACTATATATTGCAATGAATATATTTTGCAAATGAAAAAATTGAGCTTCAGGGAGTTTGCATAACCTACTAACAAGTAGAAAATCTGGGTTTAGAGTTTCAGTCAGAGTGATTCTAAACCCTGTGTCTATTAACTTTATTTCAATCACAGCTTTCCTTTTAGCAGCTTTATCTTTGATATTCAGTACTTTTATAATAGCTTGTGCTCTGCAGGCTATCTTGGTTAGAGGTTGAGATCTTAATTTTTCTTCTTTCAATAAAGATTAACCTATATTCCTTTACCAGTATACTTTTCTCAGGTAGTAGTCACTGATCAATGTGATTATTCAGAGTTTTGGAATAATAGAATAAAGTGGTTTTCAGTCTTGCTACCCAATAGAATTACCCGGGAGCACGGAAAACCACAAATGCCTGGATCTTATTCATTCACATGAACTTCCAATTTCATTGACCTTGGGAATGGTTTGGGCATCAGGATCTTCAGAGCATCCCATGAGTATAGTCATGTGAAAAATCACTGATACAGAATCTCGACACACTCTGGGAATTTTAATAACAATGTTATTTATAATACTAACTGCTATCAAACATAGTGTTTATTATATCATTTCTAGAAACATTTTACTTCTGTGACCAGCACTTTTAGGTGGGTACTATTATTATTCTCATTGCACAGAAGAGAAAATGAGACCCAACTGTAATTGAGAATTATAGTTATTTGTCTAAGAAAAGAACTAGTGAATGCAAGAAATGGAACTTGAATCAAGCAAGAGTGCTTTAGAACTCAGGCTACATTGCAGATGTGGCACAGTCAGCTGTCTGTGTCTACAGCTTCAAACAATAATGGGTCAAAACATATCTAAACCTACAATGACTGTGTATGTGCTGAACACGCATGAACATTATTGTTTTTATTCCCTAAACTGTATAGTGTAATAGTTATTTATATTAATATTCACATTGTATTAGATATGCTAAGCCATGTAGAGATGATTTAAAGTTAAAGATGTACTATTCCATGTTACATAAGACTTGAGCATGTACAGGCTTTATTACCTGTGGCAGCAGGAGTGGGGTCCTTCCATGGGTCAAATGCTCCATAAATACTGTAGTTAAAACATGCTGAGTCATAGCCTTAAAATCTGCTCTTATATAGACAATACAGGTGGTTTTGACACAGGATGCGGTGCACAAATGTACTCTGCAGGTTACTGAGTGTCTGCTAAATGACTTAGAACAAAGTGAGCTTATGGCCATCATTTATTCAGTGATTACCTATTTAGTTAGGTCATCTTTTAAAATCTTCATTACCATATAGAGAGACCATTATCACTTATATAATAAAGTTAAATAAGAATTTTAAAAAAAGATTAGAATTTGCAAAGATGGGTTATCTCACCCAAAACATACAACTTCAAAATTAACTATATGCCCATCCTTTTATATTCCTGTAACCTGAAACTTAAAATGAAATGAAACCAATGGTCCTCAAAGTTATTTTTTAAGTATAGCAACATAAACCACTGTGAACTGGCCAAACAGCTATAATACTTCTCAAAGTCTTAGATTGTATTGTAATAAAATCAATGTTTATAGTGATATCACTGGGTTATTGAAATATGATTAAGTCATAATCAACAGCTGAGAATAGTAAGAAGACAAATATTGGGAAGGATTTATTCAAAGCAAGTGGAACTTTATGAACAAAACAGAGACACAGGAAACTACTGGAACTTAAAGAGAATATTAGAACTTAAATGGAACAAGTTCTAGTAATCTCGAACAATCCAGTTATGACCTTTTTATTCTTTAATGATATTTTGATTAACTTGCTTGACATTTAGAATGTGCAGTTTAACCCATGACTCATCTGAGATGGAACTTGGATAAAGAAGGAGCTGGGTCACTTAGAGCTATTGGCTACTGACGCTACAAAAATTTATTGAGCATAATGACAAACAATATGAATTATCTACCCCAAAGCCATCCACAACCCTCTTTTGTTCTTCTACGAGAGAAACTGGAGCATGAAGACACTTCTCTTTCCAGACTCTCTGGTAATTTGCTCAAGTCATTATGGGTACAAAGCCACAGGGTACGGCTTCCAAGTTTCTGAAATGAACAAGCTGGCATAATTCCTTCAGAATTTGCTCTTTATTCCCTAGCTCTTTCCCCTTTCTTTTGACAGGCATAATGTGTTTAAATGCCTAAAGTGAACCTACCATTGTCATCATGAAAATATCTGTCATGTGCTAAGGATTGTAGAACAGGAAAAATAAAGGTACCTAGCATTTGATGTCATTATTGAGCTGTTGCACTATTCCTTCACTGTCCAAATTCCATGATTCTTACCTAGAAGACAAATTCATGCTCCACTATTTGATTTTCAACCAAGTGCAAGCTGTCTGATACAAAAGCACATGACATCAAAAGTACTTTTGAGGATAAGATTGATGCTACTGAGAAAATAGGTGGTCTTCTGATTAAGACAGCCACGGAGAGCTTCTTTGGTATGGTAATATTGGGACCTAGAAGTTAATATTGAGAAGTTGCCATCTATATGACAATCCAAAGGAGAAGCATCCAGGCACGGACAATAGCAAAGATAAAATTTTTAAAATAAGGGAGCAATCTTATGAGCTGGGTCTGACACAGCCAGAGTCAGTGGAAGACTGTATTAATGCAAAAAGTAATAATAACATCAATATGCTTGTAAATGATTAACAACCAGACTTTCAAAACCAAATAGGCAAAAACAAAACATCTGTACCATTTACTAATTTCTTTGGTGCTAACATTTCCATCATAGTCAATTTTAAGCTACCAACATAATGTCACTGACTTACAAAATTCTAGAATATTTAATAATATTAAATTATTATTAATTTAATATTCCTCTCATAAGCTAGGAAGCACCAGCCTCAGCATATAACTGGAAATACAAGTTTTAGAGGTAAACATGGCTCAGATTTTGCAAAAGATTCATAAGAATGTTATATGCCAGTATAACTGGTTTAGAAAGCTATTAACGTGTATCTGGAAAAAGAATGATGCAATTATTTTCACGTTTTATAAGCATTACTACAAATACTTTCAGTATAAATAATAATAGTTCCAGAGTAGAAATGAGACAATAGCTAAAAAAGGCTTTTTGGGGGCACTGGTCAGCAAGGTGGGAGCTGAGCCTAGAAGGCAGCAGAGGGAGTGAAAGACACAGGTTAGCTGCAAAGAACCGGTGAGGGTTCCACAGTGGGGAGACAGAGTCTACCAAAAATGCCTGTCAGCAAAAAGGAACACATTAGTGAATACGGTCACATATCCTAGCAGCATTTTTAAATAATTGTGTATATTGTCTTACCTGAAGCAAATTACATCAACAAATTTAATAAATACCAAAAATAAAATGGTAGGGGCTGGGGATTTAGCTCAGTGGCATAAACACCTGCCTTGCAAGCAGGCAATCGTTGAGTTCGATCCCAGGTACCAATAAAAAAGAAAAGAAAGACAAAAAAAAAAATGGTAGTAAAAACCCTGAAGACAAAATTATTTTAAAGGGAAATAATAGTATGTTTTCCTCTTATTCTCTTCCTCTTTGTAAAGCATCCCTCAATTTGGGGTCAGCAAGGATTATGTAAAATGTTTCATCACAGATGGAGAATATGATTATAGACCTGAAAGTAAAAAAGCCCTGAGAATTATGATGTAGTAATAATGACTCTTGACACTCACTGTAACGTCTCAGTGAAAACAAAAGCATGTTGAGATTCTCATACAAAGTACCTGGCATACGACCTATACGTGAGAGCTGTGCCCTCCTCTACCTCACACTTTTTAAATTTTTACCATGAGTCTTCACTTCTTGTTCTATTACTGGCAATGTTTGAAGAGGAAATGTAAAAACTATAGGGAAGAAATTATTGCAACTGAAACTCCCTTTGATAAATTATTGCCTAAATATCCTCTTTTTAGATGCATATCCTTAGGGTGATGCAGCCAAAGTTTGAGTACCGCAGCTATAAACAACTATATCTAGCAATAATCCATGTTTCCTATGCAGTGTCCTAGTATTTGCTATCAAGTATTTTAAATAGCATACATGAAACATTGACTTATTGATAGTTCTCTGAAATACCTAAAAATTCTGCCAAAAATGTTTATTTTGGTATTGTATGACAGAGTATGAGAACAAATAAAATAAAATTAGTGGTACTAGTGCCTTGTACTTCCATATAATAAGTAGAGATGACATTCAGTACATCCTACTCATCTGACATCAGTCTCTGTTTTTATGATTCGTAAAATGGATTTATTTTCCACCAATATTAACCTTGTTCCTTAAATACAGACTAGTTGGTTAACTCTGGGAAGAAGTGGCTCAATTTAAATGCATTCAAATTAAACAATTTTTTTACTCATTATGTTGCTGAAAATATTCTACTATAGGAAAGAAAACTTAGCCATTGTTCCTCATACAAAAGATTAATATATAGAACATATAAATAACTGGAAAAATCACGTCCCCAAATTTAAAAAGCCAATCCAAAAATGGGCATGTGAGATGAATAGACCTTTCTCAGAAGGGGCAAATATATATATATTTAAAAAGGCTCAATATTATTAGTAATTCGAATAATACAAACTAAAACAAGGCTAAGATTCCATCTCACACAAGAATGACTATTATCAAGAAATCAACCAATAACAAATGCTGGAAGGGTTGTGGGGAAAACATACTGCTGGTGGGAGCACAGATCTGGAGCAACCTTTGTGGAAATCAGTGTGGAGATTCCTCAAAAATCTAGGACTAGAGGTTCCATTTGATGCAGCTATTCCCCTTCTTAGTAATTTCCCAGAAGATTATAAGTATCATATCACAGTGATATAGGTGCACCCAAATTCATGGCAACTCAAAAGCTAAATCTTGGAAACAACACAGATGCTCATCAACTGATGAATGGTTTAAAAAAGATGTGTTTTTTTCTATCATGGAGTACTACTCAGTCATAAAGAAGGATGAACAAGACAAGCTAAATGGATGGACCTTGGAATTATACTCTTAAGTGAAATAAATTGCACACACATGTAAATATTGCATTGTCTTTTTGGTACAAGAAACTTAAAATGTAAAAAGAATGAAACAGTACAATAGATATTCAAATTATTCAAAAAGAAAGGGAAGGAGAAGGGAGAAAGGGAAAAGAAAAAATGAGAAGAGGACAAAGTGGAAATAAAATTTTGTAAATGAGAGGACAAGGGGTTGAAGAGGGGAGAGGAATGGGGAAAAAAAAAGAGAAACCAAAACATAACATGTACACGTACAAGTTCTCTATCATTATGTATATGTAAATTGTATTGACAAACTTAATAATAAAAAATTACATTTTATATCTATTACCAAAAGCTAAATGATCTTTTCCCTGTGGAACTTGAGTCAACAATGAAGGATATTTCACAAAGAAGTCTGACAATTCTATAATTTTTAAATCATAAATTCATATAATGATAAAATCCTGGCCTGGACTTCTGAAAATATTTACCAAACTCACTGCCACCAAGAAATTTATGCTGCAAAATGAAAAGCTAAGCTGCTAAGAAATTCTCTGAAATAGAAGGTACTTTTTTATTTAAAAGTGATTACTTTGCCAATAAACAAATCTTTAGCTACACAAAGTTTAAGGTACAGCTTTTTTGTTAAACTGCTGCTATATGGCTGGAATGAGTAATGTCTTCCCAGTTTTTCTAGGAACTATATTCAGCATTTTGTTCTTTTTTTCCCCTTTCCCATATTTTGAAGTCATCTAATTTTCTTTACCAAGTAGCTAAAATTGAAGACGGATTTGCCTACCATCGTTGTCTTTTTGTACATTTTTTTCTCTTTATTGCATTTGATATATTTCTTTTCTTTTATTCTCACCTTACTTTCCTATTTAATCTTGTATTTATAACATTACAGCCAACTCCTGTACAGCCGTATTCATAATCACAGTGACACCAGTTTATTTCATTTTTGTTGTTTCTACCTTGCATGGCATCCATGCAAATAAACACCTAAATTTGGCTGAGCTTTGAGGTCTGTGAGGAGTCAGATCTGGCAAAAGTAAGAGTTCTGGACACCCGAAAGCTGAACAATCCAGTGTCCTCTTTTATGCTAAATGTTAGCGTATGCATTTCTTGTTCTTTTTGTACTACCACTGTGTAACTAACATGACAATTTCAAACTTAGTGTTCTGATGAGCAGAACGGTTATACTGAATTATATTTTCTTAGACTGATAAAACTTCTACCACTCACTTGTCAACAATGGTAATGTATTAAAACTATTCGATAAAATTTAGATTTATTACAACAGTGTGAATTCTGAACAAAATGAAGAATTAAGAAACTGGAACCTATTGTTCTATAATGACCAGATTTATTTTATAAGTGAAAGCAACAAGAACCAATGAGTATGACTTGAAGGTAAAGCAGAGTTTAATTTAGTGCTCATAAAAGTATTTAGGGAAATCATTTTCCTAAGCTATCTGGAGGAAGTAATTTAAGTGCAAACCATATTTTGTATGCAAATTCTTTTATGAAATTGCTTTTTTTAATTGGCCATGCTGGGATCAAACCCAGGACTTCTCACATGCTATGCAAGTACTCTGCCATTCAGTTACATTAAATTTCTTGAAGCTAAATATAATGAATACTTATTCACTAATCAATTAAGTGTACTGGATGTGTAGCTGTAAGAATACAATGAAACTATCACATGCAGATTAGTAATATGGTATCTCAGTAGTGTACAGTCTGCTTCCTGGCCTTTGTGTCCACCTACGTTTTGTCTGACTCCAATTGATTTTAGATGCAGCTAAAATGAAAGAACAGAATATATTTCACAGAACTTTGAGTTTAAATTGAAGTCTATATATTCCACCTTTCCATATATACCTTTTTATCTATCTAATAATGTTAGTAAAAATTGATTAATGATTATTTTCTTATTTGTTTCAAAATACTGAACACACAAATAAGCCAGTTGCAATATTTTCCTAATTTAATACATTAAAAACCACCTACACTTTACATTTGCAGTGATTCCATCTGCATATTGGTCAAACTGGGAGTTTTTCTTATAATGGTTATCAGTAAACCCCAATTCCCTTTTTCATCATGCTCCGGAAATTGGAAGAGAAGGACAATAAGGGAGTTATTGGAGAGCCAACCATCAGACTGCATGTTTTCTGAAAGCTTATTATTAAAAAAAAAAAAAAACCTACAAATTTGTTTCCCATTCGCAAATGCATTTGATACTTGAAAATGGATGAATATTTTTATTCAAACTGACACTTTGATATATTATTTTGCTATCAAGCTACTTAATAATATGTTTCCTCTTTTACCTTATCACTACTATATCATACTGTCATTCAACTTCTTACTACTTTGGGAACTGTATGGTGAGGTTAGTATGGTGGAATCAACATTTTTAAAAGATGATTAAAACCCAAAGTGAAGCTTGGTACTTACAGCATTGCTATGGGGATCAGTGTACGTATTTTGCTGAGAATCTGATTACTATCTAGCAAGATAAAAGACAGCTTAAAACTTAAAGTTAAAAAAAAAAATCACAAAATAATGAATTATTTTCTTATTATTTTAGGTACCCTGAGACTGCTTTGTCAGACTTTATTGATATTTCTTTCATAAGGAAATATTGGGAATAGAGAAGAAAGAAAAATAATTGTTTAGTAACATTGCATTTGCATAGCCAACTAACAGAACCTATTAAATATAAGTACAGTTATACCATACAGCTGAATAATTTGAAGGATTATAAAAAAACAGAATTATAAAATTAGTTAATATCTGGTTTTATAGGCTAAGAATTTCAGTCTACAATTTAGACATTTTTCTTCTTAAAAAAAGACATTTATAATGCTGTCTACACTTGTAAGATTATCAATAATTTCTGAAATTCAAGTGAAACATGCAAATATAATTAAAAATAATTTAGCTGAATAGTTTTAGCTAAAAATGAAGTATCTATTGAAAAAGTATATTCATTCATTTATTGATTCAAAATTGTACCTTTTATCTCTTACAGCATGATCCTCTGATACATGCAATACCACGGAAAAACCAACCAGAATCAATCTTAAAACTTAAAATCTATTTTCTTATGAATTTTCAAGATTGTAATGCCTTCTTATGAATTATAGTTACCTGTTATACAATACATATCTTGAATTTATTTCTATCCAGCAGACTTTTTAACCCTTTGACCCCAAGCCTTTCACTCCCTCCGTTTCTAAGGACTGTCCTATTCTCTGCTTCTGAGATCAATGTCTACAGATTCTGAATATAAGTGAGTGTCTTGATTACTTTACTCTCATTGCTGCGACAAAATACCTGACACCCAAAATGAAGGAAGGAAAGTTTTATTTAGCTCCAAGTCTCTGGCAGTTTCAATCTATACTAGGCCTGCTCCGAGGCAGAGTTGCACATGACAAAGGGCAACAGTTCACAGTGGTGGCAGATGCCAAAAGCAACAAGAGCAAAAAGGTAGGAGCACACAGAGAAGGCTCTTTCTGTCCCTTATATTGTGGTAGGCCACATCTACTTGGGTGTAGCACTCACACCCATAATCCCAGCACTGGACCATGTGTCATTCACAAACTCTAGGAGCCTGCGCCCATGACCACCTGAGTCTTTTGGGGGACATCTAGACACAAAACAACATTGAGAGAGACTGAGGTATTATCTTTCTGTGACTGCCTCATTTCATGTAACATACATTCTTGACATTCAATGATGTTGTCATACATAACATGATTTCTTTCTTTTTTTTTAACGTGGAGTAGGGTTCCATTGTGTATGTATACTGTATTTTCTTTATTCATTTATCCAGTGTCCACTTAGGTGGAATCCACATGTTAATTATTGTAAAAAATGCTGCGATGAACATGGAAATGTGTCTTTCTGACATACTGATTTCCTTTCCTGCAGATATCTACCCAGCAACACAAATGCTGATTGTGAGAGCTAACACAAATGCTAGCTCTACTTTTAAATTTCAAGGAACTTTCATAATACTTTCCATAATGGTGCTATGTCTTCAGAGAAATATCTATTCAAGACCTCTGGGTATCTTTCCCCTTTGGCCATATAAACCTACCTTATAAATATTTTATATGTTTTATACATATATACTTTTTCTTATAAATTTTATGACATATTTTCTATTTTACAGTAAATCTTTTCCTCTGATAAAGCTTAACTGATGCAACATTCATCAGTTTTCAAAGACAGATACAATCTATTCTTTTTTGAGCAAATTATACTGCTTGTGTCCACAAAAGAATTCATTATTTTCTAAATTTTAATCATACCAAAAATGTGCTTATAATATATGCTCATATTTTTTCTGATTCCTGTTTCATACCTAACACGTGTGTCTTCCTGATCTCTCCATTTTTAGATACAGACTTTAACAGAAAATAGCAAGTATTTTGAAGATCACCCATTTGACTATAATTTTATTTATGTAAGGACTGCTGTTGTTTGGATAGTGTCTCCCTAAGGCCCATGTTAGTTCCTAGTTTGTCACACTCGTGGAGAGGGTAGAACATTTAGGAGGTGAGCCTAGGGGAATCTGAGGTCATTGGATATACACACTTAAAGGGGATGATGGGATGACAGACTCTTCCCTTTCTGCACAGGCCACGGGGTTTAACAGACCACTTCCTCCATGTACTCTCAACATGAGGTGCTTTGTCACAACAGGTGTAAAACACTAAGGTCAACTGATCATGGACTGAATCCTTGAAAACTGTGAGCCCAAATAAACCCCTTTCTTCATAAGTGGATTTTCTTTGTTATAAGAATGAAAAATCTGACCATCAAAAGGGCAATCTGATGCAGATAAATTTTAAACTGCTTTCTAATGCCACTGCTTCTCAAATTCTTTAATGAAATTGAAAGGGAAGCAGTGTTCCCAAAATAATTCCTGAAGCAAGCACTAGCCTGATACTTAAACCAAAGAAAGACCCACCACAAAAAAGAACTATAAGCCAATCTCCTTAATGAACACTGACAAAAAAAAATCCTTAATAAGATACTGGTAAAAAAATCATCAAGAAAATTATATATCACAATCAAGTAGGATTCATCTCAGAGATACAGGGATGGATAACCTATGAAAATCAATATAATAAACCATATTAACAAACCAAGGACAAAAATCACATTATCTCAATAGATGCAGAAAAAGCATTTGACAACCTCCAGCATGCCTTCCTAACAAGAAACCCTACAGAAAATTGGAATAGACGGTCTTTATCTCAATCTGATACAAGTCATCTATGATAAACCAATAGTCAACATCATACTAAATGGTCAAACACTGAAAATTTTCACTCTACACTCAAGAACAAGACAAGCATATCCACTACCACCACTTATGTTTTCAGTAGCTCTTGCATATTCACCTTTCTACCTGTTCTTTCCTCTCCATCTAATTACCTCAAATCATTTAATTTGGTATCTTATTATTATACTTCCCAAATTTTCTCTATCCCTTTAAAGCCTATTCTCTGAGGAGTACTCTGTCCAGTGACTACAGCTTATTAACTGATGTTAAAGCGTTTAATTGAAATGATTTTATCTATCTTAATTCATATTTACAATGCAACATAGCTACATTCAGAGACTAGTATACATATAAAATTGATAATTTCCAGTCACTTTACACCTCTCTAGCCTTTCCTCTTTCCCTGAAGTCCTTTTCCATTTCAAAAATAAGTCTACCTTTTTATTTCCTATCATCTATTGGTTGTTTTAATTTTATTTATTCATAAATTATTCAGGTTCTTATATAAGAGAAATCATGTGATATTTAACTTTGCGTTTGATACATTTTATCTAACTTTATGAACTCAAGTTCCATCAATTTTCCTGCAAGTGACATGATTTCAATCTTCTTTGTGGCTGAATGCTGTTCATATATATATATACATATTTTAAAAATTTTATTAGCATGTTTGCAAGACATAATTAACACCTTCTAGTGAGGAGTCATTATATATTTAAATCACAATTTAATACTTTTTCTTGTCTTTCCTCTCTTCTCCATCCTCTTTCTACATTCTTCCCACGTGCAAAAGGTCTACCTCCCTGTTTCCTGTCATCTATCTTTTCTCTATGCATTTGTCTGTTGATGAGTACCAAGGTTGTTTTTAGGACCTAGCTATTCTAAGTTGCAATACTATAAACATGAGTGTGTATATGTCACTATATTATGATGTCTTTAGCTCTGGAGAATATATCCAAGATAGGTATAAATACATAAAATGAAATTACTAATTTTAGTTTTTGAGGAATCTCCATGTTAATTTGCACAGCAGTTGGAATTTAGTTTACATTTTTATAGACAATGTGGAAGTGTTCCTATTTTCCCCATATTCTCAGCAGCATTTGTTAGTTTTTGTGTTCTTGACAGATACCCATTTTGAATGGCCTAAGATGAAATCTCAAACTTATTTTGACTTGCATTGCCTTAATAGTTAAAGATGAACATTTTTTTCAGACTTAAAAACTGCTGGAAGATAACTTAGAGGAAACACGTGAAATCACTGTTGCCTTGAAGCTGTTAGCAATTAGCACAAGAAACAATATTAAGAACCAACAAATAAAATTACATCAAATTAAACAACTTGTGCTCAGAAAAACAATCAATGGAGTGAAGAGATAGTGTACAGAGTGGGGAAAAAGTTTGCTGGCTATTTTTTTTTATATTCTACTACCTATAATATATAAAGAACTCAAAAATATTAGCCCTCCCAAACTAAATGATCCATTTAAGAAACAGAAAAATGAACTGAACTGGTAATTTCAAAAGAAGAATTACAAATGGCCAATAAGTACCTGAGGATAAATTTTTACAGGAAAACATGGTTATGCCCAAAAAGTACTATTAGCCTTATAACTACTGTACTATATAAAAAAATCCAGATCTCAAATTTGTCTTCTACAACCCAGATACCAAACCATACTGATCTACTGCACACCACATCTGCAGTATCAAAAGTACCTCAAATTCAAGTTGTTTCATTTTCAATACATGGTCTTTCTCCCAGATTTTCCATTTCTAGGTTAATCTGTTGAAGAATATTTCCTTACCCAGACATTTCTATGCAGGTTGGAAATACAGTAGCTATCTTTGGGTAACTCCCTTTCCTAGCCATATTGCAGAGATAATTCATTTGTATTCCTCTTAATTTCATCATTTTATGAAATGACTTGAGAATCCATGTACTCCTATGTATCTTTCCCATTCTTCCTCAATTGTCAGGCTTTGTTATTTGCCTGGACTACTGCAATACTTTTTCAACTAATTTCTTCGTTTCTATTTTGACTCATTTTGGAATCTATTTTCAACCCAAAAGCAGAATTTTATCTTAAGACACTTTCCTGGTGGCTATTACTTCCCTATTTGGAACACTTTAAGGTTTTCTATTGCTTTTAGAGTGCTCTGCTTGCCTTTGACTTCTTATCATATTCTCACTCTTTTTATCTGCCAAGATCTTTCTCACCACAAAACCTGGTTTTTCCTTTTGTCTAAGATGCTTTCTTGTACTCTTTAACACTGAACACTACCCTACACTGCAAATCTCAGGTCAAACATCACTGTTTCAAGAAATCTTTCTTTGGGTACTTCTCCATGTTAATTTTGCTTTGAATTATTCTTTTATAAATCCAGGCAACAAATATTAAGTACTATCAATAAATGCTTACTATGTACCATTTTCTTCCATAGACTCTTTCACGGTACCATCATTATTCTGATTTCATACTTACCACCATTATTATTTGATTATAATCTCCATCCTCTAGACTTAGGGCCCTGAAGAAAAATAACACAGATTGTTTTTACTAACTCCCTGATATGGTAAAGACTGTGAGATAGCAGATACTCATTAAATATTTATTGAGTAAATAAATTAACAAAAAAAAAAAAAAAAAAAAAAAAAAAAAACACCTGTCCAGAACAAGGAGGAAATATTTTAGGATAAGTTTGCTAGCACAATGGTAATAAACACATATTTTTAAAAGATTATTCAGTGACTTTGTAATCATTATGTAATCTTTATGTGCATACAACTGCATCAGAAAAAAAATTTAAGGTAATTTTAATAAAGTCTCACAAAATACATTTGAAAGTTGAGTAGAATGTAAGCATGAAACCTTATTAAAATACTATAAAAATAATTAATTGTTCAAAAACAGATCTGGCAACCTTCTATTTCATTATAAATTTAGTATTTTCTTGTACGATGAAAAAAGAATAATCCTATGGACCAGGAGATGTCTTTAAAATCAAACTTATACCTTTTCCAGTTGACTCTGATATAATTTGTAATTGGGCAAATGCAATAATCTCAAAATTCTTTGCTCAGCAAAATTTTGAATTCAAAATAAATAGTTTGGTTTTATTCCAGGTGGGAGAAAATGAAATCAAATAATCTTAAGTTTGTGTTATCTTTTGAACAACATAAGCTCCTAGTACTTAACTCACTTTTAAAAAATACAAGGCAAATTACTGATGCATAAATAAGTTTCTATTTGGAGCACATTATTTTTTCAAACAGTACTAACACAAACCACTCCTGCAATTATTTACTATTTTTATATTTTCTTTAATTGTACATAAAAACATACCTTAACTCAAGTGCAAACATTTTGTCAAATTTTATTAATGTTTTAAATGTGTTTATTGTTCTATTACATTTCTTATTAGTATTTCTAATAGATAAGGAAAAATTTAACACAACATTTGTAGGAATTTCTCTCTCTGTCAATATGCACTAATTCATGTAAACAATGTTATAGAAAGAGGAAATTATTTTGCTGATTTATTGAACACTGATGGGAGGGACCGCTTCCTATCTCTATTTGACATTTCAATAATAGAATGCCAACTCAAATGCCAAAGAAGTTTGAAAGCAGTAACTAAGAAAGGCACATTGTTCACTTGAAAATCATTGTTTATATAAAAGACATTATGTTCTTCTTATGTATGGAGCTGGGGGTGAAGTTATATCAAAATGAGGTTCACATTCAAGGAACATTTAAAACTCAAATATGAAATCAATGTGGTTATTTTTATTAGTAATAGATCTTTTAAAAATACAGTGTAGATAAAATAAACACTATATATATTTTAAAACTGAACAGATTTTAAACATTACCCAAACCAGTCTCCACCAAAGTGCAAAAAGAAATTCTTTATGTGGATTCAATCACATAAATACAGTATTTTACCTGGATTTCTAATCATCTAATAAACCAATAAGCTGATAAACTATAAAATTGAAATATGCATTCTAGGAACTTTAATGCATGATAGTAACTTAAATTCAAGCAAAAATAGAAATAAAACACATGAGTTTCTTGGAGAAAAAGAATTAAGATTTGTTGTTTTTATTTGCAATTAAAATGACAAATGCAACAATTCACCTGATAGGGAGTGGGCTGAAGAAAACACAGGTGCCTAATTCATGAGCTACAAAAAAACAGTATAAAGTTGACCATCTGGGAAAAGCTGGCTGACTTAATTTTCCTATGAGCTTACCGTCTGCTCCCTATTTCTCTTCCAAATTCCACATTCTGACCTTGAAAATGCATCTACATATTTTGCTGCATGAATTTCTTTCTGAACATAAATGCAGGTAGACCTAATTATGCAAAGAATATAAAAACAAAGGACATATTGTGTTGTATTCGATTCAATATCAGTTTATTTTTAAAAGGTGATGCCATTTTTCGGTCTTTCAGTCATTTTAAAAATTCCTATGCTTTTCACCATATATGTGCATGTACTGATAAGCACAGTTTGCAGAAACACTTGCTGCTTTGAGAAGGGCAGTTCAGAAGAACAGAAAGAAGACCCATGAGAATATGGAGGAGAGGAGATGGGATTTTAGTCTCGCTTTCATGATGAGGACACAGGAGGAAAGGTAAGCTAAACTGTGAGAGATTCCCAGCTTGCCAAAAAGCAAGGACTGATCAGTCATCCTAAGTATGTCAAGATTTTGGAAGAGGGCATCGCTCGTTACTGCTTTGCTAAATGGACATGCTGGGAAGATCTTTTAGTTGACTTTCTTTTTAACTCAGTTTGAATACTGATAATTATGCTTATCAAACAAGAAGTACTTACTTTCAAGTACTTGTTGCCATAACCTGCCTATAGGCTTATTTTCTTCTCTATACTTTTTTTTCCCTAAAATAAATCTGTAGCTTCAAAATCCTTACATCATTTTCTAATCATTTTGAGATTAATCTTTACCAATATAATATCTATGCCCCTGAAACCTGCTTCCATCTTGAATACTTTTCCAAAGAAACAGTAAAAATTAATATTTGGTTGTCCCTGTGCATCTTAAAGTCATTAGGTAGTAAGCTAACTCCATCAGCTTTGTGAACCAACATGTTCCACTTTTTTCCTTTCTTCATTTTTACCACACATTAGGCAATAAAGCATGCCATTAATATCCCTTTTTCTTTACCATTTCCATCGCTTTTTTTAAAATTTAGCTCCTATCATCCAGATTACTACAATAATGCAGACCCAAATCATCAACTATTACAAAGAATGACACAATTTTTGAATAAATAGTTTCATGGTATGCATATCTATGACATTTGGAGATTAATAAAATATATCTAAGGATACATTTACTAGTTTTATAAAACAAACACATTCTAATTTATTTTATTATGGCCCTTTCATTCAAAGTAACCAATGAAATTTCCCAGAGTAATGTTACAACACTAACCCTTTTCATATATTCAATGTATCTAGCAACTAATTTTCACATTAATTAATGAACATGTTGCTCAGATAATTTTATTCGTCTCCCTTAAATTGCAAAACACTCAGTTTCTCACTGAAAGCTAAGCATGCCTATCTATCCGCAACTTATGTTTTTCCTTATCTTTTATGACTTTGTTGACTCTATAGCTCTTCAAATGTCAAAGGTTAGCATCTTTTATACTACAATTTTCCATTCTCATAGCAAAGAAATGTATTGCAACAAATAAATATGTACTGTCACCCATCAATGAAATGATCTCTCACATCCAACTATGGTGCATTGGAGAATCACCTGTCTTAATGGTTTCAGATGCTCACCATTATTTAATAAAAAACTGCCCAACTAAAGAAAAATATATTGGGTTTTTTTTTGTTGTTGTTCATGATTTTTACAACCTTGCTTCTGAGTACTAAAACTATCTGCATTGCATGGTTTTTAAAAAACTTATTTATCCTATTGCATAGTTCTTCTATAATAAAGGTGGTTTGTAGAACTTACATAACTGAGTAAGCTGGAGAAATACCAAGTAGATGAGGAATGATTGTGTTATCTGTGATTTCACTTTCTTACCCACATCAAAATGTCATCCAATTTAAAATGACAAACAACCTCTATTGAAAATATTTAACTATAAGAAATTTGTTGTGATTTAAAATGAGAATTATATGTAAAGAAGCATGTTCTTTGGGCTGAGCATTGTACGAGATATAAAACAGTCACAATATAGCTTGTTACCACAAGGTATAGTTCTTACAGACAAGAGATTTTAAGCCTCCTGAATACATTTCCCTGTAGCTATTTTATTTCTCTGCACTTTGTGAATGCAACATCTCTCAGAAAAGTTATTTAAACTGTCCCTGATAATGTTTCCTTCCTCTATTATAGCAGAAAGCTTTTACATAATGTCTCAACAAAGTGTCAGGACCACTAACAACCTCTTCAGTGGAAGGTGCAAGGTTAGTGCCCAAATGAGACCCCACCTCAATTAGCACTGCACATATATCTTACAGCGGTCATTTACTCGGGTTCCATCTCCACTTTTTGGTTTTCCTTATGGCTCATTTTTCCAAACTACAAATATTTGAATTATCCAGCACTGAGTCTTGAAACTTCATCCTACAAATGGTTTTACGTATCATCTATATGTTGATAATTCCTGCATTTATGTCTTCATCCTGGACTTCTGAGTTTCAGAGTTTTAGATACAGTTGCCAACTCAGTCTATTCATTTGGTGTCTAACAGATATCTTGGTATGTCCCAAACTCATCCTGGCTATAATTCCTTCCAAATCTCAGTAAATTGAAGCTTTACTCTTTCAAACACTACGGCCAGACACTTGATTCATCATCAGCTGCTTTGAGTCTAACATGCTCTATATCCAATCTTGCATCAAATCCTGCTAGCTAAATCTTCCAGACATACCCAGATTTTGACCACTTCTTTGACTTTTCCTGTTACTCCCCGATCTCAACCACCATCACCATTGACCACGGAAAGTTTTAATAACATTCTGACTAATTCTGTCTCCTTTTACTCCCTGTGGTCAACACAGCAGAATGAGTTTGTTCAAATATCAGCCAGATCATGTTGCTCCTCTATAAAAGTCTCCACTTGTGGTTTAGTATCTGAGACGAAAAACAGCAAGTCCCAGGCTCATTTACGCCCCCCTGACTTCATCTGTTACGACTCTTCCTGTCCACTCTGCACCACTCATGCCAGGCCCGTGGCTGTTTCTCTAACACTTTTAGAACATTACTTCTTCAGGATATTTATACCTCCGATTTCCTATGACTAGGCCATTTTCCCCCAATTATCCTCATGGGTAACCTTTCATTTCCTTAAATACTCTCTTTAGAAATATTTTATACGTGAGCACTTCCCTGTTGCTCTATAAAAGAACAATTCCCACCTTTACTTCCCTGTATCTCCCAAGCCCCTACTCCTTTATGCTTCTCCGTGTCATCTGTAATTACATAAGTATGATTATTTATTTGTTTACTCATTGCTGTGGGCCCCTCACCCACTCTCCTTGAAATCAAGCTCAGAAGGGTGAGGACTGTGTTTGCTGTGGTCCTTACTCCATCCCTAGAACAAGGCCTGGGACACTGTGGCATTCGATTGCTGTTCCTTGGGTAATGAGTAAACAGAGTGATATAATGTGGACTGAGTGAACGAGAAGGGATTTCTTTAGGGATGTGAAACCTGAATGCTAGAAGACAAGCAGGAATTAGCCAGAAATGGTGAACAAAAGGAAGAGAACACTCCCAAAAGAGAACCACAATGAAAATTCTAGGTCCATTCATCCAGCAAATATTAAACATCTACAATGTACCAGACTCAATTGAGACGAAAAAATAGAGAAGAAAAGTGGTATATATATAAATACCTGTGTATGCCCAGCTAGTAAAAGTGCTACAAGAACAAACTGATCAGGGCTAGAGAATAAATATGTTGTGATAAAGGATGACTACGCAGCTCAGACATGGTAGATAACGCTTCTGAGGAGACAGCTTTGTGGTAGAGTTCGAATACAGTTCAGGATAAATTACTATTTGAGGAAAAATGTTCCAAGCCAGGGACCAGAAAATTCAGGAGTAATAAGTGTTTGCTAATGAAAAGACCTCAAAATACTAGCCTTGCAAAATGATAATAAGGGAAGCTGGTGAAGAAAATATGGACCCCCTCAGATAAAGTGCAGCAACCCAGCCATGTAAAGAATGTGGACGGGGAGGAACACAGGAGGATTATAACGTGAAGGATGATCAGATTAACAGCTCACAAAAATCAAAGTTAAAGAGAAACCTGGCTGTTTTCATGCTTAATCTGTAATAGCTTCCTTTTAAATCCCAGTCATTTCAGAAACAAAGCTACAGTGAAGCAAACTGTGTGTTTTGTTTTCCTGTGAGTACACACACACATACACAAACGCAAACACACACACACACACACACACACACACGTATGAATAGAAGTACTTCAGTTTTTAAAACTTCAGCATAAAATTAAATGTTAATTTACTTTTAAAACATCTTCCACCATTTTTTCCTCACGTTTTTTGGGGGGGTATCAGGAGTCAAACTCAGAACCTCGAGGTGTGCTTGCCAGACAGGCACTTATGCCGCTAAGCTAAACCCTCAGCCCCTCTTTTCTTCTATTTTTGAGTAATCTTTTTCAAACTTGCCTATTCTTTCAGTGAGGTGACCTTTCCATGTTTTTTCAGTATACCCTTATAGTCATTATAAATGCATTTATAATCTCTGACTTATTCTATTTCAAGACCTTTCCATTTTTCATAACATGCCTTCTTCTCCCTGATTTTCTGTTTCCTCTGGCTGAAACACAGGGTTCATTGTGTCCTGGTTTGCAGTGTGAACTGATTCACTCTAATCTCCATCTCATGTGTTTTTCATGTTTGGTTGTGAGCGCACCTTTGGCAGAGGTCGTTTGCCCTGAGAGAATTCATGTAGTCAGATGCTTCCTAAGTGTGCTGGCTTTTATTTTACCCCTTCTAGTCTTCACTTGCCTAGGATTCACTATATGTAAATTTTTCAGCAATAGTTTCTTGAACAGCATATGCAGTCAGAATTTATGCTACGTGACATAGCAAGACTTAAAGGCACAGCGAATATCTACCTTCTCACCTCCCATTCTGGTGCTGCCCTCAGCCATGGGGTTCATGTCTAAGTCTCAGACCACATGTGCCTTTGAAAAATTATTTCCTCTCTCTTCTGCTATCTTTGTGTCAGTTCACACTCCTACCATCCCATCCTTTTAATCTGTGGCACTTAGAGATGACACTTCATTTGCAATCTCAGCCACAGATAGCTTTTTAATTGTTAAATTATATCTGGCACATCTTGATGTTTGTAATGGGAAAGGTTCCGTGTTAGTTCCGTCTGCCATATTACTGATTCGCCTAAATTAGTCTCTAAATTAGATTTTAATTTGAAATACCAGCAACAAGACAAAAAGATAGTGCGCATAAGCAAATAGCTGCTCAGATGTGAAAATAAATGCCCAAAATTAAACAGGCTGCAAAAAGATGCTTTCAAAATCTGTCCTCTGAACTAAGAACCCAGTTTTTCTATTAGGCGGGAAAGAACTACAGCACACAAAAGATGAGTTAAAGTTTTGCAAAACCGTAAGAGTAAAGAGAATATAAATATCACAGCATAGAGATGAGGTCACTCACCTGGGGCATCACATGGGAAGAGCAGATATGGGTGATATAAAACTGGGTAAGAAAAAGCTAACTTTTAACAAATCAATAAAAGTCCAGTTGAGAGCCAGCAGGAGCATATACCACTTCACCTCAGAAACTGACAAGTACTCACAGACCATTTCCACACACTTCCCCTGGGTGTTCTTGAGAAACAGTGGATCAAGGAGGAAGAACAGAGGTGAGGAACCATGACTACCCAGGGGATGGAAAACACTGACAACTACACTTTATGCCAGGGTAGTGGTGGGAAGAAGGAGACAGAAAACTGTCCTGGCTCCAGAATCCTGTACCCGCCTCATCAGAGGTTTTGACCACTAGGAAGGTACAGGAGACTCCCAAACAACACCCTTGATGGGCAGAATTTACTGTGGCAGACTGAAGACAGGCAGCTATTGGCAAAGCTCCACCCCAAGATCCAGGCACACAGGGTCTTCTTAAGACTGAGGCTGCGCAGAGAAACCAGAGGAACCCGTTCATTGGCCACTACCAGAGTAGTGGGTAGCAAGTAACAAACACCAGCCTGCCCGAGGAAACACGGAGGGTACAGAGAGAGGAAAGCCCATATCACAGGGGCAGGGAGAGGACCGAAATCTGAGGGTGCAACTCCTCAAGTGTTTAAATCGGAAGTGAATAAAAAACACACTTTCCGTTTCTATTTTTTTTTTTTTTTTAACTCTTTATGAACAAGTTTTGGTTTGTTTGTTGGCTTGTTTTCTGTAAAGGACCATATAGTGAGTAAAAATCTAGTCTGTACAGACAATGCAGTGATTATTGCAGTTAACAGCCTGTTAACAGAAACCAGCTCTAGAGAAACTGCAAACGAGTATGGCTGTGCTCCAGGAAAATCACGGATGAACACTGAAATGTGACTTCATCACACTTTTCACGAGTCACAAACTACTATTCTTTATAGTGTGTAAATCATCTTTAAAAACATAAAAAATATTGTTAACTCACAAACTAGATTTTGTCTGGGAGTTTTATTTTTTTGATCTCTAGTTTAAACCAAAGTTAGTAATAATAAATTGCGCGTTTCCCCTTTGGGTCCAATGGTAGCACAGAAGATGGGAGGAAGAAACTGTAAGTATATAGTCATATATAAATAAGCAGCTAATTTATTACTTATTCATTTAAGGGAAATTTTGCTTATTGGCAAATCTAAACCAAGTAAAAAATAAAGACTTACAACAAGATAAGCAAGGCCTCCACCACTATTTGATCAATAAGTATTATTTGAAGGTAAGACAATTGATTAGTTACCGCTCTTTTGTATTGTGAAAATGTGTAACTTACAAACAGAAACATCTCATCTTGAAACATATTCAGGAGACATTTTTTAAAAATGTATATATCAAGTGTATTTTAAGTTCCAAAAATAAACAAGGAATGATCCAAAAGGAGTTTTCAAAGTTTGTTAGTCCATGTAAGATGTATATTTCTAATCCCAGAGAGGAAAACATGAAAGTAAGCAGAAAAAGAGGCATATTTTCATGTATATTCATACACAATTGCCTTGCCTATGCTCATCTGTTCTGCTAGTTAAGACAGAGGATTGTTGCGTCTACAATCATACAATGATTAGAACGCTGTCTTAGTCAACTCCAGCCATGCTATGGCCTGAAGGCCTGTTTCCTTTCAAAATTCATACATCGAAATGAAACCTGATCACTAACTTGATGATATCAGGAGGTAAGAAATCTTGGATACAACGCAACCATGAAGAGTAGAGGCCTGATTGTATAGGACTGATGCCTTAATAAAAAAGACTCCAGAGAATTGCTTTGACTCTTCCACTGTGTGAGGATACAAAAAGAAGATGCCATCTACAAACCAGGAAAAAGGTCCCAATCAAATACTGATTCTACCACTCGCTTGATCTTGGAATTTCTAGCCTCCACGGTTATGAAAGATACATGTCTACAGTACACGGCCAATAATATTTTGTTATAGCAGCCTAAATGGACAAAGGATGCTGTAAAGAAACACCATACACTCAATGCCTTAAAACAGCAGAGTATTATTTATAGCTCACAGCTTTGGAAGCTGGGATTTTCAGGATCAAGGTGCCAGCACGTTATGCACAGTCATAACACTCTTTGTTTTCTGGATGGCAGCCTTATGATTCTGTCTTTATAGTGCAGTCACAGGGAGAGAGGGAAAGAGGAAGAAATGGAAGGAGGGACAAAGAGAGAGAGACAGAGAGAGAGGGAAGAGAAAGGGAAGACAAAGGGAAGGGGAAGGGAAGGGAAGGGAAGGGAAGGGAAGGGAAGGGAAGGGAAGGGAAGGGAAGAGAAAGGGAAAAGGAAGGGGAAGGGAAGGGAAGGGAAGGGAAGGGAAGGGAAGGGAAGGGAAGGGACAGGGAGACAGGGGAGAAGGAGAGAGAGAGAGGGGGAGAGAGAGGGAGAGGGAGGGAGAGGGAGGGAGAGGGAGGGAGGGAGGGAGAGAGAGAGAGAGAGAGAGAGAGAGAGAGAGAGAGAGAGAGAGAGAGGGAGGAAATGGAAAGATCTGTTCTGTTCTCTGCCTCTTCCTTCCTAATGATCCAATCTAGGGAGTCCTGGCTTCTGACTTCAGGTAAACCTGATGACCTCCTTAAAATACTACCTCCCAGTACCATCAGCATGGGGGATTTCAACTTCAGTGTATGCATTTTGGGGTAACAAAAGCCTCTAACCTATGACATGCACTCATCCTAACATTTTCCTATGGGTAGTAATTGCTGCATGCCAAATGGGCAGCAGTTGGAAAAACACAACATCATCCGGAGCCTCGTGTCTGTCAACCTTAATGACAGAATTAGATCTGAGAAACTAGAGTTATGCAAAGCTTCCCTTTGAGCTATCAACATAGGTATTTCGGCATTCCTTTAGTAACGTACATTAAGCTTTACTGACTTATTTATGTTACCTTTCACATCATTTACCAAAAAGAGAACATTTTGTACAGAACATACACCAGACTGCAAAAGGGAAGAAAATAAATTCTACATGTGGAGGTTAAAAACTGTTGAAAAAATTTTGGGTTTAAGAAATAAGCTTCAGAAATCTGTAAGTTTGACTTGGGTAAATTACCTCTTCCACAGTTAGTGCTAAATGAATGTATTACTGGGCCACCAAAATCCATACAAAAACCCCACAGCAGGTATTTTAATGCTGATAGGCAAGCAAACTGTGTTTCTGCCCTTCAGGACATTTAGAACTAATCTTGAGGAAAAGGTCAGAATCTTTTCCTTCAGTCTGAAATTTCGGATTATGTGATATTCTCAAATCTCTCTTCCTCTTCTCACTTGGAGGGAAAGACTGTAGGGAGTGAGGACCTGGGAATTATTACTGCTTTTGCATTGCCTATGTGAATCTGGAAAAATTTCAGGTCTATAAAGAAGCTTTGCCTGTATTTCCAGATCACTGAAAAGAAATCTGAAGATCATAGCCAGTGTCTCACATTTCCTAATCCCATCTTGGGAAGAAGAAACAGAATATTGCTGCTACCCTCCAATAATTCTAGATCTGAACTTTTTCACTGTTAATATCAAGAGGCCCACTGTAAAAACATGCATAGTCACTTATTAAAAACCATTTTCCAGTAATCTGGCTGTATTTTCAAAACACATTACTTAAGCTATACTAACACTGTACAGTATACATTCAAGTTATAAGCGTTGGGCAAGGTCCTGTCCTTTTCTCTGAGGTAACCTGCTCTCCTGTTGTGTCTCTCACCTTGGAAACTTTCACAAGCACCTCTGCCTCTGTTGCTCCTTACAAGTTCATATCCTCAAGTACTTGCTCTTGACAGCATAGTGATTAAGCCCAAGGCACCAAGAATCCACCTGAGCTCCAGTCTCCTTTATTAGGCTTTTAATGCATCAATTCCCAACTTTTCACAAATAGTAATTTTATCTACATTATCTGTTTAATTATGAGGATTAACGAGATGAAATATGAAAAACTCCAAGCACAGTGTCTTGTGCTCAATGTGTATGAGTTTATAATATTTAAAGTATTTTTTGCATAGATTATCTGCTTAATATATTTCTTCCTTCCTAGACTTCTAATTGTATCCCTATTCCTTCTGACACATAGTAGGTCAGGTCATGGTTGCCTTTCTTTGAACTAAGTGAAACAAAGTTGAATCAAACAAAAGTAATACCACACAAAATGGGTCTCATTATTTCTATAAAAGGATAAAAGAGATTACATGCAGAGAGAGAGTAAGCAATATTCTACACTTCCATAGACAGTAAATGGCAGAATTGCAACCCAAATGTATACCTACCTACATGGGAAGTCTGTGAACTTTTCATTTATTGTGCCAGAGAAAATGCATGCCCCTGGGGAGAAGAGGTTGGGATAACTTATCACTACCAAGCACTTCCTAAGGACATGATGATGCTCTAGATACACACACTCCCACACAAACAGTTATTAACATGTATAGCAACTTTATGAGGTAGATATGATTGTCAATTTCAATGATACATAGAAACACCAAATTCTGAAGAGTATAGTGACAGATCAATGATATGTACACACACAGGAGCCGGTCAAGGCCATGTGCTTAGAAAGAAGCTGGACTTGATATGAGGGGGACCCAGATATATACACACCTGTTACTTCCAACAGCCACCTGTTTGCTATTCGCAGCACCATGTGATGCTTTTCAACTGAAGAGAAGTAAAAGGGGGGGCCTGAAACACTTTGCTGTATTTTCCCCACACAACTAAGTAGTACAATTAAGGTATCTGTTTAGGATTAACTTACATTAAGAAAAACAGACCATGAAACATCTACACAAAACCTAATTCCTGTCCTAAACAGTTAATGAACCTTAGAGTTCATTTAATAACTCATTTTTTCATTCATCTCTCGCCTGTACAATTTCTAAGAATAGGAAGTTTATCGATTCCCAGAAGACACCATTCCTAATTTTGAATAAGATACATGTGCGAACTGTTTTCTCAAATAAAAATCCGTCACTTTATAGCCTCTGCTCAGTTTCTTATTTTTAGGCTCTAAAACTGAGCACTACTTGAAGACAAAGCACTAATTTATTCAGCAAATATTTGAGTGCTTATCTTCAAGGCACTGAGATCAGCAATGGGTATACAAAGATAAATATTTTTTTTAAAAAAACCTTAGCTTTTAGGGTGGCAGCTCTAAGAAAGAAAAATTTCTAACTCCTGTGATAAGTGCTGTAATTGAATCATTAAAAAGTAGATTGAAGCATCAACAAATAGGTGATCTGGGGGAATGGTAGGCTGGCATATTAATTGCATATACAGGAAACTTTGTCTCCACCTTCGGCTAACTCCAAATGCTTTCTGCTTTTGTTGAATCCCAAAGCAAGGATGGTGTCTGTCCCTTCCTATAGCCTGAAGGGAGCAAATATTTTCTGTCTATCCCTGGAAGTGATGTAGGATCCTGTGAGTTGTAAGACTCAAGAGGACGTAGCGATCATTATAGAGAGGTTATTGTGCATCAAACCTTTTGTATCAGTCAGCCTGAGACGTGCACATTAGAGAGGAGAGGTACTTTGGCTCACACGTTGCAGAAGTTCAGTCCATGGATGGTAGGCTCTGACACAGAAGTAGCATGGTGGATGTGCCTACCATGGAGGAAAGCTGCTCCAGACATAATAGCCAGGATGCAGAGAAAAGGAAGGAGCCAGGGAGAGAGATGTGCTCATCAAGGTCAAACCTAAAAGACCCATCCTCACCCAGGCACCACCTCCTAACAGCAAGTCCGGTATAGTGCTCCTTCCTAGGACCCAATCACCTTCCACACATAGGAGAATTTTAGGGGACACTCCAAATTCAAACTATAGCAACTTCATACACATTAATTCATTTAAATAAACAACTCAGTGACTTTAGTGCTATTTTGTCATTTGCCATTTTACAGACAAGAAAACTGAGACTCAGTCTGGGGATATAGCTCAACAGCACAGCTTTGACCTGCCTGGTAAGGTCAAGGTCATGAATTCAAGTTCCAGTAAAAAAAAGAAACAAAAAGAAAATCTTCTATGAATATTCCACAACGGGTCAGCAGAAAAAACTAGGGTTCCATCCAGCACAATAAGATTCCAGAGTACATGTTTTTAAGGTACAATTTGGTTTCTCAAGCAAGACAATACTCCAGAAATGATGCTCCATACAATCGAAACTAGGAGAAAATAGTCCTGAATGTCACTTTACAGTTTTCATTATAGTTTTCTCCAATCATCGTCTCATTTGTAACATTTGCAACAATCTTGTAAAACAAATATTACTACCTAACCACCATTCAATATCCTCCATTCCTCTCCCTTGTTTTCTATGTTCCAACTGCTGAGGCCCATCACTTGAACCCACTAAGGTTGTCACCTGTGCCCTTGCTCGTTCCTTCTCTCAAAATGCTCTTCCGGATACCTGCATGGCAGTCTCTGCTCCAGGGTCATCTCCTCGGAGAGCCCTTCCGGAGTCTCACCATGTAAGAAGTTCTGAGTCCCATTTCCCTAGGTGCTTTTATGCTCTGCACCTCCTGCTCCATGTACTAACAACATCTGTTTACTTATTTAAATGTTTTGTCTGTCTACCCTATCTGGAAAGTTAGCACCTAGAAGGAATGTAATAATTTCTCTTGTATGTTTTGTATCTTCCATCCCACCTGTATTACATATTAGAGATTCAAAAACCTTAATTTTAGGTTTTTATTCCATTATTTTTGTTACTGTTAATTACTTTTTCCATCAGTTTTCTTAATTCAAATATGAGATTGTTATTTAAATACTATTTGGGTGTAGTATTGATTTCAGTAATTTTATCACCCTAGAAAGTTAAGCTACGTCTTCTAATATCTTGAGTTGACAATCTAAAAATGCTAATTTTGACAGTTCTTGTTTCACATTTTATTATTTATTTTTGTCTTATGACATTGGTTAAATTATTTTTATATTTTTCTGGAACTAAAGCAAAAATGCTTCACCTTTAAATGTAACATTTGCCCGTGGGATGCTTTCATATACTAAGGAAGTCCCTTACTTACAGTTTACTAAAAGTTATGTGTTTCAAAATCCAATATTAATATTTCCTTTCACATCATGCCTTCATCAATATATGATGAGATGATATGACTTTTATCGTTTAGTCTGTTAATATAAAGAATTTCGGTAAAATGTGTCCTAATGTTGAACTATCTTACTTCCTTGGAACTCAGTGGTTCTCAACTGACTGGGAAGAATTGGATATTCATCTGCCTTCAATTAGTAAGATGGCGGGATTAGGAGGATTTAGGTTGAAATTTAGTTCCTAGAGTTAAGAATATTAAACCTACATGACAAATCAGTTTAGGGCCCCAATTAGCAATTTTATCTAGTTGAGAAACACTTCAAACTGAATTTCTTAGTTTTTCATCATGTTTAAAAGCATTATTCATATGATTAATGCAACAACATAGAGTGACTTCTAATTTTGACTAATTCTACCTTCATAAAAATAATTAATTCTAGGTTTGTGTTGTATTAGCGTTTTATCACATTATTTGCACTGAACAGTTTTATATTTAATTTTAACATTTTGATGATTTCAGCATATTGCTTATTGTGAATTCTTTAACTAAAATATGTAATATTTTCCACATCAACTACTTTTAAAGTAAATTGTCTCAGTTATCAACAGTGCCATCCATATAAATCTAAGTCATTTTCTAGTATAGTTCTTTCTAATAAATGAAGACTATATTCATTTCCATTGAATTATCTATTTTATTGTAACCTTCCATTCAAACTAGGAATAATTTTAGAATACTGATTTGGTTGGGCAAAATATTTCCTCTTTGTCCTAACTCTATACTACCAGTAAATTTGATTAAGACCTAATCAATTACTCTTACCCAAAATATTGTTAACAATGTTGAACAGGGCAGAGAACCAAACAACTGGTGGCTGTATTTCAACAACTAGAAGTTTACTCATATATCTCTGCATTTTAAATAAAGTGTGGTGTCATCAGTATATGGTATAGCTATAGCACACTTCTAAACGTGGCAAGACTTATAGTGTGAAAAAATTATGGTGAATATTACAATCAGTTTTAAATACTGCAATAAAAGACATATTGCTACTAATCTCCCTCAAACTACTGCCCCTTCTAACCCTCAACACACTTATCCCCTAATTCTTGCTACTTTCATAAGGCATTTTGGAAGACTTCCTTTGTGAATATGCTTAGTTTTGTTGTCCTGGCTGCCCCAATGTCCTGAATTCAAAACATTTACCTTTCTTTCATGGTCATTTTGACTTTGAGGAACAGCCAGCGGTTGCACAATGTCAGATCCCTTGAATTAGGCAGATGATGAAATATTACTGCCATAAACAACTGATCAATGAGATGTGACCAAAAATACTGCCAAAGTTTAATTTTTTAAAAAAAATTGTTATGATAAAAGGTACATTGCCATTAACATTCCTAAAACTACTTAAAATACCCCAGCTCACTTCAAAGTTACTTAGCTCATCATCCCTGGTAATGACTTTTACTCTAGTAAGTCTTCTTTAAATTTACATAGTAATCATATGCTTCAATAATTCCATGTATTCTTTATCCTCTCTCAGATCATCACCCACTTTAGGAAGGACAAATATCCCATTCTTTTAATAATATATTCTTCTGCTAATAAGCAATAACAAATAGATTGGTGGTGGTTTACTTCCAAAATGCTCTCGTTATCTTTTTGCCATTTTGCCAAGGCAGATTGTTTGCCCATTTTTAATTGCTGCTGTTCTTCAATTTTCCTCAAAAGTCACTTTTAATCGTCCCTCAACTATATTCCCAGGTTTTGCATTACTATCAATAGACTCAGTTGTCATTTGGCGCTTTTTTCTACCATCTAATTTGCAAATTTAAGTTTTATGGACATATAGAGATTCTCATTATTCTAGCCATCTATGTAAAGGTAGTTAATTGATAGAAAAAACACTGAAGATCTTACAATGAAATACCACAACTAGTACCAAACTGCCCACATAAACAAAAGAAGCAGAAGCAGGTGGATCTGAAATAACTACAGTGTTTATCGGAGAAGTTACCATTACTTTAAATTAGAAGCTCTGGTTTTGTATTCAAGATAGATATCTGAGTGTTAAGTTCAAATGAACTTCAGCCACACATGACATTTTAAACAGTATTCTTTGGATATATTTACTTTTATTAGCCAAGTCTTCAAATTAAGCTAGCCCATTACTTAATAGAATATAAAATTCTTTATCACCTAGATCAGAAGTAAAGCATTGTTAGAATCAATATGTGGGTTTTTTTTTTAAATAACCACTTGTGGTTTTAAAACATAAATTAGTACAGATTATTTATGTGCACTGCTGTGTGAATGGGTGGAGGAGAGGCGCAATTCTGTATTGTCCCGCCCCGGCCCCTGCATTTAAAAAATGTCTTTTCAGTTGCCTTCTGACGTTAGCTAGTTGGTGCAATTTCTAAATTAAGACAGCAAGATGAAGGTAAACAATGGATACGGGGAAGCAAATATCAACACACAAATATCTCAGATAATTTTTTAGCTTTGGAGAACATTCTACTTGCTCTTGTACATAGGGAGGGATGAAAGAGGTGGGAAGGAAAGAGAGAAATAGAGACAGACAAAGACAAAGTGAAAACCTACGACAACATTCATCTTTACAGTATTTTAGGCTGTATTTTTTTTTTTTTTGGTCCAGTTTAGTCACTTTTTTTCCCTTCATTTATTAAATCATTCAATGAATATGAAGAAATGGCCAACCCTATTCATTGAGCCCCACAGAAACAAATGCAACCTGGCTCTGATTTGGTAGACAGTGGGTCCTAACAGACAGACAGACAGACAGACATCAAGACACAAAGAAAGAACTCTCTTCGATCTCCAAGAGCAACAGTTCTGCACACTTAACACCTCCTGAATACCCCAGGCACCATTTTATTCGGCATTACTCTCTAAGTGCTCCCTTTCCCTTCCTAAATACCCAGGCTTTTGTGATTCCAGAAAAACGCACTGGAAGCAAAAGCATCAATTTTGTAAATGACAGAAACACCAAATACATCTCAGTTCTTAGACTGCTTGATACAGCCAACTAAAAGCTATCCATCGGACACTTTGCTTTTTCTGGAAGTCTTATCGTTAATTATTGGATTTCTTTTATGTTTTAGAACTATATAATAACAATATTTTCAACATAAAACATCTTTCTTGATATTTTATCTTGGCAACATACTGCTATCAAACAAAAATGGAAAGGTAGATAATGGCAAACTTTCAATTCCTGAGGAGTGTTTTGTATAGTGTGAAACGAAAACTCGGTATTGATTCGTAAAACAAAAAAAAAGTTCAATAAAAGTTTATTGGAGCCTCCAGAAAAGATGAGAAGTCAGCAAGCAGTTAATGTTTCTGTTCTAAAACATAGTTGCTTGCTAATAAGAGAAAGCTGTAGTACAAGAAATATAATGTATCATCAGTCTCTCTCTTTTTCTTCCCCAATCAAAACCACTGGGGCATACGTCTTCAAAAACAACATTTAAAATTTTAATTTTTATTTTCCTCCTTCCTTATCTTTTTCCATGTCAAAAAAAATTAATGAAGAGTAAGAGAAGGGGCAAGCCCCTTTGCACTGTGGGCAAAAGCAATTTTCAGGCAAATACAGATTTTATAAAAGAACTAAGAATGCAGTTGATTAAAAAAGCTATAGGCTGCCCAAGGCTTGAATTGGAAGATATATGAAGTAATAAGCTCTGCATGCCTTGAAAAGTGAAAAGAAAAAGAGAAAAATTTTAATGTATCACAAATTCTGTAAAAACTGTGGCACCCAAGGGATTCTCATTGGCATTCAATTTTTGTTCTCATGTTTCTTTTTTTTTTTTTTTTTCTTTTTTTCAGTAAGGTTGAAATCTACAAAATAAAAGCTAGTGGTTTTATCTCAGAATATTTAAAAGTCAAACATTTGATTTTATTTAAAGAGTAGGCACACTGATTATTTTAATCAATATTGTAAATTAAAATTTAAAGATGCTAAGAAATAAAGATTTCCATTTATACTTTGGCAAGTCCAAGTGAATTTAACTCACATAAGAGGTAGATGTCAATACCTGAGTTTTATCTTATACATGTGCTTGAATGTAGGTTGTGAGCTACTGATCATGTCATCAGATATCAATTTAAATGACATAATTTTAATTAATCTTTAAAAAATGATTTTAAGTGCTAATTTTTTCTTTGATGAGTTGGTTTTGTTTTAATCTACTGTAAGCCATGATGTTTTGGGGGATTTTTTTTTTTGGCCTTTTTCTTTTTTATGGGTACCAGGGATCCGAACTCACAACTGCCCTGCTTGCAAGGCAGGCGCTCAGCCCCATAAGCCATGATGTTTTAAAAAGCGATTTGTTTTAAATTTAAAAGGGCAAGCAAAAATTAAATTTTGAAGAATTCTGGTTTTCTTTCTGACCTTGAAATGGAAAACGAAGGAGAGTTGGAACCACTATATGTAAGAAAGTGCCTAAAATGAAGCAGTCTTTCACAAAGCTAAGTATATCTCTGTACTTTAAAATGAAGGGATTAAGTATCATGGATTGTACTCCGCTTTGCCTTAAATTTGGGTGAAGGTCACTTCTGGTTTTAGAGATTAAAATCGGGCCACCCAATCACTAGTGTCGGGGAGAGCTGCTACGATCATTTTAAAGTCTAGAAGAGAAGCATTCCACGCTAATCTCCTTAACAGCATCTTCACTTTGCCACAAGGCCAAATTATATGTGCTACTTTCTGTACCACTAACATAAAATGTTAGGCTGAAAATGAATGTCTCATATTATGACCACTTGGATTCAACATGCAGATTTATGCATAGTGACATGTAAATTATAGTGCTCAGTATATCTTTGAAAATCTAATTATAATATATGCTGTTTCGGCCTAGCAATAAAAAGAAATGGAATAAAAAGAAAAGAAATGCTCTGTAGATTTCCATGGCATACTTAACCAAATTTCTACCCCAGGATGTTACTAAGAATGTAATTATTTCTTGTTAGTTTTAATTTTTGATCATTTTCTTGGTTATAGTTAACCAGCTGTTAGCCAAGCTGTAAATGGGGAGCTGTTTTTATGTAAGCTCTTCACTCCGAATGTTTTCCTAAGGGTTTTGTCAATATGATAAGTCAAAACTAAGCTTACATTTTGCTTTCTTAAGAAGCCTTCCTTGACCAACATGAACTAAACAGATCCCATTATTCTTTATCCCAGTAACATTTTTATTTTCCCCAGAGCACTCCATACTCTCAGCTAACCTGCAATCCTAATGATGAGTCACATCCTTAGGCCCTGGGTTACTTGACTGCATCCATTTCATCCCTGTCACTCTTTCCTCTGCTCAATGCCCCACACTGGTTTCCTTATCTTTCCAGGATGCCCACAAGAATTCCTCCTCCCGATTACATTTCCTCAAACATATGCAAGGTTTACTCCCTCACTTCTTTGTAGAGATCTTCTTAGTACTTATAGTCATAGATGTTTGTGTTCATTGCATGACTTTTATTAGCATGTAAAACGCCTTTAGGTTTTACCAGTTTTGTCATTATTACTGTTGCAGTGTTTAAAATGTTTGGCATAATTATTCGACAAATTAACTAGTGAGTGTCTGATTATCTGTCTTCTCCACTAGTCTCTTATGATGCACAAAAACAGAAATTTTGTTTCCAGTATTCTCATAACATCTTGAATAGCATAGATAAGAAATGAATGGAAGGAATGGATGAATGAATTGTTGCTTGCATATGGAGGGTTTTTCTGTTTGTTTTGTTCTGTCTTGTGTTTTGAGTCTTCTCTCCCATCTAGGACCTAGTCACCACGAAAATCAGAATTATATTTGCTCAAACCCTATGTATACTAATGCCATAGGAGGGTCTGATGTTTATTAGGTATTCAGTAAATAAGCGAAGAACATCAAAAACTGGGACTGGAATGAAGGAGAACTTGGACAGACCCGAAGGTCTCCGCAGGGTTAGTCCAATGTGTTCATGGCAGATGGACAACAGTGTAGGATACACACAGAGCCATGAAAACTCTCTGCCATCCTGCTCTATTTTGGGGCCCAATCTGGATCTTGAGAAGTCCTGCTTCCAGAGAAGACCCATGCAAGATGCAGACTTCCGAATATCTTTTAGTTTATAACTTCTGAATTTAAGGCGGAGTAAATATTAATTTCAACCCACAGCTTGATTTGTTAGCTTAAAATCTTGCCCTGAAGATTCAAGATGAATAAATTCACTGTGCCAAAGGGCCATGGGTATGAAGAATTAGATTTTAACATGAAACACCCACTGAGAAAACATCTCTTTTCATTTGTCTTTTATGTTTTCTATTTGTAAAATACAGCTACTAGGAAAGAAGGAGCAGTTCTAAAATTATGGATTATGAGTTGCCATGATGCTCTGGGAAAGCTTTGTCAGGCATCTTCTTTTCTTCCTCTCCTCTTCCCACCTGCTACTTTCCTTGATTACAAATCACAGCTTTGGTGAGCTACTGTTGCTGAAGAAATTTCTTTATGGGCACAAGGGAAAGAAAGGTTGAGAACCACTGGCTATTCTACCATCTTATCTTTTCCAATGCCAATATGTTGTAACACTACAAACCATACTCCAGTTCACTATTAAGTATCCATATTTTAGTAGCACTTAAGTTCTTGCTGTCTTTAGTTTACTTACACTAACTTACATTAATTTTCTATCTCGAGTCAGAGTTAATGGCAGGCACTGAGAATTCAAAGATGAATTCAGAAATGGTCTCTTTCCTCAAAGATCTCCACACACTGGGAAGACAAATGCAACCCAGGGTGATGAAAACCTGTGGTAGGACTGAAGCACTGGGCAAATTTAGAACACATCAAAGGCTGCCACCAAAGCAGTCTGGGAGAGGAGTGATATGTAAAACCTCGCAGTAGGCGACTAAACACCGACTAAACACCGAGTCCTAACTTTGATTAGTTCAATTACAGATTGCTAAAGCTACACCAGGTCAGAATAATGCAAGCTCCTGATGTGGCACAGAGAGAAAGGAAGGTCCAAAGAGGTTAACTGACATCCTACGTGAGTACCAGACACATCCAACTACCTCTTTCCACAGACAATTTTTAAAGAAAAAACTTTAGAATTCATTTCATCAGTGGAATGAAATTAATCAACAAATCATACAAATGCATTAATCTTAAGATATAAATAAATATCTATTGACTTCATGTGGGGCAGTGATGCCAAAACCCCCTCATCCCTAGGTTAGAGGATGTGAGGTGCTGCTGAATTCACTCAGATCCCCACACAGTGGAAACCTAACCCAGCTTGTTTCCTGAGCCCCTGCACACACCTATTCACGTTAAGAAGGGCATGCACAGTTCAGATGTGAACGAAAACAAACTTTAAAAATAAATCTTTGCCTGTCGGGTTAGTACCTCCTCTTAGAAACTAAGGCATGCCAAGTTAAGGTGAAAATTTATTATTATTAGCAGTAGTGGTGGTGGTGGTGGTAGGGTATAAAATTCAGTTATGCAGTCTCAGAATTTTTGCTGCTAACACAATTGTTTTACTTGGGATGTTTAATGACGGTGATTTAGTGACAGGACAATACAATAGCACATCACATTACAATAGGAATACCTGGGACATCCACAGTTTCTAATAGCTTACCATCTGTTTGGCTCTCACTGGCAATGGATTTGTCCTGCTTAATGCAGATGATGGTATTGGGGAGTGAAATCAGATTATATGATGAATTTCTGAGTTCTTTGACTACTGTTATGCATCCACTAGCTTGTAAATCAAGATTTTCCAACATAAAACCAATTACTTTTAATTTTTCAACTCTCACTCCAACTAAGGTTGCTATGGACAGGCACATCTGGCGCCAACAGATTGAGTGTAAGTCGAGCTAGCTCTCTCCCTATTAGAAACCTTACATTCAATTTCACTGTACTCATCTTGCTCAGTGCACTCAGCTCAAAAAAAAATTATATATATATATATATATATAACAAGGTCTCAATCATTTTCCTCTGAGCACATCATTTCCAAATGGCCGCCCCAGGTCCTAAGTCCGGCCATGCAGACAGGCGCTAGCGGATGCCCTTTCTCTGCGGAGCCCTGGGACTCGGACGCCTTCCCAACTGGACGTCGGAAGCCAGAAAGAAACTCAAACGCTGAGGGAAAGGTACAGCCCCGCACGGGCTGCACCTGGGAGGTCCTGAGCGCTGCAGAGCACCCTGGCCCGGGCTTGAGGAGGTCCCAGGGGGACAGCAAACCGTGTCCCCATTCAAGTCAGAGGGCAGGACGCAGAGGGTCGAGGGGCAGAAGTTAAACTGTAACCCAACCTGCGCTTTGTCCTCGCGCCTTCCGCAGTCGGGTGGCACCTAGCTGCGGCGGGAGAAACTGAGAATTGCCACCAGCCGGGAGCCACAGGCGGGCGAGCAGAGCGACCCCGCAGCCGTGAGAAGCAAAGCCGGGGAGAGGAGGGCTCGGCTTCCGCGATGCGGCGCTTCCCACCCGGGCGCGGCGGCCGGGGCTCCGCGCTGCCCTTCGGCTGCCCGGCGCCCAGCGCCCCGCGCCCCGCACCCCGGGGGCGCCCTCCCCGACCCGCAGCCCGGCCGTCCCTCGCCCTCGGCGCCGGGACAAACTTCCCCTCCGGCCCGGGCCGCGCAGGTCGGCCGGCGGCTCCCGCGCCCGCTCCTCCGTCTCCGGCCCGCCGCTTGCTCGGTGCCCCGCTCCAGCCCGCGGCTCCCTCCGCTCCCACAAAGCCGGCGGCCGGAGCACCGGGAGCCGGCCCGGCGCCGGGAGAGGCGGCCGGGGCTCCGGAGCCGCAGCGCGGACGAGGCGGGCGGAGCGCGGGGAGAAAGTGTCCTGCTCCGGACGCGAACGCCCGCCCGCCCGCCGCGCCCCGCGCCCGAGCGCGCCCTGCCGTCCCGGGGGGAGTTGGCGGGGCGCGGGCCGAGCCGGGGCTCCGCGGCCGCGGCGAGCGCTCCCTCACCTCTGTCCAGAGTGAGCGGCTGGACCACAGTCAGCGTCGCCATGTCTGCCGCGGGAGCCGAAGTGACGCTCGGCCTCAGCATCAGCCGCCGCTGGTGGTGAGAAAAAGAGGAGGAGACTGGGGGCGGGGCGGAGGGGGAGGCGGAGAGGCGGGCGGGGGCGAGGGCGGGGGAGGCGAGGCGAGCCGAGGCGGCTCGGGCGGTGGGAGCCAGATGGAGACGCCACTGCTCCGCCGCGACCGATCCGCAGGCGCGCGCGGCCGAGCAGGTACCCAGACGGACTCCGCGGCCGGCTCCGGAGCGGAGGCCCGCGCCCTGGAACTTCGCTGCGCCGCCGGGAGCGCGGGCTGGCTGGCGGAGGCTGGCGCGCTGCTTTCGGCAACTTTGCACTCAGATAAAATGCTCAGAGCATGCAGGTCAGGGAGAGAAGCGATGGGGGAGGAAAGAGTTGGGGGTGTTTCTTTTTTTTTTCCAGATAAAGAGAAATCTGCAATCCAATAATACCATCTCCTTAAGTGTAAGAATTGTTGAGATTTACAAGTAGTGGCTGTTAATTTCTGTTAAAGAGCTTTGGAATGTTAGCCTGCAACAGTATTCAACATAACGGACTTACCGCTAGAGTGCCATCAGGAAATGTCTGTCCCTTTAGAACTGGGGTATAGGATGTAGTACTCCCTACAAAAGCATTAAAATCGCTTCCACTTTGAAAAACGGTGCCACTTTGGCACCGTTTCATGTTGGTTTATAGCCAAAGATCTTTTAGAGGTACCGCTATTAACATAAGTCAGAAACAGGTAGGGTTACCACTGCCAGGCCCTAAACTCAGGGTTCAGTTTAGTCCCTTTGACTTGTGAGCTAGTGAGGGATTATTAAAAGACTGACTTTAGAGTCAGTTGATCAAAATTTCATTATTGGAGCCTTCCAATACTGACTGTGACCTTTTGCCCCAACAAAAACGCTGCTGTCATTCTCTTGAAACATTAAGGATTCACTTCCTCATCAAGAAGCTCAGAGAAACCTTCAATGGGCGTAAGGACGAAGTCTGTGCCTGTCGGATTGGAATGACAGAGATGAGTCCAATTCCTGCCCTGTGACAGAGCTGAATTGCTCTGGCTAGCAATAAATTATTAAAAGCACACATTCACAACGAAATATTTATATGTATTTGATGCTGTGTTCTTCTATTACAACCTGGGTGATTTCTAAATATCCTTTCCATCTTATTTACAGAGGAGAAAAAACAACATTTCAGTTATAATTGTGGAAGTCAAAGATGATTGGCTACAATACATTTATAGACTCTAAAGATGCACCTAAAATTATAGCTCAATATGACTTTCTTTTCATCAAGTGTCTTAAAATGACTGTTATCCTGAAATGAGGAGTCTTGATTATGTGGTTGGCCAGTTAGATACTGATTCTCAGTTTCCTCATCTGTCAAACAAGAGAAATAATAACATTCAATCTTGTAGAGTTTCAGTATCAGGAGAAAATTAATTGCAGTCACTGAGTTTTGTGAGGTTCTGGTGAAATGATACATGTGAATATGCTTTGAAAAACAATAAAGTCTTCCCTAATTTATTCACACAACTATGGAACCCACTGAAGAATGTAGCAAATGCTGTGTTAGACACTATTCATGCAGGTCAAAGAGAAATGACCCTTCTTGTTTCTACTACTCAATCCCAGTTGGGGAACAACGAGCTAAGCAGGAAATTCTGAGTTACAAGGGCCCAAATTAAATGTACCACTTGTTAACATAGGCACTTTGGGACCCCAGAGAGACAATTATTAACTCTGGTTGATAGTGATTCACATTTCCTGATTTGGTAACAAACAGAAGTTGAGTTGTGTGTGATGATGTCACAGTGTGTTTCAAGGTTTAGCACAAAATGTGGAAGCTCATTCAATAATTGGTAGATAAAACCTACAAATTCCTTGACCACTAATATAGTTTTTCAACACCATTCTTTATTATTAAATGTGTATTTGATTGGTTTAACTCACAAGGCTAAAAACCTAAGTGTACCTATTTGAATACAAATCTCAGTGTGAAGTTCGTTTTATTTCCTAATGGATCTTCAGCAGCAAACATTTCTTGGCATGTTCCCTGACTTATGTCTACAGCTCCCATATTGAAAATTTGTTTTATTCATTGTTCATTTGTGTTATTCTGTAAGAGTTGTTTTTAAGGATTAAGAAAAACAAGAGGAAGCACAAATCTTTATACATACATCAGTTATTATTTCTACTAATGGCAGGTTCAATGGCTTTAGCTTATGTCTATATACACATAAAAGTGACTGATAAGTCATTATGCTAAAATTTGTATTCTGGAAGTGTGAATAATTGTTTTTTCTACAAAATTTGTAACTTTAATTTCCTAAATCTCCTCTGTTATAGGGCAGATATGTCCATGCATAGATTTTGTAAATAGTTGGTCAGTCCTGTACCAATAACAATACTTCATCAAGGTCAGTATACTTGACCTATCAATGCTGGTTGCTTTGTTGTAGATTAATCAGAGTTGTTAGAATATCTGTAATTACACATTTATCTTAATATTTGGTTACACAGTTCTAACACTCTTTAAATGATATGCAGTAGTTTAGTTCAGTGATAACTGTATTTTGATAGAATTAATTCAATAAATACTTATTCAGTAATTTATATTCTCCAGGCTAGATCCTAGGTTGGCATCTGCTTTTTCCCTTCTTTCCTGCCTCTCCACTTTCCCCTCTCTCTGTAGTCCACAGAAATGAGTATTCTTATCCCATTTTAAAGCTAAGTAAACTAAGATTCAGAGATATTTAATCAATTTCCTTAAAAAATAGTAACACCCAAAATTTGTTTGCAACTAAGAAAGACTACTTCTTATACAATCTTATTGAAAATTTAGTTCAATGTTTCATTTGCAAGATTCAGATACAGGTACATACACACACACAATGTGTACAATAATGCAATTAGTGATTAAATACTATGCCAAGAACCTCTATGCATATTGTTTTGTCTTGTTTAGTTTATGCTTGAGATACATATGAAGAAAGGAATGTATGAGAGAAATTTAGGTCAAAGAACTAAAGAATCATGACACTAGTTTCAATTTATATAAGTACAGGTTAATATTAAAACTGTCTGCTTTGAAATATAAAATTGGTTCCTTTCAGAAGATTAGTTTAAAGCTAGTTAAGGTCTATTTCACTTAATTGAAAGTTTTTAAATTATGTGACAAAATCAAGAGGTTTGCCTAAAAAATTAGCATACCAAGAAAATCTACTTAGTTAGATTAGAAGTGGAGTGTAATGAGCACAGTTTCAAATGAGAAAATAGTGCCTTCAAACTGAAATTCTTTGAAGCTCAGTATTGGAAAATATTTTTGACTGATTCAACTTATCACGTTGTTTTTAAATCTACACAGCTTTGTCAAACTAGCATTAGATTAATATGAATAAGATGCCCTTTAGAATATACATAACTATGTTTCTGAAGTTATAGAGTGTTTCATCACATTTATTTTATCCTTAAATTTGTTGTGGTAACTATTTGTCTATTGTTGATAGTGCAGATTCTTAGTATATTTATGAAGTTTGGTAAAAAATCCAGGATTGGGGGCTGGGGATTTAGCTCAGCGACATAAGCGCCTGCCTTGCAAGCTGGCAGTCGTGAGTTCGATCCCTGGTACCGATAAAAATGAAAAAGACACAAAACAAACAAACAAACGAAAAAATCTAGGATTGGTTAGTTTTTTTCCAATGTTTTATGATGGACCTTTTGGAGATGGAAAGTAGATTTAGGAACAGAAGGAAAGAGAAGAGAGGGAAAGGAAAGGAAATGTGAAAAGGATTAAGGTTCTATAGTATATGCACCAACTCCCAATAATGAATGCATTTATGTATCACGAACACGTATTAATAAAAATAAATAGAAAAAATAAAATAATATTACAGTTAAAAACGCATTGCCATTAATCTTTCTCATAATGGCCCCATCACTTCAACCACAAGTTTCCCATTGTTTTTGCCACTTTCTGAAACCATACCAGACGTTCTCTTTCGTGAGTGTCTTCGGTTGCACTGTTGTGGCTGCCTTGATATCCTTAATCCATTAAAAGTATTTCTGCTTCATTGTAATTTTGACTTTGGGAAAGAGTCAGAAGTCGCACCGGATCTGGTGAGTAAGATGAATGAGGTCTTAGCAAGTGTTTTTAGGAACTTGCCTTTCTGTTGGATTGTAGTTGGTAACAGAACTCACCGTATTTTTTGATCAAACATCATAAAGACACCCACGAGGACTTGCAGAAATTGTAATTATCAGAAATGTAACAACCATTTTGAGAATTACTTTGTGCCTGTTATACAATAAAATGTTCAACTGTGTCCATGTTTTAAAAAAGCATTGTGCTATAATTAAAATTATTAACATCAGGATGAAATGAAAAGTTACTGATTCAGAGTTGGATGTTAGAAAATTAAAGATGAAATGGAAATACTAAAAGTCAGTTCCTACTTTTTTATTTCCTTCGCAAAAAATAGAAAAAGAACTTTAAAGACAAAAATCTGGAATCTGAATAATCATTTTGTAATTGTAGAATCTTTATTTGTATTGTGTTAACAGTTATCAATTGCATATCACAAGTATAGTAATTAATTTTTACTCAGATTTTATCATAGGCAATAATATAATTCATAAGTGCAAAGTTTTTCTGATCTTTTAGTGTTTTATTTATGCCTATTTGACTCAGAAAATATGAAATGCTGTTTTTCTTTCATTTTGAAATGAATTATTTTTCTATTATCACAGTCAGAAGTTATGGTTGATCTTCTAGTAATAAGACAAATTCAAAGCTTACTGCTTTTTTATTTTTATTTGGGGCATCTCAAATTTAATTCCCCAGATTCACATGTATGTCTTTTAGGACATCATAGAATATAAAAGAGATAACACATGATAAAAATAATATGCTAGTCACTTTTTCTCACATTTTCTCTGGAGATATTTCCAAAGTATTAGATTATACAACTTGTAACAATTTCAGATGGTATCTTTGATATTATTGTTATTTTAAAAGTTTTAACACACGCAACATTGAGACCAAAGTTATACTTTCTTCTAATCAATGTTTACTAAGCACTTGTGCACTCTCAGGTACATTTCCCTGCCTGGAATGAAGACAAACGATGTAAATAACCAGCAACTCAGGCAGCCTTAGGCAGTGGTGAGTGTATTGGTGACATCAGTGTGCCAAAGCCTCTGCGCGGTATTTGAAACCCGATTGTGTGCATTTGGCTTAGTATAATTTTCAGAGATACCCCATTGGTATCTCTAAATTGACTTTGTTCAGAGATTTTTGCCTTGGAGATTAGCAAACTCTCCATGCAAAAGTTTTCTTTTTTCTGCTGGAAAGACAGTGATTAAACATTTACCAGTGTACCAAAAAGGCCATGACGAAAATAAAACAAGTTATGATGAAATAGGCAGTGAGTGTTTGTGTGTGGGGGGTACTGTGCCATAGTCCAAAGAAAGCCACATTTTACTTGATAGAATTTGTGTGTGTGTGTGTGTGTGTGTGTGTGTGCTGGGGATTGAACCCACAACCTTGCACTTATTAGGCAAGCGCTGTGCCTCTGAGCTATATGAGTGGCCCCTTGATAGAAATTTTTAAAAATAACAATATTCCAATGTACTTGACATCTACTATACTGAATAGAACAAGGGACCTGGGGAGGAGTCAGAAGTAGAATAATGTAGAAACAGGACATGTAATCATTTTATTTTTAAGGAGCTACCAAATGATTGAAAAGGAAGTAGAAGCACAGAGTGAATTACAAAATGATGTAACAATAAGAAAGCATATTATACATTTGTATGTGTTAAGATTTACACAGACAAAGGAAGACCTAGATTCTAAAGGCGTCTTAGAGACAACTTTTAATTATATCAGAAACAACTGCAAGGTATTTTCTTTCTTGCATGTAAATAATAGCGTTACTTTTGATCAGAAAGATCCACTTTTTGCAATTTTGAATCAGAAGATTGCTGATTACGCAGCTCATAGTCTTCTAAAGGATTTCCAGGAAAAATAAATAAGGAAAGACGGGATTGCAGCAGGTGTCTCTGTTGCTGGAAAATCTTAACCATGATGCAGTTCAGGTCGCTCTGTCACTGTGATCCTTACGATGGGACTAAGGAGTTTAGGCTTGTTTGTGGGACTCAAGCTTCACTTAAAATTTAACTATGTAAACAGCTTTCTCTTGAAAAGCACCTCAATTCCTGACTTGCAAGTCTTTAAATGCAGCTAAATTATTCCACCCAGTGGTGTAACTTTAATTTGGAGACTATAGGATAATTTATTCTGGAGAACTAGAGAAAGAGGCTATCTTCAAATTCTTCCCACATTCTTGCACAACCAGTAATTGAGGCTCATAGCAGAATTTACCCTAGGCTTGTGAGAAACATACATGACAGTAATTAGCAAGCTGAAGAGCTAACGGCACCATTAGCATGGACAGCACATTTGAAGTGAGCTCCATACTATCATTAGTTTTTATTCTCCAGTGTTCTAATTTAAAGCCAAAAATGTTACATTTTAATTAATTCGCATTTAAATACCATCTTTGTGAGTCCAATTTGAAGCATAAAATATTTTTCAAAATGTATTAGTAGGGTCAAATTGCTCCTTGAAAATTGAGTTCCTTGCCGTTATAGATCCACTTTCTGGAATTCAGTGTTTCTGGGAAATTTCCCCTTTCAAAATTTTCTTCATTTTACTTCTTTCCCAAATCATTTACACACAAAATAAATCCAGTTATGACTTAATTATAGCTTTTTAGAGATTAAACTAGAAATTAAAAATGAAACAAATGAAAGTCTAGCTCTGTAAATATCACAGTATTTCTTCACCAGGAATATTTCATAAGTTGATCAAGCAAATCAAGCTGAATAAATGTTTATCTAGAACCAAATCAAACCAATCTCTAAAGGTGGAGCATAAACATCTGTTTTCATTATCAAGGTAGGATAAGCAAGTACAATATTCAAGTCATTTATTCATTTGATATATTATCTTTTAAGAAGTACTTGCGTTCTGAAAATTTGAACATAAATAGGTACAAATGAACAATTCAAGGAGTATTAAAAGCCCACATACTCCTCACAAATAATCAGTGTTAACAAAAATTCATTGTGTGTGTGTATGTGTATAGGTATATATACACAAAATTTTTGTTGTGTTATGTGGATAAATATATGCCCACATACACACGTATACTTGTGTACATATTCCTTTTAAAATTCAAATTTTTAAAATGTATACTAGAATGTATACTTACAGCCCTTTCTCTCTCTCTTTCTCTCTCTCTCTCTCTCTCTGTCTCTGTCTCTGTCTCTCTCTCTCTCTGTTTTTGCTGTCTTCCTCCACTGTGAAGTCTTTCCTCTCTACCATGTGTTACCTTGCCTTGGAACCAGCCAATTTTGGACTGAAATGTATATAAACTGTGAGCTAAATAAACCTCCTTCCTAAAAAATAATGATGTAAACAATTATAATTATATTATATTATAATGTATAATTATATACCAAATTTATTTAAATTTTATGGTATCTTATATTTACATAAATCTACATATTCATTTTAACTACTTCATAAAATACCACTGAAACAGCCTGTTATAGATGTATTTTCAGATTGTCTCTAAATTTTTACTTGGTACTACAAAGTTTTCTTTAGTGTAGTATCTTTATAAAATGAGTTCCATTGAGTTGTGACTGTATAATTTTTTAATAATTTCATGTGAGTGTGACTATTTTTAGTGATCTGTTTCCAGTTTATAATACCTTGGACCATTTTTATTCTCTTAGACATTTTATTAAATGCCACACAGTTTCTTGTATGTATAGAAATTACGTATTTTATTAAATTTTCTAAACTCAAAGTGATTTTTAAGAAACTAGTTGTCATAGACCGATGGTCACTTTCCATTTAAAATATATGTTCTCATATCATATACTTTACAGCAATGTGTTATATCAGAAATGACTACCATAATTTTCTACCAAGAATTTATCAATCTACATGTCCAAAGTAAGATGAAATTTAGAGGTCTAAAGATTTCACTTTACATTATTTAAACTGTAGACAAAATTGTATTTATTATGAAAATCCTGTGATGTGACATTTGAACTATATATACATTATGAAATACATATATAGTGTAGCTAATCAACATATTCATTATCTCACACAGTTGTTATTTGAATGATGAGAGCACTTTATTTCCACTCTGCTAGCATATTTCAAGATCATACACTATACTGTAAAAGAAAAGGGCTTACAGAGGAGAACAACGTGAGAGGAAATAAAGATAATGGCCTGGAGAAATAACCAACATATGTTATATGCATGTGTAAAAAAGACCACAATGATATCCATTAATCTTAATTAGTGTATGCTAATAAAAAACAATGTGCTGTATATTATTAACTGTAACCCCAATTTTGCACAGTGGATCCATTTTTAGAAATTTATTTTATTACATATTTTATTTCCACATAATACAAGAACACACCAAACACATAGGAAAACCCAGAACAACATTTAAATACCCTAATTTTCAAATAAAATGATATCTTGGCTCTTTAACTGGAGAAAAATCTAAAATTTGCAGTGAGGAATAATGTGTTTTCAGTAAATTTTGTTAATAGTAGTCCAAAGTATGCTTCAAAAGCTAGTGCATGTAGTGCTCTCTACTGGCCTTATCTTTATTGCAACTACAAAGAGAATCAAATTTGTAGTTATGTAGTGTTATGAAGATAATCTATCTCAAAAGGCTCATAGGACTTTAATTCCTATTTTATTTCTACGTTATGACTGTTAGTGTGTAATTATGTGCACACGCATGCATATTTATTCTTGACTTTCTGTACTGATGGCAGTTGGGAACTCTGCAAATGAGTCATTGGCAAAATCATCACAACTAATTGTATAATAAAAAGAAAATATGAAAAGTGGATATAGAGCATGAAGATAATGCATGATGTTTTACAGTTCAGTTAATGAACCATAGTAAAGGCTAAGGTCCTTGTTTTTCCTCTCTCTGGTGAAGACTAGTGAAAGTCTCACAGGAGCACAATGGGTAGTTGTATATATTTGGCAATTTACAGGGTCAGTGACCACCATCTTGGACTCTTTAATTTCTTTTCTCCTTCTAGTTCTTCCCTGTATCATCCCTTGAAGAAAACTCATTCAACAAAACAAAACAAAAACCAAAGCCTCATTACTACTCTTTTAAAGCATAGGAGAAAATTTTATTACAGTGGTTATAAAAGCAATTTGCAGAGAGACAGGTGGGCGGGTGCATTTTTCATTTACAGTGTTCTATAATTTCATGTTGGGGGGTTTATTACTTGCAAAACACTAAAGATGAAGAAGTGTTCAATTCCCCCATGAAATAGTAGCATCTATGGAATTATTACTCAATTAAAGTAGTTGCTTTTATGCAAAGTGCATTGTGCAGTGAGAGCTTATACCTGATAAGTAAATCAATTTAAGGATTTAGAAAACACTTTTCTAAAGGAGCAATATTTATAATACTGTATGAAAAGTGAATTTCAGATATCAAGCAAAGGTGAGGGCCATAGAGCGCATATCAGTATTAGGTGACGCATGGCGAGGGAGGAAGGAGGTCCATGTGGCCAAGGAAAGTAAGTTCAGTCAACCTAAGGTGAGAACAGAAAGGTATAAATTTAAGGGTAGAGTTTTAAAAGCAGGTGTAGCATTCTGGGTGAGAGGATACAGATGTTTAGACTAGGAAGATGGAACTGATATTCCGTGAAGTGGATGGATTGCAGAAATGCTTGAGGCTAACACTGGCAGCCTTTGGTAATAGACTAGATGCAAATAGTAAAGCATACAAGATATTAAAAATATCCTCTTTCTTCTGACATGAAAAAATAGTTCTAGAAATCACTGACCTAGGAATAGTTTGGGAGAAAAGAGAATGAACGTAAGTTTTTAATATGAAGTTTGATGTGGCTTTCAGATCTCAAAGTGGTTATGTCATCACTGATACTATAGGAGTCTGTAGCTAAGAAGTGAGTTCTAAGTAGAGCACTAAACTTGGGAATGATCTGAAGTATAAGTGAAATTACTCAAGTGAAAAAAAAAGTGGTAAGAGAATGACTGCTGAATGAGAGGATCGGGGTGTCTTAGATTAATCCCTGCGAAAATCCTGCATTGCAATTTCCTACAAAGAAAGAGGATTTAGGAAAGAGTTCCAAGGAAAACTAGAGGAAATTGATGGCAAACATATCGAGAGGACACCAAATAAATAGAGATAGTGCCATATGTGCTGCTGAGAGAAAAAGAGCAGGCTTGGAAAAAGACCACTAGATTAGTGGCTTGAAAGGTCATTGAAGTCCTCACTGAAAGCAATTTGGGTTTAGAGCCTGGAAAAATGCAGTTTGGAAAAAGATATCTTGGTGAAAATGAGGCAGTGCAAAAATGATAAAGGAAAATGAGGTGTGTGTGTGTGTGTGTGTGTGTGTGTGTGTGTGTGTGTGTGTATAAACAAATTGCAATACTGAAGAGAGGTACCTGATAGAAACGGAGGGCTAAATATACAGGAGAAGCGATTGGAGATGGGGCATGACTACCGAAGAAGCAGGAGGGGACAAGAGGGATCCAGAACTTAGGTGGTAAGATATTAGACTAAAGGGAAAGAGATTTCCTCACTTAGAACCAGAAGAAGAAAAAAATCAGTGCTGTTGCAAGTAGATTTGTAGAACTGTGAAGAGATTCGGGAGGTTCTGTTAAGAGATTTCTGAGAATGTTGGAAGCAAGTGTATGTGCTGAGGCCACAGGGAGTCCAAAAGGAGGACAGGTGATTGACAAAATACTGCATACATTTGACAAAAGTGGATCAAGATGCAGGTTTAACCGGTCTTTGAAGGATTTTCTTCACTTAAGTCAGTGGGATAATGCCTTGGTCACATAGATTCTCTCACTCTTGGATGCCTTGAGGGCCAAAGTATAAGTGACTCTGAGAATTACTGCTCCTATTAGTACTCCTCAAAGCAATGCACAAAACTCTCGTTTGGAGCACTGTTCAGTGTTCTTAGTTTCCCTCTACACACTGTCCTGATTTAGGGCAAGTCATCTTTTCCATCATGATTCCCTGACAGAGAAACATGGATTCAGAAAACAGTCACAACTCCAGGAAGCTTTCTGGCTAAATATGTCCAGTATGGCCACAGTTTGTCCAAGGAAACACACTATTAACTCTCTAATGTTGTTGTGTTAGAATATGATAGAACTACTAACATGTTTGAAGCTGCTTTCCTTTGCTTAACGAGTATTTGATGTTACTAAGTCTGATGCATTTAGAAAGTAGTTCAACTCTAAAAGCGATAGTATTTATATTAAGATACATATTATTGAATAAGTGGCATTCACTTGAATGTGTTGACTCCAGAGTGAAAATAAAATGTGAAACATTTTGAGTCAGAAAGGACAGTAAAGAACATCAAATGTAAGCAAGTGTAGAAAATGATACCTGGAGAGATTATATCAACTGTCCAATTTTCCTAGCTAGTACAGAGCAAAACTGAGACTGGAGACTAAGTGTCACCCAGTTTAGTGCCTTTTATATTATACTACCTTATTGCACTAGACTGTTAATTATATGTGGCCATGTTTTGTTTTCCACTACATACTCATTGTTTAACATATAACTGATATTCATTATATATTTAAGAATTAAATGAGTATAAGCACCCTACTGCTTCACAGAAACTCTTCATTTTAAAAATATTTTCCAAAGCAAAAATTAACTACATTTTTAAAATAGTAACTTTGTTCTATGTTCGGTGGAGATTTAGAAGAAAATTATAAATAAAATGTGATCCTTGTCCTACACACACTTACTGGTCATCACACACATCTGCAGAACAGAATGGGACATGCAGAGTGCCAAATGGACATGATAATACAGATGAAGTATTGCATGGGATAGGGAAGGCTTCATAAAAGTGGTGGGGTTTGCACTGGGCCTTTAAAAACAGGAGAGTTGGCAAAACTGAGAATTGAAAAGAGAATTGAAAGAAATTACAGCTGAACTGAATAGGATGTATTAGTTATCGTGTACAATGGTATGCATTCTATTATTGAAATGGTCCACTTCATTGGAGCATAGGAGATATAAAGGAAAGAAAAATATTAAAAGTAGAGAGAAACTGGTAAGGAAGGGAAATAACAAGTTTTATAGGAGCTTTGAGTGTCACTCTAAGGAATTTCAAATGCATTCAGAATGCCTGCAAAGCCTTTGAAGCAGGGAAATGATACAGAGCTCTTATTGGTATAGCTTTTGAAAATTTACTATAGAAAATGATTATAGGTTCTAAATGAGTATAGTAAGAGAAAGTCAAAATTATCCATATCAATCGATGGTATTATAATCACAGAGGAAGAGAATAAACTCGTTCACAAGCCAGAGAAACAGGTTCTCATTGCCATATCACAGCTGAGTCCCTTGGTTGGATGGCACTTGGTGCCATTTTCTTTATTATTCATTAGGGTAGGCATGAAAATAATGCACTCATCTCTTCTAACCCTACAGAATCGATTCCAGGCATCTCAATGATACCAATATCCTCAGATGCTCATTTCCTTGGATAAAACAGCAAAGTATTTGCATATAACCGACACGCATGTGTATTTTTTTAAAATTTTATTTTATTTTATTTTATTTTTGGTACTGGGGATCGAACTCATGACCTTGCTTGGCAGGCAGGTGCTGTGCCTCTGAGCTAAATCCCTGGCCCCAACCTCCAGTGTATTTTAAATCACCTCTAGGTTAATTCTTTAGAATACCTAATACAATATAAATGGAATGCCAACGGCTTCTATACTGTGTTGCTTAGGAAATAGTGACAATAGAAAGGTCTGTACATATTTAGTACAGATGTAATTATTTTTTTCAAAAACATTTCGAGATTAGTTGAATCCATACATTTGAAACTCATAGAGGGGAAAGACCAATTGCATTAACTTTTTGAATTCTTATGAATTTGGCTAAGAGAAATGGATCATATATAATGAAATGAACAATGGGACTAACTTTGAAATTCTGAAGACACAAGTTTCTTTACCACTTTATACCTTATCCAAAATATCCCTGAATGTCCCTGCAAATAAGTAGTGTTCTATGAAATACTAACTTTATCAGTTTGTGTTATCTCAAATAGTAAAAATATATCAGCAACTAAATCTCAAAATGGCTTAAATATCACAGACTTGTAAATCAAAAACAACAAAGAAATAATGAGTAAATGAGAGATTTTTAAACCGGGTAATGTATAAAGTATTTGTATTACATTCAGAATAAGATATCATTAGTGCAAGCTTTAGGGAATTATTGAAGAGACCTCGTCATTCCACATGAATGGTCTGGAATGGCTTCATCTTCATTCTAAAATGAAAAGGAGTTTTGAAATAATGATGATATGGTCATTTAGTTGAAATATCTTGAAGAAAATGTAGATGCAGAGAAAGAGAGCAGCTAGAGAGGCTTAATGGTGGTGCATACACTTGGGTCATTTACATTAGTTCTGTTACAATTACTATTATGATCAATTTTACAATTACAGGCACAGCCTGGGGAGATTGAAAATATCACGGAAGCCATCCTATCAGGTGGAAAAAAATTTTATTTTCTTCTCTCAAGTTTTATGTGGACAAACTACAACTATAATGATTAGCAGCATAATGCTTCTATAATAAGTGAGTAACATTTTTATTCAAACTACTAGACATGTAAGACGAAGGTTAGCGTATGTGGAAGACATGTCTGAAGCATATACATGGAGTGCTGTTTTCATATTGCATTTATATAAATAAAGTTCTTGAGACAGGTTATTTACATTTGATATCAGTGAAACTTTCAAATTAATGGATGAGATCAAATATTTAGAGAATAGGAGAGATGGTAAGTGAGCAAGGTAACACTTTTGTATTATGTGCAGCTTATAATTGTATCTCTGTAAAGAGCTCCTCCTGAGTCAGTGTGAGTGTGGGTGGAGGTAAGTGCCAGGTTAATTGTCGCATTCAGCATCATTCAGGAGGAAAAAAATGGAATTAAATTGCAGCATTTCTGCCTTTCAGTTTTCCTTTATCTACACGTGCTTTATTTTCTTTCCTCATTATTATTTATATCGTGTGTTTGATTTTTTTCCCCTTTCTGGTCTCCTTGGTTTCACTAAGAGATTTGATCCGTAACGTTAACTTTCAAGGCATTGTAAAAAATCAAGCTAATGTCTTTCATCTATTCATTTTCCATAGCACTGAAGTGTAGTGCTGTGGAAAACATTACTAAATAATTAGATTACAAAATAGAGTTTGTAAAAAAAAGAGATGTGCTACTAGATGTCTCTGTAGCGTACAAATGCTAAGCCTGCAGGTAATTTTAATTATTATTTGACAGGTTATTTTTCTTTTTTAGTAGTTTTCTAGCCCTTTGGGATCTCTACTCCTGAGTGACAATAGATGTTTCCTTCATGTAATGGAAAACATTCTGACTTTAAATGTGCTGTTTCAGGAATTTGGCTTTCATATTATGTATAAACGCCCAGCCTTACAATGAGACTTAGGGATAAATTATAAGTATAATCATACTTCAGGAATACTACTATGTAACATACTACCAAATTCAAGCTAAGGTTTTCTTTAAACTTGATGCTTCAGATTATGAACAATTTTTATTTTATCTGTTTAATAATTAATGAAGTTCATATTTATAGAAATTAAAAGAAAATATTTGAAATGTGAAAATATTAAATAGCATGTAAATAATTATAATTTATCCCCCAGATTGTTAAGAAATAAAATTTTTTTGACATTCAGCTCAGTGGAATAAATGCCTGCCTGGCAAGCATGAAGTCAGGAGTTCAATCCCCAGCACCAAAACAAAAAGGAGATAGAAATGTTTGAGCTTAACAAATCATTTCTGTCAGATAGTTGTAAAGGGACAAAGGTCAAACAAATTCAAACCAGATTCTTGCAATTCTTATCTTGTAGCAGTATTTTTCCATTAAAGTTTTAAAAGATAAGTATTAAGATATAATTCTATGCATCTTAAATTTCTCTATAATTTTAGGTGAAAGACTCAATTCTATTGGTTAATATTCAGCATATTTCTAAGAGTTAAACCAATACTAAACCATGTGGAAGCTACGTACAGTATTCATTAAAAGGGCATAAGATTAACATTGTGTTTGAATTTTGTTTGCAAACCTAATATATAGTGCTTTATAAATAAAGAATAGGATTAATTATTTATTTCTTTATAAATAAAGAAGGACGAGTGAATGAATAAACAAATAGTGATTAAAGTATACCTAAGTGGTTGATAATGTTTGTAAAATGTTTAAATGTTAATTTTATACTTAAATTTTATGTAATAACTGTAATATTTCAGGTGGACTAATGTTATATAAAATATCTAAGCCATAGTGAGTTATCACAGACTATATGGGTATTTGCAAATTTCAGTAGATTACTTCTTAGGATTAGGTTTGAAAATTTGCTAATAGGGCAAAAATTGCTTGGGAAATCCATTATGTTACCTATAATTTTTGATTCTAATTTTGTTTTTATAAAGTAATCTAAAAATACATTTAAATTTGAGGAATTCTTTCACAGACTTAAGCGAAAATCCTAGATAAGAAGTGACTTGTTTCTCAGAGACAGCACAGCTTTAGAATCGTTCCTGTTTGAAACCAATCTGCTGACTTTGAATCCCAGGTCCATCACTTAGAACCTGTATGAGCTTGGCCAAATGATTTAGTATCTGGTGTTTTGTTTCACATTTCTAAACTGGATGTATTGAATCTACAGAATAGAGTGTTGTGAGAATCACCTGAGATACTCTAAGTAAATGGTTTGAAGCATTATCTGGTATGCAGTAAGTGTATATGCTATTCTTCTTGACTTTATGTTAACTGTAAAATTCCTAGTAGAAAACAAATGATGGATGAGAATTATAAAATGTTTCTGATGTCTGAAGGATTTACTCCATTCTATTTTAATAAATCAGCCTCTGTAAACTTAATGAATATAAATAAATTGTTTCTTTAGAGGTTGTGAAGAGATAAATGTCATCAGACACATGGTAGGTAATGCTTACTGGATTTTAATTTAAATCTTACTTGAACAGATCAGTACACACACTGTACTTGGAAAAGATACGAAGATGACCTTGGCTGCCTGCATCCTCTCTTTCCAGTCTGTCAATACCTCTGGACAGAAATCAATCTTCTGCTCCTAGGTATTAAATGCAGATTAAGTGAGGGTTTGAGTCTAAATCCAGTTCAAAAGTTTAATGCACCTATAGGGTAGCTATTCTATCACACTAAGACCTAGCGGTGGTTCTTTTTTCATAAATCTTTTCATCTCCCTGATCGAAATGTTTTTTCTATCCTGTACCTGGTCATCTCTATACCAGTCACTCCCTCTGCTTATGTAAGGCTGTTTCCTGTCCTGCCGAGACTAGTGACAGACAGATGCCTAGTTTACCCAATCTGAATAACTCACTCATTCACCTGGTGCTTATTCAACACTGCAGCCCACCGAGATTGCAAGGCACACGTATTATTTTAATAAGGGAACAGGACGCACTAATTTGACAACACTTAGGAACTAGCAGGTAAACATTAAAACTTAAAAGAATTACTGTAATAAGTAAGATGTGATTGAAAAATGCAGCGATGGTTTAAACTTAAAATTATGATAAAACACATATTGCCACTAATCCTCACAATACTCCCACTTGTTTCAAGAACATTTATCTCATGTTGCTTACTACATGCTGAAGCAATCCTGGAAGTCTTCTTTTGAGAGTGTCTTTACCAGGTGTGATGAAAATATGGTGACATCCATCAGGAAGGCAGCCTCACAAAAACATTAAGGGGTGCCCTCGTTCCTCTTTCTGGCACTCATTGGCACTCTGAGAGCTTTGGCTTTTTCTACAGCCTAACTGACTGTGAAAGTTAAATGTTTTAAATGGATTCATGACATCAAGGCACCCGGTACAGTGCAAGACATGAAAAAGGACTTCCAGACTGCTTCAGAAAGTGGCAAGAAACATGAGATAAGTGTGTTGGGGGGGGGTATTTTTATGGGGATTAACCCCAATATATGTTTTACTTTAATTATTTTTAAACAGTTTTAAATTTGCCATTTTTATTGGCCACACCTTGTATGTCACCAATGCAGCTCTGTAGCCACATCACTTTGTATTTTGTTAAAGACAGTTACTTGCCAGATAAATATGGAATATTTGTGAGCATTTATGTGTCTGTGCCATTTTACTTGAGTGATAAGTGCAGTCATTTATTTTCCCTGTTCTACTTTTCATCTGAAGGAGAGAAGGTCAACAAGAGTTTGACATTTTTCGTTTTTTTTTTTTTTTAATTCTACCAGTTTGTTACATGATCTCTTCAGTTAAAGCTTTCCTTTTTATTTTAAATTATAAAATGAAGAGAACTGTTTTACACTATCCTTAGGTGCTGTATTTATGTAGAGATTGCTATTTTCTTCGTAACTTTTTCTCATGTGGATGTAAGTTAAGTTTCTAAGACATGAAATTGTATTGTCAAAGCTTATTAAATGGTTAATAAATACTTGAATATCTTATAATGTCACAATATTACTTATGATGTTCACTGTTTTTTTATAAAAGAAGATTCATTAATAACAGAACAATAGCTATATTTTAAAGGCCTTTTGTATGTGTCCTGTATACAAAAACATTTACTAACAGTGTTTTATTTAATCTTTCTTGCCCCTTTATGAAGATACTATTTTCTGTCTACAGATAAGAAAAATTTGCACACAGAGACTGTAAGAATCAGGACTATGTTCTCTGAGTTAGACTGCAAATGCCATCATTTTTCTATTCTGCCCTTCCCCATCTTTCAGAAGACTATATTTTAAATGTTACCTTGTGCTGTATCAGTTTTTGAACCCACATTTCAAAAGTGAGTTCACTCATCAGCCTCTTTACTCTGTTTTTTTTTTTGTGTGTGTGTGTGAATATATGTTATCATTCAAATTTGACAATTGTTTAGATGCCAACAGCTTACCTTGCCAAGAGAATTTGTTGTATGTCCGTGAATAATATTCTAATGTGGGAGAAAGCAGATTGGGACACTATAGTTAAAACAATAAGGCAACAGACTAATTCACTTGATGCTAAATATATTTCTTGGAGAAATGGACACAATCAAAACTGTTTCGGTCTTTCTCCAAGATGTATATAATTGGACCTAATAATCAAACAGTGGCTTAAAAACATCATATACATGGAGATCAATAATTGTTTTCATTGGAATCGCTTTTCTTCATTTAAATAAACTGGGCCCATTTTTAGTATCTCTAAAAATATTCCTCCATTCTCAAAGCGGAGAATCAATATCTTAAAAAAATTATTTGCATTTTGCATTTGGCTGTTTCAGTTACTGTAAATGGCTCCCTTCAGTTTCTTTTGTCTTTCTCCTTTGTTCTGTTACCCAAACGCCTTTTAAAAGTTTGAGAAGTTTGGAAAATAGTAAAGGACCTTATGCTTTAATCTTAGCTGGCTCCTTTTATCTTAGTAATGTTTCTTGTCTAGTTTCAAAGGAACTTTTGCTCTTTTTGGTTCTCTAAAATGATAGCTTTAAGCTAGTGTAACCAGGTATGTAAGTATAATATTTTTAAGAGGTTCTCTGTAATGATTTCCTGGTATAGGCTACGCTTTGAGCTCCATATCTTTCCCATTGTATTTTAATGTTCTCTAAAAATTTTGTACTTTGTAACATCACTATGAAATTGTCTATTTAAAAACATGGTAATAAAATTGACATAAAAGTTTCAAACTTGCACCCCGACTATAATGTTTTTGTGTGAACATCAAATATTCAAATTTAGTATTTTATTCTGATATTTATAGCAATATTATTGAGGAAAAAATACACATGTCCTAACATTCACCCATTTAGAGTGTCCACAGAGTAGTCTGAAGTATATCCATTGATTTGTGCAGCTGTCACTGCTAATTTTAGATTATTTTCATCAGCTCTCCCCCAAAATCCTTATCAATTAGTAATCATTCCTTATTCCCAACTTCTCCAATCTCTAATAAATCACAAGCCTAAATTAAAGCATTCTAGGATTTAATACATGTGGAATCATACAATATAAAATCTTTTGGCCCTGGATTCATTGTTTACCATAATGTTATCAAAGTTCAACCACGTCATAGCATGTCAGTATTTCATTTTATATTTATCCAAGTAACTTTCACTTGGATAGATACATCATATTTTAATACATTACTGAGTTGACAGATACTTGGTTGTTTTCACCCTCTTGTCATTATATATAATGCTGGTAAATTTTCATATGTGAGTTTTCTTATAGGCACAGGTTTTCATTCCACTTGAGCATATACCTTGGTGTAAAATTGCTGCATCTTCACAAACAATCTGAGGAAGTGGAACACTTTTTCCAATTGTCTGTTCCACTTTTCAGTCTCACCAAGAATGTATGAGAGTGCGGTTAGTCAACATTTCTTACTGTGACTGTCATCTAATTTTAGCCATTGACATGAGTGTCAAGTAATACTTCCCCAGGTTTTTGGTTTGTAGTTCCCTGATAGTTACAAGTATATCTTTATGGTCTTATCCTGCCCATTTTCTTAGGGTAAATGTCTATTCATATGTTTCTGTTGTTTTGTTTTGATGGTACTGAAGATTGAATTCAGTGTCTGCCCACTAACCTGCATCATTAGCCTTTAAATTTTTTTTAATCTTTTTAAGACATCGACTTAGTCACTAATTTGCTTAGGTTGAGCTTGAACTTATGACCCTCTTTCCCCAGTCTCCCAAGGTGCTGGCAATTGCAGATATATGCCATGGAGCCTGGCTACATTACTTTTGAAAACTGGAATTTCACCTTTTATTGTCTTTTTGTAAGAATTCTTTATATATCTAAACTGTAATTTGCAAGCACTTTCTCCTATATATTCTCTTTTTGTGTTCTTGATAAAGACTTTTAAACACATCAATATTTAGATTAGATATCATTGATTTATCTACCTTTTTCCTACATGGTTCATATTTTTGGGATCGTATCTAAGAGCACTGCTTAATCCCAGATCACAAAGATTTACTGCTGAAAGATTTACAGCTTTAGCTGTTGTAATTGATGTTTATAGTCCACTGAAAATCATTATTAACATTATTTGTATATGGGGATAACAGGGGAATCTGTCTTTATTTTTCTGGGAGCTGATACTGGGCATTGTACCCAGGGCCTTCACACTGAGTTACAATTGTATTCGTATTTATTCACATTAAATTTGAGATAGTATCTTTCTGAATTCCACAGGCTGTCCTCAAATTTGTAAGCCTCCTGACTCAACCTTTCTAGAATTACAGGTGTGTTCCATCACACTTGGCTTATCGTCAATCATTATATGAAATTCACATTGAATATTTTGAAGAACTGAAGAAATGCCAACTACTTTCCAAAGTGGTTCTGTGGTCGCAGTGGATGAGAATTCCAGTTGATTTGGGGAATATTGCCATATAAAAATATTCAGTATGGTAATTCATTAAGATGGAAATTTTTCCATTTGTAGTTTCCAAGTTACTTGGTTCTAGACCTTTCACTGTGAACAATAATTTAATTAAGAATTCATTTTCCTTGGTTGCCTAGATCTATTCAGATTTTCTATTTTTTCTGATTCATTTTTGAAAGTTTGTATATTTAAAGAATTTGTTTATTTCATCTGTGGTATTAGCATTTGCTTATAATAACCCTTTACAATTTTGTAAATTTCTAAATAGTAGGTAGTATTATTTCCTTTGCTTTTGCTTTTAATAATTTATATTTTTTTCATTTTCCCATAGTCATGTGGTCTAGAGTTTTATCAGTTTTGTTGATCTTTTCAAAGAACAAAATTTTTAACTTGCTATTTTCCTATAATGTCTTTCACTGATTTCTTCTCAATGTCTCTTTTTATCTTTATTCTGCTTGGTTTGGATATAGCTTTATTTTTTAGTTTCTGAGGTTATTAATTTGAGAGATCTTTCTTTTTAAATATAGGTAGTTTTAGATGTAAATTTCTTCTAACTACCATGTTAGTTGCATCCCATTGGTTTTATGATATAGTGTTTCTGTTTATCTCAAAATAACTTTCCCTGGGAAAGTTATTCTTTTGAGCCCTTTGTTACTGAAGCGTGTGCTGTTTAATTTGCTTCTTGTGAATTTCCTGTTTTATTTCTTTCCTTCTGATATTTAATTCTGTTATAATTGACAAACTTTATATGATTTCAGTCTTTTCTAACATATGACTATCTATTTGTGGCCTGACATATGATACAACTCCGAGAAGTTCCGTTTGTACTTGAGACAAATGTTTGTTTTGCTGTTACTTGATACAGTGTTCTGTAGACATTTAAGTCCACTTTACTACATTTCAGGTCTTCTATTTCCTTGCTTTTAGATGATTATTCTGTATATTGCTGAAAGTTGACTATTGAAGTTATTGTATTTTCAATTGAAAATTTCTATCTCATTCTTTTACATAATTTTTGCTTCTTCCTTTATATTGCATTTGTAGAAGTAAGTTGCTCATATTTTCCATTAGTTTTTCAGCATGGGTTCTTATAGGTCTTTAAATATAATCGTAATAATTGACCTGTAGTCTTTGTCTAGTAAATCTAACATCTGACTTCCTCTGTGGCAGTGTCTATTGACTACTTTTTAAAATGTATATAAACCCTATTTTCCTCTTTAATTTTTGTAAATTTCTGTTTAAAAACTAGACATTTAAAGTAGCATAATCTGGTAACTCTGGAAATCAAGCAACCCCTCACTACTTGGAGCTTGTTGATATTTGTTACTACCCATTCGATTGTTGATGAATGCCACTGCTGTTTGCTTGGTTAGTGACTTTCTTGGGCTAATGTTGTAAAGTGCATCATTTGTTATGTGCAAACTTGGTGATCGAGTAATGATTAGATGATAATTTTCTCGAAGACCTTGAATCAATGCATCTCCAAACTTTTGTGGAGGTGTTCTGTTTGCACAATAGTATACACATTCATTGCTCTAATAGAATAACAACTCTGTCTTAATCTTTACTTCCTGTTAAGCAGAAGACTATATTATAACCTCAAGGTAAAAGATTAGTTCTTTAGTTCTTCCAAATTACTCTGAGATATAGGCACAGCCTTTCCTATGTACATGGCCAGCAATATGTGAGTCCTTTTCAGAGTCCCCAGTAATCATCTCATTCTTGTTTTTCCTTTTAAGATTTTTAGTTAACTTCTTAATAGCTACAACTGTTATCATCAGCTAGGTCAGCTGCAGTGTTGAATAATTTCCACTGTTTTCCACAAATACCCAGACATAAGACTTACCCAGAGCGAGTTTTGTATTAGGTCAGATAAAGACAAGTCCTAAGAATGAATCTTTACTTAGAGTTACTAGAAAGGTCAGTTGTAATACTTCTCTGGCAGTGGGAATGTTAGGAAACCTCAAACCCCTCTTCCCTCTCATTGTCTTTTGTTTGCTAATTTTTCCAGCTATACAGTTGTGAGCTTGTTGGTTTTCAATTCTATTTTGGAAAAAGCAAAAGATGATGGGGTTGGCACATCATAATTTTCCATAAAACTCGTGATATGTCAACTTTTAGTCATTTTTCCTGTACTCAAGTTTCTGTGAATGTGCCAAGACTTTGGTTAACCTCTACAGTTTCATACAGTTAATCTTAACCATTCTTGCAAATGTTCTCACCGTTTTTGTGAGTAGAAGAGTTTCTGGGATTTGTATTCTGCTGTTCTGGAAGTGTTATCTTTTCTTGTCTCAGTTGTGTCTTAGCATCCCTGAATAGAGCCACTCTGTTTCACACTAAGTTGCACATTTTAATAGTCTTCTTTTCAGTTTGCCTAGTGAATAAGCTCAACTTGTTCCTCAACTATCCAAAAACCTAGAGAAACTTTTTAAAATTTGTTTCTCTTTCTTTGTTGTATTCTCTCAACTCATTTTCAATCCATCACCAAATCCAGTGCATATTGATTCCTAAGTTATCCTCAAATCTACCCACTTTTTAGCATAACCAGGGATGGTATTATTGCTGGAGTTCTCATTATCTGGCTTCTGAGCACTGTAATCACCCTTTAATCCACTTGCTTCAAGGTCAGCCTCACCTTCTCATTTACCCAATATTGAAGTCCGTGTAATTTTTAAAACACAAAATGATCATGTTGCTTTTGGTTAAATCTTTTAAACTCTTTTCTGTTCTTTTAAGAAAAAGATGAACTTTCTGTGACATTGAATTATCTGTCTTCTCTCTTACCACAAGGTCTGTCATTCTCCCATCTGCCTGGACAGTTTCCCTCTTCTCTATATCTAGTGGACTTCTATTTACTTTTTGTCTTATTGGAAGTATGATGTAATCAATAAAGATTTCTTTCCAATTATCTGAGTAAATCTCAAAACACTGTTCACCTGTGTTTTCTAGAAATTATTATGGGGGCAGTTTCATATTTGTTCCTGTATTATTGAATCAGTATCTGTCTCATTTATCAGACTATTATGTCCATGAGGGTAGGGACCCTGGTTTTGCTCACAGTTGTGTCACCAGAGTTTTAGCACAATGGGAAATACAAATTTTAGAATCAATAAACATTTGCAAAATAAATGACTGTTGATAAATTATCTGTGATAAAGTTATATTGAAACAAGAAAATTAATCTCTTCCTTTTCAGATAAGAAGTTAAACACTATAGCTATTGATCATTCAAAGAAGTCAGTCTAAGTTTGTCTGATTTTCCTTCACCATTTTACACTTCACTGATAGAAATATTAGTTTTTAAAAAGTTTCAAACCATGATACAAGGAAAAAGCAAATGTGGAAAATGTATTAATCTAATTTAGAGTTGATCAGCATAACTATATTGAAATCATTTTGATACTTGCATAATGCATTGACTTTATATGTTTAGGTATTAATATATAGCACTAATAAGCTAATAAACATTTTCTACTTAACAATTATTCCCAGATCTAGCACTATGCAGTAAGATGAAATCACTTAATTATCTTGAGCTGAAGGCTAGCTGTGCTTTAAAAAAAATAATTTTAAGTCAAAGGCAGGGTGATTTTAAATGATTTTCTGTTATTTTTCAAAAGAAAAGCCTTTGAAAATATTGATTTGTGGTTAACTATATCCCCATGAATGTCTTTTGGTGGGAATTTCATTAGGGTCCTAAATGACTGAATTGCTTCTTTATATTTGTGTAGATTGAAAAAGCAATTTCCTGAAAATTGAATCAGGGTCTATCCCTGTGGCTCTAGTGTCAGTGAGGCACAGTTCTAATGATTCACTTTTCTGACATGACCTCTTATTGTCCTTATGCAAAATCAGTTTCCATATCAGAAAGATTGTTGACTTCACTTAGTTTAGCTTAAAATTGTCATTTTAGAGCTAATTATGTTGTTATATATATATATATATATATATATATATATATATTATTTTTTTTTGTCTTTTTCCTTTTTATCGGTACCAGGGATCAAACTCACAACTGCCTGCTTGCAAGGCAGGCGCTTATGCCGCTGAGCTAAATCCCCAGCCCCTCATTGCTTAACTTTTAAAAAGCACTCCAACTTTGGCAATGTCTAGCATAAACTGTGTTGGTCTTAGATTTATTTTTGGTGTAGAATTGCCCTTGCGTTATATGCTGAACATTTTCTGCCCAGAGACAGTTATTTCTTAGGAAATATGGTGTGTGTGATTTACAGTATTTTTTCCTTTAATGTAGGAATTGTTTCCTTTATTATTACGTTGATGTTTTCCTTTAAATATACAAATGAAATACTGTTTCACTGCATTGCTTACTAGAGTATCCCAGTCGTTATACTATATAGTTTTTTGATTTTCCCAAAAACAATTACTGATTTTACATTTGTGTCCTTCTCTTTCTTTTGTGTACTAGTCTAAAGACCCTCTAAGTGACTTTATTATATCCTGAGTATGATTGTTATTTCCTGCTATTTTTGTCTTTTCTACTTCAATCAAGATTCTTATTTCTTTAGCATTTTTATGATAGGAATCCATTAGTTGTCATTGTAAAAAGCTGCACACGTTTTCTGGTAAAATATTTTAATAAATAATATAACTGTGAGAATAAACATATTTAAAATGTTTCATTCATTTTATTTTGCTTTGTTAAAATAATTTCTACAACTCAGGATGTAACATATGGCTATCTAAATAACTTTTGAGCATTTTCTATCATATTTTAAAATAAATGTTTAATTTTACAGTAGTTTTAGATTTACAAAATGATTATAAAACTAATACAACATTAACAACTCCCTCACAGTTTCCTTTCCCTCTTAACAGTTTACATTAGTACGATAAATTTGTTATAATTAATTTGACAAAGTATTGCCACATTATCATTAACTGACATTCATAGTTTATTCAGATTCTGTTTTTACAACATAACCCAGGATCGCTACCAGGAAACTACATTGTATTATTTATGTGTTAGTCTTTTCTTAATGATGGCAGGTCTCTGAGTTTCCCAGTTTTTGATGACCTTAACATTTTTGAGGTATACTGGTCAAATATTTTGTAGAATATTTCTCATTTGAATTTTTAAAATATATTTCTGATAATTAGAACTACATTATATATTTTGTAGAAGAAGACTGCGGAGGAAAAGCCCCCTTCTCCTCACATCATATCAAGGAAAGATAGAGACCATCGATCTGACTAATTTCTGCTTTTGTTAGCCCTGATCATTTTGTTGGGGTAGTGTTTGTGGATTTCTCCACCACAAGGCATTACTTTCCCTCCTCATTTCCATACTCTTTGAAAGACTGAGGGAGTTGACAATTAGGCTTCACCTTCCTGAGTGTTCAGTTTTTAATTACTTGAAATTCCTTGCTTGCTTGTTCTTTCTTCTTCAAACATTTATTTATAGAGATGGAATCATGAGTATATTGATATGGAATCATGTACATTAATATTTTGCTCATAATCTATTTCTATTACTATTTATTGTCTTAAACTGCTACAGCTTTGGCTATAGGGAGCACTTTTGTTTAACTCTGTGTCCAGTTGACACAACTCTAAGATAACTTTTGTGGGCCATCTATTTTTAATCACTTCTTACTTTCAAGGAGGATGCTCAATCTCATTTTGTGTTATTTCTGTCTTAGTCTTGGAATCAGTCATTTCTCCAGAGAGCTTTAGTTCCATCTCTGAAAGAATGGTGTTAGAAATCACCACCTGGTAACTAGGTATCCTATCATGTTTTCTTAAATAAAACAAAAAGGCCAATGATTTTTGAATTTCTGCAATACTCTGAAGAAGAGGTAAGCAAATATTTTCAGTGAAGGGGACAATCACAAGTATCTTAGGTTTTGCAGCCATTTGGTTTTTGTTATTACTGTTAAACTATTTTTGAAACAAACAAAAAAGACATCCATTGACAATATTAAACAACTCGTGTGGTTGGGTTCTAATAACATTTTATCTTCAAAAATAGGTAACAGGCTGAATTTGGCCAACATTGCATAGTTTGTTTACCCTGATACAACGTCTATGTGTGGTTTGTATGTATGCATGTGAAGGAGAATGTGAAAGAGAGAAAAAAAGAACAGGATGAAGGGGATAAGGGGAGGAGGAGAGGTAGAGAAAATTAGAAAATCCTTAAAGAAAGATACAGATTGAGCTCAAGTGATCTGTTTATAATGCCAGTGCTTTGCTCTCTATTCTATTCATGTCAGTGACTCTTCAAATTATATTTCAGTACTTCTTGGTGGTTTCTCTTTCTAGCTTTTGGAAAGTAGTAGAATATCTCGTGTATAGAATAATTAGCTTTCTCACAAGATGAAAGTGTAACAGCCATGCTGGTTCCATAGATTACATCTCAGTGTGAATCTCTGTTTTAGTCATGCATTATACAGTTATGTACTTTATTAATGAAAAGATCAACTTACTCAAAAAATATATTTACTGAAAAATGTTGCTGGAGTCGTTCAAAGTAAAGACATTTTGCAAATAACACGGTTATGACTGTCTGTGTATCTATGTAATTTTGTAATGAGAAGCCTCTCATTTGGCAGCAAAACTAGCAGTGAAGATGACAAATTTAACAACTGTGTTATCCAAAGTCTGACAGACAGAAATTATGGGGAAAGGTGGATGTGGCCATTTATAAAAATTTCTTTCTTTCTTTCTTTCTTTCTTTCTTTCTTTCTTTCTTTCTTTCTTTCTTTCTTTCTTTCTTTCTTTCTTTGGATATGGCAATTTAAAGATAGACCAAAACTCATAAAGAAAATGTAGGATGAGCAGCAGAGTAAACTTAGCAAACTTAAATCTAAATCAGGCTGATCCTTTATACAATGTAAGTCATTGTTGGGTCAAATAGTTTCCCTTTACATTGACTCTGTCTTCTCTATATCATTTTTTGTGTTATTTCCCTACTTTAAGCCTTCACTTTCATAGGTTCCTATATGAATTGGTAGTCCTGATCCTTAAATTCACTGATAAGAGTACTTCTTACCAAGGCAGGCCAGCTATGAGAAATAAACTGTCTTTGCTTCAGCTGTGCAACAAGTTTAACTGTGGAGTATATTTTTTCTCCTTCAAATTGTTGTAAGTCATGGATAATCAATAGAATGCTGAAAAAAGACAATATATTAATGATAAATCACAGAATATTTCTAGAGATGTTTGTGTTTTTTTTAGGGTATAAGAGCTCTCCCATTATTGATCATGCATTTTTCTAATTGTTTAAAAATCTATTCTCCAATATACCAGTGATCTCTCTTAGACTAGCTTAAAAAGAATTAAACCTCTCCCCACATTAGGTCATTGATCAGTGATGAAGATAAATCTACAGCAGAGTAGTTAAACAAGACAGCAGTTTATATAACCATTGATCGTTTGCTATGTACAGTGCTGGTGTATGGGCAAAGTCTGTGGGGGAAAATATTGGAGTAGTGAATAGGAAAAATTGAGTAGAAAAGTAATACTCTGGCATTTCTGTGTCTAACTAATGTTTCAAAATATAGTAATAACATATTACTGTAAGTTGTAATAATAGCACTAGTGAATGCACACTTTGGTAAACAAACTACTGTAGATAATTCAGTTGCAAAGGGACTTAACATAGATAAAAGTTGCTGTGTGTGCAGTGGAGCGGGGGTGGTGAAAAAAATAGAGGTTCGCTGCTCCAGAGATGCTTCTTCTGAGCTGCAGCCCTGCGTGTCCACATTTTGGCTGTGGGCTCAGGCCCCAGTGTTATTGTAGATGAGTGGAAATCTAGAGGCCTCAATCCAGTGAAGTATCATCTGACAATACTCACTCTGCTGAAGGCACCCTAAAGGAATGAGAAAATGGCATAATTTTTTCTTATTTTCTCCTATCTCTGAACCCAGACAGTAAGAACATAATTTGCAATTTACCAGTCCTATAATTTGCAGATGAACATAAAAGGGCAAGAATAGAGTTTATGCTCAGAGGAAACATAGCTGAAATGCGTACAGTATGATAGGCATTGTCTTAAGTATGCTAACATAGATAGTCATTTAATTTTTATAGCAATTCTTGTGATAGATGCTTCATCCTTATTTTACTGATGGGAAAACTGAGGCATAAGGAAGCTAGGTAATATGATCAAGTCCATGAAGCTATTCTAAAATGGAATTAGGATTGGAATCCTGGCAGTATAAGTCTACAGTATGTATTTACAGTCCTTGTACTGCAATTCAACAAACACAAAGGCTCTACACTCTCATTTTTTGAAAAGGAAATCTAGTCTCTTCCAGGCTCTCCCTCTGAGAGTTTTAGGCAATTGCTGTATTCCTGAGCTACACTGCTACCCTACAAGAGTTTTGATACGCATTGCCCAGGAATTTAATATGACCCTTCACTTGCCATTTGTTACTGGCCAAGCTACATGGCTCCTCCTCTATGTGTTCCCAACAATGTCATTAAGTATTTTATACTGTTTCCCCCAGTCACCTTCTTATGCTATTGCTTTTACCACTACAGTGACTCTAGTATGAGAACAAACACTTTCCTTTCCCTTTCTCTGCATGTCTAATGTGAGTATCTCACTTCAAATTGGAACAGACCGTTAATATCCTGTTACACAATTAAAGATGAAGTTATAAACACTTGGCAATAGTTTACTGAGCCCTTGAAACCAAGACAGACTGTAAAAACACAGCAGATTACAATTATTATAAAACAAGGTTATTTTTTGGAGGGTACAAGTCCAGGCCCATTACTAGGGAATCCCAATCATAGGAACCTCCTGGCCTGATTTCTGGGCTGTCTACACTATCTGGGGCCAGGTCTCTTAGCCCCTGGGATGTTTCTGAGTCATTTTTATCAGAATCCATGCACAAACTTCAGTTAATGAAGGAATCATTTTACTTCAGTTTAAGACTGAGTAAGGCTGAGTTTTCTAGACATTGTTTTATTTTCTTTACTAAGAAAAAGGGTTCAAAACTTCGGATATAAAAGGACATCCACATTTCCTTCCTGAGACATACCAGAGTGCTGTCTAACAGATCTTCCCCAAGCTTGTCAAATTCCCTAAGATTCTTTTTTGTTTGATTTAGTATTTACAATTGATAAAGCTTCAGACTCTTGTGCAGTTAGATTTAACCTTTAGAAGACTGTTAAATTGCAAATGATTTTTGTCCAGTTGAAACGCAAATGATTCTGTGTGATAGGAAAAAAAACATAACCCCAAAGGTTACTTTTTATGGTGCTGAAGGACATTAAACAGTTTTCTATTTAATTTAATGATGCCATTTCAGCACCATTTTTCTCTCTGTGACCAAATGTACTTTGGTTATTCCTGTATACCATTGAACCAGTTTAACCTTTGGCTTAATCTGTCATTAAAGCTTTTGACCTGGTCTTACTTTGTGTTTTTATGAGTTATATTTTTAACTTTCAAAAAATTATACCTTAACACTCTAATTGGTTTAGCTACATGATCAGTAAAAATAGCAAAGTCCACTGCATCAGGGCAAACCTTACCATCAGGTTTACACAGTTATCTGTGAGGTTTGGAAAATATTACAAACATAGGCCTGCATACAATGTGACTTAATAATTGCATGTTATAAATGAGGATTATATGTTATTAAATGAAATATATTCCTTACTTCTTCTTTAATCTTCATAGCAAAGATATTGAAAATATGTATTAAGAAATCATCCACATCTCTTATTACTGAAGGCTAGTAAAATATAAAAATGACAAAATTTAACTACTATAAAACCCAATGTTGATTGTTTCACTGAATAGAGGATGGAACTGGGATAAATTATAAAATGTACATATAAATTATTTTATTCTTTCATGTATCTTTTCTTACCTTAATGTCAATAATATTGGCTATTAAGTATAATGATCATTATTTATATTATAATAATTTGTAATATAATGACAGTAATGCCAAGTTAGACAACTTTCCGGAATCATCATAGTACTTAGAGCTTATTTGTTTTAATAATTGTATTTTAGGAAAATATGCCTGGAATTTCTAATAAAACTGTAAAATAATACTTAGAATAGTGAACAAAACTATATGTTCCAACACTTTAATGGGAGTGATATTTAAAAATTAATACCTACCAAAAATTGTCATAACAATTTACATAATTTTATGTTATGCATTTCAAGATTTTTACATATCCTAATGCAAAATCTAGAGCTATACTAGTTTCTTGACTTCATCCTAATCTTTAATGCTAGGATATTATGAAGGAAATTTAAATTAGTATATAATCCTTAATTTGTCCATGTACTTTCTATGAAGATGATACCTTGAATTTATTTGCCACAGAAATTAATGTCAGTATTGTTTTATGTGAATCTTCATCTATATAGCCATGCAAATATTATCAAGTATTTAATTGTAAAGTACAACTGGTCATTTGTATTGCATATTTCATAAATATTTTAATTTTTTGAAATAACCTATTTTAAACTGTCTGAAATTGAAATAGCTAACCTTAAATTTGTTTACATTTTCAAGTTTTTGTCAGCATTATCAATGGCATGCAATAGTTTATACTAAGCAACATTAGAGAGCACAACTTCAAAACTTATTTAATTTTCTTTTAAGGACCTGTAGTTCACTATTTTTATTGTTCTGATTCAAAAGATTATTTTAATGCACTTAATATCTTCTATCATTTATATTGAACCTAGAAGAGATTTTTAATGTACTAATCATTTTCTGCAATTAGATTCGTACATTGCATACACAATAATTTAAGCATTCTCAAAGCATCACATTCAAATTCAAGTTATATTGAGTAATAATGAAGCCTCAAGTTCTTGTGGTGACAAAAAGGTATGTCATGCTGTCTCAAAGATAGTTTTATATTTATGTACATCCCATGGACCTCTCAGATCTATTATAAAATTGGTCAAAAAAGACGTTTGTGCTTAAGACCAATTCCTCATGATTTATACCTTTAAAATTGCCTTCATTTAATAAGCAATGGTTCTATGTAATGTTTAAATGAGATAATATACAGAAATTCCACAAATCATTCCAAAAAAAAAAAAAAAAAGAGCAAGATCTTCAAAGATCTCTTCTTAGCATGCCTTGAGTTTAGGGTGTATTTTTATCATTCACATCTTGAGAACCTTCTGTTGGTTTCCTTAACTCTTCTACTGTATCTCATTTTCACAATATGCAGTTGTTATTTTCAATGTACTGAGGAGTGGTTAAAAGGTGACCTTTGGTATTTATTTCATAAAATTCTTCAAAAACCATTTCCCCTTGAGCATAGTTGAAGCCACATTGCTTTGTACCGGTTCAAAGTAGGCCTAAACATAGCACGGAAACGATCATAGGTTTTTGGTTATAGCAATAGGATATATTCTTATCATTAGCAAATATTTAGCACTATTTCGTGTTTGCTCTTCCCAGTATTTTAACTGATTTAATAAAAAATCATCATGTTTTAAAATTTGAATTAAATATTACACATCCTGACATTAATACAACTGTCCTGCTTCTGATGTTAATTTTCAGTTGAGTGCCCCTGTGAATATCTGGTGGTGTACTTCATCAACTTAAGTCTAAACAAGCACTGTGTGCTAGAAATATGATGTTTCATATGTCATTTTGAATTTGCTATTTGTCATAATGAGAAAAGTGACATTAATTTTAATAATATATTAATTTTAGTACACAAATCTGAAAATAATGTCATTTCAACGTATAATCAATGTAAGATATTATTCAGATGTATTACATTCTAATTATTAAGATGCATTGCATCTTCTTTTAAGATGTATTATTACATTGCATCTATAGCACGTTAGACCAGCATTGGCTACTGATTACCATATTGTATTGCATAGATAAAAGCAAAATTATATTCAAATTTAAGAGAAATATGGAATGTTATATTGTAAAATATCATTTCAGCCTCTTAGCAATTTCCTATTGTTATAGGCAGCTGAGTTAGTTAAAAATACAGGCAGTGACACAGTGCTAGGTCCTTGATGGAACCAGTGCAGATACCTGGAGACTGGGGAGAGGTGGGGACTGAGGCCTCCTGCTGTGGGCCAGGCCTCAAGACAAAAGACCAAACAAATGCACCCATATCCTAAACAGTTCCTGTCCTCCTAGGGAAGAGTCACTGTTCTTTAAGAATGCCTGCTTTCTACCCGACTGGCTTCCCCATTTGTCCCTAATGTAATCAGTTTTACCTGAACTATTGATCTTATCAGCTAACTATAGTTAGGTCCCACCTTATGCCCATCTGCCTTGTGAGCTCCCAGTCTTCCCCCACCTTGAACCTATGATTTTACTCTATAAAAGTCCCTGGAAAAGACAGAGTCCTTAGCAACCCACTCGGGCCCCCTTCTGTCTCTCTTTGAAAGGATTTTGTCCTAGATACGAAATTATGGTAGTGGGAGGCGGGACCAAGGGATGTTTATCTTGAGGTCACTTCCCCCTTCTCCTATGACAGCTTCCTTTTCCCTTTTACCAGTGGCCCCCAAAAAGTCCCAATCTGCTGCTCTGATGTCACCAATGCCCGCCTAAGGGCAACCCCCAGTCAGAGGTTATATGTGTACATCCCATACCCCATGTCCCTATCAGAAGATGCCTGGCCCTCTTTGGGGCTCAGGGTCATTGGGCTCTTCTCCACGTCCTTGGAATAAAGGCTATTGTTTCTTTACATTTTTTTCTCTTTCCTTTTGCCGAAAACCCTATGATCTTCAGACAGAAGCTTTCTTTCTCTCAATAAACACATTGTACTCTTCACCTCCGTTGTTCCTAAAATTCATTCTTCCATTTTAGAGAACACGAACAAGGCAGACATAGTAGGTTGGGCATCTCATTCCCCTATATCAGTAGCATTTCATGTTTTGAGTACACTCCTAGAACTGCAAATGGGAATAAAAATGATCCTTCATTACCTGGGAAGAGTACTTTGTTAGGTAAGACCTTAGTGCACACCTAATAGATAAGTTAGTGTGACAGTCGGCTAACCTTGTATTACCCTTAAGCTTGCAAGTAAACAATACCCTTGGAAGTAAGTCAGTCTTAATCTTCAGTAGTAGCACAACACAAAAACCTGCATACTTCACAGCAGTTACGTTTTTCTGGACATAGGGCAAGGACATGAAAGAGTCTTCTTTGATTCAGTCAGTGTACGAAATACATAGAGCCATTTAAAATGCTAGACCTTCCGTTTAATTCGTGGTTAGAGTTCATAAATTGTAACTCTAAGTATCTGGGACTCAGCTCTTTATATTTATATTTTGTGAACTACCCAAAGAGGAATGGAATACTCCATCCCAACAAAATACAGTATTCAGAAATAGAGCTCAGATTAAAAAGATCCAAATCATTTCCCTCAAGAATAAGGAACAGGAAGCAGAACACATGCTTCATTTATGTGTAACTAAGTAAGCTAATAAAATGATCCTCTTCCCCGTACAAAGTAATTTGTGCTCTAAGGGGCTATTCAGATTATACCATTTTCTCCCAAGTTCCTTTCCAAGTCTCCTTTTCTAATTTTATCTGGTTTAAGAATATAACTAACGTTTTCAAAACTGAAACCTAAGTCATTAATAAGCAATTTTGCTAAGTCCTTCCTTTATTCCTATAAGCATATTTTATTTTATATCTGCTCCATTCCAGATACTGTTCTAGTTGCTAACAGTAAAAGTGCAAAACCATCCTTTTATTAGTCAGTGGCAATGATACTTCTTTTTCTGGATTATTTATTTGCTCAAGTGAAAATCTGGCTGTAGACAAGGTGCCTTGGGAGCCCAGAGGAAGGATCTATTAGAGAGACAAGCTGGCGTAGCAACCATTCCTAGAGCTATTTCTCCAGGGCCATGAAAATTAAATTCAATTCCCCACATTAATCTACATTCATTTTCTGAGTACTGGTGACCTTGAGATCACGAATAGCCACAATTTAACTAGGGTTTGGACCCAGCTGGAACTCCCTCAAGTAATGCACTAAAAAGCCATGAAAAAATAAATAAATTCTACCAAATTATAGCCACATTCTTACAATCCTCACCACTACCCCTCTTGCATACAGTTGCTTAATTCTGATGGGCAGATCAATGGATTGCCTGTTTTTGGATAACTTGTATCATCACTCCTCTTTATTTATAGGTGAGCTGATGGATTGAAAATAACTCCATTAAGATTGATGATAACACAATAGCTTTAAAAATTAACATTGCAAACATAATTTATTAACTGGGGACAGACTATAGAGCAGAAAGACATAGATGTGTTTCTAGGCTTAAATCCAACAGTCCACAAAACATGCTAGTGAATCCTAGTTTATAGGGATTTATAGGACTTACTAGAGTGACAAAATATAATAAAGTTAAGAAAGAAAATCAATAGTATTTATTCTGAACAGCCTGAATCATAACATGATAAACTGCTGATTCCCTTTGAAAAAATATTTATAATTTTTCCTTTGGGTTCAAGAATAAACATATTGTTAAATGTTCATCCTTAAAGCTTCTCTAAAACAATTGTTAATCATATTTATGTGTATAAATATGTATTATACACTTTCTAGTAATTCAAAGCATGGTCACAAATATCACAGTTTTCTTCACAATAGTTCCTATTATACACAGAGGGAGTTTATTCATCACTTTTGTGGAAATAGAAAATCTGAGGAAAAATAGATTAAATGAATAAAGACAATAGACATTGTGTCAGTGATAGGAGAGGAAACCTCCAAAAAGGGAAGGTGGTAGCCATTGTTAATTTCCTATTATCTTGTTTTGAAGTCCTGCTTCATTTTCATTGTTCTGTTTTGGTTAGTTTTATTCTATTTTGTATTGTTTGAATTTATTATATCTGATGGTACAGACAGCTGTTTCAAAGATAACAAGATATATTGTGGTAACCATCATTGATTTCCTATTATCTTGTTTTGGAGTCCTGTATTGCATTCATTGTTTTGTTTTGATTGCCTGTATTCTGTTTTATTTTGTTTGGTTTTATTCCCTTTAAAATAAAATAAAGACAGTCATTTATTGATTTTTAGCTTTAAATACCTATAAAACAAAACAACGTTTAACTTACAATTTATTTTTGAAAATAATGTTTTCCCAGATGTTTTAAAGACAATACTTATTGCCTTAGACTTTTTCTGATAATTGTAAAAGGTAGTTTTCAGTTCCCCAGAGGCTCATATTTTATTTCTTGAGATTTAATCCACATTCAAATAATGTCTGAGTGTTATCATTGGCCAATAACTAATGGAGAAACTTCAGTAATTTTTGTGTCATATATGAAAATTTGAGTGATTAATTTATAGATAAGTGTCAAAAATACAATTCATATATCTTGGTAATCTTTGCTACACTAAACATACCTAACACATTCACTTTTAAATATGTCATGCTGAGAGGATGTAAAAGAACTAATATGCAATTCAGATTACTTTTACAACCTTGGTTTAGAAGAAAAAAAAGGGGGAAAGTCAATATGTTTTAGCTACAAAAAGAAACAATAAAAATGTAGAATATAAATAAATAGTCTCTGAAGCTTGCCTTCCTGGACTCTCTGATCTTTCGAGGCCAGCCATGTGGAACAGAGTGACTTGTGATTTGCCCAGGGCTGTGCCACAAACCTGCCAACCCACGTTCCAGCATTTGGCTCTCTCCTCTTCTTTCCTTCCATTATTGGCACTATATTATTTTCATTTTATTATTTTTGCTGATCTTAACATATGAAAGCTTTGTAAAAAAATATCAGAGAGAAGATAAATCTTCACTTCCACTTCCTTTTAAAGACAGCGGTTCTGTATGTATAATTTCATCATTATCCAGAGAATTCTCCATCTCCTCAACATAGTTTCTCTGAGAGGACTCTTTAAATCTGCATGGTTAACCCTTTATGAGTTTGCATTTCTGTGGTGACAACCTGCACATTTTCTCCTGTATTGATAGTCTCTTGAGCCAGCCATGAAGCTGCCCAATCTGTGTCCCAGTAAATACTGAAGAGTGACTTAGACATAATAGAGGATTGTGTCCAAGGGCATAAACTGATGCACTGGTGAAATATTTAAATGGAAGTTGAAGGGCACCAGGGATGTAAAGTATCTAACACAGTGCCTAAGCAGCACATAAAAAGTTCCAAAAACACTTTTTACCCTACCTTTCCTTCCTTCAAATTGTAAGTTTAGCTAAACCATTGTTCAGTCAGTAGAGTGTCCTAATCTGCATTAGCATGCATGAGAAATGTGGAGAGAACTGTTATTCTTCTGCGAAAAAAGACTCAAACTTGGTCTCCCAGCACCTCAGAGAGGCTTAACCCCACCGCGTATTATGCTTGTTGAACACTGCAGATTGCACACTAGCTTCTCTAAATGGCTGTTTCCTTTGCTGTCAACACAGAACAAAATATCTTTGGTACTACATGGCACTTAAGCTTCCTCTCATTGACACTTGAAAATTTGATTTTGATAAGAATGATTCTCTTTCTTAAAGCTGTCAATAAATGCACTGTAATAAAAATGAGAAGAGTCAGTGAATATCATCCTGATGACATTTTCAGATCTGAAGTGAATTGGCTTTCCATGTCTCCCTACCTGGAGCATCACTCAGAGCCAAAGGCAGAGACTCAGAGAGCAGAATGATTCATCACATTCCTAAACCCCTGTTGTTCTGACAGAAATTATTTTTATTGTATTTGGACAAGGCCTGCATATTGGAGGTGAAACATAGGAGCTTATGGCAAAAGAGGAACTAGTGGCAATTTGGCTATTTGTTCCTTCCAAATTTACTATCGTCTTTGGGGGTCAGTTTTCTGTCTTTCTTTTTTTTTTTTTTTTTTTTTGTCTTTTTCATTTTTATTGGTACCAGGGATTGAACTCATGACCACCTGCTTGCAAGGCAGGTGCTTATGCCACTAAGCTAAATCCCCAGCCCCCAGTTTTCTGTCTTTCAATCGTTTTCTTTTTGTTTAATACAGGATTCATTCAATTTGAGCTTACGTGAAGGAACACACACACATTTTTATATCACATTATAATGTTTGGGAGACGCACTGACCTTCAGTGGAGAGTGAACCCATCTCCCAAGCACTGCACAGCTTGCCACTTGGTTTCATTGCTTTTGTATCCCTTACTATTTTCCAACATTTTCTATTTCATTTGGTTTTCTGTTACTGTTTGGTGTCTCCATAACAGCAAAGACTGCAGCATAGAGAGGACATCCTAACTTATTATGGTCATAAAATAAACATTTGCTGAATGAATAAATGAATTTGCTAAATGTTTTAGAGGTTTCCTCTTCATGAAAGTGATTATCATTGTCAATCTGATGTGTTTTGGTTTCGAATTATAGACACTTTCCTGGTAAATAATGAACCAGCCCTGCTCCTCTCAGGCTTTTGCTTCTTTTCTTGAAAAGGGAACCATAGTAACTGAGTCCTCTGCATTTCTTAAGACTTATGACAACTGCCCATTATCTTTAGTATCATGAAACAGAAGTCAAAGGAACCACGAGAAGGATCAATTATTAGGAGGCTAACTCAAACTGAGTCAAATTACAAATAAAATGAACCAAACAAAAATTCAACTAGTAATGATTACTTTGAAAAGATGCGGTTTATTTTTTAGGTGGGTACTGGTCTGAGGGAAAAGACTTCAAGTAAACACACTGTTATCTGTCATTCAACAGAAGAGTTAAAGTAGATACAGATAGAGGGTATCCTTTTTGTAGAAGCCAGATAATTTTCTAAAACATCATATATGGCATGCACCCTAAAGGCTCCTCCTTTGAATTCATAAGTATAGATGTTGATAAAGACTTTCTGCCAGTATATTGAGAGATCGACTAATAATGATGTGAGGTCAGACTGAAATTCAGTGTAGGCAATAACCTGTATGTATAACCAAAGCAATTGATGAGAAACACATGTTAGAAACTTTTGTGATCCAATTGGTATAATAAGCTCTTTCGTTGGACTGAAAAGCCTAATGTTTGTTTTAGGTCTGTTTGTATAAATAAAAAGTATTTTTGTTTTGTTCAGAAGCTCGTTTTGCAGTAGAAAACACCAAAATCTTAGTTAAAATTTATTTCACATTTATGCTATGTGCTAACATGAGTTTAGCTTGGGAACTCTGCATATTTGATTGTGCAAGGATCTAATTTGAAGAAAGTTCTCCTAGCTTGTTAGTAAGGTAACTATTTCAGTTTGATGCTTTTATGTGTACCTTGGCATGGAAGGAGAACATGAATGTTTGTTGTCCACTCTAAAATCTTTTAATAATATGAGGCGAAGAAACATAATTATTCTTCCCATTGAGTGGACCTGAACCAATTACACAGAATTTTGTATATTTAAGAAGATAAAGATTTTTTTCTTGTATATTCAGAAAAACTATGTTCACCATGAAAGTACCATGAAAGTACCATTGGTCCTGGTTCCTCTCCATCTCCTTTTTATCTGTGTCTTTTGTAGGACACAGATAAAAAATTATTTATAAAACTATTGCTATAAAAGAAAAGTTAATACAGCAAGTGGGTGTGACATAATGCAAAGTGGGATGGAAAATAATTCATTTTATTTTAAATTTTTTTTGCATTATTCAAAAGGCTAGCCCAATCATATGACAAGTACTAAATTTTTCAGTAATGTTACTCAGTGAAACTTGTACAGAATTAGATTTCAGGCTCTTAACCTCAAAATTGATTATTCTCTGACTTTTTGTATTTCCTAGAAGGGATATTCAAGCATGAATTTATCTCTTATTATTCCTTCCTAAATGCACATTAGTACTAGCTACAGATTGTTCAGCCTCTGCAAAAAATAACGCTTTGAAATTAAGTATTTTCAAATATATTGTTATATTTTTCTCTAGCCATTTTTAAATGACAATTTTCATTTTCATATATTTTATTTTTTTTTATTTTTAATTTTGGAAAGAATGATTTAATGGCAATCATACTTGTTTAGGCATTAGCCCATGATACTTATATTATCTCAGAGAAAAAAAAAGTGAGCAGGTGGTAAGCTATCGTACATGTATCGCTTAATTACAATAATTTATGTGCTAAGTATTTCATAGAATTAATTTTTTTTATTCAGTTGCCTGATCAAAAATTATGGGTGGTAATATAAACAAAGTATTGTTTTCAAAGGGAACACAAGAGAATATTTACATTATAAATGAAAATTTCTACAATTGTAAGCAATATTTAAAGTCATATGACTTAAAGCCAGGTATATTTATGGGAATTTAACATAGAAAGGGGCAAAGTAAGCTCATTTTGATAATCTGAAATGGCCTAATGTTGGGAGCTCGACCGAGTGATATGAGGCCTGTGGTGAGGAGTGAAGCCTGAGCTAGATTGCCCCTCCCGTCGACCGAGTGATATGAGGCCTGTGGTGAGGAGTGAAGCCTGAGCTAGATTACCCCTCCCATCGAGTATGCCAAGATGGCGCCCATTTCCTGCTCCCTAGCTAGTAAACAACACGCCCTGTAAGCTAGTCTGCCCAGCAACAGCTGACGCTGGCCAATCAGCTCGTCTTGCCTACTTTGATGTGATTGGTCGATGTGTCCATATATATGCTGACACCACCCCTGGGGCGAGAACACACACCAAGAAGAGGGACTGCTGAGAGAAGCACACAAGGAGCCGTAGGGAACGGACCAGAGGAGGCTTCCCTCAGGCGGGATCCGAGATCCCGGAACAGGGCGTACGGAGAGAGAAAATAAATCAGAGGCTATCCGCCGACTACTCGTGTCGTGTGTTTTTTCCTGCCGGCCGGGATCGACACCGACATTTGGTGGCCCGTACGGGGAACTGATCACCCCCGAGGCGAGGCGGACGACACTCCAGTATTGCTCTGCAGGACAGGTGAGTAGGGGATAAACCTGGGCTCTGGGTGGCGCGCACCTACAGGGCTTTTTAGACTCCCCTCAAGCTCACGTGTATGTGGCAGGTTAGCCTCACACGGTGAGAACGGACTCCTCAGTGACAGGCATGGGCAACTTACCCACTAAGAGTTCCAAGTCACTGGTAAGAGCGGTGAAAGACCTGCTCAAGATTTCAGGTATATCAATGAGCTCCAAGACACTTACGGAGTTTCTCCAACAAGTAGATGAGGCGGCACCCTGGTTCCTGCCGACGGGGCACTTGTCCCTACCTTGCTGGGAGAAATTAGGTAAGGATTTAGAAAGAGCAGAAGAGGAGCGCCGACTCCCACTTTCGGTTCGGCCGCTCTGGGAGATGATTCATTCATGCCTCAAAGGGGAGAGGAATGGGGCTAAGGATAGCGCAGATGGGCTCTCTCAGGCCCGCCGAGCTTTTGAAGGGGCCCGTTCGGAGTCCTCCCGAGAGGGGTCCGTCGCAGGGAGCGTGCGGAGGCGCTCGCGAGAGCGAGGCAAGAGAGAGGTACCCCCTGCCTCGGATTCCTCGGGCTCAGATACCTCGGAAGGCGAGGACAATGAGGCAAGTGACCCCCCTAATCCCTTTGCAGCTTTACGTAGAGACCTAGTCAAGATGCAGACAGACCTAGAGAAGGGAAGGAAACTCCTGAGCACTCCCCAACGGAAAGCCGTAGAGCCTTCCGCGCCACCCTGGGAGGTCCCAAACACCGGTTCCTGTGGTGAGATGGCGGCCTGGGGCCATCCTCCGTCACCCCCCCCATGGAGGGAGTGGCCTGGACCGTTGTCACATGTAGGGCCACCATCTTGTCTGCCTGGCGACCCGCCATCTTGTGCCCCAAAGACTGGTCGGCCATGTTACAAAGAGATACAATTTTGTGATAGGGAGGGACAGACATCTCATGGGGAGGCACCACCCTGTGAAAAAATGCCAAGGTCCCAGGGAAGGTATTTTCGTAGATGGACATTTAGAATGGAACAGATTCCTCAAGGGGCGAATGAGTATGAACAATGTGGGCTTTATCCGGTGCTCCTAGCGCAAGGCCAAGGACCCAATTACTGGGAACCACTGGAGATCAAGCAAATTAAGGAGCTTAAAAATGCGGTTGCCACATTTGGCCCTACTGCTCCTTACACTATAACTATGTTGGAGAATTTGTCTGCCGGTGGCTTTCTGACGCCCAGTGATTGGACCCAACTGGCTAAAGCCTGCCTGGCCCCCGGGGCTTTTCTGGATTGGCGCGCCTGGTATACTGAGTTTGCCGCCGAACAGGCTGAAAAAAATGCGGCTAGGGGCCATAGGGGGCAAAATGAGGATATGCTTATGGGTAAGGGTCAGTACGCTCAAGATCAAACTAGATTCCCTCCAAATGTGTATGAACAGATACATAACATAGGCATCCGCGCCTGGAAGCAGGTAAACAACACAGGGGTGGCCTCACAATGCCTCTCTAAAATTGTTCAGGGCAACACAGAACCTTTTGTGGATTTTGTGGCCAGAATGCAGGAGGCAGCTGACAGACTCTTTTCAGATCCGAGTGCTGCTGCTCCTCTTATTAAACAGTTAATCTTCGAACAGTGCACCAAGGACTGCAGGGCAGCCATAGCACCCCATAAAGGTAAAAACATAGAGGCGTGGATTAAAATTTGTAGAGAAATAGGGGGGCCATTATCCAACTCAGGCGTGGCTGCCCTTTTAGCCGCCGCCTTACAACAGACAGGGCCTCAGAAGACCAATCACCCTGGTAAGCCCAGGGGATGTTTCCAGTGTGGGGATCCCAGCCATATAAGGAAAAACTGCCCCAAGACCGGACAGGGGGAGTTTATATCCAAGAGACAGGAATCAGACAGACGAACGGGAACCTGCGAAAGGTGCGGTAAAGGTTCTCACAAAGCAAAAGATTGCAGATCTATTTTTGATGCCCAGGGGAACCGTATTAGTGGCAGGGAGACTACGGAGCCAAAAAACGGCCAGAGGGGGCCCTCCTTACGGACGGGCCCCCACTCCCTAGACAGGACAACACAAGATGGCACCCCCCCACAGGGGCCACCCCCGGGCCAGCAGGCGTGGACCTCTGTGTCGCCTCCAGACTCCTATTAACACCCGATATGGGCGTTCAGGTGGTTGAAACCACCTCCAAAGGACCACTACCCGACAAGCTAGTTGGCTTAGTGATTGGACAGTCCTCCACAGCCCTCCGGGGCCTTACCGTGATCCCTGGAGTTGTAGACCCAGATTATTTAGGAAACATCAAAATCATGGTACAATCTCATATAGGGACCATAGTAATTGATGAAGGGGATAAGATAGCACAACTTTTACTGTTCCCCAGTCTCCATGAGAGACCCCGGTCCGGTCAACGGGTTAGAGGGGGTCAGGGACTTGGCCCCTCTAAGGAAATTTTTGAAGGGCTTCATATGACTCTTGATAAAAGGCCCATGCTATCGCTCAGGATTAACGGAAAAAAGATAACAGGACTCCTAGATACAGGGGCAGACCGTTCCATCGTCTCCAAGAAAGACTGGCCCCCTAGTTGGCCTACCAACACAGCTGACAACACACTCCAAGGATTGGGGATAGTGGCTGCCCCCCAGGTTAGTGCCGTGACCCTGCCTTGGGGTGATGAGGAAGGTCACCGAGGACATTTTCAACCTTTTGTCTTGCAGCTGCCAGTATCCTTGTGGGGAAGAGACGTTCTCACCCAGATGGATGTCACTCTTACATCCACCTGCTCTCCCCAAGCCAAAGGGATACTCAAAAATCAGGGATATGTCCCCGGCAAGGGCCTGGGCGCAGCCCTGCAGGGCCGGACATCCCCCGTACCTGTAGAAAAAAGGGAAGGTAGACACGGGTTGGGTTTTTCCTAGGGGTCACTGAGAAACTTCTCCTGCCCGCTCCAATTAAGATCACCTGGAAATCTCAAAATCCAGTTTGGGTGCCTCAGTGGCCCTTACCCAAGGAGAAGCTTTTAGCATTAACTGAGATAGTCAAAACCCAGTTTCAGGCGGGACACGTAAAGCCGTCAACCTCCCCTTGGAATACCCCTGTCTTTGTTATCAGGAAGAAATCAGGCAAGTGGAGGCTGCTCCATGATCTGAGGGCTGTCAACTCACAGATGCAGCCCCTGGGGGCGATCCAGAGGGGACTACCAGCCCTCTCAGCCATCCCTCGGTCCTGGCCAGTCTATGCCATAGATCTTAGAGACTGTTTTTTCTCAATCCCCCTGCATCCAGAGGACACCCACAGATTCGCCTTTACCCTACCCACCATTAACCAAGAGAGTCCTGATCAGAGATACGAGTGGGTTACATTACCCCAGGGTATGGCCAACAGTCCCACCATGTGTCAGATGTATCTTGATTTTCTACTGGCCCCCTTGCGTGAAGCCTTCCCCAGAATTAGATGTATTCATTACATGGATGATTTGCTAATCAGTGCAAAAGATGTGACTGAGTTGGAGGATATGCTTGGCCAATTGGTCAGGGCCCTGAGAAAGGCAAATTTACATATTGCCCCTGACAAGATTCAGGGAGGAGACATAGTGACCTACCTGGGCACCAAAGTCTCCCCCACATCGATTTCTCCACAAAAGGTAACCATCAGAACAGATAGCCTAAGGACCTTGAATGACATGCAAAAGCTACTGGGAGATATAAACTGGATCAGACCTTATTTACACATCCCTAACTCGGACTTAAAGCCCCTGTTCGACCTCCTGAAAGGAGACCCGGATATTGCCTCCCCCAGGGAGTTCACCCCGGAAGCCAGAGTTGCTCTGAGAAAGATAGAGGAAGCCCTAAGTACAGCTGCATTGCGGAGAATTGACTCAGAACAGCCTTTTGAGGTCTGCTTGTTGCAGACCGTTTCTCAACCTACGGCAGTGATTTGGCAAAAGGGACCACTTTTGTGGGTGCACCCTAAGGTCTCACCTGCCAAGATTATCGAACATTATCCGGAAACGGTCGCTTCCCTGGCCTTGGAGGCACATGGCAGGGCTATCCAACATTTTGGCTCTGCACCCCATGCTATTCGGGTACCTTATACCGCTTCTCAAATAAAAATCCTGACTGCTTGTATAGATACGTGGGCCATCCTGAGATGTGTTTTTCTTGGGGAGATAGACAACCAGTTCCCCAGGGACCCCATACTACAGTTTGTTACTCAACATCCGGTGATATTTCCAAAAATCACCGCGTCCACACCACTTACTCCTGCAACAACGATCTATACGGACGGGTCAAAAACCGGGATAGGGGCTTATGTGGTCTCAGGTATGCCTCCGATCAGCATACAATTTGAACCAGATCAACCACAGGTGGTAGAGTTACAAATTGTACAAACCGTCCTCGAGAAGTTCCCAGGGGCCCTTAATATTGTTTCTGATTCAAAATACGTTGTTAATGCCATGCAGGTCCTTGAGACTGCGGGCCCGATTAAGCCAACCTCCAAAGTGACTAATTTGTTTTTGTCTATCCAGACTCTGCTGATAAATAGACACAACAAAATATACATCACTCACATAAGAGCACATACGCGCCTGCCAGGGCCCATGGTACAGGGCAATGCGGCAGCTGACGTGGCCACTCGCCCGTTGTGGATACTCAATATGTTATCTTCAATAGAACAAGCCCGTCTGTTTCATGACAGATTTCATGTCAACGCCAGGACGTTAGCCAACCAGTACCACATTTCCAGGGCTGACGCGCGGGACATCGTACGGTTATGCGGCTCTTGCGCCACATACACACCCGTCGTATCAACGGGAGTTAACCCCAGGGGATTGATTCCTGGCGACACTTGGCAAATGGATGTCACACATATGATAGAATTCGGATCTCTTAAATATGTTCATGTCTCTACGGACACCTGCTCTCATATTATATTTGCGACTGCTGAAACTGGCGAAAAGGTGTCTCATGTAATCAATCATTGCCTGACAGCTTGGGCCGCATGGGACAAACCAAAAATATTAAAAACTGATAATGGACCAGCTTATACAAGCAGAGCCTTTAATGAGTTCTGTGAAAAAATGGGGGTACAGTTAAAACATGGCATCCCATACAATCCCCAAGGTCAAGGAATTATTGAAAGGGCTCATAGGAGCCTTAAAGATATTCTACAAAAACAAAAAGGGGGAATAAGTCAGGGCCTGCCCCCAAAGGCACGGCTCTCCATGGCACTGTTCACACACAATTTTCTGAACCTGAATAACAACAATCACTCCCCGGCCATGGAACATTGTAATCCATCTCCTGGCAATAGGGGATGGGTGAAATGGAAAGATGTCCTGACGGGACAATGGATGGGCCCGGATCCAGTAGTTAGCTGGAACCGAGGTGCGGTTTGTGTTTTCCCGCAGGAACCAGGACGAGAACCATTGTGGGTCCCAGAACGGCTGACGCGTGTGGCGAATCCAACGAAACATAATGCAGGAGACACTCCAAAACTCAACGGCAGCGGACAGCCTAATCAAGATCGGTCCGACCAGGATATTGCTGCTCGACCGAGGAATACCGTATGACTTATGGGACACAGTAATGATTATGCTCTCGATAGTAATTGGCTCTCTTTTAGGGTACGGTGCAGCCAGAGTGGCTAGGCCACGCCGCCTTCCGGCAGCCCCCTTCCTTCTGGTTTTGATGCTCACCACCACTACTGAAATAGGAGCAGACTTGGTGTGGGCAGCAATACATCATCCGCCAGCGCTAGCCGCTATCTCCACCACAGCCCCCTCTCTCCCAAAGTTGTATGCAAAAAACTGCTCCGCCAGATTGCCTTGCATACCAGATATACCGTTAACCATCAGACCCATACGTTTTGACCTTCCCATCACCAATGACGTGGTCATTTTTTCCACTAATAGTAACCCCTCGTGTCACCGGGGATCCTGCGTTAGCTTCCTGCCCCTCCTTGTAAAATGGTACAATACCTCCCTGACGGTGAGGTTGTCTGTCCCATCCCTGCATTCGCCTGGATGTTTTAAAGCTGGCACACTTAGCGGCGGAGTCATCACTTTTAACTCAACCTGCAAACCCCGAGCAGCCATGCACACCCGTCCCGATTTCCCCACATGCCCATACCGTGTGTCCCCAAGCCGAAAAAGACAGATGGTGGACCTGTCACAACTTTCATGGCAGCCCTGTACTGTCGACGGCGTGGGAGTGACTCATCTAAACATGTCTTGGTGGTCCCGGTTCTCTCCTCCATCCGGTAGTAACAACATATTCGCGTTGACCTGGTGGGAGTCCTACCTGAGAGTGAACAACAAGTGGGCAATAAGCTTCCCCTTCCCCCTTAATGAAAATTGGTTGTGCCTCTCCACCGGAGCCTGCATGGACTTAAGACCCATGCTCGCTATTAACGCTTCTGCCTCTAATGGAACCACCAATGTCACCCTTAATTCTGAGGCTGCATGCGTAAAACCGCCCTACTTATGGGTATTCTCTGCTGACATCTCCTTTAAGTGCAGTAACCAACCATGCTTTACAGGGAACTGCTGGAATGGGTCTTTCCCGTATGCTATGTTGGCTCTTCGACCCCCACTGATGTGGGTTCCCTTTAACGAATCTGTTTGGGTTCATCCCGTCTATCAGCAGGACCAACTACCCATGCTCAGACGTAAGAGAGATTTTGGGATCACAGCGGCCCTGACAGCACTGTTCGTGACTCTGACTGCGACGGCTGTGACGGCTGCCGTTGCTCTGACCCAGTCTACGCTGACGGCTCAGGCCTTTACCAATCTTACGGACACCACCTCCCTGGCGCTGAGGGAGCAACAAGAAGTCAACCTCCTCCAGCACAACGCCATAATGGCGTTACAGCAGCAGATCGACCTAATCGCTCAGGAAGTCCAGGGACTCTGGGAGGTGGCTAACAATTTATGTGACGCCAGATGGGCATTCACCCAGTTGTGCGTTACCCCCATCCAGGTCAACCGTTCGGCTTACAGGCAATTTCAGGATTATGTTCTCACCACCTATAATTCTTCCTTTTGGAACGCTAGCGTGCGCCTGGATATGACTATCCGGCAGCTAGATCAGATAGAGGTGCCTATACTTACAGCCTCCTTTTTTGATGATGTCCTAAGCCAGATAGGCTCCTTCTTCAAACCTTCGTCACTTCTTGCGTATGGGATCATTCTTGCTCTTGTGATTGTCACTCTCGTGACTCTTAGGTGCCTGCGGTCGATAAGGGCGACCCAAAAGACACATATGACATTGATGATGTTGCTGGCCCAGAGTCAAGGGGATTCCACACCTAGCGTTTTCTGGGCTCAGGCTAGAAAGGCACGGCTCCTTTAACCAGTACGTGGCTGCCCTCGCCATTATTCTTACGGATGTTCTAGTATTATTACGTACGTCTCCTTCCCCGTCGCGGCTGCGAACTTAGACTAGAAGGACCCCACGCTTAAGGCGTGTTCCCATTGATAATTAGAAAATAGTAATTAGTGATTGTAGTGAACGGGGATTATGGTTGGTAATTAGTGATTACGCGGTTCCTCAAATGTCACTCGGCTGACCCCTCCGTGTCTCCCCCAAGATATAAGCTTTAAGAGTTGAGTGGGCAAGCCAACGACGGGTAAGACGGGAGAAGTTCTCCTGATCAACCTAAGACAGGCTCTACTCCGAGGGTCCTCTAGGGAGTGAGAGTTATGGCATTGAGATGCGAGACCAAGGGTACTGCAGTGCCATCCGCCTCGAGGGTTGAGGGGAAGGCAGGAATGAATGTCTATATGCATCCAGGTTCGGTTCACAAAAGCCTGGCCCTGCGAAAAAATGAACCACTCACCTTGAGCATGGTCCTGGCGCAAGGATATGTACGAGACAAGGTGATGCACAGCAGGGTATAGACCTCTACATTCTCTCATGCCTCGGCCTGCGAAATAGGCCCACTCCCAGACACCTCACATGGACCCACAGACCACACTATCTTAATAAATAAAGAAGGGGGAGATGTTGGGAGCTCGACCGAGTGATATGAGGCCTGTGGTGAGGAGTGAAGCCTGAGCTAGATTGCCCCTCCCGTCGACCGAGTGATATGAGGCCTGTGGTGAGGAGTGAAGCCTGAGCTAGATTACCCCTCCCATCGAGTATGCCAAGATGGCGCCCATTTCCTGCTCCCTAGCTAGTAAACAACACGCCCTGTAAGCTAGTCTGCCCAGCAACAGCTGACGCTGGCCAATCAGCTCGTCTTGCCTACTTTGATGTGATTGGTCGATGTGTCCATATATATGCTGACACCACCCCTGGGGCGAGAACACACACCAAGAAGAGGGACTGCTGAGAGAAGCACACAAGGAGCCGTAGGGAACGGACCAGAGGAGGCTTCCCTCAGGCGGGATCCGAGATCCCGGAACAGGGCGTACGGAGAGAGAAAATAAATCAGAGGCTATCCGCCGACTACTCGTGTCGTGTGTTTTTTCCTGCCGGCCGGGATCGACACCGACAGCCTAATAGAGAATCACAGGCGTTTAGGTTTCAAACATAGTGTTTTATTATGGTTTAGTTTAAATATCTGAGAGGACTTAAAGGTAGAATTTCCCTGTCAATGTCAGACCTCATGAAGGACGTAGTAAATACATTAGGGTTTCCACCTGTGAAGAATATCTTTCCCCGAGCAGGAAAAGCTCATTACGAATGTTCATACTACATATTTAGAATAACAATTTGATTATATATAACCTTTTCATTTTTGTTAGTGATACTATAAATATCATTATTTATTACTATAATTCACTACCTGTAGAACACCTGTCATTTACTGGATGGTTGAATAGCATATTACTTCCTGTAGATTTTTTTAATTCTCAAGACGTCCTATAAGATACTCATGTTGTGCTATTTTACAGCTGAAGTGATTGATCTGCAAAAGATAATGTCTCATTGATTAAAAATATAAATGGCAAATCAAGGTTTGAACCCAGTGTTACTGATTCAGAGCCTTCTGCTTCACCTGCATGCTGTGCTGCCTTTACCTTGGGGTAGAGGCTTCTAAACTAGGCAAAACAAACAAACAAAACACTAATTCGTATAAAGACCTGTGCAACTAGGGTCCTAGTATAATAACATAAAGTCACTATTTCATTGGTAGTTGTTTTTCTTTAGGTTAAGCCATCTTAAGTGGATAATTAAAATTTTGCCATTTTTGAATTATCAGAGAATTTTTAAAAGTGAAAATTATACAACCTTGTTAAGGTCAAAGCATATTTTAATTGTTATATATTGTACAAAAGCGTGGGGGATTTAGCTCAGTGGCGTAAGTGTTTTCCTGGCAAACGCGAGGTTGTGAGTTCAATCCCTGGTACAAAAAAGAAAAAAAATTGGGCCAGGTATTTAGCTCAGTGGCTCAAAACACTTGCCTGGTAAGCACAAGGTTGTGAGTTTGATCCCCAGTACCAAATACATATATATTTCTCAAAGTACTTAAAGTGTAATCAGACTTGGAAAGTAGATATAACTTGGAAAAACAATATTTTAGAAAAAAGTAAGCTGGAGCTATTGGCAGAAAGAAAAAAGAAAATGAGAAAGAGTGTATTGAAATCCAAAAAGTAGTGACATCATTTAAATTCCTGTTTATTTTCTATTTTTCCTCCCTTCCCCGTTTCCTATCCGCTTTCTCCGTCTGTACCTTTCTCCTCTCTCTGCTTTCCCTTTCTCTGTGTCTTCCCTTCAACCTTCCCTCCCCGTCCTGGTTCCTCTCCACCTCCTTTTTATCTGTGTCTTTTGTAGGACTATTTATAAAACTATTGCTAAAACCTTGGAGGTAATTATAATAAAAAGTATATTAGTAATGCCTGATGGTGTTCAGTTCTATCCCTTGTGATAACAGCAAGGTCCCTTTACATATGTTTGGGTTAAGGATATGAAGTTACTTTTATGGTTGACTTTCACAGAACAAGAGCTCCCTTCACTAATAGAGGGAAAAGAAATTAGAGGTGTCTCTCATGGATTTGTGAGTCTCCATTTCACCACACGTCTCATTAGTGAAATGTTGATTTCTTCATTGTCACACCATCACAGACACCAGAACAGGCACAGAGCTTCGTGGCACCACGGAGTTATCCCAGGAAAAGTTAGTGTTTCTGCCTCTTTACCAGCTAAAGAATTGAAAAGATGGTTCTTCTATGTTGTCACCAGAGACCTTCAGCTAGTTCAGTTCTTCCCAATCACACTGATCTAATTACAAACCCATATATACATCATCAAATTGTTTTCACTTGGGAGACCAAAATCTTTTCAAAATTTGATTTGGTGACCATCTAAATATGAATCTCAGCAGGAAGTAAATGTTAGTCAACTGACCATACCTAGAATATTATAGAATCTTCTCAGTCATAAGCAAAAATTCTATCTGAAAGAGTATAATATAAAACATAGACTATTAAATGTATGAAAGGTTATCACAAAAAATTGTAATATGCCAATTTTATGTATTTAGATGATACTTAGTAATAAATGCATAAATGTAATAACTGACATGAGAATTTCCTAGGTGTTAAGATGTTGAGTACTTTTTTGTTGTTGTTTTTTTACATAGATGGTCTGGTCTTTATATGCAACCTGTGCTAGAAATCCTATTTTACTCTTACAGTGACATGTTAAAAACAGAGGTAAAAGTAGCTTTACTAAGAGTTGGAAGCTGGAGTGTACCATTTAGTCTTCATCACAATACTTTGCTTATACAAATACTCAAGAAGCAATGAGTGGAGATCAGGTTCTGTACAGGTCCTGAAAGAATCAAATCAATAGAACCCTCAGAGATGGTGATGTTTTGAGAACCACCAAACATTTAAAAGAATGATTACAGTTTGCTAGTTAAATAAGCATTCCATGTGGAGGGAAAAACATTTCGAAACATGATGCTGGTTAGAGGAAGTAGAAGGAAATAAGACTTCATAGGTTTAAACGAATCAAATCAGAAAGTGCCTTTTGAGCCAAGCTGGAGTATAAATTGCATAGCATAGGTAAAGGGAAGCTTTGGAAAAGTTTAAGCAATAGGTGCTTTTGTATTATTTGCCTGTGGGGGAAAATACCCTGAGGCCGTCAAGATGGATTGAAATAATACAGAAGAGACCTATAAATTTCTAGTCTATAAATGTAGGACACAGTTCAACCTTTATGAAAAATGCGGGCTTCAGAGGCACACAGATCAGGATTTGAGACACAGGTCTTTTCCATAGCAACCTTGTGACTACAGAAACATTATTTAATTTTTTCAAAGTCTGTTTTTCTGTGACTAAAATAAAAATATAGTAGTTTGTACCTCATGGATTTATTTAATGATTTAATAAGGTAATGCATATAAGATTCTTAGCCCCTTAGCGCCTTAAACATTCTATTAAAATTGATTTGCTGTTGTTATGAAAATGTTTCAAAAGTATCTGACATATGGTATGTTCTCAAGACAAAGTAGGTCTGTTTGTAGATTAATCAACATCCTTATGAATCCGTTTGTCTGTACATTTTGATTGTTTTCTAGTGAAATTCAAACAACTGGCTGTAACTGGGTGTCCTGGTAGAGGCTGGTAATCCCACACCCAGCAGACAAAGGCAGGAGGAGCTCTGTGAATTCAAGGCCACACACACACACACACACACACACACACACACACACACCCCAAAACAACCTAGCTGAAAAACTAAATAAATATAAAATAAGTCTCTGCAAGTTATTTTCCTGAGAGGGAAAAAAAGCCCCCCAAACTATGATCTTATTCCTTTCATGTACACCCACACCCAGCCAGAATCTCTCCTATGTTATCCAGGGGCAGACACGTGGTGAGAGCAGCAGGAAACATTCTGGAACTGAAGTAAAGCCGTCATGTGATGAGACGTTGCACTGACAGCCTTAGTAGAGAGCATGACTGAACTAATCTTCCTCCTTGGTAGGTATCTCAGGGGAAGCTACAGCAGTAGTAACGCAAGGAAAAGGGAGTGTGAGAAAGGAAAGAATTTTGGTCGCTTAATACCTTCCTATAAACCAATACTTGAAAATTTTCTTATACGTGTACTTACAATTTTGATTTCCTAGTACTCAAAATATGTGTGTGGCATGCATTCTAAGAGAAATGTATTTCTCAAGTTTCGGTTAGAAGGAAAACAGGAACCACTTTCAATAGGAGGGAGAGTGAGTGAGCAACAGAGAAATTTAATACACGGAGTTAAAAGCTTGGGCGATCTCTGGGCGTGTTGGCACCGAAGAGTAAAGACCAGGGAAAGTCATCGTAACTCAGGCCCCGGCTTGCAGGCCATCATTCATGAGGTACATTCACGGCAGGCAGGGAGGTTGAGTTCCCCCAGGCTCTGCAGAACTGCGCTGCTGCTGAAGCTCACTGGTGTACCCCTGCAGCCCCCAGGGCAACAAGACATTTTTAGCAGCTTTTGTTTTTTGCTTTTCATTTCTCACATGAATACCTCTTATTGGCAAATCTAGGCCAGAAGCTACTTTACAAGGGAAAAAAGATGCGAAGAAGGATTCGGGAGTAATGCTACATTGCCAACAATCAGTGAAAAATAATTCTCATACTAACTCAGGCAGTATATCTTCCCGCAACAAATCATTCATCAAATTTTAGCTACTTAGCATAAAATTTGTATTTTGTTAGTATATACTATGTTACCTTAAATATATGTATTTAGAAGTTCTACTTGTAGATAACAACTAAGACATTTTTTAACTAATGGAGCTGAATAACTGGGTATTCATATGGAGGATAAAATTTGAAGCCTTACTTCATATTATATCCAGAAAAATAATTACAAATGGATGATACCTAAATGCTATAGCTATAACAATTCTCAGAAGAAACCCAGTAAATTTTATGACTTTAATGGTTCTTACAATTATAAAAACACAACTACGTAAATGAGAAGCAAATTAATCTTCAAGATGCAAGCCTGACTTTAAAAGACAAACAATGATAAAGTAAAAGATTACCCAAGAGATGACACAAAATATTTTAAAATAATGTGTCTGATAAAGAATATTATGTAAAATATATAACGAACTCTTACAATGCAACAGTAAACACACAAATGTCCTAATAAAAATGATTTGAATAGACATGCAAATAAAATAAACAATTGGAAATGTATATTTATGAAGTTTAGCATTATCAATCACAAGGAAAATGTAAACCAAAACCATGAGGAATTATTACTTCAGATGTAATATGATAGTTCAAAAGAAATACTCAGATAATGCCAAGTATTGGCTAAGAATGTGAAGCAATTACACTGCATGTTATTTTAAAATGATGCAACTATTTTAAAAAATTAGCCTGGCCTTTCCAAATGATACACTATATATCAATTCCATGCCTAGATATCTACTCAAGACAAGTGAAAATATATGTCAATACAAAAACTTATGTGGGAATGTTTATCACAGTATTATTTATAACAACTGAAATAAGGGAACAACCTATTGATGAGTTGATAGAGTATATTCATACAATATTATTTGTTCCTAAGAAAAACATGAAGCAATGACAGATGCTCTATTCGGTATGAAACTTAATTGCATGGAAATAAAATCATATAAAAGATTACAAAATAGATAATTTGATTTTTATAAAATATTCAGAATAAGCAACAATCATAGAAATAGGAAGTACATAGAAATAGGTGAAGGAAGAAGGAATGGGTGCTGAATGCTGTCAGGTTTCTTTTGGAGGGGAATAAAAATGTTCTAAAATTAATTAGTGGTGAATACATTGAAAACCCACTGAGCTGTATACTCTAAGCGACTAATTTTAATATATAAATTTTATCTCAGTGAAAGCTGTAATCTAAAAGTAGAAGGGGATGAAACCTGATAACATAAATTCAAAGAACAGAATACTGGCATTTTAGTTTTTTTATGATTATATTATGAAAACATAAAATTATTTTTTCTACAAATTTTCATTTATTAGACCAGCTTTGCAATATATGATGATTACATTCATCACAAGAAGTTGGTGCATGTATGTAACACACCTTTACTCTTTTTATGACCCCTTTTCTGCCCCTCTCTTCCCCTCTCCCTCTCTTGGTCCTTTTAGAAAGTGTGTCAAGGCATAAAGAATAAAACCATAATGTAGTAAAGAAAAAAAATTTTATTCAGAGGTGTATAAAATGAGTGACTTGGTTTATGAATTAGATCTTACATGTTCAAACAACAATGATCATGTATATTTTGTACAAGTACTCAATGTGTTACTTATGAGAAAATTAGTGCGTTTTTAATTTTGCAGCTCTTTCAGTTGCAGAAAGTGCACTATTAACAGTGAAATTAAAGACCTTGGAAATACAATCTAAATTTTTAAAATAATTTTTAAATACATAAAGTATGTACTAGAAAGTAAAGTTAAGATAACCCTATAAAATAAAAATAAAAAATTGGTAGATAATGCTAAATTGGAAAGAGTTTAGGAGACAATAAATGCTTTGTATTTATTATACTTTAGTTAAAGACAGTTGTTTCTAGCAATAGTAATGATTTGATAAATTGTAACTAGCATAAATGTGGCTAACTTTATTAGGAGAGAATGATATTGAATTATTCAACAAAAATAGTTTTATTTTTCTTCATTAACACCACCAAATAAAACATGAAAATAAGCGTTGTTTCTGAATCAGAAATTAATTCACTATGAGTGAAGGGTTAAACTAATACCTACAAAATTTCTAGTGTTATCCTCTTATTCTAATCAGCTAGAAATATAGTGAAAAACACGACTTGAAACCAAGAGAACAAATGGGAATAGCTCATATTAGTGTCCCAGATCCTCTCCTAGCAACCATGGGCTTGCTAGTTTCTAAGTGGAGATTTCTTCTAGTCTGGTAAAAAGCAAAATTTCTATGAAACTAGAAGTTGAGATTTCCTCCTGAATGGTTTGTGGTAACAAACTAAGCAGCAAAGAAAGGGTTTGCTGAACAGCTTGGGATGAATGAACCTGGTACTGATGGGAAAATAATGTCACTGCTGCACAGTGGTATGAGGTGTGAAACAGAAGATATTTTCTGGGAAACTATTATTGCTTCTGTCTACAGTAAGGAAAGTTAATGGCGATTACAGAGTTGACTGCAGATAGGACTACTAAATGTTATGGCAACTGACCAGATAAAGAAACCAAGCAGCTGAGATGTCAGCTGAGAAGAAGGGAGATAAGCAATAGTTATCAGGTAAAAGAAGCTATTAATAGGAAAGTTTTACTTCATGTTCAGGTTTAGAAGTCATGGTAGTTTCAAAGCATATTGTAAATGATAAGATTTATATGTATTAACCTATATCATTTTACATATTTTTATGGTGAATAACTTTTTAGTTTAGTTTAATTTAGATTCAAGTTTGTATTATCTTGTGGTGAAACACTATTTTGCTTAAATGGTTATGTTTTGACCTGCGCTGTTTTGTTGTTATGCCCTCTTTTATCTCAATCTCCTTTTTTTATGATTTACTTTTTAAATTTTTATCCTTTTAATTAAGGGAAAAATAAATAAAAAATAGCAGGGTATATTATAGTAACCCAGTTTGATTTCCTATTAACTTGATTTGAAACCCTGTATTGCTCTCACCATCTTATTTTGACTGATTTTCCTCTATTCTGTTTTGTTTGATAGTACCAAGTTCGAAAGTATAGGCAACACCTGCGAAGACAGTAAGATTCATTATGACACCCATTCTGGTTGACTATTATCTTCTTTTGAAGACTTGTAATGTCTCCAATGTTTGTTTTATTGGTTTTGTTTTTTACTGTTTTGTTCAATTTTATTATAACTGATGATATAGGCAATTCTTTTTAAGATAGCAAGAGGCATTATGGTAACCACTGTTGATCACCTTGTATTATGTTTTTACATTATATATTATGTCCATCCTGATTTGATTTGACTGACTCTGGTCTGTTATGTCACATTTGGTTTTACTCTCTTCAAAAAAAAGTAATAAGAACTGTGGGAGTAGTAAAACCCAAAATGTGTAATTGTCATTGTACAAAAGAGAGGAAAAGAAAGTGCTCTAAAGGATATAACTGCATGTATATTTAAGTGTATAAGATAGATAACCATATTACTGAGGTTTGTTGGATCATTGAACATAATTGTTTGCAGTCTTACTGTTTGAATGCCCACTTTATATGCTTTAATTTTGTAACTTGAACAACTATTTCTAAGATGACAATATGCAATCTATTAACTAGTGATTTCCTACTGTTTATTTTTTCTGAAATTCTGTATAACTTGTACCCTTTTTCTGCTTTTTTTTTCTTTTTCTCCTTAAATAATTTTTTAAATGGCAAAAAATGGGTTGTTTCTAAACTAGAAGACTATGAATCATCACCTTTATTCAGATAAAGTAACTGACAGAAATATGCATTCTTTTCTTTGCAGGAAGAGAGTATATCTTTATTTGAATAAGATGCAAATTAAAACATTATACTTGAAATTTTTTCATATTATTACTGCTTATACATTTAAATATTGGTAGCTTATATTTTCTCAAGAGCAATGAGTGTACAACCTTATTTCTTTTCTTGGATGTCACATTACAGTGACAGGAGACACAGGAAATACATTTTACAGAGTGCTTTGCCAACATTAGAATCCACCCAGCTGATGCCAGAAGGTTGGAAAGGTCAAAGACAAGAATAAACTATTGTTCTTTGTCCAGTGAGGAAACCTTACAGGCTTCAAGAGGTGTGATGTTTTGCAGTTCTGGTTAACCAGGGAACTGGTTTGGTGACCTAAGATCCCTGAAGAAAGTTTCCTGTGATTCTTGAAAATTACTAAGCCTTTCATAGGTGCTGATGAAACTGAGTAATAGTGAGTGGTCTCCATGGACACGCATGTCCAGTCCTTTGTATGTATCTCTAAATCACCTACTTCACTGTATTATTTTTCTTCCTGCTTGCAATACCAGATAGCTTTTTTTCAATTTTTCTGAACTCTGATACCATGAAATTTATTAAATTAATCCTGAAAATTCAAAATTTAGCAATGCTGCATGATTTAGTGTAAGCATTTTCAGTGAAAATTTGTTAGGTTGAGTTTTTTCTCTCAGAAAAACCTTTAAAGAGGCTTCCCAGGGTGAGAAATAGAAAATGATTAATTTGTTTCCTTCTTTCTCTTCCCTTTCCTTCCTTGTTTTTGGTGCTAGAAGACAAAGTTTTTTTTTTTTTTTTAAGTTTTAATTAAATATTTGAGCTAGAGTGACTAATGAGATGTCACCTTTAAAGGACTTAGCTCCTGGCACTGGGAGCAGCTCTCCTGCCGAGGTCCCTCACCCCTGAAAATGTCCATGTGCTCTAGCTTTGTCTCTACCCATCCTTGGTGAGGAGCACCTTCCAGCTGCTGAGCCAACCTCTATCTGCAGGAGTGCTGGATATACCAAAGACGCCAACAGATGAAAGCCTCAGTAGCTTTGCAGTCCCTCAGCCCCTGACCTCACTTGTTCCTAGCCCTAGCTTCCAAACCAGCATCATTTCAAGAGACATCGACACAGCAGCCACGTTCATTGGAGCTGGGCTGCCACAGTTGGGGTGGCCGGCTCTGGGGCTGGGATTGGGATTGTCTTTGGAAGCCTCATCATTGGTTATGCCAGGAACTCTTCATTGAAGCAGCAGCTCTTTTGCTATGCCATGCTGGGCTCTGTCCTTTCAGAGGCCACAGGGCTCTTCTGCCTGATGATGGCCTTCCTCATCCTCTTCACCACGTACAGAAGCCATCTCCATCTCACATAGTCCCTTCTCTCGTGTCTTGTCTGCTCTCTGTGTTCCTTCCCATATACTCCTCTAGGCTGCCTGGGGAAAGTGACTGGCTCAGGGTTTGACAGAGGAAAATAAATTAATAAAAAAAAAAAAAAAAAAAGGACTTTCCACCTGAACATTGAAAGGTGATGCATTATAATTCAAAAATTCAAGGATCATTTCAAAGCATTGCAAGCAATAAAGGATGATTACTCTGTGTTATATAAATGAGCATAGGTTTTATGTAAATAAAAAAAAATGCAGGTTTGTGTTGTGTAGCACAAACATGTAACTTTCCCTGTCTAGCTCCCTATCCCACTCCTCACTTCTTATCACTATATTGATATTTGCCATTAGTTAAAATGATGATGTTTTTGTTAATAATTCACATTTATTAAGTAAATATTGGCCAGACCCTATGACAAACACTTCACATCTGTTTTTAATCCAATCCTCACCACAGTCTTATTGCCTCCATTTTACAGACTGGAAAGGTGAGACTTCAGAGAATCAAGTGTTTTTCCCATACAGATGATTCATATAGAGTAGTGAGTCTGTGCTCACAGGTATGCCACTTACCCATTTGGCTACTGTATTCATGCTTTTGGAGAAAGCCCTGGTGTTTTTGAGGCTTTGGAGAAATCCAGATTTAAGAATCTCCCTTTTTTTTCCTTCTCTCTATAAATACCTTTGTGAAAATAAACTCATGCCCAGGACCTAAATTAAACTAAAGTGGCAAAGGAAATGAGGACAGTTACCTAAAATAAAATCTACTTTCTGCTTTAGGGATAGTGGATTTTTATGGGGCTCTTTTGCTTCTCAGGAGGAACTTTGAATTTATTTCCTGAAGGTAGAAACTTTATTCTACTAGTTTAAGAGTAGGTGGAACTAACCAGAAAAAGGAAATTCTCTGTATATATAGGAAGACTTTTACAGATATCTTGATATTTGAAGTAACCCGAAAGCATTTATTTGCCTTTCCGTTACATTTTTTTCTCAAGTGATACGAATCCTTGGATGGTTGAAGTGGGAACCGGCATGCAAGTCCTTTGAAGTTTCAGCCTTTGGAACTCCAACAGGAAGGTGGAGAAGATTAATAACTGTCAGCAGACTGACACAGCACGTGTTACCCTGGGCTGCAGTTTGATCTGCACTAAACACATCTCCAGAGGACTGCTATGTACCCTTCTTAGATAACTCTTAAAAATTCCTTCCTTCCTTCAGAGACAGGTACATGCTGGGTGCCTCATTCCGTGTTCTCATAGTTTCCTATCAAGCTACGTGGCACTCTCCAAAACTGTGAGCAATTCTATTCATTTTATATTCATCTTCCTTTTTGATCTGGAAATTATCATATACTGCACACTATAGAAGTTGGCTTGGCTTTAATGTCTGTAGATTTATGATCAAAGACTGTAGTAACTTGAATAAATACAAAGCATACTTTACCTGGGACATAAACTAGTGAACTGAATATTCTACTTTAGAATGTGGAGAGGCATATCCTTGAAAAGAAAAAAAGAAACCTCAGGTCTGGCATAGGTTTTTTCAATAACACTAATGCTGTTGGTAAATAAATATTTAGACTAAGAGATGCCGAAGCATTGGCTTAAAATCAAAGTTTGTTGGGTAATACTGATGTAGTTTTAATTACAGTGCAAAAACCAATAATTTTAAACTTGGAATCAATCTAATAGTCAAATACAAATAGCGTTGTATCTCCTGACCTTACACATGAAGAAGTAGGTAGTCAGAGTTACACAGCTTTTAGTTTTGAAGCTGTTTCTCACCAACAGCAATGTACTTTTCAATAAAAGTTTTATAAATGTACACCAGCCAGTGAGTGTCCTCTGTTGGAAGCGATGGAAAAAGATTTTGGGTAACTTCAACAGAAGTGAAATGTAAGAAACATTTTTAGAACATATGAAATAAAATGATAGTGAATCGGGCTTTACTTGGCTTAACCAAGAGGCTGCCTTGGGTCAAAACTCCACAATCCTCTAACTGCAATCAGCTCTCATTTAGAATGGAATATGACAGTGACCGTGAGGGATGCTGGACACTGAGTTGGTTCAGAATACCAGTTCTTTGAAAGGTCTGGATGAATTCTTTAATCCAAGGTCCAGTTATGTGAGTGATAGGCCACAGATCACTTTAGTGAAACAAATGATTAGTGCTTGAGCTAACGTACTAAATCATGAATCTCTGAGATATGTGTTTGTGTTGATATTAATTTAAATTTTATTATTCCCTCATTTGATTAGCATCCCTAGCATCTATTGTTCCACACCAGTTATCGTGAATTTACAGATGTAATTATCAAGGCTCGGAAGTTCCTTCAGCCAGAAGCTTTTTTTTCTTGGAACCATTGATATTTGCTCTAATTGGAAGTCTGGATATGATGAAGAATGTAACATCTTTGCATATGAAGGAAATTAAATATTTAAATATTTTCTTAAGCAATAGATTTTCAATGATACTGGATATATCTATCATTGCTAGTAATAACTACCATAACAGAATAAGTTTCAATTATCTTCTTCTCTAAACTTTCTAGACATTCTGTCCTACCATCTTTAATTTCTAGTATTTTGAATTGCTAGATTTTTATTTCCCTTCAAAATTACCATTTCTATAAAAAGCTACCTTATACAATTTATTCCCAAATAACAATTTCTCCACCAAATGTGGCTTTTACTTTCTCCTCAGTAATAATACGGATCTTGGAGAAATTAAGCAGAAATTAGTTTCCTGAATACATAAGAATTATTTCAAATATTCATAGAGAACAAGTCTCAGAAAATAAGAAAGCATCAAACATTTAAGTGTCAAGGAACACAGCCAAGGTAATTCTAAGAATATCACTGTAGGGGTCTCTGCAAGACTCTTATTACTGATTCACTGAAGTCAACTGTTCCTGCAACTTGGCCAGTTTTCTGAGGATTTATAATGTCAAAATTGAAATGATAAGGTCAAAATTGAAACATTTCATTGGTCAGTATCATGACCTGGCAGTTAAAAGTGGCTGGAGTCAGGGCCAGATGCACATTTCAGTCTCTGCTGTAGGTTGGATCAGAGGATTTCTTCCCAAATGGATGAATGTAGGAAACTATGTAGAAAAAGTCAAATTTCCATGACAAAAACACTCAAGAAATAAATTTGGTAGAATAAGCAATTCTTCATTAGGGAAAATTAATTTATGAATTATCATTAATATGTTCAATAAAACTAAAGTATTGCTAACTTCTTTGAAGTCTGAGATTGTGTGTGGCTAAATTCATATGGTGAAATATTTTAAATTTCAAAAGAGTATTTCTGGTTTTAATGTCAAATAAAGTGGGTCAGACTTGTTCTCAAAGTAGTCAGTGTTAATAGTTTGGTACAATTTTCTGTATCAAGATAATGTTTTAGAAGCTTCACTGATCAAATAATTTCAAAATTATAAAGAAAATCCTCCATCAATTCTGTTAATTTAATTGTCATTGATCATAATTTAAAAGTGTTTATGAGCCAGGTGTGGTGGCATACACCTGAAATTCCAGCATTCGGGAGGCTGAGGCAAGAGGATTGTTGAAAGTTTGAGACCAGCTTGGGATACAAAGTAAATTCAAGACAAGCCTGAACTGCGTAGGGAGATCCTGTCTTTAAAGACAATAAGTAAATAAATAAATCTATAAAATATAATGATGCTATGAATTGAAAGATAGTAGCTAAGCCAACTATTTGTGTGGGGCTTTTTTTATTTGTGGTAAAAGCAAGGAACATGAGATGTTCCATCTTAACACACATCTTTAAGAGCACAGTATCATATTATCAAAAATAGGCACAGGGTTGTGCAGAAATTCTCTAATTCCTATATTGCAAGTTCCTAAAAATAGCTTAAACAAATAAAAGTGTTTCTTATGGTATCCATGCAGGGATAGTCAACATATTTTAATAGGAGACATTCACAGAACCCACCATTTATGTGAATTTAAGTATCTCTAAACTAAAGTTTAAAACTCATTTTCATTGCCATTTGCCATGTCCTCAGTTTCAAAGGTTAGAAAAATGACATAGACCATGCTGCAACCTTTCACGTGTTTCATTTTCTATATGTAATGAAATATAAAAACTGCAAGACAGTTTAAATGAACTCTGTGGAACCGAGGGGCTGTGTGAAATCTCATCACACCACCCGACAGTCTCTTAACGAAGAGAAATATATGCGTGAACAACACAGCTGAGTTTTGACATGGGAATTGACAGACACGTAGCAATGGAGAAGTAGGAAAACTTAAAAGTGAGATGTAATTTAATTTTGATGGACTCTCAGAGAATAGCACAAGATTAATTACTGACTCTCAGACATTTTAGTGGTTTTCCAAGTATTTCAGCTGATGCCTGAATACAAATTTTAAACAACTCAGTAAATATTCACTATTATCTAACCATGTTTGTGATAAAGACAATATTCAAATCATAAAGACATATCTAGCATTATATAACTCAGCTATCATTTTATTCATTCTATATTCTCTTCTAGATATTACAATTAGCATTTTAATTACTTACTGCCTGGACCTACTGAATACATAATAGTGAGCTATAAACCTGGGTGATTAATTCAGCTACCATACAATGATTTAAAATAATCATTTGGTAAATGTGTCCCAGATGATCATATTGGAGGTAATTTGATGCAGCCAGGCAGCTCTGTAACTTATCTCCACCTGCCATATTGCCACTTTCTCATCCTGCATCAGTCACAAATGCCAAAACGAAGCATGCCAAAATGAGGTGCTGTTACAGCTGCTATGGTGTAGATGACATCTCCTATTCAGTTATAGAGCATTTTGCTTCATTAGACACCGAGGAGCACCTTAAACACAGAACAACTATGTGTAGGGTCTTTATTTCCCACAGTGGTATAGATGCCAGAAAGCAAGGAAAAAAATCATTAAGAACAAAGCATCTTATGTCTTCTTTTGCAGTATATCTTTTTTGATTTTGTTTTTGTTCGGTGTTTTTGAGACAGTGTTTCATTACACAGTTCAGGCTGGCTTTGAACTCTCAGCAATCCTCCTGCCTCAGCCGCTCAAATGTTAAGTTCACATGCATGCTCCACCACAGTCAGCCTGCAGTGTATTCTTGGAAGTTAGAAGTAAGTCACACAGAAGATGCCATCGAGAAAACATGGAGAAACATGCTCACCTCATTCTACTAATTATTTTCCATATTTATGGTGTACATGAAGCTTCAAAGTGCTTTGCTTTAATAATCTAGTGAGGGTAGGCAGACCATAAACAGACAAAAATAACTTTAAAATATTAGAGAGAGGTCATTTGCAATGGAGCAAATAAATCAGGATGGTTGTTAGATATATTGCACGTGTTCCTTTAAATAGAATGGCCAGGTAGGACTTGTCACGAAGATGGCATTTAAATCAAGACATCCAAGAAGAGATGGATCAAATTGTACAGATAACATAATTAATTTATTAAGAAATTATTAATAAGGGAATGAATAACTGAGTCTGAATGACTGGAGGTGAAGTACACAAAATGCTTTAGTGTAAACATCACAGAAATTATTAATACAATAACTATAATACTGTTCGTGATTTGATAGAAGCATTCAGTTTACAATGTGAAGTGGGTTTCAGACAGTGACTGGAAACTATTAATTAAATAACAATAAGAGACTGGAATAGAAATTGTGAAACAGTAATGTAACATAATTTCAGTGTGTTAAAATTTATGACGAAAGTACAGTGCTGTAAGTTAAATAAGCAGAAGGGCAACCATTTTTAAAGGTAGTGATTTATAATAGTCTGAAACAAGCATGCAGTATAATATTAGATCACAAGTCTTCATCAATAAAAATCTATCACTAGAATTTTTAGAGAAAATTTTGTTAGCTAGAGCAAGGAATACGTAACTGTGAAAAATCAGAAATCTGCATATAGAAGGCTATACCTTGGGAAAAAGTGGATCATCATTTAGAGTTTATTGGCCAAAGCACATAAATTAAGATGTTCATAATACATCTCTTTATCAAGAGATACTCTAAAGTTATATAAATAAGCATTTCCTCAATTTTCTTGTTTTCAAGACATTTTGAATTTAAAAGTTAATGTAGTATAAAAATTCAAATTCTGATTTGATTATATGGACTCACATTAATTGACTCATACTCATTAAGTAAATTACAGAATATGTCAAGTCATATGAGTAGTGGATAATTGATTGGTTAAAAACTCAGAATGTTCTAGTGATTTCCTTACTTTTCTAAAACTTGAAGGCATTTAAATAGCTCATAATGGTTCTTTTTAGATTCATTTTATTTTTATTATTATCTACAGAATGTCTTGTAATATAGTTACCATTGTTGGTACAAGTCCCTCAGCATCATTAAATTAAAACTTCAATTTTTTAAACTTCAATTTTTTTAAAGTTGTAATCACATTGAATACAGTAAACCTAAAGCTTAATTAACTTGAAAATAGAGTAGCTGATAAAAATCTTTATCATTAACTTTAGTACTGAGAAATGGTATAAAAAGTATATTCTTGCATGTCAATGAACAGATACTTTAGCAGAGAAATATCTTTTCTGCCTTAGCAAATTAAAGTCACTATAAACATTTCACAAATTCAGTCCTCTAAAAACTGCAGCAGTGGCTTCTGTTCCCCTAGCAGTCCCAGAATCTGTACAAACCATCAAGGAGAAAGAGTTCTACAAAACTAGGAAGCAAGGAAGTTCTGGAGACATTATAAACATAACCAAAATTCTGTGCATGATACCTGGGGAGTGTGAAGGAGAAGCCTCTGGGTGTAGCACATCATGGAATGAATGATGGGCAATTCTGATTGTAAATAGTAGACATTAATAGGAAATAATCCATCTCAGAAGGAAAGATTCCTACACAGTGTGGGAACTTGAAAATTTAATTAAAAATTCTCAAAGTAAGTGCTTATATATATGTGTATAATTTGCTCTGGAAGTCCTGTCTTATAATGTCTTTAGTTGGACTGCTTTGGTGGCTTTGATGTCCCGAATCTAAAGTTTAACTTTCATGTTTATTTTGACTTTGAGCAAAAGCTACAGTCACACGGTGTCAAAAGGACACTCATGAAAGGGGACTTTCAGAACAACTTCAGAAACTGGCAAAAACAATGTTAAAAGTATATTTGAAGGGAAGAAGAACATTTTGAGGGAGATTAATGGCAACGTGTCTTTTTCACATACTAATTTAAAAAAAAAATACAACATTAACCATAGTTTTCCATCATACTACATATACTCCAGAGTAAAGTAGTTTTATATAAAGAAGGCACAATTTTAGGACAGTAGAATGATCAGGCATTCAAAAGGTAGAAGGCATAACACTTTACAAAACATATGAAAATGGAAATAAGTAGGATCAAATTAGATTATATATAAAAATTTAGGAGAAAAACACAATTTACAAATATGTCCAAAATGTGTAGCTCAGTTTTGAATTATTTTTGGTTTGTTTTTTGTTCTTTGCACATTTGTAGAGAGCAGAGATTGAAAGAAGGAAAGTAAAACAGAATATGAGTAAAGATGGCGGATAGATAACAGCAGGCTACAGAGGCTCCCTGAGACAGTTAACTTAGAATTCAACATAATACAGCTTGGGAGCCCTGAACAGAGAGAGACAATTCTCTCATCCCAAGAAGAAACTAAGGTGAGAAGAATCAATCAAACATACAGTTCTGGGGCTACTACTGGAACAGCTAAAGGTTCAGTGCTCCCGCTGCAGCGCCCACGGTGGTGAGCTGAAATCCTGCTGCTTCGATTCACTGGAAACACACTCACACTGAAGTTGGGAGTCGGTGAGCCGAACAGAGAGCTGAGCTAGTGAAGAACCTGCATCGACTTGTGGTGAGTGATGGGAATAAAACCATTCCACAGAGAAGGGGGCTCCAATAGATGACATTCTGGGACGGGCAGTATTGGCAGCAACAAGGGGCAGCAGTGACTTCTGTCAGTTGTTCCCTTCCCAAATGGGATTGGTGGAGTCAACTTGGCCTGGGTCACATGACCTGGATGAGACCCAATAGGTTATCTGAAATCAATTTCCCACAGTGGCAGCACACACTAACACAGTGAAGGCCTCAGCAGATTGACTGATCTGGAGGGGAGGGGCCAAAATATGCTGCCCCTGTTTGCAGCTCACTAGCACACTGCCATAGGAAGGGTTACCTAGCCAGCATGCTTCAGAAGAATTGTAACCAACAAAGAAACTGGGGCCTCCGGGAAGAAACAAAAAAGATGGGAAGAGGAAGCAATAACAAAAAGTTCCCAGGTCCCAACCCTGAGAACATTGACCCAGGATAGGTAAATACAAAGGAGAATGAGGACAGTAAACATGCAATATCAGACACGGCACCAGTGGACATAAAGAGATATCTTCGGGACATCATAGACGAGTTCAAAAGGGAAATATTTAGGCAAGTAAAGCAAGATATAAGAAGATTAATAACAGAGATGCTAAGCACCCCTCAAGAAGACACAGAATGGAGGTACTCAAACAAAGGAGAGAACCATTTGATGAAGAAGATAAAGAAAATATAGAGTACATGAAGCAGATTCAAAGAGACTACCAGGAAATTAAAAACTCTATGGAAAGATGGCAAAACTGCTTGAAAGAAACTAAGGATAGGTTATCCAAACTGGAGGATAGGTTTGCAATGTGGGTTTATGAAAGGAAAAAACTTTTTAAAAATAAAAAGGAAACAAGCAATAACAATACAAAGGCTAGAAGATGACTAGAGGATCTATAACTTGAGAATAAAGAACGTGAATGAAGAAGCAGGGGTACAAACAAAGGAACTACAAAGGCTATTCATAGAAATAATTAAGGAAAACTTCCCAAACATAGGAAAAGGAAATGACATTCTGATTTATGAGGCATACAGAATGCCAATCATCTACAACCAAAACAGAGATACACCCAGGCATATAATAATCAAGATCCCAGAAATTCAATATAAGAACAGAATACTAAAAGCTGATAGAGATGAGAAACAGAAAACCTATAAAAGAAGGCCCATCAGAATAACAGCAGACTTCTCGACTTAGGCCATCAAGTCAAGCAGAGCCTGGAGCGAAATATTCCAAGCCCTGAGAGAAAATAACCTCCAGCCCAGATTGATATACCCTGAAAAACTGTCTCTAGAAATTAATGGAGAAACAGGATGCTTCCAAGACAAAGAGGAACTTGGAAAATTTGCAACCACCAATCCAACTCTACAGAGAACACTTCAGGGCATTCTAGAGAGAGAGAGAAATAGTAGGATTCCAGGAACAGTGGCAAGAGAGGCCTCAATGAATGGAGCAGAAAACAGAATGAAGAAGACAAGCAGACAACTCATGGAAAAAAAAATAGCATAACAGAAACGAGGCAGAGAAGGTTGGTTATTATCTCTAATAGATGGCCTTGATACACTAAAATTTAAAAAGAACCACATGTGGAGTAGATCAGGAGGTAGGGTCCACCGAGATGCTATTTGTAAGATATATAATTAACATGAAAAAGAGTTCATGGACTGAAAAATATGAGAATCAGAGAGTAATAGGGGCAATTAGACAATTTGTGGATAGGTTGGAAAGACAGGCTTTGATAGGTAAAGGAATACAATTAGAAACCAAAAAGTCCAGGAGAGAAAAGGTTCGGAACCAATTAGGTAAATAACGGGTTGCCCTCCCCCCAGTTTAAAACCAAGGGTCTTGGTGAAACCCAAAAATGTACAGTGTACCTGGGTAAGTGAAAGGGGAGGGAGAGTGTTTAAAAAGATGGCAGAAGATATTGTAAATAGTGTATCAGGATTTAAAACCCACATTACTCACACTGCTCTGCTTAGATAGATTTTATTCTGTCCCAGTTTGTTTACTTGCATTAGATTTGAGGGCACAGACAGCTATCCCCAAACTATCAGGATATAGCACAGTAATCATCTTTACTTTCCTATTAACTTAATATGGAGCCCTGTATGACTTAAACTGTTTTATCGTGACTGCTCTTAGTTAAATCTGGTTTGATTGCTGTTTGGTATCAACAGATTTTATTCAAAACTGATATGATTGATAGTATCAAGTCTTAGAGTATAGGCAACTATAATGAAGATGACAAGACTCACAATGATACACATTCTGGTTTGATTACTGCCTGTTTTTGAAGTTTTATACAAAGTTGTGTTTTTATTAATACTGTTATGTATTGATATATTCAATTATACTATGTCTGATGATATAGCCAATTCTATTGAAGATAACAAGAGACAACACAGGAACTAACGGTCATATATATCTTTTTCATTCCATATGTTTATAGGAATATATTTTGTTTTGTCTTGCTTTATTTTGTTTCTCTCTCTAATATAGAAATGATAGAAATACTTGTTAAGACTCATACATGTGTAGAACCTATAAACAGTTTATGAGAACTGATCTTATGACACATGATGGAATGAACAAATATTTGGAAGAAAAAAAGACGCTAATACCCAGTGCTGATCCTGGAAGGTCATAATGTGAAACCCAGAAATAGTGTTATTCTTTGTTCAGAGTGATGTTAGCCCGCTTGGGTTTGTTCAGTCTCAACATAATTGAAGATATGGATAAACTGCATGTATGTTTAAGAGTATGGGATTGATAACCATATTTCTAAGTTTTTGTTGGATAGTTAAACAGAACTGATTGCAGTCTCACTGTTTGAATCCCCATTTTATATGCTCCATTTTAGTATCTTGAATAATTATTTGTAAGAGGACAATCTGTAATCATCAACTAGTGATTTCTTACTCTATACTTTTTTCTTTGGAAGCATGCAATCTTTCTTTAAATAAAATTTTAAAAAAAGATGCTGCAGTACCCAGTGCTGATTCCAGAGTGTCATGATGTGAAATTCAGCAATACTATTATTCTTTGTTTGGAATGATTTTAGCTTGCTTTAGTTTCTTTAATCTCAACATAAATGAATATATGGATAACTGCATGTATGTTTAAGTGTATAGGATTGATAACCATATTATTAAGTTTTTGTTGGATAATTGAACAGAACTGTTTGCTGTTTGAATTCTCACTTTATATGTCCCACTTTTGTATCTTGAGCAGCTATTTGTAAAAGGACAGTATGTAAACATCAACTAGTGATTTCTTACGGTTGATTTTTTCTTTGAATGTATGTATTATTTCTTCCCATTTTCTGTTTTGTTTAGTCTCTCTTTAAATAAAATTTTAAAAAAGGAATATAAACTTTCTGTGAAATACCTAAAAACTAAAAACTAAATTTAGGGGTAGTATAGCAGATACAAATAAAACTGAATTTATTTAAAATACGACTTTTCACAGACCTACTATAAGTTTGAAAATATTATAGTAACATATCATATTTGGTGATGTTCATACTAATATTTGGACTGTAATAAGAATAGAAAACAAATCATTTTCCTAGGACATAAATGCCATAAAAATATAAAGAATACCATTTCAATTTTCATGAATAGATTTGCAACAAAAGATGAATGCATAAGTGAGATAACAGGAAGTATGGACTAAGAAGAGCAGGATAGATACCCTCTCTGTGCTTGCCTTTGAGGTCACTAACATCAAAATGATTGATTTACAACAATCCAATTTCTTTAACATCACTTTTGGAATTACTAGAATTTTAGATAGTATGTTCCTTTACTAATTTCGCTGTTTATACTATTAATTCATTCTTCCATTTACCATTGGCACCTAAGCAGTCCAAGAACAACTAAATTTCTGTTTATAAATTTGCATTCTAGTTTTGAAAATGCAGATAATTGAAATACAAAATAGAAGGTTTAGAGATACAATGAATTTTGCCTTAGAGAAAAGCATAAAGCAGGAGAATGATTCCTTTGGTTCTTTCTTAGGTCATAATTTAAAATTTATCCTGACAATTGAATATTATTTTTAAAGTCTGTCTAGAAATTAAAGATAAGTATATGTACACATGTTATATGATGATATTGTATAATGTAACTGAACAAAGGATGATAATTTGGGTGCTTCAAGCAGCAAAAAACAAAATTAAAACTTTCAAAGAAAATTAGTGATTATTCAGAAGTTCTGTTTGCATACTACAAATCCCATTCTTTCTCTGATTATTGACCTAAGTTCAGTAAAATTTTAGAGATTATAAACAAGTTAGCATTATCAAAAGCCATTTTTTACAAAAATGCAAAAAAAAAGTTGGGTAATAAATTATCGATAGTTTAGCTATCGATAGTTTAGTTTTTAGTACAAAAACTACTTTTTATTTGTTAATTAAATGCAAAGAGATTTTTAAAAAGCATTTGAGATATAACTTGCATGAGAAACTGTGACATGAAATGAGGGGAATACAAGAAGGGTGAGAACAGACTGCTCAGTCACATTTTTAAATCAATTTTTTTGCATTTACTACAGTGCAGATCGGTAATATATATTGGCTCAGTTTTGGATTTCTGAAAAAATATTTTTTCTCAATACAATTCTGATTTCATGAAAGATGTTAAAGTATTTTTCTCCAGTTTTACTTTTGATTTGATAAGAAATCATTCCACACAATTCATATTGCTGTTTCCTTGAATACATTATTTTTTTCTTTTTCTTTACTAGAGGGAAAGCAAGCATCCTTCTCTCTGTTGCTCACAGGATTGAATGCAAGCTCCTGAGCCTGAGATGCATCATTCTCCGTAGTCCCAACGCAGTGGATCTCTTGCAGTGGAGTTCATCGCAAAGGAGTTCTCTTACTCCTTTTGTCACCTAGTAATTCCCAGCTGTAGAACTCAACTCATTTTGAGACACAGAGCCTTTGCAAATACTGTTTTCCACAGCAAGGATGAACTGTAGTGGATGTATTTTAAAAGCTTCTCACAGGTTACTTCTTCAAAACACCTGGACTAATTCTATCGAAGTTAGATGCTGCACTATGAAATTTTTTGCAATACTTTTTTCATATATCAGTTATAGTTTTTATTCATCATCTCTCTAGAGAAAGACTTCTTGGGCATTCATTAACTTATGTTGTATAGTACTCAGGCCTTGGTGTAGGTCCTAAGAATACAATGATTAACCCAATAGAAAAGATTTCTGCATCCTAGTTTTGTGGGTATTTACCCAGGATTCACTTTGGAAATCAGAAGCAAGTACAGCTAAGGGAATGGACCTGGGAACTATATTACATCATGTGAAGCCCATTTCTATTTTTTATGAGCCATATGTCTTTGAGGAAGTTACTGAAATTCTCTGCATTTCATTTTGTCTACATACTATCCAGTTTTGTGAAGTTGAAATGAGTTAAAACATGTCAAGATTTAGAATGGCACTTAGCACAAAACAACTAACCAAATATTTGATGCTATGATTTTCTGACTCTTCTACACCTAAAACATAATGGGAAGCAGCTGCATAGTGGTATGTTAAACATAAGAAAGTAACTACATAGTGTCGAATGAATGAACACACTTCTGCATTAAAATGTATATTGTATATCAGAACTTCACATTGATTCTGTTTTCTATTATATAAGAATTTCTCTATTATATGTTGTAAGTAGAAAGTAAAGGAACTGCATTAATTTCACTTTTTAATATAACTGGATTTACCCCTTCCATACAGTTATAATCATTTATTTCTCCAACAAAAAATGTTTGTGCTCTTCCTTATTTAAAAATAGACAATGTGACAGTCCCATGAAAAGAGGAAGGAATCAAATTAATCACATATTTGACCATATGTACCCATTGTTTTAATATGTATTAATTTGAATTATATGAAGTTTTTAATATTTTAATGGCCTTTATTATTCAAATGATGTTATGGTTTGTGTTCATATGGCCCCACCAAGCCTTATGCAATCATGGACATGGCTGAATCAACATTTGTGCTTTGTTTTTTGTCTAGTGCTGGGATTGGCAATGAGAGTGCTGCACCTATCCAGTGGCAGAGCTGACATACAGTGTAAGGGCAGGAAGAAGGTATGTCTTTCCTCTCCCTTTTTCTCTGTTCACACTTGCTGTTTGTGGTGGCCATGAATGGCTGCCCTGCCATTCCATTCTGTATGGGAGTCAGCAGAGAATGGATTGTAAGAAATAAACCTTTCTTTCCTTCATATTGAGCACCAGGTATTTTGTCTCAGCAAGAAGATATAAATAACTAAGACAAATGGCAATTTCACATGGATCAAAATAGTGCAGATAATGAAAATATATTCCATATATCAGAATTATGTCTGTTTAGAAGAGGGAAAACATTTCAACCATGTGGTCAAATAAGAAAAGAAGGCTCATGGCTTGGAGCTGAAGAAAATGTACAGGAGGAACGAATGGTTTAAAGAGTGATTCTCCAAATGTGGCCCTATAATTAGAGATAAGCATAAAAAGTAATGACCAGAAAACAAGTAACATGAAACTATAGTGTCCCAGTATTAAAAAATATTATTATTTCCTTTCATTAACTTAGTTTTTTAAAATTTTGAGATAGTGTCTAGTTAAGTTGCCTAGGCAGGATTCAAACTTGCAGTCCTTCTGCCTCAGCTTCCCTTAGTGCTAAGATTATTAGCATGCATGTCCAGGGCACTTGGCTATCATTTACTTGATTATATATAGGTTGAAGCTCTGAAGTTGTAGAAGGAAATAAAAAGAAGAAAATAACTCAAGCCAAAATATCTCCTTGATATACTAACAGAGTAAATATTAATAATTAGATACAGTTAACAGACCTAATAGTAATTTCAAACATGTTAGTGTATGTCCTCTGTTTCCCTCAGGTAATTTTTACTTACTTTTGCTTCTAAAAGTGCAATTAACTAAGCAGGTATTTTGAGTTCTGTATTGTGCAGGACTGAAATATCCTCTGTTAAATAATAAAACTAAAATTACTTTCTTGATTACTTATACCATCCATTTAGTGAAATGAAACGAGTTCTACTGTAAGGGGTCAGCTCGGTTCAAAAAATAATTCATTTAAATAATATGAGGACATTAGATTTTCAAGATACGCAGTACTAAAACATTACATGAGATTAACAACGATGAATTTTTTTCTTTCTTTTTTATTTAAAAGGAAAAAAAGAAAAAAAGCAGAACAAAACAAAACAGTGTAAGGGTACAAGTAATTCAGAACTACAAAAAAAAAAAAAAAAAAAAAAAAAAACAAACCAGTAAGCTATCACCAGTTAATAGATTACATGCTATTATCTTAGAAATGGTGTTTCAGGTCACAGGATCAAAGCATACAAAGTGAACATTCAAACAGTGAGACTGTGTTCAGTAATCCAATCAAAAATATTAATATGATCATCTATTTAACACACCTAAACACCCTTGCTGTTGTATCCTTTAGGGCACGTTTTTTCCCCTCTCTTTATTACGACAAAATTTGCATATTTTGGGTTTTATTGCTCCCTTAGATCTTATTACTTTTTTTGTAAGAGAATAAAATCAAACATGATAAAACAAAGCTGTCAGTCAAAACCAATAATAGACATAGCACATGATGTAAAAACAGAGTACAAGGTTATCAACAATGGTTACCATAATGCCTCTTGCTTCCTTAAGAATTGTCTATCTCATTAGGTATTATAAAGTTGAACAAAAAAGTAGAGAACAAGACCAATAAAACCTAAACATTGTAAATCTTACAGAACCTCAAAAGAGGATAATAGTCAAACCAGAATGGGCATCATCGTGAATCTTATTGTCTTCAAAGTGGTTGCCTATACTCTGATACTTGATACTTTCATACAGAGCAGAATAGAGTCTAATAAGTCAAAACAAGATAACGGGGATATTACAGGACTTCAAGTTGATAGGAAATCAAAAAAGTTACTATAATATATCCTGCGAGGTTTTTTTTTCATTTTTCCCCTTAGTTTAAAAAAGAAATTTAAAAAATTAAATAATTTTTCAATGAATAAGGGGGAGGTTGAGATAAAAGGGGGCATAACAACATAACCATACAGGTTAAAGCATGACACTTTCAGCAACCTAGTGCTTCACCACCAAATAACCTGACTTAATAGTAGTTACCACAATGTCTTTTTCCTTGAAATATTTGAATATAACTTCATATGCTATAGCATCAAACATATCAAGACAGTGTAACACCATTCAAGTAGATGAAAGCATTGTAGAGTATTTAGAACCAGCTAACAGAAAATGAACAATGGTTTATATATTGTCTCTTTGCCTATAACAATTTTTGTTTATACTACCACATACGATAAAATCCAGCAAGATACAACATGATAAAATCAATGGAGATAGAAGAACCATAGTTTGGTGCGGCTTCAAAATAAGATGGTATTAAATCAGCACTAGCTATTATGATGTCTTGTTTTCTTCAAAATAGCTGTTCATTGCATCACAGGCCATAATATCAAATAGCCCAAAATAAAGCCATTCCAATTAATGAGTGAAAACTTTATAAGGCTTCAAGGCCACATAATGGGGAATCATGGTTACCACATACTTTTATATATTTAAATCATTTCTTACACTAGGGAAACTATTCGGTGTTCACAGATGCGAGTTTGATTTATTTCACTTATGAGTATGATCTCAAGCTGTGCCCATTTATTGGTAAATACCTTAATGTGATCCTTCTTTATAGTTGAGTAGTACTCCATTGTATAGAAATACCACAACTTTTTAATCCATTTCTCAGTTGATGGACACTTGGGTTGTTTCCAAGATCTGGCGATTACAAATTGTGCTGCTATAAACATAGGTGGCATATATCTCTGTGGTAGAATGCTTTCAGTTCTTCTGGGAATATGCCTAGAAGTGGAATAGCTGGAACAAAAGGAACTTCCAACACTAAATCTATTGGAAGACAAATTAGGTAGAAACCTTGAAGACATAGGGATAGGTAGAGAATTCATGAACAGGACTCAAACTGCACGGGAAATACTTCCCAGAATCAATAACTGGGACCACCTCTTATTAAAAAGTTTCTGTAAGTCAAAAAAAATCCAGCATAGTGAAAAGAAAACCCACAAACTAGGAAAAGATCTCAGTGAACTCCCCCTCAGACAAGGGACTTTTGTCTAAAACATATAAAGAATTTAAAAAACTCAGACCCCCAAAATTCAAAGACCCAATCCAAAAATGGGCATCTGAGATGAATACACACTTCTGAAAGGAAGAAATACAAATGGCAAATAAATACATGAAAAAATGTTCGTCATCATTGGTCATTAGGGAAATGCAAATTAAAACCACACTGAGATTCCATCTCACTCCGGAAAGAATGGCTTGGGTCAAGAAAACCAACAACAACAAGTGCTGGAGAGGCTGTGGGGAAGAAGGAACTCTCCTACACTGTTGGTGGGAATGTAGACTGGTACAACCTTTGTGGAGGTCAGTCTGGAGATTTCTCAACAACATTGAATTTAAAAGGAAGATTTTCAGTTGTGTCATACTTTAAAATGCAAGCAATTTGAACTGTAATAAAAAACATATGGGTTGATATTGTCTCATTGAAGGCTTGGGTTTGTGCATTTTTCAAAATGGAAATTGTATGTGTGTTGGGTATGTATGTAACTGCTTCACTAGAGGAATTTTTTTCAGTAACTTTCATAATAATTTCGGTGCCTGAAATATTGATTTTTTTTGTATCTACATTTGTCATGAAATAGCTACTTATTTTTGAATAAAATATCATAATATTCTTTGTCCAAAGTGCTGATTCAAAAATTACCCTACTGAACTAATCTGAACATAATTCTCTTATATTTTACTTTCAAATAAAGTATAAAAACAAATGAACTTGCTTGTTGTAGCTTACTTGGAACAAACTAATGAAACATCATATGATATTTTGATGCTGTTGGAATCACCTCTGAATTGGGCTTTAAGAAACCCCTGCTCAGCCATGTGGGGGCCACTGCCAGAGTGGGGACAGTCAGACTGAAGCCTCTCGCTGTGAGTCAGCACCATTCATGGACTGCAGAGGGAGAGAATAAGGCCTCACCAAGAAGCGATCCCCCTGTCTGGAAACCATATCATTTTATTGTTTGTTGGGTTGGGTTTTATTCTCTTTTGTTTGTTTAATTATGTTAAATCTGATTAGCAGCTATTTAAAGGATAACAAGACATATTATGGTAGACATTTTGAATTTATTATTGGCTTGTTTTGAAGTCCTTTATTGCACTCATTGTGTTGTTTGTATTCTATTCTGTTCTGTTTGATTTTCATTATATCCAAAGATATCTGCAGCTATTTTGAAGACAACAAGAGGCATTATGGTAACCATTGCTGATTTTGTAAGATTTTGAAGTCCTATGTCACTTGTATTGGTTTATTTTAATTGGTTTTATTCTTTTTTAGCTTCCTTGGTTTCATCCTCTTTAATAAATAAATAAAGAGAAACCCCTGCTTGCATCCTGGGAAATTAAATTGCCTTTATCAACATTAAATTTCCATTGAGGAAAGTAATGAATCTGGTTGCAGAAATATGCCAGGAACTGAGCTAAACATTATTGTAGTAGAATTTATTTTCCATTAATTTTAGTTTTCTCAAGTGGAGAAATCATTTTCGATTATTATTATTTGTACTATATTCGGAAAGGCAAGAACTTTTTCTCATGAAGCTTCAATGCCTTTTAATTTTACTTACATAGAAAATCACAAATCTTTGTAATTTAAGAGTCTGGTAGTGTTATTTGGGCACTTGTGCGTGTTTAAGGACTTAACTGAGGTTAAGATATGTTTAATATTTTTGAATGTTTTATACTTCATTTATTACTATGATTTTGCTTAACTTCTTGAGTTTTGTAAATCCACTATGTTCTTTGAAGCACAGTGTAATACTATATTATCTGTGCTGGGTAAAAACTTGTGATCTTATAGTGGTAGCATTTCTGGTAGACAAGCCAGTAGATCTTGATATTAAGTCAGATGCCATTCTGTTCCCATGGCTGTCAGTCTTAAGTCCCTACAGTTTAGCGTTGGCAGTGCTAAAGAACTTCCCACAATGCTAGACTGAGAGCACTGCTCTGTTGCCATTTTTTATGACATAAAGAGAAACAAGACAATTTTTAAATCTTTTTAAAAGAATGTAAGCGTTGCTGAAGCAGTCAAACAAAGAAGATGCAATATTTTCTTTTTACTAATCCATATCCTTTCAAATATGTTCTCTATCTTCCTGAGGAATTCCTAGAGCAGAATACACAGAAAAACAAAACAAAACAAACGAAATAAACCTTTTTTTCCAGTTCTATTTAAACTTTCTTATTATGTTTCTAAACAAACAAAAATAAACCAGATGAAAGGGAAATCATTTCTTGTCAGCTGAGATGAAAGCCTTCTTCTCTGTATTCTGTAGTCCAGCCAAGAAAGGAATGGTCATTGTCATGTCAAGAGTCACAAGCAGTTAAATTTCATGTATATACTTGTTTTTTTAGTTTTTTTTATTTTAGAGAGATTAAGACAAAAGAGGACATAACAAAGCAGATCAAATCAGAGCAATGTCAGCAACATAGTATTTCACCACAAGACCACCCGTAATTAACAGTAACTACCATAATGTCTCTTTCTTTGAAATAATTGAGCATAACTTCATATACAATAGTATCAACATAACAAAATATTATAAAACCATTCAAGAGAATGAAAGTATTACAGGGCATTCAGAAACAAATAACAAAATGAACACTAGCTACTATATTATCTCATTTTCCATAGAAAATTTGTTTATACTATCACACATAATAAAATCCAATAAGATACAGTGTGATAGAACCAATGGAAACAGAACAAAAGCATGGTAGGATTTCAGAGTAAGATGATATCAGTACTAACTATTATAATGTCTTATTTTCTTCAAAATAGCTGTTCATAGTATCATAGATAATAAAATCAAACAAATCAGGATGGAACCATTCAACTAATGAATGCAAACATTATAAGGCTTCAAAGCAATGTAACGGGGACTCATGATTACCATAAACTCTTATGTACTCTTACCATTTCTGACACTAGGGAGACTATATGCTATTCATACATGTGAGTTTGATTTATTTTGCTTATGAGTATGGTTTCAAGTTACATCCATTTATTCATAAATATCTTAATGTGATCATTATTTATAGCTGAGTAGTATTCCATTATATAAAAATACCACAACTTTTTTATCCATTCCTCAGTTGATGGACAGTTAGGTTGTTTCTAATATCTGGCTATTACAAATTGTGCTGCTACAAACACAGTTGCACATATATCACTATGGTGTGATGTTTTCAGTTCTTCTGGGAATATGCCTAGAAGTGGAATAGCTAGGTCAAATTGGACTTCCAATCCCAGCATTTTGAGGAATCTCCAGACTGATGTTCACAGTGGTTGCACCAGTCTACACTAACATCAACAGTGCAGGAGCATGCCTTTTCCCCCACAGCTTCCCCAACATTTGTTGTTGGTAGTTTTCTTGATTCTGGCCATTCTTTCTGGAGTGAGATGGAAAATAAGTATTGTTTTAATTTGCATTTCTCTAATGACCAATGATGATGAACATTTTTTCATGTATTTGCCATTTGTATTTCTTCATCTGAGAACTGTGTATTTATCTCAGATGCCCATTTTTGGATTGGGTCATTGAATTTCAGGGGTCTGATTTTTTAAAAAATTCTTTATATGTTTTAGACTGAAGTCCTTTGTCTGAGGCACAGTTCACTAAGATATTTTCCCAGTTTGTGGGTTTTCTTTTCACTGTGCTGGAGATTTCTTTTGACATGCAGAAACTTTTTAATAAGACATGATCCCAGTTATTGATTCTGGAAAGTATTTCCCATGCAGTTTGATTCCTGTTCATGAATTTTCTACCTACCCCTATGGCTTCAAGATTTTTACCTAATTTTTCTTCCAACAGATTTAGTGTTTCTGTTTTAAAATTCAGATCTTTGACCCATTTAGATTTTAGATTAGTACATGGTGATAGGCTTGGGTCGAGTTTTAGTTTTTGGCATATGGAGAGCCAGTTTTTCCAGCACCATTTATTAAAGATGCCATTCTTCCAGTGAACATCTTTGGCCCCTTTATCAAAGATAAGGTGGCTGAGTGTGCTGGTAGTTGTGGTTGTATCTTCTAATCTATCCCATTGATCTTCAGATCTGTTTTTATTCCAGTACCATGTTGATTATATTACAGTAGCTTTGTAGTGTAACTTCAAGTCAGGGATTGTGATGCCTCTTGCCTTGCTTTTGCTGCTTAGGATTGCCTTTGCTATTCTAGGTCTATTCTGGTTCCAGATGAGTTTTAGGACTGATTTCTCTAGATCTATGAGGTATGTTGATGGTATTTTCATTGGGATTGCGTTGAATCTGTGTAACAGTTTTGGGAGAATGTCCATTTTCACAATATTTATTGTGAAAGGGATGTCTTTCCATTTTCTGAGATCGTCTTCAATTTCTTTTTCATGGTATTATAGTTTTCCCTGTTTAGATATTTTACTACTTTTGTGAGATTAATTCCTAAGTATTTCATTTTTTGGATGCTAAGGTGAAGGGTGTGGTTTCTGTTATTTCTCTCTCAGTGACTTTGTTGATAGTGTATAGAAATGCTATTGATTTTTGAGTATTGATTTTGTATCCAGCTATATTGCTGAATTTATTTATTATATCTATGAGTCTTTCAATAGAGTTTTGGGGGTCTTCTATGTAGAGTATCATGTCATCTGCAAATAATGATAAATTAACTTCCCCTTTTCCTATCTTTGCCCCTTTAATTTCTCTCCCTTGTCTAATTGCTCTGGCTAGTATTTGCAGTACTATGTTGAATAGGAGTGATGATAAGGGACATCTTTGTCTTGTGCCTGATTTTAAGGTAAAGGCCTGCAGTTTTTGGCCATTTAATATGATGCTGGCTGTTGGTTTGTCATAGATGGCCTTTATCATATTGAGGTAAAGACCATCTATTCGAATTTTATGTAATGTTCTTATATGGATGAATGTTGGACCTTATCAAAAGCTTTTTCTGCATCGATAGAAATGATCATGTGATTCTTACTTTTAGCTTTATTGATTTGGTGAATTACACTTATTAATTTATGTATGTTGAACCATCCCTGCATGCCTGGGATGAATCCCACTTGGTCATGGTTTATAATCTTCCTGACGATTTGCTGCATCCTGTTTGCCAATATTTTATTGAGGATTTTTGCATCTGTGTTCATTAGGAGATTGGTCTGTAGTTTTCTTTTTTAGTTGGGTCTTTCTCAGGTTTTGGTACTAGAGTAACATTTCCTTCCAGGAATAACTTAGGAAGGATTGCTTCCCTTTCAATTTCATTGAAGAGTTTGAGGAGTGTCATCTTTAAGTCTTCTTTGTATTTCTTGGAGAATTCCTCAGTGAATCTATCTAGGCCTGGGCTCTTCTTTCTAGGTAAGGACTTAATTACATTTTCAATTTCATTAATAAAAATTGGGTTATTCAGCAGTTTTACATCTTCTTGACCCAGCTTTGGTACTTCATATGTTTCTAGGAATCTGTCCATTTCTTCTGTGTTTTCAAACCTATGAAAGTAGAGGTTTTTGAAATAGGTGTTGATGATCTTCAGTATTTCCACAGAGTCTGTAGTGATTTTACCTTTTTCATTCCTTATTGCATTAATTTTTTTCTTTCCTTTTTAAAATAAAGTTGGCTGCAGAATTATTAATTTTACTTATTCTTTCAAAGAACCAACTCTGATTCATTGATTCTTTGGATTGTTTTCTTAGTCTCTATTGCATTAATTTCTGCTCTGATTTTTATAATTTCCTCTCTTCTTTTGGCTTTCAGTTTGACTTGCTCTTCTTTTTCTAGATGTTTGAGGTGTAGCATTAGGTTGTTTATTTGTATTGGTTCTATTTTCCTGATGTGGAAACTCAGTGCAATAAGTTTTCCTCTGAGGACTGCTTTCATTGCATACCACAGATTCCGGTAAGTTGTATTTGTATTTTCATTTGCTTGTAGGTATTGTTTAATTTCTTCTTTAATTTCCCCTGTGACCCACTGATTATTCAAAAGTGTATTATTCAATTTGCATGTATTTGTGGGTTTTTTTGCAGTTTCTTTTATCATTAATTTCTAGTTTCATGATGCTATGATCTGATAACATGCATGGGATAATTTCATTTCTTTTGCATTTATTTAGATATGTTCTGTTAGCTAGTATATAGGTCTATTTTAAAGAATGTCCCATGTACTGCTGAGAAGAATGTATATTCTGATGTTGTTGGATGGAACACTGTGTATATGTCTATCAACTCCATTTATTCACAGGTGTGGTTCAGTTCTGTTATTTCTTTGCTGATTTTGTGTCTGGTTGATCTGTCTCTTAGTGTCAATGATGTGTTAAGGTCTCCTGTTATAATCATGTCATTGCTAATTTGATTTTTCATTTCAATTAATATTTGCTTTGTATAACTGGGTGTTTGGTGCATATATACTTAAGATTGTTATCTCTTCCTCTTGAAGTTTTTCCCTAACCAGTGTGTAGTGACCTTCTTTGTCTCTTAGGCTCATTCTTGCTTTGAAGTTCACATTGACTGCAAACAGAATAGCTAACCTCATTTTTTTTTTTTTTTGGTTCCTGTTGCATGAAGTATTGTTTCCATCCTTTGACTTTCAGTCTATGAGTTTCCTTTGGGCTAGATGGGTTTCTTGTAGACAGCATATGGTTGGATGTTGTTTCTTGATCCATTCTGCCAATCCATTTCTTTTAATTGGTGAATTGAGACCATTTACATTAATTGTTATAACCGTTATATATTGGTTTATTGTTGACATGTTATCTTTCTGCTGTTGTATCTTTATCTTTCCATTCTGTTTGTCAGCCTTGCTTATTTTTTTTTCCTATGTGTATCTAAATTGTCTTTTAGTATGCTTTTCAGGGTTGGTTTGGTGATCATGAAATTCTTCAGCTGTTCTTTGTCATGGAAGGATCTTATTTCCCCATTCATTTTGAAGGACAGTTTTTCAGGATACATCAGTTTAGGTTGGAAATCATTTTCCTTTAGGATCTGAAATACTTCACTCCATGCTCTTCTTGACTTCATTGTTTGTGCTGAGAAGTGTGCTGTGATTCTGATAGGTTTTCCTTTATAGATGACCTGTCTTTTCTCTCTAACAGCTTTTAATATTCTGTTCTTATGTTGGATTTCTGGGATGGTGATTATTATATGCCTGGGTGTAGTTTTATTTTGGTAATGGCTATTTGGGATTCTATATGCTTCACTAATCCATATGTAAGCTTCCATTCTTATGTTTGGGAAATTTTTATCTATTACTTCTGTAAATAGCCTCTTAATATCATTTGTTATCCCCTTATTTTTCATTTATCCCTATCAATCTTATGTTGTTTTTCTTTGCATGATCTTGCAGCTGTTTAATTGTTATTTCCTGATTCCTTGTTATTTTAAAAAGGTGTTTCCTTTCCTCTTCACTAGCTGCAATCTTGTCTTCAAGGTGTGAAATTCTATCTTCACTTTCACTGAGGCAGTTTTGACAACTTTCAATGGAATTTTTTATTTCCTGTATATCTCTTTGAATCTGCTTCATGTATTCTTTTTGTTATATTGTTCATCCAAGGATTCTATCTTTTTCTTTTGTTCCTCTAATTTTTTAACTGTGTCTTCTTTAGATGTGTTCAGCATCTCTTTCATTACTTTTATCATTTCTTCCTTTACCTGGAAGATTATTTCTAGTTTGAATTCCTTTAAAGCTTCCAGGAGTTGCTTTTTTATTTAAGTTGCTATTATTTCAGGTGTATGGCATATATTTTTTTCTATATACATGGCTCCTAGGCTTTCTTGGGATGGGCTGGAGGTTTGAGATTGCATTTTGGTCTTTCATTTTGTCACTTTTGTATATTTCCATGTTTCAAGTGTTGTTCCAAGGCCTCTGCTGGGCATGTTGGAAATTGCCTCTTATGCCTTCAGCTCCTGGGACTGAATGGAGGTTTCTGAGTGTGGTCCAGTCAGGCCCACCAGACCTCCTGTGACACCTCCAGTGTTCAGGAAGCTTGGTGGGCACCTAAGCACTGTGATGATGGTCCAAACCTCTCCCCAGGCAAGAACCAATGGGCTAGAACTCACTTCATGTGCTCTCAATTCCTCTGATTGAAGAAGGTCACTGGGTGTAATCTAGTCAGGTCGCAAAACCTCCCAAGCCTAGTCTACTGGCTGGAAGCTGGGCAAGTTCTTGACTACTGGGAGTGGTGATCTTAAACAATAATCTTAGGTGAAATAAATCAGACATGTATGTGTAAATATCACATTGTTTCTGGTGTGGGAAAATGGAAGTGCATACAAGAACCTAAATGTATAATAGATATTGTGAAATAGAAAGCAATTGTCTGAAAAGAAAGACGAATTTGGTGTAGAGAAAGAAGGAAGAGAAAAAAATGAGGAAATAAAAGAACAAAATGAAAACAAAATTTTGTAAATAGAGAATGAAATTAAAGAGAAGGAAAGGGAATAGAAAAAAAATGAACTAAGATATATATAGGTTAAAATTTCCCATGATGAATGCAACCATTATGCATATATAAATTTTACCAGTAAGCTTAATTCTTAAAAATGAAAAATTAATTTATTTAAAGCAATGAAGCTCCTTATAGTGCATAAAAAGTAGCAAGGAAGTGTTAAGATAAATGAATGTAATGAGGAGAGAGAATAAAGGACCTAGTTTGTTAAAGGAATGTTAGTATGTCATCATACTAAATGGACAAAAACCTTAAAACTTTCACTCTAAAATTAAGAACAAGACCAGAATATCCACTATCCTTGGTCTTATTCAATATAGTTTTGGAAACATTAGCCAGATAAATTAGACAAGAGAGAGTATAAGGAATAAGTATAGGAAAGGAAGAAATTAAATTATCACTATTTGAAGATGACATGATGTGCTATACAGAAGACTCCAAAACCTCCACCAAAAGACTAGAGTTAATATGCAAATTAAGCAGTGGAACTGGTTACAAAGTCAACAAAAATCAATAGCAATTTGTACACAAACAACAAACTCATTCAAATAATGGAAGTAATAACATCCTCCAAAATTATGTGTTTAAGAATCAATCTAACAAAGAAAATATAAGATCTATTTATTGAAAACCACAATACTCTGAATAAAGAGATTGAGGTTATCAGAAGATGGAAAAATATCCTTTGTTCTTGAATGGGAAGAACTAACATTGTGAAAATGGCCATACTCCCCAAACTGTTACATAGATTTAATGTAATTCATATCAAAGTACCATTAGCATACCTCACACAGCTGGGGAAAACATTCCTAAAATTCATTTTGAAATGGGAGAAACCTAGAATAGCAAAGTCAAAATGGATCAAAGATCTAAATAGTAAAACAGAAACACTAAACATAGTGAAAGACAAAGGAGGTAGAAATCTTGAAAACACGGGTAGGCAAACAGTTTGTTAACAAATGCAAACTGCTCAAGGAGTACTTCAAAGAATCAACAAGTTGGATGTTATTAAAGTTTTTCACATCAAAAGAAATTAACAGAGTGAAAATAAAACCCACAGAATGACAAAATATTTTAGTCTACTGACCCTCAAACAAAGGACTTCTATATAAAACATATAAATATTGAAAAAATTCAGACCCCCAAATTCAAAGATCCAACCCAAAAATGGGCATCTGAGATAAACACACACTTTTCAGATGAAGAAATGCAAATAGAAAACAAATATATGAAGAAATGTTCAACATCACTGATTATTAGAAAAATGTAAATTAAAACAACAATGAGATTCCATCTCACTCCAGAAAGAATGGCTGTCATCAAGAAATCAACCAAAAAAAAAAAAAAATTCTGGTGGGACTGAGAAAAAGAACCCTTCTGCACTGCTGGTGGAAATGTAGACTAGTGCAGTCACTATGGAAAACAATGTGGAGATTCATTAGAAAACTAGGAGTGGAAGTCCCATTCAATCCAGCTCTTCAGCTTCTGGGTATTTTCCTAGAAAAAATTGCAATCATGTCACAATGATAATATGCGCTCATGTTTATAGCAGCACAGTTTGTAATAGTTAAATCTTTCAAACAACTAAAATGCCCATCAACCACAGACTGGATAAAAAGATGTAGTACTTTTATACAATGGAGTATTACTCAGCTCTAAAGAAGGATAAACTTAGGACTTTCATGGGTAAATCGATGCAAATTGAGGCTACTCATAAGTGAAATAAATCAGACTCACATATGTAAATATTGTATTACCTCTCTAGTGTAAAAAACAGAGTATATAAAATCAAGAATGTACAGTAGATACAGTCAAAGTGAAAGGGGAAAAAACTGCTCAAATGGAAAGAACAACTGAGATGGGGAAAGGAGGTAATGTACACACACACACACACACACACACACACATATATATATATATATATATATATATATATATATTTATTTATATAATAGATGACTACTACTACCAATCTCTGTTCATCAAAAAGAACAGTTTGGGCTTTCATTGTTAATTGTTTAGTTTTTCATGTCTATATCTTGTAATCTGAATGACTCCTTTGAAGATAATAATATGCAATATATTAACGAGTGTTAATCTCCTATTATTCTATTTTGAAATTCGACATCATCATTTTTGTACTTTTTTGCTTTTAAAATAAAAATGAAAATATATCAATGAAATTATCAGCATTAAGAAAACAAATAAAAATATATTATCATCTCCTTTGATATAGGAAAATCATTTGGCAAAATTCAATGCTCATTAATGGTTAAAAGAAAATTTCCCAAAATTAACAAAAAAAGGAAGCTTATGAAATATAGTAAAGGATGTTTATCAAAAACTTCACCCATCATACATAATGAGTAAAATGCTCAGCACTTTCTCCTTTGGTTGAGAACAAAACAATGGATGCTTTTACTTTTTTTTTTTTTTTTTACCAAACACTACACTATAGGTTCCTCCCAGTGCAAAAGACATGAAAAGCATATAATGATGGAGAAAGTGAAATGGATGATCCATTTATATGAAATCTGCTAATATTTATAGACAGTATTATAAATTAACTTCATGAGGTTGCTAAATTCATGTATTAGAGTTTGTTAGTACGCTAAAAACAAGAATTAGAAAATAACTAATATACCATTAACATCAGCAAAAAGTTCCTAGTAATAAATTTTTTCAGTACACAGACTAGAACTCTGTAATTCAAAGGATAAAATATGGCAGAGAAAATTTTTAAATGGCATTAAAAAATACAACATCATATTTCTGGACTGGAAGTTTCACTACTTCTACTAGAAAATATTCCAAAATGCACTGTAATATTCTACACAGATTTTTTTTTTTTTATATTTTAAAGAGCAAAACAGAAAAGAGGATAGAAACAATGCAGAATTTAAAAAATTCTTAAAAACTCCCAGGCCAGATCAGAGACTGTAGCAGTGACGGCTGGGAGCTCTGCTCAGCCTGCAGGAACTTTCTTCCTGGCCTGGGGACCAGGCCGGCTCCCCACTGGATCTGGGACCAGGCCAGATCAGAGACTGTAGCAGCAGTGGCTGGGAGCTCTGCCCAGCCTGTGGAAACTTTCTCCCTGACCTGGGGACCAGGCCAGTTCCCCGCCAGACCAGGGACCAGGCCAGATCAGTGACTGTAGCAGTCACTGTACTTGGAATGCCGCCCAGCCTGAGGAGACACTCTTCCTGGCCTGAGGACCATGCCGTGGTTCCCTGCTGGGTCCAGTGAGTGGGGCCATTGCAAGGAACCCCATTCCAGGCTGGCGGACCTCTCTCCCACACCTGGAACAACACTTGAAGCTCCAAAATACAGGGAAATGACAAAATGAAAGACCAAAATGCAATCTCAACCATCCAGCCTATCCCAAGAAAGCCCAGGAGCCATGTGCATAGAAGAAAACACATGCCACATGACTGAAATACCTGAAATAATGGTAACTGAAATAAAGAAGCAAGTATGGGAAGCTTTAAAGGAATTCAAACTAGAAATAATCTCTCAGATGAAAGAAGAATTGATAAAAGAAATGAAGCAGATGCTAAACATAGTTTAAAAAGATGCAGTTAAAAAATTGGAAGAACTAAACAAAAGGATAGAATCCCTGGATGAACAATATAAGAAACAAACAGAATACATAAAACAGATGCAAAGAGATATACAGGAAATCAAAAACTCCATTGAAAGTTGTAAAAACTGCCTCAATGAATGTGAAGATAGAATCTCAGACCTGGAAGACAAGATTGCAACCAGTGAACAGGAAAGAAAAGATCTTTTAAAAATAACAAGAAATCAGGAAATAACAATTCAATACCTACAGGATGACACAAAGAGAAAGAACATAAGGTTGATAGGGATAAATGAAAAAGAAGGGGACAACATAAAGGATGTCAAGAGGATATTTAGAGAAGCAATGGCTGAAAAATTCCCAAACATGAGATTGGAAACTGATATCAAGATCAATGAAGCATATAGAACTCCAAACAGTCAAAACCAAAATAAATCTACACCTAGACATATAATGATGACCATCCCAGAAATTGAACAAAAGAATGAAATATTAAAGGCTGTCAGAGAGAAAAGACAGATGACCTATAAAGGAAAACCTATCAGAATTACAGCAGACTTCTCAGCACAAACAATAAAGTCAAGAAGAGCATGGAGATTCGATCAAAATGATGGCTTGCTAGGGGATCAAGAGAAAAGTCTCTCTGGAGAAATCATACTAGAAGCTAGAATATGACAACATGGAGAGGGCCAGACAAATCGATAGCGATTCTTATTAACCAAGACAGTGCAGCTGGAGGATTTAAAGTCGTGCTGAGACCGTGAACGCTGATAATGGGAGGCTGCAAATCCCGTGCCTTTAAATCAACAAACTGACCCGTGGACCCAGCAGGAAAAGCTGTGTTGCTTTTGGTGACTGCGGGAAACTGAGACCCGGGACTCCAAGTAGCAGCCAGGACTGCACCGCTGCACCAGAGGAGATCGTACAAGGCTCTGGAGTTTCAAATCTAAACTGTGTGCAGATATCTGACCGTTCCGCATTGTGCCGAGAGTGCGGGAAAGGTGGGCAGCTTGGTGTGCGGTGGACCCAGAATGAGGACCTACGCTGGACTCTGGTGAGTACTGGGAACCCTGTGGCTGCTGGGGTTGGCCAGAGAACATCTTGGTACTGGATAGTGCCCGCCACCACGGGGAAATCAATAACACAGAGTCTGGTGGCAGACATTTTAGTGTTGGGCAGAAACTACAGCTCAGTGACATCACCAGGTCCCCCTGTAGGGAGAGCTGGTGGAAGACATCTTGGAATCTGGCAGAGCCTGATTACGTGCTGGCTTCAGCTCCATACAGAGAACTTAGTGGGAGACATCTTGGTTTTGGGCAGATCTGCTGTTCTGGTGCTCCTGTCACAGAGAGGTTTGGAAGAGAACAGCTGGGATTTGGGCAGAACCCTGTGCCATAGTGACATTACTCAGCTGCTTCTGGTACAAAGAGAACTGGCAGGAGCTACTGGAGCTAAACCAAGCCTCTGCTTGGGGCCCAATAAGCGGATACAAAATAGTCACAACTCAGTGACATCCAGAAAGTACAGCCTAATTTATGGATTAACTGGCACAGAGGCTAGAGACTAGCCTGTACCCCCCCTGCATCCCAGCCTACCCCAGATAACAGTAAATTGGGGAGGACAGCAAAAACTCAAGTCAGCACGCTTCTGAAAGGCCCTAAGCAATTCGAAGAGGGCCAGAGAACCCCAGGACAGTCTGAAAGAAACCAGAAACATGACAAGAGATAAAAAAAAAAATCTCCAGCTGCCCAACAGGAGAAAATAAGCCCAGGAGAAGTAAACACTGAAGACAACAAGCACAGTAACCATCCATTACTCGACACAGCATCAGCCGAAATTAAAAAGTACCTACATGATCTCATAGAGGAATTTAAAGCTGTACTCCTGATTCAAGTGAGGCAAGATATAAAGAGATTAATTCAAGAAATGACAAGCCCCGCCCAAGAGAACACAGATGGAAGAAGTGAGGAAATCAGAAAAGAAAGAGAAACTTCTGAAGAAGAATTTAAAAATAACTTAGAATACATGAAACAGATCCAAAGAGAATATCAGGAAACTAAAAACTCCATTGAACACTGGCAAAATGCCTTGACAGAAACTAAAGACAGCCTTCTGAAACTTGATGAGAGACTTAGGGCATATGATCGTGAAAGAAAAAGCCTCTTAAAAATAACAAGGAACCAGAAAGAAGCAATTCAAAAACTGGAGGATGACAAAAAGATACATAACCTAAGAATAAAGAATGTGAGTGAGGAAGCAGGAGCAACCAAAAATGAAATACAAAAAAATATTCACATATATATTAAAGCAAAATTTCCCATGTATAGCAAAAAGAAATGATATCCAGATAAAAGAGGCATACAGAACACCAGCTACCTACAACCAAAACAGATCTATGCCTAGACATATAATAATCAAGATTCCAGAAATCCACCAAAAGAACAGAATATTAAAAGCAGCCAGAGAAAAGATGCAGATTACCTATAACGGGAAAACTATCAAAATAACAGCAGACTTATCAACACAAACTCTTAAGTCAAGAAGGGAGTGGGGAGAAATATTCCAAGTCCAGAAAGAAAAAAATATGCAACCAAAGCTCATATACCCATCAAAACTCTCTCTAAAAATTAATGAAGAAATAAGATACTTTCAAGACAAGGAGGAACTGTGGGAGTTCGTGGCCACCAATCCAACCCTACAGAGAGCGCTGAAGGACATTACAGAGAAAGAGAGGAAGAGATACCAGGATTCCAGCAACAGTGGCAGAGAGGCCTCAGTGAACAGGGCAGACAATGGAATGAGGGAATAAGGTGGACAAATTATAGCAGAAAAGTGGAGTAGCAGACATGAGGCAGAGATGGTAAGCTATAGTCTTTAGTAAAGACAGCTCTGAAACTATATTTAAAAAAAAGCAGAGGTCATTGTTAATGGTGTATAATGACTTAAAAGACACAGTAGTCCTAGTGCCATATTTAGTTTGAATTTAATTTGTTCTGGTCTGTCCACTCATGTCAGATTTGAGGGCACAGACCTCTAGAACCAAAAATAGCAGGTTATACCATGGTAACTGTCCTTACTTTCCTATTAACTTAAACTGAAATCCTGTATTACTTACATTGTCTTACTATGACTGATCTTAATTGAATCTGAATCATAAGACTATTGGTTGGCCTTGGCTGATTTTATTTGAAATTGGGATGCTTGTTAGCATCAACCCTAAAAGTAGAGGCAACTACTCTGAGCATGACAAGTTGTAAAGGATATCCATACTGGTATTAATTAGTAACAGCTCTCAAATCCTACAATGCTGTCAAAGTTAAGTTTTTATAAAAATAGGTGATACTATGTTTAACTATAATAAGCCAGTGTTGTGGACAAATCTATTGAAAATAACAAGAGAAAACATAGTAGCTACGGAAGATCATTTATATTGTAGTCTTATGTGTCTTATCCATTGCATGTTTTTCTAGGAAATTGTTTTGCTGTCTTGCTATGACTTGGTTTTCCCTATAATACAGAGAGGATAGATATATATGTAGAAATTCACACATGGGTTTTTTTTTTTAATTATTTACGGGAACAGATTATATAATGCAAGATGAAAGGAACAGATACTCTGAGGAAGAGACACTGAGAAACCCGAGGCTTATTTTGTAGCATTATAATATAAATTCTAGCAATCTATTGTTCGCTGATTAGAATGACATTGGACTGGTTTCTTGAGTTCAACTTCAGCATATGTAGAGATGGGGATAGCTATCACAAAGAGAATGAGAGACGCGATGGTAGTTACTATTGTCTTCCCTAATTTGGAACTTGAGGACCTAAAAAGACTTCATCATCCTGTAATGATTTGATTAGTTCTATAATATGCAATAAGTATGTAAAGTGGGTGAAGATAGGGACAACTATTTGTAAGAAACTAGTGACAGTTAGATAATGAAGATCTCCAGTGGACTTGCTTTGGAATCTGTATTTCTTTAAATTGTTTTTTTTTTTAATGTTCTGTTCTGTTTTGATATGTTTAATCTTACCCTCTTTGAGATGTAAAACAAATGTGTAGGACTGATAATCATATTACTGAGCTTTTGTTCGATCATAGAGCAGAATGGTTTGTAGGGTCACTTTTTGAATGTCATTCTAAATACTTTAATTCTATAACCTGAACAGCTATTTCTAAGATGACAATGTGTAACTTATCAACCGGCAATTTCTTACCATTTGTTTGTCTGTAATTTTGTATTATTTCTACCCTTTTTTTTTAATATCCATGTATTTTTTTTTGTTTCCTTTTCTTTAAATAAAAAAAAAAAAAAAGAAGAGTATGGAGTGATGTATTTCAAATCCTAAAGGAAAATGATTTCCAACCTAGGCTGATGTACCCTGCAAAACTGTCCTTCAAATTCGATGGAGAAATAAGATACTTCCATGACAAAGATCAGCTGAAAAATTTCATGATCACCAAGGCAAACCTGCAAAGAATACTGAAAGACAGCCTAGATACATTTAGGAAAAAACCACTGAACAAAGCAGACAGTTGAACAGAGCAGAAAGATAAACATGCAACAGCAGAAAGATAATATGTCAACAATAAACCAATATCTAACAGTTCTTACTATTAATGTAAATGGTCTCCATACACCAATTAAAAGAAACAGACTGGCAGAATGGATCAAGAAACAAAATCCAACCATATGCTGTCTACAAGAAACCCACCTAACTCAAAAGAATTCTCACAGACTGAAAGTCAAAGGTTGGAAAACAATACTTCATGCAACAGGAACCCCCCCCCCCAAAAAGCGGGGGTAGCTATTCTGTTTGCAGACAAAGTCAACTTCAAGCCAATAATGATCAGAAAGGATAAAGAAGGTCACTACATACTGGTGAGGGGAAAACTCCAAGAGGAAGAGATAACTATCTTAAATATATATGCACCAAACTCCAGAGCACCCAGTTATATAAAACAAGTACTAACAGAAATGAAAAACCAAATCAGCAGTAACACAATTCTGACAGGAGATCTTAACACACCATTGGAACCAATGGACAGATCAACCAAACAGAAAATCAACAAAGTAATAAAAGAACTGAATTGCACCTGTGAATAAATGGACTTAATAGACATATACAAAGTATTCCATCCAACAACAACAGAATACACATTCTTCTCAGCAGTACATGGGTCATTCTCTAAATATACCATATATTAACTCACAGAACACATTTAAATAAATGCAAAAGAGTTGAAATTATCCCTTGCATGCTATCAGACCATAGTGCTTTGAAATTAGTAATTAATGATAAAAGATACTGCAAAAATCCCACAAACACATGTAAACTGAATAACACACTCTTGAGTAATCAGTGGGTCACAGAGAAAATTAAAAAAGAAATTAAGCAATACCTACAAACAAGTGAAAATACAGGTACAACTTACCGGAATCTATGGGATGCAATGAAAGCCGTCCTCAGAGGAAAATTTATTGCACTGAGTTCCCACATCAGGAAAACAGAACGGATACAAATAAACAACATGATGCTACACATCAAATAGCTAGAAAAAGAAGAGCAAGTCAAGCCAAAAGCCAAAAGAAGAGAGGAAATTATAAAAATCAGAACAGAAATCAATGCAATAGAGACTAAGAAAACAATCCAAAGAATCAACGAATCAAAAAGTTGGTTCTTTGAAAGAATAAATAAAATCAATAAGCCCCTAGCCAACCTTATTTAAAAAAAGGAAGAAAGAGCTCAAATCCATGCAATAAGAAATGAAAAAGGTGAAGTCACTACAGACTCAATAGAAATACAGAAGATCATCAACACCTATTTCGAATACCTCTACTCTCAAAGGTTTGATAACACAGAAGAAATAGACAGATTCTTAGAAACATACGAAGTACCAAAGCTAGATCAAGAGAATGTAAAACTGCTGAATAACCCAATCTCTATCAATGAAATTGAACATGTAATTAATTCCTTACCTACAAAGAAGAGCCCAGGCCCAGATGGATTCACTGCAGTACTCTACAAGAAATACAAAGAAGACCTAATACCAACACTCCTCAAACTCTTCAATGAAATTGAAAGGGAAGCAACCCTTCCCAAGTCATTTCTGGAAGCAAATATTACTCTAGTACTAAAACCTGAAAAGACCCAACTGAAAAAGAGAACTACAGACCAATCTCCCTAATGAACACAGATGCAAAAATCCTCAATAAAATATTGGCAAATAGGATCCAGCAAATCATCAAGAAGATTATACACCATGACCAAGTGGGATTCATCCCAGGTATGCAAGGATGGTTCAACATACGTAAATCAATAAAGGTAATCCACCATATCAATAAAGCCAAAAGTAAGAATCACATGATCATTTCCATAGATGCAGAAAAAGCCTTCGATAAGATCCAACATTCATTCATGATAAGAACTTTACAGAAAATTGGAATAGATGGTTTTTACCTCAATACAATAAAGGCCATCTACGACAAACCAACAGCCAGTATCATACTAAATGGCCAAATATTGAAAGCCTTTACTTTAAAATCAGGCACAAGACAAAGATGTCCTTTATCACCTCTCCTATTTAATATAGTACTGGAAGTACTAGCCAGAGCAATTAGACAAGAGAGAAAAATAAAAGGGGTAAAGATAGGAAAAGAAGTTAAATGTCATTGTTTGCAGATGACATGATACTCTACATAGAAGACCCCCTAAACTCCATTGAAAGACTCTTAGATATAATAAATAAATTCAGTAATGTAGCTGGATACAAAATCAACACTCAGAAATCAATAGCATTCTTATACATTAACAACAAAATCACAGAGAGAGAAATAAGAGAAGCCACACTCTTCACACTAGCAAGCAAAAAAATGAAATATTTAGGAATTACTCTTATGAAAGAAGTGAAAGACCTATACAGGGAAAATTATAATACACTGAAAGAAAAAATTGAAGATGATCTCAAAAAATGGAAAGACATCCTATGTTCATGGATAGGAAGAATAAACATTGTGAAAATGGCCATTCTCCCAAAACTGTTATACAGATTCAATGCAATCCCAATAGAAATACCATCAACATACCTTATAGATCTAGAGAAATCACTCCTACAATTCATCTGGAACCAGAAGAGACCTAGAATAGCAAAGGCAATTCTAAGCAAGAAAGCAAGGCAGGAGGCATCACAATCCCTGACTTGAAGTTATACTACAAAGCAACAGTAGTAAAATCAACATAGTACTGGAATCAAAACAGAGCAAAGGATCAATGGAATAGATTAGAAGATACAACCACAACTACAAACACAGTTAACCACCTTATCTTTGATAAAGGAGCCAAGCAGGTTCACTGGAAAAACGACAGTCTTTTTAATAAGTGGTGTTGGAAAAACTGGCTCTCCATTTGCCGAAAACTAAAACTCGACCCAAGCCTATCACCATGTACTAAATTAAAATCTAAATGGATCAAAGATCTGAATATTAAAACAGAAACAGTAAATCTATTGGAAGACAAATTAGGTAGAAACCTTGAAGACATAGGGGTAGGTAGAGAATTCATGAACAGGAATCAAACTGCGCGGGAAATACTTCCCAGAATCAATAACTGGGACCACCTCTTATTAAAAAGTTTCTGTAAGTCAAAAAAAAATCTCCAGCATAGTGAAAAGAAAACCCACAAATTGGGAAAAGATATTAGTGAACTCCCCCTCAGACAAGGGACTTTTGTCTAAAACATATAAAGAATTTAAAAAAAACTCAGACCCCCAAAATTCAAAGACCCAATCCAATAATGGTCATCTGAGATGAATACACACTTCTCAGAAGAAGAAATACAAATGGCAAATAAATACATGAAAAAATATTCATCATCATTGGTTATTAGGGAAATGTAAATTAAAACCACACTGAGATTCCATCTCATTCCTGAAAGAATGGCTAGGATCAAGAAAACCAACAACAACAAGAGCTGGAGAAGCTGTGGGGGAAAAGGAACTCTCCTACACCGTTGGTGGGAGTGTAGACTGGTACAACCTTTGTGGAGGTCAACCTTGAGATTTCTCAAAAAGCTGGGATTGGAAGTCCCATTTGTTCCAGCTATTCCACTTCTAGGCATCTTCCCAGAAGAACTGAAAGCATCATACCACAGTGATATATGCACACCTATGTTTATAGCAGCACAATTTGTAATTGCCAGATGTTGGAAACAACCCAAATGTCCATCAACTATGGAATGGATAAAAAAGCTGTGGTATTTCTATATAATGGAGTACTACTCAACTATAAAGAAGGATCACATTGAGGTATTTATCAATAAATGGGCACAACTTGAAGCCATACTCATAAGTGAAATAAATCAAACTCGCATCTGTGAACACCGAATAGTTTCCCTAGTGTAAGAAATGATTCAAATATATAAAAGTATGTGGTAACCATGATCCCCCATTATGTGGCCTTGAAGCCTTATAAAGTTTTCACTCATTAATTGGAATGGCTTTATTTTGGGCTATTTGATATTATGGCCTGTGATGCAATGAACAGCTATTTTGAAGAAAACAAGACATCATAATAGCTAGTGCTGATTTAATACCATCTTGTCTTGAAGCTGCACCAAACTATGGTTCTTCTATCTCCATTGATTTTATCATGTTGTAACTTGCTGGATTTTATTGTATGTGGTAGTATAAACAAAAATTGTTATAGGCAAAGAGACAGTATAGAAACCATTGATCATTTTTTCTGTAAGCTGGTTTTAAATACTCTACAATGCTTTCATCTACTTGAATGATGTTACACTGTCTTGATATGTTTGATGCTATAGCATATGAAGTTATATTCAAATATTTGAAGGAAAAAGACACTGTGGTAACTACTATTAAGTCGGGCTATTTGGTGGTGAAGCACTAGGTTGCTGAAAGTGTCATGCTTTAACCTGTATTGTTATGTCGTTATGCCCCCTTTTATCTCAACCTCCCCCTTATTCATTAAAAAATTACTTAATTTTTTAAATTTCTTTTTTAAACTAAGGGGAAAAAGTCAAAAACTAGCAGGATATATTATAGTATCTTTTTTGATTTCCTATCAACTTGAAGTCCTGTAATACCCCCGTTATCTTGTTTTGACTGATTAGACTCTATTCTACTCTGTATGAAAGTATCAAGTATCAGAGTATAGGCAACTATTTTGAAGACAATAAGATTCTCTATGATGCCCGTTATGGTTTGACTATTATCCTCTTTTGAGGTTCTGTAAGATTTACAAAGTTTCGGTTTTATTGGTCTTGTTCTCTACTGTTTTGTTTAACTTTATAATACCTAAAGAGATAGACAATTCTTCTTAAGAGGCATAATGGTAACTATTGTTGATAACCTTGTACTCTGTTTTTACATCATGTGCTGTGTCTATCCTTGATTTTGACTGACAGCTTTGTTTTATCATGTTTGATTTTATTCTCTTACAAAAAAAAGGTAATAAGATCTAAGGGAGCAATAAAGCTCAAAATGTGTAAATTTTGTTGTAATAAAGAGAGGGAAAGAAAAGTTCCCTGAAGGATACAACAACAAGGGTCTTTAGGTGTGTTACATAGAAGACCATATTAATATTTTGGATTAGATTACTGAACACAGCTGTTTGCAGTCTCACTGTTTGAATGTTCGGTTTGTGTGCTTTGATCCTGTGACCTGAAACACTGTTTCTAAGATGATAGCGAGTAATCTATTAACTGGTGATAGCTTACTGTTTTTTTTTTTTTTTTTTTTTGTAGTTCTGAATTACTTGTACCCTTACACTGTTTTGTTTTGTTCTGCTTTTTTTTCTCTTTTTCCTTTTAAATAAAATTTTTAAAAAATGTAAAAAAAAATTCTAAAAAACTAATACTAGTTTATATATTGTGTATTGTTATCTTAGAAGTACTTGTTCAGGTTAGGAAATTTAGGCATGAAATACATGATCAAACAATCAAACAATGAGAGCACAAACTGTTCTTTTGGATGAATTAACAGAGATTACAAGAGTAGGTAAGTCTACTATTCCATACAATTTATGTGATCTTATGCTTTAGACTGAGGACAAATCTTAAACTTGGTTCTAATTTAGAGAATATGCCTTAGATGATGAATATCATATATATGATTTTGTCAGGTTATATGTCAATACTGAAGGGATATTTTGCAGCTATAATCAAAGCCTCCAATAATCTTAGATTCAGCAGAGTGCAATCATCCTGTGTGGGACTAATTAATCAGGTGAATTATTTAAAGAGAGCTTGATGGCAGAAAAAGAGGTCAGAGATTTCTTGGTCTGCGAGAATCAAACTGTCAGGTGTTCTACACACTCACGGAACATATACTCACAGGATTCTGTGTGCTTCCTGAGAACCTCTAACGTGCCAACAGTTTAACTACAGTCCTGTGAGCCTTGGGCAGAGCCCAGATGTTCTGTGCCCAGAATTCTGAGTATGAAAACTGTGAGATGTGAGATGAGTGTTTTTAATTTGCCAAATCATTAGTAACTTGTTTCACTGAAAAAGAAAATTAGAACACTGTTTAGTGATTAAAAGTCCCACACAAATTGATTTATATAGATGAAACACATATCCAAATCAAAATTCTGCTAGTTTTTGATAAAATAGGCAGGAACAATCTGATTTTGAGATTTACAAGAAAATGGAAAAGATTTATATGAGTCAAGGCAATTTCAAAGAAGAATAAAGATTTTATTGCTTATACTGCCAGATACCAAGGCATATTATGAAGCTTCTTATGAGTATTGGTATGAATATATATGGAGAGATTAATGAAACACAATAAAGAGAGCAAAAATGGCCCCCACATATGTGTTCAAGTTTTGCAGTAAATGCCAATGAAGTGTGTTGTGACAAGAATGATCTTCTCAATAAATAGTTCTAGGTTAATTAGATATTCACCAATACCATTAACCTCAACACTTAAAAACAGATCTAAATAATAAATATAAAATGACAAGTTTTCTACAATAAAATATACAAAATCTTAATATGCTTAAAACATGCAAATATTTTCTGAGCCTTTTCATTAAGAGAAATCATTAAGGAAAATATTGTTTTTTAGATTAATAATATAGATAATAGGAAGCAATTGATAGCTGTGCAATTGATCTTTCTTAAATGGAAAGATCAAAATGGAGAGGAGAGGAGATATAAAGGGGATGAAGCAAGAATTGTGATATGTTACATACATGTACCAACTACATCCAAAGATCACAAATGTTATGCATTGCAAATATGTACTACTAAAAAAAGGAATATATGTTTACAAAATGCCTTGTTATGAGAGCAAAAGACAAATAGTACACTGGAAAGGGATAATAACCTCATGTACATGCCTTAGAGAATTCATCTCCAGAATATATATAATATTAAACAGATCATCAGTGAGATAAAAATTGATAAAAATCAACAAACAAGAAAAGGACAGATCTCACGTAAGCAAGTAAAAGATGACAGCATAGCACAAACAAGGAGGTGCAAGTGGCCATGACACATGAATCCATATGTAGCATCATTAGTCAGCGGGTAAAGGCAAGTTAAAATTGCAATGAGATATCATTATAGAGATACTGCAATTGTAAAAGACTTAATAATACTGAGAGTTATCTTCTTATAATTGTCCCCTTTAGAAGAACCTGGGTATAAGGCACAATTCAAATCCTTGATTTGAGATTGAATTTGAATTGGTAATGCTGGGTCACTGTATAGAATGGACATAAGGGTCATTAAGTAGTGTACAAAAAATGCTATGACTCTTCTCACAAGAGGAACTGTGGTGCTGTTAGCACAGTGACAAGTAAATCACACAGAGAAAGTGATGGTAAGCAGCCTCTGAAAAGAAAATTCCCTCACAGTGTAAGTTATCCTCTATGAAAAGCCATGAAGGAACCGTTATAGGCATTTTGCCCTAGGAACTGATCACTGCACTTCCAAATAAGAGACCTTAGCTTGTTATTGCTTATTTTCTTTTGTCTTTTTCGTTTTTTATCAGTACCAGGGATCGAACTCACGACTGCCTGCTTGCAAGGCAGGCGCTTATGCTGCTGAGCTAAATCCCCAGCCCCGTTATTGCTTATTTTTCTACTCTGTTTTATGTGTTTACTTGTGGGGAATTGTTTAAAACAATGAGTATGACCGAATACTTTGGTACAGCAACGTTTTATTACTGCAGCCGACTATATGGGTTACTACTTATGTAACCTACACTGAGTGTAAGAAGCTTAACCACATTTCCATTGTAAATGCCTATTCTGAATTAACTTTATGATACTATTAGGAAGATTCTTTCTTTCAAAATATGAAAAATTGAATAAAGATAATTCAACTGGCCCTGTAGAAATATGTCCTATGCAGTTAAATATATTTAAATAATAAACTATACATAATTCAATAGTGTTTCTTTTTTTTTTTTTCCTGAAGCATTTACTCAGGTCTTTAGACATAAAGCCAGGGAATCGTGTCTGCAAAATACCTTCCTGACCCTTGCTCACCTCTGCTGACTTCTTCACATTCTCTTTGTCTCCAATCCCTCTAAGCTCTGACGTAATTGCATCCTTTTTTATCAGATACCATATTACTAACAGCAAAACAACCAATCTATAAAATATTTTAATTTTTTTTTAAGCTGTAAGATTCTTCCTCTTGGCCCTAGCTAAGTTAATCACTCCTCAACAGTCAACTTTAGCTGGTATGATCAGATTCTCTTGGCCAGGAACTTGAAACTATGATTCAGAGACAGGTAGGCAGTCTTTGTGTATAAAAGAATTAAAGACTTCAAACTCAGAACTCTGAAGCTCCTGTGCATGGAGATGCAAGCTAACTGAAGAGCTATATATACATGACACAGCAGGTAAATGTGTCTGTGGGGTGTGTGTGCGTGAGTGTGTGTGTGTGTGTGTGTGTGTGTTGAGGGATGATGATACAAGCATTCATTCTTATTCAAATGTGCAGTTACCAGTATATAAAAATTCTTCACTAGAAATGTCACCATCAGAATTAAAACAAAAGAATGTATATAGTTATATATATACACACATACATATGTAAATATACATATATATGATTAAAGTAGTCTCTGACAAATACTAGGCAAATAAGTATTAGATTTTATTATTAATATAGAAAATTGGGTTAGAGAAAGTGACTCACAATTTCTTACAGTTAAAAAAAATAAGGCAAATAAAAGATGGAGATATGAGAAATGACATGCTCATCAGAATACAGAAAAATTGGAAGTTTCTAAGAGTGTGTTAAGAGTTGAAAGTAAAACTGAGTTCTTAAGTGAATAATTAAAGAACTTCGGAGCATAGAGTTTTCTTTTTTACAATTTTCTGAAATGTGCTTTTAAGAAAATCACCCTTTTAAACTGGGTGTGGTGGCTCATGCCTTTAATCCTAGTACTTGGCAGGTTGAAGCAGGATGATTGCTGTAAGCTTAAGGCCAAACTGGGTTCCATAGAGAGTTCAAGGTCAGCCTGGACTACATAGCAAGGCCTTGTCACGAACAAACAACAAAAAAAGGCTCCACCTTTATTCTTTTAATACCTTTAAGCATTCTTGCCAAAACAGTGCATGTGAAATAATATTGGGACCACATAATACTTGAAGATCAGTGAACTAGTTCATGAAACTATAGTAGCCTATATTGCCAAATCATCTATTGCTAAACCACCAATTTATAAGCTTTTTCATGGAAAAATAAGGGAAGATGGGGGCAAAAACTGTTGGAACCAAGATGTAGAAATTGTCACAGTGTTTAAACCAAGTTGAGCATATGAAGTAGCAGTCTTATTCAGTTGTTGAAAAAACTTCTAGAAAAGTCTTTTCATTTTCATTATAAAATCTTGTGTTCCAGAGTTTAGATTGTTTACTTAAAAAGGCTTCAAATGAAATGCAAGTAACATTAATGTGTTTTTGGGTCAGCGTCTCTGCTCCATGTATTACACATTTTGTTTCTTTTAAGTCTACAGTCATCCTGTGGCACAGCCTGCAGCTAGTATTGATTTTGGCATCCTCGCCTTGTTCTTTTCCCTTCCCCACCATAAATCACTTTGTGCTTTAAGGCTGAGCCACCGTCAAATCCACACTTTGATCCAAACCGTTCTCCCTCTCGTCTTCCCATCTGTCTCTAGGTAGTTAGATCTGGATGAAACCCGAAGGCTTGTGTTTGATGGTTGAGGAAAATTACTTCTGTCTTGCTCTGGAAAAGATACTGTGAGATGAGAGGTTCATGACTACAGCAGCCATTTGACACAAAACCTGAAGTCAGCCTGTACTGGCAGAAAAATGGAGCCCAATCTGGGATCAAAGCATTCTGAAATCTTTTCTTTCTGTGAGCAATTTTGTTTTATTTGAGTAGAATTTTTGTGAAACTTACAAGTAAATGTTCTAAATGATCTGTCAACACATTATTATCCTCACTAAACACAGGAGAAAAGTGACGTTCAGAAGTGGTATGTCATTGCCTAAAATAATAGAACTAAGATTTGGATTTTGGAATTCTGAACCAAAGAGCCATATATTTAATTGATGAGAAAGATGGACTTCTTAAATGATGACTGAAAGCATTATAGCTTTAGGATATTCAAATAATTTTCACTATTTTTGGTTATTTCTTCCTATAGTTGAAAATATTTTCATTGAATTATTAGAATATTATAATTGAAAATATTTTTAAATTTTATTTTGGATCAGAGTAAAAAAAAGATTAAGATAATAATCTGGGCATTTTGCTGTCCAAATACTTATATCATTGTGTATTAAATAATTATTTTGAAAATATGACTAATTGCAATAATTGTTTCACTTTTCTAACTCAGAATCATTGTCAGGTTCCTGAGTACCCACTATCTTTGATATAGCAAGTAGTTGGTGCAAAGAGTGTGCGCTCAGTTGATTAGAAATTTGAAGACTGAATTCTAATCACTTGCTGGAACACAACATCTTCTTATGTAAATATTAGTTAATAATACCTCCCTTGCCTACTTATTGCACAGTTGTAATGTGGAATGTAATAATACAACCATGACAAGTGGGAATTAAGCCTCCAATAAATTGAATCAAGATCACAAGAAATATTTTGGTACTAGTACTTTTAAATTGTCCCTAAAATTATGTTTTTCAGATGGTTACTGTGGTCAATACATTCTTCTTACAACACAGAAGACCACTCAGTAGCTTCATTGCACACATTTGCATACTTTGTTATTTGGTCAACATTCCCTGTTTATCTCTTTTTGTGATATAATGTATTGGAAGTATTTGACCTTGTTGTCACAACGTCTAGAAAGTTCAAATCTTGACTCTGGCCCTTTGCGCACCATACAAATTGGGAAAGTTGGTGTTAGTTTTCACACTCTGTGCTTTTTGGCAAAATAAATGAGGGGATTGTAGATAGGCTTGCTGCAATAATATAAATAATATATATAAGGCGCCTAACATAAATTAGTGTGTGATGTTCATTCTCATTTGTTCTTCCTTCCTAAATTTATTCTTCTCGTACAGTTACTAAAAAATTGCATCAGAGTATTCCTTAATGTGTGGAAGAATCAGCGCCTTTCAATGACTATAATTCATTTTCTTTGAAACTTGAGAAAACCAGGAAATATGAAGAACAACCACCCAAAAGTGCTGAATATAGTTCAAAGTGAGGTTTAGAATGAAATAATATTTTCCCTTGTGCTTCAGAGAAGATAATGAAATTCTCTTGAATACTACTGGGAAATGTTGCTTCAAAATGTCAACTAAGATTTTTAGAGCAGTACTAGTTTTTGCTTAATGTATTTTTCTGTAAAATGGAAAATGAAGTTTTTCATGAATGTTAGAATTGGAGATTATAAGTGCAAATTGCTTTGCCACTTGTATATTTCGATGTATGCACACATAGAGAGGTAATACATAACGTATCTAGATTATGTACCTAAATATCTTTCTTATATGAATATTGAAATTTTAATCTTAAAAACACAAGTAATTGCTTGAGCCCTTCACTTTTCATATGCATTAATCAATCTTAAATTTCATTCTTTTAAATTGGTTTTGCTTGCTGTCCCAATAGACAAACGCACTGCAGCATATATTAAATATGTAACAAAGATGCATTATAATGCCTTATCTTCACCAAAGTAAATTAAGACTTCAAAGAAATAAAAGATATGTGTAGAATGCTAATAAGTTAGGTGTTTATTTTTTAAAGATCCTATTTCTATTATAAACAATAATCATTTAAAAACTAAAGAAAATGACGAGCGGAGCAAAGCAATATTTTAAAAGAAAATGTGAGCAGGTGAGAAATGCAGTATTCAAGACAGAATAATGGTAACCTTTCCCTTTGGGCATTTGGGGTTTACATATTTTGCATTAATGCAGTGTCTGTGGAAGACTAGTTTAGACAAAAACCCAATTGGAAGTAAAGGCTCTGTAACAGAGGTGTGTAACATTTAGGGACGATCCATTTTGTGCTCCACAAACAGCTCTAACAAGGGGCCATATTAGTATGCACACTTTCATTTTATTCTTTTTCCCGTTTTGTTTTGGAATGAGTTATCCCCATGAAACTCATTAAACTGCCTATTTCTGCAGCTGACACTCCACTCAAGCATGAATAATCTAAGGGGTAAACAGAATGTTGATATAAATATGCAAGTGTTGTTGATGAAACATAATATAACAACTAAGAAGCTAAAAGATATTCATAGGTACAAAAAAAGAGCATGATGTTACTTTTATTATGTGTAGTTACAGGAAACTACAATTTGACTTTTAAATACTTGTAGAAATGCATGTTAAATCAAAATTTCCTACTGATTATGGAAATGTGATATATTAATAACATGAATATTTAAAGAATGGCAGTGGAAAACTTCTAGTGAATGGCTGTAAATTGCATTTCTTTGATCACCTTTAAAACTGTCCTACATACAGGGTAACAATAAGGAAGGAGGAATTGTTAAATACCTTCTGAGAGAGACATTTTCATATTATTTTGAAAGGAATAGTCTAAAATTTACATAGACTCAGAAAATGGATCATCATTTTTGAACAAGCAATTTGGTAATATTCAAGGAAACAAAAAAAGAGTATATTCATTTAATAATTACAAACTAACATTTGATAAAACATATAGGAAAGGATAATTCATATTTATTGGTGGTGGTATAAATTTGAAAAATTCCTTAAAATAACAGTTTGGCAATACCTTTGAAAATAGGTACACTCTTCAGAGTAGGATCTCAGTTCCCAAATGTTGCAAAGGACAATCATGATTATATGCATAAGGATCCCACTGATAACACTGTATCATTGAAAAATTGATCTCTGTGTGGTTAATATAATAAAAAAGAACCATAATTTACATTATGCTTTGTCTATTTTTAAAAATTGAAGAGTCAAATTTGAAAGTCAAAGCTTTATAAAATGTTTTAAAAATGTATGATGCATTTATTTTCTTATTGAGAAGGAAAGAAAAGAAACACAAAAGTACCAAAATCATACAAAAACTTGGTAATTTTACCATATTAGAATCACATATTTCAAAAAGAGCCACTACAAACTAAAAAGATAAATTTGAGAAAGATTCTAAAAATGTATGCGATGGAATGATTTTTTCAGAATGTATAAAAGAATTATTATATATACATAAGAAAAACAAAATCAACCTTAAATGAACATAAGATCAGGTAATTCACTGAACATTGATAAAAAAAATCATGTTTAAAACTCTAAATCTTATCTAAAACCATAGAGAAAAGTTTTCATAATTTTTTAAAGTTAAGTTTACTGGCACAGTTTAGATATACATAAAGATCATATTCATCATAGGGAATTTGTACCTATATATGATATATTTTGATTCTTCCTTTTTTCCTGATTCCTCCCCTTCCCTTAAATCTCTCTTTCTCTCCATATTTACAAAGATTTTTTTTTCATTTTAGCCTTTTTAAAATTTTGTTTTCTTTTTCTTCCCTTCCTTTTCCCTTCCCTTACCCCCGTGCAGTTCCTCTTTTCTCTTGAAAGATTTCTTTCTATTTCACAATATCTATTATACATTTTTATTCATTTTTACTATTTCAGTGTCTCACACCAGGGAGACAATGTGATGCTTACACGTTTCCTATTTCTTTCACTTGATAGTGCATTGATTTACTTAGAAATGTCTCAAGTTTATCCTTTATAGCTGAGTAGCACTCCATTGTATAAAAAATAAACACATTGTTTTTTATTCCCTCTTTGGTTGACAAGCATTTGGGTTGTTTCCAAGATCTGACTACTACAAACTGTGCTGCTATAAATACGAGTGCACATATCTTTCTGTGATATAATGTTTTTAGTTCTGTTGGGAAGATACCCAGAAGGATAATTGCTAGGTTGAATGGGATTGCTAAACCTAGTTTCTTGAGGAATCTCCAAACTGATTTACACAGTGGTTGCACCAGTCTGTACACCCACCAAGAGCAGAGGATTCCTTTTGGCCCACTATCCTTTCAGCATTTGTTATTAATTGATTTATTGAAGATAGCTATTGTTTCTGGAGTGAGATGGAATCTCAGTACTGTTTTGATTGGTATCTTAAATAACCAGTGATGCTGAACACTTTTTCATATATTTGCTTACCATTTGTGTTTCTTCCTCTGAGATGCCCATTTTTGGATAGGGACTTTAATATTAGGAGGCCTGATTTTTTTTCAATTCTTTTTATTTTCTAGATAAAAGTCCTTTGTCTGAGGGACAGCTGGCTAAGATTTTCTTTACCTGCTCTGTGGGTTGTCATTGTACTCTGTTGGTGATTTTTTTCATTCTTTTTTAATAGGATGAGATTCCAGTTGTTAATTCTTTGAATTATTTCTAATACAATCTGAAATTGTTCATGAAATCTTTGCCTAAACTTATGTCTTCAAGAATTCTGCCAATTCACTGTCCCAGCAGATTTCGTGTTTGTGTTTTAATATTTAGATCTTTGATAAGTTCGACTTTAGTTTAGTGCAAAGTAACAGACATGGGTATAGTTTTATTCTTTGGCATGAGGAAACCCAGTTTTTCCAACAACTTGTATTAGAAGCTATCTTCCCCCCAGGAAATAGTTTAGCTCCTTCATCAAAGATAAGGTGACTGCATGTGTTTGGAGTTGTTTCTGCATCATCTAATCTGCTCCATTGATCCTGATGTCTGTTTTTTTTTTTTTTTTTTTTTTTTTTTTTTTTTTTGCTAATACATGGTGCTTCATCACAATAACTTTGTAGTATAATTTCAAGTCAGTGATTGTAATGCTTCCTGTTTTGGGTTGTTCCAGAGAATTATTTTTAACTATTCTTGGTCTCTTCTGCTTCCAAATGAATTTTAAGAATATTTTCTCTAGTTCTGTGAGAGATGTTAATGGTATTTTGATTGGGATTGCATGAGATGAATGAGATCAGATACAGTAGATGCTGTATGAGATCAGATACAGCTGAATGAGATCAGATACAGTAGATGAAAAGCTGGAGGGCAAAGATGATCACAGAAGTTTTAGGAAACTGGAGAACACAAGAGAGAAAAAAATTCCAGAGAAAGTCAAAGAATATTTAACTGAACTAGAAATAAAAGAGAAATGACAATATCAAAAAATGAAAAGAGACAATTGAAAGAAAAAGATGAATAGAAGAAAACAAAAGTAAAGATAAGAAACCTATATAGTAAAACAAAAGGAAAGAAAAGAAAAAAAAAACCACACAGAAAAAGGAAGACCAATCATTAAAAAAAAGTAAAAAAGAATAAGAATAAAATCTCTGTGGTGTCTACTGATCTGTGATAATGTCCAAGTCAGATCCCAGAAATGTGCTGTGTAACTCCACCACATTTGCAGCAGAATTTTTGCTGGATGAGGGGCTGATCTTGGTTTCTGGGTGTGGGGCTGGGATTAGTCTTAAGTAGACAACAGTCTGGATGTGTAGTTCTTATGACGATTGTCTCAATGCTGCTGTTGCAATTTCTATGGCATCCTTGTTTAGGAAAAGCCTGGAGTTGATCCCAAACCTGTGTACAATTGGCTCTGTCTAAATCTTGCATTGCTCTCTCTGTTCCTACTAGCAATTCCTCCTATACACTGATAATTGGGTAGGAGGGGTAGAAGGATCCCAATTTTATATTTGAAGGCATGAATATACCATCGGATCATCAACAATGAATTGTCTTAGTCATATGAACCTTAGTTGAGATGTTTCCATAAGGCTATGGAGATTATCGAGGCCTCCAATTAATGAACAAGAGCTGATTAAAGTTACCAGGTGGCCACTCTTTTGTTAATCAATTGAGTCCTGTCCAATGTCTCCTCATCCCTAGGGGTTTTGTTAAACCAATTTTAGCATCATTTTGACGAGCTGTCAACCTAGGTGGAAGCATATTTTTTAAATCTATAACCCAAATAAATTTTGATTAAATGTTCTGAAAATGTAAAAGAGGAAGAAAAATTGTTGAGCTCAAATAAAAAGAAACAGCTGTTTACAGAGCAGGAAAATGGACAAAAGACAACAGATAAACTGACAATCATCTTATAAAATTAGAGTGCATTCAAATATATTTGGTCAACTTGAATTATAATAAATAGACTAATATGAACCTTTTTGTAGATCAATTAATAGAGATCTCTTGAAATAAGAATACCAGAAAAGGAACCTAATTTATGGCTAATCTGAGATAGCTCAGAAAGGAAAAAAAGGAATGTAAATATTAGCTAATCTCTTGGGAAAGGGGCCAGCCTGTTCCCAAACCAGGAACAGAGACTGAGGTTGAGAAGGCTGTGGCCACTGCGTGGCCAACCATCATGTGTGGGCAATTATCTGATGATTGGCTATAAAATGGCCACTCATCATGCAACAAGGAAACACAGGTTGTTGTCAGGTTACCATGTGACCTGCAACAACTTAGCTGCTGCTGATCACATAAGGGGCCACAACAGGGCAGCCATTGACCCTGAGACTTGTCGCAAGTTGGCGGCGCCCTGCTGCATGGTGGAGGGCTGCAAGATGGTGGTTGTCCTCCATGCAAGCTGCAGCAACATGGCTGCTGGCAACCACATGGCCTACAAGAAGTCTGGAATGCCTGAGACCAAGTATGGTGAGCCATAAAGACAGGAGCTGTATCATCTAAAGGGGTCCAGTGGGGAGGGGGAGAGATCCTGGAGGAGCAGTGAGAGCCAGAAATATTTGGGCAATCATAGAAGACAGAATGAGAGAAGGACATGTACTTAAAGTGAAAAAAGGCCTAAAGATGAAGGTTTTCTGCTAACTTGCTGTCACTGTGACATAAATAAAAGATCAGGTTTTTTTGGTTTTTATAGCCTTCTAGAGGCCAAGAGCACCAAGGTCATGAACCAGACATTCCAGAGGGGTGTTTTTCAGGGGTCAGAAAGTGGTCTCCATGAGCGAATTATAATTGAGCTGAGAGAACAGCTTCACCTCGGAACATAAGAGCTTTAGCTCTATCCCAAGAAATGTGGAAGCTGTCCTGGGTCACACTGAACAAATGAGATTGTCACCTATTTTGAAAGTGTGACGTGGAAAGTCCCAACACCCATTCTTCTAGGCCAGGTCACCAAAGAGTGCAGGGTGGGGTCCCAGGGAACAAAAATATCAGTCTTGCCTGAAGGTGTGTGTCCTAAGGAGTGTGAAAACTGGTATCCCTGTTCATGATGGCAGGATAGATTCTCTGTCACAAGCTTACTAAGAAACAGAAGCAGAAAACCCTGGATGGATAGCAACTCACCTGTGTTCAGTGAGGAAGGTCGCTGTTGCATTCAGATTAGCAGTGGCAAGTAAATAGTCCCAGAGGAAGAGAAAGTTGGTTCTTAGGCAGGGAGACTCAAACTGGGAGGGGCCCCAGGAACCACTCACTCTGCCATCTGAGTCACAGCACCATTATGAAAGAGTTTTCAGTGTGATAAAAGGGAGAATATAAAGTAAAAAATACCCTTTATTCTAAGGATGCAGAGAGAACTCATGACCACTGGGGCCTGGTTTTCTCTGCCAGAAACGTAGGGTATGGGATATACATATAATTTTTGATTGGGTTGGGGCTTAGGGTGGGCATTGAATGATGGAATTTTCTTCATGTACAAACAGGAGCTGGGGAAGAAGCAGGAAGTGGTAGATGTTCCGTTCCTGCTTTGGCCTTCTGCCTTGTTAGACCAGCACCATAATTTCTACTGAGGCAAGAACCTTTCAGAAAACATATGTGATAAACATTCATGAACATTTAAAAAAATAAAACCTATTTTTTTTGTTCTTTCATCCATTTCCTTGGTTTTTTTTAAATCAAACATATTTTTGTGTATTTATTTATGTGACTTTCTCGGTTACTTTGAAATAGCAAAGACAATTTTAATATTTATACATATATATGTACAAATAAATAAACATATATATATATATATGTGTGTGTGTGTGTGTGTGTGTGTGTGTGTGTGTGTGTGTGATCTGTCTAAAGAGTATCTTTTCTGGGGTCCCTTTACTGTTCAGATTTTGTTCCTTACTTAGTTTTGCCTTATGGCTCATTCACCCATAAGGTTTTTACCTTACTCATTTTTGTGTGAAATTATTTTCTCAAACCTGTACAGAAAGATTTACTCTTGATGGTTTTTCTTCACAGAATTCACTCTTCTGTTGCTTCCTGAGATTCTATGCTCTCTTCACAACATTTCCCTGAATGATCCTCTTTCTTCCTCACTGTTGGTTAAGCCATGTGAATTTTCATTTCACTCTGAGCAGTTCACCCCTGGAGCCCTATCCTGGAATTGGGCCTCAGCAGGTCTTACCAGCTCTTGATAAGGACTCCAGTGATCCACCTCTGCACACTTCCATATTGCAACCCCTTGAATTTACTGACATTGGCTACAACCACACCCAGCTTCAGTGCCAGTGGTCATTGTTTCTGTATTTTCCAGTGAACACCTGTTGGCTCTTCAGATGTTCTTGTCTCACTGCCATCTGTGCAACATGGCTTTATTTCCTCTTACACTAGTATGCCCTGCTCTAAAAGAAAACGCATAGATGCATACAGACATCATATCGATGCTACAATTATGTCTTCCATCAGTTTGTGTTTTAGAATTTTCAATATAGCTTCTCACTTAATTTTTGTGTGATGTTGCCCATGGATATAGTTTTGCTAATTAGTTGCGTTTTCTGATTTTATATAAGGATCTGGGAAGACTGAAAAACTGACCCATCTCTACAGTGTCCATCTTCTCAGATTTTTTTAAAGAAAGACTAAACAAAACAGAAAATGGGTAGAAATAATACATACTGTCAAAGAAAAAATAAACAGTAAGAAATAACTAGTTTATGATTACATATTGTCCTCTTACAAATAGTTGTTCAAGATACAAAAGTGAAACATATGAAGTGTAAATTCAAACAGTGAGGCTGCAAACAGTTCTGTTCAACTACCCATCAAAAACTTAGTAATATGGTTATCAATCCTGCACACTTAAACATACATGCAGTTATCCATATTTGTTCATTTCATCATGTGTTAGAAGATCAGTTCTTGTAAACTGTTTATAGGTTCTATGCCTGCATGAGTTTTAACATGTATTTCTATCCTTTCTATGTTAGAGGGAGAAACAAAACAAAGAAAGACAAAACAAAACATGTTCCTATAAAAACATGAAATGAAAAACACATATAAAACCACTGTACAAGGAATTCCACCATGGCTACTATGTTATCTCTTGTTATCTTCAATACAGTTGGCTATATTATCAGACATAGTATATTTGAATATAGCAGTACATAACAATATTAATAAAAACACAACTTTGTAGATAGTGTAAAACTTCAAAAACAGGTAGTAATCAAACCAGAATGGGTATCGTAGTGAATCTTGTCATCTTCACTGTAGTTGCCTATACCCTCAGACTTGAAACTGTCAATTAAATAACAGTTTTGAATAAAATCTGTTGATACCAAACAGTAATCAAACAAACTACATTAACTATGATCAGTCATGATAAAACAGTATAAGTTATACAGGGCTCCAGATTAAGTTAATAAGAAATTAAAGATGACTACTGTACTATATCCTGATATTTTTCAGATAGCTGTCTGTGCCCTTAGATCTAGTGCTTGTAGACAAACTGGGACTGAATAAAATCTAAGCAGAGTGGTGGGAGTAATATGAGTTTTAAATCTTGATACAATATTAACAAATCTTCTGCCATCTTTTTGAAGACTATTCCTCCCCTTTCACTCCCCCAGGGTGCAATGTGCATTTTTGGGTCTGACCAACACTGTCAGTTTTTAGATGGGGGGGAGGGAACCTGCTATTTACTTAAGTGGTTTTGAACCGTTTCCCTCTTAGACTTGATTTCTAGTTGTATTCCCTTACCTATTAAAACCTGTATTTCCAATCTATCCACAAATATTAGTTTAGTTGCCCCTATTTCTCTCTGGTTTCCTATCACATAGAGAATAGTTTTCACATATTTGATTTCCGGTCCATATACCCTTTTTCAGGTTAATTATATTTCCTATAAAGAGCATCTCAGTGGACCCTACCTCCTGATCTACTCTGCCTGTGTTTCTCTTTTTTCTTTTCTTTTTTCTTTCTTTCTTTCTTTCTTTCTTTTTTTTTTTTTTTTTTTAGTGTATCAAGGTCATCTATATCAGAGACTATAGCCAACCATCTCTGCCTCATCTCTGTTGTGCTCTTTTTCTGCCATTAGTTGTCTGATTTCCTTCTTCTGCTGCTTTCTGCTCCATTCATTGAGACCTCTCTGCCACTGTTCCTGGAATCCTGGTACCTTTCTCTCTTTCTAGAATATTCTGCAGAATTCTCTGTAGAGTTGGATTGGTGGTCATGAATTCCCCTAGTTCCTCTTTGTCTTGGGAGCATCTTGTTTCTACATTAATTTCTAGAGACAGTTTTGCAGAGTACATCAATCTGGACAAGAGGTTATTTTTTTCAGGGCTTGAAATACTTCGCTCCAAGATCTTCTTGATTTAATGGTCTGTGTCAAGAAGGCTGCCTTGATTTTGATGGGTTTTAATCTGTTTCTTGTCTCTGACAGCTTTCAATATTCTGTTCTTATATTGAATTTCTAGGATCTTGATTATTATATGCCTGGGTGTAGCTCTGTTTTGGTTGTAGTGGCTGGAGTTCTGTATGCCTAAGACATCTAAATATCATTTCCTTTTCCTATGATTGGGAAGTTTTCTTTAATTATTTCTTTGAATAGCCTTTGTAGTTCCTTTGTTTGTACCTCTGCTTCTTCATTCACATTCTTTATTCTTAAGTTGTAGATCCTCTTGTCATCTTCTAGCCTTCGTTTTGTTACTGCTTATTTCCTTGTTATTTTTAAGAAATTTTTCCTTTTGTGATCCCACATTGCAAACCTGTCCTCCATTTTGGATAATCTATCCTTAGTTTCTTTCAAGCAGTTTTGCCAGCTTTCAATGGAGTTTTTAATTTCCTCATAATCTCTTTGAATCTGCTTCATGTATTTTATGTTTTCTTTATATTCTTCATCAAATGATTATTTCCTTTTTTTGTGCTCCTCCAGTCTTCCATCTGTGTCTCCTTGAGAGGTGCTTAGCATTTATTTTATTAATCTACTTATATCTTGCTTTACTTGGCTAAATATTTCATTTTTGAACTAGTCTATGAGATCCTAAAGATATCTCTTTATGCTCACTGATGCCGTGTCTGATATTGCATGTTTACCGTCCTCAATCTCTTTTGTATTTACCTCTCCTGGATCAACATTCTCAGAGTTGGGGGGCTGGGGACTTTTTCTTGTTGCTGCTTCTTCTCATATTTTTTGTTTCTTCCATACAGGCATATAGAGGAAGTCCCAGGCCCCCTTTTTTTTTTGCTGGTTACAGTTCTTTTGAAGCATGCTGGCTAGGTGATCCTTCCCACTCCAGTGTGCTATTGAGGTGCAAACAAGGGTGGCATATGCTGGCTCCTCCCCTCCGGATCAGTCAACCTGCTGAGGCCTTCACTGTGTTAGTGTGCACCATGTGTAGGGAATTGGTTTGGGAAGACTTATTGGGTCTCAGCCAGGGGCATGACCCAAGCCAAGCATACCCCACCGATCTCATCTGGGAAGGGAACAACTGACTGAAGTCACTGCTGTTCCTTGTTCTAGCCAGTCCCCCCCCCATTCCAAAATGTCGCCCTATTGGAACGACACCCTTTTCTGTGGAAGGGTTTTGTTGTAGGCACTCACCACAGGTTGATGCAGGTCCCTTGCCAGCTCTGTTCTCTGTTGGGCTTACCAACCTGCAACTTCAGTGTGACTGCACTTCAGTGCAACTGTGGTTCCAGTGAGTTGAATTGGCGGGAACTCGGGCAGCTCGATCAGTCGTGGCTGCACGAGTTCTGGCACTGCAGTGGGAGCCCTGAATCTTAGTTGTTCCACTAGTAGCACCAGGACTGCATGTTTGGCTGGTTCTTTTTACTATAGTTTCTTCCTGTGTCGAGAGGATTCATCTCCGTCAGGTACTTCATACTCTGTGTTATTTCAGCATCTAAGTTGACTGTCTCAGGGAGCCTCTCTAGTCTGCTGTTATCTATCTGCCATCTTTACCGGAAACCATCTTTTTGAACTTTTATTATAGAGTTGATTTCCCCTCTGACTTACCAGCTCATATATGCCTGTGTTTACAAAAGGAGAGTGCTGGCTTCTTTGAGCTCAAAAGCGCTCCTGCATTTTTCTGCAATCAATTCAACCACTACATGGTTTAATTCCATGAGGCAGAAAAGTGCTGTTCAAGGAAGTCCTCCAGATGTGACTTGCTGCCCAGCGTCACACTGGGGTGATGCCCCAGAATGATGCCAAATCCAAATGCATGTAAATAGCCCATTGAAATTCCAAGTATAAGATTAGCTTAGAAAGTCTCCACATATATTTTGCCAACCCAAAGTACAGAAAACAAATCAGGGAGTGATATCCTACTCTCAAGTCCAAGCTTTGTGGTCTCAATGACCACTGAGTACCTTGATACACACTTATAATCTCAGCTACTTGAGAGGCTAAGGCAGGAGGAATGAAAGTTCAAGGCCAGCATGGGAAACGTTTTAGGATCCTGATGCAAAGCTGGATAAGAACATGAAGGAGCACTTCTCAGAGAAGAAAATGCCAACAATGAATAAATGTTTGAGGAGATCACTGACCTGTAATCCTATCACACATGAAAGGCTGAGGGAAGAGGGTCATCATGAGTTTGAGACCAGCCTGGGCTACATAGCGAGTATAAGAAAAGCTTGAACTGCACACATGAGACCCTCCTCCAGTGGACTACAAATTCCAAAAGACTGGTTTGCACTGAATCAGTTTCCTGTTCCCTTTGCCATTGCCTAGCGCTCAATAGAAGTTTTTATTCAGTGCAATGTGCAAGTGCTTTAGCTGAGGGACCAGGCAAGACTCATCGCCATCTCCTGCAGAACATGCCTGCCTCTCCTGTGCAGCGCTGTGTTCCTTCCTTCCTGAGACTCTCTCTCAGAGATGTTTTATATAATATTTTTTAAAAGCACAAATGTTATAAATGCTCAGCAAAGAGGAAATTGGATAAATAAATTGTAATATGCAATGAGCTGCTAAAATCTTTAAAATAAATTAACTAAAGCACACCATAATCAATATGGATAAATCATTTTAAAAAGCTAGTCTTTTAGTCTCACTATGACTGAGTAAATCATCCTTCTTGTTTCTTACAAGAATAATTTAAAAGAAAAAGGAGAAATATTAAACAATATGTACATTCATTAAGTGCATAACAAACACAAACTCAAGTGGTTTAAAACAGAAATCAGTTATTTTGATGGCTTTATCTGCAAAGTGGCTGAACTCATCTGTGCAAATTTGCTTCAAGCTATGGTAACAGCTATGCTGCTCACTGTGAGTCGCTGTCATGTGAGATAATTCTGCTTCATCTATCTTTTCTTGGACTGGAAATCTATTAGGGATAAGGCCATGACAAAGTGTACAGAATGAACATGAAAACAAAGATTCAAGAACTTAGCCTAAAAATAGCTGTTGTTTTTGATCATATATAGTTGACCAAATCAAGTCATATCTCCAACCCCCTGGTCAATAATGCCTGTGGAAAGAGTATGAACATGGAGAAAAGCGAATAAATGAGGCTGAAAGTGTACAGCAAGCCTTGCAAAGCATTACTGTTTTTGCAAATCTGTGGTAAAGAAATAATTCATATATTCAACATTTCACATAAATCTTCCCAGGGCAATGGAACACAAATGGGAGGTATATGGAATAAATTGAATAAGAAATAATGTGAAAGAATCACAGTTAAACCCAGGGCACTGGATTTCAGATTTTAAAAAATGTGCATTTCTTATGGATAAGACTTGTAGACAGTTGGCAACCTCAGGATTATTCTTTGCCACCATAAGATGAAATAGTTAGTTCTAAGAACGTGCTTAAAAAGAAGTTAAGGTACAGCTTAAAAACTGATCACAGAATGAATCCATACCCACGGGCAGCAGTTTTCTCCAGCACAGCAGCAATGAAGCAATGTATATATATGAAAATGAGATACCTGCAACTCTAAACAGGGCAGAGAGTTTAGCAAATGAAGAATGCATGCTTGAAAATCGTTACCTGAATTTCAGCCTACAATGAAAAAGTAAGAAAGTGATGGGCTCTGTGAATAATGTGTAAAAAGTATAAATGAAAAATACAAAATTGTTGAAAAAAACAGGAGAACACGAATGAGAGGGAATTTAAAATTTAAGTGGCAAAATAGTGAAACCATCATAGAAATTAAGGCAAAATTGGAGTTGGTAGGAAGAAAAATAAAAATTATGGAAAACAAAATAAATTAAATACATTAACAAGAAGATATTAATTCAAATACATTAAAAGAAAGAAATATTATTTTAGCATTCTAAACCAGTCTTCTTTATTTTTTTTTTTATTTTTTGGTACCGGGGATTGAACTCAGGACCTCACACTTACTAAGCAGTCGCTTACACCACTGAGCTAAACCCCCAGTCCTAAACCAGTCTTCTTTATTGATATGTGCTACTGTTTATAGATTCTTTTCTGAAAATTGCTTTAAGTATATGACATAAGTTATAATATATAGTACCTTAATTATTATGATTTTCAGATATTTAGGATTTTTATTTGTAAATTTTCTTTGCACCTAGAGTTTTAAAGAATGACTGTTTAATTTTAATATCTGGATTTTACAAGCTTTCATTTTTCTAATATTTTTAACTACACATTTTATTACATTGCAGTCAGAGAAGATTGAGCACAGTACTTCTTTTGAGATATTTTTGAGGTTTTATTTATGTTATAATATGCAGTCAATTTTTATGATTTCCATTGTTACTGGGAAAAAATATATTCCCTAACATCCTTGTGTAGAATTTGATACACACATGTATATACATATAAGAAAGATGTTTTTATTATGTTAACTTTGGTAAAATACATGTGCCTATGCCTTTATTTTATTACAAAGACAAGTAATCTAAAAAATATCTCAGGGAGTTAGCCTGGTCAGAGACAAAAACAGAATCCCAGTAATCAAAATCAGATCATATTAATGCAAGAAAAGAAAAAATCAACGGAACACAGTAGCCCAGAAGTAGGTACCAGTACATTAAGGAATTTAGCTATTTTTTAGGTAGCATCTCAAACTGGTAAAGGAAATACATTGTTTAACAAATATCAAGATAACTTAAAAAATGTTGGATCTATTCTCATGTTCTGGACCATGGCAAATGCCAAGTAAACAATGATGAAGTGTAAAAATATAAACAAAAACAAAAAAACATAGGAGAAAATTTGTCTTAGAAACGGCAACATAGAAGATTGCCAAAGTATGACAAAATAATGATAAAAGTGAGAAATTTTTGTAGCTTATACTATTGACAAGAGGCTTTTTGCTTTAATACATAAATTTCTCCTGCCTGTTGATATCACCTGTAAAAATAACTAAATTCCTTAATGTATTAGGGTCTGCTTCTGGGCCACCTTGTTCCATTGGTTTTGTTTTCTTGTATTAATATCATTTAGTTTCAACTACTGAGACTATGTTTTTGTCTATAGAAAGGCTACCTCAATTTGTTTTTTGAAGATTATTCATATTTGCAATATAAAAATAAAGATATAGCCACATCATATCACAGGTCAGATCCAGTATCCCAAATGAAATCAGGGTAGAGTTGATGGAAAAGAAAATGCAAATGGATCTAACACATGTGAAAATGATCAGCCTTGGCTATAATTAAAGAAATCCAAATGAAAATAAAATGAGAGATTTTTTTCACCCTGTAACAGGCAAAAGTACTCAAGTTCTATAATAAATGGAAGCATATCCTGAATGAATATTCTCGCATATTCCTGTTGAAGGTATAGCTTGGTACATTCCACTGTAGACCAATTTAACAATATAGTTATAATTTCATAGTTATATACCCCTTAGACAGCAGTCCTATTCCTAAGAATTCACCCAGCAGATTTTGTCATGTTATAGCTAGTTTTTAATAGTTTGATGATCTTGCCTCATTGAGGATTTTATGCCTACGTGCAGTTCTATTCTCTTGAGCATGAACTGCACTTGCTGATTTACTTCTAATGGATAAAGTGTAATAAAGCCATGCAATTTTACTTCAGCAGTTGTTACCAGAAAGCCATGATCTTCTTGCAACCCGCTCTGTCTTTCTATGCTTTCTCTTCATTTCCCTCCCCTTTTCCCACGCCTTTCTCTCTAGCTCTACCTGCTGTTATCTTCCTCTCCCTCTAGGAAGGCCCTTGCTCTGAACAAATATAAGCTGTCCTAAATGAGTGACTTATTCAGCACAAAAATAAGGAAGAGATCTAGCAGTGAGGACCTGAGCCTCCCCATCCACCAGACTCTGTGAACAACAGGAGTGAGCTTGAAAGCAGATTTTTGTCCCAGCCACCCCTTCAGGTGCTAACATATGCCTGAGCAGCCCTTAACTATAGCCTGGTAGAGATCTGGAAGCAGGAGAACCTGGCTATATCATATCTGGAATTTTTCTTCACAGAATTTGTTATACTGAAATAGATTATCAATATGATTCATATGTGCAAAACTGTAAATGCATGTGTTGCATATTGTTGCACTGCTTATAGTTATTAAAATATTGATAGATAAATGTTAAATATCATTCATAAACTAAAATATTACACAACACCAAGAAAGGATAGTATTCTTTATGAAATGGTAAGAAAAGATAATATATTAAATATAAAAGTGATGTACAGAACAGTATGTATAGTATGCAACCACTTGATTATGTACTTAAAATATTTTTGGAAGAATACACCAGAAACTAGTAACCATGGGTATCTATTTCGGGGAACTGATGTGGGTGGAAACTGGATGGTTGAGTACTGTAGTGGGAGGAACATTTTTAATTCTATATATTTTTATGCTTTTTTGCTTTAAAATCGTGCAGATGGACTTGCTATTCCACATATTATTTAATTGCTTGTATGTTTAAATAAATAAAATATATAACACTAAGGCATGTAATTTAAAAAAAAAATAAACTGTATTGTAATGGCAAAGAAGAAAAAACAAATTTCATTCTGTTACATAGATATTTAGTAATAGGCAAATCGATAATATGTAGTTTATCAAAACTTATTTATAAATAATAGTTCACTGAAATTATAAATTCCAAATTTAAACTCGTGGTTATTACTGGTCAGAAAAAAAGATAAATAGAATTGAGAAAGGGAAGCCAAGGGCACTTTGACTGTATTTTTTCCATCTTTATTTCAAACTAGGGCATACAGATGACAAAGTGCAAAGGAGAATAGATATATAAAATGTCTTGATGATTTCAGTTATAGGAATTATTTTTGGAGAGACATTTAAATTATGTTTTAATAATATTAATACAATTTTAATATCACTATAAATTGAATAGACATGATCATACATAAGTTTCATACAAAGAAAAAAATTTATATACCTAACTTCACTGTTAGAAACCATGGAAGAGGGGCTGGGGATTTAGCTCAGCAGCGTAAGTGTCTGCCTTGCAAGCAGGCAGTTGTGAGTTCGATCCCTGGTACCAATAAAAACAAAAAAGACAAAAAAAAAAAAAAGAAAAAAAGAAAAAAGAAAAGAAAAAGAAAGAAAGAAACCATGGAAGTAAAACATTAACTTGATTAGAACCTATTTAATACTAATCGCACAACCAAGGGAATTGCATTTTATGTTCATAATAAGCAAATTAATCTAAAATATAGTTAAAGTTCACTTTTTAAAAGCCAAATATTTTAAACTCACTGCATGACAAACTGTTTACTATATAATGAAGATTAACGTGGGAACTCTGCTGCTCCACTTAGTAATTCCAGGATCCAAAACATTTCTACACAATGCTCCCAACACTTGCTATAACCTGGAATCTTATACCCTGTGCCATTTTATAACAATACTTTGCATCAATTTGGTTTACAAGACAAGAAATTGAGTGTTTTTCAGCATGCAAGCAGTTTCCCCCACTGGTCATTCCTCAAAATGACATACAGACTTTTAACTATATTGTTATTTTGATTGGCTGAACTCTAGACAAACAGCCAGACCTAATTTATTACAAAATGTAATGCAGTTTTATCCTCAGAAATACAACAAAATTAGATTTAGTGAACAAACGGTATTGTCTGTTTTACAGAGAATGACAGCTACTCAGCTCAAAATTTTTAATGCTATGTGAGAATATTCGCTTAATGTTGCCAGATCTTTTAACTCTGAAGAGGTGTTGAAGTTTAGTTTTCTCTTTTAATGTGTTATTTCCTGATTTTAAATGTTGACAACCAAATTATTCTTTTAATAACCTTGTATTATTCAAACTGATTATTTGTAAACTACAAGGCCAACAGTCTGTAACCCTCGGCTGGTTTTGAAATTTCCTAACAGTGAGAATTCAGAGAGGTCACAGTTTTAAGACCTCATGTCCTGTGATTGCAGATACACCCAATTCTAACTCTAACGTGCTAACTGGCATTTGTAAGAAGAGTTGAGGAGCAGTGCCATAGAAGCCAAGCAGTGGGGCAAGTTTTTATAGGCAGTAATGCTAAATAAATTCAGATCTAGTAAACTAACATAAAAACTCAAAAGCTATTGGATTCCACACATCAAAAAACTCTCATCAGCCATTACTGTGTAGCAAAGCTAGGCTCCCTGTCCTCTGAAACTTGCAAAGATATTGGAAAGTTGATCAGTGCAAACAGAAGAGACTACAGTGTGTTATCTCCCAGAAGTTGTGGTAGAGTTTGGATTTATTATGAGAATCTGAGTAGGTTCTCATAAGTGTAAATACGGTTATGAAAAGATGGATAGGGATTCTAAAAACGTAAATGAATTTTGAAGTTGTCAGTTTATGAGCGCAGGTATTGCTAATCATTATACTCACTCCATTTCACATTTGAAGTAGCCAATGGCTTCCTTGCTTTCAGGTTTCCTTCCCTTCAGACTTTCCATTATCTATGTTTTAGCTAATAAGGAGAGCAGGATTTGCAACTACCAGAAAATGCTCCTAAATAGAGCCATTTTATCCCTTCTCCTTGCTGGGTATAACAAGCATCTAAATACTGAAACTTAAGCAGTTAATGAGGAAACAAGGTAGACATTTAAGTTACGAATCCCTTAGAGCACGCTGAGGAGAGTGAGGAGTCCAGACTGGAGAACTCTGGACCTAAGAATGGGAGACAACAATAAACTTTTCTTTATACAGCTACACTGTTCGTGCGTTATTTTTTCTCAGTTTTTGTGCTACTCCACCTTGAGCTCATTGCTTTACTTCTCTAAACTACAGAATATTCTTGAAACAATCGAGGTGAATTTTTTTTTTATTCCAAATGTTATCTTTGCACTCTGCTGATCCAGTAGCAAAATTTTAAAATATACAGTGGAAAATTGTGTCATGTAAGTTTGCATCAAAGCGCCTTACGTACAATATGAAAATTCAGCCATAGATGTTTTTCAAATAGAAAAGAAAAAAATGTTATATTATGCACTATACTTACAATTCTAAGAAATTCTAAGAAAATTGGGAATGAAAAATATTTTAAATTTAATTATTCAATAATGTTACACTTAAACCAAAAATTTAAGTAATGATAATGGTGTTGAATTTTTTCTGATTATTATTATTTTTATTTTGGTACCAAACTCACAATCTCATGCTTGCCAGGCAAGTGTTTACGTGGCTGAGCTAAATCCCTGACCCTTTTTTTTTTTTTTTTTTTTTTTTTGTCTTTTTGATACAGGTTTTCACTATACATTTTAGGCTGAGCTCATTTTGTAGCACAAATTGGTTTTGAACTCATAACGACCCTCCTGCCTCAGCCTCCCAAGTGATGGGGTTATAGGCATGCCTCACAATGCCCAATACTTTCATTGATTTTTTTTTTATTGGCACATGTTTGTGAGACATGATGATTACATTCGTCTTGAGTTGGTACATCATATATATAACATTTCTGAATACTTTTTATTCCCCTTTCCCTCCCTTTCTGTTTCCTCTTTCTCCATCTCCTGAATGCCCGCATATACATTACACACACACACACACACACACACACACACACACACACACACACAAACTTTCACATATGTTAAAGATTAAAGATGGTGCTAAAGTTTTTATAATTGATTCTTTAAAACAAATGATTAATCTGAGCCTACTAGGTTAACATTTCCCAAAGTGTGCTTCTATTAATACATCTTAATAATAGGTGGAGAAAATATCTACTTTTAGGTGAAAGACTTGTTTGTACCATCTCCTAAAATTTAACAAACATTAATGGTAGGCATTTATGGGTACAATGTAATGCTTTGGTATCTATTGTGGAATGAATTAAATAAAGCTAGCCTATATTGCCTTATGATTCAGCAAACATACTAGCATAAGAAAAACCCTGAGCCATCTCAAATAAGCAAATAAAAATTATCTTTGTTTAATCATTTCTGTAATGCGTTTGAACAAAATGGTATTTTTCCTCAGAAGAGAGGTTGGCAAACAGTTTTAGATGGTCTGCTCTTCCAAAAGCCTTCCTGTACATCCTGCTGCTTCTTCATTTAGGACAGTAAACAAAGCCCTAGGGTAGCAAATAAGGTAAAATCAGTTTGCTGTTTCACAGCACATTCCACAGCAAACCTGCTTATAAATCACAGCTTGAGGTTCTCAGAGGAACAGGAGCGTGATTCCGAGCTTTGTTTAGATATCACACACTTCATTCTGCCTTTTGAGTTGTGCTTCTTGGTGGCAGAGCTCAATTGTGATTCAGCAGTGTAATTAGCATGTTATGAGCGCCTGTCAGACACGCAGCACACACCCCGTGCTTTATGTCTGTGGAGAGAAATTGTTAAGACCTGAATTTTAATTTTCTAGTCCTTTCCCTGGCCATCAACCTTACAGTCTTACACAGTATATCTAGATTCTTATCCATGTTATACATTTATATTGTATTATATTATATTAATATAAGCAAAAATGTTAGGAAGAGACTAACCAAAGTGAAAAATAATACACAACCAAAACAGCCTATTGAAAACACTTCCTTCTAGGTATAGAATATTTTTTGTTGTTGTCGTACTTCTGCTTTGTCTACCAAGAGAACAGAAATTTTCTACAGGGAGTAGGAGATGCCATCTGGTACTTTAATGCTCTATAACTATAACAAAAGCTCTATTTTTCCCAATTGTAATGTATCTAAAGACCTATTCTTTTGAGGTTTTAGTTGTTGTGCCCAGGAAAACAGATTTTTAAATTTTAATTTCTAAAAGCTATTTCATTATTTCAATTACCCAAAAAGATTTTTAATACAAAAGTAAGGAGGGGAAAGAAAATCTGATCCATATCAAGAATCATAAATCCATGTGGTTGCTTATGGTCTAATGTATTTTGAGATGTGCTCTCAAAAATTATCATGAATAGTTCTTCCCTAGAAATCATAATGAGTGTCACAATGTTGAAAATGACCCTGTTACAAATACATGAATTTGCAAAACATGCAGCAGATGACATGTTTTCATTTTTTTCAGTTGTTTTACAAATGGTGAATCAAACATCCAGTATAATTTTTATTTTAATTTAATTTGCTCTTATAACTCTAATTACAGGTAATGGAGTATAAGATCACTTAATAGAATATCTTTATAGAAATGTAGCAATAACAGTATAGAGGTATTGATTCAAAGCCTAAGAAAGGTACAGACATCATTAAGTGCTAAGTGAAACATTTGCTGAGAAATAATTTGTCATCTTCACATTTCAAAGTACATGAATGATCATGCATAGGCGTATATGGCAATGATTAGCACTGATGTGTCTTAATAGCTTAAAACCTTGGATGTATGATCCTGGGAAAAAGAACATGGGTAGCAGACCTGACAGGAGACTGCTAGTTTTGGTTCTTAGCCAAATTGAATTTTACTTGGTTGTGAATGACTTGACAAGAAGGGGGAGTTGTTTGTGTTTATTTTGAGAACCTGTATATTTTAAGTAGTCACAAAATGTGATACTGTGTATGTCACCCAGACTGGAAACTACATTCAGCTGTACATCTCAAGGCTTTATTTTCAGTTTGAATTCAAATGTTTACTGCCTACAGCAGTATTTCAGGAAGCCATTGAACTTATAAATCTGCACTATTCTACATGGCTGGTTTAACACGCACAAGACTTGTCTGTTTTCCTGAATGACTACTAATACTTGTCTGTGTATATAGTACAGGATATTCTACTTTGAAGTCTAGTGACTTGGATCTGGAGAGAGGACAGAAACTATTAAATTTTCAATACTTCTCAGTGCTTTTCCAATCTCTAATAGAAATAGCCAATTAAAAATAGTCATGGTGGTTTCCCCAGGCAGTCTAGCTGTGTCCTGTTATATAATGTCCATTTGCTAAGATGTAATATGACCATAATTAATCTTGGGCTTGTTAAATTGCTACACTGGCCTTTGCAGATGACTACTTATATAACAATAAATTCTAACGATTTCAATAGAAACAGTGAGGTCATTCATGTTACTATTATCACACATCTGCTGTTGTAAAATATATTGCTTTCAGAAAGTAAATTTTATAGATAACAATGTTTATGTCTCCAATATAAATATTACATTAAAATCCTAAGTAAATCACAATCAATAAAATATAAGAATAAAATATAAATCTTACTAAGAGGGTTATCTGTTTGCTTTCCTAAGCAGAAAATATCAACTGTAATTAAATTCCTAATAGTTTAGAATTATCTTCATGAGCATTGCTTTTACTCTTGTATTTAATAGCATTGTTTCACTGCTTCTTACCTTTTTGTTTTAGTTAACATACAACAAATTAATTTGCTGATACATGCTGAAATTTTAAAATAAATCTTGTGGAATGAATGCATGCATTCTCATGTATGTATTCATTTTTTCCTTTAAATTTGATGTGAATAGAAATTTAAGAGAACCATGCCTCCTCAAAATAAATATAATTGTATTCAATGTACAATTAAAAACCCAGCTAATAAATCAGATTTTCAACTTTTGGAGCTAGATATATTAGTAGTTATACACTTGCTAGCAGGTTCTCAAATTTGTTATAGATGTTGAATTTACCAAGCATTGACCACTTAAAAGTTAGATATAATTGTCAATGAGAAAATTACATGGAGGAACTAAGTGTGTTTTGGGGCAATGAAAGTATGTTAGCAAATACATGAGTTGTCTTGAATGGTTATTGTATTTAGTCATTGTTAGAGACAAGTCACACATAAACGTAAAAATCCACTGTGTTTCCACATATGGCTTGGATCAATTCTAAATAATCACATTCTAAATGGTTAATATGGTTGTTGAAAACTACACTACTAATGAACATTCCATTGGAAACTCTTCAGGTTTCTTTATATAGTCCTGAACTATTCCATATGATTTTGTTCCTATTGATGTTTAGGTTCATATGTTGATTGAATATTTACCCATTATTATTATTACTATACGATACTGAGAATCAAACTCATGACTTCACTCTTATCAGGCAAGAGCCTGACCTGTTGAGCTAAAATCTCAGCCTAAGTATATATTATATATACTGTTTTAGCTACTGTGACTGTTAAATTCAATTCCCAACCTGATCAGTTAAGAGACTCCTGGAAGGTGATTGGATGCTGGGAGCACTGTGCTTGCCAATGGATTAACCAACTGACATTGTAACCTAATGTGTGCTCTTAAGAAATGGGGCTCAGTTGTAGGTGAGTCACTAGGAATGTGCCTTTTCTGTTCCTACACTTTGCTTTCTTCCATGTGCCAAGAACTAAGCAACATTGCTCTACCTCACCATTCTGCCCTCTTGTTCCTGCCGTGGAGCAAGGTGACCACGAATGAAACCTCTGAAACCATGGCTTGAAATGCCTCTTACTCCATTAATTGTAAGTATCAGAATCTTGTCTGAGTACCAAAGAGTTTTCTAACATATATTTTCTCTAAAGAGGATGTAGATGCATCTCTAAAATGTATTTGCTTATCTAATTCAAAATTCTAGTTCCCAGTGGTATTGATGTGATTAGCAAAAATTATATAATGATCACAAAATAATGTTATACATTAATTTTTAAAGCCTATCTGGATCTAAATACAATAATATTTTCACACAGTTATTGACTACTTAAAAATATATAATTATATTGGGATGACTATTTTACTTTTTGTGTGCTTTTCTCCCTTTGGATTAATATATTTTTCTGAAATAAAGTTTTAATTACAAAAGGTACTGTGCTAAAAGATTTTCTTTACTCTACAATGATGATTTTTAATAAACTTTATTTCATGATCTTTACTGAAAATTTAAAATAAAATGACAGTTTAGAAATGGGTATTTTTCTAGTCAAAAAAATGTCAGTGGAATGTGCTTATGAACACCAGTGACACTTATTCTGTGGAACTAACACAATCACCTCTTCACAGCATGTATTGGGTTTAGATGGCATTTGTCTAAAAGACTGAAAACTTCATGTTTATATAAACTTCATGTGAGGTCTGTAGCTCCATAGATCTGATGCTATAGCCTGTGGTTCTGAAATAATGTTGTTACACAATTTTTAAATTTTTGTGTTTCATTCTTGTATTTGTTCTGCTTAGCATCTTTTAAAAAAATCAGTGGCTTTGAATTCAACAACTAAAGATTCAAGATTGAAAAAAAAGGCACATCAATTCATTTTATTTCAAATAATGCCAGAAAAATTTAAGAAACATGATCTGCTTGATCTTTGATTATAAACTAGAAAAACAGCCAAATCACTCTTAATAATTAGACTGCTCTGCATTGCACACTGAAGGTATTTAAACTATAGGAGGCCAAGAAATAATGGAATGTTTTCTTCAGTTTAAGGTCATCATTCAACAAACTTGACTTGTACTTATTTGTGCTTAATGTTTGTTTCTTCTTGACTCACTCATCATTTAAAAATGATATACAATTCATTAACACAATATAAATATTTTATATATTATTCAATAACTATCAATTGTAAATTTTTATTAGATATATAATCAATTTATTAGAAATTAATCTACCTAAGATCACACTATTTGAAACACAGTTCAGATTTTCAGAGATAAATATTGTTCACTGTTAGAATATAAAATAACCATCAGTTTCATTTCTATCTCTCATTTGTTTAGTTACACAAACATAAATATACATTCATAAATATGTTGAAAGTATTTTTAATATGAAAATCACTCAACTATTTTTAATACTTTCTAGTTCATAAATCAAAAGTAACATGGGGATCTATAACGTTTTCTATAATCTAATACCTGGTAGCTCACTTAGGTCCTTCTTCAATTTTGTCAAAAACAAAGAATTTGAAAACCATTGACTTGGGGGTTGGGCATTTAGCTCAGCGGCACAAGCACTGCCTTGTAAGTGTGTGGTAGTACGTTCGATTCCCGGTACCAATAAAAAAAGAAAAAGAAAGAAAACTATTGGCTTCTGAAAGCTTCTGAAACAATGTATTATATAATGCTCAAAATCACTTATTTTCTCTTTATCTGGGAAGTACTTTGAAATGGCTTTATCAAGACTTATCAAGTGACATTTATGTATACCTCTTACTCTTTTGCAAATGGCACCCGGTTTAACTAAAACTTCATTAAAATGGATACAATATAATCTTTACCACATGCTTGGCTCTATTATGAGAAGTTCCTGTGTTTTTCTGGACTGCGTGAAATCACAGCCTTTAATGGTCAAAATTAGATGAACACAAAAATTCATACAGTTTAACATATTATCTGGTTACTTTTCTCATTGCTGAGAAAAAAAAACACCCAACACCCACAAGACAAGGGAGAAAACTTTTATTTAGCTCACAGTTTCTAGAGGTTTCAGATAATAGCTTGGTCCAAGGCAGGGTGTCAGAGCGCAGGGTCAGGGCAGAGGAGAAACAGTGCAGTGCAAAGCCGACAGCAGCAGGCCTGCCTCTTCCTTTTCTCTCTCCAAGGCCACCTGCCTTTTGGGTGGCACTACACACACCCTGAGTGGGGTACTGTCAGTCCCAGCAGGACAACCTTCATCCGTGTATCAGACACCTAATTCAGCCACCGTGAGAACTCCCCACCTCTGACTTCGTGAGGCTGTTTAGGGACAACTACATATACAAATGGTAACACCTACATGTTAACCACTTAATCTCACTGTGAACTTATGGGTGGATAATATTTGTACATAAATAAAGAAAAAAGAAAGCTGAAACACGGAGAAATTAAATTACTTGCCTAATGTCTGTTGCCTACAAAGTGGAGAAGCCAATCTTCATGTACAAGTACTGAAGCTTTGGTTTAAATCCTTATCTACTAAGTTAAATCTTCCTCTCACTAGTCTCGGGAAGCTTTAGAAAGCAAAAATATTCTTAACATGAAAATATATTTGTCAATATAATATTTTCATAGTTTATTTATCTTAGTGAATGCTTCAGTAGAGCTAAAGATTTAGCTATGGCAAATTAATTGATAAAGCTAGGCTTCATTGTCAAACCAAAAGCATACAACTTTGAGATGTATTATGTACGTTCACTAACTCCCCACAAGGAAAGTAATCGTTATGTAATGCAATCATTTACTAGTTTTTTAAAAATGAGAAAATGTTGAGGATTTATCACAGTGGTACAGTGCTTGCCTAGCATATGTGGGGCCCAGTTCAGCTTCTAGTATTGCAGGGGAAAAAAGTTAAAGAGGTAAATTTTATGCTATATGCACTTTATCAGGATAAAAAAATTAGATTGATAGTATACAAATTGTTTAGAAGGACTGTCAAAATATATTCTTATAATGGAAATTTTAACTTTTTAATTTTTATTCAAACAGACAATACTTATTGAAAAGTTTCATAGAAATCACTGAGGAACAAAGTATGCAGCATGTATTATAAAATATAGTCTTAATTATTTTGATCAGATTAATTCACTCAACTTTGTGATAATTTATAAAACAAAATGATAAACCATAATCTATTTCTCTTTATTTATTTTCAACAATGCAATGTGATTTGTAGCTCATATTTTAAATCAATTATGAAGCCACCTGTATTTTTTTCTTAAACATGTGTACCTTTACGCTTCACACTTCTGCTTGGTTATATGGGAATAATTAAAATAATGTAGACAATGGGAAAAATCTCTATTATTTATTAGCTATCATGACCAAATTATTTTTATGAATTTAAAGAAGAAATTTCTTTATTACCAAAAAAAATCTATCTGAAAATAGAGCAAGCCAAGTTTGCACAAGGTTGCATAGTTAAAAAAAATATAAAGATCAGTGTAGAAACTAATGTAACTGAGGCTAAGAAAACAATACAATGAATCAATAAAGCAAAGAGTTGGTTCTTGGAAAAATTAAATAAAATGGATGAACCCTTAGCCAATCATCAAATAAAGGGAAAGATTCAACTTCATCCAATGAAGAATGAAAAGGGTGAAATCACTACAAATCCTATGGAAATTCAGAAGATCATCAATACCTACTTCAAGAAACTTTATTTTAATAAAATGGAAAGCACAGATGAAACAGACAAATTTGTAGGTACATGTGAAGTATCAAAGTGAAATCAAGAAGATATAACAATTCCAAATAACACAATATTAGTCAATGAAATTGAAAATGTAATTAGAAACCCACCAATAAAGAAAATCCCATGTCCTAATGGATACACAGCTGAGTTTTACAAGAAATTTAGAGAAGATCTAGTGCCATTATGCCTCAAACTCTTCAATAAAATAGAAAAGCAAACAATACTCCCAAACTCATTCCTGAAAGAAAATATTACCCAATACCAAAACCAAAGAAGGATCCAACCAAAAGAGTGATCTATAGGCCAATCTCCTAAATGAATATATTAATAATATACTGGCAAACAGAATGCAGGAAATCATCAAGCAGGTAATATACCATGACCAAGTAGGATTCATTCTAGGTATGCAGGGTTTGTTCAGCATACACAAATTAATAAATACAGTACACTATATTGAACAAAAATAACATAAAAGCCATCTGTGAGAAGCCAATGGCCAAAATCACACTAAATGAACAAAAAAATGAAAGAATTCACTCTAAAATGAGGAACAAAAAAAGGATGTCCACTATCACCACTCCTGCTTAATAGAGTTCTGAAAATATTAGTCAGAGCAATTAGACAAGAGAAAAAAATAAAAGGAATAAGAATAGGAAAGGAAGATGTTAAATTATCATTATTTGTGGAAGGCATGATATTCTACATAAAAGACTCAAAAAACTTCTAGATATAATAACTAAATTAAATAGTACAGCTGGTTACAAAATTGATACTCAAAAACCAATCACATTTTTATTCACAAACAAATTCACTGTGGGGGAAAGTAGGGAAATCGCATCTTTCACAAAAGCATCCAAAAAATTGAAATATTTAGGAATTGTTCTAACAAAGGAAGTAAAAGATCTATACACTGAAAATTACAGTCCTCTGAAAAAGGACCTCAAAGAGGATACCAGAAAATGGAAAATATACCTTGCTTTTGGACAGGCAGAACCAACAGCATGAAACTAGTTACACTTTCAAAATTTTTATAGAAATTTAATGCAATTCCAATCAAAATGTAATTAGCATACTCACAGAACTAGAGAAAACACCTATAAAATTAATTTGCAAACAGACCTAGAATAGCAAAAGCAATTCTTCAACAGAGTAAGGCAGGGGCTATCACAATCCCTGACTTGAAATTACATTACAAAGTTACTATGATAAAATCAGCATGGTATTGGCACAAAAACAAACCTGAGGATCAGTGGAACAGATTGGGAGATGCAGACACAAATCTTAACACACTCAGCCATTTTATCTTTGGCAAAGAGGCCAAATGTGTTCACTAGAGGAAAGACAGCCTCTGTAGTAAATGGTGCTGGAGAAACTGCCAATGACTAAACTCATGTCTATCACAATGCACTGAACTAAAATCAAAATGGCTCATAGATATAAGTATTAAAACAGAAACTCTAAATCTATTGGAAAGTAAAGTAAGAAATCTTGAAGACATAGGTGTAGACAGTCTTTGAACAAAATCTAGACCATATGAGAAATACTTCAAATAATCAACAGCTGGATTCTCATGTTACTAAAATGTATCAAAGGAAATCACCAGAAGACTGAAAAGACAATGCACAGAGTAGGCAAATATTTTATCCAGTTGTCCATCAGACAAAGGACTTATATGTAGAACATATAAAGAGTTGAAAAAAATCAGATCCCTCCCCCCCAATTCAAAGACCCAATCCAAAAATGGGCATCTGCACTGGAAGACTCCTTCCTGCAAGCAGCCATCTCAGGTGGAGAGAGACAGTAGATCTGCCTCCTCCTACTGGAAGACAACACAAGAAGGCCCCTTCCTGTGGGCAGCTCAGGCAGAGAGAGCCAGCAGATCAGTGTCCACCTGCTGGGTTGTCCACAGTCGAAGGCTTACTTCCTGTGGGCAGCTAATGGGAACAGGGACATGCAGCCAGGTAAGCCCTGAGTATCCCACACGCAGGTCACCATTGGAGGCCCTTGCTTCCTTGGAGCAGCCATCATCTACTAAGAGAATCAGACAAACACACTCCTATGTGACTGCCACCATCATGGGAGTTCCAGTGTAGACACACAGGCTGAGAGAAGCAGCCGCACCACCAGGCACCCCTGGCCACTGGGGAAGCTCCAGTATAGCTGCACAGGTCTGGAGAAACTGATCCTATGGCCTGATACCTCCTTGTAAATCTGAGGTCAGAACACAGGTGCCTGTCCCATTTCCTACACTGCAGAGGGACAGTCAATGTAGTAAGTGCCTAGGATTCTACAACCAGCTTGTTGGGAGGAACTGAGGAGAATGTCAAGATGAAGGAGCAAAAATAAATATCAGCCCTCCAGCCCAAATGGAACAAATCTGGGAGGTACAGTCACGGAATAAAATGGAAATCACACACCTGAAATCTCTGAGAGGATAGCAACTAAAGTAAAGAAACAATTTCATGAGACTGAAAAGTTAATCAAATTAGACATTGTGTCTCAAATAAAAGAAGAAATGAAAAACATAATGAAAGAATTGCTCAGCATATCTAAATATGACAGATAAAAAAGGAGGAGCATAGGAAAATGATGTAAACCTTGAAAGAACAATATAGAAAGGAATTACAATGTGTGAAACAGATTCAAAAAGATATTCAGGAAATTAAAAAGTTGTTCAAAAGCTGGCAAAGCCACTTGAAAGAGGCAGAAGGTAGACTTTCAGATCTTGAAGACAGGACTGCAGCTAGCAATTATTTAAGGAATGATCTTTTAAAAATAATGAAGAACTAGGAAATAATTCAATGGCTATAAGATGATGCAAAGAGAAATATCTGATGAGTAATAGATATCAATTAAGAAGCAGGAGTCAACACAAATGAAATTAAAAAGCTATTCACAGAAATAATAGCAGAAAACTTCCCAAACGTGGGAAATGGATCTGGCATGCAGATAAGTGAGGTGCACAGGAATCCAACTAGCCATAACCAAAGTAAATCTACACCCAGACATAATCAAGATCCCAGAAATTTGGCTTAGGAACAGAATGTTAAAAGCTATTAGAGAAAAGAAACAGATCACCTATAAAGGAAAACTCATCAGAATCATGGCAGACTTGTCAAGAAAAGTTTGGAATGAAATGTTTTAAATCCTGAAAGAAAACAACTTGCAACCCAGATTGATATATCCTGAAAAACTTTTTTCAAAATTGATGGAAAAGTAAGATACTTTCACGGTAAAGAAGAACTGAACGAATTCCTGACCACCAAACCAACTCTACAGGGAGTGATATAGGATATTCTATAGAGATAAAGATGATCATGGTTCTAGGAACAGCAGCAGAGGAGAATCACCAAACAAGACAGACATTTGAATGAATGTGAAAAGTGGAGGGCCAACAGCAGGAGAACAGCAGGGCAGAGGCAAACCAATGTACGCTGGTTGTAACCATTAATGTAGATGGCCTCGACTCAGCAATAAAAAGAAATAGGGGGCTGGGGATTTAGCTCAGCGGCATAAACGCCTGCCTTGCAAGCAAGCAGTCGTGAGTTTGATCCCTGGTACCAATAAAAATGAAAAAGACAAAAAATAAATAAATAAATAAAAAAGAAACAGGGAGAGTGGATCAAGAAACAAGATCAACATACTGGATACAAGAAACACATTTAACTTGAAAGGAAATTCATAAACTGAAAATCAAAGGGGAGAAAACAATTGTTCCATGTGATAGGAGACCAGAAAAAAGCAAGGGTAACTTGCCTTATCCAATCTCAAGATGGATAAGAAAGATATGGTATTTTCATACAATGGAAAGCTACTGACCTATAAAGTGGGATAATCTTGAGGCTTAGTAGGCAAATGGATACAACTGGAAATCATGCTCATGGGTAAAACAGTTTGAATTTGTATAAGTGAACCCTAGCATAAAAAACAGAAAGAGTTGGTGGGATCCAAAAACACAATAGATATTATAAAAGTGATAGGAGAGGAAGCACTAGAGGAACTACTTTAAAGATAAGAATACTCAATATAGTAACTGTTGTTATTGTCCTACTATTTTGTTATGAAATTTTGTTTTACTTCTTTTCCATAAAATCAAAAAAGTAAAAAGTAAAAACTGGTCAGTCTGGCATTTGACATACATTTCTGTTTGGTTAATAAAAAGAATACAGTCTTTTTATAAGATGAAATAAGGAAAGAGTTAACAAGTTAACATAAACATTTCATGACATGACTAAGTAAAATGAATCTTAATCACCTTGTTAAAAATGCATATAAAATTTGAAGGAAGACATACTAACTCTACCTACAGGTTTCCTATGTATCTGGAATATTATACTCCATTAACCTCAGGCCTCATCACTTCAAAGTTTTCCTTTTCAGCTAATGACTTGTCCCAAGGATGAGTGTTGGACATAGTTAAAAAGAACTGCTTATGGTTAAATGCATGAAAAATCTGGATTCTGTAGTCAGTATTTCTTAACCTTATATTGTTTACTATACTCTACTGGATGGACACAAATTAATTTTTTATTTTATTATAGTAGAAATCTGCAAGATCTACAATTTTAAACAATAATTATATATTTGCATGGTAGAAGTTTTTCCCCTGCACTAGGTTTATCTATGAGATAGGGAAAGATGTAGGTTGAAAATGGTTTGTTTCCTTGATATATACCTTCTTAGACTGATAACTCATGGTGATTTTATTTTCAGAGAAGTTTCGGGATGTGCACTTGTTCTATGAAGAGGATGGAAGAGAAAGTGAGAGAAGGTAGAAAAAGAGAATCTGCCTTAAATTTCTCCCACAGCTCACTCTCAGACCAGTTTTAAGGGAAGAACACATAAGAAACTGAATATATAATATATGATTAAAACTATCTTAAAACTATCTTTCTTCTTTATTTCTTTTGTTTCTATGTGATATAGGTTTGCCTACTTTTGTCTGTTATCTGAAAAATAAAGAGTATTGCAAAAGCAGGTATTGAAGACAACAGAAACTATTATTTTGCCAGGTTGGACCCTCAGTGAACAGGTGCATAAATGGATGAGTGAACTTAGATATACACATACGGAGAAACATGTTTTAAATCATACCATAGTTGTCCTTATAATCATGCATCTGCCTTATAAGTGCAATGAAAGTTTGTTTTTGTGGTTTACTTAGGCTCAAGTATGACCAACATCATGTTTAATGGTTTATTGCAGTCTTTCTCAATCTAGATTCCATAGTCCCTTTATGACACAGATATATATAGATATATATATAGATATAGATATAGATATAGATATAGATATAGATATATATACTCTGTAATTTTTGAGTTCTGAGAAATCTTGACTAATGCATTTAGTCATTAAAAACTCAAGTCATTAGAGTTTACTCCATGTTGGTCAAGTCACAGCACATACATTTTCCTAGCTGTGTATGCTTGACAAATTTACTTCCTTTTCTGAGTCCCAGTATTTCATCTGGAAAATGTGAACTGTACTGTGATGTAAAATACTCTCTTTAATTTGGACTAGGAAATATTTCATGTATCCATATCATTCAGTAAACCAAAAGTGCTCCTTAAGAATAGCAAGGCTCCTTGTTATTCTGATGTTTGCACTCTGGGTATAATCAAGAGAAAATAGAGTTGAACACTTAAGGACTACTTTTACTAATCTTGTTCACCACCATGATCAAGTTTTACATCTACTTTAAAAAATGAGAAAGCTTATTTTGCTAAAAATTAATCCATCTAGCTGTTAGCATGTAATTTTGTTTTTTAATAGAAACTAGAAAGTGCATTTATTTTATGAGATAAAATTAAATGAGGGGCAATTCTAACTGGAATGAGGATTTCATGATATGTATGATTTGATGTAATGGATTTTAACTACCAACATAGATTTTCATTAAATCAGACATCCTGAAGCTCAAATTATTCTGTTTCTACTGGTAGGAAATTACCCTCTAGAAATATCTTAGCAGAAAACGTGGAGTACGTGGGAGGAGAAATTATTGCTAGACTTTTTAAAAAGTATTTTGTGCTTAGTGGGTCAAAGAAATAATATTTTCACTCTGCGTTAAACAATATATTTCTTGCCCAGATCAATCTCTTGTATAAATGCTGAAAACAACCGATAAACAGATTTTTCAGGATATCCACACTGTAATTTGTTAGATGCCTCTAAAAGGTCTTGAGTTAAAGTCTTTGTCCCCAGAGTAACCTTGGGGATGGTGAGGGTTTTCGGAAGTGCGGCCTTTACGTGACTGGGGGAATATCTTCAAAGGGGATTGTGGAACTTTAGTCTTTTGTGGAGGACCACCTGGAGGATTCTCTTTGAACAAAGAACAGTTACCTCCACTTTGCCTAAACCTAGCGCTATCTCCATGCACTGATATGTACAGAGCTAGGTAGGCAATTTTTCTTTTCCTTCAATTGGTTCTAAGCAATGTAAATAAGGCTAGCTGAAGTGCTGATGTGTAGTCTTTGAAGATAGGGGACAGTTGCTGGTTCCCCACCCTGTGACTTCCAAAACATGGTTGAGCCAGACTGAATGAAAAGCCATGTTTCAGGACAGTCAGTTGGGTTTGAGCCTCAAGATAAGAGGCTATAACTCCCCACAGCAGAAAAGTTTACATCAGAGACAAAGCACCAGCCCCTCTAGACATTAAATGCTACCTCAACTGGGGCTGGGGATTTAGCTCAGCCGCATAAGCGCCTGCCTTGCAAGCAGGCAGTCCTGAGTTCGATCCCTGGTGCCGATAAAAACGAAAAAGACCAAAACGCTACCTCAACTATGCTATGTAGATTGGTCTTTCTGCATATCTTTCCCTCTTCATATTTCAGAGGTCTTTCAGACCTCCTAGCTAGCCCAGCTCACAGTACTCACATATTTCCTCCGTTCTCACAGCCACTCATCCTCAAACCACTCCCTTCTTCACAAATTAATAAAATCCCCATTAGGCCCTGGGACAAGGACTTTGCTCAGATAAGCCACTATCTGAGTTGGATTTAGGGCCTCCTTGGGTCACTCATAGTGATAAATATGTGTTAGTGTCTTTATTCTCATCATGGTTTGCACTGGAAGCGGTAGATTGGAACTAACTTGCTAGAATTTCAATAATCTTCCCTTGAGATTACAAATATAAACTTCCTGGTCTGCAACTAGGTATAATCTCTTTTGCTCCTTCTTTGCTTCTCGGCTGTTAGGTAAGCAGTTCACTCCACCTTGGTTCTCACCATTACCATCACCATCTGGCATCCCCATCAGAGGCCTAAAAACATTGGGCTTCCCCAGTCCTGAGCTGGACATTCTAAAACTATGAGCCAGCTAGGCACAGTGGTGCACGCCTATTAATCTCCTTTACTCATGATGTTGAGGTTGAGTTGCAAGTTCATAGACAGTCTGAATTATTAGTGATAACTTGGATCAAAATAAAAAAATAACAAAACTTAAAGATGTACCCCAGCAGTACAGAGTCCTTAAATTCAACCTGTAGTACCAAAGGAGGTAGTTGTTGTGGGGTCAAAATAAACCTTTCTGTTTATAATAATTTTACATAATTGTTATAGCCACCTAACACAATCCAGGTCAAATTCTTTATTTAGACTAATTGGTACTCAGTCAGTGATATAAGCAATATTGAACATGTTGAGTAATAGTTAAGACAGGACAGTGTAGATAAGTCTGGAGTTTTCCTAAACATCTGAATAATGTATTCTTCAGATTTAACAATCCCTTGTAACAAATTATCCCCAAATCCTAATGTCTTAATGTGAAAGTCACTGATTTCTTATTTACACTGTGTTTGACACAAGGGCCAGTGAACTCTGCTCTTCATATGTGTTAAGTAACCCAAGTCTTTTTTTGTAGCTCCACCATCTTCTAAGGCCTTGGGGTCTGACACTTTCTTCTCCATAGTCAGAGGGCAGACAGGAAGGACAAGAATCTAGAGAATCTCTTTCAAGTGTTTAGGGGCCAGTCTCAGAAAGGACACAGCACTTAGGTACACATTAAAGTCACCAGAATTTGCACTTATCTCTGCCTTGAGTGAACTAGAAACAAACTACCAACAGTGAATGATCAGGACAACAATGAACTTTGTGATAAAAGCTGATCTGGCCCGCGGATTGGTCCGTAGGCCTCACCTGGAGAGGGGTCGGGGATGGAGGGCTGGGCAAAAGAAAAGAGAGAGGAGGACAAGATGACCAATTCCAATCAAGTCCCGTTTATTCAGGAAGTGGCTTATGTAGAGTCAAAGGGGATGTGGCTTTACAGGATGGGCCGGCTTGGATCTCCTCATATGCCGTGGGCCTATCAGACTAGCAGGAAGTCATACATAGGCACATAGGTAAGTAGAAGTGATGTCAACAAGAGGGGATTATGGGAGATGTAGGCTGAAGTGGGAAGGTGCTTACATCATGCACATTGTAGGCAAGGGGAGGATCATGGGAAATGTAGGCTGACACACAAAATGCCCTCAGGTGGGAGGGGCAGGACAGCAGCAGCCTTTCTGAGCGGCTCCCTACAAAAAGCAAAATCTTCTAGAAGATCTTAGGAACAAATCACTACCTTCATGAGTAAAAAGATATAAATCTTATGATGACAAAATTTAACAAGAAAATACATGCACTTGAATCTTACTAACAGTAATATCTTAATGTCTTATTACCTTCAAAGGTATCTGGCATATCAACACTCTTTAGCTATCCATTCTGTTATTTAACAAGATAACAAGTCCCCAATGGTTGTGACCTATTTTTTAAATACTCTCGTCAAGAACTTTAAGTTTCTTGTTCACTCAAAATTCTAGTTACTCAAACTCAGTACTTTTTGCCTCTATTTTTATTTATTCTTCATTAAAGACAATGGGGGCTTAATATTTTTATTTCCTTTGCTAATAATAATATTTTTGTTACAGGAGAACTTAGGCAAATGTTGCTGGTCAAAACTTTTGATACTTGTTTATTAGCAGATTCAGCATACCTGGAGTTAAATATCCAACCTTAAACTTCCAGATAGTGAGATATAAATCAAGGCCACCTTGTGTTGCTCTCACAGTTACAGATTATTGGAACACAATTAAGGTATAATAAGTGCCATGGCAGCATCAAAACATGGCACCTGTTATATTTAGACAATGTTCCTCATAGGAAACAATGCACAAAGAGTTGAAGGTTAATAAGAATTATCAAAGCAAAGAAGAAAGGGATGGTCTTGAAAAATGAAGCCATGTATGTAAGTGGAGGTGGTGGGAACCAGGCATAGAACAATAAAGAAACTGAAAGTTCAAGGGATAGCTTAGGGACCCTGTGATAGAATTGGAAAGAAGTATGAAATATAAATGACCTTTATTTTAAGAATGTGGGGAGAGGACCCCCCTTCCCCCAGAGGTCCGGCATTCTCTCCAAGGTCTGGCAATCTCTTCCCAGGGTTGGTGATCTCTCCATCAGACACGTGGAGTGGGGGCATACATGTAGCTTAGGTTTGGGGTGGAGCCTCAGGGGCATTAGTGATGCACAGGTAGCCCATTGGTATTCATTTCGCGCCACAGGTAAATTCCCAGGGGCGGGGAAGATGACTTCAAGATAGAGGCTCTTGGTTCCACCTCCGAGGCTTTACCAGCTACAGTGTCTGGCCTAGGGCAAGATTCTTTCACCCGGGTAAGAAGGAGAGCTCTGCAGAGGTTAAATCATAAAGGGATTTGTAAGTTACTTGGAGATATTTGGAATTTGTTTGAGGTATAATAGGCAAATAAAGTTATCTTCCAAATTCTTTCACTTTTGATACACAGTTTACTTCTTGGGTTATAATTTGGCATAAATGTCACTATGAGTTTTCTCAATATGCAGTCGGGGTTTTATTGTCACTACTGTTATTAGTGTACCATTTAGACTGCCATTCTTGATATTTATACCTTTAATTATGCTGTACACTAGTAAAAAGTTTCATTATATTTGTATTATACCAAAATACCTGTAATGTGGCCTACAGTTCTATATGCAGGTTTCTTTTCCTCTGGGTGACCTAATTGATATGTTAATCAATATGTTAATCAAAGGAATTGTACATTCCTGCAAGACTTCTCTGTCCTCTCCTAAGAGAAACAAAGGCCTTCCTCATTCCTTAGCAGATCAAAGAGTTTCTCATTTCCTCATCCACGCCCATGACCTTTACTTGGTGAGCTGTGATATGTACTGAAGGGCCGCATGTGTAGAGAAACGACACACACAGCTTTTGCAGTCTCCAACTGCACTGTGTCACTGGGCCCAGTGTAAATCAGCGCTGCTTTTTAAAATGTGATTTTTGGGGCTGGAGATTTAGCTCAGCGGCATAAGCACCTGCATTGGAAGCAGGCAGTCATGAGTTTGATCCCCGGTACCGATAAAAAAGAAAAAGACAAAAAAAAAATGTGTTTTTTGCCTCATTTGTTGAACTCGAGCTTGGGGGCTCGTTTGTGGATTACAAGAAATTACACTTGGTGAATTCAGTTCTCCTTTTCCCTCTATGTATTTAGCAACCTAGAACCACAGCAAAGTATGTTTAAATAGTAGCCATGGAGCTATCAAAAACCTAAATTAGCGTTCACCACTTTGCAGTTTTTGGATCATTCCAACTATATTTTCTCAGCAGTCCATGAAAATCCTTCTCTACTTTTCTTTCCCAAGGTAAACTGATGCTGAGGAATGCTCGGTAGGAGAATATTAACTTGTAGGCAACAACATTTACATACGTATACACAAACTCTTACCTGCTTAAAAGCCTTAGGTAACTTCCCATTACTCTCAAGACAAATCCCACATTACTGTGTGTGGCTTACAAAACAGTAATATGACACTACGATGTCCTGGTTACTTTTTCATTTGGCCAACTGCAAATGTGTAAGGTGGGAAGGGACAGAGAAATCAAAGGAGCAGAGGAGTGTTTTAGGCAGATGTTCAAGCGTGTAAAAATAGCTACATGTGGAAAGAGAAAAATCACACAATCACCTGAATCTCTGCAAAATATTAAAGCCATTTTCAAATGCTTTTTCTTCCGTCTGGAACACTTTTCTGCCTCACTGTTTCCTGACTTACCCATGTGTACTCCTGCAATCTTAGCTTTTAGATTGTTAGGTACAACAAGCATTGATTATACGTAGTTTTGAGAGGTAAAGGAAAAGTACAGCCTACAAAGTGAGAGACATATATATCTACATCTTTCAAAGTGTATTATTCAAATTATCCAAAGTAAAATGGTAGCAGGTCACTTGCAGTTAAATGATCCTTTATTTTAAATTTATCAAGGTGTCTTTTTGTAATAAGTCCTTTAAAGGTTACTTTTAATAATGTTTGTGCAATAAGATATAGATTTAGGAGTTACAAAGAAAACAACAAGCAAAATATGTTTAACAGTTATATGTGACACAACCAGATCTTAGGCTAGTCTAGGGCTGGGGATTTAGCTCAGTGGCATAAGCGCCTGCCTTGCAAACAGGCAGTTGTGAGTTTGATCCCCAGTATCGATTAAAAAAAAAAAATACCATCTTAGGCTAGTCTTAATTTTGTTATTGTAAAAGTTCTCACTTTGCTCTGCATAATTATTTTGGCTTTTGTAGATATGGAAGAATTTATGTATCACAATTACAACTTGACTGGAAACATAATAGTTTAATTACCAGAAATCCATTTACCAAGTTGAAGTGCAAATTTATTTTCCTTTTACACAATCATACAGTATACTATTACATGTAGCGCTGTAAAAATCGATAAGGATCATATATGAGGCAAGTAATGAAAAAAAATTATATAGTGAATTTTCTACAAAAGCTTACATTGTACAGTCCTAAAGAATACATTTTTGTCAGAAGTGGTAGTGTGTGCCTTTAATTCAGAGAAATTGAGGATAAGAGGATCACAGGATTTAACCTGGCCTGGACAACTTATTGATCTAGTGAGACTCGGTCTCAAAATGAAAAGTAAACAAAGAAAGAAACAGAACAAGCCAAAAAAAAAAAGAAGGACAGGGATGCAGTTTACTGAGAAGGCCTGTGGTACAAATTCTAGTACAGCACCCTAAAATTATTTCCAGTGACCCTTCTTGTTTCCTTAAGTTAAAATTCTATTACTGTTCATGCTCTCAGACAAGAGGAAAGGTTAGGTCCCCAAATCATCTAATCTCAAAAGGTTAATTATACAGGAGTTATCAATCATTTAGTTCAGGCTCTATCACTTCTTTTGTTGTCAGTACAAGTGGTTTCTTTGTTTTATGTAATCGTGTCCTATTACAGAGAAATTTCATGAAACAAAACCCATGGTTTTGAATTTGGTGAAACTAAAGGAGGCTATATTTTGGTGTGGAAGTCAGACAGAGAGAGAGAGGGAGAGGGATGTCTGTAAAGTCACTGATATTTTATCTGTGATTAAAATCTTTTGTAGGTAGGTTGTATGTGTTGGCCTAAAGTAATTGTTATGTATATTCCAGCTGGAAAATGGTTATCAATTGACAGTGAATTAGTTCAGGATTTTTGGCCACAGTAAAATTGTTTTTGTTTTATTGAGCCCACTAAACTACTCCTAAGCCTTAGGAAGTCCAAAAGAGTGTTGGGAATGTGTGAAATTTTGTTGTTGGTGATTGGCCCATGGCAGCTCTCTAATGTAAAAATGGAAGGGAATTGGCAAAGACCAAAAGTGTTTGAAAAAATAAATTGTCATCTAGACAGCAGATAAAAATACAATCTGGGGTAATTAGATTTGGTATAAAATCCAATCTGCATTGCATGGTTCATAAGATCCCTCATGATCTATCCAACCTTATGTCTCAATTTTTTTTTTCAACCTGTAATGTACTCCATCACTTGTACACTTTCTACTATGTATATATCAAACTTGCTTCAGTCTGAGACCTTCCACTTCTTTTTCCTTTGGTGCCTCTAAAGACTTTTCCCCCCAAATAATCACATGATTGACTCCTGATTATAATTTAGGCCTTAGTTTAAACATTACCTCCTTAAGAAAGTCACTTGTCTGCTTGGAAAGAGCAAAGTCCTAAGTTTGGGTTACTGTTAGCATTTACTTTATTTCAGCTCAAATCATTGTCTAAAGCACCTAGCTCTTTGATAAATAGACTGAATAAATCAGCACATAGTGATCATTCTGCAATATATTAGAAGAGTTTGGCAAGGCAGGCATCAACAGGAAGTTTTGGGAGAAGTCAGACACAGTGTAATCATGGCTTCTCTAAGTTGATACCAGAAACAAAACTCCAAGCTACAAAATTATGTCTAAATAGCATAGGTGAATTACTTAATACGTCACTCCCTGGGCTAATGCATTTGGATATTGCTTTAATCATTTTAGAATAGTAAGTTTCAGTTTTCATTGCTTTCAGAGTGTTGCTGCCCACAACTTAGTACATTTAGTGCTGGATTTAACTTTTAGAATAGTAACTTCTTATCTCTTTATTACAGATTATTACAGATTCAGTTCACTACAGTGTGTTAGCTGTAACGTAGCATATGGAGAATTCATATTGAATGTTGGAGTTCAACAGCCAGATATTATTAAATGCACAATTATTATGTTTTGATTCATATTGAAACTTGAATTTTTACGTGGGTATTTTTTGGAGAGATAAATATAATAATTAAGTGATGTTCCCTAAAATTTATAGATGTGGTCTAAAACAAAACTATGACATTTGGTTTCCCTGTAACTAAAGTCATAGACTGTTTATTTTTTAAATGTGTTATGTGAAGTAGAAGGGTCTTGGTTTGTTTCCTATTGTTAAAAGCATAATGCTACAAATTGGTTAACTTACAAAATAAAAACAGATACTTGTTTTAACTCATACTTTTGTTCGACAGTAAGGGGCTGAATCTGGAGATATTGTTCTGGCTGGAAGACTCCAGTGGTGACAAAGACCTCCTCATAATGAGATATATGAAGCCACAAGAAACTTAGACCAAAAGTTTTTATACCAGACTTGTTCCCAAAATAACCACTCATTCCTCAATCCATAATCTAGTAATTGTACGAATGGATTAATACATTCACAGCAAAGAACAATCTCTTAAACATCATCTCTTAAACATCCATCTTGAAAGGTCCCACCTTTTTTAAAATCCCATAATGGAGTTTAAATTTCAATGAATTTCAGAGAGTACAAATCATAGCACGAGATGAATCTGAACTTCCATAGGAATAATATTGGGTAAAATATCCTCTAGGTGATCAACAGTCTGGGTGAAAGCATATCAGGTCAGTGTTCTCATGTTTTTATATTCTTCAATCCCCTTTTAAATGACATCAACCTTAAAAATGAACATGCACACATATACAGACAATATGCTACTAATTTGATTATTCATTCAACTAATTTGTATTAAGAAGTAAAGTGTGTAAAGTACAGTGACATTCAAATTAGGCTATAGTCCTACAGGAGCTCCCCGACTGACTTCTGAATGAAAGGAATTTCTAGAGAGCAATATCAGTGTAATGAATGCTGCAATGTAGGTGTGAGTGGGGAGGTGCAGAACAAGCTCCGTTCTGCTTACTGAAGACAACCAATATGTCCAGCAGAATAAGAAGCTGTCAAGGCAAAGGCACTGCTGCTAGAAGGAAGTGCTGTGGAGATCCATACAATAGACGTTTTCAAGGAATTTTAAGAAAAGAGGCACAGTTTGAGCACAAGCATGTGAATGTGAGAAAAATTAGTGCATGCAAAGTGTAGAAGAGCACAGCATGAGGAGCTGGTTGAAAACACTGTTGACATTTTGGAGTATGTGTGTGTGGTATAATTCTTTCTTTAACAAGGATTTAACATCTGTGGTCCCTGCCCATGTCTGTAGCAATCTGTAGTTTTATGCAAAACCAGAGTGTTGTCACTTTTGGGAGCCATTCTCTAAAATGATCACCATTCGTCCAGATTGGTGTTATTCACATCCTCGTACGTCTCCTCCCTCCTTGTACCTGGGTTGATCTGTGTGACCAATAGCACAGAGATGACAAACTCCTTTGGAGGTTGAGTTACACATGGTGGTGTGATCTGTCTTGGTGTCTGTCTGTCTGTCTGTCTCTCTCTGTGTCTCTCTGTATCTGTGTCTGTGTCTGTCTATCTGTCTCTCTCTCTCTCTCTCACACACACACACACACACACACACACACACAGTCAACATGCACGTGTACACCATACACATCGCTCTAGGGGAAGCCAGGTGCTGTGTCTGCTGAGCTGCAACTACGGAATGAAAGCCTCCTGTAGACTGCCACATGAACAAGTATAGAGCTGTATCCCCCTCCTCATTTAGCTAACAGCAGCTGCAGCTGACCACCTGACTGCCCTCTCAGCCTGAGCTTCCTACTCAGCTTCCTATATAAGCCACCCTGGCTTCTGAATCTAAGAAGCTAATATGAGCTAATAAGCACTTTTGTTTTATGCTTTTGAGTGACAGAATAATTTGATAGTAAGAGTTAGGAATATAGTACTGATTTGCAAATGGCTAGTGGGAGAGGAGCATGGATATAAAGTGAACCCAGCAGGTCCGTGCTAAATGCTTTAAACTTCAGGCAGTGGGGGAGTCATTGGTGGATGTGGGGGAAGAGACTGGTGTGGTTTAAAATGATTTCATTTTCTTTGAACATTTATTTTTTCCAATTTCTCCTTGATTTCTCACTATTGCTTGTTCATCTGCCCCTAAAAGACCTAACAAACTGCATGACAGTTGTTGATTTATTGTCTTCCTGATTATACTGTGATCCTCCTACGAACAGAGATGGATTCTTACTATTTTAAAAGATAATTCTTTTTGTTCCTGGATACCTGCTGAGCATAGTGAAAGCACTGAGCAAACACTTGCTGATTAATCAAGTGATAGAAGTTTAAAAAAAAAGCACTGCAGACAAGACGCTGGGTTAGCAGGATATTATATAAGCTCCCTGGGAAAATGACACAGGAAATGTACTTTACAGATGTTAAAATTGCACATATGCACATGTTTAGCTTTGGAAATAGAGCTATGATAACCATGATTAAAAAGTCTTTGAAATGTCTCCTGCGTACTGACAGAGATACAGGGTAGTGATGCCAGCAGCTAGAATATTCTGGCAGTAATGTTATGTGAAGTTTATATTTATGAAACAACAATAAGAAAAGACCACAAAATAAACTGAAAAAAAATGAACAGTTTCCTTGCTCTTTCAAATAAAATGAGTTGTTTTTTAATAGTTGGTTTATAACTGATTTATGAATAGTTTCAACCAAAATACACTGTAAGATACTTGATATCTATGTTGAGTTGTAAGTATGTAGAAGTAAAGAAAGATTAAGAATTACATGACAGTCCAAGAGTATTTTAATTTGAAAAAATACAAGCACAAGAAAATTACAAAGAGATGCCTATTGAAATTCATTTTTACAAAAAAATACCTTTACTGGAAATTCTGAACATACCCTGGACTCTAAACGAAATGTAGATGTGTCTCTTATTAATACAAGTATCTAAGGCCTAAATAATTATTCAGCTCTAAGAATAGGCAAGCAGAGGTTTAACAACACTTATGTTTAACAACATAAGCATATAGGTATCATGACTCATATTGACATCCCATCCTTTAGAAAAATGGAGCAAGGTGCCCAAATATTCTTTTATTCATATCGTTTTCCAGTCATTCAAACGGAAATGTATTGTGTAATGTAGTAGTAGGTTTGGAGGTGTACAAATAGTCCCAGAGAGAAATCACACAGCTAAATGTTGCAATGTCACATTAAAATAATCTCAAAATGCACACCTATACTCACAACTTTCTCTTTTTCTACAGTGCTTTCTATAAATAAATGAGACATCTAATTTCAAATAAATAAAGCCATTTCTTTCTCCTTGTATTTCCTTCAATTTAAAACTGTAGTTTAGATGAAATCATTGTGTTCTTTGGAAGTCCAACAATTGTTGCCCAATTCCTTGTTACGTAAAAGCAGATCTTATTTTGTTTGTAAAATGGTTGTAAATATTATTTTCACTTTGATTTCATAGGCACTCATCTCACTGCTGACACACAGACCTACATCCACATAGAAACATATTAATTGGAAATTAATATTATTAGGCATCAATTATAGTTTATTAAAAATATTATGACAAAAGAGATTTCTTTTCCTTTTCATCATATCTTTTTATAATATGAGATTACTTCTTATGTCTTTAAGGTATTATAAATATTTGAGTACCATACAGTGCTCTTAGTTTAAGGATATGAAATAAAGATAGTATAATTCTTTAGGAATTACTTTTACAGAAAAATTAAAAGATTTGGTTAAAATATTTATTACTTTTATTGACCTTGTACAACTGCAGCCATAAGGTTTTAGTTCTCAGTGATAAACTGCTATGTTTTGGGAAAAATCTAAACAAGGATTTGAGAAACCAAGAAGAGGTATTTATTTGCTTGGCTTACAAATATTTGCTTAGGTTGTTCAACTCACTTTTTTTTTTTCCCCACATAGAAACCACTAAATACTTTCTTAAGTAGAAATACATTCTAGTTTGTCTTTCCACATTTTTTTTTTTAAAAATGCTGGTGAATGGCTCCTACATTGTATTTTGTTTGGCAAAAAGATAGCTGAAGTTGTTTACTAAGTATCTTTCCATCCACTGGAATGTTTTAAAAGAAGTCTTGTATTTACTTTTTTTCTCCTTGTCTTTGTTGCAAAAATTGTGTAAAGAGAAGCACATTTTAAAATTGGAGTTTATAATTTCATTAGAGATACTATTTCATTTTAGAAGCTTTATAACAATCTTTAAAATTCTGCATATTTTCCAGAAATGTTTCACTAAACCAGAGTAAGTCTGCAGTGTCCCTTTAGTCCCATATTTCATCCCAGCAATCTCATCACGTACCTGCTGCAGAGATAAAGTATGTTGTGCAAACACAGTCACTTGCCAAGTTTTTATAATAGACATTAGAACTGTAAGAGCCATAATGCAAAAAACAAACAACTTTCCCCCCAAAAACCCAATATAATAATTCTAGTACTTGTAATAAAACTTCCAGCTGTTAAGAAATGTTGGTAAAAATATGAACTGTGACCAGCTAGCAGATATATATCCAGAGAAATTCATAATAATTTAAAAATTCTCTCTCCTAAACTTTCATCTCCTCCTCCTCCTCCCCTTCTTCCTCCCCTTCCCTTCTCTCCCCTGCCCTCCCCCTGCTCTCCTTCCCTGAAAGGCCCTGCTGGCCCCTCGCCTCCTTTCTCTCCCTTCTCATTCTAGTGCCATTCTGCTTTTCTGCTTCTTCTCCTTAGATATTAAGTATTCAGAGTCCAGGTTTCTCCTTTTCATTTATACTTTCTTCAAAACTTTTCACGCTCTTTACACGCATTCCTCTCTATCTTTCCATCCTCTTGCATTTTTCTCTGACTAGAAGGATATTTTCAGAGAACACCAGTAGATTTTTACTCAGGGCACTTAAAATATCACCTTGAAGAGCATATGTTGCATCATTACATACATCATATGAAATAAATAATGTGCATTTAAAAGCATAAACATGGGTTGTGATAATTCTGTCCCTTTTGAAATTGTGTAAATATTACCTGCATGCTTAAGTGAAGATCATGTCTTTGGAAATGTTTTGACTAAATTTTAGGCATATTAAAGAAGCTGAATTTGTAGGGAGTTGGTTTGTTTAGAGGACTGATTGTTCACGGGCTTCACAGCTATCCGAAATAGCTTGGCTTGCTATTGCCCTATGCCCATATTTAAACCTCACAACAGTTCTATAAAGTAAGTTTATTAGCCTCAGATTACAGATGTAAAAATTATAGCAAACAAAGTTAGAAAACCTTCCAAGTTTTCACACTTAGTAAATGTCACTATCAGAATGCAACAAGAGACTCAATGGATAATGGGCTTAAATTTTTCAATATGCTTAGTGGCTAATCCAGAGATTTTCAGTGACTTACAGGCCAAAAGGTTACCCTAGGTGCTGACCTATGACACTCTTTGATGCTTGCCTACCTGGCCTGCAGCAAGGCAGTTTTCTGATCCTGATCACTCTTTTTCATTTTGTGCACATTGCATTAAGCCCAACTCCGATTCCTCACTTTTGCTGGACTGTGCATTTGCTCATTGCCCTTCATTTGGCTTTAAAAGGACCTTGTGTTCACAATCCAGTCTGCACAATTACCTACAGAAACATGATGTGTTGATGGGTCTGCAGGAAGTGGTTTCAGTGGACAACATGAGGACCCAACTTTACCTTATACAGCCTTTTCATCAATTCTCTAGTTGTTAAACCCAAGTTTTCATTCTGAACTTTCCTAGGAACTCAGGGCCTTCAAATCCAAAGACAGTCTAGGTTCTAAGGAAGTAATCTGTTTTCCTCTCCACTGGCATTTACATTTGGGTCCTCTCTGTCTTTTAGTCACATACCATAGATCCATCTTCTTTCTGTTTTTTTGTTTTTTTTTTTTTGTCTTTTTCCTTTTTATCGATACCAGGGATTGAACTCACGACTGCCTGCTTGCAAAGGCAGGAGCTTATGCCGCTGAGCTAAATCCTCAGCCCCCTTTCTGTTCTTTCAATTGTTATGTCCATCTTTCTAGCTCTCTTCATCCTTCTTGGCTTATCTAAGTCTGCATCCCTGACTCCTCAGTTGTTTCAGTTGGGTTGCTCAAAGGAAAATGCAATGAATGTTCAAATAATCATATTCTAGTGAAAGTGTAATTCTTTTTCAGATAGGAAGATAATCAACATTGGAGGAAAATACAGTTTCTGGAATCAGATTTCCCTACTTATTCAAGTCATAAAACAGAGAAATTAGCTTTGTGCACTGCTAGAGTGGCAGGGCTGGAGGGGCTGGTCCACTTCAGAAGGGCAGAGCTGAGTATCAGGGCTCACAGATAACTCCAGGGATCCTGGCTTTGAAGCACTAAGGATCAACAAGGTTTCCTTCTGATTGGCTTGTAATAGCTTTGTGACCTGGAGCAATTTAGCCTGTCTCTAAGCTCCATTACAGACAAGGGGATTATAATTCCCACTTCTTAGTTCTCTTTTGAGAAGCACAAGAACTGTCATATTTTGGAAGTGCTGAGCTCAACATGTGCACGTACAAAGGACCACTATCAATCACCCGGTCCTTGTTTTATGTCTCCACCAATAATCCACACCTTACACAATGCCAGTTCACATATTAAATGAAAGATCAAAGTGTATAGCATTGGGATACAGTGGGGGATAATTTGAAATCAGTGAAACCTTCGTGCCAGAGAGGAGCATTAAGCCATGAAGTAGAATGAAGGAGGATCCAAGAAGCCAGCAGTGGCAGTGTGGTAAGAGATCATGTGATAGGAGAACTTTGGGAGAAACAAGTATTTCGTAGTGTCAGGGAAAAGCATACTGCTTTGCTTCTCAGTTGAAAGGGAATAGCTGAAGTGGTATTTACTCCTTTTTTCCCCCTATTTTGCATTGGATTTCTGTCAGTTCTGCTTAGCCATTCTCTACGAATTACTTTCTTTCTGCAGAATTATTTGTTTACAGCTGCTCAGGCTCTGATCCTTTCCAGGGTGGGGCCTTCCACTCCTTCTCACCTCAGATTGGGGAGTGCATATGTTTACACTGAAGGCTGAAAATACTGTTATGCCAAGGCAGAATGTGTTTGGCATAATAGTAAGGCTAAAGATTTCAACCGGATTTCATTAAAGTGTGTAAAGCATCAGAGCTTGTTAAATCCAGATAGTACTTTATACCACCCCTCTCTTTTAATCTTCCCACTTTCCTTTATCTCCCCTCTGGGTTTATTTCATCTTCGCTTGGCTTTTTCTTTTGTTTTGTTTTGGACACCTTATTTAAGATGTAATTCACGTATCACACAACTCAGACCTTTGAAGGTTTCGATACAATGGTGTTCTGTTAGTTCACAGAGCTGTGCAACCATTACCACCCAGAATCAATTTTAGGACACTTTCAACATTCAAAAAGAAGGGCAGATGGAAAAAAAAAAGGGGGTGGTGGTGGAAAAAAGGGGGTGTCACAGAAACCCCAAAGGGGCCAATTAGAAGGGACTAAATGCAGCAGCTCCTAGCTCTTGGGCCTCCAGCTCCTGCAGGGAGTACAGACACCGGAGAACCCCATCCCCACGGGCACCTTCTCAGCGGCCTGTCAATCACCACTCCTGGCGGGCCCCAATCTAAGCCGCAACCTCCTTCCACTCCTCCTACCTCTCAGCTGTTGGGAAATCCTGGAGCAATCGTTGCTCTAGAGCTCTTCGTGTTTTTAGTAGCCTGGAACTGAACTGAGTTTTAAAGAAACGAATGCATAATAACTAAACGTGGTAACTCAGGAGTCCGCAGCAGTGCTCAGGGTTGTGGATTCCGGAATGGGGCAAGAGGCGACGCCGCCTGCCGCCAGCAACAGACCGCGCATTGCTGCTTGTTTGCAAAGTGCGAGCAAGTTGGTGGTTTTGGGCTCGGCCTGGGCGTGCTTGTGTTCCCATAGCTGCATGATCCGCCGTTTGAAGGTGATTTTCCTGATAACGCCTCGGGCTGGGCACGCTGTGGGCCTCGGATCCCGCTACTGACCTGTGCCACCGTCCCACCCCTGCGCCACCCCGGGTCCCCACTCCAGCCTGTGGGTTCCCGGTGGCTCCAGGTCGGTTTTTCCCGGCGACTCTAGTGTGACTTCCAAACTTCTGGGCTCCGGGCACACCTCAGCATTTGCCCCCGCCTCCGGGTGGCTCCCAGCTGCCCAGAGGTCGCCCGGGGGCCGGTGGCCGGGAGCGCGCGAGCTCCGGGGCGCAGGCAGGACGCGCGGGTCCGTCGGCGGGATGAAGCCGTCTTGGCTACAGTGTCGCAAAGTCACCGGCGCCGGGGGGCTCGGGGGGCCCCTGCCTGGGTCCGCCTCGGCCCGCGGAGCCGGCGCGGCGCGCAGGGCTTTGGTGGCCCCGGGCCCTCGGGGAGCTCTTGGGGCCCGTGGTTCCCGGGCATTGTCGTCCGGGGGCGGCGAGTACAAGACCCACTTCGCCGCCTCGGTGGCCGACCCTGAGAGATTCTGGGGCAAAGCCGCTGAGCAGATCAGCTGGTACAAACCCTGGACCAAAACTCTGGAGAACAGACACCCACCGTCCACCAGCTGGTGAGTAGCTCTAGGCCAACTCGGGTGACTAACTTTTTGGGTGCTGAGAACTTGGACATCCTTGGGATCTGGAACCTGGATTTCTGTCAGGAAAGAAAATAGAAATTTGAGATGCTCAAACCTTTCAGTTTGGGTCGAATTTCAATCTCAGAGCCAGCCAGCTGTCTTATCTTTTCAGTTACTTGATAAGTCCTGAATTTGCTATAAACTAGAGTTTTACCAGTATGGCTGGAGATGGCTTGGCACTCTGGGTGTTTGAGGGGGGACTGCTTCCAGGGGCAGTACAGTGGAGCAGAGTGGACACCACCACTGCCCACAGAAGCAGGCAAAGGAACTGGGGAGATAATACTTTGGGGAGGAAGTGTGCAGAGTGAGGAAAATCTTTTATGTTTTGTCTTTTTCGTTTTTGTCGGTACCAGGGATCGAAGTCACGACTGCCTGCTTGCAAGGCAGGCGCTTATGCCGCTAAGCTAAATCCCCAGCCCTGGAAAATCTTAAATGAAATCTTGGCTGAGTAGAGTTTGGAAGAATGGCTTTGTCTTTGAGAAGGGCGAGGGAAGGGGCTAATTGTTGAAGTCCAGGAGATGGAAATGGGGCAAGCCTTGTGGTTGCTTATAACTGTGTTGACTGAAGAAACAGAACAGAGACTAGAGAATTAGGGACTTGTATAAGGTGCTAAGTAGCTAGCACCAGATGGGTAAACTGCTTATCTTTATGAAATTACAGCTTGGAGTGCTCAGAAGGAAGGCAGATATGGGACAGGAGATGTTGGGGTCAAGATAGGAATAGTTTTCTTCCTGAAGTTGCATTTTGAAGCAGTTATAAGCATTGTTCTGTTATTACAACAAGCAGGATACATTGCTGACTGATGGCAAACTTGCTAGGATATGGAGGTGGAGGCACACAGTCCGCAAGAAACCTTGTGGCTTCCCTGTGCCTTGCTCCAAAGGAGGTGGCTGTTGTCTTCTAGCTATTAGGAAAAAAAAAAAATGTCTACAAAAATTTGGCAAAACATTGATCAGTGATAAGGTTTTGGCAAAACATTGATCAGTGATAAGGTCTGGGAAAGACAGGGTCAAATCTGCCTTTGAGGAATTCCCCATGGCCAGACCAAGGATTCAAGCAATCAGGACTTCGATTGGTGGGAGCCTACTCTATGTCCTCATCTGCCTCATCCTTTCTGTGTGTTTGGAAGTTTTTTTACCGAATGTTCACTTTTAAATGTGAGCACTTGGCCCCTCTGTTTCATTTTTTTTCCGTAGTGCTTGATTGATCTTCTTCTCAGCACCTAGATAGCAAGATAGGCACTAAATATGCATCAGTGAGTAAAACATAACCTCTGCTTTCTGGGAGCCATGAAGATTAATAGCATAAACTCAGAGCCAGGTTATTTAGGCTTGAGTTGTGTTTCACAGTTACTGACAGGGTTCAGAGGCAAGTTATTTAACCTCTGTGTGCTTCATTTTTCTTAAATGCAATTTGCTAGTTTAAGCATTAACTGAGCAAAGGACTAAGATCATGTCCTGTAAACAGCAGATCCTTTGAATGTTAGAGGAAAAATAGACAGTTTTGCATTCTCATATCACAATCATTTTAGGGGTCAAAATACTCTCTGTGCTCCTCAGATCAAAACTCAGAGATTATTATCGCTTCAAAGAGTATATATACATATATAGCTTCCTCACTTGGTCCTCCAGGCTAAGTGTACATGTTTCTATCCTTAAACATGTTGCTGTAAATATGTTTTTGTGACCATCTTTACTGTACAGCCATTGGGCTGAAATGTCAGTGAAGAAGGCCCTGGGCGCTGGGTGTGGGAGCTGGCACCTGTAATAACTTGCAGGAGGTTGAGGCAGGAGGATCTCAAGTTTGAAGCTCACATGGGATACCTGGGGAATTCAAGTTCAACCTGGGCTACCTAAGGAAAACCTGGCATAAAACACACATGAACAAACAAACAGGAAGCAACCTCTGGAACATTATAAGTGAGAACAACTTCAGGCTGAACCTAAGGCGGTGGCAGTTACAATAGAGGGGAAAGAGAGATAGGAGCCTTGTGTGTGTGTGTGTGTGTGTGTGTGTGTGTGTGAGTGTGTATGGTGGGGGGAAGTGAATGAAAGTGATCAGTAAAAGCCCAGCGGAATCCAAAGAAAGTGGTAGTCGTAGCATTCCAAAAGTAAACACTGAGGATCTGGAGATTTCCTAATATTTTGATTTTATTTTTTCCTTTTTCTCCGTAAATATAGTTGCTTGTTCAAATGTTCTAAACACCGTGCACATACAATACTGTCTTTAATGAGAATTTTTACAAAGGAGTCTTTGGATTTTAAAAAATTCAATACACTGTAGGTCACCAACTTTTGATAATGCCGCAGTGAATTATTCATCTTTGTGTTCTTGGGATCATGCAGGTTGACATGTTTCATAGTAGCCCAGAAGATCAAAGTGAATAAGTGATAAAACTTAGAGTCTGAATTTTTTTAAGTAGGGTGATTCAATCTTGCCAAGAATTTTGTTGGGCAGAGCAGAGTTGGAAAAGGAAGTGGAGATGGGACGCCAATTTTAAATTACATTTAGTATATAGTTTCAGTTTTAATCTGTTATTGTCAGATAGTCTTGATTGGTTACAAGTTTTTAACAAGATAAAAGTAAGTGCTTTGCCCATTTTTTCCTTACCTGTATACTATTAAAGTCTATGGCAATGAAAACCATGTAGGACTTTAAAACAAGGTAATAGGGCATTAATGGTGGCCACTACCTTCCCTTTTAATGTTTCCTCCCCTTTCACTTTCACAATAGCTATTGTACATTTTGTATCCCACCAACTCCTTTGATTTATTATACTAGGGAGACAATGTGATGTTCATCTAGGTAAGTTCAAACCATTTTGCTCAAGAGCATGATCACAAGTTACATCCATTTACCTACAGGTTTTATTCTGTTTTGTTTGGTTTGATTTTATTATACTTGATAGCATGGGCAACTATTTTGAAGATAACAAGATATATTATGGTAGCCATTGTTGATTTCCTATTATTTTCTTTTGAAATCCTATATCACTTTCACTGTTTTGTTTTAATTGACTTTATTCTGTTTTGTTTGATTTTATTAGGTCTGATGATATGGACAGATTTTTGAAGATAACAAGAGGCATTATGACAGCCATTGTTGATTTTCTAATTTATCTTGTTTTGAAGTCCTGTATCACATTCACTGTTTTCTTTGACTGGCTTTATTCTGTTTTATTTTTGTTTGGTTTTATTTTCTTAAAAATTAAATAAAAAATAAAGTCTATGGCAGAAGTCTCATACGACTTTAAAGAGGCTGGTCAAATAACATACATAGATTTGATGACTTTTGTTGTTCTATGCCTTTGGACTGTGGTTAAGTGGGTGTAGGCACAATTTGGTTTAAGGAAGCTTTGCTTATTATCTTTAAAATTATTATCTTAGGCTCTGAGAAGAAAGATAAAGACATCTATATCTTTCAGCAAAGTAAGACTAATTGTTCTTTATCAGTTGGAGCTGAAATACCTGTAGGCACCTTCTGTGATGCCCTTTTACTCTCAAAGCAAATAGAATCCTCCTTCTTTATTGTAAGTTTACCACTGTTTTAAATGAAAGTAAACTTCCTTCAGAATTCATAAACTTATCCTAAGATAAAGAGTATTGTATATTTGGTTTAACAGTGGCAGGAGCTTTGTAATCTTTTACAGCCTTTGCAGAATAAATATGGAGTAGAAATATTTAGGGGACCCCATTACATTGAATGACTCAATAAAATACATTTCTAGTGTTGCACTGTCTGAGATCTTGGAAAAACAAATTTCAGTTATATGTAGGTGCTTCATACTTGCTGCAAACAGCCACCTTTCCCTGTAGTTTGATAGTAACTTTGTATTGTTGGTACCTGGATTTTTTAGGCGATAAAGTCTGTATTAGACTTCAATGGAGACATGCAATAAAAAGTGAAGCAATGAGCAATCCTAGCATTCTCATTAATTCTGGAACAACAGATTGGATATTTTGGGTTATTTTCTTCTGATGAATTAGGCATTCTGCTGCCTATCTTGAAACTGAAACTGAGCTGCCACATTCTGGAGGATAAGGCTATTCATTTTCCCTTATGTGTTGTGGTTGGCACTCAAGCCATCAATTTATCCTTTGGTTATGGGAACATTGCAATCCAGTTTGAGTTTGTCTTTATTTGAACAATATTTGATGCTAAAATTCTCACAAAGCGCTTGCTTTTAGAGTTTAATTTGTATTTGCAATGATTATAAACTGAGAAGGGACAGAAGAATAAAAATAGTGTAAGGGGATTGAGTTAAGCTTGGTTAACATTTTTGTGGTAGAAATAGTATATATTTTTTTTTAACATGGAAGAGTCCAGTTTCTTACTATGAGGTTAACTTGTTTAATTTCTATCAAGTCTTCAAATACCTCATAAGAGGTGAGGAATATCAGTCATTCACTTCCTGGGTGTACACTGCAGAGAAACAATGAAAGAAATACTGAGGGACTCGCAGAACAGCAAGGAGACACATGCATTAGATAAATGATTACAGAAGCATTTAGAGTTGCAATAAACGCTGGAAATACAATGGATAGTAGGAGTTACAGTATATACAATGCAGTCCTTTTTTAGAAGGATTATGGAAGGGATTTTGAGGGAATTATATTTGAATTAAGATCAAAATGAATAGCGATGAGACTTGTGAGAGGAGCCTTTCAGACAAAGAAAGTAGCACCAGCAAAACCATGCGGTGTGAAGTGTTCCCTAAGTCTTAGAAGGGAAAGAAGGCTTATGTGGCTAAGGCTTAAGAGATGACTGGAAAGTTTTCAAGTGACGAAGGAGAGAGCCACATTGTGAATGAATGAGTCTTAATATTTTAATCATTTTTCCCTGGACGTTACACCTGTCACATAATGAATGACCAAAGCATAAATTTCCTATTTTTTCTCCTGCACTGGAACAATACAGGCTTGAGTTCAACCTTGAGTCTGCCACTTACATTGAGAAACCTTCAGTGATCTCACTTAGGAGATAAACATAATGACACTATGAAGTTTTAAGTATTAAATAGGGTGGAAGTAGCTTACAAATGTCTAAGTAGAAGATATGAGAACATAGAACATGAACGATCTTCCATTTGTGAGTTTGGTGCAAGAGGTTTTGTGGAGGAAATTGGTAGTAGCTGAACTTGATTTTTTGTTTTTTCATTTTTGGTACTGAGGATTGAATTAGGGCCTTTTCACTGAGATAACTCCCTAAACTTTAGTTATTTTTCTATTTTGAGAAAGAGTCTTGTCAAATCTCTAAATTACCCAGGCTGGCTGCAAACTCAGAAGCTTTCTACTCAGTCTCCCAGAGTACTGGGATTGTAGGCATGTGTCACCATGCCTGACTGAACTGGATTCTACAATCAGAATTGAAGGAGAAAGGTGTTTGTATGTCAAGACAAACACAGCAAAAGCAAAAAATTAAGAAAGTGACAAGTGTCTTTGGAAGATAGTTATAGTAGATCAGTTGTAGTGACTTTTCTGAGTTACGGTGTTTGATTTCAGAAGATAGTTACAGGATGGTTTAAAAGACTTGAAGCAGTAGCTGAGGTATTTGCATTGACTTTATCAGCTGATAAAGTCAAGTAACAAACTGAGAGACAGCCTGCAAATAGAATTGGTTTGACCTGGGAGAACTATTTTCATTATTTTTTTGTTTGTTTGTTTTTAAACTAGATGTGTATATTCAAGTATTGGGTTATTTTATCTGAAATCTATATTTTTCTGTAGCAATTCAGCTTTTGGTCTTTTTTTTTTTGGAACACACACTCACAGACACAGACACACACACACACACACACACACACTGTGTCAGTAGTAGGTCTTTAATGTCACCTTTCAGCTAGAAATGAGAAGCTGCTGTCCCCACTTAGTGGCACATGTACTTGTTTGTATCCACTGACATGAGACCACTGTTGCATCATGCTCTGTTGGCTCTGGTCATTAAATATGGTCATCTTGAGCATTTTAATTTGTAGTGCTTACTAAGACAGTAGCGACTCATTGAAGCTTTTTAAAAGAGTACAATAGGAAGAACATAGTATCCCAAACCCTTGCTTGACCTCAGATTTCAAGATTGGAGGGTAATGGGGAACGTGAGAACCTGGAAGTAACAGAGTAAGGTAACTTGAAATACTTTGTTTAATGAATCAGAGTACTAGCAGGAGGAGCGAGAGAGGAGATTAAGGGATCCGAATCAAATTAGACCTAATGACTGCCTGGGAGTGAGGTGTAGAGAAAGGACAAGGTTATTGTAAGAGAAGGATTTGAATCAAATGCCCTAGTGGAGGAATTAATAAGGAAATAAAAGAAAAGGGGTTAAAATCTAGGGGCACTGGCACAGAATTTTAGATTGGAGGGTAAGTTGCAAAGGGATAATGGTTAAAACCTTGTGAGTACTGAGAGGAGGGGAAGGGCAAGGCACCGTAGGCAACATATGCAGCATAGTAAGGGCTGACCTTGAGGGAGAAGTACAGGAAAAATAATCTGGAAGTGCAGGAAACTTGTTCAAAGAAGCACAGGAAGGAAAAGCAAAACATTTCAGTATGATGAAGTACAGATGAGCATCTAGGTAAAAATAGGGAAGTCAGTAGTTGTCAAAGACTCTAGAAATGTTTTGAGGCTGTGGAACATTGAAAGAAATTAGTTGTGACTCAGGGATCCTTGATGACTTTTAATACGATCATGTCAATGGAGAAATGAAGATTAAATCCAGAATAATTTACTGCAGAGGGAGGGTAGACAGAAGAACTGATATGGAAGTACTGGGGTAATATAAAAAGGAGTTTCTTTCCTATCCATCCTTTCTTCTCACCCTTCAGGAGAAACCTGTCTTTAAAAGGAGAAGTGAACAAGTCTTTCATGGAGAAATGAAGAAAATTTTGGTTATCAATTGCTCCATAAGACATGCTGTTCTTGAAAGTTCAAACTGCCTGACCGTCTGGGCATCCACTTTCCCTTCCCTCCTTCCTTCCTTTCTTCTGTCCTTCCTTATTCCCTCTCCTCTTCTCTTCCTCTTTATTTTAGGTACTAGAAGTTCATGGAAAATATGGGATAAAAACACCTAAAAGATGTAATAATAATACAGAGCTACTGTGTTTTATACTCTAAGGATTCTGATGAAATATGTATCTGAACATTGGATTGAGAGTCTGACATGGAAGATAAAGACATGGCTAAGGATAGAGGAAAGAATTAATTTTTGTTGAATGCTCTCTGAGCCATAAACTGTACAAGAGATTTTCTCCTGGATTTCGCTTCCTCTCAGTGCTGCACGGTTAGATACCCCAGTCCGTCCTACACAAGGGGCCTAAAGCCAATTTATATATTAAGCCAGAAAGATACTGTAGAATGCAGAACTGGATTAGTCAAAATGACTCCAGTGATCCAGGCTTTCAGGCCAGAATTTTATCTACAAATGCCTAGGCAGTTGTTCCAGAGGTCCAGGTCCAATTCTTGTCAATTAAACTAGATGTTGGGTGAAGAATTATTTTAAATTAAAGAGGGCAATGCAGATCTGAACTAGACACAGTACATACTTATGAGTTGAATATTTTGCTGTAATTTCTATTTGGGGGACAATTAAAGAACTTGAATAGAGTTTGAAGATTAGGTAGTAGTCATGTGTCAGTAATAGCATCCTGAATTTGATGGCTACATTGTGATTCTCTAGAATAATATCTTAATTTGCAATAATTATGGACTAATTTATCCTGGGATGACTGTACAGCATGTCCATAAGTAGTTCAGAGGTGTGTCTTAGTTACCTTTTACTCGTCACTGGGACAAAATACCTAATGCCCAAAGTTGGTGAAGGAAAGGTTTATTTCTTACATTTTGGAGATTTCAGTCCATACTCAGTTGGCTCCAAGGCAGCATGGCACGGCAGGGCCCCAGTTTATGGCAGCTGCAAACAGCAAGGCAGAAACCAGCAAGAGAGAGAGACGTGTCTTCTTCCAGCCATTACATTGTATGCTGCCTTCACCCCCAGCTGGATGTAACACTGACACCATCAATCCAAGCCTAGACAATAAACCAATCACAAATTCACAAAATGCAAATGCATGAGGCTGGGGGCCACTGACATAAACCATGACAGAAGGTAAATGTTATCTTATTCTTACAGTTTTTATTTGAGTTTGAGATTGCTTCCAAAGAAATTAAGAAAAAAAAATTAAAAATATAGTGTGGATTTTATGTAAGTAGAAAGCGATTTGGTTTCCTTATTTAGCTTTAGTGTTTTGACAATAATACACTTAGACACTTTAAACTGAAAAATTGCTCATTTGCTTTTTTATATATTAATAATTTATGAAATTTTCATTTTTATTTAATCAATGATAGATAATATATAGTTATATGGTATGAATATTTTGAAGTTAATGTAAAATAGTTAAATCTCACAGTTCTTTTTCTGCTGATAACACTTCGTGTCCATTTTCTTAGAGATTTTCAGGAAAGCAATATATTCAGACACTGTATTTTTAAAATTATCTTTAATTTTACTTTGAATGACAGTTTTATCTAACTTTTGCCTTTGGAAAATGTTAAATTACATGAATTTATTCATAACTTTGTATACAATACAGTTATTTTAAATTTTGAAGTGATTACTTTTTATAAGTATAAAAAGTGTTTTAAGAGGGTCCAGGATCAACATGAAAAATCACCTGCTAGAAATAATGCCCCTCAGAATAATCTCATCAAGAAAGACTGATTTTAAAAGATGGGCCTTATTTTGTATTCTGAAGGTCAGCAGCCTGGTGCTGTGCCGTATCTAATTTTCTCAGCCTGTCATGCAGCTGAACCTTCAGGACAGAACAGAGTGAACTACAGGAATGCTGCAATTACATAAGCCAGGATGGATCGCCTGGCAAATGGCACAATCAATGAACAATGGAAATTCTATCAGCTGTGCTGGATCAACTACCAGGTGTTGGGGGAAATCCAGACTCTTTGCACCTCCTGGAAGCCAGCTTACTTTTCCTTTGTTCATGCCATGTATTGTTATTTGAGTGGAAAAATAATCCAGTGGTTGAAGTTTACTTTTTTTTTTTTTTTTAAATTCCACTCTTGTAAGCAATAAGCAGCAACTCCATGAAAGAGATCATTGTATTCCTTTGTGGCGTGATATTTACAAGAGAAAGTGTGGGAGGCTAATAACGTCTTTGCATACATATATCACATATGCAATAACCTTTCCAAATTATAGTTTAAAAAGTGTATGTGAACTCAAATCTTTTGTCTAAATTATGTGGATAGAGCACTTGTTATATCCAAGGTATTAATTATAATTCTTTGGCTTGTATTGTGGTTGAATGAAGAAAGAGACTGCATAAAAAGGTGAGGTTACTGTTTTTATAATGTGTAGGAAAATTAATGTTTAAGACTTTCAAGTTTGAAAGAATCCAGTTTAAAGTATAATAGCTAAATATAGATGTTCTTTAGGATGCTAAATTATAGAAGTGTAGGGTTTAGATAAATAACAGACTTTATAATTTACAAACTTTAATTGCTTTAAGAAGAAAAAAGTAGACAAGGTCTACAGATCTTTGAGTTAGAAGCTAAATCTAGGCAACAAGAATATCTTCTTAGCTTTAATGTTAGGATAAAAACCTTGTCCAAGATGCCCTTTCAACCTGTCTCTCCCCAGTGAATACATAAGCCAAGTAAAAGAACTTTGAGAGGTGAAAAATAATTGAGAAGAGGGGGGGAATAAAAGAGCGACCATTGTTAATCATAGATCTGATATATACATATATTACAAATATATGATATATATGATATACACAATATATACATATATTATATATAATTTAGTAAGCTAAAAATTTTCATCACTGAAGAAACACTTGTTATTGATTACTTGTTAACTAACTTTATACTAATGGATACATAGGCACTCTACTTTTTCTTTAATCTAACTTTACTTCCTCTCCCAAACTTTTTCTAATTTTCTTTGATTTTCAATTGAGAGTTAAGTATTATTTTAAACCACAAATACCTGATGGTGCCTTTCTCCCAAATCTTCCTTCTCAGTCTAAGCCCAAATGAAGTTTGCCTCTGTTAACAATGAGAATTTATCAGCTATCATAATTTTTGTGGGTAGGAGGAAAAAAAGTTAATCTCAGTTTGTGGGTAGAACAAAGTGATTTCTTATTTAAAATCTCGATCCTATGTTTTCAACAATATCTTGTCCCAAATAATTATAAAATGGAGGGATTTCAAAATGCACTGTGATAGACATTTCTTTTCTGTGTGTCTTTTACTGCCATCCCTTCTCTAAAGCACACAGGGGGGTTGGACTTCCTCTAGTAGGCCTGGCTGCATTATTAGCTTTAGCTAATTTAATAAAGAGAATAAGAGGTGTCACTTTGGTGGGAGGCCTTTAGTTGTGAGAACTTCAGTCTATTCTTGTCTGTCTGCCTGGGCCTCCCTGGAAGCAGGGAGAGAAGCAGGGTAGATTGGTGAGTGAAAATGCTTTGAGGGAGGAGCCCAGCTGAATGCACAGCGGAATGGCATGAGCGAGAAATAAGCATTTATTTCTGCAAGGTACTGAGATTTTGCAGTTGTTGTCACATAATATTGTCTATCATTACTGATTGAGGAGGGAATAATGACTTTATAGGTCTGTTTGAATAATTAAGCGTACTAATTTACAAACACAACTAACCTGACTGTGTCTTACTCATGTTAGGAGTCAGGCACAATTCTACATGCATTAATTTACTTAGTGTTTATAACAAACTTGTGAAATAAGATCAATTTTTAGTCTTTTGAATGGAGTACAGCAAATGGGAGTATAGTGCTTTTAAGAAATTTTCCCACACTTACAAAACTAATAAACATGTAGTAGGACCTATATTTGAATGTAGGCACTATGAATTTAGTGTCTGTAGTCCTAAATCATTATGTTGTTTCTGCAATGTCTCAATTTTAAACTCTCTATGTGCTGAAACAGTTCAAAGTACCTTACCTTTTTAAAACAATAGTGGTATACGAACAGCTGAAAAAAACAGATTTACAATTCAGAAGTTGTTGGTAAATATCCATATTAGATATAGAATAATAAGTACACTTTGAAAAAGATAAACTGTGTTTTATTATTTACAACATTCCCAAAGGTGGAGGGAAGGAGGCATTCAATTAGTTGCAACTACTGGGTCTGGAACACTAGAAAGAAATATTTATTCCCTGCTTAAAAATGTTGCATTGGTTTTCTGGTTAAAGGAAAAATCTATAATGGCCACATTATTCATTGCATGCAGTTGGCCTTTAGTGCTATTTTTATGAGAATACAGTGATAAATAGCTTAATTAATTCATCTAATTATGAGGAGCTGAAAAGATTTTCTTTTCTCCAATCTCTCAGTAAAAGAACATACTAACATGGATGGTACTTTGGTGATTATGAAAATTGTTGATTTAATTTTCCTTGTAATGCATGTATATGTGATATTTCCTCCTGTTTTCCCTTCATGGCTCCCCATCTTGATCTTAGTTTCCTGCTGCACTCTCTTAGGAGAGATATACAAGTGGACAGACCGTGATAAATGGCATCTCTTAAGGGTAGGAGAGAAATTGTTCAGGAATCTTATTGTGTGTATCGCTCCTAGTTCCAGTAAGAATCCTCTGTCTGCCTCTGTCTCTGTCTCTGTCTCTGTCTCTGTCTCTGTCTCTGTCTCTCTCTCTCTCTCTCTCTCTGTCTCTCTCCCTCCCTCTCGTGTCTGCCTAATTCATGATGCTAGGCAATCACTCTGCTGTTGAGCTATATCTCCAACCCTCTCAAAATTTTTTGACTCTAACACAAGGGTGAATTGTATTCTTTCTTACTTCTTTGTATTGTTCCATAGATGTTGTCATATTTGGGAGAATAAATGAATGCACAACATTAAATGCTTTCTTTGAAGTGAGCCAAAATAAGACGTGGGTGATTTGGCGAGTCTGTAACAGACTGAGTAGGAAATGCATGTGAATTTCTTCTCTAGCTTGTGACACTGCCAAATTTTTTCTTTCAAGCTGATGCATTATATCTCAATTACAATAATAATAATATTCACAATAATAGCAAAACAGTCACCAGAGGTGCAATAACAGCTGTGCTGATTATTGAGCCCTTGCTCAGAATGGGGCTCTGTGCTCGGCATTTTTGCTCTGAACCCTCACAATGACCTTTGAAATGGGTGCAGTTATAGTGTGCTTTTATAATTATAAACTGAAGCACAGAGAGATAAGTGATTTGAAGTCAAACTGTGTGAACTTAATTTTCAACCTATTTGGTTCACACTGTAGAGCTCAATTTTTGTAGTCAGTTGCAACTACATTTTAACTTCTTCCAGGTTACCATATGACTTTTTAAATGACAGCCTCTAGAAAGACAATAGAATTTAAAAAATTACTCATTGAGCTTAGCTTCCTTTCTCTTAATTTCTCCATTGTTTTTGTGTCTTGCACTTTTCCCTCATTTTGGAGGAATGTAAGTCTTCATTGTTTTTCTAACTTATCTATATTTTCTTTATGAAAAGAAGTAAATCATCAGTGATTCTTTTCTGAGAACACTAATTTTGTTTTCTTTCAAACTATTTTGGCAAAAAGTCACTCCATTTTGTCATTCACTACACACCCACTTCATACGATCATGTCCTATTGATATTTCTTTTACTAGTGATTTAAGGAGTCTCTCCTAGGCAGTAGAAGAGCAGACATCACATCTAAACCGCATTTGCTATCTCTACACTATGCACAGGGCATTGTGTTTATCACCTGAACTGATTTTAAAACCTTATCATACATGTATTCATCTTCTTACTCAGACTCATAAACTTGATTTCCTATGAATTTGATAATACCTGAATTACCATCGAATCAGAGCGCCAAATGATCTAAGTCCTCTCTCTTTTGAGATAGAGTTTGTAAGTTCTTTTGTCTTCGTTTCCTTGCTTAATAAAAGAATAATCACAACTGATATACACTATCTAGTTATTACTCTATGAAAATATGGGTAATAAAATCTGTTTTGTTTTGTAGTTGACTCTGCCCTGAATTGCCTTTGACTGTTGAAGTGTGAATAGCTAGAACACACAGCTTCCATTCTGGTGGGTAGTGGCCATTTTCTAAGTGATAAATTCTTTAATAAATAACCAACTGATTTTAATGTTATTTCTCCGGAGAGCCTTTCATTTTTAGGTGAAATGCTCATAAGCAGGAAGGTGAAGAAAAGAGAAATAGCAAAAGAAGAAAAGAGAAATAGCAAAAAATAAAGGGAAATAAAGGGCTTGGTTAGTGCCAGCTAGATAATCAACTCTTGGATAATTAAGTGGGCTTCACTGTATTCTGGTTTCAAATTATGGATGTGGTAATGGAAGGCGTTCTGCTTATGAATGTAGCGTGTGGACACAGGGAAGTAGCAAAGGTGTAGTGACATTGTCCTCTGTTAGTTTGCAGGATATAGGTAGGAAAAGAAAGAATAATTCAGATTTTATCTAATTATTTTGCTTAATGCTTTAATTGCATCCAGTGTTTAGCTACACTTATCTTTGACAGTGTGTCTATGATTTTTGTGTCTGTGTAAGGTTATTTTGGTAAGAAGTAGGAGTGAGCTGTGATATGTTTTAATTGAGAAGTTTTGTAAGTACAGGGCCTAGATTTTAAGAGTTTGGTTTGAATTTGTTCGTATTGGCACTTCTATGTTCATAAATAATTCTAATATTTAAGCTCTTGCCACTTTTCAACTGTATTAGTAGGACAATTCTAAATTTTAATGAAATAAGGAAAGTAAAAAAAAGTAATTTACCATGTTAAAACATTTAATCTATAATGTTAGTATTCTCTGTGTATGTTTGATATAGTTCCATTCAGTCTTTATTTTTAATTTTTATTTTAAAATACTTATAGACTCACAAAAAGTTGCAAAATTAATACATACATGTCTCTTTATACCCATTCCCAGCTTCCATGTATGCTGACATTTTATGAAACTATTGTATACATTCTATTTTATCAAAACCAAAATTGATACTGGGGTGATGCAATTAATTCAATTTTATAGACCTTATTCAGATTCACCTGTTTTTATTTGTGTTCATTTTTTATATGTTATGCCTCTTAAAAATTTATTATTATTACTATTTAAAAATATTTTATTTAACAAGAAAAAAGTAAAACAGAAAAAAGGTAGAAATAATACAGAATTTCAAAAAGGATAAATACTAAGAAATCACTAGTTGATAAATTGCATACTGTGCATACTGTCATCTTAGAAACAGTTGTTCAAGCTACTAAGTTAAAGCATACAAAATGGACATTAAAAGTGAGACTGCAAACAGTTCTGCTCAATGATCCAACAAAACTTAATAATATGGTTATCTACATTACACACTTAAACAAACATGCAGGTTATCTTTTAGAGAACTTTCTTTTACTCTCTTTTTTACAATAGCAATTACACATTTTGGGTTTTATTATTCTACAGTTCTTATTACTTTTTACTTAAAGACACAATGTGATATTTATAAATATGATTCTTATTTATTTCATTTATGAGGATAGTCTCAGGTTGCCTCCATTTACCTATGAAGGCCTCAAGATCCTCCCTTTTATAGCTGAGTAATACTCCATTGTATAAAATTGAGATAGGACCTTACTACATAGTTCAGGCTAGTTTTGAACTCACTGGCCTCTAACTCACAGGGATCCTCCTCTGCCTTGGCCTCCCAAGTGCTGGGATTACAGACATGAGCCACCACACCTGGTTGTTTTTAAAATGTAGAATTTATGTCTATTTGCCATTCTATTTGACTCTTTATAGGCCCCCCCTTTTTTTTTAGTTACAGAAAACTGGAGTTACACTAGTCATATTGTTTGATAGCTTATTTTACCACCTGTAATAAATTGTGAAATTTTTCATCCTGCTCCATGATTTTTTATATGTATGGAGCATTTTAACAAATTAGATGAGAATAAAATTGTCACACTATTCCTATATATTTTCATTGCGATTGTTCCTCTTTATTGGCTATAGTAGACATATATTTCATCTATGAACATGGTCTTCTACAGCTTTATCTATTTCTCTCTCTCTCTTCTCTCTCTCTCTCTCTCTCTCTCTCTCTCTCTCTCTCTCTCTCTCTGGTGTGTGTATGTGTTTCAGATTAATTTTTAGATTCTGAGTCAAAATGTAATTATGTACTCTTTGATGTATATTATCAAATTGTTTCCAAGTTTAATAAACATTGTGGGTGAATTTTTGTAGTCTTATTTATGATATATTTAAAGATTGATGAACAATAACTTGGACTGCTCTCAACCCACTTTGTGAAATCACATTCCGTCACATTTGCCCAGATGTTTTAATTGTAAGCAGCAGAATCTTGCAGTCACGACTGATGCTTCCTGTTGCTCCTCTCCCAATTCCACAGTCTTCAAGCATAAGACTCAATGGAAAGAAGTTCTTAGATACTCAAAAGCGATTATATTTCTCCTCTTTAACAAGACCTTGTATTCAGCATCTTTCTGAGGAATCTGTAAGTATTGAGTGAAATGAGCTCAGGAATATGGTGTCTACTTTCTGGCAGCTTGCATGTAGGGAGAGTTTCATTGGAACACTGCAGCCTGTCATTCTGCAAGAATTACACCCTTATCAAGGAAAAAATGGAGAGCTAAGCTGAAGCTATAATATGAAAATAGGAAAACACGTACAGTTCTAAAGTTCTCAGGTTTGTAAAATGTGTTTTAATCTTTATTACTTCTCTTTTTTCCTTCAATTTCTCTTCTCTAGAATATAACACCACTGTGCTCCTCCTCTGGGTGTGTGTGTGTGTGCTGCTTTTCTTCCTTTATATGCCTCTTTCTCTCCTCTCTCTTCTCTCTATGATTTCATTTCATTGTTGTTACCATCAGGATTAAAGGTCTTCTGCCTCCTCCGATGAGGACTATCTGGTATTAGAGAGCACACCTTTCCTTCTGCCAACTCCTGGTTGTCTGGCTAATCCTAAAAATGTTTAGGGGTCTCTTCTTGGAGAGCCTGGAGACATCCTGGATTGTTGGCTGTGTTTCCTAGGAACTTAATGTGGTTTGGAGTTTAGCTCCTTTTGAGTTTCTTGTGACTTACTTTGAGTTGTTTGATTAAACACCTTTGTTACTAGGAGTGTCCTAAATGTTAGGATGAAGAGGCTGACTGATAAAGTTTGTTTTTTTCTTTAAGAAAAGTAGTTTACATATATGCTTGCTTAGCATTATATTTGATTTTAAAAAACTTACACTTGACATAAAAATTTGTTAAGATCTCATCTTTTAATATTAAGTCGATTAATTATAATTCTATTTTTTCTTCTTTTCATTTCTAACTAAATGCTATTTCCTTTTACTTCAGCTCTCTGTTTTTCCTATAGAATACAAATTTCCTCTAGAATACAAATAAAGCAAGACAATATGGTGTTCTCACCTTCTTCTTTGAATTTATTGTCATGACTCACAAACTGGGAATGCTTACGATCATCCATTCATGCCTTTTCTTTTCATTGACAGTGGATTCAGTTCAGATAACACGTATTGATTTCCTGAAAGCCTTTCTATTCTTTTTTCTCCCTGTTGGCTGCATTTCTCTTCATTGGCAATTCAGTCACTTTTAATCCAAGATGACCTGGCAGGCTGCTTGTGTCTGAGCTCTCCTTTCAGGTAGAGACAGGACAGTCTGTGGCAGAGTGTTGTGAGGGCCTCTACCTGCACATATGCATGGAAAAAGAAAGGATTGGAAGGATTAAAGTCTCCCACCACTGCCCATTAGGTTTTTCTAAGAAAATAACTGTCCTTACAGAGAGATGTGCTTTCCAAATACTTTACAAAAACAATGTCCCTAGTGGTTAGGTTAACACAAGGTCATTTTGCTGCTCCAAGTAAGCAATTACCCAATCTGGAGGGTTTCCGGGAACAGTCAGTTGATATGGTCCAAAGTCAAGTATCTGCAATTAAGATGGGATGCCAGTGTGTGAATAAAGCAACATGATGTCCTCTTAAAATGCGTGATGTCTTGCCTTCTCTGTGTTTGCGGTAGTACTCTTTTGAGCAAGTCATTGTTTTGGCTGAATATCGATTGTTTACTTTATGAAACTTTTTTTTTTTCATTATTTGTGTTATTGTGTCTGAAGCCTACTACCTCAATTGGTATGCATTCCCACTTGCTGGAAATAACCAGTGAAACATTAATGAATTAATGAATGATTTCTGTCCACAAGAAGCAGAGATTCTAGAAGGGCACAAAGATTACTCAAGCAAACATACAAATATTTGAAACTGGAATTGCACTCATAACATTTTCCCTGGAATTAAAAAGCTTGGCTTGACAATTCTGGAATGTTTTTTTTTACCCTTTGAACTTCATTTCTCATCTATGAAATGTGGAAAATATTGTCTTCATCAAGGCATAATGTGCAGATTAATTGACTCACTGTTTGTAAAACCAACTCAAAATGTAGCTGATTACTGAAGATTATCAAAATATTAGTTTTCTTTCTACCTCAAAAAATTTTTAAAAAATTATTGTTTCAGGCATTACTTAAAGAGGACATGAAGTTGACATCAGCAGATCACTAAAATCCTATGTTTTTTGACACTGCCTTCTTCCTAGTTTTACTTCCTTTGATTTGTTTCTCCAAGTTTTTGTTTTTTAGCATCAATTTCTATGCCAGTCAGCAAGTGCTAAGTGACCCCATTTACCTCATTCCCCAAGTCTTACATGCACACTGCTCAGCAAGGGTCCTTCCTAAAATCCATTTTTGGGCAGGTAATTTTCCTGCTGAATCCCTTTCCTGGTCTTCAGTACCTTAACAATACTCTCCAGGCTTTTAAGGCATTTGCAGTCTGCTTCAGCTTATGTTTTGCTCCCATCTCAGATGCACATCTCTTGGATTCTCATGTCAACAGCACTAATGCACCGGCAGTTCCCAAACAGAGCCTGAACTTTGCCTTTTAATATTATTTCATTTGCTTATTCTATTTAAAAAAAAACACCTCTTTTTACTAACTTTCAATCCCTCTCTTAATAGCTACCTTCACTTTTCACCTTCTCTTTTAAGAATTAAACCACGTGAAGGATTTGCCCAAGTTAAAGAGAAGCGTGAACTCCCAATTTCTTGTGTACACGAAACTCTCAGACATGTGTCCGAATTCCAGGTCCCCTTCACTTGTAGTCTTCCATCTGCTGCAAGGGGATGGTGGTCCTCACTCCTCTCTCTAAGCATAGTGTTCCCCCAAAGATCAGCAGTCCCTGTCTGCTGTTTAAGTCAATGAATTGCTTTTAAGTTTTCTTTACTTGATTTCTATTTAGTGTTTGACTCTCAGAACCAACTCTACTTCCTTGAAATTCTCTGCAGTTGTAATATCCCCCATAACAACATGTGCCTAGTGGTTGCCCTATGAAGCAACAGAGATGCAGAATATTTAAATTATCACAGAAATTTCTGTTGCACAAAGGAGCTCTAAAAAAAGGCATTAAGAAAGGGACAATGTGAATATTTTTGGTTTTGTGAGCTGGACAACTACATTTACAACCACTCATTTCTGCTACTGTAGAGGGAAAACAACCACACGATTGAGCAGCACGGTGTTCCCATGAATTCATACAAACAGATTTGTGACATTTGGCCTGTGAGTTGCAGTTTCCTGACCCCTGTTCTATTTCATTTTTTTTTATATCTGCTCTTTCCACTTTTTTTGTATTTTACTCTAAATTGTCTTGTTTCTCTCTAAAGTATTTTTCACATCACTCATCAATTCCATCTTTGATTTCATTATAGCAATTATTGCAAAACAACAGAAACAAACAGTAAGAACAACAAACCCCCTGTTAATAGCCGTACTTCACATGTGATTTGCTCTCGGCTGTTTTTCCTATTCCTTGTCATACAGCTATGCCTTCCTGACCTCTCTAAGGAAGTTTCTTCATTTGTATATGTGGATAATAAAAGTAATGGTTTTACAGAAAGCCTTCAATTAAATGTGTTAAAAGTATTTCATGTTAACTGATAGAATAATCTCACAGTAATCCATCAGCAAACCATAATGATGAAGACCCAGGGTGATCACATCAATCCCACTTTGTTAATCACCATTGAGTAGGTCACTTACCTTGTCTACTTCATTTTCCTCTTCTGTAAAGTGATGTTATTAGTGTATACACCTCACAAAGTCCTTGTGAAGATTAAATGAACTAATTTTTATTAAACATGCAAGCACTTCCTTAATATACAGCACATCGTATGATCATGGTCTTATTTTTTCTAGTTTTTTTTGGTAGATGAGAGAAGGTCTATATGTGTCCATTGCCTACTTATAGTTATAACTAGCAAACAGCAGAACTGTGTTCTGTCGATCTCAAATCTCAGATCTTTGCAAGGTAATGTATTTTTTTCAACATCTACAAGCTCCTTACATTTTAAAAATTAGAACAAATCTCTTAGCATTGTTATTTTATCATATTTAGTTTACACCACTGCTAGGAAATTTAACATAGTTTGAATTTTATTATAGTTTTTTTTTGTCTTTTTTATCGGGGATCGGACTCATGATTGCCTGCTTGCAAGGCAGGTGCTTATGCCGCTGAGCTAAATCCCCAGCCTCCAATTTTTATTATAGCTTTTAAAGGCCAGTCTTCCTTTTGAGAGTGGAGAACATGTTTTTAGTTTTATATTTTTGAAGATAAAAATTATAATTGATTGCTAATATTAAGAGCTGTGATCTCCTGATGTTTGCTTATATGATGATGAGTTACTTGTTATAAAGTTTATATAGGTAACATTACTTTGGTGGATGGATAGTAAAATTTAACTTTTATCTTTGAATTCTTTACAGTATGTTGTCCTTGCATTTATCTGCCTTTTGAAGAGTAGATTGAAAAGTTCTTGTTATTGTTATTTGTCTGCTTTACATCTGTGATGAAATAAAAAAAAATAGGAATTCATTGCAAGAAGAAATTGTATTGTGGTGCTAGGAAAAAAGCTGATATAAGAAAGTAAAATAAAAGCTTAGACTTTCCAGTTTTTAATATTAGATATACGAATAGCACAGAAGTCAATTGCTAAAACCACAGAAGTTCGCACTATGTGATTGCATTAGAAGATTTCAACAGTTATTTCATATGAAGTGAAATAAGTGTGGTTTTTGAGTTTTATGCTCTGAGCTACACTGTTAAAAATTATATTGTTTTGTTCTTATAATAAGAGGGCTTAGTGGAATTGAGAGACACATTTAATTTTTTTAATTGAGTTTTCTCTTGTTTGATAATCAAATTCACAAATTAAATGGTATTGATTTACCTTTTTGAAAGACTTTTAAAAAAATATTAGAAATGTAGTATGTTTTTAAATGCTTGAATAATACATACACAAATAGCAAAATTTGGGAATGGATGTTGGTGGAAAATTCGTGGGCATAGAGAATCATGTGACTGTCTGCTACCACTGCTTTTTCTGACACCCAGACATCAAGAAAATACTTGGGAGCTTGTCACACTCCCTACCTCTTACGTACTCTGCCGACATCCAGTATCTGCAGACACCTACCGTCACCCACTGTATCTACTGACTTAGACCCATTTGTGAACCAATATACATCCCATTTTAACTTATTTGATTAACAAAGTGAAAGTCAACTACAGAGTAAGCTAAAGTCAATATTAGGAAAGTGAGAAGATTCAGGGTAGGCTAAGGTGAAAGAAATCAATTTCAAGCAAGTTTTTCAAGGGCTAAACCTTTACACTGAAGGTAACTAACAAACATTAAAGAGGAAAGATTTAATGTACAATTTAAAAGATTTCTTGTACAATTTAATGTACAAGAAAATCATAGATAATAAGAAATCAAGAAGGAATTTCAGGAGCTTTCTTCTGTATAGAACTCTTTTGGAAGACCCCCAGCCCGGCCTCTGACAGCTAAGACATTGACGGTGGTGTGTCTTATTCATTTTCAAGGACACCTAACATTACTGCCGTTTATACTAGCTGAGATCTCTATTGCATTTGTCCTAGAATGTATTTCTCTTAAATAATAAGATATGGTCATTTTAAAGTTTGTTTAAAATTTGCCCAAATTGATGAATCTTAATACGAGTCAGAGTAGAGAAGGTTATAGTGTACCTCCACATCTTGTTTAAAGTATCTCAGATGATGACCCGTTTATCCTGTCATTTATCTTAGTTTTGCTCCATACCATCATTCTCACCAAAAGTACAGGCTGTCAGTTCAGTCATTAGTTGGAATGTCAATAGTCTTTATGACAAGGAGAAGGAGGTATGTCAGTGCTCACTGGTTCTTAAACATAGCTTTGCTTGGGTCACATCAGATCATGGGCTGCAGGATATGTGACTATGAAAATGAAACTTTAAAGGTACCAAGAAAGGGGGAAACCAAAATCATGGTAGAGGTAACCATGGATGTATAACTTACCTGTTGGGGGTTGAAGTTCTATGGTGTCATTTATTATTTACTAATCAGCTGTCTAAGATTGATTCTGGTGAGAAAAGTACATGAAAGAAACAAGATTTTTATATCTGTAGTTTTATTTCCTTCAAACTGAATTTAGATGTTGTAAGGAATAGAAGAAAAGCTTTTTTCTTTAGGGAAAATTTTAAAACAATGTTTTCACTTAATTAAATATTTTTTCTGTGATGGTGGTCATGCTATAGTTGATGATTTAGTTAGACCCATGTCAAGCAAGCAAGGCCACTATAATTTATATTCTTATTTAAAAATTTCATAAACACCAATTTAATGTACAAAAGTCAAATAACTCAATTTTTTATTATAGGAAAATATAGACTATTTCAATTCTTTGTTCCTGCCTCCCCATTTTTATATTATTCAGAGTTAAACACTATTATTATTTTATTTTACCTTTCCTCATATTACTTACGTTTTTATGTAACACATAGATAAACACTCAAGTGACTTGTTTTGGACCAGCTAAAGTTCATATTTGACATTAAACATGTAATAGTTTTCATGTTTTAATGATTGCCTGACACTGCATGATGTGGCTTTAAAATCTTTGTATAAGGCCTCCTGACCTCATCTAATTTGTTTGCTCACCAATATTATATCAGGAGTGCTGATTTTTCTTTATTTCCATCCACAGAGCATTTTACATTATTTCAGAAGGGAAAATTGCATCTATGGTTATCTTAGTGTTCATTTTCCTGATTGTAAGATTGAAAACCATTTTTATATATGTTGACCATTGTCATTTTTCTCAGTTGGCAAAGAGTCCTTGCCAGTTGGATTTTAAATTATTGTAATGATTTATATAAATAGTTCAAATATACTCTTCCCTTACTGAAATGTATCATAGCACTACAGTGCCCCCTATCTATCTGTCTGTCTGTCTGTCTGTCTGTCCATCATGTACACACACACGCAACACACCTTCTTCTCGACTAGAAATTGAGATGCAGGTAGCTGAATGGCACACATTGCAGGTTACAAATGAAGATCCTTCTTTGTTTGTCCGTGAATCAGGCTGTGATTTCGAGTCCATCTTATCATCTTTTGAGGAAGGGAAAGATTCCCAGAAGGCAGTCAATATGTAGATTTTTTAAAGACCTTCTGGAAATTATATAGATTTTCTTCCTATTCTACAAGCCTGTGATTTTCTGCAGAATCCTCTGTACAGAAACCCTGTCACCTCAGAAAGTTACATTCTAAGTGAGTAAACGTTGAAATGTGTTTGTGTGTGAGGTGGAGGAGGGGAGATGATAGATTTTGGGGAGATGATAGATTTTAATTATCCATCTGCACTCCCATTACCCATTCTTTATCCTTTCCTGCCTCTAAACCATGATATTACTTCAGAGTTGTATTGAAACATTTTTCTTGAACCTTTACATTACTTGCTTTGGAGTTACAGTTTTCTCATGAACACACAGTAGGTTTGACACCTTTTTTTTTAGTATAAAAATATCATGGAAATCTTTTTTATGAATCAATGTAGTTGGATCTACCATGCTTCTCTGGATTGAGCCTGCATTAACTTTCTCTTTGTCTTATCTAAGTATCATAAAATGGTTAGTGGTATCTTTAGTAGTTGCCCCACAATTACTATCAATTTATTCTAGCTATATACATGTTCTCATTATTTGAATTGTGCATAGAACACATTAAAATTGCTTTCAGTTTTAAATGAAAATTTTTGGGAGGTTTGGTGTAGGATGAAGAACATAAATATTTCCTTTCTTTTTTCAGCAAGAGCAAAAACTGAGTGAGCTTTAGATAGATCGTAATTCATAAACCTACTGTTAGATCATTTCAGCAGTTGTATCTAGATGTTATAATGAAAAAGACTCTGGTAATATTTGATGCTAATATATATGGGAAGAATGGAATATTTCTAGTGAATGAAAAAAGTAGGATTATTTAAAAAACTATAGTTGGAAAATCAACTTAAAAACTAAAGATGATTGTATTTCCATATCATTATATGTGTTGTACATACATAGCACATTATGTGTTGTATATACATAGCACATGTAACATATAACCGTACCCAATAAAGTATTGGGGCACTTAAGAGATTAATATAATAAATGAAGTTAGAGAGGACTCTGAGTTGTCATAGGGAAGAATTATAGAGGAAATCATGAGTTTATTTTACTACATAAAATTTAAAATGTGCTTGTGTCAGGAAACCTCATGAATTAAAATTAGTGAACAAACTCAAAAAATCATCTCTAAATATGTAAGACATAATATCTTGCCCACAATGTTAAAGATACCATACTAAATTCATGAACAAATGAATCAGATGCTGGAAAAACAAAGAAGGTGAACAGAGAGGAAAAGAAGGGAACGGAAATGTGTTATGTACATGTCCCAGTTCTCTGCATGTAGTCATTACATTATGCAAACAGGTACTAATAAGAATAAAAAATTAAATATTTTGTGTAGTAAGATTTTTAAAAATTAGTAAGAAACTGCAGTTAATCAACATTAGTAACCAAGAAAAAATTAAAACTGTTTTTCACTTTTTAAATTGAAGAATGTTGAGAATAATTTGTATTTAGAGGAGGTTAATGAAATATATATTCAGGTAATGCTGATGGTAATGTATATTGATTCAGTATTTCCAGAAACCAATTTAATTACTTGATTTTAATGCATGTGTGTTGTCTTGTAGAACTGTAGCCTCAAAATGAAATTTGGAAAACAATGTGGCTAATATTTCTCTATAAAAATGCATCATCCTACTTTCATTTAAAATAATGATAAGCTGTGAAAAGCAATTGGCAAAAACATAGGATTATCTTCATTGTTGCCTAGGCCCTGAATGGAATATTATGCCATAATTATAATTAATGTTTGAATATTTATCTGACTCTTGAAAAAAAAGGACATAATGTAATCCTAAATATAGAGACAAGATATCATATCACTTTAATGTATGTATTTTTTACGTTTTTACAGTAAGTATTAATTAGTTTTACAATCCAGAGTGATAAACTATTTAAAACCTGTTCATGAATTTACTAGGAATGGTAGAGAGAGCACATTGAGGTTTCTGTTGACCTTTACTGAAATGATTTGATTTACAGTGAAGTAAGAATCATGCCATAGAAGAAGAATCAATCCTCCTAACTGAGAGGCCCCTTGCAGTTCATTTTCTCTGGTCACCCACAGTGTACCTGTCTCTGAATTTAGCCAATTTGTTTTCATGTATTCACTGGCTGTTGCCACACAGAGCCATGCCAGTTTGACACCTGCTGCAATAGTCATGCTGAACATTACAAACCATTCACCTGCTCAGAGAGGCTTCCTCACTGCCACAGAGAGCCTCCTCAAGTTTTTAAGTGAAAAACCTTAAAATATTAGCAAGTACAAAATACTAGCAAACATTTAGCCGCACCAATTTACAAGAAATTTTTTTAAAAATCCCAGTTCCTTGAGAGTTACTCATGTGAGCAGCATATAATGTTAAAGGACTTGTTTCTGTTCAAATTGCTTTGGGCGAATTTCTGTGTCCTCAGTTGTTTAACTGACAGTACCTAGCTTATAGGGAAGTTTTGTTTTTCAATTAAAAGGGTTAACACACCCAAAGTCTTGTCTTAGGGTTCAGCACAACTAGGGACTCTTGTTTATAGAATAACATGGAGAAAACACACTGCTCCTTACACCCTGCTACATGCAGTTAAAAACCCAGGATGTTACATATCAAGCACAAATGTGAGGACGCTGGAAGAAAAGGTCATCCAGCTGGGAACTGTGGGACTGAAGGACTAACACAGCCGTGGGTTCCTTGGTTCTTCTTTTTGTATTATGCATCCTGGAGAAGCTGGAAACTTACAAATACCAATGGTCACAAACTTAATAAAACCCGCAGCAAAAGCTTCTCTCTCTCTCGCAGAAGAACCAAGAAATGATAACCCAGCACGAAAGAGAACTTTTAGATAATAATTACCACAATCCAGACAAACCTTATGAACAAGTTATGGCCCTGTCCCATCCTTTCTGGCGAAAACCTGCTGCAGAGTGCAACTTCTATTCTTGCTGGCCTGTGACAGAGTGACACACACATCATCACTCTCCCTGTTTGCTGGGGAGTTGGCTCTTCTACAGTGGCTAAGGGAAGCGGGTGAGGGATCTCTCCCCCCCGGCAGTGTGAGTGCGGGTGATGGGGGGGTGGTAGTGAATATCCTTCCTCTTCTCACATAGGGTAGTGAGTAGAGACTAGCAGGTACTTGAGATTTCATTTAGGCCCTCAGTAATAAGGCAACTGTCAGCCCAAGTGGGATCAGGGAAGACCAGCGGTGAATTGGAGCTTTAATCTGAATGTGACACTAATGAAGTGTTGCCATCTCCTCCAGTGCAGTCAGAGAAATCCTGTCAAAACAGGAGGTTTAAATCAGATCTTTAAATACGTTCCAGAGTGTTATGATATAGCACCCGAGATGCACAAGTCACAGCCAAAAACTCACGTTACACCAAAAACCATAAAAATCTCAAGATGAGTGAGGAAAACAGTCAACAGAACCAAAAGTGAGATGACACAGGTTTGGAATTATGTGTCAAGGATTTTAAAGCAGCCATCACACACACACACACACACACACACACACACACACACACACACGTTCTTCAGCAAGTAATTATGAACACACTGAAAACAAATCGAAGTCTCAAAGGAGAAGCACAAATCAACAAACAAAAATACAAAGAAGGATGAATAAGAAATTTTTAAATTTCACAATATACTTTAGTTGCTTTCTTCTTGTTTTCCAAAACGCTAGACACCCACAACTGAAAAAGGGAGAGATTTATTTTTGCTTCTGTTTTTAGTTCCTGTTGCCAGGGTCCAAGGCAATGTGGAGAAAAGCTGGGGAGGAAAGCTGCCGCCGTCTGGGTGGCCGGGGTGTGTCTCTCTCCTCCCATGGCCTGCTTCTCCCCACCACACCCTACCTCCTACCAGCACAGTCAGCCACTGCTCTCTTTCTTGAGACTCCTTTTTAGTTCTGACAAATTTTGTCGACTCCTGAATGGTTTCTATATAGGCAGCAGGTTTCTCCAAGGGCCAGGCAGAGACCTCCTTTTTTTAGGAAGAGGAGGTCTAGCCTGCGGCTATTCAGCTATTTCAGCTAATGAACCCAGAGAATCTTCCAGTTTTTTAACTGAGTTGCTCAACCTTTGTAAATTTCGGTCTATGAGACTGGACAGCTTATCATAGTGATGGAACTCAAGAACCATATTAGAAATTCCCAGTCCCAGGGCCCCAGTGACTCCAATTCTGAGGAGCATAGGGACTAGAATCAGGTTGCGTTTAACCCTTACTATTGAGTCAGGTGAAGGCAGGATATGACTTTTTCCTTCGCTGGCTGAATACCAGTATACTTGGGTCAATACATGGACCAATATGCATAATTCAAGTTGGCTGGTGAATACTTCCAGCATAGCTCAGGGAGTAAGCCCTGAAGTGCAGGCAAACCAGGTGCCATGTGGGGCCAAGAGATGAGCATTGGCTTGGTGAGAGCTGTTAGAGATTTTGTTGCCAAACGAGCTATATGGAGAGCTCTTCCAGGAATAAGCAGCAGAGTACAGACAAGTCCCTGATTTACCTTGTACATCTCCCAGTGTGACTCTTGGTTGTGCTCTTCCCCAACAATGATATTCATCTTTAGTGGAATTTTGGAGCTGCATGGTGACCGGGGTTCCTGTGTAGTAAGGGGCCTACCTGGTAAGCATAACCAACAGTCAGATGTAAGGTTGGGGTTGCTAAGGTTAAGCGACTGAAAGCAATATCTAGGAATAAGAAAGGGTCAGGGTCAGAGAGGAGAGAGCCAGAAGTAATCTGGACAGTAGCAGGCAAAGGGGTTGTGGCCATAGGGGTGTTAAGCGATGGACTGGTAGGCTTTTGGGGTGGGGGCTGTGGTGCCAGAGGCCGGATGGGTCAAAATGGCCCCACCTGTGAGCCAGGGATGAACTGGATAGTGAAAATATTTCCTGGGTTATATCCAGTTGTCCACATTCTGATACCACAATGCGTCCCTGATTTCCACATTTGGCCATATGTGGAATTTTTACTATGAAACTTCATAGTAAAAGTCATGAGATTACACTGATTTAAAGAACACTCTGAGGGGGTAGGCCTAGCAATTGTAAGATATTTGTCAACATCTGGACCATTCCAGTTGGAAATGGTTTCACAGCCCCAGTATGGGCAAAATAATTCACTCTCTGGGTTCTTTGAGCAATAATCTTTGAAATATTTGACTTGTCTTTCTGGCCAGTCCACTGTTGAATTTGCATGAGGGTATAGATACCAAGGTGTAGACTGTAAAGTCTTTTGATTAAAGTTCCACATATCTCATATTTGGTCCCTTTTGGGTTAACATATGGCCTGGGTTGAGGAGACCTCTTTACTATTTGGGCAGTGAGGTCTCTACTCAGTAGAACACAAAGATCTAATGATATAATCCCATGGACCATTGTATTTGAAGCTAACTTACTTCCTGTAAAATAGTCAGTAATGACCCATGTCCCATAATTTGGTTATGGTTTACCCCTAGTGAGAAAGTTATGAAAATAAAACAGGTTACAATTTGAGTCATCATAGCCAGAACAATTAAGGACATTTGGTTAATTTTAACTTTAGAGGGTTACCAGTCTTTTGTACAGTCCATTTATCTTGGGGTGGCTCGATGTCCTTTTTGTCAGTGGCCTGAATCGCTTTGATGTGGGAGTGATGAATCCAAGGTGTCTTACCTGCAACCTTCACTGCAATGGGGGTGTTAAGCACTACGGTTAAAGGTCTCTCCCAGCAAGGCTTGAGAGAATCTTGATGGTGATGCCTAATGTGGACAAGTGCCTCCGGCTCAGCTACAGGCTTGGATTATTTGGGAAGCTTGGCTTGTTTTAATTTGAACAGGGGGTGGGTAGAGGACAGATCGGGCTGGAGTGCCTGGTAGGACTTAATAAGATCTTGGTTAGTTAAATCTGCCAGTTTCTCCTCAGAGATCTTAGGAATGAGTGGCTGAGGTCTCCCATAGAGTGCCTTGAAAGGTGACGCCCTGGCCACATAGAGGGTACAGCGGGTACGTAGGAGGGCAAATGGAAGGAGACTTACCCAATTTTTGCCAGTCTCTAGAGACAACTTGGTTTTCATAGTCTTTAAAGTTTGATTCATCCTCTCTACTTCCTGAACTTTGAGGTCAGTATGCACAATGGAGTTTCCAATTAATCTGTAATGCCTGTATCAATTTTTGAGTTATCTGGGCTAAAAAGCTGGACCATTATGGGACCCCAAAGATATGGGCAGGCCAAATCATGGGATAATCTCATAAAGGAGCTTTTTTACTACAATGAGAGCTGATTCTGTCTTGGTTGGAAAGACTTCTACCCAACCAGTAAAGGTGTCAACCATTAGCAAGAGATATTTATGTCCCTGCAGTCCAGGCTTTTTCATGTCAGTAAAGTCAATCTCCCAATGTTCTCCTGGGATGGCTCCGAGGAAATGTTTGGTCTCCATATAAAGTTGTCATTTGGGATTTACCAGTTGGCACTGAGGGCACTTAAGGCTTACAGCTTGCGTCAATTTCATCAGCAGAGGAATAAAAAATTTCTCCCGAAAAAGTTCTGCAAGCTTTGTTCCTCCCAAGTGGGTGGCTTGGTGTGCTTGTCGGATTAGTTCTTGGCCAACTGCTTCTGGCAATAGAACTCTTTTGGTACCTGGGGGTACCAACCCCCAGGGAGATCAGGTTTTGCTTGAAGCTGGGTTGCCAAAGGGAGGTCCTTTTTTGATGTACACAGGTCCAGACAAGGTTGGGGGCATCAGCAAAAGGGCAAGCACAGTCTCAGTCCCTACTGATTTTAAGGCAGCCTAGTTGGCTGCTGCATCTGCCAAGTTATTTCCCTTTGCCACAGGATTATCTCCTTTTTGGTGGGCCTTACAATGTGTTATGGTCACCTTTTCAGGCAGCCAGACTGCTGCCAATAAGTCTAGTATCTGAGGAGCATTTTTAATTCTTTGTCCCTCTCAGGTTAGTAACCCTCTTTCTTGGTAAATAGCCCCTTGGACATGCACAGTGACAAAGGTGTATCTGCTACTGGTATAGATGTTTATGTGCTTACCTTGGGCAAGCTTGAGGGCTTCTGTCAGGGCAATAAGCTCAGCTTTTTGCACTGAGGTGCCAGAATCCAGGCATTGTTTCCATAGAATCTGAGTCTCTGTAGTAACTGCAGTTCAGAGGTCTCTCTCTTGGGTTTGGCTCTTACCTCTTTGGCTCTGTCTCCACAGTATAACACACAACAGGAGATCAAACAATTCTAGAGTGAGCTTAATATCTCAACATTGAATGTTTTTACCTCATTGTTAAGCAATACACTTTGCTCGTTACCATCAATGCACCAGCTGTACCACCTTCAGTGGCCCTCGGAGTTTTCGCGTTCACATAACCGTTTTTGCACTTACTCATTACTCCTCTAATATCCTCTCTAAATCCTCCATGTTCTTAGAATCTTCTGCCTTTCGGTTTACACGGATAGCTTCCTTTGGCAGAAAACAAAGGAAGTCCTGACAGTGAAGAACTCTAGTTTTGCCTTTAACTTTGGGCAGTCCTTCTGCCAGTGCCCCAACTCCTTACAATAGGCTCATTGCTCCTTGTTGAGTGGGGGCACTCCTTGTCTCCTTGTTAGTTTTCATCCTTTGAATTTGGTGTAACAATCTTTTTGCAAAGGAGGTCCAACACCTTTGTAACAATTTTCTCTTTATATCTGCAATTTTCTCTTTATATCTGGGGCCGACTGGGAGACAAAGGTGATATTAATAGCCCTTGCATTCTCAGGCGCCATCGGGTCTATCGGTGTATAAAGTCGGTAGGCCTCTAGAAGGTGCTCCAAGAACATAGAAGGGATCTTATCAGCCAATTGCCTTACCTCTGACACCTTGGACAAGTTTGTAGGTTTTTTGGCTGCTCCAGGAAGTGCACTCAGAAACAGCTGGTGATACTGAGCTAAAGCCTCCTTACCTTCGTGGGAATTGGGGTCCCAGTCAGGGCGGGAAAGAGGGAAATAGTGTTCCTGTCACAGGGGGTAAGTCGTGGGGTTTCCGTGTCCCAGGGAGCAGATGTGAGTTGGCTCTTCAGCTGTGAAAAGAACCCTGAGAATCTTTGGCAATCATCCCAAGTGGGGCGGTGAGTTGAGAAAATAGATTCTAGCGGGCTAATGAAATTTTCTGGGTCCTTAGAAAATGGGGGATTTTTTCCTTTCCAATTATAAAGGTCAGAAGTAAAGAAAGAAGAATAGACAAATACGGAGGCTCCCAGGTCAAGGGGTTGGGGACCTCCCCGAGGGGACACAGGGTGGAGGAGGAGTCAGGAGATGCCGGGCAGGGAGAGGCCATAGGGGGCTCCAGTGAACATACCCCCTCATCATCCTGGGGAGGACAATATGGGGGGGGGATGAAAGAAACTCCTCATCATTGTTCCCGTCCTGCAGAACCGCGGGGAGCAGTTGGGTTCTCGGGGGGAGGCCTGGGCACGGCTCGCCTGAGGTTTTGGTTTCTCTGGTGCATCTTGAGACTGCTGTTGATTAAAAACTTTAAGAAAATGTTTAATCCAAGGTGGAGAGTCATAGATCAAATCAACCCATATTAACATATAGACAAATTGATCAGGATGGGCCAGGGGACCAAAAATATACATCCAGACTGTATGCTCTATATCCATGTCAAAGCTCCCAATTGGGGGGGGCACTTAGGAACGCTTTGAGGCCATTCTAAAGAAACCAAAACTCTCAAGTACCTGGGGTGAACAGATTCCCCATACCCCTCAGCTCTCCTTTTAAAATCTTTTTCTTTTTTTTTTTTTTTTTGTCTTTTTCTTTTTTATCGATACTGGGGATCAAACTCACGACCCCACACTTGCAAGGCAGGCACTTATGCCGCTGAGCTAAACCCCAAGCCCCTCCTTTAAAAATCTTTAAAATGTTCCAAGACTAAACTCAGTGGTGTTAGTGGAATGGATGTACTTTGTCCTATTTTTGGCTTTTGTGATTCCTTGTGAAAGAAAAAGGTCAAAAGAAACGAGGACAGCCCACAAAAAGAGACAAAAGACAATAGACAGGACAACAAGATGTAAGATTATCTCCTAGGTTGACAGATCATCTGGGACCTAGAAGGAAACTGTTATCACTTAATGCATAGCCAAAAGGATGACAGTCGCCTGTAAAACCAAAAAGGCCACATAAGATCTTTCTTACAGAGGATAACAGTCTATGTCAAACTAAGAAACCAATTGTCCTGTACAAATCAAAATTCAAATGGACCACGAGGGTCCCAAAATGGAGGGCATCCCACTCAGTCAAATTCGTGCACACAATTGAAGTCAGAGTGAAATAAGGAATACTCACAGTCAGAAGCAGCAGCTGTCGAAAACCTATAACAGTAAGGGAATCCCGTGGGAGTTAGCCAAATAGGGATGGCAAAAAGAGAGAAAAGGGGGTCTTGGAGTAATCCCGGACGAGCCCCCAAATGTGGCACCCCCAGACTCCAAGAGTGGACCCCTGGCCCTAAACCTCTGTTAGCAACCCTCAAAAACAACAAGACAGACAAAATAGAAAAAGAGAAGTGCTGTATTTTAGCTGGTACCCAGCGATGTCAGTCAGGCAGTTGCTAATCTGAGCACCCTACCAAAGGAGTCTGAAATTTTGAAGGCAAAATCCGCAAAGTGAGGAGGGGTGTTTGTGCTGGCGGGTGTCCTTTGGAAAGCTCTCAAGCATAGTTTTGGGTACAGCTTGACCTGGGGACTTTTCACGTATGTAACATGTTTTTATCAAAAGTACAAGGTTGTAGTTTTTTGTGGTAGATCATTTCTTGGAACAGATGTCTCCATCAGGACAAACAATTTTACCATCTTTTATGGAGCAGTTCAGGGTGGGGAGGGGTCAGTGCTTTACAGAACAGCAAGGCAGGAAGGGAACTGGTTAGCAGGTTACAACAGTATGGAGTTAGGAGTGGGGAAAAGTGTTGGAGATAAAAATCGAAGCTAAAGCCATAAAAGAGTAGAGGTTGTCTAGGGAGAGAATATAGCAAAAGTTAAGGGGTGCATATGAAATGGGTGGGATCATAGGCAATTAAAAATGAACAGGAAGATTTGTCAGATGATATTGAGAAGATGCAAACAGAGATAATAATGTGGAGGGAGGGAGGGAGGGAGAGAGAGAGAGAGAGAGAGAGAGAGAGAGAGAATTTTCTAGCAAGTAAATGCTCCATACATTTGCAACATATTCTGCAGGATATCCCATAAAACATAAATTTACTTCTAGTAGACAAGAAATTTTTGTCCTTGAGTATTAGCTAATTATGGTTACCGTTGTGTTGTCTAACCAGCAAGGACATGGTCTCTACAGTGTTATTTTTATCTACTTGAACTTTGCTTTGAGGTCAGCGGATTAAAGACGAGAATAGCTGGGCATGCTGTTCCAAGACCTTGAGGCTGGGCTGGGCTCCCTGCTTTGTTTGGGTTCTGATAAATGATCATTCTGGGTGCCATGTAAGAGGCAGTCACCTTATCTGGGGTGCTGTCTTGGGGAATATAGAGCTCCAGGAGAGTAAACCCAACCATACAAGTGCTTTGCAAGCCTCTGTCTGCATTGTGTACTGACATTGAATTAGTTAAAGCAAATTCCTGGATGAATCAAAAATCAACTTCATATTTCCCACTCCTAGAGCCAGGGGAGGGAGAGATACAAAACAGTTTTGATGGAAGCAGGGAAGGTAATGAGATAACGTTCTGAACAAAGGTCACACTTGGAAGCCAGGTGTGGTGGCACACTTGGAAGGCTGAGGCAGGAAGATGACTGAGTTTGAGGCCAACCTGAACTACATAGTGAGAACCTGTATTTAAAAAATCACACTATGAAATTCAGAATCTTTTTATCAAATACGTGTTGTGCTATGCTGTAGATAACCACACTGGTGGTGTTGAAGTTTGTAGGATTTGTTGACGTGCATCCATGACCCCTCCTTACGTGGCCTCCTTATTAATTATTTGCTGTGCTGCTACTGTGATTGTGGTTTGTTTTAATGTACTGTTTTGCATCTCTCAGTGCTCCTCATGAAGACTTAAAGGTGATACTCAACAACTTAATCTATTTATGTGGAAGATTAAAATTTTTGAATTTTTGTATGAAGTACACTAGAAAAGTTTAAGGAATGAGAATTTGAACATAACACATTTCATTATGTTCTGTTTTTATGGATGTGCCCAAAATGGGTCGTCGGGCATTGAAGGGTTAATAGGACTTTTCCTGCTTCTGTGTATTTTCTGTTACTTTGTATTGTTGTATTTGGTAGTTCAGTGGTAAGAAAAATGGATTGTTACTGTACAAAATTGTGGAATATTGAAATCTTTTCTTAAAAAAGTAGCATATGCAAGATTTTTTTTCTTTTGGAAAAATGAACTATTCTTCCAAAACGACCTATCGTCATGTTTTTATAGGACATCTGTATTTTGAAAAAAAGCACTGATCAGTTAAGAAGTAAAATTCGTGGGCTGGGGATTTAGCTCAGCGGCATAAGCACCTGCCTTCCAAGCAGGCAGTCGTGAGTTTGATCCCCGGTACCGATAAAAAGGAAAAAAAAAAAAGTGAAATTCGTGTAATTTTTAAAAAATTAACATTTTATGTGCATGCCCATTCTTTATTCAATATGAAGCAGTTTTGACAGCACAAAAAAGTTTTATCTGTTCTATATGCAGTTGAAGATAACACATTTAATTGAAAAAAAATTCATAACCATACTTTTAAAAACTGAATTTGCCAGTAGTTATCTATTTGCAGCAGGTACCAAAATTTTAGTGTTATATTTGCTATTTTCTATTTCATAATCTCTAATGCTTCTACATCACACTTAGATATCATTCAATCCATCTATGTAACCTAGATTACTTTCTTACTCTATACATTGGTTTCATTCCAAGCAGTAAAATCCACACAGTAGTCAGTTTGAAGTTCAAGGTATATTTTTTTTTAGTGCACATAAAGTAAATATGTATTTATTAAAATAAAAATGTCCACTTCATGCCATCTAAATGTAGTCATTACCTGGCATAACATTTACTACACAACACTGCCTTAGGACCAGTTCTGCCAACTAGAAATACAGCAACCTGATTCAGCAGCAATATATTTAAAAATAATTATTTACTTTCATTTTTCTATTATTTTTCAGGTTTGTGGAAGGGATGCTTAACATTTGTTACAATGCCATTGATCGTCACATTGAAAATGGTAGAGGGGATAAGATTGCTATCATCTATGACAGTCCTGTTACAAATACTAAAGAAACTATTACCTATAAGGAAGTCCTGGAGCAGGTAACATAATATACTTTTCTCTGTATTAGTTGTGTATGCATTTTAAAAATAGAACAGATTTTCATTATATAGCTTTTTAAGAAATTCCCTGACATTAAATTAAAAATATTTGTTTGCATGCATAATGATTATATTCATAGTGAAGAGCTGGTAGATTTACATAACACATCTTAATTCTTTTTACTTATTCTTTTTCCTTTCCAGATGCAGCTTAGAAATTGGTATATATATGTGAATTTATTTAGACTGTTTCTAACTCTTTAATTTGTATTTCCTAGTATTGAGTGATGTCTGTTTTACAGAGCAAGCTTGGTAAATCTCAAGAATATGTTTAAATCCTTTCTGGCTTTTGATCTATATTCTTGTTGCCATTACCATTGTTAAAGGTGGCTGCTCATTCTTGTATGACTGTCACCTGACTGCTTGTAGTAGATCATTACTCAAAGTGATGCCAGAACATTCTTCTGAAGAATTAGCTTCATTTTTTTATCTTATTGTTTTTTCTAAAAATTACTACTAATCAGAGAAGAAAATTCATAATCGTGGTATGTGAAAGACACTTTGGGATCTGATCACAGTGTCCTTCCCAAGCTTCATTTCCTAACATCCTTGGCCTTTCGAGCACCTCATCAGTAGCCTGAATGTACTGTCATTGTCTCAGACACAGAGAGTGCTTTGCAGCACTTTGCAAATCTTATTTTCTCTTTTTAGCCCTTGCTTATCTGTATAGTTCTTGCATGCATCTGCATATTAATGGAAGTATTACAAGACTTTTCTCTTTTAACCTTACAACAGAAGTAAGGTTTCAGAAGTTTTAGGAAAGTAGTTAACTGTCTCGGACTACTGGAAAGTTGCTCTAACTCCATGGAACATTTTTTGTCTTTTTTTTTCCCTCATTTTTATCGGTACCAGGGATCGAACTCATGACTGCCTGTTTCCAAGGCAGGTGCTTATGCCGCTGAGCTAAATCTCCAGCCCCTCCATGGAACATTTAATCATACATGATTTGTAGGTCATTTATTCATGTGCCATGTATGACTTATAGAAGGAGAATGATGTCCAGAGGCATGTCTCAATCATGGCCTATTGCGCTTTTGGATGGGAAGCTTCTTTCTTGTGGTTGGCCACATGTACACTGTAGGATGTTTCTCAGCATCCTTAACTTCTATTCACTAGATCCCATAGCATTCTCCCTTACTTATGAATATTAATTAGGTCTCCAAACATTGCTAACATCCCCATTGGTGATAAAATTTCCACTAACTAGAAAGCTTATCTCCATAGATTTGGAAACTTTTGTTTTAAAAGTGAAGACTTCTTGAATTTCATTCTCTACTTTTATGCATTGAAGCCAGTTCATAGTTCTACTCTATTTTTAGAGAGTTTGATCAACTACCCCAGGCTCTAAAACTATCTTATTTTGAATCAGTATATTCTTTTTTTGCCTTGCCGGAAATTAAAGAAAGGCAACTCAACCAGATCAGTTACCTACAATCCTGAGTTGTTGTAAACGAGAGAGAAAAGTCAAGCTGGTTTACTTAAGTTGGATGTTAGAATGATTGTAATAACACATTTCAGTATCAGCTGATTTAAACAAAGACAACTAAAGCAAGTTCAGAAAAATGATATAGGTAAGAGAAGAGGTGTCACAGTGACTAGAGCAGGTGACCTCACAAATTGTCTGCTAGCTGGACTTGCTATCTTGAATCAGTTCTTTCAGACTGAAACACAGAGTAGAAGCATCTAGATGGGCCAACTTAGGTCATATGCCTAGAGTACGAGGTTTGGGGAAGAAATATCTTGTCTACTTCTGATTTCATAGTAGTAATTTGAGCCCCACTTTCCTCTAGGAAATAAACAAGGAATATTCTAATCTAATAAGAATCGAATTTGAAGTTGGGTATGGTTGCATACTTGTTATACCAACACTCGGGGAGGCTGAGGCAGGATGATGATCAGACCTCAAGTTTGAGCCCAGCCTGGACTATTTGGTGACTTAGCAAAACTTTTGTCCAAAAAAGAAAGAAAGGGAAGGAAAGGGAAGAGAAGGGAAGGGAAGGGAAAGGGAGGGGAGGGGAGGGAAAAAGAAAAAGAAAAAAAGAGAAATAAAGCAAAAGGTTGAAGTCCTTGACTTTAATTCCCAGTACTGAAACCAAACCAAACCAACCAGAGTTCAAATGCTAAACATCTATTGTTTGTACTCGTTACTGTTTTGTGAGTGGGAGTGATATTTGTGGAATAAAGAGCTGGAGCTCACACTAGGACTGAGTAAGGAAGGTCTTTCATTATGAAATAGACGTCTTAATCAGATGAGACTGAATTATAAGAGATAACAGCAGTTTCCTGAACAAGCTATCATATTCTGTTTGCAGTTTTACATTTTCAGCTTTCAGAAGTCATTTGTCTATGCTCAAACACATGTTCCTGTGGTTTGGGCATATTGCCACAATTTCATTTTATGAATATGATTGCCTAAGACATTTGTGAATTTTAATTGATATACAGATTAAGAAATTGACTTATATGCTGTAAAAACATTATCAACATATTGAATTTGATACATACGTAGGCATCAGAGTCAAATAAAAAGCTTTAGATACATCTAAAATGAGTTGTGCAACTCTTGTTTTCTGTTGCTTTCTCTTTAATGAAATGATTACATAAGTTATAGGATTATATGATAATTACACACACAATTTACTTAGACATTTTTTGCTAAGGCATCTTATTTTCAAACATTGAGTCTAGACTCTCAGACTCTTTGGACGTTTGTACTAGTTCACTGGTGTTCAGTTTAGCCTGACATCAAAGTACTTAAATGGACCGTTTCTCTCATCTGCTGACAATTTATGATTCCCCAGGCTTCTCTTCCCTAAAGTAGTAAAGGAAGAACCATGAGGAAAGAGAGAGAGCATTGTGTTCTACTTTGATTACCTGCTCCTGGTTCCATATGGCCTTTATTTTATTAAGGAGAGAAGACAGAGAAAGATTTAATGGATAATAACATTGAGAACAAACAAAAAGCACTGTCCTTGTACATTACTGATTTAATCTCCCCTGTTTCATTTCTAGTGGAAGTTTCTGGCTGGATAAAACTTGATTAAGCTAGTTAGTATGTCTTATTTAATTAGCAGGCTAACAAATTTTGAGCTACATTACCTTGGTGACATGAAAGATCTGAAAAATTTGTAGAGTGATTCTGAGCAGAGCTTTTCTAAAACTGCCATTTCTTCTGTAGTTCTGAACATTTTAAACAACTTTTTACGAAGGCTTTCGTACAAGGAATTTTAGCTCCAGTTCAAATCCATCATTTATTCAACAAATGTTTATTTTATAGAACAACCTTGTTAGGAACAAAGGATAACAGGCACATGGACACATTCCTTATTTTCAGGGAATTAAGAAAATATATAATCAGGCAATTTCCATGTAAAGCAAGGATTATGATACAGGGCTTAGTTGTGATTGGTGGGGAAACGTATGGGAAAATACTTCCATTACTTTCCTTCACTGTAATATAATACATGAGATAACAGACTTGCAAAGAGAAAAGACTGAAGATTTCAATCTAAAGATTTCAGTCTAAAATCAGGTGGACCTAGTGCTTTAAACCTGTGATAGATGTGCCAGAAGGCTATGGAAAGGAGCTTGGGTTGGAGCAGACTATTCTCATCTTGGCCAAAACATGAAAGAGGGCAAGCAATTCCTGCGATAGTCTTTAAGAGCATACACCCAGTGACCTCAGGTCCTCTCATTAGACTCCCCCCTCTAAGGGTTTGACCCCTCTGCCCCCCAGTAATGCCAGGCTTAGGAATAGACATTTAACACACAGGACTTTGAGAGATGCTTATCCAAATCAAAAGAGCTCCCAACTCAGCCAAGCATAAATTGTGTCTACAAAGGCTTTCTGTAAAAGTTGACCCCTACACTTAAAACTTATTTGTTTAAAGATATCTTATTGGGTCATATCACTTGAATATTATTTTATCAATATTATTTAATCAAATAATTATTTAATCAAAAAACCTAAAAAGCCAAAAACCTAAAGAACATGCAGAAATTCAGCCAGTTCATGGCTGTCTTCCTGGGCAAGTTAAGCATACAACAGTGCATATGATAAATTTTCTGTCTTTAAAATGCTTTAACAATAAAAGCTTCATTTATGTTATAGTCCATCCCATTGAAAATGTATGTCTTTCGCATCCTTTGTAAACAGGTGAGTGATGTTGATATGAGACAGAAGTTATTTAGCTAATCCTGACCAGATTAGCTAAAAACATTCTTGCCCACACCATTCTATACTTCTTTATATTTTAATTTTTTTGTTTTTTTATTATTTGCTATTTGCTATTTATTTAATTATTTATTGATTTTTTGAGATATATTCTGGCTATGTAGTTGTAGCTACTCAATATGTAGCTCAGGTTATCCTCAAACTTGGAGTAAACCTCCTGCCTCAGCCTCCGGAGTGCTGGGAATATAGGCACATACTACCATGCTCAGCTCTTTCTTTTTAAACATAGTAGTTATTATTTAATAAATATTTTATATATCTGTCACTAGTGTTGTTTCATTTGCTTGTGTGTAAGTTCTGTGACATCAGGGATTTTAATTTTGATTCCCTAAAAATGCCTGTCATTTAGTAAAATGTATTGAAATATTAATAAGTGAACGAGTGAATGATCATTTAAAATTTCTAACCATTTTCTTTTATTATGAGAAAATCTTACCTTTAAATGATGTAACTATTCAAACTTGATTATCTTTCCAAGTAAACTTTAACTTCTATCAGCAAAGAATTTTAACTTATTTTCATTAAGCTTCATAATCTATGGAGAATATTTTGTCCTTTAATTTTTTAAACTTAAAAGTTCAAAGATTTGTATTACAGGAAATATGTGCTGTACATATTTATTGTTTTCCTCCTTAACACTTTTCAAGTCAATAGTAATCTAGTGACCCTTAGGGAAGTAGGTACATATTTGCGAGAGCATGCATAGGTTGTACGTAGTGTAGTGTATTATTTTAGCTATTTCTACATTGAATTTACTTTCCCATCAGTAATCTGAATTTGAATTTACCTCTTTATGTGGAGTTTTCTTTTTTGCATTATGGCAATTGTAATTTTTAAATACATTTATTCACTAAATAAGAATGTGACCCCACAAGGGCATTTGAGACAGCTTCATGAATATATGTATAGGAAGGTAACTGACAAAACACAGTTTTTGCTAAAATTTCCCAATTTAGTTCAAACTGAAAGTGCCCATTATCTCTCATTAAGGTAATTTTTAAAAATATAATTATAATTTTTAAAAATATAATAGATTGTAATTATAAAGGTTTAATAACTTCAAAGAGAAAATTTCTCTGAAGCCTAGAGTCAATTTCCATGAAAAGTCCACTTCTAACTTTTGCCTTTTGGGATGTGCTCTTCAAAGTGTGAAATTCATGTTCTCAGAAATATGTCAGGGTAAAATAATCTGACATTCCTTTGTCATTAATATCCCTATTTATTTAATCAAAAAACCTAAAAAGCTAAAAACCTAAAGAACATGCAGAAATTCAGCCAGTTCATGGCTGTCTTCCTGGGCAAGTTAAGCATACAACAGTGCATATGATAAATTTTCTGTCTTTAAAATGCTTTAACAATAAAAGCTTCATTTATGTTATAGTCCATCCCATTGAAAATGTATGTCTTTCGCATCCTTTGTAAACAGGTGAGTGATGTTGATGTGAGACAGAAGTTATCATAGATCATCTATTTTCCCCTAAGATTCAATTCTTAAAGTATTATTTAAATATAGTATCTATTCAGATAAGAATACAGACCACCAGTATAAGTTTTGTTAGGTTTTTCATGGAGGATATCCATGTCTATGAATGCTTACTAACAAATTGTGGTGATGACACGTATGCATTTGTGTTGGGGGATACATTTAAGAAGGGGGTTCCAATTGTTATAGCATGTGCAGGTGGGAATGGGTAGTTACTACCAAACAATTTCCCCGAGTGGCTGTATTTACCAATTTACATTCCTATCCTATGTTAGGATACCAACAACTGGAATTGACAGTACCAATGAATTAAATTTTGGTCTTTCTGGTGGATGTATTGTGGGCTTGTTTATTTATTTAGGCACCAGGAATCGAACTCAGGGCCTTGTACTTGCCAGGCAGGTGCTAGGCAGCTGAGCTATAACCCTGGCTCTGGGTTGCGGTTTTAGTTTGTGTTTCCCTAATATCTGATGAAGTTGATCTCCTTACCCTTGGCTTACTGGTGTTCATTATCCATTTGTCAGTCCTCTTTTTCTGAAATGCTCATGTACATATTTTGTCCATTCACTTTTGTATTTTTCTATTAACATGCCATAGGTGAAGAATTATACAGACTTTTGTACTGTTAAAGGGAAAGATTTACCAATATTTGTAAACTTTGGGGAAAGAATCATAGAGATCTGAGAGCATAAAGGCATTTAAATGGCTTTGGGAAACCAGAGCTAGAAGACATTCTCTCCTACTTTAAAAATAATTAATGATAATGTGGGTGTGGTGGTGCATGCCTGTAATACCTACAGTCAGGAGGCAGAGCAGGAGGATTACCGAAAGTTCAAGACCAGCCTCAACTATACAGTGAACTCAAGGGCTGCCTGAAACACATAGTCATAGCCTGTCTCCAAAAAAACTCAAAATAAGAATGATAATAATAATAATGAGTGATAAAGTCTATACTTTATCAGTCTCTCCTAACCATTATTTGAAGCCAAATGGGAAGTAAGTTCTCTCCAGGAGAATACCTTTAGACAGCCTGTACCCTAATATTTAAGTCTGTAAATGATCTAGGAAGGTAATGTTATTTGTACTTTTATTAATGCCAAAGATTTTAGTACAACCAAGTTTATTTTCCAAAAATCTTGTTATGTTTGTGAGTTATTTTGTATAATGCAAGGTTATATAATATGTTTTAGAAGAAACACTTGTATTTTGCTTATGGTTACAGAGTCACTAAATATTGACTTAAATTTTTATCAAAATTATAAACTGGAACTGACTTTTAAAACAACTTTATAACTTAGGAAAATTTAATTTAGAGCCTCACTTCAGAGGATCCAATATAAAAACAGTGGTTATTAGACCAATTTTAATAATATAAGAAAATATTAATTAAACAGTATTTAATATTTTTAAGTTTTGCTTTTTCCATATTTAGAATTATTTATTTGAAACCAGAACTATCTAAAGATTATATTTATTTCAATTTGAAATAGCAAAAGTATAACCAATCCCTTTGAATTTTTAACCAATCCCTTTGAATTTTCTCAGCTAGGCTTTTAGATATTACATTGTCCATAAAATAAAGATCACTGTTTGAAGTGTGAACTCCCTTCAATTTCTGCCATACCTGAAGCTATTTTGCTATGCTTTGAAGTCCATTCCATTTTACTTACAACTTTTCCTGACATACTGGTTCGTTTTTCTCTTTTCCTTTACTTGTTAGCATACTTAACATGACCTCCTGACCCAAGAAAACACTCCTGGAGGTAGAGGAGATACTCTGTCTTTTTAACTTATGCAGTCACTCACAAAAGCCTTATAAAGAATAGAATCTAATATCCATTGAATGAGTTCACAAGCAGAACTTCTGATGAGATTTATAAAAATGTGAAGCAAAATCTAAACCTTAACAGAAATAACTATTTCTAAAAATATCACTTTGGAATCTTTCTGTTTTATACTTGGAAATTTTATTTTTTATGTGCATTTTCCTTGGTTTAAGGTATATTTGACTGTGAAGGTCTATATTCTGCCTCTTTAAAAACCTCACTTGTAACGTTTAGCTCAGTTTGCCCTCTTAGAAGCAGAGAATTGGTCCATGGATTTTAGTTTTGCATTTTGCTTAATGAATTTATGTTTATCACTCATTGGCAGGCCTTACTAATTTGTCTTCTCTTTAGGGTGACTAAACTCTGATGTTGTAGAAAATCAACATCAATCAGCCATCTGGTTTGAATGTATTTTCTCGAACTGGAATGCTAAAGTAAATTTTTTATTCATGTATTCAGAGCATACTCGTAGAGATACCTCATCCATATTTGACACTTCTGAAGACACCATGAGTTCCAGGAGTAAATGAGACAGTCTTTGTATTCAGGAAAATTGGATTCTAGTTGAAGAGATAGTGTGAATAAAAAATATAATACAACCTCATTCAGTATAAGTGAGAAAATAAAGGGCTGAGAAGAATTTGGGGCTGCTATTTCTTTACATTTTTTATTTTTGACTCTTTATTTGTACATCCTTGCAGTACATAATAATTAAATTCCTCATGGAGATTTGGTACACGTGTACACAACGTATCTTAGTTCTGTTTATTCCCCGTTCTCCCCTAACTCCTCCCCCTTCCTTCTATGGCTTGTTCTATTTGCAAAGAAAGGCTACTTGTCGCCGAGCAGGTAGAACTGGAACCCAGTCATAAAGAGTGGGAAGCACATGGCACATGCCTGTGACACTAGCACTTAGGGAGACTGAGGCAGGAGCAAGTCCAAGTCCCACCTGACCCTGCCTCAAAGTTTAAAAAAAGTTAAAAAGGACTGAGATTTGTGCCCAGTGTTAGAATTCTGTTTGATACTGGTTTTGCTCTCCAGGAATGCTGAAACAAAATAAACAAACCACACCAAACCAAAACAAAACTTAAGAGCGGGATAGAACCGTGTAAATATTTGAGTGAAAATTCTGTCAGGCTGAGGGTGTGAAGGAAGAATAGACTTACAGAAGAGGAGAACCAGCAGGCTGGTGCGGGGAGGCTGGGCAGCACTGGATCATGAAGAACCCTGCAAGCCATGGTGAAGTCTGGGTTTTGTTTTGAGTATACTGTGGAATTACACATTGTTAAATTAATGACTTTAACTTCGTTAAAGAACAGAGCACAGTGAAAAAGAAAATAAACAAGGAGACATCATATGATCCAGAAGCAAAAGGAACAGATTAATACTTAGCTTCAACTACTTAGAGTACCAGCGTTTGCTTCCACATTGTAGATGAAGGGCTAGGATAGAGACAGTCTCTGTCATGGGATCCTAAAAGTCACTCCAAGTGTGCCTTCTCTTGGATCCCTGCTGACACCAAGTAGGTTAGAGGCACGTTTGATTTTTTGTCTACTGTGCATCAGCTGCCTGTAAACACCCTACTTGTTTCCCATATTTTGATGGTTATTTTTGGTAGCAATCTGAAACAATTGTCCTTGTGTAATTTTATGTAAATAATTTTTTACATAAATAAGTTTGTCTAATAATTTATACAACTGTTTAATAATCTTCTAAATATTAGTTGAAGGCTAACCTGTTAAAACGGATAGTCAATAATGATGACTTAAAATATTCAAGATGCGTTTCTGTTATCCAATAACCCACATGATGAGGTTCAGCTTGTTATGACCCAGTTTCATTAAACCCCTGTCTCTAATCCTCTCTTTCATCGCCCACATCTGCAAAGCAAAGGCAAAGACACAGGTGTCCCAAACTCTTAGGAAGGTGGAGAAGAAAGTAGGGGGCAGGCGTGGTGTGCTTCAAGGGCCATACTCAGACTAGTACACATGGGCTCCTGGAACATCGTATTTGACTATCAGCCACAAAGAGATTTGGGAAATGTAGTGTAGCCACATGGATTTTCATAGCCAGTTGTTAGTTTCATCCACAAATACTCTTTCATTTCATGTACCAGATCTACGTAAATACTTTTAATCTATTAGTGTCAATAAATAATGAGTCCAGGGAAATAAATATGAGCTGCAAATGAGGTAAGGTCTGAGGCACGTAGAGATAAAGGAGGAATACCCTGTCCAGTGAGGTGTTACTGTGACACACACTAACTGATTATTACGTATCATTTCCAATACTAGACAATGAAGTCATAAAAAGAATAAGATGTAACTCTAGTAGTCAAGAATTTCATAGTTTTCTTGGCAAAAAACCCAAAAGGATAGGAGTATAGTGTAATGATGTAAATGTAAAGCTTTGTGCATTTGTAGCACAGAGAGAGAACCATCCTCTCTCCGCTGTTCAGAAGAGACTTTGTTGTTGCAGTGATACATAAGCTGGACCACATAACAGAGACACTTGGCTCAATCTGTGTGGTCCAGTTCTCCACAGGAGCGGTCAAAGGCCTGCAGGAAATATATCCAACAGCTGGATTTGGCATAGGTAATAGTGAAGGCTGACCTACTGAGGACGAAACTACCAGCCTAGATTATTAACAAACGTATACTAAATGGGAAATAGAAGTAGAAAATTGCGAGTGAAGAAGGGAGTGAAGCAGTTGTTATGGTAAAGAGAAGCAAAGTATAAAAAGGGAGAAAATATTCCTACAATTAGAAATGAGGAGTGTGGCAAACAATTGTTCTTTTATCTACTGATTATCACCTGCATCTTTTATACTGTCAGTACGGATGAATGTATCAACAGCTTTCTGGCTTTGTTCTTTAATAATTGATGTGAGATTATCAAGTCTTTTGGCTTAACATGAATTTCATAACAAATTGAAGAAGCTGATTTACTGAAATTGAAGAATTCTGAGTGGCTAAGGTGATGCAAAGTGAAATAAAATTTTTTCTTACAAGTCTTTTTTGAATCTGATAAAATAATGTAGCTATGGAAGGTGATATTATTAAGTTATATTGATTCATTTGGCAGTTTTATGCTTATATTTATGCACTTTGTAGACATATGGAATGGTTAAGTAAATTTGCATAAATAAATGGAAAGTTGCAATCAATAGAAATATTGCCAAAAATTAGAGATCTGAGGGAAACTGATTGTTTACTTTCTCATGCCGTACTTGATTTAAAAGCATTTCATTTTCATTGAAAATCTGAATAATGTTAACTTTATCTTATGTTTATAGGAAATATACATTTATGAATATGTAGGAGAAATTCTTAGCAGGTGTGATGATCTCTTTGCATTTATTAGTAATGCATTATACTTACGAATGTGTTTCTTTTTAATATGTAGTTTCTTTGGTTGAGTGATGTAAGTGTTGGAGAAAACGCTAATGTTGCCATGACCTCATGTCCTAATACCATTCCTGGGGTATTTTGTATTAGTCCTTCATATGTATTGATTGACTTGCAGGATGTACTGGCCAAAAAAAACCCATAAAGATTAAAAGGAATATAGCTTAGTGCTAGAAAGGCTGTACCCAGAGTACTTATGTTTTATGTACTGTCTGCAGAAGTGCCGTGGATGTTTGCTTAGAGCTTTAATTCAAAACAGTGCAAAATTAACCTAAGCAACATGTAGTTCCATTTTATATCTACTTTCTTTACAATTGTTTCTATTTAAATGCAATAAATAAATAAATAAATAAAGCCTAAAAAAGAACCAGTCTTTGCTCGTTGAAATAAACACTTTATGAAGAAACATTATTCTTACATACTCTTGTTATTTACTGAAAAGTTTAATATACAATTAAACTCAGGCCTTAATATCATCTTTTTGCAGCATCATATGTATAGAAAGCCAAATCTGATTTATAAGTGAGATGAAAACAGTCTTATAAGACCAGTCAATCTCAGCTGATGATGGTAATTTAATATAATGAATGAGGCTGTTTTGCTGAAACTGAATTACTGATTGCAGTTTGACTGTGGTCCTGAGGCTCTGTGGTCATATGCTGTGATCCTGAGGCTCTGAGCTTGGTGGTGTGTCTACTATGACACCTATATTCTTTTATCACATATTGATAATTGAACTTCTGTAAGACTTTTAAATATGTAATATAATATGATGTCATCTGGTTTCTGTTTTCTATGAATGAGACAATAAAAACAAGCACAAATTAATGAAGTGACTTTCCATGAGTTCCAACATAATAAAGATTATTCTATATCAGCTTACTAAAAGTAATAATAAAAACGCAAATTTAAAAATTCATATAGAGAACTCTTGAACACTGAGCACTCCTCTGAAGACTGCAATTTAAGAAACATCACATTAAAAAATTTATTAGGCCAATATAAAAGGAATCTGGCTTTATCTAAGGGCATGTATTAATGTTACTTTTTGTATAGCCATTTAATACAATTTATGTATAACAGCCATTTATATACAACAGTCACAGAATAATCATTTTAAAATAATAACTTTCACATTTTCCATGCTTATTATGGTATAAGAGTTTATGTTCATTGGAGGGTTTAGCTTTATATGGATGACATATATAAACTTGAGTTTAACTAAATATTCTTAAGTAGTAGGGTGTAATCAATTCTATATTCCTTTAAAGATGTATTGGAAAAGTCTCCATATTAGTCGTATTATTCTAGGTTTTTCAAAATGTCTTCATAAAGTTGTATGAATGCATGATTATGCGAAGGACTTCTCTAATAGTTAAATTTTCTGTTTCATTTTAGTCCAGGCAGGTTATATGTTTAAAATTGTAATAAAATTTGCTCAAATTGGGCTAGGTTTAAAAATTTATTTAAGAATCTTTAAACTGAAAATTGTACTTTCCTTATCCATATGCCTATAAAATTACTTACTCCATAAATATAGTTAAAGTTCTCAGTATTAACCATGGAAGATAATCAAATGAATGTCCTTGCAGTGGTCATAATTATGAAGAGGAATAAAACTAACCAAAATTTAAAGTTATTGGGGAGATTGGTCATAAAGAAATTTGATAAGTGAGAGACTGGTTTGGTGGGACTGCGTATTGGGAAGAATGGTGAAAGGAGAGAGGAACATCACAGCTGCAGTATTCCAGGGATGGAAGAAGGATGCTGTGGGGATAATCTAGAAAAGGACATGATGGAGTCATAGAGGGTATTTTTGTACTTTTCTGTATTTTTTGGGGGGGAGGGGTTGGCAAATAGAAGAAAGAGAAAGAATGTAGATGACATGTTACCTGGGTTATAAATTTAGATTGTCCATTTTAAATCTGGCATTCTTATAATTCCAACAAAGTCATATTTTAGTCAGCTCTCACTTTAAACACAACACTTCGAAAATACTGTACTTTAAATGGTCTGATGTTGTGTTGCTATTACCTGCAAGTCTCTTCTGTCTTCACCCTTCTCTTACCTCATTAGGTTTCTCAGTTTAACTAAATTTCACCTTCATGGCAAAACTCTAGACCCAGATCAACCTAATTATTTACTCTTTTCATTCTTGCATCCAGTAAGTTGAATTTTGTTGGAGAAAAAAATAATCACATATTTACAACCACAGGCTTACATTAGACGAATGGTTTAATGTCTATTGGAGCCTTGATGCAGGATTTCATATGTTTTTTATCATTTTCTAATAGGCTCTTTTCTGCTCTCGAAAGCTTTTTTTTTTTTTTGTACAGAGGATCAAACTTAGGACCTTGCACTTTTCAGGCAAGCACTTGTGCAGTTAAGCTAAATTCCCAACCCTCAAAAGCTTACTTTTAAATCTTCATTTTTATGAGTCATGTTTGGACTACATAATAATTAAATTCTTTGGAACAAGTGGTCCATGTACATAACAATTGAATCCTTTTTTTAAATATCCACTTCCAAATCTCTTGTTTTCCTTTTCTTTTGGAAAACATCTATTTCTTTAATTCTTATTAGCAGTATAATTCGTAACAGCTAAATCGTGGGAGCACACTGTATGTGCAAAAACAGAATGGATGAAGAAAGTGTGGTATTTGTATACCATGGAGTGCTCCTTTGCCATAAACAAGGATAAGCTTGAGTCATTTGTGGGGAAAATTAGTATATCTCAAGACATAATATTAAGTGAAATAAATCAGACACACAAGCTTAGATAGATGAAACCTATTGTGAGCATTGATCTCCCACCTCTGTGCTTCCAGCTTAACAGGCACTGTTAATTCAAAGCAAGGAACTAGGATGAAAACTTTGTGCACCAAACCTGGACTTCCCTGCATCCATAATCATTGTTTCTCTCCTTTCACGATGGAGGCTAATCCTTCTTTGACATCACGCAGTTGTTCATTTTAGTCTCTGTAAACCTTTTATTCTCTTAGCCCATCTCGTATTGCTGTGCTTCTTTCACTTCGCTTATTGCACAGTAGGTTAGTACAGATAACGGTACTTTTACTGTATGTTTCGAAAAATGGTAATATTTTTACCATAAAGAAATGATACATATTTGAGGATATGCAGGCATTGCACCATGTATGTGTAGATTGAAATATCACATTGTATGCCACAAATATGTACAAATTTGTTTTTATGAATTAGCTAGAAATAAATTTACAAGGAGACAAATAGTAAGCATAAACCTTTCTCCTATTTAATTTCCTGTTTTCCTTCACTAAGTAACCTTAAAACTGTTGCTTGTATTTGCTTTCTCTGACTTTATCACGCACTCTCCTAAATGCTTCAGAATATTGCTGTCATTGTCTTTGCTGACCAACATGCTCTTATCATTGATACCAGTGGAAATCACAATTTTTCTTCATATTTTGTCATATATCTAATATGCTGTTTTCTCTGGCTTTTGCCTGCCTTAATTTTACGTCTTTACTATTTGTCAAATTATCCTTTTTTTTTTTTTTTTTTCTTTTTGAGACAGGGTCTCACTGTGCAGTTCAGACTGGCTTTAGGCTTACTTAATAGCCCATGTTGGTCTTGAACTGGGAAACAATTGTCCTGACTCCGTCTCGCAAGTGCTGGGATTACAGGAGTGCGCCACCATGCCTGGCTCTAATTGTCCTTCTGAAGTGCTGTTTTTATCTTCATATCTCTTCATGTCTTCTTTTCTTTTTGCATTAGACATTCAGTGGGCTTTGTTGCCTGATGTGTTACAACGATTTCATTTCTCTGATTTTGGGGGAATGTTTGTGATGTGTAATAAATATATTCACTATGGAAAATTGGTGTTTATATTTATTACATCTCAATTCCGCATCATCAGTGCACATCTTCCTCTTCAGGTCGGATCATAGCAGGATGACTTGAGGAGGCAGCAGCACCTGGTCGTTCCTTTGGTGCTCAGAGTTCAATGCATCTAAACTCACATTTCTATGTTTTTCAGTTTTTGAAAGGCTTCACTTTCTACCAGTTGCTAAAACTAAAAACCTAGATCTGTTCTTAAGCTTCTTTGTCTCTTCCTGTTTTCATCAGTCACTTTTTGCCATACATTCCACACTGAATATTACTAAATTAGAGCTCTGTAGTTACAGCTCCCATCCATGCAATTGTCATTCCAGTATTTCACTTTAGTTCTCTGGAAAGTTCCCATTTCCAAGGAGGATCTGACATTTTCCCATATAGTGTGAATATGCCTTGTGTCCTGTGAAGGTAGGTGCATGTGATAAAGGCTTGACCTGCAAGGTGGCTGGGCCTGTTGGGAAGTGCTGTGAAACTTTAGGAGATGAACTAAGTGGAAGCTTCTTAAGTCATTGGGGACAAGCCTTTGTTAAGGGCTGGGGGCCCCTGGTGTCTTTCTGTCCCTCATTTTGATTTCTGGCTGGTGGTCTAAGCAGTTAGCATCACCATGTGCTCCATGGGAGTGCTCTTGGGTTGAAACATCCAGAAACCCGAGGAAAAAATCTTTATAAAGTAATTGCCTTAGGTACTTCATTGTTTTTAGAGTAAGTCTAAGTTTTCAGGATAAGTAAAACCCGTACGCTATGTGATATTCCCTTCCTACCTTTCTAGCCCATCTCGCAACTCTCTTCCTACTGAATTTTTGCTTCTCCTTTCTGAACTTCCTTTACTTTCTCAGCCTCATGACACACACTGTGAGGACTAAAGCTTTTGGCAGAAACTATCTAGTGAGTAAAAGCAGGAGGAAGTCATAACTGCCCAGTTATTAACATCTACAGTAGACAGATGTTAAAATGTAAAAATAGAGGCAATCTGTAAAGTATTCTTTGTCTACATACTTTCTTTTCTTTTTATTTCATCCCCTATAAAGGTAGGTGTTAAAGGTGGGCATCAGTTACATTCTTTAAGCCTTGTACTTCTTGGTGCATGATTATATTATTGGTCAACAATGGCATATCATATACAAATACGATTTTAAAATATAACGAAGTGCTCTTGCCAAGTGTGATAAATTATTATGATACACTTGAAAATTTCAACATGATTATTAAAGTAATGAAATTACATATTCCTTTTGAAGTCTACAGGTACACATACATACATAAATGAAGACTGAGCTAATTCTCTGTGAAATAGTCTGAAAATCACATTAGTCTTAAAAAGCACACAGATTATTGAAGTTGCAATTATTTCAACTTGAATTAAAGAAATTAAACAATTCTCCATTTCACTTCGGGTGTAATACATTATGTGAAATGGCCAAATTTGATTGAAATTTACATGTGAAGAAAATGGAAATGAAATAAAAAAAGATTATTCTAAGTAACAGTTTTATTCTTTGAATCAGAACAAATTATTTGAGAGCAAATGTACTTCTAAATGTTTTCTGGGCCACAGTCAGCCAACTGTTTTAAATATAGGAAAATGTTTTATGATATTGCTTCCAAAATTGAATAGAATGAAATTTTAAATATAAAATATGTATTCCTGTTTGAAATAAATGACAATAAATTTATTTATAAATATCAATGGTGCAATGATTTTTTTTCTTTTAATAACACGGTCTTTATTTCTTAGTACTGTCCCTGGTATATTTAAATGAAAATTTTATATTTAATAATTGTCACTGTCTTTAAAAATTGAGCTTCTTTCCTAGAAGTTTTTATGTAATATAAATGTACATAATATAAATATAAAACATTTATGTAATATAAAAATGTCTACATGTATGAAAGATTCTCTTTCAAGATAATTTTAATATTATTTCATATCTTAAGCAATTTTAGAAAGTTGATTATTTTCATAGATATTTACATGAATGCATAATAGGTACCCAGCCAAGGGAAAAAAACTTTTCATTGGAGTTAAAATTTTATCTTTTGATGGCTTTTGTGTGAGTAAGACAAAACTGTGTGAGTAAAACAAAACTGTGTGTGCGTGCAAACGTGCATATGAATTCATGATTAACCCATATTTAAAATAAAATGCAGGTATTTTTGATACTTTCTTGAGAAGTTCTGCATATTTCAAAAATGGTATTTATTCTCAATTTAATCTTTTCTAAGATATTATGACTACTTTTTAATTAGTTATGTCTTTATCATTGATTAGACCTGAATTTGTAATATAGCACCACTGAAAAAATGCTTTCTGTTGTGTTTGCTTTTATGTAATATTTTTTGACTTAGACACAAGGTTGCACTAATTGCTATCTTTTTACTATAGTTTGGACACCAATACTCTTTTTTTCATAGAAACATGAGTTTCTTGATTTCTTGAGACATCTTTGTGTCTCATAGATTGCTGTTAAATGAAGATTTTAAAAAATGAATACATAGGACTTTTATTAAAATTTCTATTGTTTATACTGATGTTTTTTTATTTTATGACTATATTATAAAGAGTTACTTTTAATTAATATAGCATATGTATGAGCAAATATATGCAGTAACTTTTTATGTTATATAAATATTTGTAGTTCCATTTCATTTTCTTATTTTTGAAGTGATTGTCCCCCACATTCTAAATTTCTAAATTGTTTAAACAATTTTTATTTAGAGACTGGAGTTTAGTTTAGGACACAAATCAAATACTACAAAAATTGAATCAATGATTGAACACTTGTATATTAAAATGACATAAAATTGGTATCAAGATACTAATTAATTCATACAATTCTAGTGGAGAGAATCTAACTTTGAGGTAAATATATACACTCATTTTCTTTCTTTGGGTTTCTGTCACAGCATAGTTCTCATGCTAGAATAGTAGCAATCCCATGCTAGATAATTATTATGGGGGGAGAGTTTGTTTGCTGTTGACCTCAGATTGAAAGTCAATTTTAGTGGTTTGCACTTGAAAAAGTTATCAAGATGTGGATAAATTACAAATTTTAAGATGAAAAATGCATATGGATTGATAAATGGGCCATGAGTGAATCTTTTTATCTTCATTTGAAAAACTATGGACTGGGGCTGGGGATTTAGCTCAGCGTCATAAGCACCTGCCTTGCAAGCGTGTGGTCGTTAGTTCGATCCCTGGTACCGGTAAAGAAAACCAAAATAAAAAAAAACAAAAAAAACTATGGATTAAAATATTTTTCTTTTTACAAAATAAAAATCGCAAATCTACATTCAGACATCTGGAATAAGGCTGTGCCATTGAATGAAGATAATATACACTTTCTTTCTCTGATAGTTTGTATCTGAAGTTGATAAAAGGTTCAAAAGCCTGAACCCTCGGAAATATTGCTTAAATGAACTTTTGTGTTGAAGTTTCAATAGCACTTTTTCGAATATGTAAATTTATAAGATTCAAATTGTCACATTTTTTCATCTTTGCTCACTATTTCCTACCCTTATCTTTGAAAGGATTTGTACTCTTTTTGCATCTGATACAAGATTATAAATTATTCTGTTCTTCAATTCCCAAATCCAGATTCAACAAGGGTTAGTTTAAAATCAAAATAGTCTGAAGTTAACTCTTAGTAAATCAATGTATATGTACTTTTTCTTACTATTAACTGACTTTTTGCAACTTAATTATTAGAAGTGTCACTAGAAATATATTTTCCTGTGAATTTCCTCACATGTATTATTACCTCTCCAGTTTATGTATTTAAATTTGCACGTTAACATTGGAAAATTTTAATCAGAACTACATTTAGTCTTGTGAATTACTTTTAAAAGGAAGTCTACAATTTGATTATGTAATAGTTCTGTTTTTGACCAATTCTGCGGTTGATACGGAGTATCAAAACACAGCCACAAGAAGTCAAACTAAATGGACTCCATCTAGTGGTTAGAAAACTCTGGTGCAATGTCATTTGACGGTTTGAGGGCAAGGACTGACAAATCAGATGCCCACAGCAGTCCAATAGAGAATATAAATGGAAGTGGGTGACTGAGAGAAAAATTAATTGTTGGTGCATACCACACTTTAGAGTTATGGGATTATAGTATAAATTTACAATATAAAATAAACGTACTTAGGATGTAGAAAAATGTATTTTAAATTCAGTAGAAATTAAATGTAAACTTTTTATAATAAATATCCCCACAAATGGCATGTTCTGCGGTGATCTGCCCAGCTGATCATCAGCTGCAATTGATTGTAGTCATTTAGAACATAGCTCTAGTGTTCCTTGACCTTATTTTTCAAAAGAACCTGCTATTCCAGATTTGCAAATCATCTCAGACCATTTTCTCTTACTATTCCAGTACCCAAGAGTGAATACTTTGTATGCAAAAAGAAAAATACTTAGGTCATGGCTTGGAAGTCAAAGAACATGGCACCAGCAAACTGGACTCTGATGAGTGCCTTCTTGTACCATCATAATGTGGCAGATGGCATCATGGCAGGACCGTGTGAGACGGAGAGTGATCACATGGCAAGAGAACAAACAACAAAGCCTCAGGAATAAGGCATATTCTTTTCTATAACAACCTGCTTGTCAGGAACTACATGCAGATCTAGGAGAGCCATGCTAGCCTCTTACAAAGCTGCTACTCATAATGACTTGATCATCTGCCAAGCTCACTCTTGAAAATACTACCTACCGTCCCTCTATAGCACCATTGCTTACTTTCCTATTGCTCAGTTAAAATATTGAACATCTAAAACAAAAAAGCTGAGCTTTAGTTTGGGCCACATTTTCCGTCCATGTTTTCTTGGCTCCAAAGTAGAAACAGCATGATGGAAGGGCCAGGATTGAGCACATCTGCTCATTCCATGGTAGCCAGGAAGCAGGATGAAAAGGAAAGAGGTAAAGATGAAAATATATTCTTCTAGTTCATATTGTTGGTGACTTATCTCCAACCAGGGCTCACCTCCTAAGGCATATTCAGCTACTAAGCTCATCAATGAATGAATCTACTGATGTGTAATAGAGTCCTTCCACACATGAGTATATAGGTGAATATTTTAGATACAAACAATAATATTTTGTCCCAGGGACAAAAAAAAGTTATGTAAAATATGTTTAGTCCATCTCTCAGAGTCATCAGAGTTAACAGTTCCAGCATTGCTAAAATGTCTAAGTACAGTTTTCTCTGAGATTTAAGGAAAATTCTTAATTTTGAGCCCCTAATATCAAAAAGAAACTTGCATACTTCCAACATACATTGGGACAGAGTAAACATTCCAATTCTGAAAGACAGGAATAGGGGGATAGAAAAGAAGAGGACCAGAGTGAAGCTGAAACCCAGCCAGGAAAGCATTGAGTCCTGTAGCTCCATGTCTAGCACTCACAGCAGGTTGTGGGGAGATGTGAGCTCAGAAGAAGTGGCTGTCCCAGGTCCCTCTGCATTGTCAGTTGCAGCCCAGATGGCCTCTGTTTGCGATGGCAGCATTCCTCAGTAGATATTGCATGTTGCTGCCACCTCCACCTTCCTGAAGTCTTTACTACACTTTTGGTTTCATTCACAGCTTCAATCACTGGCCTCTCAAGAGGTGCACTGATTGGCCTCCCAGGCCTGTTTCTGAAATGTGGGTAGAAATCCTTCTAATCATACAACTCTTGCTTTTTGTGTTCTTATAAAGTCAGCTTTACATGGCTGATACCAATGTCTACTGCCAGCTCAAACAGCAGACACACCTCTGTAGGATTCATCTGCAGAATTCTCTGACTATTTGGATGACTGAACTTGGGGAAACATTTTCCTCTGTCACTCTGAATGAACAGGACACCTTATGGTTCTCTTCTCAAATGAAAGCTTTCCATTTTGCACCCTTGGACATATCAAGGGTGAGATCTAGCTGATTCCTGAGATGCTTTCAAGTCACTTTGTTTTGTCCTGATGTAAAATACTTGACTTTTATTTTTTAATGCTATTTTTCCAGCATCCATGCTCACCATGGCTGTAAGATTGCAGGAACATATTTTCTGATGAAACTGCAAAATTTCTAAATTATTTTGGTGCCGTTTATTGCTGATTTTTATTACAGAACTGGTTAAAATCTGCCAGCAGTACTCATGCCACAATCAGAATATTGGGCTATTTTGAATTGTTCAGCAGATTAATTAGCTTGTTGCTCTTAATCTCAATATTCTTAAAAATACCAGAACATAAGGAAAAAGTAGGTAAAATTTCTGCCAGAGCACAGCAGAGATGGCTTCTTGTCTAACTGCCAAAGTATTCCTTGTTCCCAACTGAAACCTCCTGGGCTTAACCTTTGCTGTGTGCATTTTTATTAGCATCCTGGTCTTTGAGGTCAGACCAGAATCTTCCATCAAGCTTGCCCAATAGCTTTCTAGGGCTTCTTCAGCCAGTGTCTACAAATCTTTCCAAACACTTCTCACAAAGCATTGCCAAAGGTTTTGTCAAAACCATATGGTTAGGTACAGTTGTAGTAACAGCACACTTCCCTGGCACCAAAATCGTTCTCAGTCACTTTCCTGTCACAGAATACTTGACATTTGTGACTCAAAGGAGGAGAGTATTACTTTGGCTCATGGGTTATTCCATAGATGGCAGACTTCAAAGCATAAACAGAGGAAAAGGGGTTCAATCCATGGAAACCAGGAAACAATATGAGAAAGGAAGAAGCAAGGATGTGAATACACATGGCACCAGTACACATGTGACTGTCTCCAAAGGCCCACCTTCACACAGGCCTCGCCTCCTGATACCACCTTGTGCTGCTGACCTCATCCCGGGACGAATCCACTGATCAATGTAGCAACCTTACAGTTCAATCACTTTCTACATACATGAGAATTTGGGGGAAATTTTTAGATCTAAACTGTAAAAGATGCTGCTCAAGATGTTACAGTTTCAGCTGTGAATAAACTCCTTTTCTTTTATAAGACTCAGAGCTGGATTTCAAGAGGATATTCAACAGTATCATCATAGAACATGATCATTTTTCACAGAGACTACACACTCAAACTGTTCAGTTTTAGAGTCCCCATGTTTATCTTGGTTTTTAAGCTACATATAGAATTTAGGTTCATGATTTATATTACTTTAGTATATTTTTCTTATAACTTTCTGCTGGCCAGTATTGCCTGACACATAGCACTCAATTATAGTGTTTGAAGTACAGGCAAGAATAAAACACTGAGTTTGTTAAAACTTTCTCTGCTTCATATATGCTTAACTTTATCCATTTTCCACTATCTATGTAGAGAACATAAATTTAAAAAAAAACAGAGGAACAAATAATCAGGATTGTCAATTCTTTGAATATTTTCTAAGAGAGCTAGATTGAAACAGAAGGAATCACAAATAGCTAATTCCTTTATCAAGTACGCTCTGTTCATTATCTGAAACAATCATGTTCAAAAACAAGCCACAATTCTTCCAGCTGCCCACTGGTCCTCCACAGGCAGTTGAGCACTGACCTGAGGGACAGCTGCCATGTCATGAGCTTCAGGGCCTTCATACTTTTCCAAGGAAGAATGTCGCTTATAATCTTCATTCTACTTACACATATGTACTGTTGTTTACTAGGGTAATGTACTCACAAATGCCCACCTATTCTCAACCTTGCTAAAATGTCACTTTCTTAGTGAGGTCTCCCTGATTTCCCACTGACAATGACATCCTGCCCTCCTCCGTTCTCCACTAACCCTTTGCTCTGCTCCTGTATCCTCTTCAACAAGGTTGGTGATCTTTCAGTATAATATATAACACAGTTTTTATGTTTATTGTTTGATGGGAGAAGTTACTAAATGCCATGCCCCCCTTTAAGTGAAAGAATTTTTAGAATATTTAAAATGAATTTTTGTGATATTGAGAACTGAACTCGAGACCTTAACAAGAGCTATAGCTCCATCCTTTTTATTTTTTATCCTAAGGCAATGCATCACAAAGTCAGTACATTTCCCAAGATGGGCTTCAGTTTATGATCCCTCTGTCTTATAATCCCAGGGTGCTACCATCACATGTGGGTACCACCATAACATGCTTGAAAACACATTTTTAAGTGAGACAATGTTGAACTATTTATATCTGGGTGTAACTAATGGCCTACTACAATTGTCCTGTGGAAAGGTTTCTGTATTTTTGCAACAAATTATAAAATGTGTGTGCTTGTGTTCTATTTTCCCTTTACCACTAGAAACTGCGAAAGCTTATGTTAAGGGGAAAGAGACATTTTTTTTGTTTAGTCTTTAAAAATACATGTTAAAAGTAAAGAGAACTATGTATGTCTTGACCTAAAAAGAAACTATTATGTATAAAAAATAATGTACAAAGTATAAAGAAAAATAATTATCTTTAGATAATAAAAAAGCAATTACTATAAGACAAGGGAGAGAAGATACAATCTACAGAATGGGAAAAAATTCACCAGCTATTCCTCAAACAGAGGAGTGATATCTAGAATATATAACGAAGTCAACATTTTAGATACCCCATTAACCAAAATGGACAACTTAAGTGAATAAAAACTTCTAAGAAGCAGAAATACAGATCAATAAATACATAAAGAAATGCTCAATATTGTTTGCAATTAGAGAAATGCAAATTAAAACCACAGAGATTTCATTTATTCCAGAAAGAATGGTTATCATCAGGAACACAAATAACAAACCCTGCTGAGGATACAAAGAAAAAGGAAGCCTTTAACATTGCTGGTAGGAATGTAAACTAGAATAAGCACTATGAAAACCAGTATTAAAATTTCTAAAAAAAAAAAAAAAAAAAAAAAAAAAAAACCCTACTAAAACTAGAGATTCCATTTAACCCATGCACTCTCCTACTAAGTGTCTTCCTGAAAGAATTAATGGTAACATATTACAGGGATACATACATATTCATGTTTATAGCACACAACCCATGATAGATAAAACTTGGAAACTGCCTATGTGTTTATCAACAGATGAATGAATAAAGAAAATAGTAGAGGAATACTGTGCCACAAAGATGGATAAGCTTGAATCATTTTTAGGAGAACTGATGCACCTTGGGTCTATAATATTAAAATAAATAAATAAAGAACTTAATTATTGCATGGTTGTTATGAGAAACCCAAAATATAAATGAAGAGAAAAATAAGAGCTAGATAATAGAAAGTAGAGTGATGGATCTTTGTCAAATGTGGAAGGGACCAAGAGATGGCAGGAGGGGGTTCCTATAGTAACTGTCTTCATTGGTAGGTCTTCCTTTGCTGATCTAGTGATTTTTTTTTAACAGGTCTCTAAACTTGCTGGTGTTTTGGTCAAGTATGGTATCAAAAAAGGTGACACTGTTGTCATCTACATGCCCATGATCCCACAAGCAATGTATACCATGCTGGCCTGTGCAAGAATAGGAGCTATCCACAGTCTCATATTTGGGGGATTTGCATCTAAAGAACTAAGTAGTCGCATTGACCATTCAAAGGTAAGTGCTTTCTCTGGGGAAGTCCAGTTGTGGCTACCCATAAATAGTGATGCTAACTACGGAGAAATCATTCAAGAATGATTTCACTTTTTGTTCTTCCTTACAAACAGGATACTTAAAATTTACTTTTGTTTTTTGATGTGTAAGCATTAATCAAATATTTGTTTTTAAGTTAGTTCAATGTGAAAGAAATCTTCCTAGGCAGTCATTCAGTTTTAATGTTGCAGCACAGGGCTTTAGAAAATGCAAAAGCAAATACGTACGTCAGTATCTCAGTAATACTATACTAAAAGATCCCTAATTAGAGGAAGTAGGTCTCTAATTAGAAGAAGGAGGATTTTCTTAATGGTTGGGTGGGAAGGAAGGATTCCTGAAAAAGAAAATAACTGAGTTAAAATCTTGGCTAAGATTCATGTGGTTTACGGGAATGATGTAGTGGGTCCCCCAAAATGGAGAAAGAGTACAAATCAAACATTAGAGGGAGGAAGGATAATAGTCATTTGGGAGAGCAGCCAACAAATTAGTGTGGCAGAGAAGGGAGAAAAATTGAGCTTGCAAAGGCAGGTTTTGTGTGAACTGTAGACAAACTAGTGAAAAATTTTCAAGCAGGAGTGTCATGGTTCAAGGAATGCTAAGCATCAGAAAGCTCTCTAAATCGCACTCACGAAAGAAAAGATAGAGCTTGAAGTAAGAACCTTGGTAGGCGATATGGTTGTAAAACAATAGGAAATATGAAGGAAAAAAGCCTCTTGATAGAATTTAGTCAATAAATGCATAATTGTATCAGCAAGGCCATTGAGCAGGTCAAATTTAAAAAAAATATAAAGATATGTCTGTGACATAGAGAAAATTAATACTTGAATTGTGATTTTTATGTCATGTTTTTAAAATATATAGGCTAAAGGAGCATGATGAAAGAAGTTCATTGTAGGAGTGAGAGGTGGCTGACCTTTAGAGGTTTACAAGACTAAGATAAAACATTTTTGAGAGGCAAGTGTACTACTACCATGTGTGGAAGACTCCTTGATTGGTCTGTATCTCATTGCATCTGGTAATAGAGCATATTTAACACTAGGAAGCTGTTTTGGGAACTGATCACCTGAGATCTTTTCGTTTTTAAATCACATTGAACTCGTGCTTATGAAAAATTCTCAAGGGAATTGTCAGTCTGTTACTTTTCTGCAAATGAGTGTGAATTGATGACTTCCCTGGAACTATAGACTCTAGAAATTCTGGCAAAGATATTGGATATATTATTTCCCTTTCAAAATTTTTTATAAGGTGTGGTGGGTTGAAAATTGATGGTCAATTTAAGCACCAGGTGAACTGAATCAGCATGGCGCTGAGTGTAAATGCTCATCTGAGGACTGTTGCCAGCATAAAAAAGGAGACTGTAGAGGAAGAGTAGTGTTGGTGTTCTTCGGTGCTGCTGATTCTCCTGTTGCCGTGGGTTCTGAGGACCTTGTGGAGTTTCTTTCCGGATGTAAACTTGGCTGTTACCATTGTCACAGGAACTCAGGACCTCATTGTCCCTGAGGATGACTATGGTACTTTTCTGCAGAGCTCTCTGATTCTTACTTTGAGCCTTGTTTCCTGGCTCCATTGCAGGACCCTCAGCCTACTGAGACAGTCCTTCATCCTACTAGCACAGACTTTTTAGCTTCCACTGCTGACCTTGAGGCCTTCCCATTGCAGACCCATGAAACAGACTTGCATGAATCATTGTTGTGGGCTCTAGGCCTCCAGCCGGTCTCATGGAAGGCATTGTCATGGGCTCTAGGTCTTAAACTGAACTCATGCACGATATTGCCATGGGATCCAGGCCCTAGGCTGGATTCTCAAGGTCTTTAGTGTCTGGAGAGATTTCCTGCTCTTTCTTTGTATTTGACTCCTTGAGTGACCATTAAAACACTACTATAAATTGTGTATCCTGCATTGTCGTGTTCTCATTCCAAACTCCAAACTACAACATAAAGTATATAAGGATATATAATAAGAGTTTTCATTTATAACATATATTTAAAAAACTGTATAACTTTTTTTAGGAGCTTAGTCAAAAAATTCATAATTTTATGAACAAGGTCACTGGGCAGATAAAATATAAGAAGGAAAGATAGAGGTGGAAACACACTTGTGAGATGTTTATAGAAAATCAGTAAGTGAACTAATATTATATTGCAATTTTTAAATAAATAGGCTCTAGACAATATTTTTATTTTAGCAAATGAAGATAAAAAGATGTATTTTAACAAGTCAATGTGGGCCCTCCCAAACTAATGAAATGCTGTTAATAAAAACTTAACACAGATTATTTTTCCAGAAGGCTTTATTTTGTATACTATGTTCCATATTTGTTTGCAAATTGGTATTTAACATTACTTTCATTTATTCAGTATTCTAATCTTAGAAACTATTATCTAAAGCTATCTAGCAAATACTACAGATATTAGTATGTGCATTTTATTCAAATAATACCTTTAAAATATAATAAAAGGAAATAAGACTTACTTTTATTTTCTTTTTGCTTCCTTTTCTTCCTTTTAAATGTCAGCTTGATGTAGTGGAAAGAGAAAGGTTCTGCAGTCAGGTAGACCTGGCCATTTTTTTGCCTCTACCTCCTGTAACCAAGCTATACAACTGCACTAAGTTCCATTCTATGAACATTAAGTGGTACTCGAAAACAACAACAAAAAAACTATATATGCCTATAGTTGGCACAGTGCAATCCTTCTGTAGATGCAATACCATGGATTATCTTTCTCTTGAATCATATATGTTTCTTTTGCTTTGAATTTCTTTGTGAAGAAAAACCTTACAATATAACAAAGACATTTTGTTTCTGCAAATTAATGTGCACTTTGGTTCAGTTCCATACTATTTCTTGAGAGTTTATGATATGCCAACCACTGTGTCAGACAGAGGAAACACAAAGATAAATGACACCCAACTTTGACTTTCAAGAACATACACTTCAGTATGGAGACAACGTGACTAGTGTGACTCAGTGTGACTAGAGTTGAATATCTGAGGCATGTTCAACATGCATTAAGGAGGGCAGATGAACCAAACTGTTGTCCCAGGGACACCTTTAATCACACTGACATGTTTTGAAGAATGATTAACAAGTTTTTGGGTTAAGTAGCATGTTTACTGTATCTTAATGACACAGATATGTCCGGGCTTTGTGAGTCTTGAAGCTTAAATCATTTGAATATCCTTTAAAAGCATATAAAATTGCAAATTTAACATTTTGTGAACATGAAAAATCTCAAAAAGGATTATTTTTTCTGTGAGCACATTAGGCATTTAAAAGAAACGCTCATGTAGAAAGTCTTAGAAGTTTTTACTATATTGCTACTGAACTGGCACTCTTCTCCTAGAAAAGCTATAACTTCAGCAACAATCAGTTCTTAGGAGTGTGTGTGTGTGTGTGTGTGTGTGTGTGTGTGTGTTTCTATATGCATGTGCATGTGTCTTTGCTACTGGCCAAAAGGTCTACATATCATTGAATCATGGTAAATTCACCTGGTTTAACAAATCCTTTAGAAGGTGTTTTTCACTGAGCATATCTATGAATTCAAAACATTGCTGAGAATCTAGTTTTGAACAGGTAAGCAGAATGTATGTGGAACTGATTAATTCTGTAACATTTTAAAAGAGTTTATTGGTTTTCAGATGACTTATTCAATAGAGAACAAAATTATTCTAACATTTAAAGTGCCTATCTGTGCCTTGAATATTGTGATTAGCTTAATTAGGATGGTTAAATCTCTCTCTCTCTCTCTCTTTCTTTCTTTCTTTCTCTCTCTCTCTCTCTCATTTTAGCCCAAGGTGGTTGTTACAGCCTCATTTGGCATTGAACCTGGACGGAAAGTAGAATACATTCCACTCATAGAAGAAGCCCTAAGAATAGGGCAACACAAACCTGACAAAGTTCTCATTTATAATCGTCCAAATATGGTAACCTCAATATTTAATTTGGCTCTTGTTTATGGTACTGTAATAAGAATGATTCTAGTTTTGAATATTTGAAAGGAGTACTTGATGGATAAACTGTTAAATATGTATTCTTAATGTCTTTGTAGGAAAGAAAGATATAAATAAAGCTTACTGTCTTCATAAAGAACTAGCTTAAAGTATAAATCTTGAAATGTAGAAATACATTAATATTAATAAATTCAGTTCTATTGTGGGGTTATTCATAGCTCTGAATTTTACAATAATATCAGCAGATACTAATTAACTACATAGTGTTTGATTTTTAAGACACTCTAATAATTTTCACCTGATGTCTGCCTTATTTGTACATCCAGGTAAGTTCTCAGCTATTTATGATGAGACCGAATTGTATTCTTTGAAGAATAAAATATTTTTAGAAAGAGAAATTATAAGAGTGCAAAGACTCATGCATTATTTTGTGAAATTCTTGAGAGGTTATCTGCGGGAAATACTTAAATGACAGGATATGAGAACAGTGTTGAAACTATGTCATTTTGATTTGCACCTACCAATTTCTAGTACCATGTTCAATTTCTGGGTAGAGATTTAGTATCTGTGGTTCATAAACTGCTGCACTCAACAATTTTAATACTCTTACATTCTTGAAGAAGAATTTTAAGCTTTTGTCAGATGACCACAAGCATACTTCTTAAAAAATGACTTTGTTTCTATTTCAATCAAGGAATACAAAGTCAGCAACAAAAATGTTCTTAGATAAGAGAGGATAGTGGAATGGGAGCAACATGCAAAATAAGTGTGTTTGAGCATACATATGTGTGCATACATATGGATTCATGTAGAATGTGTTGTAGTTTTTTTGTTTTTTTTGTCTTTTTCATTTTTATCGGTACCGGGGATCGAACTCACGACCGCCTGCTTGCAAGGCAGGTGCTTATGCCACTGAGCTAAACCCCCAGCCCGATTCATGTAGAATGTATAAAGAACTCATGATAGGCTAAGCTCAATGCTAAGTACTACCTAATGCTTTCTTAAATTTAATTCTCACAGACTCATTGTATTTTACTTGTGAAGAAACTCAGCCATGACACAGTGCAAAATGCAGCAAATATGTGTTCATGCCAGGACTAAATTCTGATTTAATGACTTTTGAACATCAAGATAATATATTATCTCTTTATAAACATGGCGTGTGTTTTCTATTTAGATTTTTTCAATGCAAGTCTCTTCTCTTTCTTCTTAAAAGAGATGTGCTCTCCCCTGCTCAAGCCCCAGCCCACAACTAGCTTGCTACTCTGCCCATCTTCCTTTTGTCTCCAAGCTGTTTCCTCTATTGTGACATACAGGAGGGCTTTGAATCCCTTTGCCTTTTATGTGAGACCTACTGTTTAGGCAGTAATTAAACCCAGTTGATTGATTTGCTTTGAGTTTAGAAAGACAGAAATTAGGAGGCTGATGTATCTCATTAACAAAAATTGCATTTTTGCTGGAGGAAGTAAAAATTTGGCTGCTACTGTGACACCTCAGGCAAGCAGTGACAGAATCAAAAGCAGATCACAGCAGTCACTCTGGTAGTGTTTCTATACATCCTTTAAAAAATTATAACAACTAGGAAGTAAATGTATATGGGTAAATGTCAATGCTGACTTTTCTCTTCCTTCATTTGGTCAGACCTTATTTATTCATACCTGTAGTTCTTATGCTAAAGAATAAACATTTATTCACTACAGATTTATAAAAATCATAGATCTATAAATTTTTGTAATCATTCAATCCATTTTTTTCATTTCACAGTGAGCTGATTTTTATGCTTCTAATTGTTAATGTCAAAAAGTTTGATAATTTATAATTAGTTGTTTTTATCCAGTGAATAAAAGTAAATGAAAGCATGATTTGCTCATAGCTTACTATTGCTATTTGTCTAAATGGCATCAGCTAGTGCCTGCCAGAGTGGGGTTAGAGAGGCCACTAGGTCTCACATTTCACCTTAATGGTCTCCAGTTTGTTGCAGAAACCTGGTACTCAACTGACCAGAAGGTGCTCTGCACCAAGGAGTTGAAATATCCATACACCATGTTTGTAAAGAACTAATATATATCTTGTCGTTTATTATGCCACTGAGCTGGTAGGAAGACCAGTTCCAAATCACCAGTCCTGGCATGGAGTAAAACAGAAACTTATATGTGATTTGCAAGCAGAAAGTACAAAAGCTGATAACGAGTTAGTCTATAATCGGTTATATAGGTTGGGTTACATGTTGTTAGATTTCTCTTTGGCAGGTTAGTCAGAGGGGTCGTTTATCATAAGGTGGGAGAAACTAGAAAGGAGCTAAGGTTGGGGAGGTAATTGAGCTAGTCTATATTGGTTAGACAGTCCTTGAAAATAGAATATATCATCTCAGACAGTACATCTCAGATAGCAGAGGCAGTCCAGATGGATGCAGTCAGACTGAGCCAGGTCAGGCAATCTCTAAGTTGCAGCTGGTGGGGTCAGTCAAGGCTGAATCTAATGGTCTAACTGTCTTGGGCTGGGTGAGCACATCGTCTTAACATGGCATCTGACTGTTAGTTTTTAACTTTTCTATCACAAGTTCAGATTGCTATCTACAAATGTGTTCATTTGTGCAGGTATTTCATTTGTGATATATTAAAATATTCATTTGTAAATATACATATATATATATATATATATATATATATATATATATGAATAGGTTTTATAAATTAACATAATATGGATCCCAGACAGTGACAGCTTTTCTATATATCTTACAGTCTTTGTGCTTAGCTGAAATACCACCTTCATGAAGTGAATGATTACATACATTTTGATCTATGGATCTCACTAACTTTACTAAGGAACTTGTGCCTTTGCTAACACGTTCATCAATCATAAAGCTCTTAATGTGTGATCTTGAACTTAATGTTTCTGAAAACAATCAAGTATTTAATGGGCATTAATTCATCTTACACAGCTATAACTCTTCATTAGGCTAACTTTTCCCTAAGTCATTACTTTACTCTTCAGCTCTGGCAATTTCACAGTCACTGTGTTTAAAGACAGCTTTAATTTATTTAAAGGCATACCAGTTTAACTGATGACTCTGTTATCCCAAAGTTAATAATTTTGGTTCTAAGAAAAAGAAAAACATTTCTATCATATGAATTAATGATCCAGAAGAAGAAAATTTAGATAGCATTGTGTATGTATTACAGCAATTTAAAAATTGGTCATTATTCTTTTGTTATTTCAAAGACAAAAATAAAAAAAAAAGAATAAACTAGAGTTTTAAAACAGGTTATTAGGAACATTATAATAATTAATATATTGCATGTTGTTGTCTTCATAATATATATTCAGAGTACAAGATACAGGCATGATATCTTGTCCAAAAATATTAGCACAAACTTTCTTTTCAATGAACTAAGAGAAACTAACTGTATAACTATCTTAAATATCTTTATTTAAATGTATTTTTTCCTTTCTTATTTTCTTCTTTCCCCCTTGGTCCTAGTTCTTGAAAAAAACAAGAGTAATATTCTCCTCTAGCTCAGAAGATAATTTGACATTTTGTCATTTGGCTGCAGTGTTACTCACAATTGCCCTTACATGAAGAGAAATTTAATAGGTTAGTTGACATTTCATTGTGAAGACAGAACTTTTATAGCAAAAGAAATAGGATACAAAAAATGGAATTTACCGTATAAAATTCTTGGGGCTCATGCGTCTATGGAAACATGAATCTCAGTGCTAATTAAGCCCTGAGTGTTGAAGGAAACTTAACTGCATCAGATTAAATTTCTTACCAGTATCCCTAAATTTGAATAAAACATGTTCTTATCAATTCACTGAAGCCTACATCACACTTCTGGGACTTTTTGTAAACACTTCTCTTAACTCACAAGCTTGAGATTTTTAGTCATAAAACCAATGTTTAGTGCCACGTGGGTGTAGATTTTCAGGCTTATATGAAGTTAGCTACTATATTGTTCCCTTTATTTAACCTCCTTTCTACAGTGCGTATGCTTTGTATTTTTGCTGTTTAGGATCAAGTTCCTTTGGTGCCAGGTCGTGATCTTGACTGGGAAGAAGAAATGGCAAAAGCCCAGTCCCATGACTGTGTTCCTGTCCTTTCAGAGCATCCACTGTATATTCTTTACACATCTGGAACAACTGGGTTACCTAAGGTATTTCATCTCTCAGGGATAAACATCCATAATAAAACATTTCTTTTGCAGTGAGAATATCTGATTACTGATCTATAATGCTTAAAGATTGCACTTTTATGTCTAGACATAGGTTATAGCTTAATTTGTGCTTAATACTAAGCAGGTATTTAATTTTCTTATTTAATTTTAGCTATATGTTTACTCTTTCAGTAATGGAGATCAAACTCAGGGCAAAAATACATGTATTTTAAATGAAATAAAATTATTTTTAAAAAATGAGATATAGCTTCCATGTTATGGCACTGGTTTTTGGTCTAGAAGAATTCACTTCTTCGTCATAAATATGTTTGAGAATTGGCCTAGACAATTAGAATAACAGCAGTGTGGAAGATACTCAACAGTTCCTTTCTTTCTTTTCTTTGTTTTTAAGACAGAACTATTCACTACATAGTTCAGGATGTTCTTGCATTTACTAGGTAGCCAAGGATGAACTCAAATGGGTGGCAATCCTCCTGTCTCAGCTTCTGGAGTACTGGAACTGAAGGCATGTGCCACCCTGCCCAGCCAATACTCAAGAATTTTGAATCTGATTACTATGAAGACTTGTTCTGCATAGGAAAGTTAAATGCATCAGTATTCATAAATGTTTTAGATGTCAACAAATACTACATTTGGTGGTATTTTCAAATAATACTGTTTCTTTACACAACTTCACCAAAGTATACAGTATCATCCTGCATATCATTTTTGTTAGAAGACTCAGTACTCAGTGAGTCATAGCACTTTAGTGGAGGAAGAGGATTTCACAATCATTTTCATCCTCGGGAATAGAGATATCTATTAGATTTCTATAGCATCAGAGTCTGAAAATGTATTTTCTTAATTTTAATTATTTTAAAAGTAATATATTTTCTAAAAGGAAATGGAAGGCCTGCCATTAAAATTTGCATATTAAAAAGAAAACCTTTGATGGGGGAATATATTCTCTCTGAACAGAGATCGTATTTTATTACATTTTGTTCTGTCATTATGTTTGCATATAGTTGGTCATTTGTAATTTTTTGTCAGATATGTGAGTAAATAAATGCATATATATGTAAAGATACATGTCTTATGTGAGGTGTTGTGATATTTTAGAATGCTAGTCACTTGGTAACTAAACAGTTAGGTTGAAGACTGAGAGTTGTTTTTTTAAGTAGTTCATATGATTTACTGGACATAATTTTTACCCTCCAGATTTTTTTTTTTTTTTTTTCCATTTTTACCGGTACCGGGGATCGAACTCGCGACTGCCTGCTTGTAAGGCAGGTACTTATGCCGCTGAGCTAAATCCCCAGCGCCCCCCCCCTCCAGATTTTGTGATATTCAATTTAACATTTGACTATCAAATAAAGAAAGAGCCAGAAACTGTTGTGCATCTGTACAATTTTACCCAGCTTTGAGGGAGATTGAGGCAGGAGACTGACAAATTCTAATCCTGTCTCCTAAACTAATTTTTAAAAAAAGTTCTGGGAAAGAAGCTTAGTTGTAAAGAATGCCTGATGTTCAAGCCCCAATGCTATTAGTAAGTAAATAAATAAACAAATAAGAAACTCAATAAAATTAAATCCATTCTAAAAATAGTAATATAAGAGGAAATTCTGAGACTAAAAACATGCTATAACACAATCAAACTTAAAAGACGAAAAAACTAAGAACAACAAAGTAAAAGTTTCTTGGAACTTAAAAGTTCCAAGAAATTCTATCTCAGACTTTAAAACATTTTGAAATTCACTATGACCTGGACTAGGACCTGTTTAAAAGGAGAAGGGTTTATCAGCAATTTGAAGCTGATTCACCCAGTGTAAAAGAAATTTTAAAAAATAATACAAAGACTATTAAGTTTGAAAACTAGCAATTCCAGATAAGGAAGGGATTTTTTTTTTAAGTTACCCTGTTTTCTCTTAGTCAACGAAATTGTCTGTGGATTCCTTTCAGCACCCAAATCTTTTCGTTTGATGTTTCTGTCATCCTCTGTCATTTTCCTTCTAATATGTTATCTTGAAGTGTATATGCAAGCAATTTGGAGATTTTATTAATTGCTTGGAAATTTCCCCATTTATATTGTGCAAGTACTAAGTGCTCATTCTTAGTGAGAGCAGGGTAAAAGTATACATTAACCACAGTCCTGCTAATTTACTTTGGAGGAGGTATTCATGCACAAAGGTAACAGCAAGACAGACTGTGTGATTCATTCATCAGGGAGATAGGTGACTGCATCCATGGACGGAAGGAGGTTGTTTTCGAGTCTGTTTAGTTTAGGATTTTACTTTCATACTTAATGGGAAGGGAAAGATTCGACTGGAGATTGGGAGAGAGACTGAGAAAGAGAGAAAACAGAGGGGGTGATTTTGAATATTGACTGTGGTAGAAGTATAGGAGAATGGTTTGGGGCTGGGAGAGCCATAGTAGGTATATTGACTTTGGAAACATTAACACGGAGATGATGCCCAGTTAGCAACTGAAGTGAGAGCTGAGCCCAAGATGTACACCTGGGGCTGGAGTGTAGACATTTTTGTGTCATCACTGTAGAGAATTGGAGTTTAAATCATGGGAGCAAATGAGCTTTGCATTGTGACCTGCAGAATAACAAGAGAAGATAGGTACAGCTCAGCATCCCTCATGCTTTTCTCACCTCCACTGGAGTCAAGAATCATAGTTTTGAACTTACATATTGCCAGTAGACCTTTATGATACTTATGAACATATCATGATGGTGTTGGAGGGTATTTGTACTTCTTTAGTTATATTTCACTAACTAATTACAAAATTTGACCATAGCAGATCCTCAGAATATTCAATGAATCATGTCTGACTTCTTCAGTTAATTCTTCATTTTCTCTTTATTTAGGCAATTTTCACCTCATTTTTGTAATTCTAACTAGGATAAATAATATATGAATTGTCATACTGATATCTGCAGAATGCAAGGACAGAAAAGATGAACAAACCTGCAGTATTGAAATACATTTAATAGCATCATAGCTTATTTTCTTGATCTTTGAGCTACATGAAGAAAATAATATTATGAGCTCATAAAAATATTCTACTCATAATATTTATTGCTTATAGGCACATAAAAGACAGATATTAAGGAGTCTGTTTTTTGGAGAGAATTTGCAGATTTATTATGGCATATTTGCATCTTGGCATCTACCAACTGTGGAGTTGTCAGGTTGCTATAGGACAGGTTAATCTCTTAGCAAACACTCCAACAATCACAACTAAGCTACTTTGCATACATTTCTGTTACATTATGACCTTCTATCCTGTTTGATTTTGGTACCTGGATTCAGTATATTTCAATGTCCTACACAATAAAAATCCCTTGTCTGCATGTAGAGTTCTTTTGGGAATGGAGGATTTAGTCGTGGTCATATTTATCATCTTCCAGCTTGATATCATGGCAGGACGGTGATAACAAAAAATAAATAAATCCAGTGACAAAGGAGAATAGGGGAAACCAGGAGGAAGGCATTGGTAGAAAGGCATAACAAGGTGACTGATAAGGCCTTTTGTTCTTTTATGCATTACTACAATTTATCATTTTATTTCTAATTTTTATTAGGAGATTATACCCATTCCTTGCTCTAGGGAAAAAAGGAACTCTCTCTGTGTGTGTGTGTGTGTGTGTGTTTGTGTAAGGAAGAGAGAGAGAAGGGTAAATCTTTTTATGTTGTTTTAATCCATGGTACAATTCTTGCTGTTAAAATGCTGAACTTGCTACATCTTTGCTCCTTATCTCACAGATGTTCAGATCAATAAAAAATTATACACTTTCCACAGAGATAGTTTCAGAGTCATCTAAAAGCTTGCAGCAAGAGATTTTATATTAGATGAAATAGCCCAAATGGAGTCACTCCATTTCTTCTAAAATGATAGTTCCAAAAGTTTCAAGGGTTTCTTCTGAAAAAAGAAAGGTATCTTTACAAAGTTGTATTATTCATACTAGAGTTTCTTCACTCTACTCTTCATTCATTCAGTCAACAAACATATGAAATGCCCATTCTATGCTGTACATGGCACTGAAAATATAAAGGCATTATCCTCCCTGGCGTCAGAGAGGTAGAGCAGGGTGGGATGGTGATGTCAGTGCTCTGATGAGGTTTGATGATTCTGGGGACTTTTGGATATGAAGGAGAGACACACAACACAACAGATTTTGCTACCAATCAAAACATATGGGTAATATATTATCCATAAAAGAAACTATGTTTTTTATCCTCTGCACAATAAATGAACTTTTCTAGAAGAACTGTTTGCAAAATGATTAGTATCTAATTACTCAAGTTATTGAGGCATAGGTTAGACCTTGTGATTAATTAACAAAGGACATGTAACACAGGATAGAATATGCAGGGAGAGTAGCTGCTCATTGTATGTAGCAAAATGAACACGTGAAGCTTAGTGCCAGTGAGCCTGGAGGCATGTCCTCGGTGGTGGCAGTAGGTCGGTGGTGGCAGTAGGTTTCCATTGCTTGTGTGTATAAGAAGGAACTGATCAAGTGTAGAAAAAGAGGGAGGACTCATTCTAGGAACAAGGGATTAAAAGAATAAAGTCATTATCATAGCAAGGTTATCATTTATGTGCAGAAATTTTGAGTAAACCAGAACTGTTTTGCATGATTCTCTAAATCCAATCATAATTTGGTAATATATTTATAATGTATTTGTTTGTTTGACTTTTGAAACATGATCTTGTTACGTATTTCAGGCAGGTCTATATCTCACTGTCCAGACCAGGATAGCTTCAAACTCAAAGAAGTCCTACTGTCTTAGCCTCTTAAGTCCTGGGAGTATAGGTGTGTTGCACTACACCTGACATGGATTTATTAAATATGATATATGTCTTGGTTACTTTTCTCTCACTGCTGGGAAAAAATACCCAAAACTCAAAATTAAGGAAGGAGCAGTTTAATTAGTTCAAATTTTGTGGAAGTCTCAGTCCATATTTGGCTGGCTACAAGGCATAGTGGCACATGGCAAAGGGCAACAATTCATGGTGACAGAACATAACAAAAGCCACAAGATCCAAAAGGGAGGAGCACCAAATAAAATTCTTCCTGTCCTTTATATTGTATGCAAACAACACTCACTTGGATATAGTACTCACACCCTTCATCCCAACTGTGGACCATGAATCAGTTACAAACTCTAGAAGTCTTCCCCATGACCATATGAGGCTTTGTGCAGACATCTATACAGAAACCATAGCATTCTATCCCTGAGCCCCATATACTCATGCACATCTTTTTTTTGTGAAAGACATTAGTCCATCTGTAAGAATTACCGAAGTCCTAACAGTTTCAGCATTGCTGAAAAGTCCAAGTCTCAAATCTCCTCCAAGATATAAGGCAAACTCTTAGCTTCAAGCCCCTATACAAATGAAAAGTTAAACACTTTCATTTTCAATGGCACAAAATAAACATTAGCATTCCAAATGGTACAAACAAGGAAATACAGAAGAATAGGATCATAGCAAGTCGAAAATCCAGCAGGGCAAACATTAAATCCTGTACTTCCATGTGAAACATTTGAAGAAATCTCTGGTGAGTTGTGAGCTCCAAAAGGCTTGTGTAATTCTGCCCCTTTGGCACTTCTGGTTGTTGTAGCTCCCATGACTTCTCTTTTAGGTCTTCTGTGCTCAATCCTTGCAGCTTTCTTTAGATAACCTGTGGTTCTGGCTTTTCCAAACTTCTGGGATCTCCAGTGCATCTTTGTTTTCACCCTCATAGCTTCATTCACTGGCCTTTCATGGACACACTGCCTAGGCTCTCCGGCCTTCTGAAATTGGGGTGCAATCTTTTTTAACCTCAGAACTATTGCATTCTGCATGCACCTAAAAACATTGCCATTTAGATGATGCCAAGGTCTTCTGCAGCTGCAGCAGTATCAAGGCTTTCTTCTCTCTTGGGTGTAGGGATTGAATAACTGGATTGCTGAGCACTCTCAACCTGATTCTGAGGAACAAATTCTGTATGCTGACACCCTTTTGAGATCTGGTGCATCTACTGCCATTTTGGAACCTAGTGCAGCAGGTCACCATTCTGGAACATAATGTGTCTGCTGCTATTCTGGAACCTGACACTCTGCAGCTTTCTTCTCACAGCCACGTCTTTCACATTTGTAGTTTTGAGGCTGCAAATGGTGGAGACCTGCTGCTTCTTGTGATGCCCTCAGGGCATATTTTCTATTCTCTTGTACTTTGTCAGCTATCAAGATCTCTTCTGCTCTGTCTTTGTAGTCCACAGCTTTATTGGAGCTTCCTTTCTGGACAAACTCACAACATTTAAAATCATATTGCTGGGTTCTTTGCTTTTGATTATCAACAAGATCTGGGCTAAAAGCCCCAACTATAACCATGCCACCTCTTCAACATTAGATTGCCTTGAAATTTCTTCTGCCTGATTACTTAGTCTGCCAGCGTTAATCTTAGTCTCTGCAAAATCTTTGGACAAAAGCAAAATGCAGACAAACTTTTTGCCAACCTATAGCACACATATTCTGTAGTCCAACAACCATACAGTCCTTCCCAGCAGAAACCTCCTGAACCTAGTCTTCACTGGCAGAATTTCTATGATCCTCTGGTCTTCTTAGTTCTGACCAGAATCTCCCATGCAGAACAGTCTAAGATGTGCCAGCTGTACTCTTTCAGGTGGCATTTCTTAGTCTTTCCAAACTGTTCCCACAAGTCATTCCAAAGGGCTCTTGAATCACATGATCAAGTATAGTCACACACTACTTCTCTGGTACCAAATTCTATGTTGGGTTAGCTTATAGTTTGTGGAGGTTTTAGTCCATAATCTGCTGGCTCCAAGGCAGAGTGGCACATGGCATATGGCAACAGTTCATGGTGGCAAGAGACAGCAAAAACAGCAAAAGCAAAAAGGGAGGAGTTTATAAAGAAGATTCTTTCTGACCATTATATTGTATTTAGGCTACCCACCCTAAAATTGTAGCACTACATCCATAATCCCAGTATTGATCCATGAGTCAGTCACAAATTCCAGAAGCCTTCTCTCATGACCAAATAAGGCTTTGGAGGGACATTCAGACCCAAAACATAACAATATGTATGCTGGTCAGGCTGTGGTGAAATACTTGTTCATACACAAACATATATGTGTATATATATATATATATATATATATGTATAGATATATGTGAATAAATAACATTTTACATATTTAAATATGTATAGTTATGTAAGCATTTGTAGAAAGTATTTGATGGAGGGGGCACAATTTAGGATGTATAAAGTATTACCATATGTTTCAATCTTTTTTTGCCTTGGAATTTCAAGATTTTCCATCTAGGTCTACACACACACACACACACACACACACACACACACACACACACCTTTTAGAATGAAGTTTCCCCAGATCTTATTTGCCATGCATATTAGTTTTCCCTTTTCTTACCTGTCAATACCTAGAGTTCCAGTGGTGTTTTAAAAGTTGCATTGACTGAAATTTTCTATTTTAATTTAATAGTTTCACATGTAAGATTTGTGGCTTCTGTTTGTCTTCAAAAGCACCTGGATTTCTTAAAGAACTATCTGTGATGGCTCTGTGGTTCCATTTCTGGTTGACTAATAATCACTTTTATTTTTTCTTATACAAAATGTCTTTTTAAAGAACCATGTGTATTCTAAATTATCAAAAAGAGAGTCTTTATATTTCTCATTATCAAGATACAATTAATTTTCATGTTTTCATTTGGGACCCAGCATGTGATTCCCAATTGTATCTTTTCACAGTCTCCAGAAGATTTTAAGAATTGTGGCTGATCCTACAGAAAGCAATGCAAAACATTACAAAAAACCTCGGTACAGTATATTGGCAATGTATAAGGGTTACCTGAGAACATATCTATCACTTAAATGTTTTTACCTTTAAGGCCTGTACATCATAAGTACATATAAAAAGTAATGGCACAAATTTAAAAGTAAACTACAGGAAGCTTGTTTTTTAGGGGTAAGCATTTTCACTGAACAAATATTTTACTTTATGCATTATATTTCAGATATACTTTAAAATGGCTATTTTCAGAACCAGGTATGGTGGTGTATGCTCATAGTCTGAGCTACACTGGAGGCTGAAACAGGAGAATTACTTGAGGCCCAGCATTTTGAGACCATCCCAGGGAACATAATGTGAACTTTTCTAAGAACAAAACAGTGTCCTTTTGTTTGTGATTAATTTTGTTTTCTTAAATATGATTTTTTATAATTTGTGTTTTCACAGCCTAAACAGATTTCTCCTTTGCATTGCAAATATCATTACCTGGAAAATATGATTATAAATAGGAAAGAAAATGTTTTTTCTTTTTATTTTATTTACAAATTTACATTTATCATAAACAATCTTTTGAATCTTAATCTTTTCTTACTGAGTATTCAGACGACTCATAAAATATCTATGTAGAAATGTGCAAAATGTCTTAAATTATTACTGACATTAAGTATCATTACTTACTATAACATATGTACAGTATATTGTCTATGAAAGAAACTGTATTTTTCTCCTGCTCAAGAATAAAATTTTTTAGCAAAAATTGTAAAGTGATTAATATTTTAGTTCTCAGGTTATTGAACCACAGGAAAAGACCTGATTAATTAGCAAAGTGCACTTAGGATACAATAGAGTGGGAAAGAAGCTGCTCAGTGTACGTGGTGAAGTGCATGTGTGAAGCTTACTGGCAGAGGGCTTAGGGGTTCTAATATCCCCAAGGCGATCAAGAGAGCCAGCTGTGTGTCAACCCTGTCACAGAAGCTGGAAAATAGCTCTCAATGCCAGCAAAGCTGCATCTGATATGTGCCAAGAGCAGGTGTTGTTGCTAGTAGGTAAAATATGTTTCACAGCTTGAGACCTATGTTTTATTAGAGGTACTTGTGGAAAGCTGCAATCTTTGTAACTAATGGAAAGTTAATTTGTTTTTCATCCCGGATGCGTGTGTGTGTGTGTGTGTGTGTGTGTGTGTGTGTGTGTGTGTTGGTGTGTGTGTTAAGGTGGTGATGTAAAAACTACAATTAATGGCAGATGCATTAATTGGGGTCATATTTACCCTTTTTGGGGGGGTAGGTACAGAGAGTTGAACCCACAATATTTACCTTTTTATTTAAAACAATTGATATAATTTTTACACAGGGAAGTTATAATCATTGTAGCAAAAGACAAGAATATAATGTGACCTTTCTTTCTCTTTTCTTTTCTTTCTGTCTTATTTCTGCTTATTCTGGGAATTCTTTGGCTATGTCTTACTGTGCTAATGATCCTTTTTCATAATGAAGCAATATATTAAATATTAAATTTGCCATTAGTTATTTATGACTCATAACTAGTATTCATAACTTGATACTGAAGAGCATCATTGAAAACTGACTTGTGAAAACAGCACAGTAATGACATAGCAATCTAGTTTTTGCCTCAGATGCATCACTAATCAAATGTTCTAGCATAATGTCTGACTTAGGAGGATTCATTCCTCAAACTTTCAAAATTCAGCATTAAAGAATTGTCCTACTTTAACATTGTGTTTGCATGATTCTCACTTAGCATTATAATCAGGTCCCAGTTAGAAGGTAACTTTGTTTCCTTTTAGTAGTCTAGTATTATTTAATATCTTAAGATATAGATATCTTCATCATAGTTTACATTTTAGGTACATGATTAAATTTTAATTTTTATTCATTGATTCTATTTTGTTCTGTATTCTATCTGAAAATGTAATATAGAGTAGTTTGTCCCACAATTGAAAAAAATACTTGTTGTATGTAATTTTGTGAAATCCTAAATTTTCTTTAGAAAGTCAAGAATATCATGTGAAAATGAATTCTACAGATGGCATTGATCAAGACAAATTATTCTGGGTTTACTGTTGGGGGATTAAAAGAAATAATGATTCAAATGTTTGTACAAGAGTCAAAGTAATTTGATGATTGTAGAAAATCAAATGCTTTAAATCTGGAACTTTCCAAAAAACGGTATGAAAATGGAGAACTTTGTACACATTTTAAATTAATTTTAACTTCATATTTTCTCTCCTTTAGGGTGTGGTCAGGCCAACTGGGGGATACGCTGTAATGCTAAACTGGACGATGTCTTCCATATACGGACTTAAACCTGGAGAGGTAACCTTGATTTTAAGTTTGCCCCACCTGCAGTTTTTCTTAATACCAGGTATGTGTGTTTCATTTCTTCTCATTTTCTTTAGGTATGGTGGGCAGCTTCTGACTTAGGCTGGGTCGTTGGACATTCCTATATCTGCTATGGACCTCTCCTGCATGGGAACCCTACAGTTTTATATGAGGTAAGAAAATAAAAATTATATCTTAACAAGTAATACTTAGTTCCCTGAAATATTTTCAAAAGTAATCCTGAATAGGATCAGTAAAATATTGATGGAGATAAGAAACAGTTTTATATCTTCTTTGAGTTAAAAGTAGATTTCAGAAGACAAAGAGAAATATAGAAAATAACAGCTATTGCAATTGCATTGAAGAACAAAGTAAAAAATAAACTTTGGACCTCGTATACTATTGAGCTCAATTACTTTTGGGATTAATTTCTACCTATTGTGGATATCTAGAAAGGATCATCAAACTGATACTAACTGCAGAGGCAGAAAAAAGGAAATGCTTATCATAGAGCAGCTAACATTGATTCACATTTTTGTATTTGTTCAGAATTAATGGATTTTCAAATATATTTTGTCTTAGTTATAGCTAAGTACCTTCCAAAGATTTTGATAAGAATTCTGCACATAAGGGAGAGAAGACTGTACATTTCTTGAAAATATGTTAGTGTTACCCTGGAATACAGTTTCTGAGTTTATAATAGAAATTTCCCTTATATGTCTGTTCTCTTTCATTTTAGCAATGCTTTCATGAAGGCTCAGATGACATATTCATCAGATTTGGAAGGGGTCAAAGTCTTAGGGAGATAAACAGTATGGTACTTTGCTAAATTAACATTCAGAATAGCCCTGGCCATTTTGGGGATAGTTAGCGAAATACAAAGGTACATAAATATTTCATTCTTATATTTAAATTGAAGCATAATTCAGGAATGAATAGGAGAAATGAAGTTGCTTATAGGTTATCACATTAAATGTGTGGGTATAACTGCCCATGTTTAAAACATACGCTATTGGGAGGATTACTTTAAAAATACTCATCGTAGTCAGTGCTATGACTTCACTTTTTCACATTTAAAAGATGGGTGAAATGGAGCAGGCTAAAAAAATTAACTAGCTAAAAAGCTTCAGAAAGAAGTGAACTACAATGGAAAAAAAAATACTTCAAGAGGTGAAAGAGGAGTTACTCTTTTTTTTTTTTTGTATTTTTTTAATTTAAGGAGAAAAAGGGAAAAAAAGCAGAAAAAGGGTACAAGTTATACAGAATTTCAGAAAAAAAAAATAAACAGTAGGAAATCACTAGTTAATGGATTACATATTATCATCTTAGAAATATTTGTTCAAGTTACAAGATTAAAGCATACAAAGTGGACATTCAAACAGCGAGACTGCAAACAGTTCTGTTCAATGATCCAACAAAACTCAGTAATATCATTGTCTATCTTATACACTTAAATTTACATGCAGCTATACCATTTAGAGCACTTTCTTTTCCTCTCTTTTTTACAATGACTATTACACATTTTGGGTTTTATTGCTCCCTTAGTTCTTACTGCTTTTTTTGGAAGAGAGTAAAACCAAATGTGACTTAACAGAACAGAATCCGTTAAATCAAAAGGGTGGACATAATAGATAATGTAAAAACATAATTCAAGGTGATCAAAAATGGTTACCATAATGCCTCCCGCTATCTCAAATAGAATTGCCTATATCATCAGTTATAATAAAATTGAACAAAACAGTAAAGAATGAAACCAACAAAACCAAAACATTGGAGACGTTACAGGTCTTCAAAAAGTCGATAATAGTCAACCAGTATGGGCATTATAATGAATCCCACTATCTTCACAGCTGTTGCCTAAACTTTCGAACCTGGTACTATCAAGCAAAGCAGAATAGAGGAACATCAGTCAAAACAAGATGGTGAGAGCAATACAGGGCTTCAAATCAAATTAATAGAATATCAAAGTGGGTTACTATAATATATCCTGCTTTTTAAAATTTATTTTTCTTTTAATTAAAAGGATAAAAATAAAAAAGTAAATAATAAAATGGAGATTGAGATAAAAGAGGGCATAACAACTAAACAGTACAGATCAATACATAACCATTTAAGCAAATTAGTGTTTCACCACAAGATAATCCCGACATAAAAGTAGTTACCATATTGTCTCTTTCCTTGAGATCTTTGAGTATAACTTCGTATACTGTAGCATCAAATATATAAACACAATGTATAACCATTCAAGAGAATGACAGTATTACAGGGTATTTAGAATCAACTAACAGATAATGAACTATGGTTTCTGTATAATCTCCTTGTCTATAAAAGTTTTTGTTTATACTATCACATATAATAAAATCCAATAAGATACAACATGTTAAGACCTATGGAGACAGAAGAACAGAAGCTTGATGGGACTTCAAAATAAGATGATACCAAATCAGCACTACCTATTATGATGTCGTTTTCTCTAAGATAGCTGTTTCTATCATCCAATCTTCTCTGCCTCATTTCTCTTGAGCTCTTTTTCTGTCATTAGTTGTCAGCTTGTCTTCTTCATTTTTATTTTCTGCTCCATTCATTGTGGCCTCTCTGCCACTATTTCTGGATTCTTCATATTTTTCTTTTTTAGAATATCCTGCAGTATTCTCTGTAGAGTTGAATTAGTAGTTGCATATTCCTCTAGTTCCTCTTTATCCTGAAAGCACCTTGTTTTTCCATCAATTTCCAGGGATAGTTGTGCAGGATATCTCAATCTTGGCTGGAGGTTATTATCTTTCAAAGCTTGTATTATTTCCCCCCACGCTTTTCGTGATTTGATGGTTTGTGCTGAGAAGTCTGCTGTAATTCTGATGGGTGTTCCCTTGTAAGTGATCTGTTTCTTGTCTCTGACAGCTTTTAATATTCTGTTCTTATATTGGATTTCTGGAATTTTGATTATTATATGCCTGGGTGTAGCTCTATTTGGGTTGTAGGTAGCTGGAGTCCTGTATGCCTCATATATCTGAGTGTCTTTACCATCTGCTAAATTAGGGAAATTCTCTTGGATTATTTCTGTGAATAGCTTTTGTTGTCCATTTGTTTGTGTCCCCACTTCTTCTCTTATGTTCTTAATTCTTAAGTTATAGATCCTCTTATCATCCTCTAGTTTTTGTATTGTTGCTGTTTGTTTTTTGGTTATTTTTAAGAAGTTTTTCATTTCATGCTCCCATATTACAAATCTGCCTTCCAGTTCAGCTAATCTATACTTAGTTTCTTTCAAGCTTTTATGCCAGTTTTTGATAGAGTTTTTAGTTTCCTGGTAATCTCTTTGAACCTGCTTCACGTATTCTACGTGTTCTCTATTTTCTCCATCAAATAATTCTCCCCTCTTTTTCTGTTATTCCATTTCATCATCTGCTTTTTCTTGGGTGGTGCTTAGCATTTCTCTGACTATTCTGCTTATGTCTTGCTTCAGGTCATTAATAACTTCATTCCTGAACTCGTCTATGAGGCTCTGGAGATAGCCTTTTATGTCTATTGGTGGTGTGCCTGCTATTGCCTGTTTCTCAGGATTGGGGGCCGAGTAGCCTTTCTTGTTGCTCCCTCTTCCCATATTCTTTGTTCCTTATATATGCAAGCATATATAGGAGGCCCAGCTTCCTTTCCTGTTGGCCACAGTCTGACTGAATTGCACCAGCTAGATGTTCCCGCCCACCGCATCGCACCAGGGAGTTACGTACCAGGCAGTCTATGAGGGGCCCGCCCCTCCAGGTCAACCTACCAAAAGGCCTCACCACTAGGGTGCACCTTCAGGTGCTGGGATCTGGGTTGTGCTAGCCTACTGGGTCTCAGCCCACAGCCTCACGTAGGCTAGGCACTGTTCACCAATCCTGCTTGAGAGGGGGATATGTGACTGAAGTCACTACAGCTCCCTGTTCCAGCAAGTCTGCACAGACCCAGAATGTCCTCTGTTGGTGCCTCCTAGACTGTGGGAAAGTTCCAGTTTCCCTCAGTCATCTGAGGTCGATGCACGGCTCCCCGCCTGCCCAGCTCTTAACTTCATTCACTGGTTCCTGTTCTCAGTGCTTTTGTGCGTCTCCCTGCCAAGCCGATTCAGATGCAGCTGAGGCAACAGGAAACCCAAATCACGGCTTTGAATGGCACGGGCTCCATCTTCCACACTCAGGCTTTATCTGGTCCTGTTATAGCACCAGGATTGCATTCCCAGTTGGTATCTCTCAGCCCAGTTTGTTCTTGGGTCAGCAGGATATATCTCCTCTTGGTTAGGATTCTTCCCTCCACACCATTCCTGGATTCTAAGCTGGGTCTCTGAGAGAGCCTGCGTAACTGCTGCTATCTATCCACCATGTTCTCTGGATCTCATCCAGGAGGAGTTATTCTAAAACAATATGTCCAATGGGCATGTATCATAAATGTCTTTTATGATATAAAGAATTTCTACATATGAAGTAAATATTTCTATAATATAGAGTTATATTGAGTTAAATTTATGAATAATAATAGAAATATTTAAATATCTTTTATGTTAACAGAATGAGTAGCTCCTCAATATGAGTATAAATCTCATATAAAATGATCTTTCAAAATCTGACAAAGAATGAGAAGAAGAAAAGTTTACAAGTGGAGTGTGGAGAGAAGTGTTAGATGATGTTAAAGAACTCTATGCTATTAGCAGTCGTGAACTCCATGAATCAAAAAAAAAAATGAGACCCTGGTTTCTAGCTTCAGATACTCTCTTGATCTCTTCACCACTTAAAGGCCATCTGTGTTCCATGATTTTCAGCTAGCCAGTTATCTATCTCTGAATACTAAGCAAACTTTGATACCAGCATGTACCATCATGCACTATTATACATCACTTGTGTTACATGGTATGAGCTGATATGTACTTGGCTGCTTGTAATAGTTACAACATGAAATAATCTTAACCTGTCTTCTCTAATAAGTTCCTTGCAACAGAAGGAATATTTTTTCTGAGGTAATCATTCCCGCTGAAGCAAACAAAATTCAATACTGTGTGCTTATACTGGACTATGGCATATTTGTACCAATGCAGAATTCACTATAAGTATTTATAACTACTAAGCTGACTTTAGAATTGAGATACAATTATTTTGCTATTTACCATTGACTTTCTATGTTCTCGTTTATTTGAAACATAATGCTAACACCATCAAGTTGGCTGTTTATATTGGTGTAACATGCTGAAGAACGGTATAGATTTCCATAAATATTTGTTGTGTGAATGACTGAATAAAGTAAGCTACATTTAAAACCTTTTATGCACGCTACTTTTCTGCAACTTGTAAATGTCCTCAATTCTCTCTGATCATAAAACAAAGGCTTTTTAGACCTTTTGGCAATTCTAACTATCCTGTCTGTATTTTTTTTTTTTTCTCATTAACCTCCTTGCAAAGTGATCCTGCTTTCATCATCAAACTTCACATTTTTCCCTTCACTGTTCATCTTGCTGTTGGCTGCTTTCTGTGCACTTCACTTCAGAGAGGCTGCTGTAGCCGAGGTCACGAGTGATTTCATAAGTGGCAAACTCAAAAGGCCTTCTTCAATTCAATTTTATTTTCTTTTTAGTAGCATTCAGCTCTGCTCACTGTTCCCTCTGGGGAATTCTGTCTTTTCTCTTAAGTTCTCTTTGCCTTTGCTATTGTTTATACAGCATCCTTTCCTGGTATGAGTTTCCATCTGTTTTTCCCTACCTGGTTTTTACTATCCTTGAAGATGATGTTTATCTCTATCATGTCTTGAAACATTTCATTTTTCTGTCTTAGGCTGTGTTCAGAGCCTTTTTCTGTTTTTCTGTTACACACCTAGCGTGTATATCACTGAACTGACCACACTATAATGAAATAACCTTTTTATATCTAGAAGAGTATAAGAATATGACAAGCTGGTCTTCCACTGCAGTGCACTCTGCACATTAAGCACTCAGTGAAAGACTGGGGAACTAAATTACTCTCTTCTCCCTGTTCTTTCCTCTATGACAAGTGGATGTCACTTTCTTCTCTTGGTTTCTCTTCTACTGGTTCTAGACATTGGCATTTAATAGGAACATATTCTCAGACTTCTTTTCTCTTTCTGTTTGTATATGCTGGGTAATTTCCTGGCAGGTAAAATTGACTATTGCTAATTAAGCCAAGCCTCCAAAATCCTTTTTCTATATCAGAACTTTCTTTGGAAGGCTAAGCTATTGTTAGACATCTCTTGATGGTTCATACATACTTTATACTCAAGATGACATGAGTTAAACTGTTTCTGGCCCACTCTTTTGGCAAAATATACTTCCTGTCATGTACTTGGTATTTCTGTTAGTATTATTTCCATTCACACAGTCGTGCTAATTAAGAATCTGCAAGTGATTCTAACTTCATTGTCCTTACATCTCACGTGCGACTCATCATTGCATTCTTTTGCATCTATTATTTTAGCAGCTCTTTTTTTTTATTGTTTCTTCTTTTTTATGTCCCCTGTCATATACTCAAGGCTAGCAGTCAGCTGGTCTGTCATCTTGACTGATGTTTATTCTGTGCTTGGGTTTCTAATCTGATTTTTGCCTGTAGAATCAAGCTGCATATTTCAGGCTAACATTAGTCACTGTAACAGTCTTTAGCACAGATGTTTCTGACTTTAGCATCACTCCCTTGTAGGCTATCTCTAGTATTCTGATGCTACATTCTCTTCAATATATCTTTGTATCAATAACTAAAAGAACTACAGAAATAATCTCAATAAATGCATAGTAAAATTATCAATGCAAACATTTAGTAGATGTTTATGGAAGATTCCCATTTACAATAGCAGAAAAATACATTTTAATTGCCTATAGGACATATAACAAGATAGACAAAATATTGGGTGACAAAAAGCAAAACAACAATTTGATAAAACTGTATTAACTGTGCATGGTATCTTTCTATATTGTTTCTTATACTGCACATGAAACGATATTACATCAAAGTTTCAATTAAAAATAAAAAGAAATTCAAAGCCTTGAATGAGCTTCTCTCTGTTAAAGACCGTAATTCAGACTCATGTGCTTACTACAAAGGATCCAAAGTCACCTGTACACGCTGACATGAGTAGCCTTCTTTCTGGTTCCTGGCCTCCAGCTCTCTGCCCCTAGCATTCCTATCATATTTACACTTAAGGAACATGACTGTGCCATGATTCAGTGGTTTCCTCTGTTAAAATTCCACCTATACTCTGATCATATACCACAGTCATCCTTTTCTTAAGGAATTGTATCTTAAATATGCGTTACATATTAAAGTTTACACATCATCTGCTCTCTGATATTTTTACTTTTGCTTTCCTCAGGATGGTTAAAGTATTCCTTATAATTCTTTAAAGTCATTCTGATTTTTCCAGTTTTACAAACATGGTGTTGTCATTCTGTTAACTCTTTGTGGTCAAAGATGTTTATTATTGCTGCCTGGGATGGCACCTTTAAGAACACAAGAAAATTTGTTGAGTGAATGAACCATTTTAAGAGGATTAGTTGACCACATGAACAGGAAAACAAGAGGGAAACAAATTTTCTGAATGATTAATTAAACTGAAAGTAAATTAAACTGAAAGTGAACATAACTTGTCACAAAACTTATAAGTAAAAACCAAATAACCTTTGCAAAATAAAAGTTTTTCCTTATACCCCTATTTTAAACTAATTTACTAAATAATTATAGTCATTCTTTAAATCCATAGATTTGCTCCAAGATCCCTTGCTCATATTAAAATCATTAATACTCCAGTCCCGTCATACAAAATGGTACAGTATTTGCATATGACATATGCATATGACATCCTCCATATATATTAAAATAATCTGTAATTTCTTAAAATAACTGAATTATTTAAAATAAATAAAATGTAAGTTCTTTTATTACATTGTATTTTTTAGGAAATGAAGACAAGAAATAGTATATGCTCAGTAAAAAATGTTTTCAATATTCAGTTCAATTTTTCATCAATATATTCAAAACTGATCTATAAATGAATCCATGGTTGTGGAACCCAAGGATAGAAGTGAACAGTGCAATATATTTAGCACTACTTTAGCTTAATGTTATTGCTAATTGATTATCATTTTACTTAAATCCAAAATTGTTACATTAAAGCAATAAAAATCCATTCATTTAATAATAAAATAATTTAATAGATCATAAAGTTATCATAGTGTTACCATTGGGAAGGAAAATATTTGTAAAGATCAATCTAATAAAAATTTTACATTTAAGCTTAGTCAATTATAGAATTTCAAAGCTAAAATATAAACTAGATAGTTAATTGGTAACTAGGACAAACTTTTTCCTTAATGAAAACCAACTTAAAATTTGATGTTCTGAAGTATTATGAGATTTATAGTTTATTATGTGCCTAATAATATGGAGTACAAAGGTCAGTTCACTAAAATATCTTTTTTCCATTCTTGTTCTTAAAATTATGGTCATTTTTATCTCTTTAATAGAATATCTTACAGTACTCATCATAGGGTTAGTTTGTTGGTCATGAATTTCTTCAGTTTTTCTTTGTCATGGAGGTATATTATTTCTCCATTAATTTTGAAAGATAGTTTTACAACGTACACCAATCTGGATTGGAAGTTGTTTTCTTTCAGGATTTTAAACACTTCATTCCAAAATCATCTTGACTTGATGGTTTATGTTGATGAGTCTGCCATGATTCTGATCGGTTTTCCTTTATAAGTGATCTGTTGCTTTTCACTAATATCTTTTAATATTTTTGTTCTTGTGCTGAATTTCTGGGATCTTAATTATTATGTGTCTAAGTGTAGATTTATTTTGGGTATGGCTAGTTGGAGTTCTGTATGCCTGACTTACCTTGTTGTCAGCTCCTTTTCCCATGGATGGGGAATTTTCTGTTATAACTTCTGTAAATAGATTTTTTTAAATGTCATTTGTATTGACTCCTGCTTTTTCACTGACACCTATCAGTCTTAAATTGTTATATTTTTTGCATCATCCTGCAGTTGTTAGTTGTCATTTCCTGCTTCCTTATTATTTTTAAGAGATTTTTCTTTTTGTGATTGCTAGCTGCAATTCTATCTTCAGTGTCTGAAAATCCATCGTCAGCTTTGTTCAACCAGTTTTGTCAGGTTTCGGGGAGTTTTTAATTTCTGAATGTGTGTCTCTTTGAATCTGTTTTATGCATTCTAATTCTTTCTTATATTGTAATTTCAAGATTTTCCATCATTTTCTTACGCTCCTCTTTTTTAATCTATGTCTTCTTTACATATGCTCAACAATTCTTTCATTATCATTTCTCCTTTTACCTGAAATATTATATATTATCTGATTTTTTTACAGCCTCATGAAGTTGTTTCTTTATTTCTATTATCATTTTTGAAATGTTAGGTAACAACATCCAATTCCCTTTGTCTGCCTCTTGTCTTTTTTTAAAATTTCTTCTTTTTTTTTTCCTTTTAAAATTGTAAAAAATCTCATTTTTTGAGTCAAAATAGCTCACTTAGTTTTATGAATGCATGATGAATCTTTTTTCTTCAACAAAGATAATATTTTACATTTTAGAATTTAAGACAAAAAGTTATAGCTTTATTAAAAGAAAAATACTCAAAACTAACTTGGATATTTAGTTTAAATTCTAGATGCAAATAAGCTAGTTGCTTGAACAAGCTGCATTTCAACAAGAAAACATATGGTGGATATTTAAATAAGATTTTTTTTCTCCATTAGGAAGAAAACCGTATCTTTTCCTATTTTTACATCATAAAGGGAGCACTGATTCAAACAGACCTAGCTCCACTATCATACGGACAACAATAGAAATTTGGGACACTTTTACCTGAGAGGAGCAGGAAAACACAATTTGAGTTTGTCAGCTTTCTGTTATAGTGATAAAATACCTGAGATTACAAACTTAAAATGAAGAAATCTTATTTTTTGTCTCTGGTTTTCTAGTTTTGCAGTTATGGCTGGATGGTTCTGATGCTTTGGACCTGGGGCACGGCTGTGTGTGAGTGGGGAAGGTGTGGGGCAGACAAGGTGGCTGGACACAAAGAGACTGCGGGACCAGGGCCCTAATATTTCCCTCAAGTGCACCTCAGTGACCTAACTTCTTCTAGGTCTCGCCTTATAAATGTTCTTCCAGATGCCAATAGTGCCATCAGCTAGCAACCAACTGCTTAATACAGGAGACTCTTAACATAGGACTTTAAATGTGTAAACAAATTTAGTAACCTTGCATGTGCAAATGTGGGTGTTAGCAATGATGAGGAAATGCAGGCATCCTTCCTGGCCTCTGTTCCCTATGTAGCGTTTGCCTCCATTTCCAGCCTGCAAGCTGCAGAAATTAATTCTAAAACTGCTGCTCCAGGGTAAGCAAATCCTTCTGGATCCTGCCTTTTTCTTTATCATTGTTGTGTGCCAATACAGAGATGTGTGTCTGTACACGCATTTCAGTTTCATAATACATCGGCACTCAGACTTCTGCAATGGCAGTGATCTGGTTAAGAAATCAGAAGCTAATCATTGGCCGAGTATTACCTGAATCTAGAAGGAAATACTAGTAATTACTGTTCTTCACCCATCTAACTATTATTAAGCCATAAACTACTTCATACTGTTATTGTACTTTTCATTTTTACGTAATAATAGTATTAGAGTTCTCAAAAAAATACCGGTGTGCTCTTGTTTCAAACTTCTTTGCATTTCAAAGCTCTGTGCTTGATAGCAACAAACCAATTCAATAAATTTTTTGATATTCTCATTGGATTAACTAGGGAATTTTTATTAATTCAAAAATTAAATTTGAAAGTGTATACTGTAGTTTGTCTTCTCAGACAATAAATTCGAGAAATAGAAAATTTAAAACTATATATTGTGGTATATGAAAATGGCCACTGGACTAGAAATATTAATATCTCTGTTATCTGTCTTGTTCTGCCTTTTTATACATATATGATTATGGGCAAGTAGTTTCAACTTCTTTAGGGTTCCTTAACATGGGAAAGGCGACACATTTTCTGTCTACTTTTAGTTCTGTGACTCAGTTGTTTTCTTCGCTCAAAATAAATACATTATTTTGTAAAGTGCACCAATTTTTATCTGAAGATAATTCTAGTTTCTTTTCACACTTAATGCTGCTGATTCCTTGAATTGTTTGCTGAGAAAATATTTCATCGTAGTTAAGACTGCCATGGTATGATTTCTGACACATTAACATATAAATCGTTTGGGTGGAGTTTAGCTTCTTAACTGCTTTCCCTCTTTTCTCATGAGTATAAGCAATAATTCCTTTTTAATGGCATTCAATTATGAAAACTCTTACCATAGTTTTCGTGATTTAATGATATAGTCAATTCTTGATAGCATAAAGTACTGTCATTAATTAAAATTGCATGTCTATTCTTTCTCAAAAAATATAGAATTCTAAAATTTAAAAATCAACATTCATTGCTGTATATTCCAGCCAGTAAAATACTTGGATTTTTAGATACTCCAAATTTTTTCCTTCAGAGTTGGTGCGTCCTCACAACTCTACAACAATCACCAGAGCACTGAGAGCTGCTTCCTTCCTCATTTTTTTGATGTTTTATTTCAGGAATTTATTTATTTAACAAGTATTAATTCCCTTCTAAGCACAGACAAAGGCATCAGCACACAGGGATGCACTGAGTCTTCTAGTACTGTGTATAAGAATAAGGAGCAGATGTAGCAAATAACCCAGTGGTCTCCCCCTCAAGGATCTGTCCTTTTAGAGTAGAATTGAAATTTCTACTGGTCCTGAAGCTTTTCACGTATGCATTATACAGCACATGTTATGGTTCATCATTATCCAAACATTTATTACCTTTTACTTTTGCCTTTAATGGGTTTTATTATTAGTTTGTGTATCTTGGAAGGATTAAGAATACTAACATTGGCATTTTTATTGAATGGTCCTTTCTTGAATTCATAGAAGGAATGGAGAATATAGATAACCCTAGCTTTTCTTATTTTATAGAATGATTATCATGAAAAGAACTCTGTTTAGAAACCAAATGAGATAGTGCAGTTGATAGGCATTTTAACTTCAAAGGAATATGTTTTACCTATTTAATAGAATATGTGATTATTTTTAGAAGTCTAAGATATGAGTAATTATTACTTCATATACATGCTGAATTCATATGTATTATACATTTCATGTTTAAAATATATACATAAAATATGTCACATGTCATATATGTGGCACACGTAAAATTTAAACTGTCTCCAAGCTTGTCTGTCTCATGTTTGAAGATATTGAAGATGAGAACTACCTCCAAATTATTTTCGTATTTAACACTTTTGCCAAATCATTTTTAAAAGTATCCTCAAAGCACATGTTCTCTGTGTAAGCTCTGTGCTAGTTCTTTAACCTATGCAAAACCATCTTTTGCTTTTATTTTCTGCAAGTGGGCCTGTGGAAATAAAGGCATGCAGACCCTTAATTTAGCAATGCAGTTGTTGTAGTTATTGTCTGCATGTATGTAGTTATTGTCTGTTTTTAAGAATTTTGCATTTTCACCTATGTTAACTTCTTTCTTCTGGTTGGTTTGTTTTATTTCCTTTTTGAAGACAGGAATATGTTGCATTCTTTTAAGTGCAGTAGCTTTACTGCTGCTAATTCTGACAATCAATAGGTGATATTGTAGACCTTTTTTCCCCCCTCTCATGTAATGAAATTTGCTGTTTTGCTTTTTTAAAATATCTGGCATAACAGCAATCTGCTTTGTTAAATGCATGGTGTGAGAAAATGGTGACTCGGTTTTTACTGTGAAGCAAAGAAATACAATTTAATCTTCTCAAATGGAAAAGATTATGGAGCTTATGCCAGCAACTTTTAGATTTCTCACGTGGCTGGTGGTTCAAAAATATCTATTTTTGAGTTTATTTTTCCATGTGCCTGTGTTTTATATTGGAGCAAGCAAGTGAAGCTGCTGTCATAACTTCACTCAAGCTTATTGTAAGCTCAACTTCATTCGAGAGACAGAGGGGAAAGAGAGTAAGTGTCAGATCTGGCCCTTGCACTGGAGGAGCTGCCCTAAAACAGTCAAGGAATTAAACTAGCTCAAAAGTCTGTCCACTAGTTTTTAGGGAAGTTTAGTAGACAAAGAAAAATTTATGGATCAACGAGTAAAGTAAAATGACAATAATGGCTACTATTTATTGAGTTTTGAGGAATTAATTTTTCATAAGAATTTTAATTACGTAGACCTTACGCTAATTACAAAGGTATCCTGTAGAAATTTTGAATCCCTGTATTTAAAGCCATAGAAACTAAGAACCAGAAAGATGTTAATTAACAGTGGCAAGAGGATGATGGAGTTGGGATTTGTAAGGAAGTTCTTTATCTTCAAAGGCAGGGCCTCTTGCCATACCCTGGAGAAACACGGTTAGAAATTGCTTGAGTGATGTAGATGAGTATTAGTGACCTGACATTAGGAAGAAGGTTAGATTTTAGGTTGTCAGGTGGGTATTATAAAAGATATGAAAAGAGTCCTAACTAATCTGAATGTCTTCAGGTAGGGGAGCCACTATAAAAGGAGCTTTCGACTGCAGGCCTGCAATAGGAGGGACAGGGTAGTGGGCCAGGGCTTTTGGTTTTGGTAGTTCTGAGTTTTAAGGGGCTACTTAGACAATTTATGATATCAAAAAGCCTGAGAAAAGGTTTCAGAATTAGATGATTTAATAATTTATGTCCGTAGGTTGATCAAGATACTCAAAAGATGAAAATTAAGAGCGCTGACTTGGGGGGCTTTTAGGTTGAGAAAAAGAAGCTACATCAATTGAGAATGAGAAGTTGACGAGATACTAAGGAATCAGAAAAGTAAAGCACATTGAAGAATTACAGAGAAGAGGTCTTTTAGAAGATGGGAGATCAATAGTGCCAATGTTAGAGAAAAGTCGGATAAAGCAATTGAAGAGGCCTTTGATGATTAGGGTGTCATCAGGTACTTTTATTTAAGGAATTTCATAGGAGGTTTACTTTTTTCAGCATGATGAAAATGTGTCTTTGAAAGTTTTCTTAGACAAAGTGTTGGCAGGATAGAGGATTCAGACTTTGCAAACTCAGCTGCGAAACAGCCACCCTCTCCTTCCTGAGCAGAAGTCAGGTACTATGATTAAGCAAGAAGTCATTTAATTTCTTCACTGACAATAAAATATCACTGATCACTATAAATTAGGAAAAAGTAGGATGATTGTGCATCTGTATGAAAGAGTTCTGCGTAGAAAACAGTCCTGGAAGAAGCTGTGTGTTACCAGCTATACAGGAGTCATATGCTCTCTGCGACTTTTGAGAATGTTAAATATAGCAGAGTCCTTAATACTCAGCATGGAGGCTGCAGAATTACCAGTTGCAATGCTCTGCTTTGTTTACTTGATACTAATACTTCCATCTTAATGGGACAGATAAAGTCCCATTACCGGACAGAGCAACAGCTTATTCACTGTGAGGGGGTGGTCTGGTTACAGGCCCAGTACGGTCAACTCTTAAACCTGGGAAAAGATAGAGGAGCAAATCAAATGAGATCAGTCTAGGGGAAACCATGGGTACATATCATGTTAGCCCATTTTTGTGCTTCTGTAAGTAAATATCGCAGACTGGATAATTTATAAAGAAGTGATGCTTATTGCTCATAGTTCTGAGTTCTGAAATATAAGATCAATGATCTGGCTAGTTTGCACTCTGGTTTTCAAGATGGTACATTTTTGCTGCATGCTCCACAAAGAGGGACACTGTATCCCTATGGCTGAAGAGCAGAAGGGAAAAAGAATAAATGCATATCAATAGTCTTTTTTTTTTTTTTTTTTTTTTTTTTTTTTTTTTTTTTTTTTTTTTTGGTGGTAGCCTCAGGGATTGCACACAGGGCCATCACAATAAGCCACATCGCCATCCTTTTGTATTCTTTTGAGACAGAGTCTCTCCAATTTGCTAAGTTTTCCAAGGGGCTTCCACTTGTTAACCTCCTCCTCATCTTCCCATAATGCTGGCAATTCAGGTATGCACCTCTGTGCCCAGTTCTACAAGATCCTTTTATAGCAGCCTAAGGCTATTCACTTTTGCTTCAGAAATTAAATTTGCAGTAGAATTTTGAGGAATATATTCAGATTACAGCACCCACATATCTTCAAATATACTATGTTTTCTCCAATGGTCACAAAATTATGATAAATTTTAGACTATAAATTAAATTAAGTAACAATTTTTTAGAACAAAGATTGTGACAGGATGATGATAACAGCAGACTGTAATTGATGTTGCATGAATGTCATTTTTCTCAAAATAACTTTTTGTACTGCTCACCCCTCTTCTTGTGATGATGTGGGGTGATACAATGCCCATGTGATGCCACAAGCCAAGGTGACTAATGCAGGCACCGTGGCTACTGCTGACGTCACTTGAATGTTAGGCTACTGTTGACCTTGCTTGAACACAAACTGTGATACCAAATCGTGATAACCGAAATGGCTCCAGAGTGACTGACAAATGGATTGTGTATACACCAGAAATAGGCTGAATAAAAGAATGGTTCATGTATCACATATGACCCAGTGAAGTTGTATGAGATTTTATTATCCTACTCAGTTTAAATCTTATGTATTTCTTATTTCTGAACATTTCTAACAATATATTTGGGCTATGTTTGATCGAATTTAACTGAAATCACATAACAGTAAAGTTGAGATTTTGGCCATCAAGAAATCATACCTTGTCAGGTCAGGGAGCCAGAGTGTGTCTTTAAGTAAAGAAAGATAAAGAACAAAACCTGAGGAGCTAACACCTCTGTGGGACCTACTGTAAGGAGAAAGGAAAAAGGAATTATCAGAAGAGGAGAGGAAATATTGGTTTGAATGATAAGAAAATATGTGCAATTTTAACTTAAAAATTAGAAATTTCATATGATTTAATAATAGGGGAGGAAAGAAAACAAGTTGATTAGGGACCTGAGATTAGTTACTAAGTTTTGGAGAATATTTGTACTATTTTGTAAAACTGGTTTAAAGTACAGTCCTAAGGAGACTTACCTCTCCTGCAGAGAAAGAAATGAACAGCTGTTACACTCTCCATGCAACTGGGTTCATTCTCACTTCAGCGAGTTGTTTCTCAGTGCCAAGTAGAAAATCTTTGTTTTGAGAACGTTTCATATACCTTGAAACTGTTTGTTTATAGTGTTGATTCAGAATCTGATAAAAGCTATTGATTCTTTCCTCCAAGTACGTATTTCAAAATATTAATGAACTTCCATAAAATGCAAGTTAAGATCCCTTATCTAGAAAGTAAGATAAACCATAGGCCATTAAAGGCCTCTTCACAATACAGCAAGAAATGCTAGTGATTTTATATATATATATATATATATATATATACATATATAATCCACTGGAGTCTGGTTTTCAGAATAAGATATAATGCATTTGAGATGAGGCACTTGTCTCCAGTTGTTTCTTTTTTTTTGTCTTTTTCCTTTTTACTGGTACCAGGGATCGAACTCACGACTGCCTGCTTGCGAGGCAGGCACTTATGCCACTGAGCTAAATCCCCAGCCCCTCCAGTTGTTTCTTTTACATATGGTCTGCTGTAATCAGATTTTAATTACCTGCATATTTGTTTGTTACTACACATTTACTTGCCATATTTTTTATGGCAGAGAAAATCAGTAATGTTTAGTACAGAATTCTATGTTCATTCATTAAGGGTATCAGGCTGATGAGTAGTGAGAAATGTCTTTGTGTCCAGTAGTGCCTATTTAAACACTATGCATCAGTTCTAAACCCTGGCAGCAGAGTAGAGTCGCTGAGGGGATATCAATACCCAATGCAGGCATTGATATCAGAGTCTCTGGGAAGGCCAGTTCAGTCGGAATCTCAGGAAAGGGCCATTAGTCATTGACACTTTTCCAAAAGCATCCCAAAAAGATAGTTCTATTGTACAGTCAGGATTGACAATTACTGGGTTGTATTAATATAAATGGAGGTATAAATAACACAAGAGACAAGAAGGTGGCATGTTGTCCTTATAGGTAGGACCACTGGAAGAATGAGCAATCTCTAGCAAGCAATCAAGGAAGCCAGTCTCAGGGGAATCATGTTGTATTAATAAGTAAGTTTTGAGTTCTTAACAGGCGATACCACAGGGTTGTGGGTTTTAAGGTTGTATAGCTTTACAACAGCAGTGATGTTTTCAAACTCAGTATAAAAGGATGTGAGTTATAGACAGGGGAACTCTGGATAAAATGTCCACTTTTAAAAGAGTTCATTCACTCATTTGTTTCATATTTCAAAACTTGGTAAAAGAAGAATAGTATTGATCTCACCATCCCAAGCTCTCAGCTTTCAAGTTTCTCCACTATGAAGGTCATCAGATTCTTACGTTCATTGGTTGTTTTATGTATAATAAGTGTCTTTTCCTCTGTTTTATACAAATTACATTATACAAATAGTACACACACTATTCTGCATTTTGATTTTTTAACTGCCTGGTATGTCTTAGGGAATTGTTAGTGTGTTAGTAAGTCTTTGGTTTCCATGCTGCAGCCCAGACACACATGCCTTGATAAAAATATATAACACCTCGGAGGAACTCAGCAATTGCTATTGCCAGTGTCATCACTGTTCTGAAATAAACAAGCTAACGCTCTGCAGCACCTGTCTGCTGAAATGAAATTCAGTCCTACTCAACAGGGATGCTGCTGTCTTCCCCTTAGAACTGCCTGCGAAACATGCCTTGGGTGACATTCTCAAAAGTAGCGTTCAAAAAGAGACGAGATGTATTTCTAATACTGATGTGTGTGCACATAAAATTCTAGTTGACTCAAAAATTTTTATGTCTGAGTATAAAGGACTCTAAGCAGCATTGACCTCCAGCATTGCATAAATCACATTACAGGATTAATAATAAAGCTGATAATTATTTGCTCAAAGATTTAACTTGAATGTTTAAGTATTCCTTTCTTTTCCTAAGGGCTTGTATTTCACTACTTTCTTATGTTGAAAATTTAACACCAGTAGGGAACATGTGGGAAATTGAGATGTTACCTGCGTTTTTAATCAAGAACCTATCATGCATTAACATTAATGCGTTGTGTCTTAAGTGGTAGAACATTACAGGAGTTATTTTTAAGATATTTTATAAGTGTCTTGGTTCTTGTGCTTTGTACCATCACTAACCACATCATAAATCCAACTGTTAGGCAGGTGATATATCTTTTAGAACTCTGATGTTAAAATTTCATGACTTGTAACAGCTGAGGCTTAGTATCTCTGCTTCATCATTTGGTCTATATTATTTAGGTAGCAACCGATAAAATAGACTTTAGTTTTGGGAAAGAGAATTTAAAAAGCAAATGGTGACATTCTCCCCTCAAATGGCAATGATTTGAATTTGAAGAGACTTTACTTTGGTGACTTGGGTTTCCTTCCGGCTCTTGCTGTGCTTTGTATGTAAAATCTCCACAGTCCATTGTCTTAAAATATTATTTTTAAATTAAATATTGTTTGGGCGAATGCTTCTTATTGAAAATGCAAGTTCTGGAATCAGTGTCATTTTCTTCAGGTCGAAACCATGATTAGTGGGTTGTTTGCTATTTTCAAAAGCATTGTAAAAAGATTATATTGTAACTGTGCATGCTTACCTGTGTGCATGCCTGAGAAGGGGAGTGGAAAAGTGCTCAATAAAAAGAATAAACCATTAAGTCACTTTTGTTTATTGTCTGTAACAAAACATTCAGAGAGGTTTATTTACATTTTCTGAAACTCTAATGGTGGTAGATAGTGGGAACATAATCAGTCCTATGTTATTACTGTGTTTTGTCTCGTCACTAGACACGGATAGCATGTGGCATCTGCTATGAAAGTCTTCATAGTACACACACAAACAGACACACACACACACACACACATACCCTTAGTTGCCAAAATATAAATTCCATTACAGTAGAAATTTAGCTGGTTTATTCACAAAATTATTCCAAAAATTTAAAATAAAATCTAGCACATTGTACATATGTAATAAATATTTGCTAAATGAATGATTATACTAGCACTACCTATTGTATTGTAATTTTTTTGTATATGAACAGTGACTTCTGATGAAACATACTGTTTTATTCTGCCTCATGTTACCTGAAGTTTTTACACCATTCAGATCTAATACTTGTTAATCAGCAGGCAATTTTTTGGAAAAAGTAATTTCTGTGATACTGTAACTTTCTAGTTAATTAAATTTGACAATAAAAGTAATTTTAAAATAGGAAAATCCTTTATTTGTGTTGCAAAATTGTCTTTTTGGAAATTAATGATAAAAAGCAAAAATCCTGAACTTTTCTGAGTTCAGTGGTCTCACAAAGGAACATTATGAGACTTTATACATCACTTCCTTAGAGTCCTAATAGCAATTCTGTGTTATGATTTTTATGTTCAGTAAATATAATTTAGATGAAAATTTGGGATTGGGCCAGTTAAAATCTTATGTATAAAAAAGTATGCTATAATTTAAAAATAATATTTCTAGTACTTAATTTATCACTTTGGTTACCATTAAATATACTTAATTGAAAGCTTTCAAAGGACATGAAATTGCATCTTTTATTCAAATAGATGTTCATGATACTGCATTTCCATTATGATACTTTTATAAGTGTGTAGTATTATTGAGTGATTGTTACAAGTTGATGCAGGAGATATATAAGAAAATATGTCTTTTAACCTATTAGATATCTGATTTGCCATTTCTTTAAAAATCAAGAATGAATTCCAGAAATAATGGAAGTTAAGGATAGGAAATATTTATTAAGAGATGTATAACTCCTGAGAGGCAGGAGGGGCCTCGAATGCATTACTGACAACCTCACTTTGCAGGGAAATTTTACAGAGCATTACTCATGTGGATACAACATGGGTTACATTTATGATTAACTAAAAAGGTGAGAGTTACTTAGTGACCCAATGGGGAAAAAGTCATGCAGTTAGGGTACTTGGAAAGAAATTACAGGTCCTTCAGCAGCACGTATACTAAAATTGGAAATGATAGGTCCAGAGGTCTTGGTCACCCACTGGGGTAACTAATGTCTATCCAGGCTTCATCAGGCTTTATCAGGCTTGGTGCTTGTCATTCATATACACAGGGTGGATCACTTCATCTTTATCTTGAAGCCTGGTCACAAAAGATGTCTCTGGCCCACAGTGGAGATGTGTTTTTCCTTTATTCTGACTGTCTCCTGGTTCTAGACCTATCTGATTACCTATACTATTTCTACCTAGCTTTCCTGTCTATAATACCATGGCATTAGCACTGTACTAGAATTCAACTTCAATTGGATACAAAATATCTTTCTTCTGTGGTGGTCAAATTAATTTTAAATATTATCTGAATGTTGTTAGTTTATCCATAAATGTTTGCAAAGTGATTTATTCTTATTTAGTAGGCAAAAAAAAAAAGATAGACATATAGACAGAACAAGTGAATTTCATAAAACTTTAAAAAATCATTTTTGTATGGGTGAGATCAAGTTTCACAAGTCAAGTACTTAAGGGACTCACTGCTTCTAAGACATAGCAAAGAAGTTAAAGTCAAATGTGTACCTCACACTGTTAGAAAGAATGAAGTTGTTGAATCACTTTTGACATGTGCTGAAGGCTTCATATTTTGTGAGTCAAATTATATACATAGGTTGCTGGATTGTATATGGTAATATTTTATGCGATTTGAAACTTTTGACCTGTACGAAATAATACTGAAATCAATTGAGATGGAGTACTTTTAGGACAATATGATAATATGAACCAATTTCAGTGGCAACAAAAAATATTTTGATAATGAAAGAACAAAAGAGAAGACGTGAGTATTAAAAAATGTTGAAAGATGTTATTTTTTAAAGAGAGGAAAGGTAATTATGCTGAAGAATATAAAAGACAATCATTTAAAAATAAAATAAAAACAATAGTACCTATCAAATGTCTAGCTAGAAATGGATATTGAATTTAAATTATAGGTCATTTATGGTCTATCTTGGTTCCCTGATTGTTCCTTGGTTCTTTGATTGTTGTTTTTGTGACAAGATCTCTGTATTTCCTAGTAGCAAAGTGTTTTCTTTTTGCCTTAGTTCAGAGTTTCCTATGTGTTTTCCAGATTCATGGGAAACTCAGATGGGGAATTTGGTCAGAGAATTTCAAGGAATGTAAATATGATTACCCATCTTATGGAAACTCATTGCATACTTTAATACATTTAAATCTTCAAGAAATAATCTAAAAATTGTTTTCATCTTCTTTATATCAACATGTACAAAGGAATTTACTATGAATTATGTACGTCAGGCATTTTGTTTTAGAAACAGCGATGATGAAAATGAATTGCAGAATAAAGGATATGAGAGGTCAAGACATATTTTATGAGGCACTTAGAATGTTTACAGAGTTTAACTTATTTCTATAACTTTCTCATTTCCTTATCTGTAGAAATATCTTTTTTTTTTTCTTTTTAAATTGTATTATTTGCCAAAAAAAAAGCCCATGATTTTTCAGTCGAACATGTACAATGGCATTTTAAAGATGTGGAAAATATACGTTTTATTATACATTATGAGATTTTCTTCAAAATATTTTCTTCTAAAAGTTACTTTCCCTGAACTATGACATTTGACTGAAAAGGAGTTTGCTTATGAATCACTGTGATTTCAGTTTTTGTCTTTTCTCAAACATTTGAGAATTGATCTTACCCTTTTTAATAGCGAAAATAAATAAAAAAACTCATGTTAAAAAATCGTATCTTTCATTTAATGAACCACACAGAGCAATCTGATTTATTTATCTGTCTTTGTGTGAAGTCTCACTATAGAGTTCAGGCTGCCCTTGAACTCACTATGTAGCACATGCTGGTGTCAATTTCACTGCAAACCTCTTGCCTCAGCCTCTTGTCTGCTGGGTTTATATGCATGTACCACCAAACCTGGCTAAACATAAGCTTTTAGGATGCAGTCATGAAGCGAACATCTGATGCCTGAGTATTTGGTTGGTATTATTTGTTCCATAACATGGGAATACCTAAAAACTAAGATTTGTTGAGAACCTCGTCTTGTTAATGTGGCTGTGTTAAATGTATAAGTATTGAACTGTCAATGAACTATGAGGCATTCTGCCCAGTGACATTTTAAATGAATCTCATTGCAGGGGAAGCCTGTGGGAACACCAGATGCTGGTGCTTATTTCCGTGTACTTGCAGAGCATGGAGTTGCTGCCTTGTTTACAGCACCGACCGCAATTAGAGCAATCCGTCAACAGGACCCCGGAGCAGCCCTGGGGAAGCAGTACTCTCTGACAAGGTGAGGTAGGATGCGCGGGGCAAATTACATTAAACACAGCAATCAGAATGAGTAACTGAGCATTCTATTTTATTCTCCTACTACACTACCTCTATAGGAAGAGTCAAAACATTCTAAGAATTTTAGGAGTTGCGCTTCTAAATAAGATGTTGATATAGAATTTTAACTGTATTGTAGAGATTTTTAAATACCCTGTTATGTTTATTTTAGTTCAGATCTTACCGGAACAGTTTTCTTCTTTCACTACTATGCTTAGATTTTCCTTACAGAGCAAAATGCTGAGTTTGGCTTAAAATACATGTTATCACAGCATCTAAGTGTCATTTGAAAGTAGGAGAATGGTTTCAGTGGAGGGAAATATTATTTGAATTCATGTATACAGATAAAATGTGAAAATTGTAGTCGAAATTACATTTGTTGAAAGAGTAAAGGAAACGATTTCACTTTTGTTTTGTAATAATGTACCGTGCATACTGGGGATGTTTTTGTGCTAGTTTATTGACATTCATTCTAGTTTAATGATATGTATATTCAAAGATAATTATAGCAATTTGTATCTTCAAGGCAGTTTCCAACATTGGTTCTCATTGAACTCTTTGATGTAGGTCACTGCTAAGATAAACTAAAAGAAGAGATTTTGTAGTTTCTTCAAGTCTAAAGTGAGCTCAAATTTAGGTAGTTTGAATTTTTTAGGTAAATGCAAGTGAATTTGAATTTTATGTTGATGACACCCAAAGCAATTAAATTAGATAAAATACATGAAATTGCAGACATAGCTTTCAGTTTGGGCCAGGATGTTGGTTTTATCTGTCTCTTTTTTCCCTTTTTTATGTTTTAAAACAAATTTGAATTTAGCTAAGGTGTATTTATAGTGTAAAAAATGCACTCTTGTTAAAAGGTATTTACAAGATGAATCTGTCATTGCACTAATTGAGTCATATATTTCTTTGTTCTTTCATTTAGCATATTTCAATTTATTTTTCTCCACTTCAGCCCAAAAGACAGAAAAATTAATTTTGGCAAGAGTGTCGTAGAACATATACAGTCTCCATACCTTGAGGCAATTCCAGGAGTTTAGAGAAGACAGTGATTTTAGTTCCTAGTTGTGTCTCTTTCCTGACAAATATACCCTGATCACGAAGCATGAAGTTGCGTGACAAGTAAGCTAAAGCCTCACATTTATTTTCACCATCTTTTCCCATTTGCCTATGATTTTTAGATGGTTTGCTCCACACAATACTGAATTATCCCTCCAATCAAATGAATATGTGTAAACATGAATATGGTATCTCAGTGTAAACAAAACAGAAGACATTTTCCCTGATCACAGCCCACTTTCTGGGTACCTAGGTTATTCACGAGGATGCATATGTCTGCTTTTAAATTAATACATAGAAATATTTAATCTATTAAGAAAGCTCAATTTTAAAACACCTTTTAAATAGTCAAGTCCATTCTTAATAAGCAAATACTGATCACATACCATGTGCCAGATGCACTACTCTTTTTATCTCATTTAATTATCACAGTATTGTTGTATGTAGAAACTGTGATACATCTCATTTTTTGGAAGAGGAAAGTTAGAATCAGTAACTCTTTAGAAAGAAACTAAAACAGACAATCTAAGTAGAACACTGCCTCTTAACTAAATAACATAGGTATATTTTTACTATTAGGGGATAATTAAGAAAGTAACGTTCCCCCAGGCATTTTGTCATTAATGGGATAAATCAGTGCATGCGTGCGAGCGTGCGTGTGTGTGTGTGTGTGTGTGTGTGTGTGTGTGTGTGTGTGATGTTGGGGTGGTATTGGGGATTGAACCAAGGCCTTCATCCTGAGCTACATTCTCAGGCTTTTTGAAATTTTGAGACAGGTGTTGCTAAGTTTTCCAGGCTGGACTCAAACTTGCAATCCTCCTAGCTAAGCTTCCCAGAGTGCTGGGATTACAGGCATGAGCCACCATGTCCAAATCTGTTGGTCTGTTCACTAACAGGTCTACTGAATTTTATTTATTTATTTATTTATTGTACTGGGGATCGAAATCACAACCTCATGCTTACCAGGCAAGCACTTGAGCCACTGAGATAAATCCCTGGTCCCTGAATTGTCTTAATAAATCCTCGTTTGTCAACTAAGAGTGTGTTAGAAGGGAACGTAAAAACCTAAAGAGAATTGAGATGTGTTATGTGCGTTACCAACTCCCCACAATGAATTTACTCATTATGTATTACAAATATGAATAAAACTTAAAAGAAAACACATATCTTTTTTGAAAACAAAGAAGTTGAGATCTAAAATGGTTAAGTTTGAGTTAGACTGAATAAAGACAAAACAGCAAGTCCTTTCATCCAATACCATCTGTATTAAATTCATAGTCAGGATATTTCACTTCTTGAATTGACATTCACTAGAAATTATAATTTCAATTTTTTATTTGCAGAGTTTGCTTTGTTCATGTAGAATGTTTTATAGGGTGTTTTCATATATGTTTGTTTTCATATATACATATAATGACATAATGTATATCTCTAATGATATAAATGGGTAGATAGATAAACCTTTTATTAGAGTTTGTTATAAAATAAATTGGGATATTTGTTAAACATTTAACTCCCAAGACAAATTTACAAAAGTATTCTCAAAAAGGAAGTTATCACAACTATTCATTTTGAAATTCGTTCATTTTTTAAAAACTCATTTTAAAACATCGATAACTAGAGGTTAGAAACTATTTTATAAATGATTTAGTGTAATTATTTTTTCACAGATGAGGTAAAATAAATTAAATGACATTTCTAGGATTATAGGGCTACTTTAAGCTAAGTTTGGAGTAAACAGTAACATAGCTAGATTTTTCTGGAGTTAGACTCACTGCTTTCAAATCGTTTTGTTTCATTTTGTATTCAGTAACTTCAAGAAAGTTGTATAATTTCTCACTGTTCTTCAAAAAAAAAATTTTTTTTTTTTTTTTGTGCAAGAGAAGGTTGGTAATAGTACATGGATAAAATGACAAGTAAAAGGACGTGGTCCAAGCAAGCCACTTTAAATATTTAACATAGAGTGAATCTCCTTAATTATTATTGTTATCTTTTGCTTTCCAATTCATCTTCTGTTTCTTTGTATCAGAGTGATTCATTTTCCAATATTCTTCCAGTTTAACTTTAATTAAGTTAGACCAACACTCAATGCTGAGACTTGAAAATTTCACGGTACTTTAACTTTGATGCTTCCTTTCTTTTCCAATTGTTCAGCTATAGGAGATAATACCGAAGTGAAAGTACAGAATGTCAGAGATGAGCTGAATAGAAGGTAAATGCATCTGTGGACTGGAAAGGGAATACCTTTGTAAATTGATGAGGTTCCATGAGGCCAGAGGCTTGTTATGTGAGTAAGCAGACACTGCACTGGCAGCCCGGTGAGGACTGCAGGTCCTCGTGCTTTCACTGCAGAAGCAGAACCAGCTTAAGAGTGGGAAGAGAGTCTGAATGTCATGCTCTGCACACAAGAAGAGTCTGGTAATACTCATTCTCGGTTTCCTCCTGGGACTGTGGCTTACATTAAGCTTTGGTTCAAGGGCCTGAATGAGACACGGAGCAGTTCCACAATCGGAGACTAACCAACCCGCCCATCTGTCATCCTGAAACGTCATCTGTGGTATTCCACTTGTCACTTTGGATTAATAAATTTGGACTGCTACTTTAACATTGGACCTCTGGGGGAGGAATATGTCACTCATACATCTATTGGACAGAAAGAAGAAACACAGGAAGATGTCTGAGTAAGAAAGATAAAACAAAAAACCACTCTTTCAAAAAGATACTGAAAAATACAATTCTACAACTTGTGAGGGAATCTAATGCTTTATAACCAGCAGTGCAACATGGATTTATTTCAAATGAAAGCAATTGAAAATTATAATCAGCTTTTAAAATAAATATAAGTGTTTTGAAAGTAATAAAATAATAGCACAATAACATTTACATAATAGAATGGTTTATGTAAATAAAATTAAAATGCAATAAATGAACAATGTAAACTAAATTAAATATATGGCTATAATCAATGACTATTAAGAACTATAAGATGGAATTAAGATAGTTTTCCAGGATGCAGAACAGAAAGAAATAGCAAGTCCAAAAGAACATTTAAGAAAATTTGAGAAAAAGGAGATAAAAATGTTTCCAATAAGAATTTCAGAAGAATGGAAGGACTGTTAAAATTAAAAAATAGATTAAGCCAGTAATTAAGAACGTTAAGAGAATTGAACGAAAACATGAACCACAGATGGAAAGTGTTATCCAAGCACCAAACAAAATAATTATAAGCAAATTCACATTGGAGTGTCATTTGAGTTTCAGGATGTCAATTCAGACTATGGAAAACACCCAGTAACTTACCAGAGAGATTTGAAAAATCACCAGAGGTTTAACATGTCAAACCAATGCTCACAGATACAGAAGACAAGGGAGAAAAGTGCTGAAGGAGAATTATCAAACAAACACAAGAAGTATTAAAGAGTTAGGTCAAAATAGAAAACAATTCATAAGCCAACTTAAAATTGAAAGACTTCCATAAAAGAAAATTACATGTAGGATCATGGCTTGGGACATAAAATATGCAGTAGTAAAAACTGGTAAGACATGTTGATGGATTTATGTAGTTTTTTTTTTGGCTGGCCTTGAGCTCACTTTGTAGCCCAGGCTGGTCTTGAACTCACAATGATCCTCCTGCCGCAGTCCTCCAAGCGCTAGGATTACAGATGTACACCACTACACCCAGCTGAATTTATGTAGTTATTTCTTATATAATTTTGTATTTAAATAGAAGTTGAAATGAATATATTAGTAACTAAATGCTGAGAAGTTGTTGGTTCAACAGGTAATATGCTAGACCCTGTAGTGTAAAGAGGAAAGTATAGAGAATTAGGAATTTTGACTACTTGTGCATTTAGAGTTGTGTCTTATTAGATGCAATGATTTATTATAAAATCTTTCCATATAAGATGCTAGTGTAAGAATAGGGGTCAATACATAGACTAATGGAGCTGAGCAAATGGCCAATTTTGTGGAAATGAATTTATGGAAGAAGTGGCTTAAGAAGTGCACAGATAGATATTTTTAAATAAATGAAATGCCTAGAGTAAAGTTATTTTCCTTCCATATACCATATAAAAGGAATGGAAGCTGTATTTAGGACACTAAAATTATAAAACAAAGAACAAAGTCTTTCACAAGAAATCTTATAAGGTTATTTTAATGTATTTTTCCTTAGGGAATAATTTTTAAAGTATACACCACAAAACGTTAAGGAAAATATGTAATTTAACTGTAGTAGAATTAATAACTGTCCACCAAAAGATAAATTATCTGTATCTATCCATCTATTTATCTAGCTATCTATCTAAAGACATTGGTAATATATATGACCACTAAAGAGTGAAGATGCAAAATATATATAGAACTCTCACAAATCACTAAGAAAACAATCCAGTAGATAACTGGGCAAGATGAATAGCTAACGGAGAATTAACTAGAGTAGCATAAAACTTTAAAAGCACTTCATTCTCACCAATACTTAAGACGTGAATTTAAGTGAAGTAGCGTTTTTCTCCCATTGTGTAGTTGAAAATTAAAATATCTAACAGTAACCCTTTCTGGCAAGGATAGAAAATGTCAGAACCCTTCTTACTGTGCTATTGAGAGTGTCAGTTGGAAATGTCTAGCAATCCTGAGTATGTTTATGCCCATGGCCAAACTAGAATAGTTTGAAGGACTATGATAGGTAGAAACTCTCACAAATGTGAGCAGTGAACCTTGTGCCAGCAGGTTCTTAAAGCTATTTGAAAACTGCAAAGCTAAGATAGGCAGTTGTTTATCTGCCAACGAAATCAGTAGAGAATATATAGTAAGGCATCGAGACATCAACAGTTTGGTAGACTAATGGCTCTTTCCTCCACAAAGGAGCAAAAATCAATGGTTTAACACACATTTTTAAACAAAGTAACTGAAGTAGAGCACTAGAAACCACCGAAGGACCAGTAGAAGTTTCCTAGATCTTCAGTACCCAAGATAACTGCATGGAGAAGGGAAGCAAAGGCTTTACCTCTGGTCACTCCATTCTGTAAGTTGGAATTTGGTCAGATACAGGAGAGACTTCTCCCGGTAGAGAAAAGGTAAGCAAGAGGATCCAGCAGCCTCCATCACCACCATGGATACCTGTAGTGTCACTACTGGAGATGCTTGTAGTTCTTATAGGATCTGCACTCAGTTTAAGTGGGTTTGTAAAGTCTACCAACTGAGCTGTCCACAGAGAAGGAGTAAACAGTGCATTCTGTGCCACTACTGAAGCCTGCTTTTGTGACTTGTGCTGCTACAGCTCTGTACAGTTTGGAAATGGAGCTGCTGCTGCAATGCAACCCTATTCTGGGTAAGGACTTGTATACCTGCCTTCCTGAGGCTCAGCTACCATGACCCACCTCAGAGCACACCACCTCCAAATACAGCTGCTGCTATTCCTTACCTTGGACCAAGCCACAAAGATCCACTCTGTACTTTCCATCCCAGTCACCAGGGCACTTGCCCTTAGGATCAAGCTGAAGTGGTACATTGCCTCCCAGCAATCTAGAGCCTTGAATAACTGTAGCAATACAACCCTTAGCACACAACCATGGCAACACCATGTTGCCGAAAGAGCAAAGTTCTTCTGTGACCAGAGTAGTTGTATGTCCTGCGGCCCATCTGAGGCGGCATACACTTTCTGGGTGCTACAGTATGGTTGAATATTTCTACCTCCAATACCACAGTTGACCCAATACCTTACTTTCCAGGAGTCAGAGGCTCTGTTGATCTATGTAGCTGTTCTTTCTGGAGTCAAGTCAAAGTACTACCTCACACCCAAAAGAGTCAGAGACCTGACTGAGCTGTATCATCCCTCCCTGCAGTCTGAATACTCATAGAGTTCCATCTGCATGGAACTGGGTTAGCCTCCTGAAGTTGTGGTAAGGGAGGTAACTGCACTGTTTTCTAACAGCCAGGACTGACATCACAGTGGCATCTTGCCATTCCTTAGTACTTGTCACTGTGGTGCCAACCCTCATAAAGCCTGACCTACTGCTGCGTGCCACATTCAGGGTCCAAAATCAACAGTGCACAATACCTCATCTCTGAAGTCTGAGTTGCCTATTGTGTCTAGAGGATCTCAAGTCTTAAATTACAGCTGTCTCCTGCTTCCTGGATTTCCAGCCAATAAACACCTTGTCCTTCCTGGAGCCACGTCAGAGCTGTGTGCCACATCTCAGGAACCCATCTACTCCCCAGGCCTGAACTGATAGGATATGTGGAAGAATAAAACATGCCAGCTCAGTAGAAAAACTGAATTTCTCTGGTGCAAGACTTATGCCTAAAGTCCCAGGTGCCACAGTAGTTGTTCATAATTCTAAATTCAGGAATCTGGCTCTCATGGTACTTTTAAGCATCTCTGCCCTGGATCCTTCTGTTGCTGTGAATGCCTATGGGTAATATCAGACTCAACAGTAAGAGAGATTCCTTCAATAGAACTCCCCATTTTGTCAAAAAAAGAGCAGGGAGATCCCTGAGTTGATGTCTTCATAGCCTCTATAGAAACTCCATCATCCTAAACCACTGAAGCATACAAAGTCATTTCTTAACGTTGTTCACAACTGAAGAAGCTGTAGAGATTACATCACTGCCCCCGCATGGAGCCAGAACCATAGTACTCTGCCAAAACAGCATCTTCAGGTCCATCTGCAGGTGGAAATCTTTACAAAAGCCACACGGCAAAACCTGAGGGATGTAATTGCACTACCAGATGCACAAACATCAAAGCAAGAATGCATGGCACATGAAAAAGCAAAGAAATATGACATTGCCAAAGGAGCATAATTATTCCTCAGTAACTGACACCGAAGAAACAAATTTATGAGTTCTTGAAAAAATATTTCAAAACAGTGATGTTAAGGACATGCAGGAAAACACAGGAGAGTACAGCAAAAATTCAGTAAAGTCAGGAAAACTGTTCATGATCTGAGAAATTTGACAGAACTCATTAAAAAGAAACAAAATAGAGATAGATTTCATTAAAAAGAAACAAATAGAATCCTTTAAGCTTAACACTCAATCAGTTATATTAAAAATAAAATTAACTTAATAGTAACTAGGTAAAGCAAAATAATGAATATATGAGTGTGAATACAGATCTTTTGAAATGACACAGTTAAAAGGAACATTGGAAAAAATGAAAAACAGTGTACGTGCCTGGGGGACACCAATAAACAAGCATGTATTAACACTGATATTTAACAGGTGTAAGAGACAAAGATCACTTACTGAAATATTTGCTGAAAAATCCTGAGTCTTGAGGTAGGAATGTTCTGATCCACAGAACTCCAAATTCTCTAATACATCAGTTTATCTATTTTACAGTTGCTTGAATTTTAAGTATTCGTTGTTTTCATAGTCAGTTAGTATTGCATGTAATTACCAATATAATATTTTACCTTTCTATAATTTAACTCGAATTGATTTTCATATATATCTATGTATGTATATAATGAAATTAACCAAATCTAACTAGTTGCCATATATGACCTCACGTAGTTGTAATTATTTGTTTTGAGAATATTTTACATTTTCTTTTAGCCTTTTACAGAAACACAATGGTAAATATTGTAACCATATTGTTCAATAGAAATCTTTTATTTTCCCCCTTATCTAATTGAATTTTGTGTCCTTTGACCAACAGCTTCCAACTTGCTCTTCTCAAATCGCACCGCCCCTGGTAACCACCATTTTACATTTTCCCTACAAAAGATTGAATTCTGTCTTTGTTTCCAATATGCAGTAGATGCCTTTTTGGTACTGCTACTGGGCATATGAGTGTAATGTCTAGATTATAAGTATGTAGAACAGATTTTCAAAGCTGTCTCACTAATTTTTCTACCCATTTATGAGTTAGGATTGTTCTAATTGCCACATATTCACTGGAACAGGATATTGCTAGTTTTAAATTTTAGTCGTTCTAATTGTTGTGTAGTGATACCTCATTATTAAATTTTTATGTCAGGTTTTTAAGGGCATTGCTAAATTTGTAATATTTTATCACCCATATGAAGATAATCTTTTGTGAAGTATTTATTTATGTTTTGAAAATGCAGAAAATGTTAACCCTTAGTTTTTCTTATGTTATAGATCAAAGTCCTTTATTGATTGTACATATTACAATCATCTCTACTTTGTGGCTTGAATTTCTTTCACTATTTTAAAAGTGACTTTGGATGAAAAGATAGGTGATTGATCAGGTTTTCCATTAATACTTAGTACTACTTTGCTTCCTAGTTAAGATTTTTTACTCACTTGAAGTTCAGGAGTTACTCTTCTATGCCATTTTTGAGAAATTTTATTATTTTATTAATTTTCTATAATCTACCCAAAATTGATTTTTTTGATATAAAGCAAGCACACAGTTTTATTTTTCATTATGTATATCCAATTAACCAATTTCTATTTATTTAAATAACCATTGCTCTGTAACACAAATTTTGTCATGATAGTGTCAACAAATTCTTGGTTTGTTTCTGGATTCTATTGTGCTTTACTGACCTATTTGTCCCTACTGTGTTATTAACACACTGCGTATATAACTGTAGATTTATAGCAGGTCTTGACCTGTACTGAAATGCATCAAATTTTTTCTTCAATTTTGTCAGTGCTTGGCTCATATCATTTATAAAGATTTTTAATATCAGTCTGCAAGTTGAAGGGGAGAGATGGGAGAGGGAGATAGGAGAGAGATGTGGTGGCATTTATTGGCATTTTTTTCTTGGCATCACATTAAATTTATGTGTTAACATGTTAATAAATTCCTATTATATCTCAAGTTTGTAAACTTTAATAACTCATATTTATGATTTTTGGATCACTGTAGAAGCACTTTGTTTATCTTAGATGTATTTTAAGAAATTTTATTTTCATGTTAAATCAATGATAGTGTTTAAATTTGCACTTAGTTCTTTTGACTTGATACATAAAAAAAGAAAATTGTGTCTTCATAATGACCCACTTTGGACTGATCTTAATTCTCTTATTAATTTTAATGTGTTTTTATATATACTTTTATAGATTTCATTTTACAGAATCATGTCTCCTAATAGTATCCATTTTATGTCTTGTTTTAAAAATCCTTGTGAGGGCTAAGGATTTAGCTCAGTGGCATAAGCACCTGTCTGGCTGCACAAGGTTGTGAGTTTGATCCACAGTACCAAAAAATAAATATGTAAAAATAAAAATCCTTGTGAATTTCTTTTTCTTACTGTATTGGTAGGGACCTCCAGTACTATCTTAAATAAAAATGATAGTAAAGGGCATTTGTATCTTACTGGGGAGAAAATATCCAATGCCACTATGTAAAACATTTTTAATCATTAACATAGTACTTATTTTATGACTATCCTCTAAAATTAACAAAGTTCTTTTCTATTATTAACGTTTGTGATTTTATCTAATGCTTTTTCTTCAGCTGTTTATCATGTGATTTTTCTATAGTTTTGTACCATATTAATGTGAATTATGGCAATTGAATTTATAGAATAAATAGAATAAATAGAATTTTATAGAATAAGCACTGTCTTGTTGGTATCTTTTCAAATATAGATGTACTCAGTATACTATTATTTTCTTCAAAGCTTTTTAGTGAATTTTCTCTTTACAGCAGTTTTAAATTATAACAAAATTTAGTGGAAAGTACAACATTCCTATGTACTGTACTGTCTCTCCGTGCATACAAGGTATGAATGCAAACTATGATAAATATTTAACAAATTAATATAGGAAAATACATATATTCATTAATACTCCTCAAAATACCCCCCGTTTTCCTTGTTTTGAGCATTCTTATCCCAGCATTCTTTCCAATTTCTGAAGCAAGTTTGGAAGTCCTCTTATGTTTCTTTAGTTGCACTGTTGTGCTACCCTTGGTGTCCTGAATTGATTCAAGCATTTACCTTTCATGATCATCTTGACTTTAAAGATGAACAAGAAGCCACATAGCTTCCAGTTAGGTCAGTAAGGTATTTGAGGACACACCATAGCGTCATAAAGACATTCACAGAGAAGACTTCCAAACTGCTTCACAAGGTGGAAAGAATGGTGTGTTTGAGCTGATTGGGAGTATTTTGAGGATGCTAACAACAATGTGTCTTTAACTACAATAAAATTTTCTTTCCATATAAACATTCTACATAGATTTCAATCACCCCTTATATGTGCACACTTTGTCACTATTAACACGTTACACCAGAAGAATGTCTTCTATACTATTAGTGAGCCTGTGCTGATATATATACCGTAAGTTCATCATTCACATTCATATTAATCTTGATATTGTACATCCTAAGGATTTTAGCAAACGTACATGTATCCACTATTATAGTACCACAATTTTTCTGCGTTAAAAATATTCCGTGCTCCATCTTTCATTTCTTCTCTGGTACCTAATTCTGGGAATTTTTAAGCTCGCATCCATAATCAAGATTGACTCTAGTTTTCCTTTACTATATTATTGCTGGTTTTGATTTTGTGGCTATGTTGATCTCATAAAATGAGTGTTAACATAACTGTCCCCTTATCAGAAAGAATTAGTGTAAGAATGATTTTATTGATATAAATGTTTCGAATTATTTATGAACAAAAGTATTTAATCCTGGAGTTTATATTGTAGGCAGATTTTAAATAAATCTAGTTTCTTGTAACTCACAGTACTTCCTCAATCTGCGGTTTCTTGAGTCTACTTCTTTCGTTTGTCTTGGAAAGTTTTTCATCTATTGTCTCTTCAGATAATGCTTTTAGTCTTCCTCCTTAGGCTTTGGCTCTTTAATAACAGTTGTGCTGAAACTTTTTGCTGTATCACCAATGTCCCATATATTCTGTCTTACATGGTGGGTTTTTCCTAGTGGCAGTTTGATGATTTTCTTCTTACATTTTGGTTTTTAAACTCTCTTTTCAGTTGTGTCTAATCTTTTATTGAGTTTATAAATTGTGCATTCTGTATGTTTCTGTTCAAGAAGTTCCATTTGTATTTTTACTATGATTTCTATTTTTCTTCTAATTTTATATATAATCATGAAGATATTCATCCAACCTATTTTGAAGTCTGTATCTAATACCACAAAAACTTGCTGTTTTTTAAATTATTTTTCCTTGAATGGTTGGTCATATGGTTTTGTGTGTCATTGTGCCACTGATACCAATAAATAGCTATCCTGAGACTAAACACTTTACCTCTTCACGGAGTGATGCTTATTTTTGCAAGTAGTTTCCAGAGAAGATTCTTTGCTAGGGACAGTTGTTTTGAGGTTCGATTTTAATCTTTCGGATGGCTAGTTTCTTTCCAGTTTGTTATTAGGGGCTGTCTCATCAGTTGAACCAAATAGAACAAAGACAGAGATAATTACAGGAATAGAGTTGGCAAAAAGTAATGATGATCTGACATACGCATTAGAAGTTGATGAGACATCACTGAAATAATCTATTTTTGTTTGACATCTGTTGGCACAAGTATAGAATAATTTTTGCTTGTTTGGTAGTTGATGGGCCTTGAGAAAATATTTGATTTTATTTTGTTTCTGTTTTGATACCTGAAAATTCTTGTCTGGATTTTTTTATGTCTTGTCCATTCCTATGTGGCTTATTCTCTAGTTTGGACCTAAAATTAGTTTGAACCTAAAATTAGTTTGACAACATCCATTTTTTTTTTTTTTTTGCTTAAATTTTAGTGCCATTTAAGCCTTCAATTATGTTCAGTTTTAAATAACACTGGGTAAAATTGCATAAGTTGTATGCTCATAACTTTTTTCTTCTTTTCTATTCTTGGTAATGCAATTGCTATTTTGTCTATTGTGTTTTTATTTGTATTTGTTTTGAAGAGGATAAAACAGAATCCAATGAGATCTTTGATTAAACAATATTTTTTATTTTAAAGAGGATAAAATATAATAAAACCAAGCAGAACAAATCAGTGTAAGAGATACAGGCCTAAAAATATTACAAAATCAATAATAGTTACCATAATGTCTTTTGATGTCTTCAATATAGCTACAGATAACTTGAGACATAGTAAAAATGAAACAGAACAGGATAGAATAGAAACAATAAAAACAGAACAATGAATGAAATAAAGGGCTTCAAAACAAGCTGATAGTAAATCCAAAATTGCCACCCTAATATATCTTGCTATCTTTAGAATACATAATCAAACAAAATAAAAGAGAATAAAATCCAACCCAACAAAACAATGGAAATGATACAGGATTTCAAAACAAGACCATAGGGAATCAACAATAGTCATAGCCTTCAGAAGGCACTCCCTCCTAGATGCCACACTGTTTGCCACTGATCTCTGAGCATACAACCAGACCACTGGCTCTAGACCCACAATATTAGTGAAACACCACAACACCACAGGCATCCAATTGCATTTCATCCCCCAGCTATCATCACAGCCTGTGTTTCTCTGGATAAGCTGGCTGCTTATGAGGTGCTGGGGGGCTGAGGGATGTTACTTCTTATTTGTCAGCCTGTGCGCTGGAACAGGTAGAGTCTGGCTGTTCCAATCCAATGGGCGCCCGCATATGACGCTGGTTCCCAGGCTGGATTTGCTTGCTGATGTGTCCTTTGATCTCTTTACCCCTTAGTCTGTGAAAGGCCTTGGCTATATTTTTTTAATGCTGCCTATTTGGAAGTAGATTTGCCTTCCCATGTGCCTCCGTAATTGGCATGTTATTCACACACTGAATCAGTAGTAATCTAGGATATCATTCTCCCATAAAACTGAGCTTTTACAGTATAGTATGCATTAGCTTCCTACCTGTCATACTTGAATGCTGAAATGCAATTCAAGTTATCTTAATTTTATATAAAGTCTAAAGAGCCATATGTGATTAGTGGCTAACACATTGTAGAGCACAGATGTAGAGCTGATGTAATTAATTTAGGTGACTGTATCCACCAAAGAGCCCAAATTAGTGCATCAAATGACTAACTTTAATTTTTAAATATAATTTTGAAACAAAATACATTTGGAATTGTTCCATGTAGGATGTTTTTCTCTTTGAATTCTTACTATAATAAGTTCGAAGCTGTTAATGAGAAATTTAACTGTTGAAAATGGCCTTATTCATTTTTTAATAAATATTAAACTTTAAGAAATAAGATGACAACTTATGCCTTAGATAACTTTAAATTGTATATATACTTATACTGATAACTGTTTTAATATTAATCATGGTTAAAAATGGCAAATGACGTAGCACAGTTTGTTTACTTTGAGGATTTGGAAGTCAAATAATATTCAATTCGATATTTACTAGATAAGTCTAAATTGTTTTCATCAGTCATGTCTTATTCTTACTTATGTTTATAATATGCTTATATTTCTTATTTGTATACACTTGGTAGGCTAAAGTTGATAAAAAATAATTACTTTTTACAGTTTGAAGACTTTTAATGTATAAATACACTGCTTCTGGCATATATAGGCAAAGGAATCAGTTATATAACTTTGGCATTGCTAAGTCATTAATGATCCCACAATTTTTCTTTTTGATTTCAGTAAACAGTAAAATGACCTTAATAAAGAGTAGAAGGGATTCTGATTTGGAGAGATGCCTAATATCTCTTTTACTATAAATTACTGGATATAAAACCTCTTTATTTTGCTTACTAATGCCAACATGAAGATTAATATCATAATGGAGCAAAAGTAATTGCAATCTAGGGAAAAAGCAATAGAATTTTACTGTAAACCCACAGTAATAAATGATATTTTAAAATCACAATCCTGAAATTTGCCAACTCACTGTCAATGTACAATTTAGTTTTTATTTGATAACAAATTTAGCTCATTTGACAGAGGGAAAAATCTAGAAAACTAATTATTAGAACTATCAAATAATAATAGTAATGTCACAGTATCAGGTATCCTTTGCTGAGTCAACTAATTTTGTGCTGTGTTAACATTTTTAATAGAAAAATTTTGCATCATGTCTTCAATAGTAAATATTTTCAAATTCTAGATTTTTAAGTTTTTCATATAAACCAATCACAAGGCCAACTGGATCATCGTGACTTCTTTGCAGTAATCAATAGGTTGACAGATGAGGGAAATCTTTTTCTTTTGATTTTCTTTGCCTACACTGCTAGAACTAGTCAAATCTGTCATAAATTTTAATAAAAATTATCTAAATGCAAAATGCTGTCACAATTTTCTCAAATCTCAAGAATCTGTATGAGGATGAAATGATTTAAAAGTATGTTCACTGTGTCAGCTAGAATTATCAGCAATACTGCCTTTATATTTTTAATTTTGTCGTGTTTTCATGTGGCATTGAAAGTGGTAGATATATCAACATTGTTTTGAAGTTTAACTGTTTACACTAAGCTTTGTTATATTTTAGCCTACTTTCAATAATTTAATGTAGAAATATTTGTTTCATCCCACTGTATATGTGCTGTCAGACAAGGTCTTATTGATAATCTAAATTTTAATCTTGTTACAAATATTTGCTTTTGATTATTTTTATTTCAAGTTGCAAACATATAAGTAACCTGTCTAAAAAATTATCTGGCTTTTTTTCTGGTTTCTGTCCCTTATTAATCTTTGTCTTTCCCATTCTCGTTGTCTTAATTACTTTTTTTGTTGCTGAGACAAAATATCCGACACTCAAAGTTAAAGAAGGAAAGGTTTATTCAGTTCGCAATTAGTAGTGGTTTCAGTTCATAGCTGGTTGGCTAAAGGGCAGGGCGGCATGGCAGAGAGGCATCACAGAGGAGACACAGTTCTTGTCGGGCAGAAGGCAGCAAAGGCCGACAGTAGTGAAGAAGCAGCCAGCCCAGCACCGTGTTTCTGTTCTTTATGTTTCTATTCAGACTACCCACTCTTGGGGCAAGCAGCACTCACATCTAGGGACTGAATTCCCATTTTCTACTCCCAGAAACACGCCAAACCAATCAGTGGACTAATTTAGTAATCACACACTCTTGATATCAGTTTCACACACTTAATCTCAGCTTCAGATAATCTAGATGCAGCCACCTCTGAAAAGCCCCACGTATGACCCCAAGAGGCTTTAGGGAGGGACATCAAGATATACTTACTCTGCCTGCTGTCCTTTTCTCAATGATTTAAATATTAAACTAGAAGCCTTGCATCCTGGGAGAGGGTACTCATCAAAATTATTCAAGGAAAAACAATTATTCAAGAATTTCTTAACAAAGGTTTTTTCTTATCTGAAATTTGAAGTTATTGTTATTCTGTATTTACTAGAGTATTTAAATTTTGTCTTTGGCATTTTTCATGTTAAATAATTTTGTAGTTCTCAACTGTTATTTGTGATAATGTATTGTAGCATTATCGGAAGTCCTATAATGTACCTAATTATTAAATCAAATTGAACTGTAAATTATGCAAAGCTATGGTGATGATTAAATGCACTTAGAGAAATATTGCACAATAAATTGTCTTAGCTGTTTTTGGTGAGAGTTGCACACCCACACATGTATATGCACTCACAGCCAACTCAAATGAAATTATTGACATAATGAGTTGAAGAATTGTGTAGAGTATTAAATTACTTTTCTATTCATCCGATCAGTGTAATGTTCTGTTGCTGTTAGTAATTGCCTTTTACACTATCTCATATGATAGTCATTCACCAGATGTGGCTTCTGAGATTTTGAAATGTAATAAATGCAAATTGAGACTTGGTAGGGAAAATTGGGAAACATCTTACAAGTAAGTTCTATGTTTATTAAATATTGAAATAGTAATATTTAGGATATGTTTGGTGTAACAAACATCATTAAACTCATTTGTGATTTCATTCTTTTATCTCTTAATGTGCCTCCCTGAAAACTTCAAATAATATGTATTTCTTACATTTGTAATGCACAGTATATCTCTTTTTAAAGATTTTTTATTTAAGGAGAAAAAGAAAAAAACAGAAAAAGGGTACAAGTTATACAGAATTTCAGAAAAAAATAAACAGTAGGAAATCACTAGTTAATAGATTACATATTGTCATCTTAGAAATAGTTGTTCAGATTACAAAATTAAAGCATATAAAGTGGACATTCAAATAGTGAGATTGCAAACAGTTCTGTTCAATGATCCAACAAAGCACAGTAATATGGTTATCTATCTTACACACTTAAATATACATGCATTTATATCCTTTAGAGCACTTTCTTTTCCTCTCTTTTGTACAATGACAATTACACATTTTGGGTTTTATTACTTCCACAGTTCTTATTACTTTTTTTGAAGAGAATAAAACCAAATGTGACATAAGAAAACAGTCAGTCAAATCAAAACGATGGACATAATACATACTGTAAAAACAAAATACAAGGTGATCAACATTGGTTACCATAATGCCTCTTGCTATCTTAAAAAGAATTGCCATATCATCAGTTATAAAAAAATTGAACAAAATGGTAAAGAACAAAACCAATAAAACCAAAACATTGGAGACATTACAGGACTTCAAAAGAAGATAATAGTCAAACCAGGATGGCGTCATAATGAATCTTATTGTCTTCACAGTTGTTGCCTATACTCTCAAACTTGGTAGTATCAAGCAAAACAAAATAGAGGAAAATCAGTCAAAACAAGATGGTGAGAGCAATACAGGATTTCAAATCAAGTTAATAGGAAATCAAAGTGGGTTACTATAATATATCCTGCTATTTTTTATTTTTCCCTTAATTAAAAAGATAAAAAGTAAATAATAATAAAGGAGATTGAGATAAAAGAGGACATAACAACAAAACAGCACAGTTCAAAACATAGCCATTTAAGCAAAATAGTATTTCACCATCAGATAGCCCGACATAAAAGTAGTTACCTTAGTGTCTCTTTCCTTGAAATCTTTGAATATAACTTCATATATTGTAGCATTAAGCATATCAAGACAATGTAAAACCATTCAAGAGAATGACAGTATTACAGGTATTTAGAACCAACTAACAGAAAATGAACAATGTTTTCTGTATAATCTCCTTGTCTATAAAGGTTTTTGTTTGTATTATCACATATAATAAAATCCAATAAGATACAACATGTTAAGACCGATGGAGAGAGAACAAAAAATTGATGGGACTTCAAAACAAGATGATATTGAATCAGCACTAGCTATTATGATGTCTTGTTTTCTCCAAAATAGCTGTTCCTACCATCCAACCTTCTCTGCCTCATTTCTGTTGAGCTCTTTTTCTGTTATTAGTTGTCAGTTTGACTTCTTCATTTTGCTTTCTGCTCCATTCATTGTGGCCGCTCTGCCATTGTTTCTGGAATCTTGGTATTTTTCTTTTTTTAGAATGTCCTGCAGTATTCTCTGTAGAGTTGAATTGGTGGTTGCAAATTCCCCTAGTTCCTCTTTATCCTGGAAGCACCTTGTTTTTCCATCAATTTCTAGGGACAGTTGTGCAGGATATCTCAATCTTTGCTAGAGGTTATTATCTTTCAAAGCTTGAATTATTTCTCCCCATGCTCTTTGTGATTTGAAGGTTTGTGCCGAGAAGTGTGCTGTAATTCTGATGGGTGTTCCCTTGTAAGTGATCTGTTTATTGTCTCTGACGGCTTTTAATATTCTATTCTTATATTGGATTTCTGGAATTTTGATTATTGTATGCCTGGGAGTAGTTCTGTTTGGGTTGTAGGTGGCTGGGGTCCTGTATGCCTCATACATCTGAGTATCTTTACCTTTTGCTAAATTAGGGAAATTCTCCTGGATTATTTCTGTGAATAGCCTTTGTAGTTCATTTGTTTGTGTCCCTACTTCTTTTATGTTCTTAATTCTTAAGTTATAGATCCTCTTATCATCTTCAAGCTTTTGTATTATTGCTGTTTGTATTCTTGTTACTTTTAAGAAGTTTTTCGTTTCATGCTCCCACATTATAAATCTGTCCTCCAGTTCAGATAATCTATCCTTAGTTTCTTTCAAGCTATTATGCCAGCTTTCAGTAGAGTTTTTAGTTTCCTGGTAATGTCTTTGAACCTGCTTTACATATTCTATGTTTTCTCTATTTTCTCCATCAAACAATTCTCCCCTTTTTTTCTGTTCTTCCATTCCACCATTTGTTTTTTCTTGGGTGGTGCTTAGCATTTCTCTAATTATTCTACTTATATCTTGCTTTAGGTCATTAAATACTTCACATTTGAACTCATCTATAAGGCGCTGGAGATATCGCTTTATGTCTATTGGTGCCATGTCTGATATTGCATGTTTTCTGTCCTCATTCTCCTTTGCATTTACCTTTCCTGGATCAGTGTGCTCAGGATTGGGGGCTGAGGACCCTTTCTTGTTGCTTCCTCTTCCCATACTTTTTGTTCCTTCCATACAATGTATAAAGGAGGCCCAGTTTCTTTCTTTGTCAGTTACAGTTTGTTTGAATTGCACTGGCTAGGTGTTCCTGCCCACTGCAGTGTACTAGGGAGACACAGACCTGGGCAGCCTCTGCTGGGCCTCCCCCTCCAGGTCAATCAACCTACTGAAGGCTTCACTGCTAGAGTGCACCTCCAGGCGCTGGGACCTGGTTTGGGCTAGCCTACTGGGTCTTAGCTGCATCACCCAGGCCAAGCGCTCCCCACCAATCCCGCATGAGAGGGGAATATTTGACTAAAGTCACTGCAGTGTCCTGTTCTGGCTGGTCTGCCCAGTCCCAGAATGTCCTCTGTTGGAGCCTCCTAGTCTATGGAAGGGTCCCTGTTCCTCTCATCACCGCAGGTCGATGCAGGGCTCCCTGGCAGTCCTGCTCTCAACTTCGTTCGCCGATTCCCGCTTTCAGAGGTTTCGCGTCTCTCTCCCTGCTGTGCCGATCCAGACACAGCTGCAGCAGCAGGAAATTCAAATCGCCGCTTCCAGAGGCACAGGTTCCAGCTTCATCGCTGAGATTTTATCTGTTCCAGTTATAGCACCAGGACTGCATTTCCCGTTGGTTTCTCTCAGCTTAGTTCGTTCCTGGGTTGGCAGGGTATATCTCCCCTTGCTTAGGACTCCTCACACCACACCATTCCTGGATTCTAAGCTGGCTAACTCAGAGAGCCTCTATAGCTGCTGTTATCTATCTGCCATGTTCTCCTGGAAGTCCTGCACAGTATATCTCAATTGAACCTTAAGTGTTTTAAGTTTTCCAAGTATATCATCCCCAAAATCAGATATTGCAATGATATATTCCTTGACTATCTTTATATTAGCAGATGCTGATACTTTCTTTTTAAATATGTGGGTTTCTAATTGCGTGTTCAGAGTTTCATACAACTTAAATAATGTCTTATGATATTATCTACAGACATTTCCAGAGATTAAAATTGCCATAATTTCAGGTAGCAACATATCAATCATAGACATCATTTATCAGTGATTTATTTACACTTAAGAGTTAGTTAATACATTTTTTAAATAGTTTCAGATGAAGATTTCCTAGTGAAACTTCTACTTTTTGGCTCCTATTGCATCCAAACTGCAGTTTAGGGTGAAGATTACCTATAAGAGTTAGGGATGATATCAAAGTCAACTTGGTAACATAATTTATTAATTCTATCAGTTTAATAGCTCATCTTTTGGTTGAAGATCAAACCATCTTTAACAGCTTCTCCCTTCTTCAGACAATCCTTCAGGGACATTAGTCAAAAGTCATTGGCTTCCTTAGTCAAGGTCATGATGGTGATGCTGCTGATAACTCTTTTATTAGCACAATCCTTTTTCCTAGCATCTACCCCTGTCAGTCTTTCAGTCATTTTAAATTTATTATCCTTCATAAGAGACTCATCTTTCAGTCCTCTAAGAGTATCGTCACCCACAGTTTTATCCTGTTTTTATGACTCTGCCTTCAATTTCACCAAACTTCATATTTCTTTTATGAGTTCTAGCATTTTGCTCCACTATGTCTTATTTCCTTTCCATGCTGGTTATTCCCACTGTGCCGCCCTACTACCTCGCCTGGATTCCCCAGCCAGCCTTTTCAGCACTGACTGGCCATCCCTTCTTTTCTCTGTCACATCTGACCTGCACTGTCCCTGTGTAGCATTGCAGGCTACTGACTGAATCCATGCAAACAAAGTGGTGCTCTTAAGCTCTCTCATTTTTATGATATAGTTACTTAAGGAGCTCATAGTTTAGTGTGGGAAATGGATAAGAAACAAATAATTATTGAATGTGATCCGTGTCTATAGCAGACAAAAAATGAATACATTTGAAGCTTAGACATAGAAATATTTTAATCTCTGTGAAGTGTTCCCCAAATAATATAATATTAAAAGCATAGTAAAATCTCTTCAGTTGCAGATCACACAGTGTTCAAGATGAGCAGGCAAATGTTAGTAAAATTTCTTTATTTTGATCATAATGTATCAATTCTTCATATACACACTATTTTTTTTGTAAAATAGTCCATGAGCCATTAAAAATGGAAGAAAAATAGCCATTCTTTTGTTGACCACTAACAGGATTAATCTAATTTTATTTTTCTATTTCATTCTTTCTGTTTTGCAATGTAGTCTGCCAAGCGTGCTCATTTTCCTTTATTCCTTAGCCACCTTATATTTATATGACTTTTAGATCTGGAAGGCCACATTAACATTTGCTTTTTCATGTGCTAGTTTTCCTATGTATGTCTTCAGAATTAAGAACTATGCTATTGAGATCAGATAAACTTTACCAAAATAATTCATGAGAGGATTAAATGCATCAGATTCATAAGCATGTTTGTTGCCTTAATGATACTTGTAGGTGTGGTTTTTGGTTCATATCCTTCAGGAGAATATAGCACTCAATTGTAGAGCTAAAATTAGTCAAGAGTAAAGATTTTTCGTGTTTGATTATTAGAGCAACATGACAGATGCATTACAAGGATGAACTTTGCTCTTCTCAAAACTGAGAAGTAGTAGCTGTGAATTCTGCTTTTGAAGCATGTCACTTCATTGTTGTGATATGCATTTTCTTGTATTTAGGCCAAAACAAGTAATATGTCTCATTATTCCACAGTATAATATAATGCTAATGTATTATTTTCCTCTTACATAAAGCATGCTGTTTATTCAACAACATTTTTAAAATATGGATGGAATTGTTTAGATATGCTTTGAAGAAACAGTTTGATTTTACCCCTTCTCCTGTATTCAGGTTCAAAACATTATTTGTGGCTGGAGAACGATGTGATGTGGAGACCCTGGAATGGTCCAAGAAGGTCTTCAGAGTACCTGTCCTAGACCATTGGTGGCAAACTGGTGAGCATTTTCCACACGTGTATATAAATGTCAAAATGTTTACAAATTCTGCAAGAACTGGAGGAAATTCTATCTACGACTATGAGGGACTGACTCAGGATTCAAGTGATTGTGGTTTCAGTAGAAATTGATAATTCTGTGTCACATTGTTAATCATATGTGACCCTGGGACCACCATTCCCTTGGTCTCTAGGTTCAAAGCACTAATGACCTCTTTGTCTTATCTTCTTTATTTTCTATGTTCAGAAAGTTACCAAAGGTCAGATTTTTCTTTAGTTATCTTTTTAGTTCCTACAATCTTCAAAATTTTACTGCCTTTGAAGTATGGAAAGAGAATCATCATTGGCTCCAATTTAAATTATCCTTATAGCTTCCTCTTGTCCTCCCCATTTTGTTATGCAGCCTGCATACTGCTTCTGGAGTCCTTTTGAAAAGCAAAAGGAGTTGAAGCATCAGAATCCCTGCCATCCTTCTGTGTTATATGCAGCCTAATTTCTTCTATGTAACTGCTAAGGCATAAAAAATTTGTTTTTTGCACAAAGCAATTATAATAATATATGTAGTTTACTTACTTACTGGCTTTGTTTATTCTCAGTTTTCCTCAGACAATTGATCCCTGGGAAACAAATTTTCATAGTAAGTACACAGCATATAAGTTTTGGGGCAAGGAAATAAGGGGAAAAGAAAAGCTGCTTATTCTGAGGGAGAGCTGTGCACGTACGTGAGAATGGATAGATGGTTTAGAATCTGTTTTCCTCCTTACTGAGGACAGGGCTTGTTCCCTCTGACCCAGGGAAAGTAGTTATGGAAGTGCTCTAGCCTCCTTAGGTTCATATTTCAGTTCAATTCCACTTACTTCTATGTATTATGCCAGCCTTTTTTATTCCTTTTTCACTGTCCTCATTTTCTGATTACTGGGAGTGACTTCAAATTTGTATTAAAATTTAATTAAGCTTCTTTGCAAAAATTAGCTCTGATTGTACAGTGGTTGTCTTCTTGAATATCAATGAGATAATTACAACAGATTCTAGGTTTTATAGTTTGGAGATTTTGAACCTGAAAAATTATACTTTTATATTATCTCCCTGCTTATTGCTCTTTGGACAAATGTGTGCACTATATACTTTGTAATATGAAATAAAAAGCATGATCAGAGCAGAAGATATATTCCTTACATAAATCAAAATCAGACACAAAGTTTCTGTTCTCTCCTGTATAATTGAGTAAAGGAAAAATTGATCATCTATTGTTCAGACTTGTAACTAGGCATTTCAAAAGATAAGATCATATTGGAAGAAAAAAATCAATGATGTGTATAGAAATACATAAAAATATGAAGAATTATTATCTCAGCAACAAAAAGTGTTTGTAGTGCTGATGCATTTCCTTTTATACAAGAGAGCTTTAATGTTCTTTTCCTGGGTATAAACTGGAAGATATTTTGTCACCTTTGAGATAGCGTTCTTTCCCTGATCAAAATGGAGTGGTTTTTTTTTTCCATCCGTTAATGACCTTATGTAAGTGCTTGCTAAGAGTTTTATTTGTGACTATTCCAAAGATTGTTTTAGAAGCCAATGCTTTCAAAAGTAAAATTATGAATTACTTCTTTACTTATGGCTATAATAGTCTGAGTAGATGCATGCAGTGAGTGCATTTCTGTTTACATGAAAGCCTGTGAAACCATCACATGATGGTGTGTGTTGAGTTTCACGTAAATTTGCAATTTTTCTTTAGTATATCATACAGAGGGGATTAAGAGTCATTTCCTATTACTGGAGAAAATGGGATTTATACAAATAAACCGATTTCTACAAATGAAAGGACTTCTTCCCATTTCTCTCATTTAATTTTACAGCTTTTTTTAAACTATTGCATTCTATTCAATTTATTCCTTTATTATTCTATTCAGTTGAACTAACTAAATACTTCCATGTAGGTAGATTGGTAGATGGAAACATAGTGTTTTATTTTGTAAAATAATTTCATTCTAGGTGTTGCAGATGTCAGCTACTACATTTATCATTTTCTATTCATATATTTAGGACTTATAAACTGATACAGATGTTCAGCATTTGTAAACATTCTATTTTTAATGTTATATTAAATTGTTAAATCATTAGGAGAAAAAGTCAATTACTGTATTGGTGATTATTAACTCTTTGAAAAAATGGTGCCATATTTCTGGCACATCTGCTGTTTAACATATTGAATAGAGCATAGCCATGCCCCAGGAGGTGTACTTATAAACACCACATATGATTAAGTGGACTGTAAGGCTTGACCAAAGAAAATTTTCTTTATTTCAGCTTTTATGTCTCTGGGGATCCTCCTTCTTGTTACTTTACCATTAATTAACTTACAGGTTACCATTAATTAACTTATAGCCACTTACAGGTTTTTATGGACCTTTCATTCATTCATATATATATATATATATATATGTATATATATGTATTTATATATTTATATATGAATAATTCATGAATAGATATTTGGTCACCTTAATATAAAATCATAAATAGATCAAAGATCTAAGTATTAAAACAATCTGGTAGAAGATAGACTAATTAAAACCTTTGCAGACATAGGTATAGGCAAAGATTTTATGGGTAATACATTGATTGCACAGGAAATATTAAAATAATCAGCAAATAAGATCCCAAGGAATTGAAAAGCTTTAGCACAGCACATGAAACCATCAATAGAATGAAGAGGAAACCACAGAAGGGGGAAAACATTGCCAGCTACTTCTTAGGGGACTAGTATCTAAAATGTATAATGAATTTAAAAAATAGATTCTCAAATTTAGATATCTGATGCAAAAATTGGCACTGAAATCAATAGACACTTCTCAGAATAGGTATAGATAATCAATGAATACATGAAAAGTTGTTCAACAACACTGATCATTTTAAAAATTTAAGCTAACATTGAGATTCTATCTCACTTCAGAAAGAATGAATGTCATCAAGAGTTCAACCAATAACAAACTGTGGTGAGGCTGTAGGGATAAAGAAACTCATCTCTACTGTTGGTGGGAATATAAATTGGTACAGTTACTATGGAAAATCAGCATAGAGATTTCTCTTAAAACTAAAAATAGAGGTTCCATTTGACTTAGCTATTTTCTTTTTAAATATATTCCAGAAAGAGTTAAAAATCATCATATCACAGCGATACATGCATATATATGTATGTGTATAGTAGCAAAATTTATAATAGCTAAATCTTGCATATAGCACATATGCCCAGTAACAGATAAATGGATAAGGGAATTGTATAAACTTTATTACATTCAGCGGTGTACTACCCAAAATAAACCTTAGAAATTTTTGAGTAAATGGATGCTCTTCAAGAGCATAATTATAAATGAAATAAATCACACACATGAATTTAAATATTGCACTGTTTCTTTTGTGTGAGAAATCCAAAGTATAAAAAGTGAGCAAAACAAGAGGATAGCTATTAGGAAGTAGGAAGAATTTGTTCAAGTGGAAAGAGGAACAAGAGACAGGGAGAGGAGAAAGGGGGAAGGAAAAGAAAAGAGATTTAAAGAAAAAATAATTTAAAACATGAAAATACATCAGAGGTTTTGTAAACTTGAAAGGGAGAAAGGATTAGAAGGGCAAGAAGGGAAAGGGATAAAGTGAGAATTGAGATGTTATATACATGTACAAATTATCCATGATGAATGTGTTCTTTATGTAATGCAAACATGTACTAACAGTGTGTGTGTGTGTGTGTGTGTGTGTACAAAGGAGCTATTATGAAATTATGATGTATAATTTGAAATTAGCAAGAAGTATATTAAGCAACTAAAATTTATCAATAAAAATGATTGGCTTTTGTGACTGGTTGGAAGTTCTCTTAAGTTAATCTATTAATATTATTGTGTTACTTTTGTTATCCAGTGTAGTTTGTATTAGCAATAACAGGCTTGATGACTTACGTCTTTGTTTGATCCATTAATTTTACACTGTTGTGTGTTTAAATAGTATTTTAAGAATCTCCATATTGATTTCCACAGTGGCTGCACCAGTCTACATGGAGAAGCATTCGTTTTTCCCCCACAGCCTCTCCAAAAAGTAGGATTAGAAGTTCCATTTTATTCAGCTATTCCACTCCTGGGTATTTTCCTAGAAAAACTGAAAAGGTCATGTCACAGCGATACATGTGCATCCATGTTTATAGCAGCACAGTTTGTAATAGCTAAATCTTGGAAACAACCAAAATGCCCATCAACTGCAGAATGGATGAAAAAGATGTATTTTTATACAATGGAATAAATAGTATTTAAGATTCTAGATGGAGAGCTAATATGTGGAGCATCTGAAATCATACCAAAACACTCTACGCTACTTGTAGAAATGTTTTTAATGAAGACTGGCTATTCAAGGCCATTGAAATGTGGAGATCTGGTATTGGATTGTAATAACATAATCATTTAATGCTTTCATGAAAGAAATTGGTATTAGTAAGTTTAGACAGAAAGCTGATTCATCTAGCTGATTCATAAATCTAGATAAAAACTGAATTGCTTTTCACCGAGGTGTTTCATCTTCACTGTAATTTATCCACATAATAATTGAAAACTTTTGGTTTATATACTACATTTTTCATTTTCTTTTTTTTCATAGAAATTGAGAAGTGAAGGTGCTCAGTCATGATTTAAGAAGGAAAACTAGAGACTAGATAATAACTCCATTAAAATATATAAATTCATACGTGAAAAAGAGACGTCAGAACTTCACTGTCTTCAATGTATAATCCCCACAAAAAGCTCTCTACTGTTACTGATCTTTATTAGGAGTAAGAGGAGCTTTTCCAGAAATCAGAAGGAAGTACAATTTTAGAAGGAAAGAACTGTCAGCACAGTGCATGGTGTCCTTTGTAAGAATTATTTTTTTCTGATTCAAGTTGACTGCAAAAAAATTCTTTTTCTTGTGAGTAAATGAACTAATATACATAAGTATTAAGTATTAAAACAATCTGATAGAAGATAGACTAGGAAAAACCTTTGCAGACATAGGTATAGGCAAAGATTTTATGGGTAAAACATTGACTGCATAGGAAATATTAAAATAATCAGCACCTGTGCTCACATATCTTAAATTTGTTAAATTTCAGAGACTGATCGTTGATACCTAAACCCAGGATCTTATTTTTTTTTTTTTTTTTGAAGTTTATGTTTCCTTTTCACCTTTTTTCCTATTTGAAATAAGACATGGTATTTATTTAGAAAAGATTGTATCAAAATATCTTGCATTCTTTTCTGAACGTTATTTAACCCCATGTAGTGATTCTAGTTATTCTTTCCATCAGTAGGTTAATTACAGACCATGACTGCACAGGCCAGGAACGATCGTGCATTCTTGTAATCCCAGCATTCAGGGAAGATGCTGTACAAAGACCACAGTTAGTGTCTTATTGAAAGTATGTCTCAGAATGTAAGAGGACTGAGGATATGGATTCAATCCCCAGTGTTGCACTTAAAAAAAAATGACTATAAACCTGGAATAGTCAAGTTACACAATGGCTTTTCTGAAGGACACCTTAGTGAAGAGTTTACATGCACAGAATTTGTGATTTTCTCTGCCTTTTGTCTAAGCATCTTCTGTGTAGCTTCCATCAGAAAAAAAAAATAATCTAAAAGGAAATGTTTTAATTGTCTTTATATCTAGTTAATATCATAATTGACATTACTTTAATGCAGTAATAAAATTCATCATAGAATTCTACCAATCCTGAGGAGGAATTTAAATGAGAAAAAATTATAGTTTGTCTAACAGGTTGAGAAATTGGTGGAGATATAAGGTATTGATTTTGTTTTATCTTCCTTGATCCACGTAAAGTTATTATGTCTTGAGGTAATCAGTATATTTCTCATCCTATTGATTGAACTACTGTGTTTTTATCTGTGACTGTAATTCAGGAGTGATAATAGTCTTTATAGTGTCTAAATCCTCTTTTTGGGGGGAAGAATTTGAAAATTCTGGATTTTATTAAAGTGGACCCAAAGGCTTCTGCAAACTTCAACTATGTCAGTTCTTCAATACAAGCCATTACTCTGAAGTGCATGTACTTACTAACACCATATTATTAAATTGGGTCACAGCTACTTGCCATGACAGTCCTTATTTTTGCATAGTTTGGTAGGATATGCTTACCAGGGGGAGACAACTGGGACAGTAGTTTTAACAACAGAAAATGGTTAGGCTGACTGAATTAGTGTCTTATCCTTAAGTATATCTGGAGAAGATTCTTTAGCCCAAAATATTTTTAAAGATATATATATATATATATATATATATATATATATGTGTGTGTGTGTGTGTGTGTGTGTGTGTGTGTGTGTATGCGTTTGTGTCTATATATATAATGAGAATCAAAACTATAAAATAATTGATTACACTTTGACTGCAATCACACTAATCAGAGATATCTATGAGAAATATTATAGATACAAGTATTGCATTGTCTCATTCCTCCTGGGTAAACTGATTACAAAAATATTAACTAGGATTTGAAGATTGGACAGGTAGTGTATCAGACCAACTCATTTTTTTCCTGGCTCATTCTTTTTCTTTGTTACACTTGGTTTTGCAGACATACTGTTTCCATGAGTTTTTATTGATATACTTATGGTGGAAGGATTTAAATTTGTTAGTTTACAGTTACAAGTTTACCATTTTAAGCATACTTAGCTTGTGCTCCATGAAAAATCATTTGAAATTTATTGCAAGGGTTCTTCTAAAGGGGAGGCAGTAGTAAGTATCTTCCTTCCAGGCTGTGTCTTTAATTGTTTCAAATCTATTCTCGTGAATTGGGTGCCAAAGGCCACTAGTAAGTGTTAGTCTGGCTGCAAATGTGAAAGCAAAATATTTGGATTGCAATCATATCCTGCCGTCCAAATTTTGATTTTTAACATTGTATCATTGCTTCTCTCTGAGGTTTGTTCTGTGATTTTTGAGTCAATCAAATTTGGGCTATTTTGGTAGAATTTCTTTAAAGTACATTTTCCATACAGTCACAGACAATGGACAGAACTAGTGGCAGATGTACACTGCACGTCTCAAAGGGTAGGTGGACCAGCATGACCATGTCATGTGGTTGTCCAGGAGCTACCTTATGTTGTTTTCAAAAAGAGTGCAAAAAATTTTTCAGTAGTACAAATGAATTGCTATTGTCTGATGCATTTTTGTTTTTCACAATGTAATGGCCAGAAATAAATTCATCTTTTATTCATAGAAAAGATATTTGTGATAGCTCAGCAAAAGAATTTGTGATTGGAGACAAAGACTTGCACAGAAATGTGTCATCTCTGTAACATGTAGCTAGAAATGCTACTTTGTGGCTTGTGTCTTATATCCCCCTAAAGCTTCATGCAATTAAAGTGAGACCTTTTCACAGCTGGTTGAATCTAGAGTGTGTGACTGATTCATGGTGCAGTGATAGAAATAGGGTGGTAGGATTAAAGGTGGGTGATTACTAAATCAGTGCACTGATTGGTTTGCACCAACCTCATCCCAGTAGCCTAGATCCGATATAAGGGAGCTACTGTCTGCCCTCCATGAACTGTTTCTCCTTGGCCACCCTGCCTTGGAGCCAGCTAACTATGGGCTGAAACATCTACAAACTGTGAGCCAAATAACTTTTTTTCTTTTTAAATTTGCGTGTCAAGTATTTTGCCTCAACAATGAGAGGAAAGCAACTAAGATAGCTATGACAGTATCCATCTGGTGAAAGAAAAAAATAGGACTCTTGATGCCATCACTCTTGCTGGATAACAGTGAATTTTCTAATTTAGAGCAGACTACAGTAGTTAAAGTGGATGATTTTACAGATAATTTGAGAAACGGAAGTCTAGACATAATCTATGTGGATTCACTTTGTGAAAAGAGTAATCTTTTGTCTAAGATTGAAAGGTAAGACATTTTAAAAGACTATTTTTTGAAAGTAAGTGACTGTTAACAATTGTTAGTCCACTTTAAAGTGAATTTCGAAACCAAGCAGTAGTCTTTTCTCCTTTATAGTATTGAAACGTTGAAGGAAAATCAAATTGATTCTTATTGAATATAATTATATGAATTAGTTTGGAGATATGTAATTGTTTAATAGCATCACTATGTATGGCCATTATTACATTAGAGAATCTGTTCTGGCAAAGGACCAACTACTGGGAAATCAATTAATAATGCAGTTGGTTTGGTTTTAAAATATCTACTCTAATTCTCCTGCCCTTGACAAGGATCATATTCAGTCTGACAGTATGTCATGTTTTTAATATACCTCTACAAGAAGAAGTGTTTCAAAGCCTTTTTTTGAGGAATGTTACTGTTTGGAAATACGATCCCCTGCATGACAGGCTCCTGGACTGGAGCACTTTGGCCCTACAAAATAGTTCCCCAAATCCTCTCCTCTTTTGCTGTCACTTTGAATTTGGAAAACAGTAAGGGACTGTGCTCCTTGGAAACACAATGTGTATAGTCAAAAATGGTGTTGAATCCTAATAAGAAAATGCTTAGATCCTAGTTCAGTCATGTACTGGCCAAAGGTCAGTGTTTATCTTCTGATCATGAAACATATAAACACTTTCTAATGGCATTTCTGGTCTATGGTTAACACTTCCCTTCTCCTGTTCTTTCTGTAAATATCCTTTCATGAACATAAAGACTATTTTTTAACATCTTGGACAGTGGATTTTGAAAGCCATAAAAGTTTAATTTCCTAAAGTCAGATAGCTCGTTAACATCAGAATCAGAACTCTGACTGCTTTAAGTGACCAAATGCTTTCTTTCCATATGTATTATGTCATACCTTTATTTACCTGGCATTCTTAATCTCATTGAATTGCTGGTTATTTGGGGGTTTTTCACTGATTCATCCTCAGCATGGTGGTAAAGGAGATCAGACCATTGGCTCATATCTTAAATTAATGATCTGCTTCTAATACAAAAAGCTAAATTGCTTTGCATTAAGTATTTTAAACTACAGACGTACCACTTCCTGAATACAAAATTTCAACTGATTTTATTTCACCAGTTTATAGTTCACTGTTTCTGCTTTCTTTTTGCTACCTCCATTCAAGTTATTTATAGCTCACTGTATAGATTCAGAGGTAGAGAGAGAATTTCTTTACAAATTGCCTCTCTGCTGGTCATGATGCTACGATTAATATGACTCAGCAGTAAAGGGCTGCTGTATTGATTTAGGTCCCACACTTTCGCTTTCAACTTGGGCAGCCCATTTTTAAATCCACATTGCCTAAATGTAGTATTTCTAAACCACCATTGGGGCAGAATAGCCAATTGCCAGAGGCAGCACAGGTTCCTATTTGCAGAGCAGTTCTGCTTGCCAACGTGGCTTTCTTTTAGGCCTTACTCACGTCTCCTTTTTTGTGTGTGTGTAGTCACTAATGTGACCCAAAGCATTAACCTGAATTTACTCTACGTGGTTTTCTCCAGTATTTCAATCATTAAAACTCAATCCTGAGTATAACTCAGGATTGGTCTTACATTCTACTCTCCATCACCTGTGCCAGGCTGCCAGCATATAACTGAAATGCTGCACTGGGTTGGGGTTGTTAACGTAGTGCTTCAGTTTGCACTGCAGAAATTATTATTTAAAGAATAATCTTAAGCAAATGGCCCCGCCAAGGGTTATATATCTCCTGTTGCTCTGGACTGGCATCTAATTTCTTAACATGCGATGGAAGGCACGGCCTCTGCTCATCTCTTTCATTTTGCCACTTTTCATCTTCCCTAATCCACTGCAATAACCAGGCTTTGCTCTGCTGAGTGGTGTGCAGCCCCTTGATGGTGTCATTTCTGAACCTTTAAGATGTTCTTATTTCTATTTGACATTTCCTTCTATCTTTCCATCATAAAGAAATGTTTTTCAGTGAGTAGAATGTATTCAACCAACATTTACTGAAGGACTGACCTTTGATTATTATTTCAGATATGTGAAAAATTCGGAAATCGAGCTCACGGCTGCATGCTTGCAAAGTAGGCACTTATGCCACTGAGCTAAATCCCCAACCCCTGAAAAATTTCTAATGTAATTAAAACAGTAGCACACAGTGTTTCCCTTCTTGAACTTTTCTATTTTTCCTTCTCTGCAGTTTATTCTGTGATTTGCTATTAATTTTTTTAAGATCCCTAATCTTACTAAGGAGAACTGATGCCAACAGTCATGTCAGAAATTTATATTTACTAATCAACAAGCATTTTCCTGCACTTGAAATGTCAGAAACTGGACTGTTTGTTCTTATGATACAAATAATGTTTAATCACAGAGGAAAAAACCTGACTTCAGCCAAATGTAGAAGAATGTCTTCATGTTACTGCATACTCAAACCTATTTGAGAATTACATTAAATATTTTAAAGATTTCACAATATTTCAATGGCAAGTATTCCACGTATCTATTACTATATATTTTAAAAAGTTACTCTCTAACCTAGTAGCACAGTGAAAGGAGCATGTCTCTATGTTAGTGATAAAAACAACTCACTCAGTATTCAGCAGTGAATGGACTGACCCAGTGGGTCTTGAAAATTTTTACTTTCCTGCCTGAGGGTGACTGGAAGGTTGGTGTCACCTAAAGTTGTTGACTGGCGTGCATGCACACAGCTGCTTGGAAGATCCAAAGTAGAGGATTAAATCTGTACCATGGCTCCTAGGTTCCAGAGCTCGCTAGTGCTTGAAGATTCTTAAAGTCCAAGTCTGGAAATGACACAGAATTCCCTTAGCTGTTAAGAGTAGTCCAAAAGCAGGCCTAGGTTAATGAGAGGGTACACAAATTTCACCCCTTGATGGGAGGCATTTCGATGAATTATGGCCATCTTTTCCACTGTCAGTAGATTTCAAAGTTGTAAACATAGTTCTTCATCTCTTCGTAATTTACTGTTTATTCACTCTTCAGAAATAAATTCTATTAGTAGTCTAATGTGTATCTTGCCAAGACGTATACTGTTGCTCAATTTATGTTACTTACCGATCATGTTGTACATTTTATTTATAATGTTTTGCTAAACAACATTTTGTGAAAACTATTTTCTACCAGTAGACATTCTTTTGTGGTATTTGAATGGTCTTGCACTATTCCTTAATATGAAATAATTCCTATTTTTGGATAATTAATACTGTTTAGGACATTCTTGTCACTGCACACTCTTATAAACATTTCCTAGTATATATTCTTTGAAGTGGAATAACTAAGTTAAAACATATGTATATTTTAAAGATTTTTTGTAAGAATTGTTAAGTTGCCTTTTATACATTAACTAACTTATGTAAAAATGAATAGATACATCACAAAATGATCTGTCTTTGGTTTGTGTGGGTCACCTAGCCATATAATGTGTCTCACATTCACCACTTATCTGGGCACTTGTCCTTCTTCCAGTCTTGAAAATTTTCATATGAATTGATATTTGCTCTTCAGGAAGTCATAGGAATCTATTAACCAATTATTATAATATAGCTGCAGTTGGTCTCTGCACTTCCTCTCCTTCTATCTGGAAGCCCAAACGAAATGAGCCTGACCATAAAAACTGAATTGCGTGCAAATGTTTAAATAAAGTATATGCATGTTGTTATGACTCATTAACCTTTTGCTCAGAAATTCTCATTAGTAGCTTGCAACATGACTCATTCTAAAACCTTAAGGTCTTATGACAACTTTGAATTAGTCATAAAGGAATGTTTCCTCACTCCCTCTCTGACCTTGTTTCTATTAATTTGTTCTGTATTCTCCTTCAGTCATAAAGGCTTGACCAATTATTCTTAAGTACTCTAAGAATAAACCTTCCTCAGGAACCGTATTCATGGTCTGTTCCTCCAAGATTCTTTTCCCTGAGATATGTGTGTGTCACACACACACTCTGCTCTTGCTCAGATGTTACCATCTCATGAAGGACTTTCCTCTTCAACCAATATAAAATTGCACCCTCCGCCCCAAGACATTTCAGATCCTGTCCATTATTTCTCTTTTTCCTTACCCTGTATCATTCTGTGATATAACTTGTATTTTATTTTATATATTATATATTGTCTTCCACCAGAATGTGAGTCCATGAAGGTAGGGATTTGGGCCTCTTGAGTTTATTTCTGTGTCCCCAGTTTTAACAATAGTGCAGGGTACATAACAGCTGCTCAGTGAATATTTCCTAATAAGTGGTTTGTACCACTGCCACTTCCATTTGTAAATATGAGGCTAGAGTCCTTGCTTGTCACATAGCTTTTTCTTTATCTACTTTGACATAATCTGGGTGACTTATTCTTTACTCACTCTGTTTTCTACCTGAGAACCTCACAAGTGATTTACTTGTCTGTTCATCACCTTTGAAAAAAGTATGTGAGCTAGGAAAAATTGTTTAAAATTTTTGTAGTGGGTCACAATATTTTTCCTGTGTAAACGGATGTTCCTTTTTTTCTCCTTATTGCTTTGTAGTTGGATTAAACACAACAATATAAATAGAAAGTACTTAACACTGAACGTAGCAAAATATGTATTGGAAAAATATGTCTATTAGTTCTTTTCTCTTTTCTTTTCCCAATAGAAGCTTGAAGAAAAATTCGTTTGTGTAATGTTGTAGTTTATAAATAGATGTCTTCCCCAAAGCCTCATGTGCTCAGAGATGGGGCTGTTGGGAGGTGATTGGATCATGGGGTTTGATACTCACTAGTGGACCAATCCTAATGTGCTGCTGGGAGCTGAAGTCTGATTGGAGGAGGTGCGTCCCTGGGGCTGGTCTGGAAGCCTCTGTCTCCCTCCTCCACTGATTCTCTCTCTCTCTCTCTCTCTCTCTCTCTCTCTCTCTCTCTCTCTCTCTCTCTCTCTCTGCCTTTCTGTGAGCCACTCTCCTCTCACACCCCTCTGCCATGCTGCCTTGGACTGAGACCTTTACAAACTGTGAGCCAAAAAAGGCCTTTCCTCCTTTAAATTGGGAGTGTGAGGCATTTTGCCCAGTGAATAGAAAAGTAACTAAGACAGGTAATGTCTCACTGTAACAGACAATAAAAGTACTATAAGGTTTGGCCTTGAAAAAAATGAAAGTCTCTCCATCAGCTACCAGTGCAACTGTGATAGTCTGGCATTCCTCATACCTTCCAATATCTCGCCATCTTTTTCCTGGTTGTCAATGATCTGAAGAAGTCATACTGGTGATTTCATGAGCATTTTGTGTTTCTAGGGTCGATATCTTTGTGAAGATTTCTCCCAGTAAAGTTTCCAATTTCTTTTCTTCAAAGAGACTGTTTTGGTTTGTTTAATGTAGCTATTTCCCAATCACTGCATGACATCTGGATTTCTTGTTTCCCTAAATAACTGTGAGCCAGTTAATTATAGCCTGAATGCTGTGAAGCAGATGTTTTCAGAAAATATTTGAAATGAGACTTGGGGGGTCCTTAGAATTCTGTTTAAGGACTGAGGCATGTCTGGGGGCTTTCTCTAGCTTGGAAACCTATGCTGCACTTGGACCAGCTTGCAAAACGTGGTGTTTATCATGTCTGTGCATAAACATGTAAGACATATGCAGTATACATGCTTATGTGGATTTGGAAGTACAAAGAGAGGAATCCAAAGTAACTATCATGGTGTTTTCTCATCTGTCCTAATTAATAGTTTTTGGGTTCCTAGGAGCTGCAATTTCGTCTGTTTCTATTCTCTGCACATCACTAGTAATAGTTTGTTTTCTATTACTCTAAATGACAGCCAGAATAATGTCAACAAGATGCTTTCATTAGTAATCTTCAAAACAAAAACGTATTTAATATATTTTACATAACATGAATGGATAATCCTACTTAGTTCTCTTAAAAATCTTTTTGGGATTTTATTGGGAGTCTTTGAACTGAGCTACATCCACATCCTTTTTAAATTTATATTGTGACTCAATATCTTGCTATGTTGCCTGGGCTGGGCTCCAACTTGTGATCCTCTTGCCTCAGCTTTCCAGATTGTCCACCACCATGCCCCACTCATAGCTGTCTTATATTCATGAACTAACAAAAACAGCTGAAAGTTAAAAGATTGTGAGTGAGTAATCACTATATAAAGAAGCTTAAAAATCTCTGGAGGTGTGTTTATCAACTTACCAGTGACTATTGACAGTGCTTCGCTGATCCTCTCTTGCGTCTTTACTGAGACTACACTCTATTTTCACTTCCTCTGCCCGCCCTCCTTCTCCTGCTGGGATAAGAACAACAGAGGGTTGACAGCATTTACAGGAGCCTGCACTGAGCTGGGTGGAACTATGTTGTGATTCGAGTTTTGTTGTTGGTAGGCATCTTTTGTTCATTTTCTTTTAACTGTCAAGTTCTAGGGCCAGTAGCGTGCACTAGATTTATTGGTGACTCATTTATGGATTCTAGAACCATTTGTTAAGTTGTGGAAGCCTCACGTATTAAGAACTGTAGAGAGTTTGAACTTTACAATGATTGGAGCTTCCCTCTTGGTAAACTAACCTGACAAGAAATAGTTCCAAACTACATTAACTTTAGTAGCTACTTCCCACCAGTGTTGAAAGGGAAGCCTTTTGAGTAGATTGTTGCCTGTCCTAGTATTTCTGGTAGCTTCTGTTCCTGTGCAGATCAGAACTCATGCATCTTGTTCATCTTCCTTTTAAATACCTCTTTTCAGAAGCTGATTTCAGTCATCATCCCTACTGTTTTCTTTCACATTAGTTTTGCAGCACTAAGGTGAATTAAACACTTTCAAAAAGACAAAAGAGGAAAGTGCTCTTAACTCTTCCAATCACCTTAATTTTATTCTGTATTTTGATTGCATTTCGAAGTAAACAGATGGGGACATTCCATGATTTCAGAATACCATTTCATCAAATAGCTCTCCATTTTTGTCGTGATATAAAACTGTTTTAACTCTGTTAAAATAATGAGAGTGTCTGGTTCTGGTTACCTGGAGATTACGCTCAGCAGTGACCACATAGTTTAGCATCTTAAGCAACAGAATGTGATTTAGGAACCATGTTTTAAAGTACAACAGTCCATCTTCTGTTATTGATGTCAGATGAGCCACCATCCATAGAATGTGAATAATAAACTAAATTACTCTGGAAGGTAAAGAGTAGCAATAAATTGATCCCATCCTTCTAAAGTGATACAAATGTATGATAAATAATGATAGAGATCATGGAAGAAGGAATCCATATTATATACTTAGAAAGATGGATTTTATGAAATCTTTGAGTTACTTCAAATATGGTTGATTTGCCATTTAATTCCTTGGATATATGTTTGTGTATGTTGTGTGTATAATTTAAGGACATAATTTCCAAACTTTTCACTATCATGGTCCTCTTATTCTTACCCTATTCTCTTATCCGTCTGTAAAATATTGTTTAACCTCACATTTGTATTTATGAGTACTAAACATATTCTTCCCTTAAAAAAATCGCTTTCAGAACTTACGGTTATTGGACAACAATTTTGTTAATCTATGGTTTTAAGGCAATAGTATAGCATAAACATCTGCTTTTCTGTGTTCTAGTGTTTCTAAAAATCCACGAATAAGAGAATGAGAACTACCTGATAAAGCATTGATAAATTCAGGTGGAGATACATGGCCTTTAGGCAAGCGTAGTTCTTAGAAAATCAGGGAACAATATTATTTATGTGTAGTTTTTTTTAAGTGTTTGGGCTCTTTTTCCAGAGAATAAGAAATATTTATCATGTAACTGTAATTTACAAAGATAAACATCATGACTGTAAGTGCATCGAGAAAAACCAACTCTTCTAGTGATCTTTTAGCTTTAAATACGTGTTATAGAACATTCATGGTCACAAAGTTCTCCATTTTTATGTCTCCTAATTTACCATTAAAACAGCCTTTCTTTTTATTTACGAAAGAAGTTATTTCCTTTAGCAAATAAATTATTCCAAGTGTGTATTCTTGAGCTTTATAACTGTGAATATATTGTGGAATTACTGGATTTTAAACTTTTAAATAATACATTTAAAACTTTTAAATAATACATTTGCCCTATTCCAAATGCAATTATGAGTAAATTATGAGGCGAACTAGGATGGGTAATATGTGCATGTGCTGAAGAAGTATTATAATTCCACACTGAAACATTTAGTGATAAACCATATTTCTTTCCTCAGAGACTGGATCTCCAATTACAGCATCATGTGTTGGATTAGGCAACTCTAAAACGCCTCCACCAGGACAAGCAGGAAAGTGTGTTCCAGGATACAACGGTGAGAAATGACCTTGGTAATTTGAAGCATGTCATGTTAATACATTTGGTATTTTCTATGCATGCTATGTACTATGTTACATAAAGTAAACTAGGTGCTTAATAAATAGTTGAATAAATGAATGCCTTGTAGTAAAACTGAATACATTAATTTTTTTGCTATCAAAAGTAATACTGTAGCCTTCCAGGGGCATTTTCTAAATGGCTGTGATAGTGAAGAAAATAGCATTTTTAAGGCATTTTGAGAAAACGTGTATGGGCCCATGGGTATAGCTCAGTGGCAGGGCACATGCGTGGCAAGTGCAAGTTCTGAGTTTTATTCCTGGTTCCAAAGAATAGAAGAAAGCAAAGAAGAAAGAAAGAAAGAATACATGCATGAAGTTATTATGTATGGAGCATGTGCTAAGTGCCCAATACTTACATACATTATCTCATTTAATACCGAAGTACATTTACTTCACAGATATTATTATCATTTAGAGATGGGTAACTTGATTCTGACAGAGACTGAGAAACTTTCTTGGCACAACTGTATATGTCCTCAGGACAATGCTTGCTTTCTGGCTTTCCTTGCAAAAGCTATAGTTCATTCCATAACATATTAAATTCTTTTAATTAAGAATGATAACAAGGCTTTGAATCTTGTTGGTTAAAACTAAATACAAAGAGAGTAAATATTCTAAAGGAAAACTTTTGTTTGATGTTGGCTTTATGTGGTAGATATCCTTTCACTATTTGTTTTTAAATTTACAGAAGCAATCATAACATTTTTCATATTTCTTAATAGGGACAATAATTTTATATACTTCCTAGTGCTACTGAATTGTAGTATTGCACAGCAAAGCATTAACATGTTACTTACAAGAAGCCTGAAATTCAACCTTAGCTAGGGCTGCTCCTGATGTTTAGAGAGAAACCAGGAGTGACTTGATTTAAACCCACTCGGTCATTTTACAGTGAAGGAAAATGAGTCCACAGGGCTTATACAATTTATGTAAGGTCACAAAGTTTAGTTTAATAGATTTATGAGAAAAAGCCAGTTGTGGGGGATAGAGTATGATTATTAACCTGTTACCTAATTGCATATAAATTATAAGATTTAAGGATTTATCCTTTCTCCTCTTATATATTTTATTTTATTTATTAGAAAATGTGTTAAGAAAATATAGATTATTTGGTTTAACCTAGAAGATATATTTACAAAAAGTCAGATTTTTTTTATGTACGGCACATTTTGTATACTTTTTTATGTTAAAAAGCAAAAGAGAAAAAAGGATAAAAATGATACAGAATTTAAAAAATAGTAGGAGAGTAACATTAAAGTTAATATGTTGCATACTACTATCTTAGAAGTGATTGTTGAGGTTATAAGATTTAGATACCAAAAAAATGATCAAACAGTTAAACAAAGATACAAACTGTTCTTTTGGAGAACTAATAGATTATTAGTATAATTATCTATCTTGTATATATTTATTTACATATATATATGCATATATATATATGCATATATATATGTAATCTTTTGCCTTCTTCTTTTCCTCCCTCCCTTTATCTTTATTCTGTGAAGTGAATGACTTCTCTAGACATGGATGGGTGAACCTAGTTTTAGTGAAATTCTCCATTTGAACAGTTCATTCATCCTCTTCTTTTTATTGGAGAAATTGCTTTTGTGTTGAGACATTTTTAGGGGATCTTGATTGTGAGAGGTATTAAATGCATTTTCCCTTCGGTATGTCAGTTCCATTGTTATATATTTGTAAGAAAGAGTTAAGATTTGATATTTTATAGAGCTTCAATACAGAACTTTCTTTGTCAAATAGCTACTGGCTTTAGAGAGAACAAATTAAGCTTTTATAACTGATATGCCAGTAAGTTTATGGTTGATCACATTTATATTTTATGGTTATTAAGATGAAAAAGCAATGTTATTTTTTAAAAAAAGCTTGATACTTTTGGGGAAAAGAAAAATACCCTTCTGTGTGAAAAAGCATTAAATGTAATCTAATAATTTCAAATTCATTGAATATCTTCACAAATTTGTCACCTTACATACATTTCCCTACCCATAATTCTTAGGGCAACACAATAACAAGAGAACTGTTCCCACTCTAAGGACAGAAGTACTGAGAGGTAATATATAATATATCACATAGTACCACACAGTAATTTGATCGATGTCCTGGGATTTGGGAAAACAAAAGATAAAATAAGCATGTCTTCTACCTTTAAAAAACTCACAATCTATTGAGACACAAACATTCATTTCTCTACTAATAAGTGTTAAAATTGTGTTTTAAACCAAAATGTTCCAGGAACACAAAGAAACGAGCAATTCATTTCCCCGCTGGGGAAGATATCCTCACCCAGCAGCTTACAGTGGAATTACCTGGATGAATGGAGTCACATAAACAATCTATTAAAGCCTAGATGATGGTGATTCATCTTCATGACCAGTTTGCAGTAGCAAGCTTTGATATAAACACATTCAGGATTTTATTAAGATTGCACAGAAAGCATTGGTATAACGATTGTAAGATTAAATTTCCCAATTTAAATTTCATAAGAAGATATTTAGCTTTATGTCAAAATAGGGGTTTTCATACATTTAAATGCTTTGTTTTTACTGCATATAACCTTTTTGATGTATTTCAAAACTTTAATTTTAAATAAGTAAACACATTTTTCAACATTCTTTCCTGAATGGAAGGTTATAAATGTACATAAGAATAAATAATAAACTTCCGGCATGGTATGAAATACAATGTATTCAAGGAAGATTTAGAAGAAAAATTTATGACCTTGTTAGGAGTCAACCTTATGCACTCTATATTTTTGTAAGTCATTTTAGATTTTTATATGTATTTGTGGCCTCATAAGAATAAAAAGGTTAGTTTTATAAGCTCCAGTTAGTTTTTGCTGTTAAGTATTAAAAAAAGAAAATGCTTAAATTTTAAGATTATGTGTTTTTAGTCGCATTTTGATTTATTTATGTTCTACTTCCAGTTATGATTTTGGATGACAACATGCAAAAACTGAAGGCTCGATGTTTAGGAAATATTGTGGTAAAGTAAGCAAAATTTTCAATGCAATTATTTAAAATAATAAGGGTTATGTTAGGGGGTGATAGAGTGACTACACTGATAGTTACAAGTAAGCAGCTTGCAGAATGAACATTTGTGTTTGAAAATTCTGCCAATTCCGTTGTGATTTAAGTTGGGAGCACTATATGATACATCAAGCTTAGATACAATTAAAAGAAGCAAATATCTTGCAATGTTTGACTAACTTTTCTGATTGTTTAAATAATATATATGATGAAAATAATTTATATTTAACTATATAAACAAGTAAACTTCCCATACTCCTATACCTCAGCAATATACCATTAATGCTGTAGTATATCAGCTACAAATGATGGACTGTATATATGATGGTACTACTATCGGATTATGTCGGGGCTGAAAAATTCCTCCACATAGTGACATTGTTATACTCACAGGTCACTTTCTGTCACACGAGTCAAAACTACTGTGTTCTAGTCTTATAAAAAATATAGCATGTACAATCATTTACCATATATGATAATGACAATAAACAACTGTTACTACTTTGTATGTTAACATTGTGATAGTTTTATCATTATTTTACAGGACTTATAAAGAAAATGTTTATTGTAAATCATATTGTGCTTTATGCTGACAGTAGCCTCGTAACTCTCATGTTTATTGTGGCTGTGATTGATTCAAGAGGCTGACTTACACACTGTAGTTTTGTGTGAAAACATTTTATTTGATGCTCACACCTCAGTACATATCCCATCATAAAGAGACACATAAATGTATATGATAATGTTTTGATGAGCATTTGATGTTGTTGAATCAAACCGATTTTGGGGTGCTAACTACTATTTTTCCTTAATTCTGTCTCAGAGAAATTTTGCTTTTAAGATGGTAGGGATCAGACCCAAGACCTCACACATCCTAGGCAAATGGACTACTACCGTGTTAAGCATTTTTAATGTTTTCTCTGTCCTTTAAAAATATTCACTTCTATTGTTGGTCTTTCTGTCATTTTTGAGCACGCCTGAATATAGATTATACTGTTGAATATACTTTTGGTTTTCTCTTTTCTTCTTTTCTAAAAGTTGCTATAGTATTAAATAGATTTCCAAATGGGTAATTACTAGGTCAAAATGTAGTATATTATAAATTTTTGATTCACCAAATAATTCTTTATTAATTTTTTCATCATTGTTTATTTGATAGGTAAAAAGTGCTAAAATTTGAAGTGAAAATATTTAAATTTATTTTATTTAAGCCATAATTTAAAACTATTTTGCAAGTACAATTTGAAATGAAAATTAAATTGGAGACCAAACAAATATGTGACATTTAAATAATTGACCCAGATTGCTTAATCACTTTTGATTATTGTTAGTTTTTCACTTCTCTATAATATGGTTTAAGTAGCAGACTGTATCAGAATATGATAGTATAAATAAAAACCATCATATGTCAGGTCTTAAAATGGATTTGTCATTTCATTTACTTCTATTAAACATCAAAAATCTTTTAGTGCTTGCCACTGTCACATTGGTATAAAATTACCTCTATTTAGTATTTTAAATGTTATGAAATTTACAAGTAAAGCATTAGTAAAATATATAATGATATAGAGATATAATAACTTTACAAAAATGTTAATAAATAAAGGACAGTGTCATACATTTTCCCATACCCATATTCTCAGTAAACATGTAAGCACTATATCACTTTTTAAAAATTATATAATACAACATATCCAAAAAGATAGATCAAATATTGCACCTACTATTTGTATTTATATTTCTCTGAATTGGAATCCATATTCACATAGAATAGGTTGAAATATTACCTGTTAGGGGAAACAAAACAGGGAAAGGGAGAGATTGTTCATGAAATCATATAAATACAATTGTGGGTGGACATTTTAACTTGCTTAGCAAAGCACCTGGGTTTTGAAAGCTTTTAAAAACACTCTGGTGGCATGTATTTTTATATAACCTAACTATAAATGAGTCATCTATTTTATGAAGCAAGTCTTTTAAGATTTCAGAGATGGCATTTGATGCCAGTTCAATTTTAAGGCCCTCATGGAGTTTCTCTAATTTTGGGTGGCTTTGCCCTACATCTATTTGGAGTTAATAAAAATACCAATATCTCATATAAACCTTAACAAGTTTTCCTTGGATCATGAGTGTCATTTCAAGCCCTTGAAAGTCACACAATCTTTCCCTTTATAGTGTGCCATGGTTTATATTTTCATGAATTCAAAATTATTTTCATTCCTTTGTATTGTTAAGCATTGAGTTTTATTGTGTGAGCCAAGAATTCTGAGATTCCATTGTAAATTGAAGATGAAACACACCAACACTTGAGGCAGAATTTGATTGCCCCTCTTGCCTAATAATGAAGTTAGATGCTTGAAGTATCACATATATTTACAAGATAAGATAGAAATGATCAGAAAAAAAGGTTCTTTTTGGAAAGAAAAACTTTGGCAATTCTTTTCCCCCAAGACTCATTTTTATCTACAAAAGAAAGGACTTTCTTTTTGAGCCCCACAGGGCTAGTAGCCATTCCGTTCTACTCATCAGCTAGAAGCATTTCAAGAATTTCAATAGTTGCTTGTACTGTCTGTAGGGTGTGCTCACATTGACTTCTACTAGTAAGAATTCTTAACGTAGATCCATGTTTATAAATAGTGATACAGGGCAAAAACAAAGGACAACCAGAACCTCTTGATAACTTCAGCTTTCCCCACCAGCTCTGTTATAACTTTCTGAAAATCATTGCTTTCCTTGTTTGGGAACACCTTTACATAAAGGTAGATATTCTTTTGTGATCCTTAAACTCCTATAAGCCCTAGGAAATAATAAATAGGAATTGTTCAGTTTCAGTGTCTTAGAAGATGAGTTGTATTTGTAGAATTTACCATTCTAGTGGAAGAGAAAACTTCATGTCTGCATGGATGTTAGATAATTCTTTTGATTTTGAAGGCTACTCCAGGCAGTTAATTTAGTGGGAAAGCTATGGTATCTGAGTTGCTATGAATACAAAATGCTCATGAATTTTAGAAGGTGCTCCTCTAATTGCATCAAGAGCTCCAAAGTGCAGAAATAAAACTATGCGTCAGTAATTTCTAGGCAACAGAGAACAGGGCATGAAAGAAAATTGTAACTGCAATTGCCTTCCTCAGTACCACAGGGCTCACTGTTATTAAAGCCATTGGTCTTTGGTGCTTTCTCTCTGATAGACATACATTTTTCTGACTGGATCCACTCCTGCTATTGGAACTGTAGCTTACCCACTCCTGCTGTGGTCTGCTGACCTGTGCCCTGCAAGCAGTAGTGAGATACAAAGGACCTGTATAAAACTGTGCAACTGGCTTTCACTTTTCTATCTGCCAATTTTTCATTCTCCAGATATTAAACTTTTGATCGTTAATGGTGTGTGTTCAGTCACTGTGCCATCTTGGAAACAATCTAGGGTATCTTTCTTTTACTCCAAATATCTTTTGAGTAAAATATAGCATTGTTACATATAACCCTGCTCCTTTGTAAATCTATATGCAGATTTTTATTATGGCTTGATAAGTAAGAGTATAAGGTAGACAAACAGATATAATCCTCACTTTAGACATGAGAAAATAAGCACCATTAGTAATCATACAGCTAGAATTTATATAACTACCAAATGTTGTCTGCCCAGAGAGAAATTATAGTTTATGCATTATTTGCAAGAGAGATAAAACTTAACTTCATATTAAAATTTAAAATCCCATAGAAAGCACTGAAAGTGCAAAGTTGGAGTTTAATTCTAGAATTCTCTAGGAAGCAGGAGCATGTCTTCAATTTGTTTCTGAAACTTAGTAATTCCTGAAAGAGAATACAGACAATGCTTTACCTGGTGTAGAATCTGCCATGTAGGATTTTATGTTCTAGTTTACTCAAAAATGTATTACCTTCTAGGGTGGTGGATATTTTCCTCACCATTCCTGATGCCCCCTTCCTGTGTAGGTGACTCTGTTGCCTTAGTTGTTCCTCTTTCCCCTAAAGATGGTTTCTTTGGAAACAATATTTTCTAAAAGAAATAATTGGAGGAGTTTTAACAAAAATGGCTGCTTCATTCTGCTTGGAAGAGTTGGGAAGGTATCACAAGGTGATTGTATTTGATTTTGATTACCCTTTTCAATCTTGAGAGGAACAGAAAACATTGCCTCTTTTTAATATTATATATTTTATATTTATATTATATATTTTATACTATAAACTACCCAGTGTTGTCTCCTATCTTATTCTCCAGCTTGATCTTCAATTAATTTGTGAATAATGAAGTAGTTTTCTCTGGACATTTCAAAAATTTCTTGAGACAAGCCTAACACTCATGTCTGGCAGTTCCATATCTCGAGTAAGATTGAAAACTTTTCTTTTAGTGGCCTCTGGTAGAGCAGAGTTTAGCTACCTGCTGTAAAACATGCCAGGAAAATACCTTGCATATTTCTATTTTATTAGATATTAGATATTTTATTAGCTTAATAATGCAGACATCATTCATATCATTCTTCCTATTTGTATTATTAAAATGCTACATTTCTTGCTTTTTATTATATACTAGAATCTCCATGTATACAAGACTATAATTTAAATATTTACATTATTAATATCTGGCACAATGATTGACACAATACCAAGCACAGAACATTGAATGTATTCAGAAAGTGAGTGTGAGAACGACTGCACACGTAAGTGAATGAAGAAATAAAGAAATTGAATGATTCCTCTCTCTTGCGTACCTTTATCTTCTCTGCACTGGCTACTCCCACTCAGGTCTTCCCCATCCTACATCAACCTGCCTCTCTACACCAGCTCTTGACTTATATCTTTGCTTCCGGTCGCTCACCAATTTTTAAGCAATGCATCGCTCATCCATCCTCACCGCTGCTACTTACTTTCTCCATCGTGCTCCAGTCACCCCACCTAGGCCCGACTCCACCTGTTTGAAATGCCAATTCTAAAGATGTTCAAATTATCGGAGTCATACTTTCATCACTACGTCAAATCCATTTCTAAACACAATTTATCTTTCACTTAATCTTGTTGAACATTTGACTATGACTAATACTCCTTTTGCGATTTCTTTGAAACTATGTACTCCTGGTTCCGTACATTTCTGATTCGCTTTTTCTTTTTATTCAGTGACATTTGTTCTTTAATCTTTCGTTATCACTATGGTTGACCTTGGTCTTCTAGAAAATCCATTTGAAGATCTGTCTGTTATCTCAGTATCCCCTGAGTTCATCTCTCATGATTTCCTAATTTCTTCCATATGCTAATGATGCTGTAGGTTCCTAAAGTTCAGCTTTAAATCAGATTCTTTATCTCCACTTCTCCAAATTCCAGGATGCCACTTATCCTACAACTAGTGCCTTCACTGCATTTATGATGTATGTTTTTTTTATCACCACTGATTTGACTGAAAAGTTTAGTAGCTTTAATTTTTCTATTCCTCATTCTTCATATTTTTTTTTTTTTCCTTTGCTATGTCTTCCAGTTAGCCCACTTGCCACGCACATTAGTCCTGGAACAAAGGTCTGATTATACAATTCCCTTCTTTAAAAAAAACTTTGATAATTCATCATTTTCACATTGCTGTTATATTAGTCAAGAAATACATATTTTATGTACATGCATCCATATTTTACTTCAGTGCTTAGTGATGAGTTTTACTCTTCTTTGAAAAATATTAATGGGATGATTTAAAACAAACTGATGAAGGAAAATTATTTGTGTGTTGATTTTTAAAAATTAGCATACTAAAGTCGCTTTAGAGAACAGGGAACCTTTATTAGCTTCAGCCTGCTGGCTTCAAACAGGTTTAATGATGGACAACAACAGTAATAGAAGCAATAGCAATGAAATACTTGAATTTCTCTGCCTTTTATTTTTAAGTTTAAAAAATGCTGTCTCATGCATTTTATATGATTTTCAGGGAAACCGAGAAATGTCAGTGTGACATATTTCCTCTGATGTATCATATGTGTGATGATGATGATGATGATGATTATAACAGTAGTAATAATAAAGAATTGTGACAATATGGCTTGAAGAGAAACTCTTCACAAGACTCACTCTTAGGAGGTGGACATGGGCAATACCAGGTAGCTACGTAGGAGACACTGGCAGCTACTCTCACTTTTTTTTTAGACTGTGTCTCACTATGTAGCTCACGCATGACTGGAACTCACTGTGCAGCCAATGCTAACCTTGAATTTGCAGTGATCCTCCTGCCTTAGCCTCCCTAGTGCTGGCACTGCAGGCATGTGCCACTGTGCCGGATCACTTTTATTTCTAACAGCCTTTTTGTTTCCTGGCAGATGTGAGAATAAAATTCAGATCTATGGAGACTGTAACACTAGGGCCGGCATCTGACCGCATCTTTTCCTGCTGGGTCTATCAGAACTGAAATGCTCCTCAGGTGGAAGTACTCGTCTCTGCTTCCTTGTCAGCTTTTTTTTTTTTTTTTTTCCACATGAAGTCCGAGTTATCATTCCAATTAATATCTTTTTTATTTCATAAGTATGGGAGGGTTTTTGAAAGTCCTCAAGTCTTATAGTATTTAAAATTTCAAGTTATAAAGTATGAACTATTTTGTGACCAGAAAACAATTAGAGTGATTGTCTTTGTTGATAGGTACTTCCTACAGGGAATCCAGATAAAAATTTATTCATTTATTACATGAACACAGATAAATAAATCACAGATAAACTATAAGTTGGTCATATGGGCTTTGTGATATGTGTAACACTTTTTTGCTACTATAAAGGAAAAAGAATATGTAAAAGTTGTTGGGAAAGAAAAGAGATGTGATACCTTATGTTCTATACGCTCAAGATTTCCATGTGTTTATAGACGTGAGAAAATGCATATTGCTGAGTCATCAGAAAGGAACAGAAAGATGAGCTATGATCCTCAGCTGGAAACACTCTGAGGATCAGATTGTACACTGGGTGCTTCATTAGAACATTCCATTACACATACAAGCACAGGTGACAGTTCATTAAAAAAATGAATTTATTTTCCTATGATGAACCATTTTTCTTAGAAAAGAATTTAGTTATATATTTTAGTTCATTTTTGCAGATGTTAAGTTCCTTATTGAAATAGTGATTATTGCTAATGAGTGTTTGAATGCCAAATGTTTTTTTTTTTATTTACTCCTCAATTAGACATAATCTTCCTAACAGATTTAGGCCTACATTTCAATGTCAGATTTGAATTGTAATTACCCACAATACTGGAAAAGTAATCGTTCCAATCAATTTGTCTTTATTATCACTTTATCATAATTTTAATTGCTGTGTTTGTACATAAGGTTGCCGTTACCACCTGGGGCTTTTTCAGGACTCTGGAAGAATCAGGAAGCATTCAAGCATTTATATTTTGAAAAATTTCCTGTAAGAACTTTAAAATACTTTTTAAAATTTTCCTATACATTTCTCTATAACCTTAACCTGTTAAACTGAACAATTTGTCTCTAGAATTATAAAGTAAACTATCCTACTAAAATTTATCTATGCCAGTTTCTATTTCTTTTGAATAAAAGAAACTGATATATATATATATATATATATATACATATCATATACATATACTGATATATATATATATCAGTTTCTCTTAACAGCTTTTCCTAGGCTCTCAGTATCAAAGTTTTTGTCAAGGATTTTGTTAAATCCATTATTCAAAATTTTATTATTTTATCCACTGGATTCCTCTGTTCAGATTCCAAATTATACAACATTAAGATAATCTTCTGTATACATGATTGGGGGATAAAGTTCACTTGATGTGTACAGAAATTGTATTTTTTTGTGCCTTTATTTTGACATCTTTGTCTGAATGTTCCTTATTTTAAAATTTCACTTAAAAATCAAAATACAAGAAAAAGGCAGTTTCTCAAAGCCCACCCCATCCCTATTGTCCTGTTTAACAATGATTATCTTTCTGCTTTGTTTTGTATTATTTACCTGTTATTACTCCATATCAAGGTGCAGTAATTTGTGCTCATAACAGTACTTTGGTGATGGTACTTGCCAGGGTCCCACTATCTCCTCTTTGTTGTCCTTTTGCTTTTTGTCTTTTTTAAAAATAAGATTCATATGTTGTCCTTGTTATGCAGCAGGTAAAGAGGAATGGATGTCTGGAATTTAATAAAAAAAAGCTATTCCAAGTATTTAGTATTTTATCTTTATTATTTGTGAGTGAAAGACAGATAACCTAATCAACTAGATAAATGACAAGAATTAAAACAGCTTTCTTTAGAAAGTCATCTTAGACTTGAAAGACCTCTATAAACAAGATTAAACATTTCCCTGATAAACTGTGGCAGGGAAGATTTGTCAGTCCGCAGGACTCCAGTTAGTCCAATATATCTACCTGCTGGGCCATAGTTAAGTCATCAGGTATTAATAAGATTAATTATAAGCTGACAATTGCAAATATGTGCATGTGGTTACCTTTAACAGTCAAAGCTCTGACAAATCCCCTCCGAGTCTCAATAGGTGGTTTGGTTACATGAAGTAATTCTGTAGTCTTGTTACTCAACCTCAAACCGCTCATCTGAGGACTTAGCAACAGCATCGAAAGCATAGATCAGATAGGTTATATGTGATGGAGCTAAGATTTGAACCACAATAGTCTGGTTCAAGAGCTTATTACTCTCATTTGCTTCTATAATAGTAATAACTGTAGCAATTGCTGTAAGAGCTTCAACCAAAGTCCATCCTCAAGGCCATTTCAGCCAGGCTTTACAGAATTTTATAAGGTAGAGTAGTTTATCAGTCCACTTACCATACAAGTCCCATAAAGATTAAAAAATGCATACTGACTTGCTAACATTTGTGCTAAAACCAATGCTCATAAGCAGAGATATCAAAGTAAGCCAGAAGCATTAGAGAAAGCAATGTTTTTCTCATTCTTCTCGATTCTTCATTCTGTTGTGATTTTGGGACTGGCAAGGATGTGCTACTTTAAACTGATTAAAATTAAATTTCATTCTAATTATCAAATTTAGCTGTAATTTGAGTCCAGTGTTAATCTATGTTTATAATTAGTCATAGAGAGGTTTACAGCTTTTAAAAGTTTATGCAATTCAAGAGCTTTATCAAAGAACTGCTTTGTAATACAAAAGTATATTGAAATTATTGAGCTATTACTGCTTATTAAAAAAGTAATTGTGTTCATAAACTTTATCACTCTTAGCTCAACTTGAACATATATAAGAATATTTTATTTTATTGCTGGCTCCTAGAAGAGCAAGCAGATTGTAGTAAGATTTCAAAGCCAAAATTAATTTAATTTTATTGTACAGTTATGAAAAAATCAAATAAATACAATCTATTCCTATCACATTTTATATTACACAAAGTTTAAAATTACATTGTCCAATAATGCATGGTCATACAGCATTATTTATTGTTATTTTCAGGGATACTATGACACTATGGATGCTGGCTATATGGATGAAGAAGGCTACGTGTATGTTATGTCTCGAGTTGATGACGTCATAAATGTTGCAGGTCACAGGATTTCTGCAGGTGCCCTTGAAGAGGTATAGATGATTATCGATATACTAGTTGAAGTAGCGCCCAGAAACAGTGCTGAACTAAAGAAACACTGAAATTAAATCATTCCACTTGGGAAGTTCCTATAGTCTTCATATATAGCAGAGGCAACATTAATCCTATACTTTTCCCCTCTCACATTCTTCTGTGTAGATTTTAATATTCTCCACACACTCTATCCTAAATGATTTCCTATATTATTTGTGCATAAATGCATGTGTGTGTGCATGAATGTGTGTGGCATGTGTGTGTTTTACTGTAGTTGAACCTAGGACCTTCAAATTGAACGGCATCCCCAAACCATTCTTTTATTTTTTTTAACAGGAGAGCCTATATACATTTAACTCATGCTATTTACTAATTAATTGACTCCGGGTTCTTGACTTTTGTCTGATAAATAGGTCTACATATAGACTTTACAAGATGTAAGGTTTAAACATTTTATTGTATTTTCTGATCTGAGAAATTTCTTCTTACACTATCTAAAAACCCAAAAGTTATATTAAAATGTTATTACTTTTTAAAATTCACATACAGTAAATTCTAATTCCCTATGCAAAGTTAAAAATGAATATATATATATATATATATATATATAATGTTTATACACACACACACACAAAGAGGATGAATAAGTATTTCCACACTGCCAAAGAATTTTCATTAATCATCTTTGCATTCTGACTCTGGTAACTGGTGGCCACCTGATTTTTATTCTGTTCCAATATTAGTGCCTTACCTAAAATTCCATATAAATGGATTGATACACTAATGCAATTTTTGACAAAGTTATTTCATTAAAAAATACATCTGTGAGGCATGCACATTGTTTTGTGTATCAATAATTCATTCTTTTGTATTGCTATGCTTTATGCCATCTTGTGGCTTGCTAAATGAGCTTGTGTTTCCTTTCACCCATTTGAGGAGTATGAGTTATTTCTACCTCTGGGAAATTACAAATTGTAGCATGCATACATTCAATTACAGCAATTTGTGAAAAACTGTTTTCCTTTCTCTAGGCTAAATACCTGGAGTGTATCTGTTAGGTTGTATGACAGGGATTTTTTTAGGTTTGTAAGAAACTGCCACATTCTTTTGCAGAGTGGCTATGCTATGTAAAGTAGCATAACATGCTAGAAGTAGCAGCATAACGTACTGCTTTTTTCCAGAACTTCATCTTTTCCTATAATTTAAACCATTTAAAAAAGTGTAAAGTATTTTATGGTACTTGTAGTTTGCATTTATAAATAAGGGGGTTATGTATCTTTTCACATGCTTATTTTCAATCCATATATTTTCCTTTACAGACCATTATTTTTATTTCCTATTTAAGAAATCTCTCATAAGTCAAGGTTACAAAGAATTCTTTCTTCCCTTGGGTTTCACCTAAAGATTTCATCTTTCTAATATTGTAATTGATTTTTATTGCATACTTTATATTACTTTAAATTAACATTTAAATAAATTTTATACTTAATGCAGGGTGTGCACATTAACAATATTTTTAAATGGATGCTGATTTTGTCAGCTCCACTTGTTATAAAAGACTTCCTTTTCTTATTTTTTTTTTGTATATTTTTCAAAAATCAGAGGATAGTATTTGGCTAGGCCTATTTTTAGAGAACATCACTGTTTCACCTATCACTTGTCTTTTCATGAACAGGTGGTCTCAACTGTGTACTTCCATGCTGTAGACTAAAGTGCGGTAGTGTATATCCTCTGCATTTGATCTTACTTTGCAACATTGCTTTGGTTGTTTTGTGTTGGTTTCAGCCAAGAGATTTTCTATAGCTACAATGAATCCATGCATGCATTTTGATTGGAATTGTATTACATCTATAAATTCAACAGTAGCTACATAAACCATGTTGAATCTCTCCATCCATGAATCCATCCATGAATTCTGTGTCTGTCTTCATTTATTTTGATTTTCTTAATATAGTTCATCAATATTTCACACTGTTTTATAGTAGAGAATCTGAATTTTGTTAGACATGTAGTCAAGTGTGTAATTTTAGTTATTGTAAAGAGTATTTTTTTAACAAAACGTATCCCAAAGTTTCACTGCTAGTGAATAGAAAGTAATGCTGATTTTCATACAATAATACTTGCATGCGAACATGAGTTCTATGAGCTTTCCAATCTTATTAATTCTAGGAAGACTTTTTAAAAGGTTTCTTGAAATTTTCTCTGTGAAGAATCATGTGTGTGAATAGTCTTATTTCTTCCTTTTTGGTGGGAATGTCTTTTCTTGATGTATTCTTCTTGCCTTTTTGAGCTAGCTAGTCTCTGGTATGACACTAATTAAGAATGGTGAATGCAAACAATTTTGTGTTTTTCCTAATCTTGGGGTGGAAATATATAGCACCTTATATTTAGGAGTGGTGTTACCTAGAAGTGGTTTTTTCTCTAATGTCTTTTTTACATTGAGAAAAAGTTTTCAATTCCTACTTTGCTGAGTATTTTTTTCATGACAACATAAAAAATTTAAGTGCATTTTTCTACATCTATTGATAGGATTGTGTGTGTGTGTGTCTAAGGTCTGTTATATGATTTCTACTAGTTTACCTTAACTGTTAAATAAATATTGCATTCTGAGGATGAAACTTACTTGTTTTATAAAGCATTGTTTGATATATTGGTTTTTAAATCGATGAAAATTTCCTGTGTTCTGAGTTCTTTGTGTGATACGCATATTCCCACTATACCTTTTTAATTTTAAAATGAAAAAAGAACAAAAACGATGATACAGAATTTCAAAACAACATAATAGGAAAATATCAATGGTTAGTATATTGCATAATGTTATCTTCAAAGTACTGCCTCTTTTGAATAATGATTGCACCATTTGTCTTCTGGCCCTTATATGTTTTTTAACCTATCTGGATCATTATGGTTTGTGGAAGTTTCTGATAATGTTTGATTGAGTCCTGCTTTTATTTTTATCCAGTTGGACAATGTTTAGCTTTTTACTGATATTTTTATACCAGTTAAACAACATATTGATATATTTTTTATGTCTACTAATTTATGAATAATTTTCTGCTTGATTCTTTTTTCCATTATAATTCTCCATTTCTTTTTAAAGATATGTTGGTGCTTTTTAAAGATATTTTGGTTCTTAATCTGGACTTAAAAAGAAAAAGCCAAAATTTGAAAGCTTCTCCCTACGGCTGTTAAAAAAAAACAAAAAAAACAAAAAAAAAACAGTAACTTTTGTCCCTGTAAGTACAATTTTATAACCTCCTGTTCCCTTAGCATCCTGTTATGGCTTAGCAGGGCCACCATCATACAAAACCTGTCACAGACTGACAAGCTGCGTTGGTTGGTTCTCCTTCCAACCACCCAAAGCTGCAAGCCCAAGACCAAGCTCACAGACAAAATGTGTGAGAACGGGGCTTCTCCTTTGTTCAGTGCTCAGCCGATTTGCACACTGTTTCCCTGCTGGTCTCTCTGATCTCTTGAATTCTACAACAGTTCTATTTCTTTCCTGAAAACTTTCATCTTTCTCTTCATGTCGAGAGTGCTTCTCCATATTTATTGGTTTATTGCTAGTTTAACATTTGTTATTATAATTATTCTGAATGTGAAAATGAGGTGTGCATGATCAAAAACAACTTTCCTTTCTTCTTTCTTTCCTTTCCTGCCTCCTCCCTGTCCCCCCATCTCTCTCAATCACATATTTTTCTGTCTTTCTCTGCTAAGCTGAACCCAGAGCCTCATGGCACCTACCGCTACCTCTGAGATACATCTCCAGCCCTTACGACACATTTCATAATAATAAATGTGTCCTTGCTAACTCACTGCAGTTCTACTCCAAGATGATCCAACAAAGTCAATGTGAACTTTTTCTACATAGATTTCCTTAAATTAATATTTGGATTTGTTTGAAATTAATATTTCTAAGCCTGCTTTCTTTGACTTGTTTTTAACCACAGTATATCTTGTTTATCTTTCTACATTGAATCTACATGTTTTTATATTTAAAATGGATTTTATAAACTTGTAGAGTGTTGTTTTGTAATTCACCTTGCATCATCTGTATTCTAATTGGCATGCTTAAAGCATTGACATTGTGACTATCAGCACTGATTAGTTTATTATCCACCATATTTCTTACTGTTTTCTGTTTGTTGCCTTTGTTCTTTGTTCTGTTTTTGTCTTCCTTTGTATCTGTTTTTGTTTATATTGAAGATTTCATAGAATCCCGTTCATCTTTCTTGTTAGTGTGTTAGTTCTAATTTGTTTTGCATTCTCACTGGTCCCCTACAGTTTGTAATGCATAGTTGACCTCAGTTCATTTTTTAAAAAATGTAATAACTAAATAATCTTGATTCTCTTTACCTCATCTCTGTTTTGATACAACCATTCATCTTGTATATGCATAAGTTCATATAGAGAGATTCCCCGTCCCTGTCTTTTATTTCCATCCCTTTTCTCCTCATAAATTTTTAAAAACTTTTTTATTGTTTGAGAAAGTCCTGTATTTGTAAAAAAAAAAAAAATTTCACAGGCTATAGAAATTTAGATTGATGATTTTCTCCCTTCTCAGCAATTTAAATATTGTATTTCAATCTCTACTTACTCAGAAAAGTTACACATAAAGTCTTATGTTTGATCTGTAAATTTGATGTTTATTTTCCTTTTAAGGTTTTTTAAATATTTGATTTCTATAAGTTTGAATATGATACACCTATTTATATATTTACATTTACCCTGCTTGATGTTTGTTTTTTGAGATTTCTAGATTTGTGATTTTTTTTGGTCTGATACTATTTTGGAGAAATTCTGTTATTATTACTTCAAATATTGCTTCTATTTGCTCTTTTCTTCCAGTGCTGTTACTCTGTATATGTCATCTTTTGAGACATCTTCAAGCTTACAGACTTTTTTCCTTAGTCATTACAAGTCTAATAATTAATTCATCGAACACATTTTTGTTACAGTATTTTTTATTTCTACACTTTCTTCTGATCATTTTTTTTAGAATTTCCATCTTTCTGTTTAACCTAAATCATGTTTCTGATTGTTTTCTACATTTCCCATCAAATCTGTATGTTGTTCAGCATCATGTTACATAACAAAGTGCCAGAAATAATCAACTTAAAATGATGAAAATTTTATTATGTTTCATAGTTTTCAGCCCATGATAATTTTTCCCTGTAAAAGACTGACACCGTCCCTCAATTCCATTTGAATCACAACTCCAGTGACCTAATGATCTTTCAGTAGTCCCCATTTCTAGGAGGACTAATGGAGCACCAATCTTTAACACAAGAACCTTTGGAACACTTGAGATCTAAACTACGGCATCATGTTCCCAGATGCCTAAAGTTCATGTCCATTTCACAATACAGATATGTTTGATCTATTTCCAAGTGTCTGCAAATCTTAACAGCTTTAACGCTGTTCAAAAGTCCAAGTCTGAAATGTCATGTACGATTCAGGGAAATTCAGCTATGAGCCTTTATAAAAAATTTTTAAAATCAAGTTGCATGACACCAAAATATGTTGGCACAGGGTATAAATCTCCATTCCAAAAAGGGAGAATAGATAAAAGAATACATCAAACTTAAGCCAAAGCAAGATCAAAATCCAGCAAAATAAAGACCATATTCTACAGTTGCACCTCTGGATCCAGGACACATGATAATGTGATATCAGGGCCAAAGTGTTCAGGTAACCCCCTTTTATAACTTTGTGAGCCCTCAGCATAATAATCATAGCTTTGCAAGTTCCTGGCCTCGTAATCCGAACTTTCTTGCCAAGTAAATTGGTTCTAGTACTTTCTTGGCCTCCGAAAATTATACAGTTTTTTTTCTATTTTGTTTCATTTTTTGCCTTTCAGTCTGTCTTATGTTTTTGTTGAAATATGAACATGATGTTCTGAGTACAGAAGAGACTTCAGTAAGTAAGCTTTTATTGATGTGCCAGTAAGATGTGAATTGAGAAAACATAGTCTCTAGCCCTGGAATTGGTCTCCCAATTGAACCAAAAATATTCTCCAGCGCTTTTCAGTTTCTTCTCCCCTTGGGTAGCACAGATGACTCGCTAGAGTTGGGTAGTTCTTTTTTCTCAAGGTCAGTTAGGTTCTGATAAAACATCAATCAATAGGCTCTGAACAGAATCGGCTTTTTGCTTGTCTCTTTTTGGTGGTTGACATTGCTAAGAAAAACAGAATGTTCTGGAGCATTCCAGAATAGCTCTACCCACCTCATATTCAAACTTTGAGGAAAATTTTCTCTGATATTCACTGGGGTTCCTGTAACTGTGAAGGACCCCTGAAGTTTTTAACTCTCAGAATTGTCCACATTGAGCCTCCTACAGTATGTCTATTACAGTTCAGGATTTCTTGTCCAGATACTTGTTCTTGAGGAGATTTTGCTCCAGGAATTTGTTATTTTTGGTGTTCTCCCTTCTCTCCAGTTTGGGGGGCAAGGCAAGATTCACCTTGTGACCTCACCCTCTAACATATCAAAATAAAACTTGATCTTTTAGATTGTTCTGCTTCTAATTTATTGTCAAGCAAGAGTGATGACTTGCAAACTTCTAAGGTTGCAGAAAACACCCTTCCAAGCCCTCTCTCACTCTGACTCCCACAGCTGATGCTTGCTGGTCCTCTGGTTAGGGAGTCAGGAGTTCCATCAATAATGATCCATTCTCAGGGACCACATGGCACCTGAGGGAAGGGGCAAGTGGCACTGAATCTCTTTTGGTGGAGGCTGGGAAAGTACCTTGAGCTCCATGCCACTGGATCTGCTGCTGGTCATGAAGTCAAGGCACCCCGTTTCTTTGTGACCACTTACTAGGTGTGATTGTGGAGATGCGACAACTCTAGGGACAGCAAGGGGCACTGCCTCTTTGATGGCCTTCATGTGGAAACGATATTAGAACCTGTTTCAAGATCGTTTGCTTCTTTCCTGGGCCTCTTTAGAGGTACAGCAGCTTTTCTTGGAGATTTTTTTCTACCCTGATTGGCAGTTCCACATTTTGGGCTGCCTGGCATGATGTGAAAAAAGGCAAAACAAACAAATTAGCAAAACTGCAGAACTTCCAACCAAGAAATCAACAGGTTGTCTCTCAAATTCTCATAGTTTACTTCAGCCCACTGTGTTTTTTGTAATTGATGGAAGAGATAAAGTGGAAACACTTACATCATCTTCTCCAGAACAAAACTCTGGAATAGTTTTTTAAGTTGAGTGGAGCAAGGAAACTAATGTATAATGGTTAATAATTTAGTGAGATCAGAGTATGGACATGCAAAGGTTTTATTCATCTTTCTCTCATTAAGTTACCTTCTTTATAGGCCACGTCTCACTGCTTAGTTCTTTCTGTTATGTTAACTTTGTGTGTGTGTGTGTGTGTGTGTGTGTGTGTGTGTAGGTGTGTCTGGGTGTGTTAACGTGAACTTTGTGAATAGAATTTTATAAAATGTTTTAAAACATGATTTTGATGTGCTACTATAATATAGTATTATCTTGCTTTTAAATGACTATTTTCTGATAACATTAAATTAAAATTTATGCTTCATGTATTTTTGTGTGTTAGCAAAATATCGTTCTGGTTGTGTGAACTTTTAATTTCTTGCTTCTAGAAGATTACCTCAATATTCATCTGCATTTCTGGCAGACTTAGCTAATCAAACTTTGAAGATTATATATGCGCAGCTCTCACTATCAGTCAAAAACTGTAGTTTCTTTATTTTAGTTTTAGAATAAAAAGAAGTGTCAACTTATTCAAATTTATTCTGTACCTTTATATGCTTCTACTCACATCCTTCTCATTGTGTGAAACATCGGAGCTCAGACAGGCAAAAAATAGGCAATTAAATTGGAAAAATAAAATGTGCCAGAATTACTGTCTTCTAACAAATTTTGTTTCTGGGCTTAAATATATTTATAGCATGTAACAGGCCAGTGCTCAGGTTCTAACTCTCTAACGTATCTTTTTACATAAATTAAGTGATGAACTATTGAACATAAGAAATTTAATATTGATTCATGTCGGATTTCAATTCATATCTCAATATTTAGTCTCTTTTAGAATTTACATTCTTGTTCCTAGATCCTCACAAAATTGCTAAGCAAACTGGTATTTAGTATGTGAATGAAATGTTTACACTGATGATAGAACCAGCTTTTATTAATCTGCTCAGACCTTCAGATTTAACTTTTAGTATTCTCTGTGATGAAATATGCATGCTTAACTCTTTGAAATAAGAATTAAGGATTTTCATCGTTTGAAATTTAATTTGCACAGAAAAATTAAATTTTTTCTTTATATTTGGTGAAAATTAAAATGCTTGTGTAGTTTCACCAAGTAAAGATTTCATGTTTATCTTATATAACACTAAATAAAAATACTAATTCAAGCACCTATATGATTAAAATTATTCAATCGAAAATATAGGTCTTTTCTGTCCTTATCCTTTAAAAAGGGAGCCCTAAATAGCTTTTATATAATTGTAAGAGGACATTATTTTTGTGGATCCCAATACAAGTAAGAGCCTTCTATAACTCTGGAGTAATAAAATCTGTTTTAACAGTTGATTAATCTTTGAATGCCTAGCAACCACCCAAGCACTTGGGAAACTTGGGTGGAAGTTGAAGGAGTTCTTATGAAAATTGGGACTGAAATCTGATAATTGGCAACTTGTGAGCCAAAATTAGTAGGAACTAGGATAATCCTTCTTGCTTAGTACTCTCACTGATGCAGATGGATTTTCATTGAAAAATTATCTATAGAAATAGTTAGGCCTCTGGATTTTATTCTTTCACTTCAAGTTTTTTATTTTTATTTTCTATTTTTACTATTATTATTGGTTTATTATTTTTGGTACCAGGAATCCAACTCAGGACCTCACACTCACCAGGAAGGCGCTGGGTTGCTGATGTATATCCCCAGCCCTATCACTTAAAGTCTTAACTTTCAGTTTTTTAAATAATCCTACTAATATCCTTGGGAACTAGGGAATCTAGTGTTAAAATATTGCATGTTGTGGCCGGAACAATATTCACATATAACTTGCCATTCATAAATTTGGTCTGAACAAGATTACAACCCCGCCCCCCAGATTGTGTTTGAAACTTATTTTAGGAATATTTCTTCAGTAGTGAATATATATCCACAGGATGACTATATATCCCATAAATGTTGTTCTCAGTATTAAATGACTACTAGATTTAAATAGTTGCAAACTTGATGACTATTTCCTGAGTACTGATACGAATATTGATAAAGACAGAATCACTCTGATAGTTTCCTAGACTACGTCAATGTCAGAGTGATTCATTGTGTTTGTGAAGGTGCTTGATTTAAAAGAATATTTTTCAAATTAAAATTCTTAAAAGTATAAGTGAAAAAACCTGTGTTTGTAACCCAATGAAGCTCTGAAATCTCTTTAAATTCATTATAATATATACAAAAATTGACATAGGTCAGAAACAATAGAAAGGCATTAAGCAGACCTATTTTTATATCACGTGCATATACTCATTTCTGATGTGACAGTTACCTTTTAAGATGTATCACTTTTGTAGGTACTTAAATGCTGACTCACTGTGGATTCTTTATAGATTTTATACGGAGAGAATGAATGTAGTTTTTAACTGTTCTTCCCACAGGAAAGTGGTTGACTTCTGTCCCTCACATACTGTCAAACATAAAATATGATGCTTCCCTTTTAAATGATCCAGTTGCTAAAACTCCTCATTCAGCATGCAAGTGTTATTAGTAGGGGTCAAAATGGAAAACTGTTTCTCTTCCTTTATGGTATGTTCTTAACCAATAGATTGATATAATATTTTATCCACCGTAATAATGAATGTTACTTAGAGATGGCACAGATTTATGAAATGTGATATTTTCCCACAAAGTTGTAACAATTTATATAAGTAGGTAAAATAACAAGGTTTGATATAGGTAATTGTGTGATGCATTCTGATTTATATATATTACATATACAATACATGTAATGTGTGTGTGTGTATATATATATATATATTACATAGCCATTTTTCCCCATAAACTTCCAAAAGGAGTAATACTGAAGACTATAATGTGGAAAAAATACCAAGGTAAAAACATGGCGAACTAGAAGATCTAACATTCAATGCAGTTAAAATTATAGTCATACTAGTAAAATGACTAATAGTAAAATATCTGAATGATTGATTTTTTTTCCCAGTGATTTGAACAGATACTTTGACATTTAAAAAATTCAAGTACAGAGATTTCTGGCACCAATAAAAACTTTCAGAAGTGTTTGTTTTTACAATTAAAACCCTAGTTCACCATTAAAAATAGTTGTTCCTTACAATGCTAAGTCAAAATTATAGAATCTTCCCTATCTAGTGTGTCTATTTTGCTGTAGACAAAGTAGCCTTTTTCATGACTGGTAAGTGACTATAAAGTAGCTACCAAAATAAATACAGGGCAGTGACATTCGTCTCGCTTCTTTCAAAACATGGTTCTTAAAATTAAATAAGATTGCAACAAAGAAGTCATTGGGAGCACTGCCACAGTAGGAGAATGTGGTGTGGGACAGTCTGTATAATACGTATTCAGTAGAAGCTTTTTGCGTAGTTGGTCTTTATATCAGCAAATAAGTTAGAATATACTGCAGAAATAATTTATGTAACATGTACTCTCCTTGGCCCTATAGAAGTCAAGAGCTACATGGACGGAAACCTTTATAATGCTTCAAACTGGGTGCTTATTATAGCGTCCATAAGTAATGCTGCGTATACATTATATTTCAATAGAGACTTTGTAAGGTAGTAACTGGTTGTTTTTTTTTTTTTTTTTTTTTTTTTTTTTTTTTTTTTTAAACCAAATGTCCTAGTTCATTGAGCCTTCCAGGAGTTCAAAGAAGAGAAGCCTCACTTTAAATTTGGCTTAATGAAAAAAATCACCATGAGAAGTTTGGGGACTTAGTGTCGTCTTGGATTCTGCTTTCCTCCCCCATGTGTTTGGCTGTCTTTTTGTTTGTTTGTTTGTCTTACTTTGCTCACTGCTTCTTTTTCATGTGACCATTAGATACTGGAATTCTTTAAGACTATTGGTATTTTCTTCTTCTTTCTCCTTAAATAGTCTCATCTAGTCCTTAGCTGTCATTGCCCTTTTTGTACAAGAAAAGTGTGCATATGTGATCTCCAGAGTAAGCCTCTTCTGGGAACGCTGTACCTAACTGCTTCCCCTCCAGAGTCTTAAATACACCCATTACATGAAATACCTACAAGACAATAATGCATGGTCTTCCCTCCTAAGCTGACACCTAACTAACCTTTCCTAGTTTAGAGCATGATGCTGCCATCCAACCAGTTTAAAATCCCTCTGCTCATCCATACCCCACATCCAGTTTACCATCATATTTTGTACATTTTACTTCTAAAGAAACTGAAGTCATTTGATTCACTCCCACAGCCTTCATCCGTTACAGTTTCCTTCTACATGCATAAACTGATGTCTACCAACAAAAATCCTCTTACCTATTTCAACACTAAAATCTAAGATTACGTTTTTCAAGATCCAACTGTAATGTGAAAAGAGAAACTTACCTGAAAAGTCTATATACTGTACGATTCTAATTATATGACATTATGCAAAGGGACTTTGGAGAGAGCAGAGGGTTAGTTTTGCCAGGGACTAGGGGAAAGGAAGGGCTAAATGGACAGAACATTGGGGAATTGTTACAATATCAAATCTACTATGTGTAATACTATAAGGATGACTACATGTCTTACATATTTGTGAGAAACTATAGAATGTACAGAAAATGTGAATCACATATAACCTAAGAACAGGGCTGAAGATGATGTGCCAGTGTTAGCTCACCGATTATAAGAAATGTAGCACTCTAGTGCAGATTAGTGAAGGAGATTGTGTGTGTGTGAGGGCTGCTTCCTGCTCAATGTGCTGTAACTCTAGAACCACACTATAAATAGTCTATTTATGAGTTTACTCTGATTTTGCTTCTCAACTCGTGAACATGCCTCATTACTTTTGCAATGGTGCTAAAACAATTGGATTAAATCCCTGGCACACTGCATCTACCTCTGAAACTTTTATGTCTCTTTCAAGTCTGCACAGTATACCTGCAGTTCCTCTAGTGAGCTTTTGCTCACCCTCCTCCTTCTGCCTAATCAATATCTCCTTATTCTCTACATAGACTCACTGTCATTAGCTAAGGGAAGACTTCTTTGATGTCTGTATCCTTCTGGGAAATTATATGCTTTGCTGTATCTTGCATATTAAATAACCTAACAGCTTTTATTACTATTACAGTTAAGCACTTATAAAAATTAAAATTTCAAGGTTATTTGTTAATACTCTGTCCTCATTACTAGACTATGAACATTGTGCAATGATACTCTGTGTATTTTTGCTCACAACTAAGCTTAATATAGGGTCATTCCAATGCAGGCATTTAGTAAATATTTGTCGCATGAATGCATATATGAAACAATAAGGATTGTTGGAATCAAGTTTGTTCGGTGTGCTCTCTAAACATTAGACATTTAGAAATCACTGAAATATATATAAATCTCTCAGCAGAGGTCTTTTTGAACATGTATTTTAAAAAGTTTCATCACAGCAGAAACTTTTAAACTTTAAGCATCTATATTTTATAAGGATTTTCAGATCTGTGAGCTCTTGTGATCCCAGATAGATGCATTGCTCTGTGAGGCATTGCGAGCTGAATGTGAACAATATGAAAGTGTTAATTTTTAAAACAATTCACATAACTTTATTTAATAAAATCATATATTTACAATTCATGAAGTTTACTTTGATACACATTACTAAATAAGATTAAAGGTTATTGAACAAGCAATTATGACATGATATATAGGTAGTGTTCCCAGGAGTTTTCTACCAGCAAACTATTTGAAAGTCAAAAACTGAGCAGTTACAAAGTACTTTGGAGATGCACAGGATTGCCAGGAGACCTCAGGGACCAGTGGAGGACAAATTGCAGCCCTGACCAAAATAAATAAAATAAAGTGATAATAAAGTGATGTTGGACTTCTGTCCACCTCCAGTGTCTTCTTTCAAGTCCTGGCAAATTCTCTGTTGGTGAGATGCTCTTTAAGGAAGTGTTCATTAAACTCATTGTGTGGCCCTGGGAGCAATCTGGAATTCCTTTGAAAGCAGCCAGCACTACTGTCAAAATATGATAGGATGCCTTGTAGCAAGTGCATGTGGCAGCTGTTGCATATGGTCTGACTTTATTTATAAACATTTAAGATGGAGCAACAATTTCCATACTTTCCAGGTAATCTAAGTAATTTATCTTAATTACCGTCAGCCTTTGTGACTACCACGGGGACTCTAATCTTTCTAATCAGTGGTAATTATGTGAATTAGTAATAAATTTTCAGACAGGTAGCTCTCTGATATGTACATTTTTCTGTTTAAAATTATACACATGCACACACGTGCGTACACAAACACATATGAATACATATTCTTAATGAGCGCCTTTTCTTATTACAGTCGATCCTTTCCCATGGTACTGTTGAAGACTGTGCGGTGGTTGGCAAGGAGGATGCTTTGAAAGGTCATGTCCCCTTAGCAATCTGTGTGTTGAAGAAAGGTGAGACATCTTTGTCCTTCCTCATCGTTTGAGCCTGAATGATTAACTCAAATTAATTCATTTCTTACCATTTCAACTTCCCCCCAGGCATAAATGAAACAGAGCAACAAGTTTTAGAAGAAATCGTGAAACACGTCAGACAGAGCATTGGCCCTGTTGCAGCTTTTAGAAATGCAGTGTTTGTTAAACAGTTGCCCAAAACCAGATCTGGCAAAATTCCTCGATCTACCCTATCTGCCTTAGTGAATGGCAAGCCATATAATGTAAGTTAACAAGGATATTTAATACTGAATTCTGAATTGCTTTTCACCATTTCTTTCGCATCAACAAAACTCTTAAGATGGTTCTCAAACATAGATTGTTTGGCATGACTTTTTTTTTTAATATTAAGAAAAATTACATAACTCCTCTCTGTAGGATGAGGGTTGAGAAGGAAAGGCAGGTTAGTTAAAAACATGTCCTTTACTTATAAGACCAGTGTATGAAAATATATTTTTACTATTAGTAGTTATTCTAGTTGAATTCAAAGTTAAATTATGCAAACTCAACCTTGTTGATTAATGGTACATTTTCCTTCATTGAAGTCATTCATGACTATTAGTGATTGAGAAAGCAAAATATTTGAGGCTTACAACAGGTGATTAAAATGTTCTAATTGATGTATGTGTTATTCCTGTTCTGAATGAAATTTAAGAAACTTCAGATTGATTCTATTATAGATTGTATGCACAACCTCTGTGGATAGATATAAATATTTTATGAATAACATCTAATAAAAAGTAATGTAACAGTAAAGAGGTTTGGGTATGAGCGCATATATATCAAAACAAGAAGAAAGTAATGTTATAGAAATATGTGGAAAGCCTCTTAAAAAGAACTCTAAAGTATCATCCATGATAATGGTTTTGTTCATCGAACCATGTATTTGTTACTTCAGAAGGCTATAGATTTTTTTAAAAAAATCTATATTTTAAAAATCAAATGTTCAGATTTTTTTCTCCATTTTATATAGTTTGCAGTAGTTTTGTAAGATAATGTGACATAGTTCACTGCATACAGTTATTTTGTGATAGTAAGTGTAGAGTGATATTCATCTGAAATTAAGTTTCTTTGCAGGTAACTCCCACAATCGAAGACCCCAGCCTTTTTGGGCACATAGAAGACGTGCTGAAAAAGTCATCGTGATTTTTGCTTCTTTTATGATTTGGATTGAGTTGATTTTATAATTGAAATTAAGTTATTTGAGGTTTTTTTCTCAGAAATAAAAATTTACATAGAAATTACTTGTCACTTGAAATGTGAAATGTAAAACTTCTATCGAATCAATCCAATAAAGAATAGTGAAAGAACTTGTCTGATTTGACCCAATCATATGGTTTTCAGTTGTCTGTAATACAGCTCTCTCGGTGTTGTCCAGTTTTGTGAGAAAAAAATGTACTCATTTTATGAATTTTAAAAATTGTTCCCCAAGAAATATCCTGTAATTGGAAGTGGCTCTTATAAATATATCCTGACAAAAATTAAAACACCAAATTCAAAGTTGAAAAATACTTAAAATTGCTCTTGTAGAAAGTCTTAATACTTGCTAATATTCTGTTGATACCTGCATTTTAAAAAATGAAATAGATAAAACGAGGAGTTTTAGGTAACCATGTAGACAGCTAAAGCTATTGTCTAGGTGGGAAGACCCATGTGACCATAGATTTCCTGAGGGAAAGCAGGAAGCCTGTTACAGCTCTGCCTTCTGGTCGTTTGTTTGTTAGACATGTCTGTAAGAGAAGTGGAAGGTTATGCAACCCAGTCTTTTCATCCTGGGAGATGTATGCTTCCCAATGATTCTGACTTTGTTACAGAGTCAAGTAAATAACACACAAATAAAGGAGAGTGGCAAGGAAAACTCTTAAGAAAGAAAAGTCAAGACTGCATTTCAGGTGACTGTGGAATGTTGAAGACCAGAGAGCACCTGCTCCAACCAAGGACAGCCATACCTGCTCCTGGAAAGATGTGTGATAGGAAAGAGGCAGCCAGATCTTCTACTCTTCAGCTTTCCAAAAGAAGCCAAAAAATCCATCTTCTTTTGTGAAAACTACAATTTTTGCATAAATGATGACACAAGTAAGGATTATGTCAAAGGATATCTTCACATTTAAACTTCTACAAAACCAGGAAGCCTTTTTAATAGAAATTTAAAACATCTCTAATAAGTTCATGGTAATGTAATGAATGACTGAAGTAGATATAAGGAAGTAATTGACTGTTTGATTTATTTAGCGGTCTACATGCATCCATGTCCAAAGAACAGATTTAACTACTAAAATGTGCACCATGCCCACTGAATTTGACAAGTCTCAAAGTATTTCTCAATCTTTTAGTCATTTGGGAATATCATTATCAAGAACACATTGTCCTAACATAATAGTTTGGGTACAGGAAATATATATGATAATAGATAAGAATTTACTTATGTCATAGAAATTACAATAAAAATAAGTGTTTTCTCAAAGAACATTGCTACTTGCTTAAACTGCCTTCTTGATTGTAATACCTGAGAAAATATATTCAAATTTAATTATTTTCATAGTCTGATATTATACAACTAAGTAGATGCTGTATAATTTGAAATTATTGGTTTTTCTGGTTATCTTTTTTATTGGATATATTTTTTCTATTATCAAAACTGTAGAACTTACAAATAAACTATTTTAATGTCTTAGCATTCAAATGTATTTCTGTATTTTTTTCCTACATGAATCAGTTAACCTGAAAAGGCAAGCTAACAGAATATGAGTTTTTATTTATTTGTGAGTTACGAGCTCGGGCAGATCCAAGAATTGAGTAAAAGTTGCATCTCTTGTCCTCTTGCATATTTTCCTTGGTAATCTCATCTGAAGAGACATTTCATCAAGCAGGCTTGGGTTATTTCCCAGTTCTGTGGGTCTGGAAAGCACTGCATGAGATTGAGAAAGTAACCATTTCTTGCTTCTCATTGAGGAAATTTATCACCTTGCAGAGTCAGAGAGACTGTTACTTCCATGTGCCTAAAAACAGACCAACAAAGGTCCACTCAAATCATCAGACTGCTTATAAAGTGGGAGTAAACTAAAGAAAACTTTCTATTTTAATACTTACTATAAAGCATTTTTACTTAACAGTATCTGAAATATTTTGAGTTAAGTTATCTTTTAATACAACAATATGTTGTAGAACATGCAGTCATACTAAGTTTGGCAAAATAAATTTTGTGTGACTGCTTTTTGTATTTTCATGGAATTTTTTATTGTAAAACATCAGGAAAATGAAAATAAAAGATAACTTCAAAGATGTGTAGAAAAGCATTTACCAAGAATCTTATATTTTAAGAAGCAGTTTTAGTTATCTAAAACTATTTGAAAGGTCTGATCACTAAAAATGTCACAGTTCATAACAGTGATGGTCAAAAGGGAAAATACTGAGATTCTAAATTCAGTACATGAAATGGATGTTAGAACCTAGCAGAAGTTTTCTTACAAACTAAAAGCACGTTTTATGCTTTTCTGAGGGAAGTAGCTGGATCTTTTTTATCACTGTATGTTAGAGTCTGTTACAGATGATTTATACTGCTTAGTTGATCTCTAAAAGGAAAAGACTGACTTTAGTTTAGTGAGTGCTTTCTACCGTTCCTGTATTTTCTGATTTCTTAGGTTAAAGGCTTGGGCAGGTGACTGGTACTGGAAGGTGCTGTGGGTCTGGAGTAGGAGCTCAAAGGTCATGAGGTCCCTGGGGGAGAAGCCTTCAAGGGGAATGGTGGGGCAGTGGCCCTTCTCTCTCACTGGACTCTTAAGCCAGGAGACTTGCAGTGTGCCTCCTCAATGCGTTCCACCATTGCCATCCCACGTGCTCACCAGAGGCTCAAAACAATTGATCCTCTTGATCGCTGACTGTAAGCTCCAAAATCACGTGAGTCAAAACAAGCCTCCTGTCTATATAAGCTAATTATCACAGACATTTGTAGTGATACGAATTTTAACAAAAGATAGGGAATAAAGACAGATTTATTGGGACATTTTAATATCATAGTTTCTGTATTATATTTTGTTTCTATGAATCCTCATTTTCAGGTGAGTATAGAAAGCTCCTTCCCATTGTTTCTGCTCAAGCACCATTCAAGGAAAAATGCAATTGTTTCATAAGCTAGTTTAGTGCTCCCTCTTGTGGCAGACTAAGTATTGAAGTGAAATATTAGATTCTGACAGTCACTGAAAGAATGGTTTTCATCAAAGCTCAGTAGTAAAATGTTGTATCACTAGAAACAAAGCTTAAACAGAGAACTGGAAGTACTTTTTTATTGACAATGGAGAGGATTTCTGTTACCATTACCTTTTGACTGAATCTGTTAAACAAAAATAGACATCAAAACAAATTCAATGTACGTGCAAACATAGCAAATTAAAATACAAAAAAGAAATCAACTAATGACAGGTTTTGAGTTTAATAAGACCAAGCAGCAGAAAATCAGCAGTTAGATAAATGGTATTATTAAATAAGTTTTACTTTGAAATCTCCCATTTAAACAAAGAATAAACAACAGTAACACCACCAAATAAAGCCACAGGGAAGATATTACTTTTCTATACTTTTTATACACTATATATGTAATCATTCTGTCTTTCATTTATTTCCTCTGATAAAACTGACTCCAGGGAAGTCCCACAAGGCCATCTTGGCTGAAAGTTTATAATATTTAACATGAGTCTGGCTAATGCCCTGTTACGTTGATAAAAGGAAGGGATTTCTGATTTTCCCAGTGAAAGTCAGGGTTCTGGTTTTCCCAGTGAAAATGGGCCTCAGACTCAGCAGTGGTTGACATTCACTGTCAGTGCTGGCTGGCAGTTCAAGGTATTAGAATGGATATGTGATTGTTAGCAAAGCAGTTTTCTTTTTATCTTGGTCCACAGGTAACAAGAGAAGAGAATGGATTTTTAATATAAATTTTTTTAAATAATTGCTTATGACTCTTGTAAACAGTTTGGTTTGGTTTTGTATCGAAAAGGAGATCGAGCCATCACAGTGCTATTTCTAAAGATATAGGACATCCCTGATTGCCTTTAAAGGTCATTTTTGGCTCCAGTTCCAGGTTAAATCATTTATTTTTATATGATCAGAGGCAGGTGTTCAGCTTTAAATAGAGACAGACTTAAAGGAGGAACAGATTGAAGCATGAAACATGCTTCGAGGAAACATTGATTTGACTATTACAATTCAAAAACTGTAAAAATGGTGGATGGCAAAATACAAACAGTACTTGGAATTGTCAAATGTTTGCACTCAAGACTCCATGAACCATATATTTTATTTTTTAAAAAATCATATTTATATCCATTTACATAAGACTTACACATTTAAAAAGAAATTCACAGTAATACATAAATGCCTAGTATATTACAACATGAAAAAACAAGTGGCTCCATTTCATAAAAGCATCTGTTGTACAGAATTTATGACGTGGATGATGCTTATTATTCAAATGACTTAAGCATTTTATTACAATTGTAGTAAACTAATCAAGCTTAATATCTGATCCCCCCCAAAATCACATTTTTCAGCTTTTAACAAACCATTACTTGTTTTTATTTCCTTTGAATTCAGTCTTCACAGAAGTTTTCATAGCTTGTCTTCTTAGATGGTAGTGCACTTTAGGTAGAGTAGACAGAAAAGACGACATCTAAAATGTGTAATGGACAGCGTTAGTTCACCGAAAGGTCCCTGCCTGGTAAATCCCACCCCATTTTGTGCTGCGTTTCCACAAAGCCTGCCTACCACAAAGTAAGGGAAAGAAAATCACCTAGGATCTAACCAATCGAAGACGTCAGTGACATTTGCCCTTCTCCACTCTTGTGTTAATACGTAACAAGATTTGCTCAACTTTGGTTAAAGTATGTCAGAACATAAAGTATTCACGCAACATGTCAGCATGCCTCCTGAAAACTTTACAACTTGCTAATTAATAAATTGTGTTCAGTTGCCCTCGTCAATGGAAGAGATTTATTATTCTAGTTCATATAGCTTTTGGTTTTTGAAAAGATAATTTTAATTGTGACAAACATTATTGATAATAGATAATACATTTCAGAGGCTCTGTTGGTGTATGGCATCACAGAATCTTTCCAGCCATAGTATACTTAGGGAAGGTTCAAAGTTACTGACACAAATGAAAGAGTAAATAACATGATCTGTTAATTTTTTCATCAATAAGAACTAATTTTCTTAGACTTTTTATGGATAAATGTCATTTGATATTCAATAGCAAGTGCTAGGAAATATGAACTAGAATGCCATGCATAAGAAACTGATTGCAAATAGTTAAAGAATATTTCTATCCATCAGTCAAGAGCTAAGAAGCAAGCACTATTGAACATATTAAATAGTCATTTGTGAATTAGTGAAGTATTGAGAAAATTATGTGTAGAATCTATTATAAACAGTATTTTGGAAAGCCTCTTCTTTAGACATTTTATTATATGCCTTAGATTGTGCTTAATTAGGTACCAAATTGCACACTGTAATTAAAATTTTAATGTTATGGTTGTATTTCTTGAAATTAAAACTTGTATCTAAATGCCATTTGTTATATCAGTTTCAAATAGTGACCCAAATAAGGCAACCTATTAGATCCCATGTGAGACCCAAAAGACCAACAAAAAATCGGGTGACACTTATAGTTTCAGTCCCAAAATAAACAGTACAAAGAGAGCTGCTTCCCCACTTATTCTGATGCCTCCTCCAACCCTCTTGGTTGTCAGTAAAACTTTAAAAATATTTTTCATAGCATTAATGCATTGAGAAATCCCACAGTATTTTGGTAAAGCACAGTTTAGTTTGAAATAATTTTTGCACCTTTAAAATTTATGAATTTAGAATACTGTAGCTCTGCTTATTCAAGTTTTCAATAAAAATGTCATTTTATATGAATTTAGGAGTATCTTCCAGCAACTAGTATTTCTGTAAATACAAATGTCTTATATATTATGGTCTTATGTTGTACTGTTCCTATCTTCCACTATTACTAAGTGATTTTATGTTTTTAGTCTTCACATACTTAAAATTCATGCTTTTTCATAGATATGTACCATTGATAACTGACAACAGCATACTGAAAGTTCATTTTCACAGTTTCTACTCTTGTTATTAATAGGAATCCACCCCTAAGTCATTTTACTGTCTATGCCATTCTTGGATTATGAACTTCCTTAAATCCTAATATGCCTATTTTGGTTTCCCTGCATAAGATAGCCACTTTAAATTATATGATTCTCTAAGTAACAAACTCTTGTTAATAAAATGTGAGGGGGTCAATATGAAATGCTATTAAAAAGTAGAATACAATATGGTAACAACCCATTGATGTGTAATAACTGAAAGCCGGGCCTCATCTGGACCTGAAACCACAGCAGACAGGTGATGATAGGAAGTAACAAATGGAGTTAAAATACACAGATTGCTTTTCCCCCCTCTATCAGTTCAAAGGGGTTATCTCACCTCTGTACTGCTAGGCCATACCAAAGGGCATAGTGTATATTTACTAGTCTATGTAGTTCCGATTTTTGTTGTTGTTGGCTTGCTGTTTGTCAGCCAAAGGGAAACTACTCACAGCAGGTCAGTGCTGTCTCCTTTGAGTGGCTTGTCAACATGAGTATGTGCGAACAGTGGAGTTGTCTAACCTCTGCAGCCTTGATGAAGCAACTGCAAATGGAGAAAAGGGCTTTGAAGTTCTTGGATGACTGAGTACAAGATTTCAGATGAGAAAGATTTGTTTTCTCTGCACAAAGGGATGCAGAACATATTAGTAGATCTTTTGTCTCTCAGATATAAGCCACTCATAGATCCTTCTTCTCTAGACCCATTACTAAGGAAAATTTAGCCCAGTGTAATGTAGCTGAGCTACAGAGTTATGTATTTCTCCTGAGATGAATATCTATAAGAGAGCTACCCCAGGGTGCTTCTGCTTTCCTTGAAAAGATTGCTCTTACAGAATTCAGTATGGAGAATTGTTTTTCCTCTGAGTATTGAAGAACCTCTGTACTAATTTTAATCTTGTTATATTCTTCATGAATTTTGCGAAGAAGTTCCACAGTATAAGAAATGTAGATCAAAAGGATAGTTTATGTTAAAATTCATTTTAAGAATCATAATAGCAATAACCTTGAAAACAGATAGCGATTCTAAGTGATTGTCTTAATGGAAGTGTGTATATAATTCCCTAATGCTTTTCAAATAGAAATAATTTTGTATCTATTGTTTCCAAATTGTCTCTCCAGAATAGCTGTTTTCCTTTGTGAAGTATTTAACACAGGTCTAATGTCCACAGAAGGAAATATTAATTGAGCAATTGCAGTTGTTTTTGTGTTTGTTTATTTCTCTTCTATGGTGTTGTTTACTTAAGGCCTTCTGTTTTGATCAGACATAAAAATGTCTGATGTGTCTGAATTTCTATTATTATACATAAAAGTTTCAGCATTTGAATATATAAAGGATTGAAGTTAAATTCCATGTATTATGAATCTTTAATAGAAGTCTAAGCTCTACCTTAAATTATTTAATTTGTGAATGAAAGGTAAAAAAGCAAATAAAAACAAAACACCAATCATCCATAATCCATTATGTTTCCTAGATGTGGACATTAGTCAGAATTGTTCTCTTTAGTACATTATACATTATTTTAAAAATGAGAATCAAATGCCATGAGTTCATGCATTAGCAGTTCACAAGGTGGTACTGTTTTTGATGAAAGCAAAGTAAAAATTCAAGCAGAGCAAACCAACTCAAGAAAGGATCAAATCCAGAGAGCTATGCAAGGTCAGAGGATTGCACTAGCTTTTACTAAACAAGCTTTTTACTATATAAGAAAAAATGTAAAACTACTGTACCGTCTGTTGTCATTTTCCTTGACTGCCCAGATGTTGTGGTTAACCTAAATCCAGCTGGTAATGTTTCTGAGGACCCAGGCATCATGCTGATTCCATGGACTTCACGAGGAGGAAATTGCCTTCTCCAGGTCGATCCACGTCTGAAATTTTTGTCGTCACTCTGACATACAGAGATATAATTTGATGTAATGAAAATAAATAAACTAGGCTAGGTGCATAAAGCCATGTGCTTTAAAACATGTAACATTATTTACACTCACTGTATCAAGCATACATATGGAATATTCTGTCTCATCTCAATAACTCTATTGATTCTAAAATAAAAAGGTAGGAAAGTTGAGACAAAGAAATGTTGTTTGTATGTTTTTTCTTTGTTTGCTTTTTGTTTTTTTGAGATGGGTCTCAGTATGTCATTCCAGCTGGCCTTGAACTCACTATGTAGCTCAGGCTGGCCTTGAATTTGTGGCAATCCTCCTGCCTCAGCCCCTGAGTGCTGAGATTATAGGAGTGCACCAGTCACACTTGGTGGTGAAGCAAATATTTTATACAACTTTTTAATATTATTTTCTATCCAAAGTTTGGCATCTTTAAATATTTTTGAAAATCTAAAATAAAATCCTCAATTTTTTTCCAGAAGGAATATTTGTTATCCTTTTTAATATTTAATACTAAGTGGTTATATGTTATAAGATGTCAACTTTATTGAATCAGTAGACTACACTTGACTCATAACCTTGAGATATCTCACTTTTATATATATGCAAGAGATATATGTTGTGGGAGGTCTATATCTGAGAAAGCTCGAGTAATGGAAGATACTGTAGACTAGAATCTGAGTAAGAGATGTTGAACTTGTGATTTGTTAGATTTGAAGTGATGTAGAATTAACTTGTAATTTGCTGAGAACCTTTTGCAGGCTGTGTTCTTTAGGTGCTACTAAAGTCATAATGTAACTGAATAATTGTGTAAAAGTGGCTGGTTTTGTTACAACTTAATGAAATAACCTCTTTTCTTTCTGTGTACACAAAATACATGTGCTGTGCAAATATTTTCCTCTGAACTGATAAGCTTACTATATAATCCAGTATTTACCTAATATTATTCTTTTTGTCTAATTCCATTAAACTTTCCACAGAGTTACTGTCTCCTAAAATCACTGTTTCTTACTTAGGGAATAATATTTTCTGAAGTTCACAGCCCAACAGGTGTTGTTTACACTGCTAATGCATTTGATTTCATTTTAGAATATAAGTGAGTATTTGGCTCAAATTATTTTTATAAATTAATAACACCATAAGGTTTTCTTCATACATATTGCCAGTTTGACATTTAAAATCTACCTGAGAAAATCATTACATATGTACACTATTAAAAATTCTTTAATCAGAATCTAAATTCTGTTTAGACTTAGTAGTCATTTATAGAAAAAAGATGCCTTTTATTTTTCTTCTCAACTGCTGTGTTTTGTATTACCCCAGAATTGCAAAGTATTTGTAAATAAGAAAAGAAATAGTTTTTTATCGCTGTCATTTCTGTGACTTCTTGCGTATTAGGGAAGTTACTGCACTAAGCATAAATATTTCTCAGTTTTATAAAACCCTGTTATATTGTAGAGATATATAACTTTATGGTATATAACCTAAGAGCTGAAAAATAAATGAGTGAGGCCAGGGATTTATCTCAGTGGCTCAAGTGCTTGCCTGCTAAGTGTCACGTGTGAGTTTGATCCTCAGTACAAACAAACAAACAAAAGAGTTGAGTTTGAATGATGAGCCTTTGTGCCCAGTGTCAGCATACAGTATTGTTACCACACAAAGGGTATCATCGGGCAAATTCTCATGAGTTAAAGACATTCTTTTAATTGAGGTCCACAAAAGCATATCAAAATTTCTCAAACTATGACAGTAAAATTGAATATGATTTGTAAATTCACATGAAAAAACTTCACTATGGTTTTAGGCAACTTATTTGGTTATTTTTTCTCACACTCAAAAAATTGTATACAAGAGACAACAGTGTTTGAACAATAATAAGCATATGTTGTGTTTATAAGCAAACAAACAAAAAAGAAGACTATTTGAAGGCAGATAATCTCATCCTATTTAACAAACCTATCTGCTTGTTCTTTACTATGAGGAATGTTAACTTACAACACTATGTGGAGAGCTTCCTGAGGTCACCCACATTTTAAGATAAACTCGTATGACAGATCTTTAAGAATTTTTATTAAAATTTATTAAAATTCCTTCTGCACTTCATAAGGAATAATTGCATTCTAGATTGCCTGTGTCTGAAATGTTAACATTAAGACAATGTAGGATAAAAATTAATGAGATTGTCAAACAACTTATAAAAGTAAAATTGATTAAGTATTGACTTGGTTTTATAAATACTGATCATTATAGTGATTGGAAAATAGTGTGAATTTATTTGAAGTTAGTAGGGCACAGTAATATAAAACTGATCTTTCTAACATGCAGTCCACAAAAGACAATGTGGGTTTTAAAACACCAACATCATCTATTCTTCCTATTTGAACAAAGAAATACCTTCCATTTTAGGATTTGCATTTGTTCATAAAATTATTTTTAAAAGTCTGTCTTTATAGTCAAGAATCACTTGTTATTTGAAACTCATAATTCTTTCCTTCTGTAATTTCTACTTAATCCAAAATGTTCCTGTAAAATCTCTCAGAGGGACTATTAAAGAGTACATCAACCTACAGGGTTTGCTTGTTTCTCTGGTATTCACTTATACAGAGGTTTTTCATGTAATTTTTTCCAAGTCATTTAAATATGCCTATATTATATATGTATATTATATATGTGGATTCCTACACTTAGTATAGGTTTCACATCCTATGCTGTTAAAATGCTACTCATATATTTTTACAGAAAGTTCTTAATGATATCTAAAATAATGAAAAACTTCCCATTTGTCTATAGCAAATATCCTCTGCACATTAATATTCTAAAATTTCCTGAAAAGTTATAATGATATCTAAGAAATAAGTACACTCCTCATTTAAAAGCTGAATTTGTCAATATTATCATTTTAATTGTTCATATTTTTAACCAATGTAACTTAAAATTTTAGTTATTGCTCGTGGAAAAAAGTCTTTTTGAATAAATTTTCAGTTGTTCAAGTATGGAAATGGTACAATTTATGAATTCCAAAAGTTCTTTCCTAAACTAAAAAATATAATTTGGTGTTTAAGGATAATCATGAGAATTCTGGATCTGCCCACAGAACATGCATTTTGTTAATTTCCAATCAATATTCCTTAAGAGTAATGATGTTCCCTCTCTCCAAAAGCCTTTTGAATATTAACTCAGGACTTACTTCATCCAGCCGTCGTTCTGTTCCCAAGGCCAACAGGTTGTTGTATTCCCTTTCAAGAATCTGCCGTGCCTGTTGAAATCACATTTCATTTAAAAATTCATACAGATTACATTTATCTGAAAATGCATCACAAACTATTTTTTAATTATGGAGTTTTGAAGTATTTAGACAACATGTCTAAAGTCACTGTAGATGTTAAGCTTTAATTACTATTTAGAGCAATTTATTTTGTACAGTAGAGGACTTTGCTTAAATGTCTGAGTCCAAGAGACTTCAACTCCACTTTCTTACTTTATTCCAACTGATTATTTTGTGTAATTTTGAAATACTCAAAAAGTGAAATGAAGAGTGAAGGTGGCCTATGAATGTTACCAAAAGTTTCTCTCAAACCAGCAAATGTTCATAATTCAAAGAAATTTTAGATATTAAGAATTCCTGGGCCCTATCTTTTAACATCTGATTTCTTTTAGAGTGTTGGTTGGAGGTTTTATTTTTAATGCAGATGGAATTCCACTGATTCGCTTAATTCCAGACTTTAGAATTGCTGTCGTACCCAGAGCTAGGGGCCTGTATAGGGCAGGTCTGTAACTAGAAAGGTCCCCCCGCCCCCGGAAGGCAGACAGACAGCCACCTGTCAGGGACATTGTTTGGGGGAGTCTGGCATTCAGCTGGGACACTGGGCCACATAACATAACCTCCAAATCCTTCCCTATTTAATGTTTTCCTTTCTTCTAAAAGGAAATCCAGTTGAAATTAAAATTAGTTTGAAAAAAATAAAATTAGTTTGAAATTAAAAACCCAGTTAAATATTTCAAAGATTGAGCTTACTTTTTTAACTTTTATTAATACATGTATAGAACGTAATGTTTATGTGTCTTGTGTGGAGTCAGTGCATTGACGTTTTAATTCCCTTTCTCTTCTCTCCTTCCTGTTCTGTCTTTTGATACTCTAACCATTTGAGAAATATCTATTTCCCTACTTCCTATTATGTGTCTTTTACTTTCTCTTTATTTATAAATTGGGGTTCTCATATAAGAGACACTATGTGATATTTAAGCTTATGTATCTGATTTATTTCACTTAATATTGTGATCTCACGGTGCATCCATTTTTCTACAAATGACTCAGGTTTATCTTTCCTTGTGGCAGACTAGTGCCCCACTGTGTGTATAAATATCACATTTTTCTTATCCAATCATCTGTTAGATATATAATTTGCTTCCAAGATTTAGCCATATGAATTGTGGTAGTATAAAGATGAATATGCATGCTTCACTAAAATACTTGGCTTTTAACACTTTCAGAAAGGTTTCAAAGGGAAATAGCTCAGTCAAATAGAATTTTTAGTTTTTGTATTTTGGGGAATCTTTATGCTGATTTCCATAGTGTTGTACTATTTTCACCAAGAATCATAAATATAACACATAAAAAATGTCAGGCACAGGTTAGACAAGAATCATATTTTCACATCCATATGGACAATAAGCAATTTGATCTCATAGAAGTTGAGTGCTAAACAGAATCCAGAAAGCTCCCAGGGAGGGAAAAATAGATGAAAGTTGATTAACCAGTTGATCAGGCAATACTGTTATAGTTAACAAGAACAAGAATTTCTGTTGTGCTATTGTACAGTAAGGTCACTGAAGACAACAGTAACCTATTGCACATTTAAAATGTTAGAAAATTTAGGAAGTTGCACCATAGAAAATACTATGTTTGTGAAAATAGCTATGTTTAACATATTGTATATACATGTATAAATGCATCATGTTATTCATTGGTATGTAAAATTTACATGTTTTAAATACCAATTAAGATAAATTTAATTTTTTAAAATCATGAACACATGGCCACAATTTTTTTGTAATTTTGTTGTATTAACCAAGATCCAGTGAGACTGCAGCACGGAGGGGCTTGCCTGGGTGTTCTGTGTTGGAATCTGTAGTAACAAAGCTAAGCTGCTGTAGTCAAAGTTCTCATCCAGGGCTATAAGTGAACCATGCACACCGCTTTCAAGAATGTTATTTGCATATTCTCTAAGTCCAATTGCTTGTATCCAGCGAATAACTCGATCATTGCTCCACACCAACACGTCTAGGAAAAGAGATGCAACATTTTAGATTGCAGAAATTTGCATAGTAACAAAACTGCTGGCTGAAATGAGCCACAGATTTATCTACTTCTACTGCACCTGACTCTCCTCTATTGTATTCATGTACGTTTCTAATAATTATTTAAGTCTCCAGAAGTTGTCATTTCTAGTATGCTTATTATCATCACATGAGACCAGGTTCATACTGCAGCCTGAGGGGTCCACCTGAAATTAACATTTCTACCGCCAGATGGAGACATTTCTCACTTGTGTCAAGTCAATAGTAAACAAGGCAAAATCGCTTCTAATACTGTTCTTCATCAGAAGTGTTCACTAAGAACAACTAAAATATTGCGTAGTGTCTACACCACATCTAGTTACTAGTTGCATCTGAAGTAATATTTAAAATACAATAGTAAGGTAATACGGAGGCTCAATAGATGGATATCGAGTCTAGTATTGTCAAATCATTATTTCCTAGTTACACACTAATGCAAAATTTAAGCACTCAGTCAAGTCATGGTTGATATTATTGTATTGAGCTCCAAGATACATTTTATTTTCTAAAAAGAAAACCTCAAGATTTCTCTTAAGAAGGTATTTATAGAAAAAAAAAAACCTTAGCAAAATACATTCTATGATTTATTTTCCTTCATATATTCCCCTTTAGAAGTTGGCAGAACATGGCATAAATATCAAAAGGAACAGAGCGTTCCATAGAAAAAGGATTTTAAGGAAAAAAGGTAAAAGAAATTAAAACATTTTTATATCTGTAGAAAAGTTTTATATAAATGATCCTTTTAAAATGAAGTCATTAGAATCTTCCCTAATACAAGACAACTAGTGTCTTTCTGAAAAGGAAGACTTTGGGAGCAAGGAACCATTTCACATATCTGTAGTCCTCTGACTCCTTGGGAGGCTGAGGTGGGAGGATCACTTAAGTTCAGGGACTGGAGAGCAGCCTGGGGAACACAGTGAAACCTTACGTCCAAAAACGTGGAGTGGGATTTGCGAATTGGCACACACATGTGGAAAATGCCATGTCAATTGATGCCTCTACAACCCAAAGAACACTAGTTATCCACAAGCCACCAGAAGCCACGGGAGAGGAGAGAAACAGACCATGCTTCACAGTCTTCAGAACCTCCAGCTTCCACGTGGTGAGACACTAAATTCTGAAGTCATCCAGTTTGTTGGATTTCACTACATCAGCCCAACTAATCTAACATATATGATATCTTATTGTAGTTTTAACAAATAACTCACATTATGTGGTAGAAATACCTATTTTTCAATCATCCCATTTTTGCTGTTTGTATTTTAGATGTCCACAAGAGAAGCACACAAATGTGTTGTATTTTCCCATTTACTGTGAACACCCAATTCATTTCTATTATATTTTCTGCTTTAAAGTCATATTATGATATTGAAAGAATCACAGCAATTTTGTATAGCATTTGCATATATATCTCCATTACCTCTAACTTTTTTATGTTCTTATATTTAAAATGTGTCCAGTATATACGGCATGCCAATGTTTTCAGTTTTTCCCTTATGCTTTGAATCATTGGTCCACACACATTTTATATTATGAATCACATATTTGAAATTCAAACTATCATTTTTTGTCATTTATATATTTCGTCTACTCTCTTCCTTGCTTTTTATATTTAAAAATTGTATTTTACCACTTATCATATTGGCTTTTGATATTTACACTTCATATTATTACAGACATGTCATGTTTAAAGATGAATTAAGTTCCTGAGACTAGATCATAGATTGAACAGATCGTTAAATGAGGAATTGTATCATGTATGTACATTAAAATAATCATACCAAAAACATCACTCAAAGAATCTCCAACTTGATGAATTTGTTTTTATTTGCATAACTCTTTCATACAATATAGTGTCACAGAACATAAAACTGTAGCTATACTGTATTATACAGTATAATTATCAAAATTTACAGTGTCACATAAAATGTGTACTGTATGAAAAGAGACTTTGAAGTTGTATAAACAAAATGTATACAACTATACAAAAAAGATGGCTTGTAAATTGTTGAAGCAATGGATCTTAAGTCTGAACAATTACTAAACAGGCAGCTCATTAAATGAGGACTATATATATATATATATATATATATATATATATATTCTGGTAGTTTTTGGTTGGGCTTATTGTATTTACTAGAGTCTAGTAAAAATTAAGTCTTCTCTCATTCCCTGGATAATACAAAGACCATCAAATAATTTTTTTCATTTACCTATTACTGCTTTTTCAATGACAGTTGTTTTGACTGTAAATTCTATGCAAAATTTAACTCTGAAGTTTTTATTATTTTGCTGCTATTATCATCATCATCATTATTATTGTATTATTTTGGTACTCAGGATCAAACTCATGACCTTGTACTTGCCAGGCGGGTGCTTATACCGCTGAGCTAAACCCTGGCCCTGTGTTGCTATTGTTAAATGTGGTCACATATTTCTTTACATCCTGTAAACATTCGTTTTTTTTTTTTTTTTTTTTTTTTTTTTTTTTTTTGTTACACTGTCCCTTCTGCCTGTAGAAGTAATATGTTAAGAATATAACTCAGTGGACATTTCAAGAAGTACAAAGTATAAAAATTTAAATTAAGAACTCAATAAAGTTGCTTAACAATTACTCATTGTAATATTTCTTTTTCTATTTGTGTTTTTTCTTGAAGCATTGCTCTGATTTTGTTGTTTTGGAAATATATTAATTCTGCTTTTAATACTGATAAAGCATGGTTTTTCTTAGGAAAAAGTAATTAGTTTGAGCAAATATTTTAAGGACATCATTTCATTTTCCTGTACACTTATCTTCACTGTGCAATACCAGGTACCTTTATGTTTGTCTTTTGAAGGTAATCCAGGAGTTTAATTTGGCAAAATATTAGAGTCTAAGATTTTGTATGTGGGAGGATGCTTAGTTTTCGGTAACTTTTACCAACATTTGTCTAGATGTGCTTTACTTCCTGTTTTCTTTTAAATGTTGCCTAAAATGCACAAAGTATCTTGAACCTGTGGCTTACTAGTTTCTCTTTTTCTGTGTTCTTTTTCTTTTTAAGGAATTTCTCAGTGTCTGCTTAAATAGTGCTTCATTCTCTTGTACCTGTTTTTATTTACTCCAATTATACATATGTTAAACTGTGCACCATATCCAACACATCGCTGAAGATTTGTTTTATAGCATTTTAGCCTTTGATTTTAAGATTTCAGGGCAGATACTCTCAAGTGAATTTTTATTTCACTAAACTTCAACTTTTAAGCAACTTTATTGAGTTGTTAATTTAAATTTTTATACTTTGTACTTCTTGAAATGTCCACTGAGTTATATTCTTAACATATTACTTCTACATGTATTTTTAAAATGTTCTACTTTGTCATTTGTTTTCTTAATATATTAAAGTAGTAGTTTTGAAATACAAATTTGAAGGTTAACTACTATAACTTTATATTTTTGTGTTCTATTTTTGCCCTCTTGGTTTTTCTCATTTTGTTCATTTTTAAGGTTGAGTCAGCTTTTATCTTGTAGTTCTGTACCTACTAGGAGTTCACAAATGTCTCAGGAAGGATGCTGTATACTGCATGTCACACATAGCAGAAGATTCTGGTTTACTCAAGGCCTGGAAGTGTTAGCAACTCTGAATTCTACTCCTGATCCTCTATTGCTCTGTGGACAGGAAGAAAGAAGTAAAGAAAACAGATTTGGCCTTTACCTCAATGCAATTATTTTTTGTCCCAGATCATAGCTTCTCAAGTCCTGTTGCCTCCTTCCTATGAACCTCAAATAGCTATTTATTGGATTTTCCCAGTCTTTCCCTTTGTTCTTGTTGAAAGTCTAGTCTTAGCAGACTTGTAAGTCTAGATTCACAGTCAGAAGCAGAAATTTTTTCAAATTACTTTGTGTTGTTTTTGTCTCTGCCATGCCACAGTGCCGATGAAGTATTTGTTTATGAATCTGCAAGCTACGAGCATTTCATATTTCTCTATGAGCTCTCTGACTGTGGCATGAAAAATCTCATTTCAAAAGACAGCTCCTGGGGCTGGGGATTTAGCTCAGCACCATAAGCACCTGCCTTGCAAGCAGGCAGTTGTGAGTTTGATCCCAGTACCGATAAACAACAACAACAACAACAACAACAACAACAACAAAAGACAGCTCCTAAATCTCTTTTTGGAATTAGTATGAAAAACATGTGAGCAATGAACATTTCTCAGTCTTACTGTGATGACCTGATCCATCCAAAGCAGAATGAATTTCTGTAGGAAGTAGGATGCTTATCCTTCCCTATGTCTTCAGCAAAGCAAAAGAGTTTCTTATTGACCCTTTACATATATATATATATATATATATATATATATATATATATATAATGTACATACATAATATATGTATAGTACATATATAGTATATATTATATATAATGTACATAAATTTTAGGTTTATGTCTTACTAGATGAATTCTGAATTGTAGGTTTTCCTTTCAGGTTGCATTAATTTATTTGAAGTCTTTTGTCCTCAGGAAATGGGCCATGAATTGGTCTGCAGTATGTGTTTTTTGCATTATTTGCTACTGTTGACAAAAATATATTCTTTCTAACTATTGGTTATGCTGTACTTGAATTTAAAAAGCAAGCAAGCACCTATGTATGGGTGACAGTTTACTTGATTTTGCTAAATACTGTATTTCCTTTAAACTAATAGGTTAATACTTTCACAAAAACAATTGAAATGGTCTAGTTACCTTTGTGGATAGGAAGCATTTGTGCTTTTTTAGAGCTGGGTTTATGTTAGAAATGTGAGACATTAAGTGATCATTACATGTGTAGAACTTTTAGGTTAATAAAAATTTCCATTGCCATATGTGTAGTTAAGAGAGATCAAATATATAAAATAATACTTATGACAAAGTGCTACTCCAAACTTTTGTCGTTTATTTGGTAAATAAGATCCCTTTAGAAATCTGGTTCCAAGAAAAATGTATACCCTGACTTTAATGCTTTGTTTGATCTAAACAGTAAAGGGCTAGGGCTCAGTGTTGACAGTTTCCTAGCAACAAATTAAATGTTAGTACATTCTCAATAATTTCTTCAACTTCAGGAACTTGTTTTTTAAGGTCAAAGTTAATTAACAGTTCTGATAATAACAGAGACCTCCTTCCTCAGTCACAGTTGAGAGCTATTCTTGTAAATGCCATCAGATCAAATTTAGGTAATGGGCTATTTAGGAGCTCACACAGCTACTTATATGGTGTTGTTTTTATGTAATCATCCTGACTCACGGAAGTTCCTCCTTAGGATCACACTCTAACTAGCAATCCACAGATGAAGTATTTGAGATAGAGCTGAATGGGTAATTCTTTTAGGTTTTTTTCCCATATATAAGGATGTCATATAGTGAGAGTAGGCATAATGAAATATAACTGGAAAAATACAAAGGAAACTAGAAAGTGCTATCTTCATAACAAAAGAAAAACTCTTTTGTTATGACAAATATATACTTCCATCTAGGGTCTGTCTTTGAATCATTAACTCTCAAATTTCAATCTAACTGAGGAACAATGCACTGAAAACAACCCACCGTTTCATGGGACCCCAAAGTACAGTTAAGTCAAATAACTCAGGTTTGATAAATGCGAAACATTTTGTTGCTCTTCAGTAAAGAGTCAATTGAAATGTTAGGGAAAAAATCCATTATGTGTTCATGTACTGTATGATGAATCATATATAGAGAATATTTTTAAAAGTCATTTTCCTATAGATTCAAGCCCAGGTTTTAGAAACTGATGTAGTATCCCAACCTTGCCAGAAATAATATTAATTTCTGACATTGTTAATTACAAATGAAAATTATGGATGCCAAAAGTGATTGTAAATATGGAATAAAGCAATGTTAAACTTTAATATTGAAAAAGAGGGAGTAGGATGTAATATATACTGTTTTCTTGTCTATAGTGAACCCCCAAAAGAAGTTGAGATTCATGCCTAAGTGAATAGTTAATGTTGAAATTCTCAGTGAACTTGAGGAAATGCATCAAATTTTAGATATGAGGGAAGGAAAATATAATAGGTAAACAATTTGGTATCCAAAAGTTTCCTAAATTTTTTGGTTATCTTTCTCTTAGCAGGTTTTTTTTTTTCTTTTAACAATATAAGTGGATCAATGAATTTTACAAAAAAAGTGCTAATACTTATATTCAATAATTTACTCCTTCCTTCACCAAAAATAATAAAGACCCAAAGGTTTCTAACAACAGAATCTAACACATTTCTATTTTTAAGCCATTCCTTCCCCTGAATACTAAGGTACTTCTCAATATTTAGATGGCTGTGTGGTTTGATATTGTTTTTAGTGTCTCCCAATGTCCGTGTCCTGACAGCATGAGCTGCAGTGTGTCGATAAGGGAAAAGCTAGGGAGTGGAAACCTAATGGCTGCACATAGATCCACTGACGGAACTGCTGAGTCCTCAGGAATTGAGATTAGGGCCATTTCCACGGAGCCTTTGGTACTTCTCACGACTGCTATAAATGGCTGCTCTCTGACACTCTGTGCAGCAAAGCACTTGTGTGCAGCCCCATGTGCTCCCATTGCTCTACTCAGATGGGTGAAAGAGCCAAGAAGGAGCCCACACAAGACCCCATGGCATGATATCCAACTCCCAAAACTGAGACACGCATAACTTTTTTCTTTATAAAGTTAGCTGGTCTCAAGAATTTCATTGCAATACACAAAGGTAACACAATGATTAATTATTAAATACAGAACTTTTCAATATCTACTATATGGAGTGTTTCATTATTCAAATTGAATGTGTTTGCACACAGTTTCAGCAATTCAAAATTATTCTGAGCTAAAAATTATTAGTGGACTAGTTTAGATTATAGGAGCAAATTCTTATACGACTGAGTGTGGTGGCACATGTATCTAATCCCAGTATTGGGGAGGCTGATATAAGAGAGCTGTCACTAGTTCAAGTAACATAGTGAGTTCAAGGGCATCCCAAACTACATCACGAGACCTTGTTTCATAAAAAATAGATAACTAATATTATAATCGGAGAACAAACTCCCATTCAAAAAAGACTTGCTCCCAAATGGGATAGCATCTGTAATGCAAAATTGTCTTTTTTGGTTTATAATTAAGAAAATAAATGACACAAACAAATATGAAGTTTAATGAGTACTGCAACATTAATAGAATTTTAGTTTCAAAAAGTGAAGACTTAAAACTCCAAAGAAAAGGCATCTGATATGAGAAAATATTTACTTGTTACCTTTTATTTCATGTTGGCTTGCTTCTCGTCTCCTCTCTAGTTCTTTTCTATCATAATTCAACCTTTTTAAGCACATAATTCCATACTGTAAACTTGTTCTGTTTGTTTAAAGAAAAAAAACATGTAAAAGTTATACAAAAGGTAAAGAAGATTTTTAAATGAAGGTACTATATTATTTCTTAAGGCTTCAGTTTAATAAACAACAGTTGCAATTTAATTTTTTTAGTATTAGAAGGAAATACATTCCAACCACAAAATGTTTCTAAAAAGTAGGAAACCTATTTGTGAGATAAGAAAAGGATAGTTTTGGAAGTGGTTGTCACTTACCAATTTGTCTTTCTATTCTATTCAGCTATTTTTGCATAACATGTTAACAAATTAATATTTTATTCCTTTGAAAAGAACATAATGTCCCTTTATGGATATAGAAAAGAATTTATAGAAAATATACTCTTCTCTTAATCTGATGAGAATACTAATAAATATGAGTAAATAATATGATACAGAATAAAATACTACAATGAATAGCCAAAATTTCTAAAACAGAAGTATATAAGAAGCACAAGTCTGCTGCTGCTGTAAACATGTGGGGTGGATACTGTGGAAGAGCAGAAAATTGATCCCTAAAAGATCAAGTAGCAGAAAAGGCTTAAAGAAGAAAGTAGAGTATCATGAACACCAGATTGCACGTGGCATTTCAGAGGTCTGATGATAGTCAGGGACATCACTGCAGGAGGTAAAGAGAGGCAAAATTATACATGGAGGATGAGGGATTGTTAATGAAAGTCTTGGATCTTGTGTGTGAAATACAACTAGGAATATGAGAGTTAGTGGGCAGTTTTTAGAAGGAGAGAGAGTAACAACAAAAAGTTTTGTTTAGGGGAAATAATCTTATATAAAGAAAAGGATATAGGATACTACATAATCCCCAGAAACAAGGAAACTCGTGACAGTGTCAGAGTCATGAATATGAAAAGAAAACCCAGAGACCAGAGACATCCATGGAGAAGAAATAAGAAGAATAATGTTATTAACACTAAAGTCTGTGATGAATGTGATTGGAAAAATATCTTCTGTTTGAAGAGTAAAGACCAATTACTGTCATTGGTTATTATGTGCGTAGCAATATATACAAATTTAGAACAAACTGGAGGGATATACTTAAATGTTGGATGGATTTCTAAGTCCTACACTTTAGTAAGAATAATGCTGAGCCAGATATTTCAAAGTCAGAGAGAGACACACAGAGACACAGAGAGACACAGACAGTGACAGAGAAAGGGGGACAGAGACAAAGACGGGGAGGGGGACAGGCAGGAGGAGGGGAAAGGGATGAAGAAGGTGAAGGGGAAGGAAGGAGAGAGGGGAGGAGAGGAGAGGAGAGGAAAGGAGAGGAGAGGAGAGGAGGGGAGGGGAGGGGGGGAGGGGAGAGGAGCGGAGAGGAGAGGAGAGGAGAGGAGAGGAGAGGAGAGGAGAGGAGAGGAGAGGAGAGGAGAGGAGAGGAGAGGAGAGGAGAGGAGAGGAGAGGAGAGAGTTTACATTAGGTAGGTAGATGTGAGCCAACCTGTATCTTTTTAAGTTCTTACATTGATGCTCTCACCTTGGGCACCTCAGAATGTGACTGCATTTAAAGAAGTAAATAAATGGAATCATCAGGGTTGGCCCTGATCTAATAAGACTGAATGTCCATATAAGAAGAGGGAATTTGGAAAAAATACCAGGAATGCACATTCACAGAAGAAAGAACACACATGAATGTAGAGAGAAGTAGCCATCATCAAGCCAAGACCAACAACCTCAGAAGAGACCAGATATGGCGATGCCTCTATCTCCAACTTACAGCTATGGAATGTAGAGTGTAAAGATTCTGGGCTTTAACACAGCACTTGTGATAAAAATTGCAAATTTCTTTTTATACATGATATATGATACAGAATTTGAAAAAAAAAGCAGTTGGGTTTTATTTACCTGTGTCCTCACAACAGTTTAGCTACACATGCAGATAGTTTTTTTGAAAATTAATATACAAATAATAGCACTAAAAGACCATTAAAAGTAAAAAAACCCCAGTATTATTCATGGAAGACTTCTTGCTCAAATTTTTTGTAGCATATCCTTAAATCATATTGATACTCCATAAATTTATAGGGTAACTACTACATATATTTTATTGTTCATAAATAATTTTCTAATGCAAATACCCAGATTTATAAAATTAAAAATTTGATATTCCCTAAATATCCAGTCATAAAACTACCCCTGTGCATTATGAATAACTCTATGCATATATAGTCTCATAAACTTTGGGATATTATACCAATAGAGTCCCACCTTAAGGAGAAATGTTTGAAACACTATTTGAACATATTTTTGAAGTATATGTACACAGTCATTTTCATTGGTACATATTTTCTATCCCCTAAACATCTATTTTGTGTTTTAGTAAAATGTATGTTACTTATCATTTCATTTCAATTATTGTTTGGCAAAACCTACCGATGGAAACTGTCCACCATTTTTAAATGAACACGAAGATCTTTCTTTGTTAAGTGATCTAACATTCTTGCATCAACCAAGCATTCCATAAAGTAACTTCTGTACTGAGGTAACCCCAAACTGGGGAGCCATTCATTTCCAATCCATTCATGGTTCATATCTCCGTAAGCCAGGGTCTGTAGAAAAACCGGACACTAGAATTTTTTTATAGCAGTCAAGTTTCTTAACCAATGAAATTAGATGGTAATTGAAGGATATGATATGCTCCTTAATATACTTGATATTTAATTTATATATAATTGTACAAAAATTTATACATATGATTATAAAAATTTTATATAAATATAAATAATATGTGTAACAAGCAAATATTTTATTTTTTGGCACAAAAATGGAACCTTAAATATATCTATGAAGTTACTCACATTTTGGCAATATTTTACTTTTCACTTTGTATTTGAAAAAGGAAGTACATTTTGTCTAAACATATATTTTGTTAGTAAAGAAATTAGAGCTGGAAGCATATTATGAAGCTTGAGTTGAGATTTTATCTTGATAGGTTTATTTTATTTATAATCTGTTGGCCAATACTGCATGACTTCTTTGTCTTCAATTGTTAAAGTGTGAAAAGTATAATAGCAAATCTTGATGTGGAATAGAAATCTCAGTAAGTAAATGCTGAAAGAACCAATAACATTCGACAGAACACTGAAGTTTTACATCAATATTAATGTTTCCTAGTAGAGCATGTAGCCACCATTCTATAAAGATTACTGAAATGAATCAAAGTATTTTCTAGAGATCAACCAATTTAGAGTGTACATAAAAGCAGGGCATGATGAAAAACTGACAGATAACCTAGTGATTTAACAATAATAACTAATTTTGCCAAAAGCTGTCCAAAACAGTTAAAGTAAAAAATCAACCATTATCATCAAATTCATTTTTGTAAGGTATTTTTCATACACTTTCTTTTTTCAGATCATTTTCTTTATTAATACACTTCTAAAAAGTGCATAACGTTCATATTCTTTGTGGAAAATTGGTATATATACATACTGCATCTCAGTTTCTCTTTCTATCCCTTTCCTCCCCTCCATTATTATTTTGTTAGTTTTACAAGGTTTCCTATTTAGGTCCTTATCGTATTAAGAATGTACAAGTGCAACAATAGCAAGTGTATCTATTGAAAATCGAGGTGCTCCTCTTATTTCAAGAATAATGAAATTCACGTCAATGTCAAATTTAACGCAATATGAAGCTACCAAGATGTTTCTTATATTCAAAAGTTTGAACCACAGTGACTCTAACATTCATATATCCTTTCAGTTATCCAAAATATAGAGACGTTGGAGAAACTGTTCAGCTTCTTTGAAGATGTATGTGTATTTATATAAAGTGAGAAGCTATATCCTATGGCTTCTTCGTAAATGGAAGTGGCTTTTGGCCTGTGGTCTGTGGTACCTATCTCTGTCCCTCCAATCCACAGCCACATCAGCTTTACAGGACACCTTAATGCATAGGAAACTCCAAATCAATAATTATGTAAAGACATTTACATCTATATTCAACTTGAGTGATCCTGATTAAATACACTCAAGAATGACTTCAGAGACATTTGAGTTACAAGTCATTCTTTGATTTGAGGGAAGTCATGAAATGGAACACATGCTGTTCAAAAAGACTTCTAATCTCAAAAATTATACAGATTTAAGTATACATGTTAGCCTACTTATTGAGATATATGAAGAATAAAAGTGTGATTTATGGTAGCTTCCTAATTTCTATCCTCATAATCTAAATAATAGTTGACTTAAAGCATATGAATTTCCTACCTGGGCCCAGCTTCCTTCCTCAGATTCTTTCTGTGTTAGCAGCATGAAATGATTAATAAAGCAAGTAAACAGAAATTAATTTCAAGAAGTATAGCAAAATTTTTCTAGCAGAAGCAAATTTTACATAAAGTGTTAATTGTCATGACTTAAGCAGGTAGGTTTGCAGGTTCTTGTATTAAGGATAATCAATTTCCTACAACAAGATCAATAACAGGGCAACAGTAGGTTTTTAGTGATTTAACTTTAAATATACACACGTGACATTTAATTTTCGTGACTTATGAACACTCGCTCTGGTTATTTCAAACGTGCAAAATACAAATTTCTGATTGCATATGTACACACATATGCTAGGGAAATTTTATATAAAGTAAACTCACGAGGTAAAATTAGTGACTGTAGCTAACAAACCTTTGTTGTAATCAAATAATTTTTTCAATCAGATTTTATTGGTACATTTTTAACTTTGATTGGTACATTTTGATGCATCATAGAGAATTTGCACTCATAATGATATAACTGTTTTTCCCCATTTCCTTCCTCCTAAGGGAGGAGAGGAGAGAGGGAAATGAAAGAAGGGAAAATAGAAAAAAGAAATGAGAAGAAGGAAAACATGGAATCCAATAGATTTTAATAATGGCCAGCAAGACAAAACAAAACAAAAAAACCCAAGTATACATAAAACTGAATTTAAAATAAAATTAGCATGGGATATTTGTATTTTTATTTACCATCATTTTCTAGATAAATTTTCAATTACCAATCAAATGGGAGGGTTATTAAATTAAGAAGTTTCTAAATATAAAATATACAATACATTCAACTTGGTTATTTTATATGAAAAATGGCTGTGTATAACATTTCTTTTTAAAAAACTGACTACTAGAGAACTCCCAAGAAGTTATTTTTTCTTGAATGCTGAATGAACACAACCTTTTTTTCTTGGTCAAGCTCTGTATCCAAGATGCAACAGCACAGAAACTCCGTAGTGGTTTTAGAAATAAATATTTATTTTATTTATTAATTTTTCTATAGCAGGTTTAATTTGGCTTTGCAACATGTCACCTATGAGTTTGCTCAATACTGTGATATTCATTTTTAAAATTTTCCAGTGTTGCAAAGGGAATTGAAAAGGTATACTAAATTACTGATGCTTGTTTGTATATTACAGTGATGTTTACGTTGCAGAAATCTAACACTTATTTAAAAATGAGGACAAGGAAAGTAAAATAAAACTATAATAAAATGTTAGTTATCACTGTATGAACTCCCCATATCTTACTTCTCCAGTTTATAGAAAGTGACTTAGATTTTTTTGCCCAAACAGAAGCAAAATAACTTTTATTCAGGTTCAATAAAGCTGTGAAGACTAACCGTTTTGGCTGGAGTTGCAAGATTTTCCATTTCTTCGTGAGTCACCCAAACGTTGCCTGAAGGCTAGTGAGGAGCCCAGAGGGAAGCGGCAGAGTCCAGGAGGTAAGCAGGGTAAAGAGAAAGGCAGTGCCTCTGTGAGTCCAACAAACCCAAGCTCACCACAGTGCCCTTGCTTGGCAGCATGCATAAGACAGCAGGGCAGGTTTGCTCAGCCCTGCCTTCCTCTTCTACTCAAAAGGATCAAATAAGTAGAGACATGCTGTGAAGCTCACGGGAAAAGTGCTAGCCTTAAAAGCATGCTTCTGTAACCATAATTACCATTAGGAAAAGGGCATGGTCAACATTTGCAATTCAAAGTTTATGTGACTATTACTTTTGTAATATGAAGAAGTGATTATAGAAGAATGGAATTCTATTTTTTTTCCCTTAGCAAATGATAGTGCTTTGTTACATGATTAGCTATTTTTATTCATTTAATTTGGATTCATCAACATCATTGGAAAGAGAAAAATAATTGCCAATACAAAGCCATAAGCACCATAATAACGTCTAAAATCCAGCATCAGCTTTTTCCATACAATTTCTTCCTTTTACAATAAAAATATAATGCTTCTCTGCATTCATAGAGAAAAATAAGTGAGATCAGATTTTTTACTTAATCAAAGCTATAATTCATCTTTAATAAATACTGTCAAATTGTAAAACCCAGGTATTTTCTTATTCTTCAGCAGAATCCTGTTGCAAGAAGACAGTGTAAAAAGAAATTTCGTCTATTCCATCATGAAGCCCCATTTACTTTCTAGATAGACCTGTCCCTATGATCATTTCATAAATGTGTCATAAATAATAAACAGTTTCTAATCCAAGGTCTGTTTAACAAATGTAAGTCAGGTATATTACACTGACCACTGGAGACTACATTTTATTAAATCTTAGGTTTTCACCGGGAAGTCTTCATGAACACTGAAAGGCTGTCCAAATATATTGATGAAATTTACATCCTATGTGTTACTTGTTATTTGTTTCAGAGTTGAATGCAGCAAAATTGTCACCGAAATATCATGTCAGCACTATAATTCACCTGAGACTTTTCTACCGTTCACATAATGTCATGTTTGATTGTTTGTACTATAAATAATATAAACCAATATAACTTTTAAAATGTACATAAATTAAATTGAGTATAATTTGATGGAAGTGAAATCTCATAAATGACATGTATGTGTCATTTATATATACAAATATATAATATACATGTATATTTTTGACACATGTAAATATAGGGCAAACACATTTTGGTAGAAAAGATTCATAATTATAAACCATGAAAATTTCAAACATAAGGATATATATATTTATCATTCTGTCTTAGAATTTTGACTATATACAAAAGTTTCCTTTTAAGATAAACCTATATTCACTTATAAAATATATGTAGACTACAAGAGCCATTCATATCATTAAAACTCTTCCATTCTGTTTTCAGATTTTGGGAGTGGGGTTCATTACAAACAGAATGTTCCATATAAACATATGAAACATTAAATCATTTGGAAGATAATGTTTTCATTTAAACCCATATTAAAAAGCACTTTCTAGTCGCCTGTCATATTCTATTAACACAATGCTGTGCCTGACTGTTTTTTTGTTTATCAGTGAACTTCAGTGATGATTATTTGAGAAAAAGTTAATTTAAGCTGGTCTCGTTTTATGTTTATTTCTGCAGTTTCTACCATGCTTCTGAATCTGAATTATGAAGAGCTTACTTCTTCCTTAAGAAACTTGTCTAGTCAGATCTCATAGCCCAGTATTATCTCATGTATCATCTCTTATAAGGATTTCTTATCCTTGAAGCCTGGGCGTGCCTCTCTCAGGATTCTGAGATGGATAAGAGGCTGATTTATGCATATTATTGTTTTTCAAAATGAGTGTCTATCCCGGGCAATTTGCTGAAATACGTGGGGCACACTATCAGGAGTTGTATGTCAGTTGTTGATCTTCGATGTTCACTTTTACTTGTGAAAAGCATTCTGTTTGCTATAATCATGCAAAGTAAACCATCAAATATCTGTGCAACTCAAAAAAAGTAGATATGAGTTGAGCTTTAACATGCATAGTTTATGAGTAAGTCCACATGTAGCATGTGAATCATTCAATCTCATTGTTTTCTTGCATGAAGGAATGATTTAGAGCACTAGAAAAGATATCTCTAACAGAAAAGCTAACATGTACAATAGAATAGAATAGAAGAGTACAATACAATACAATACAATACAATACAATACAATACAATACGACAACACAGGAACAATGGTGCCTTAGGACCAAAGATGAATGAAATACAAAAAGTACAAAAAAAACAAAGGACTAATATAATCAAACTTAGTTATGTCTTCAGAGTGTCCCATACTATCATTTACTCATCGCCCTTGACACTCTGTGCTGCCGCCCTTACAGGGACAGCAGAAGTTAGTAGTCATTTGTTGACTAATATCTGTGTTAAAAAGCTGCAGTTACAACTACCAATTATCATCAAGAGGCTTGAATTGTAACAGTACCACCTTTTAGTAGCTACTGTAAGACACTTCTTAAACCTTTCTCAATTTCAGATCCTACATCTTAAGTACAACTAAAAGTTCATATTCCATAATAGAAAAAATACTGAGAATTTAAAACTATTTCTTAGTATTAACAAACACAGGACTCGGACCAAAATGAGAAATGAATTAAATCCCAGGAAATTAAATTTAAGGGAATATTCACTTTTAGGGTTGGCAGATGAAAGTTTGACCCCAACAATGAAAGCCTCCTTAAATTTTGTGCCTGAGATGCCTTGCTCTTGGTCAGGATGGAGTGAAATTCTACAAAGTATTGTACAATGGAACTTAGAGGATATTGTAAAGGATATTACATACTCACGTCCTTACCAATTTACAGTGGTACTTCAGTTCACGAACTTAAGGTTTCCCAAGACTGGTTGAAAACTGAATTAAATGAGAACTGAATCCAGTTTCCCCATTAGGTCAACACTAACTTTATCACTGGATATGACTTGGTTCTCATTCAGTTCAGTTTGTGAACAGAATCATGAAAAGAATTAAGTTTGAGAGCTGAGGTCCTGCTGTGACCCACACTAGCCGAGTTATGAAAGAAAAATAAGTATTAAAATGAACTTAAATAATTCATGAAAATTAATCAGGGGAAATAATTAGTTTGCTTGCTGTCAAAGATACAGGACAAGGCCATGGATACAGCTCAGTGGCAGAGTGAGTGGTTGCCTGACAAGTGCAATGTCCTGACTTTGATTCCTGGTATAAAAAAAAGATACAGCACAAGTAAATGAGCCAGGCCTCAAAATCATCCTAAATCTTATCTTATTAGAGTAATATCTGTTATTACCTAGGTCATTCTGAAGTACTATTAACTTTATAGGTAAATTATGAAGCAAAGTAACTTAAATTCATTTTCTACCTTCAAATGACCTGGATTCATATTTTTCTGCAATTGGACTTTATCGCTATAAGAGATGGTCTCACTATAATAAGACTGATTTTTATATGATCATATTTTACTTTATTTTATTAAAGGTAGAGACTTCGAAGCTGAGAAAAAGATGAACACAGGACCAGAGCCAACTGAAGAAATGCTACGAAACAGAAGAGAAGCTGGTGCAGTCCAGGAACCAGGAGGAGGTGCTTGTTGGGAACATAAACTCTGGGAAAAGCACATGCAAATGTGATCTTCGATGAATCACTTAAGTTTTCTACATCTGTTTTCCCTGTCCACAGAGAGTGGACATTTCTGTCTCATAGTGTGGACATGAAGTATGAAATTTAACACATTTAGAATGATTGATGACTTTCTTGATGTTGACTACTGTTGTAATTCACTGAGAAATTTTATTAAGCAACCTCTACTAAAACAACTCTTTCGTTCAATAAATACTCTTTATTCCCTTAATACACTGTGGTGACTAGTGCCTGTTTTATACATTTCCCTTCTGCACAAACTTGTTGGAATGCATAGTTACCAGGTATCATTTGTATCTGATATCAACCTACTTATTTCTATCCTATTTGCTTTTTTTTTCTTGTGATTAGGTAAATTCAACAAATTATAAAAAATAAAAATGAATTAAAAGCTGAACATGTATGAAGACTAAGTTGAATTATTTGAAAAGACCAGACAAAGAAAATCTTTGTCTTAAAAATGACATCAAAAAATGCACTTATATTGTTGTACAAAATGGGTGATTCACATACCAAAATTTATTTATAAGACATTTATGTTCTTAATACTGCTAAACTTTAATTGTCAAATTATACTGTTATAATTTTACCTTTTCCTGTCAATAAATATTGATTATATCATTGCCTAAATTTGGAATCAAAAAAAGGAGAAAGAAATAAAGAAAAAGAAAGAAAAAGAATAGTATCAGTGAGATTAAATATCCTCAAACCATGAGGAAAAACTGTAGTGTCAAAAAATTTCTGGATTCAAGTAGTTGTTCTGAGTTATGTGAAAGTCATATAAAAGCAAACTAGAGAAAGTGAAAATGCTTGGATAACTGTACTAAAAGTCCTAGATGAAATGTAATAATACCTTAATGTTCACATATTTTTACTCGAAATAAAGTTAAAGAATATAATTTTTTGATGATATCCCTCTTGAACCTAACTTTAATTAACTGATGGTGTCATAACTATCAATTAGGTAAGATTCTTCCACTGTAGCAGTAACTTGAATAATGGATAGAAGACGAGGGCTGGCCTGACGAAACAGCGAATGTGATCTTTAGATTTTCTTTTTGCGCTCTTGTCCATTCCATTAGACAAGAAACAAGGCAAAATCAGACTGAAGTTCTAGTGATGTTCCCCTATTCTGTTTTGATGGATAGTATCAGGTTCGAAAGTTTAGGCATCAGCTGAGAAGATAATGAGATTCATTATGACGCCCATTCTCGTTGACTTTTATCTACTTTTGAAGACCTACAATGTCTCCAATGTTTTGGTTTTGTCGGTTTTGTTCTTTACTATTTTGTTCAATTGTATTATAACTAATGATATAGGCAATTCTATTAGAGATAGCGGGAGGCATTATGGTAACCATTGATGATCACCTTGTATTATGTTTTTATATTATCTATTATGTCCACCCTTTTGACTTGACCGATTCTGTCCTGTTATGTCTCATTTGGTTTTACTCTCTTCCAAAAAAGCAATAAGAACCGTGGGAGCAATGAAACCCAAAATGTGTAATAGTCATTGTACAAAAGAGAGGAAAAGAAAATGCTCTAAACTATATAACTGCATGTATATTTAAGTGTATAAGATAGAAAATGATATCACAGAGTTTTATTGGATCATTGAACAGAACTGTTTGCAGTATCATTGTTGGAATGTCCACTCTACAAGCTTTAATTTTGTGACTTGAACAATTATTTTTAAGATGGCAATATGTAATCCATTAACTAGTGATTTCCTACTGTTCATTTTTTTCTTCTGTAAATCTGTATAACTTGTACCCTTTCACTTTTTTTTCTTTTCTCCTTAAATTAAAAAAAAAAAAAGACTGAAGTTAGCAAAACATCTCCACCTTATTACCCTGTTTCACTTTTGAGGACTTGTGTATAAACAAGAGGCATCTCGCAAGGTCAAACTCAGATTTTAACATGCAGATGGCCAAGGATAACAAAAATGCTCCTTTGATCTAAACTAATCGCAGTGTTCTCAGAGATAACATTTCTTTAAAACAAACTGTATCTGCATTGTCTAATTACAAATCCTAATATATGTGTTTGTGGTATTGAATATTGAACACAGGACCTTTACACTGAGCTATATCCCAAGTTGTTCTTTATTATTTTTTGAGACAGGGTCTCACTAAGTCACTAAATTACCCAGGCTGGACTCAAATTTATTTACAGTCCTTCCACCTCAGCTTGTTGGAGTGCTGGGATTACAGGCATGTTCCATAGTACTCCACTCTAATATGTGATTTTACATGCTATTTTTAATGTCAACCATTTCATTTTATGCATTAGCTAGAATTTGAAGTGGAATATTTTTTTGCAAAACCAATCATATTTGAAATATTAGAAATGAGCAAATGCTTCCTTGTAGATGGAGTAAAAAGAAACGACAACATTTAGCAGAGGATCCTTGAAATAAAAGATACAACTTAAAAAAATAAAATAAAAGATACAACTTACGTATCTTGTATCAGTATATGGAGGAAGGCATATATCCTCTGAATAAAAAGCATTTATATACTAATAAAAGATAAATATTTCTGCAGTTCTGTAAAGAAATTGAAGATTTTATAGATAATTCATATAAGTAATAGATCAATAAAAATAGTTTAAAATTTTAACTTTTATAGTAATTTTAAAACATAAATTTAGGCAATGATATAATCAATATTTATTGACAGGAAAAGGTAAAATTATAACAGTATAATTTGACAATTAAAGTTTAGCAGTAGTAAGAACATAAATATCTTATAAATAAATTTTGGTATGTGAATCACCAGTTTTGTACAACAATATAAGTGCACGGGCATATTTAATACAAAATTGAAATATAGAATAAGCAAGATGTCTAATTGTAGAGATTTAGCTGTATAAATTGTGGATTTTTCAAAAAGATATAAATTAAAAATATAGCATTTCAATATTTAATATGAGGAATATATTCACACTATGTTTTGAAAAAAGTACAAAATACTGTATTACTGAATTAATATATTTTTACAAAATATTAAAAAGACAGGAAAAGTCTATCAAATTGCTATGATTGAGAAATGTAATAGAATCTTTATAATTATGACCTTTATAATTTAAATACTTTTTCTAGAATGTGTTTCTATTTTTGTGTATTTTAAAAATGTTATGTGGTATTAATTCTGAAAACCAATATAAAGCTTAATGCTAGAATTAAAATATATGCATTACTTCAACAATTCTTTTTTTTAAACTTTACCCAACAGAAGTAATTTCTCTTTCTTCAGAACTCGGCAGTGCTTGGCTTCTAATTTTCATAGAAGAGCTTAAATTACATAACCTCCTACTCAACCCACGGACCAACATACGTTCCCTGCAATAGTTTCTCTTTCAGAAATCGGGGACACATGCAGTTCATACTCTTTGTAATGAGGAGAAAGAGGCTTTCTGCCATGAACCCAAAAGAGTTTAAAGAGTAACTGCATTGTGCTTGGCAATAAATTAAAACATAGGGTTTGTGAAAAATCGACCCTATTGGACTTTCTTGGTGTGATAGGAATCCACCAAAAACAAGACAATTTTTTTCTTTTTGTCTTTTTCCTTTTTATCAATACCGGGGATTGAACTCACGACTGCCTGCTTGCAAGGCAGGCACTTATGCCGCCGAGCTAAATTCCCAGCACAAAGCAGACAATTTTTAAGGGGTTTGTATGCATACATGGAGTGTTAGTTCAGGAAAGTATTGAAATGCAGACTTTGGGGTTTAGTAAAACCTTGTCAAAGAATTTAGTAAAGGAATCAATAAACATTGACTACATTATAGACATCATGTGACCATGCAGTGAGAAGACTATTCCAAGTTGAACAACTGCAGAAAGATCAGTTGCAAAAGTTCATAATAGGCATTAAGTTCTATGTTGTTGGGATTAGTATATGAGGGGAAAAGCCTTCAGGATGGACCATAACTAGATCATAAACTTTTATATACTTTTTCCACTTTTACCTATTCCTTAAAGCCTTATCTTTAAGATTCTGTAATTTAAACTGCTTTAATTGAAACTTTCTTTTTGAAATAATGCTTAATCTTTCCAATTCCATTAAGATATGAACTATACTACCAAACATAATCTTTTATTTGGAAATTAAGAATTTGAATACTCTTGGCAAGATTTAAAAGTTTTAAATGTTTTTCTTTGCATTTGATCTGGGGAGGAGTGTGTTGATATAAATGAGATGTGGTATTGCCTTCTTAGCTGGAAATTATTCAGAAAATCCATCTGATCCCACCTTGGTTTATGTCATGGTTTATGTCTGTGTCCCCCAGGCCTCATGAGTATACATTGTTCATTTGTGATGGTTCATTGTATAGTGCCTGGATTGATGCTGTCAGTGCTCCACCCACATAGGGGTGGAGCCAGGATGTGATGTAATGGCAGGAAGTGTTGTACTCTAAGAAAATACCTTCATTATTTTGTGTATTATTGCAAACCTGCAACGTGGCTTACTAAATGGTTTTTTATCCTTTTTCCCTAACTGATATGTTAAGTGATCTAATTGATATGTTGAGCAATACTCTCCTCTGTAAAGAATTGCAAGAATCTCACCTAATTGATATGTTAACCATTGTTGCCCTCTGCAAACTACAGAAGTTGTGCTAAAACAAGCTAACAAGGGTTGTTAATCACTGTTAGGTGCCTCTATTCTCCGCTAAAGAGCTAAAGAAAACTAGGATGGCCCACTAATTTACACTTGTTTGAAGTAACTTGCTTGTGTGCAAAGAGATTTGTGTATGAGTTTAACCCTTTACCTGACCTTGATTCCCCTCCCAGAAAGATAGATACACATAACCGCTGTTTTCTGTTCTGTATGGCGCCTTATTGCCTCCCTCTCCCCTCACCTATCTATCTAGGCCATAAAGAATTTGGGTTTCTGGTGACCTCTTCCCAACACGGTGATGATCTGTCATAAAATGAGCCTGCCCCAATTTTAAGAACTGTTTAGCTTCAAAGAAATTACCGGGAAATACTATGGCCCAAACCCCAATCGGTGCTTTCCTTTTGTTCTGTATGCATCAAATGAGTTAGAGTTAGATATCAGATCTTTGTAAAACTTAAGTTTCAGCTTCTTGTAACTCTTGGCCCCTTTGCACCCACTAGCGAAAATGAGCTGTCCTGGGATAATTAACTCTCCACTTTCTTCTCCAAATATTGCTGCAGATGTGCCACTCTTAGATAATGTCAGTCTGTAGGATGGGAGTAATTTGAGAAACACCAGAAACTCCCGAGATTGTCACAGCTAAGTGGACAGCAATAGAGTTTCCAGACTCGGGTCAACAAGTTTGATGGCTCTGCAGGTTTCTTTGTTTCTCCCCCACCCCCTTTTCCTCCAGCCTCTTTTTAAAGTTCTCCCTTCAGTCTCTGGGGCACAGTCTCCAAATTGGCTCCCGGAGACTCGTCGCCAGGCCTGGAAATAAAGCCTTTGCTACCTAAATTTTTGGTCTCTTGCTTCCTTGGATTTTATACTGGGGCCTGAGTTATAATAGGAAGAAGGTGTGTCTTGCTCTTTGCTGGTTCGAGCTTGCTGTTTGCAGCCACCATGAAAGGCAGGCCAGCCATGCCCGCCTGCCTGGGAGCCAACTGAGTGTGGACTGAAACCTCCAAAAACTGTAAGAAATAAACTTTTCCTTTCCCAACTTAGACATCAGGTATTTTGCTTCACCGAGGAGCAAAAAGTAACCAAGACAGTTTATAATATCTATTTTAAAGGCCCACTCAATTTTTGTTTTAATTGTATTCTCTTTTAAGTAATACAGTAGTAGAGAATATTTATATTCATGTAAAAATAATCATATAGGTAAGAAGTTTTAAATTGCATGCATTTATCTACCTCATATTTAGGGAAAAGCTGCAATGGAATTACAGAAGAAAAATGTATCTTTTATATCTGAATTTGTACTTCTGACATTAGAATCTATTTTGGGGAAGGAAATTAAATGATTACATGATATAAATCAAATAATTTCTTTAAATTGTTTAAAGTCATATAAAGTTATATTCAAGTTAGTTTTACGTCTAAAAACTGTAATAATGCGTACAAAGACAAATGTATCACATTATCCTATATTGCATTATGTTATATAAGACAGAAAATAGTTTGGGAATGGAATAAATAGCAAAACTTCATTTGGGATCTTTACTGTTTTTGTCACCATGGAAGCCTTTTTCACAATATTCTTGTTTCTGATACTAAGTGACAGAATTTAAAAAGGACTAGGATTTATAAATTAAAAGTGAACAGATTTTGAGTGAAGGCATTCCACTTGGTACTTTAAAAAGATCATGCCTAGTATAATTTCAAAGTTATGAAAATAGCATAAAAATAATGAATTATGTGCTGGTGTTGTCAGAACATACTAATGTGTATAACTTATCTCCTGAGAAGATCTTGATTAGGAAAAAGGAATAAAATCTTGAAATAAAGTCTGCTCTGGCTCTTTAAGTTTGGGAAAAATATATATATGTCTGAATGCTTGCTTAAGTCTATCTTGATTTTAGATGTAAGGCTGCTATGAATCACAACTCCTTGATTGAAAACCTATTAAAAGAAGCAGCCAGGTTAAGGAAGAGTGAGCTAAGAATCTCCTTAGAATAATTCATGCTGACGTTGTAATGCATGCGGTCACGTTCTGCTCTGTGGACTTAGACACACTGCTATCCGCGCAGCATTTGGAAAGGGAGGAGCACAAAGGGACTCACAGTTCGAGATGTTGGAGGTGCCGAAGGACTTGTGAGAGAAACCATCTCCTGGATGGCTAAACGGAGCTTCAGGCGATGCAGAGGATTGCTGATTCCAATTTCTCTCTGGATCTCAGTGTCTGATAGAGCAGACATGATGGCACCACTTTTCACGTTGGCTCTGCAAGCTGCCACGTACCAGGCGGGCATTCCCAGCCAGAGCTGTTGAATAGGAAACAAAAAGATAATAGTAATAGTAATCAAAACTTGAATGTCATTTATATCCTAGGGACTATTTTAAGTACCTTACATACATGGATTTGTTTTGTACTTATAATCCCATAAGATAAATAGTATTATTATTTTCCCCAGAGAATGTAGGTACACAGAAACATTAAGTAATGTACTGAAAAATACCGGTTAGGTTGTAATAGAAACTAATAATTACAGTTGAGTTAGTCTGGCTTTAATACTAAATTCTAACAACCTATACATATTGTAGTAGGGATAAAAGTAATATTCACGAGTTACAAATATTCCTCTGCATATAAAAAGGAACATTTGTACATTGCTTTGTTAAGGGTGTTGTAATAAATGCCTTGAGTTTTCCCTGTGACTAAGACAGAAAAGAGAGGAGGGAATGTAAGCTTATTGACTTCATAGTGTATGCACTTTTCCAGCATATGAAATTGATCTTTCCTTGCCAGGTACATCAGAGTGGACAGAGGATGAGTTTATTTCTTAATTTATAACCTTAAACTGTTAAAAAAAAAACAAAAACAAAAAAAAAACAAACACCGAACACCTAAACATGTCTTTTCTGTCCTGTAATGATTTCCTACCCATCTTCTAAAGTATTTGGATTTCCACAACCATTAACATTACCCAAATGCTTGCCAATACATTGTTAGCACTGTTACCCACAATTAGACTTTAAATTGTTTTTGATGTGAATAAATGGTGTGTAAAGCATCAGCCTCCTTCCTATACAACATTCTTTACAGACTGAGCACTTGAGGACTGCTAACAGAGGAGAAAAGTGCTCTCATTCATTGAATCACTGGGCTCATTTATCTTGTTTATTCCATTTTATAATTTGAGCCACATTAGGAATCACATTAAGAGCAGTTTTGTGTGCTCAGGATAGGCTTAATTAGCAGCAACTTCATTGCCTGTCATTTCCTAGCGCCTTCATTTTTGTGAATCAATATTTTTTAAACTGAAGGGTTCATTGCTTGCTTAAATTGCAACTAACTCTGTCAAACTGCAGCTTATTTTGTAAAACTAAAATCTGAACAAAGAACTACAATTCTTAAGGTGTGATTTACTAAGCATGTTTCCTTGTAACTGTTTTTTAAAAATATAGTAATTTTAAAGACATGTTTGGAAGAAGCAATTCTGATTGTTCATATGCTAATATTTTCTTGACAGATACGCAAAAATGAAATGAAAGACACAGGCTTATCTCTGCCAGTCCCAGAAAAAAATGCACAGCATGCTTTTAGATCTTCCTTTGTATGTCTATTTTTGAAATGAAACAGACTTCTAATTTTTCTTCATTGATTACTTAGCTGTAGATGTAAGTTGATGAAGGCAGGTGACTCTATAACCCCAAAGCTTTTAAAAAATAATATGTGCTATTGACTCTATTGGGGAATTAAACTGTTGATTCTTTTTCCTCCTGACACTGGCATATTCTGGAAGCTTCCAGCACTCCACATTAAAGAGCCGAAGGAAAGGATAGTGAATATAATTAAAAAGATGCATGAATGGGGACCTTGGGGTCAAATATTTATTTTTCTGTCATTGTCTATTTCTGCTACTCTTCATTCTGTTGAAATATGGCTTTATTTTCCAAGACCATTTTATAAAAGGCTGATTTATTGTTTAAATAACTTGCACTAAACTTAACTCATTAGTAAGTTAAATTTATTAGCATAAATTAAATTATATGTTTATACTGCTTGTACATAAAAAGGAATGTATCATCTAATTCTTCAAGATTGTCTAAATCTAATTGATTTCCAGACTTTTGAAAATTATATTCAATAATTAAACTATAAGGAAAGAAACAGGGCTGTGTAGGGTTAGATGACCTTGTTCAATAACAGAAGCATTAGATATTGAGAAGACTTTTCTTCAAAATCTGCTGATGAAGACTAGTAGAAGAGAACAGAAATTTCCTTGCAACGTCCAAAGGTGGCTCAATAATTGCTCTTTCTCCTTTAGACACAGGGCAGTGGAATTTAGAGATATTGATTTTCATTCCTCTGCATGCTTTGTTCTGCCCCAATCACACAGACACAGACACACACACACACACACACACACACACACACACACACACACACTGCCCAAGTGAAATCACAGTGCTTACATATCCTTAGATAAAGCATTTTCTTTTGCACAATTCTAGGAAACTTCTCATTTCAGAAAATTATCTTTGCCTGTCTTTAAAAAACTATAAAATTAGTAGTGATTGATTTTGGAGACTTCTTGTTTGGTTTTTTACCTCTAGCCAAGCCACCACAGTGGGTCCATCCCACTGGGCAAAAGGCAATCCTTTCCTCCGAGCTTCTTCAAGAAGTTCATGCCTGAAGTATATAGCAAAGATTATTTGTCAGATCATATGGAAAAGATGTCTCTGGTAATTATTAACAACAACATCTAAAAACAATCAATAATTTACCCAACATTTAATAAGGTCATACAAAAAATAAAACTATTTCTTTCCAGTAATACATATATAAATCACTCATTGATTTTATAAAAATGAAAATGATACACAGAACAATTCCTTGACACTTACTGTGCTAACGGACTAAGAAGCTGAATTACATTATCAGCAAATATTCTTTGGCTCACATATTCAACCATACATTTTGAGGTCCAAATCTGGCACATTCTATATGTTCTCCTCGCTTTCCATAATTATCTCAATGATAGAAAAACTGCTTAGACAGACAGGAGATAAATTTGCTCATGCTAGCTCTATTTATGAAATGCTTGATTTTAGTGTGTTCTCTGGGCCCAGAAGTCTATTTTAGGAGTTAGTACTTTCTTTGGATAATAAAACCACATCTCAAAAGTTTTTGAAGATTTGAACAATATTATTAATAAACTGGATTTTTTTTGTTATCTAAAGACATCTGCCCCAATATTTAAAAAATATACATCTCAAGCACACCATGCATCATTTATAAAAAAGGATTATCTAATACACCACAAAAGAATTATCAATAAAGGAATTTTAAAAAGGCAAAAAAGAGACAATCAGGAATATTAAGACTTGTGGCATGGAGAGAATGCACCTCCTTAAGCCAAAGACTAAATACAATAGAACAAAACGATTCCACACCTGTGGCTGGGCTCCTGGTTGGAAATCCCTAAGTGAATGCGTTGTTCTGAAATCATCTGCATCCTTTTGTCTTGCTATCCACCCAACAACTTTGCCCCTCATAGATAGCTAAAAGTCTTATCTTATTAGAAGAGAACTCCACTACAAATTGATTTCCATCACTAGAAAGTAACATAAGGCACAGAATTCAAAATTACACGTATTTTTAAACACTACTGGATGCCACACTCACACAAAGTGATAAAAAGTGATAAACAGATAGTTTCATTTTAAATATTCATCTTTTATATCATATATCATATAAGAACCTCAAATAAAATGTTATTTTTCCTGCTATTAATCAGTATTTATTGTAGTAGACTATATTTGTATACCAAAATTTATAATCCAAATGCTTTTCAAAACAAGAATTTCCTGTGTTTGCAATAGGTGTTACCAATAAAAATTCGTGAGTAACATAGCAAGAAGCTGTAAAGGTTGAAGTTATATTGGCTGAAGAGAAACATAAATTACTGTTTTATTTTAACAGACAGCATTGGTAAATTACACGAATAAGCTATTCAGGATCTGAGAGAGGCGACAGCTTGACAGAGCTGCCTTGAGTCTGAAGCTGACACTACAGGTGTCTCCTCACCTAGTTTGCCTGCCATCAGCTGTTCCTTTGGGCTTCCCATGACACCCCTTCATTGAAAATCAGTTCTCAATAATGTTGTCTGACTGTGACACATTTATTTATAGAAAAGGATTGAAAGATAAAAATAAACAACTATTAAGTACTTAATGAACACCTGTTGTGAGCTGAGACTTGTTTGGTGTAGAAAACAGAGACACCAAATCAAATTTTCAGGAGATGCCTTGTTACATAGACAAAAGAAACACATAAAAATGCCCCAAAATTACATAGTACACACATAACTGCTTACAATTAGGAACAGTTATTCCTACTATGAGGATTTAGGTTACTATTACATTGGTTAATTGTAATAGAAACAACTGATGATGTTTTGCAGAAACGGACTTGGTTTTGAAGGACAAATAAAAAAGCTATGGGAGGCTACTGGAAAAGCAGGAGAAGCAGCAACGGTGGAGGTACAGAAAATGAGTGAAACACGAAGTGTGGGCAAGAAAATTGAGAGTGGTCCTCCATACAGCCTGAACACGCTGGTAGATTGCAGTGCTATACCAATGGGAAATGAAGATGTTTAGTCACACATGGAAAGAAACAAGCACGTTTACAATTTTTGATACATGTACAAAAACAGGAAATACATATGCACTGTTATCCTAAGTACATACGATATACCCAGGTAAACTCTCTGAGTTGTACAAAAGCCATTTTAAATGTTAGAATACTTTGATTTGAAACTTCTGACTAGTATGTCAATATTGTACCAGAAAAACTAGAGTGATCCTATTAAAACGTATCTGATAATGTACATTTTCTTCCTATAACCCTCAGATCACTCTCTGTCTCACTGAGATTAAAGTCAAAACAGCTATTAGGATCCACTTTGCCCTCTTCATTTCTCTGACTCAATTTCCAACTCACGCAGCAATGCCAGTTTCTTTGTAATTCTCTACAAGCAGTCCAGGTCTCTTTCTGTGTCAAGATCTTCACATTTACTTTTTCTTGTCTCTGGAAAGTTTCCACATGGCTCACTCTCTCATCTACTTAAATCTTAACTCTAAAGTTACCTTCTCTTTGATTGTGTCCTTCCCTACAAAGCACTTCTTATGATTTTACTTTGCTTTTCTTTATATAAACATGAAATGTTATTAATTATTCAGTTTATATTGTGCCAATAGGGTACAAGCTTGGGAATGAACAGTGTTTTCAGATTTGATGTTTAGAACAAACTTAGGCAGAAGAAGTGCTCAGAAAATAATCATGAATGTTGAGAAATGTATCAGCCCATATTTTATATTTAGGTGCTTTTTGTTTCATAATATTTGTGTTTCATAAAATTGTGTTGCATAATATTTCATTTTTGTTTATGTGAATTTTCTGTAGCCCAAATACTGTTTGTTATTTTATCTTACAATCACATCCAAACTTTTATGTTTCAAATAACAGAATGTTTCTTGCATTCAGACTCCCTTTGTTTTTCTTTTACTTTTCAGAGTAGCACTGATTATAGCTCATTCCAAAAAAATCTGGCCTGATTTGGAATCACTGATAAAAATCTATTTGAGAAGATGCCTGATACGTTTAAAAAGTTTTATTCTCTTTACAGAAAGGATTAATAATCAAGTGATAAATTGATAAATGAGTGATCAATATGATCCCCAAAAAACTTTCTCTTTAGGTCACAATTCTCATAACATAAAAATCCTTAGTTATGGAAATCAAAGTCATCAGACAAGGGACCACAGGTCCAATAGATTCTGTCTCTGGGTCCCCACATCTAGGGCTGAATCTCAAGCAAAGTCTTTACATGATATAAATGGCTACCTTGGAAAGACAGCCAGATTGAAAGTGGATGACTGTGTTTTACATCAGGGCTGAGAGCTACCGGAGACTAAGTCTGCATCTGTATCTTCTTAGCACAAGGGAATTACTGATTATGTAAAGAAGAGACTGGGCACATTACCCTTTGAAAGAAGGAATTTTAAAAAAAAAATAAAGCTATTTGGGGATTGTACTGGTCAGAAATCAGTGGGTTTGATATCTGATGCTGTGCTAACAGTATCAAAGGTAGCATTATTTTTATCGGGCATGATTGTTTTTATCAGAAATTTTGAGTTACTGTCAGACAAATGTGACTAAACTTTTCTGGAATACTTAAAGGAAAAACTAATTTGGAATGCATAATTTTGGATGCTCTGGTGTTTTCTGTGTGACCAGTCCACATGCAGAAAGGTGTTTGATTTGGGATGCATTTGCTTTTATTTGACATTTAACTTTTAAATGTGAAGATACATTCTTTCAAAATGAGGCAGGATCACTTCCCCCAGAAAAATATTGATGCTGAAAATTATACTTTTTTCTATTCAAGACTAAAGAAAAATGTTTTCTTTGTTAAAAAAATCATCTAATGAATATTAGACCAACCATGTTTTCCAAAAAAGATCCTGTGTGCCAGTCCTAATTTTAAGATTTACACTACATTTTTAAAGACATCAGCAGCACTTCCTTTGGGAAGAGTTGTCCTTACTGATGTGAAAAATCAAAATAAGAAACAGACTAATTGTCATAGGAGGTCATTTCTAATTCAAAAAAACCCTCTTGAATAATTACATGTTTTCAAGTAACACATTTTATCTGCAATAAAGAATGTCAGTATCCTCCAAAGGCCTCAGACTCCCTTGTTACAGATGTCTATGAGTTACTGGAAAAAAAAGTGACATGTTAGGGAGACTCAACACACAGTGAGCCCTGTGGTCTGTGAGTGATTTGCATTGCCTATGCATAAGCATGCAGAGAAATACAGGGCTTATTATGCCTATTTTGTGGCTGGAAGAGAAGGGTAAGCACCATAGAAATGACTAGACTCAAGGATTTCTAGTTAAAGATCACCATAATCTACTAAATGTCAATTACACCTATGGGACATGCCATGCTTATGCTTAAACAGGTAAAAGTTTGCCTACATGAAATACCTGCTTTAGGTGTTTTTTTTCCTTTAGTTTTGTTTTGTTTTTTAGGTTTTATACCTTCAACTTCTGTAGATATGACCTAAGTAACTTAATTGGAGGAGACTGAGGAGCGTCCTAGTCTCCTTTCTTCCATGTTTGAAGTATGTTTCAACCATCCTTCAGCACTGAGGAAAGCCTGATAAAGGAAGCCCCCTTCCATCTCTTCCCTCCCTCTTTCCCTCCCTCCCTCCCTCCCTCCCTCCTTCCTTCCTTCCTTCCTTCCTTCCTTCCTTCCTTCCTTCCTTCCTTCTTTCCTTTCCTTTGTTTTTCATGCTCTCACTCCCATTCTCTCTCTGTCTTCTGTCTGTATCTCTTGTCTCTGGAATCTAATCTGAGGCCTCATGTAGGCTAAAAATCTGATCTGAGTAACTCTTTTGAAGATAACTATGCAAAATAACCACCATAGTTATGCTCCTACCATCTTGTGTTGAAAACCTATACTGTTTTATTTTGGGGTCTTTATTATTTGTTTGTCTCTTTCATTTTTTTCTTTTTCTTGTATTTGTTTTGTTTATACCTTTAATACAGAAAGGATTGATGTACATTTATAGGCTTATACAAGCCTAGAACCTCTCCTAAACAATTTACAAAAATTGAGTTTATTATGTGTGATGGCATGAAGAGCTATTTTTGAGAAAATAAGACACGATGGTAGTCATTGCTGATTTTCTGTCATCTTGTTTTGAAATTCCATAATATGCTTTTATTCTTTGTTTTGTTTGATTTTAGTGTGATTTCTATTGTTTGATTTCAATATGTGGGAAGATATGGATCGCTGTTTTGAAGAGAACAAGAGACATTATTGTTAGCCATTGTTGATTTTCCTACTTTCTGGTTTTGAAGGCCAGTAATGCTTTCATTCTTTTTTTTTTTTTTTTGGATTGGTTTTATACTGTTTTGTTTGTTTGAACTTATTGTGTGTGAAAATATGGACAACTACTTTGGGGAGAACAGGAGAGACTGAGGTAGTCATTGTTGATTTCGTGTTGTCTTGTTTTGAAATCCTGTGTAGCTTGCATTGTTTCATTGTGATCTCCTTTGTTCTGTTGTATTTTATTTTATTCTCTTTAAAATAAAAAATAACAACCTGCTCTGTCTCGGAACTCAACCTCTACCCTCAATGTCTTCCTTTTGAAACCATCACGTTCTGTCCCTCGAGGCCAAATATATTATTTTCTTTTACAGTCTTCAGAGTACTATATAACCATTTCAAGTGCAACTCTAGTATTTTGTTGAATTTGTGGTTTACAAGTTGCTCTTCCTTCTTGTATGAGAATCAGGACCTTTGTACGCCTTGGGACTGGCCAAATTTGTCGACTGTTTCATTTTTATAGTGCTACTGTGTGCCACATTTTTTTTTTCGGCAAACATAATAAAGTCAACTGAATCTCTGACTTCAAAGATTATGCCACCGAGGAAAAATGATTTGTTTTAGCACATACAAGCATTTAAAAAAAAAGGATGTGAGATGTGACCGTGAGGTTTGCAGAACACAAAACCTAGGAAAGCAGTAAGGTAGTAGATAACTCGGGGTAGTACATGTACCTTGACTAACAGTGTCCTGGGAAGGCCTCTTTGAAAAGACAGTATTTGAGTAATATTTGTGTATTGCAAAGTGGTTGGCAAGTGAGAGTGTTGTAGAAAAATGCTTCAGGACACAAGCATATTTTTCTAGTGATACGAGTAAAATTGAGCGGGCAACAGACAGAAGTCCAAAATGACTTTTTGATCATTCCTTATCATTCCCTAAATTACATTCCCGGCTATACCTGTTGCCAAATTGGATAGCTGCACTTGTTAGTTCTATTGCCTTCATCTATTTTGAATAGCATTTCCTCAGTTTTTCTTATCCAAACTTACTTTACTATGCCTTATTATGTTTTAGCACGGGATTATTGTATATGTACAAGACTTGTCTTCTCTATACGACACTTCTCTGAAGTTTATGAGCAATATATAGTGGCTTTTATACCTTCCATTGTATATAGTGATTTATTTTTTTAACCTAAATTTTTGAATAAATGAAAGGCCAATTAACTTCAATGTACCAATTAATTACACAAACTATTAAAATATTTAAATACAAGATTTTACTTTCATTTAAAGTGCTTCTTTTCTCTAGATATTAATGGGGAAATTGTAGCATAGTGTTGGCTGAAAATTATCTTCTAAAATAAGAACTATTTTTTTCTCTCTTTACCTGCTTTTCTTTCCCTATAATCATCCTATTTGGAAGAAAATCATTTATCTGATTCCTTCATTCTTTATAATAGTTACCCCATGAATGAAAGAATAGACACTATGATATTTTAAGGTTGCTATATTATTTACTGGGCAATCCTTTGTAGAAGTAATGATCATTTGTCAATGGTAAAACTTGAATTTGCTATTTTATTTAAAACAATGTGAAAATCATTAATCACTCATAGAGCATGGTGCCAAAACATCACTTCACAGTTTTCTTTCCAAAGTGGATGAGTCTTTGCTGTCAGTGAAAAGACACTTTATTCCGACCACTTAGTCTAGGATGCTATTCTTGGCTTGCCAATTTGTGTTATGACTCTCCAAGTACCACGCAGTGCCATTCTTTTGTCACTCAACATGACTATTTCAGTCACCTTCCATTCAATGCCTGTCCATTCCCCCTTCATAATTGCTACTGCATTTTCTGTTTTCATTGCCACTAAATTTTTTATTAGTCATTAATCTGTCTCTCTCACCCAGCTTCATACATTTCTGTGAAAAGTGTTTGTCTGGGACATAGATTTTATACCAGAGTGGGTAAGAGATTGGCTCCCAAGTCAAATGGTTCATTCCCGTGTTCTTCCTTCCTTGTACATCTGTAGACAAGTCATTTTACCTCACTGTGCATCAGTTTATTCATCTGTACAATGGAATAAGTGATGGTACCTTCTTTAGAATGTAGTAGGTTTCATGAGAACTTGTGTGCAATGTATGACTACAGTACTTTTGCAAAGAAGCACTTCATACACATGAGATTTTACTAGTCATTGTCATAGTGCTGTCCTCTTAGTAACACATTAATAAATCCTCAAATACTTAAGTATCATTCCCAACCTATGCTAGAAAGGCTCTCTTGGCTTAGTCTTGGTTTATCTTTCTAAGCAGCTTCTCTTACTTCTAATCATAGTTGAAAACCACTCTTATGAATGGTTTGTGCATTACTAATTCCATTTTGCAATTATACTTTCTACGGATTGTGAGTTATTTCCTTTCTTTTTCACCTTTTAAAGTATTACTGTTTACTTAAGTCCTGGAATCCTTTGTATTTGAAATATTTTCTAATCATCTGAGTCCACAATTTTTCTCCTTTAAAATAAGGATGCTGGGGCTGGGGATTTAGCTCAGCGGCATAAGCGCCTGCCTTGCAAGCAGGCAGCCATGAGTTCGATCCCTGGTACCGGTAAAAAGGAAAAAGACAAAAAAAAAAATAAAAATAAAAATAAAAAAAAAATAAAATAAGGATGCTTATATCATCAGCATCATTCACAGATACCATTGATTAGAAACATATTCATGAGACTAACAGTTTAATTTATATAGTTTTTACCTTCTCATTGTCACACATTTTAATCCTCAATCTCTATAAGAATGCAAAGGAACTGTAACTTTCTTTAAGTTCCCTAGTAATAGGATGACTAGCCTAGTTTGTATAATTGAGATAAGAAGGTTAAATTTGTTGTCATTTGCTTTAGTCAAATGGATTTTCTGTAATCAATCTATAATGTCATTTTTTGGTTGAAAAATTTATCGTTAGAGCTGATTTGCTGTGGCATATGAAAAATAAAACCAAAAGAAATAGTAATAAAATATAAATTGCATTATCTGACAATTTTAACCTATATTTAACATTTTATCAGAGAATAAATCTTCCTTGCACAATGCCTAATATGAATGCAAACCACACTATTATTAATTGTAAAATATTTCTTGTGTCATTAAAATTCATCATTTGTGAGATTAAGTAATATAATATCACCTCAAATTACACCAAAGAATAAGCTTTATATAGATGTTATTTAAGGATTGTAGTTGTTGATCAATTGTGAAAATCGATACAAACTTGAGAAACGAGTTGAAATTCTGGCCAGCAAATCTGAGCAAAGTCTGCAACCATCTAATTTTCTTTATCAGACACAAGCTAAAAAAGGCACCTTAGTTAACATAAATATTTTAAGTAGAAATGTCATAAATCCCAATCAGGTTCTTGGGAACACTGATTACCTAAATATACATACTTAGCTCCACTAAATTAAGAGTTTCAAATTCAACATTAACAAGGATGACTTGATTTTGAAAGCAAATTATGTTGTAATCTTATATGTGTGCAAGTGTGTATGTGTCTTATATTCACATTCAGTAAAAATATACTGCATAGAAATCCGTGACACAGTGAAGCTGTATTTTATGTAGATCTCACCAACATGCACTAGGCTCTTTAGATTTGAAATACATTGATTACATTAAACCTCAAATTCATTCATATTTAAAAGGTTTTTTTTTTCTCCAAGTTGCTCTAAAATATAAGGCATAATCTAAGGAAAGAACATTTCATTTATTTTTTAACTTGCATTGGTAGTTACATAATTTTCTTCCTCAATTTATTTTCGATTTATTCATTTTCAAAACATTAAAAAGGTGTAAACACATATACGCAAATGTGATTAAGCAATGTAACTGCAAATGCTGTTACTGAAAACTAGAGGGATTTGAATTACTTTCCATTAAATAATTACATTTTGGTCTGTGTTGCCCACTCCCTGCTGGACAGTCAGTAAGGATTTAGTGGGGAACATGTGGAATTTGTCAGGCTATGTGGATAGCATTTGAAATGGATTGTTTTACTGCCTCTTCTAATTTTGTGCTCTTTTACTTAGCTTGAGAGCTTGTATTCGTGCTTCCGGTGGCGAGCAGAAAATTGATAATAATGTCAGTCAGTACAGAGACAGTCTGTCATACACTAGCAATTAAGTGGAACAAATGGAGTTGGTCTCTGGGTTCTCATCCTGTTTCAGTGATCTTGCTCCTCGAACCCTCCCATTTTATCTTCACTATTTTTGTAGCAAATCCCTCAGACATTACACCCTCCTGAGCACTCTTTTAGTGGTTATTCTAGAGAAATAAGGTAGGGTGTAAAGTTTTTCATTCTAAGAACTTGTGTGAGACACAACAAATTCCATTCAGAATGAAAGCTATTATGTTAGTTTCTGATAGTGCACTAATCACAATGAAGAATTCTTTTTGTTTTGCAACATTTTGTGCAATAATGAGTGGGGAAGTAAAATTCTTTATCTTGAATTTATCTTCCTTATAGAACTTAGAAGTCATTAAAAAAGAAGAGCAAATTTTTATGACTAAGAAACAATGCTTTAAATTATAATATCCTAAATAGACATTATTTTAAAAAAGTAAGACTTTATAGCATTTATTTGGTACAAGTGGCTGGCTAGAATTGGAACTTTAGATAGCCTTGTAGCTTTAAAAATAACTGACTGGTACTTTCCTTAACATAAAAACATATCTTAAATGAAATAAATATTATGGTTAAATAATTTTAATGATAGCAACTAAAATTTACAGTCAGAATGGTAAAACCAGAAATAATTCTTAAAGAGTAACATTATATGTATATGACTTTGTATTGGTATAGAAAATATTCACACAGACAACTGGTAGTAATCTCAACAGCTTCCCAGATAATTGCATCTTTGGAGCCACTGTACTTACGAAGATATTTTGCTTTAAATTAAAAAAAAATACCCCCCAATGTAACTTGGCTTAGAGAGCTTTCTGTGTTATCAATACTAAAGTTGACTCCATTGTAGCCATTTTATAAACATTATGTACATCTTGTTTTATTAATCCAGTTTAATACTAGATAATATAATTTTATCTCCAAGAGCATGATTTTAATTTTGAAACTGTTATCAGCTTAACATAATTTTTTTATTCTTTAAAAAATTTATCAGGAAAATGAGAAACAGTGGAAAGAACATAGATTCAGCCAAAATCAAGCCTTGCATTGCACTCTATAGATGTAAACATTTTCACAGAATGGCTAAGCATCTGACCTTTGCCAATTAAATACTGTCCTAGTAGTTAGCAGACAGTCTTGCCTCTTAAATGTAGTACAGGTAAGAACTACAAGTCCCATAAAGAGTCTAAACTGACTGAGCCATACAGCACAATCCATAATAATCATCACAACTCTGTCCTGAAATCATTACTTGAGTATTAGGTACTGCTATATTCTTTCTAAATAGTAACTTAAGAATTAGGGCAAATGAAGTCCACGATGTCTTTTGGCAGGTATCTCACAGAATCAAAGAAATAGAAGTGCCTCAAAGGCCAAATATAATAAATTTGAATGTGAACATTTCTCTGAACCAATGATTCCTTTTACTGTGTGGAAATGATAGACTTCATTATTTCATTTTAGGTCAGAGGCAGTGCAGCTTGTGTTACAACTGAAACCAGAAATACTAGAGATAAAAGAAAGAGAGAATGGTGCTGAAATTAAACGTGTTCAGCAGCCATTGAGCGCCAACTTACCCAGATGTGCTTTTCATGAGATGGAGGAGGATGGATGGGAAAGAAAAGCACACACATGTTAATGGATACATTTCAATCCAACGAAAGGCATGGAATAAAACAAGAGCATCATTTCAGATGTGAGACAGCTCAAATAGGAGAACAACATGGTGCCTCTTTTTGGATTTTTACTTGATCAGGACACAGACTCATTGCGTCCAAAAGCTCAACCAGGCTGAGGCAGTTATAAAAAGGGATCAGTAAGTCTCTCTTGAGTATCAGTCACTCTGAAACATGCATGACCACATTTTCCCAGCCTCCAGTCCAGCTTGAGAGGAAACCCAGGTACCTCAGGGTCTTCACCTCAGGCCACATGTGTGTTATTTTGTAAACAGAAACAATAACTTGCTGAATGACACTTAGAATTTTTGACAGCCTTATAAACTTATTCTAAAGTTCAACACAAAGGTACAATAGACGTCTAGATGTAGTCTGACGTGGAAAAAATGTGAGTTTGAGGGTCAAAATACCCAGATTCTAATTAGCAGATTCTGATCTTCAATTTCATCATTATCTGGAGCAAGAATAAACTGTAAAGCTCATTCCAGATCCAGAATTTTAACATTTAATGTGTAATAAGCACTGACATCATAATTGTTATTCTTTAAATATATACGTGCATCAGTAATCAGAATTTGAGAATGTGGAAAATAATTTGATGAATTTGCTTTGCTTTTTCCTCTATTTGAGCTGGAAAAATAAATATTGTAAGTTTCTTCTAACTGTGCTGCTGCCAATAGAAACACTCGTTTTTTGAACATTTGTTTATAAATACTTCTGGGAGAAAAAAATGAAATGCATTTTAAAGGAATTATCACAAAAGTCACTTTGTTTCAAATAGAACCTTTGAAGTACCATCTTACTCTCTGGATGAACTAGAGGCATTCAGAAAATATGGACGTCAAATAACTGAACAAAAAGCCATGGAAATATTGCTTAAAATCTTCTATAGAAGCATAATAGACTAATTTGTAGAAAAGTAAAACTTTTACTACAACTACACATAAAATATATTCAATATAACAAAATATGAATCAGAAGTTCCTGTTTCAAAAACTTGGAAAGTTTAGAACCTTCTTTTGTTATTATGTGACCATTATAAAGAAAAGTTTGACGTGCAATGAAACACCCTGCCCTGCCTCCTCGAAAGGCATTCATTCAGAGAAACCATGTATTTTTTTATTAAATGTGCACTTTGGAAAAAAATGCCTGTTTTTGGCCTCAGCTCCACAACAGCTGTGGCAGGCTCTTTAAATTTTCACATACACAAAGTCATAAACACTGATAAAAATTGCCTTAAGAAGTTGAAGTCATATTTTTCACATGATACATGGATGAGAAATAAAATTAAGACCAAAAGGAGATATTTCTTAGGGTCTTGAAATGTGTATTTTGTCAGAATACCTATGAAATTTCTGATTAATTTTGAAAAAAACCCAATAATTTAAGAGCTTCCCAATAAAAGTGCTAAATGTGTTTAGAAATAGTTACTATTATGAGCAGAGCAATTTCCCTGACTTGGCCAGCCATCTGGAACATACTTTCTCATAAAACAAGTTGATTACGTTTTCACAAGGTAAAATATCAGTGTTCTTCAGGTTTCATTTAGCATTTCCTAACAGGAAATTTACAATGGGAACAATTTGAGATACAAAATATAAGAGAAATTATGAAAATAAATAGAAATATATCAATTTGTGTAAGTTGTCTAATTTCGCATAGTTCACATGAAGTCTCTTCTCTTCTATAATTAATGAATTTAATAGCAATTCTGAGCAATTACCTCACTTTATAGTTTTGTTTGTTTGTTTGACACACAAGAGCTTGATAAGCAGCCCAGGCTGGCCTCAAATTCCTGGGGATCCTTATGCCTCAGCCTCCTGTGTACATTCCAACATACTTGGCAACCTTATTTTAAAATATTAAGCATTTCACCTTGAACTTCCAAAAAATTATGTGCTGCAAAGGACAAAATTCTGTAGATATAAATGGTTCATGGATTTTATGGAAAATAAACATCATATAGGAGATAATTATGTATTGTCAGAAAATTTTCCTCCAAAGTGTTTAATTTTTCTTATTAAAAATCAATACATTATTTCTTATGATTATTTACCTTAAGGTATATCCTCATTCTTTTTCTTTCTCTATTCAAAAGTATCAATATTTAAATGGTAAGAGATTTTCTTAAGAATAAATGTTCTTCAGTAAAAAGCAAGTGTAAATAACAGGCAAGGAAGATTTAATTGGCACAGACAAGAACAGGTTATGTTACCATCTAATGAATCAGACCAAATCCAATTATTGACATGTTTTCCTTAGGAACATCAGTATACATCTGGAAATAACAAAACAATTGACCTCTAATATATGCCTTGTTTTCCATAATGGCGGTTTTAAATTTTAAATTGTTTTACTTTAATCTGATAAATCTACTAAATGAATGAATCTTTTCTTGTTTATAATGCAGTCTAATTTAGACTCCAACTTCAGATAAGAAAAAAAAACACTAAATGAAGCTATGGAATATAATTGTCTTTTGCTTCTTAGAGTTCAAGTTGGTGACTCAGAAATACTTTTAAAACAAATGTTAACACCAAATTGAGGGGTGGAAAGTGACAACTAGACTAGAAATATGGAATAAAGAAAGGTTTTCTTTTAATAGTTTAAAATTACGAAAGCTGAAATGTTTTATCTGGGAAAAGACACAGATGACAGAAGATTTTGAATTTATAAAGAGCAAGGAAGAAACCAGCATAAAATAATCTGGAGATGGAAAAAGATAATTTTGAGAAAGAAGAGAGTTGCATAGTTTCCTGATGGCCTCTCTCTCTCTCTCTCTCTCTCTGCTCTTTCTGTCACTCTGTCTCGCCGTTGTCAGCCTCTGTCTCCATCTCTCTGTCTCTCTCCTAAGCCTACCAACAGAAGTTGTTCATTTGAGGGCAGCGGACACTAACAAGATTTTCAGACAGTAAAAAGAACACTGGTGAGAAAAAATTATAGCATTAGTGGGCAGTGTGAAAAATCAAATGAACCTGATCCAAATTTTCTTGCTGCAAATTTTTGCAAGGCACAGTCAGCACCGCATATGTGTAAGGAGAAAGGACTCTCAGTGGTGGTTGTGAGCATAACATGTAAATGTTATCAAATGCAAGTGGAATAGAGAAATTTAAGAATATTTGAGTAATACTGAAATCAAAGCATGAAACTGAAGCGTAAACAGAGGGGATGACGATATAAAGGATATAATGCCCTCGGGAAATAGAGAGTTTAAAAAGTATGCTTGCAAGATAGCAAACTGAAGAAAGAGAAGACGCAGGTTAGAAAGAAATGAATAGTGGAATTAATAAGTACAGAAGAACAATTTGGATTGATAAAATTTAGGCCATGATTAGGGACAGTGTGTGATGTGCAGTAGAGTAACATTGGAATTGACAGTCAAAAAACTGAAAGCTGAGGTTGTGAATTGGTAAGCTATTAGGATATAGGATCATATGACATGATAGAAGGAATTGCTTTTTAAAATATAAGACAGATAAAAAGATACCTTAAAACAAATAGCTATATATATTATAAAAACCTAGTAATCCTTATAAATCAAGGAAAATGATTCTGGTGTCTTGAATATTATGTGACACTATACTCCTTCGAATGACTTCCTTAATATTGACCTCAGTTAACTAAAATACTTGAAACTCGTTAACAATAGCAGTTGTACCTCAAAAGTCTCAAGAGACAATACATGTCAATTGTATAGAAGAGTGTCTTTCAACTGTTACAACTGATCAATGTGATACAGTTACTACACATAAAACAGATATGTAATTACTACGCAGAAGATGAGAATGCAAATTGAATCAAATAAAGGTACATGTGACAAGAGAAGTAATCATGACCAAGAAATAGATATTAAGTGTAGTAAGCCCAGAAAGTACAAGATGGAAAGTAAAGAGAGAGATGATTTTTTTTTGACAAAAAGGAACCAGCTAATGCAGGGCTTTCTGGGCTGTGTAAGGGCATTTGAAATTTATCCTAAGGTGGCTAGGGAATGATTGAGGGATTTTAGGCAGGTTCAGAGATAAGGGTTATATTAATCTCTTTAGCTGAAGCATGAAGAATGGATTACAGAGAGGCAAGTTGAAAGTGGGGAAGCTGTTATAGGCTGATACCCTGAGCTAGAATAAAGAAAAAAAACAGAATACAGAGATTTTTAAAGACTTGTAATTGGCTAGCACAAGGAGACTACAGAGGAAGAGGAAGGGCAAGGAGAGCATTAACAAAAAGCACCTGGGCTTTCAGGTTTGGTCATCTCTGTGAAAATCACTCTCCCTCCCCACCTATGACTGTCTTTCATTTTTGTTTCCTTTACCATCCTACATCATCTTTCTATACCTAGATTTTATTCATGCATTCAGATATTAAGAAAAGGAATTTTGAATACTTACAATATGGCACAATGTTTTTAAAAACAAATTCAAAGGTTCTTGTCATAATCCTCTGAAGAGATGCTGGTTTTAATAAACTCATTTATTTGCCAGAAATTAACACAGTTTCCATCTATGATCTGCTCAATGCATAGAATTTTAACTCTATTTATTGCTTTTGTGATTACTGAAATAATTAATATTTTTCAAGCAGTGTTCATTTGTCGATCTGACAGAAATGTTTTTCTCAGGAGTTTCAGGACTATGGATGAATAAACACCCAATATAAACATAATCTCATTAAATGTATGCTGCTGTAAAGGTTTTCCTTAAAAATGATTTTTCTGAAAATTTGGATAAGCCTTCTAGTTTTGTACTTTGGCAAAATCTTATGTTGAATTTTATCTTATTTGAGAAACTGTCAATTATTTATGACCTATTTCATTCAATTATCTTTATTTGTTCAGCATCTCTGGTTAAAAAGGTCATTTGTCTTGAGAGTAAGAAAAATCTTTTAAATAAGAACAGTTGGTAGTCTTTAGGCTGTGACATATTTTTCCTCTTTAAAGCCACTGACCTAAAGAAATGATCATGAACCTTGAAATCCTTCATGCAATCATTTATTTCTTTGCATTTCTCTCTGTAAGGTTTTTTTAAAAAATGTATCTCAATAAATGAAAAGTAATTTGTGACAAGTTTTTTGGGTAAAACAGATTGAGTGAAAGGATGAAAGTTATAATTTGCCCAATTAATCCTGGTTGCTTTCAATCCAGGATTTACTTCACTCACAAAAATGATATGGATTTAAATACAAAATAAATTATTCTAGTATTTGTAAATATCTTGAATTAATTTCCTTTTACTAATTCTTATTTTACTTTTTTTGGTGAAAATACTTCTTCTGTGGAGAAACTGTAGAGAAAATACAGTTTCTATTCTACGTACTCCATAATGAATTAATATTCCACAATTATTTGAAAATAGTTCAATCCTTTTCATGTTCTTCTCCTTCCTCTAGGGAGATCATGTAAATCTAGGTATACAACAAAGAAAGCACTTTGGTTTTCCCTAGCTTTGTTTTCCTAACAAAATCAAGATCCATTTTGACTTCTATGCTTTGTATTTTACTATTATTCCTGTTCAAGGAATTCTTATGATTGTCCTTGGTGGAAGCTCAGCGGGGTTTACATGGGATCAGATAGCAAAACAATGACAGCTCTGTCTTACTGCAGGCACAAAAGAATTGCTTCTGGAGTTGCAAGTGGAAAACTGGGACACATTTTCCCAGGGAAACATTGAGAACGTTGGGTTTAGGTTCTAAACTGTTCTACTTATTAGATCCATTGCATTAGCTTCCCAGAATAATTCACCCAGTAGCTGTGTCTGACTAAATGAACCCTTGACGTTAAAAGTAGATTCAAGTGCAAATATCTGCTACATGCTAGACATATCACATGATTTCACCCAAGCATTTCAATTTTGGAATGTGGTAATGGAGAAACTGTCTGAAGAGAGACTTCCCAATTTCTTACTGTGAAGGTTTTGGATGTGTCATGGTTCTACTGCTTCAAGAATTTGTAAGAGGTGCCAGTCATACATCAAGGAATCCTCCTTTTGACTTTATCTAAATAGAGCCTGTGTGTATAGCATGTCTACAAAATAGATTTTGAGAAGGAAGCACAGATATTTACCTTCCATGTGCGTGGCACTATATAAATGGGAAAATGTGTTCAGGGCATTTTAGCACATCTTACAAAAAAAAAACTTATGGACTGCAATTTATCTATGATTTAATTTGACATATAAGAACTTAATAAATATTTATTAAGTGCAAGAATGTCATGAAGGGTATGTGTTATCTTTAAGTATGAATATTTACGGTGATGTTTATTTTACTTAGAGATATGCACCCTTTGCAAGCCTCCAAAATGCCGAAGATTAAAACTGCAGACTCTCAAAACACGATAAAGATTATGCATGGAAGGACACCCTTAGGATTGTGATGGGAATAAATTAACTAAATCTATAGAGCTTCACTTTTATGTCTTTGAAGTTCTAGTATAAAGATTCATTGGTGGTGATTAGCTGTGACTGCCACGCTCACAGGATAAAGCTGCTTCTCTGGAGAGGGAGATGCTGATGACTGAGCTGGGCTGCTAATTTCATTTTAATGATGCTGAAAAAGATTCAAATATGAAACCCATGTTCATTTAGCAGTGTTATCCATGCAGGAAAACGTAGAAGATTCTAGTATATAATAAGATGTTACCATTATTGTATCTAAAAACTGAAAATGATGAACTGTTCACAGTATTAAATTTTGTATGATATTTTTCAATGTAAGAAATAAGAAAAGATTTCAGTATGGATGTATGCTTTACTAAAACTAATTATTCATGGTTAAAGCAACACATAAAAAATTAAGGTAAGGGTACTATAATTCTATCCTTGGATATAAATAACACTGCTTATTCTGTCTGTTTTAATATGTTCACTGCCTAATTAAGATTGTCTGGAGAGTTAGACAGGTGTATTATGATGGACATACACATCTTCCTTTTTAACTTCATTGATCTCTATAAATATATGAAGTATTGTTTTAAAAAGATCTTGGTAAATATTTAAATTTTTAAAAACTCCCCCACTTTAAATTCACTTATCCATCATTCTTGCCACTTTCTGAGGCAGTCCTGGAGGTCCTCCAGGGGAATGTCTTCAGTAGCATGCACCGGTCATCTCAATGCCTGAATTAATTCAAAATGCTTGCTTTCACGGCCACTTTAACACCGGAGAAGAACCAGAAGCTGCAAGGTGCCAGGCACAGTAGATAGTATATATCAAAACACACTGGAATATTTTCTTGGTCTACTTTTCTGTTGTATGGTACACAGCAGCAACGTTCACTGTCTTTTTAATTACATCTCATATAGACACTCATGAAAGTGGATTTCCAGAGTAGTTTCAGAGTGTGTCAAGGAAGATCGGGTAAGTGCACTGGTAGCAGGTGGAGTACTGGGAGGAGTAGAGGGGGAGGTAATAACAATGTATCCTCCACTGTGCTTTTTTTACTTTAGCATTTTGTAATCAAAGGTATATCTTGAAATGTAAATCCTCAGGGTAATGTGTGTTTAAAACTCCAATCTAACCACTCTTCATATTAAAAATATAATGTCAAAGTTTAGACAAAATACTTTTAAGTACACAAATACTTATGATATTCCTAAATCCCAAAGATAAACCTAAAGTTTCTAAAATATTCTAAAGATAGAGAAAATGGTGGGAAAAATTCAACATGTTATATACAAAAGAATGACAATGAATCCACTTCAGACTTAAGCACAAGAAGAGAAGTAACTTCAAAGTTCGAAGGGAAAAGTATTTTACACTATACTTGTATACCTTTGATTATTATCAACTAATTTTATGTGCCAAATATATTTCAGAGCTCTAACAACCCGGGAGGATTTTCACGTTCCCTACTGCCCTGTCTTCACATTTCTAAAGATGGTTATATAAGAAACTGGTAGCTAAATATATCTCTAGATAGGGAATAATAAGATATCTAATAAGATATCAATAAAAATGCAAATAGCACCGGTAACTTCAAAAACTATTCTGCAGGCAAGGGTGTTACAGATGCAAAAATTTCATTTATATAAATGCTTGTTGCTTCTACAGGAAAAGATTTTCAAAATCTTATTACAAATTTTATTTTTAAGGTGGTGTAGCTGTGAATCTTAGAAGGCTGTAACTCCAGCCTTTCTGTGTCAGGTGAGCGTGTCTAATTTTGGCATTCCGTTTTGGGAAGCACGGCCCACTCTTACCATCTGTTTAGACAGTATCTCCCCACTTGAACGCTGTATACTGAACTGTGTTCTAGCTGCATTAATGGTGACTTGGCTTATATTTTAATCTCTAATTATCTGAATCTTTTGTTTATCATCAGACAAATTCCATACTTATCAAGCAAGGCAGTCTCTATGTATTGGGCCCAAAGATTCCCAAATAGATAATCTAAGTAAAATTTGCAAGAGCTGAATTTCATTCAGAAATTGACATTTCTGCACATGTCTGTAATCCTGGCTGCTGTGAAGGCTGAAGCAGAAGCAGAAGAATTGCAAGTTCATGCTAAGCCTAGGAAATTGATATAGACCCTGTCTCAAAATAAAAAGTAAACAGGGTTGGAGATACAGCTCAGTGTGAAGGTCTTAGGTTTAATTTCAATTAACTACCCACACTTTTGCACTACACTCCCCGCTCCAAAAAAATGACGTTTTTGTTTGGCCATCCCATGCATCCAAGTTACTGATGCTGCAGTAACTTTATTTTTCTATATAGTTGTTTTTAGATGCGTCGTTAGTTTTAGTAAAACATCCTGAGAAAGTAGCTTAAGATCATAAAAATAAGTTGGAAAGAAAGAGATGATAGATACAAAAGACCAGGGGGGAGAGATTCTCAGGCCTACTTACACATGATGTCAATCTCAGATGTTCATTTTTGTTAAACAAGAAAAGGAGCCTGGAGGCCAGTGAAACAGTGGATGATGGAAAAGTTCTCAGAGTCAGAGCTAAAAAGTGAGACAAAATCTGTACTAGGTGCCCAAACAAAAAACCTGCCAAATTTGAAAAGGGAAGACCAAGAATATCAATATTGAAATACTCAGACTTACAAAATGAGTTTCAGTTTGACACAGTTATTGTAGAGATTAACTGTGCTTTACAGAGTCCTGCTGAAAAAAAAAAATGTGTAAGACTGAAAATTTAAAAGAAAACAAAGCAACAATGTGTGATAAGAAAGGCAAGCCAGTCTAAGCAATTGCAAATAGGCTTAAACTTAGATTGGCTCTTTCTCTGATCAAAGTACAGGACCTTCATGATAACCCCCAAGAAGGCAAATATAGAAAAGTTTATCTTTTTTTTTTTTTTTGAAAAAAAAAAAGTTTATCTTAGCAAGTAAGTACTGTAGCAGACCCAAGACTGTCGATTTGCTATCTGCTCTCATGAGGCAATAATAAGAAATATAAGCAAAACTATTTCCTGGACCAGAAACAAAATAAAAATAGAATTAAAGTAGGAATACAGATTTTGTGCACTGTTCACACCTATGTATGTTAAATTTGCAAAATGGCAAAATTAGCCCAAATGAAACTTATCTTTGAGGTTGCCAACATTACAAATTTCTAAACTTTGTAAGAATTTGAAATCTTTTAAACGCTCTCTGAAAGTATCTTCCCCATATGGTATTTTTGTAATGTACCATAATTAACTTCTCTAGAGAAGATTTGTCCCAATTAAATTTAAAGTCACAGATTGACAATTGTGGATATCTGATATCTTAGTGAAACTGAAAATAAGATTTTCTCTAGCTTTGCTTACAACCACAGACACTTGTGAATCTCTGACATGAGTTTGGAATAGTGAACATAGGTTTAAGCTAAATATTATAGCCTGGAACATCATTTACAGGTCCAGTAAATAAGATAGAGAAATGACAGGAAATCACAGAAAGTACAACTACTAATATACAACATACACTGTTAAACACTTTGAAAGTGTGTAGTTACTGTTTTAATTTTTCAATAAAAGTCTTAAAATTATTTTCATTTTAAAAGAAAGGCAGCAGAAAAATGAGAACCTTCATTTAATGCATAATGAAAAAGTATATTTTATCTATTTAAAAATTGGCTTTAAATGAAATTTTACATATGAGAAAATTTGAGAACAATCTACAAATATTTAATAATAATAACAAAATTTGATAAAAATAAATTTTGAAACCATGTAATTTAAAAATAAGTTATCTTGTGTATCTAATTAAAGTCACTGTTTGAAAGCATATCACTTTCTAATAACCCAGAAACAAAAGATGGAGTCAGGTGAGTTGTGAATGGGTTAGTACTTGTTTGCATATGTTTCAGAAACAGCAAAGCATGTTTTCTGTTTCAGAAACAGAAAAGCATATTTATACTTGTAGAGTTCTTGGTATGAACAGCCAATCAAAAGGGAAATACCTTTGCATTTTTAAAACAATAACGCAGCCTTATCTTGCTGGATCCTTTCATCCAAATATTGTCATTATATAGGAAATTATTGTACTAAGAAATGCTAGCTATTGTTGACTTATAGAATTTTATTAGTAATATTAACATTAAAATAAACATTCAATTTAACACATGTTCCTATTGTATTTTGCAAAAATTTATTGCAAAAAAAGTCAAGCATGATACAAATGAAGTATGGAACTAAAATTGAGACCTCACTGCAAGGGTATATAGCATGTGAGGAAAGAGTTCTTTAAAATTAATGTCAGGGAATAATGTGAAAACTGAATAATAGTAAAATGTTATGTATTTCATTTTAAATCATTATGAAATCAGATTTTTTACTCGTTAAAGGATGATTTTACTTGGCCAAATAAATGATTAACAAGTTATTCAGTATACTGTCTCAATATCAGTCTTATATACTGTTGTATAAGTTGTTTAGATTGCCATTTAAAAATACTTCTTTGTGGAAAAAATGAGAATTAACTCTGAAGAGAAATATACCGTGTTCACTAACCAGTTTGCGCTTTACATTTTCATATTCCTTTAGATTTCAAGTAAAAGAAGCAAAAAATATTTAAAAGTTTGTCAATAAAGAGTATTTTGTAAAGAATGTTTTCTCCATAGTCCCAAAATTAAATACAACACTCCTTGAAATGACTAAACAAAACTTAGAAATCCAATGAATATGATAAAATGTAAATATTTTTGAGCTATCAGTAATAGAAGATATATTTATTATTGAATATAACTGAACATTTAATTATATTCAGGAAATAGTGTTCTCAATGTCATTTTCCACGTATTTCTGTTGAATCTGTGAATAGATCTAATTTTAGTAGTAAAATAATAGGCAATAAATTGTTCTGCAACTTGCAAGTATATAATTCCTCTTAGGAAATATCTGCACAGCAAGGGGAGGACAGAGTATGAAATAAATTGATAAATCTAGATACTATAATCATAGGAACGTATCTGTTACAAGATTGTGACTAGCAAAATTTTAGTTTTTAGGGAAGAGAAGCATGAGAACTGCAACAAAATATAATAAATATTTGGTAGAGAAGAAAAGAAGCAATTAACCAATGGATAATGGAATAGAGAAATTATTTTGCTTTTGCTTTTGCTTTTAAAGAACGTGTTCTAAGGGTGATATTTTCTCAGTGAAAAAAAATGTTACTATATGTCTTAAAATACGTTATTTATGAACTCATTTGCTTTCCAACAGCTGCTGAGATTCAAAATTTGCCAATTTTGCAAGTCATTTAAATGTTCCATATCATCTGTGAATGAAAAGATGCACTATCAGTTTCCTGACAGATGCAAAACAATCTGCTGTGAGTCTAAAATCAGTTTCATTTTAGGCAGAAAAATTGTTTCTCCTTTTAAATACCCCATGATGGTCTACACTTGCTCTGTCACATTACTTCAACATTGAATTAGTAGACTATTACATATTTTTAAGACTAAAGTATTTAAAATATACTTGAGCTTTGAAGTGTTTACTTTGGTATCTTAGAAGGAACTTTTTATTCTATTGTAAGTAGAAAAATTATATATTCACTTTAATGTGTAGCTCGTTATCATAAGAAAACATGGCATTGAATTGCTTTTTGTAATACTAGGATTGGTTTAGTTGCTTTGTTTCTAATTATTCTCTTCTAATTCTCTGCAAATAATGATTAGGAAGAAATAAAACTGGGAAAGTAGAGGAAAAATGTCTTGCAACCTACTTTTTCTTAAGTCTTCGATCCTTTTCAGCTTGTGTTCCAAGTTTGCCTAACCCCAGAGATTCCTGGACTGCAGCTTCCGTCTCCATGAAGCCTCCTGTGAAGAAAAAATATTCAGATTTAATCATACACATTGAATCAATGTGTAAATTAAATCCTTAAAATCTTATTTGAGCAAATGTTTAATATTGCATCTTTTGAATTGCCTAAATTTGCATACATAATGTACATAACATGGTTACATAAACAAACACAAAGAGAATGAAAAATAAATGAGTAGCTATTGATGCTCCAACCAACTAACTGCTCAATAATGAATGTGAAAAATAATGTGTCATGCATACTGAAAAACTTTTGAATACATAGCAAAGTTCTATTTTTCTACTTTTCTTACAAAAAACAATAAATAGATTTGTAGGGCATGATAATTATTTTTTCAACATGTAAAGTATTAACCATATCTTATACGCAATGAGATAAAGGTAGCTGACTGAATAGAATTCATGTATGTTTTCGTTTCCAAAATGAGAGAATGAAGAAACCTTTGCTGACTTCTAAACATTCTTCATCTACTACTACTAGAATTTTGTTCTGTTCTTCTAGTTAACTCTTAACATCATTCTCTGTAAATCTCAACTCAAGAATTCATATGTTCTGGGAAAGTTTTGTTTTGTTTTCTCAAGTTTACATGCCTGAGAGAAAACTTAAGTATTAAACCTTCCAAGATCTTTTATTTAACAGGTCACAAATTATCTGAATTAATGTCTGTACTATTAGCTTAGAATAAATAGTTAATGTGTATAGCCATCCTATGAAAATCAGAGAAACATTTTATATGCATCATATAACTCACTTTACACTTATTTCTTTTCAGAACTCAAAATTTACAATTGATTTATAATCACCCATTACTATTAAAAAGAGAGGTGTTAATTCTGAGTTCTACTTCTGTTTCAATATTCAGTATATATGGGCAATATGAAGTTAAACTAAATGAAGAAAAATAAGTGAATGAAGTGAATTAAATTAAGTAATGCATACACTGGTAAATAAGACCTATTGCAGAGAATTTTCATGCTCATTGCAGTGGATAATTTCTACTTAACATTTGCAAGACTTGACAAAGTTATATTTCTTGTTTTCTTGTGTACCATAATGAAATAGCATTTTTTTTTTTTTTTTTGCTTTTTTTGAGACAGGGTCTCACTCTGCATTTCATTCTGGCCTTGAGCTCACTTTGTAGCCCAGGCTGGTCTTGAACTCCCAATGATCCTTCTGCCTCAGCCTCCCAAGTGCTGGGATTACAGGCATGAGCTACCACACCCGGCTTGAAATAGCAAATTTTGTTGCTACTGTTTTTCATAATTTATTTTAGCAAACAATTTATAATACTGGATTCAATTAGTTTTGTAACTTTAATATAAGTAAGCTAATTTTGCTGCTAATAATTCTGTTACTGAACTAGATAACTAAAATAATATTTCCTTTAATTGAAACACATTGATTGTTGTCAAGATTTAATTAAGGGATATGGAGTTAGAGAACCAATGTTCACTTTTTTTGCATGTGCAATTAATAGTGAAATATTTATTATGAAAGATTTCACTGCTGCTATTATTAGAAAGCCATTCACTAAAATAGTCGAGGAATAGTTTTAAATGTGAAATTTTCTATTATATATAGTGTTTAAGAGTTTTTCATTTTTTTCACTGTATATTTGCCTTACCATAAACCCATACATTACATAACAATAAAAATATTCTCTTTAAATGGAAATGATTTGCTTAAAAGTTATAAAATTCTCAATCCATCCATACAGTTTCATCAGTGATGAAATAGACCTATTAAGTAAATGATGAAATATTTTCAACTACTAGGTGACAGGATTAGTCATTTTTTAGTTTTCTACACAATAAAAGAAAATTTAAATTGTACTTTAATTATTTCTAAGAACACAACATTTTAATGGAGAAAAATATTTTTTAAACTGAAACCTTCAGAAGCAACAAGGAAAACTGTAGGCATATTTATGAATAAAAAATAGATATTGGAATTTTCTTCTGATAAATAAGACTGTATTAAGAATAAATATATGGAGATTGCTTTGTTGTCAGAGAGTTATTACTCAACTGGGGTTGCGTCTTGCTTGAAAATGCCGAATTGAAAATGGTGCTCAAGTCGCTTGAGAACAGTGCCATGGAGCAGTGGCAAAGTCCCAGCAGGTGCACTTTGTCAGCCCATGTGACACATCTCTGGTTGAGAAAGACAATTTTTTCCTAGAACTGACTCAAATGCCCAGTGAACCTCAGATCCATCTTTCCACACACCTCTTCAACAAACTGCAGAGGAAGAGCCCAGAAAACCAATTTAGAGATTCTTTTACCCTTAGGGTGATGAGAGTAGTCTATCACTTCTGTGTCAGTCATTAGAGGGTTCCCGAGCCACTACTAAGGACTAGTAATGTGGTCAGACAAAATATATGTTCTCAGAATTTGAAAATGCAGCACCAACAATAAACTATTTAATTGATAATTTTGTATTGATCACATGTTGAAATATTTTGTACATAAGTGAATAAACATGATTAAAATTTAATTTCAATTGTCATTTTTACTTTTCTAATGTAGCTACTAGAAGTTTGACAATTACATGTGAAGCTCAGATTTGTGGCTTTTATGAATAGTGTGCAGCATCAAATACCAGTGATTCTTAACTGGAGACAGTGTCAGTTCCCAAGGGAAATGTAAATACTTGCATATGTTATACAGTGTTTGGATACTGCAGTGACTGTGAAGTGCAACTGGCATCTCTTGGGCAGAAGATTATAATTCTAAATATTTTCAGTAAGTAGAGAATTTTGCAGCTTGTCCTTAAATTGGCAAAAGCACTTATGATGAGATACACTGGCTTAGGAAAACTAGAAATTACTCATTCTCCTAGTTAATTCACTAAGAGACCATGCAAAAAAGGCATAATTAATCTGACTTCTTTCATGGCCTGAGAGCAGGCTTAAATGACTTGAGTTCCATGATTTGGTAATTACATAATAAATTGTTTATCAACTTATTGCCCATATTCTGGCTGTGGAAACATAAGTTAGTGATTTTGGTCCTGGTGAAATTCTCTGGTCTATCACTAGGGTATATTTACTTTGTAAAATCTTTGAAAACTAGTAACTGTTTGGCTGGGATTTAGCTCAGCAACACAGCGCCTGCCTGGCAAGCGCAAGGTCATGAGTTTGACCTCTGGTATCAAAAAACAAACAAACAAACAAACAAAAATACTAGTAGTTGATGGAGGTAGAATCACTCCTAAGGTGTGAGGGGACCAGTCAAGCAATTTTTAGAAGCTTCTTTTCTAAATAAACAATTTGAGTAATCCCAAATCAATAGCACAACAATCTAGTGATCCAATCCCATATGGTTCCCTTCCAGCAAGGGAATAGAGAGTGATCCATTTTCCTGACCACACCCTCCTGAATCCAGGATCAGATCACTCACCCAGAATGGCACTAAATAGAAGTTGGTACATCCCTACCCCTTTGGCCATTCGTTCCATAGAATAAAAGGGGTAGAGTGTTAAGAGGAACCCAAGACAGAAGAACCAGAGATCAAGACCTGCATGGTTCAGCTGGATAAGGCATGCTGTCTGGATAGCATTGTCTGGTGTCCCAAGGTATGAAATGGAACCAAGAAATTTTCTAAAGCTTACAGTAACAGACCCACAGAAACTCAAGAGGTAACTTATTTGGAGGTACCACCAGCTTTGGCATTTCCCAAACATCAGAGAGGGGCTTTAACTGTTTCAAAGAAAGTGCTGGAAAGTCTGGGGCTTCCTTAAATCACAGCATTCAAGGACAGATTCCCACATGTTCCAATTTAGGAAGGGCATTAGATGGAGGTATATATTCATTTGGCTTGTAAAAGAAAATGTCTTCACATTGCCTGGATTTTAGATTGCCTTCCAAATAACTTTTCTCATGTTGGTCCTTGAGATACAAGTCTGTAGTATTTTTTTTTTCCTTCAAAAACCCAGAGTGCAAATTCTGTGCCTTTCTATTTCACAGACATCTCTGCTTCTGTATGGGAAGAAAACTCTAAATCTGGAGAAATTAACATAGTAGTTTCATCTTTCTTTTGCTGACCTCTATGTAGCATTCTTCAGCATCCTTCAGTTTAGTATGTATTTAACCATACACAAAACTATAAATTGCTATTTATTTTCATGTGTGTTTGTCTCTTATGTGTCTGGGGCTACTGCTAGAGGAATCTAACTCAAGAAAATACTGCTTTATTCCAAGCAAGACCGTTTCTCCATTTATGTAATATTATTTCTAATGGATACTTGGAGTTTATACATGTTGGTTCCACAACATAAAAAAAAAAATCTAAAACACTGGGTAAAAACCAGTACAGCTACCCAAAGTTGATATGCAGAAAGATAATTGCTGAATAATGCTTCTGTAAAGGAACTGTTTTGGTCCTGATGAAATTATTTTATTCCTTATACTTATTATTGTAGGAAAATGGAGTCCAAAAATGGTAAAATCATAAAAGAAAGAGTTGGATAACATGGAAAGCAAAATAAAACAAAACTCAAGTATATCATTTCTTATATGCATGGAAAGGGCATTTCTAAAACAATATTTAAGGATTAACCCAGTTAAAACAAACATTGATTTAATAATATATATTTTATCTGTAATCGTGAATTCTGCTTTTTAAAAATCAACATTTTTTTGTTTTTACTCTGAATTCACAGTTGTACTGTATTTGGCTGTATTCAATTCATTCCTTTTTTTGAATGTCTATATGTCTTAGATTTCTGTTTCAATTTCTTCCAGACATTTTATTCTATTCACTGGTAATATCAGCTAGCTTGATCATGTGTATTGGGTGCCATTTTCTTTACTGTAATTATTATCAGGTTTTCTGAGGATCTGGGAGAGCTGCTGTTCTCAGGTGTTAAACTGATGAATATGTTAAGGTTACATTGTGCTGATGAGTCCCGCAAAAATTGTAAATGTTTTAATGTGTGTATCTGTTTTCCATTATGTTTCCACTATTTCTGTAAACCAGAAAGCCCCCACTGAGCATGGCACTTGATCTAAATCCTGTCCCTTGTCCTTTTGTATTGTTATTCAACAATGAGAAGACTGACACTTCTTCCACAGAGCACTTCTTCAAATTTTGGAACCTGATAGTCCAGCAAGAGGAATTAACATAATCATTTACCTTTCTACCCCCTCACAGATTTCAGTCCTCCATACCTCCCTCATACTGTCCTCCACTCCAAGGTGACATATGGCTCTAAAAGTGTACTAACCAGAATGGGTATCTTTGGAATACTATCTTGCTATAGCAGGGTAGAATAGAAAAGTTGTATTCTTCTCTCCTAGTACTTACAGCTATTAAACTGGCCTAAATTGATTGATCCTAGTGACTGCTGAGTCAGATGAAACTTATAAATTTCTTTTATTGAAAAATCCTCCCAAGAACTCTACTTTTAGAAGGGAATAATTGTGATTCTCCTTACCTCAGCTTTTTAATATAGACTTTCTTATTGCTAGAAGTCTTGAAGTTGATGTCTTTTCACTTATCAGTGCTATAAGGTAAGGATTATTTAACCAGTTATAAATCCAACCTAATTCTTCCAACAGTCAGACTCACTTTTGAAATTCTGTCTAAGGGAATGTCATGAGTCACAGATTGCTGGCTGCCTTTGCTGATCATTTACTGAGTAACTTTGTCAAGGAAACAAAAGAGCTTAGTCTGACATGGCTATTTTTAGAATAGCTTAATTTTCTGGGCTTCAAAGTAGTCTAATGCCTTCAGATAAAATTAAAAGTCAAACTAGTCAGAATTTCAATTACTTATGCATCAACACTGATATTAGGGCTCAGAACCATTGGTCCTAGTTGTCTTGACAAGACAGATAATTCAGAAGGAAAACTCCTGGACCAGAAACATCCTTCTCTTTTGTTTTATTTTAAATGTAGATATTTTGTATCTTTACATACTATGCATCTTACTAAATCTTCTTTAATGTCCACATCTATGCCCCAGCCACCTTCCCAAAGCTCATGGTTGGTGCATGCATTGTACTTAACAGACTCTCAATCTACGGTTTTCATTCAAAATTGGAATAAATAAATAATTTGCATCTCCTTATTCTTTTCTTTTAACCATCCAAATCTCTTCATCTCATTTGGGCTTTAATGCTTTCTTGTTTATACCTCTTTTATAAGTGAATTATTTCCCTCCAAATAAAATGGAGGAAAAAACGAAAGTATTTTGATAGTTACATTTATTTTTATATTCCATTCTCATAAACTTTCTTTTGTTCAAATATAAAGTTGGATCTTATAATTTCCCTTTCAATGTGGCCTGAATTTGCTATTATAAGTTTATTTTGTTTGATGGAACTTCTAACTTCATATCACTTTCATAAACCTATCATGTTATGTTTGTCTTTCTAACTTTTGTAACAAAATGTTTTAAAATGTTTTTGGTGTAAAAATCCCATTTCAAATATATTGTTTCTTTTTTAAACTCATATGATCATAAACTATGATTATGAACCTATCACCCTTCTCTTAAATTGCTTTGTTTGTATCCAGTCTTCATTGTCCAAGCAAACTTCTGTATTAGGATTGATCTTGTTGTAGAGTTTTGTAGTACAGTGTAGAGTTTTGTAGTAAAGTGTCAAATGTTTGACAGATGAGAAACAATACTCATGACTAACTCACTGCACCTTAAATGTTTACGAGAGAAGAAACATAAGTCAATATCTGGAGAAGATGACACCGTCAACTGATGACTTTTAAAATATAAATTAGAATTGGATATGTTTGACCACTAACGAAAATATCAATTATGCATTGTAGCTAGATGCATAAATCAGTGGTATGGTAGTTCATGATCCTGGGACATGCAAAATGTAAAACAAGATGCAGTTACATTCTAGATTTATTTTTCCAGAAAGATACTAGAGTATCTATTACAACTGTTGTCTTCATGTCCTTCAGTGAGAATATTAAACCTATTTATGCACCTTTCCATTACGGATTTGAGATATAAAAAGCAAATGAAAATTAAGGTGAGAGAAGGAAAAACTAAAGCCATATTCCCAAGAAGGCCAAAAGTTAGTATTGAGTACCAGGAGACTTTTCCTAACTGTGGAATTCAGATAGACTTGGCTCATATATACAGTTCCTTTTTCCTGCATAGTACTTTAAACTTGACTTTGCATGCTTTAATTAGGAAAACAAATGCTCACTGATTTCATTTTAGTCTACACTCCTCTCTGTTACTTTATATTAGCCCATAGCCTGACAACTCTAATAGACATTTCAGTTCTCAAACCTATTGCTGCTCCTGAAATATATGCAAAAACAACTGTCAAATCCTCTATGAAGAATACAATGTATTTTCCAACAGACATGAAAACTTGGAATTTACCATTGTTAGCAGATTTTTTTTCTAGGCTAAGTGATTTGGAAAAAAAAATTGGAAAGATCCTATAATAAATTTTTGGAGTAAAATGATTTCACTTGCTTTTTCTTAGATCTATGCAATTGCTTTTCATTATTTTACTTCATTTGAGTTTTAATGTTTCCATATTTACATTGCTTTTGTTTGCAACATATTTGTACAAATAGACAATGGGCATAATGAATTTGGTTCTACACAGGGTCAATATATATATATTCAGAATTTATATTTTTACCCTAGCCATTCAAATGAATATATAATACAAGTAATGTTTCTTCAAATTTTCCAGAGTAGTTTATCATAAATTCTTCCTTTGTTATTCATCATTTCTGATACAACCAAAGATACACTTCCTTAGTTGTAGGTATATAATTTTCTTCCACCAAATTATATTTTATTTAAATGTAATTGGCAAGTCACACTCAAATTAAATTATATTTTCTTCCCTTATTAATTAAATGTTTCAAGAGTAACACATCTTACAGTATAATTGAGAATTTCAAATTTGCCTTTTACCACATTATTTTTAATGCTATTCTTTCTTAATGTGTATTTCTATTTTTATTGTAGAAAAGAGAACATTGGCAGTGTTTCTAGATCTTTACAATTCTGCCATCAACATATTAAAATTGAAATTACTGGTGATGTTCTTCTGGTGATCCGATGCATGGATCAGCAGCCCTGGGTTACAGTTCCCGTGTCTGAAATTTTAATGGTGTTAGTGTTAGCATCTGCGTATATCTTCCAGAGCAAGTAGTCTTACAATCCTTACCCCTTATCTAAATCTTTCTGTGGGCAGTTTCTATCTGGTACAGATACAGTTTCTCAGAGGCTACCCCATCTGCATCTTTTTCTCATTTCCTCAAATATATTTTCAATAGAAATGTTTTAATCTTGATTTCTCCAGAAGCATTGATTCATCCTCTATATGACCCATGTAAAGGTTGACAGGTACAGGTTTTGTCTTTGTTTTCCTAACATTTGTATTCCAGTTACTACTGTGCTGCTGAGTCTGGATTTGATTATGTTCCCTCTCCATTGTTCTATGAAGTAAAACAAAAATGCTTCAGAGCTCAGAAATCTTCCAAAGTTTACGATGTGATCCAACTTGATTCCAACTTTGGTGGGATTTAGCAGGACACAATTATAATTGATCTCCACTTCATTGGTTCTGATCTAAAGACACATAGGCACTGGAAACAGGAAATAAGCACTAGGTTTCTAGGATCCTTTACATTTTCTGGACTTTACATTATACCTTGGAAATGGGAAAATATTAATGATTTGAGAATTCCTCATCAAATGTAAATATAAAATACAAATAGAAAAATCTAAGAGAAACACAAATTTTAAAAGAATAAATTATAGAATAAACAACTAAACTACTATGAATTACACTGTCATATATTGGAAATGAAAAATAATTTGGTAAAGACTATAATAAATGCCAAAGTATTCCTTAATGTCTGACATCATATATATTTTGTATATATAAATATATATATTTGTATGTTTATTATATATATTTTGTATATAAAGTATAAAATAATCAGTTCCTCTTTCTTTTGTTATGCAAAAATTTAATAGCCTAGCCATCTTCTCAGAAATAAAAATCCTAAGAGGATCCAATGCCACTGCTGTCCTACAAATGGCTTTACATTTTCTCAGAGCTTTTGATACTTTGTAGAGTTCCAGCTCCGGAAGTCAGAAAAGGGTTTCTGAATAACTTTACAGCCATAAATCCACAAGTATAAATACCATATTCAGAAGTTATTTTGGTGGTAAAGTAGGAAAGTAAATCTGGATGTTGAAGGATTACTTGTAAATGATTATTTCTTTATTTGACGAATCCAATGAAATACATAAAAATTTATATCATTCCACTTACCATTGGAAGTAGAAGTTCAATCTTTTTCCAATAATTTATTTCTAAAAGTAAATATATAAGAAAATTTCCCTCTTAAAAGAGTCAATTGTGTATAATTGGATCCTTACATATTCAGAAATACCATCAATATCACATTATTTTCACTTTAGACATTATACATATACATGTTTATGTATGTATGCTTATAAATATATTATAAAGTTATTTTAGGGGTATTTCAAATTTGCTGATGCATATTTTAATTCAGTCATTGGCAATAGCTCATTCTAGTGCAATCCCTTCTGTGAGAAGGGAGCCTCATTTCATGGAGTTCATTAAGGGGAAAATTTGATGACTTTAGTCAAAGAAATTCTATTCTTTACACTTTAAGTACTGCTTATAATAAAACTTTATTTTGACTTTAGAAAGTTCTATTGGATTGTTTAAGCGTCTCATATTTTTCAGATTTTGCTTTTAAATTCACACATCAGTTTTTTTTTTTTTTTTTTTTCCTTGCCTTTTTCCCTTTTATCGGTACCGGGGATCAAACTCACGACTACCTGCTTCCAAGGCAGGCGCTTATGCCGCTGAGCTAAATCTCCAGCCCCCCACGTAACAGTTTTAATACACAGCCATGTCTTAGGTGGCAGTGACCTCAGTTAGGCTGATTTTGAAGCACTAGCATCAGGATGAGTATCTCACTTCTGCAAAAACATTAAGACATTGTTCACTCACCAATAAAATAAAGATGACAGTAACTGGACTTGTCTCACAGGGTTGTTGTTTCTGTCACAATAATTAGTGTGAAAATAATTGTAGCTATTCTTATCAACAGAAAAATAAAATGAAGGTATAATATTTTACTGTAATTTTTATTAAGTATTATTCAACTTAATTGGATTCATCAAATTGTTTAAATTAAGAAGTTCGTATGATAAGAGAGCAGATATGAAATGAAATGAATTGAAATGAAATGATGAAATGACACAGACATGCAGAAGTGAGAAATATAATGTGTATACTTACGCAGCTGTCCAAGCCGAGCTTTCTCTTTTTTACCAAACAAGCGTCCTATTGAAGACTTGATTCCTTTCTTCTTGGGGGCTTTGTGAAGAGAATCTTGGCTGCTATTGGCACTTCCAAGCCCTAGGCTTTCTGGTTCAAGAGAGGCAGATAAACTACTGCAAAACACAAAGGAGACAAACCGCTTGTTTGGATGTAACATCCACGAGACCCACAACACTTATTTCCTTTATAAATGTATAATAGGAGGAACAAGAAGGTTTTCTCTCTTTATTTTTATGTTTCCTTTTAAGTAATTGAAATGTTTCTTCAGCCTCAGCATCCTGATTCTACATCTCCCAATTTTCAGTTCTTTCCAGTTTCATTTTTTTGTGGTTGTTGCAAATGGGTATTTCCCCTTCGTCTGGTCAAAATAACCAATGAATTTTGGCTAGATTAATAACTCCATATTAGATGTCCTTTTATTATTTAGGCCTTAGCTCTTTCCTGTTTTATTTTTAAAACTCTGTTTATTTTTTTATTAATATGTACATGTTTTTGGTACATCATGATTACACTCTTTGTGTGAATTGGCACATAAACATCACATCTTAATTCCTTTTGCACAACTTTCCCTTCTCCTTCCTTCCTCTCTCCTCCCTCCATCTCTAGATCCCTTTCCATCTGAGAAAGCTCTGTCTCCTTACTTTGTAGTACCATCTTTTGTTTTGTATTTTATTTATATTTAGGGTTTCTAATATAAAAGAAACCATGCAAATTTAAACTCACAAGTCTGATTTATTTCACTTAACATTATGATCTTAAGGTGCACTCATTTCCCTGCAAATGACTCAAATTTATCCTTTTTAGTTACAACTATGTAAGTACCCTATTGTCTTTATCCATTCATCTCCTAATAGGCGTAATAGATGGGCCAAATGGAATTTCTAGTTATAGTTTTTAAAGAAATCTCTACACTGATTTGCATAGTGGTTACTAGTTTACATTTTTCAGCACCAAGGAAAAAGAGTTCTTTTTCCCATTATTTATTTCTAAGAGTTTATCTTTCTAACCTTTAACATAATAATCTATGGTAATCAGCTAATTATAAAATTGAAGTTGCTATTCAAATATATAATTTTATATAATTTTTCTCTACTCTCTGTCTGTCTCTCTCTCTCTCTCTGGTTCCCTAGTGATCACTTTATATTTTTAAAGTATTCCTTCAGATACATGATCAGTTGAGGTAACATACTCCCTAGTGATCACAATATATTTTTTCTTATATTTTTCAAGTGTTCTTTCAGATACATGATCAATTGAGGTAACATCCAAGTGGCTGGTCTAGATACAATTTTTGGATATATTTGTAAATTTTGCAATATATTTGACGTTATTAATAAAAGGCATTTAATATATATTGTTACACATTTTTACAGTTGTAAATTTGGTAATATACTATTATATTAATAATACATTATAATATATTTATTTTTATATCCTAATTAAAGTTCATGTTCTCTAAACCCAAATCTTTTCAAATGTTATAATTCATTTTTTTCTTGGAGAATAAAAGAAAAACATATATGAATCTTTTTCCAAATAAAAAATGAAAGTTAATTTTTAAAATTCTAATATAGAGAAAGTCATACTTTCAAAAAATGTAAAATATACTTAGACACTAGGTTCTTATAGAAGTCATTGATTATTAATTTATTATGTTTGTACCCAGAAAGGTAGCAATGCACGACTGTAAAAAGACATGTATTTAAGAAGTAAACTACAGGCTATGATTTATGTTGATTGTTACAGAAACCCATTTGCAACTTTGTAGACGTGTGGAGAAGGCAAAAGAAGAGTCACCTTGACGGATATTATATCTCATTTTCTAAAGTTCTTTCCCTTTAACCTTTTGATCAGTGTACTGTTTTAAGAACCTTTAGTTTGGGGAAATACTATCACAAGTAGCCAGCAGCACAGAACGTATATAAAGGGCCATTTACTTATTAGTATAATGGAGGGACAGGCATGAGCTTTTCAGACCTTAATTATTCCTAAACTATCATTCAAATCTGTAGCCTGGTCTGAGACTTTCTCTAGTTCTTTGATATTATTCCTAAATTCTTAACATAGACCATCCTCATTTGACTATTGAATGTCTGTTAAAAATAATCTATTCTTATAGACTATTTTTATATGCTGGCTACAAAAACCACGTAGACCATTCATTTCAAAACTGAAAATTTTTATCTTGAAATAGAATCTTGGTTATTTCATAAAAGATATTAGGAAGAAGGAGCAGGACAACACCTTGATGGAAAGTTATGAGTCAAATTTAATTTCGTAGACATTTAACGGAGTCTACTTGACAACACTGAAAGGAAGTTTTAGCAGGGATCCTCGGACATGCTCAGTGCTCATATGGCCTCTTACCTTCTGGCGTCGTTGTGGTAGGAAGAAGGCAGGGTGTGGGTCATCCTGATGGCTCTGGGTGTCGGGGGAGGAGAAGTTTCACATTTAATTGTTGCTTTATCCTCCCGACCATCTTCTTCTACCACCGCAATCTAGAAGCAAATAGAATATATTCAAATGAACTATTTCTAAATTTCAACTAAAATTGATGCAAATGAATCTGTAAGGCAAGGCTGTATGAGTAATTCTAACACAAAGATAGAGAACATGCATGCATTTATTCTATTGAAGAGTATGATTTTTCACAGCAATTTAACAGAGAAGACATTAGAATTAAGAATTCATAGACACACTACTTAAAATATTGTGCAAGAGTTATACCATAAATCAATTAGTAGCAACTGTGAAAAACTATTCTGAAATCCTTATCACTTTATCAGAAAGTGTACGTTTTATGCAAAGGCATTGAACAAATATTTGAGCACATTTGTAAATCTAGTAATGAAAAAAAGAGTATTGTATGTAGTTTCGCTTAACAAAGACACCTTTTAAATGAAGATTCTTAAAATAAGAATAGTTGGAAAAATATAATTTAATTGAATAAAGTAATTTAAATTAGACAACCTAATGGAATGTACTTCAAGAATATTTTAAAAAGTAACAATTTATAAAGAACCTTTAAATTTCAGAATATTAGAAGATTGGAACATAATTCTTGAAAATATTTTCATTTCACTCCTAGAGATGGGCAAATTGAAAAAAAGATACCAAAAGCCAGAAGGAGGTACGATCAAATGTTAAAGTACAATTTGAATAAAATCTAGAACCTAGCATAACTCAGTACACCACCAACATTGTGAAATAATACAGAATTCTAACAAAAAAGAACTTTCTAAGAATTATATTCATCATGGAGAAATACTTTGCATCTTAATGGTATCATTTTATATTACAGCATATAAAGAGGAATCAGGATACAGAAAATAGAGGGAAAAGATTTCTGTTTCTGGAAGTTCTGATGCACGAATTTTCTGAATGTGTTTGATGCAACAATGTAAAGTTTGCATTCTAAAGGAAAGTCTCATTGTTTCTATGTAAAGCTATTATACATTAATGTGCTTTGTATGATGGGTGAATTATGCATTGAGAAATTTAAGAATTTGCCCGTCAGCTCTTGTGTCGCCCATGCCTAGATTGCTACTGCAATTTAGAGGGCCGTCTTAGTGAGAGTGCTTTCCTCCATTCAACTACTATAGGAAAATCATCACAAATTTTTTAAGGAACTATTTCAGGATAACTCCAATGTGATAGAAGATCCTTTTAAATTCCATATTCATCTAAATGGAAACATGTTTCAGAACTCATCCTAACATGAATTAGTATTTTCTAGATTAGATTCTGTGCTTAACCAGGATTCTTTTCTATGATTATTCCCCCTAGTCACAACCACTTCTGCTTTTAAAATTAAGCTCCTATCAGCTTATAAAATATCTTTTGCTTCCCTTCTTGTTAACTGAACTATATCCTTTCCAGTCTCAACTTTAAAGACTTAAGATACAACCATTCCTCTGAATAGCACGAAAGCTCACAGTATAGAAACAAAGTACAGAATAAAAGCTTTGGAACTGGGGACTAAAATGAAAATAATACAGTTACCTTAATATATTCTTTTCAGGTGTAAATGAAATCACGTACACAACTTCTTCCCCTGATATACAGGGATTTTCTGCTTGTATTCAGTTTTTTAAGACCTTTCTTTCTTGTTGCCACCTTACTCTTCAAATACCTCTGAAGCTGTTTCTGAACGAGACTTTATATCCTTTATATTTTATACTAGCTCAACTTCTTGTATACCATGTATCCACATTTTTCTCTAACTTTGTACATTTTTGTGAGTCCTTTATGTCTATAGCGATTGCCAAAGATTAATAAGGTTAATATGATGATAAAATTATGATTGAGAATTAAGTGGTAGTGTCAAACGGATTCTATAGGAAGATGAATGATAACACAGGAAAAGAAATGGAAAATTCCATCAGTCTAAACCATAGAAACATAATATAGGTTCCCTCAATCATCTAATAATATTAAAAATTCTCTAGTTTCATAAGTTTGCCAGCATAAACTGACTATCACATGCTGAAATAGCTAAAAATGGATTTTTGCATTAGATGTAGGTAGAATCTTTGAACTCTTCCACATCTGATATCCTGTGGTTGTTCTCATCTTCCTAGTAATTTATTATTCTTTGATTCACTATAGAGTCCACTATATTTGCTGTATGCCATATTTATTAACTTGATTTTATTTCCAATAGGAAATGTTTGTTTTTTACTTTACTCTCCTGTTTTTGGTGTTTGTAAGAGCAGTCCTGTTGACCCTGGTGCTAGGAACCTGTGTGACTAATAAACTAGCGTCTTTTCTTAGCAATCGTCTCTTGATCTTTTGGACTCACCATATATGAATCATAACAAAACCAGCATTTTAAAACAACCAGCTATGCTCTCGTATTGATATTAAAAATATCTAATTTTGCCACCAATATTTCATATTGTTGATAAATCAAGATACTTAGTCCTCATAATCTCATCATTGTCCCAGAAAGCATAAACAATTTTATTTTTGATGTTTTTTTCTCTTGCAATAATATTTAAATGATGTGATACTTTTAACACTTCATTTTATCCTAATAAAAATTAACATAACGGTAATATTATTTTAAAGCTATGCTACAAATTAACTTAGTAGTAATATTTTAAAACTTCTACAGAAAAAGAAAATGTTCAAGTAGTAATCATGCAAAAATCACAGTACCTTTCTCCGATGTTTCCTTAGATCACTTGGCTGTGAATGGCAGCAATAAAAGCAACATGAAACAGAACTAATTAATGATTACCATTTAGTATCTATAATTAGGTCATCAATTTTTTTTGTTTCATTCTTTCCTAAATAAATGCCTTTTAGTCTTTATAAAAACATTCTTCCTGGTAGTTATTTCAGAAAAGAACCTCTCAGAAGAGAAGCATTGGGAATGAGTTGCCAGATTGAGGCTGTGTCTACACACATTTTATATTGGACAGAGACTTTGCAGAATATAAAACACACAGTGAGTTTACCCCGAGTAAGCCACCAAAAATAAACATGAGGCCCTCTTCCCAAGAAAATAGACACAAAAATCAAGATTCAAGGTACAGACTGAGAGTTTATAAACTCTCCCTTTATCTCCATTCTTGGAGAGCTTTGGAACGTCTTTGGACGAGCATGCTGTTCTGAGACATCTCAAGCCTCTTGACATCCTGACCTCACTCCTTCGCCAAAAGTTTCTCCCGAGAGTGAAAAAGAATGCCTTTTTATAGACTGTCATTTTTTATTATTTCAGATGAACTTAACAAAGTGAATACTCAATATCTTTGTTAATTTTTCTTGTATAAATAAAAAATTTTATTAAGCTATTCTATTATACTTTGTATAATTTTGTTAGTGATATGCTGTTTTTAGAACACAGTATTCTAACTAGATATTGTTTGCATGTTAGTTATGTCTATGGATTTGTGGTGAGGTAAATGCTGAAAATAAACACAAGTGCACATTTTTAATAGGACTAATAATGTTTGTGAGGTGTTTTCACAATACAGCAATTAATAGAATGTCATTTTATTCATTAATTTTCTGTTCACCAAATTTCAAATGTCCTCCAACATTTTCTACTAGTAAAGAAAAATCTACATTATAGATTTTATTATAATGTAATATTATAAAAGCAATGAGTGTGATGACAAGATTTTATTAGGTGGTAAGAATTTACTGCATTTCGTTTCTTGATTTTCTGATTTAAATATTGAACACATAAGTGTTGCTTTACCCTTCAGGAAATGCACTGAGTCCTTTTCAGTGCTCTAAGTGTAGTGAGATAACATTGATTTGCCATTGATTTATTTGTGACTACCCTAGCAAGAAATTTTGTGGAAACCCTTGAATTTTTTCATATGTACAAAAAATAAAATCATATCTGAATGATTATAAATATATTGTTCTATAATTATAAAAATTATACCACAAAAGTTATGATGCTAATATTTTAAAAAATATTTAAAATAGAAAATATAAGCAAATAATAGGAGTACAGAAGTCACCAAAATACACCTGCCTTAAATGCTGTCGGAATTGTGCTCTGTGGCCCAAAATCCTTGTAGTAGTTTTGGAAATAAATTGGTCACTAATATTAAAAAGAACATATGACAGAAACTAAACCAGAGATGATAATACTTTATTTACTAAAGTTAAAGTGATATTTTCTGGATTCCCCAAACAACAGGACACAACGTGGCTCTATATATCTGCTTACTATTAATATATGGACTAAAATTTGTGCTATATATTAAGGTTGCTTCCAAGTAGTTGATCACTATTTTGATTAATAACTGTTCCATTTTAAAAATGTTTATGCATCAAGTCTGTTAATGGGTGTAGAATGGAAGATGCAAAAGCTAAATGAGGTAAATTTTTTTCAATCTTTTCCTTCACATAGATCTTATTACTTGAAAATCCTAGAAAGCAAAGTTTGACTGTGAAAAATATTACTGCACCATATAAATAGTTTTAATTCTCAACTGTGAAATTAAAGAAAATGATAGCTAAACTATATAAAAATTTTTGTGAAGATGAGCTAAAATATTTAAAAACAAAATAAAATTGCTGATTAGTTTTTCCCTATGGTGAAAAAAAGTATATGTACATCCCATATACACATATTCTAAGAAAATTAGACTACATATTATTTTAAAATAGTTAACAATGGCAGTGAATTAAACTTTATTCCAACATATGTGTCCACATATACATGTATATAAGCATACATACATAGATATTAATGGGCAGTGTGTCCTTTGGTAACTTTACAGCTTTCTGAACACATTATATATAGAATATCTCATATCTTTGTGTGGTGTTGTTAACTTTCATCCATCTACTATACCTGTGCTAGAGTGTGCAGTGTCTACTTCCAAGATGTTTTATTTTTAAGTGCAATTCTTCTGTTTAAATAATACAGTTTTAACTGTCATTTTAAAAACATACAAGTCTATTGCCATAAGCAGTTCCAAGTTTTTTAATATTTACCATTGCTATCATTTTAATATATTTTCAGGTAATGACAGAAAAAAAAGCAAAAACAGTACATGTTTTGGGTTAAGCAAATTTTGAAGAAGATTCCAGTTAAATTCATCATGTAGAACATGTGCAATTTACTCATACTCAAAGCCTCAGCTATCTGTGTTCTCTGTTGACATAAAGCTTTCTGACTTTGGTGTTGTCATGAGAATTAAATAACTATGTGTCACAGCATGCAGTAGTCCTCTGAACCATGTCCCCAGAAGCATTCTTACATTGCTTTTAAAAAATATAAGCATTTGCTGCTTTCATTTTCTCTCAGTTGATTTCAGAAGACTTCCTAATATAGGTTTCCAAGTTTTAATTTAAAATACAAATATAAATGAGGAAAAATTGAAGAATATATGTGAAAATACTGACATGAAATCTAAAAATATTGAGAAATTAGTGCTGTTGTTTCTCTATATCTTAGGAAAATCAGACATTGCAGTGTCATAGCTAAGTGTACTGAAGCAATCATAATATAAAATGTTTGCTCTTATTATAGAAAAAGACACCAGTCCAACTTTATTAAATAATCCACCATTAAAAATGTGCTTAATTTTTTAAATCATTCAAATGTGTGATACATACGTCCCTGCCAATCCATTCACTTAGTATTTGATTGTGAGAAAATTAACTGTGTGGTCTATCTTTTCCTCATTTGATAATGGATTAATAATTGTGCCTACCACACAGGGTTGTTGTGGGGGAAAATAGTAAACAATCAAAAAGCACAAGAAAGTCTTCATACTGGAATTATCAGTAAATAAATTTTAGCTAATTCTCCCTTCCTTTCTTCCTTTTTTTCCTCCTTCCCGCTTTGCCCTCTTCCCCTCGTTTCCTTCCTTTGTTTATTTTTGCTGCTGGGGAGCGTGATGAACCCCAAAGGGGGACCATTTTCTCTGCACGCCTCAGCATACCAGCGTCATAACTCCCATTCGATCCATTTCCCTGGCAGGGCTTCGCGGGGTGAGCTTTGGCGTCGAGTGTCCACTGGGGGGCGATGAGCTGGCCAGCGAGGAGGCCGTGACAGAGGCAGTGATGGAGGTGCCTGGGTGGACCCTCGCCAAATTCAGGCCTTCCAAGCTCACGCTAGCCACTCTGTTCTCAATTTCTTCAGCACGCAATTCCGTAGATTCTTTTTCTTCTTGAATTAGCCTAAAATAGTTTAATTCTCAATCATTGTTTGAAACTGTAATAGAATTCACATAAATCAACTAAAAAGTGCTCTGTGAATATTTTATATTAAATGCAATGTTTGCATCTCTTTGTTTTTTTCTCTGGACAGTGCAACTACAGTATCGATAAATTCCAGAGACTTCCTGGCTGATTATTTTTTCAAACATAGGTATTTCCTGCTCACTTTCATATCTACTATGAAATAATTCTTAAAACACATTATCCACATATTCATCCGTTCTAGAATAAAAAAAATACGGAGACTCACTAGGCTTGTACCAGAATGGGGTTTTATTTTGAAGTATCAAGGTGGATAAATTGAACGGCAAGTTTTACACACTAGTGAGTACAACTGACCATCCACAAACATTCGAATGAGCAGTCAGTAGTATCCATGCAATATATTTCTGAGAGTTTAATCTATTATTAAGAATTGCACTAGTGCTGGGGATATAACTCAGCGACCTAGTGCTTGCCTGGCAAGCAGGAGGTCCCGAGTTTTATTTCCGGTATGTACATAAAAAAATTGTAGTAGTATTAATTTATCCCACTTTTTGCAAGCATTAACTTTGCTGTGTTCTCTTCTCTTTTTATTAGTAGTCTTGATGGAAAAGAGCATCCCAGCTTGATGTTACCACAAGCTCCTCCATGGGCTGGATGGGCCCCACTCACTCATATAACCAAACACCGGACGTGGCTGTGGGGTGTTTGGAGAAGAAACATTTAAGAGATTAAATTAAATGAGGCCATAAAAGTAAAAATTTTAAAAGTCTGAAATAATTAATTTTTTCTCTCTCTTTCCCTCTGTCTGCTTCTCTTCAGGACCAAGAAGAGACAATTCACTGGAGATCACATCCTTCCAGATCCTTGGTATTAGACTATGCAGTCTACCAAAAAGTACAAAAGGAGATCTCTTTTTGTGCAAGACACTCAGCCTATGGTATTTTGTAATGGCAGTGAAGCAGACTAAAGATAGGGTCCTTTGGTAATGAATGGAAAGAATTCATGTTTTTAAAAAGCTCCTTTGCGTTGCTCCAAGAAATATATTATCCCTGATATAATGGATTAAAATTTATAAAAAGTAGGCAGGAGGATAGCAAGTTCAAGCTCATCCTGAGATACCGTATACAAAAGATACCGTATGAGTGTGAGTGGAGGTAAATTCACTGAAGCCCAAACCTCTACCAAAAAAATGACTATACCTACATACTTTCCTAGGGATAAACAATAATGACTGATACTCTAAATAGGCATTGGTCACCTGGGTGGGGGCCCAGGAAGAGTCCCTGACTCATGCTTTCTAAGCAAGGTTCTTGTTCTTTCCACACATACCTGCCACTTAACTGCCATCTGCATTGAATCACTATTACCCAAACTAAAATACCTAAGCTACTATTCTTGTAATCTTTTTTTCCCCTACCAAGGATCCAGCTCATCACCTTGCACTTGCAACACAGACATTGTGTTATTCCTCTGAGCTATATCCCTAGCTAGTAATCGTACTACTTGATGATCCCAGTTGTGTCCCATTTTAAACTCACCTTGTGATTTTGCTCTATATACCTTCCCCTGACAAGTGGGGTCTTCTGTCTCTCTTAGACAGAAATTTTCTTTCCCCAATAAATAGTTCCTGCTCTTAACCTCCATTTTCCCTTACAATGCATTCTTTGTTTCTGGAGTACATGAACTTGGAATGTCAGACATCTAGTAGGTTGTAGTTATATTTTGCTTATATTGTTTGTATAAATTGGAGGTCCTATGTCATCTCTGTATCACTGGGACTCCTGTCAATACACACATTCAGAATCATGGACTTTGGGTGAAGTCTGACTTTCGTCAGTGCCTCTGATCACATTAATCACATTTTTAGCATCAAGGTTTCCTAATCACTTGAAATCACCAGCACTAATTAAACTCACCTTATTTCTTTGTTTATAGCATCCAACTGTTCCTGAAGCATCATAGCTAGGGTCTGGGCATCAGAATGACCACTTGGAGAGAGAAGATCCATTGAGCTAAAAATTGTTTCTCTGTCATCATCATCAATATCAGACATTTCAGTGTCACTTTCAAAGTGATGAGTACTTAGGACACCAATTTGTTGAGTTCTGTTCCACTCATGATCTCCAAGTGATTTCACCTGTATGATAAATAACAAATGTAGGTTATCTATCATATTGTTAATTTTTAAAGCACAAATCTGAAAAATAACAATAGCAGCAGCCATAAAAAAGCATTCATAAATTTATAGATGACCTAGCAAAAGCAGAAACAATTACTAACATTTTAATTTGTTTATTCAGTAAAATAATTCCTTGGTGTATGAATTAATAGGAGGTATTAATTGTTAGCATAAATATCAACATTTAAATAGGACTACAGATTATATTTCCATATGATTTATACTTTAGTCATTATAAAGATTATTTCAAAGAATGTATATGTGCAACAGTTTTATTTGTAGAAATAGCAATCTCCATTTACTTGTATTCAAGCATCTGCAATTCTTACATTAATCTTATCTACATTTTTGTTATTAAATTCTGAGACCACAAATAGTATAACAAATGACTTAGGAATCATTCCCTCAAAACTCATATAAGTTCTAACAAAATATTATACAATGTTTTAATTTCACCTCTGCTGCACTTGAATATCTCATTGATTTTTATACTCAAGTTATATTAATTTGTGTGGATTATATTTTTGTAAGTAACACAATAAATTATCTATTTAAAAGAGAGTCTTGAAAACCAGTGAGTTAGTGTTTTTCAAACTGTGGTCTGAAGGTGTAAGAATATTGTGCATAAGGAATAGGTTCTGGAGTTTTCTTTGTTTTAAAAAGTTAGTTATCATTATTTTGATTATGGAAAAGAAATTATATTTCCAAGAATTAATTTAGGAACTGAGGAAATAAATTAGCATTTGTTGAAAGCTGGTTTTTGTACTAAGGATCACTATTTTGTTATGTAATGAGAAAAAACTCAGATGAACTTAATATAATACTCACTTGTTTATTTATTAATGCACTGAACAGATATTGAAAGCCTAGTACGATGGATTAATTTATATGTGACATATTGGTGCCAGGTAAAAACCAAGATGTTAACATCATGTACACGTGTAAGGAAAAATACAGAGTATTTCGGAAACATGAAAATAGCTAGGGGGAGCAAATTATACTTAGGACACAAAGGAATAGCATTACCTCTCTATAAAATACAATTATATTCCCACTCTAATACTATACTATGAAATTGAAGTTACTAACTGAATGAAAGACCAATACTATAATCCATAAATATAAAATCATTATCAGTCCATTGTGTATTCTATGTACACTTTCTTCAAAGTATTTTTAAAATAGTAAGTTTCATTAAAATACTTAATTTGAATTAATGATATGAATGTCATTCCTTAAGAGGCAAAACAAACCCAAAATTCTTTTGTCTCACAGAATAGCCTAAGGCTCAAGCCATAAGATTTGAAACCACACAAGCATAAGCACAAATTTCTGTTTCATCAGTTTTCTGGCTGTGTAATGTCAAATGCTTTATCTTTCTGAGCCTCGATCTTTTTCCATGTGAAATTATTATAAAAATAGTACTTACTTCATCATATCAAGCATGCAAATATATGGAATATGCTAGTCTTAACTTCTAGAACATGACAGAGTGTTGAAGTTTCTATCTAGATTCCTCCCAAAGCCTCATGTACTCATAGGTGGGGCTTCTGAGAGGTGGCTGGATCATGGGTGTGTAGCACCTGGATTAGTCCACCGACTGGTTTAGAGTAGTTCTCGGTGAGATGATGGGAGGCCACCATGAGTGTGAGCGGCACCAACCCATGCAATAAAAAGAGAAAGGAAGGTGTGCTGTGGGCTGCTTTCTCCCTGCCATGTGATGGACTATACGTCCTCTGCCATGCACTCTCGCTTGGAGCCAGCTGACTATGGACTGAAACGAATGCAAACTGTGAGCCAAAATAAACCTTTCTTCTTCTAACTTCTGGGTGTTGGATATTTTGTTCCAACAATGAGGAAGTAACTAACATATAGGCTTTGTGTAGTTATCATTTAAAAATATGCCATATTCCATGCTTGAAAATGATAAAAGCATTAGCACTTTTACAAATTTGCCATGTTAAAGTTTTATACAGAATGAAATTAAAGTAAGTAAAATTATCACAGTTGAAATAACATGCTTTACCTTTGGTTCGTCTCTTCTCACACCCATGCGGCCTCTCCTTGGTCTTCTTATCACTTTAGTTGTCCTGTAATCAGACTGGCTGTCCACTAAGGATCCAACTGAGTATCTCAACTCAGTTGAAGTGTCTAGATGAGTTCTGGAATACAGGAAAATATTAAATATATCTACCCTCAAAAATTAAACTTGCCAACATGGTCTTCTACTCCTTAATGGACAATAAGGGAGAAACCCTCAAGGAAATAATATCAAGAAAGAAAATGAGTGAGTTGTGATGCTTATTATGTTCTTTTCTGAAACTTATAGTACATTAGAAGTTCACTCTCAGATTCATTGCTGAAAATCTAGTGCATTTTCTCCTCTTGGCATATACTGTAATCTTTCTGTTTATAAGCATTTTGAAGCATACAGGACAATGTTAAATGTCTGGATGGATAAACAAGAGCCACTGCATTAAATTCAGGCAATTGTATTTAGTTTGTATTCATCAACGGCTGTCTCGATATTTCCTATTTATTATACTTTTTTTAAATGTTTCCCTTAGCTGGAAAGTGCATAAATTTTGGGGTCCCAAAACTTTACCAACTTAAAATTTTGAAATCCTTTACCACATTTTTATATTAGAATGTTATTTTGCCATTCAAAGAAACAACAACATACCTAAAATTGGATTCTTATAAAGTTAACAATCTGGTATTCAAAATAAAATAGTACACGTACACAGGAACCATACTTTTAGCTTTTGTTAAGCTATTGTTATAAAAATGATGAAAAATCTTTTGGTAAGCACGTTTGATTCTACAATTTGCTTTGAGATGAAATAGTTGGAAAATCTCTATTGGAAAATATCGTCACACTGGTTTTCAACAAACATGATAATAAGGCATTCTATAATCAAAGTATAGAATAGGCCTCTTCAGGCACATTATTTTTGTATGGATTCACATCAAATTCAGTCGATTGCTACAGTAATGATGATGGTAATAACAGTAAGTTCATGCTTCCTCTAAAATGAAATAACAGATCCATCACAGTAGAAAACATACTTGAAGCTGTGTTTTCCATCGAACACGGGGTCCTGCTGATTGGCTGTACTCTACACTCTGTCCTTTTGTTCTCTTTATGATAAAAACAAGCATAGCTGAATATTTGCCAAGTTTTTTTTTAAAGATTAAGAAAAGTCTGAATGTTTGCAATGGTGGGAGACACTTAGCTGATTTTAGACCTTATTTTGTGTGTGGATAATTAGTGAAAATGGACTGAAAAATTGTCAAAGAGATGGCAGTTACTATTTTTACAACAATAAACTCAAGACTGTATCAGACTGATATTCTGCAAGGATAAGTCATATTAAAAAATTATCCAGGGCATACTCAGAAATCTCATAACTCTGTCTTTATTTATTGCACAGAGGCACTAAGTTTCATGAAAACAAAGATCAGATTTTCACTAAGTTAAAAATCAGGGAGGACCCTGGCATAAAGTAAGTACTTTTTAAATATCTAGTAGGACAATGAATGAATAAAATTATGTTGTCCCAAACTACCTTGCTCAGAATGGTCTAGATCTCTTTCACCAGTGGCAGGCTACTTATACTAATAGGCTCTTGGTCATCTCAGAGGACTATCTAACATAATAACTCACTTTCTTAGGAGTATTTTTTATGCTGTTTGATGTCTCAGTTCTTGATTGTTTATTAAAAATGAGAAATCATAGAACTAGCACTACTAAAACCTGCTAAAAACTTCAGTGTTCTTTTAAGGTCCTTTATTACCTGGACATTTTCTATTTCCCAACTGCGCTTTGAGGTACTTTCTATCAAGCCAGCCTGACTTTCATTCAATTCTTTCAATAACAAACACTTAATTTCACTTCCAAGTCTTTGCACATGCTATTATTTCTATTGGAAACAGTCTCTTCACACAGCTCCATTCTTAAAATCAGATTAAAAACCCTATTGCCATCTACATGTTATTCTTGTCCCCAGTATTCCTTGTGTTTTAACAGTCTACTAATGGGTATTCTCATCTGTCCTTCTGGAAGATGTATTCTTTAGCATCACTATAGCTCCAATGCATCAATGTCTGGTACGTGAAAAGTGTTTACTCAATCTTGAGGGAGCCAAAGATCCATGTAAAAGCTGATTCTATAAAAATCATAGGTTTGACTTTATGCAAAGAAGTTATCGCCCATTTTTGTCTCTCTGTCTCTGTCTCTTTCTCTCCTATAAGCTATATTTCTAAGAGGAGAAAACACAGAGAAAATTTTCATATTAATTCCATTTTAACATGATTTTAGGTACATATTTTGAGAGTCCTTTAGAGGTAAAAAACCAGTCAACATTTCCTTTAAGCAGTGGACAGTGCTGTGCTCCCCACCTGTCTCCTGTGATTCTTGCATAAAATTCCATTTTAAAACTTTTATAGATAAATCAGTTCTGAATTTCCTTAGAGAATACTTCTTATGCCTCTCTGTGCTTTCTTTCTCTGTTGTCCTTTCCAAGTACTCAGATCCTACCTGTTGTTTCATAGTTGAGCCAGGTTTACCCTTGTCTCGCCATGCTGAAACTCTTTTACTTTCTTCTCAGACAAAAAAAAAAAAAAAACTAGCATAAAATTAATATCAGTATTAATTAGAGTTAATCATTAGCCTTAGCCCATCTCATCTGCTTCCCTGTAAGGTCCAGAATTAATAATTTTAATTCGGATGCATTTTCTGCTTTAGATGTATATATGTTTTACATGTATACAGATCCCTATCTACATACACTATATATATATATATATATTACATATATATTACATATTATACACATTATATATAATATATAATAAGCCCTCACAAGCTTGAGCATTCAAATTCTGTTTAATATTCATGTATCCTATGACTAATTATACTTCTGTCAGCTAAATGTCTTAATAATTTCTTTAATAATTGTATACTTTTCTTTTTGAGACAGGATCTTGCTATGCAGTTCAGAGTGGCCTTGAGCTCACTTTGTAGCCCAGAGTGGTCTCAAATTTGCAAAAATCCTCTTGCCTCAACCTTCCTAGTGCTGGGATTATAGGCATGCACCACCATACCAGGTGATAATTTTATTCTTGTGATATGATTTACTCTTCACAAAATACCCTTTGCTCACTCATCTCATTGCCAACGTTGAAGTAATCAGGATACTACTACTGATATATGTTTCTTTTAAGTATATATATTGTTATAAACTTAATAAGAAAAAAATGGCTTTACCAAACATGAAAAGCTAGTAACTGAGAGTGTGGTTCATCTTATTTTGGGCTTACTGCTCTTTCTATTGCTATCTATTCTATCAAGGAATAAATGTTCTGCAAGCATTCAGTGACCCTTCATTGTAGATAAATGTCGCACCATTACGATACACAATGATTCCACAATGTCCTGATAGACTTACAGGTGCTTCTGTAACTGTAACTTTGTGATCCTGAAACCTAATATTAAAAAGCCATGAAAACGCTCAACTTCTCCATCAGCCTACACTCATGTATTGATTAGACAGCACTTATTTTTCATACTTACTCCTTTGCTATTTAGCAGTTCTTTTCTTTTTTTATCTTTTTTTTTTTTTTTTTTTGTCTTTTTCCTTTTTTTTAATCGGTACCAGGGATCGAACCCAAGACTGCCTGCTTGCAAGGCAGGCACTTATGCCGCTGAGCTAAATCCCCAGCCCCAACTCTTTTCTTCTAATATCATCAGCACTCTCACATATGAACATATGTGGCTAATGTAGTAATTTCAGTTCAAATATGTGATCTAAATTTTAAAAATAAGCATGATTTTCTATGTTAATTTGCATATTTCAAAAATCTTTGGATGTCTATAGTCCTGCAGAACTGTATTTCTCATACTCAACTGAAGCAAGAAATACCTGGATAATGAATATTGTTTATATTTACACTTCCGTTGGAAAACTGCCTAAGATTTGCTAAGATTTCTTAAATTTAAGTTTTTATCATATCACCTGAAACATGCTTTACTACATATTCATTCATTCATTCATTCATTCATTCATTCATTTGTTCATTCATTCAGGAATACTTACTGAAATCATACTACATGCCATATAATACTTTAGATGATGAATTAGAGGAGTTATCAATACTAATACACATTTATGCTTCTGTTAACTTTATTAAAATAAACACAAGCGAAGAAAAATGGACTCCCCCTAGAATCTCTGATTATCAAAGGTTTAAACAATAGGTGTTATTTCCTATTCCCTAATAAATACATGATTAAATGAAAAAATCCTCCTAAGGATTTTTATCAAAATTAAATAAAAGGCTGTAGCACAAAATAAAAGTATACGTGAGTGATTCATATATGGATCACTCTATCAACTTTATAACTGTCTGTCAAGTAGGTAGTTATCCCATTTCTTTCCTTTTCAATGAAGTGATGAGTTAAAATATTAAGCATGGTTAAGTTTAATTGAATGCTTTTTTCCATCTTAATTTATGTTACTTTGAAAATCAGATAGATGCTTTGTAATTACAGCCAATAACATTTATTAAGACACGTTAAGCATTGGCCATGTGGCCACATAAATACACTTAGAGAGAAAAGCTGAGGCTTCCTCTTAGATGGAATGCATCTTCTTATACACTGTGCAATTTCTTTGAGAATATTTAAGCACAGTTTTATATCACTAAATGATGAATACAAATGATATTAAATTTTCTTGAGTATCATCAATAAAGAAGTCTAAATTAGGAAATTAGTTTTGAATTTAAAGATTAAGTCTCCAAAGAGTCAAATTATGGTGATGAATATTGAGCAATAGGAGATACTTGTTTGTTGAATAGCTGTGAAATCATATGGAAATTCATAATTATTTTCAGTTAACTATATATATTAAAAACTATAAGTTTTTAATTCAATGTTACCTTGATATTGTTGGTTCAATTAAAGAGCCAGTTCTCATTTTCAGTTGGTCAAGTTCAGATCTCAGTTTTTCAATTTCTTCTGCTAATCTTTCCTAAATATTAAAAATGTGTTACTCACATGATAGTCATATGCCAGTAATACGAACATTCAGTTATAATAAACCACAATTTAATGTCTTTTTTCAAAGGGTAAACTGATAAATATATTTTATTAAAGATTGTTAGACATGATAGCAAAATATGCCTGAATTTTACCATTCTAGTAAAATAAGGACAATAAAAATCAATAAAATCTATCTATATTCTTGGCCTTCAACTATTCCTAAAACTTTGCAAATGTATGAGAATATTAAAGCTATCACTAATTATGGAATTATTACTTCAAAATGCAGAACAGAAATCATATTGTTATAAAAATAATGAGTTTATGCAGTAAGTGAAAAATTTCATTATTCTATGAAATGTGACAGATATACAGGTAAAATAAAATTGAATGAAAAGAATCAGTAAAGTATTATTACTTTAGCAAGAAAAGTTAATCCCATTTTTTATTTGACATTGGTAGAATTATTACAATTAGCTGTACTCATGTTAATATTCTCAAGTTGTTTTTATAAATTATTATGGTTTATGAATTTATGAATGCAGGGATGACATAGCTCTTGGTTTAAAGATTTAACTAGTTTCTTTAGTTAGAAGCTCATCACAGCACTTAATATTTTTATTATTATAACTTTTATATTGATATAAATGTACAAGTATGTCCATCAAATTATCTCTGACTGTTTTTTCTTTTCAGTGTCTTATATTTTTTTAAGTTATTTGATTCATATTTTTTATCATCACACTCATGTCCATGTAGCCTTTGGAATGTTTCTGTTTTTGTCACTGTTTTCCTAACCTCCCTCCTCTATATTATTTTAGACCTTTCTTGAGTTATTTTACCAGATTCAATATCTTCTCATTTATTCTTCTGATACTTGTATCATTTTAGAACATATGCATGATCAAATCAATCCTTTGGTTAAAAACGTCAATGATTCCTTGTTTATGCTTCAAAGTCTTCCAGATCTTCTCAAAGACCTCACAAAGATAAATCACTTTCCCCAGCCCAGTACTTCCACACGCTCTGCTAACAGTGAAGTGTTTTCTGTTCACCAGAAAAACTTGACAAGCTCACACTAAGCCTTCAGATCTCAGTTTAAACCTAGATGTAAGATAGGTGGTCTCCTTTACCATCTGTCACCCCTCACGAAACAATCCCACTGTTCTGCAGGGTGATGCCTCTGCAGAAACTGCTCATGGCTCTTTTTTCTCTGCAGTTAACAAGTTATACCAAAAGTTTTCATGAAAGCCATTTCCTTAGAGAACTAGAGATATAGGACAGTTTTGATGTATTTAACATTTTATCCCAACATCCACCATATGCTCAATAAATAGTTGTGTGCAAGGCCTGGTTTATAAATATTATTGGGTACAATAAATATTGTTAATATAAAATCTATTAATTGATTTATTATATATTTCAAAAGAAATGAATTGAATATCTCTCAGGTGCCAGGCACCTAAGGTGCTCAGGGAAATAGCAAACTTCTTGACCTTATTCAATTTATGGTCCAGTGTAAAAGAAAGACAACAACAAAGCAGGAGTCATAAGAGTGTTCAGAATGCTGTCAGAAACAAAATAGGGAAGTAACGGGAGGATTCTTCAGTGATAAAATGATATTTGAGGAAAGACCTAGAGAGATAAGTAATACAAAATATGGAAATGTCTTTGGAAAATAATCACAAATACAAGAGAAGCAAGTGCAAATGCCCCTTAGTGGATACATATTTGATGAAACAGAGGACAGAAGTAGCATATGGTTGAGTTGGACAGAGTAAAGAGGAAAGATTTAGGCTAGATCAGGAAAACTAGAATTGCAGGATTTGAAATGTGTAGTTCTGCAAGGCATTCAAACATTTTCAAACTTTGGCTTTTCCTCTGAGATGCAAAGGAACTGGAGGATTTTAGAGAAGTGACATTATTATTTTGGTTTTAAACATGCCCTGTTAAAAAATTTTAAAAAAGCACTGTTGAATGAGACTGGAAGACAAGAAAGAAATGAAGAAACGTAAGGAAGGAAGGAAGGAAGGAAGGAAGGAAGGAAGGAAGGGAGGGAGGGAGGGAGGAAGGAAGGGAGGGAGGAAAAAAGAGACAAAGAAAGAGTAATAAAGTAGGGAAAGAATCATTAGGAATTTTCTAAAAATATATGCAGAGGAGCTTTTTACAAGGATGGTCCTCGGGAAACAATGGATGGGTTTGAGTAGATTTTGGTGATAGAACTGATAGGATCATCTATTATATTGGACAAGGAATATGAAACAAACACAGGGGTCAAGAGTAACTTCAAGTTATTTAATGTTAATCTCTTTTATTAATCTGTGTTTCCAATACATCTTAGCTACATATGCATCTGATTTGGGGCACTGAGATAGATAGATAGATAGATAGATAGATAGATAGATAGATAGATAGATGGATAATCTTTATTAATTTCAACCCTTTTACCTCATTCTCACCTTTCCACCTCCCATCCCAGTCCCCATCTCCATCTCCAGCAAGTTTGCCTTGTTGCTTCTTACCGTCTTTCCTTTGTTAGCCTATTAAGCTACTTCTACTTTAAGTTTATAATATAAAGAGAAACCCTGAAATATTTACTTTTCTGGGAAATTGGTGGAATTTTAGACCATAATGTTATCTAAAATAAATCATAAAATCAAAGTCTTTTAATTTTTATAACTGAAAGAAAGCAGTGATGGTTTCAAGTTTTTAAGAAGAACACAGGTTAAGTGGTGGTGTGCTATTTTTTGTTGGGCGGTGACATGATATTCTGTTGGCACTAGACTCTATCAGCTCCCTCAGGAGTTTGCTCAATATGTAGATGGCATCTAAATTGGTGAGATCAGATAAGCTTATCAGGAGCAGATCAAAAAGAATAAATCAAAGGTGAACTCTAGGAACCTCACATTTTAAAGATAACTGTGAAAAAGAAGATGTTGTCCATATAAAGGGTTGGACTATGATTATATTTAGCTGACTGGAATTTTGAGCCATTATCGTTATGCTGAGATTAGTGAACGTGCTCAGTGGCATGAAATAATAATGCAGGGGAGAAGTGGGGTGTGACCCGGGTTACTTTGTCTGGATTTTGACATAAACAAGAATGCGTAGAACAGAATGATCCGTTATACTGGTTGCTTAGGCAGATTGTTGAAACTATAAAGTTTGGGTGGGTGGTGGGACAGTTGGTTCTGGGGAACGTGCCAGGAACACACAGAGCTCTAAATAATGTAACACTGCATAACAAGATCAGGACCAAAATGCACAATCTGGTCAAACTTCGATTTCCAATCCTATACCAGTCAACAAATTTCTGGTAATTTCTCCGTTCAATTACATCTATATTTTTCTATGCATGGACTCCATCATTCAGTGAAATGCCCTTCTCTTGCCTATTTATTAAGATTGTATTTGTCTTTAAGGGCTTACTAAAATGTCATCTCCTTGGTGTCACCTTTTAAAACTAATTCAGAAAGAATTAGCATCATCATCTAAGTGCCACAACATCCTCCTGTAGAATACCTACTTATGTATCAGAAAGTTGTGGACATTTTTACTGAGGAACCAAAAGATTATTTTTGAATGTCAACATCATAATTTGAAGCATACAACAGAGTTAAATCTATAATTGTCCTGAATTTACCTTATTCTTTCATCCTTTCTAGTACCTCCTGTATCCTTACTCTTGCCAGATCCTCCTCCCTCCGCGCCTCTGTTTCTTTCTTCCTCTCTCCTCTCCTCTACCCTCCCGCTTTTCTTTCTTCATACCCTCTCTCCTGTCTCTTTCCACTCTTTTCATCTTTTGTTGAACACACAATTATAGAACATATTAAATTAACAATTTTACTTTATTGAAATAATGAAAAAAGACTCATGAGTAGGAAAAGATGTATTAACAATTAAGCTATTGTTAATTCCAAAACACCTTGAAAAAACTAATTGAGAAGTAACACAATTTTGTTAACCAAAATTAAATTATTGTTGACTACATTAACAATTAAAGCTATAAACTATTTTGTCATGTGCTACTTATTTGTCTATTTATTGTTGAAAAAACCAAATTGAACTCATGACTTCATACTTGCCAGGCATGAGCTGTGCCACTGAGCTATGCCCCTGGCCCACTTTATCTGGTTCTTATGCCATATTTCCTACAGCAGTAATACCTGATTCCTGCAAAAATTTTCCATTACTATTAAGATACCAGTGTCATTACTCATCCTCACCCCAAGCACACGCAATCATGGTGCCTGCACTTGTTTGGAAAGCTTACAGCACAATGCTGCCTTAACTCTTTGGTGACTCCTGCGTCCCCGAATCCTTCACATTCATCAGTGCACAGTGGTTGTTTCCCTCAGTCTCTTGTTGTGTACTCCACTCTCTTGCGCTTTACATCCACCCTGAACCCTCACTGGATCAAAGATTGTATTATTTCTCCTCAATTAGATTTTTGTCAAGGTACTTTGGAATTAAGATCATGACTGCAATTATATAATATAATACTATTCTCATAAATAAGAGATACCTAATATATATTCATCAGTATGAAACAGAAAAACATTTAAATAATACCTTATCATGTAAAGATTCTTCAAGATTCTTTCTGAAAGTTTCTGATTCTTGAATTAAAACATTCTACAAAAAAACAAAAAGTAATAAATGAATGGAAACATTTTAAATGGATAGATTAATACGCTATTATTCAAGAACTCTCCTTGAGTTCTTTCTTACTTTTATAGAAACTGAGTTTTCAAGGAATCTTTAAACATGACAAGTTAAATTTTGGAAAAATACATTATTTAAGAGGGAAATGATACTGTGTTACATTTGGATGGGCAAATGGCATATTCAATGTTACCTTTCAAGTAGTTTTGTTCACTTTTTCTTGGATTACATTTTAAATTAGAAGTAACCAGATTTTTCTTTAAGCAGAAATAGAACAAGGTAAGAATGGCTAGTATTATGTGTGAAGAATTCAGATGATCACATTAGTTTTATCTGAAGAAACAGGAAATCATCACATATTTTGAAGAGCTCATTTTATGAAAATTCACTTAAAAACAGAATAAATAATTCCAACATTGCTTAAATTATTGTAGAAATAAAAATTAAATCCTCTTTAAAATGCATTATATGTCACAGAGATGTGAAAGTTGCATATAAATAATCGAGTTTATCATAAAAGTATCTTGCTGTTAAAATCTTTATATATTTCTTATAGTACTAAAAGCATGATTTAAAATAATGCATTTAAAAATTTATACAGTTAAATTAAATTAAGAATGTCATAATTGAATAGTGGCTGTATACATGAAGTTGTGGGGGTACAAAGATGACTTATATTTTTCTAACGGCTAAGTAAATCAAACTACCTCTATATTTCATTAAAAGATTTTCCTATTCTGGTTTAATATATGTGTCAGAGGGAAATGTCTAGTGAAAATAGTCATTGCCATTCAACCTAAATTTCCAATAATGGTTTTTCAAATTGAGCTTTAGCTCCTACCTTCTTTTATACTCTGAAATTGGCAGTCTACCCACATAACTCTTGCTGGTTTGATAGCTGCCGAACAGCAATGGACACATGTAATTGTGGACCAAATTGAACCCCGCACAGGAGCACTTCTGCAACAATGCTGCTGAAAATATTGGGCTTCTAAAGCTTGCAGGAATAGTGATAGCAGTTTAGAGGTGATATAAACTCACTCAGTCTTAGGTTTTAATCTGTAGTGGTATCAGCCAAGCTCCTCCACTCCTAATATTTATTTTTGTCTTTTCACTTTTTTTATATTTGAGGAAAAGATCATTGAAATATTCATCACCAAAACACAGCACATTTTAATACAAACGTGCTTGGGTGAAAGTTTTATGTGTCATGCAGCCTTTTATATTCATTAAAATGTTGCCCTTATAATTTTTTTTAACTAAATCTTTGACTTTCTTCTAAGATTTTATCAGGCATTTTTAGGGCTGGAGGCTATATCTCAGTCTAGCAAGCAGGAAATCTTGGTTTGATCCTCAGCACCTGTCATAAACACACACAAACTAAAACACCACATCAGGTATTTTTTAAAACTAAGGAATGTTACTTGTTCATCTATCCAAAATCGTGATGGCCACAGTGTGTAAAGTAGACATGATCATAGAGCACTGCCAGACGTCGATGCAGTGTTTTCTTCCCTGATGCAATGTCACCCACTGTCATTTTACCTTCTCTTCGAGTGCAGCCATTCTTTCCTTCAAGTGCAGCTGTAAGCGCTCGTTGGATTCGGTCAGGAGTCGGTCCACAGTGTCCGATAATCTTTTGTTGTGCTCCTCATTCATCTTCTCCCTTTGCCTAGCCTTACATTTAAGAAAAAGTAATATAAACATGACATGAAAAACTGCTTAAAACCTGTTCAAATTCGATTTTATGATTTTGCTAGTTTTATTCATTTGTCATGTTTTTCAGACAGGATTTCATTATGCTGTTCAGGATGGCTTCAACTCACTTTGTAGCCCAGGCAACACGCTTGCAGAGATCCTCCTGCCTCACCCTACCGAGTGCTGGGATCACAGGAGTGTGTCATTACGCCTGGCTGACTTTACTAGAAGGTTTTTCTTTTTTTTTTTTTTTTGTACTGGGAATTTAACTAGGACTTTATGTTTGCCACATAGGCACTGTGCTATTGAGCTAAATCTCTAGCTCTCATTTTGCTAGTTTTAAATTTCTGTTTTGATTAAATTGGTAGAAATTATTTTTCTCTAAAATGCACAGAGCATATTCATAAGATTTTAAATCGAATCCATAATCAAGAAAATTTTTCCCCTTATATGTGGTCGTAAATCATAACTGGTGACGTGGTGACTGCTGGTGTACATACTCTTTGAAGTTCTTGATTCTTTTCCTCAAGTTGTCCTTCTAGATGTCTCATTCGCTCTTCAATATTTCCGTGTCTTTCTTCAGCCTGTTGAGAAATACAAAGAGTGCACCTAAAATGTAATGTGTGGTGAACTCTGTTCCTCTAAATAAACTGAAATAAAATGTAAAGCAAGCTACTACCAACCGCAAACAGTTTTCAAAAAATAAACTTTCTTTAAACAGGCAGCTGAACAGCATTGCTTGAAATGTGTCAGCTACAAAGGCCTGTTACATCCAAGCATCAGCAAAACATTGGAGTTTTTTATGAGCAATGAAATCAGCCAAATGTAACATGCAGACTGTGCATGGTTTGAACACAAACCTGCCATAGTCCAATCTTAAGCTCCTGAAGCACTGAACTGCACAGATGGTTGATTATCAATAAATAAAAGTAACATAATTTTAATAAATGAAAAGAAAAACTTAGATGGATTCTATTCAGCAATAGAAAGTAAAGTCCAGTAGGACTACCTTCCTACGTATGGAGATCATTTCTTGGAGTTTAGCTTCCATAACATATTGATAATCATCAGATGAGGTAGAAGAGGTTGAATCAGACTAACAAGTCAAGGAAAAGGAGAGGGACAAAATTGAAAAATCAGAACTAAAGACACCAACACTGAACAAAACATAGCACAGAATGCTTAAAATAAAAGTGTGACAGCAAATTTAATACTTTAATAGACAGAATTTTATGTAGAAACAACTATACTGATATCTAGTGAATATAATGCAATTGATGGTTATAAAAGAAAAATGATATGCTAAAATAAAAGCCCCAACCTAAGATATGGAAGGTTAGTGATGGTTGGCAATGAAAGACTACTCCAGAATAAATCAAAGCAATTCTGAAAAAGTCATGTAATAACTTGAATTATGGGAAACCAAACAGTAGAATATGTCTCTGATAGATTGTTAAAAGTTTTAGGCTTTTGATTTATTTGCTTATTGTATTATTTAAATAGTAAAACAATGTATTTCAATATTGAAGAGTGCGCTAGGCAATGCCTTGGATATAATAGATTTGGACTTTATCACAATGGAATTTATTATAAATCCTGCCATACAGAAATCAGAGAAAAAGCTAAGCTGTAGGGTTATGAGCAATCCGCAATTCAAGCAAGACTGAGTTTCCTTAGCAACAGTAGCCAGCTTAATTTAGGGTCACTGAATGCATATTATGGTTATCTCTCTAATTGCCTACTATCAGACATAAATTTAATTTGAGGTTTTAAGTTAAAAGTCCTCAAATTATCATGATGACAAAAATACTATGAAGAGAAGAAAGCTTTTTTGTGAACTTTCCTAAATGGAACCAAGGGCCATTCCAAAACTATTTCTTTATTGATTTATTGCCACAGAAATAAAATACTGTAATACCCTAAAGTGAGTAGTTAGCAGAGTGTCAGTCATTGTGAGCTAATGTTTGCCCAGGGGTAAGGTTAGTTACATGTCTTGGAGGTGCAAGTGTTAATTCATGTGACATTGCTGATTGCTGAATTGTATTAGTATGTTATGCACAAATTACATATAAAGTTACATGAATATTTAATCACAGTTGCAAGTAATTACACACTAGAACAATACTATGTCAAGACTACAGATTTTAACTACATATCACATTTGTTACATTTTAAAACTTCATTCTAAAATACTAAATCTTACTTTAAGACATTATATCTTGCAGTCACTGAAAAGAAATCGCAACTTCTTGTATCAGTTCATGCATATTAGAACAATTTATGAAACCAGTCCTAATTTAATCTGTAAAGATAATTATTTAACACTTCAAGTTGGATATTTTATGCAATACATAACTCAAATTTATAATTTATAATAGTCTTTTGATAATCTTACTCATAAATATGCAAAATCAACTAACCAACTTATTTTCCTATGTCCTTAACAAATTCCTAAGAAGAAACAAAACAGAAAACTACCATGCTGCCTAAAGCAATAAGCTGGTTTTATAATATGATTTAAAACTTTTAATTTGCTGTACTATTTTAAGAATAAAACTAATGAATCAAAGTTTTGAAATGATATCTAAATTTATAAAATATCTCAATAGAAGTATATTTTATAGGTACCTAGAGGTATTAAATTAATCAAGTAGCTGATTAAAGATAGTGCAGGAATGAAATTTTTAACTTTTGATACTACCACTTCAAAAATACAAGTTTTGAAGATTCTTAAAACTGATATCTGTTTCTGTTTTAGCTACTGAAAATATACTGCACATTGTAAAAATTCACATCAGATATGGAACGAGAATCCTGTCATTTCTAAATTACTATGCTACTGCTGATACCTTTTATTGGTACTAAAAATGAATGCAATACCTCATAAAATTCAAGATGAATCATGTCCTTGCTGAGGAAAATATGCATTTTAATTATAGAAGTAGATATAACAAATCATGACTGGGAGTCCAAAATGATCTTTAATGTTTAATTACATATAACCTTGTCAGAGCAAAGTTTGTTTTTCTCCATGACTATCAATAATTATAAACTTCTAATAGTCTTAGATGAATTTCACCTGCATGTTGTATATATATATATATATATATATATATATATATACCCACACAGACAGACACACACACCTACATACACATGCACACATATATGTTAGAAAATAAAAAAAAATTTTTCTACCAATCAAATAGTACATGTAAACATCACTCCTAAACAATACTGGGACAAATTTTTAATCAGCTGTACTAATTGTATTCATTTTAGCCTTACACAAGCTGCAGTTGTAACAACTGAAGTAGATACAAAGAACACAAAGGAACAGGTTTCTACTTCTCATTTATATTTCCTGAAGGGTTTATCTTGGCTTCACTTTCATGTGATATAGGAAAACTACAAATAAGCTGAAATTTTAGAAAAATTTCAGACAGATATGACTCTGATAAAAGTTTGATTACATTAGGAAATGTAAAAGAAATTTAAGATTAAAAGCTAACTTCCAAAGAAGAATGAATTTAGTGGCAGACAATAAAATACCTTTTATATACTCATCTATGCCAAATGAAATGGCTGAGGAGTTATTAAAATATTCAAATACAGAAGTGAGAAGCTTAGGTTTTAACATAAGCAGATTTTTTTTACTTTGGTGAAAATCAAAAGAGAAAGAAGTAGAAAATATAATGGTCAATAATATTGAAATATTGAATGAGTCAAAATTGACAGAAAAAAATTCAGATTATAGAGATGATCTCCAATGGTATTGTGAAAGAAGATTTAAAAAACTGCAAGGTTGTTAAAGACATCAATTTGGGAGAAAAGTGAAAGTTACAGATGCAATAAAAATGTTATAAGCACAAAGATAAACTCTCAGCATTCACATTATAAAATAACGGCATTGGTAATATTAGATTATATGTCTGAAAAATGTTGTTAATATAAAACCAGTCAGAAGACAGAGTGATAAAATGTTTGAGTGAATTATAATGTTAAAAGCATTTCTAAAAATGATAAATTTGTTTTGAAAAATAGGAAAATCAAGAGTCCAGAGAAAGTTGTGTCTCCTGTAAATATAATTTCAAATATTCAGTATGTGCTGACTTCCATAATTCTTATGTTCCAAGATTACTATGAAAAAGTTAATTATAAAAAGAAAATAAAATTTTACTTTTTAATGTTTAAATAGGTGAAGGGCTTATATTTGTATGTTAATTATTCATTACCATAAATAAACTATACACAATAAGAAAAATACAATTAACAAAAGATCAATATAATAAATATTATAGCAAATAAATTTTACTTTGATAGCACCTAAAGAAAATCTTCATAGATTCCAGTTTGACTGTCAGTTGTTCCTGCATTGACAGCTAGGTCGACCAGTTGTTTTAGTGCAGTACCTTAGTTAGGGCTGCAATTCTCTGAGCCAGTTCAGCCTCTACTTCAGGTAATGTTTCAGCCTTCCTCATAGTCTGCTGCAACTTTTGCTCAGCCAGCTCAAGGCGCTCTTGTAGCTGTCTGTTTTTCTCTTCCATCTGAAATAGGGATGATAAAAGAGACACTTAACTGGTCAATGTTAGGACAGCAAATACCAGTCACTATGGGAGTTACACATCGTCCATTATTCTAGCTTTGAAATCAGCTGCTACCACTACTAAATGTGCTACACGATGATTATCAGTGTGTTTTTATATTACTTATCAATTTTCTTTAATAAAATTCAGCCCATTAAAAACAAAAAATGCTCCTGTCATTGGCAGGAAAATGCAATGACTAATGAGTATGCACTTGTGTAAATACAACACAGCTCAGCTTAGTATTAAGACTTCAGATGTGCCATTATAATTTCAACATTGTAATAAAATGTTGACAATCACAGTAGTAAACTGGCATGGGAGTGGGAATGTTGCACAATAACACTCCAGGCTTCTGAGATGGAGTTGGCACACTTAGGTTGAAGGACTAGATAATAAATACTTTAGACCTCGTGGATCAAATAGTCTGGGTCCCATTGAGTTGACCCTGCCAGTGTAACAAAACCATCATGGACAACAGTTAAATGATTAGACATGACTGTACTAACACTCTATTCCCAAAACACTCTATTTACTGACCAATCAGATATGGCCAATGAGCTGTCATTTACCCTTTATTACCTCACAAGTTAGTACAGTTAGGTTTTCCATAATGGGCTCTCACATTTACCAGACCTGTGACCTTGGGAAAATGTTACTACCCTTGATCCTCAGTATACTTAGTACAGTTAGCATACTTAGAATAATAATTCTACCTATGACCTAGGTGGTAGAATCATGTAGAAAAACAAAGTGTAATTTCTGATTCACATTTAAATCCAAAGCAATAATAGTAATTATTTTAATATTCTGAAGACAATTTTTCTATAAATTGCTATCTGAAAATTATATTTGTTTCCTAAGTGCTATTAGAAGCTTATAGCATGATTAATCAATTATTCGTCAAACAACAAACTTTTGTTTTGTTCATGTTTTGTGAGAACGGTAAGAAGTACACATGGACCACAAGAAAACTAAGAGAGATACCGAACCTGCCGTAAGATGGCTTCTTTATTTGCCAGCTCATTTTCTAGTTTATCATTCATGTCATGTATGGAGGTAGATTCTCTCTGAGCACTAAGGTAACGCTTCTCAAGAGTCGTGATTCTTTCTTCCATATCTTCCTTCTGTGCCATTGCCTAAAATAAAAGGTGGATGAGACTGTGATGCTTTGATTTGCTTTTTAAATATAATAACAAAGTGTGAAAACTATGATTTTCTTGAAGAAAATCTTCATTCTTTTCATGGAAGACAAGATCTCACATGGTTTTTCCCACTTAATTACCAGAAGTTCTCTTATGTCTTAGATGAACCGGAAGCATTCTCTTCACTGAGAATTCAAACGGGAACATTTTGCAATGGTCTATTGTGGGATATTCAGTTTTAGAAAAGAACAACAGATACTTTGGCTCATTATACATTAGTGCTAAGTACATTAACTGATAGAGCTGCAAACCATACAGTTGGTTCAATGTTGGTTATGTTCAAACTACAAAGTAATTGTCAAATAAGATATAGCAAATATCATCAATATTCTCCCCTTCCCAATAAGGAAGAGTAATGCATCTATTAAAAGAAGATATAACTTTGGAATATGCTCAGTGATACAGTGTTTGTTTAACACGTATAAACCTCTCAGTTCAATTCGCAGTGCAAAAAATTATTAATTACTAAAAAAGAGGAGTCAAAAACTTAACTATCAGTGCAAATGGAAAAAATTTATAGCATTGGTAATATTGTAAACACTTATTTTTCAATGACTTAAGTTACAAATATAATATGGTGATGATTTTTCTTCCTAAAGATTTGTGTTGAAATGTGTTGTTGATGGGTAATCTACTTTATTGAGAAAACTTTAGGGAAAATCAGCTCCACGAGTGAATTTTATGGTGCTGGCATAATTTCTTTTGAAACTGGGAAGCCCTTTGAACATAGGGGAAGGTAGTGTTTCTGTGTATTATCATCTGGATTCATTGGTTCATTCCATTCCTAATCAGACCATTTGTCACTTTCCTCCCTGGGTCAGAGCCTGTCCTGCCACATCTACAGACCAGACAATCTTCTTTCCAGATTTCTAAAAGAAACAGAAGTCATTAAAAAAATAGTCCTTCATTTCCGCCATATACAAATTATACTACATGCACATCAAATTTCTCTTCTCTTATGGATTATTCTGTATGCTCTGAATTCTATCGCTTTTCTTCTACAAGGATTTAAATTGCTATTTTCTCTCTCTGGACTTTTAGTGTGATGTTAATGGTAAATTCTGTAATAGCGGAAATGGTGAAATAGGCTAGCAAATAAATTAATACAGATCTGAGCAAGAAAATAAAGGATAAAAGGATGATTTCAATAAAAAACATTCTGAGTCTAAGGGGTGTATATACATTTCTTACTAAGGTCTAAAGGCAGTAACTTTAGTTTTAGGCATAGCCACGTACATTAAAGACATAAGTTTGGAGCAGTACAAACGCTATTTTTCAACACTTACTAGTTCTGTTTTCATAGGCAAATTTTGCTCGCCTCTTTTTTGTCTTGCTTGGGATATTAATACTTCTGAATATTGCTAAGAATTAGGTAATATACTGTTTTAAATACTGTATATAGGATCTTCTCCATAAAATACACTCAACAAATGACACTTGCTTTTATATTACAAATTATTATTATGTCCACAATTAGCTGATCTCACATCCTGGCTACATTAAATATAGGAGTCCTTGTATTTGACTTTGACATATTTTGATACAGTGATTCACATGGGTGATTCATTTTTTTTTTTTTACTGCAGGCTGTGTTGCTAAATATAAATCTTAAATTTATAAGTCAGAGAAATAGAATTTTCTGTGTCAATTACAAATTCTAAAACAGGAAAATTTTCCAATACCTGAAAACTTTTATCGAGAGAGAGAGAGAGAGAGAGAGAGAGAGAGAGAGAGAGAGAAATAACACATTCAATGACATCTTGATCTAAATAAACTGGAGTTTATTACATTAAATAAATATAATTTTATATTACTGTGTAGTAAAGTGAAAAATGCAATGCCATGTTTCAGATAGTACAGCAAATAGGGATATACAATATTTATTTTATCATTTAGCATCTTGTGAAAAGCTTCTAATTAGAAGGAAATTAGAAAAATAAGCTGGGTTAGTCATAAAACAAAATAACAGTAAAATATTTCACTAAAAATGTAATTTATTGGGACTGGGAATTTAGGTCAGCGGCATAAGTGCCTGCCTTGCAAGCAGGCAGTCATGAATTCGACCCCAGGTACCGATAAAAACGAAAAGACAAAAAAAAAATTTAAGTTCTTTGCATAGCAAAGTGTTCAGAAGAAAATTATTATACACACCAGGTTAGTGACCACCTTGATTAAGAATTGAAGAACTAAGCCCCTTCTATGAGTCATCTATGTTTCTAAAAGGTTTTACTGTGTTTAGCTTTAAAAAAAAGCAAACTTAATCAATGAAAGGTGCAACACACACAAAACATTAAACATAAATAACGCTTGGATAGAGTTTTTCTTTTTTGGGGTGTCAGGTGTCAAACTTAGGCCCTGTCCATGCAAGACAAGAGCTATACTACTAAGCCACATATCTAGCCCTAGATACCCTTGATAAAAAAATTACAAAATTGTATTTTAAAGCCACAAATGGAACATCATTATCTAATCCATTTCAGAGATACTAGATTATACTCATGTGTAAAGAAAAATAGATTTCAGTTTTTAATTAAATGTTTTTTCCATTCCTTTTTTCCTTTGTAAATTCAAAAGATATTAATTACTTGTACATTATAAATATTATACTGTCTTAACAATGGGATGGGACTACCCAAAAAAAAAAAAAAAACCCTAGCATCATCTTTTCTATGTTTCAGTTCAGTGGATTTATATGACCTCAGTACAGGCGCACATTATTGAAGAAAGTAAATAAAGAATCCGGAGATTCGAATCCAAATTATATTTCTAAAAAAAAACACTTGAGTTTGCATATTTTTGCTTCTTGGAAAGAATGACCAAAAGATTATGAACTGTGTATTGTGGCACAGGCAAACACTGTACTGCTGACACTCTGAGAAGCTGAGTTAGAAAGATCAGAATTTCTAACCCAGCTTGCAAATATATATTGCAATATATTTATATATACTGCAGAGAGAGAGAGAGAGAGAGAGAGAGAGAGAGAGAGAGAGAGAGAGAGAGACAGAGAGAGAGAGAGAGAGACAGAGACAGAGACAGAGACAGACAGAGAGAGAGACAGAGAGAGAGAAAGTCATGATGCACCTGGAACAGCAGGCTGAGTGTAGGATGTAAGAACTCTTCACAGGTCTTTTCAACTCTGTCACTTCCTACTGTCTTACACCTAGCACTCACGCATTCAGATTGCTAGTTTGGCTCCAAAAATATTTGTATTTGCAACCTCTCCTCAGACAGCATAAGGAGAATTATTTCTTTTCCATGAACTCTTCTAAAACATGGCTATTAAAAGTTTTGGAAATGAATAATATAATATTATTTTTTTAAAGTAGTCCCCGTGAAAGTAGAATGGCTTACTCATTAGAATGGATTCCTAATAGAATGCCTGGCATCAGAGTATTGAAATTTTCCATTTGACTGGGCTTTTTGTTAACTGTATCTTGAGACTATTAATATCAGCTAGCTGTTTTTAAAGAAGAAATAAAGGGAGAACTGGAAATAGTGCTGGACATTACCTGTAAGTGATTCTAGGTTAGATAAGCATGAATAGACTATGTAAGTGTTTATAATAAAGGAAGCCAGTTAAGGAGTGAGGAGTTAAGGAGTGAGGAGAATAAAGAAATGCAGACATTCAAGTTCAAGAGATAAACTGATAATTTAAAAGTAAGAAATCTTGATTCTCTAATAGGAGAAGACTTAAATACCTACATTGTGAATTCTCTGAGATTGTGTTATGGGAGTGAGTAATGAGATGTACCCATGAGCTATTAATTCACATGAAGTTGTGTCATGATTTAAGCTGCAGTGAATATACCACTCCACCTATTTTTCCTGAGATAGTAAGTATCTGTCTTAGGAAAAATTACCTTAATATTATCTTTTAATATAATCTTTGTATTCTAGTATTTATTTATTATAAACACATAAATAGCTATTTCTTCACAATAACTTTTTAAGTGTTTATTGCATGCCAATGGCTATGTATGTGATTAGAAGGAAAACAAAGCAAATTGAAGTAAAAAAAATTCTAGCCTTTATATATTTTTGTGTATGACTGGTGAAGAAGCTGGATGATACACAAGCAAATCAGTAAAATATATGTAATATATTTGAACAAAAACTACAGGGAATGATTACATTTTTAAAAAATGGTCCAATAAAAAGTATGTCATGCATTGCTTCCAAAAAAAGTAATAAGAACTAAGGAGTAATAAAACCCAAAATATGTAAATTTTGTTATAAAAAAGAGAGGGAAAAAAAGTGCTCTAAAGGATACAACTGCAAGTGTGTTTGGGGGGGTTAAATAGATGACCATATTAATGTTTTTGGTTGGATCATTTAACACAACTGTTTGCATTCTCACTGTTTGAATGTCCACTTTGTATGCTTTGATACTGTGACTTGAGCAACTATCTCTAAGATGATAATGTGTAATCTATTAACTGGTGATTTCTGTTTTTTTTTTTTTTTTTGGTAGTTCTGTATTACTTGTACCCTTTCACCGCTTTTTTTTTCTCTTTCTCCTTTTAAATAAAATTTAAAAAAAAGAAAAGATTTACTTTTCTTGGCCATTTTGACAATGGGAAAGAAACAGAAGTCACAGGGTGCATTTCTGGTGAATAAGGTGGGTGGGAACACACCACAGTGTTTTTAGGAGTCTGTCTTTGTATTAGATGGCACTTAGCAGAATTCATTGTATTATCATATCTCACAAAGATATCCTAAAAGAAGACTTCCAGAACTGCTTCTGAAAATGGCAAGAGCAAAGGGTAAATGTGTTCAAAGGAAGAGAATTATTTAAGAGAGATTAGCAGCAATGTGATTTTTCTGGTTATTTTTTTAAATGTAAACATTCACTGTATGTTTCAATTATATCTTGTGTGTTTTGTGAGGTAATCATAAGTGCTGTGAAATAAATTACTGGAAAATGGAAGGGGGCATGAATAGTGTAAAAGACAAGGGGGGGACACATCCTTGATAATACAAATTCTGAGCAAAAGGCAGAGGGAGGAGAAAATGCAGCATAATAGGATAAGAGGTCATCTTAAGGAGCAAAATGGGCAGGATGACATTGCACATGGCTTTCAGGCCCCTATAAAGGCTTTGATATCACTGCACATGCCATAGGAAGCCATTATAAATTCAAGCCCCCCAAAAAACTGAGCTGATTCTTAAGGAAGCTGATTAAACTTTGTTGTGTATAGATTGAGGTGAGCCAAAGGCAGAAACAGCAACACTAGTAAGAGGACTAATGGAAGAATCCAGTTGCAGGTGACAACTGTGAGAAACAAGAGCAGTGAATACTGTGAGATGAGATCATAGGATAGTTTTACTTTGAATTTGGAAATAGCAGGAGTTACTGATGAATCAAATAGTATGTGTGTGAAAGAGGGGTTCCAAGGACGACTCCAAGATTTATGGCCTGCACAACAATAGTAATAGATGGGAGAATCAGTTTTGTTGGGGAAATAGCAAGAATCCAATCCTGATGATGGTAAGTTAGAGACACCTCTTGGAGATTTAGATATAAGCATCTGGAAATCAGGAGAGGGCAATCTGGAGGCCTAAATGGCAATGCCTAATCCTGAGACTCCTAAGACTGGATGAAATTACTAGGGAGGTAAGGTGGAGAAAGGAAGGCTCTTGGGGAAAGGGGAAGGGAAATGGCTCAGGAAAGGAGCACGAGATGAGTATAAAATAAGTATGCAGCAAATTCAGGAGAGGAGCATACCATTAATCAGGTAAAAAAGTGCTCCACAGAGGAGAGAACAGTAATTAGATCATGTGCTCCAAAGGAACAAAATTTGACCTCTTCACTCAGTAAAGCAAAGGCCAATAGAGCTTTGAAAAGAATGGTTTTAACGGGACAGTGGAGGCAGAAGAATGGCATAATAGCTCAAATGAGAATGATAAAAACAATGGATACATTAACAACTAATCATGTATAAGTAATGTAAACATATAACATACATGATTTAAAAGACATGTAAAATAGAAATAGCAAAAAAAAAACTCAAGCTAAACTTTCCATAAATAGAAATACTTTTTTTGTGAATGAGAAAATAAAAATATTCTTTCATGTTAGCAAGTAAGATGATTTGACATTTGTGCAAATATAGCATCTCCTTGTATCTTTTATTGCAACTTTAAACTACCTTTTTTCAACAGATAAAGTGACATTAAGTCTAGGAAGAACTGAATATCTAAAGAAAGAAAGGTTATGCCATACATATTTATAACATAGTCACATATATACATTTATATTCATAGACAATACCAAAATAAAAGACAATTTAATGTCTTTGAGTATTCCTATATGCTAGCATTATAGAAAGTCATGACTCCTGCCCACATGCATGGTTATTTAAAACTAAAAATTTGAATTCTACAAAATGTGTTAAAAGCTTTAAAAAGCCTTATATTGTATGAGAATGGTACCAAAAATTTATTTCCATGCATGAATAAAGAGTTGATGAAGCAAACTATTTTTGCCTTCGTGAACTATTAATATATAAGCATTATAGTACTTCCAAAATTACAGTCTCTTGAGAAGTAAAGACTACATGCCATTAGAGGACATTATGGAGAGTTTCTCAGCGATAGTATTTAGGAAGAAAAACTGAAAATGTTGTGAATTACTTGCCTCCCGAATATCCCTTTGATATTTAGTGTTCATTTCTTCTGTTTTAATGAGATCCTTCCTTGCTGTCTCTGCTTCCTGTTCCACTTCTCCCACTCGGGAAGAAAGGGCAGCTAGGCGTTCTTTCATTTGGGCCATTTCATAGTTTTGCTTTTCAAGTAGCTCTTGTAGTTCCACTATTTGACTAGTATCGTCAGTTGAGTCTATGGATCCATTGGACAAGCGCTGCGGGGCAAGACAAAAAAAATGAGTTTTTATTATCCTCACTTTAAAATTTACAAACAAATTAATCTGATATAATTTTCAGAATGAGAAATAAGAGCTTTGGAAAAGAACTAGATTGACAGAAAATCTGTTTCTGAGAACATTATTGACATTAAAATAGGAAAGTATTGGTTATCTTCAAACAAATTTAACACATTGATATGAATTAAAAGTTTATATATATACACACAATTAATATGTATATTATGTATATATACATGGAAATGCATACACGCATATAAAACATTTAACACAATATAAATTTTTTTTTATTCTTAACATTAAATAAATGAGTTATTATTTTCAATTACACAAATATAATGTATAATATTTTTAATTACTATGTAGGGACACATAAACTGTCTAATGTTTTCATTTTTACTCTAAATCCTTTGGTAATTTTAAAGTTTTACTTTAAACTTTGAGAAAAGGAATATACGTTTTTTTTTTTTTTTTTTTTTTTTTTTTTTTTTTTTTTGTACTGGGGATCAAACTCATGACCTTGCGCTTTCCAGGAAGGCACTTATATTGCAGAGCTAAATCCCTGGCCCCACATGCAATTATTTTTAAAAGAAGGTCATTACTATGGTGATTTTGACTTGGCTAGAAGAGCCACAGCATAGAAAACTCTCAATTTCTTTGTTGCTGGTACTATAAACATGTACTTGTACAATCTACAGGAAGAAAGCTTAAGGCAGTTAAATATTTTTGAGACTAATATCTACACACTTGAAAAGACAGAATGGAAATTAGGGGAAATATCTTCTGTCCCCTGGGCTAATTTTTTAAATATATAAGGAAATCAAACAACTCAAAAGTAAGAAAGCAGGGGCTGGGGATTTAGCTCAGCGGCATAAGCACCTGCCTTGCAAGCAGGCAGTCCTGAGTTCGATCCCTGGTACCAATAAAAACGAAAAAGACCAAAAAAAAAAAAAAAAAAAAGTAAGAAAGCAACCAGATTAAGACATAGACAAATGACCCATTTCTCAAAAATAATATACAAATGACCAGCAGATATAAAAAATATTCAATATCAGATCATCAAGGAAATGGAAATTAAAGCCTCTGTGATCTATCACCTCATACCTGTTAGAATAGTGACAGGTGAAAGGTAACAAATGTCGGCAAGGACAATTAGTATTGGGAAAACAGGAATGATTTCACACTATGGATATGAATGTTAATAATTTAGTCATTATTGAAATCAGCGTGGAGTTTCCTTAAAAAAATCAAAAATCTAGAAACTCAACTAACCTATAATCCAGCAATCTCATTTCTACAAGCAAATAATTAAAATCAGTGTGTCAAAAAGACATCTGCATTTCCACATTTACTGCATCATTATTCACAATAGCCAATGTAAGGACTCAACCTAAGTGTTCATTAACCGATAAATAAAGAAAATGTGGTGTGTACACAGAGAGAGTAGTATTCAGCCTTAAAGAATACCCTTGTATTTTCAACAACAAAAAATGAACATGGAGGATAATGTGCATTGTGAACCAATAGGTAGGTAGGAGTGTAATGGCTAATGACGTGTACAGCCTGCTGAGTAACCGTTAACAATGCATTGCATATTACGAAATTTTTAACAGAGTAGAAGTATGATGCTATTACCACAGAAAATGATAAGCATGTGAAGTTATGGGTTTGTTAGCTTGAAAATAAATACAATGATGCTCAGTGGCATGAACATCTTCCTGGCAAGCATGAGGTCATGAGTTCAATCCCCAGATCCCCAAAAAACAAATACAATGATTACTTGCTAATGAAATGTGTTTAAAAAAAAAAGAAAAGAGAAAATAAAAGGAGACTTCCTAACCTAGCTGTATTGGAGAAGTTTTGTGATAAGAACAGCACAGCCATTGAGGAGAAAGAGACTATGAAGAGCACAATCATGCAGAAATAAGGAAGTATAGAGCAAAGGGAAGGAAAGGATAGCTAGTCTGGCCACATTTGAATGTCACAAATTTGTTTCAACATTATAGATACATTAGAAAAAACCATGAGCATTATTTAATTTTGTGTTCCTTTATGTGCATTTTGTAGCTGAGAGGCACTGGCTAACTGCAGAAACTCACACAGAGTGGGTCCAGGTCAAGCAGGAGTACACAAGATGCACAAGTGCACATTCAACAACTGACCACACTTTCCAGAAGGTGCTGTTAATTTATTCATCCACATCCATGTTACCCTTTCTCCCTAATCTCAGGTGCCCTTTCGCCACTTCTCAATACATGAAAGCCTTTAGCCCTTCTGACATCTGCATTTTCAAACAAACATATCATTTCACAGTACAAAAGCCATATCTTGGTACTAACAAAATTTTTAACTACATAACACATCTTGTGAAACTGTATGAGTAATTTTATTAGTTTTGTCCTTTTCATATGACAATAAAGTTTTAAGTGTTGTGTGTAAACTTCACTTCTTCCCTTAGTTCTATGAATTTCGTTTTGCTTTGTTTTTACATTGATAAACTAGTATGTCTTCTGGTATACTATATGATTCCTAAAATTACATGTGGAATCTAAAAGAGGTGACCTCAAAGATTAGAGAAGAATAATGACTGTCATTTCTTCATGTATTATGCATGCATGTAGGTCTCCATGTAGTTATTTATTTTTGGAGTGAGGCTGGGAGGAAGAGTGCAAAACTGACTACAGGGAAAAAAAGGAGAAAGAGCAGAAAAGCAGAAAAGACAAACAAACAAGCAAATAAACAAATATTTAAAATGCAGAGAAAAGAAAAGCAGACAAGTGGCAAAAAATCATTAAAAGTCCAATAACCTAATACAACCAGAGCACGGACAAATGACTGGACAAATTAAAAAACTGAAAGGACAGAAAAGATGAAACCAACTCAAATTCCCTTTTTCAGCTGTCTAGAGGAACCTATTTTTCTTAAAGATGGTACAATTTCTATTAAATATGAATTGCTTATAAGTTTTGAACTAAAATATTGGAAATTATGACAAGATCTCTGCAAAATCACACTGAGTCTTAAAAATGGGGCAACTCTTCCCAGTTGCTGTCTGATGGTTAAACACTGACTCTACTCAGTCAGGGGCACGGATTGCTGTTACTGAGCTCATCTGAGACACGTGTGCTGCTCTGATTCCTCAGCAAGCAGAAATGCCAGCAGCAAGAGAAAAAAAGAGTATGGAGGGAAGGATTAGCTCTGTCAATGCAATTTGTACCTCCAGAGACGAATTGGTAATAAACAGGATTCCCTAGTGAATAGCATTTACGCATGACACTAAAAAAGTTATACAAAACACTTCTGAAAAAATATGAGATCTCTTTCATTTTTCAAGTAAATAAATGAAATTTGATGTGATGTCAAAACAATGAAAAATAACACATTACTGATATGTATAATAAAATACTGTGAATCCAAAACATTATGCTGAGAGTAGGATCCAGATACATAAAAAATACAGTCTGTGTGATTTCATAATATGAAATTCAGGAAGAGACAATTCTACCATACAGTGCCAGGGAAACCAATAGGTAATTGTCTGGGTCTGGAGAGGGGATAGGGCTGACTGAAAAGGGGCACAAAGATAATTCTAATGGTGATTGCAAGGTTATATGTTTTGATTGAGGTGGTATATCAGATCGTGTGCTCAAAGTTATATGTAAATTACATTAATAAAGTTGCTTTAAAAGCTATAAAAGTCATTAAAATGCAGTTTTGTTCTGAAAAAAATATTTTTAGAACTAAAAATATTCATTTTGAATTGTGGGACTCTAAAGAATTTGGGAGAGACTGAGATGTATGCAGTCACATAAAGATGACCTGAAATACTATGTAGAATTTTGGATTTCCAGTTTAATTCATGTACACTTTATCCTACTGACTCTAAATACATCAGTCAACAAACTAAAATTGTGCATATCTGTGTTAGAAGCAAATTCATAAATATATAACAAGCATTCATATCTATAAATATATGTGTATATGAATATATGTATTCATATATGATGTGAATATGTATAAATACATATGGATATCCATAATATATGTTACATACTTATTTGACAAATTTTCTTTAGTGAAACTGAATATTGTTAATTTCTAACTAGAAAAAAATGATTACTGCAATTTTGTGCACCTGAGGTCCATTAAATTCTTGATCAACAAGTATATTTTTTAATGGGCTCAAGGTGAGAGAAATTTAACTAAATATAAACAGTAATCAGACAACTCAAATAAAACATTTTTAAAGTGTTAATATGTTTAATTTCTTAAGTAACAGACACACACTGCATAGTCTCTGAGCTACTTGGAAACAAGACTATGCTGGAAATATTATCTATTTTTTTCTCTACTGGGTTATGAAGCATTTTTTTTTCAGTGCTGCTGATCAGATTCTGGGTCTTGCAAATGTTAGACAACCATTCTACCATGGAAATTCCACCAAAGCCCTAAAATCTATGTATTCCTTTACCTATTCAAATCATCTTATACATATTTTAAAGAGATTTTATTATATACTTTTATAACTTCAGAGTAGAATGGTCACATTAAAACTGTGATTTGTATTTTACAAAAAGATTGTCTTGCTGTTTTTTTCCAAATTGTTGTTACTTTGAGGTAAACTGTGACACTTTAACTTAACTCATAAATGTCTAAATTTCAGGTCAAGTAAATGTTTATTTGAATCAATTTTATTGAGACATATTTACATCTCATAAACTTTACCATGTTAACTTTTATTAATACAGGTTTGAAGTACATAATGATTACATTCATCATGGGGAGTTGTATTTACCTAACACATCCTAAAACCTTAATATTGTTTAGTAGTGCACGCAAACAACATGCTTAGAGTTTGTCTGGTTGTTAACACAATCTAATCCAGAAACATTTGTATCATCCTAAAAAGAAACCATGTAACACTAGTATACCACAGAGACCTCCACTGGTTCTTTAGGCAAATACTAAACTACTTTTTGTCACTACAGGTTACTGATTCTGGACCTTTCACACAAAGCAAATCACAGAATACATGCTGGTTTCATTCCCTGAGCATAATGTTTTGAATTTTATTCATGTTGTAACATGACCACAGTACTCTTTATGTTCATGTGGAACAGCATTCAATCATATAAGTGCTATTCATATATTAACCAGCTGCAAATTATTAGTATATTTATAGTTTTGGGGACCTGTGAATGATGCTGCTATGGTCAACTGTAAATATCTTTGTGCAGGAAAGTTTCCTTTGCTAGATTTCTAGTAGAATTGCTGGATCAGTTTCAGACACTGAGGAATTGTTTCCTAAGTGGTTGTCCATTTATATCCCCACAATGAGGCATGACAATCTCAATTTCTTTACCTTCTCCAAAACATATTCTTTCTTTTATAACAGCAAACCTAGATGTTATGAAGTGGGATTTTCCTATAGTGTGGATTTGCTTTCCCTAATGACTAATGAGGTTGAGAATTCTCTATGTAGTTATTATCCGTTTGTTTATTTTCTTTGTGTAGATATCCACACACATTATTTGGGCATTTGTTAATTATACTTTTTATAGTTCAGACATATTAACTTTCAGTATACATTTTGGATGCAAGCTATTGGTCACAAATGCAAAAATAATGTATTATCTTTTTACTCTTTTGATGGTGTTGTTTCTAAAAAAATTTCACCAGCACTCAACCATAAAAAACTCAAGTTTTTTGGTGTATAAATATACATTCATAACAAATAAAATTAATTATCAAATGCAATAAAGCCTCATGTTATGATTTAATACATATTTTGATTAATTCAGCAATATTTTTGAACAACTATTTTGTAACATATGGAAAGTATTTACTTTATGATTTTTTGAAAATGAGGTAATATGTTCCTAAGATCAAAAAAATTTTATGGAGCACAAAAGTGGCACACAAATAAATAAAAATTATATACTACAATAAAATGATATGAAGTTTTGTTTTGCTTCATACTTAAGTAGTTGGAAAGGAGAGAGAAATTGTGATACTCTTTCAGTTAGTTCACAAAGGATAGCTAAGTATATTTCAAATCAATTAAGAGAAATGTCATGGGTTGTGTCTAGGTGTTTCCCTAAAGCTTAAGCAGTTTTAGGTGGGGCTTTTCAGTGGTGACAGGATCTAGGTGGCTGATGGTGAGATGAAGGATGTGTGATTACTAAATTAGATCACTGAATGGTCTGGCATAGTTCTGGGTGTGGATAATGAAAACTGTGTAGATGAACGAGTTTTTTCCATATGAACCACCCAACATATTTATTTCATGATGTAATATGAGGCATAGATATTTTTTACATTCTGAAAATTGTTAACACTGATCATGAGAACACTGAACTGAAATTTTTCTTGTTCTATTAAAATATAAAAATACAGTAAAATGGAGCTGAGGGAGTTAGAGTTGGAATTCAGTGGCTGAGTGCCTTGTTAGTAAACATGAAGCTCTGAGCAATCCCTAAACCACAAAACTAAAATGTTTGGGTATAGTGAAACTAATGATATTCCAGTTTAAGCATTATGAGAATATTAGAACTTCAACATAACACAGTTTCATTATATTAAAAAATTGCTTTTAGATTTGGTGGATATTGAAAGTGTTATAATTTCTGTGAAAATAATAAATATAATTTATATTTACTAACAAAGAACTATTGATCATATTAATTTATATAACTCACAAGGGTCTATCAAATCCATAGTTTAGTTAAGCACATATCAGAAATTTACTGCATCATGCTGTCTACCAAATTTAAGTGAAAAGTAAAAAGATAAAGTTATTAATGGAAAAGTAATTAGACATTCTCTAGTCTAGAAGGTCAATATATTTAGTATCCATTCTGTGATCATTTTATTTTCCCATATTTCATAAATGATTGAAAAGGTCACACATTTTCATTTGAAATATTTTAAAAATTGATACTAGAATAAAGAATACCAACTCCTAAATGTATTATTGAATCTTTTGTTATGTGTATTTCATGAATCATTTTACTACCTTAAATTTCCATTTATGTTATATAGTTGTTTAGATGAGATAATTAAATTAGGTGTAGCAATTACATATCTAGGTAATTATAGATCTGTAGTTCACCATGTTAACAATGAAATTACTGATAAAGATTGTCACAATCACATGTCCAGAACCTACACTTACAAAAGGTCTAGAATGAGGCACATCTAATATTATCTCATTCAACATGCTCAGGGATTCCAATAACAGTCTTGGTTGAGAATAATTGATATGTAGTACATGATATTACTCTTTGTATATGTTTAAAGTTTGCAGGACTTGTACAAAATTGTACAGAATGTGAGGAGTCAATGCAGAATTAAAAATAACATTTGTGTTATCCATGCTGCAAACTCTTAATTCAAAGAGAAGATACAGTTATTCATAGGGCAAGATTTGAAATCAGTGGTCAGTTCTGATTTTTTGAATAAAACAATAGTAAGAAATCAATTAAAAAAAAAAACAATAAAGCTTGATCTCCCGAAGTCACCATTTTGAAACTCTTGCTTCCACATAGTTTAATACTTTATAGTCCTCAAAAATGCGTGGTCACCTGCTTTCCTTGCTATTGTCCTTGGTTTTCTGTGTCCTCTTTTTGTTACTTACAGGCAGGAGCTTTCATATAGAAAGCATTTAACCTAGTCTTAGCATGCAGTAGAGGCTAAGGAAATTGTACAGTTTTGATGAAAGATTTAATCAAGAGATAAATGAAAAATTGAATGAACAAGACAGAAAAAAAAGAGAAGGACAAAAGAAGGGAGGAGAAATAAAAATTCCCTAGAATATTAGAACCAGAATTTCCTGGGCTGAAATCTTTGTCTTTTATTTATTAGTGTGGCCTCAGGTAAGATATATTTTGTGCTTTTAATTTCCTTTTCTCTATTCAGTAGTTTATTACATGGATTAAGTAACCATTTATAATTAATAAATACATTTTAATAGGTGTAACGCAAATTGAGAATTTAAAGTATTTCAGCAAATTAGAGTAACTGTTATGAACTCAAACACATGAAATAAATGTATTTGCTGGTCCATATAGGAAAAAAAAGTTCATTACATAACACCTAAACAATCTGCCTAGTTTGAAGCAATGAGGTAACGTGTGTATAGAGATGATTTAACTTAACTTCCCTTCATTTAGTGGGAGAAAGTCATCAATAAAAGTCTTTCAAATGTTTTTTTTTTTTTGTTTGTTAAGCTCTAAGATAAAGAAGTACAGGGCAGGGATTTATCTCAGCTGCACAGCGCTGGCATGTCAATCGTGAGGTTGTGAGCTGGATTCAAAAAAATCACAAAGTAGTCCATTTAGATATGGAAATATAAGCCACATAGGCATTCATACCCTGGAGGGATAATATTTAATAAAACTTTCATAAAAAGTGTCTCGTACATTATCTTGCTATTAAGGAGAAGGGGTTTATTTGGTATAATTACCAGGAAGCCTCAAGAGAGATAGGAAAATTAAGAATTCTCTCCTTTCAATTTGTGAGGGCCAATGTTATTTTCTGATTCTCTAAGACAATCTATTAAATCACAAGGAGCCCCAAGAGTTCACAAGGAAAATTTTCCACTAGGAAACAGAAGTTACAGAGACCTTAGTCTAGCAGCCCCGAATAGTGATGTTGGTGAGTGCAGTCTACTTAGAGAATGAGAATATCTTACACCAAACCACTCTGACAGACATTGTTGCTGTTCATGCTGCACAATCAGGGCACGAGCGCTTTAAAATAGTTTTACCTGCTCTGATTGTTAGTGGGTTATTGCAATGTTGTATGGACGGCATTTGACAGAATGCCTCTCTGCACTTTTAAAAATGATACTTTGAGGACTTGGAAGATGAAAAAAGTAGTTTTAAAAATGGTTGCTTACTTGTTCTGAATCACATTTTTCAGTGTTCTTCATGAATTGCTTCCAGAAGTCCTGGTCTCATCCATCTGCTTAAGAATCCAGGCTTCTTGAATAATTCAAGCAGAGTTTGAGTGGCCACAAGAGAATTCTACTAGATTTATGTTATTTTGGCACCTTGGGCTCCCTTATACTTTAGTTAAATAGTGAAAAGAGACCTCAATTTATTTGCATCTCTATCAGGACAAAAAAATTATATATGGCCAAGATTAATGGTAGATACAGGAATTATAAAGATGAATCAAGCAACAGAAAGTTTATTTTCTATATTTTAAATTTTTATATCTACTACAGAAATGTACATATGTTTAAAATATAAACAATATCCTTTGAAAAAAGAATATAATTTACTACCAGGATACCTGTCAATGAAATAAATTATTTTTAAGAGATGAGTACATCTTATTCTGATAAAAACAATTTTTAAAAGAAGAAAAGTCCAAACATGATGAAAACTGTCTACCAGTTAGTAACATTACCATTGGTGCTTAGATTTTTAGAAACTTTATATGGCATGTAAGAAGTTTGAGTTTATAAAGTCAAGTACAATATTCTAATCCATACCATTCAACACTGTGTTAAAGTATTAACCGGGGTATAAGAAAAAATAAATAAAATAGAAAAGGAAATGCAGAGAAAATAAAACCTCCTTATTAGCTTAATTACTTAGAAAAGTCCAAGAATAACAATGTATAACATAATCCCAGCACTCTGGGAGGCTGAGGTAGAAGGATTGCAAGTTTGAGCTCAACACAGGCATCTTAGTGAGCTAACAAGATTCTATTTGAAATAAAAAATAAAACAAGGTTTTGGATGTAACTCAGTACAAAGATCTTGGGTTCATCACCTGCCACATGAACAAAGTCTAAGAGCATAAGAATTTCTTATAACTAATAAATTAGCAAGTATGATGTATGAATATCAATATTAAAGTTAATGCCATCATTATGTGCCAGTATTAATTTTTTAGTAAAATATGAAAAAAGTACAATAAACACAATAGTAACAAAGTATATCTGCCATTACATTAATCTAATGATCTGAAAGGTCCTTATAGGAACAATTTTATTGAGGTATACAAATCAAGACAGAAATAAATAGAGACATCAGCCATGTACACAAATGGTTAAATAGTATGTCACAGGGGTGAGTATCATTCTTAAAATCCTTAAAATAATCTCTTCTAATCAAAGTCTCAGTACAGTTTAAAATGGCATTTGAGAAACTGATATTATAATGAATCTAAGAATCATTATAAAGCTTACAAGAGCTAAAACAATATCATATTCACTTATTTATCAATTGGACATATATTTATTTAAATGCTTATTATGTTTCAGGAACTATTTTGGGCATCTATATCTAATCAGAAATAAAATGAAGGCCTTAACTCTCTTGGATAATATTGTTTATCTGGCTTGAAAGCAATAACAGCAGACATTATAAATAAACCATATGCTATGTTAGATTATGTTACTGCTGGAATGCTTTGACATTTGAATAAAGACTTAATGAAAGTGGGGAAGTTAGCCATTCAGACATCTAAGAGGACATTCAAGTTGTAAGTCTATAGGAAGTCAGTATGTTTGGGGTGGAGAGGGAGATAAACCCAGGAGATAAGGAAAGCCAACTAATAAAGCCAATTGTAATGGGAAGCAGTTAGTAACACATATTGTTCATTGCTATTGTGATTACTATATCTTTTTCATATTTTACTAATAAATTAATGGCATATGAAGATACTAGTAATTTTTAAATATTAATTTGGCATCCGCTAGTTCTAAGAATTTTTTACACTCTTGGACTTTCTTTTGGGGTCCAGGGCTGAACCCAGGGTCTTTGCATTGGGTTAAATAACATTTCTATGCCGGTGGCTAACAATGTGTGTCTCTAGTTTAGATTTTAAAGTTAAACATGCTTACCGATTTACAATAAAGATCTTTTTGATAACTGACATATACGGTTGTATGTTTTAAAACGTAAGTCTGATTCATGCTGTCTTGAAATGAACTGCCACATCACCTGTGGCAATTCATTTCAAAACATGTTCAAGAACCCATGATAAAAGCATGATAGACCTTGTAACAGGTGTTTGCAATTCATGTGAGAAGCCATAGAGGATGAGAATAGAGTAGTGAGTTGAAATAGTGAGAAATGCTCAGATTCTAGGTATATTTTAAAGGTAAAATAAATAGAATTTTTTTATACTTTGACATCTGGTGAGAGATAAGGAGAACGCAATGTTGTTCTACACTCTAGCTTGAGAAATTGAAAGGTTTCATTTCTATCACTGAAGATAGAAGACAGATCAATATTTGGGGGATACATAAGTGAAATTTTAATTATGTAATGACATTTAGACAGACAATTGGAGATATTCAACAGACAAATTAGTAAACATATTTAGCTTTAAAATCTAAACTAGAGGCACACATCTGTTAGCCACTGGCATAGGAATGTTATGTAAAGCTACTAGACTGATTGAAATGACTGGAAAGGCTTAAAGAGAGAAGAGGATAGAGCCCTGAGACTTTTCAACATTGAGTCAGGAAGAAGCTGATAATCCTAGGAAGGAGGCGGCCAAGGCCAAAGGTAAGGCAAGAGAAAAACAGTGTGGTTTCCTTGAAGGCTGTGATGAGGCAAGGGCATTATGGAGGACTGAGTGGTCAAGTAATCACCCCCAAGGGCTGAGAATAAGCTACCGTATTTATCAGTACACATTCAGTGATGACTGTCATAGTAGTTTCTGTGCAGTGCTGTGGCGAAGACTGTTTTGAAGTAGCTTATCAGAAAAATGGAAAGAAAGCAATTGGAGACAACCCTTAAAGAAAATCTTGCAAAGAGGAGTATAAAAAAAAGAGAATAGATCAATATTGATAGTTGATATGGAGCTAAGATACACTTTTTTCTTTTTTCTAAGTTGGAATTACTTTGTACATGAATAGAGCAGATAAACAAAACACTGATGACAAAAGAAAGTATAGTAAGACATACGTTTAGTCACATGATAGCTTAAAACATTCGAATAGTATTCAAAAAGTTTTTTTTTTTTTTTTTTTTTTTTTTTACATTTACTTTTTGGCAAAATTTTAAAGCCTCAAGCATGGTAGAATATGCTCTTTCATCTTCTAAGATAAATGGACAGGTTAATATTGTGTTTAAAGCAAGTACTCACATTAAAAAGCCATGAAATCTGGTAGTTTATATGCTGCCTTTTTATACCCTCAGGTCATTTTTAATCTTTGCACAGTTGTTACCTATTTACCTCAGCTCCTTATGCTCACAAAGATCTGTGATTTTGAGCCAGTTATCTTTACTCACAAACATCTCGGGGATCAAGTGAAATAGCCTACAGAAGAAAACTTTTCATAATTTGTACAGGTATTTATCCTGATTACTTATTCTGACCTTATTGACTTATTAGCCTCTTTGTTAGTGAAATTTCCAGAGAGATTTGAAAAATGTTTTGCCAAGAAGGTATGCTTGTAGAACATTTGCCTTGGTGTGGGCCTTTGACCTGGTGATAAACAGCATTGCTAAAGGCTTGAGTGTTGTATTCTCCACTCAAAGCTTGAAAATATTAAAAATTATTCTAGGGATGAACCATGGAGCAACCTAACTTCATTTCTTTTGAGTATTTTCCTAGCTTGTCAATTGCCTCTAATTCCTTTCAGGTTCATAGAGGGCTAAATCTGAATGTTCTCTTTCCAAGGAGATAGATTCATAAGCCCATCCTTCTTTGGGATTTCATTGCTTGAATATTCAATTGGAGAAGAACTTAGAAATACACATTTTGCTATTGTGTCTTATTAGGAAATTAAGTGGAATATCTGGGGCCTTTGAAAGAAGAAGATTTTCTATTAGTTCTATCCAGATTTTTGTGAATAATATCAATTATAATTGTCTCTGATAGAGGGAATCAACAATGCATTAGCATAAGGCTAAATTTTTAGAAGAATCATTGTTGACTGTCACGTACTGCATGTCATGTAATGCATACACAAAGCTTATGTGGGATATGAAAAATGAATTTCATAGAAGTTCAGAGTACAAAAGCCATTTGAGAAGCTGGAGGTGAGAAGAGAAAGAAGGGAGGTGGGAAGAAATTGTTCAAGTAGTGTAATGCTAAGTTGGATAGAATAAATTCTGGTATATTACTGCACAGTAGGATGACTACAGTTAACAACCAAATATATTTCAACATAGCTAGAAGAGAGAATTTTAAATGCTTTCATCATTAAGAAATGAGAAATGCCTGAGGTGATAGGTATGTTAATTATCCTGATTTGATCATTACTTTGTTTACATGCCTAAGAATTATGTTGTATCTCATAAATCTATGAAATTATCATGTGACGGTAAGAAAAATTTAAGAAGGGGAGAATTCAGCTGTATTCACTCATAGTAGTTAAGTTCAAAGTAGAAATGATAAGTAAATAGGCCTGAGAAAGGAGAAGAGCTTGGGAAGTTCCTCAGACGCTATGCCAAAGATGTGCTTCAGTGTCTCACGTGGTGTAGGTCACTGAAAATCAGCGGCCACCTCCACTCTTAGCTCTGCAAAAAGCTAAAATAATCCTCAGTCAATAATACATTAAAATATAAAAATCTATAGCAAGAGTTAAGTATAGCTATTTTATAAACATTTTATTTCAATTTTGCATACACATGGTGCAAATATATGCAAATATTTGACATATTTATTGCTATTTTCTTTCCTTTTTTTTTTAATGATACTAGGGATTGAGTCCAGGACTTTCACACTGAGTTATAACCTTGGTCCTTTTTATTTTATTTTATTTTATTTTATTTTATTTTATTTTAATTTTATTTTTTTGACAAAGGATCATACCAAGTTAGGAATTTAGACTTCAACTTGGAATCTATCTGTCTCAGCCTCCCAGTGCTGGGAATACAGGCATACACCACCACATCTAGCTTAAATTATACTGCTCACAGTGAGGGGTAGACAGGTGAGTTCATATATTTATGAGGCATGGGGTAGAGGGGCAAAGAGAGATTCACATACCATATGTCTAAATATCTAATAATTATAAATCAAGCTAAAAACTGTCAAGTATAATATATTCTATTGTCATTCATGAAATGACAATAGTTCATTATTGACTTTTAGACCACATTCTTATTAACAATTGTAATCCATAATCCTCAACCATCCTGCAGTTCCACCACAGAAATTAATCATCCAGCTACAAAATCTGCACTGTAGACAGCTCCAGTCCCTTTTCAACCTTCAGCTCCCGCAGGGCAATCTTCTGCTTTGCCTCTCCAGCAGGGCTTTCACTCCAGCCAGGGCTTTCAAACTTTCCAAAACCCCAGCAATCAGGATCGTCCTGGTCACACCTTAGAACCAGAAGTGAGTGGTTCTAAACTATAAGCTGGCCATGCTTGTTCTTAGGGAGAAGCACATAAACACTTTAACTGGCTCTCATCTTTGTAGTCAGAAAGTCTGAACTTCAGTTACTTGGATGGGAGGAAAGCGTTGGAACTATAACTCACGGGGGTTCAGTTCCCTTAAACCAGTGAGCTCCTTATCATAAAGACAGGGCAAGGAGAAACAGAGCAAAGTTAAATTCTGAGCATGAAGCATGTGCCTCTCTTGGCCTGGTATGGAGAAAACAAAACACATCCAAAGTCACTTCTTTGGAGAGCCTGCTCAGAGTTTAAAAGAGAAAGCTAGGAGAATTGTGGGGATCAAATGAAAGGAATTCTTTTTTAAAGCATAATCTAAACAGAATAAAACAGTGCTCGAAATAACTAACTGTAAAATAAATAACTCTAGAAAACAAATGTAATCATGAAAGAATAAAACCAACAATAACTTATTCTTTGGCGAGAAGGGACATGAGGGCGTAATATCATCTAAACGTGAGATAATCTGGTCCCAATTCATTTCAACTCACAATCACCATCTGCAAGATTAATAAAACAGAAACCTGATGTGTAAAAATTAACAAGCATATATAAGTGTTTTGCAAATAACTTTATAAAAAGAACCCACTTTACATGCTTCCTTGCTTAAAACACTCCATGCTCTTCCATTTGACACAAAATGAAATTGAATTCATTACCAGATCTATAAAACGTAAACCATCTGATTCCCACGCAATGTTTAACTGCTCTGCTACCCTTTAGACTCAAACAACACTGTCATTCTTTCTTTTCTAGAATATGGGAAAGAAACGCTTTCCTACCCTCAAAACATTTTTACTTGGTGTTTCTTTGCTTCAAAAACTCTAAATGTTTCTATGTGGTTGACTTCTTCTTTTTTGATTAAACTCTAATACTATTTTTACATATAATTCATTATTATTATAATGTTATTTTGGGGTGTTTATTTTTCAATGTAGTCTTACTGAATTTATTATAGAGGCTAACTCTCCTGAATTTCTAGCACTGTCTAGCATTCTGTTTATCTGTGTCAGTCAATATTTGCAACTGGAAAAGAAAACTGGAAGCACAGAAGATACCATTTATGAACATTAGAATCTTTGAGAGCAATACACTTATTTAAAGCATCTGCAAATTAGCACCTCTCTAGAGAGCAACAGGAAAAATGTTACTGAGTCCAAGTTCTGATCAAGAAAAAACTTGGTATTCTGTTGTTATCATTTTCTTCCAGAATAGTTGAGTAAATTTAAGATCATACAAAGACATTTAACTTTACTTCAGTTAAGCTTAATTCTATTTTTCTTTTGTTTCAAAGTGTTGGTAACAATTGTGGGACTTTTTCATTAGTAATAAGGTCTATTTAAGAGTGTTTTTTTCTGAGACTATTTTTGTCAACAGAGTTCTCCAGTCATTGACATAAAAACTCCCTGTTGGCTACTTCCCCTGAATATGTGATTTACTGCCCCAAACAAAGATTGATCCTAGTTATTAGAAGTACAAATGACTTCCTCATAGTTCCATTAGTACCTAACAATAGTTTTGCATTTATTTCCAATCGATCTCTTTATAATTTACAAAGTAAAACTATAGTTATTCTATACTGAGAAGTGTTGTCACATGGACACTCCTCTAAATAGTTTTTCCTTCTGTTTAAATATACTGTTTAACAATTCTCCGTAAAATTTGCTAGACTTTAAAGTATAATCTTATGAGAATTTATTATTCAATGATATTGTTATACCTCAAATGATTATGCATACAGGATAATTTTGAAAAGGCAATTTATAATATTATGTGTTTAATTTAGTAGTAGTCTTTAAGCATGGTAAAACGATAAGATATTACTTTATAAAAATGATCAGTTTAAAAAATGTGGTACATTATAGTATCTGCAATTTATTGAATCATCTGGAGAATCAATAACAGGTCTAATATAAATTGAAATGATGTTTCTTGATCTTTATATTCAAAATAAATATATATATAACATATTGTATTATACTCGAGGTTCACATGGAAGCTGTTATCACATTTTCAGTTTCTCCCCAAAATTCATATGTTGAATGCTTTGCCTCCAATGCAGCAATGTTCACACGTGGGCCTGTGAGAGGTGACCGGATCATAAGGCTTCTGATCTCACCAGTGATAGATCCATCCACAGATTCATAATTTGATGGGCTGTTGTAAGGTGGTGAAACCTGTCTGGAGGAAGTTAGGTCCTTGGAGGTGTGGCCTTCAGTGGCATGCTTTGTCCAGGTCTGCTTTCCTCTTCTCTTTTTGATTCTCGGCCACCATGCTGTCAAGCAGCTGTGTTCTAACAGACATTCCTTGCTGACCTTCTGCTTAAGGGTAAGGGCCTGGTGATGATGAGCTAAGACTTCTGACACTGTGGCCCAACATAAATCATTTATCCTTTGAGTTGATTTCTGTCATGTGTTTTCTCACAAAGACAAAAAGTGGACTTAAATAAAAGGCATGGGCAAGACATTTTTTAAAAAAAATGGTTCATAATTACTTTTAAGCGCTAGTAAGTCCTTCTGGAATACAGGAAAGCATTCAAATGAGTATCAATAATCAGAACTATTTAAAATTTTTTAGTTATACCCTCTCTCACAGAGAATGAGTGAATTAGCAGCAGCACAGAATTTATCTTCTACATTGGTTGAAATAACTTCATCAAATACTGGAATACAAAGAAAGTCAATGAAAAAGACTTGACATTCAATGACTCAAAATCTTCCGTGTCTACACCAGTATGTGTTATGTCTAGTAGAGAAAAATAGCAGGTATATGACAATAAGTAAAATCTGTAGTTAATACGAAAGAAACTGTCTTACTTTCTATTTTGTTCAGATATATTAGGGCTTATAACCTGAGTAATGTGGCCATGCTTAATGATAAGTGATAGAGAAATTAATGAAGCATTAGGTGGCACTGCCATGTGAACAGAATAGAGCATAATCATACAGAGCTAGAATATGCAACATACTATACATATAGACAGTGCATACACTATCCTGTGTGCCATCTATGGTTAATTTGACACCTGATGAGATGGTGTATGAGATTATTTGGGAAAAAGCCACATCCTGCCCCGGAATACTGGAAGAATGCTTGAAGCATCAAGTAGCTTATTTAAGGATAAGTAAGATTTCAAATTCTTTATACTTAAAAAAAAGCACATTTCTTCTGTTCTTGAATGGAGTAACACAAATATAGCATTATTATAGAAAACAAACTTTTGTAGGTGTCTACGAAATAAAACATAATAAAGTCCATTTACATAACAAAACAAGTATGACTGTACAGATCTGTGGGGGAGATGAATATTCTAGTAGTCTACTATTAATAATACAATTTAAGTTACTCAGAAAAAGAAAATGTTCTGCTGATTTCATGAATTGTGTTAAGATTGTCAATGCATAGTACTAAAGAATCTGCTATTGTAGTTCCTGGAATAATATGTCTATTCAGTTGAAAGAAAGAGAAATAATTTTTATTCTTTTTATCTCAGATATAGCTTATTATATGTCTATAAAATTGTATTTCCTTTATAGCAAAGTTTAGAATTTTTATAAAATACATAAATGAAAGCACGCTGAATTCTTTGTAATCACAGATACGGATTATTAAATCTGTTTATAAAATAGTATTTTAAACACAGTTTAAAATTTTTATAAAGTAGATAAAAGATAGAATCCTGAATTCTTAAGAGAACATCTACTCATTTCTCAGTTATCAAAACTGAAGACTATGTCTGGAAATTACTCTGGTTTTCTTCGCACTTACTCTTGATGGAAAGAACACTGGAAGCCATTCCGTTAGTTTTAACCGCATATGTAAGGATGTGCTTAATTTATTTTCTGGTAAGAAGTCTGATGCTATTTACTTTGTCATCCAGCCACTTGCTTCTTAATCTCTAGGTTTTAGAACTTCTTGACATTTACAATTACACCAATTTAGCTACCTGATTCATGTAGTATTAATGACTAAAGAGCTTAACTATCCTAATTTAGAACTTATTACAGCCAAACTCAGGAGATTTTCCTGACTTTCAAGTATAGGACAGGGAAATATGTAAGTAATTTTCATCCCATTCTGGAGTTACCAATATTCTTCCTCTTCATGCTGTAAATACGTTAAAAAAACAAATTATTTTGCTACTGGTCAGACAAATTGCTGATTTTTCTTTTTTCTTTTGCCTGTGTCTAAGCCTTACCTTCAAGGAGAATTATACCATTTTAAAACTGTAAAAAATTACAGATATATATATATATATATATATATATATATGTATATATATATATATATGTATATATATATACACACACACACACACACACACACACACACACACACACAATTATGCATTCTGTAAGTAGCAGAAGTATTGTTGGTTTCCTGTACAAAGCAAGCACTTAGACAAATGAAGTATTATAAAAACTTTTGCAGAGATTAAACAAATTATTCACCAATTGTACACACTATAACTCAATATATGTAATAATTCAAGTGTTGTCATTGCTCTTAAAATAATCCTATGTATCTGTGTACATATGTCCTTTAAATTACACACTTCATTTATCAATTATATTTACATATGAATATAAGTAATCAAATCATTTTAAAATAATAGGATGAAGAGTAATGCAATATTTAAATATGTACATGCACAAATGTTTGGAATGCACACACACATATATGTATTTTAAGAGCATCAAATTAAGAGTAAAATGTATGAAGACAAATCATCATGCACCTTTCACCAAAATACCAGCAAATGTGAAATAATATCCATTACATGTGTTTCATATTTCATATTCCTGTCAAATGTTATAGAACATAAACCTTTGTGTGTAAATGCACATCACATATATTATACCTTTTCATGGACTTTCTGGCCAGGTTCCATCCCTTCAAGCTGTTCAGACTCTGTGGATCCCTCACTTGATACCATTTTTCTTTGTATATGAACATTTTGCTCACGCAAGGCAACAATCTGCAAAATAAAAAGTAATTGCCTTTAAAACTTAAATGATCAAAAAATTGAATATGGCTGAATAACTCATGAATGCTAATGTGATCAGAATGTAAACATTAAACTTTACTCATCTGAAAAAGTATTTTAAAAACTTAAGCAATATTTTGGATTAGACTATTAACAATTCATAATATTTCTCTTAAGAAAAGGTTAAAGCACTGGAAAATTTACCTAAGTAATATTTTCTGATTGGAAATACAGCCACAGATCTTTGTCATTAATTCAAAAATTATTTTTAATTAGTAAAATATTATAAAATTCTTGTTGCCTGTATTTTTAAAGTATATAATAGAAGTAAATGAAAACATCAAAGGTTGAAGACTAATTATAGTCACAATATTTTACCTTATAGTGATGACACATCTGGAGTTTTAAAACAAGTAACTACATAAGCTAACCACTAAATAATTTTATAATTTATTATGAGCATGTAGAATTAAATTTATCTTATAGTCATTATTTCAGTTAATCTAGTATTTCTCATTCAAATTTACTTCATTTTCTGCAGAAATTTGAAAAGCAATTAATGCCTGCAAAACTTCAGCTCAGTTTTAGAAATGACTGTTTTAATTAAGAAAAATGTTCTCAAGTACTTGTAGTATGTACATGAGTTAAGTAATATGCAGAGTAGAAAACAGAATTCTGCCCATTTCAAAGTGGTGCTGTAAAATATATTTACTTTTATGTATAAAATTTTGAAAATGTTTATTATATTTTATTAATGCTATAACTTATTTCATGGCAAGCTTTACTGTGTTACCAGTGAAGATATCAGCAATAGAGCTAGAAAAAATAAGTTTCTGGCTTATTTGTAATGTAGTAAACATTGAATCATACAAACTTTATGCAAAATTTAAAATTATGAGGCTAGTGTATGAGAAAGGACAATAATAAAATTTTAAAAACACCAAGAGATTATATAGTTGTTGTACTTCAGTGTTTCAGTCCCTCATCGGACTGACTGTGTCTATGAGATAAGGTAATCTTGCACTTGACCTCTTGTTTGAATATATGGCACATCATTTCATAAGGGAAGGTCATTCATGACAAAGAACAACTATGTAAATATTCTTTCTCTTATAATACTGCAATCACCAAATAACTGCTATTTGCACTTTCAATCTTACCTAGCTACAACATATTATATACAAAGTAGCCAGGTTCAACTTTTTGATACATTATATCCTGTTATTGCTTAGCTTCCAAAAACAAAAAATAGAGTTTTCCCACTTACTTAGAATAAATTTAAACCTCTTACAAGGTCTAAAATATCCTAGACAATCCTTTTCATTTGTCCATAAAGGCTTTCTGATCATTCCTGAAATATATACCCATCCATCTTACCCTGAAATGAGGCACTGAACTGTTTTTTTCCCCTGGTTCCTGCAGCTGGCAGTTGACTATGTACTAGCTTTCAAAGCCCAGCTAAAATACCTCTCCTAGGAGAGACATGTACATTTTCATCAAATACTTTTTGCAATATAACCTTTTTTATCTTTGTGTTTGTATGATTTATTAAAATCAAACATTATATTTTTATTTCTTTACTTTTCTTATTTTTTATGTAGCATAAGTCCTAATAATATCTCAGGGGAAAATAATTTTTGAAAGAGTACTTTATTTAAAGTAACATTTTCATATGAAGCAGCATATCAAATTATAATGCACAGGGTATGCAATATAAATGTGCTGAACTAAATAATGAATGAATATAAAAAATAAAGAATGTAAACCCAATTAACTCAGGAGTAACAAAAGATAAAGGCTTGATTTTCATGAGTAACTTCACAGACATTCCTTTATGGTACTTAACACAAAAATGGGTTTTTAAAGAGAATGATACAAGCTCATAGAAAAATCACTGTCATAGAATATTCTCAACATGTTGGATTTGGTATAGTGCGGTGCTATCACTGAGAGCTAGTGGAATTTTATTGTGAATTTTTAAAAATTAAAATATTGTGTGCTAATATTCCACTAAGACAACATCCATGGCTTCATCAATAGTCTAAGAAAAAGTTATAAGGAAATTAAAATTTTTCTATGTGTTTTTTTATTTTAAAGAAATTAAAAGAAAATAAAACAGTGAAAGAAAAACAAAACAATAAAAATGATATAGGATTTCAAAACAAGATGATAGGAAATTAACAATGGTCACTGTTACATTTATCTTTGAAATAGATGTTCAGATTACAGGATACGAGTATGTAAAATGGATCAAACATTATAATAACTCACATTTTCTACACATGAACTAATAGGAATATTAGTATGATTATCTTAGCTATCTTGTACCTTTTCCCTCTTACTTCTTCTTCTTCTTCTTTTTTTTTTTATTGGTACCGGGGATTGAACTCACAACTGCCTATTTGCAAGGCGAGTGCTTATGCCACAGAGCTAAATCCCCAGCCCCTACCCCTTCCTTCTTTTATTCCCATCCCAGCATCCCAGTTGTTCTTTCCCTTCGAACAGTTTCTTTCCCTTTCACAATATCTAGAGTAGATTTAGAATCTTACGTACTTTCAATTTTTTACACTAGGGACACAATACACACATGTGAGTCTGATTTATTTCACATATGAGTATGTTTTCTAGTTGTATCCATTTACCAATAAAAGCTTTTCTGATTTCCACAGAGGTTGCTCCTGTCTCCACCCCCCACAATACCGAGCAAGGGTTCCTTTTGCCCAACAACCTTGCCAGTATTTGTTACTGGTTAATTTCTTGATGATAGCTATTTTTTCTGGAGTGAGGTGGATTCTTCATGTTATTTTAAATTGCATTTCTTGAGTGTCAATGATGCTGAACATATTTTCATATATTTATTTTCCATTTGCATTTCTTCATCTGACAAATATGCCTTCATCTCAGGTACCCATTTTTGTAGTGAGTCTTAGATTTTTGGGGGCCTGATATTTTAAAAATATGTTTTAGATAGAGGGGCAATTGACTAAGACTTTTTCTCAATATGTGCGTTTTCTTCTACTTTTTCATCTACTTAGAAGTGAAGCAAGACAATTTTGAAAAAAAAATTCAAATGCCAAGTTCTACTCTCAGTTTACAGATTAACTTTCAATTGTGTGGCAAGTCAGATGAATTTTAAATATGTTCCAAAATTAAACAGGCTATCTGTTAAGGTTTACTGAATGAATCACTGAAAGAATGAACTAATAATGCCCTTTAAAAAAAAATCAAATCACCCAACTTACTCATTAACACTCCATGCACATATGATTGTGCTCTTATTTTAAAAAAAATTATAAAGTTCATTTTTTCATAAAGTATTGCATAACAATTAATTCTGAGAAAGATAATTTTTAACCACTGCTATGCAAACTTATTTTAATAAACTAAGTGAAAATAACTAGGCTTCTGAAATAGGAGGCTAACGTACACTGTGTATGTAACTCCATGTGTATGTTACTTGTAGTAACACTAAAAACCTGTTCGTGAAGGCATTTGGGAATTTTATTTTCTTTCTTTATTTACCCCCCCCCTTTTTTGGTGATAATGGGGATCGAACTCATGACCTCACACTTGCCCAGCAGGTGCTTAGGCCACTTGGCTAAAACCCCCACCCCTATGGGTTTTCAAGCTTTCTCATCTCCCAAGTTCCCAGAATTCCAGCCCTTGTGAACAGAGTCCATAAACTTTGTAGACATGGTGCTAACTCCACAGGTGCATGACTGTGGCTTCTTCAAGCTAAAGGATGCTCCAAGAAAATCTGGATTCATGTAGAAACCCTGCAGGAGTGGGTGCCCCTTGGGGATTTCTCACTAAGGCAATGCTGAGTACAGACTTTGGGTTAGGAATGCCCCAAATTCTCAATAAATTGGGAACCAAAAAAGGCTTAATTCCTTGCCTTGGAGCTGTAACTTATGAAAGCTGTGGTATGAGCTGTCTTATGGTTTGTGTTTAGAAGTCTGCCCAAAACCTCACAGAGTCACAATTGGGGCTTTTCCAAGATGGCTGGATCTAAAGTGTGTGATTAGTGGAGCAGTGTTAGGATTAAGGGCGCTAGGATTACAGGTGTGGGTGCTACCTGTCCTAAGTAACCTGGATAAGATATAAGGATAGAAAGAGCTGTAGCCATTCCCTTGCGTGTTTTGCTATCTTATGTTGACTATAAACTGTTTCTCTCTGATGCCTGTCTACCATCCTCTCTGCCTTGGAACCAGCCAATTATGGACTGAAATCCATACAAACTTTGAGCCAAATAAACCTTTTTTCCTTTAACCTTGAGTGTTTATTCTGTGCGAGCATTGAGAAAATAACTAAGACAAGCTGTATCTATCAAAACCAGGGGGTGGATCTATCTGAGCTAAATCCCCAGTCCCTAGTGGATTTGGTGACCCAACCTCCAACCTCTACCAGCAGGTTTGCAGAAGGCAAGCCACAGAATCAGAGATTATTGCCCATCCTTAAGATTTAATATTGTTTGTCTTATTGGCTTTTGGATTTAACTAGGATCTGTTACTCCTTTGTTCTTTCCTACTTGTCCCTTTCAAATGTGAATGTCTATCCTTTGCCTGTAGCACTACTATATTTTGGAAACACATAACTTGATTTCAGAGACTCACAGATGGAGACTCACAAATTTGCATATCATTCACATATGATTTACATGATATTTGTATGAGACTTCCAGCTTAGACTCTAAAGTAATGCAAGAATGAATTAAGATTTTTGGAATAAGTATATTTTGCTTGAAATATAGAAGGTCATGGTGGAATGCTGTGGCTTAAATGTATGTGTCCCTCCAAAATTTTGATGTTGGGACCTAAGAACTAATTCAATAGTCATAAGGCTTTTAGGAAGAGATTAATTCTTCAGAGCTCAGTCCTCATAGATAGGATTAGCATTTTTATAAAATGCTAAAAGAGTACAAAAGAGCTGGTGAGGATGATTTTCCTTTCTGTCCTTTTGGGTCATGTGAGGATGTGATTATCCAAGGTGCCATCTTGGAATCATTTTTATCCAAGGTCCCATCACTGTCTCTGATGGGACACTGAACCAGGAAATACCTTCCCTTTGGGCTTCCCAACCTTCAGAATTTGGAGAAATGAAACTTGCTGTTTATACATCTCCCAGTCTCAGATACTTTGTTGTAGAGTAAGACAAGAACCAAGTAGGACTGAAATAGAAGTTAACCTCATACTCTATCACATTTACTCATTTACATTTAGAAGAAGCATTTCCTTCTGAAGTACTAACACCCCTCCCATCCTGAAGTCCTTTGTACTACTGTGATTGGACTCCTCCATGGACAGATCCACTAACAAGCAACATTTTTGCATGTATTTTTCGGCTCTCAGTTGTTTTACAGTGAGCTAAAAATCTTTCTTGTTAAGACAAACTTTCTATTTAAAATAATCAGGCATTTCTTGTCAGGTGTTAGTTGACATTTGTTTTTAGATGCTCAGAATTCATTATAGCTTTTTAGTAATAGCATCTTACTTGTTATTTGGTGACTTTTTCTTTATATTTCTAATGCCAGAGAAAGTATCAATTAAGGAATTAGGGGCTCTTGGAAATGGGTGAGTACAAGATCCAAGCCAGGTAAATTAAATTATTCCTTTAGATGTTAATGGCTGAGCTATGTAAGATGCATTGGTAGAATATGACTGAGATGCTGTTTGCCATCAATTTCTACTCTAGAAGAAAATATGTATAAGTGATGCATTTCTGATTAATTAAGCTCCTTATTCTAGCTATTCTGAAAAATTATTTCTGGCATTCTAATAATATAAAGGCAAAATTTCTCTTCTATGTTCATACTCATTTGGATTGGCATTCTGTCACATATAATAAAATATGTCCTTTACAAATGCAGCAGCTAACACAGAAGACAATACAGGATATAAATTATCTCAATGGGGATTTTGGAGAGTGATTAAAGTTTTACCAGGAAGCAAAAGTAAAAAGTTTTTTTTTACATTTATTTTTTATTAGTATGCATTTACAGATCATAATGATTACATTGTACATGGGGAGTTTATATCTACATTATCTATGTATTGACATATCTATGTATTTTTGTTTCTATATATCTACATCTATACATCATGTCTTAATTACTTCTCATGTGCTTCCCTTTCTATTATCCTCTCCCTCCATTTCTTGGACTCCTTCCCTTTTACCAAATTTCTAGTTCCCTTGGTCCTCTTCTCTATCTTTTGTTTATTTATACTTTAGATTTCTCAGAGAAATCATGATATTTAAACTGTAGTTTTGATTTATTTCACTGAACATGGTCTCAAATTAAAGAGTATTCTAAGATCTTTGTGTTTTTAATTCCTCTATTTCTGATACGACAGGTTGTTCTGGAGAAAAACAACTAGAAGAAGATGGACAAATCACAGAACTAACAAAGCCAAAGTGTTTTAACAAAAAAAGCCTGGTGATATCTTTTGACTTACTGCTTTGCCCTCTTCTTTATTGTGATTTAGTAGTTTTTTAACCAAGTTTGGACTGCTTGATCAATTATTTCTAGGCAGCCTAAATCCTATGCTACATCCAAGTCAGTCTTCTGCATTTCATTCTTCTTGTTGCTTCTGTCAATTCATTTTAGATTCTTTTAGGTCCTTGAGAATCTCTTATTGCATAGAGTAGAATACTAATAGTCTTGGTAGCCAGTCTTTCCATCTGAAATATTTCCTAACCATCATTTCTTCTTCTACCAGACTATGCTTATTATATCTTAGAACAGACCGTCTCCTATCTCTTTCATTTAACAATTGTTTTCCTTTGACATCAGGAGAGATTAATTCAACTTCCAAAAGTTTTTGAACAATGATGTTGTCCCAGCATTAGGGAAATACAGTGAAGGGATAACAGAAGACATCTTGTTCTAATTGAAATTTAATTTCCTTGTTGAGAGAGAAATATTTAAAACAAGTAAACAGAGCACATTTTTAAATGATGATAATTATGAAAGGAAATTAAAGCCAAAAGATAGTGATGTGAGGAATGATTTGTGAGTATAGACAAGAAGCCAAGGGGGAACAATCAATGTTGGTATCTCTGAGAGGAATTTTTCATGCAAAGGATGGAAAAATAGAAATTATTATTGAAAACAAATATTGTAGATCATGAAAATGATTCTGTGAGTTCTTTAAATAAAGCAAAATGTCTTCCCTAAAAAAGAATTCACACATCAGTAAACATTGAAACCTAAGGGGACACAATTTGGAAAAAAATATTTAATACTATTATATTCTTAAATTTCAGGATTTCTCAAAGTTTTAAAATACATAATTCATTTATTTAATGACTATTTACTAGTCAGTACTCTAGGCAACACAGGCAGACATGATCGTCCAATGAAATTACATTCTACAAATGAGATAAAAATAGAAGAAAGAAGTAAGACTGTGACAATGAAACAATAATATTTATTGCTCTCCTGCAATATGCAAGAAACTGTGCTAAGCACATTATACAAAGTTGCTTATTTTCATCCATGTTGTCTTTTCATCTCTTCTCATGTTTGAAATTTTTTGAAAGCTGGTCCTAATGCAAGAAGTTTATTTGGGAAGTGATTCAAAGTAGGATGGAATTCCTTAACATGCTTGAAAGACCAACGATAAATTCTGTTGTTGGTTACAGGGTCTTGTACAATTTAGTTAAGCTCATGATCTTCTATAAAAAATAGGTGAATATTAATAACCTATCTTACAGTGTTTGAACTTAATCAAATATGTACACTAAAACCTCATTATGTAATATCACCTGTTATAATGAATACTGACTTTTCAATTTTATCTTCTTACTCATATTTTGTGATCTAAATTACTGATGTGTTAATGTCACATATTCAGCCTCGTGGCTATGAATTCTTATATTCACATGAGTTTTTTTCTTTCTCCATGACCACTTTAGTCATAGATCTTTGGGATGGATTCTCAGGCCATGCCCTCCCAGGAGTTCTATGATATAATTGCTTAGCTAATAACTCATCTCATAAAATTACCACTCCATTGAAATTGGGTGTTAGTCTTTTGCTTACCAATTTTGATACTGAATACCTTAGGATCAAGTGGTATTTCTGATTTATTACTCATCACATGATCTCAAAACACTAGCTCACAAACATGAGACACCCTAGACATATTTATGGAATGTCAAATGGCAGGAGACTATGTGAATAGAACAGTTTTATGGGGGCCAGAAAACACAGATTAAAATTCATTTAGAATTATACATGAGTAAGAAACTGAGTTGTACTCATAGAAAACCATATAAATTTAAAGACTCCAAATGCTCATATTGCACACTTCAAAGTTCAAAAGGAACCATGGAAGAGCTCACTGGGAACTAAAACCTAAGAAAAGAATAAGAAGCATTGATGTATTCCTTTTGAATATTCACAGTATAGTATAAGGAAGCAAATAGAGCAGAAGACATAAACAGCTATAAATAAGGATATCAATAAGACCATGAAAGGAGTTATGAAGGTCATCTAGATGTTATGTATATATAATAACCAGGTAATTTTATTATACCTCAAATACTATCAAAATTATTTACAAATGTACTGCAGGTCAGATAATACAGATCACATACATGGAAGCACCATGTGTTTGTGTGTTTTGGATTCAGGGTGGATTTGCACAAGATGAAAAATCAAAATTCCAGGAGTATTTATGAATTGAATTCTTCCAATAAAATAGTTTTAAATTGGAACAATGAAAATTAATTAGTTTAATTTTCACTTGCTTTCTTCTTCTTATCATTCAGTGTAAAGTACAAAGCATTTTCATGATGTTAGATAAAGGAAGAAAGAGGACAAACAGGAATTAAGCAGACAGAAATTAAGTTCCTTATTAAAAACTGCTAATAGCGATTGCTGCCATATGTTAAGCATATTTATGACTTTTATTATATAAAGAAAATCACGTGGATTACCCTTCTTAGTCTTTACAGTAATTTTGTTTTGTTAGTGTTATATATTTATTTACTAATAAAAAAAAACTTGTTAAAGAGCAAATAAATGATATTCCTGAGTTCATATAGAAAAATAGATGACAGAAATAGGTTTCTAACACAGATCTAATTCCTTCAAAACTGATGCTTTTTCAGCATACTATTATGTTGTCTGCTAATTAAGGGAATGATTCACTAAATAAACAATACAAATATTTATCTAGGTCAAGACAATACTCGCGTGGTCTGGTAGTAGGGGAGAATTCACCTGCCCTATTTTGCTAAACAGCCTAGAAAATGCTCTCATAAACAGATGTCTTCAGGTACTTCTAGGAAAGGGATCATGCCCTTTGCACTATTTATCATTTTTATTTGTTATTCTTATGTGCCATAGGCATAATAAATTCGTCTTGAAAATCCTCAACTACTTTAAAAAATGAAATCCCTAGTCTTCATTCTTCAGCAATCCTTATTCTGGTTTAAAAATTAATATTTGCTTTCAACTACTTCACAAGTTCTGAACAGTATCCACATCTAATTAACAGAGATTCTTTTCATCTATTTTTATCCCAAATTCAATTAACAATCCCAAGCATGAGACTTACAGAAGTCTCACCATACTAACACATAATTTGCTTCTACAAAAAATTATTCTAATTGTAGCTGAATTCATGCTTAGATTACACGGAGGTAACAACTCTAAAAACAAAACTAAAAAAAGAAACTATCGAACAGTAGAGTTCAAAATCTACTTTTAAGCAATACTCCAAGCACCACAGTTTGGATTTGTGTTGTTACATAATATTGAGGAAACAATACACATTAAGACATTTACTGAAGCAGAATTAAAGACCTCAAGTCAGCATCAATGTCACTTTCTAACTCGAACTCTGTAAATAAGAATAAGCATTATTGAAGTACATTAAAACTAGTATAAGATAATTTCACATAATATGTTCAATTTGATCAAGTTTCATGTAACATACATTTTAAGTGTTTTTTTGTTTTGTTTTGTTTTTTTTGTGGATAAATTCTGAAAAGTTTAAAACAGTTATATCGGGGCTGGAGATTTAGCTCAGTGGTGTAAGTGCCTGTATGGCACAACGCATGGCAATCATGGGGTTGTGAGTTTGATCACTGCTACAAAAATAAATAAATAAAATAAAATAAACAGAAGTATCTCTTTGAATGATCATACTGTTTTGAGATGAGAATCAGAGGTATATATTATAAAGATTTGTCTTGTATGGTCAAAAATTACTTGATCAATGACTTAGTAAATAAATGCATTTTTCCTAATGAATGATCAATTAGCTTCAAGGTAGGAAGTATAGATTTACCTTGTGGTTACATTTACGTTGTTGGTTAATATTTTTTACCACTTATGATATCTCTATTTAAATATCAAATATTTACTGAATGAATGAGAATACTCTATATTTTACCTTTTTTGTTATCAACCTTTCGCCAGCCCAGTTTGGCTAACCAGCCTTCTAAATTCCTATATAGATGAGCTATATAAGTCCAGAAAATTACAATTCATTGTTTGTATGTTTCTGGTGACACTAATGGAAAACATATACATTAAATCACAAGAATGTGGCTATTTCTGAATTTTCCATCTGAACTGGTTGCACTTAAAAACACAAGAATAATTTTATCTAACTATGGAATAGAGGCTCAGATTTTAATAACGAAAAATATCTTTTAAAAGTGTTAAAGATTTTTAAAATCCATTCCTCAGAAAGAACTGAAATGATAAACTGTAAAATCTTATTTTAATACAGAATAGCTGCAAGAACAATAACATATCAAATACAGGCTTAGATATCACTTTTAAAAATACTTCTCCAGTAAATGCTTATGATAGCTACTTTTGACAAAGGTTAGTTTGTAGTTGGGCATAATGGTACACAGCCACAATCCCAGCATTCTGGCATGCTGAAGCAGCAGAATCACAAGTTCAAACCCCACTGGGACAATTTAGTGACTCAGCAAGACCCTGTTTCAAAATTTAAAATATTTTTAAAAGGCTAAAGCTGTAGCTCAGTGCAGACGTCCTAGATTCAATCTTAAATGAAAACATAACACAAAAAAATTCACTTAATCTCAATAATAGCAACATTCAATACAGCTATTGATGAATATTTCAAGCAAAATTTTCAACATTCTACAAACTGCCTTTATTGTGTTCAGCTAACCTCTATTTCAGTCATTATATTTTATGTTACTCAGTATTCTATATTCATCTATTTATACAATTCAAATAATTTTCTAATATTAAAAAAGAACAAAATCAAGAACTGATATTTTCATGAAAAGCATGTAAAAAGCCACAGAAAATGCAAAGCAACTTTAATTGGTTAGCAAGGTTGGTGGAGATCGTTAAGGCACAGAACTCTGGTTTTATAGGGGATTTGCTTTTAGCAGTGATGAATGTTACTAGTAATAAAAATTGAAGAAACAAAGTTTAAGAATCAATCCAGAGAATAAAAGGGAAAACCAAAGGCCTAAACACATTTCCAAAATGATAGCGGTAGAAAAACACATTTTAACAAGTTGTATTTATCACTTCAAAAACTCTAGCCTAAATTTAAAATATAAATAAGTAAAGAAATAAATGAGAAATGGCAGAGGTACTCATAAAGGGAAACTAACGACACTGAGAAGTGAAACACCAGGTATAAAAATTTCAGTAATTCAGTGTTGAATGCTGACAAAGTTGGTGGGAATACAGTTGAAAGTTTTGCATTTCATGAAGCAATATGCTAAGAAAAAAAAAAGAAATATGCTACAATCTGCATTCTCAACATGACATTGCATGTATTTGACGCCTTACTAAAGAAGACAGCAGAAGCCTATTTATAAAACAAAGTTGGGTTCTCACAGTGGAAATAGAGAATAGGTCTCATGAAAAATGCTGTGATTCTCATATCTTTTTGGTGCAGGATGAGTCTTCTTTCCATCATGAACGCACCCTATTACCATCCCGCCTGTCCTCTACAGTGAGAGAGAACAAAAATGCTGACTTGACTTGGTGCACAACTGAGGCCATAGGGACAAGCGACTAAACTTTATCAACCTTCCTCTCAGCCAATTAATAAAACAAAAACTGAGAAGATTAAACTATAATGAGAAGAAAAAGCAAATTAAACAACCCAATGGGTTCATACACAGCTACTTTATAAAGCAAGAGGCATATTCTGTAAATAAGGGTCCTTGTCTTCAAAAGTCTCAAAAAAATGTCCAGTTAAAAATGAGATAGATTCAGATAAAAATAGAAAATCCTATTTTATTTGATTTTTGTATGGTAAGCACTATTAAAATACTATGAGGAAATGCTGACTTTTAAATTTTATTTTATCATTTGTTTATTCATCCTTGTGAGGCAGGATTTTGCTATGCAGTGCAAGCTGGTCTCGAACTGGCAGAAAACCTCTGGCCTCAGCCCCCTCAGTGCTCAAATTACAAATTTTAAAAGGTAAATACACAATCCTGATCATTACTTGGTCGCCTTTATTCAAGTGTGACCCATTTGCAACTAGGAATTTTTTAGTGTTTTGGAGTGAATGTTCTGTTTAATAGCTCAAACATGCTGTATTTCCATCAACGGGTATTTACATCATTAAATATGTCACATTAAATCTATCTTTTTGATGATTTACTTACTGATTTCTATTCTTCCTCTCAACATCATGAATTTTACCTTTTTCCCTCAGGCATAGTTAAAAGTCTAAGTGCATATTTCCGCTTTTTTTTCCCCTCAAATCTGGGAGAAGTGACAAAATTATAGACTGTGCCCTAGAACTAGTCTTTTTAGCTCTATTATGGAGCAGGAAGAAGTCTTTACAGGGAAAAAAAGCATTTCAAAGTGCTTGAGAAGGACTTCAGAAAATGTAAAAGGCCAAACAAATATCCATTAGTCATCCTTGCATATAAAAAGCAAGTCAGGGGAATTAAAAGAATTTATCCATTTAGTTCTTTCCTTAGATATAACAGAAAAAGGTATAATAAATCCATCATTCTCTACTTTTGGGGCTCTAATGATAATTAGTATGTATTACATTCCTTTGTTATGCACTTCAATTTTAATTTTATGTGAGTTTTAAATGTATTTATGTTATAAAATATCAATAGGGGAAGGAGGCAGAGGCGGTCTTTACATCCTTACTTTCATGACAAAAGTAAATCTAGTGTACAGACAATGACTGATAACACTCTTCTTGCCCCCTACGTAGTGGCACTGAGTCAGTCCCATTGTGGGCTGAACACAATCCCTTCTATGGGTTTCAATGCAATCATCTTTGAAAAGGGTTGGATTGTATCAAGTCTAAAAAGCCAATAATGACATCAGCATCAATAATAATATCCCAAAGGATTCTTTGTGCCAAGCATAATTTTTAAGTTTTTTATATATTAAATCATTGAAATCTCACAACAAGCTGCAATAATTTCTAAGTTAATGTTGATATAATTGAGACGAAAAGGATAAGGAAATTGTCAATAATCAAGAGATATAAAATGGCAGAATCACTTTGAGAGAAAGCAAATTACTTTTCTAGGGATTTCAGTTCCTGTTCGCAGGATGTTTGCCTCTATATTTTCCTTTTGTCATCCTTCTTTTTCCAGAGCAGAATATATTTACTATCATATATCCAACTAGACCTCCTGTACCGAATGACTTGATACACTAATCCATTTCTCATATTAATTTCTAACTACTCCTAACTAGCCACTTGTCATAAAGAATTTCACATTGTTTTTACTTCCTATTTCTTCTTTGTCTGGCCTATAGGTTAAAAATCGTGCTTATACATTTGAATGGTCAAAAAACTTTTGAAATCATAATATTTTATTGCACATGAACTATAAAAATTCAATATTAAGTATCCAAAAGAAATGTTTTATTGAAACACAATCAGAGCCTAAAATGTTTAGCAATTAATGTTAGAAAAAAAATAGTTAATGCCTAGGTCTAGTGGCTCTTGTTCATGTCCTTAAAAAAGAGTAAACTTGTCCATCATTTAGAACCACAAAAGCTCCTGAGTAGCCAAAGTAATTTTGAGTAAAGTGAACCAGCTGGAGGAATCATGCTACCTGGCCTCTAAACAATACTATAACAAAAGCAGTGTAAACAGACAACTCTGGAATAAAACAAAACAAAACAAAACAAAAAAAACCAAACAAACAAACAAACAAAAAAAAAACCCAGCACATAAATCAGAACTCTGTGAAGAGCCAAGACATAAAATCTTTGCATCTACAGCCAAGAGATCTTGAACAAAGGTGCCAAAAGGAAACATTTCAGAAAGGTCAGCCTCTTCAGTAATCAGTCTTAGAAAAATGAATGTTCATTACAGAACAATGAACCACATCACTATCTTATGCCGTATGCAAAAACATTAACACAGTAGATCGAAGACCTACATGTAAAATTAGAAATTATGAAAGTCCTAGAAAAAAACCTAGGGAAGTCACTTCAAGACATTGGTACAGATAATTTCTTTTGTAAGACCTTAAAACACAGACAAGAAGAGCAAATATAACTGAATGTGGTGGTGCACATCTGTGATCTCAGCACTCTGCGAAACTAAGACAGGAGAATCATAAACATAATCCCAAGCTAGGCAATTTAGCAAAACCTAGTCTCAAATTTAAAAACAACAACAAAAAGAGAGCTGGGAAGGTTGCTTGGTGAGAAGATTCTGAGTTCAATCCCCAGTAACACACACACACACACACACACACACACACACACAAGCAAAACTAGAAAATGTGATTAAGCAGCTTATGTTTCATTAAGGAAACAATAGGAGTGAAGAGACAACACAACAAGAGAAAATACATGCAAACAAGATCTATACCTTATAAAGTACTCAAATAACAGCAAAAAATCAAATACTACAATTAAACTAAAAAGCTGAATGAACATTCTTCAAAAGAATGGGTAATACAAATATACGAAAACGCCCAATCTCATTAACCATTGCTGAAATGTAATTCTAAATCACAATTCAATAGTACCTCACCTCAATTAGAAGGTCTCCTTCTGAAAGGATAAAAATTAACAAATGCAAGTGAAGATATGGAGAAAGAAGAACCCTCATACTTTGTGGATGGAATATAAATGAGGATATTCATTACGGAAAATAGCATAGAGTTTTCTTGCAAAAACAAAATAGAACTATTGTACAATCTAACAACCTCACTCCTGATTCTGTATGCAAAAGAAATTAAATCAACATGTCAAAAGATACCTGCACTTCCAGGTTTGCTGTGTGTCACTACTCATAATATCAGAATATGAAATTAGCCTATGTCTGTCTTTTCTAATTTTCAACCCTCTTTCCTTCAGCTGGGATGATGACTAGATAAAGCAAGTATGATATGCATACACAATAGAATACTATCTTACCCATCAACAGAAAATCATGAAATTGTGACGTGCTACAACATGAAGGCACTGGGAAGGCATTGCGTTAAGTGAAATAGGCCATGCGCAGAAGACTAAATAAGACTTGATTTGTTTTGTAAGTGGGATCAAAAAATTGGATCTCACAGAGTTTAAAAGTAGATAATGCCTACAAAAGTATAGAGAGAAAATGGGAATAGATGTGAAAATAGGTGCAATGTATTATGAGGAGGAATAATTTCTGGTGTTCTATGACATAGCAAAGTGAATGTAGCTAACAGTAATATATAGCTCAGGATGTTACCGGCAGCTGAGCTAGTTAAAAAATATTACAGGCAAATGGGGATGGGCCCTAGAAGAAGATGGTGCAGAGGACCAGATGTCTGGCGATCTTGGAGAAGACATGTATCTCTTGCTGTGGACCAGATTTTGAGACAGAGGCAAAACAAATGCAACCACACCCATAAGTATAATCCTTAGGGGTTAAGTCTGGATCACCTTGAGAAGCCACCTTGAGGAGTCACCATCCCATCCCCCTATAGGAAGAGTCACTGATCCATAAAGAATGCTTATTTGCTAAGTGACTCACTTCCCCATTTGTCCCTGATTTGTTCAGTTTTACCTAAGCAATTAATCTAATTGGTTGACCATAGCTCTGTCCCATCTCATGTCCATCTGCCTCATGAATTTCCAATTTTCCCCCACTTTAGACCCACCGCACCTCATGGTTGTACTCTATAAAAATCCCTACATAAGACAGAGTCCCTGTCAACCCACTTGGGACCCTTCTGTCTCTCAGATAGAAGCCTAAGCTTTCTCTCAATCAGTATTTCAGTTCTTAACCTCCATTGTTCCTAAAATTTATTCTTCAATTTTAGAAAACATGAACTCGTTCCAGACATATAGTAAGCTGGGAGTTTCATTCCCCTATACCAAGAACAAAAGAGGATTTTGAATGCACTCATCATAAAGAAATGACAGACTGAAAGGTAATGGATTATCCTGAGTTGGTGACTCCTCAATATATACATGAATTGAAATGTCATTCAGTGTATCATATATACAAATATTATCACAATCATTAAATAGATTGTTAAAAGATAAATCACATTGATTGAAAATAAAAAGATCCCCATCAGTTCTTCACCTACTGGTTCATCAGTTGATGATTCATTGGTTGCTTGAATTGATTACCAAATTAAGGGTTACAAACATGACTTTCTAATGTGTCTTTCATATTCATTGTCTGTATACTTCTGTAGAAAGAAAAGTACCTAAACTTACTGGGACTATTGCTAAGATATGCAAACTCTGCAAGGAAAGTTTGATTCCATTTAATTAGAAAGTTTATAATACAAAATCAATGACCTAGCAAATATCATTGTTGTCTAAAGGGTTGGGAGGTCTAAAGATGGTAAGAGCATGAAGGAGGTCTCTCTCTCTCTCTCTCTCTCTCTCTCTCTCTCTCTGTCTCTCTCTGTCCTCTCAGTATTTGGCTCTCTCCTTAGTTCTACTACTATTTTTATCATTATCTATTCATATATATGGAGATATATAAATATTTATAACCTTAATGCTTCAAAAACAGTACTTACAAAATTTCTAATGCACCATAATTTAACTGTCTTAAAAAACTGTTTATTTATGGCTCTCCTGATTTGTTTTATCTTTTTATCTCCCGATTTTATAAAATATCCAAAATACATAATCTGATTCTCTTATGGATTGTTTCCTCTTCATCTCCAATGACAGGATTTTCTCAGTGACAAATAGTTTATTAGCTTTATCCACCTGTTATTTAATAATGAAGGGAGAGATTACTAACACATAATACTCATAAAATATCATCAATTGAGATAAAAAGTTAACTCCAGTATGGCAACACATCACTCTGGGTGGCTGAGACAGGAGAATTGCTATGTCTTGAGTCCAGACTGGGAAAATTAGTTACATCCTGTCTCTAAACAAACAAATAAATAAATAAACCATCTAAGTGGTGTTAGCTGCTCATTCGGAAGTCCCTGGATATAATGTACAGTATCAAAAATAATTAGCAAAGAATTTGGCCTTGTCCAAAATTGAGCTCAGACCTTTAACACTTACATCATATCTGATATGATATCAGATCTAAACCTGATCAGATATATATCATATCTAATCGTTTGATAAAGGAAGAAGCTGACCACACTTGAGAGCTGTAGGTTGGAGGCAGATTATGTAAGAAAGTCCAGTGACATGATTTAAAGGACGTTAAGTTTCAACTTGTAGTCTGAGATTAAACAAGTGGGCAATCAATAAAATAATCATATTATATAATTAAACCTCAGTAAAAATTCTGCACACCAAAGCTTGAGTGAGGTTTTCTACAAGAACCTCTTTTCAACATGGATTTTAGGAAAGTAAGGCATCATACAGTAAGTCATACTTGTGAATACAGTAGCTTTCAAAGAGATTCTCTGCTTTTGTAGTGAATTGATGAGTTTGAGAGTGGATTTGGGAACATTCTACACTTGCATTTGGTATCTGAAATGACAGGCCATCTTGTGGGGCACTATGCTGTTGGACTTTGTTTAAACTCTGATAAGAGCATATATGAAAATAAACAGTTCCTGATTTATTATGGTTTGCTTAAATTGTTTTGTCATTATGATGAGGCTGATTATAGATTGAAACCTACACAAACTCTGAGCTAAATAAAACTTTCCAGCCTTAATTTTGGGTGTTGGATGTCTTGTCTCAGCAACAAGAGAATGTAACCAAGGCAAGCTCCAATTTCATCCATCTCACTGAGTTATAGGCCTGTGATGGGTGGGTTTGGGGACACAGCCCACCTCTGTGTCTTGAAACTGTGCTTCAAATTTTTAAATTTGTTCTTTTTCCAGACTAGCAACTTGTCATGTGATGTACTCTTACAACCCTGACCAGTATGAAGCAACAGCAGCTCCCATTCTGATAGGGTAAACAATCAAAATTCAGTTATATAAATTATTTTTACATTATATTTTCAACTAAGGATAAGTTTGTTGAGATATGATGTGTCCTAAGTCAAGGAGTATCTGTACTATCTGAGTCTACTATAGTTAGAACAATGGGAGCTGAGGAAATCACTCCTGTACCCACTTGAGTGGCAACCTAGTATTGTTCTATGTAACCCCAGATCAAAGCACAAACTCTTTCTGGATCTTGAGACTGAAATCCTGATTTGCCTGCATGGAGTTTAAGGTGCATCTTCTGTTATTCATGCACCATTTCTCTGATCATGATCTTCATATAAATATAGCTGTTTGTTTTAGTTTTGGGGTTTTTGTCCATCAAGTGAAAGCTTTGTAATTCTTTGTTCAAGTACACAAGACCTTGGTATCTTGTCAGATCTGTCATACAACCAAGTTGTGATATCATCTGCTAACAACTTATATAAAAATAAAATCATTAATTCTTAAGCTATTAATTAAAAGATAAAGCACATATTTCCTTTTTTAATCTCAGAACTCAACTATTTGGAATGTCCAAAGTTGTTGGCATTTAAGACTCCTGAACATTCCTGACAAAAATGAAAAAGGAACAGAGTGTTCAAAAATCCTCTTATCTTGTTTAATGTATATTGCAGTCTTATATCTTATTTTATTTTGAAGAGAGTAAAACTAAACAAAATAAAACAGAATAAAGCCAATCAAAACAAAACAATGAAACTGATGCAGAACTTCAAAACAATATAATAGGATTAACAATGGCTACCATAATACCTTTTGTTATTGCCAAAATAGCTGTCTAGACCATCAGATATAGGCACGCAAAATTAACCAAACAATACAAGAACTCAGTTGCTTCTTTACTACACTTATCTTTTCAAAAATTTCAGGTGTGTGGTCTCTAATTTCTACTAAATCTGTGTCTTCCAACTTGTTCTGTGTGGGCTGGAGGTCTGAGATTGTATTTTGCTCCTTTTTCTTGACATTTTTTTCCTGTGTTCCTCAGAATCAGCCCATTGTTGCATCCCAGGTGCTTCCTGAGTTGGCTACCATTTCCTATGTACTGGACTGGACTAGGCATTTGGATTCCTCTGATTCAGGGTTGTTGGAATGGCAGAGAGGCATGGGGGTGGTGATTCATTGATATTTTCTCAATGGCGTCATAGCGTGGATTCTTCTCTAGGCCCTCACTTGGCTTCCTGGATCTCTCTGGGCTTCTTTTGCTGGGCCTCAAGGTATGGTTTCTTCTTTCACCTGGAAGGGGCTTACCAGATCTCTCAGGGCCGCTGCCACATAGCCTTAGGATATGGCTTCTTCCTATTAACTCCATTTGTTTATAGGTTTGGTTCAGCTCCTATATTTCTTTGCTAATTTACTGTCTAGGTGATGTGTCTCTCTGTGACAATAGGGTATTGTTGTCTCCCATTACAACTGTGTTACTATTCATTTGATTTTCTATGTCTACTAATACCTGTCTCGTATAGTTGGGTGCTCCTATATTATGTGCATATATATTTATAATTAGTTTGGCAATTGTGTTGTCTCTGGCTTTCATGTTGACCCCAGTTAATCCTATGATATTCTTCCTTGCCTCATCTTGTTGCTATTGCATTGATTTCTCATAGTCTTTTGCTATTTTTGAGTCATCGTTCATTTCATGATTACTAGATGCAATTCTGTCTTCAAGATCTGAAATTCTATCCTTTCCTTTATTCATTCTGTTGCATATACTTTCAGTGTCTCCTGGATCTCTATTTGGATCTGTTTCATGTATTGCATTTATCTCCTAAATTAGGCATTTTTGTTTCCAACTTTTTCTAAGCTCATCTATTCTTTTATTTGTGTCTTCTCTAATATCTTTGATTTTTAGCATGACTCCTTTCTGAACTGGAGAGTCCATTGTCTCTACAGACTTTTCCCACTTGGTTTTTCATTTCTATCATTATCATTTCAGAAAGTTCTAGTGTTTGATTTCTGTAATGGTTGATATATTGTGACAACTCGAGAAGTTTAGAAGTTTAATTAATCAACTCAACAGGGAGCCAGGGTTCTTAATTTGTAAATAGGAGGCAGGGGAGATTTTGTGAGTGCTATACCCAACCCTGAGGCAGGTGGTGGCCTGTGTACAAAATAAGGGAGGAAAGAGGCTTGCATTCTCTCTTCCTTGATTTTGCTCTTGTTGCACTGCTGTCTTCTTCTGGAAGTGTTGCCTCTGTGCCATGCAACTCTGCCTTGAGCCAGCTGATTATAGATTGAAACCTCCACAAACTCTGAGCTCAATAAAACTTTCCAGCCTTAATTTTGGGTGTCGGGTGTCTTGTCTCAGCAACAAGAGAATGTAACCAAGGCAAGCTCCAATTTCATCCATCTCACTGAGTTATAGGCCTGTTCTGGGTGGGTTTGGAGCCACACTCTGCATCTGGGTCTTGCCACTCTTTATCTTCTCTTTATTCTTTTGTTTTTATTCTATGTTGATGCCCACTAATCTCCTATGATATAGAACTCTTCCACTAGTATTAAGGCCTTTCTAAGGAGGATAAGAGATATGTGTTCCTCCGGGATTCCTCCAGATATAGTTGGTTCTTTAAAGCTGTCCCAAGAACTTACCTTCTTCTGGTATTTACAGCTCTGTGATAGTGTCTATATTACATTCCAGAGATGTGCTGGATATGGAGCCAGTCTTGGCCTCTAGATGTAAGGTTGGGACTTGTTTTCTGTCAGTGTTCTCCATAGTCCAACTGCTGTCTCCTTGGTGTTGCTTCAGATGCCTCCATGTTACTCATCTCACTGATTACTTTGCCCTCTAACAGTATGTGTGCATCTGTGCACCTGGATGTTGTCCTGAGTGTTGGGGTTCCTATAAGTCCTACACTCTTCCAGCCAGCCCCACCATCTGGGAAGGTAATGGAGAGGCCTGGAGCATGAGCTTACTGTTTTCCAGCCAGGCCCACTTTCTGGGATGTAATGGAGGGTCACAGAGCATGAACTCACTGTTTTCCAGTTGCCCCCACCACCAGGAATGTTATGGAAGGTGCAGAGTGTGCACTCACAGCCTTCCAGCTGGTCCATCTTCTGGGATGTAATGGAAGGCTGCAGAGCACGAATTTATTTTCTTCCAGTTGGAGTACCTTGCAGGATGCAATGGAGGGACACAGAGCATGATCTTACTGTCTTCCAGCAGACTCCATCATCAGGGATGTAATGGAGGGGTGCAAAGTGTGCACTCACTGTCTTCCAGCCAGCCCACCCTCTGGGATGTAAATAAGATCTTATATTTTAGATATTGAAAACATAGAGTGCCATGCTATTTACTTCATAACATTATGTCAGAATCACTAATGTTAAAGTCTATACCAAGAGAAAATGTTTGTATTTTGTCTTACTTACTTTCCTTTTATTGCTGGGACAAAATATGTGACACACAAATTTAAGAAGCAAAGGTCTATTTGGTTCACAATTTGTGGAGGCTTCAGTCTAGAATCTACTACCTTCAAGGCAGGTTCCATGACACCGACAGAACATTTCTAGGTGGCAGAAGACAGCAAAAGCAGCAATAGCAAAGGATGAGAAGAAGCCTTATTCCCTCCCTTACACTATATGCAAACTACCCACCCTAGGGCAGTTATAGCTTTCTCACATCTCTGTGCCCTCTTCTTGCCCAGGATGAAGATGTTTTAAAAAATGAGGATGCTGGCCTCCTTGCTGAGTTGCTTAAATTTCTAAACTTCTAAGTTGACACAGTGTGTCAATCATTATAATCCACCCTTTGTCAACTTGATGATCAGACACATTTCATTAAACTGGTCTCCAGATACAAAGACATTCTCATTCTTATTTCACAATTTGAACATTATAAACACATGTTTAACAATCCTTAAGAACCAGTAATATAAGTCTATTATCCTTATATTAGAACCACAACATTCTACCTCTGAACTGCCTCTCCCAAAGACTCATATGCACTCCTTTATGTAAGAGGCATTTAGTCCATCTGCAAGGGTTTCCAAAATGCTAACTGCCTCAGCATTTCTGAAAAGTCCAAGTTCCAAGTCTTTTCTCAGATTTAAATCTTAACTGTGAGTCCCTGTACAAAAGAAAACAAAGTTAAACACTTCCCATATGCAATGGCATAAGTGTTTCCATTCCAAAATTTACAAACAGGGTAATGGAAAGGATTGGGACCAGAGCAGTTCCAGAATACAGCAAGGCAAACATTAAGTTCTGCAGCACCTGAGGCAATCTCAGACAAGAGTGAGCTCCAAAGAGTTTGGATGGCTCCACCTCTAAAGCACTTCCAGTAGTTGTAGCTCCCATGGCTTCTCTCTTGGGCTCTGTTTCCTCCTTGTAGCTTTTCTTAGATGATCCAAATTCCTGGCCTCTCCAAACTTCTGGGATCTCCACTGCATCTCTGGCTTCAACCTAATAGCTTCACATATTGCCATCTCAGGGGCACACTGCCTAGCCCCCCAGGCTTTCTGAAATTGGCATGAAAATGTTTGTAATCCTACAACTCTTGAATTCTTCATGCTCCTAAGACCAGTACTATGTGGTTGATGTCAGTGTCTGCTGCCAACTGCAGCAGTAGCCAGGCTTTCTTCTCTTGGCTGGAGGAGTTAAGTGTCTGGATTTCTGGACACTCTGAATAGAATGCTGAGGAAAAAATTTTTTATGCTGCTGCCATTCTGGAACATGGTGCTCTGCTGCTTTCTCTCAAAACAAAGTCTTTCACTTTTGTTTCTTTGAGGCTGCAAAGGATGGAGACTTGCTGCTTCTCGTGATGCAGTCAGGCCAGCTTTTATATTCTGTTCCTTATCTGTAATGAACATCATGTCAGCTCTATCTTTGCAGCTCACAGCTTTACTAGAGCTTCCTTTCTGGCCAAACTCACAACATTATAAATTGTTTTGCTTGGCTCTTTGACCTTGATTCTCAATATAGATCTGGCTAAAATTTCCCAGCGTGAGCCATGCCATAGCCTTGACATTCAATTGCATTGAAATTATTATGTTAGATTAAAGCCTTTTCCCCTTAATCTCAGCCTCAGGTAAAGTCATTGGGCACCAGAGAAATGCAGATAAACTTTCTGTGAAGCCATAACATGCATTGTCTGGAGTCTAACAAGCAGTTCAGTCCTTCTTCCCAGCAGAAACCTCCTGAGCTTGGTTTTTTTATCAGCAGAATTTCCATCAGAAATCTGGTTTTCTGAGCTTTGATCAGAATCTCCAATACAGAACAGCCTAAAAAATGTGTTCCAGCTCTACTCTTTCAGGCAACATCTCCAAACCTTTCCAAACTCTTCCAATAAGCCATTTCCAAAGGCTCTTGAACCATATGGTCAGGTATAGTCACAGCTATGACCTCATTTCCTGGTACTAACTTCTGATTTAGTTACTTTTCTCTTGTTCCTGGGACAAAATACCTGACACTCAAATTTAAGGAAAGAGAGATTTATTTGGTTCACTGTTTGTGGAAGCTTCAGTCCATAATCAGTTGCTTACAAGGTGGAGTGCCAAGGCTGAAGAGCAATAGTTCAAGGCATTAGAAAAGAGCAGAAGCAACAAGAGCAAAAGAAGGAAAAAGCAAGCCTCTTTTCTTCCCTTTCATTGTGTCCCGACCACTTGCCCTAGGGCATGCAGCATTCACATATCTCTGTGCCTTCCTCTTGCATGGGATAAGGATGTTTACAAAGTGATGCCCCAGCTCCCTTGATGAGTTGCTAAACTTTTAAACTTCTCAAATTGATGCAATATATCAACCTTTATAGACTGAAAGCATGTGATCTAGATTATTTAGAATAACTGCTAATAGAAATGTTTTAAGGAGTCTTTTGTATAGAGATAACTTTTACTGTTAATTCACATTTGACACTTGTTAAAAACAAGCAAATTTAGGTAGATGATATAATATATGCCTTATTAATTCAGTTAACATGAGTCTTATCTTTTTTAATATGCTATATGTATAAGCTTGACAAAATATATAGGAATGTATCAAATGGTAAGTCATCATGATGAATTCAAATAATTGAGAGAAGGTGAACTGGTGATTTAGAAACACATCTGTTTTTATACAGAAAGAAATTTTGCCACTAAGAAAAGTTCAGGCAGCACAGGGGCTAATATTAAACACTTGAATTCAATCACAGAGCTCAGATCTCTGCATACTAGAGATGCACCCAGAACAGTACAGTTAGTTAGCTTCTGTAAGCCTCAGTTTCTTAATTTTCAAAATGCTAGCAATAATCTTACTTATTTCATAGACTGTGATGATTAAAATGTATGTGTCTCAGGGAAAATGAGTAGTGCTTCGCATATAGTAATCTTCCCCAAAATTGTAAATACTAACATACTTATCAAATGCATGAAGAAGGGATCTGTGAAGTCATTTATAAAACACATGTAGTGCCAGGCATGATGGCACACAGCTGCAATCCCAGCCATCTGGAAGCTGAGGTACAAAGTCTGTTTGAGCACAGACTAGGCAATTTAGTAAGACCTTGTCTCAAAATGAAAGAAAGAAAGAAAGAAAGAAAGAAAGAAAGAAAGAAAGAAAGAAAGAACAAACCTGCCTACAGATATAGTTCAGCATGAAAACCTGAGATCAAAAGCAGAATCATCAAAAACAAACAAACAAAATATTTGTAGTGCTACAGAATAATCCTATGAATAAAAAAGGATCTTTTTAATCACTAAAAGGAAATTTACTTCTGAATCTAATATAAAGTACTATTTAGTTTATCATCAAGGTCAAAATAACAGGAGAAAAATGTTTTTCTCCTGTAGAATTAATAAACTAATATTGGTGTTTTGAGACTAATAGTAGTAACACAATTTCAGTATATTAAGTTTTGCAAAGTATTTCTCTGCCTGCTATGTCACTCAAGTAGTATGCCACTGAACAAAAGGCAGACCCAAAGTTATTAATATTTCATTTTTGAGGTGATAAAAGGTAGGTACACAGAAGTTTAATAAGTTGCCATGTATTACAGAATCAAAAAACGATAGGTCTAGAATTTAAAGTTGAATCTTCTGACTTCAGCATAGTAATTTAAAAAACTGAAATCTTTTCTGTTATTAAATTTCAGTATTACATTTAAAATTTTTGAAGGATTAGCAATCTTTCTCAAATTATTAGCTTTAAAATCAATAAATAATAGATGAATAAAATAAATAGAGGATTATTGGATGTTTATTCAAAGTATTAATATTAAACACAATCTTGAGAGAGGGAAAAAAGTTCAAAAATCTCATCTGCAAAGATAAAAAAAAAAGCGTAGCTATTACTACGAAAAAAAAAAAAAACAAAAAAACATCCTATGCTATCGATGCTATCGTCAAAGAAAAATTCTAACCAACACAGGAAAGGGTGAAAAGTTTTGCAACAGACTTCAAATGTCTCATACATAACAGGAAAGAATTTTAACATCTGTTTTAGACAACTTCTTCATCCAAGTCTTGGAAATAGTCAAAATAGTGGAAGTAGCAAATAGCAATCTGTTAGCGCTTTTTTTCTTTGTTGAATTGTGACATATGTTGTCATAAGACACTTTGATTTCCTTTTATTTGAGACAGAGTCTTTGTACTCCAGTGTATAATTATCAACAGCAAAGGAAACATTTTTCTATTGATGGTAATAACTTGAAAAATTCTAGTTTCTATACTTATCTTTATAGTACAATATCATAAATAGCTTAGACGTATAATAAGAATTCATGGGCCTTTGTGAATAAGCACTGGCTCTGTAATGCTGAAACTTTTGAGTTTACTAATAAAAGAAAAAAGAACATCATTCAATCATCATTCAGATTCCAGGTGAAATACAATAATTTAAGAACTACGCGATTTTCTAACCAAAAGTGAAACAATTCTGGGAGGAAGAATAGGTTTCCAGTAAGTTTGCAGGTAAGCTAAAAACCTAGTTTCAGTACACTGTCTGCAAGAGATGGAAGTTCAGAGCAGCAAAAATGTCACATGTGTCTGCAAACACTATTTTCCTTAAATAAATACTACTTCTTGGTAAGTGTAGGCACAGTGTCTTCATTCAATAATGAAACAAAAGCCTTATATTTGACTTTGTGATAGGATATTAATTCAAAGTTGGCATGGAATTTACCAATATGATTAATAGTAATGCAAATAAGCTAATCAGTTGAATTATGTTATGTGCTTTGCAAAAGAGAAAATGGAACACCATTATAGCATTAATTATTTTTACAAAGCAGTAATAGACACTTATCTGCTTTTGTCTCATACAAATAAGGAGAATATAAAATTTAAAGTTCCAAAAGTGAATAATTTGCAAAGGGATAACCAAAAGAATTGCTTTTCATTTGTGTAATTCTGAAAATAATTAAGTCAAATTTCCCAGTGATCTTTTTCTACATCTAGAGGTTTGCCTCAGAATCATGGCAGTTTTGATTTGAAGAGAAAACAGATTCAGACATTTCATTAATTCTACAAATGAATGATCCTGAAATTTCAGATGAATATTACTGTTAGCTCCTTCAGGACAAGTTCCTTAATAAATGCTGCTTAATGAATTTAATCCTTTCCCCATTTGGTGTGTGTGGGGGGTTGGTCATTTTCATATGTTTGTTTTTTTTAAATATTTAAGTATATCTGGGTTGTTCATAGATTTCATGCTCCTTAAATTTTTGCCACTATGAAAACTTGTCTTCTGAATTCAGGAGTTCTTTAATACCAAACTACACTTCTAGTCATTTATTGTCATTGTTGTCATGTTTTAATATTATTATTATTATTATTATTACTATTATTATTATAGACAGATTTCATTAGTTTGGCCTTCAACTCCTGAGTAGTTAAGATTACAGGTGTGTGTCACTATGCCCTCCATTCCTATAAAGTTTCAAGGAAATATTTACCCTTCAATGTTTTCCTTTTAGTTATATATTTGTATTTCATCCTTTTGAATTATTATTAATAAAATAATTTCATATGCATTAGTAACAAAACATGGTGAAAGAAAGTGTTCTTTCATGTGTTTAATATGTAGGAAGTTGACTTTTATTTAATTTGATGTGGTTACTTTATGAGAATTCCATGAATCTACCAGCCCATACTAAAATTTCTTTGTTTTACTCACAAGTTGATATATTCTACATTGCCTTCTTCATGATTTCCTAAATATTACAGAAAGTAACTATTTTCTCACCTTCCTTTGTAGTGAAGTCCTTCTTGGGAAAGAATCCTTTTGATAAAACTTCTTGTCTGTTTCCATTTCCAAATTAAAGATCTTTTATCATTGTTTTCCTTCATACATTTTGCATGAAAAAGAGTTCTACCAACTGTGATGGGTCTTAAGACCACACTTATCCTCCACTTTTCTGTCATTAAATAATTCAGGCCTGTAATTCTAGCACTCAGGGAAGCTGGAGTGGGAGGATTACAAGTTCAAGTCTGGCTTGGGAAATTAACAAGTTTCAAAATAATAAATAAATAAGACAAATAAAGCGAGAAATGAGGGAGGGAGGGAAGGAGAGAAGAAGGAAAGAAACAAAAGAGAGAGAGAGAGAAAGAAAGAAAGAAAGAAAGAAAGAAAGAAAGAAAGAAAGAAAGAAAAGAAAAGAAAAGAAAAGAAAGAGAAAGAAAGGAAAGAAAGAAAGAAAAAGAAAAGAGGAAAGAGGGGTAGGGAGAGGGCTGAGTGTGTAGTGAGTAGTTCACTTTGGATAGTCTATGTTCAGTCTCCAGTAACACACACACACACACACACACACACACACACACACACACGCAGAGTGCAGAAACTCGCTCTGTCTGGATCCTGCCCGTCTTGAGGTGGGCATCTTCAGTATCCTGCCTTGCCAAAAGCCTAACATAGGAGCCCGTAGACCCTGCAGTGAAATTTCCGAAACTGTGAGCAAAAATAAACTTTTCCTCCAAGAAACCAAGCCAAAACAAACTGACACAAAAGCACCTTTCTTCCTTTCTTTCTTTTCATTGGCTATAAGCAGGTTCAATTCCCTTCCTTCTGAAGACTGTCACTCGATACTGTCCCATCTCAGAGAACACTTGGCCTCCAATCTCCTCATTGGCAGATTTCTCAAAGAGTTATTATTTACCATCTTCTTTTCAAAACTTTTAATCTACCCATATTTTTCATCACAGCTATTATCGTTTCTTGAACGCATCTTTTCAAATATTCCCCGTGACCCTCTACTTTTAAACCTAATCACCTCGTATTAGACGTCACCCTCCATGCTTTTGAGACATGTTTAATACCATTAACCACATCCAACATCACCATTTAATACTTCCCACTTTCTCTCTCTCTCTCTCTCTCTCTCTCTCTCTCTCTCTCTCTCTCTCTCTCATCTTGGCTTCTTGCTTCTCAACTTTTACTCTGCTTCTTCCCAGCTTCTTCTTACTTTCTGTCTTTAATGGCAATTTGTTTTGCTTTTATCTGTTCACCTTCTGTACTTTTACATTCATTCTCATGCATTAAGTGGAGTACTGGTGTTTAGTCTAACTCAAAGCATTGTTATGATTGTATGGAATAATCTATATGATGATTATATGAAGCGATCATGTGTGATGTAATAGTCAAGATCTACAAAGCCCTCAAGTGTGAATTTCCATCCTTATCCAGTCTACTTCTGAATATTAATGGTACTTCAGCTTCCTGTTTCAAGTTCTTAAATTTTTGCTTATGAAAATAAACTTCAGGGATAAGGCTGATTACAGATGAGGTAAAATTAAATGTTTATTTCCTTAAAGAACTTTGACTTGAAAATGTTAAATGAAGAGGACTAAGAGATAGAAGGAAGGGAGATGGATGAGGGGATGAAAAAAGCATTAAGATATATTATGAGCATGTACCAAATCAACACAAAAAATGTAATCATTACGTGATGCAAACATGAATTAATAAAAAAATTGAAGACAAAAAAATTGCTAAATTGAGTGGTTAGGATAATCATAAATACAATAAAAAGAATATACAAATACAGTTAATTATCTTTAAACTAGTTACTCAGGATACAAGACGTAGAAAACAAATTCTCTGTTATAAAGAAGAAACAAACAGCACAAAACGTTATTTTCAATGAGCTAAGAGAACCTAGTATAGTACTAGATATGAAATAAACTGGCATATACATTAAAATATTTTTAAAACTGAGATAGATTATTTGGGAATTATTTGAATGTCTCATTACTTCCTATTTATCTATCATCTACTTTGCTCTTCAGCTGTTGTTATTCTCATATTATTTTGTTATTAAATTTTCTTTTATTCTTTTGTAGAAAATAGTTCAGCCTACACCTAAATGGACCAGTTTCTTTTATGTATAATGCAATCATGTGGAAAAAGCTTTTAAAATAAATATGTCAGTGTATTCACTGTAAATTTTCTGCTAACTGAATGTTTACAGGAGCATCTGAATAATCCACTTTGTCTGGCTCAATTAAATAATTAAAAAAGATATGGGCTTTTGCTTCAGGAGAACATATTGTTGGGATGTAATCTATTTATTCCCCTTTGCACTTCCCTTTTACAGTGCATTTTTGTGGCTTTCACTTTTAAGAAATAACAAAAATACTCTGCAAGAAATAAAGACTTTATGGTATTTATTGTGCTTAAATAATCTAGCTTCACTTTTTTAGGATAATAACCTAGAAAATGCATTCAATGTTGACAATACAATCTACGTAGGTGGGGCCTTTCAAACAAGCATCGAATTATAGCAAGTTTTTATTATATAAAATTTATTTATAACACTTTGAAGTTTTTATTTATATCTGCTATTACTAAAAGGACATAAAAATGCTAACCTGGATAATACCTCTATTCTTTACAGTACTTTATTTCTTATTATGGACCTTGCTTATTTTAAGAATTAATAGTGATTCCTTTAAATCAAAGCTTTAAACATAGTACCTTGACCATCATGCACCTTTTACTTTTAATTTTTGGAAATACCCCTGGTCTGATATTGTATCTCCTCCCTCCATAGAAAAATGTTACTGGTGTCTCACTGTCTAGAGGGTGAAGCCCAGTTAACTAGCCACTCTCAACACAGATCTGCCTGCTTCTGTAGCCTAGTTCTCACCTTCACCTCTGCCTCTGCCTGTTTCCTCCACCAGTTCTAATATATAAGCTCTTTATAGCCATGATTCAAATTTTAGGCAGTGTTTTATTTCTGTAGGAAGACATGTAATACTATGTTTTTCTTTATTCATATACCTATAATTAATTATTTCATTTTGTAATCTTGCTATATCTTTTAGTTATTTTCCTTTGTGTATTTGATATATTTTATCATAATTTCATCTTGTGGTAAAATATACATAACACAAATTTAAAGAAGTACAATTTAAATGGAAGATTGAGAGTATGGAGATTCTAGAGAAACGGTATAAACAAGACTGAGTTAGGAAAAATGTTAGGTGTTTTCAAAACCAATATATTCTACAGTTTAGAAAGATTTTAGAATTACTCAGGGAAGCGAGAGTAGGAAGATTTAAATGGGGATTTGTAGCTTAGGGCCACTGGAAATTTTTGATAATGACAAATGGGAAATAGTATATACTTCTACTAACATAGATTAACATAGTATATCACTATTGTATTAGCATATTAATATGAACTGTATCACATACAAGTATATACTATAGGTCAGAGTATATTGCAAAAATAATGGGAGTTTCTGGAGATTTAGCTCAGTGGCTTAAGCACCTGCCTGGCAAGTGCAAGGTTGTGAGTTCAATCCCCAGTACCAAAAAAGAATAAAGGAAAAATAATGGAGTCTAAATTTTAACTTCACAGTTTTATATAGTAGAAAGAGTTAAGCAACATAGGAACATTAAAAATCTACCATAATATCCCAAATAAGAATTAATGAAGATTTAAACTAGTAAAATTTTAATGCACATGGAAAATGATAAGAGTAAATAGATGTGAAGAACAGTGTAGACACAGAGATATGTATGAACCAGATGTCAGGATGCAGAATGAAGACAAGTTCAAAGGTAACCTCGTTACACTTGGAATAATTGCTTTTGGCTCATCTGTAGTTTCAGAGTCCCAGGATTACTGACCTGACATACATGTAATTTAGGACAGAACTTTGAGATTTAAAGAACTCAATAAATATTAGCTATTTATTATCAAGGGCACAATGAAATGATCTAATATTGTTTGTTATGTAAAATGACGCCTGACATTATTATTTTTATAAGAATAAAGGAAAGTTATCAAAGAAAATTCAAATTCTACAGAAATATGTGGTACAGTAAGTCCCTGATTTATGAAATTTGAGTTGTGAACTTTCACAGATATGAATGCACCTCACATCAGGAGCATTCGTACATATCCACCCATAAATACACTGCTATATTGAAGAAGTAGCTCACATATCTGCTGGATACTTTCATAGTTGGGGTGTTGTATAAGGCAATAGTGTACAGCAATGAAATTCTCAATCAAGGTCCAGGATGTCCAGAAGGAAAGAGAAAAGTAGTGGCGATGTGGAGGGGATACTAGGAAGGGCAAAGACATAATGCATTGTATTTTTGTGCAAAGGTGTATATGATTCACTTTGTTGGACTTTTGAACAAATCTGATTCATGGATGTTCTACCATAACAGAACATATGCATAAGCTGGGAACTAATCTTCATATGTCAAATTAGTTCCCAGCTTTTGAACTGGGAACTACATATATATATATATATATATATATATATATATATATATATATATTGCAAACAGCAAAGGCACATAATAACAGTTTGATACCCACACGTAAAACATTTTTGTATTCTATATACTAATGTATTATTATTACTTGCATTTGTAAAACAAAAAGGGATCTTCAACACAAGTTTTTCTTATTGACATGAGAGTATATTTGGAGTTATTTCCAGCATAGAGCACAAATGGTTTGATGTATTGTTTATTAAGGCTACTTATTTTATTATACTATGGCTCCATATAAAAGCAAAGAAGACATACACAAAAGTAGGCAAAGATTTAGGCCCACCAAGGTAAATGGTACTTTTATCTAAATTAGAATCTATGCTGCCAAGTTTGGTTACACTCCCTCTGGTGCCTGTCTCCATTACCCAAATCTGAGCTGACTTTTGATTGGTGCCTTTACTCCCTGTGGACACTAACAGCAGCCAATCACATACAAACCCTATGGTGATGCAAAATGATTTTTAATCTTCTATGGCTTTCAGAAAACAGCAAGAACCTCAAGGTATAGACTTTGATTTCTTTCTAACAAAAGTCTTGAATTAAGTCATAGGTGGACTGGAATCAAACAGAAATAGGACTCCATGGTAAATATCATATCATACAAATAAGTATATTAGGATAGCTGGAGTGGTGGTACATGCTTATAATCCCAGCATTCTGGAAGATGGAAGGAAGCAAGAGGGTCCAAGTTGAGAGTATCTTTGGCAATTTAACTACTTGGACCCTATGCCCAAAGAAAATTTACAAAGTGTCTAAGGATGTAGCTCAGTGCAAAGACCTTGTGTTCAATCACTAGTATGGGGCTTGGGGATGCAGAGACAGAGAGACAGAGACAGAGATAGAGATAACATAAAGTGATAACTTAAAACCCAGCCACCCATCTGTGGGACTGAGACTGGGACAGGGGAATATAGAGGGAGAGGTAAGTAAAACAGCAAAAGATTCAAACTCTATTAATGATACAATGTAGAAATGAAGTTAGTCTGTCCAATTTCCAGACTGCATTAGGCACATGTTATGTGTGAATATATTAAGTTATCATTCATAATCTAAGCCTCTCTTCTCTAATTTCTCTTTTTTTTTTTAAATTTGGTGAGTGAATTGTTTCAAAATGATCTTGGATAAATTCTGTGCTGTTTATACTGTTACCATCATTAAAAGAAATGGAATAATGAACCCTCTTCTGATAGTCTATGTGTTACTCACAAAGCTTGCTATAAAAACTCAGGTAACAAAGATATGAATTATAAGGGCCATTTGAAAATAAATTTTAATATTAATTTAAAATCTGAAGAAAGCATCAAGAGAATTTTTCCCAGCTACTTGCTCATTTAGCTATAAATTGGATCTTAATTCTGTTGCCCAATTATTATTTTTATTTATGTTATAAATGTTTGTTGGGGTTAAGAATTTACTTTTAATTTGTTTTCATAAAAATCTGGTCTATTTTATAAACTATTTCCTTCGGTTGTTTCTTATAATATTCATACTTCATGAAATTCTCTTTTCTAAAGCTGCCAATGGTATATATTTTTCCAAACTCATGTGCTCAGGTTTATAAGTTGATCTTGTCATAATCAAGACCTTTTGCTTTAACTACAAGGGCATCTTAAATTCATTGCTCTTACCATAGAGAAACAATAGCCTCAACTGAAATGTCTTCTGATTTTCTTCATTATTTCATTTTAAAATATTATTTTCACTATAAAGTAAAAGTTGACATTTTCTCACCTTGAAAAATATTAATGATTTAAAGACAACTTATTATTAGCAAAATAAGGTAATATTTTTTTTGTGGCTGTGTGGTTTCCAGTGTACACTCTGGGTAAGCCATGTAGATGTTGCAATTAACAACAAAGTAAAAATCTACATTTATAAAAATGACTGACAGTGGAAATCTATTTATGATACAATGATAAAGGCTGAAGTAGATACATAAAATGTTAATGATTTAAAATTTCTTTTGTATACAAGCAATTTAACAGATCACACTGCTTATTAAGACACAAACAATGCATTTGAAAGCTAAAGCTATATTCAAGAAACAGCCACTTCACTATTGATTCACTGAGTTTCTTCAGTAATATTGTCACATTTTACTTATAATTTAATTATTCATATATTTTAGAGCACATTTTCATATCGAACGTATGGAAGATTTTTCAGGGTAAATATTTTAGCACATGGTCTCATCATACCTTTGCTGTGAAACAGAAATTTTACCATTGCCATATTAAGAAAAAATTGTTATTTAAGTAGTCACCAAAAATTTTATGTATTATCTGTCTTAAGAAAATATTTTAAAGGATACACCCAAAACAAATGTATATTTTAACATACCTGAAAGTCAGAATTAGCAGTGACAAAATACAAAATGAGTAATTCATTTAGCTTTTTTTTTTTTTTTTTTTACTTTTTTTTTTTATGTCAGAAGAGAGTATCCCTTACTTCATCGAAAATTTATTCTTTCTTATGAAGGACTGAGTTGCTTTATTATTTATTTATTTTGTTTTCTCTTTTGACATAGAGTCTTGCTATGCAGTTGAGGCTGCCCTTGAGCTCACTCTGTAGCCCAGGCTGGTCTGGACTTTGCAAGGATCCTCCTGCCTTAGCCTCCCGAGTACTGGGATTAGTCAACCACCAACATGCTAGCTAGGACTACATTGTTCTTATTACTCAATGTCCCAGTGACATAGAGGTATCAATCATTTTCTCATGGTTTTTAACACACATATTAGTTGGCTATGCTACACCTGTCTGTCTTTTTAAAGAAACTGCTCCATCAACTACTGTATTTATCCATTTTATACATTGCTGGCCATTTAGTCATATAAAACTTATTCTCCATGTGACTGAAAGTTCATTACTTCTAAAGTTTACATTCTTAATCCCAAAATGAGCAAAGCATATGTAAACTTGTTTAATCACCTAGGTTCTTTTAAATAACAATAACGAAATGGAGTTTATACTGAATACAATTGTTAAGTGGTTTGAAAATGTGTATCTGAGTCAGCAATGTGTAGGTAAATATATTTTTATTAGAGATTCCTTTATAATATGTTGTATTGATATTAGCTTTCTATACTTTAAATTATTTAAGGCAGGAAGATTTTAGAATGCAGTATATCCAATAACTGAGAATATTGACATTACATCACTGGAGAAAGATCTAGGGAAAAGAATGGTCCTGAAAGCACTGATGGACCTCCTCCAGATCTGAAGACACAGATTTCATTTATATTTACATAAAGTTTGTGCTCATTTAGTCACTAAAAACAGAAGACGTGAAATTTTCTAAGGAAAAAACCATTATTTAAATTTAAAAAAAAGATAATTTAAAATAATTTTTTAGCGTTTTTGTGTGACAGCAAGAGATGAGGATTGAAGGATACGATTAGACTTGGGCACGATGCTCTAGAAGATAACAAGCAGGACCTAAGGCAAAATATGTACGTATATGTCTCCAAGGAGTTAGCTTCATTTATAGCATTTCTAAGTTTAACAGATATTCAACATATATTTCAATGTTGGAACTGTGTTTTCCTCATTGAAAGGACTGGCATTCTGACAAAGGGCTTTTTAAGTCTCCATTTCACAAGCTCTTGATAGTTTTACCGTAGTCTCCTAGTGACAGAAATGAATACCCAAAATCAGAAAATAAGACTCTGGCAACTAGTTTCAGCAGGCCTTATTCAGAGGCATACACAGAATGTGATTTATTTTTTGTGAATTTTTTTAAAAAGTGAGGTGAAATGCAATACTGTGCCTCAAAAGCGGAGAAAGTGCGGTATGTTACCTCCTGATTAGCAGCAGCTAGTTCTTCTTCCAGTGCAGAGACTCTTTCTAAAGAAACCCTCAGTCGCTCCCTTACCTAGAAGAAAAATCAAAATATGTGCAGTAATGTACATCCCATACATATTAAAGTGTGCTGAACTCACCATTAACATCATCAGAGACAGTCAACTTAGCAAAATAGTAAAGTATCTATGGCCCTGAGGGCCCAGAATAATAAACCAGGGGGAAGTATGATGAATACTTTGTCACCTCTGAGTGTCACTGTATCAAGGGTTTTCTTGTAAGCAAATCCTTTTGCTGGTTCACTGAGAGTTTTCTTTGGGGTTGGAGATTGACCAGTGTTGTTCTGAATTATGATTCACAGTAATTGGAGACAAAGTTCAAAGGTGTATTATAAATGTATTGAAAAACAGTCACTGATTAAGCATGAAATATAGGTAGAAAAATCTATTTTTTAAAAATAAGTGAAATTTCATTTGACACTTATTAGCTTCAAAAATGATTTGCTTAAAATTAATACTTTAGATTCTAAAAATTGCAATAATTTTGTAATAAATGTAATAATTTTGTAGTAATTTGTAGTTTAAGTTGTTTTTTTAATAATAATTTGTAGTTTATGTTGTTTTTGGAGGGATTTCAAAGTACTTCATCATTTAAAAATTTCTTATTAGCTTTCAGACACCAAAAACTAAAAATTTTATTTTGTAGAACGCACACATGTGACCTTGAAACATTTGAGCAGTGATTTAAAAATATTTCCTAGATAACTGAAATTCAAAGAAGTGTTTCTTTGACTCTTATTAGAATTTTTAAAAATTGTTTTATTTGTTATATGTTTAGACATAGGTATGCTTTATTTATTCAAAAGTAAAATATTCAGAGAAATATGGTGAATAAAATGAAAGACTATAGCAGGTTAATTTTCCTTTGAAAATTTATAGATTGAATATGCAACTTTAGTTACTTATTAATTTACATAGGTTTTCCAGGCCATGTTTCAGTATTTATGCAGTAAAAAAGTTTTTTTAATATTATAATTATATTATTAGGAACTTTAACTTAATTCAGCAACAGTATATTTCAATATATGCTATTTTTCTTTCTGTTCTAATAAGATTTAACTAGGAATATAGGTTAAACACATGATACATTAAAACCAAGATACACAGAATTTTTGAAACTGGAATTAATATTATAACTACGTTATGTAATGCTATTATTTGCCATTCAGCAAACAAAACCAATAATGTAATATTTGCCTAAAATTTAATTAGGGAAATTTTAAAAGAACTACAATCATGTATTTCAATGGTGTATTATGCAAACACATGTTCAGGTGACTGAGTGTACTTAATTTCTGAAACATGTCTTAAGAAAATATCTTTGTGGAGTTTTAACATTAATTGTATTCTGTTATATTCCAAATCTCTGAAAACTATTAATACATACATACATTATATATCAAAAACAACTGCACAGAATCATATTTAACTGTACCAGATTGACAGATAAATGCCAGTGCTTTAGGTAAATTCTAATTTCTCATAAAAACCCAAAACTGGTATTGATCAATAGCCAAACAAGAGCTATTTAGAAGGAAAGTTTAATTATTTTTATTGGAGAATATGTTTTTATGAACAGCTTAGATAGAAAAGAGGCAAATATTATGAAACTGTGAAATGAGGATAGCTCATACATGGAATGCAGACAACATGAAGGCCGTTATAGACATGCTTTCCATCACCTGTTGGTGAATATTAAGCTGTATACCTGCCTCCTAAAATACCAACTGCAAAATACTGCTGTTCTAAAAAAGATATAGAAACTCTGGTTGATAAGAACAGAAATATGAAGCCATTGAAACATAAGTTAATGAACTTAATGTAAGCAAAACTTTCCAGATCGTACTTAGAATGTTACTGAGAGGTTAAGATACTATATTTGAAAAGATTTGTAAGAGTCATCAAAGTTATATAAGGAATGGTTGAATTTAGCTTATACTGTACATTATACCACCTTTCTGGTTGTCTATTGCTAATCTGTTTTTATTTCCAAAAGCTTAAGCATTTTTATAGCCCCATGATATAAACTGTCAGGTAATAAAATTTATTAAGCATATCAGACAACATGAAAATGGAATAATCACCATTCAACCAATTTGGAGTTGTTTTTACTGATCAGATTGTATTGCCCACAAAGTACTACAAATATAAATCTGGCTTTCCGAGTAAATAAAACTATTTCTGTACCTACTTCCAGTTATAAAATTTGATATTATGATAATCAACACTGTGATATAAGAACTTTACTCACTTTATGTGATTATGAATTATTCTCTACTTTCAATTGTTGGAAGAGATACAGTTAAATGGAATGAAAGGGATTCATCTTTCCTTTCTCTGTGGTAAACTTAGCAAAAACAAAAAGCAGGATGCAGGGTGAGGTTAAAGGGTTGGTGATCCAAAGGAGTAAACTTCTCTTGTTGTAAGGTAATAACATTTTACCTGATCTACTTGATTTGGACTACATTGACAGGACAATACTGTATACTATCTCTAAACATTTAGCTTTATCTCTTTGCTGGACAATCCACCAAGAGAATGCTATACTTACTTATCTTGATGAATTTTATGTTCTTGTAAAACTAGATATGTATATTTGTTAGAAATTATTGTTTAAATTTGTCCTAAGTACAAGTAGACAGTTGATATAGCCCTTGTACATTTTAACTTTTAAAGTTTTTAAAAAATCATATAACTTCAATTAGTCTAATATCTATGTAATCTTTGTCCTGTGACAGTAACCTTCAACTATGTACTACATTTAATTCATCTAGTTGGTTTTTTTTCAGTATTGGGAAGCATACACAGAGCATTCACGTTGAACATTCACATTCCTCAGCCCTTTCATCATTAAAAAAATTTAGGCAAGGTCTAAATTGCCTGTGTAAGGCTAAGATTTATGATCCTCCTTCCTCAGCCTCCTATAGTTATAGGATTACAAAAATGCACTATCTTGCCCAATATACATGTAGAGTTTTTGATATTTAATTTCATGTGGTAAATCTGCTTTCTTTAAAGCAGTTTTTCCTCTAAAATATAATTCAAGGTCACACGTATTTTATTCCAGAAATTAAGAAAAATCTATATCCTGAACATGACAGATGCATTGTAGAGAGACTGATGGAAGAAGAATACACTACCAACTGAAATGTCGCTATGGCACAGCATCATTTCAGGAATTTTCAGACCTATAACACAAAACTTTTGTGAAGAAATCTGCTTAAGCTAGTTTTGACACTGTGATGTTTGCTCCTGAAAATGTAATTGAAAGGAATGTATATTTAATCTTTCTTGAGTTACACTTACCATGCCTGTCCAATATATCTGTTTCTTTAAAAACAGTCAGTGCTTTCTGAGTAATTGCATAACACATGGATATTTCTCATTACTCTAGCCAATTAAATTGGTGATCATCTTGAAGATGATATGAAAATTAGTGTCGGTGTTAGTTAATTGTGAAAATTATTTCCCAGAATTCATTAGGTATATAAATAAATGGACCACAGTGAAGACATTTGTGAATCACTATAAATGTCCACATCTGTGCTCCATCTTTAAAGCTTATTTAGTTATCACTTACTAAGCTGTCTGTGCTAAGTTGATACTTCCCCTTTGTCCCCAAGCACAGTTAATTGTGTCTCTCTATATTTTGACATTATAGCCATAGAATTTAGATCAGCATGTGTATTAACTTTATATATCAATATCTTCACCTCTCCTCAACTCCCCAAGAAGCTGTGATCTCCTGTTTTTTTAGGGAAATTGACTATGGAGGCACTTAGGTATGTATTCTCTCAGTTATTAAATGGAATGTGATTCAGAGTTGCCAACACTTCCACATAGGTTTTGAAAGTTTAGCAAATGTGAAAATTTATTCATGTAAAATGCTAATAATTCTGTTCATTAACATTAGTTGAGGACTTTTCATATGAAAAGCCCTGGGTAAAGTGTTTTGTGTTATAGCATCCCTAATCCTTTTGACAATGCTGATATAAGTCCTATTACTCATCTCATCCAAACCAAGAGAAAACAGAGACACACAGAAGTTAGGAGACTTGTTCATGTATGCCGATTCAGAGTTCAGGTTCATGGAATTTCACTTTAAGTTGTTTAATATTACTTATGTCACAATCAATTCAGTTGCCTCCAAACTCACCTATGGATAGGGAAATTCTGGCAAGTTAATAAATACTGTTGTATCTCCTAGTATTGTATTAGAGAATATTTCATTTAGTAAAGCCTAGCTTACATAATTTCTATACAGTGAATTATTATTAGATCTCAAGTTGTGCAGCAACCATTTCTTCTTAAGAGGTTCTCCTACCATTAGGTTAATAAGCTTAAATAGTGATCATCATTTTACATGCTGGTCATCATTCCTTTATGAAAGCATCCCTCACATACATGTTGTCAGAGGGTTTACTGGGAACATTCAGAATCACACATTCTAGTGCCTTCTTTTATTCATGTAAAACTTCTAACTGTTCTCCAAACAGACCATGGGTTATAGATCTGAGTTATTTTATATATTTGACCTTCTGCTTAAAGTATCTTTCTCAGATTGTCACTACTTCTTGAAGACATTCTTCACTTTCTTGTCACTCAAACAGAATTCCTCAACTACTTCTTTGTCAGTGTGCTGTTTTCTATATTTTAGTATTTCATGTTATAGGTAAGTGAATGTCCAGTACTAATTATGAACTCTTCAGTTCATGAGTTGAATGCAAAAGAAATATTCTATGAGGTCATGGGAAATTTCAACGATGGACTTCTTTAATGAAAGAAGAAATAAAATAAAAATTAAACATTAATAAATGATTACTTGGCATTGTATTTAGCATAAGGTTTTATTTTATACAGTAACAATTTTAACTCAAAGTTATATATAAACTACTTGCCTCTCATGACTAAGATGTAAAAATCATTTATAATTCTTTAATAATCTAGAAGACAGAATTGTAGTTACCTTTATACACATACTTTACATAATCTACTCTATGAACAGCTGAAAGACTAATGATAAAATATATAAGTATATAAAATTAAACAAAACAAAAATCTCTGCATGCTCAAAAATTAGATATAAATAGGCAATAATCCCTAGTTTGAATTTTAATGCTTAGAATGTCATATGTTTTATAGTGAAGTGTCCCAATTTGTGCTGTATAAACCCTACAGCTTTATTAATGTGTAAAGTTCATCCTTTGAAATTTCACAAAATTGAAATCATGTCCTTAACCTTACTAATCTCCAAAGAACATTATCTTCTTACATGCCAGCACAATTTATTTCACTAGCGACTAACATAAGCTTTTAAGTAACATAAGTTACTTTTAAGAATTCCTAACAGCAAATTTTCTTCCAATAACTTATGTTGTTTCATACATTTGAAACTAATATATATAGACCTAAAAATTACAATGCTTTTTAATATACATGTGTAAGAGTCAGACTACAGCTAGTCTTCACTTTGAAACTGATATAGGTTGGTTAGTGGCCTCCTACTTTATTATCTACAGCATGCATTTCAGAGACACAGCAAAGGCTTGGGGGAGAGAGACACACACAGAGAGACAGAGAGAGAAAGTGAATGATGCTAAATTTCAAACTGCCATCTGGAATAGGACCATAATGTACCATAATAGTGCTGTGATTTGGATAAGCAATAGATTCAGTGGTGCAAACACATAATGTGGCCATGAGATTACCATTATATGTACAGTAATCCATTATTATTTTCAAAAGTGATTTTTTTCATATAACTCAAACGCATTTCTCTGAACTGACTTACTTGAGTACTCAGGTGAGTCAAGCAGATAAAGACAAGATTGTCATGCTAGTAACAAAAGTGTAAGTCACTTTGAAAACTTTTTCCATACTATACCTTTTCATCCAAGGCTTTGTGGTGCTCAAACAAAGATTTCAGAGCCTTGAGGACCTCGACTTCACTAGACACTCCCGAGGGGGACTGGGCTTGCCGTTTTACCACCGTCATTCTTAGTGACCTTTCATGTCTTGATACAAGGCACTCCAAATGCTCCAGTAACAGCTATAGGATTTAACAGAAAGCACAATTATGTTTATGAATAGATGCCACCAGTCTGAAGTGTGATAGAACTATGGTGAATATTTAAGAGATCTACTATGATAATAGGAATCACCATTAATCCTCCTGAAAATATTCCTCCTGCTTTAAGTGTGTGTATCTCGTTTCTTACCACTTTCTGAAGAAGTTCTTCATGAGTGTCTTGAGTTGTGTGGTCATTGGTGCTTCAATATTCCCAATTCATTTCAAATGTTTACAATTCATGGTTAATTTTTCTTTGGGGGCAAGCCAGAAACCTCATGGGGCATACTCCATAAATGAGGTGGATGGAGGCCCACTCTGTTGCTTTTATATGCCTGCCTTTCTGTTGGATGCATTCAGCAGCAGCATTCCTATCATTTTTGTCATATATGAAGACACTCATGAAAGAGGACTTCCAGACCTGGTTCAGAAAGTAGCAGTTAACTATGGGATTAAAGTGTGTTTGAAGTGAGGCATAGTATTGTGAGAGAATAAATAGCCATGTATCTTTTACTATAATAATTTTTAAGTGCTCACTCTACATTTTGATTATATCTTGCAAATTTAAATTATTTCTACTTTAAACTATTTCTAGTTTACAAATACCTACATAACTTCAGGTTATAAAATAGAAGTAACAAGCAGAAATCTGTTTAAACCAGTATTCAGAAAATATATTAAAGATAAGTTGCATTTCAATAATCAGCAAATTACTGAAATTTTAGAACATAATTGCAAATATAAATTATGTTAGCAGGTTCAGAAGGCTTGATAAAATATCCGATCTGATATAATTAATGAATATTTCTTCTTTACAGAAATGCATACATGATGGCTCTTTATAAAATAATACTAACATTTAAAATTTATTTCATTTGCATTTGATCATTTAAAAATTTTAGTTAGAGGAAATGAGCGTATCACCAAAATGACAACTTAAATTGTATATATATAGTCAGAAGATTTTACTCATAATGAATCCTGTATCACATAAAAAATATATGAAACCAACTGGAATATAGTAACTCACATTCCCAATGGCCATTTTGGGAAAAGAAAGCTAAGGATTTTCACTAAAGCAGTATCTGGGACAAGGCTGAAGGTGAACAGAAACTCCAGAAAAACGTTTCTAGGCTGCTTCAGTTTCTGTGCTTGGATTTTGACAAAGCAAGCCTGCTTTTAAGTGCTTTGTTAAAACGCCTTAAGTTTCACACTTATTTTCATTGTAAAACAGAGTTTTGATGCAAATGAGTATTGACATGAAGAGAAAGCAAACTTCTGGAGTCATTGTCAGTTATTATAAGTTTAGTAATGAAGAGCCACATAGAACTGATCATGTTAAATAGGGCATACCTCTAAAAGAATAGTGAAAAACATGAGCTAAGAAGTAATATCACTGCAAAATAAAGATAAAATAATTGAAAATTGAATAGACAAAAGAGGAAAGTATATACAAATGGAGGAATATAAAACAATTTTGTTTCTCTTAATAAACATCTGTGAAAATGTTTTTGACAATACCACTGTTGAGCTCAATGTTACATATTAATGTCACATTACTTAGTGCTTAGCAAGTAAAGTTTTCTTCATTTATTTCCACGTAATTGTGGTTCAACATGTCAAAAAAGTCTTCGTCTTGTTATTGGCACGAAACCCCCACAAGTATCTCGGATTGTAAATATATATCAGTAAGTAAGAGTCATATTGAAGAGTCAAAATAATATTATAGGTTGAGCATCCTTACTCCAAAAACTAATTCAAAATATCCTGAAATTTAAAGCATTTGCAGCATCCATGGTTATTTTGGATTTTGGATGCTTGGGTTAGGATGTAGAAAAGTGCATTGTAAATATTCAAAATCCAAAGAACTTCCTGGAGACTAAAACACTTCCTGTCCCAAGCATGCCAGATAAGGGCTATTCAATTTATAATCATTTTTCAATATGAACATGATACAATTAAACTATGGAGAGGGTGTCCCTTTTATTTATTTATCTATGATTATATTTATAGCATTGTACTCTTTCAAAATCTACAGATACATTTCTACATTTTTTAAATAGAAACTATTTCATGGGAGTGATGGGATTTGCATCAGTTTTACCTTGCTTGTTTTTCTGGCATTGTTGGTGTCAGTCTTTCCCTGACAACCTATGTTCCGGCCCTATCAGCCTACCTTCAGCCCCCAGTATACCCCAAATTTACATATTTTGTATTCTCTGCCTGGACTATTGTTTCTTTAGTTTCTCCTTTGTCCAGGTTTTTTCTCAGTATAACTCAACCTAAATATCACTCATTGAATGAGGCATTAGTTCATGATTCTGCATTAAATAGACATCTCCTTTTTTCCAACTCCATGATTCTCTTACAGTTTTTTCAATTTTTTTCTTCATAATATATCATGGTAGAGAATTTTAAATAGCTTTATTACATTTCTTTCTATTTCTTCATAGAATATGATTCCTATGGGGGCAATCAGGTTCTGTCTCTATGATTTTGGCTCTCTCAGTATCAATTTAACTCATGACACCTATACAAATGAAATATATGTGTGCCAGAAGTTTTTAAAATGAATAACTGAAATCAGTTACCATGTGTACTTCCTGGTCTACTTTAAAATCAAATGTGCAGTATGATTAATTGGCATTATTTCATAAGGCTTTAGACTAACCAATATTGTTAGGCACATACATGTGTCAGGTAGATGACACAGAAATAAACACAATTTTTATTATATATCAAGGAAAACTTTTCTCAAATTGTAAACAGAGGTATGTGTTTACACAGTAATTCCATAAGTATTCAAACAGCAGTTATTGCATGTAACAGTGTCCCTTTACCTCCAGGAAAAGGAACATAATGAGATGTGAAGCTATAAAGGACATCTGTTATTAAATGCTTCTTAAATCTTTTGATAACACTTTCTATACTTGGAAATCTTCCATATTATACATTCTACATGCTTTCTCAGTCTTTTATGGCACATAGTACCTACTAATTGCAAACTTGCAAGATTTGAATATTATTAGGATATGTTCAGTGATTTTGCTCAATAGTAATGGCAAAGAAATGCTAACATTATACAAATAAGAAGAAACAATCCCTTTAATGGGTTTTGCAGTAGAATACTGGAACTTGGTTCCAAAAGCTCCAGGTTCTGAAGTTTGTGGAAATTTTTTTTTTTGTATTTTTTTTTTGTATTTTTACTGGTACCAGGGATTGAACTCACTACCACATGCTTGCAAGGCAGGTACTTATGCTGCTGAGCTAAATCCGCAGCCCCAGTTTGTGGAATTTTTGTAATACTTTTTACTATTCAGTAAAAATGAGTTTGGAAACTCTTGGAGACAGACTAAATGCTTTTTGCATAAAAGGCTGTGGATGAATCTTTGGATGTCCAGGGACAAAATGTTATTTTTTTGTTTCTGGATGTTCTCCCAAAGCCTCATGTAGTCATACATGCAGAGTTTTAATTTGTGATTGATTCATGGTTCAATGCTGGGATTATGGATATGAGTGCTACACTCAAACTAGGGTAGGTAGCCTACATACATGGTAAGGGACAGAAAGAATATTCTCTTGTTCTCTTCCCCTTTTGCTGTTGGTGTTTTTTCTGTTTTCCACCTCCATGAACTGTTGCCTTCTGCCATGTGCTACTCTGTCTTGGACCCAACAGATTATGGACTGAAACTTCCACAAACTATGAGCTAAATAAAACTTTTCTTCCTTAATTTTGAGTGCCAAGTATTTTGTCTCAACAATGAGAGAAAAATAACAAAGACACAATACCTAGGAAATTGGTACATAATAGAAGCAGATACATATTTTTTAATTGGTTGAAGTAATGGTTTGCATATTTATAGGCCATAACTCATCAGAAAAATAGAAATCTGAGATGCATGTCCAGATTAGATTTGACAGAACAATATCTTCCATGGCATATGGAAGAGAGATACTTTAAATGATCACCTGTGCTCTCTTGAAATGGGGTTCCTCTGAAAATAAGCCTTTGATGGACTGAGTCATAGCTATAATAGACCACTTTGAAGATCATGAAGAATATAAGGATAATGAGATGAGTTAATTGCTCTAAACTGTACTGAAAAGTTTAAAGAAAGGAAGTAACAAGATTAAGTTTTTATATTTTAGGTCAAGGGTTGAAGAGTCTAACAGCTTTTACAATGCAACTTTTTGAGATACCAAAACAGCAACAGAAAGAAGACAAATAGTTGATCTCAACAAGGTTGCTGAATTAAGACATACGATAAATTCATAGTCTTACCTTATATCTTATATGGAATTCTTCCCACAATTCTTAAAAAATACAATAAAGATACACGGCAGCCCAAGAACTAGAATAGAGATGTTTGACTAGATTCAGAAATTCTGAGTTCCTCTGCTACACCCAAGAAACTGCAGTGCATCTTCGTGATTCTCTGATGAAGTCAGTCTTATTCACCTTACTGACTGAAGCATGTTTTTACTTAAAGCAGGTATCTTACAAAAGGAAACCTCTGCTCAGCACTTCCCATTTTAAAACATCTCCTAGGCTCCAAACTACTGAGTAGAATAGGAAGGAATGTATAATAAAATCTAATCCAAGAAGAAAGGCTTCCAATATGAAAGGGTTCTGTGCTCGTAGCTTCTGAAATCTTGGGATTTAGATTGAAATAGCTGGTAATAGTTTCAAACAGGAAGAGTGGTGCAAAAATGGTGATCTGGCTTTCTGGATTGTGGCAAGCAGGTGCATGTCCTGCAGAATTGTCCGTACTCTCAGCTGCCACTGTGAACTCTGGGCTCTTCTAGAGTTCTCTGTGCCACTCACTGGCCACACACTCTGTTATGGTTTCAGAACTGGTGGTCAGCTTAACGACAGCTTGATTACATCAGTATGCATTGAGAGAAGATGCTCCACCTGAGGAGGTTGCCAGGATAAATAGGTGGAGAAGAAGGGAGGTGTTGAGGGTTGAGGCGTTAAAGAACCATCGTGGGTTCTCCTAGGAGTTGCTGTCTGAGCTGTTGGTTCTCCTGGAGAAGCTTTGGTCTTCATATCGAGCATTGCTTCCTGGCTCCGGAGGGGAAGACATGTGCTGCTTGGTCTCCAGGATGAACTCGTCACTCTGCTTCCTGGCATGTACCTGGCTATGCTTGTCGGAGGAGGAGCTCGGGGCCTCCGTGTCGCTGAGAACAGCTGTGGTGCCTTCAGGACAGCCCTGCTCTTTGTTGTGAGTGTGACTTCTCGGCTCCAGTGAAGAACCCTCATCCCACTAGCACAGCTCCTTCATCCTACTGGCATGGACTTTCTGGCTTCCACCGCTGACCCTTGGGTCTTACTGGCACGGATCCGTAAAAGAGACTGGCATGAGTCCATCTTGTGGGCTCTGGATCTCCAGTTGGACTCGTGGAGGCATTGTTCTGAGCTCTGGGTTTTTATCTGGACTCATGTGGGACATTGCCGTGGGGTTTAGGCTCTTGACTAAATAATCTATGTCTTTGGTGTTGTGGATAGATTTCCTGTATTCTCCTGTGTAACTTCTGGTGATCATAAAAATATTATAAACTCCATGTCCTGATCTGAATTGTTCTCTGTATAGAACCCCTGACTACAACACATTCTATCTTCCTAAATCACCATCCTGGTGAAACTGACAAAAACCAGCAAAAGTCGAGGGGATCAAAACAATGGCTCTTTCCCCAAATTCCTTGTCCACTCATTCAGTGTAGGAGATTATTTTCCCTACCCCTTGCATTTGGGTGGTCCTGTGACTGTTTTGACCAATAGTGGAGGCCACATTTATTGACTTCTGATTCTACATTTTAAAAAGTCAGAAAGCTTCCAGATAGATATTGGTGTGCTTTCCTTTAAATTTCTAAACAACAATCTAGGAAATCTAACTACTTGGAGGGCACATGATGCAGAGGTGGCATGGGAATTCCCTTGTATAATGTCACAATTGAGCTTGTCTTCCCTTCCACTGATCTAGCCCTGGTACCAGATGTGATAATGAAGACAGTTCCCAAGCAAATCTTTCTATCCCCAGACATTTGAGATATTCTTTGCAATGGTGTGCTAGACATGGTCTTTTTGTACTTTGAGAGTGTTAATTTTCAGAACTTTTGTGAGCTGGTAGTTCAGTGGCACCGTATTGTTATCTTCATATTAACCATAACAAGAATATTCACATCATGAAAATTGGAAAATATTATAGATCAGCACTTTTCATTTTATTTCTTTGATAAAGAACATATCAGTGCATTTTCTTGCCATCCATCAAGACATCAAAGCTGAGTCTTCTATTATATAGCGGAGAAGGGCCATTCCCACTGTTACTTTCCCAGCTCACAAAGTATACAATCATAGTAAAATATTGTTTTGATCCATTAAGTTTTAGGACAATTGGTTATGATGTAATAAAAAGCAAATTTGATATCATTATTAAAACTGCTGAGTAGCCAACTCACTAGAAACAGCTGTCAAACTTGAGCCCCTGCTATGATACACCTGGAGACATAGATTACATCAAATCCTTTCATTGAGGACATGATATCTATCTGCTTTTTAGTGTAGTGCTTTTCTCCATTCTAATAAGCTCTTTTTATTAGTTCTGATCAAAAGCTTATTTTAGGGTGAAAGAGGTAATTCAGTTGATGGATGTTAGCATGATTCCTGGTTTTATCAGATTATCACAGTATTCAGAGGAGACTCATCCTATAAAATCATTAAATGTTCTAACAAAGACTGGTTTAGTTCACGCTGAGTGATAACACATTGCTATTTTGGGGAGTATTATTATCCTGGAACTATTATATGCTCAAAATTAGTGATAGAAGGAAGTTAGGTAAAATGTCTTTCTTGCAACAACTATAGGTTTATATATGTATGTTTAGGGATCAAAGTTTAGAATTATAATTTATAATTGTCAAGCAGGATCTCATGACCAGATGGAAAGAGGCAGATTAATATTGTTCCATAATACCTACAACATATCCTAAATTATTTCTTTTTTAAACATTTAAAATCATATTTTATATTGGGCATGTTAAATCAAATTAACATTAGAAGATCATAGGATAAAAAATAAAGCAATACCACTAAGAAGTAAAAAGAAAAGAAATTTAGATGCCACAAAACTGTAGATATTCAGTTGAATATAGTAACTCGATATTATAATTTTTTTTTAAAGAAAAGGTAGTTCTTATTTTTTCTTTTTTTGGTTTAAGAATTATAGTTGATTTGATAGATACATGTCAGTATAACTCTTTATAATTGTAATTTACAAAGTATTATGAAAGTTAAATTGTAGCAGACATTTGTCACTTTTGGTTCTTCAAAATGTTTTGAACGTAGCTTTCATATCTGATAGTTCCTCAAATTCTGAACCCCAGCATTCCAATATAGAATATACAGACAAGTTCAAGCCAGGACAACCACTAGATGGCAGATGTGAGTCAGTCAACAAGAACCACCCTTAAGGCAAAATAAGAGTTGGAACAGAGAAGTCAACTTGCTGGGCTGAACTTCTATTTTGTTATCCCAGGTAGCAAGAGATGCTACAAGTTTTTAGGAGTAGGAATGTGAGAATAAATTAAAATGTTTATAACTATAGAAACCATATATGGAAAGTCAGTTTAGAGATTTCTTATATGCCTTAGTTTATTTTTTTTATTACAACAGCTAAAACACCCTGTTTTGTGCAGTGATGAACTCTTATGTAGATAATAAGGAAAGCTAAATGTGTTTTTATTAATATAAACAGACTCTTTAATAAGTGAGCAATTTAACTTATCCCAAATGCTCCACAGTGCTTAAGATAATAACCTGTATATAATGCACTTAGTACTGACGCAATTGTGTTAATGATAAACATAAGTTTCTGGACTGGACAATGCAGCCAAATGTTCTCATCCAGCAAGTATCAGTGGATTTTAAAGTTCTCAGAAGGCCTGCAGACGGGACTCTGGGAACAGCTCCATGGGCATATAGACTTCATAAGGCGGCAAAAAGGGAGCCCAGAGGAAACTGGTTGTTTCAATTTTATGAGAGATTGCATGCTATGAAATTGTCTACTATGTTCAACAGAACAAATATTGGGGAAATTTATTACAAGAACTCAAGAAAACTGCTCCAATGGCCTCAAGAATTGTGTGCTTGCAGGGAGCCTTGCTATTATATAGAACGATGAGGTTGGATTTGAAAAATTCAGGCTAAGGATGTTCAAGGTAAAACTGTCTACTTATATGGTATGGGTCTTGCAACAAAATGAGTTCCATGGTCAGAAAGTGGCAGCCTGCAATTAAAACCCTGTTAATGTAAAGACTATTGGGACTGTTTGCTTCACCTGTTCTATGTTGGCTTTACTACAAAGCATGCAGCCAAATGCAGGTCTTTTAAGCATGCATAATAGATCCACCAAATTGGCAAGAATGTGATGTAAATCTGGACCTGAGGGGTACAGACAAATGACTTTGAAAGAAATGTTCAACCAATTGTTTCCATACAACTTTGGAAGGAACACAGGAAAGTCCTGCCAATCTATTTATTTTATTCATGACATCTGTTTTGAAAAGTGCAAGTACTAAAGAAGTCCAAGTTTGAATTGGAAGACCTTATGGAGCTTCATGGTGATGATAGTATTTCTCTAAAAAATGTCTGAATATGACAAGAAAAACTAGATGTACAGGAAACAGTAGGCTAAGAGTCTGTCTAAATTTAATGAAAATATCTTGTAAACATGTGGATAAATACATATAAACTATAATAGCAATTCATATAAGATACCACATACAATCTCAGAATTGTACACCTTTACTGAGAGTCACAACTTTAGTCTAATAGGTGTTGATGACACTGACTTTGACATCATCAGTAGATGGCAGGTACCATAACAATGGTCATCAGTCCTATGTTAGAACTGTTTCAAAGTACCATGTACTATGCATGTATACACGCATATTGTGTGTGCATGTGCAACACGCACACAGAGATCCAAGGCACATCACAATCATTAAGAATTTGAATTTTTGGATCATGTCTGGCCCAATAAAATATCCTGGATAATCTAGATCTTCATTTCACTATGGTGCTGCAAGAATTTCCCAAACTGCACACATTCCTATTAGCTATGAATTCAACATAACTTTGTGTGTCAGTATCTACCATTACAAATAGTGTTCAAGCAGAAATACATCCTGCCCTAGATATTAGTTTTTCTATTCTACTAGGATAACACAGCACAACATTAACATCTGAAAGTGAAAACCCTTAAATTGCTTGCATTTATGCCTAGCCCAGGCACCATCATCACCTTCAAATATTGTTTAAAATTGATGTTTCTATGCTCTTGTTTGATTATCACATTCAAATAGCTGTTGAAAGGATGTGTGTCTTATCTTGTTCATTCTTGGACTGTACTAACTTAGAACTTTCAAAAATAAATGTGAAGGAATCACATGAATATACTTGTCGTGTCCTTATATTCTTAGACCTGTTAGAGTCTATTTGTTTCAATTAGATTGTATTTTATACTCACTGAAGAAGCAGGTTTGGAGGCAATTATTATTTGTGTAGGTATAGATATGTCAAGAATAAGAAGTTTTTCTTTCTAATGGATTGCATCTGATTGCATCTGAACATTTATTAAAATGACTCCTTTGGCTCTAAACAAAAGTAAGGGCATGGTAAGAATGATCCCAGTACATACATCACTGTAGCATATGAAAGATAGCTATACTACTAATCTGTGTTAGCTAATCCAAAAGAACAGTTTGTGTTTCATTGTTGGATTATTTGGTCATTTTTTCATGCCTAAATCTTGTAACCTGAATACCTACTTTAAGATAACAATATGCAATATGTTTATTCATGTTAATTTCTATTTTTTGAAATCCTGTATTATTTCTATCCCTTTTTCTGTTTTTTTTTTTTTTTTTATAAAAAAAGCCTCAAAGAAAAAAGAATGTTCCCAGTTCAAGGAAGTCTTTCTCTTAGTTTTATGAGCTATGAGATTAAATCACAGTTTTATTATTTCTAAATGATCTTAAAATTGGCTCTCAAACCCACAGCTTTTTTTTCAAAACCATGAAATAGTTACATTTTAAAATATTACCAACAACTTATGCCATGTTTTGAAATCCTCATCCACAAAAACATTTAAATAGTTCCAACAAAAATTATTCTCAGTTTTGATCCTGATAGGTAATAACTGCATTAATGTTCTCAATATTTATTTATGTTTTAATTAATACATACAATTTGGTCAAAACATGGTAAGTTTTAATGATTAATTTGCGTATGTTAAAAAAATCTGGAAAAGTTATTTTCCATAAATATAACTTGCTCAAGTATTGACACAGTAGTTTTAGTAATAATGTTGTTTCACAATTTATATTTATTTCATGATTTTCATATATTGACATTCATTGTTTTCTATTTTCACTATTATAAACATATAATTTATCGGCAATTATTTCAATTTCTCTACATTTTTACCACTATGGAAATGGTAAACAATAAAGCTTATTTGTCTGCTTCTATCAATATTCACTGTAATTTTTGAAGTGTATATTTTTGTATGAACATGAATGAGATTCAGATTATTTAAGAGTGATTCTAGAATTTATATTGATTATGTTCAGTCATCTATATTTTTGGACTGTGGATCAGATGCTTCTGTAGTGAGAAAAATGATACATAGTCATAATTTTCAGCTTTGATATTAAAATAAATGCATTATTTTCACACAAGTGGTACCTACTAAATTACTCAAATCCAAACGAATTCTGCTCTTCCTTAAACATGATCAATTGCTTTATATCAGAGCTCAATTGTAGATGAAATAGGAATATGATTTCCTAAATACACAGCCTATGATGAAACTAAGAATTGGAATCACTAGTTATGTCACATGCAAGCTATGTCGCTTTTGCAATTCATTTAGCATTTTAATTTCCCCATTAGTTATGTTAGAATAGTGACTGGTGTGAGAACACAGTGAGTTGAACACGTAAAACATTTAGAAAAACATTTGGAAAAACATTTAGCACTTAATAATACTAGCTATAGTATTTTCATTATTACTCTATATATTAAATAAACTTCAGTGCATCTCCCACTGAAATGTCTACTTTGTGAGAAGTTATAATTCACTCAATTTTGATTAGGAGGGAGGATCATTTTGATAATTTTCAAAACTAACACAATTGAGAATATCTACTCAGTTCTCAATGTAGACTGGCTTTTTTTGTTATTTGTCTCACAAAAAAGTATGCTAGCTAACTCCTACATACAGAACTAGAAGTTTATCAGAACACTGGAAATTTGAACATTGAATTCTATTTTAACCTTTCTCACATTTTAACACCAATCACATTTTCTTTAGTTGTGAAGGAAATTTAAGCTTGTTGCTTTCTTTCCATGACCAGTAAGTACATTTATACAGTAATGAAACATAGAACATATAGAAATAGAAAGCGCTATCACAATGAAAATTTAAAAGTAGTTAAATATGATGGAGACATCTTGAAGGGAAAAGATATGTCTGATTTTCATCCCTGGATATTTGGGAAGAGGGGCAGGTGGAGAAGGATCAGAGGTAAATATGTAATTTAAGAAGCTGTTATATAACCAGAACTTCACACATGGGAAATTTCTTAAGTTTGACTTTCTTAATATAATTAACAAAAGATTCTTCATATGACTGCTTTACAGAAGGTAAGAAAACTGTTCCTTAATGTTATTCACATTTTCAAAGTAACTGTTATTCATGCTTAAAATGGATAGCTTCAATTTCTGTTGTCCTAAAGATTTTATATATTTCTTGCTATGACTACTGCATATGTATTTCAAGTGTAACTCAACCAAAGAAATTTATTACCCAAGAGTCCTATGAAGGGAAATAGTCAAAGATGTCTGTGGGCCTTATGGTTTTTAATATGATGAAAATTTATGGTGAACCAAATCGCTTACATTTCTGAAATTAGTTACAATTTATAAAAAATAACACAGCCCACATGAAAGTAATAGTTACACGTGTATATCTTTTAGACAATGTTTCCTCTAAGCTGTAGTAAATGTCTCAAGTTCTTTCAAGGATATAACTTGAGTAATCCTGCTGATGATCTCATGGCCAGGGGCGCAGGCTCTGGATTTAGCTGTCTTTACCATTCAAATCCTGTCTCTGCTGTTTACTGTATGACTTCTGCTAGCTTAACTGACAATTTCTGAGCTCACTTCATTTATAAAATGGGACAATCATAACGTTTCTTTCATTGTGGTGCAGAAAAAATAATATGCAAAGGAAAAATACATATATGGCTAATAAAGCTGTGCATCTTACATGTAAGAATTCAAAGAAACTAGATACAGAGATGATAGATGGATAGATAGGTAGATGATAGATAGGTAGACACATCTATTTCCCTCCATCCTGCTCCTGATTTGATTTTATTGAATTACATTATCTAAATTATTAAAATATAAAATAAGGGCAGAATAAATCTCATGACTGAAATAAGCTATAAATTTGTATAAAAGTACAATGTTAAGGTAAAAATCAAAAGTGTAATGCAGAGAGGCAGAAACAAAAGTAATTTCATCTAACATCCTACAACATGATCTGAACTGCCCTTGTAGTAACCTATTAAAGGACCCTATGTGAATACTTTATCAAAATCTCAACGAACATAAATTCACATGCATATGCGTAAATTGTCTTTACCATAATGTAAGACTCTGATGAATAAAGACATAAAGTAAATTTGATCATATAACCATTGTGCAGAAAATTTTTACTCTTATTAGAGGCATATGTTCACATTTTGTGGCTGTTTTATCTTACTCTCTAAAACCAAGCAAAATTGAACAGGTTATTAAGTATGCTTTATTTTCTTAGCATTCATTTGTTAAGCTATGATGTTACATTATTTTTATCTGCTTAATATTTAAGTGAAATTAATGTCTACTCAAAAGCAGTTTCTACCTTTCTCTAATAAACAAACTTCACTCATGCATGAGTAATGTGGTAAATTATGTATTTTGTGAAATTTCTAATGTAGAAAATATAACAACTTTGATTAAACTCTAAATACTAAATTTACATATAATTGATAGGATATATGAGTTCCTAGAGTAGGACGTAGCGACTTCTATGAAATTAGATTTCATAAAATCAAAATGCATATCAAAACTCAAATCTCTTTGGTGGCCTTCTAAAATTTAAATGCGAGGACTCTTTCAGTTGGCAGAGATCTGCTCCAATCATTTTCCATTTTTAACACTTTTCCTTTCTTTTTAAAGTAAACTTTAGTGCAATGAAATGACCAAATCTTTGTCCAAATAAAGTCTTAGTTCTCTTCTCAATCTCCTCAATGCAACCATTTAGAAGTTTGAAATCCATTACAGAAATCTATTTCTTCTTTTTAAAGTCCAATAAAGTGAAGGCCAGAAGGATGAGGATATTTTTAGGACAACATGCTGGTTTAGTAGCCAAGACTATAATTTAGGTTTCCTGTCATTTTGAGTTTCATTGTGTGCCCTTCTTTTTTAAAGTAACTATAAATTGGTATCTTCTTGAAGTTTTCCTGAAGTTTCTAAGTGCTTATATTTTATATGAATACTGGACATAAGGCAGTGAACTATGTATGGAATTAATGCCAAGAGTAGACTACTTTATACTTACTCTTGTGTTGTTTCTTTCAGCCTTAAGCTCAGAAATTTCTTCTTCTTTTTCTAGAAGTTGTTCCCTGCAGGCATTTAATTCTTTTGTCAGTGCAGCAAATTCCTGGAAGGAAAGTGAAAATATTTTAAGACATGCTAAAGATATAAAAACAATAATTCCAGTGGGGAAAACAAAAGGCAAAGTATAAATTTTGAATGAAAATAATGAAAAACAGCTAGCCTCGTTGATTGGTCAATATTTACTACTATTATTGAAACAGACTCATTACACTGTTTAAAATGCTAATTTTTTATGATACACAAAAGACACTATATACTTCATGTTACATGTAAAATATACATGACAACTTACTACTAGAGTAATTAAAATTTGGCTACTTTTGTAAAGAGATCAAAAAGTAATCTCATAGTGTAATTCGTCTATAGCAATGTTTAACAAAGTGTAAGAGATCATTAAAATAAGAACACAAGAATATGACAAATGAGCTTAAAAATTAACATGTTTATTCATTAACAGGATGAAGAAAGACAATTGAACTACTTATTACAAATTTTAAATATACCAAAGACTCAAAACACTATGTAAGATTTTCTAAGCAGTGTGTGTACTGCTAGTTTTTCTCAAGATAAGCTCCCTATGCATAGGAACTCCCGTTGTTTTGTTTGTTTGTTTTACTACCAGTATCCAACACATAGTGAGTGCACAATTAACATTTTGTTCAGTAAGTGAGAGTTGGTAATACTATACCCCCACCCCAAAAAAGGGAGTTCCGAAAAATTCTAATTTTATGTGGTTAATGACACTGTGAAGGAATCTTCAGTGTCTTTTTTGTCAAAATAACAGGAGAAATTATATGATTAGGAGTAATTTTACCATTATACTTGTGAAAAACTCTAATTCAACTATTCTGGCCCTCTGAATTATGCACAAATATTGCTTAATTTTTTTTTTTTAAATGTGAAGGTATCCAAATGAACTTAAACCTTTTAGAGTGTCCTGAGTAATGAAAGTAATACTTATCAAACATTTCAGCACTTGGGAGAATTATTTTTAGGTTGAAATGGCACTCCCAGGACAGAAAGAAAAGGAACGGGAGGGAAGGACACAGGTTTGGTTTCCTAATCTGTAGTCAAGTGAATTTAGTAAAAAGTAAACAAATGTGATAACTCTGCAAAACTGGAAAAGGTTCATTGTGTGTATTTTCATTTGCTTCAAATTACTATTTTGCTGAGTTTCTGAATGACATCAGTCTCATGGATATTTTAAAGACCTCAGAGAATACTCTAAGGCTTAGAATCTAGATAAAAGAGTTCACTGCTACATGCTGGCAGGAATCACAAATAAATGTTTTCTCCTTTGATTGCTTCCAGTGGAAATGTTAATGCTTCATAAGCATATTAATAACAGGAATATAGAAATAAGCAAGATGTGTGAAACAGTAAATCTCTAAACAATGAAACTTCATGTATATAGTGTAGAGAGAGAAGTGATATATAAATATTCTGAATATTATTTATTAACCTACAAGCATACAAAATAATCCTATATTCATCTAAGACTGACTAAACTCAACATGAATCAAATTCTTATAACCTGCAGCTTATTAATTTAAGAAAACATATCTTTGTCTATCTTTTTAAGGATTAGCTTGCTGCCTATACATATTTAACAGACTTGAAATAAATATTTCAGAATTTTAATACTAGAGCTCTCCAGTGGTGCAATCATGAGTAATTTTGATGTCTGACTTTTGCTTATATATTCCTTCTTGAGAAACACTGTACAATGGGGAAATACGCTTTTGCTTAGCGAATAAAAGAAAATATTAATCTATAATAAATGGAAATAAGCATGTATTTAAAACAAGACAAAAATCTGTCAAAATACTGCTGGTAATAGATGATTTTTTCTTATTACGTTCTGATTCTGAGCAGGTTATTCAATATGCTAAGTTCTAAGAGTAATCTTACATTTATAAACTTCATAGTAAATTTCAGGAAATGTTTTCATATTCACTGTCTTATCTTGCTCATTAAATTCCTAGTTACGGAGTCTCATTATTATTGGATGATGAGAAAAATGAATTACTAACATGTAAATTCACAAAGCTCAGGAGTAATGAGTTCTGAAAAGAAATCTTAAAACCTCAAATTTAGTGTTTTCCATGTAATTCATTTTGAACTTAGTTGTTTATTTCATTTATCAGTCTAGATTTGGAGTGTATTTAGCAGTTCCATTTTTTTTTCTTATCTGAAACATTAAAAAACCATTACTACAGTATTTTGCATAATCTCCTTTAATTAGCCCAATGGGAATGTGAGAATCTAAAGGCCCAAGGTATCCCTTCCACATGGGGCAACCAGTATTAGACAAGCATATTCCACATATTCAGGGTTATAATCAATGTTTATATAATATATGGAATTAGACATCAAATTTTTTAAACTTTTCTTCTGACATATCTTCTTTTTATGTGTCTCCATTCTTGTCAGTGTAAGCAATATAATCTTACAAAAATAACAACCACAAATACAGTTAATATTGAATTCTTACAATAGGCTTGGACCACTATTGAACAATTTATATGTCATTAATCTTAAAACACTCTGTAAAGGGTAACATCTCACTGAGACATACAGAATTTATGTCTGCCCAAAGACACACACTTAACGCTGGAGTTTGGTTTTGAACTCAAACAATTTACTTTATACTGGGAGATTTCAAGGGTCATTTTCTCCTTCTGGCCACAGGTTTTTCCCTTCCAATATGTTGTTCTTCATTCTTCGTAAGAATGATATTTTCCAAATTCTTAAAACTTTCAGAGCTTCCTATTACCAAATACATCAATTTTAAATAGACTCACTTTGGAAATTCAGATTATACCAAACATGACCTTTTCAAAATTAGTAACTGTATTACTCAGCAACTACTCTTTAAACAGTATAAATTTTGTTTTACTTTACTCTATTTACATAAATTACTTCATTTAGTCCCATTTTTTTTCCCCTGAAGAAGAAACCAAAGCTCAACAGGGATGGATAATTAATGAGCGTTACAAAAAATGACCTATTCTGTCGGAGTCCAAGTTCTGATTTCAACACTACCTCCATCTGGCTGAAAATGGAAAATTTATTATCAAATTTCTCCAGCTCAACTACAGTATCATCCCTCTATCCTTCAATCCTTATAAGAATTACTGGACTGTTACTGAGTACCTGATCCTAGATAAGATAGGCATGTTATTCCACATGACCACTTAGCACTGTTAGAATTTAAGGCATATTGGATTTTGGTCATCAACAAGAATTCAAAACCCGTCACAAAATGCCACTCACAGATTAATACTGTTACTGTATTAATATGGCACATGCTTCCTTTGAAAGCCTTTCTCTTAGAAGGTCCATCTTATCCACGGCCACAGGTTTCACTTTCTTATCTCCGTACTCACCTCCTAGGACCTCATCTCTCTTGTTTACCTGCTCCTTTTACATACTAGCTTTTTTTTCTTTCTTTCTTTCTTTTTGTCTTTTTCCTTTTTATCTGTACCAGGGATCAAACTCACAACTGCCTGCTTGCAAGGCAGGCGCTTATGCCACTGAGCTAAATCCCCAGCCCCCATACTAGCTTTTCTTTCTTTCTTTCTTTTTTTTTTTTTAATTTTATTTAAAAGGAAAAAGAGAAAAAACAAAACAAAACAAAACAGTGTAAGGGTACAATTAATACAGAACTAAAAAAAAAAAAAAAACAGTAAGAAATCACCAGTTAATAGATTACAATTATCATCCTAGAGACAGTTGCTCAAGTCACAGTATCAAAGCATACAAAATGGACATTCAAACAGTGAGACTGTAAACAGTTGTGTTCAATGATCCAACCAAAAATATTAATATGGGATACTAGCTAAAACATCATTTCTTAAAGTAACAGCCTGCCTTTGTTAATGCTTCAAAATACCTCACAGTGTTTTTATAATAATTAAACTATGTGTTTAATTTCTCAAACACTATGATTCTCAAATGCAATGTTATTTCATTCATTTTTACAGTCTCAAGTCTTAGCATAACACTTAGAAATATGAGGAGACAATAAATTCCTATTATAGATGAATTATACCTTTGACTATAATATCTAAAATAATTTTAAAAGCTATTATAACTTTATTTTTATTGTTCCTCAAAGTGACAGCATTACAATTTACATAATATATGACATATAGTATAATTTTTTTTAATCTGTAACTTTTGTTTTCGTCTGAATCCAAAATGCATGCTACTGTATTCTACCCAGTAATTCTTTCTCATGTTTTATTGCATTCATGTGAATTAATACAACAACTGCCTGGAAACTTCCAAATTAAACATAGCATTCAGAAAGCTGTCTCTGACCCTGGCAGTTTTATTACAGTGGCATGCAGGATGCCTCCAAGCTAGGAGCTAGCTGGTTCTAGTGCTGAACCATATGGTTGTGAGAGTACAATGTGATGCACATTTTGTGCTGACTGTAGAGACAGTGGAATGGAAGAGAACCAGTGTGCCTCAAAGAAGATGAAAGAGGAGGAAGTAATAACACAAAAATTTATTACTTAGTGCTTTTTTTAGTAGTTCACGTATTCAGGTTTATCATTTGTTCAACGGGTATATCACACTGGTCTTATTCATTCTCAAAGTAAAAATACATACTTAGCCTACATGCTATGCTTCTAGACTAGATAGCATTTTTCATCAGTATATTCATAAGACAATATTTCTGGAAGATTCTTCCTTCTTCTCCAAAAATGTCTTAGCTAACAGACTTCAGAAACGATATAGATGCTATATTTTGATCTTGGAAATTTATATATGAGTATGAGAATATATGAAATTCTGTGCAAAGTGGCTTCCTGATGCCAAGAGTTGGGAACAATCTAAATTTGTGCACAAAGAAATGAATGAATTAATATAGTAACCATATATGATGGAATATTGTAAAATGAACCAAGTAAATAGATTAGATATTTATATAGAAAAGATGGAAAGATATTATTTCAAAGCTACTATTCTGAATAAATGGGCAACAAACAATGAAACATATGAATGATGATATTATAACCTAATTTTCATTGTTTCTCTAAGTGACAGCATTACAATTTACATAGTATGAAAATTGCTATAATATCATCAGAACATCATCAGAAGTTGAAGTTATCATATGATGTTAGGAGAAAAAAAATCATCATACTTCACTTGTCTAAATTAAAAGGAGTCCATGGGAAAACCTGAGATTGCTTTGAAACCAAAGAAGTTTCTACAGTTACTAACCAAAATACATATTCACCAACTTTCAGACCAGTCATTTTTCCTTCAACCATAGCTTTCCAAATTTTTGCTTTTCCCAAGAAACAAATTATTTTCTCTACTCTGTAATTATTTTTCTTGGAATCTGAAAAAGTGGTCAGGATCTAGAATAAACCATAAGGCACCCTCAGACCAAAGGGAGCAGTGCCCTCTTTTTCCTTAGTACACACTCATGCCTAAGAAGTGTGACACTCTTAAAATCACCCACTACATGTCACACATTGTTCCAAGCACTGAGGGAATGACATTTAAAAAGCAAGTTAAAGTCACTGCTGCTGGTGAGCTTATATGCCATCAGCCTTCCACTGCTCAAACTACCTTTCCTCTGGGAAAAACATTTTCTAGCTACATTATATCCTTCTCTGAATCAAATCATGATGTAGAGCACTGGTTCCTTTAAAAAAAGAGAGAGAAATAACTTTTTCTTATTAATATCTTTTAAATCTTTTGGTTATCATTTCTTAAATACCAACACAAGTCCTGTGATTTTTCCTGCAAATTTCTACTTCTACTTTAAAGTTACAAATATATTAATTTATATAAAATGAAAGTTCTCTTATTTCAGATAAATTCACAATATTACTCTTTTTCCCCCAGTGGTGTACCCCATTTTTCATAAACTATTGCTTTGGGACACTTATTTATGTTAGGGTATTTTTAAATACTTGACATATGCTATATGATTATTTATTCATCAAGACAGCCTTGCTATTTCCAGACCACAGGGAGAAAATGAATGAAGACTGGATTAAGGGCCATCCTAGGACAGCATTAGTGATGATACCCACATCCCCATGTCTGCCAGATCTCAGAACAAATGTCACCCGGGGTTGTCACAACTTACCCATGGTGTTAAACTTGAGTGTTGACTCCTGACCCACAGAGAATCCTGACTCATTCATAATTCAAGTATCTGAGCTGCTAATAACTCAACTGATAGCCTTTAGGTCAATGGGTTGCTTTCAACCCATTCTTTGATCCTGCATATGTTATTCTCAGAATGAAAAGTGCACTGGCAAAGGAGAGACTCCTTCAGTTCTTGTACCTACTTACATTCGGTAACAGTGATCTGGACGGAGAGGACAGAGGATGCAGATTCAGAGCTTCCTCTGTCTTCTTTCCATTTCTATATAACTCACACCTCTCAACCTGGCGAGTTACCACATCCTGTCACGCCGTAGCAACAGATGCAGCACATCCCACTCTTTTCCACATTCTTCTTTAAGTACATTCTGATATTTAATATTAAACATAGAAGTACTAAAATAGACTTTTGAGTTGCCTACCTCAATTCATATGCTATGCTTATTTGAGAAGGTTTAATTGGGATAAAAAGATAGACTTTCTCATTTCCTAAATATTTGAAAAGTTTTGACTTAATAGATGTATCCTCACCTCAAGAAATCAGGTCAGCAGGAGCTGCATGATAAGATTTACCCTTTCAGTTTCAAGTGAATGACATCAGCCAATCCCCAGAGAAATATTCAGCAATCCATTCATTTTGATGACTATTTTACCACTCATTACCTTTCAGTGAAAGCTGAATCTTTAATTTTGTGGGCCACTTAATTAATAAACTGGCAATAACTTTATTTCTGCAATCATATATCTGAATGAACCAAATAATTGCAGTTAAAGAATCATGATTGCAAAGCAGTCTGATAACCAGGAGAAAACATAAAGGATGAGTTATAATTCAGCTTCATTAAACATCATCAACACCCTCACCAAGCATAAAAACTATCTTTTAAATTTCTTCTTCCATCATTTGTGCAAATCCAAAATAGCTATCAGGAAAGCATATGGCAACTTTGCATGGTGATTTGACCACCTAGTATTTAAAGTAGACCAATTAACCACCTTAAAACTGCTTTTTAATAATGATTCCCCTAGGCTATACCCATTTATTATATTTTGGCATTTCTTCTCTTAGAAGCTAAAAGTTGTTCTTGAAATTCCATTTGAAATACTCAGCAGGAAGTGTTGGGTTTAAAATCTATTTTCTTTGGATATAATTGAACATAAATTTACATGTATAAGGGTGCATTCCATTTCTAAACCACAGGACATAATTTCCAGAACATATTAATAATAGAAGTATTATATTAGATGAAAACAAAGCCACAAAAAGATTTAATGTATTAGTAACTTTTATAACCATACACATCTATAAATTGGCCATTAAAATTCACACAAGTATTTAGAAATTTCGTTCAGGAGTAATTTAGTTTGGAACGAAAAATGTATTTGTTTCATACAAATCAGCACCCCATCATTATCCTAATTTCTGCACATATAAGGTGGTGAGCTTTTTGCATTATTATGTTATATAATCAAAAGTGGTGTTAATGACCTCTTTTTTTATACTTGGCTTCTAGATTTCCATAAGCCCAGGGAAATCTGTCATCCAAAATTTCTATGTGAAATGACCGTGTCTCATGGTCAGCCCTGGGCAAGACAGCTTGAAGGTAAAATTGCTTGTGTGACTAATACAATTTGACAAGCACAACTGGACTCAGAATTTTCACAGAACTGGCTGAGTAAGGCTTCTTAGGTTAAAATAAAAGTGAGATTTAAAACTCATGCAAATTATAGCTTGTGCCCCCTTTATTTTTATTTATATATAGTCTAATTAGAGAATTTTTTATCTTTTCCCTAAAACTGAAAAATGAATTATGCCAGTGAACTAAGGTGACCCAAGGCTATACAAGCCTGTTCAACATCTAAAATGTCACAGACCCTGTTTTAACGGTATGGGTGCCCATGTGTATTTGGCAGCTCCTATTTTCAAAACCTTCCAGTCAAGGAAATGGGAGTCTTGCAAACATGGATGTCTGTCAAAATAATGCCTAGCATCATCAAGAAGGCTCACAGTCTAACCTTAAAGCCATGTTCCTGCCATGAATCATTTACTGAGTGGCCTACAAATGTGTTTGTTTTGCATCATATTTCATTCTGCATTTTGAGCTCTAATTTGTAAATATGTGTAAGGATCTGCCACAGGTATTTAATGCCTTTATAACAGCAGCCCATTAGAGATCACTCAGCTTGGTGATGAATCTTAGGGATCCAGGCAGTATGATCATGATTGCTTGGAAACACTTAGAGCACAAGAATGGTTTTTGGTGACTCCAAATCAGCTACCCTGCCTCCATTCAACTGTGTCTTCTGGTGGTCTTAGGGACTTTTGTCTTCATGGAATGGCTTGTCTAAAATATTATAATAAATTATACATGCTTAATTAGCTTTACACCATATATAGTTATTTTATAATGTTTATATTCTTCCAGAGCTAAGTTTTCAAATTTAGGGAAATATAGTATTTCATTAGATGCTTCAAGGTATACAAAAGTAATTCATTTCTTTTTTAATTCATGGTAACCGAAATATACCTGAGATCACATATCTGAGCCCTACTTATATACATCTCATTGTAAGTCATTTCTTTTTTTCTTTGGGAGGCTCTAGCATCAATCCTAATTATAAACCAAAGGTAGCAAATTATCCTCAGGAATCATAATAAAGAAGAGAGAGTTCCAGTGTAGTATTAGTGAACTAGCATAACAGAAATGATGGACATTATTATAATACAGTGAAAATATTTGACATATCTTTTTATGGAAAACTTTTTACTGTACCATTTTGTTCCTTTGTACTTAGTATATTCTCACAGATCAAACAATCAAATTATTATTTCCCAAAACACATTAAATAATGTTCTGTAATATCAATGTCTATAAAGATAAAAAAACTATCAGGAAATTCCATAGATGTCATAAAATTGTTCTTAAAAGCAAAGTCCCTTAAGCACATGTCTTTAGCTTTGTCTCTTACTCTTTGCTCCTCTCTAATTGCATCAATTACCACCACTCTAGGGCTCACAGAGGCCTCAGATATTGCCTGTTGTCTGAAATGAAATGACAACATAAAAGATATTTAAGGAGTTCTCAAAGAATCATTGTATGGGCTGTGAGATGCTGTTCAGGAGGAACCAGCTGCCAGGCCAGTACCGGGTTACACTTTTGTGCAGACTGCCTGATCCAGGTAAATAGGATGGGGCTTTTAAAACAAAGACCCTCCTTGGAGTCTGGCTGTGAATCTGAACAGCTACTTCACTGCCAAATCCTGTCCCTCTGTATATAATCACAGTACTAGAGGAAAAAAGAGACAAACACATGGTGTAAAGAGGCCTGGAGATACCACTCCAAGTTTAACCTTTCCCTGCTCCGCAAATAGAAACACCTCTAGGCCTGATCGAGTTGTATCAGGCAAATGAAAGAAGAAAGAGGAAGATCAACAGACAGAAATTCTAACAGAGAAACCAAGACTTCTATGTCTGTAGTTCAACTAATGAACTTGCCCTTGATCCTGATTCATCTTGATGAAAGGAGAGGGAAGAAATCTTTTATCTCTAGAAATCTTCAAGAGATATTTTCTCTATGTGCCACTTGAATTATCTGGAAATGTATTATTGCTCTCCATTTAGGCACATTAGTAAAATCACCTGGCCCAAAAAAAGCATTGTAGCTAAAGCATGTAAGGGCTGAATCACTGCCAGTGAAAAGCTCTGTTGGCAGGAAAAGCCAATTTTCAACAGCTCTGACAGTGTAAAGCAGGAGGCATGTTTGACAAGATGCTGCGTATTAATTTAAAAGGCTTTAGCATCTGGTTAGGTAATACCTGCTGTGGCAAACACTCCCAGGAACATAAAATAACATTCAAGTTGAATATTTAAATCTCCTAACAAAGCTCTAATTCTAAACAAAACAAAATCGTGTCTCGTTAACAGAGTTATAATTATATGAGCAAAAATATTTGGGCTCGAACATTGTAAGCTATTCATTGAGCTAAAAGTCTGAAGTGGGTGCTATAGAAATTATCAGGCATATTAAAATATATTGTCCTGCTTTGGAGACTGTTGCTTTGTAATAGAAGAAGAATATGGTTCAGATGCTGCTTTGTGTTGCAATATGCTGCACTAAAGTATAGTTAATGCATAATTTCTCAGAAAGGAGGGGAGGTGATGGCATCAAGTAACAGAGAAAATCAAACCATAGAAACAAAAGAAGGACATTGTCTTTTAAGCATGAAAGAGTTTTCTGGCACAAGGATTATAGTTGCCTGGGAACAGAAGCAGAGACAAGTATATGTACGTGTGTGCTTCAGAATTGTTATGACATACTGACGTGACATGGTTTCACTAAATACTCAAATAACGTAACATGTTCTGATTCCATGGATACCAAGAAATACTCTTAGAATAATTGGATTCTGTATGTATTTTAAAAGGGACTTGCCATCCCCTTTTGCATACTTTTTTTTCTGTTTGAAAATTATATTCCTCACTGTACATCTTGGCCATTGTTTATTGACTTCACAAAACATTATTGTGTGCTAAATATGTAGAAGAACTTATACCTGTTTCAGATGTGACAATGTGTACAATGGTGGAAAATACCTAATTAAAGGTAACAAAATAGCAATTACAATGCAGTGAGAAGTGATAGGTATCAAGAAGGGGCCACATTTGAGGTGTTACACATGCACAGAACAATTCTAGTATGTGGGTGGGGGAGATCTGAGATCAAATGTGAAAAACCAATAAGGATTAGTTGGGCAAAATACACGTTGAATGAAAATTCTCCACACAAGGAAACAGATTACATAAATTAGTCCAAGAAGCCCATATATACTAAAAGTACAAAACTCATTGAAAAACATAAATGTTCAACATAGTCTGGGAATAGGCAATGATTGCTTGTATTTGATAAGAAAACTCATGAAGCATGATAGAAATAGTTAAGCTGGTTGCCATTTGCTAAGAACTAAATTGCATCCCCCAAATTCATAGGTTGAAACCTTAACCTTCAATATTATGGTATATTTGGAGCTAGGGCTTTCTTAGGCAGAGCATTCGGTTTAGATGTGGTCAGAAGAATGGGGCTTTTGTGTTGATGATAGTTTTATAAAAGGAGACACTTATGTTCCCTCTCTCCCGCCTTCCATTGGAGGACATTTCACAGCCTTCTAAAAGCCAGGGAGATGCTTCACCAGCTGTGACATTCTGGCACTCAGATCTCACGTTTCCATTCTCAATAACTACAAGAAAATAAATCTTAGTATTTTAAGACATCCCCTCTTGATATTTTGGGATAGCAACTCAAGCTAAAGCACTATATATATCTCTACTGGACAACTTCCCAAGTCTTCTGTTCTCCATTCCTTGGAGACCACCACTCAATTATCTGCTTCCATTTCTCTAACTATTTTGGATGCCTCATGTAAGAAGAATTGTCAGTATTTGTCCTTCTGTATCTGACTTAGGATGATGTCGTTCAGGTCCATCCAATGTCATTGTAAATACAAGGAGTTCCTTCTCTTTAAAGGCTGAATAATAATTGTATGTACCACATTTTCCCTGTGCATTTGTCCATAGGCATTCAGGCTGATCCCATATTTAACTATAATAAGAAACACGATAAAAGCATGAGGGTGCAGATAGTCTTTAGAGTTCTGATTTTGATTACTTCGGATGAACATCCAGAAGTGAAATTGCCAAGTTATATGACTGTTCTATTTTTTGAGTGTTTTGCGAAATTCTCATACTGTTTCATAGTGCCTGCATCATTTTTTGTCCCTGCAACATTTTTCAAGTTTTTACTCCTCTCTGCAAAGTTCTCAGCATTTGTTATCTTTCTTTTTAATATCTGTGCTCTCAGGAGTGAAATGAGACAAGAAACATCTGGACATGTTTACTGCCTGGGATGTGGTGATAGCAAAAGAAATACATTACCTATATCCAACGACACCATGATGTATATCATGTAATTATGTGCACCTTATCATTAATATAAATATATTATATTTATATTAATATAATAAATATATATAATATATTTATTATATATTTAAAATAAATATTATATAAATATAATATATAATATATAAAATAATGCTGAAAAAAGTTAAAATAACATGCATTATTATTTGGTAAAAAATACTAGTGCATGCTATACTGTGGATTAATCTTTTAAAATATGCTAAAGCAATGTCTCATAAAAGACAATTAGTATGAATATATTAACATGCAACGTGCACTATAGACAAATAGGTTCAAAGAGAAGGCATTTTCGTGGTCCCCAAGACTAGAGGAAAAGGGATATTGGAGAAGGGAGATGACAGTTAAGGATGTTTGCCATACATAATGAATACATGCATTACAGGGAGTTGGTACGTGTACATACGGCATCTTAATCCTTTTTGCTACTGCCTACCTCCTCTTACTCCAATCTCTCTCCAGTCCTAGATCTTTTTCCAATCTACAAAACATCTGCTTCTCTGTTTCCTATTGTCTTTGTTGAATTTTGCTCTTTAAATTATCTATGCTTTGAGTTTCTAATATAGGGTAAACCCTGAAATATTGAACTTCCTGTGTCTGATTTGGGTCACTTAGAATTATATGCTTAAGCTGCACCTATTTTCATAAAAATGACCAAAGTTTATCCTTTTTTATGGCTGAATAGTAGTATGTTGTGCATTTATATTACCTTTTCTTTATTAATCTTTTGCTCTGGTTATAAGAGCCATTTTTAAGATTTAGCTAAAATGAGTCGTACTGCTATAAACACGGGTATGCATGCATTACTGTACTGTGATGTCTTTAGTTCTTTTGAAAAGATACCTAGCAGAGGTATCACTGGCTTGAAAACAATTTCTATTTAGAGTTTTTTTTTGGGATCTTCATATTAATTTCCATAGTGGTTTTACAAATTTACATTCTCATCAACAATGTGGAAAGGTTCTTTTCTCACCAAAGCTTCACCAGTATTTGTTTTTTGTCGTTTGCTTGATGCCTATCACTTTTCTTTTTCTCTTTTCTTTCTTTCCTTCATCTCTTTTCATCCGCTCTCTTTCTCTTTCTTTTTTTTCCTTCTTTCTCTCTCTTTCTTCCTTGTTTCTGATCATAGTCATAGTGGAATATAAGAAGGAAGCTCAGTGTGGTTTTGATTTTTCACTTCTCTAATGGCTTTTGAGCATATTTTTATATGCTTATTTGCCATATGTATGTCTTCTTTTGAGAAATATCTATTCATTTCAATTGCTCTTTTTTTGGATGGGTCTTTTGTTTTGAGGGGTCTAATTTTATTAATTCTTTATAAGTTTTAGATGTTAGTCTTCTGTCCAAGCTGGCAAGGGTTTTATTTACATTTTGTAAACTGTCTTTTCACTCATAGTTATATTTGTTTTGCTATGCAGAAACTTTTTAATTAGATACAATCTCATTGATTCTTGGTGACATTTTTTTGTACATCTTGGGTTCTGCTCAGAAAGCCCTTACCCCAGGTCTATGTTTTCATTATTTTACCTATTTTATCTTCCAGCAAAGCAAATGTTTGCCTTTGAATATCTATATTTTTTATTCATTTTGATTTTAATTTGCTACAAGTGAGAAGAGTCTAGATTCATTCTTCTGCATGGATAACAAACTTTGACAGCACCATTTGTTAAAGAAGCCATCTTTCCTCCAGAGTATGTTGTTGACCCCTTCATCAAAATACAGAGTGCAGGAGTGATCTGAAAATATTTGGCACTATTTCTGTGTCTTCTATGGGGTTCTATTTAGCAATGTGTCTTTTTTAGTGCCAGTATCATGCAGTTTTTAATCACTGTAGCATCATAGCTAATTTGAAACCCAGAATTATGATATATTCCTATACACCTTTTACTGTCATTGCCCAGGATGGTTTTTAATCTTTAGGGTCTCTTCTGTTTCCATTACACTTTATAATCATGCATTTTGGTTCTTTGAAAAGTATTGTTCATATTTGGAGTGTGATTGCATTAAATCTATGTATCACTTTCGATAATATGGCCACGTTCACAATACTGGTTCTACGCATCCAGAAATGGAACACTTCTCCATTTTCTAATTCCCTTTTTCAGAGTTTTCATTATAGAGTCCTTTTATTTGGTCAGATTAATTCTTAAGTATTTAATCTTCTGAAGCTATGATTCATCTTATGAATGATGAATGAGTGTACATTATTTCTTTCTTGGTGGCTTTGTTGTTGGTATTGTGGTATGTTTCTGCTGTATTCTGCTAATTGTATTTATTAGTGTAGGAATCTTTGGTAAAGACTTTTGTAAAAGATTATGTCACCTGTGAATAAAGATAGTTTGACTAACTCTTTTTATATGCTTTTTATTTCTTCTTATTGGCTGATTGTTCTAAGGTTTCAAATAACTTATTGAGCAGAAGTGGTGAAAGTGGGCAGTGCATCTTTCTCTTGCCCCAGAATTCAGAGAAAAAGTTTTCGGTTTTCCCTCATTTATGATAATGACAGTGTGTTTTTTTTATTTTATTATATGGATTTTATTAGTTTCAAATACGTTTTTCCATACATACTTTTTAGAGCTTTTATTATGAATTGGTGTTTGATTTTGTTAAATGTTTTTTTACATCTATTTACATAATTTTGTTTTTTTTTTTTTTTTTGGTTTAGTTTTTATTTAGGTTATACATTTTTTGTTTTGCATATGTTAAACCACATTTGCATCATGAAGATGAAACCAACTTAGTCATAAAATAAGATCCTTTTCACGATTTGGTGCATTCTGTTGCCAGTATCTTGAGGGTTTTTATAACTGTGTTCATTAAGGAGACATCAAAGTTTTTGTCTGTTTATTTTTGGCAAATCCATGTCTAGTTTTGGTATCGTGGTAATGCTACTTTGGAGTGAGTGTAGTAGTAGTACTCCTCTTTCAATTTCATTAAAGTATGTGAAGAATATTGGTTTAATAGCTTCTCTGAAGTTGTGGTAACCTGCTGCAAAAAGTTTATTGATTGATGGTTTTTTCTTTGTTGGCAGAATTTTGAGTTTTTTTTAAAAAAAATACCTCTGTTTTACTTCCTGTTGTTGGTATATTTAGAATTTTTTATATCTTCTTGGTTCAATTTTGGTAGCTCATGGTGTCTAAAATTTCTTTATTTCCTAAATGTTTTCCAATTTACTGGAGAATAATTTTCAATGCAGTTTCTGGTTTCCTGCAGTGCCAGCTGTGATTTCACCTTTTTAATTTCTAATTGCTTTAATATGGATTTTTGCTTCCTGTTTTTTAGTAAGTTTGGCTCGGGTATTAACACTCACTTTTCTTTCAAAGAACCGACTATTAGAGTCACGGATGCCTTGTCTTTTTGTTTTAGTCTCAATTTCATTGATTTTTCTCTCGGAACGTTACACTGTCTTTATTTTATTAATTTTGGATTTGTACTGCTTTTGCTTCACTAAGACCTTCAGATGCATCATTAGGTTGTTTATGTGAGTTTGCTCCTCTTCTAATACGTTCATTCACAGCTATAAACCTCCTGCTTACAACTGCTTTCAATTGTTCCACAAGTTTAGTCGTACTGTGTTTCCTTCTCATTTGATTCTGGCACCTTTTAAAGTGTCTTCGGTGTTCCACGATTATTCAGTATTGCATGGTTTCACTTTCATTTTTTGCGTAGTTTCTATAAATTGTTTTGCTGTTGGGATCTAACTTCATGCTACTGTGATCCAATCACATACAGGTGAGTATTTTAACTACTTTTATTTACTTTTAAGACCTGGTCTATTTTAGAAAAAATTCCATGTGCTCCTGAAAAAAAAGTTTAAGAAATACCAGATTTCTTTACAGAGTAATTAAAAATGTTCTAATGAATGATTGTGGTGATGGACACACGACTGTGTGAATCTAATAAAAGACAAAGATTTGTATGTTAGACAGACTTTGTGCCACTGAGTTACTCACGTGGGCAAACTGTTACCCACAATGTCTTAGCCAGGGATCAGCAGTGGCGGCAGTTCCCTGCTGGTGTGAAGTTCCAACTGAACTAGAGATGTAAGAGGCAAGTGTCCAGCTTTAGCTAAAATGTTACCCAGCTTCAAAAGATATTTAGATCATAATGTTAAGAGAAATCAGACATGCAAACATAAATATTGCATGACTTCTCTTATGTGAGAAACACAAATTATAAATAAAGTGCAAAAGAAGATAAATAATAGCAAGTAGGGGGTAGATCTTGCTCAGATGGGGACGGATCAAGAGAGAGAGGGAGACTATTCCCTTCTTTTGAAGTCCCATACTGCTTCCACTGTTTTGTTTTTATTGGTTTTATTCTGTACTATTTTGTTTGATTGTATTATGTCTGATAATGTGGGCAATTCTTTTGAAAATAACAAGAGGCATCATGGTAGCCATTATTGATTTCCTTGTATTTTGTTTTAAAGTCATGTACCGTGTTCATTGTTTTGTTTTGATTGACTCTATTCTGTTTTATTTTGTTGGTTTTATTCTCTTCAAAATAAAGAGACAGAGAGAGACACAGAGACAGAGACAGAGACAGAGACAGAGGAGAAGGGAAGGAAAGAAAAGAGGATGGAAATAGGAATTAAGAGGTATTATGTACGTATACTGACTTTACAATGTGAATGTTATGTATTGCAAATACCTACTAATAAAAAGAAACAAGGAAATTCATTAAAGAAAGATTTGTATGTCAAATGGGCAAATTAAATGAATTGTGAATGATGTCTCCTTAAAACTGTTTTCTAAAAAGTTCAGTATGGATTCAGTCAAGTATAAACCATGTCAGTTAATTATTTTAGTCTTTGGAATGAGAAAAGGGGATTCACGGGAGGGAGCTAAGGAGGTCAGTGACATTATTAGCTTTTCCTTCTTTCTTATGAACCTAGATATCCCCTAACTCCATTGAAATCATGAACTTTCTAGGTTAGACCTTGGGGCCTTTCTAGATGTATCCAGGTATCTTCTCTCTGGAACAATTTCCTTAAAACTCAGCCAGTATGATTGGGATGTGCAAACCTTCAATTTTAAAAGCATTTTTATCCTGCTGTCCTCTCTTAGCAATAGTGGGTGTTAAGTAAAAGCAGCGCTTTACATAAACCATTTGCCATTTTCTTTGTCTTCCCCCTCACCATGCTCCCAGAGAACTTCTCTTGATATCTGAGTGTCTTGCTGCTTGATCAAAGCAGAAAGCATCTCAGAAAATTGCTTTCTTGGGACTTCCTTTATAAGATTAAAATTCACAAGATGAAAACACCTGGAAAATAACTCATATATTTTTAACTTTTTCAACTGCTCACAGTAAGTGTGCAGACTCAGGGACAGTCAAGAATAACTCTTGATTTTGGTATATCCTATAACTACTTATTCATGGATGAAATAATTTCTGTAAATACTAAATTCTTACAAAAAATGCATGTGTACAAAAATATGTAGTTAACTGTGTAATAGTTGACTTTTTGTGTAAACTGTTTTCAGCTTTATCAAGTAAGCCACATTTGCTAACACTCTCCTGCCTTGTCTGAAATAACTTAGTCACATTTTTTTCAAAGCAATCTCATAATATTCTTTGATACTGTACATTATGCATCATTTAATAATCCAAACTGGTAACCAATGAGAACCCTATTTATCAACCATTCTGTTTTCCATTTGTAATTTTTAAACATTTCTTCAAAAAATAAAGCATAGCTGATAGTCTAGGTTAGAAACTTGTGCTGAAAATTCTCTAACTGCAAAATCACTACTTAGATATGATCATTTTTTAAAATAAACTACATTAGTTTAGTTGACTGCTATCTAAATTTTACAGAATAATCAGCAAAGGAAAGACAATGATTGAAGGAGGGTTTGCTGCATTCCTTACTTTTTAATTATTTAACCTCAAAATAACTTCACAGAAGTTCCTTCTTTCATTCTTTCTGTAATAAAGTAATATTTAATTGTTTAAAAGGAAGATACTTTTCCATGAGTGGAGATCTTTAATAATAAGTGAAAATGTTATAACTTGAAGGGAAGAAAATAGTTTTGACATTTCTTCATGCTCAGATTTATAATTTTCTATTTACTCTCAATTTTTAAATATATGCGAGTATCCATTACCATTTTTTATAATTTAGTAACTTTGAAATACAGGTAGTGTCTCTCGATTAATTGCATGCTTTAAAAACCTTATGCCTGTCTACACTTTTTAAATAAGCAAATGTCAAATCAGTGTTTCAAAATCTTTTGTTTTTCAAAGTATTGAAGAAGCTTTAGCTTTCTTTCCAATGAATCCCACGTTTGCTAATTTTCCCTAGGGTTTTGCATAGGTCATTCACTGAGTCATTATGATGGTACAGTCAATGGTAGATATAAGAAGAGGACATTGATTGGTTGAAGACTCTTGAGTCATACTGAAACTTTTTTTAGAATGTATAATGTATAAAGCCTAAAAGATATCAATTCTTTAAAATTAGTTATTTAAGTGACTAATGTCTCATTTTAATTATTCTCCAAAATCTTTCTTTGATTTTTGTTCATAATCTTGAGAAGTCAGTCTTCCTCAAGGTAGAATACTTGAAGCTTTAATTTTGTCCTAATAAAAATCTTTTGTCTACTCAGCAAAGTGTGAGTTCCAGAGCTAAAACTTTCTTATCTCTGTTATATTACTAGCTTCTCCCAGAAGGCCTGAAGTAAAGATGCTATGTTTTGAAATAGCAACTATGTTATGCTGATCTCATTTTTTAGTCAAAGTAGGACATAGATTAATAAGAATTTTATTTAAGAAAAATCAGAACCAATTTTTGTTCTTAATAATGACATTGGGGAATGAATTTTAAAATGTCTTCCCTGTTTCTTATAAAATTGCTATTTATAAACATTTTTAACTTATTTATATTCTTTATTTATATTCTTAATAATAACATTCAGGTTCCAGCACTAAACAACTTAGTTTTTCTGCTTAAAGTTGGAATGCAAGCTCATATTTGATTTTCTTCTCTTTTTTTAAGAATGGGAGAATTTATTGTAGAATAGGACTAGTTCCTAAGAGAAAGGGTTCCAAATGTGTTGCCCCATTGATTTTATTAATCTGTGAGAATCCTATAGTTCTATAAAAATTAACTGCAAATAATTTCTTTAGAAAGAATACATATTATATTATACTATATGATATTATACATATTTTGCTAGGCACTATAAATCAAGTAGTACTTTAAATACTTAATGCAAATTTGAAACTCAGCCCTTGTAAAGGGCAGCATTGTGGTAACTACTTTTCCCCTGCACCTTAGCAGAGATCTTCCTGATGCCTGTTTGCCTTGGTGGATTTCCTTGAGACTATTCTCCCTTGAGATTATAGCATGTTAATGGTTCAAAAAGAATGCAAGGATTTTAGTTCCACTTACTCTCTTTTCTAATTTGAAGGCATTTTCTCCCTCTCTACTTTCAATGCATTCTATGCTTACAAAATCCCCCAGGTTCTAGTTTCTGAGATTAGTAAATGTCTTCTATGTTCTCAGTTTGCATAACACACCACTGTCTGTATGTCCGTCTTTGCTTTTTTTTTCTTTGTTTTTTCCTAATGTCTTGCTTTTTGCAAGAATGATGTTATATATTTGAAAGATGTGTTACCATATATCCAGGGTTTTGTAGTGGGAAGGTCATTTACACTTTCATGTCTGCCTCTTTGGCAAAGCCAGAAGTTGAAACTGATTGAGGTTTCTATGCTGAAGTAACATTAAACATGATTGAAGCCATTGAATCATCTGTGGAATCTTTTGTTTTCTATCAGTTACCTAGCTTAAGAGACACACGATTAAATGTGATATAAAATATTAATGACTTCATAAGGGAAAGCACAAGAAATCTAGGTTTCTATTACATAAATATGAATTGTAAACTAATTCAGTTGACTAGGAAGGTTACATTTCAACAGAGAAAGTGATTTTGGGAAACAATTAAGCACTTCCTTAAAATGTTAAATATGAAGCAACACTAAAAGCCAGAAATTCCTCTGTTTCTTATACTCTCAAGAGAAATGAGGACACACACACAGCTGCAAAACAATGTATATGCACTTCAACATTTCACCACACTAATGAATGTCTGGACCAGGAGCCACCATATTGAACCCTTCTTGTAATTGTAGAGGCCAAAGGTAACTTGTACTTCTCCATAAATTCAGTATGAAAATATTTGCACAATATTTTTCCCTGATGTATACTTCTTTGGCAGACAATATACACCTTTATAAATGAATGTTCACGTATTTTTCTCAGCGGAAGGAAACAAATGTTTATCAGCTAATAATGCATGGACAAATGAAAGTGTACAATACAATCTTATTTAGTAATAAGGAAATAAGTGATATATGTGTATATATATATATATATATAATATATATATGACTTCATAGAAGCATTCTGAAAAATGCTAAATGAAAGTAGTTGCAAAAGACAAAATCTTATAGATTTTAACTATATGAAATGATAAAATACATAAATGTATACAAATTAGATTATTATTTGCCATAAGCTTGGAAGGGGGAGAATTAGTCATGATTCCTAATGATAGAAATTCAATATTTTTGGATGGATAGTCAAAATATTTCAAAATTAGGTAGTAAAATTTTCACACCTCTGAATATGCTAAAACACTGAAATGCATATTTAAAAAAGTAAATTTGATAATGTGTAAATTGTATCTTGACAGCATTTATAAAATGTATGAAAAGGTTATGTAAGATTTAAAACTTAAAATGGAAAGGAAAGGAACTTTTACAGAGAGAAGTTCTTTTTCATTTCTGAAGTCTAATATTTTCATCTCTATAGAATGTATATTTAAGTTTATTTGAATTCCTGTGGTACTCCTGGGAACTTACATTATTATAAATGTAATCATTTTAAGTCACTTGGTAGAATAACCTTCTCCACGCTCTCTCTCGCTCTCTCTTTTTGGTACTATGAACATACAAAAGTAAATGAGTTATTGCCCAAATGAAGACATGTGAAGTATCCCTGGGGGTAGAAATCACTTTTAAAATGCCCTCACTGTTTCATTCCTACTGTCATGTTCTTAAAGGACACTAAAAAATGTGGCACTGTATAGGTGAAGGTCATTTTCTCTTAATAACTCCACAATATTTTTGTAATTTTAGGCTTTCATTTTCATTTAAATACTGTCCTATTTAAGACTAAATGCAGCACCTAAAATGCCTCCAAAGTAAAAAGCAAAAGTTCCTCAGGTAAACACAATGTACAAATTCAAAACATTACTTCTGAGGGTTTTGAGCAGGATTCTACTGTACATGTTGGACAGTTTGAACTGATGCTGACTACCTGATGCTCTCAACTGGTTTTCCGGCCAGAGAAAAATATTTAGCTGGAACTATCATTTAAAAGGCAGCAAATAAGCTGTTTGACTTCAGGTTTCTAATCTGAAGAGAGACTTCCATAAATGTGAGTCCAATGCCATCTACTCCATTTAAGTACTTTCATTTTTAAAAACTATTTAATATATTTTAATCTCTTCTTTCTATCAATTATTTTCCTAAGTATATTTCTTTCATTGATGATCAATCTTGTTTTGTTTTGCTACCTGACGAGCTGATATCTCTGGAACCATGAACCAAAATAAATCTTAACTCCTTATAAGGTGATTATCTCAAGAACAGCTTTTGAAATTCCTAACTCACTGTGAACAACTGAACCATAGAATACAGTTTACATCTTCATGGGCATTTTTCACAGTCTCTCCAATAATTCTATATTTTCTGGAAAGTTCCAACTTGCTTCACCCTAAACGTGACTGTGCGTCTTCCCAAAATGTTACAACTATACATTGTTCAGAACTTTGGAATTAATAAATATTAATATTAATAAACATTAAAATATTAAAATATTTTAAAATATTTAAAATATTTTAAAACTGAACAAAAAATTTTCTAGCCACGAAGTTTCCTCTAAGGAAAGAGCAGTCAGTAAAGTGCATTGTTTCTGTGAGAATGTGACATGAGAGGTATTTGTATTGGAGAACCAATGACTGGTTCTTCACACATCGTTTTGAGGTACAGGATTCTACTGAAAGATGCCTCTTCTAAATGCATCTGGGATATTTCTACAGGGAGACTGTATTTGGCAGTTTGGGCAGACCTAGTTTACCAATTCATGGCAGCTGTGTGAGTGTAGTAGCTAATCCAAGTAACTGAGAAATTTGCAAGAAGCTAGCACTGTTCTAACTTATAATGAATGGGTGTAATGCTAGTAGTCCATTTAAGCAGGCTTACACGGAACCAGAAACATTTCCCAACAAGTTTATTGTAAATTCTTCTTAATACTACATGCGTAGCTCATAGCTGAGAGGATGTGTGCCCTCTTGTTCTCTAAGCCAGTGCTGCCTTAGTAGTATGCTGTTTTGGCTGTGCTAGCTCTGTGCTTTCTGTTGATCAGATCAGGGACGTTCTCACACTTTACATCTCAAAGTTCATGAAGCCTCGCCATCGAAACTGGGACAGAGGACACAGTTATGCCTCAGGCAGCCTCTGAGTCAGCATTTAATTTTAAACAAAGTCATTTTCATAGCTTTTCTAGACACAGGGCTGAGAAATCAGTTAAGAAAACACTTTATCTCAAGCAGTTAAAGTACGTGGTAGTTTAAAAGTGGTACGTGGTAAAACCTATCATTCTTTACAAAAGGAAATGTGCAATAGATAAGTGCATAGCTACCTGTGGCCTGGCAAAGAAGTGTTTCTGTAATCATGGAGTCATTTTAAGTAGGTTTGCAGGAAAAGATGACACTGTATTTTTAAATTTTTCTTGCTGTCAAGTTCCATATTTTCCCCATAGATAGTTTTCCTTTAAATAGGAAGTGCAGATGATCCCAAATGGTAACTATTTCCAGAGCAAAAATGACGTTAAATGCTTATGGCTTAGAGAAGCTTCCAATAGTTGTCTATATTATTTACAAGATAAAAACTGTGCTCTACTTAGAGAAGTAAACACATAGAGAAAACAAAGCTCTGATACTGAGATGGAAAAAGTCAGTTTTATTTTTCAAAAAAATTGAGTGAAAAAAGTTCTAGATAAATTTAAAAAATTGATGTAAGTCAATAAATTGACTTCAGAATAATGATCATTGTTACATAATTTCAAAGGATTGAATTTAGAAATCAATTGTATGATGCAAAAGTGCCTTTGTACATTTGTCTTTTGCCGTGTATTTTTAAATAAGTGGTAATCTATACTAAAATGTTTTGTTGGTATAAGGTTAAAACACAAAAAGCAAAGTTTAAAATACAGTCTTTCTTACTTTTTATATTAAACAGTTGTTCTACTCCAGTACCATAAAATCCTGAAAAGCAAGTTCTTTGATGAAAATTTTAACTGAAATAATTCAACCATTAGATTGTATTCCCTCAAATAGATTTTTTAAATGAAATGAAAATTTTATCAGGTTCAATGTTATTTAAAAGAACTTATACAATTTATATGAACAAAAAGTACTTTATTATAATTGAAATTTGTGTATGCATCAAATTAAAAATATCTGTATGTGAATGCTGACAAGATTATCCTTCCAATTCCTGCCTCATAAGTTTTGGCTAACATTATTCATCTTTTGGAGCCCTTTTGTATTCTACTACTTGGAAGTAAAGTATCTATCATTTTATTTACCTTTTTTTAATCACCCATTCTCACTTACTGCTCTAAGCTCTTGGTATGTATGTCCAGTTTCTCCAATATTATCTATTCCACATTATCTTATCAAGACAATATTTATTTTATCAAGAATAAATATTTTAGTACTGCACACATGGTAGATGTTTATTAAATTTACATTTTATTAAATTAATTAATTAGTTTGTTTTTACGCAACTCAAACTTGCTATGTTGCTAATCCACAAGTAGTTTTACTCAGAATTTTGAGACCATAAGGGCAACTTTTGGCAAATTTCAAACTAGTCTTTGTTCAGTTTTTTTTTTCTGGAAACATTGCATTCTAGTATATTTCTAGAAGTACAACTCACTGTATATTTCAAATCTGAACATAAAATCTCAACATAAATGTGAAAACCTGCCTAATTGTAAATTCATAATAATCAGACAACAACAGATTTGCATAGTGAGCACAGTTCTTCTTGCATGACTGCCTACAGGACCATTTGGCCGTCATTCAAGCTTCTCAATCAGCAAGAAATGTATTATTTCTCCTAAATCAGGTGTTTAGGCTTAAAACAATGCAAAAGTATAAGTACTAATGCAATTAGAGATTTATTGAAGTTTGCATATTTGGATCATGTAAGTATTTTGCATGTCAGATTCATATTCATCAAGTAAAAGTAAATCTTAAGTAGTTTCACTGTGGTGAGCAAAGCAACAACTGAAATTTCTTCAGACTTAGACCTCCAGTTAGATCTTTTTATGGTGTGTGCTTAAACTTTTCCAACATTCCATTTTTCCTGATCTTGTTAATCTTTTATTAGTTTGTTCTCATTGTATGCAGCTGTTTCTGCCACTTAGTCATTTGCTTAGACATTTCCAATAGCTCTTCCTCATGGATAACATTCTCAATTGATTCAAATTTTTCTGAGGCATAATTGCAGCACTAAGTATCTTTAAGCTGAGGAAATGACATCATCATTTGTTAACTGGAAGGGTATATCAGATTTTATTTCTTCAATACCCCTGATTTTATTTCTAGGCCATCCTTATGCCATTTCCTACTTGGGCATAATGCTCTTTTCACCTGTTCCTATTTGACACAGGGAGTCTCCAGGGAGACACGTTTTCATTCTGCCAGGCAAGCTTTCTCACGTCAGTGTTATCTTCAGAGGAAAGGCTTCCTTTTCATCCACCCTCAGAAGTTTCTGCCACCTTTTCTTACTAGTGACTCTCCCTCTACTCCTTCTTATGTTTTAGAAAAATCACTTTCAGATATTTTCCTGAAGTCATCATTTTTTTCTTTTTGCTATATCCTCACACTATTGAAGTAAATGCTGAAAAGGGATTCCTACCTTCAAGCCTTCTTCTATTTAATTTATTTTGTACCTTGAATATCTCCTATATTCAAGACCTTGTTTAGACATTTCACTTCCTTATTTTGTCACAAAAATGAGTTGCTCCAAGATTTCATGAATTTTGTAAATACAGAGAACAAAATGAGTAGCCCTTAGTCCATGCTAGAGAATTAATTTATGCCCTATTGCTTGTTTTAAAATTCTAACCTCTAATTTGATGAAATTTGGAGGTGAGGCATTTAGGAGATAATTAATATTGGCAAACATATGGCACATGTGTTGCAGTGGGCTGTTCGTTATTGAAAACTGTAAAAGGTTTACCATCACTGGCTTAGACCATGAGGGTAAGGCCTCCATGACAGGATGAATGTCCTTATCATAAAGGAGACTCAGAAGTTCCCCCAACCTCTGCCCATGAAGATATCACAGGAAACAGTCTGTATGCAGCTCAGTTCTGTTGGTGCCTTTAACTTTTACTTGTCTCTCTGTGAACATAATAGATTGACTGGAGAGTTAGGGGAAAGAACTTGAGAGCTATAAAAGAGAAATGCTGTAGGTAATCACACTCACTATTTTTGAGTCATTTTCAATGAATTTTCATTTACTATTTTAGAGTCATAGCTGTAAAGAAAATAAGAGCAATGGGGTTCATATGCAATAAGAGAAATATTGTGTCAAAAGTTGCTGGTTTTAAGTATACATTATTATTAACATTAGAGAAAGAACATTATTGTGAACATTGATGCGAAAGACCTAATGCATTAGGAAAACAGATCAAGAAATGAAAGGGAAGAATTACTGTTACTTTGCCTAAAATCAAAAGAGAAACAGAGGAAGGGATTGTATTTGCTACTGACAGGTCCAGTTCTTCAGGGTTGATGAAAAGAAGATGGGACATGGAGACACGAGACACTGGGAGATGGAGAGATGTCATACTGTGAGTTTCTATTTTTTCAACTAAAGAAGCAGAGTCAGTGTCTAAGAATTAAAATGGAAAAGATGGTGTTGGAAACAAGAAGGCCTAGAAGTGTTGTTTAGGATACTGGTCTTCAAAGGTATCTGTTAATTTTCTCTAAAAGAAAATAAGACAACATATCTCTTCATGCATCTTTAAATTAACATCTAACATGTTTGTTTACTAAATATAAAATGTGTGGTTTCTGACTCAAGTACATTAATCATAACACAATTACAATTTTATACTCACAATTATCAAAAATCCCATAAGATGAATTTCTTTATATAGAAAATGTGTACTTTGCTTTTATGTAAATTATATTTCCATTTCACATCTAACATCATGAAATGCATTTTTAACTTACAATTATGTATTCATCACCTGACAATTCTTTGTTATACATATACTTAAATGAGGCAATTTTGATATTGAAATGTAGACTCCAATTTTAAAGTTGTATTTATGTTAATTTATGTTTAATTCTCATAAATTGTTGCTAGTTCAAAATATCTTATTGCTAGTTCAAAATATCTAAAAATAGTATAAGCTTACTACAAAGTTTGGTGTTTATGGAACATGTAAAATAAATTTGATTTATATTATACCAAAAAATATAAAATAGAATAGTTTTACTTAACCAAAGAATATTTCACGGTTGAAAATGCAATATTTTGCCTTATAGTTTGAAGGTTCAGGCATTTTTATAGTATGACAATGAATCATAGAAAAATCAGAGGTCTAATAAAATAATCTCATCCATCCTCTTTCCCAACTCCTTCCTTCCTTTCTTCATACTTCATTCCCTCTTTAATCTCCTTTCTTTCTTACTTATTGTTTTTGTTTCTTTCTTCTGTCTTTTTCTTGTTAATATAAAGATACATTTGCATTTCTAGACCTGAGGAGTGTGTATTCATTCAAATGCCCATTTTTGGATTGGGTCTTTAAATTTGAGGGGTCAAACAGATTCACTGGAAGAGAGAAAATCTGTTTAATAGTGGTGCTGGAAAAACTGACTTTCCATATGCCAAAGACCAAAACTAGAGCCATGTCTCTTGCCATGCACTAAACTAAAATCAAAGTGGATCAAAGATCTAAATATTAAAATAGAAACACTAAATCTTCTAGGAGAGAGAATAAGTAGAGCTTTTAAAGACCTAGGTGCAGGCAAATACTTGATAAATAAAGTCTCAGTTACACTTGAAATACTACAGAGAATCAACAAATGTGATATTATTTTATTAAAAGACTTTTGCACAGCATAAGAAATCACCAACGGAGTGGAGAGACAACCTACAGAGTGGGAGAAACTTTTGCCTATGGTTCTTCGGACAAAGGACCAATATTAAGAAAATAAAAAGAAATGAAAAAAAATGAGAGCTGAAAATTACAAGGCTCAAAACGCATCTCACTCCAGGGGAAAAAAAAAAATGGCTATTATCAAGAAATCAATCAATAACAAACACTAGAGGGATTATGAGGAAAAAGGAACCTTTGTCCACTGTTGGGAGGGGTGTAGACTAGTACAACTACTGTGGAAATCAGCATGGAGATTCCTCAGAAAAGTAGGTCTAGAGATTCCATTCAATCCAGCTATTCCTCTTCTGGGTATTTTCCCGGAAGAATTAAAAACATCATACCATTGCATTAAATGTACACCCATGTTTATATACACATGTTCTCCTCCAGCCAAAGCTGCACCTATGGCCACACCACACCCATGTTTATAGCAGAATGGTTTGTAATAGTTAAATCTTGGCAATAGTTCAAATACCCATCAAGCAATGAATGGATAAAGATGTATTTTTTTATACAGTGGAGCCCTACTCAGCCATAAAGAAGGATAAACTTGAGACACTTCTAGGTAAATGGATGCATCTTAGGGCCATGCTTTTAAGTGAAATAAATTGGACCCACACATGTAAATATTGCATTGTTTCTTTGGCCTGAGAAACTGGAAGTATAAATAAGGACCAAAATGTATGATACATTTTGTGAAACAGGAAGAAGTTGTTTCAAATGGGAAGATGAACTAGGGAGGGGGAGAGAGAAAGGAAGTAAAGGAAAAGAAAAAATTAGGAAAAAAGGGTAAAATGGAAACAAAACTTTTATAAATGAGGACGGAAAGGAGGGTTGAAGGGAGAGGAGAGAAATGGGAAAAGAGGGGGAATCAAGACATATACACACAGATACAAATCCCTATGATGAATGTGATCACTATTATATCCAAATTTTACCAATAACAGACAAAAAAGGATTTAAAAGTGGGATATGAGAGAGGGCAGTCAATGCATGAGCTCATGAAAATTTTAAATTATCCATATGAAATATGCAACCCTAGCTAATAGACTGAATGTAAGTTAAAAACCTATAATATATCAAAATAGTCTGTGAAATATCTTAAAATTTTTAATATAGATTATATGTTATATAATCCTATTTTATCATGTGAAACTTCTTGGGTACAATTGTGATACTGTAGTTTTTATAGCAGAAAGTCTTTGCTGTTACAAGAGAAAAATTGAAGCTTTCACGTGTCATGCATGAATATTACCTGCAATTAACTTTCAAGTATTATATAAAAATACATTAAAATAAACATACAGAGGCAAGTGTATGAATGAATGACAGGGTTGTTTTGTGAATGAAGAAAGTGCTAGTAATAAAGACTCTCTGTGCATTTTATCAGCTTTAAAGAATACCCATGCCCCAAGTACAGTGTTTCTTGCTTCTAACCCTGGTTCAAACATTGCAGAATTCAACACTTAGGAATAAAATAGATAGGACATGATAAATAAATACCTATTATGGAAAGTTGGTGATGTTATGTTTATATGATTAAGATCAGAAGGCCGTTTTAATTTGATAGAAAGGCGACCAGATTTTAAAAATGAAAATAAATCAGAAAGTTTGATTTTTTATGTTGCACTGTATAGCCTGATTTCCTTAACTATGACATATCCAAGAGTATTTTTTTTTTTTTGCACACAACAGACTTGGTAGCTTATACTAATTGTTTTAATTCTACTGGAGGTTCATTCACTTGGAGAAGGAGATTAGTTTTCTTTTTCTTGTAAAGTTAACCTTCAATAATCAACATTTGTCATAATTGAAATACCAAAATCATAAAGGTCAAAACATATGTCCTGACCTATGCTTAGTTCCTCATGCATATGAGCTGTTTGGCAGCAGGTCCTCTTCCCTAGAAACAACCAAATGCTTTATTCACCAATGACAGTTGTGACTACAAAAATAATCCTCTTACAGATTGTTCTTTGTGATAAATAAAAATGAGAACAGAAGCAACTGCCCCCAAACCACATTTTCAGGTCATTTCATGATTATTTTTGGTGCAACAATATTGAAAATTAAGGATTAAGGAAATGCCCATGAATTTCTAAATGAGAATAGTGATCTTTTCTTTTCCTCCCAAGGTGATTTGTAAATTCATCATCTTTGTTGTTTTCCTTTTTGTTAAGGTGTATTTTTATACGTTGTTAGCATATGCATAATATAAGGAAACACAATAAGGATGAACTATAAAAAGAGTTCATGTGTTTCATGCTTCATGTAACTTTTGCATCTAAATAATCTCTGCATGGTTCATTGACTTTTTTCTTCTCTGAAAAACAACCCAAATTTCTAGTTCTCGTCTAATTCAAGCACATAGTACTGTTCCTTTTCCAGATATTCTGTCAGATTTTTTTTTTTTTTTTTTTTTTTGGTTCCCAAGGTCTTCAACTATAATGGTTTAGTAAAGATACAGATAAGGAAAAGGACATAGCATTGCAACTGCTGAGAAATACCATTGTTTATGACCTGTAGGCTCAAGGTAGCAAGCTGTGCTATGTGTCATGAAGCTTTTATTTTTAAATAATTTTAGACATATAGAAAATTTTTAAAGACGATACAATTTTTAATATTTTTCAAACCAACTTCATTACTGTTAGTATCTTAAATAATCATGATTTATGAATCAAAGAATGCAACACTGATGACAAACTCTTAAACTGATGCTATGTTCACTCTTAGCACTTTAGCTGATTCCAAGCCATTGTTACAAACTAAAAGTGGGGTCCTGCAGGAATGTTAGCATTTTGCCATACCTACACTTGTGTAATGGAGCATCAGCTCCCAGGACAAGTATCCTGCCTCTCCACAGGGACCCCTGGAATGCTTCTTCCAAGATTGCCCTCTCCCACATATGCTTGGCATCTTCCATTACCAACTATCACACACTAAAAGGGAGTTTTCCAATTACTTTTTCCTTCTGTTACAGCTAAGAAAACTGCTGATAATCACAGAAAAGGACTAATAACTGTTAAACTCTCACTCTCTTTTAACCTATACCACAACTGAGAAGTACTGTCAAAAGCAATACCTGAACTGAGTCCACATTCTTTCCTAAAATAACATTTAGCTTGGAGGCACAGGTTTAGCTAATAATAATTATATTGTTGATCAGAAAAAAAGAGTGGGGGTTCACCTTTTATAATGGACTCCTGGAATAGCTTTGAACTGTGCTTCCTACTTTTCTTTAGATATAATTTAAATCTGAGGAGCCTACAAGTATTATTTTCCCTTTTTGACAGATGAGGTAAGCAAAGTTCAGTGTGATTTAAGGTTTCCAAGGTCAGCCACATAGTAAGAGGAAAAGGCCAAATGTTGTATTAGTTTTTTCTCAATCTGGTGAAGATAAAAATCATGCATGCATTTTATGGTTAGTGTCCAGATATCCCCAAAACCTCGTGTGGTCATAGGGTTTTGTAAAGATGGTTGAATCCACTGTGTGGTGCTGGAATTAAGGATGTGTGATTAGTAAATCAGCTCACTGATCGGTGTGGCATTCCCCTAATCCCAGTAATCTGCATAAGATAAAAGGGGCAGAAAAGATGCTGCTAAATTCTTTGTTGCTTTTGCTAGTTCATGAATGCTATAAATAGTTCTGCTGAAATGCCCCTCTATCAAACTACCCTGCGGTAGAGCCAGCCAATTTTGGACTGAAACCTCTACAAACTGTGAGCTGAATAAATCTTTTATTACTTAATGTTGGGTGTTGGGTATTTTATCTCAGCAATGAGAACAGTAACTAAGACTATTCTGTTTGAATTTGTATTCAAATGGCAGACATTATTCTATTATTATCATTCAAACCCAGTGTGAGATCCTGATCCTATTCCCATGGAGAAAAGATGCTCCAGTAATAGTCCTGTGATAATTTTAAAGTCTAGCGGTGCTTTCGACCCATTTTGAAAGGTGGAAAGTGTGAATAATAGCATCCACAGAACACAACATTTCCAAAATGCTTCTATTCTATTCTATTCTATTCTATTCTATTCTATTCTATTCTATTCTATTCTATTCTATTCTATTCAACTGAACAGTGTTGAATATGGATCAGATGCTATTAGAGGCTGAAAATATATTTGTCTATGTACCACAAAGGGCCTTGTGCTGCTCCTTTCATGTGGTTGGTCCAACTGTAACATGAATGAAAAACATAGACTATGAATTTTCAAGTACAAACAAGAGGCATGCTATCCATTGTTGTATGCCTCCCTAAAGCACAGTCAACAATAATAGCATTTCTTGCAGGAATACAGTAAAATAGGAAACTGAACACAAGGTTCTTTCTCCTTCATTCGTATGTTCAATATTATTTGACTGAAAAGATCATCAGTTTACACAACAAATTCCTTCATGAAAATGTTTTTTAAAATTTATTATTATTAATATTTTGAAGGTAGTAAAATACAACAGAACAAAACCAGTTGAGACAATTCAGTGAAATCGGTACAGAACCTCACAGCAGGTTACCGGGATAGCAGTAATAGGTACCATACATATCTCGTTATCTTCACAATAATTGTTCTTTTAATCAGGTATAGCAAAATCAAACCAAACACAGAACATTATAGAACTTACCAAAACAGAATATTGAATAGAACAATACAGTTAATCAGAGCAAAGCAAAACAGTGATAACAAATATTTGCCTTCAAAGAGATGATAGAAGGAAATCCCTGCTATTTGCTATACGGCATATGGTCAACCTCCCAAGAGATGCTGAGACCTCTGGCTCCCATTTGCTAATGGGGATGGGGTGGGCGGATAGAATGTTTGATTCTCAGCCCATGCACTGGTAGGTTCATGGCTGTTTACCAGGGAGGCAAGATGGTTGCTTGGTTTCCTAGCACTCCAAGTTCCAATATGGCATGGATCTTGGGAGATGCTGGGTGGTTCTCTCCCTGTGGTGGCCATTAAAGATGAAACCAGCAGTCTAAACTGTCAGATGTACAGAAACTTAAAAACTTTTTAGGTACTTTTTTTTTTTTCCCATGTGGAATGCTTAGTCTGGGTCTCTGATGATTCCCTGTTCATGTCAATTATTTTGATAATCTCTCTAAAATACTCTTCTAGCTCTCTGTATTACTATTCTTGGCGCTTCTGGAAACCTTAAACCAAATGACCTGATCCTCCTGCGCTGATTCCTTTAGCCAATTCTCCCTGGCTAGTTCCTATCTATTGTCATTAGTCCCTCTCACACATATCTCGGGCCATATTTTCTTTCAGGCAATCCCCATCATGCTTTTCTCTTCCTTTAGGGTACAGTGTGGCTATATTCAAACCTAAGCCTTCTTTTGGTAGTTATAGGACCTACACAAGATAGTTAAGATCCCCGAATGCAAGTTTCCTCCTCTGAAAAATTAAGAAAACATCCTCGAAGAAGTTGTCGTGTTAAATAAAATCATAAAATAATTGGAATAGAAAATTTCAGGATGCTTTTTTGGGTACAGATTGCAATCTGAATCTACCTTTTCCTGATACTTACAAGAACTTTAATGAACTTGTTTTCATATTGATAGATGATTCTTAAAAGTTTTGCTGCCCTATCATAATGGGAGGGGGACTGCATAATAATCACCATACATAGTCCTTGTCACAATTCCCCTTGTGAGAAACTTTTCTGCAGGCTCCATTGGTAGTAAAAATGCTCAGAACACAAGAAACATTCATGAATTATGTTAAATCAAATAACTTGCTTGAAATTGTACAAAATTTGAGATTATTTCTGCATTTCCTCTAAAATTCTAGCCACTCCAGCTTGGAGATATTCTAGGAAAAAAGCCTAATTTCTCTGTACAGTATATTTTGATCTACAGCCTCCAACATTTTATCAACCTAACAATATGCTGTATTGACATACAGAAAAAATGCAAGTTTCTATTTCTAAGAGTTGCAAAATACATTTTCTGAAAACATTCTAAATCAATGGGACCAGATTTTGCTTCAATGTGGTATTACGTTAAGCATTATTCTAAGCAAAGCAGAGCTGTGGTGTCAAAAGCCACACATTCCTTTGTGTCATTGATGTTTCTCCTCTGTTCAGCTGCTTTGTGAAGTTTGTCTTTGAACCGTGAGTTTTCTGAATGCATCAGTTAATTTGACCATGGTTTCTTAGCTGTAGCTTCTGCTTGTAAAAACACTTGACTCTTCTGCTTCTGACCTATGCTTCTCATAATCAGATTAATTCAGATAAAGCTGCTTCAGGGAAGAGGTCAAAATCACTGCCAATAATAGCGTTTGCCCTACTTTATTCCCACACTTGCCGGGAGATCTTGTTCATGTTAAAATCAGAGCAGCCCTATTGCTGCCTCTTTGCTCATAACAGTTGAGTGCTCCCAATGTCTTCTGACCTCACTGACAAAAAAGCCAGAGATCGTCATTCCCTGTAACACCCTACACAACTTACACTCTGGTCCTCTCATTTTATCCCTCATTTTTAACTTAATCCATTCTCATAGCTAACTTGTTTTCTGCTTAAACATGCTAGGAGTATTTTTGCCACTGGGCCTTTGCACTTACTATTCTTTTCCTTTCCTCAAATAGTCACTCTCACACCTGTCTAGTCTATATTCAGAGGCCCTATTCAAATCAAGGTGCTCTGTGGTCGTATTTAAACTTGGAACAAATCTTCTTGGCTTTGTGTTTTAGCCAATAAAATATTTATTACTAACAAGTTTTATATATATACTTAATTTTTTTGCATTGCCTATGTCCCCTGAATGTCATGTAAACTTCATGATATAAGAGCCTTTCTCTAATTTTGAACACTGTTGCATTACAGAGTCTAAAAGACGTTGGCACCTGGAAGGTCCTCCAATCGCATTTATCTAATGATGGAATAAACAAATTAACACATGCACTGTTATGAATTTCCACAAAGATTTGAGGGATGGATCATTACTGATAAACAATGTTAGCATTTGTAAACTTGCCTAAAAGTTAATTTTGAGGATTAAATATCAATAATATTAGCATGCTTAAAATGCGAATAGTCACCATTTATACACTTCTGCTACATTTTAACATTTTGTTGAGAAATTTATCAGGCATTAGCTTTTAAAAGAATATTTTAAAATACGCTAATTGCAGCGTTTTTTGAAGGTGAAGGTTGGCTCCAAGGTACTATTTGTACTGTTGTTGTCATTTTGCTGCGGATCACAGAAAGAGACACTGAAAGCCAAGGATGCTTTGAGCTAGACACACTAGTGCGGCTTTGAAGAGGAAGATCTCTGAACTCTGGGGCCAAAAGGAAGGTACATGATAAGGAACATTTTCTTTCAGAAAAAAAAGGTGTTTTCTGGACACTTCTCTGTTTTCCAGGAAAATGCCATATTTTCATGAAAACTGTGACATGGCCTGATTTTATAATGTTAAGAAAACAGATTAAATGACTATTTTTCATCTTACGAAGCTCACCCATAGTTACCCCAAGCATTCTCCTGGTGACCGTTTTAATATTAACTCAGAGAGAACCACGGAAGCAACTGCAATTGCTTGCCCCATGTTTTTCTGCAAGAACATTTACCAGCAGTTGTTGCTTACAGAAAAAGAAATGGAAACATTAACTGTCTTTTTCAGAGTGAATAAGTCTTTTCTCAAATACAAGGACAGATAGTAACTGGCAGTAGATTAGGAAAGAAAACACTAATTCAATTGGTAAATCTCCTGAGAATTGCTGAAAATATTAAGCTTATAGAAATGAGTGTTCACACTTCTTCCCACCCTGTCCCCTTTCATTTGAAAGAGTCTTGCTGGGTGCTCCAGACTAGCTTTGAACTTTGTACGAAATTCAGGCTGGCCTCCAACTTGTAATTTCCTGCCTTATCCTCCAAAGTTCTAGAATTATAGGCATCTTTTATATTGTGGCCAACTATGTCATTTCTAAAATTGTCCTGATATATTTGGTCTCAATAGGCTTCAGCAGTCTATTTCTGACAAGTGCTTCAAATTATTTAATATGTAACCAATTTTCTGAGAAACATATAGTGAAAAATGCATACAGGATGTTCCTCCTAGTATCCACCTATTAATCCACAGTACATTATATAAACTGCTCAGTATGTATGTGTCATGAACTGTAATGAAGAAATAAGTTCAAGAGGTTTACACTTCAACTGATAAAAAGTACCAATCAGAAAGCAGAAAGTATTAATCAAACGTTAACATTCACCATTGCTCTATTTAGCTCAAAAACTGTCACCAATGGTCATTTCTTTCCTTTGCAGCTTCCTTCTTAGAGAACCTTAAGTCATTAATCTAAATGTTTTTCACCATAATCTAGATCTAGGAAAAGTAAGTCACCATGGATAACCTAACCAAGCTACTGCCGCCCCCCTGCTGTCTCCTCTGGGAATGTCTCCTGGAGGACAGAATGTAGGTTCCCTCAAAAGCTATCCGCCTATGGAAGTTCTGGGACAGACAGAGATTGCACTTTTTTACCCTCGGTTGGTATCTGCTCTCTGGGCTAAACACCCCCCCCTCCCCCTGGGGAGCATTTCTCTGTGAAATGTCCTTTCCTCCTTTTCAGTCCCTCCCACTGGGGTTGCCCTGGTCCACACCAATTCTGATGAGAACTATGGTACAAACAGCCTTTTAACCGTTGCTTAACAGCCTTTACAATCTTTGCCCTCTAAGTTAGTTCTCTAGAGTTTGAAGAACTATCTCTGAAACAATTAAAAATCAGGCTAATTCTCATTTTTCTACATAGAAAAGACCAACTGGTTGAACATTTCACACATTATTCTCTGCAATCTGACTACTGACATTCTCCAGTGCCCTCGCTGGTCCAGTCTAGATAAACAGGACCACTTACTGTGTTGTGATTTATCAATGAGAATGAGTTTTATGAAGGAGTAACACCAAAAGGAAAGCATTTTTGGCATTTATGTAATTTTGGTAATATTATAGATAAAAAACTAGTTCAAACTTGTAAACTTTGTACAGGATTTATTTTTGTCTGCATCTTTGTTACATTGGACTGTTTGCTGATTTTTCCCTACTTACACATCTTACATTTTTAATTGACCCCAAAGCTCAAGTAGTCATGCAAATGCCTGTATGAAACTAAAAAGTTACTTTATGCAGAATCTACAATGTATAATAAACTAGGGCAGACATCTAAGTAATGCTTAGTCCCCAAACTCATTAAAAAATCTTTTAGGTTGTTGAAGCTTATGAAAAAGACACAAAGAAAGCAATCTGAGCAAAATAGCATGTAAAGTAAAATGATTAAGGTTATACACTACTAGCTGGAAAGAAGAGTATCATTTATTGCAAGATATTTTTATGTGAAATTCATAAGAAATAATTTAATTATAAACTAATTATAAATAAATTAAGTATTTCCCAAGTATATGCAAGTCTGAATCAATGCAGAGCCTTCTGTTTTATAAATTCTCAAAGATCTATGACAATGGACTATGGAAAGAAGGAGCCAAATTACTCATAAGAAGAGGCTCATGTAAATGTGTTGAAAATAATGTCAGAGACGCAGCTATGTGTCGCCTTTGTAAAGAGGGAGAAACTCTTGGGAGATCTAAAATATGACTTTCTATTCTGTTATCCAAGAGCTTTTTCCATAGTTGTTGTTAATTATTGTCTTTCCTGAACAGTTTGCTTCTGATGCAGATGGAGCTGATCAATTTTGTATTCTAAAATGCTGTCCAGTGATTGGTACTCGTTTTTTGCATCTCACTGCAGCCTTGGAGGGCCTACAGGAAGACAAATGACAGCTCAAAGCTGTTTTTTCTTACCACCACCAACTTTGCTCCACACAGTGGGAGAGGGGGACTCAGATATATGTGTAGACATGCATATGGTGACCCACATATACAAGCTACTCCACTACAAAGAACCTTCCCTTAGCTATGTAGTTTTAAAGATGAAGTCTAAAAACAAAGGAAGAGGTTCATTCAGGCCTTATAAAAGAAGTAGACCATGGGTTAGCGTTCTCAGTTTTTCCAGTACATTAGATATGTAGATGCCAATAAGGTCTAAGGAGGACCAGAGCTGCGCTCACTAAAGCAGAAAACCTTGAACAGAACTACTTTGATATTCTCGGATCCTTGGTGAGTGGAGTATGGATATGTCATTCAGCAGGTCCTAACATCATGAATATTTTGCCAGGTCTGGGGAGGAAGCAGGCTTAAGGAAGTCAAAGGTCGTCTGCAGAATTACACTTGGTTTCTAGGAAAGTCTTTGCGTTCACTTTTCAACAAAGACTACATATGTAGCTTTCACTTTTGCTCACACACCCTCTTTTACAAATCTTTTTTTTTTCTTGTCTGCCTGAATATATTTCAAATTTGTTATAAAACCCCCGGTCAAATGCTTACTCAGCAGTAAACTGTCTCCAAGCCACCATCAGCAGAAATAACTTATGTTTAGACAGCTATTTGCACATCGTTCCAAGTTAGCATTAACACATAACATTACACATATTTGTGTGCTGTTTCGGTATCAGGATATAACTACACTGAGAACATGAGCTTCAGCTTATTCTTTCTTTACTCCAAATTAATTCATGTTCAGCATGAACTAACAATATAATATCTGATGAATGCAATTGAACAAATATATTAGATTTTTCATTCCTATACAATTCTATCCATTTTTTTTTCTTGAAATTGTTTTTTAGTCAAGTCATTTGCAAAAAATGTGACATAATATTCTTGGTATTGTATTATTTGAGTGGCCAACAGTAGATATATTATTTTCACTGTTGAGATAATAATGATTAGGTAACAATTTTAAGTAATATAGCTTTTTTTTGGCTAGTCTCCTTCCCACCTTGCAATTCTGCAGAACCACACTTTATAGGGGTTTAAAACAATGCTAATGAGACCAGTAGGGCTAAAACCAAAGTGCAACCTTTTGTTCATTAGTTGTTATGAATTTTGACCATATCAGTGAAGGTAGAACAATTCTGACAGAAATGTTGAATAAATCTCATGACCAGATGGATCTATATATGAATATTTATTAATAATACGCTAAGAGATATCAATTATTAAAGACATTGGAAAGAACTCTCAGCATTATTCTGAAGGACTTTTCTGGTATGTGGGTGTTTTATTTTGCTGGTAGGAGCTTTCCCTGTTCGTCATCTATTGCAAGGTTATTTTCCAAGAAAGAAATCTGTCTTCCAGTTTAAAAGAAAGTAACCAGATATAAAATTCAACATTCACATGAAACATCTATACTTTAATTTATGAAAATGTATCTTGCAATCATGCAAGTGTTTATGAGATGGGAAAAGCAAGCATCACTACTCTTGTGCTTTGAGACCACTACTACTAACATTGGGATTAATTAAACACAAGTGCTATGATGTGATAACTGGTCGAGAAGACAGCTATTAAATGACAAAAGATCAGGTAGTGCACACAGTGGGAATTTGCTGGACAGAGGAATAACTCACATTATGTGGTGTACAATGGTGCCAGATTTAGCCTTATGAATTGCGGGGGTTATTTTGGTTTTGTTTTGCTTTCTGAAATTTTCCATGTAATATTTTAACCACTTTTGACCCCAGGTATCCAGGGAAAAATAGGAGCAATTATCATAAACAGATACCACTAAATAAATAAGAGACACAATTAGTAAAGTACACAGAATCCTTCAGGGCTTATTAAGGTGCACTTTGTGATTTTTTCCCTCCCTGCTTTTCATCTTTTTTCTGTGGTGTCCATCAGTGTCAACATGCTAGCTCACAGTGTGTGGAATAGCTAGGAGATTCTATCTTTTCACCCTTCACTTGAGATCACTTAATGGCTCCAGATGTCTTTATGACAAAATCTAAACTGCTCAGACTGAGGCCAAAAACACCTGATGGAACAGTCTGTCTGCTCTTTTCACCCTGACTCTCCTTGTCCTCTCCTGTGAACCCACCGCCAAACATTATTTGTATTTCTGGAATTCTCTTTCTTTAGACATTAAGATGCTGTGCCCCTTGGCTGTAATATAATTTCTTCCTTGATGAAACTTCAAATATCTCTAAGTTTTACCATAACTATCTTTTTCTCTCTGAAAGTTCTTGTGTATTCTGCTTTTCTTTTGAGTCCAAGTTCCCTCCTCCATGCATGCTTTATTTGACCAACTATTCTCTAGAGTATATCTGTTCAAGGCCAGGTTATGTGTTATTTAACTTTTTTTGGTACAGCACAGCTTTTGTGTCAAAATAGTGGCTCAATGTGTAAAGAATAAAAAAACTTCTCTGGTGTTTTCAGATAACAATGTAGATAAAGAGGTAGAGCTCAGGCACTTATTTTATTGATGTGCTACGCTGAATTAGAAATTAGAATACTCATATAAAAGACCAAAAAAACTTGTTTCAAAGTACATTTTAATTATTTTGGGCAGGTTTTGCCAAAGAGGCCAATTAAACATAAAATCACTTTTATTATGAACATAGTTTCCAAGTTGCCTTGGATACCAGAAATGAACCACTGTATGTTCAGTGATATCTCACAGACATACATGTCTTTCTAAAGCAGCACTTTATTGTTCTGAGATTGGGTCATCTATTGTTCTTTTCATCATTGGTATAATGATGTGGTCTTGTGCTTGAGAAAAGGCATTTATCATGGTCCAAGGACCACTAAGACTCCTCTCCAATTTTCTGTAATAATTAAGCAACTAATGAGAAAACGTTTAATGCTTTTTTCTAAGAAATTACAAGATAACATTTGATAGCAAATGTACCTTACAATTTCACATCTTCCAAGGGGAAATTAGAGCTAAAAATAGAATCAAGAAACAAAAAGTCAATGACCTCATTCATTTTTGCTTGAATGTGTGAATAATGTTTTAAATTCTCAGACACATAAACTCTTAAGTACAGTTATTGACAGTGTCTACCAATGAAAAATAATGTTTTGGTTAAGATTATCAGGTACTCCTATTTAAAAACATGTGATCTCTCTTACATGAGAAACTCAAAATATAAATAAAGAGAAAAATAAAATATATGTAGCTATGAGTAGGAGGATGTCTCTTTGCAAAAAGAAAGATGACTAAGAGATGGAGAAAGGGAGAAGGGGGAAGAGGAAAAGGGCATGAAACAGAAATAAGACCCATTATATAAACGTACCAACTCCCCAAAAGGAATATAATCATTATACGTTGCAGATACCCACCAAAAAAATAAAAAAAAAGAATAAACACAACGCAAAGAAAAATTTAAAAACAAGAATATAATGGATTTTAAATAAGCTAAAGGAATTTGTAAAAGTTTGCCAAAGGGAAAACATAAAGGACTTTCTGAATAAAAGAGCAATAAACATGAGAACACATACACTCAGTGATGATCGATACAACCTTCTTATTTAGAAAAGGAGATCAGTGTTTCCAAGTGAATAATAAGTGTCACATTTAAGAACATGAATGCGGCAAACATTATTTATGAAGTGACTGTGAGAAGATACATTTTTTGGAGAATATAAATTTACATTTTTGGAAAGCAAATTGGTCTAAATTTTAAATAGTTATTCTTTCACTTATAATTCTGCTTCTAATAATTTATCTCACCACATACTTCTAAAATTACTTAAATACGCAAATATATTTATTGCATTAATTTTATCATAAAATACATAACCTAATGCCCATTAATTTGTGCATAATTTGTGCATTATAAAACAAACATACTAGAGCATTGTGTGGTCAAAGAAACAAATAGCTGGAATCTATCTACATATTTATTGAATTTCTTTTATGATTTTAGCTTTTTTTCAAAATTGTATATTATTTTAGCTTTTTATTTTGAAATAATTCCAAATTTATAGAAAAGCCCCAAAGAGAGTACAGAGTGTCCCCTTATACCTTTCATCTTATTTCCTCTAATAGTAACATCATATGGGATGTTTGTGTAAGTAAAAATAATATTTAACACTCACTTTCATATTTAAAATCAACTCTTCTCCATGTGATCAAGGTCAGGTTTTGTGTCTGATTTATTTATTTTTTTGGACCAGCACAGCATCTGCCTCAAAGTAGTAGCTCAATATAAAACTAAAGAATTAGTAAATTATTTTATATATTTAAAAATGACTTTGTGTATTTACCCAAAGTCTGAACATTTGTGCTATTCATATAATAATATATAATGGTAACCTGATACTACACATAAGTAGGCAGCCTCTCTGGGGCAGCATAATGTCAAGGCATTTTCTGTAATTTTGTTTAGTAACTTATCAAATGATTGCACGCTTACCTATCAACTGTGACAGGTATGTGACTATACATAGCAGCCTGTTTTATGTGCTTTTTTAATTTTTAAATTTCTTATTTCATGTTTGCAGTGAACAATTCCATTCCTTATGGGGAACTGGCATTTATAAGTAACTCATGTTAATTCTCTTTTCATTCCCTTGCCTTCTTCTTTTCTCAGTCTCCTTTTTCTGGTGCCATAATAAAATTTCTTGCTGTTCAAAACAAACAACAAAATGATAGTCAAGGTTTTAAATTTTTTTCATTTATGCAAATGCCTATTTCTTTCAGACACCCTGAGCGTGTGGAATTGGGACCGTGGGGCAGAAAGCACTGGAAGGACACAAGTGTAGAACACAAGCAACAATGTAACTTCTAAACTAGTTCTGTTCTCTTTTCTCTTAGGTCAGATTCTGAACTTCTTGCCCCGAACCAAAATTTTACACAGGGTCAGTGCAATGGACAGAACTGCTTAGAAAACGTCCACCTTTCTGAAAAACCATCTTTAAATTTGCATAGCTCATGATTGAATTACCTTACTTTTCTTTTCCTCTGAGAGAAAGTTTAGTGATACGCAACATTTAAAATAAAGATCACACACAAAGTGCTAAATAATGAAAAATAACTGTAACTTGGCTTTTGCAGTTATATGAGGAAATGAATTAACTGCTATTTTTATCATGACTCCTTTTGAAACGATTTTAAGTGAAGATTAGGTTTCCTGCAAAGATAGAATTTTTTTTTATTTTAAAGAAGGTAAAACAAATTATAACAAAATAAACAATGCAGAAAACAATGTAAGAGACACAGATTTCAAAGCAAGACAACAGGAGATCTACAGTGGCTACCATTAAAGTTTCTTGTTTTCTTCTAAATAGTTGTCTATATCTACATACACAGTGAATTCACACAAAACAAAATAGTATAAAAGTGATCAGAACAGAGTAATGAGGCATTATATGCCTTCAAAACCAGACAACAGGAAAATCAACATAAAGTTAGAATTTTTATAGAATTTGCTTTTCAATATAATTTATAATTTATCTACATGCAAATAAGTTATTTTATTAAAACTAGACTTATGCTGGGCATGGTGGCCAACATCTATTTCCTAGCATTCTGGTAGGCTGAGGCTGAGGCAAAAGCATAAATTCAAGCTCAACTTGGGCAATTTAGACTTAATACAACCCTGTGTGAAAACAAAGGGAAAATCATGGGTTTAATGGGTTTAATCTTAATAGCACACATGTCCACATGCATGTGCGTGCACACACACACACGCACACACACACATACACAAGAATTTGGAAGAAAAAAACTTCAGAAAGACTTGATATTAGTAATATAATTCTGATAAAACTAAAATAAATTTTTAATGCACTTGACAACTCAAAATAATTACTTTTATAAAATGATTGACTTGATACCCATTTCTCAAAGGAAATAGAACTGAAGTATCCTGCATGCTTTACCTTCATTCCTTTATTAATTCATTTTTCTCTCTTTGATAATAAACTGTTAGAAGTAATTCAGTTCATTTGTTATTGAATGACATTTTACCATTTACAATGCCTCTTAGCTTCCTAAGTAACAACTGCTCACAATTTTTAATGATTTTTTTCATCTATTTTTGTGTTTGGTATCTTTGGTGTTTATTTCTGTTACTATTTTTAAATTTATTTAATTTTTATTATTTAATTTAATATTTTATTTGTTATTTAATTTTTAATTTGTTTGTTCTGTTTGTTTGTTTCTTGAGAGAATCTGTTCAGGTTGGCCTTGAACTCACTGTTTAGGCCAGGATGACCTCAAATTCCCACTGATCTTGCCTCAACCTCCCAAGTATTTGGATTATAGATGTCAGCCACCACACTCAGACTGTTAGTACTTTAATCTGTAAAATCATATACATGAAACTAAATGGATTTAATAGAAAAATATAATATGTTTCTGTTATTGGCATGCCTTGAATTTTATATAATTTGTCCTTTTCATATTTATATATTGAAAATAGAAGATATAAAGTCATAACTTAAAAACTACCAGTTACAATTTACTTTAATTATAATAAATAGTATTTGGCCCTTGAAAAGTAATATAAAATATTCATAAAGTACAAAGAACCTCCCTAAACCTGTTTTCTCCTTTCTTACGGGCAGATGTCCTGAATTGTTGGCAAAGGCCAAAACAAAAGGAGCATTAAATTTAGGATCAAAATAATGTTAAAATAATCTTAAAGATTAACCAAGGCACTCTAAAGATTGAAAATAATACACAGATCCAAATATGAATTAACTATATGGATAAATACGCTGTGTTCACACTAATTAATAAATTCCTAATTAGCAAATTTTTCTAAAACTTGAAATAACTATTTTAAAATATTTCATCAATCAGCTCACTTGCTGTTTATTTCAATTAGGATTTACCTGTTCTTCAGCATCTACTCTGATAGTCCCGGGCATGGAGAGTATCATTTGCTTCACTTATCAGCTCAGTTACTCATTTTCCAACTCCTTAGTTTGTTATCTCACTGTCTTAAAGTTGGCAGTATTAGCAGTATTTACCTTCTATATGTCTCTTTCTACCTGTAATGTCTATATTTCTACCTTTCTACCTCTATATGTCTCTTACATACCTGTAAGCTTTTACAATTGACTTTTTCAGTTCACACTCTGGGAATCATTCTAAATGCCCATAAAACAACAAAACTTACTAGCTATATATTTCTTAGTTCTGGCTCCAAAACTCTTACTCAAGTTTTCAGAGTATTAGTGTATTATAGTACATGGAAAATCCTTAAACTCCTCAAAAATATCATTTCACATGGAAAAATTGTCTTAAAATATTATATTTTCATGAGTGTTATGAAAATTGAAGAAGCAATACTTTTGGGAAATATGTACAAAAGTACGAAAGGAAATTGGATATGCATCAGATTAGCTATAAATTTCAGGGTTCAAATTATTTTTTTTTTGCTTGTATATAGTTGGCCAAATTATCCAACAACTAAGAAGGAAGGTATACAATCTTATAATTTGTAAAAAGATAATAGTCCCTGAAATAGTTATGACTGAAATTGAATCAGGTGTAACATACAATCTCTTTGTTTTCATTTTAAACTTTACTATTCATGTTTCTTTCAGTTGCCAGATATTTGTAACATAATATGTTACTTAAAATATTATTTTTTATTGTTTATTGGTTGATTTCTACCAGTGCCTATGAGTAAGAACTTATGAAAATGAAGTATTTGAGGGCCTGGGGATTTAGTTCAGTGGCATAAGTGCCGGCTGTATCAGAGGTTGCAAGGAGAAAAATTATATACAGAAAACATAATTTATAGTATTGTTTATAATGACCACCCGATGAGACAAATACAAAGAAAGTGCAGGAAATCTGTTCACAACACTGAAGACCTAGAAAATCCAGCCAAGGTCTGGATCTGATGGCAGTAACCTGTATGAGCTCAGCTGAAAACCTAGAGCCCGTGACAATGGCTCATGCAAGTCCATTTCACAGATCTGCACTGGGAAGGCCCAAAGGTCAGCAATGGAAGCTAGAAACTCTATGTCAGAGAGGTGAAGGATCTGTGCCAGCGGGCTGAGGGTTCTGTACTGGAGCCAAGAAGCAACACTCAAAATAAGGACCAAGGCTCCCCTGAAAAGTACCACAGCCATCCTTAGCAACAATGAGGTCCTGAGCTCCTCTGATGATGAGAACATATCAGGAAGCCAGCATGAAAATCTTATCCTGGAGATTAAACATCACATGTCTTCCCCTCTGAAGCCAAGAAGTGATGCTGAAATTAAGAACCAGAGCTCCTCCAAAGTGAACCATAGCCATTCTCAGCAAGAAGGTCTCTACCTCCTCTCCTGATAATACCAGAGTTCACATCAAGCGACTGGGCATGACACGCTCCTTCAGGAGAACCAATGGCTCCAAACAACAACACTTAGGAAAACCCACAGTTACCCTTCCTCTCCAGGTCTCCTTTTTATGCTGGCAAGAGTTCTCAGGTGGGCCATCCACACTCAGCACCACGCTGATTCACTTCAGCTGGTGTTTAAGTTGACCACCAGTTAACCAATGCACTGAAAATATTACCATTTTGCTATCATATGGTTGGTTACTTATTCAATATAGATCTTTATAAATGGGTCATTTGGACAGATAGATAGAGGTATATAGAGAAAAGACAATGTGAAGTCAACAGAGAATTTGTACAAACCAAGGAATCCATAGTTCTTTGCAAGCCTCAAAAGGAATCAATACAACATTCTTATTTCAAACTTTGAACATTCAGAACTGGGAGACATTCAGTTTCTTTTGTCCAGTCCATGTATTTGTGGTTCTTTGTTATAGCAGTCTCAGAAAACTTATATAGCTGTTTTATTTTGTTTTATATACTTTTCATCCACTTACACTGTTTGTTGGATTAGTTAAGGAAACATAAGAACTAGATATATAATCAATATTTTACCATTTAGTTACCACAAGTAACTATATAATTCATTAACAAAACCAATAATGCAATGAAACTTATTATTGTATCAAATCTAGAGAAATACATAATAATTAATTTGCCTTACATTCCATAATGGCAAAAGAAAACATTTATGGTGTCTATAGGCCTAGTAAAGGGGCCAGAATGGACTCAAACTAGTGAGCGATCTGTCTCAGTATAACAAATAGCTTACTGAATCTTGAGGAGGACTAAAAGATACACTTTAGGCTGAACATCTAGTAACTAACCCTAAAGACATACTATGGAACAAGACACTAGAGAGTTGTCTCTTCTCACTCAGGAAGGCAGCAGCCCTGGTTCTCCATCCGTGCTGCTGTAATGAGTGAAAATCATTGGCAGCCATGGAAGCTGCAGAAACAGCAAGTCTGCCACATGTTGCGTAGCAAAATCTGTGCCACATGCTCTGCCTCTCAGCATCCACCACAGGCTGACAAGATGCTGAGTTCCTGGCAGATGTTTCCATAGGAAACATCCCTCACACACCCCTCAAAGTGTTTTTTGGCCATACAGAATATCTGGAAAGAGACTTCTCAGAAAATACAAGATTGACTGGATCTAAATCACACTGAGACTCCTGCTTGTAAAGGAATCTTTGAAAATACAGGTGGTGGCTCTCTGTATTGTGCAACTCATCAAACCCAAGTAAGAGTAGACTGGCATAGTGTTGCGCATTCATCCACCACATCTTCCAGGTAGCCTATCATGTTGGCTTATTACGAAAGTAGCTTAGGTAACTAGTGGAGCTTTTAGTATATACTCTTTGTTGCTGTTTTCAGAGTATTAGCCTCCTTCTTCCTGAAAATCTTCAGTTTTATATTCTCTAGTCTACACTGCCAATTGTTCTTCTTTATCAGTACAAATTGCAGATGCCTAACAGATTTGAGCACATGGTCATTACCACTTTGAAATTTATAGTCAAAATCCTGCTTGACTCTATATCAATGCAGAAAAATCTTGACTTCTCTTTTTTGTTGATGGTCATCAATCATTTATCAGCTATTCAATGTTAAATCCATATTCTGTTATTAACAGTAACTATCTACTAATTCCCATGATCTCATTTCTAAATATCTCACTCTTCACTATCTTCAGTATTTTTACATATTCCCTCAGGTAGTAAAATTTCAGCAAATCTCCAAATCTACAAAGATTCATATCTACCTGAAAACTATCTTTCATATTTGCTCATGCCCTGAAATTCCCAGATACTCAGTTTAGTCCATTATTATTATGACTTTCATGTAGATATCTTCATCTTAATTGGCATCTTTTTTCTCTTTAGCACTCACTAAGTCACTTTCCCTGCCTTATCATTTTCCATAATTTTCTGTGTAATCCATCTATCTGTGTATCTACCTGTCTGTCTATCTATCTATTATCTGTAATTATCTACCTTCCTACTTGACTTTGATTTCCACGAGGGTAAAGTTCTTGTTCACGATTGCTCCTCACAATGTGAGACAGTGACTGATGCACAGTAAAAGCTCCAAAGCCATTTATTAAGTTACTGATGTAAGAATCTCATAATAATTTCTTAATTTAGATACAATACTGCTTGTCATGTTAGAGTTGCTCTAATTTTATATTGAATAAATGAACTGAATAAACAATCTAATATAATGAGAAGATTTAAAATTATTTGGTTTACATATTAAAAGTAAATAGGGGCTGGGGATTTAGCTCAGCGGCATAAGCGCCTGCTTTGCAAGCAGGCAGTAGTGAGTTCGATCCCTAGTAAATGAAAGATTAACTTTATAAAATCAACAATGCACAACAAATACAAAAATATTCTACCCCATGTTACATGTCATAGTTTTAAAATGTTCACTTTTAATGTTTCCTTATAAAATTTCCCACATTTTTCATTGAAATTACTTCAAATAAAGTAACAATGCAATTTTTAAAAATTAAAATTATCTGCACTGCTTAATTGAATAGATCTTAAACTGCCCAATTAAACTAAGTATAGGTAATATTAATGTTGTACTGAAACTCTGATTATCTTCAAATTGATTCTACTCTTTTCAATCTGTCTTTAAGGAAGAAAATTAAATGGCTTGAAAATATTTAAAGATTCAGTTTAATAATGCTATTCAGCAGCCATAATGCAGTGTCCAAATTATTAATTGCATCAGTTAAATCAACCATGACACTCTATTAATAGGAAGTGGAGAAGAAAATTAAATTAGTAAAAACTATTTAAACTGATTAGCTAATTATAGAGAGATCTACATTACATAAGCATGCACTAGAAAAGTCTGTAGAGATCCCCTTTTAAGCATGCAACTTTGATTATTTACAATGGCATAGCTTTCATTGCTATAATGAACCATCTAGGGATCTATGAGATATCAGATGGCATGAAATTATGTACTTAAAGTTATGTCTTGAGTCTTGTGTAACTAACAAGCTCATTTGACCTGCACTATCTTTAGCTGTGTAAGCATATCACACAAAGTGGTATCTAGAGCTTCTCGTAATGAGACTGATGAAAGATTAGTTTTAAAACAGAAATTTTTGAGTTTATGCATTTTTCACTCTTCCTTCTCATACTTTTTCCTTCCTTAAAATAAGTAATTCATGGTCACCTCCTATATGCCAGTCATTTAGACAAGTTTGGTTGAATAAATAAAAATAGAACAAAGTGGCTGATAATCAAAAGACTAAGTGGATATAAGGGGAAAGGTTCGCAGATGTTTACAAGATTTCCTCAAAGCACCAACACATATTTACTGTAGTGAGAAAAATGTGGTACATCCTAAGAGCCTGTGTGCTGACATCAGAACGAATGACAGTAAATATTTCAAGAGAAGAAAGACATTCAGCAGGAAAGAGTCACACTATGCAGGGACTGAAAGCTTAAGTTAGGCAGCATAGATTCTGCTGGAAGCACACAGGTGAGTGGGGAAGGGCACATGGCTGAGCTTCACCTGACTGGAGTATTATGAAAGGGAACAGAAACATCCTCCTCCTTATACTGTAGCTATAACACTAGAGAGTCACAAATATCTAAACCCAGGGTATTTGTTTTATAAAAGAGAGGTGCTAACTAGCAACGGAAAAATTACTAGACAATAGTCATTGATTTGAGGTTATAGAAAATAATGCATTCCTAACACTTTTGAGAAATTAAAGGACTCACCAAAAAGAAAATATGGTCCACTGATCATTAACTAAAGACTAAAATGAATTTTGAACTTTCTTCATACCTTGCATAACAGTGCCTTATGCATTTCTCTTACTCTGGTAAAAGTGGTGAATGGCATTCTGACAGGTATTTTTCATCTAACTGGGTATACTTGGGTTTATGGTGATATTTAGTAAATATCAATTTTTTGGAAAACACCAGTAAATTGCAGTACATACAATATAATGTCCATTGTCCAGTGGTAAGCACAGTTTATATATGCAATAAGAATTACCATTACTGTTTTATTGATTGAAGCTCAATTTTGAACAGTAATAAAGCATTGACACTGATTTTGAAATAATAGATTGGTCAAAATTATTGTTTTGATATAAAAATAAGCTTTGTTATATTAAAAAGAAATTAAACTACATCCAAGATTGCTCATTTGTATTATGTATTTTACATTATATACTGATGTAAATATAATAGAAAGAATTAATTTTTGAAATTATGTTTATTCCATCCTAATATAATCAAATGATACATTTATTGTATAGGAAATATAATTTTGGGTTATTTAACTGCTTCGAAATAATTTGCTGCACACTGTATTTTTTTGATTCCAAACCCTATACCTTACCAAGGAATGAGTAAGTATTTTTATACATTAATAAATTTCTGCTGATGCAGAAATAGTGTGCATATAAAATGTAGATTCTATACATATAAGAAAAATTTGAGCTTGATTTATATGTCTTATATGCTTAGAAAGATATAGGGCATCAAAGGAATATTATATTTATTTGATGACCAGATCATTAAAAAAAGAAAGTTTTCATACAGAATTAACATAAAAAAACTTGGAACAATCAGTACCATATCTCTTTATGTACCATACCTTTACTAATTTTTCTCAAAGAAAAACCAGATACACTTGCTGAAGGCTTCTCCTACTTCAGTCCTACAAGCCTTTCCACATAGAGCCACAAACCGTGTCCTTCTAAAAGTTACAGTCTCATACTAAGGATAGTTGCCTCATTTCACTCCACTTTAAAGCAACTGTCTGTCATCACATATCTTTATCAGAAGTCTCTTCCAATAAGTAGCAATATTAACTACTTTGATTCTTTAAGGAAAATGTCTTTCCACTTTCTTGCTTTGACTGAAACTCAGTTTTTTTTTTATTTTAAAAATCAAGAAGCAAACAATTAAAAAACAACAACAAAAGCAAAATGACAACAAAAACAAATAATAATTGTGATATAGGATTTCAAAACAAGATGGTAGGAAGTTAACAATGATTGTTATGCTGCATATCATTATCCTCAAAGTATTAGCTCAGGCTACCAGATACAGGCATGTAAGATTAATTAAACAATATGATTTCTTTTTGGGCAGTTTCTTTCCCTTTTACCATATCTATAACCTTTGGATTTTATTTTCAATGTGCTATTCTTCTGACTCTTACTCACGGAGACAACATTCTGTAAGAGCTAAAGTAGCAGCAGCTTCTGTCACAGAGAAACCTTGAGTCTCACGGAAGCTTTCTAATCAATGTATAGAGGACCGTGCTCCCACAATCACTTAGGGACACAGGTTGGTCACAGTTCTGTCATCCCATATTGCTTCAGATTTGCTTGGAGAATCAATACTCATCTGTTGCAGAGCTATATGAAGATATTTTTAGTCCAGGCCAGAAGCCAGTGTGTGCTATTTTTGTCACTGTTTCATTGAGAATGTATTTGTCACATGGTTGTCACCAGCCACAAACCTACTGCAAGACATCTGCTAATGAAAAGGAAGGATGGGTCATAAACTAAGATCCTGTAGGGGATAAAAAGAAAAACTAGATTGTTTGTACAGTTAAACAATCTTACAAAGTCCTCCCTGCTCCATAAACAACGAAACAGTTTGTTAGCATTTTTTTTTGACTAATAGTTCAGATTCCTTGGGAAACTTATGGAAACCACATCTTATAATTAATTATATCCCTACTCAGAGTTTTACTCTGTAAGTGCTTGACCATTCCTCAAACCTATCTTCCAGTTGGTTCACACACCCATTTTAATATAAATGTGTCTTACCATCTGTGTCTTCTGCTGCCTGTATCAAATGAAAATAGAAAATTTACCTTCTGCATAATTGTAATTTGAATATCTGAGTTACTTTTCATATATTGAAACTGTTCTTTGTCTCATCTTCACAAGTTTTGGAAATACTACTTGTTTCAGAAGAAATCTATTAGGATCCTTCTTTTCCCAAGACTAAGGTTGGTATATGAACTGTTTGCCTACAAAGAATTTATAATCAGCATCTATAATGTGATGGAGGCTGACAAAACGAAAATGTTCCACTTGCTTGAGTGAGCTTTTGGTTTGAATTTTGCAACACCCTAAACTTTGCTGTACTCAAATGAACCATGACCTCTAGTCTTTCTATCATTTAATTCCACAAAGACTGTAACAAATTAGTTTGCACACATCTTCCTAAAACAGGGAAAATTAAAATTTTCAGAAAAATACTAAACTTTGACAATCATTTAGAACTTTGAACCATTTAGTTACCTAGATGCCCTTAGCCTCATTATATACCTAAAAGAAAAACAATTTCATTTGTTTCCCATTACTAAACTCATATTTTAACTCATATTTTAGTCATGTCTGAAGGCTGCTGTTGTACCCATCAAGACTGTGTGGGTGTGAATGCTTTCATCTGAGTTTCACAGGAAGCCCTGGCAATCCTTAGTGCTCAGGTCAAGAACTTTCATGGACGTAGGGCTATCCTCTCACTGAGTCAATGCCCAGTGGAACCAGTGGTGGTTCTGGCTGCTAAACTCAGACAGGTCTAGCCTTAGGAGACTTGCAAATGGGTTCTGTCTAGAAAAGATTTGGGGTGGGATCATCTAGAAAAGCTAAGGGAAATAAAACAAGATGAGATGAGATAAGATAACATGCATTAAAAAGAGAAAAGCTAAGGAGATGATCCTTTCATTCCATTGTTTCTGAACAGGACTTCTTGCCCCAGTGATCCTAGAGGACAAAGATTTTTATTGAATCTTACTATTTTCAACTTACAAGGAACCTGTCATTGATTTATTTCTATGTCTCTCCATAGGATTAAAAATGTCGGTCTTTGGCTGTACCATCACTGTATTTTGGAAGCACCTAACTTGTATGATTTTTAGAGTTCATAATGGGAGAACAGTTTGCTTTTAAATGAATTATACACTGAGTTTTACTCACACCATATTCAGATGATGTTTAGAGGAAATTCAGATTTTTGAGTTGATGAGTTAAAGTTATTAGAGATATTTAAGGGAGTGATCGTATTTCACATTTGAGAAAGACAGTGTTAGAATACAATGATTTAAATGTATTCTTCTAAAATTCATATTGGAAATGTTAAGTCCAAGGTGATGATGTTAGGAATGAAGCCTTTAGGAAGTGATTAAGTCATGAGTTTATCACTCAAGAATAAGATTCATGTCCTTATGAGATAGGCCTGAGAAAGACATCACCCCTTTAACCATGTGATGTTACATAGAAAAGATGGTTGTTTATGAACTAGAAAGCTGAATTTGTTGGATCATTGATATTGGACATACCAGACTGTTAAACAGAGAGAGGAAAAGATCTGCTGTTTATAAACTTCTAAATTTATGATACATTGTTATAGAAACCTAGATAGACTAATATACCTTTTTTTCATAAATTCTGTCCCCTTAGACATATTTGAAAGAGTTTTGCCCTGGATTAAATTACAGAACATTATGGCAGTGGAAGGCCAAATCGGGATGTTTACCCTGAGGTCACTTCCTCCTTCTCTTATTACAACTTCCTTCTTCCTTCCCCAGTGCATGTGAACAAAATTCCAAAGAGCTCCTCGTGTGCCATGATGCCAGCCCTAAGCACCAACCCCAGTCAAAGGTTACATATATTCCATACCCCACATTCTGGTGGAAGGAGACAACCCAGCCCCCATGGTTGCTCCTTTCCATGTTCTCAACTCAATAAACCTGTTCTTTTTGTACTTTTGCTTCTCTATTGCACCAGAATACTCTCGCAATATTCATCCTGACTTGGGTCATGACTGATAGTTTTTCTTTCATGTTACACAAAATTAAAATCTAAAACCAGTTGATTTTAAGTTAATCAAAAGGAATTTTATCCTGGGTGACTGTACCTAAATCAAGTGAAACACTTTAAAAAATTGAGTACACTTTGACAAAAAAGAGACTTCCTTAATAAACTTAAAGGAAGTCCCATAGCCTCAGGTGCTTTTAGGAGGTGAGGTCCAGGTAGAGGACATGGGTCACTGGGGGTTGGTGGTGTGCTTTTGCAGGGTAGGCCTAGCCTGGCTCTTCCCCTCACTCTCTGCTTCTGGTCACTATGACATTTAAACTTCCTGCTGCCGTGTTTCTCCACCACAATTTTTTGTCTTGCAGCCTGTTGACCATGGACTTAATCCTTTGAAATTGTATACCAAAATAAGCTTTTTTTCTTTAAATTCTGTATGTAAGGTATGTTATAAGAAAGTCAAACTATATGTATATCCACTATAGGTTTTGAGACTTTGACCAGAAAACTTGACTCAGTTATGTCCAGATCCATAAGGCAAGGAAACTATGAGAAACTATATATTACTTTAAAGTGATTAAATCTGTGGTAACTTATTCTTCAGAACTAGAAAATTAACATAGATTTTTTACATGCACTATCCTACTACGAAATATAAATTTGGTTACACCACTTGGCATGACGATAACTGCCACTAATTCATGTCATCTGGGTGAGACTTTGCATTTTATGAAGGCAAAAGAGAAATGTCATTTATAAAATTTGGTATTTCCTTGTTGGTTAAATAATATATATACAAATAAAATTCTTATAAATTTGTTGATTATTCTTATGTAAGAAGTTCAGTCGGTAAAAGGATCAAAATAGGACAGTCAAGAATGTCTTCTAAAAATCCAAATTTCAGGAGTGGATATTGCTGATTCCTTCCCACACTTCTAAGTACTAAGATTTTAAGTTTCATGCTTACCCCTCCTCCAATGCAGTCTGAAAGGCATTCTTAATCTCCTAAATTCAGGTAACTTTTTCATTGGAGTAGCATTTTTACTCTCTAGCCTTATATATAAGCCCAATGATGTGACCTCAGTGAAGCTCTTATTGGAATACTGGAAAATGTTCCTTCTCTTGCTGGCTACAAATAAGAGATGCCTATATCCTTGATTATGAGGGAAGCTAATTGTGACAGTCAATTTGGCTTTAGGAAGGATGAAGATGACTTCATGGAACAGAAAGCACCAAGAAAAAAAATAAATGTTTTTAATAATATACCTGAAGAACCTAGTGCTGAACCATATTTTATGTTTGAATTTGAGTTACCAGTAAACCTCGAGTTATCAGTCAGTATTTGGTGAAATTCTCTCCATATAACATTAAGTCCTAATTGATCTAATTTCTTAAAACTTTTCTCTCAAGGCATCATTAGAACTCAATGTAACATTTTGGCTATTTAATTTTTAGTTTCCAGTATGTCAAAAAAGGAATTGACAAATTTGGCATTTTGTTAATACATTATTAGTTAATAATAAAAACAGATAAATATGACTTTTTAAGTTTAATATTGATGTACAAAGCTAAAAGCCACAAATTTTTGTTTTAAAATATTTGTATTATAAAATTTATTAATGATTTTTATTCCTGCTTCCTCAGATCAAATGGTCCTGGGAGATTTGGTATATATAATATTGATGGCCACTTTAATTTACAGATGTAATTACTCATATTTTGGAAATCCAAATACAAAATTATACCTATGTATCTAGGTAGAAGTATAACCTAAAACTTGAAATAAATTGTTGCTCCACAAAATAATTTAAATTAGCCTTTGAGCAGATCCAAGGCTATGGTACCATACTACAATTGGTGGAAATTCTGTTGTTTTTGTAAGTTGATGATGGTAAGGAGGATTAATATTGGAAATCAAATGCAATCTATATGATTATAAATATATTTATCCAACTTATTTTTTGGAATACATACTTTTCTTTTTAAGAATTAGGCTCATGAATATCATATTTTAATTGGTATCTCTGGTGTTTAAGCAGCCACCAAAAAAGACCAAGAAACTGGGACTGATCAGCTGATATTATCATATCCTTTCTTTATTCACTGGAGATGTCTCATGATGCTTCAGTTTCAACTATTCTGTAAAGCACATTAATAAATATCTAATCTTCTATTTATTATCACCCCATTTTTCTTCTTTTTCTTAAAATAAAAACACTTGAAAAGTGTTGTTTACTGTATTGTATTTATACCTACTCTTATTAGTCTCTTTCAAAAGCTCCTAACTAAATTAATCTTGGCAAGATCTGTGATACACATATCCAAGTTCAAACACAGATATTTGTTTTACATACATCTTTCTTACTTTTTTGTGTGTGTTTTTGTCCAAATGAAAATTCCAGAATAAGCCTTCCTTTATAACTCCTGTATTTTGGGGGGTGGGGGCTTTTTCGTTTTTTTTTTTTTTTTTTTTTTATCGGTACCAGGGATCGAACTCACGACTGCCTGCTTTCAAGGCAGGCGCTTACGCCACTGAGCTAAATCCCCAGGCCCTATAACTCCAGTATTTTATCTTTATTTTTCTTTAGTGCCTAATGATCATCTGGTACACTTAAAGTATATATATATTTCTAGTGAATAGAATGAGTGTATTATTTGGTTCTCTCAAAAACTCATATGGAACTTTAGTCCCTAGCAGGATGGTATTAGGAGGGGAAGTATTTGGGATATAATTAGAATTAGATGAAGACCTGATGATGAAGCCCCATAAATGTGATAAGAATACTGACAGAGCTTGCTTCCTGATCACCATGTGAGAATACAAGAAAGTATTATGTATAAATAAGAATCTGTGGCCCTCAATAGATACCACTTTGATCTTGTACTTCCTACAATCTAGAACTATAAAAAGTAATTTCAGTTATTTATAAACCATCCAGCTTATCATTTCTTACTGAACCAGCCTAAAAGAAGTAATATATTTATTCTCATCACTAATCACTCCTACTGGACTATAAATGCACAAAAATATTACCTGTTATTTATTTCATTCACTTGGGTATCCCTATTACTAGATCAGAGCTTGGTCCTTAGTAAATAATCATTAGTGTTTTAATGAATGGAAAAGAAAGCACTAAGAATCAGGTAAGCAAAAATCAGCTGTCTGTGTAGAGAGAGCATGTTAGGGTGCATCTTGAAGCAGACAGATCAATAGAGAGATATCAAGAATCCAGATAGATATGTGACCAGGTTCAACGAAATTTATGTAACAAGCATAGGAAAATAGCTTCCCTAATAGAAATAACTAAGGCAAAAGCTTACTACTAGAGAAAATGTCCATGTGCACTTTATGAATTCTAGAGACAGCATTTGTTTTTAACTGAGCTGATTTACAAGTAGAAAGAGAAAAACACAACTTCTAGGTATAATGTGACATAAAAAAAAAGCTCACAAAGAGGAAATATGAATTTCATTCCAATGTCTTGAGTGTGTGCTTGTTTAGTCATAAGTAGTGGTGCTCTGTAATTGTCTGTGGTCACAAAATGCAACTTAGGCTCGTGAATTTGTATATTAGTAAATAAGAAAACAAAAAAAGAACACCAGTAATAGAGACAGTCTATGAAAAGTGTCATTAGAAACATCTCCATAGCAACATCAGAATAATTATCACTATAATCAGCAGTAGAGGAAATGCGCTAAAGCCAAGATTTCTTTTTTTCAGAATCATGGGACTGCAGTGTTCACCCACACAACAGAAGTAGCAGCACAAACGACAGAGAATTCTGTTTTATGTATAAGACAGTCACTGAGCACTATACAATTATTTAAAACCAATGAGCATAAAATATATTTTATAAACAACTCTGAAGAAAAATAATTGTGGTATTTTTCAGTGTCAGTAAAATGTGGTATATTCTAATTTGGAATTATTTTTCTAAAATTAACACATTGCAGCTACAGTCCCAGTGGCAGAAGAAAATCAAGCCCAAGTCAAACAATTTAATTTGTATCTCATTAACAAAACCATTTTTTTCTCAAAATTAGTATGATTCTTTTGGAACCAAGAAAGACACCGACTCACAGAGGAATAGAAGAAAAGATCCAATTGATAAACCAAATGCCAACTCTTTATTTTAATGAACTACATTAAGCAAAGAAAATACTATGAAAATTTCTTTATGTTAAATAAACCACAAAATGTAAAAATGAAGCTACCACCAATTTCGTTAGCAAAAATGACAATTGACATTATTTGCTAATATCTCATTTGCCTTTCCAGTGTTAAATGATGAAGTGATATATTTCTGAATATTTAATTTTTGGACTATTTTAAATATTTTTTCTTGGATACTTATTTTAAATAATTTATTTTCCTACCATTTTCAAATTAATAAAGCTAAAGTTTAATTTTATATTATATAATCCTTGAATCATGGTTAATTACAATTTCCCTCATGAAATATAACTAATCATTTTCTGTTCCTGGTCCACATACTAAAAGTGGTTTTCAAAATTTACATGTTTGGAAACAAGTAAACATGTAATATTTCATGACCTGTAAAAATTATGTGAAATATATGTGGATATTATGAGGAATTCAAATTTCAGTAGCCATAAATTGAGCTTTATTGGAAAGTTGCCATGGTCACACATGCCTTGTGTTGTCTGTGACAGTTTTTGAGTCACAATAGCATAGCTGAGTAGTCTCAGTGTAGATTTTTAGACTTTCCAAACATTAACAATCTGCATCTTTACAGAAAATTTTGTGAACTATTATAGAGTTCCACAAAGCTATTCAGATATTCAAAATGCAAATGAATGCAACTTTATTATCCATAAGATTTAGTGCTTCAAATAGGAAGAAAATTAAGAAGGCAGAATTCTGTCTCACCAGAAGGTGCAAAGAATTTAAATATGTATGAGCCTAAAAAAAAACGTGTAATCCCCGCCCCTGGGGAGGTTTAGAATGGAGAATGGCAAACTTGAGGTCAGGCTGCAATTTAACAAGACTCTATCTCAAAATTTAAAAATTTGCAAAGGAATTGGAGGGAGATGTAGCTCAGTGATAGAGCACCCCTAGGTTGAAAAAACAAAACAAAACAAAAACAAAAGCTTCAAATCAAAGGAAGTGATGTAGCAGCTAGGTGAGGGAGGCAGGCCTTCCTGAGTAGATCAGGATTATGGAAACTGTGAGCTCCAAAGCTACAACAGCAATTTAAAAAAAAAAAAAAAGTTTGTATTTTTTAAAAGGGGGATCAGCATGGCAACTGTAAAAGGCAAGAAAAAAAAAATCACGCATAATGTCAGCCGTTCTGTATCTGCTCAACCACAGTTTAGTGGGTTTAGTCAGCTGAAAAGGGCACTGTCTCCATTCTGGAAAACACTAAGGCATATGCACAGAATAAGTCTAGGAAAACATAATAATTTAAGTGATGAAGGGATAAAAAATAACCACGTCCTGTTAATGTATTTGCTTATAAAGAAATCACTGCATCTTTGACTATTACATAAATATAGTATTTTAGACATTGTACCTTTAATAGATAAAAGTCAGCCTCATTCTAATTTATAGTGTATTGTTGAGCAATTAGTTTAGCATTGTGATTATACATGGAAATCTCACTACATTTATGTGCAATATTAAATTATTTAAGAATTTAAGCATTGATATATTAGACTTATAAAAGTTTAAGGGTGAATACATTTTGAATAGTTACAATGTACCTGAAATTCAGTTTTGTACCCCATATTCCTGACAAAAGATCATGTTCTTGCCCTTCAGAAAACCATAAAATAGTTAAGGAGACACATAGTTAAATAACAAAATGGGGTACACATGTGAGGATAGTATAAAGAGCATGTACCATGAAATCATAGAGAAAGAAATCAAACTTAGTATTGCAACATGAAGAGGACTTAGCATAAATTATAGCATGAGTAAGACTTTGAATAAAAGTTAAGAATCCCTAGGCTATTAATGGCTCACTTTTAGTCAAATTCTGTAAGAATAAATAACGCAAATCATGATGAGGTAGAGGCTGATAGCAATTGGTTACCAACAAGTGATGTGGAAGAGGCAGATATTCTTTCATGGGAATGTGGCAAAATATGACATGAAAAGACAGTGTTCCCAGGAACTTTATAAGATATGTGAATGAAAACAGCTTTTCTCCTAATTGGAACAGAGCAAGGTTCTAAAAAGTTGTGCTGTCATTGTTAGTTTAGCTTTTTTTTTAAACAGGCATAAAACTAAGGTGCGAATGCTAGAACAGAACAAAACTTGAAGTAAAATAATGAATTCAAAGACTAGAGCAGTAACAGCAGCACTGGTGATAAACAATGAGAAAAGTAAAATCTGAAAGTAGAAAGCAAAAATGAATTCTATTAATTAGCTTTTATAAAAAATTGATAATTGCATAAACATTAATTAGGAAATGAAAGTATTGGACACATTTCCTTGTTCAGAAGCTGCTCACCTCGTGTCAGCTTATTTTTATGTGAAGTATGCTTTCCTATTCACAATCTTTGATTACCACTAATAAAATCAAAATTGTCTTCTAAAATAAAATCAGGTTAGATATTTACTGGACAGAAACTTACGATTTGAGTGGCCTAGCTCTAACAGATGAGCTAATGTAATCAATTTAGAGATTTATAAATTGATACTAGTGCTCATAGAATTCACAGCTGGAGAATTATGAAGCTTTGAGTTCTGGAGTGGATATTTTCAGACTTGTTCAAGTTGATGACTAAGTCAACTATAAAGAAAAGAGGATAGAGCAGGCAATAGAGTTGAGTGATATAATGGAGTATTTATTCCCTGAGAGATGGTCAGAATGGGTCTGTTCCCAAAGTCTTGTGCTTTGTCATAATTGCCAATAGTTCTTTTGCTACAATTGTTGTGTCTTAGTTATCTCTGTTATTGATAGATAGAATATCTGATACTCAAAGTAAAGGAGGAAAGCTTTATTGTAACTCACAATTTGTAGAGCTTTCGTTCATATTTGGTTAGCTCTAAAGCAGGGTGGCAAGGCGGAGAGCATCACAGAGGAGAAACAGTCCATGGCAGGCAGAAGGCAGCAAATCAGTGAGCAATGAAGAAGCAGCGAAAAAGGACAGCAGCTCTCTCTGTGTCCCTTATATTATAACTGGGCTACCCACCTTTGGGGCAGGTAGACTTACACCAGGGTGAGCCCACCCACAACTATGACAAACCAATCAGTGGACTAAACTAGTCATTGCCACCTAATCCCATTATCATGCACTTAATCCTCTTATCAAACACTGTGGATCCAGCCACCCATGAGAAGCCCTAGATATGACCACATATGGCATTTCTGTGTGTGGAGGGGCATCTAGACACAAACCATAATACCCTGTATTTTGGGAAACCCTTTCAAATCTGTATCAATAATATTTGTTCTTGTTCTAGTTCATATGTATTCTTACAAAAACACAACTTAGTAAGCAGGTAAAATACCAGGTAGTTAGAATTCTTTTGCTCTATTTATTTTAAAAAGTTATGTAGTTTTTCTCTGAATACCTTCAATTATCAGCAGCATAGCCTTTTGAAATAGTTTATTCTATTTGAAGAATTTTAGGAATTAAAAGTATTTATTTCTTTATATTATGGTGGATCTATCTTGATCTTCATTTTATTTTTTAAACAAGAGCTGTGCCTCTATTTCCTCATTCTCATCCTATAATTTCTTCTTTGATGGTGCCTAAAAGTATTTTTAAGATTATTATTTAAATTTTTCTCTCTCTCTCAATTCAAATGAAGTAGTTGCCTGCTTGACAGAAGTAAAGCTGATTTATTTCAAATAAGATCTAATCTCCATTTATCAAATTCTACTTAACAGTTTTCTACCAATAGTGTATCTCTCACATATCTAGTTTCAGTCAAAATTTACCTGACATGCTGACTTTATGTCATAATATTGCTGTAAAATGGCATTGAATGATATGCTGAGCAAGTGATTCTGAGCACGGGAGACTTTAGGATTATATTCAGTATTATCAATACCTGGGCAAGATAAAGGGATTTAATCAACTACAAGTATAATTTTTTATGAAAAGAAGATTGGGTAAAACATTCAAAATGTACACCCTAAATCATACATGAAACTATTATAAGAATGGTCACATTATTTTAACATTGAAAAGGTAGTTTATATAGATACCAACTTTCTGCCAAATAAATTATGAATCTAAGATCTGTAAAATTGAACACATTTTCAAAATTCTATATTTGCTCAAGATTTAGCCCTAGAGAGGTAAAACAAAATACAACACATAAGACTTCAGTGTAATGCCAAAAAGTATTGATAAACTATAATGAATTGAAATTTTGGCATAATTATTTTTCTCTACTTAATACCTGTCAAAAATTATGAAGCTTTTGGGGAAGGGCTGGAATTCAGTGTAAAACTTCCTCTGATTAGAAATAGAATATACGAGTAAAAAAAATACACTTATCGAGATCTTTTTTTATTATAATAGTTCCCAATTTATATATCCTTTTTTTTTTTTTTTTGGAGGGGATCATTTCCTTATGCTAGCTATCTTTGCATAGTAATTATTACCAGCACATTTAGCCATCTTGGAAAGGAAATAACGCCTTTTCTCTATTTTGTGAAAGCCATGAGAGGACCCTGAGTGTTTCAATTTTAATTTGAAAATTTATAACAAGACAGACTTTTAAGAGAGACAATAAAAGTTTTTCCAGAAACAACCAAAGCAGAGTTTTTATACATTCAGAACCACAGCTGGGTAGATAGTCCAATCTGTCAGAAACAAAAAGCAGAAAAAATAATTCACAAAATCACTTTCAGGAGCAGAGGAAACAAGCAAGAAGATGAGAGAGAGAATGGTAGGAGACGATAGAAGATGACTTGCTTCCTCCTCAATATTGAAATGCTGGAGAAGTAGACGGAATAATTTGAAAGATTCAGGTGGACTAGAAAAAAATAATAATTTGAGGAAGATTTCTTGTCTTTTTTCTGTGAATCTTGGTAAGCTCCAAGGTCTTCATCCCAATTTCCACATACACTATGGTTACCATAGCCCAAAAGTTTAATATTTCAGTTTGCCCAGGACTTAACAGTGGACCTGAGAGCAATCTCTATCATCTGGTGCACTATAGCCTAGAGTGTAAAATATGTGGTTGAAAACCTCAGGGTAGTGAATAGCAAAATCTGAGCAGTTCAGGAGTAAAGAACTCTGGGAATGGTGACAGATCTTAGGAGGACTAGGTTCAGAATCAGAGGGCCCTGTATTTGGGAGCTTTTGACTATTAGTGAAGGTGAGGTTTACAGAAACCAGCACTGCAGGTCAGATCCTGTTCAACAGACCAGCTGGGACCATTCATACCTCAGTGGACACAGGCCTTGCTGCTCAGTGTGTTGAAAGGTAAAAATTCACTCTAGCAGGTGTCAAGAGATCAAGTGAGACACCTGAAGGGAAGAACATCTAACAATATCATGAAAACATCTGAGTATTGCTCTACCTTTAAGATAGTGTATTGATGAACAGAAGGGAAAAAACTTCATGGAGCTATAGATAGATACCTACTCTTTAAAAAAAAAAAAACTAAAAACTGGGAAATTAAATCTCTTTAAGACACTCATATATTGTTTCTAGTGAGGAAAATGAAAGTTCAAGAATGAGGAGAGATTCACTATAGAAAATATAGAAATTCATGAGACTTTTTCCATTTAGGAATGATGTGAAAATTGTAATTGTTATAAAAAGTATAACTTGAAAATCTCTTTTCTTCATCCCACCTTTGCTGTAACAAAGTACAAATCTCCCTTCCCAATACGAAGCCAGAAGGGAATACACAGTTAACACTGGAAAAAACACATTTGCAAACTGTATGGTTAGCCACTTCAAGAAGTCAAGCAGATCATCAAAAAATGCCAAACCATATTTTTAACCATGGTCCTAAAATTCATTTTCACACATCATTAAATCTGTCTTCCACAAAACAAAGAGTGCTATAAACATAGTCAGAATGTAGTATGCACAGAATGCACTAGAGGATTATAAAAACACTTAAAATTCATCAATAATCACAGCAAATATTATTTAGCTCCTTATCAGATTAACTGAAGATTATCACAAAACAAGATAATTATGTCATCGACATTCCACAGTAAACGGAGTGATCCTCACTGGGTCAGCATAGCATGCAAATGGTACTCTAATATGCTCAATGATTTTTACATTCACATATCTCCTATTCTTTTTTCACAATCTTAATTGCTTGTTGTGTTTTACCAATATTTTAATTTCAAAATAGCTAACGTGCCATACTAAAAAAATCATACCAACCTTATTTTAGATTATAGCTCAAGAGAGCTCTTACTCCCCTCATAATTCTTTATCAGAGGGAGATGGACATCAAACACTAACCCTTAATCTAAAATTCAAAAATTTTAAATGTTTTATTAAAATAATCAAATGATTCAGTTTCTTTAAGGAATAGCCAAACATATAAATCATATAAATTATAAATTAACTACTTCAGATTATGTAATTAATAATAAATATACTTAGTTAATTGTAATTTACTCTGTATATACATACTTATTTATAGTCATGTGCTTCATAACATTTGCTTCACAAAACAAATATATTGCTTATATGACATGGTGATGTACTGTATTATATATCACCTACTGACATTGAAGCATCTTTTTTGTGTGATTACAACTTGTGATGCTCATGCAATGAATCAAATCACACTCTTCAAAATGTATCCTCATTATTTAGTTATAAAAGACTGTGTGCACATGCGCACGTGCATGTGTGTGTGTGTGTGTGTGTGTGTGTGTGTGTGTGCATTTATGTATACTGAACTATAGAAAAAAAAGTGAAATACCTTAATTTTAAGAAAATACTCTCTGAGGGGTAGTGGTCAGGGGATTGATGAAGATAATTTTAAAATTGCTTGTTTTAGGTTAACATAGATATAAAAGGAGGCTGTATTTCCAATACACTATGTGAAAGTTAAACATTTTCAAAGCCATGATGATTTTCCTACCAGTTCCTAACAAGTATATATTTTTATGTCAGTAAATATTAATTTATTGCATACACACTGTTTATGGAACAAAATAGATTCCCAAAACTTGGGTGGAAAGCAAAAAGGGAATGTCAGAAAACAAAATGTAGGCATGTTTGAGTGAAAAATTTTAATAAGCATATATATATATATATATATATATTTTGCTTATACGCATATATATATATATATATATATATATATATATATATACATACATACATACATATGGAATGAAAAATGTAAACCAAAATAGTTATAGGGAAATCAGACAACAAAAGATAATTTTGTCGTGTGATTTATGGTCCTAAATGATCTGTACAGGGAAAAATTTACAGAATATGAACTGTAGTATTTAAACATTTGACTTTTCTCATTATTTTGTACCACTTCCTAGTCCTTTTCTCTTTTATTTGTAAGAAAAAAGATGGCTAGGAAAATTGCTTATTGATGTGTGCCTATCTGAGAGAGACAGGAAAGGAGTAAGAGAGGGAGAAAGAGAGATGGAGAGAGAAAAAGAAAGAGAACAGCAGAGATACAGAGAATGACAGAGTTCAAAAGATGTAAGAAAGGAAAAAATAAGCAATGTAGAAATAACTACAACTGATGACATTCAAAAATGATGTCTTTCTCCCAGAATGCAGTGAACTTGGATTTCCTCTGGCTCTGTATACCAAAGTGTTGTGGACAGTCTACTCATCTGACCCCAATCCTTGAGATCCCTCCACTGCTTACTAAAAACTTAGACCAATTATCCTACTCTTCATATATTTGTACTAGAGAGCTGTTCCCAAAGTGTAGTGAGTGTATGTTCATGTTAGATTGTGCCTTCTTCATTTTACCATCTTTCATGATGTGGTTCAGCACCTGCCTGTGAAGGGCATCAGTTAGATCAAACAAACTCAAAATCAGCCCCTGAGCTGATCACTCAAAATCAGTCACTGAGACTTCAATGGGTCAGAAACTACAAACTGGGGCCCAGAAATTTCTGCCTTAGTAATTATTTCAAGTGATTCTTGAACCACTTTTTCAGGGAAAAGTTGGGGTTGAATTAAAGGCAGAAGAATTTGCATTGATTCTTTTAAATAGTAATAAATACTCATTGAGCCTCTATGAACAAGTCTTCTATGAAAAAGGCAGTGAAGACTCACTGAGGAGAACACTCCGGAACACTCAAGAAAGAGTCTATACTTCAATTTGTGCCTTTACACATTTCTATATTCCTTATTTTCCTGTTTCTCTTGCTGATTAGCCTGATTGCTTCGAGTAATTAGTTCCCCAAGTTGATTTCACTTATCTCAATTTTTGCATTAAATCTGATTAAAGAAACACAGTTAACTAAAGCTTTAATATCCGAGGATATCTAGCATTTCAGCACCATTTTTTTTGTCTTTTTCATTTTTATTGGTACCAGGGATCGAACTCATGACCGCCTGCTTGCAAGGCAGGTGCTTATGCCACTGAGCTAAATCCCCAGCCCAATATCTAGCATTTCAAACAAGGAGTTTATTGACCCAGATGGATGCCCACCAGAAGCTTATTTACCCAAATAGATGCCCACAATGTACAGAAAGAAAGAAAGGAGGAAGAGAGGAAGAACGACATAAAGAGAATTGCTTTTTAGGTGTAGCCTGTACTTCTCACCATCCTCTACTGCTGCCTTAATCAGAATAAATAAAATGACAGCTTATATGAGAATTAAAAACACAGACCTGGGGAGGAATACATGCCAAATACACTTTCTTAAACTTGGTTTAATATTCAAGGAAGATAAAAAGATTGATGTGGTCCTCATCTAAGGTGACTTCCCTGACTGGCACTTCCAAACCTTACTTTCTGTGAGCTCATCTTAGCAGTTCTTATTTGTATGATAGAAGGGAAATGTTGAGATAGGTTAGGGTTTCTCTTTCTCTAATCTAGAGTAGAAACATGCCTCCAAACAATAAAAAGTGACAGGAAAAGATCAGAAATTGACCAGAAAAGGGGAATCTTTTCATGTCAACCTCACGGTGAATTACTAGAACAATTTCCATGACAGTCAGGAATCTCAAGAGCTAAGATTGCTGCCTCTCCAGTGAAAGATCAAACCTAAAAAGAAACTGAGGCAGAACAGGCTTGATTGACATTCTCCTTTAGAGTATAAAAGGGGGAATTAGGTTGTCACAGTCAAACCTGTCCTCCAAGTCTTAAGAATAGCTGCTGGCATGTTGCCTTTTAATTGGCAGTTAGAATCCCATTAAAAACTATGTATATTTCGTCGTTAATAACTATGTATATTTCCTAAATATAAATTATATTTCATTGAGAACATTTTATAAATTCACATTTTGGTTAGCATCAAAATCCACTAGAAGCCAGGCGTGGTGGCTCACACCTGTAACCTCAGCACTTGGGAGGCTGAGGTGGGAGGATTGTTGTGAGTTTGAGACCAACCTGGGCTACAAACTGAGCTCAAGGCCAGCCTGAACTGCACAGTGAGACCTCGTCTCAAAAAAGACAAAAAAAAAAAAAAAAAAAAAAAAAAATCCACTGGAGACACACTAACATTACTTTTACTTAATGCTACTATGTAAAATAAGGCAACAGACCACAACAATCAAAACAAGTCAAACATGGCCAGGCAAGGGACAGTAGTGAATTTAGGAACCAGTAAGTCTAATACGACATATACAAAATAGGAATACAAGTCATTGCTTCCAAAAGCAAAATGTACCATCAAAGAAGCATCATAATCTTTTCAAGCTCTTGACATAAACTTATCATTTTAACAAAAAAAGTGTAAAAAAGATATGCATAAAAATGTCAGGTGTAAGCAATTGACAAATAAGGATGACAATTCTAATTACCTAAATGAGTCACAATGCAGAATGCATGAAACTAAAGCACACTCTTACTTCCTTCCAATTATCTTGGTGGTACCTCCAAATCATATAGGGGCTATAATGAAACTCCCAGCCTGCTAGATGTGATATGCTGAGTGTGTGTTCCTGAAAATCAAAGAATGAGTCTTAAAGAATAATGGAGATTAAAAGTAGGAAAAATGTATTGAGAATGATAGCTCCTGACAGCCAGCAGGGGACCTAAAAACAGGTTGCTGACAAGTCACTTCTCAAAGGAAGGTTTGTAGAGCAAAATCACGATGTGAGTTTAAAATGAGCAAGGCACAACATAGGTGAAAACTATGATCAACCAATAAGATTATAAGTCTAGTAACCCAAATAATATTGATATAATGGGGAAGCAGGTCACTTAACAAGTGCATATGGGAAGAACAAAGACCAATTTAAGAGATCCTGGTTACTCACCTGGGTGAATAATTATTTAGATTTTATTGGGACAGGTGATATCAATTATAGTATAATCTATAATTTATTGTTCATCATCAGGGAGATATATAGGCCTAGTCACTTTGTGTTTGTCTTTAGGACTGTTCTTTGACATAAGAGCCTTTAGCTACAGTTCTGTGTTTTTATCTTTTGCACTGACTCTGTTGAGGACCTAGCCCTATCTGTCTATAATGTTTTCCTAATTTTAACTTCTATAATAAAGGGAGAAAAGTGCTGACTCAGTTTTCAAGTGGAAAGAGTTCACTTATACTGCCCAAGAGCTCATTTTATAGGTGAGGAGCATAAAATCAATCTATTCTATATTTTAAGACTCAAGAATTTAAGAATGAATAGCCTGGGAAAGAACAATATTGTAAGCTACATTTTTTAAAAGTACAATTTAAAAATTACCATTTTCCTTTTCTACCCATCTTTATTTTTTGTATCTTACATCAGATACATGTTGCTAAATAGTGTTCTATAATAAGAATAGGACAATTTATTTTTACTCTTACATAGAATGTTAGGTTGTTTCCACTTACTTTTTTCTCCATCACAAAGAGTTCATTGGCAGGCATTTGCTGTTTTTAATGAGTACCATTCAAATGAATTCAGCTGTAGGAAATTGTCCATGGCACACTCAAATCTGACAATCCTGTCTATGAGCTCCTCCTCAACAGCTGTCCATACTAATGGAAGATGATTTTAGGTAAAATTAATATTACTGTGAGATGTTCCCATGGATGAATTGTCTTCTGTGATGGGAAATCAAGTGCCAAAGGAAAGTCCTCAACTCCAAGAAAAAATATTTTATAAAGCCCATAGTTTTGGTGGTTTCCATGTGGTACCTATAATTATTTGGAAAAGGCTTTCTTTTCTTTTATTGGAAAATAAAACAGCTGTGAAGAAAATTTTTGCTGCTCAACAAATTGTTCTCTTTCTTTATATTAATTCAACAGAGTATATCTTTAAAGCAATTAAAAATAAAACTTGTAATAGTTTCTTGAATACATGGCATGATTATGATTAGAGGCTAGAATGAAAGGATGTTTATTCGTTAGCTAACTTTCTCAAAGAATTTACTTGCCCTAGGCTGCAAATTGGTGGTTCTGAAACCACTATTTATAATGGATTTGAACAATTAAATGAAGCAATGGCTGATGGGATGAAGCAGGTTACTCACTATGGATAGGATGAAACAAGCAAGAGTTAATGACTAAAATGATTGATATGTGTTGGAAGCACTGAAGCTGGAAATTGAACACTTGTGCAGGGCTGTGGCATGGCTGTGGCGCGGCCCACCTGAGAACAAAGATATGCCTCAGAGGGCAAGATAAGACCACAGAGAGGACACTTGGCTCCAACCCCAATTAACAAGATAGAGACTGTAGCTCTATCTTGTAGCTCTAAAAACATGGCATTTTACTCCTGGTAGTCAAACAAGGGACTTTCTCCCAAGGTACTTCTCCTAAATTAAGATAAGAAATTAACATAGTCTGTTTCTTGGAAAAGTCCTTCAAGCACTCCCAAAGTCCTGCTCAGTCTCCTGTGTTTTCCACTCTAACTCCTTCCTTGCCACCCAGAGACATTCCTCGTCTCAGGCCCAGGGTCTTGAGCTCTGTTAGAGGTTTTGATCCTTCCTGGAGCCCTAAAATCATACCACTTGTCTCATTTATTTATGCCTTCCTCATACACTCACTTGGAAGACTGGGGATCTTGGCCAAGTCCCTGATAGATGTGTACTAAATAAGGATTTATATATATAATCAATACAAAATTATGTTTAGTTTAATATAGATATTGATGAATGCCACTGCAGGATGATTGGTGTCACCCACACACTATGATACTTCAATTCCTAAAAGCTTATAAATACTACTTTTTGTAACAAGAGGTGCAATAAAGACTCTTGAGAGAAGCTGCTGGTTTTCTTGAGGAACCATGCAGTCGTCACCCGGATCCTTGTAAGGCAGAGGCCCAGGAACTTATTAAGACAGCACTGAGGAGACAAGATGACCACAGGAACAAAGATTAGACTGATATGGCCTGAAGCCAAGGCATGCCAGGAGCCACCAGAGGCTGACGGAAGGAAGGATGCCATTTACCTCCAGCCTCAGAAGGAGTGTGGCTCTGCCATCTTCTGGTTTCCAGGCCATGAAGAAATGTATTTAGGTTGCTTCAAACAAATCAGTTGTTTTCAGCCATGATTTGGTGCTACTTGTGAAAGGAGATATAGGAAAGTAATACAGAGAGAGAGAGAGAGAGAGAGAGAGAGAGAGAGAGAGAGAGAGAGAGAGAGAGAGAGAAAGTAACAGAATTAGAATACACATAAGTTTACTCTGTCACTCTGTCAGCTGAGGAACATATGAATAATAGGATGCCAGTGACAAGTGGAATGTGACCAAGACATCCTTAATTTCTCTTAAGTTTGACTTTATGTTTAGTAGACTTCCTGAACCTAGGCCCCTTGACCTCCCTTCTTTTAGAGAATTCACTTTAGAAAATTTATGAATGTAAAATTTTTCTCTGTTCCTTTTTTAATGTAAATCTTTCTTATAGCCTCCAGCTAGTTTCACAACCCAGGAATATCTTTCTTAAAGATCTGTGAACCATCCCTTTGAAATGCAACCATCAAGAAACACAGACCACTCTCTCCTAGGCTCTGTGGGAGGTAAGACCCTAACCTTCTGAAGCAACTTGTACTAAACTATAAAAAGACTTCCTGTCAGATCAGAGAAAGTTTACTTTTCCTTTATGTTTGGCCAATTAGCAAACACAGGTGTCCTAGTATCATCTCAGCTTTTTAAATCTTTCAAGCCCTGTGTGTGTGTGTGTGTGTGTGTGTGTGTGTGTGTGTTCATTTATCCATATATTTACCAGTATCGTGGATTGAATCCAGGAGGACATTGTCATAGCATTTTTAATGCATTATTTTTAAACAGAGTTTGCTAAATCTCTAAATTACTCACAATGGTCTTGAATTTGCAATCCTTCTGCCTCACCTTCCCAGAGTACTAGGATTGCAAATACAGGCAGTGCTCCTTTGTTTTAAGAGGAGCTGAATTCCTATATTGTTATTATAAATATATCTTCCTTGATTGTTCAATTTGGGTAGGAGTAGTTAGGACTTGATTATACTCAAAACTCAGTTATAGGATTTAATACTTTTCTACAATAAAAAGGAGCTCCATGGCTTCATGAAGAAGTAGTTTATAGTTTACTCCAGGAATGAAGTGAGAAATAGTACAAGAGAAGGCTGGAACATCTTCTAGTGTCAGAGAGGAAGTGTGAAAAATAGGATCAATAAACAATAACAGGTGTACGTAACGATTTGACAGTGTGTCAAAAAGACCCAACAGCTGAGTAACAGAAAGACAAGCAGCCAAAGTCGGAACAAATTGAGCAAGAAGATAAAGTATTTTTTGATTATGATTCCAAGAATAAAACAAATATCCAGGAGTCCATATCAATATATATTAAGGATTACATAAATGAACACGGAAAATATACAAAGCTTACAAAGATTTGCAGAATTCAAAATGATTTATACAGATATTAGAACTCCCAGGAAGTGGAACATACAGTAACTCCATACATCTTTTGTTTTTTTATTTTTTTTTTCATGGTACTGGGAATCAAACTCATGACCTCATACTTGCCAGGCAGGCACTGTGCCACTGAGCTATATCCCTGGACCAACTCCTTACTCCGTAAGCAGAAATTGTACACATAATTTTTTTCCCAAAGAGTGCAGCGTGGAAAGTGGGGGTAAAGGATAACTAGGGTGAGGAAGTCTGATAAGCCCTTTCCCCTTCATGTGATAACATGTGATTAACATCGACGGTGATATACAGCAGTGCCAGGACATATTTTCCCATGATGTGATGACAGTGCTTTATCTCTGTGGTTTTCTTCTTCAAAACTCGTAATTCTATTCTAGTCATGAGAATAATATCTAGAAAATACAAACTGAGAGATATTCCTCCAATGACTGTATTAGTATACTTTAGAACTGTCGGGGTCATCAATAAGGAGGAAAGTTTGAAAAAGTGTCAAAATTAGGGAAACTAAAAAGATAGGATAACTGAATTCAGTGTGTTATTCAGGAAGATCCTGGAATAGAAAATGACATTAACGAACAGCCAATGAAATATGAGTAAGACACAGAACTTAGTTATTAATTGTGTATCAATTTTGGTTTATTAGTTGTGACAGATGTATTGTGCTAAGATTAGATTTTAATAGCAGGGAAATTGAGTGGGGAATAATTTTCCATACTTCTACAATTTTTCTTTAAATATAAAAGTATTTAAAAAAAAGAAAGACCTTCATGCTTGAGTTAATATTTTTAAAGGATAAAGAAATAAGGTATAATTTTCCTATAATAATGGCTACTTTCTTCCCCAACACAGATGTTATTAATCCACAAAACTAGAATATTCTGAATCTGTGGGTGTTAGTGGTTGTTCTCCATTGTCTGAGCTCTTTCTAAAATATGTGAGGATGTTCGCAGTTTTCTGGGGTTGATTATTGCCATCATGATGAAGGAAAAATTTTTCAGTGTATGGAGTAATTCTGCCTTCAAGCAGCACAACTTTTGAAGTCTCTTCAGACATTCACATGGGTGAAAAAATGATCTGTAATTATCTCAATCTAGCACACATTTGGTTTTATATGTAAAAGGATATAATTATGAATATCTTTGCGCTGTTTTACATGCAGAGAATTTCTCAGGAGCAGGATTATCACATACAAATAGTACAGATTCGATTTTATTGGAAGTATCCAGGAAAGCCTCTTTACCAATGACTCGAGTTGCCAGTATAACACACATGTGTCACATTCTCAGAAATTCTATGTATAAGTAAAAGAAACTAATGAATTAATTATGGCTTATCATGTCTGAATTCACTGATACTTCAGTTCACAAACTTAATTCCTTCCAGGATTCTGAGGAAGATGGCACTGGTAATGTCCATCACCTGATGCAGAGTTTGTGCAAGAAAGGAAAACTTTCTCAAAGGATGCTGTTTGGGAACTGAACAGAAGCATTTCTGACCTGAGGCATTCCTGTTTATTAAAATATGTGGTGTTTAGTATGCATAATGTTTCTTTATCATTCTTTTATGTTTTAGAGAATTATGCTGATTTTTAAAAGATATTCCTGTGGATGGAACATGTGATGTCTGAGTTTAACTTTAGAAAATAAAAAAGAGCTTTGCACTAGAATCTGTTGGATTTATTATGACAGGATTGGTAGACCTGGGAAGTCTGATGATTGCGGGTTCACATAGCTGCTGACTGACTGTTTTCTTCTCTAGTATGGCAGGAACTAGCAGGCTGTGACTTCTCAGATCCTAATCATGCCCCAAGCCTGGCAGTGAGGAGTGTGGCAGATGCTGGGGTGGGTGTGCTGGAAGGGAAAGGGAAATAATATTTTCCAGCACCTAGATTTTGGTGTTGGCAGGGAAATTATTTGTCCTTTATAAACCACATTTATCTTTTACAAAAATTGTGCTACTTCATGAAACTATATTCATGTTAACTAGAAACTTAAGTTACATATTTCATTTGCATTTCTATTTCAGTACCAAATGCATATTGATCAATCACACATCTTAAATAATATCAAATTCAAATATCTAAAGGTCACCTCTGAGACTTGGTCTAAAACAAAATTATGGTAACTGTGAATTTACAAATTTTAAATGGATAAGGGCTGTATTTAATTGAAGATAAAGAAAGGAATTAGTAAAGAACAAAGAAAATTGGGAAATTGAGCTCTGTTTTTAACAATCTATGAAAACTTAGTGTTGTTAATATTTTCAAAAAAAAAAAGCAATGACAGATTTCTAAATATATCAACACGATTAGTACCTAGGAAAAGTAAAATAAACCATAGCATGCAACAGGACTCTAATGTATTTTTCTGACAAAAGATTGTTTTTAATTTAAAGTGTGAGAGGAATATTGAAGCAGTTATGTTAATGTAAACAATGAAAACAGTAAACCAGGACCAGGTGGCTGCAGTTAGGACTTATGAGAGTAGCAATTAAATTAACATTTCTGGAACATAGGTCATGCACCAGCACTATAAAACTGTTTTGCATACTTCATCTCACTTGATTTTGCAGTCATATAAAGTTATTTTTACATTCTCATATTAAAACCCAAACCTGAAAAAGTGAAGTAATTTTCCCAAAGTCTATATAACCAACACGGCAGTCAGGAGAATCTAAACAGTAATTCCATAGTTTTTATCTCTATGATTTATCTGAGCCCAGACTAAGACATAATTGCCAACAACATTGGATTGTATTACAAGTTACATCATTTTCAGCTCCTTCCAAAAGCTTTTTTTCTTGTTAATAGTGAGTTTTGTTCTATTTTAATTACTATTACAAAAATAAACATGATTATCTACATGAGTTTCTGGATCTTCATATAAATATTTTGATTTTCAAATTTGTTCAAAGTAAAATAAACTCTGATATAGTAATATTAAGCTATTATCCTCCTATATGCAGGTTTTAAAAATTCTTTTTTTTATTTAAAGAGAAAAAAGAAAGGACATAAAAAAAGCAGTAAAAAGGTACAAGTAATACAGAATTTCAAGAAAAAAATATATAGTAAGAAATCACTAGTTATTAGGTTACATATTGTCTTCTTAGAAACAGTTGTCCAAATTATAAAATTAAAGCATATAAAGTGGACATTCATACAGTAATATTGGAGACATTTATACTGTGAGATTGCAGAGTTCCATTCAATGATCCAACAAAAGCTCAGTAATATGGTTTTCCATCCTACACCCTCAAACATACCTGCGGTTATATCCCTTAGTCCACCTTCCTTTCCTCTCTTTTTTACAATAACAATTACACTTTTTGGGTTTTATTACTCCCGTAGTTCTTATTACTTTTTTTTGAAGAGAATAAAACCAAACGTGACTAAGCAAAACAGAGTCAGTTAGAACAAAAGGATGGGCATAGTAAATGATGCAAAAATAGAATACCAGGTGATCAAATGTGGTTACCGTTGTGCCTCTTGCTATTTTTAAATTGAGTTGTCTATATCATCTGGTATAATAGAATTGATCAAAATAGTACAGACCAATAAAACCTACATTTGCAAAATTTAAAATGTGTATGAGTATATGAAACATTTAAAATTTGACATACTGTATTTCTCAAGTCCAGACTACACAGTGAGACCCTATCTTAAAACAACAACAAAAAAATCAAGTTCAGTGTCATGCCACAAATAGCATGAATCCCTCAGAAATGAAACAAAGGCAGTACATTAAGGAAATGATGAATGAAATTTATTTTGCCTAGGTGTGTGTGTGTGTGTGTGTGTGTGTGTGTGTGTGTGTATTTGTCCAACTGGAATAGTGTGCTTTTATACAGTTAAATGTCAGGTATTTATTATGGAGCAATACAAATTTTAAAGAATACTTGTGTTATTTCAAAGCATTGGCTTATAATCTTTCTATTAAAATATAAGGAAATTGGATTTTTTTCTGCATAAGAAAAAAATAGTAAAAATTAGTGTCTTCAAGCTGTACCTTGCCTCTACACAAATAGTGAATCACATTCTTCCATCTGTCCCAATCCAAATGTATCCTCCTCTCTGGAAAAAGCACTGGCACATGGATTTATTACTACTTTGCTCTATATGTAATCCCGGCTTTGCCTCTCTCTTCCTAGATCCTCCGGTCCTTCTTTGATGCTGAGAAAGTGTTTTATGCTGCACTGGAAAGAAATCAGAAACTATGCTTTATAATTAGAAGCAAAGCCTTTAAATTGACTAGTGAAGAATTAATGTATACTCTAAGGAAAGACATTTTTAAAATATCAAATGAACAATATAGTCACTGTAAGACCTGACAGAGTTTTAGTTTCCTTAAGAATGTGACTCAGTTCTCAAAGGGCTCTTTTTCCTTTTGAGAGTTAAATAATTTTAACTGCTGCCCCTATACCACGTCCTGTGAGAAGTTTAACACATTTCTCATTAATATTTAAATATATGATTGTTCCTTAGCATAACAACATGGTTGATTATATGCTCTTATCTCATTGGATATTTAAAATATACCTCTTTTCTTTGCACACTCCCAAACCACAACTCACATAAGTTTAAATAGATTTTAAGTACTTATAATATCAGAATAAGAAATAGTATGCATAAACTATAGCAAGATAAACAACAGCAATCAGAATTTAAGACATTGTTATTCTATAATCCTTTTGGTCATCTGTCTCCTCATTACAGAGAATTTATTGCTGTCTAGTTAATCATTTTCGTATAAGGGTCTCTATTCTTCCTGGTCCATATATAGGTAAGTGATAAACTGATCATATAAAGTTATTAAACAACCTGTATTTAACTCAACTAGCCTAATATTCTAAAACAAAGATTTTTTTTCCCTGAAAAGACACTTTAAAATTCCTGGAACAAAAAGTAATTTAGTCTTAAAAATGTGTCTTTAATCTAGAGTAAATAGATCAATTACATGGCATTAAGCATTGGAGACATAGAGTGAATGGCAAATCCCTGCCCTTTCAAAATTCACAGTCTATCCAGGAAGACAGACAAGTGAAAAAGGTTACGGAGGATACACTAAGTGCTGTAATAGAGCTCTGTGGGACATTTAAGGAGCAGAGAAAATCCAGGGATTAGTGACTTTGGGGTTTGGGAGAGGATTCACCTAGAAAGAAACATCTGTGCTGTGTCTTGGGGATAGAAGAGAAATTACTAGGCACTGAGGAGTGTAAAGCATCCCAGACCAAAGGAAGAACATTTGTAAAAGGGTAGAGGTAATTTATTTGGAAAAGTAATAACGAGTTACATCTGACAACACATATTCAGAATGGGGTGATCCAATAAAACAAAAGGTAAAGGATTACCGTGATGTATTTTAAAGGTCCATATAAGGCAGGATGTGGAAAGAACATCACAGAATTTGAAGCAGACTCCCTAATGGGCATGTAGCTTTAGTGGATTGAAGCTCTGGCTGACGTATCTATGCAGAGCAACATTTGAGTATTGAGGGGTGGTTTTTAAATTGGCATTTGAGTTGTACAAATACTGATGTGTATATGGAATACTAGGGTTAGTTTTTGAGCAGAACTCGTAAAAACAAAATGAAGGTGCCTTTGTTCTGTCCTTACTACTTTAGAGAGAATAAAACTAAATATGGCAATAAAAATACAAAGAAAGCACATACAAGAGAAAATATAGTTGCCTAAGAACTGGACCCTAAAAAACATAACGGGTAGTATTTATCGGAAAAGGAGAGGGAGATGTTGCAGAAGAAATTTGAAGAAAAGGGTGCTCAAGCTGTCTTAGAAGCCTAATGAAAGATTTCAAGGAGGGAGTTATTAAGAGTGATGAATGGTAACTGGGGATCAAAGAAAACACAGATTGAAAAAAATATTCACTGGAATTGTTATATAAAAGGACAGAAAATACTATGAAATATTTCTACCGCCTTTCCTAGGTGAACACAGATTGCAGAGAATGGCATCTGATGAGGATGGAAATGGATGCTCAGAATTTGATGCTGGTGTCAACGCATGAAGGGCAGAGACAAGATTTAGTATGTAGTAGACATTCAGTAAAAGTCTGTGTATAACTGAAGAGATGAATCAGAAGTAAAATTCTGGGTCATACATATCCAAAATGAAATATAAGTGATGATATATTTTATATTGGACATGGCAATTAAATTTAAGTCACTTTATTACAATTCTATTATCTTGAGTAGATACTCTGTGATAAGGAAGCAATCTATTTTTGAAAGTTTAGGTTTTTAAAGTTTCATAACCTTTTTCTACCTACTTACATTTACTTCTCTGCTGTGTGAGATGTCAATTTTATGAATAGGTTTCAAAATTGCATATATATATATATATATATATATATATATAATATATATATCTTTAAATAAATGATTTCATGTATATTTTGTCCCATCATTAATGATAATCGTTCTGTCTCTGGTTTGTCTCTTTGTTTTATTATTATTTTTTGACCAGTACTGTGTATGGATCCCAGATCCTTCAGACTAAGCTAAATGTCCAGGTTTTACATCTATCTATCATCTATCTATCTATCTATCTATCTATCTATCTATCGGCAAGGCCTCACTAAGTCAGAAAGTTGACTAGACTGCTTGAGTGCCAGCAGTACAAGCATGCACCACCACGCTCCATTTTTTCCAAATCAAAAAATTTCTTAAAAAAAAAAAAACAAGATAACACTGCGCAGTCTTAATTTTGTGAGATGACAATAACTGAATTAATTTAATCCCTCTTAATGTGATGCTTAATCTGTGATTATACTGAGGACTATACTAATATTCTGAGCACAAAAATTCTAAGAAATTGATTCTAAATAACTACTTGAATTTTAAGTACTGAAGTATCTTGATAAAGTAAAATGAAAGTGTTACAGCAGGAAAAAGTTTGAATTTACAAATAATTAAACACTAAAATCATTTCATAAATTTCATTGCCACTCTATAAATTTAGACTGAAGAATTAATAGCACTTAGAACAAGCATAAGGCTTTGAAGGCAAGGTCAAGCAAATGCTTCAAATATTACATATTTTCCTTTTAAATGTAAATTACACTTCTACCAGATTTTTATTTATGTTCATTATTTATCTCATGAGATTAGTTATAATGGCTAATTACAAGGACAGGTACGTAGTGAACATTATGTAATATATTTATATGTATTATTTTAAGAGTAAAGAATGAGATATTTCATTAAAAGTTTATAAAGGAAATTTTCTTACTTATTTGAAAATTGAAATACTGATCAGTTACTACCTCTAAGATATGTGTATTTTAGAAATATTACATTATAAAGCCATGGATAATAACAAGAGCATAAACTTGCAAAATATAGATTATTTGAAATTCCAAGAAACATACAAACTTCCAAAGATCGGTTTTTCATCATGATGTCTGTATTAATCAGAAATCTCAACGTATGTCTTTATGTATTGGACCATTCCTAAAATGAAAACCATGAATGTGTTTTGATTTAATATTTGGTAGCTGGTATGAGTCCTGTAACTTGAAAAACCAATATGTATAAGAATAATTCAACCAGTTCAATTATAATATAAATTCAAATTTTAACTGAATTTTACATGAGTGAAAAAGTACTTTCCTATTTAGAAAACAAGTTCCTATCTGCTCTCAACAGCCCAATAGCTTAAATAATTTTTGATGATGTAGGTAGTTCATAGAAACCATATTATAAATCTGTGTTATCTATCACTCAATCCTTAAACCAAGCAATCATAGGTTTCCTGGTAAAAAAAATAAAATGGGAGACACATCTTCATAGCATAAAAAATGACTGAGTTTTCTGTCATGTACTTTGTTTATCATTGAGAAAACAGAAATCAAGTATCGATTTGTCCTAATAAAAGAGTCATAGTTCATGTACAGTTTGTTAAATGTGTGATAGAGGAATGGGGGAATGCTATAGAATTACACAGAATGAATACTGATCCCAGGAAGGATAACCTAAAGGAGGGATTTAGGGAAAATTATCATCTGAGCTAAGCTTTGAAGAATGCATACGAGTTATATATAAAGGCAAAGAAGAAGAAACTGAAGTACTCTAGACAAATAAAGAAACCCAGAGGGAAAAAAATTAGGAGTAATTAAGTCATGGGTATAGTAACAGCTACAAATGTGACTGGAGTATTTTCCAAAGATAGATATAATAAAATATCACAACCCTGCATCCTCTTCTAAAATGTTACATTGTTCTGTACCCACCACTAGGTCGGGCAAGATTCCATTTATCTAGCTTTTAATGCCTGAGTATTAGCAGGTGCTGCATTTTGACGCACAATTGGTAACGGAAATAATTAGGGAGTCACCTATGAACATACCCCCTAATGATGTAACAACTACAGTCTCTTGCTCCTTATGACTCTAAGCCTTGACTTATGTAAGAAGCTCCGACATTTGAAGGATGGAGACGCTGGATGGAGAGGCTGCAGATGAGTACAGACTTGTTAGACATGTGAGTGTGAAGAAGGTATGCCTGATACCAGCCCGGTTGAATCTTTGAATGATTCAAACTCAGCTGCTTCCATCTGCAGCTACATTAGGCAACTCGAATGGAGAACTGTACAACTATCACTCTAATGAGGAGAAAAGGTGATAAACAATTGATTTAAAACTACTTTGGAGCTTTGCCGAGCAGTGGATAACCGGTACTCACAGTACACTCTCTGGAGGTGATGATGGACTTGGTGGTAAGAGATGCGCTGGATACTGGACCAAATTTAGAATGGTTTCCACGACATTTCAAGACAACATACTGAACTGATTTGGCAAAACTTTTTGGTTAGAAATTAGTTTGATCTAATACCCATGTCAGATATTACAGCCATGAGAAAGGAGTGATGTCAAGGTCTATAAAAAGAGCTAAAATTTAATTGGAGTTGATCATTTAGGTGGGAGATTTAGTACTGAGTGTTAAAATCATCAAAAATCATTAAAATTTCTTACCAAAGTGGGGTATATCTTCAAAACTGTGGAATTTCTCTTATGTCTGTGACTCAGGAAAAACTGGAATCAGGAATCCAAATGTTAGTGAAAGTCTTTCTACTTCTCACCTCTGTTCTTCCTTAAATCTTTATTTTTTTTCTCTGTTTAATGATTTATGTCAATTTTTCCATCTTTATCTTGGACTCAAGAATAAAATGTGTCTAAGAATTACCTGACCAGATGTTTAAGAAAGAACTCGTCTCATTTTCAGAGGCAATAAGGGGAGCCTAAAGTATGGTGAATAGTATCATAGAGTATGAATGATTACTCTCAAATAAAAGAAACATGATCATGCAGGTAAAATGGAAGTCCTTAGCCCTGGGATTTGAAATAGAAATATTTAGTGAACTAAAGAGGAAGTCAGTAATTTTAGAGTTACAAAATTTTAGAGTAAACAAAATCTGAAGACTGGTTAGAAATGTAAGCCTGGTAAAGCATTATGTTAGTTTATTTCAAACTTTTGGTGATAGTGTTGAGTATTCTAATAATTATTAATTTTCTCTTTCTTAGAGGTAGCAATAAGTCAAGATACTTATTGGCCAGGGATATAGCTCAGCGGCATAGTACCTGTCTGCTAAATGCAAGGCCATAAGTTTGATTCCTAGTATCCCCTAAAAGGATATGATTTATAAAAAAGGCAAATAAATTTATTGGCTCTACATTAGCATTTTCCAAAGAATATTCCCCTAAATACAAACACAAGGTTTTGGAGTTATATTAATTCTGGAAGAAATATAAATGGTATCTGCCTATAATTACTACAATATAGATTAAAAGAATAAAGTTCTGAGAAATATTTACATATCATGTGCACAAACACACCTACTTCTAAAATCATTATTTGCTGATGTATTTGTCACTTACTTGAATATTTTTCTTAATCCCTCATACTATATGTGATGAGAGATGTGTATAAAATAATATTAATTTGTACTGGTAATGCTAATATAGATAATATTTATTTAGATACTTACTTCATGATTTCAAATAGGGAAGCATTGTATCATATAACAGAGCATATTATACACCATACACCTGAAATTGAAAGTACAAACTTTCCAAATTTCCAAATTTTCAATCTTGAAATAGTGTTTAAGACCTCCTACCAGTTTAGAAATTTCAACTCATTTTGTTGAGAACTTCTGAATAGATTCTTTTCTCTAGACTAATGTGGAGAGAAAACTTTTAAATTGGTCAACTTTAAAAAGTGATTTAATTTTTAGAATGTTTTCTTATTCACTTGTCTTCTCAGAAAGGCTAGCAATTGTAAAGGAGAATTATTTTAGCGATTTTCACCATTTGTCATTAAAATTAGTCTTTGCTCAGGTGAATAGGTAATTTCCTCTCTTGATAATTTAAGCTAATATGTGAAAATACTATATACTCAGTATAGGCCATTACTCAGAGTTAAATGCTATCAAAATATAACTGAAGCTTCTCAAATTCAGTGGCACTTAGCTCACAAATGTGTAATTTACTTAAAAGTATTAATGGCCTTGAATGTATTAATGCTTACTCTAAAATGTACGTACAAACTCTCTGGCCATCAATTATTTCTTGAGTCTCATGAAGGATGTTTTAATAAAATGTCATAGCCTAATCTGTGTAAACGTTCCTATGAAACATTTATAAATGCACATTATACCTCACTGAGACTGACCTGAGGTATTATACTTCATAAGATTTGAATGAATTGCTTTTTCATAAAAGCATCAACTCCTTGATAGATATTCAGAGTCCAGTTACAAGTCATGTGAATTTTCTTCTACTTCATCAGAAATGAAACCTTTTAGTGAAACTTTAAAAATATATTTAAATGTTTCCATGTGTATTTTTATCAATATGATCAAAATACATACAAATTAATTTTCTTAATATACAATTTCCTATTAATATTCCTATTTGTCAACAGATATGATCTTTTTAGTTTTGTTCTTTAAAAATCTGAACAAAATATGAAACTGTTTTAGTCAAATTTCATGGCAACAATTAACATACCTTTTAACAAATAATTTGTTATATTCATGTTTATAATTGAATTTATTTAAAGTATTTACAGAAAAATATAACATCATAATACTTACTTTGAAGAAAAATAAATTGGGTTTTACCAGTATGACAAAATATATTTAGATATTTGATATATAACATTTATCTGAATTTGAAAATATCAATATAACAAAATGTTACATATATTATTGAAACAGAAATCATTAACATTTAACTTAAAATTCACTCATTTTCAAAAGCTTCAGAACACAATGATTTGTGTGACATATACTTGTCATAGGTATATACTGTAGAACAAAGAAAAATGTTATAGATATTGACTAACATACAGAGAAAAGCAGTAAGTAGTTTAGTAAACTAAAGAACTGAAATCAAGCCACAGGTTGTCACAGGTACAAGACTTTACCTTGCAACAGGTTGGTTCAGTCTGAAATTGGTTGAGTAGTAATGTTTAAAAGGTTTTAAACTTATATTATTCTAGATATACCCCATTTGTATTTAAACCAAGCTTAAAGAAGAGATTCTGACAGTTTTATCAAGTAAAAAATTCTGGGACTCTTGGCTTGTGCTTATTTCTTATAATAGATAACTCTACTTTGTATTTATATGATGCCTAATTCTTCTTTAGGCTAAATTGAAGTACATAGAAAGTCATATTCGTGATTTTACAAAGTTTCCTTCTACAGTCGGTGGACCTTAACCTAGCACTTGGAAGAAAAACAGAGTTAATGAGTAACTATTAAGATCTGTACTTATTACCCAAAGACAAACACATTTTTCTAAAAAATTATAATTCAACATATAATCTTGAGAATACTTACAAAAATCAGAAAATCAAAATGCAAATAAATTATTGAGAGATACAGACAGAGACAGAGACACAGAGAGTGCCCCACATGTCTCCACGGAATCTAGGATGGCCCTGGCATACTGAAATTCAGCAGTAAAAGAACAACAAACCCTAGTGTGGCCATAGAACTGCAGAACACTGCACATTAAAGAAAGCATGAGAGCAGAAGACAGGACAGGTAGCTCAAAAATGTGTTAAGGATAACTTCTAAGAGATCTCTAGGCACCTGTAAAATACATGAGGACATGGAAAGATGTATTTGTGGTCCTGCGATGGTAAGCGTGGGCAGACTAGTGATACACGGATTGCTATCTCCCCTCTGGCAGGAGTGGCCTGGGAAAACCTACTGTAGCACATATTATGAATATACTTGTCTTTGCATTCTGTGTCCCACAATGGTGTTACTGACATTTTCAGAGGACTACTTTGTATGTTAAGAAAATATCATCCCTTCTGCACAAGACAAAGCATAAAATGATTTTTTGTAAGTTTTTATGTTATGATGTAAGGCTATTTGGTTCGCTTAATCTCACGTTTTAAGACATGTTCTCAGAGTTAATAGTCCTTAAAATTACAAAATCATTGAACCTATTGAAAATGCTATAGTTTCTGAGATAGTTGAAGCAACTTTAAAATATACAGAAAATGCCAACCTTCAGTTTTGTGAAGGAGTTAATTTCTTTGAGGCATTATAACTGAAAAAAACAATGTGAGAAAAAACAGCTTATGACATTTCAAGGAATAAGAACATTAAAGACCTTGCTTCTCTATTAAGAAAGAATATAAGTGGATTGGTAGCTGTGTATGTGTGTGTGTGCGTGTGTGTGTACATGTTATAATTGTCAATGGTATTAGAGGATAGGAAAATTGATCCAAGTTACTAATTTCAAAAGTTGTCTTTTGTGAGCTCTTCAAATGCAGTATATTTCATTTTCTTCTATCTGAAAAAAAAATGTTTCTTATTGCAAGCTAAGTTAATAGTTTTGTTACATTATCAAATTTATGACTTCAACTTATGGAGATTCCAATAACCAGGTGAAAAATTACGCCCTGGTTATCATGAGAAGACTCCTTTTTCCAGAGATTTACTATGACAGACTTAGAAGGAGGTCCATTGTTACTGTTAACAAGAACTTGATAAAAAAAAATATCAAGAGAAAAACATTCAGTCCTTCATACAGTATTTTGGTGGGATGTTGTAAATCTCTTTAAAATTGAAAATCTCAAGATATTGATTAAGTAATTTTTTTGTTCCATCAATTTTTCTCACCAAATGCATTTTAGAGTGAATGCTTAGTTCTTTTGTACTCTTCAGGCACATTTTCTACCCCCTCAAACCTAAAATGTTATTGACAAATATCTACTCAAATAAAATAACATGCTATCACGGTAGACTCATTTGTCCTGAATATAGAATTGAAATGCTAATTTATAGCCTGTCCAATGTGGTCAACTCCACCAAAATACAATATATGTTATTATATTTTGCACTGATATACACTGTGGAGCCATGGATCTTATTTTTTTGCTTTTGTCTTTTTCAGTGACACTTAACTAATTTATACTTGTGATTTTGCATATTACAGTTACCACAGACTGAAATGCAAGAAAGGTCAAATACGTTTGAAAAGATATAAAACTATAGACAATGTGATAAACATGTTCAAAGAGCATCTTCCTAGATTTTGTTTCTGTCCGTTATAGCCCCAATTTGTATTTGATGAAAAGTTTTAGTAAAAGGCTCACTTACGGTGTGAAGATGTACATGGCTTAGAGTGTGTGGAGGAATGGTAGGAGGTGCTTGGTGGCTCCTAAACCTATTAGACTAAAGATTGGTCTTCACTTCCTGAATATGTAGTATGTCTCTGGAGTCCTGAGTAAGGAACTATTACAAATCATTTTCTTCTTAATTACAACATAGGGCTCTGATAAAATTAGTGACACATGCAAGCCACTTTTATTTCCTATTTAAAAGCCATCAATTTTCAAAGTTTTCCCCATTTTCAAAAAAAAAAAACCCAAATTAGTATGAAACTCATTATAACATGATATCCATTCGGTATATGGTTTGCTAATGCCAAGCCAAAAATTCCTGGTTTTAGATATTTAGGTGCATCATCAAAGGGAGACTTTATATTTAATGAGCATCCAAAATATTGATCACTTTTACATATAGTATCTAATTTCATGTTTTCATTAACTTTATGAGATGAAGATTAGAAGATTAAACATGAATTCTTAGAAGAACAGCATAGATTGGGGAGATAATTAAGAGTGTTTCACAGAATTTAGAGATAGCAATAACTGTGGGGTCTCAGGAAGAAAGAGAAGACAGAGTCCTTGAATGTCACTGGACTCAGTCCTCTAATCTATCACCCCCTTTTCAGTCGTAGTTCTTATTTTTAACCATATGAAGTTGCATTTTCTCTCCTTCATATTCCTTGGTTAGAAAAAGTATTTCCTATATTTTCTGTGTACAAATTCTATGTTTCTTGTTTTCCTGTTTTTCCTAAGACTCTGTGGAAAGTGGAGAGTTTAGATAAAGTAGTTGCTACCTCATCTGTGTATCTGATTTGGGACAAGGAGTACTAAAGGGACAAGTGAGTGAGTTTTGCTGGAAAGAAACATTTGCCTTTCACGACAAACAGCCCAGATGCTGACTTTGATCTTTAACAGCTAAAGCACTGGTACATTCAGACATTTGGCTGCTTCTGTTGGAGGCGTATAATCTGAGGCTTGATAAAAAGCAACATGGACAGGGCCAATTTATTCCATCAAAGTGCAGGCAGGAATATCCATCATCCGGTGACGAGCTCTCATTTCCAGAGCAGCATCTCGCCAAGAATTGTGACGACACAAATGAACAACAGCATGGTCATTAGACTACGTAGTGGAAAAATTGTGACTGAGGTTAGCCCACCAATCCCACTTAGTTTTTGCTTTCTGAGTCTAGCTTGAATCACCAAATTTTCCAATAAACTTGATATCTGCTTAAGAATCGGTTTGTGTTGTTAGTGAATAGCTTGTTGTGTGTATCAACTTATCTGGCTACTCAATGTGTTCATTGTATAAAAATACAGCAAAAAGAATTTTGACTAGAATTTCTTCCAACTCTGTGTCCACGTGTTTTTGTTAAAGAAAGAAAACAGAGATAATGATCAAAGATAAAAATCATTTAATAAGTTAATATTGCAGGACTTCTTTTAGTCTTATGATTTTGTTAAAGAATAGCATAGCTCTGCATGTTTTTCAGACTTATTTTTATAACAGATTGTTACATCACTGTGGAAAAATTAGGCAACTTAATGGATACAGTGAGAAAAATTTAAAAATTCCACTGATGGAAATACAAAAGTTGTGTGAATCTAAAAGTGGATATGTCATGAATTTTCTTTGATTAGATAATTATAATTTAAGTAAAAATAATGATCAAAAATGAAATAAAAGTAATTCAGAGAATGTGAATCCATTACTTTTATTGCCAGGCAATACCACGCTTATACTGCATACAGTTACAAGAAACACTATTAGAAGAAAATCCTGAGCATTGTGTAGTTAGGACTACGAGTAGTGAATAACGTTCATGCAGCAATATTTCAAGAACATACAGTTATTTTGAAAGGGATTTGTGGTGAGTGCACAATAATCACTCACTCAGAATACCTCCAACACAATAATATGAATATTTCTCCCTGATATTAGGCAAAGAAAGATCTTCCTATAGGTCATTACCAGTGGCAAAGAACACTAAACACTGTTTACATGGAGAAGATCATGGATTTCTTTTCTTCATATTTGAGAGTCAATCTCTTCACTTTTCCCTGTTTCCCATACATGCATCTACAGGTTCATTTTTCCTTCAAATCATATTGTCAAAAAATACGACTATCTAATATTATCCAAGGATCTCCATTTATCTGTGTCCTTAATGTTTATCTTCTATTTTCTTCATTGTGTTATTTCACTATTTAACTTTGGTTCCTCTCTCTCCTAGTATCTCCACTGGATCCTTGAGTATTAGCTTTATTAACATTATACTCTACCAAAATATTTAAAGATTTTAAAACAAATATCATAGTATATTTGTTTTTACAAATATCTGTAGTATATTTATTTTTATTCTATTGCTTTAGATTCCTTCTGTTTGAACTTCACATCTGAAACAAGTGTTCTGACTTCATCATTTCTAATTGGTTCTCTCTTGTTCAGTCCTTATCTGTTGCAATCTGATTTCATTTCTACTAAACTAAATCTAATACGTTGTTCTTAGTTCGCACGTAATATGTGTAAAATTTGACAAAATTTATGACTCCTTTCTTGTTGAATGTTTCTCAAATTAGCTTCTATTATGATGCTCTATCCTACTTGTATTCTTCAATTTGTTCATTTAACACGTGTTAAACTCTTATAATGTAGCAGCATCACTGTGGATGCTAAGGCATAAAACAAATAAAGACATGACTCTTAGTACTGAAAGGGTGAAATGTATGTAAATAATTGCTATAAAATATGATAAATTTTATGACACAGATTTTGTCTTGCCATCGATTACCAAGAGGGTTCATTTTGAAAACCTTTATTACAAATCATTGCTTCAAATTCAAGTATATAATATCAGCGAAAATATTCTGCATAAATTTCTTACAATATGAATATATGACTTCTATATGATGAAATATTACTCCTTCATTTTGTGAAACAGATAAATGCAGAAACAATTAATTTCAATGATACTACTTGACTAAAATTATAAATAGAAATTATTCATTTTCATTGTAAACTTGTGAAGTTTATCACTCAAATAGCACTTCTAAGTCAATGTATTTAAAAGAGGGAAGCATACGGACAATAAATTTTTATGTGTTTGACGAGACTGGGAATAAAACTCTGGACCTCACATATGCTAGGCAAGTGCTCTACCACTGAGCTGAACATGGAGCTGAAGCACTGTAGACTTTTAAAGCTAAAAGATCTTTGAGCTGAAGCACTGTAGACTTTTAAAGCTAAAAGATCTTTGAGACAAGTTAGTCTAGGTTCACTATCTTTACTAAGAAGAATTAATGCTTTTCAACACATTTGCTCCAAATCACACAGATTTTTATGCCTGTACCTGAATTAGATGTTCTGCTGTAAGAAATCTTCCTGAAAACATGCAAACTAAGCCAAATAGGATATTTATACAATAAATTGTATATACCACTATCTTTATAATAGTCTAAAGAAGAATATGTTAATTAGTACTACATGCATTTATTTACCCTTTCATTTACCCCAGTTATAAAATGATTGCTTGCTAATTCCTAAATACGGTATTACACTCCTAGGAATTAAAAATGGATATTACTTAACATAATCCAGACTGTTTCATCAGGTTTGAAAATAAGAGAATCAAATTACTAAAAACAATTTCATATCTTACAAAAATTCAAAGTTGTTCTCTTTCAAATGTCATGTATAAACACATCAAATTGCTTTTTTACCTGATGACTTCACTTAAGGGGAAATCTGCATTACTCTCTTCTCTGTAAAAACTGCTTGCTAAAGGCAGACCACAATTTATGTCCTAAAAGCTGTCATATGCACACATTAACATGGAGATTATATCTCTCTATGGAAGGTTAAGTTTTAAAGCTAGTTCATAAGGCAAAAACCAATATGTTTAAAATCATCTTGGACAATTGCTGAGAGTCATCACAGATGTCAGGTCCTATCAACTCCACCACAGGCAATATTGCTCCTGAATTAGAAGATACCAATCCACCAAGCAAGAGCACCAGTTGCATGTTGCACCTTGCCACAAAGATCTTTTGTGTACAACAACACAATATATTCTTTAAAAGTTAAATTGTAAAAATTGGTACTATATTTAGCAATAGACAGGGCACGTGAACAACTTTAGCTACTGTTTTCCCTTCTGACATTCACTTGAGAGGACATATTTATTGCTTGGAAACTTCCATACTTTTTAAATGGTTAATCTGTCTACATAATGTTTTTTGGTTTCCACAGAAAAGAAACAGTTGATTTAACATAAAATGATGCAAATCATGTCAATCCACATAGAAAATGCTCTTTCTTATATACTGGGACTCAACTGCACATATTTATGGGGTGTAGCTCAGTTCAAAAGGCCTTTGGTTCTGCACACACACAGATGTACACATACATGCACACACAGATGATACTGCTGAAAATTTGTCAAAATGCTACACTGATTTGTGTAAATAATAATCACATTTCTATGCTTCAGTATTTCTGAAGCATTTATATTTATCTTGGTTAGAGTCAAATGATAAACAAGCTCCCAACAACTATGTTTAGACCAAAGGCATACATCAATTGTAGAATTGTAATGGAGTTGATAGGATTTTTTTTATCTTTAACAAAAACGAGGTATGATAAATATCTAGCATTATATCTCTCACAATTTAGAAGAACTTTGTACCATATTTGTTCTGTTATGCAAGTAAAATACAGATATTTTAAGACAAGAACTGCATGAATAAATTTTATCTTCTCTACCAAAAAAAGAAATGTACATTTAATGCAGAAGTTAAATATGCAAATAAGCAAAAACAAAATAAATCACCCAAAATCTAACTATTTTGACAAAAAGACTTTTGCAATATATAAAATACTTAATATTACTCTTCAAGGGAAAACTGATTGTAATGTTTTGCAAGGTACATTTTCAGATTTAAAAATTGCTTTTATTCATATCATACTGTTTGGAATATCATCTTACATTTTTAGTTAATCATACAAGATACAAATCAGGATATTACACAAGTGTAGTATACTTTAATTGTGGAACTAGAAATGAATCAAATAATAATACCTGTAGCTCCCACATACTCCATTTCCTGTAATTGAAATTACAAAAGTTGTGAAGAAAAATTTACATATGCTTATTGTTTAATATACAAAATGTATGAAGTGGAAACTATTTTTTTTTATTTTTTACAGGCATATTAAAGTGGTTAAAAGGAGATGTGGAAAGTTCCTATAAATGAGAGCAGGAATCGTTGCTGTCTCAGTTAATTCAAGGATTTGAACTTGGGACTATCTACAATTTAAACTCAAAGAGGAAGAGCCATTTCTGCCAGCTCTTTCCAAATGTAGTCACAAGATACTAGGTTATCTCAGATTATTTTAAAAACCTCAGAATGTCCAACTGTTTCCTCTTCTTTACCATCCCAACCTAGAACCACTCATCAACGATTCCTGCTTTCAAATATAGAGACTTTCCACATGTTCTAAACTAACTAAGTTTAGGAATCAAAAGTAGGGCAATATTACTTTGGTAAAATAGAGTGAGAAATTATTTTTTAACTCCACAATTGCATTTCCTATTGATTTTTGTGTTTTATACTAGTAATATTTTTAAAAACATTCATAGACCTCATTGATTCATCTTTAAAATTCACACTGAAGTTTTTATCCACTTTAGCTTCTTTCCAACTTAAACTTAGAGAACAACTGCTGTGTTGCCAAATTGTGAACCATGTTTGGGCAGGGTGATTGGAGGTGGCTGATGAACAATAGAATTGTTGCTATTTTTTATTAGACATGGCTCACCAAAAATAATCTATTACATGATTTTTATGTTGCCTGGTTTTTCTCAAACATTGATGCATTCTTTAAAAACTTTTGTCACTAAACGAGAGAAAATTTTGTCTCATTAACTCACTTAAAACTTTAGGCCTATCAATTTAATTTATATAGCAATTGCAATGTGAAAATTATTATAAGAATAGTTTACAAAAAAAGAATAGTTTACCAAGAGGTAGTATCTCATCATAAAATGCAATTTGAAATTTACTGATAAGTTCACTTAATTTTTTATACTTGTAAAACTTTGCATAGCAAATCTAGATTCAAAGTGTTATCTTTGATAAAGTTTAGATTACTAAATTTAGTAATTTTTGTTCATTCTAGAACACTCTTGTGCAACATAGAATACTTGATTTTTTTTTCCACGCTGAAAAATCTTGTTTTGCTAGTTGGTGATAACAGCATTTGTAAATCCTAGTTAGAGTGTGGCTATGAGAGAGAGTCCATAGTTGAAAACTGGTTGAGTAAAGAACTGCAGAGCATTTTTCCAGATTATCCTGCATTAGAGTTTTATGTACTGGTAAGTTACTGCTTTTAGCATTTGTGTGCTACATGTCAAACACAAATGGATATTGGAGGAGAAAACAAATGAGGAACAAAATTACTTGCAGTTTAGAAAATACATACAAATAGAATACTGAAAGAAACGTCCCCTGCCTCTCTCTCCCTTTCTCTATCTCACTTTGTATCTCTCTCTCTCTCTCTCTCTCTCTCTCTCTCTCTCTCTCTCTCTCTCTCTCTCTCAGCATGGTGTCTGAAACATAGCACAACTTAGTTGAACTGTATTCTATCGATTTACAGATTTGGAAGCAGAAGTGTGGGGTGAAATTTCTGTGCTTTACTTACTACCTATGTGACCTTAGGCAAATTATTCAACTAAAAACAGGTTAATTGTACTACCTATGACATTTATTATAAAGATCATTCAGTTAGTACGTGCCAATGAACTGTTTAGAACACAACATATAAGGGGCTGGGGATTTAGCTCAGCGGCATAAGTGCCTGCCTTGTAATCAGGCAGTTGTGAGTTCAATCCCGGTACCAATAAAAAGACAAAAAACAAAAACAAAAACAAACAAACAAAAAAGACAAGAACACAGCACACAGTGTAAATATGTATGTGTGTGTTTGTAAAACAAAACAATTCCATTCTTTACGCTTTATTTTTAATTTTTTTCCCATTAACTATTTATTCATTGTCTTATTCCAAAAAATGGCTATAGAATATCATAACTTTTTAAATTTCTTGTCCTAGAAAAATTTTGTCAAAGTGGCAAGAAACAATATTTGCTGGTAAATTATAGATTTTCAATGGAAGTGACATTCCAAGTAAAATGTTATACAATTCTGTTACCTGAGCAAAAGCAATAAATTCAGTTCTGGATTATGCAGTCTTGATATCCGCAGAAGCTACAGACGTTCTATTTTGGGGTAATGCTCAGAACATGCCAGATCCATCACTCAGTCTGTCTGCCTCTGGTCATTCTGCCACAATCACACTGGTCTTGTCTGCCAGGACACAGCAAACCATCTTGTACCCCAGAGACTTACATGTGCTGCTCCTGTCTAAACACTCTCCTCCATGTACCCCACCTGGCGTAACCTGCCTGACCCCTTTTGTGTTTTAGGTAGCAACCTAAAACTTGGGCTTCTTCACTCTTTGTTTCCCTCCATATCACTTGCCATCAAATGAAATCCTAACTATCTGCTTTTCTGTTCTTTTTCCAGCTCTTTCATACAGCATGTAAGTTCTAGAATAACAGTCATTCTTGAAATTCTCAGTGCCAAAAACAGTGGCCACCACATAGCAGATGCTCAAGTGTTTAACAAAAAGAAAAATAAATATAGATTTTTTTTCTATTTGCATGTAACTTGGGGTATTTGCTGCCTTGAGTGAAAACTGAATAGATCATTGTATAATTTGGAGGTACGCCTACTAAGAATTAAAAATTCAGCTGTGGTCCTTCAGCATCAAGGAGTCCACCTACCACTCGCATCTTGAGGTCCAAATACTTTTCCATTAATAGGAATCAATATCCTTTGAAGAACTGGCTGATTTGGGGGGTTGAGAAGACAAGAGAAGATGAGCTGGAGGTAGGTATTGTTTGATATAGTTTGGTGGCCCCCAAATAACTGAACAGTCAAATATTGACAAGAATGATATAAGAAGGCAAGTGAGAGCCTTTTGAGGGGGCATTTGGTATTAATTGATGTTAAAAATGACTAACTGCTTTTAACATATATAGAGAAAAATAGGTAGATGTGGAATAATGAGAGAAAGGGAAAGAATACGAGCAGGAAGGAGAGATTAAAGTTTATTACTAACATTAGAAATTTCTGTTATGTGAGTTCTTTAACCATTGGCAGCTCTGTGTCACCCTTATTTTAGGTAGAGCTGTAGCTCATACACAGCCCGGGAAAGCTCTTCTTTCAGTAATGTCACTGATTGTGACAAGAAAGTATGACAAGCACTGCAAAGTCACAGTTTTGCAACCCCTTAAGGAAAACATGTTTCAGGCTAGGATCATCAGTGGATGATAAAAAGTTAGGACACTATTCTAGAATAAGCAATGATAAAGAACAAAAATGCAACTTTTGCACTTTGATTGAATCCTTGTTAAACGGAAATAATATAGTCATAATACAGTATTTCTGGAATAATTGGAAAAATTAAAATTGATCTTATTTCATGTTACTAGGAATTATTGTTAATTTTCCTTCATGTGATACAGTTATAGTCACAGTGTTTTACCATTAGGTGTTCTCTTTGAAATGAAACAATGTATGATTTCTCTTGAAACTGTTCAGCAAGATAAAAAGTAGGGATAACAAAAATATTACAAAATATTAACAATTTTTGAATCTAGGGGTGGAGGTTCAAGTCTTCATTGTACTATTCTTCAAACTCTACTGCATTTTGAACGTTTTTCATTCCAAAAAAATTAAAGTAATTGCTAAAATTTGGAGAATCTGAAGTTGCCATAATGAGTAACAGCAAAGAGTGAGATATTTTACAACTAGGGAAGGGACCAGGAAATGGGGGAAGGAGGGTAAGAGTAAAGTAAATAAATAAAGGCAGATGTAAAAATAATTAAGGAATCAATGCATACTGCAAACATGCTCTAATAAAAACTAAAGAATAATACGATTTTCATATATGTGCAGAAAATGCAGTACAGCTAATTATTGCCAATTGTATATAGTATTTTATTTAGAATATCTCAACCAGCACTGTTGACATTTTAGGTAATTGTTGTAAAAAGTGGCTTTGTACAGCATAAAATGTTTAGCAATATCTCTGCCATCTTTCCCCTAGATGTGGGGAAACATAAAGGTCTCCTCCAAACATAAAGGTCTATAAACATTGTCAAAAATCTTCAGTGGGAGTAAAATTCTCTCACTACAGTCTAACCTTATTTTACTTTTATTTTGTCAGTTTCCAACATGCTATTTTTCAGAATTTGGAGAATTAAAACATTATAGATAACATTTGTTTAAAATCCAAATCTTCCATCCAACACCCATAGAAGTATATGTTTCTATTCTTATAATTGTGAATTAAAATTATTGAAAGATTCAACTATAAAGGATTTAAACTTTATTTAAATTTAAAAATAAATTTCTAATATTAGAAAATAAAATTTTAATAAAATTGAGAATATTAAAAATAAAATAAAATTACTTTAGCCACACTATTTTTGTGAATAGAAATTAAATTAATTTTATATTTTCCAAGTTATTTGAAGTTTGTCATAGAAGTATGATATCAAAACTGTAATTTGGCAGATGTTGCTACTTACAAAGTCACATTCATTTGGACGAAGGGCCACCACTGTTCATGAATAGCTTTTAAAATCATCCCTGTTATTGCTTCATACCACAATTTGAATGGCTATTAAAGGTTTTAGATTTAGTGAAAACAGGTAGTCTCAAGAGATTATATTCTCTACATTCTTTTTTATAAGAAATTCTTGAAAAGATAAAAGAAGAACAATAATAATGAAGAGAAGCTCAAATTACCACGGAATAAATAAAGGAGGAAAGCATAAAAAGCCAAGTGGTCACAGGTTACCTGTGTGGGTGATACTGTTTTGTACTTGGATTGTGGTAGTGATTCCATGAATCTACACATGCTAAATTTCATAGGACTGCACTTGAAAAAAAATGTGTGGGTTGCCTTGTAAAACAGAATCAAATGAAACAGATTTATCTCAGAATTCTGATGATATAAAAAGAATAATGTTCTATAATTTTTTCTAGAAAATTTTATTTTTATCAACAAACAAACGTGAATTATTTATATGTAATAGATGTATAAGGAGAAATCAATAAAAATTCATAACATCAATTTAAAACTTTTTGCAATATATGATGGCATTTAATATACGTTGATTGATAGTACAAGAAGATAAGTTTGCTTTGTTAACTGATTAAACCAATATTACATTCAATTCAATCACTTGCCCCAAATGCTACACATAATTATCTGCAGATTTTCAAACTGTGTGTGAATTACTAGGAGAAACAATGCAAGTGCTTTGTACTGTTCAACTAGCACAGAAATGCTTCACTATAATCACTGATTTCAGGACTTCCAAAAAGCTCTTATAGAAGAGCAATTAATCATAAACTTTATGTTAAATTATTTTTGAAATATTTAATCATTAAACTTTTAATGACTTGAGGGCTGATGCCAGCCAATATTTCTTTCTAACTTTAAAGGTAGTTTAATATCTTCACTAAAAGAGGAAAACAAATTTGCTGTACTTTTCTAGGCAGGAGGCACTCTCACTAGAAATGGTGACACTGACTTCTACTCTCATATTAGAGTTTTACTTATTATGCAGATCATTGCCATAATTTGGCTTGCAACTAGACAGATGGTATTCAATTGCACATTTAATGTTACAATTTTTAATATCACAATACAAAAATAGTTACCATCAGCTGCATATTTATTACTGTAGACGCCCAGGAAAAATAACTTTTATGTTTCCTTTTTTTGGTCATTTACTACTGTGTAACCAGAAGGTTGTACACCATGCCTCACCATCTGTCAAGGTATTGCTTGTTAATATATATTGGCTACAATCAGGGAACTAATGAGGAGTAATTCTAGATCCTGTAAGATTATATTTAGAAACAAAAGATGATCTGAAGTGTGAAATGCTTAAGGTTGAAAGTACATGACTCAAGATTTACTCTCCCCTGATGTTTTGAAAGGCCCATCAGAGTTTTCAAATATCTACATAAAAAGTTGAAGGAAATGTCATTAAACAGAAAATGGTCAGAAATGGAAGAGGAAATCCTTATTTCTATTCAAATGTATTTACTTATTTGAGCATAAAAGATGACATCTTTATATTAAGATTTAGTGAATACGGTAAATTACACACTCTACCAACTATATTTTTTAGTAATATAGTTTCTCAACACCCTTTAACTACCATTTCTCGTGAATAAAACACATTCAAATGAATCTCTACATATAGCCACCAGAGTGATTCTACATGTTTTTAAGGCACCACACACAGACAGGTTTCGTATTGATTTTCTAGGAATAAAACCTAATTTAATTTAATTTTATGGTTCAAATTGGTCTTAGATGTGTGTTGTGGTGTATGTTCTTGTGTAACCAGATGAAGATGAAATGTAACTAAAGTATTTTCATGTTCCCCCTTGCCTCATGGAAGTTTATTACATTTCATTTGAAACCTGGCAGAATACTTCAAGCAAACAACACACACATATATATGTATAAATCTACATGTATTCAAAGTATGTAAAAGTTTGAAAAGCAATCATTTCAAAAGGGTATATTCTAAATTAAAAATGCAATGTTTGTGAGAACATTGATATTTAAAAATCTAAGTTAATGTTAAATGTCTACCTTGCTACAGATTTATGAACAAAAGCTTAATCATTGCTTTTTAATATTTCCTTTTTCATAATGGAAATAGTTACAAGATGTGAAAATAAATGTAATTAAAAGATATCTGGAAACTCCATGCATAGTGCGTTTCATCATTCAAGCAAAAGCAAGGTCAATCCTCTCACCAATTAGGCTTTATGACAAAATAGATAGCTGAAGATGCACTCCCACTGCTGGGCAGCCAACTACTAAAGAGTAGACCTGTGTAATAACTTCGAAGTATTTCAGAAGAAACATAAAGTCACACTTAGGGTATATGTCTCACCTCCTTCAACTAACCATGTCATCACATGTTATTGATCAGATGTTTAATGGAACATTTATTTCACGATCAGCACCAGTGATAGCCACCAATGATATAAAGTGAGTAAATGCATTAAAATACAGTAAAGTGAATTTTTACACTCAGGTAAGAAAAATCATGCATGGAGTCTCCTCTCTGAGGGTTTTCTTTGAGAAAGAAATGTATAATAATTAGGATAGTTATATCCTAATTATAATTCATTTACCTAAAAAAAATAAAACATGTAAGAGTAATGGAAGTAAGAAAGAGGTTAATGCTATCAGACATAAGTGGTCTGTGGCTAGGGAGGAAATTTTCATATTGGCAGAGGTCCAAGCTCCTCTTTTGCTTCATGTGATTCTACTCCCATCTTCAAGATGACTAAGTGAGCTCCAGAGTCAGGTTTGCATTCAAGCTACCAGGAAGAGGAAGAGTTGGGGTGACATTTTCCATCCAACTTAAAGGTTCTCCTGCTAGTTTTCCATGTTTTAGTAGTGAGTGAATTTTGACACATCTAACTGGAAAGAAGGACAGTTTAGCAAAGCGAAATATGCCTAATGAAATGTGCCTAATTAAAAACCAGGAGGCCGTCAATAAACAACAGAGGACTGAATATTTAGAAGCAAGATGGGGACGGGAGGGAAGAGTGAAGACTGTTCACAGGCATAATCCACACTGCTGCCCAAGTCCCCATGGTGCTCACGCAGGAAGGCTTGCTTCTAAAAGTCTTTCACTTTTGAAAGAAATTGATCTCTCTTTTAATTGAAGTTATTTTGTGCTTTATGAATATAAAGTGAACCTACCCAATTGGATAGCCTTTACTGACCCCAAAGGTGGGATCTGTTAGTTATATTATAACTAGTTTCTCTTAACTAGCTTTCTGGAGTCTGATGCATGATTAATATTTGTGTTTGGTTTTTATTAAAATTTACCCTTACCATGAGTTTATGATGCCTTCAATAATATCAAATACAAATAAAATATCTCTCTTCAATCAAGACTATATAAATATCCAAATAAACCTTTATAAATACATACCTCCCATTCTCATTGCTGCTGAAATGAGCCAAAAAATTTGTAGGACTTTAGATTATTAGATATGATATTTTAATAATTTTGAAAATATTTTTTAAAAGTAAGTAATTCAGTTACTGTGATGCCACTTGAGATATATTTTCTGAAAATATTCTTTGACAATATTAGGGGTCATAGGAACACTGGCACTGTGTCCAAAGTAATTTCAAGTATTTTGAGACCAGTCGTATATTATTGACATGCACACATTCAGTAGGAAGAGTTTTATAATAGACCTGAAAATACTAAACTATATATATCATAACAACTATACATATCATAACTAAACTATACATATCAACAATACAATAATCAATAGGTAAAAATAGAGTTAATGTTTACTGAATTCTATTACTAGGATAATAAAGTATGTTATTAAGCAATAATAAAATACATTATTAAACTAATATGATCTATATATTTACTTAACAGGAAATACTTTCAAACCAAAATGATATTTTATGCAAGGAAAATAATTATCAGTTTATCTTGTCTTCCACAAAGTAATTATTTCAACTAAACAGCTTACTAAAATTGACACTCTTCTACTTAGAAACTGCAAGTCATATTAAAATATTTCACTTTTTAAAACACTGTAAGAACTGTCTTCTTTTATTTTTCTTTCTAAATTTTCTCTAGGGACAGCTTAACTCCTGCTAACAAGTAAACATGACCTTCCACTATGTGTTTTTTCACCAAGAAAGGACAATTGGGAAATGCCAGATGTATCTATATTTATATCTATATCTATATCTATATCTATATCTGTAAGAAAAGCTCCCTATATTGGTTTAATGTGAAAAACATTAATACTCCAAAACTGGAATAACTGTGATGTGGAAGCATTGAGATAAAATGGGAAAGAAAGATAAATTAAGTGAAGAGAGTATGTTGGTTTGTCTAGGAAAGACAACTTAGGTGTAAGAAAGCACATATGAACATGCTAAGTTAACAAGAACTTGTTTAGAGATGATGAAGTTAACCTTTAACCTTGGCATTTGTATTATATTATTACACGACAAATCATCCTAATTTTTTTTTTATCCTAACGTTTAGTAGCTTAAAGCAATAATGATTTATTACCACTTTCTGGACAGGACTGTAGGTCAGAGTTTAAGAATAAATAGCTCAGTGTGTTGGTTCTGCCTTGAGACTCCTAAGAGTCTTCAGACAGCAGAGGTCAGCTCAGTAAGTGTCAACTGAAGTGACTACTTCTGGGAGGACCAATTTCCAAAACGTATCATCCACATGACTGGCATGTTAGTGCTGGCTAAATGTCAGGGGCCACGGTCCCTCCCTCAGTGTGCATCTTCACAAGGCTCCAGGGTCTTCAGATCATTGAAAATAGCTTACAAGAAATGCCAGGTAAGAAAGTAGAAGCTACAGTGCCTTTATAATATGCCAGAAGGCACACATTGTCACTTATACCATACAATAATATCATAAGACCCTTCCTAATTTAATGAAGATTTCTACACAAATATAGGTATTTCAAGAGGTATAAATCACTGGGAATTATCCTAGAGGTTACTGACCAAATCAATTATTAATAACACTATTATTTTACTATTACTGACATCATGATGGTCAGCATTTTAAATAAAAAGGCTGCTATAGAGCTAGAGATATAACTCAGTAGTAGAGTACTTAACTCATGTGCCATAGACTTGATCCTCAGCATGGGAAAAAAGCAGCTATTATTTTTGAGTATTTAAGGTCTTCACAATATTTCTGAGAGGAAGATTTTATTATTTTCATTTAATAGTGACAGAACTAAAGTTCAGAATAGGAACTTCCCTAAGTCCACAGTACAGGGCATATATCTGTCTGACTCCAAATCTCATACTCTTTGAACCACATCAAGTTACTTCTCAGACTATACAACGTGCTCTGTGCTTGATACTTAAAGTGTCTGTATAGTGGCTATTGCATATTTTAAACACTGTACAAAGTGCTGGAGTTAGAGACAGTAATCAGCACTAATAAATCAGACACTTTATTTTTTATAGTATGTAATATATATTTAAAACAAGTTTTATTTTGTAATATTGGAATATGATTGCTAAGTTTCTTCTTATTCATCTTAAATTCAAAAATATTTCGAGACAAATTATTAGTAAATATTTTACCAATGAGAAATTCTTGCTTTCTTAATAACTGTTTCAGCATTACCATTTTCTTATGGATTTCTTGTGATTCTGAAATTTTAAAACAAAAGTGATCATTTGTAGACTTTATTGTTAAGATTTACTTGAAACAATAAAGATAATGACCAAATACATTAAGAGGGGTTGCTGAAACTTGGGAATGTAGTCCAAGAGTGGCAGTCACATAGTACCCTTCTTATAATGAGCAATTGCTACAGTTTAGATAAGTGCTCCCCAAAAGTCCATATGTTAAAGCTGAGGCCCCAGGTAATGATTCTACTGGGCCAAGAAGTGAGACCTAGTACAAAAAAGAGCTATTCAGGAGGTCCTGAGACCACGACCTCTTCCTGCTCTCTCTTTGCTTCTTGGCCTCTCTAAGGTGAGCAGCTTTCTCCAGCATACCCTCCCACCTTGCTACTGACCTTAAAGTTTTGGGGACAACCAATCAGAGTCCCTTCTGTGAGACCAAATAAACATTTTCTATCTATGAAATTGATTATCTCAGATATTTTGACAGAGAACCATAAGTTGCCTAATAAAACACTCATGTTTTACTTATTTGCTTTTATTAGTACATGTGTGCAGGACATTGTATTTACATTCCTTGTGTGGAACTCACATATGTGCGTAACATACCTTAATTCCTTGTTCTGTCCCTTTCTCTCCCTCTTTCTCCTCTGTACTTGTTCTTATTCCTTCCTCATTTGAGAGAGATCTATCTCCCTACTTCCTATTATGTTTTATTTTATGTTTACTTAATATTTGGGTTTTTCATGTAAGAGAAAACATGAGACAATTAAGCTTGTGCATTTGATTTTTTCACTTTACTTTATTATCTCAGTTCTCCAAAAATATCTCAAGGATAACTTGGAAAGATACAATGAAACTAACAATGACTAAAAGTCTAATAGAATAAATATAGAAAGTAGGTGAGCAGTTAAGCATAAAGGAAAGATGGGGAATTAGCAATATGAAAATAGCATGGTGACAGAAATAACTCAATACTAATTAGTATTAACTCTCAGTGGGAATGGTCTCAATTCCCTAATCAAAAGATATTGACCGGCACAATCGTTCAAGAACAAATCCAATGGTATGTTCCAAAAAGAAACACATACAATCCAAAACAAACTTATTAATCAAAAACCAAAAGTTGGAAAACTATACCATACAACAAGAAGGAAGGAAGGAGGGAAAGAAAAAAAGAAAGAAAAAAAGAAAGAAAGAAAGAAAGAAAGAAAGAAAGAAGAAGAAGAAGAAGAAGAAGAATCTGTTATCTTACATACAGACAAAGTGAGTGTCAACTGAAAGTAAATCAAAAGGGGAAAACATGATCACTACATATTGATTAAAGGAACAATTTGGCAGGAAGAGATATTTATTGATACATACAGAACAAAGGCATACCTAACTTCAAAAAATAAGTACTACTGCATGTAAATGACTGGATAAACATAAATAAAATTACAGTGGGGAAAAATACTTCAGTATCACAAAAAGAAATATCAGAGTTGAACAAAACTTTCCAGCAGATGGACTTTTTCAGTATCTATAGTGTGTCCCACCCAACAACAAAATACACATTTCCCTCAGCAACATATGGAACTTTCTCCAAATTAGAACACTCACATTTAATCAAGTTCTAATTTGAAGTCATATTTAAAAGATAGCCAGTTTTATTTACAGTAATGAATAATCTAATGCTTTCTCTTCATTTTATACATTTCTCAGTGACAGATAAATCTTTAATTAAGAACAGATGGCTATCATTCTTGACAAGGCAATAAGTGTGAATTTGGAAATTCCTTGACAACCATATGCCCTAAAGAAGATACATACTAAAGGTCATCATTACTGAAGGCCAATCTTCAATTTAATTGGCTTATTTTATTGCAAAACAGTAGTTCAGAATCCTTACACTTGGTACATCAATTGAAGTTAAAAATTAGCCAATGAAAGAAAATACTAAATGTCTTCATCACAAGTCAAAACACATCTTTTTGAAATACTCTTAATTACACTAAAAATATTCACCCATCCGCTGTTTTTTAAAAATCCACAACAATTTTGCATAGGCATCATTTGACATTCAGTTTAAAAATGCAAATTTCTTGGTCCTTACATATTGTCTGAATCACTTCTGGAGGTGGTAGCTGGTAGCTTACATTTTTGGATAACAATGTATTCTAAAGTTGGATATTTCCTATAAATAACTTTAAGAATATTTTATTATTATTTGAGAGAAAAGAAGAGACAGAGAGTAAGAGAGACAGAGAGACAGAGAGGGGGAAGGGAAGGAGGGAGAGACAGAGATAGAGAGACAGAGACAGAGACAGAGACAGAGACAGAGATAGAGACAGACCAAGAAACTGCGGCCAAAAACATAAACTCTTAAAGCTCAATTGTAATTTTCTGAGACCATTTTAATTGACAGATAATAGAAAATAATTATATTCTTGAGAAAAATATTACATTCAAATATTTCATACTTCAACAAAATCAATAGACATAGTGCTTTAAATTAATCTATTTTGACATTTGTATGTGTTGAATGTCATTGTGAATACCTTACATACACTATCTACTTGATCTTAATGACAATTCCTTGAGGTGATATTACTGCCTACAGCCCCACTTTATAGCAGAAAAAACGTGAAGGAATAGAGATTAAGTCACCTGTCCACAGATGGAAAAATCAAGTAACATTGACATGTCTGAGTTCACCTGCTGTACCTTATCATTATAGACTTATGAGGACTTACTATTAAGTACTAATAACCTAAGGAAAAATATGAGATAGTAAAACAAAATTTAAGGTAATCTGAATAGGATAAAAATATACACATACAATAGACTAAAATAGAAATTTTAATATTTATAAAATATCTATATGAGATGAATACATCCTAGCATCAGTTAGTGGACATTATGCTAAACAAATGTATTTATTTCAAATTTGAGTATTTTTAAATTAATATGAAAAAATCTTTGAACATGCATTCTTTTTCATTGCTAACTTCTCTGATCAACGAAAACAATAGCAATCATAGATTTATACATACAGATAATGAATTTAACCTTTTTTTTTTACCTTCTCTTGGGTAACTCATATTTTAAAGTACAATGCCAAAACACTAATCAATATATTCTCAACATAATTCTTGACATAAAACATACTGTGTGATCTTTGAGATGACGTTAAGTATTCTCTAAATATTTAGATGATTACTGAATTATCGCAATTTGTTTACCTAGTAAAATATATTTTGTGCCCTAAAGGAATCACAAAAAATTGAGGAAATAGGTATACGTAACCTCATCTATAATGAGATTTATAGAAATGGTTTTAATACAGATTAGTAAAGCATTCATGGCATTTCAACACAGATAAGGATGAATTTAAACTAGTGGACTATGAAAAATTCGCAAAAGACATTTTGTACTGCACTCAAAAGAATAAATGAGATTTAGGGGAAAGAAACAGGAAATGAAGAAAAACGACAAAACAAGGAAGTTTTAGAAGCAGTGAACAACATAGAGATTTAGGACACTTTTTAGTCCTAAAGTCTAAAATTTGGTTGAACACATTCTATTGTGTGTCTTATTAAATCAGGAAGGAAGCAATTGCAACAGTTGGTGGGACAAACCAGGCAGAGACAGAGGCAAGCAGAGAGCAGAACACATTGGATTATGTGAAGCCCGGGCTGGCCAAGCAGCCTTCCTCTCTCTCAACCTGAAATCTTTGAGAGAGGCGTATATATGGTGAAGAAGCTACTCCAATCGTTCAGTGTCTTTATTGACATATCCTTTTCCTGTGAAGTTTCTCTGCCCCCCTGAAATTGCTTCACTTTCTATGATTTGTATTTCTCCTTAGCATCTATTGCCACTTAACATACTACACATTGTCCTACTTTTTTATTTCACTCTATTGGAATAATTTCTCCTCCAAATAGAACAGAAATTCATAGTAGGCTGCATAAATTGATAGTATCCTGGCTTCTGGTTTTCTTTTGGTATTTCACATGTCATTGTACTGCATTTTTCTTTTGCTTAATATACTCATTAGCTTTAACTCAGAATTTTCAAATATATTTCTAATCAGTCTTGTGAAGTGACTTTAATATTCTTATTACCATAAAAATATAGAAACAGAAACTCAGTGATATGTAATACTATGTATTCCTTCAGATCAAAAGTATTTCTTTTGAGTGAAACTGTTTTATTGGGTACCCCTTCTGCATTCTTTTCCCTAGACTATCTGGTCACCATGATGTTTTCAACTTTTCTTGTTAAAGTTAAAATAAAATTTTAATAAATTGTGCTGACCGCATTTTATACTCTTACATATTTTTGAAAATGTGGTACACTAATACATATATCAAATGAAATTAGATTAATGCAATGTGAAATGTATAGCTTTAGCTATAAGAAACTATGACTACTCCATAATTATTATTTGCAACTTTTGATCTGCTTATAACTCCCTAAGTCTGTGCCTTACCCGAACATTTAATCAGTATTACCAGTTAGAGATAATATTAACATATATTTGAGAATTACTAATAGTTAAAATGTAATACCGTAATTTCACTGATATTGTTTCACGAAGTTGAAAATCTTCAGTTTGTGTTACCATAAAAACGTTCATTCATTCCATATATATTTGTGGAGGAATTTTGTGTTATACATAACTGAATGCTCTGCTTACCATTGTTAAATAAAATGCACTTTCTCAAGTGTTACTGTACATAATGTGATGTTGCAGAAGCATTAAACAAAGCATAACGCTCCAGTACATTTCTGTTTTCTGTTCTTCTAGCAAAGTGAAGTAACTTTTCAATAGAAAATATTATTTCTTATGTTCATGATTTCTTTAGTTAGTTTAACATTAGTCACATTAATTTAGCAGAGGAAGTAAAAGGAAAGTTGTACAATTTGTTAAAAGAAACCAGTCATTGCTCTTCGCAGAATTCTATGCTAGAAAAAGAATCACACTACTTATGGAAACCTGTTTGGTAAAATTATTTTCTATTTATGATAGCCATCAATCAAATACTGCATTGAATGTGTGTGTGTGTGTCTACAAGTACATGACAAGTAATGGGCACAGGTAAAAGTAAATCTGAAGATGTGAATGTCTAGAAACATAACATGCATTGGTATTGCAAGATTAAGAACACTAAAATTCTAGGGAAATTCTCACATGGAGAAGTTTAGTTCAGGATCTTCTCTTATATTTATATGATAAGTTATAAAATTTCATTTGAAACTGACGAGTCTGGAATTAACTAATTCTTTAATAAAATGTCTTTGCACTTTGAATGGTTCTCTATTATAACTGTATCTATTTTAATTTGTATATTAGAGTTGCGGCCTAAAAATATAGACCGTATCTAAAGCAGCTTTCAATAGTTGTTTCCTGGATGAAAGAAATGTGTATACAAACATTTCACATTATATTATTGTTAAAGCATGTGATTCTTTAAACATAAAGTATCAACATTAAACAAAGTAGTATTAAAACAATGTAGTCAAAGATGAACTATAATTTTTCAGATATAGTCAAGTTATTGTATATTTTATTTATGGAAGTTACTGTCTTTTAGGTTTTCAAATACAAGGTTTTTGAAGCTTCTCTGAAACATGAATCAAACTAGATCTGTTAGTTCTTATGAAAGTATTGTAACTTCAAAGTTAGATCTTCTTAGAAAGTGCTAAATACAGCATTAAAGGTAGTCAAGTGGTATATTATACATCATTTGGAACATGACATTGTAGATCAGAACCCTCATATTTGTATTAACTTTATTTTGTGGCAAACAATCAGCACTATTTTTCTATGACATCTTTGTTTCCTTTACCAATATAATTAAAGTGAGAATAATTAATATGCAGGAATTAGATGGTATTGAACAATCTATTTCCTGGTGTCATTATTCAGTCTTTCATTTAAATAAACCAATTTCTGTTTTGCATTATAACTTAGATGATCAATTAATGATATTATTTAAAAATTCTAGTAAAAATATTAATTCTTGTGAACTTTCAGGATGAAAAGTTATTTAAATCATTATGTGTTGTATATGTTTACTTTTCTAGGTATTTCAATTAAACTATAAAATTAATTCCATAAACCAGAATTTTAATTTGCACATAGTAAAATTCATGAATAAAATACCAAATTATAAATTGCAACTTAAAAATTCAAAAAATATAAAGGAGATTAAAGAATACTTTAAAAAGATAATATGAATGTACTGAAAACATTCTACAAAATAAAGACCTTGAAAAGTAAATTTAATAAATTTTAATAAGCTCATCTAACATATATGAAGTACTTAAGCACTTATGTTTTAGCATTAATTTTTAAATTAAAAATGAGAAAAGGATCATCAAAATATAATTTGTGAAATAAGTAATGTTATTATGTAGAAAATGCATTAAGTGTTAAAACTATAGGCTAACCTTGATTGAGGTTCATTTCTATGGGAAGTAAATATTTTATACAAAATTTCTTAAATATTTTTATGGTTATTCATAATACTTTCATGGTCTAAGTGTTATTTCAGTAGCTAAAAGTAAAAATAGGTAAGTAATTTAACTTGTTAAAAGATGAATTCAACTGGTAAAACCTAGCTCAAACATTTGCTTAAATCCAAAGAGCAAAGAATTAGATTATGTACATGGCTTCCTAAGGTCTTTATTACATATTATGAAGCTTTTTTGAGAGTAGTCTTTAATAATTATAAAATATTTTGAAAATATAGAAAAGTAATAGAATAATAGAGAGCTCAATGTGAGTTGGAATTAAAATTATTAAAATAGAATTCTGTAATTAAAACCAATCAATTCATAATATTCTAAATAGTAATTCTAAATATTATAAAATAGAATTCTGTAATTGAAATCAATCAATTCATAATATCTTTTATATGTCAAAGTCCTTATCCCATCCCAACCTACTCTATAGAAGAAAATAAGGTTACATTTTGGCTAGTGGTTAACTTTCCATGAGGTGCTTCTTAAAATTTCTGGAGTGCAGAAACCAAGGGTTTTATTCAACATTGTTAAAGAGGACAATCAAGAAAGTGAGGCAATTTATGTAATGAATTTATAAAACAGAAATTATTTTAGGTAGTCTTCAATTTATGTATCAGTTCATTCAAAAAGCACAAACATCTTCTACATGACAGGAATTAGACTATGCATCAATAAGCAAATATGAATGGTTTGAAGTTACCTGCTGTTTAGAAGTTCAGGTGCTGGTGGTAAAGAGAAATAAATGAATAAATAAATGTCATGTAACAATGCAATACCATGCAATAATTATGTCATGAAAGTATAAGATTAAATGATTTTACATAATTAAATGACTTTACTTGGATAATATTTGGAAATAACATCCCCAAAAGAGACTGAGAGACAACATCGTCTTCCAAAATGTGTTCACAAGATGAACCAGACACACATATTCAGGAGCCTCTTGCCTTACTTAAGGTAAGGGCTGACATTCAAGGTGGGATGTGAGGAGAAGATAACTTTTTAAAACATACTTGCAAAAAAATCAAATAGAAACACTGAAGTGAGAGTTCTGGATAAGTCAGACTTTCAACCTCATCCTTTCTCTAACCTTATCATCTGCCAAATTCTCTGCATTTATTCCTATAACTTTACTTATAGATGTGCCCCACATTTATATCAGCTACTCAGATCGATCCCTTTCCTGAAGTCACATGTGTGTTTCCTACCCAAAGCATGTCTGCTCAATCTGTCAAACACTGAAGTCAGTGTATGATTTTCCAAACTTGCCCTTTCTCCACATTCCACTTGCCTTCTTGTCTGGGAACTTGGAATTTTAATTTCACCTGGTTTTCTTTAGTCTTCTCTAACCAGAAAGTCATGCCCTGCTTTGAATATCTCTCTCCAGGACGTTTCCTTTTCCCATCACTTCTTGGATCACATCCTTCCCATCTCCGCTACAGCCGGGGGACCAAACCTCTGGCTGCTGCTGCAGCTTCTTTCACTAATGTTTCTGGACTCTTTCTAAGTACCAGGGCATCTCGGCTCAGGGCTCTAAATATTTCATTTTCTAAACAGTGAGATACAATCTCAAAATGAGCAAACAAATTTTTATTAACACTCGAGCCTCTCAAATTTTCCTAATTTCAATTTTCCTCTTCTCTAGAGATTACCTCAAAATTTCAGATAAGTATAAAGTATATATAGATATTTTTCAGTTCAGCACCTACTCATTTATCTTCATAAATGAAGATGAATATTCATCTTTTCTGATCAGAATTTCAACTAAAAAGAAGTATGTAGTTCCCGTCCTCATGGAAAATACAGTCTACCTGAGTTCTATTAAGTAGAAACTTCTGCAAATGAGGATTCTAAGGACTCTCCGGAGCCCCAAGGACTGCTCATTGACTTCTGTGATCAGTTCACACTGATACAAAGAGAAACTCTTAAATTACAAAGGTGTGACCCATGTTTTCCTCAGTTTTCCTTTATATATTTCAGTGAATTTCTAGGAAACAAATATATTGGAAATATGATTATCACAAACATTATTTCCAATGGAAAAAACTGCATAGTTAGGATTAAATGAGTTGTAACTAAATGAAAGCTTTAAAATCCAGTGTGGCTGTCACACAGATATTTTAAAGTCATGGAATCAAATTGTTTTAAGTTTCTTTCTTAATAGATGAATGAGATTGGACATTATTTACCTGAGAATATATTTGCTGCTAAATTTAATCATCATCACTTAGTTTAGCAGATTATAAGGAAAATATGTAGATTTTTTGTGTTTTATAACATCTCAATTCAGATGGAAACTACACTACCTCTGTTCTATACAATTAATGGCTATTTGAGTATCTTTGGTGAACACAAGTTTCCTCATCCATACAGTGTAGAAGTAATGGTACATGATGTGGATTATTTTGAATTGTTCTCTGTATTGTAAGTCATTCTTCCACAAGACAGCATCCAATATGCTAACTAAAGAACAAATCCAATCTTGCTGCTTCTCACTGCAAACATTAAAACCCAAGCCCAGAATTGAGAAACATAGTCAAGTCTATGTTTCTATTTGAACTCTGTACATTTACTCTGAGACATTCTCTGTTCCCAATTATGTTCCTGTTATACTAAATTTTCTCATCCAGCATACCAATGAGTGACTTCGAACAGTAAGACATTTCTTGTGTAATTCTTCTCACTTGTAATTAGAAATAAATATAAGTAAGTGATGGCAAAGAAAAATTTTCACTCTTTCACTTAGCTGGGTCTTCTGTTTCTGTTTCTACACAGCTAGGAAAGTCTTTCTCATCACTACTAGAAGACCAGGGCTATTTTGTCTTCATTCCTAATGTTTTGAACATGTGTCAAACAATTTGGATAGAGTTTTTCAAATGCATCTTAAAATTACCAACAAGAAGAAGTTATAATATGCTCCAAATGATAGAAAAAATAATGCTGGACCAAAATGATGGAATATATAAGAATTGAGCTTGTTGCTAAAAAGCCAGGAATACCTCAAACTTTACAAAGCTAGGTTGCTCCCTGACTATTACTAATAGTATCCTTTGATTAAAAACTCAGTGAACTCCCATTTCCACCTTACCTGACTCATTCATTTCCATATCTTTTTCGAGTGCTAATCTTATCAGCCAATTATGGATTCATGCACTAATCAATTTTAATTTTTTTTAAAAAAAATAAAAAAAACAATGAAGAAACAATGACAAAGGCTAGATATAGTGGCAGACCATAATTCTAACACTTGGTAAGCTAAAACAGGAAGCTTTCTGTGAGTTTGAGGCCACCATGGATTATGTGGTAAGATTATATCTCAAAAAAATAAAAGAAAATGGAGAAAGAAAAAGAAAGAATGAGAAAGAGATACCAATAAAACATTTTCAAAAAGAGTTTTGATTACCATTGCATTATGAACAATAAAATCAAGGCTTTTCCTTTATCACCCATGTGATTTTAAACAATCACACGATGCAGTATAAAAATTGAGTATTAAACAAATTTTCTTTATATATCTTTATATGTTGACCCCATTAGTATACAGTTAAGCTTAATTACCTATATTTTGAAAGAAAATAATTTGTCATAATAGGATAATTGGGATAACGTTTCATATTTTAATCATTTATCTTTCAAATATATTCCACCAGTTTACAAGAAGGAAATACTGAAATATTGATGCTATCTGCATATTAGTGACACATTAAAAACTGGTCTCCAAGACTATAACAGAGCATAAAACTGCACTGGTAGTGTTATGAACACCAAAGGGGGTCAAAGGAAACACACAATAGAATTTGTAGGAATGAATGAATCCTTCATAGCTGTTGCAATAAGTTTTTTAGAAAAAAATTTCTTTGGGCAAATATAATCAAAAACAAAGGTGATCACACACAACACGCTAAGAATTTCCTGGCACTAAAAACATTAGAAAAATATGGTCCATGTGTTTGAAATCACAGAGAGTACTGAATTAAACTTAGATACAATTTTATACTTTAAGAAGAATTGATATGTGAATGATTCCATAAAAGTGGAACATTTCTCTGTTTCCATAGTTTGAGGTAAAGTATCTTTCTTTAGCTTTCAGTTTACTTCTACACATAGATCTAATACATAACACTAATGCTGGAATAAATGACAAAAGTGGTATTCTGCAAACTAACTAGATTAAACCACCCCACTGTCCAAAATTTATTCTTTTGATTTATAGAAATGGTTTGTTAACGCGTGTGTGTGTGTGTGTGTGTGTGTGTGTGTGTGTGTGTGTTACTAGGGAGTGAACAGAGGGCCTTTGCACTGAGCTGCATCTTCAGGGGATTTTTTTTTTTAATTTTGAGACAGTCTAGCTGAGTCATGAAGTTTGGGCTCAAATTTGCATTGTTCCTACATCAGCCTTCCAGTGTTCTGGGATTACAGGTATGCAGGACCATAGTTATTAATTTTCTTGAAGTTTGCATAAAGCTCCAGTAAATAAAACAAATAAATGTACTACAAGAAACAAACACTTGGGGAGGGCATTTAATGCATACAAAATGAGGGATCCATGTCACCAACACCGCTGGGAGTACCATACTAAATCATGATTGGCCAATCTAGAGGTTTAGTAGCACAAATGTAAGTTTCATTTGCAAGCATAGATATATAGGTGAACAAATGTAAAATCATGCTGGGACATAATTTTTATGAACACAAAACTAGGAAAAATTCACTGTCTTTTAATACTACACTAATGCACACATTAGTGTTTATGTTAAACATATATGAAATATAAATATGTTTATGATATGCTTTGTTTAATGCATTTAGAGTAATAAAAATTGATCATTACTATATATGAACATTGTAATAATTTTCCTCTGCTAGCATTTAGTTCTAATTTTTGTCAATAAAAGGACAATTTTAGACAACTTTCCCATAGGACTTGATTGATAGGTGATAAGTAATTCATTAAAATAATATAAACTGGTTGCTGGCATCATGCAGAGTGTAAGAAGCTCTGCATAGAAAAATTAATACACTTTAACATATATTAATAGTAATATAAAAGTGAGAAATTAACTTAAGAAAATTAATTATTAGATATTCTATACAAAGGGCATTTGCATATATATGTGGGCAGAAGTATAAATGTATTTGACTAAATTAAAATGCAAAGAAAAAGAAAATGTAATTTGAATAGTCTTAGTTTCTCATTTGTTATTTTTTTATCTTTAACTATTTAGGTCATCTTACTAAAAATTTGATATTTATAATTCTGGACAAAATGACAGGAGTAATTTTGATGCTTAATGAGAAAATGGAACTGAAATTCAGTATTATTCATACTGAACTATCTTAAATGATTTTTCATATGTTAACTGTTATGTGAAATAATTTTAAGAAATCAGGCATTAAAATCCAAACTTCTTGAGGAAGGATCATATCAGAAGCATATTTATGTTACTGCATAATGAGAACTATTTTGGAAAATTTATCTAATCATTTTCACAGGATACATTTTTTTGACAAATGGTCTGTTACTTTTATAGCATCTCATTTTTCCCAGTGTTCCGATCAAAGAAAATACGTTGCCTTTAAATAGATTCATGCATGCAAGTATGAAAATAATCATCTAATTCTTTCCTTTGAAAATAAAAGCCATGAGTTTATCGTTATAAATCTTTACCTCGTGCTTTAAAGACTGTATTTTTCTCTTTCATTTTCCAGGGGGAAAAAAATAGCAAAAGCAACAAAAGATAATCACACAAATACAAAAACACATTTCCTTTCTTTGTAAGCATTGTAATCACATATCATTTAGTATGATTAAAAATAGAGAAGGATAGTTTGTATCTGCCCATATTTATATTTTACCTGAAATTCTAAGGTTCTTACATGAATATGTGATTGTGCCAACAAAAAAGGCGTGGTTAAAAATTATTACAGTGTTCCCAAAGAAAATCACCTGCCAAGAAAAATGTCAGCAAGTTCTTTACTGAAGGACTTGTAAAAAGCTTGTGTCACAACTGAGCATATGGAATTCACTGACCCTTAAACTTTGAGAGACTCAAGTAGAATACCTAATGTCAAGAGCTGCCCCAAAGAGTCTGCTACAGAATACTGTAGTGAGCGTTTATATCTCTGTATGGAGAGATACAAGTAATAATTCTGTGAACAGCCTCAGGGCACTTGCATTTTGAATCACAGCTTCAATAAGCAGATCACCACTGGGAAGGGAATATATTCTGGAACAGCTCAGATTTGCACTATCAGTGGACATCAGTGTGAAACTGGAGAGGCGACAGGATTAAAAATAGAAATACCGAAAAGGGAGAGAGACAGAATAATTATATCTACGGCAAGAGTCTTATAAATCTGATATACATTAATTCAAAGTCTCTTTTACTAAATTCTGACTAACTTTACTATATTAATTTCCTGGTATTTGTATTTTACCCCAGAACTCTATAAGAGCCAAATGAAAAATAAATGACAGGCTGTTTGTATTTCCATAAAGTCAAATATGCAGAAAGAGAAGATTCCTTTCACCTCTTCATATAATGATGACACGACTGAATTACAAAGTAAAACTTAGCACTTCAAGATGCAATTTGAGGATAAAATGAGGTAGAACCTGATTTACTTGAACCTTAACCATTTCCTAGATTGATGACTAATTTATTCACAGGAAATTGAAATGCATTTAGTTGGTAACAGCTTTGTAATTCACATTTACATTTATATTATAAATCATTTTGACTTTTTGATAACACAGAAAATCTTCCATCTTAATGAGTTTCTACTTTACCTCAAATTGAAAAGCATACAAACATGGTAACTTAAGCCTTCTGTATTATTTACTGCTGGGTATTGCATAATATAACAAAATTAACAGAAATTATCTGAAGTTACATTTATAAGATATAGCAAATATTTTTATCCTAGACAACTTAGTTTGCAAAGTTCCATAAAATATCTTTTAATTTTACTTTTCCTTGATACTTAAGAGAAGTAATTCTGCAATGTTCACCATATTACAACTATAAAAAACATCAGGAGACACGACACACCACATAAACTTGCCAGGCTGATACTAGAGCAGTTTTTAAAATCGCCCTGTGGAAAATTAAGTGTTCCTTATTACTTTGATTGAATTCAAAGAACTCTAATGCCATCCTCCATATTTTAAAACAGGTTAAACTGACATGCACATTATGCATTCCATACATTCCCTTTAATATTTTCACACTTTTCAATTTTCCTTTCCTTGTATTAAAAGTTTTACTGCATATAAAGTTCTTTAGTAGTGAAGCCATTTAAAGTACACTTACTTGAAAAGTGTAAAACCGGGTCCCATTAGGAGGATGCACTTTAGGGGAGCCAGAAACGGTGTTCATATCCGAGAAAATCATTTCTGATCACAGAGACAATATAATCCACAAGGAGCTACAGATGCAGAGCAGAGAGCTTAGCGTACGGATAAATCCGTGCATGCATTGAGGGAGACTAGAGGGTAAAATGAAATCTGTCCCATCCTTCTTAGATACACAGTGATAGCATTTTGAATCTTTCATCTACATTTGCAGTCTAAGCTGGAAGGGCATCAGCCACCGACCTTTTGTGCAGCTAGATCTTTAGAACATACAGTGTTTAAAAAAAAAAATTGAAAACACAAAAGGATAAAAGCAAGAACCAACGATAAATGGAGCTTGTGCAGAATCTGGCAGTGCTGTGGACCTGCCCGTCTGTTCTCAGTGGTAATCACCTCCCTCCACCACAGTCTAGCAGAGTGATTATGCTAAATATCCTGCTTAACCAATAACACACAGTTCCATTTCAGGGAAGCATGCACAGTGTAATTCAGAGGACCTCTTCCGACTAACCTGAAGCATGTCTCACATACTGCTTTAAAGCTGCATTTAGTAATGAATTAACTACTATATTACTTTTCTTTCTCTGTGTATCTCAGTCTTTTTATGGCCATAGTCTTTTCAATAACATTTAAATTTTTACAAAGCCTTTTTTTAAAGTAAAGAGCTCTCAAAATGCATAGATCAAAACATATTATGGCTAACTGAACATTAAGGAGCAATGTATGCAATTTATTAAGACTCTAGAATACTAGAACTATTAACAAATGGAATGAAAATATTTTCTCCTTTGCTAAACCCCCAGGAGCATCATGAATATGAATGTAATCATTATTTTCTCATTTGACATCTTAGCTAAAATTAAATTGATCAATGAATGTCTTATATACTGTCCTAAATGTATTTTAAAGAACCCTATTTTATATTTTATTACAAATCAATTAGTAAAATATCTTTCATTGACTTGATTTTTTTTACTTGAGATACAAAAATACTAATTGTAAACACACGAGCCATTTGCAAAACATGTTCACTTTTTAAGTCTTTAACAAAATACTATAAAAGATCATATCAGATGACTTGACAACTTTTAGAGGTAAAAATAAATGTTCCACTTACACATGGTTTAAAGTTGGAGACTCCAGGAAGACAAAAAACAGAATGAACCAGAAGTAGGCTTTTTTCATAGCTAACATAATTTTAAAAACTCCTGTTTTGAAGCCAGAAGCTACAGAATAATATTTATTTGTACTTTAGATTCTCTATGCTTCAAATTTATAGTATCGGAGGGGGGTGCTAAAAAGCAACTCAATTTCTTGGGTAGGATACCTGTAATTTTGAGAGAACATAATTATATAGCAAGAAACTTGATAAATAAAATGGAACTTTTAAAACAGAATTTTAATTTGGGGATAATTTTGGATTTAGAGAAAGACTATAAAGATATTTCAAGCATTGTTTTCTATCCCTCATTTATTGTCCCTAATTTCTACATTTTACGTTACCTATTTATCAAAATGAAGAAATTGAAATTATTATTCTCTACCTTATGGATTTATTTGGATTTTTCTAGTTTTGCCATTCATGTACTTTCTGTTCCTGGTTGGACTCCATTTGTTAGGTCATTATGTCTCTTTAGTTTCCTTGACACCCAGATTTTCCTTAATTTTCATTCCCAACAGTTATGAGAAGCACCAGTTAAGTTAAGTAAGATGTTCATGATCTGAGGCTTTTATCTAACGCGTTTATCGAATGTTTTTCCTTGTGATTGAACTAGGGCTACATGTGATGCAAAAAACTACCAAAATGGTGAATTGTCCTCACTATGTCTTTTTTTGTGACATAAAATGCCCAAAGTGTCAGGAGTAATTTTCACCATTATCTTGTGCTTAAGGTAGTGTTTACTATTTTCATATTCTATATGGCTACTATTTTTCCCTTTCCATACTCTCTTCTTTGGAATTAGTCACTAAGTTTCTGAAACACTCAATGTGTTAGTAACAAGGAAAGAAACTAAGCTCTACCTTTTGAATGAGAGAATATTTACAGATATTCATCAGAATTCTATAGGGGAGTTTGTTCCTTTATTGGTTATTTTTCAGTCACTTGTTTATATCAGTATACACTTCTATAGGGTATATTCAGTTTTTCCTTTGGGTTATAATTTCCTATTACATAGGAATTTGTTGATCATATTGCCCAGCTTTGGCCACTGCCCAGCTCCTGTTGGAGTGCCTGTTTTAGGCTGACTCCTGCATCCCTTTAACAAGCAGCCTTCTTTGTTTTGGAGCATAAGTTTTGAATTTTTTTTTCTGGCATCACCTAATTTGTTAAAACTGTTAAGCCTTTTAACTATTCACTACATCACTGCAAATAAATTTTAAAAATAATGTTTTCTGGTTTTTTAGTTATTTAATCAGTCATTATATTCTGTTTTTTGAACTGCTGACTTCTCATTTCTTAAACTACATAATATTTGTTTAAATATATTGTCAAACCTTGGAAATGGCTATCTAGGCATTTAGATCAGTGGTGCACATAAAAATTCAGGTTCTTATCGCAGTCCACTTAGAGACCATACTTCTGTGGTGGGAATCATGTGACTCATGCCTCCCAGTGACAGAAGGTAGAAATAATTTCTCTCTCACCAACTGGAAGCTTCTTAAAGCTTACCAAATAGATTATTATACTTTTGTGTTCCTAAAAACTGAATCTGACATAAAGGCCTGAAAATTCACTAGAGTTCATAGTTTAGAGCCAATAAATCAAATATTCTGTCACAATATCACATTATTTGGAATAATCTCATACATGTGCTGAATTTTCATTAGCAGAAAATTTTGTTTCAGCTAAAGATTCTGAAGCATTTTGGATAACAATGTACTCTTTGCTTTTTTATATTTTCTTTGTAGGGAAAGGAAGAAATTGGTATGAATTACTCTTGATAAAAGCAGGAAGGAGAAACAGTATTAACCTATAATTATTGTACAATTAATTCTTTTTTCTAAATTTTGTTGCAAATGCTATAGTATACAATATCCCCATTTTTCATGTGTTACATACTTATTCCATTGTTTTGACAATCTAATTGGAAAGAACTCAACTTTCTCTGCCTGATAGCAAAGGTGAAGGTACTGTCCTCATCTGAAAATCACCACTGATAGGAACTCCCGTCTTGTTCCTTGAGTTTGGAGAAACTAGAGCTAAAATATTGCTCATCGTCATTATTATGGGAATCATGAAAACAAGATGTACTAGAGGGTTGGAGAAGAGAATGTGTGTCTCACTAAGAAATAGCTGCATCTGGCTTATATAAATAGCCTAAAGAAAACAATAAGTATTAAATTTAGTCATCTAAACTCCCCGTATTTTTGCAGAGGGACGCACCATGGCTTCAGACCCAAGAGGCCCAGTGGGCCTGGGCAGAATGCTCATGGAGGAGACTCCCTGCTACTCAGAGATCCATGCCTGACAATTTACCAGTTCTGTGCTTTCCAAACTTTGCTAGTTTGTGCTTTTAAATACAGACAGTGTAAAATACTAGGTAGTTCCTCTTCATCATAAATACAAATATTTTAAGAGCTTTAATTATGGTATATTGTAATTATTGACTTCATCAAATAAAGCTCTACTGATACTCATTTAAATCCATCACACAAAATATAAATAGCATTACATTTCATACCCATCTTCTTTTCTAAAAAATAAAGTGAAGCTAATGAAAAGATCTCAAAAGTTGGAAATTTTATACCATTATTTTTACTCTCAATTATATTCACTTTCTTTTCTTACACATACTTTTTAATCTTAATACATTTTATTATCTTATTTTTTGAAGGCTTTTGTCAATAACATAACCTATTACTATAAAACATATGGACATGTATATATGTGTTTCAAATGTTTCATATTTAAATTTTCAATCAGATCAAAATATTAAAATGTGTCTTTTTTGTTTTTGTTTTTTGTCTTTTTCCTTTTTATAGGTACCAGGGATCAAACTCACGACTGCCTACTTGCAGGGCAGGCGCTTATGCCAATGAGCTAAATCTCCAGCTCCTAAAATGTGTCTTGCAGAATGAGGCACATTCACAAATAGTAACACACAAATTTATTATATTGGAGTAAATATATCAAGATGTTGATGAATATTAGCATGAAGAGGAAAATGTTTTTGGACGTATATATCCTCATTATAATTTTCTTTTAAAAACTGGCTTATGTATCACATCAAACATAATTTTCATTTTTATAGATTTATTTGCTGAGAAACTTTTCACAAAACAAGTAGCTGGGAAAAGAGAAGACCTGTGATATTGTTATACAATTGTTTAAAAGTTTTAAATAAGTGTTGCTAATATATTTGAATTTCTACTATATCTTTACTAAAATTAAAAGAGGAAATTATAATTTATCATTAGAAATGTTTCTTGAAAACTAACAACCAGTAAACACCTGGCTTCCAAAGAGATCTATCTTGTAATTAAAGCAAAGAGTTATTTTTGTAAGACTGAAACCTGCATTTTGAGTGGCCCTGTAGCTTGCCCCTTAAAGTTCTGAGATAATAAGGTAAAGCAATGTAGTAGGAGTCCTCAGAAATGTGTTCTACTGAAAGAATGTTTCAAATGCAGCCCCGCCTTCTTATCAACAACAAGGATTGATACATTCTGCAAAACACTACATAGAGAAGAAATCAAATTCCTTAAAAGTACTTATATTCTTGTATTCTCTGGAAAGTATTTTTTAGAATTTTCTTTTTTTCATACACATCTGCAATTCCTAAACATTACATTCATTGTGTGGAGTTAGTACAGGTACATAGCAAATCTTTATTTTTTACTTCTCTTTTCCATTCCCTCTATTCTGCCTTCATACCTTAAATAATTATTAAACATCTACCTTGGCAATCAAACATGTATCATGTCCTGAATCAATGTACTACTTACGCAATGTGAGAGAAGTAATTGAGTTAAATATTATTCTAGTTGATAAGACCAATAATTTGATATTGGTTCGACTTTTAAAGTTTTAAAGAAAGAAAAAAAAAAGATAAAGACAACAATGAAGCCACCTTTCAAAACAGGTTGGAGACCATTACCATAGCTGATATATTGTGCATTGTCTTTGTAGCTGTTGTTCAGAGCACAAGACATAGCAACCATATCTTGTCCAAAGTTAGCATAAACTTTTTTTCAAGAAACTAGTTGAATCACTATCTTAACTATCTTTAATATATATTTTTCCTTTTCTCTTTTCCTTTATCTATTCCCCCTGTTTTTCTTTTCATCATTTCACAATATCTGTTATACATTTTCATTTATTTTCATACATTTCTGTTTACTTGTTCAGTTTTTCACACTAGTGAGACATACCGTGTTTACATATAGTGGTCTGATTAAGTTCATTATCAGTATGATCTTTAGTTGCATCTATTTACCTATAAATAAGTCTCAAGCATATCCTTCTTTATGGCTGAATAGTACTACATTATATTAAAAAAAAAACACATGTTTTTTATCCATTCCTTTCCACCTGGGTTCTTTCCAACATTTAGCTATTACACATTGTGCTTCTATGAACATGGGTGTTCATATATCGCTATGGTATGATGCTTTTGAGTCTTCTGGGAAGATACCCAGCAGTGTAATGGTTGGTTCAAATGTAACCTTTGATCCTAGTTTTTCAAGGAATTCCCACACAGATTTCCATAGTGGTTGCACAAGTCTAAACGTCCTCCAAAAGTGAAAAAGATTTTTATTAGAAACTGAAAACTACAGCCATAGTCTTAGAATACAAAGAAGAAAACGTAGCTCACAATAAGCCCAGGGGCTTTGCTGAGCTCTGGTTTCCACGTCTATGGAATGGGAATACTGATGCTTTACTCCAAATCTTTTGTAATAATTAAATGACATTAATGAGATAAAAACTTCACATTACCAGGCAAAGTAGACCTGAGATTTTCCCACTCATCTGCATTCCCTATTTATAATGGAAAATGTAAAGAATAAAGTATAAAAAAACACCATATGCTCCAAATTGCTAGTACTACTTGATGGAATAGCTTTCAAAAGTTTATGTGAATAAAGGCAGAAGGAAAGCCAGGCATGGTGGGGCATGTTTCTGCTCCTCACATTCTGTGAGGCTGAGAGGATCAAATTTCAAACCCAGCCTGGGAAATTAAGCCATGTATTGAGACATTGTCTCAAAATAATAAATAAAATAAAATAAAATAAAATAAAATAAAATAATAAAATAAAAATGGACTGAGGGTGTAGTTTTGTGGGAAGGCCCTAAAGAGAGGTCTACGGTCAATTCCTTAAAAAAATAATATATTCCCTCATAAACTACAAGTTGATGATTATACTAAATTTAAAGATAAATTAGTACTTATGGAGAAAAATTCCACTTACGAATTTCTCGGTGTAGTAATTTAGTCAAACATACACTGTAGCAGGACACAGCTGTACAAGCCTGTAATCCCAGCACTAGGGAGGCAGGCAGGAGAAGCACTGTGAGTTCCAGGCTAGCTCAAGCTACACAGGGTCCAAAGCCAGCCTGAACTGCAAACAGAGACATCTCAGAAAATAGAACAAAGCCAAAAATGCCACAAAAGGAAACAAAAACATACACTGGGACAAATTTTTTGAAAAATGAAAATATGCCAATAAAAATTCAATATAAATTTATATCTGAACTGCCCTTCATTCATAAAGAAAAATCAGTGGTCTTCATTTTTAGTTTTAGAAATTAACACTTCTTTTGTTAAATTTTAAATAAGATATTTATTAATGGAAGAAGTACCCTATAGTAATATGATTAGTCATCACATACAAAATTGATAATTGAACTGGACCATATTTGAAAGGGAATAAAAACCCAGTAAGTCATTATGTTAGAAAAGCAGAAATAAAGAAAAGCTCTCTTGCGTAAATGAGGACTTGTGTTGTTTCTAATCATGAGAAACAAAAAGTATATCTATCTTTAAGGAGTTTTTAATCTATTTGCAAATACAACACACATACTTTTTGCATATTTTACATAAATCAAATCAGCTCTCAAGGAATTTACCACGTGAGGAGGTCACCTGGGCTGCTGGGTTAGAGGGGACTCCATGTGGGTAAATCACTTGAAAACTACGGGAGGATGGCCTAACACTAACATGTTCTGTCAGACGTGCAAAAATACCACTTCATTTGTCCCATCTACCATCATTTGGATTGAGAAACACGTTTCAAACATGAGAAAACCTAAATTTAAGAAAGGCTTGTGAAAGCTTGTCTGAGAACAGGATGATTATTCTAACTAAAAATGAGAAATCCATCCCAGTGGGTCCCTTCTTTGCAACATTATCTCTAAGCATTCATTAGTTCATTTATTCAACAGTGTATCAATCAAAGACTAACTAAGGAATGCTTTAATTTACCTAGTAAGGTGCCCAGACCCTTGAAGCATCATTATAAAATATGCAGTATGGATTCTTTAGAAACTTTAAATTTGGTGGCAGAAGAATCAAGTAACAACACATAGTTAACTAGCAAGATAACGGGCAACGTAGTTGAATAGGTGTTAAGGGATTCCATGTTAGTTAATTTGAAAAGCACTTTATGGCTATGTCAGTGTTCCCCTAGTAAAAGAAAAAAGCTGGAGGTTTTCAGAAGAGAAGGACCAGTATTTGCAAAGGAAAGCAACAGTATGAAATAACTGGGAAATAGGGAAGAATGTATTTCAGGGCACAGGAGGTAACTGCAACAGATAGATTTTGGTATATTATAAACATTTCCAAAATGAAATTAATAAAAAATGCTTAATCTGGTCAACAATGTGTTCCTATAAAACCAAGTAAAATTGGAGCATTCTTGTCTGGGTAAAAGATAGGAAATAGAAAGTCATTTTCATACTTTTGGTAGTATATTTTGACACCTTTCTTTAGGTTGCCAAACATCTTTTCTAGAGTATTTAAAATTGTCAAAAATTCTCAGTCTTATTGATTTAATTTATCATGAGGTTATTTTAGGTATTAACTTGAAAGTAAGAAAAAACACTACAACATTACATGTGAAATAATATTTAATGAGATTTTGCATGTGTCAAATATAGGAAGGGAAAATGATGTGTTTATTTCATTTGCTTCAGATAGATTGCTAAAAACCTGAAGATTTACCCAAGACGAAGCCTAAAATACAAACACTAGAGAGTCTAATTCTAGCCATCTCAAACACATGAATTTTTACAGAAGTCAAGTGAAAATGAAAACTAAAAGGATGACTAAATTATACTTTTTTAAAAATGAGAAAAATAAAAAACCCTGAAGCCAGACATTTGTCTTTAATAGACTCCCAGAAATCATCTAGTACAGTCTTCTGCCTCTGGGAATAATTACTCGTAAGACTTTTAAAATGGTTATCATCTTAGATTTTAGAAAACACCAAATAGTCTGTGATCTTATATTCTGCCAATATAAAAATTCAGTGCAAATTTTATATGCCAGAGGGTAACTATTGTGAGATGTAGTCTGCTTCAAGATGAGTGATTAGATACAGTCTGTCTTTCATTCATTTGTAAGTAATGAAAACAAGGCTTAAAAATTTTTTAGAGTGATAAAAATTTAAGAGTTAAAGGAATCCACTGAAAAGGCTACTTGCTTTCTGTTGGATTCTGATGAATGCTCCACAGGAAGAGAGTTAATGGAATAAAACCGAGGAGAAAGAGAAAGAGATGAGAGGAGAGGGGGGAAAGGAGGAGGAAAAGATGTCACTGTAATTTGCACCATAACACTGTAGGCTAACAAATAATTTTGTCAGCAAGCATTCAGTTATAAGTCATGCCAGATGGAGTGAAATTTGCAGCCCAGATGGACAATACATTCTACTGAATCCATATGGATGTCATATGAAAACTAGCTAAGCATACATTGCTAGCTAGACTCTCTCTATTTCTCTCTCTATTTCTCTCTCTCTATTTCTCTCTCTCTCTCTCTCTCTCTCTCTCTCTCTCTCTCTCTCTCTCTCTCCCTCCTCCCTCCATATTTATCTACCGCTATCTCTATCTGAGTCTGAGTCTTTAACTTTACATCACAAGTTCTGAAGGTGCATTGAAGATGGCCCTGTGCAGATCCCTAAAACCCAGAATTCTCTTTCACAACTCGCTCCACGTCTGCAACTTCTTGACAGCCGCATTGGCTGTAGAGGGTTGTAGGGTTCACCAGTTCACCGACGCACGTATTTAACCCATTCTAATATTTAATCAATGAAGAATTACATGTGCAAGAAGTTAAAATGGAAGATAATAAGCAGAGAGTGGGATCGATTGTACATTTTGTACCCCGAAAATGAAAAACTCCATTTAATAGAGGACATGAATTTTAGCAGTAAAATCGTGGGATGAGAGAATTCCAAGAAAAAGAAACTTCTACTATCTAAGAGATTTACTCCTGGGAAACAGAATTTTTAAATTAACTAATCATTTACTGAACATGTTATAAACAAATTAATGTTTTCTTTAGGATACATTGGAATCTCTCAAGATCTGTAGGGGGAAAATATATTCTTATCAAAACATAAAAGCTCCCATTTATATCAAGAAAGAATATTTTAAAAGTCATTAATTCATTTCTTGGTGATAAATATTTAAAAATAATCTCAGAAACAATATACGTGTGAATTCATGTACATATATACATGTATGAATATGCATGAACATATCATTCATACACATACATTCAGTCTTCAAAACTCGAATCACTCCAAAAATTGAATATTCTTACCACATTCTATTTCTTCTTCTTACTTTTTCCATTGTGTGAATTATATTTTTCACAAATATTTACCCATATTATCATATTCAGAGCTCATGAATATCGATATGCTCAAATTATAAATATTAGCTTATATAAAATTCATAATTAAGTATTTTAGTTTTGGTATAGTTTTATCCCTCTTTTCCTTTACCACACAAATACTAGTTGATTAAATTGATTAGAAGAACAACTTTACTGTGTCATTTATCTCATACTCTGAAATATGTCAGCAGCCAGATTTTATACATATTATCTTAAAGTGCCAGGGTAATGGTATTTCCTCATTGACTTTCTCAATTGTCAGAGGTCTACAAAGTTCAAGTTTTCCAAATAACACCTGAAAGAGTTCCTAACTTATGAATTTTATTGAAATAAGTTATTTCAGCAATGCTGGTCCTATTTTATGAGATGTGAACTACACATAGATTATTATATGTTAAATTTAAATTTGAATATACCTTTCATGCCTTATTAAATGTTAAGTATCAACTGTTTTTCATTTGCTAACAAAGTTAGGTTTTAGTGACTAAACAAAAACTTTCTTTGGAGAAGCCTAGATTTTCATTTGCTGTCTGAATTACCTATATGTTCTAAGGTGTTCTGAGTAATACTTACGCATCATGGGAAAAACAATTCTCAGTCTCAATTGCAGTATTTACATTTGTTAACATCATGGATAATCTCTACCTAAAATTTGAAATGTGATAAGATACTTCAGTGTGTAAAAGTGGTACCTGCTATATAACTTGTAATAGGTCATCATGACGACCAGCACAGTGTGTCACACAGATTAAGCATCTATTTGGGAAATAATTAGGAGATCGTTTTTTGGTTGCTTTGTTTCTCTCATTTTTTGAGTTGGATTTTAATACATTATTTGACTTGTTGAATAATGTTGAGAATTAAAAACTACTTTATCTTAGAAGGTGTGTATCTAACATTTTCTTTGAGCTGAATGCAGTATTCTTGGTAAATGAGTGAACAAAAGAATGACAAAACATTGACATTTTAACTATCAATCCATATCTATTCTGTTGAATAATGTTGCTCAGTAATTTAAATTATTTTAAAATATATCTTGATAGATTGTTGTTAGGTAGAGACCCACGGCTTTGCCCATTTCCACACTTTCATCCACCCAAGTGTGCACACATACGCGCTCATCTTCCTGCATCCATTCACAGAGCATTAGGAATAATATCACATTACATAAAAAGTAATAAATGAAACTATGTTGTTTCAAGCAACACAAAGGTAAATCCTCTAATAGCCTCCAAGCAGGCCCCTCTCGTCAGCTATGATCTCATCAGTAGAGTGACTCACTGATGAGTATAGCACCCACATGATCCAATAATGTTTCAAAATCCCAACCTCTGAGTATTTCTGTCTGTTTAAAAATATTTACACAACCCCAGAAGAAACAAATGTAATCAATGAAGATGAGACAAAGTGAAGAGTTAGTAACAGAAGCCGATTTTGTCCATGGGTTTTGGGTCCTGTTATGATGACTGGTGTGGAATAACAGAACAAATAGAAATATATAGCAATTTAGATGGGTGGACACTGTTTTTGGAATCCCATGTTTAAGATCTAAAAACTAGAAGAAAGGAACAAGGCTGATAATTGGCAAAACTATTCTATAAACCAGTGCAATTTTAAGGCCACCTTATTTATTACCGTTCAAGATTTCTATGGTCACAGACATTGTCATGTTGACAAGGATATTCTTTCAATCATGATTTTACTAGATGTCAAAATCAGCCTCTCTTTTATTTTCTATCACATAATAAAAATGACAGCAGTTATAATTCACCAAGTGATATTATATGCCAAGTTTTTTTTTGGCTTTTATAAAACCCTTTAATATATTTACTTATTTTGAGACTATGTAACATGTATAAGATCATGTAAGCTGCAATATAAATCAAAATCACATGGTGATTGGTTTCAAACATAAAATATTTTTTAAATTATTTTTCTACCTCATGAGCTACTTATTTTAATTTTATAGAATTATTTATATTTTTCTAATGGGATCAAACAGACTGTAGAACACAGAAAGAAATCCAGGACAACTGCAGGATCTATGCTCTGAGAAAGTATTTAAGTTATTGGGTTAAGCAGTAAAAGGACAAAAATAATTGCCAACAACTGAGATGAGGAAGCTTGCATTTGGTAAAAAATTTAAGTGTTAAGCTTGATATAATGTTAAGTTTGAGATTTCCATTAGTCATATAAATAAACAAGTCACATGGATCGGTAGATATCCAACCATAAGAAAAAAACTTCACACAGATTGGAAATCAAGAATAGAATGAGGTACTCAAGGATTGGTGCAAGTATCTAAGAGATCCAAACCAGGGCCCTGGTGTCTTCTGACAATACTACTCCTGCATAGAGGGATGCAGAGGAACACTCGAGAAGACAAAGACCAAAAGAGTGATAATTTCCTTAGAGTCCTGTGATTTAATATGAATCACTAGGTGGCAAGGAATATTTGCATCAAATATGACTGAAAGGTGAATTAAAATGAAGATTGAAAACAGGCCATTGGGTTTAGAAATGTATATACTGACTTCAGCAGAGAGGTTTAAAAAAAAAACAGCCCAATTTAAGCACATATTAAAAGAAATATGAACAGAAAAATGGATACACTGTGCGTATCAGTCATTTTTTCCCATGCTGGTACGTGATACCTGAAAACTTGTACCTTCAAGAAGAGAGGTGGATGTGCCTCATGTCTTCAGTAAGTTCAGTGCACAGTTGATCCAACACAAAGATGGTAGGGGAGAAAATCATGATGTTGTTCACACCTAGGCACCCAAGGAGAGAATGATGGAAGGAACCAAGGGCAGGACCCTCTTTCAGGTCGTGCTCCCAGTGATCTCCTCTGCCAATCAGGCCCCTTCTAATCAGCTGTGATTAATCTGCTGATGATACAGACCCAACCATGGTCCACTAATGTTCAAAAGCCCCACCTCTGAACACAAGAAACTTTTAGTGGACATCTTCCCTCTATGTCCTAAGGCATATTGTTTCAAAGGGAAGCAAACAAACAAACAGGAAACCAGAAGAGTGCTGGCGAGGAAAGGAACGCAGGAAAGAACATGCTGAGGTGCTGAAGGAAGGGTTCCAGGAAAATACACACAATTTGATGGTGCAGAATGGAAAGACACGAATCTGTAGAGAGTTTCCTTGAAAAGGTAAGCAGAGACAGAATCTACAAAAGCATAGATTGGTTTTAGACAGGAGGAGGCTTCCACTTTGATAACGGGTAGGAAGGCAGAGCATGTGGGTGAACATGCTGGTAACGGTGGTGGCTGGCAGCTATGCACATTGTTAGGACCCAGAAAGCACGCACATCAGCTAAGTAAGGTTAGAGAAGGAGTTTTGGATATTTGAAAAAAAAAAAAAAAAAAAAAAAAACACCTCAATTCTTAGCTTGCGTAGCCTCCTTTGTCCACACTAGTGTGACACATAAATATCATTTTCCACTTGTTCCATGATATGAGAAGACTGAGCGAGAGTTACCTTATTCTCACATCTGTTAGTTAATATTTTTGCCTTAAGAAAAAGTTTGGTGTGATGCCTTGTACTCCATCAAATTCTCCTTGTTGTTGTTATTTTTTTTTTTAATGTTGATGCCCTCTTCTAAGTCTAGGTTATGTCGTTTATTATTACTAGGGAGATTTAATGAGTATTTTTAAGTCCCATAGTTAAAACAGGAAAAAGGTTAAGAACTTTTAAAAAGGAACGACATTAAGCAAAACTTCATTTTGTACATATTAAGACTTAATCATTAAAAATGTCTCAGATCACAACCCCTTTCCTAGAAATATAGGTACCTAAAAGACTACATCCAATTCAGAATTGTATAGCATGCTGATTTGAAGATCATAAAGACAGAGAGTCAAGATTTTATTGTGTTATTTTGAGCATAAAGTAATTTCTTTAGTTTACTTCTTTGTGGCTAATATTCACGAAACATAAATAAATGAAACATAAAAATTAACATTTCAGAACAAACATAGGCATTCTTACCACAAATTCTGTCTTTTAATATCAAAAGGGTACATATTCAGCTGCATGACTGTGGTGCTTTACACAGCATTACCAACATCGGGAGTCACAGTCATGCACAATGAATATTAATTTGATTTAACTGATTAGGTACAAATAATTGTCTATTTCTTTGAATTTGATTATACTATTATTAAATCATCAATCCAGTATAGTAGTCAAAGGCATAAACTTTATTTTCAAGTAGACTAAAGACTATATTCATTTTCTTTTAATTTCTAGATGAATAAAATTTTGAATTATTTTTCCTGAGCCTCAGTCTTCTTCTCTTAAAAGTGGGGATCAAAATTGTTTTTAACTCACTGTGTATTGTGAAAATCGAGACAATGTATATTAAGGCCTCTCACTTCACACAGACTCCAAATGGTCAACTGTTTCTTTTCCTTAAGTAGATTGTGTTGAATTTGTCCCTTGCTCAATTATTTCTCTGTTGCCCCGAATTCTCTTTGTACTTTTATTCAGGATCCAGCTCTGATACCTTCTTTCATTCTGCAGTTATAAATTTTTGGTTCTTCGACCATGACGTGTGTATCATTGCAGTCATTTTAACACTGTGTAAGACAGTCTAACAGCATGCTGGTGTAGCTGTCCCATCAGCTGGAAGCTTCAGGAGAACTGGACTATGTGGGTCTTTCTCTGCTTGATCTCCATGTAGCCTGTGAGATCTATAAATATATGAACCAGACTGTTTCATCTTTCTTCTTTCAACCATCAAATAATTTCTTACAACAGTTTGAAAGAAGTTCAAATTACTTTCCATGGCCTACAAAGGCTCTGACCTTGATCACTCTACACTTTACGCCATCATGCTACACAAATGGATACAAAATCTCCGTATTACATTCCTAGAGATGCAGACAGTTGATAAAGCGAAGAATTCTTGAGCACCAGCTGCCAGTTGAATACTATTCTAGGCATTCAGGACACAGGGCAGGCAATTACCCATCTTTGGAGGGTTTTCTCTGTAGTAGGAGCAAGTACAGGAACAAAATTAGAAGTAAAATAAAGTGTATGCTAGAAAGTCATTTGTGCAATGGATAACAGCGCATGTGAAGGGGAAAGGAATTAGGACAAGGGATGAAGGGGCTAGTGAAATGTAATTTAAAAACCCGTATTAGGGCTGTATTAGGAATTGGCATTACTGTTATTGTCGTGGTCAGTTCTCGCCACCCCACTGCATGGCTTTCTCCAACAGAAGAGTATCTAACACAATGTAAGCATTTCTGAAAAACCCATTTGAAGATCCCACTCCCACACTGTGACTCTGGTGCCTTAGCTTTATTTTCTTTATTGCATTTTCACTGCATGAATATTTATGTATATGTATATAATAGGTAGATAAATGTATGAATGTATATATATAATAAATATGAGTGTGCATGTATATATATATATATATATATATATATATATACTTCCATGAGGGAATAGCTTTTGCTATTTTATTAACTTTGTATTCTCACTGCTTAGGGCAATAAAGTAATCAAGTTAGCATAAAGTTAGCAAAAAATTATTAGTAAGTTATCATTGTATAAATGAATGTCCAGAATATTTTGCACTAATGATCATGAAATTCATGCGATACAGAAATTAAAGCTGAAATGTTAAAATTCATCTGAGGAGATTTTTAATATTTACTTACGTGATTTTTTGTTTTTTTGTTTTTTTGTACCAGGGATTGAACTCATGACTTGACACTTGGAGGCAGGCGCTTACACCCCACTGAGCTAAATCCCTGGTCCCATATTTTGCTGTTAAAAACAAATGTATTTCTGATGGGGATAATAATGACTTACCAAAAACGAACTTTTACAAAATGAGATTATTTTAAAATGTGTTAAGTGAGCACCTATAATGTCGTAGGCTTTATACTTAGCACTAAAGATACAGCAATTCAAAGAACAGACACCATTTTAAAAATTATTTGTACATATTTGCAGTACATACATTTTACAGTCACTTTGGGGAGTCGGTAGATGTACATAATATAGATGGTTTCTTTATTTTAACCCATTACCCCTCCCTCTTCCTCTAATTCCCCTTCTCCTCTTCTCATTCTTACTGATAATATTAACCTTAGTTCATGTTTATGTCATAGCATGGCCACATTTATTGAGACTGTTAGGATCTTACACATTCTGTATCTTCCTTCTACCTGTTTTCCCATCCCCTACCCTTCACCTCTGAAACTAAGAATAAACAAAGGAAGTCTAAAGTGAGACAAGATTTTTTAAAGGCATCCTAATTTATTTAAAATCCAAAATGCATTATAAAAATTAGGGATCAAAGATTGCCTATGGAAACCATCATGTTACCTGTTTTGGTTTTAACCATCAGCTCCTCAAGGGTCTTAATAACTTGATTTTTGATCATGTATGTTTTGATCATGTTTGATCATATATGGTAACTACCATATTCTTCTTTGGATTTGGAGTAAAGTAAAAAGGCCCCCGCTGCCCTGAAAACGTACCAGGAGCACTTGAATTACTAAAAGCAACTTTCATTCGTAGAATATCTGCTCTTGGAACACAGTAACATTTAAGAGATTAGTGAAAGTGGTATGGAAAGCTGGATAACCACGCGGGATGTGAGTAAACATGCAACTTTCTAATCCTAAGGTCACAGGAATCAACAAGGGCAGCCTATTATAATGCTACAAGATGTAATCATCAGCTTTTTTACCCTTTAAGTTAATATATGGATATGATCTGATTTTGAAAATATGCCATTGGACAGTGAATGGAACTCATTAATATGATAACTTGATTTCAATCTATTGAAAAACATTTTAAGAGTGCATTTCTTTCTATTTAGATAATTAAAACATAATTTTCCAGCATAAGAAATTTGAATAAAATCTATATTTCTAATTAAATTTTAAATATATTTTTCTGGCCACTATAGAATGTCTCCTATGAAGGTAATTTTTTAAAAAAAAATTAGAAAACCTATATTTTAGTATGCAGTTGTTAAGATACAATATTCATAAGATTAAATATCATTTTTCTTATGACTGAAAGAATAATAAGCCTATCCATCTTGAAAGAAAACTGCCTGTACAAGAGATACATTGATTAAGTTAAGTTCTGCCTATTGTCTATCTCTAAATTTGCAGTGAAAAATTGCTTTAACACTTGTGGAAGAAATGCAATGAGCTTACACCTATACATGTGCTAGAAGACAGGGTCAGAGGACAGAATCAGGTAGCAATGGAACGAAGGATGGTCAAAGATTTGCAAAAGGGAGTCTACAGTATAAACTGAAGTATAAAGCTTCAAGAAAATGGAGTGCAGAAGCCGAAAGAAAAGGAATGAACAAAGGAATTAAGATGTATTTTTATTTTGAGGCAGGCTTTCACTGAATTACTACATTGTTCAGGTTGTTCTTGCACTTGAGATCCTCCTTCCTGCCTCAGCCTCCCAGAGTATCAGGATCACGGTGTGCTTTACCACGCCCATCTCAAAACACGCTTTAAATGATACTGTATTTGGAATTCCAAAAGGTTTATAGAGGAATTACTTTGAGGTAGAAGTAAAGTAAGTGGAAAACTACTGACATGGAGTCCTTGTTGAAGCTATTAATGAGGAATCTTGACATAACCACAGGAAAAATGGAGCAAAAAATGTATATAAATTTTTGGTTAAAGAAAGAAAAGCTATAACCTCAGAAGAATTAGAGGTAATGACTAAGAATGTAATATACAGTGCAGTGCACCCACTTCAAGAAAATATTAACTATAAGGTTATAAGTATGACAATGAACTTAAATTTCTTAAGAAATAAAAATGAGATAACAATTATTTTCTTCCATAGTTATCATGAGAAAAACCAGTTGCAACCAAAAGCAACCATGATAATTAATCTAAAATTGCATCTAATGTTGTTTAATTGAATGGGAGATTAGCCTTCTATCAAGCGATAAACAGAAGTGTGAATAGTAAAGTAATTTTATGGGGTTCCTCGAGAGAGCTACTGACCTCCAAAATTCAAAGACTCAATAAAAAAATGAGCATCTGAAATGAACACACAGTTCTCAGATGAAGAAATACAAATACCAAAATTTATTCACCATCACTGGTCATTTGAGAGATGCAAATTAAAACAGCACGGAGATTCCATCTCACTACAGAAAGAGCGACTATCACCCAGAAATCAACCAATAACAAATGCTGGTGGGGGTAGAGAAAAAGGAACCCATTCCCATCGTTGGTGGGAGTATAGCCTGGAAATCAGTGGAAGCAGTGTGGATATCCTCAAAAAGCTACGATTAGAGGTTCCATTTGATCTGCTATTCTAATTCTGTAAATTTTTCCCAGAATTAAAAACCTCGTACCACAGCTATATATGTGCACTGATGTTTATAGCAGCATAATTTTTAATAACAAAATCTTGGAGACAACCCAAATGCCTATGAACTAAGGAATGAATAAAAGAATTGTGTTTTTCAAAATATAATGGAATACCATTCAGCCATAAAGAAGAACAAACTTGAGACTTTTATTGGTAAATGGATGTGTGAGCACATACTCATAAGTGAAATAAATCAGACCTACGTGTGTAAACATCATATTGTCTCACTGGTGTGAGAATCTGAAGGAATAAATAAGATCCAAAATGTACAACTGATATTAGGAATAGGGAAGAAACTGTCCAAAAGAAAAGAAAAATTGTGATGGTAGGATGGGGAAAGGAAGGAAGGTCAAAGGAAGAAAAATATGTATGTATATATTTCAAGATATCTAAGAACTTAATGCTTCAAGATAGTTAAGATAGTTATACAGCGAGTATCTTAGTACACTGAAAAGAAAGGTTAGTAGTAAAGGTTTGTGCTTAGATCACTGAAAGGAAAGGTTTGTGCTAATACTGTTTGTGAACAGTATTTCACACCTATGTCTTATACTCTGAACAATCATTATAAATATAACAATACATAATATATTAATATATGCATAATAATAAATATAACAATACATAATATATAACAATACATAATATATCTTATACTAACCTATTTTGAAACTATTTTTGATTTTTTTTTCTTTAAACTAAAAGAGGAAAACTGAAGTTTATTTAGAAATCTGGGAGTTTCAGAATGTAGTCAAATAATGAAAGTAGAGAAGCTAAAGTGTATGCAATGAATTTAAGAAAATGACAAAAGAAATAAGTGTTATAAGCAACACAAACTGGTATTATTATGAGTTCATTAAAATAACAAGTACCTATATTTTTAATGTCTAAAATTATGTCATAAACCTCAACCATCTGCTACAAAGAACTAGAGAATTATTTTTTTCTCTGTAAAAATAAAAGATATATAATGTCTATAAATATAAGCAGTTGAATTATACATCAAAGATATGAGATACTCTCACTGCAGACTACAGTTATAGTATATTCATGATTGTAACACGGACATGTGGGTAGAATTCCTAAAAACCAGCTATTTGAAAGGTGAATAAATATTATAAGGACTATGGCTCTTTGTAAGCCTCCGTACCTTTTGTTATACCAATTCAGTACCCTTGAAAAAAATTGACATGGAATTGAATTAGTATCTCTTCCATGAGAATATGTTCTACATATGAAAGAATTCAATTTTTCTCATTGTTGTAACCTCAATATTTAGATCAGTCTGTCATGTAAGGTAACAACTGGGTGGATAGTTGTGGAATGAAGTAGTTTGCACAGACAAAACAAATCAACAGCATTCCTGACCTGGCAATGAAAATGTTCACTTTTAACAAGTTATTTTACATGGTTGAATTACAGTCTTGCATAGGAAGCAGGTTTTAAAATATATATTACATTTTAGGAAAAATAGTGTTAGTTCTACCTAATTACAGATAGCACACGGTAGCTTTGAATGAAAATAGAAATAACAAGCATATGGTGATCAATACAAAACACAGGAGATAAAGAATTGATTTTTGTATTTTTATGTAGCTGATAATCAACAGAAGAGATTAGAGAAAGAGAAGAAAACCTTAAAACATGCTTAGACATCATTATATCTTTCCCACTCAAAATTTGGTCAAAAGAGGTGAAAAGAACACAAGAGTTCAAGCAAAAAATACTGTAAGAAATTAAAATTCGGTTTTCAAGTTGCCTGAAAGAGATATTTACAGTTTCTGTAATTTTATTTTTAAAATCATCTTTGAATTGCTAAAAGGAACTCTATATATTTTTTAGTGTGAATAACATGTGAAAGAAAATAAAGTTCATCCCTAAAGTCAGTTTAGCAGAGTAACAATCCTTGATATTGTAACTACCATATAACACAAAATGTGTTCATAAAGTAATTATTTTTATATCAACACATTCAGCTATACCGAACTATCTCCCTCTCCTTTTATTGTCATTCTGCTTATAATTCAGTTTGAAACCATATTTCTGTGTCTTTTACATCAGAATTACTTGTTTATTTATCCTCCTCAATTCATTTCATTTCTTGTAAAGGATCAGCAGCAGTGATAGTATCTTCTAAAACTAGAAGAGAATTAAACAATATTTATAGAACAGTTAGTTAAAAAGATTCATATTTTTGTATTGTTGTAGAGGACCATAGACACCAGGACTAGTGATTGTAATGTAATAACTTGCACAACTTAAAACTTAAACAAGGATATTTTTAAAATTGTACTTGAACTTAGATAAACCAGGGCAGAAAAAAAAAACTTTTAAGTAGAAATTATTATGTGTTAGCTAAAGAAATCATGGTTTTCAGTTTGAAGTCTATTTTGAATAAAGAGGTGTTAACCACATCATTTTCCACTTAAGACGTGATGAAAGACTGTGATATCGAGTTTAAAAAGGCAAATTTAACTTAGTACACTTTTATCTGCTATACACAAGGGAGCTGCACTTGGGCAACATTCACATAACTGTAAAAAGAAAAAAAAAAAGAAAAATGCTCAACAAAAATTATTTTCACTTTTTTCCTGACCCACGCATTATGCCAATAATCTTTCATTAGGAGTCTTGTATTATTTTATTATGATCGGTTGATGCAAACAATTTCATTTTCCCTTGACAAGGGAAGCTATTTCATGTGAAAGTGAATAGGAAGGTGTAGGTACAAAGGATAAGCATTTTTTGAGAGTGAATCTTCATATGTGCAAATACTATGAAAACATGTTCTTCTTGCAGCAGTTGGCAGCTGTACACAGCATCGTGTATATAATTCAGAAATTCTCAAATACAGAATCACATGCAGCAAATCCATGGTTGCTAATTCCTGCGTGTTCCATTCCCGAATGATTATCTTCATAGATCCAGTGGCAGGCCAGTCCCATATTTTGTTTATTCCTTCAGTATTTCTGCTGGTTTACAATTTTATATGTATTAGGGCATGACCCTAATTTTCATAAAATATCTTGAAGGTTAGTTCTTCCAAATTTTACCACAGACAGCAACTAGATTTTCTCAAACAACCTACTACTTTACAACTTTTTCAATTTTTTTTACAGTGAAAGTAACTATTTCCAAGGTATATGTTATATAAATGAAAATATTTGCCTATTTTAAATATGGTATCAGTTGGCAAAGAGTTTAAATTGTCATATTATTTTTACAGAATAGTCTGTCCCATGGGAGCAAATAGGTAAATTTTATGTAGAATGAAATTAACTCACCGATTTCAGCCTACTATTAATGAAGCTATAGTGCTGCACATATAAATTAGCAGGGTTTACTTTCTTGAGTGGCACAAGATTTTATCTTAGTGTTTCCACTGCTTTGCAAAGGGCTGTCCTCAGGCACAGGGTGACTTAGTTAGAAAATGTATTTCCTTTAAAAAAATGCATGCCTACATAGGAAACATCACAACAATCTCTAAAACTAAACTCTGAGTGTGATATGAAAGAATGTAAGTTTCTATGTAGGACCCAAAGGATGAAGTCATCTAACTCAAAGAATAGCAGCATTATGAATATGAAAATTCAGGAAACTGACTGAACACTATTACTCTTGTAGTCTAGTGATCTTCCTGAGGAATTCTCTCCATGAGGAAATTTTATGAGACTATATAGTGTATGTAATCACCTGCTTAGGAGCAGCTGGCTTGAGTCAAATCCTAGGCTTGCTGTTCTGTACAATATCTGTGTGTCTCTGAGCAAGTTATTTAATTTTTAAACTCTTAAGGCTATTACTTGGCTATTACAGTCATGCCCAAGAGGATTCTTAAGATGATTTTATCTGCACATTTAACTTGATAATTGCATGATAAGTAGTTTAATAAAGTATTTTTAATTTAATTTATATGTCACTTCTCATATTCTGGGTTTCACTGTCTTATATTTTTAATTCCCATAATGACTTTACACACTCTCTGCCTCAGGTGTCTGTCATGAAAAGAAAATAATATATAAAGCTAACGCAAAGACAGGAACAATTATCGCTACCAATCATTGTTAGATTTCTCTCTCCCTTCCTCTCTCTCTCTCTCTCTCTCTGTCTCTCTCTCTCTGTCTCTCTCTCACTTTCTCTCCCTCTCTTACACACACACAGTTTCCAGACATAAAGCTTGTGTTTGTTATTGTAAACTGACTATACACATTCTTCTTAAATATAGGAACATGAAATGAGGTAGAGGACTCGTCTTAGATATTAGGAAGTGGAAGTTAGTTTTAAATTTACCACAAATTATTCTTCCCCATGAATTTAAAATAACAATAACTCTCCTAGAACCATTTTCAAACCTCTTTCTAGTGTACTATCAAAGAGATATTTTCAAATTACCAAATCTCAGATTTTAAGGCCAGATTATATAATCTGTGGTACAACCTCCAAACATAATTATATAAAATGATTTATTCAATGTGCTAATTGATTGCATTCCTATTAAATTTAAAAATGGCCAACTCTTGAAAATGAAAGCATGTAATCAAATAAGAACAATTTGTGATGTAAATAGGATTGCTCTCTTGGGAAGTCTGAGTCACCACCCTGCAGTATGCTGGTAGGATGGAGGAGGGGCACAATACTGGACACAGTAATGAAATTAATAAAACTAGAATTGTGAGCTGAACATGATGTTCTTGGCAGGAATTAGGGTGATGCTATCATAAAGGACACCTGTTTCCAGAAATTCAGTTAGAGGATTCTGCCACGTTATTTCCCTAGTAACAGGAGTTAAACGCATTTTAGATGAAGTGCTCTATTTTAGGGGTTGTTGTCAATGGGGAGGGAAGGGTTTTTGAAGCACGCAGTATAATGTTCTAAACATCTTATTTTCTTTCACGAGAAATGAAATCACTTTTATACTTACATTACACTGTATTACAGGAAAATACACCAATTAGTAATCAGCCTACTTTTTCCTATCAAAAATATTTTAATTTATAAGGGATCCCTTTCAATTTAAGTCTTCTCTGATGTTTTTGGAAAGAAGTAATGGCTATCTCGACGATCTTGCAAACGTCATCAAAATTCACATCAATTTTTAATAACTGTGAGTCACTTTGATCAGTGACAGACTCAGTTCCCAGGACGGTACTGATGCAGCATCACAACTGTTCCTCCAGGATGTTACCGGAAGCTGTCATACATGGGCTGCATCTTTAGATGGCTGTTACCGCCACTCAACAAAGACAATGTAGAGTTTAATTGTCCTTGCTTTTATAATTTGAAGAGAAATCAATTAATTAAACCAAATCATTGAATATATTGGGCTAAAAGGCATAATAAATAATTATGTAATAAACAATAATTCGGGATCAAAGTTATCTAACAGTGCTCCTACTAGGTGCTCCGTTTTTTTTTTTTTTCCCCCATGCAATTTGAATCGTTTTCATAGGTTGCCCTCTTGTGGCCACTTATGATCCTACTAACAACTACAGAAAGATTTGTTTCAGGTTTTTTTTCCCATCTAGTAAGTATTTTGAGTATTTACAACCAAATACTACCTTAAAATTTACTTTATAACATGTCAAGGTAAAAATTCCAAGAACATTCTTCAATGTGAACTATAAGCAAATTTTATTTTCTGAAAAATTCCATATAGGCTGTGACATTATTCAATAAATGAGTAAATGAGGGTTTGGCTATGGTTACATATTAATTTGATTTTTTTAAGGTTTTTTTTTTTTTTTTTTTTTTTTTTTTTTTTTGTGCTGGGGAGCGAACTCAAAACCTCGCATTTGCCAAGCAGGCACTTACATTGCTAAGCTAAACTCCCAGCCCATATGTTACTTTTAAATAATGGACATTCTTTGATTCATAAAACTAATATATTATTAAATTTCATAAAATGATCATCTACTGATATATGCACACAATTTGGTAGAGACATTAATTGTAAAATATAAAACAATTATTCAAATATATATTGGGTTATGTAGCATACTTAATTACCTAAGTACTTCTTCAAGGCATTTTAAGAAATAATACCAGCACAATCAGGGAATCAAGTCATTAAAAATAAATTGATGATGAGCTATTTATTTAAGCTGTTTTGGTTCCATTATTTTCATTTGTAAAATGAGAATGTAAAAAGAGAATCTTCATAAATATCCATTTCAGATTGTTCTAATTAGTAACAGCCAACAGAAATACTTTAAAAAAAACTACTTCCTCCATGTGATTTTAAAATACAAGTCACAATACATCGACCTGAACCTTTTTTATTTAAGCTTCTGCCTCCCGCAGGCTGCTGTGACAGCTCTTTTTAGGGCCACAGATTCAAAGGCATGCGACACACATGATGTCCTGTCATTTTCTATCCTCCTAAAACAAGCGATGGACCAGAGCCAAGAGAGTGGATGAAAAAAGGCCACAGGCAGCAGGATGCTGGGCAGGCTCCCTCGGACAAACTAAATTAGTTGACCTTTCTACCTCGTCCAGAAGCGATATATGCCAAAAAGAAAATGCACAACAAGCTCTGTGGCTACAATCACAATAACGAGTAGACACAGATGAGCATACAAGCATTATGAACAGTAGACTTGCCTGAGTTTTATGTCAGTTTTACTAGTGTACTGATTTACAGTATAACAATTAACTTTAATAAATTTAGTTTTCATTGAATATGCTTCCATAATATAATTTACCTAGTTTAATTCTAAGTCATTTAAAGTATTATTTTAGATGAAAACTCTTAAAATGAATCACAACCGCTTAGTCTCTATTACATTTATTTAGTAAGTTACTTAATAGTACATTTTATTGACCTCTGAACCTCTTAATTTGAGGGATGCTGGACATTCTATCTTTAAGCATCATATAGTAACTACTACTTTCTATGCTCCATGTTAGGAGTTTCAGGATTCTGATTGTTAAGATTCTGATTAGTCAGTATTGTCAGGTTTCTGACTGAGTACAAGAACTTAGAGAAAAATGTGCTCAAAAGTTTGTAGAACCATCAACAAAACAGAGGAAGCTGACTTGGAAAATGTATAGCAAGATGTGAGGCTTAGGTGTAACTGAGACCACACCTCAGGAGTGTGGTCTCAGTTACATCTAACATTTTGTGGCAGCAGTGATCAGAGGAGGACACTCAAAGGGGAGGAAAGATACAGAAAACAGTGCTACTGGATTCGCAGTTTCCAGCCACCTGCAGTTGTGCCCACGAGGACCTAAATTATTGTTGCCCGTGGGACATGCATATTGCTTCTGGGGAACCACTAGAAACAACTCCTACAGTAGGAAGAAATATGGTTCCGCATGGTCTGTAACCTTTAAATATGTTGCTTTATATGGCAAGAGAAGTTTATAGATGTGGTTAAGCATCTTGAGATAGAAAGATTATCCTAGATAAGCCAGTGGGCTCAATGCAATACAAATGTCTTTATAAAGATCCATTTAGCTGGGCATGCTGGCACACACCCATAATCTCAGAGCTCAGGAGGCTGAGGCAGGATTGCCATGAGTTCAAGGACCGCTTGAATTACCTAGAAAAAAGGAAAACTCAAAACACAAGTCTTTCCTTCTTCTATAATTATTTTCTGCCAATTAATTTAGGATGTGAAACTCATGAATTGTAACACTGGTGCTGTTGTAACCAAGCTGTAACAGATTTTCTACACTGTCAACTGTTCAGCGTCATGCTTTTGCAAATGATCAAAGCACTGATTTATTATAGCTCCAAAATATTAGGCACTATGGAACAGTGTTAGAGAGTAAGACCTTTATTCCCAGAAAATTTACTTTCCAGTTCTGGCTCTAACCTACCCAGGTTAAAATCTCCAAATAACCTCTTCATGCAGAAATTGTAATAATCTTAGTATTTACTTTGTAAATTAGCATTCAATATATTGGCCTCACATTAAACCTCCTTACATTAAGTGATTTGATGCTGCCACTGGCATACAGGAAGTGTCTGTTATTAATAACAGTCATGTTTAAAAACAAGTCGAACTGTATTGAGTAGGCAGCATTTGTTTCCATTTTTGGAGGTATATAACATATTCACTTAAAATGTAAAATAGTAGGCATTTTAAAATTTCTTACCAAAATACAAATCTAGAAAATATTCATTAACAAATTGATGAGAACTGATTTGTGGTTTTTTTTTTTTCTGTTAGTTTGGTTTGGTTTGATTTTTTGAGACAGTATCTTTCTAGAGTTCAGCATGGCCTTGAACACATATGTAGCCTAAACTGGTTTTAAAATCTCAGTGATCCCATTGTCTCGCCTCTCTCGTGTTGGGATTGCAGGTGTGCACCACTGCGTGTGGCTTTCGCTTTGTAATCTTAAGTAATTGGTACAACATGAGATGTTTTCAACATAAGGTAAAAAACTGTCTCACAAAATACAATTGTCTATCTTTTTATTATAGAATTGACAATAATTATCCAAAACCATTCCAGAAATACGTTTGGCAATGTTAACTTTGTAACACTATTAGATAAAATTATCCATTTCTTTTAAACATAATCTGTACATTTTACAACATATAATTCTACTAATATATAATCTATGTATATGCAATATATATTTTATATACATATATACTCTATGTGCAAGTGTATATATTTTCTCCTATATAAGTGTATATCTTATCTCCTATATAAAAGTGCTTGAGTAATTGTGTTAAAATTAAAATGTAAAAGTAAGGTCAAGTCAATTCAAAAGTTTAATAATACTTTGATGGAAAGGAATACACTGTATTAAGCTTTAGTGTTTCACACTTGCTCTCTTTGACTTTCCCTTACTTAATCATTAGATTTCTTTAACGGATGGTAGGAATTATATAATACAATTTAATTCTCACTTTCACCCTTTCACTGGGGATTAGAAAGCAAATGTATTAGTTACAAATTTAATTTCTTTAAATCTGTGCATCAAAGAGAAACATTCTAGGAGGTACAAACAAAGGTCATTATCAGTGCCCTGACAGCTTACATCAGCAACGGTGAACCTGTAGCATATGTGTTATTGCATTTTCTTTTAAGATGAAAGATGCTAATGTATGAATTGCTTTTTCTAAACTAAAACCTCAGTGCTGGCACTTTGCAATAAATAAGTGGGTTTGGAGTTGCAGTTTGGACACTCTATCTATAGATGATTCGCCATTACTGACTTACATGGTGATAGATGCTTTTGTTGCTACACCTTTCTGATGACCCTAACATACTAGCAGGGCTCTACAGTCATTCATGCTCATTTGATTAGTGCCACTGGAATCCAAAATGTAGTCTTCACTAGTTTTTGCATGAGTAGGAAACATAATGATTTCTTACACTGTGTGAATTATTCTGTTATAATTATTTAGTTTATTATATCCAATGTTCATATCCAGCATTTTGTGGTACTTATATTAATGAGAGAAAAATGGGACAAAATATTAAAAAACCTGATCGTGATCATGTAAGTGGGGAATATGGTATTTGAGCTCACGTTTGTATCTGATCCACAAACCTGGGACTGTTACTATTTTTATTACAATGTCCTTCTACTTCGATGGAATTCTAGAGATAGAGGACACTTTAACATTTCAATCACTTGAAAAAATCTAGGAATTTTCATTTTTATCCATCAGACAAAACAATATTCTTTGTGGTGACTTGGGGATGATTAGACTAGAAAGTTTTATTTTCCCTTGAGAAATATTTAATATACCAGCTATTGGATCCATGTTCTAGTACTGGGTTAATAAACAAAGGAAAGAAATCTTAACAAGCTAAGGATCACAATATGTATATAGATCAAAATTGCAAGTTAAATTGAGAATAAATGAAGATAGACAATATAGGACAGTAAACAGCCATAAGGTCTCAACAGAATGGCATCGAAGGTAATTTTGTTTTGTGTGTGTGGGAAATGGAGTTGAATAATAGATTGCTTATATTTTTACTGTGAGTGCAGGAAAATATATGCCAGGTTATTAAGGCTGAAGTATGCTTTGATAATGTTTGGAGGTAAGAATCTGTTTAAAAACACTCCTATGGTAAGCTGGTATTTATTTTGTAATGGTGGAATATATCTTACTTTTTTTTCTGGAAGAGAGATTTTTGTGCCCTGCTACTCAAAGTATGGGTCTGTAAAAGTTGACATGTCCCTTATTTTTAGAAATAGTCATTGCCTTTGCAATAGTGAGTTATATTCTAACAGGCTGCTCTGCATAATCTGTTGGTTTGAATATTGGCATTTTTTGTAGTTGTCACTATGAATTTTAGGGCCAAGGCATAATACTGTGTATTGGGCAAGAGACTTCCTCATTATTTATTTGAATGCTCCTTGTGTAAGTGACTAAATCTATTTTTCACAAAACCAGAATGATTTCTGAAAGTCTATTTTGTGGAAGCAGAAATGTCTAAGCTTTTTCATTTTTCCTCTTTATGGCAAAAGGCACATTTCTGTGAACTATGGAAGTAACTTCATCCCACCGTAGCTATGCTCTTCTACAGAAATGGCGTGTGTGGCAGTCCCTTCTTAAGGATGTTTTCATGTCCTACACATTAGTTCTTAATGGTCAAAATCAGTTCATTTCCCCAAAGCAAAGTTTTGCATTGACCTCTGGTGGTGAAAAGTGATTTTCCTTCTTTCTGGAAGGAATAATCCTGCACAGTATAAAACAATTTTCAGAGGCATTACTGTTACAGTTATTTTTGAGAGGCTCACTAGACAGTATAATAATTTTTAAAGTTTAGCCACAAGAGTTTTTAAAACCCCAGAAAAGAAACACCTAGGATATTTACCCAAATTTTAATATTCCTTGTTTTTTCTTTCTAATGTTATGAATTTTCTTTTTTTTTTTAATCATTTCCCAGAATTACCCCCATGATTATGGCTAATGTACTTTTTAAAACATTTGTTCTATATGTTGTCTTTACCAAATAAAAATATATAATAATTTTAATCTTCAGTATATCACCATTGTCATTAATGTGCAGTATGATGCATTATATTCAAATATTTGCTTACATTCTTAGAATTACCACTTGGATTTTGTTGCTGTATAATTACTTTAGATTATCTGATGTCAGGCAATGGGAGCAATCTTGAAACATTTGCATTTTATTCTAATGAATTTTGGTTTAAATACCTTGAAACTTTTTTTTTACTGTGGGCAATAGTCTTACTGTTATGGCTTATATCTCAGCCCCCCCCCCTCCACCTCTAAACCTCATGCACACTGAGGTAGGTAGGACTTTTCAGAGGTGGCTATATCTAGGGTGTGTGAATGTGAATTAAGATGTGTGAATATGGATCAAGAGTAGGATAATAGGATTAGTCCACTGATTGTGTCAATACTATTCTGGGTGTGGGAAATGGGAAGCCCCACCTTGGGTGTAGGTGACACCAACTAATAGGTTTGAAGGTTAGATGGGGTATGACAGGACAGAGAAAAGGAAGGGTCGCCTGTCTTGACATGCACTGTTTCTCCTTCTCAATACTCGTTTGCCATGCTGTTCTATCCTGAAGTCAGCTGACTATGGACTGAAACCTCTACAGTCTATGAGCCAAAATAAATCTTTACTCTTTTAACTTGTGGCTGCCAAGTATTTTGACCCAGCAAAGAGAAAGTAGTTGGAAGACTTCTAATTCCATGCTTTGATTTTAAAAATAAATATGAAAGATATGTCACCCACCAATATACAAATTATCCTACAAACGTATGCCTACATTGATTTTCTATTTAATATTGTCTAAAACATTAACTGTAGGAAATAATCATTTTTACAAAGATTGAAGATTATGAAAGATTACAGCAAGGATGTCTTGTCTTTGTTCAGTGTCCCCCACCTCAATCAGGAAGACATGAAACGACCTCACAGTAGGTGGGTGAGATCATCTGGAATGTCTTTGTTCATAGTCTGACAGCTGATGGTGCTGCCTGTCAGCCCGACTCCAGCTGTGCTGTTAGCTGGAACAGCCATGCCTGGCTTGTTCAGCCTCTTTGAACGTGCTAATTTGAGCTGTCTCCCTGAAAAGTGCCTAGTGGAAGCTGTATTATTTGTTATGACTTAGCCATGAAAGTCACATGGTATTATTTCTGCCAAAGTCACAAGCCCTTTCAGATCCTGAAGAGGAAAAACAGACTTCACATATTGGTAATAGCACCAAAATCACACCTTAAAAACACAGGACCTAGGAAATAATACATTATTTTATTTTTCCCTCTTTCTTGTTTTCAGTTTTTTTGAAAATCCAACCTATCACACACACACACCAAAAGATTTAGAGTATAGAAAAATCAGTTTTATCAGTATTTACTTGTACAAAATAATTTTAGCTTTCACAGATTATCAATTTTGTCTTTTACCCTTCCTCTCTGTTTCTTTCAAAAGTGATGCTTATTGTTAAATATGAAAAAGAATCTATACATATATAGTAAAATAACCCTTTATCTGGTTTTCCATTATATCTTTGGATCCTATTCATATCTGTTTTCTTCTCTAGAAGTATATTTCTATACTGCCACCATTTAATAATGCTCACACAAATCCAATTGTGTTGATCTTAATATCTTGACATTTCAGAAAAAAAAAAATCAGTGAAGAAGACACAGGTTACCTGACAATGTTCTGAATATTTAAAGTGAAATTTAATGAGATCCATCAGAATCATCAACCTACTTTCTTAATCTAGCGCTCTCTATATTTTTGCTCAGGTGACTTATTTCCTAAAAAAAAAAAAACAAACATTTATACAGTTTAATTCCTTTAATGCCTGTATGTCTGCAATTTCTTTTTTCTGGATTGCTCTTTCTCTTTTTATGCTTTACTTCTGTTTACCTGGCAAACATTTGGACTCTTCTATAGTACTTCATGTTACAGCTGTTTCTATGCCCAGGTCCCATGGTGTGGAGTCATTTTCTACAACTATAGCTTCTAATGCCACATCATAACTTCTACATTTGCTTCCATTGCTGATTGCCTGTTACACTGTGATTAAGCCTGAGAATCAAGTATCAATCAAGTAGGTAAGTAAGAGCATTTAGTGTATTTATTAGAATATACCAAGTACTTACAAGCAAGAAAGACATTTGGCCATGATGACTGAGACCAAAGTATTTCTAGTTGCCTAAGAGCTTAAATGCTAATACAAAGACGACAGTAGATCTCCCCCTTCTCCGGCATCACACCATGAACCATGTGCCATAGTTTGCTCTCATGAAGAGACACAGACAGTTTCAGACTCTCTAGGATATATGACATGTAAGAAAAAGAGCATGGTCCTCTTCAAAAGTCACAAATCCTAAAAGAAACAGGAAGATATGAATTTTGTGTTCTTTCTATGAGTAGTTGTGTTTTTTTTTTCTTTTTTGATCACTATCAAAAAGAAAAAGTTGTACTGTCCTTTCCCGCCACTGCCAAAGCTTTCTTACTAGTTCTTGCTTCAGCTGTCTGCTCCGTGATTCATACCACTAGCAATTATCACCCTCCTGCTCATCTCCATCTAATCAGTGTGGACTTTCCCTTTTATCTGCAGTCACTTATTTTCATTTGTAATTGACTTCAATTCTCCCATAACTTTCTCATTTCAACCACTCTTCTTATTACTACTATTTTTAACTTTAATAACTACTTATTCAACAGCCTGCTTCTCAGTTTGTAAATCTCCTCAGGTCTATTAGCACATCACTGACACCAATGTCCATTTCCGTACATGGATACTTCATCCATGTAATCCCCAGCGACTTTCATCTCTACAGCTCAGCTTCAGGAACCTCGCTCCTGGCTACTGCTTCCTTTGCTTTCAACATCCTTTGGTGCTATTGCAGCTCTGATAGGATCAGATATACACATTCAAAGGTTACCGGAACAGAATGGCTTGAGAGACTGATACTATACGTAAGGGGTTTACAGAGGTCAGTTGAGAGACAGAAGTGCCAGGGACCAGAGTTCTGGCTGTGAAAAGAAAGTCATTGGGTTTCACATATATTTTGAGGACCAAAATGATGGAAGTTGGTGATGAGAGGATAGTTCAGGAAAAAAGAGGAAGGATTCAGGAATTATATTATAGATTTTAACTGAAGAATCTGTACAGGTGATAGAACTATTGACCAAAATATAGAACACATTAGAAAATGTGAGTGTAGCACTGAATTTGTACTTTGAGAAATTATACGTCATTCCAAGTAAAGTGCAACTAGATCTCAGAAAAACTCTAGTAGTAAATAATACAAATATCGCTAGGTTGAGACAAATGTAGATTAACAGTGATAGTATTCATAGCTATACTTGTAACTATGAGTGTTGAATTTTGTTGTTATTTATAAAGAAATATGAGTAAATAGCTGAGGATAAGTCCTGGATCAATGTTTGCTGAATTACTTGTATCTGCGTAAGATCTGTGTAGGATTGTATTTATGGTCTGCATATAAAGATTTAAAGAGATATCTACTTAATATGGTATATAATAAAATATTTCCATCTTTGTTGAAACATTCTTTCACATGCCAATATACTTTGGAATTTCCTCCTTTTATTTCTTATCTTGTTACTTGTCACTTTTCATTTCCTTTGTCAGAGGTCATAATGGTCAAACATGGAAGCCAACTATCTTGTTCACCACCCAATATCTCTTTCATAGAATAACAATAAAACTACAAAAGCAATAACAACTACCAGATGAATAGTGTAGGAGTATGTTTGACCAGTATCAATCCCCCCACATAGATTTCACCCCTTAAAACATGTTCATCTGGATCAAATTTCCAAATACCATCTGCGAGATAAACAACATTCAGCACATCTCTGAAAAAATAAAATAGAAACTACAATAGAACATTCATTCCCAAGCCTTGAAATATCCTAAACATTTCAAAATACCTCCCACAGCCTAGAAAAATAAAATACAACCACCCACATTCCTTCCCACCTCCACAATGACTCACATCTATTCTCTTTAAACACATGTACAAATAAATCCACCCAGTCAATGATTTTTGTTGTCTTAATGTCAGCAATAAAATATATGATACAGTCACAACAGGCCATACCAATGCTGAAACTTATATTAGGAATCTTGTATTTTCTTAATTAAGATATTTTTGTTGTGCTATTATTCATCTACAGCAGTAGACTTTGGACTAAGACAAACAGGCACAGACAGCAGAGGATACATGAAATAATGCTTTGCAAAAGAATAGGATTCTAACAGTTGGTGATGATGGAAATAACTGGAAAGAATGAGCAGAAACAGTGCCAGAAAAGCAAACAACAACAAAAAACTCATCCTATCCTACATATCTGGTTGATTTTGCCAAATTAGTCACAGATTAATCTTTCACATTCCCAAATAGTTAGGTTTGGTTCCTTCTTCTTTTTCTTGCACAGATTTTTGCTCAAGAGTCCCTGTGTTCTCAGGGACCCAATTATTGCTCTATAAGGAAATCTTTATCTCTTTGGGCTAAACAGAACAGAATTACTGCTTTGTTTTTAATAAGACCTTGTTCTTTTGCTGGCATCAAACTCTTTAAGTGAAGCAATCTTCCTACAAAAAGCCTCCTACAAAGAATGAGCTCAAGTTATTTTTTAAAATAAACTGCTGCTCCTTTAATTATAGTGTTGGATGCTTTTTCCCAGCAGTAAGAAAATGATTAGAACAGTCTGGGTAATATTTTTATTAGTAAATATTTACAGTACATAATGTTTACATTCCTTGATCATGCCATTTTTTGAGCCCTTACTTTATTAAGTACATAGTTACTGATGCTAACAGTAGCAACTAGCATGCATAGAATTTTTTGTAAATAAAGAAATATATGATAATTTAAAGAAATTAAACAACATATAAGGGTATATTTAGGGAAGGGAGTTAGGGCAAAATGAAATGGATTGGACTTTTAGATCAACTTTATTGAAAATATTTATCCATATAAATTATGTTGGTCCATAGCTATAGCACATAATTCAAATAATTCAGCTGGAATTTTTTTCCCTTCTATACTCTTGCATACATTCCAAGTACCATTGATCATTATAGCATAGTATATTCCATTTCCATTTCCATTTCACAGTCCATTTGTGGTAAATTGCAAAAGTAGCCATAATTCTTTGCAAATATTCCCATCACTAAGTGGAGAACAATTTCACACCTTGACTTTGGGTTGGTTTGCAATTTACTATGTCCTAAACCATGATACAGAGGTAAAACTCTGTAATTTCTGAATCTGACCCTTAGAGATTATTATGGTTCTGCTTAAGTTTTATATTATGTGGCAGTGCTGCATAGTGAACACACTTGGTGCAGGCTGCCTGTGGATAAGTACCACACTAGATGAGTTGTACCAGTTGGACCATCTGATTACAGTCAGATCTTTTGAGTGATGACTGACTTCAGCCAAGCGAGCAAGCCTATCCAAGCTCACCTAAGCAAAGCCCACATAGTACAACTACACTATATGTTCGACCCGGATTTATAACTACATACAGTTGTAGGCTAAATATAGTTATTCTTTTGAACCACCATTAAGTGTCATCCTATGCACTTAATAAATACTCGTTGTTCATCACTGAAGACCTTTTACATACAGAAACAAAATAAGACTGTAGATATGGCACAGTGACCACTCTTAGTAAAATGACAACCTTCTGCAGCTTGTATCTTTAATTTGTGCCTGCTTGCTTTGAATTCAAAAACTGAAACTCTATACCGGAAGCCTGTTTGGATGATATACCTGACTCTTAAAGGCACTGGCTCATTTCTCTCGCTCTCTCTCTCTCTCTCTCTCTCTCTCTGTCTCTCTCTCTCTTACTTTCTCTCTCTCTCTCTCCCTGTGTCCTCCCCTCTCTCCTTCCCTCACTCCTTTATAAGTGTGCTTTGTGGGCATTTTATAGTGTTTACACCTTTAGGTAATAAAATCCGTATATCTATCTTTTATCTCTCTTAATACCTGGACCAATATTCATAGTCTTAAAGAGTCTAAATTAAAATACCACAAACTGGAAGACTCAAAGATATTCTGCAATAGAAATAATTGCATTAAAATTTAATAACTATGTTAGAACACAGTGGAAACAACATCTGAATCAACAAAATCTTATGTTTTAAACAATAAATATTTTAAAAGGAAAACAAGAAAAAGATTGTTATGCAATTTTAATACAGAAAATTTTATTCTACATTTCACATTTGAAAGTAGCAAGGTGATTTGGGGTTTTGAAATAGAACTACAGTGTTTGATTTTGAAAGATAAAGAAATACATATCCTTTTTATAACTAGGAAGAGGATAAATTTCCAACTCTGAGATCCCTACTGAAGAGATATCAACAAATATCATTCCATAAAAGCAGAATCAAATGAAACAGCATGAAATGCAAAGGGTCTAAAAGAATCAGTATCGTTTTAAATGACCAAAGTTAAGGTTTTTCAAATTAAGTTCTAGTAAACCTTGCGTGCATTAAATATTCATTGTTAAAGATAAAATGATAATGTCATACATCTTAGAAAAATGATTAGTTTTACATAGACAATGTGTGTTGTAATATTCTTACTAAGACAACACAATTCATTTTTGTTAAGTAATGTGTTCCCCAGTACAGCTCAGTAAGAATTAATGTGTTCTAACTTTTAACATCTGATAACTATAAGTCAAATGAGCCTAAATGATGTTTACATAAATATGCCTAAGATACCTCTGGTTTTATATAAATCTGTGAAAACAATAATATACTGCTTCTGCTTACTGTTCCTTATGTTAAAAGTAAGATATTTTTGTTAGGTCCTAAAAATAATTTCTTATAACTCTATATATCACAATATGCTACTTTCTAAAAAATTAATATTTATATAGGGTTAATCATTAGCAATTACCATTTTATAATAATTTTTATTGTTTCATAAACTATGAATAACTCAAGATTCTTCCAAATTATTTTCATCTTTTCTTAGGAAAAAGTATGCTGTTTTCTATACTGATAATTTAATGTAGTATAAAGCAAAAATGATTTAAAACTTTAGACCCTCCATATGTGACTTCCATTTGTTGTAATATGGTTAAGCATATGCTCCCACAAGGTGGTGCTCTTCATTTAAAAACTCCCGACAGCAAGCAGTTTTGCTCAGTGTTTACACAGTGCTCAATGACATGATGCAGGTTTCAGCATACTGTAATAAACCACAAAAGCAGTAAAATTCATTTATTGCTTACAATTCATTTTCATTTCATTCTCATTTTGCTATTTCTAGTGTATAAGTAGCGATATATAAGTAAATTTTAGCAGCAATTTCAGTTATTTAAAATTCAGATTTTTAAAAAGTTCAGGTTTAAAATTTGAGTAAGAAAATGAATTCTAGAGATAAACAAAAACATGGAGGGCGGGATAGAAGACAGCTTTGTTCAGAAAAGTTCTCTGGAAATGAAATCTAGAATACATGAAAACATAGAAACACACAAACCATTTAGTATTTGACTAAAATTAAAGTCAATTCAAAAATGGAGGAGAAAACAGAAAAAAAACATAAATACAGATAGACCAAAAGACAAAAAAAAAAAAAAACACTTTTTAAAAAAGAAAATTTTTAATGAGATTTTATCCACTATAACTTCAGAATCCGATTTCCTCCCTATGAGGTAAGAGACTGGGATGAGAATTCTTAAATTTCTTCAATCTCTCAGGCTCTCAGGGTGTTATATCTGACCCTGCCAAGACCCAGTCTCATATTCAAAATTTGGCATTATTTATATCACCACTCACCACCAATCTAAGTAAAAATATGTTCCACTATTGTAAAAAAAAAAAAAAAAAAAAGTAAATTGAATCAGGAGAGTTCAATTTCAACTTAAAATATGGGAAGTGTTAAGGAAACATCAATTCTTTGCTGGCAATGAAAAAGGCTCAGGTCATCTAAAAATATTTTTTTTTCTTTAATAAGCAAAGGATCAAGTGCTGGAGGCTCAAGATATTGAGATGAAAAAGTAACAAGGGATGACAAATCCTTTGGAGTAAAGATCCAATACACTAGGCCAAGTGAAAAGAACCATAAACATAGATGAGGAGAAGGCAACTAACTTTATTAATTCTTAAAGAGTTAGCACGGGCTGTGATGAGAAGTCAGAACTCTTGAGAGCACCATAATCAAGGGAAGCCTGCTACTGCTTGATTGCAGCTGTTTCGCAGCTGACTGATTCCAGTTTCAAACAGATGAGGAGAGACATGGAAAGAGAAAGTTCATCTGTCATGAAGAAAAGGGCAAGAATGCTTTAGCATCCAACACCAGCTCATGATTTGTTAAGAAAAGCTATCTGCCTACAGGAAAGAAAGAGGAAACCTTTATGTAAGTCACAGAGAAGGGTTGGCTGCTGGTAGAGAAGGAACAGGAAAACTTCTCACTCCTTGGTCTCAGCCAAGAACAGCTACCAATGGCAGATATGAAGAAATCTCCTCCTCCACCCAGTACCTGACTGCAGAAAACGTTGCCTTTGGGAGAGGGACAGACACCTGCTTAACGCCAGGGGACTAAATTAACACGATGAAGAAGGTTAGCACAGGGCAAGGGCAGGAAATAAGACTACAGAGCTGCTACTTCAGGGCAGAGGCTGTTTTTTATTTCCTGGAGGAGGGGCAGAAAATTAAGGGTATTTTTTTTAAAGAAAAAAATAGGTAAACCTCACAGTGAAACTGAGTTTCAAAACAGGTTAACAGGATTCTTGAGCCACTACAACAGGGGAAAGCAGATAAGAAAAGTGCAATTCTGAGGTTTGGTGCACAGAACTGACTTAGACAGACAGAGGAAAGTGCACCCAAGTCCTGTTCTCTCCTCCCTCTTGCTCCTGCTCCAAGCCTAGCAGAACAATTGTCCACTGCTGGAATAGGTACAAAACACAAAGACAAATCCAGGTTTCCTTTCATAACAGGCACGCAGGAATCTTCTGAAAGTTGAAGTTAGGATAGGACCACTTAGACAAACCTCCTGGCATTCTAAAACTGGTACAAAACAGCAAATATGTAATACACAAGTGTAAGAACTTCAAGCCTGTGTATTGCTGAAAGTGTCTATAACAATTCTAAAGCCCCTCAATTACTAGCTACTGACTCAACCTGCCAAATTAATGGCCTGATAAAGAGGGCTGAATATTTACAAATATAAACATTATTTACCTTAGTATCTTATGGGTTCTTGTTGTTCTTCCTCACACAATGGCTGGTATTCAGTTACTAATTACAAAATTATATAATTTGCAAAAAGACAGTAAAACCCAGTGTAAAATGATAAAATAAATTACTTTAGTTGAAATACTGAATTATTTAGTAAAAAAAAGAAGTGGAGAGAACATGTAAACAAATGGAAAACCTCAACATAGAAAATATAATGTGGAAATGCTACAAATATATATATATAATATATATATATATATATATATATATATATATATATATATATATATATATATATCAAAACATTTGTTGGTTGGCTTAATAACAGACCAGATGTACAAAAGGGAAGAATCAGAGACCTTGAAGATAAGTGAATAGAATTTACTTCCACTGAAAAGTAGAAAGAAAGAAGAACTGGAAAACGTTAAAATATCTAAAACTTGTGAATGAATGTTAGTCTCATGTATACATGAATTTCCAAAAACTAGCAAAAACCAAAATATATATTGAAGAAATACAGAGAGCTCCAAGAAGTCAGTGACAAAAGTGTCATTGAAACAATACTAAACCGTAAAGTTAAAGAGAAAATCTTGATAAATCAGAAAAGTAAAAACAATTTTACATAAAATTAGAAAGAGAAAAAATTAAAGGATATTTCTTGTTCAAAGTAATAGATGCTAGAAGTTAATTGAGTAATACCTTTAATAAAAATAATAACATATTTATAACTATTAGTTAAGATAACATCTACATAGAATTATATAGAAATAAAATACCTCATTATTCAATGTGTTTTAGTGCATCAGTAAGTTAGTTCAACAGTTCAAATAAATTTATGCTGTCAAATGAAAAAAAAAAATTGTAGGTTCATAGAAAGGTAGAAAAGTAATTTTAAAAAATTCAAATCAATTCATAACCATACCTGCTAGGAATGAGAAAGGAGCTCCTTAAAGTAAAACTGAAACAAGCAGCTACTAGAACTAAAAAGTGTAACACGTAAGATGCTACTATATAAAAGCCAAGTGTAACCATACACACCATTGATGAACAATTCGAAATTAAAATATGAAAACAATTCCAAGAGATTTTTTGTAGGACTTAAATAAATAAGAGGATATTCCACTTTCATATCTTAGATCATTCAATATTTGTAAGATTTCAGTTGTCTCAATGATGTGTAGGTTAAATAAAGTCCTGGCAGGCTTTTTCTAATTTTTGTTTGTTCATTTTTATAGAAGCTGAAAAGCTGAGTCTAAAATTTACTTAGAAAGACAAAGGACTGAGACTACACAGAGCATTTAAAAAATAAAAAAAAAATTAGATCACTCAAATCTCATTGCAAAATTAGAGTAATCAACATTGTCTAGTATTGGGGGGGGAGGAGACAAATTTTAAGATAAAAAAGTTTAAAATAACCCAGCACATATATAATCATTTGATTTTTACCAAGGGGCTATGGTAATTTAGAGGAAGAATAGTAGTCTTTTAAAAGAAATGGAGCTAGCACAATTGAACAATCCTTTGAACAAAGACCAAGCCAGACCAAACACACAAATTAACATTAACAGTTTGTAGACCTAGACAGCAAAGGTAAAACTATAAAATTTAGGATGAAAAAAATAGGTAAATTTTTGTCACATTTATTTAGGGAAAAGTCTTAGGATTAAATAATACAAAGTATAATAAATATAAAGATGAATTGAGTTTTACTAAAATTTCAGTCGTCAGGAGAGACACACTAGCACACAGTTGGAAGGCCAGCACCTTGGGATGCCAAGGCAGGAGGATTTCAAGTTCAGGCTCAGCCTTGGAAAATCACTGGTTTATTGAGACTGTTTCTCAAACAAAATTTATAGGGCCTAGGTGTGTAGTTTAGTGCTTAGGTGTAGGTTTCAATCACCAGTACCACAAAAATAAAATAAAATAAAATAAAATAAAATAAAATAAAATAAAATAAAATAGTAAAAATAAGCTGCTTTCTGAAAGACAAAGTAAATGAAGAACAATAAACAAATTCAGAAAAAAGTTCATAAATCACATTATAGAATGAACTTTCTCATTATATAAAGAGTTCTAAAAACTCAGTAAGAAGACAAAATAAGAAATGTGATTTGTGCAGTGATGATCAATAAGCACATAATCATATGGTTAATATTACTGCTATCAAAGAAATGAAAGCTACAAACTGAATAACATATTGTGACATATTCACCAGACTAGGTAAAATTAACAGGAGTGACAATACTAAATGTTGATGAGAATGGGGAAAAATTTGAAATTCTCACAAATTGCTGATAGAACAAAATAATTTAGCACTTTGAGAAACAGTGTGTGACTTTCTTATAAAATAAATATGACCTTATAAGACAACCCAAAAATCTTACTTGTAGGTACTGACTCAAAAGATTTTTTACAGATACTTTGCTATAATATCTGAAAACTACAAATATCCCTAATATCTACCAATATACAACTAGATATATAAAATGAGAAATATTTGTACTATCAAGCAACAAAAGAAAGCTGCACTACACTACTGATATTTGTAAAGTCACACGATAAGGTCAGAAATACCATGTGAATTAAGAGAATTCATGCTTTGTTATTCTGTGGATGTGATATTTGGAAATGTCAACTCCAGTGTGACGGAAATGGCAGTAGGTGCTGTTGTGTGAGGATCAGGGTACGCTTTGGCTACCAATAGTTCTAGGGACATTTTTGATGTCCCGGGGGACACAGGATGTTCTACATTCTGATTGTGGTGGTAATTAAATAATTTATATATATTTAAAATATATTCAAATAATACATATTTTTAAATTTGGATTTTATTTTTCCATAAATTTACTAAATAAACTAAATAAATTCCCTGGGTGAGTTGAACATAAAGGTTTGGATAAATACAAGTCTTTACATGGGTTTTTCTAATGGTTTCTCAAACGGCAATTATAACTATTTTTCTTTTACATTTACCTTTGGTATTCAAATATATTTTTTTCTGCTTAACAGTAAGTAGAATGTTAAAGGTCGAAAGAGACCATAGGTCTGGAGTCGGAGATTTTAGACTGTGTAACATATAGGGAAGGTGTGATACTTTTGGACCATGGTAAAAATGTGTAAGAATGACCTGAGGTGTATGTAGACAAGGACTAGATTTTAACAACAGTCCTCTGGATACAGTGATAGAAAGAAACAGACACTTAGGGCAGAGACATATCAGTATCAAATGCTACAGAGGGGAAGGGAAATGATTGAAATTAGGTCACTGGTTTCAATCATTGTAGATATGAATAAACTTTTGAGCAGTTTTTTCCCACTAGAGTGAGTAGAAATCATTTCACATAAAACAAAAGAGAGAGTCAGAGCTGAAAAACTGTCACAGGGAAGTGAACATACAAGCTGAAGAATCCGGCCTAGTGGAAAAGGGCCAGACCCCTAAGAGAAGGGTAACAGAGTCCCATAAAAGAGTGCTCAGCATGGGCACACTCTGGGGCAGAGGAGAAGTAGTTAATAGAAAGGAAAAGACTGCTGGAGAGAAAATGAAATGAATATACAAAAGTTAAAGGTCCCTGACGATGAATTGCGTAGTGAAACCCTGTCTCAATGGGACAAAAAAAAAGTTCCTGGGGCGGGGGGACCAGAAGAGAAGGGTGAGCAACTACCCAGGTAAAAACCAAGAGAGGAAGAGAGTAATCCATTAGGATGAAAGCAGAGATTTATTCTTGCTATAGTACGAAACGAAAAAAAATCACATTTAAAAAAAAATACTCCATTTGAGTAAACAGACAAAGGTCAGTGTATCCATCTTAAACTATATGACTAGAACTTTAAAATGCTATTTGTTTTCCTGTCTTGTATCATTCTCCCCCTCACCAATGACTTTATTCTTCCTCCCAAAGTCCAGCTTCTAAGGGGACTGTCCAAAACTGTGTTACTGTTGGTGGATCAGAAAGCATGAGGTGCTCAGAGTCTTAATTATAATCACCAAATTTTATCACAGATCCATACTTAACAGGAAACACAAGTTTAATTTTATTAGAAAAAACCAATATTCTGTGTTGTGTGGTAATGCCTTGTCTAAAATCATGGAGGGAAGAAGTAATAAAATTGGGATTAAATCACATGGCCATTTCTCCCATTTCATACCTATTTCACAAAAGCACGGAATTTAGTCATTATTCTCTACAATTTCTTTCTAATCCATTTCTCCTAATGAAACTGAAGTCCATTATTTCTTTATGAGTATAGCAATTCCTTTTAATTAATCATGAAGGGAAGTTTCATTTTTATCAGCCAAAAGAAAAATATTCATCTTAGTTTTATTTCTGCACTAACAAGTTTATGATGATAAAGTAATATGCTCTTTTTATTTCATATTTGTAAATTAAGGTATACTGTGGTCCAGTCTGTAGGGTTTTTTCCTCAGGTCTATATTACTAAGTTTCTAACACCTTTTTAGCAATTAAAGACAGGTCCCACTTTGTGAATGAATCACATTTGGAATTCTTTACTCTTCCCTGGCATTTTACATATAGTTGCTAATTTTTAAAATTATACCATATTAACTGGACACAAAATTAAACAAAATTTTATTAAGCTTCATGAATCTAACAAAAACAATGTGCTCTTAGATCTGTCATTGGCAACTGGCTTTGGAATTTTGCTTTTATCCCAATTTAAAAAACAAATAATAGCATAAAGTTAAGACAGAAATTTTAGAGTTACTCTGTGGGAAATTTTTTCCAAGATGTTGGAATTTTTCCCAAGATGTTATGGCTTGTACCTAGATATCCTCCCAAAGCCTCACATGGTCATAGGTGAGGCTTTTTGGAGGTGGTTGGATTCAAGGTGTGGGTATGTGGATTAAGGGTACGATATTGGGAATCAGGGCATGGATTATGGAAATCCTACTCTGGGTGGTGGTGGCACTAAATGCAGGTTTGCAGCCTGGATAAAATAAAAAAAGAACAGAAATATGGTAAGCTGTCACTGCTGCCTTATGCCTGCCACGCCACGGACTTTTTCTCTTCTGTGATGCCCCTCTGTTTTGCTCCCATGCATTAGAGCCAGCTGACTATGAGCTAAAACAAACTGTTCCTCCTTTAACTTTGGATGTCAAGGTTTTTGTCCCTGCAATGAAAACAGTAACCAAGATAGAAGAGAATCCATGAATTTAGTCATTATATAGAAAAAAAAAATCTTGTTTTGTATAAAAAACCGAGTCATTGAGAAAATATGCCTTGGTTCCCCATTTCCTCCCCTGTTCTTCTAGTGAAACATTAATAACTCTTTTCTCCTGAAAGCTTCTTATTAAGCTTTTTTGTTGCATATTTTTCTCTAAATTATTTCAATATTAGCTTGGTTTTAGACCTCTCCTCCCCTTGTACACTTTCTTTTAAATAGTCTTACTATTCTGTGCCTATAAATATTATGTATATACTCATGTCACTGAAATTTAAATCTAAATTCAAATAAATAATTCACAAATGTCAACATAAACAACATTTTCCTTTCTCTGACACCCATAAATCTCATTTTGATGTATGGTCTATGTTTTGATAAATTTTGTGAGCATCTATCTATTTAGCATCTTAGCCCAAAACTTAGGAGCATCTTTGATTTTCGCACAGTGTGCAACTCCAATACTTCTGCAAGTCACTGATTCTAGCTTTAAAATGCATCACTTCCCTGACCCCACCATCCTAAAGCAAGCTTCTACCACCACTCTTTTTGGATTTCTGCACTAGCCTACTTCCTTGCCAGGTCCTTCTTACTTCCGTTTGTGTCCTACTTCACTTAATTTTCAAGAGCAGCCAGGATAATCATTTTAAAACAAGATCTTATCATGTAATTTCCTTTCATAAAACTCTTAACTGTCTTTCCTTGATGCTTGAAATAAAATCCAAGTTCTTACAATCCAACATGATCTGGTAGCTGGTACCTTTCACTCCAATTACATTTGAGGCTATGGTGTCATTCATTCTCTAAACTTCAGTCATGTTATTAAGGTCCTTTGTTCATCATTTCCATATCCCAGGGTTACAGTAACAAATTATCAAAAACTTGCCAATTTAAAACAACAGATATTTAGTTTTTCATATTTCTGGATATGACATTCCAAAATAAAATTGCCAGCAGGTTTGATTTTTTCTGGAAGTTCCAGTGGAGAATGGATTCTACAGCTGTCTTCTACAGGTGCAATCCTGGTGTTCCCTGGCTTATGAATGCAGCATGCAATTTCTGCCCCCGTTGTCATGTTACTCTCACTCTCCTCTATGTGTCTGTTAATTTCCTCTCCTTTTCTTACAGGAACATCTATCATTGAATTTAGAGTCAACCCTGAGACTAGAATGATTACAAATTAGATCCTTAAACAAGTGCAGTTACACATGATGCCGGTTGAAGGTTCTTTTTTGCCTAAATCTGATTGAAATCAGACAGCAGCAAAGTACATCTCTGCTAGAGGCCTGATGCCACTAGCTCACACAGTCAGCTCTGGGTGCCTTCAGTCAGCACTGCTGGCTGCTGGTCTTTGCCACTGCCAGCTGCCACATTTCAGAACCCCTCATGCCAGTATGCAGCAGAGTGCTGGTCTCAGTTGCTGCTTTCCACTGCTGCTGCCTATGGAGTTCTTCAGGGCTAATAGTTACTACTGTATAAACTTATTTTTTTCCCATTTATTTATTTATTTATTTATTTATTTAAATTTTTTTGTAGGACTTGATCCCAGGAACTTCACAGAGAGCTACATCCGCAGCCCTTAAGGTTGTATTTATTTATTTACTTAGAGACAGACTCTAGCTATGTAGTCCAAGATGGCCTTGAATTGACTGTGTGGCCCACGCTGGTCTCAAACTCACTGCCATCCCCCTGCCTCAGCTTTCTGAGTTCTGGGATTGCATGCCTGCACACCACACCCAGCATTATTTTTTTCTTTTGGAGTCACTACTTTGTCCATACTTCCTCAGAGAGATCTTCCTTGACTTTTGCCTTTCACTCTTGATTATGCCTTCCTGTTTTTCTTTGACAACAGCCAAAGATGCATAATTTCAATGGAATATTTTGTATATAACACACATATAGGTCTGTGTGCCTATGAGGATAAATATGAATAAATGTATGTGTAAAGTAATGAGTGTTTGTAGAGGTGAACACACTGTGATCAGTGAAAAACATTACAATGGTTCTTAATTTAAATTCATGATGGCTTGTACTCAAAGAAAGATAACAGGCAATTGGATTATTTAAGGTATAAAAAATAATAAAATCACCTAAAAAATGAAAATTCCTCTAGAAGAAGGACAAAATGAACAGAAATATCTGGGAATCTATAAAATGTTACTGATAACATAAAATGATGAAAATAACACATAAAAGTAATGAGAATCTTTGTATTACAAATGATATTTAAAGAAAAATTAAATTGCAAAAAAAAATTTTTTTAAATTTCCAGTCTAGTAATTTCACTGTAAGGATTATAACGTCCTCTGAAAAAATTACAAAACAGAACTATCTTTTAAGGCTTTCAAAAATTTGTATCAAAAGACAACAACATCCTAGGAAAGAACAAAAAAGAAAAGTCAATTTCTGAGTTATTTCTATAAAATTCATTGTTAATGTGACATAAGAAAATTAGATTTGATTCTGTGAATACTTTAGCTATTCAATTTAGATCGATATGTGATTAAAATCTTTATATACTTAAGGGACACTGCATTTTCATAGTTATGTTTTAAAATGCATTCAAATTCTTAGCACATTTTCACAATTAATAGAAGTAAAATTTCCTTTTAAGTATCTATTGCTATGTTTTTAACTATAATACCTTGATAATGGAACACTTTAATACTCAAATAAACACAATTAATTGAATAACATTAAAACTTGTGGGGTTTACTTAATATCTTGAGGAATATAAAATTACATTTCTTAAAGGACTAAGATATGGAATTCTGCGTACGTTCCTTACAATATCCATCATCATCTGGGTTAGATAAGAAAATTAAAACTTCCATATAATTCAATTTAAACAGTGTATTAGTGCTTCTAAACAAATTGATCCTAAATGAAACTTCTTAAAATGTAGAAAGAGGAAATTAATAACGGAGAAGAGAGAGGGATGATTAAGTATATCAACTGTACTCTTTAGATTAAAACTAATCATGTTCTATGAAATCAATACTTGATAAAAAGTTTTTATGTTGTAAATTAATTTTAAAGTGATACACACCATAAAATTAATTGATATACACTATAATTAATTAATAATTATTATTATTTATAATAATAATTATAATAATAATTATTTATAATATAATATAATAATTATTTATAATATAATATAATAATTATTTATAATAATAATTATAATAATACCCTATAGTTAACTTAAGGTACCAATATTAATAAACATACAAAAAGTAAAGCATTGTTATAAATACATCATCAAAAGTAGCAACTTTAAAATAGCAATATTTTTAAATCACAGTGATATAAAATTCTATCAATAATGTATATATTTTAGTTTGTCTATAGAAGTGAATTTTTGTACAGAGGAAAAAAAATAAAAAGAATAATGTACTACTTTTAATATACCTCCCAGAGTTTTATTTCTGCCTCTAAAATAATTGTGAAAAACTTGCTTTTCTGAAAAAGTGAACCTGTTCTGATATTTTATTTTCACTATTTCATTTAATAAATGATAAAATTGCTAAGGATTTTTGAAACCTCATGAAAGATTGGCCTTTATTTCCTTCATAATATTTTTATCAGCTTTTGTTTCAGCTCTAATTTCCTATGGCAGACAGTCATTAGTTTGGGCCCTATTTCCATTCTTTCTCTTATACCCTTATTTCTAAGGTAAGCAGGGCCTGTGATTCACTTTGTGTATAATACTGAGGTCCAGCTTAATTATTAGATGGCTCAAATCATTATCATTATAGATTTATTGTCTTGCTCAATCAGTTACTGAAACATGTTAAAATTTTCCACCATGATTGAGGATTTTTTTCATTAATTTTTTCTCTGTATTTTAAATAACTACAGATGAATCCATGAACATGTAGATGTACTAATTTTTATACGGAAGCACCTTTTACATACTTCATATTTCCTTGAAGGATTGTGAGTTATGATATTAATATCACATACATAGGCTTTCCTCAAAATTCATTTTTTATCAAAATCATTGTTTTCAACCCTTCTTAATTTTCATATTTTACATATCTACTGTAAATCTATAGTTTTAAAACATCAGTCTAAAAATAAATAAATAAAAGATCAATCTAATAACTTTCATGTTGAATTAGCCATATTTTGCTTATTTTTAAATTAATTACTTACACACTTTTATTTAAAAATTAGAAAAATGACTTTAGACAAAATATCAATTTTTATTTTAATTACTAGCCTTTGGAGAATGGTGATTTAAATCAAACAAAACCTTGTATTTCTGTATAGGGATATCTATATGATTTTAAAGAAGTTTTACAGAAAGAGTTATCACGTTTCAATTAATGTTAAATTTTTCCCACAGATAAAAGACAAGAATATTGACTTTCATAGGACCTTAGTGAACACTTGGAGTAAATACTGAGTTTTTAATACTTTAAATCCTATACTTTTCCTGTAACTCTTCCAATTATCCAAGTACACGTCAATAGTTTCAAATATCACTTTGAAAAGTAATTTCATAGTGTATCATAAATCTCTAAAGTATATTACTATTTGTAGTATTCTTGAACTAACACAAATTTAAATGCTAAGTAAGAATTCTGCAGAATCTCAATTTTAATTTATTATAAATATATGAGTAGATTCCTCTTTTGAAAGTGGCTGTAGTGGGTATAATTGTTAATTTAAACACATTTTTAAGACTTACATTTTGCTGATTCATGTTTCCCTGACTCTATGTATGTCTAAAAGACTAACACTTTAGAGAAGAGTGATTAGAAGAAGCTCTTTTCCTTTTATATAACTATTCTTTAGTACAGAGTTCCAAAAGCATAGTAAATGCTGCCTCGCAGACCCTGGAGACCCAGGGAAAAGAAAACAGGAAAATTTCAAGTAAAAGCAATCTGCAATTCCCTCTTCAGCCAAACTGTAATAAACATGAGTATCAGAAAAGGAGTAAACCTTCAGAACACTAGCTCCTTTCTCCTCTTGCCATGGGATAGACAGCACCACGTTAGTGAAGTCCTTAAAGAAACAAAAGCATCATCCCCCAGTCTGCACAGATCCAGTCACCTCAGACTGTCCTGGTCTGTTAGTCAGTTTTCGTTGCTGTACTCAAATTCTTGAAATACATAATTATAAAGGGGAAAGATTAATGTTGGCTAACAGTTTCAGAGGTTTCAGTTCTTCAGTTAGCTCCAAGGCAGAATCATCGGGAAGGAAGGCCATGGCAGAGGAAAACTCCTCCCCCTATAGCAGGTCACAAAGCAGGAAGAATTCTGACAGGAAGTGGTTGTGGAGGAGAATATACTCTTCCGGGTCATGTACTGTGACCTGATTCCACCAAGTATGCACCCTTCCTCTTAGTTCATTCAGCTATGCGCTCATCTGTAGATTAATTCGTTAATGAAGTTAACAACTTTCGATCATCTCTCTAGGTCTCACCTCTGAAAACTGTTGCTTTGCGATCAAGCTTTCCAAATAAGTACCCAGTAGGCACTATAAAAATGTTGCCCTCATAAACTTTCATCTTATGTCATCTTTTCACATTTTAATGACTAATTACATGTGGATAGCTGAATTCATACTTTTCTTTTTTCAACTAAATTCATCCTACCTTATAAGCAGTTCTAATGAAAAATAAAATAGTTCTACTTTATTGTGTTTGATAAGAATAGTCTAGTTAGAGACTAGCCTCTGTTCAGTCAAGAACTAAAGACATCAAAAAATCCATTTATCTTTTGTGCAGGATATATATTATATTTACATATATATCTTATGCTTTATATATTTATATTTAGAAATAGATATTTATACATTATATGTGTATACAGGGACATCTATGTTTATAGTGAAAATAGAAACAAGAATAAAGGGACAAGATAAAAAACAAATATTTACAATTTTTATGGTTAAAATGGTATTTCTAGTTTGAACAAAATTGTGATACAGGAGGAAACGATAGTTGAATTAATATTGTTAAAATTTGACTTGAAATTATATAGTCAGAGACTGGATATATATAATATTTATTTCAAAATATTTTGTTATCATTAAAAAATAAAGTCTCTAGGCAATAATACAAATTTCTAGTCTGTGACATTTACTGTGTACTATTTCCTTCATCCCTCTGAAAATGTTCTATGTTATGGACTTATCACTACAAATGCTGCTTTCACTCACTTGGCAAAGCAGAAAGTTGATATGGCAAATCTGACTTCTTAATAGGTTTTATTCACTTTTCCAAATAAATGCTTATACTTGTGTATTCATTATAGTCTAAATATCTTATAAGTTAATTCACTCCTTTCCATTTTTATCATCAATTTATAGGTTCACATGATCCACTTGTTGCTTTTAAATATTGAATTTCCTGAGTTATTGCTCTTAGTCTTCTCCATAAACTTTAATTTTTTTTGATTAACACATAACAATTGTACATATTAATGGAATACAACAAATTATCTGAATACCTATAAACCATAAGTACTAATCAAGTCAGGGAAATTAATTATTTCTATCTCCCTATGATTACTTTGTGTTTGGTAACTTTAAGATCCTCTCTTCTTGTTATTCTTAAAAGATAGGTTGCAGAGGTCTCTAACCCCCACTATGTTGTTGGGCACTTGAACTTACTATTTCTATGTTTGGGTATCCATTATTCAAATTTCTACCATACTCTTCCCCATTCATCCCAGCACCTAATATATTCTTTATCAATTCCTTTACAACCTCGATATAAAAGTGAGCACAGGCAGAATTTATCTTTTTATATATGACATGATAGACAATAATATCACTTACAGCTTCATAGCCATCTTTTGGTTCTTGGCAAGAATCTTTTCACTGATCTCCTTGCCTTTTTTTATATTTTTCTCTAGTGCACTCTTCAACCAGAGCCAAGAAAACATTTCTAAAGAAAAGGTCGGATTAAGAGAAACTTCTGTTTAAAAATCTTTAATAGTTTCTTATGATTACTAGTGGAAAATGCAAATTTCTTCCATGAAATGTCTCATATTCTTGCCCCAGCTTAACCATCTAGCCTTCTGTCTCATCAATGTCTCTCATGACTTATTTTAAACCCTTCTCACATTATGCTATATTTTTATTTCTAACTTATGCATATAGTTTCTTCAAACATTAATCCTCACTCTTTCTCTTGCCAAATTTCAACTCATCTACAATTATTTTCTTCCATTTGCTCTGTTATATGCATATCTTTTGCATCTTCACCAATGAATTAGATCTGATCTGACTTTCATCTTGTTCTGTGTCTACATGATGCTATAACTGTTTTTTTTTTTTACCAAACTATATACCTCTATATTTAAGAACCTTTAAATTAAGAACTATGCATTTCCAAAACCCAGTCAAGTATCTATGACATGATAAAAGACAGTGATAAGTAATATAAGATTCAGTTTGAAAAAATTAGATCATAATTTGGATTTCCATTATTCTATTTTTTTTTTACCTTTTACGTAGAAAATTAGCCTTTTTAAATCATAAAGTTAATATCAGTTTGGGGATTTAAGTTTTAATCTTGTTAACAATTTTAAAGATGTGAAACCTGGTCTACACAGCATCCTTGAGAAACTGAAGTTTTAAAAAAATTCTGTGTTGTGTTTATCCAAATTGCTAAGAACGATTAAAAAGCTGTAAAATGAGAACAGAAAGTACAAAAATACAGCAAGTACAAAACACAGAATTCTGATTTAATCAGTAAGGAAAAAACTTAATAGAGCTGAATAATATTCAGTTCAGTGTGTTTATCGAGCACAGGATGAATTATATGGAGATTCATGTATTTATCACTCTTGTAATAAAGGGAACCATTAGCATTTGGGAAAAGGAGACTTGCAAAAAGTAAAAAAATCCCTAAGCTCTTTAGGCACTAGTTTTATACATCCTGTAATTCCAAAGAAAAGACTTGGGGAAATAAAAGACAGAAGCAAGGAACTAGATTTCTCCAGCAGTATTCTTGCAATTTTGATATAAGGCTTTGAGGAACCTAACCCTGACAACCCAGAAGCAGCACAAAACCTTTTCACATTTGCCCAGTAACTGACACAATGAAATATGTTCTGGAATGTTTTATTTTGTCTAAGATGTGGGTCATATTAATCCTTCTTATGTATTTTTCCACATTACTTATTATTAGAATTCTGTTCTATTTGGCCTTTAAAAAATCAGATACGATGTAAAAGTAAATTTTTAAGAATCGGAATATTTTCTTACACAAATAGCAAAGACTAATACCACATATTGTGTGTATTAAGCTGCTTATATCTGTATTACTAGACTTAACATCTGTTGTCAAGATTACTTAAATGCACCTATAGATTTAGCCCAAGCCTAAAGTCTAGGAGCAATATGGTACCAGGCCACGGGCTGACCAACACCACCACACCAAACCTCACACTGCTAATTCTGCAATAGATGGAACCACCACAACTTTCCAAACATCAGGACCCTGTTTTATAGGTGTGTGGGAGATTCATAACTTGAAGACACCAGATCTTCAGTTTAAGTACTCCTCTTGGCCATTTGAAGCTGAGACCATATAATTTATACTGGCCTTATGAGGTATTAGTTGAGCATTTGCTACCTGTGACTTGCTGGTTCTTCACAGTTCCCAATTTCTTTACATTTTAATGTTGCTAATATTAATGTATTTATGACAGAGTGTTGCACAATCATCTCTTAAGGCACGTGGAAGACTAGTTTCAAGAAACTCCATGGATACCATAATTTTCAGACAAGTCCCTTATATAAAATATCACATTATTTGCATATAACTCACATTCACCTTTTCATGTAATTTAAATCATATCCAGATTACTTGGAACCCTTAACACAAAGTAAATACTGTGTGTGTACTTAAATTTTCTAGAGACAAATTACAAGAAAGAAAAACTGTGATGCCATTCCTTTTACAAGTATTTTGATTTATATTTTGTCGAATCCATACATACAGAACTCATGGAAGCAGTGGATCAACTGTGTTTAATAAACCTTATTTAACTTAATTGCCATATTTTACAAAATTTCAGATTATCCAGTTTCTGATTGTTCAGTCTTAAGTAGTACATACATGTTTTTCCACAGGAAGTTAATAGATAAATTTTTTGATTGGGAAACATGACAATGCAATCTTTTAATACAATATTTCAAAGAAAGATTTAAGTTAATACTACATAATATTTTCCTCTGTGACAGAAGAGTTTCCCAGGATAACTACGTGATTTAGAAAAAATCTACAAGTTCTATTTGATGAATCAATTAATATCATTTCTACAAGTATGTTTTTAAAAATCATTTTCAGAAGAATGCCAATGGAAATTTTCCTGAATTAGCCTTGAAAATCATGAATAAATAGTTAACTTTCATAATTAGCATTGAAACTGATTTCAATAAATCTTTATATTTGTTATAAAAAACTAGTAATGCAAAATATTTCTGAAGTTTGACAAATGTACTTACTATATATACAAATTTGTCATAACATAGCAAAAGTGATATAGATTTATACATGATTTACTACATGAAATAATACAAACCACTTATTTCAAAATGCTTTTAAATAATATTTATGAGTACCCAGAGACAAAATTTAAATTCTGAAGTACAGCATTTTTAGTTAAGGATTTCTGAGCTTTTTTACTAGTTAATAAATTACAGCTGCGTATCTTTGTAGAGATTCTTATTCAGTAATTTATATATTCTATAATGAAAAAAAGGTGTTGAATTTCTTAGCCAATAAAAAATTTCCTCATGATTTCTGTAGCACTCTGCAAACATTTATATGAAAAACATAACTTTAGAAGCAATAATATTTGATGATAAATTATATTTTAAAGGGATAATAATATAAAATTTAAAATGATCTCAATTTTTTTTTGACTCTGACTTTCAGTTTCTAACTTAGAAGGAAATGGAACAACTTATTTCAAAGCTTTATTCTTAAGTGACTGCAGAGCTTCTGGCAGTATGTTTCAGATAACTCTTCCATAATTGGAGGCAGTGAATCATTGCATACTGATGAACCACCAGACTGTGTAAGGCCTCATATCCCCTAAAATTTTCATATTTTGCACTTGAAAATAAATTATAAGCTAAGCGCACCACTGAATTTTTTAAAATGTAAGTATCGCTATAAAATACACATCATGGTGAACCATGTAGTAGAAAGACCCTTCTCTTCAAAACGTTGTACATCGTGCAAGTCTCAGCCTAAAAAGTTTCATGCATACCTAATGCTTATTTGCTTTTATCTGTGAGGAATTAAGTTGATGAAGTTTGCATTCTGTACAGCATCTTTCCTTTTTTTGAACTTTTATCGTCACACTAACAGTTTTTTTCAAGAACAAGATTCCATGTCTAGTCAATATTCTATGTGTGGAAACATACTTCCTTAAATGATATGATAAATTAATTTATTTTAACATTAGATTAATGGATAAGACTTTGTCACCATTTCCAGGAGTGTGTATTTATTTATTTTGAGCAAATAATAAGTTATTTTAAAAGTGACTTATTCTGCAGTTCTTTTGGCTATCAGTGAGCAGATAAGGAAAATGTTTTGATGTAGATGGATGTATCCTTCTGATGGAAGAACAGTACTCGGCACAGGTACTGTGCGGTGCTGAACAGTGAAATTATATCACATTAGCAGTCACCTACAATACCTAAATAAAGAGTTGGCCATAAATCCTGTCGGTATATTTTCTGGATTCACTGGTGTTCCGCTGTTGCTTGTTCCACAATGTGCTAATTTTAGCGATAAATATAAGTAGTTAACCAAAGCCAATGCATTTTCCTATAGAAATACAGATGGTAAAAATGTAAAGAAGGCTACCACTACGATTTTATTGCTTAACTCTTCTTTAGGAGCAACTTGATAAAGATTGGTCAGCATGAGACACCTGAGAGTGAGATACAATTGAGAGATCTGTGGTCAAAATTGATTTCTAAACATCTCACTAATGTTTTAATGGAACTGTGCTCTTCACCTAGATGCCAAAGTGAAGTACAGCTAGAAACTGATAACGCTGAGTTCTGTGTGTTCCTCATTAAATCTTGCCACGCTAAGTGACAAGAAAACAGTGATAAGAATTTATGTATTGACCATTTGTTAAATTAATTAAATCAGTCTTATCATTTGAGTTATACACTTTGAACAGGTGTATAACCAAGCTTGAAGTTACCGGAATGTCATTTTAACCAAATGTTTTCTGAAATCAGACATCACACAAAAAAGGTATGTTCCAATATTAGAACACCAAGCCTCTCTTATTTAAAATAATCCATTTATATTAGATAGTACTTTCACTAATTTTGTACAAGATTTCTTAGTTAAGTTAGAAAGAAATAATAATGTCAAGAAACAATACCACATAGCAAAATCATATCTATAACTTATGGCACACACATAACTTTTTTAAGTGACTAGAAAATTCAGTGCAACCCAAATCCTATATATGTTTGAAATGAACTTTGAGTCAGTGTAGCACATTAGTAGGACACAGATCATTGACATATAATGAAATTTCTATTTCTGTTTTAGTTATAACAAATGAAGATAAATTTTATGAGTAATTACAACATTTTGAAAAACTATATCACATTCCACAGTCTAGTACTTTGTATTAGTTTACTGCAACAGCTGTATTTGAAACATGCCTACTTAGGATAAACAGTATACAAGCAGCTTTTAGATGATCTAGTGTGTACAAAATTTAATTCATCAACACTTGAATTTAATGAAGAATCTAACTTACCGGTGGATCTGCCCCCTTAGAACCAGTCAGCCCTCCTGTTAGGGATTCGATATCCTGAAAAGGGGAGAGGTGTTGATTGTAAAATACTACTCAAAAGCATGCACAATCCCCAAACCCCACAGTATAATATTGTCTTTAGCTTCAATGATAAGGCACTTCAGTTACTTTTTAAAAAATCTAGCATACCTATACAAATAGACTATATCTAAAGATTAGATATTCTCTTGAACTCTGGATAGTCTGTAAAAAAAAAAAAAACCTGGCAATTATTCTTGAGATAGGCAAAAAAATGACTCTAGACAAGAAAACAAACGTTTCATCATTAAAGATTTAAAGTGAAGGTAAAACAAGAAAAAGGAAATTAAATTGCAATTAATATATTTGAGTATTAATCATATGCAAAAGGATTAAGCTGCAGAATTTTAAAACAATTTCTTTTTAATTTTATTTGTACATATTGAAGATATAAAGAAATATGAGAAGATTAGAGATTCATTTATAAAGATCAATTTGTAGTTTTGAATCAGTTACCACAAAAGGTTATACCTAATGATTATAGATGTTGAAATTAGCATAAACAGAGATAGGGCTGATAATGTGATAACTATGGAGCCTATCATGTAGGTAGGGACAATTAAATTTGTCCTACCAGTTACAGGACTTTGATGTCAGAGTTGCTGCTCATGCCTTCTTCAAAAGAAACTAAAATTCCAGATTTTAAAATAAAATCTTCTACATTTTTAATATTAACAAGTGATTTAATTTTTAAACTATCTGTCATCTCACAAATGAATAAACAAAACAAAACATGCAAGCAACACATACACACACACACACACACACAGAAAAACATACCCATCTGTTCAAAGGTTTCTACTTAAAAGTTTGAGGTTCAATGTAGACTCATACTTTGGCTAAAAAGTCTCTTTTTTATGTTCTTGATCATTATTTATTTGTTTTCATGTAATTGGAGAGAGAACACTGAAGAACTCAGGAAAATATAGTTACAGTAAAAATGCAGAAAGACAGCTGAATCAATATTATAATAAAAATATTCTCTGATTTGCTAAGCAGCAGTATCATGCTGTCTATAATTAAGGAAACGTACGCTACTAATTCACTCAGGAATTAATCAGATCATTTTTATAAGATTTCAAGAATGAGGAATCTTAACAATACCACAGAGGGTTGAGATTAGTATCTCTAATATCTAGGAACGTAAAGGCAAGATAGAAGAAAAGCCTGATGTTTGCAAATATTTCCACTGTAAGAAGCTGATTTTGCGCAGGAACTAAATGGATAATAAATTTAGTTGTGTATTCTCTATTAAGGGTCATTTATAATAAGGCAAACACAAGGAATACTTCCAAGATAATTATTAAGTTGTTTTCTCTGGGATTGGTATGCTCTGTGTATAAATGTATAAATATAGATTTTTTTTTCCTGTTCAACAAATTGGGAAGAACTGTTTGCCCTCTTGGGAGGAACTGTTTACCCTCTCCCTGATGATAGGAGCAAAACAGCGTGTCAATCCTCTCACTGAGGGAATATTTAAAACTCTATGATCTCTAATGACAATGCAGTTTACTATCACTTTACAGCTCTCAAAAGTCAAAATAACTAAATTACTACACTTTCATTGATTTATACATTTCCCAAGCATTATTTTTCACCATCTTATTGAAAACTTTTATTCTGATATCATACACACTATAAAGAATCAAATCACCTAAATAATTTGGTCTTAAATGTCTTAATTGTTCTTTAATATTCTTACTAAATGATTTAAGTAAAGTATGTTCCTGAAAAATAAAATAAAAACAGGAAATAAATAATTATACATCAACAAACAGGATAAGTATCTGCACTGATTCAAAGATAAAATATAATTTTAAAATATTTTATAATTTCAGGAAATGAACCAATAGTATTAGATAGTAAAATGGTTACAATGCAATATTAACAGAAAATAAATTACACATCCCATTGCACTGTATGATAAAAACCCCTGCTACAGCCATAACAAAAGCAAAGTACTAATCATGTGAAAGATTAGCACTAAGTATATTTAAAATAAAAGAAGATGATGTTAAAAGTATGTACCACAATTAAACATTCCTTCCTTCAAAGTTAAAAAATGCATCTACTGTATAGTAACAATAAAACTTTTTCTTTCTTTTTATTTATTTATTTGCAGGTTGCTTCTGTTTTTTTGTTGCTGTTGTTGTTCTTAATATTTTTTTTTTGTTTTTGTTTTCTTGGTACCGGGGATCGAACTCATACTGCACTTGCAAAGCAGGCACTTACGCTGCTGAGTTACATCCCCAGCCCCATTTTATTTATTTATTTATTTTTGGTACTGGGGATTGAACTCACGACCTTGCACTTGTTAGGCAGGAGCTTGTGCCCCTGAGCTAAATCCACAGCCCCTTGTTGTTCTTAATTAAGCTTATTGGTACATTTAAACATACATAATGAGCCATTCATCACAGGAATTCATTCCTGTACACAATATTAGTAATTTCTCCTTTTCCTCACTCCTCTACCTTTCCTTCCCCCATTTTCCCTCCTAATTTACAGCACTTTGGTCCCATTTATTCTTTTCTCATTTTGTTTTATATTTCCTTCCTTCCTTTTCCCCTCCCACTTCCCTAGTTCCTCTTCTCATTGGAGCATTTTCTTCCTATTTCATAAAAGCTAGTATACATTCCAGTTTTTATGTATACTTCTAGTTTCTCACACCAGATAAACATTGTGATATTTACACATGTGTGTTCAAAATATTTCACTTATGGTCTCAAGGTCCATCTATTTACCTATAACAGTCTCATGTTTATCCTGCTTTATGGCTGAGTAGTACTTCACTGAATAAAAAAAATACAACTCCTTTATCTATTCATCAGTTTATGGGCATTTGGACTATTTCCAAAATTTACCTATAATAGACTGTACTGCTATAAATATGGGTGTGCATATATTATTGTGGTATGATGCTTTTTATTCTTTTAGGACAATACCAAGAAGGGGAATAGCTGGGTTGAATGGAACCTGAATTCCCAGTTTTTTTTAGGAATCTCTACATTGATTTCCACAGTGGTTGCATTAGTTTACATTCCCACCAGTACTGGAGAAGACTTTGTTTTACCCACAGACCCACTAGTATTTTTATCACTTGATTTCTTGATGAGAGCCATTCTTTCTGAAGTGGAATGGGATCTCAGTATTATTTTAATTTTTTTCTCTCAAATGACCAGTGACCTTAAGTGTTTATTCATATATTTATTTGATATTTGTTCTTTTTCATCTGTGATGTATCTATTCATCTTAGATCTCTGTTTTTGGATTGAGTATTTTTCTTTTCCTTCTCCTTCTCCTTCTTCGTCTTCATCTTCTTCTCCTCCTCCTTCTCCTTCTCCTTCTATTCCACCTTCTTTTCCTCCTTCTCTTTCTCCTTCTCTTTCATTTTGTCTTTTTGAGACAAGGTTTCACTTTTGTGGTTCAATCTGGACTTCAACTCATTTCACAGCCCTGACTAGCCTCAAATTCACAGCAATCGTCCTGCCTCGGCCTCCTGAGTGCTGTTGATTACAGATGTGTACCACCACTGTTTACACTGTGTATTTCCATCAAAACACTTACATGTGGTGTGGAATTATCCCTTCCTGACAGAGCATTCCACTTCTCTTGTTTTCATTCAGTTCATCAAGTTCATCATTGTCCTGAGGAATTGAGGATCAGAGACAGAATTTGAAAGACGTAATCAGATGTCTATCTATGGTGCTAAATTTAAGATGACACCATTTTGAGTTCCCTCACATGATTCTAAAATGAACATTAAATCTATTATTCAATATATATTTTATATATAATTTTATGTAATTATTAAATAAAATTAAATATATTATTTAAATTATTAAATATATTATATACTTTACATATAAATTTATATATAATTTAATATATTCATAATATATTAATATATTATATTAATATATAATGAATATTGAAACTATCTATTAAATTTTATGTGTAAGCATCTCATTTGTCTCATCCTCATCTTGACCATTCTAGAAAATTTGGTGAGCTGAAACAGTGGCGGCTTTATGTTATATGTATTCTTAATAAACCAAACCTTCAATTGGATTTATTGTCTTCTTACCACTCAAAGATAAATACATAAAAAGAAGAAGGACATGCCAACCCAAACTGGAATTTTCCCCATGCTGTTGCTCCCTAGCTACTTCCTGCTTTACAAGAGCATTATGGATCCCCCACTGTGCAGCACCTTAATATATACAGGACAAATAAACAAGAATCTATTATTTATATCATCAATATTATTCTTTTTTTAAAAAAAAGTAGCTGTGAAAATGTTATTTCCCTCTCCAAGGTGCTGAAATACATGAGGTTATTAGCTAATCCTTGACACAAGCTATAGTGAATCTGAGCTTTAACATTAGAAAACTCACATCCAGAATGACACCTGGTAAGCCATGATTAGAACTGGTTAGAGTTGGAAAAGATGAGTTCCAGGATGAGTGAGACAGTCAATGTCAAACTCTAAGTAAGACAGCCTGAAACATGGTATAAACATCGCAGCTATTTAGAATAACTTCATACTGTACTAAACTTGTGCTAGTGCTTGTCCACATGTATCTCCTCTCCACATCCCTGCTACACGAGGAAATGTATTTTTCCCTTGGCAGGCACAGTGATTTGATGTAAATAAGGGAATGCTTGTGTTTTCAGTGAAAGGCATTGGATTTAAATGTATTTCCTGCTCCATCCTGAGTGGAGAAGGAGAGGAAGAAGAATACTGGAACCTGAGGCTTATCTCAAGGTTAATTGCTAGATTCTTATTTTTCCCTCTGAAGAGTAGAATCAGCCACTTGCAGGTAAAGGGAAAAACAACAAAAATGAAGAAAATGAAATTATAAACCACTAGTTGAAGCTGGTATCACCAATGTCACAAAACTGAAGTTATCTTTAAAAACTAAGTGATTTTTAAAGTTTTGTTTAAAAATGATTTCATATAACATAAAATAATAGAAAATGGTGACTCTTACCAATTATGTATGTTTTAAAATTTCAAATTTATGTATGATTATGGGATACATTATAATTGTGAGAAATTTACATATTGAAGACCCAAACCCCAGTACATCAAAATGAAACCATATTTGCAGATAAAGTTTAATTGAAGCAATTAACAGGAGTAGTAAATGTGATTGGTGTCCTGAGAAGGAAACAACAGAGATGTGGGTATTACTGAGAAAATTCCACCTGAGGACACAGAAAAAGATGTCTGTCTGCAATTCAGGGAAAGATTTATAAGGAGAAGCTAAACTTGGTAACACCTTCTCTCGAATTTCTAGTCTCCAAAACAGTGAAAACACATTTTTGTTGTTTAATCCACTAGGTTTCTGTGATATTTTTTTATTGGAGTTCTAGCAGAACAATGCATGCATATTTATAACATGGGACTACTTTAAAGTTTCTTTAGAAAAAGCTAACATATTTAATACAGAGTACATTAGAGTTCATTTAGCACTATGTTAAAATTTGAATCACTATCAATGGAATCAAAATGCATAGGAAAAGCCATTTTGTTTAATGGTAATATTTACAACATAATTCAAAGTCTTTAAGATATTTGATGATATAATTTATGATTATAGAGAAGTTTACAAAATTCATCATATTCAGAGTTAAAATTAAACATTGCTCTTTATTGAATTTTGCTTCAAAAATGTCCCTTTCTACTGTCTCTTGACATAGTCTATCCACTACATTCCTGCAAAACTCCTTACTCAAGACTGCAGGGACATCTTGCCATTAAAACCAATTATCAATGCTGTATCACCATTTTCCTTAATAATTGAGCTATGGCTAATTTAACCGACCAGTCCACTTTCCTCGATATCTTTTTTCTCTGTTACATTTTTTCATCATCTATAAGATTATATTAAGTACTGTGACTCTAAATGCAACGTATTATGGTATATACATAGTATGAATGAATTCTGAATTTATAACTTCAACTAATCCTCTGAGATTGATGCTGCTTGCTGGGAAACTCTACTTAGGGGGATTTTATACACCTAAAACTATTAAATAAATGCAAGAACTACACTCTCCAAGTTATGTTCTTACTCTTGTTACAGTGATCTATATTTTAACAAAAGACATTATCAGTCACCAAGTGGTTCAGGCCCAGATCTATTAGTAAACACAACCCAAAGTATGATTAAAACAGACCTTTAATTTATTGTTCCTCCTCACCTCCATCTCTACCATTCTAACCCTCTGAACTATGTTGACAGTATCTCTCCATAAGCTAAATAAGTAGTGTCCTGTTGTCTATGAATGAAACTCCTTCTGTGTTTATTCTTGTCTAGCATTCCATCACATATTCTATACAAATTGTCAGGATTTAATCATCAAAACATAGCTTAGATCACTTTACTTTCTTGTTCACAATCCTTCACTTGTTTCCCATCAGTTGTAGAATAAAATTTGAACTCCTTGTTACGTTCTGCTGTGTCTTGTTAGTTTGGTTTAGGCCATTTCTCTGATCCCACATTTTGTCATGCTCCTTCTGTCTTTTACCGTGCCTTTCATATTGATCCCATTAAATCCCACAAACGACTGTTAGCCTAGGGGTTTTGAATATGCTTTTAGTGTTGCTTATGATATACATTCCTAGAAAGCTTCTTAGTTAACTTACTTTATTTAGACCTTAGCTTAACTATCAGAACATCATAGTAGCCCATCTTATCCAAATCAGCCAAGGTTCACCTGGAAAAATTAGCAAACTCCAAGATTATAAAAGAATGCTCACTAAAGGGACAAGTTATAGAGGTGTGGCAAGTTTAACAGATCCAGAGAAATGATGAAACACATGCCTTGGCAATAACTCAAAGTTACAATTACCTCTCAACCTGAAATGGTAATGTACAAGAACAATGTTATCAAATTCCAAAGAGAGGTGAACACTTAGCTTCAACATCTAGCACAGCTTGCCACTCACAGTGAAAATGTGATAAATATTTGTTGAATGGAGGAATGTTTTTATGATGTAGTTCCATTTTAATATACAGAAAAGCTGAGACTCTGAGCAATATGATGAGTTATTTCTTATTTTTGTGTTAATGTATCACTTTGAAAGCGTATCTCAAGGCAATCATATCTGTGCAACAAATCCTGTAAAATGCCCAAATGAACAAAGTAACAAATTACTTGCCCAAGATCACACAGCTGGTGAATGCTGGAAAGGAATTTTGAAACTACTGTGTTATAACCCCAAGCCTATTGTATTTTCTATTATATAGTACATCATTGTCTAGGCAATAACTTAAGGAAGAAGCCCTCAATTCTCTATGATCTACCTTGAGGCAATACATTTCTGTATAATCCAAGGTTTCTAGTTCACTGAAAGTAAAATTGTGCAAAATGATTAAATTTATGGTAAATAATATATTAAACTTAGCTTCTAGTAAAACAATGTCAATAATTCAGATTCAGTCCTTGATTATTTAATCATTATGTAAGGATAAGCCAATGTTTGAAAAGTTTATCTAGCATAGATGCCTCACATGAATAAGCAGTCAAAATATATTACACTAGTGTTTATTTTTATGTAACATCTAATAGTAACATAACAGCACTGGGGATGAGTTAAACAAGACAAAATTTCTTTTAAAAAACTCATTCTGTTTTTCACATAATGCTTAATGGGAACAATCTTTCATCACAGAACACCAGCTCCTTGAGGCAAGCGTCCAAATAATAAAGCTGAGTTTGTTAATGAGGCATCTTCTTCCTTTACCTGAGTTAAGCTGTTAAGAGTTTCCTTGGCAACTTTACAGGGTAAATTTCCTGGGAGGTAGAGAAGAAGCAGGAAACACACAAACCAGTCTCACAAACCTCTCTTACGGAATCCAAAAAAACAAAAAAAACAAAAAACAAAAAACAAAAAAAAACTCTATTTAGTCATTTTAATTAAAAATATTGGAAATTTATTTTTCTTCCTTTACTTTGAAAATAGCTTTGCCAAAATCTTAATCATCCTTGAGCCATACAAGTAATTCCTTCTAAAAAGAATGACTGAGTATATGTATGACTAAGGCATTGTGCTGTTCATAGGTGGACCCCAGTATCAATAAATCAAGGTCAAAACTTTCATAATGTTTAGAGAAGGAAAGACCCAAGCAGCTTAGTTGAGAAACATATATATCATTTACATAATCAGTAGGAGACCACATTTAGAAAGCTTGAGTATAAGAACATGTCAATCTGTATAACACTATGTACTATAATTTTAAAAAGTGAAATCTTAATATTACAACTAAGAAGGGTGTGTTATTTAGTAATGAAATGAGTTTTTCAGGTTGCCAGGTTTGCATTTTATTTTGAATATACACTGAGTATATTTGTCCAGTGACTTGATTGGTAACACAATAATTAATATTTACTGATCATTTAATATAGCAGACTGTATGTTAAAAACATGTCATTTTATTAATTAACATTTTAGCTCTCATAACTGTTAATACCTCCTGTATTTTGAAGATGATGAGTCTGGGTCTTTAAGAATTTAAATGACAAAGGTCACATAGCTATTTAATGTTCAAACTCAAACACAATAACTCCTGAGGCAAGTTTTAATGGTCATGTTCTCATATACTGAGCATGAGGGAAAATATAGTGAGCATTTTGGGCACATCACTTGGGATAAAACAAATACTCATTGAGCATTCAAAAAGGGGTGAAGCAGATTGCAAGCAAAATATTTATGAGGTCAAGGTGATAACCCCACACTGGTGGGAGAATATCCCTGACTGACCCACAGATATGAGTTAATGATATTAGATTTGGCTAAAAAGTGGTAAAATCTAAAAAGTGGCCCTATAGTTCTATTTTTAAAGTATTCTCTCCAAAATTAAATCTAAATAGGATACACCACCTGTATCTAGAACAAAATTATGTCAGTAGTGCACAGAATTTTGTGCACAGTTTTTCTGAAGACAGTATCAGAGATTTAGGTCCTACCTTTTCAATAGAGTGCTTCCTTTGAAGTATTTTCATTTGCGTGTATGAGTGTGTGTGTGTGTGTGTGTGTGTGTGTGTGTGTGTGTGTGTAGCTTTTTTCATTTCTCCTCTTCCATTCGGCTGAGGTGACAAACAAAATATTTTATGAACTCCTGGATCAGATTTTTTCCTGAATCAGTATTAAAATATTTCTTTTCACAAAATTCTACATATTAACGCATCATTGCTGTCCCAGATTCAGTGTATATAAATAAAATAACATGTTTTCTCTTACCCTGCCATTTCTATGGCAAATTTCCTCCCATCCAATTTGTTAGCTCAGTTGATATTATCAACATAAAGTCATCCAATTAACATTTTTGGAGATAAGTAATCTTTCCTCAGTCTCATAAACTAGCCCAGAAGATATCATTTTCCTAATATCTGCTCAATCACATCCCTTCTATAATCACATTTACTTCCTTAAAGTAAAGTTTAAAGTTTTATTTTAATTTCTCCCTCATTCTTCCTTTCCCTAAAACAGTATCATTTTGGGATTCCTTTTTCCAAACCAGTCATTCCCTAAGTGTAACCTGGGTTCAATAGCATCAGCATCATTTGTAAAAAGTTGTTTAAAATGCAAGTCCTGGGATCACCCCAGGTCTACTGAACCAGAAAGTCCATGTTTCACAAGCCCTGGAAATAAGTTTGATGCAAACCAACATTTAAGAACCACTGCTCCATAGCAACAGGTTTCAAATGCAGATGTGTTCAGGCTACATCTGTATTCAAAATTCTTAAGTACAGACCCTGGTCTTAGAAAGCAAAACCGTTAAACATCTTTGGGCATGAGGCCTTTTATACTGCAGTTCAGGACTTTTCTCAATTCACTTTTACCACTGCACAGGAAGAAACCTTAGATTCTTACAACAAAATTTGCAGTTTCGTAATGTGAGAAGCGTCATCTTGTTTCTGTGCTTCTGCTCCACAGCCTATTCGGTGTAGAAACCACCACTGTTCCCTGAGTCAATGTTACTCATCCTTTGAGAGTCAGCCCAGGCTGCCACAGCACCTGACATTTAGTTCTATCGTATCCCTTATCAAATAACTGTCATTTTAATCATCTGTCTTCACCACTCATTTGGGAAGTAAATCACTGCACCACTCTACTTGTCATCTCGGTGTCTTCAGCAGGTATCACAAATCACAACCAATAAATATTAGAAGACTTCAATGTAACCCCCTGTGAACTTCTTCTCTAGAAAGAAGATGAGCTGTTTGGCACCAGTACTTGGGATACTTTGGAATGTGCATTTTGCCACATGAGCAGGTCTGCATGCCAGTTACATGTCGATTTGGTGAGTGTGGACCACAAAAATACGGATTATCTTTTAGCTTACTGAAGAAATAGTTCTGGAGAGTAGAATGGATGGTAAGGAACAATCAAAACAGAGATAGTGTCTCAGTGGGCCCCAGCAAGAGACCTCCAATTCAAACCTGCAAAATGTCCCATGCATATAAAAACAGATAGCTTAGTTATCAACAAAACATGTTTAAGTATAACTTCTTAATTACAAGCTGCATCTACTTGGGCAAATGCATTCATGTTCCTTATATAAAATTAATCAACATCCTGCCACTTGTATCAAATAATGATAAGCGATAGGGACAGATTTCATAAACCTGTATGTTTTATAAAATTGGCATCAGCATACATGTAAATAAGACCTGATACAGAGTAATCCTAAGTATAAATATTCCTCAGATTTATAGAGTATATTATTCCTAAAAGAGAAGAGATCCTGTAATTCATTTACTCCATCAGATAACCTTATAATTTCTATATATTTCCCTGGCTTTGATTACTACAAAAGTTTTCATTGATATCATTTTGAAAAATATACTTTTCTTTTTTATGATAAAAACTGAGCAACATTTTTAGCATATTTTTTGGAAAAATTGCATCCCAGGAACCTTTAAGAATTTATTTCTCTTTTCCTATGAACTTCTTAATATCATATATATGTATATATATGTATATATGTGAGTGTGTGTGTGTGTGTGTGCGTGTGTGTGAGTATAATTGTGAGTAACTTTAAGTACATTATAAATATGACACAGCAATGTAGAGCAAAGAATATCCTTCATGGGTGTTTTATCTATCAGATTTTTCAGCTGAAAATTAGAGGCTCAATTTCTGTGATCTTAATTACATGAGCTTGAACAGTTCCCTAAGACAAAATACAAATAAATACAATCCCTGAAACTTACTTTTTAAAAATCAAGTTCTATTTTTAGCTTAGTAAGTAACAGCCTAAAATATGAAGAGGTCTTAAGAACCTAGAGATACACATACCTAACTTGATTTTTTTAAGAAGAAAGAATAAAGTGAATATGCTTCTCTTGGCTGTTAATAACTGCAATGTCACTGATACCAAAGCAATAGATTATTCTTATTTAGAAATAACAGTAAGTCACAATTTTTGTGAACTAAAAGCAAAACCAGGACAAATAGTTTAAAAAACGTGGTTATATCTATATACAGTGTCATGGTTTATGTCTGTGGCCCTCAGGCCTCATGAGTTTGCATTGTGCATTTGTGATGGTTCATTGTCTAGTGCTTGGGTTGATGGTGTCAGAGCTCCACCCACAAAGGGGTGGAGCCAGGATGTGATGTAATGGCAGGAAGAAGGTGTGTCTTGCTCTTTGCTGCTTCCTGCTTACTGTTTGCAGCGGCCATGAACTGTGGCCCAGCCATGCCTGCCTGCCCTGGAGCCAACTGAGTGTGGACTGAAACCTCCAAAAACTGTAAGAAATAAACCTTTCCTTTCCCAACTTGGGCTTCAGGTATTTTGTCTTAGCAAAGAGTAGAAAGTAACTAAGACATACAGTATCTGTACATTTATAGGTCTATGAAGTAGGTATTTCTTTTAATGATAGATTTTTGTAAATTTTTTAACCATATTTCTCTCTTTTAGTACATTTTTAAATATAAGGACAATTAACTTATCTAGGCTTGTAGTAACCATGAGAACCTTCAGGAAAGCAGATGATACATTTTTAAATTCATTATTTAAGATTTTAGATAAGTTTGGGAATTTCAGATACATATTAAATTTTTATGGTCTATGACTTGTTTCTGGCAATAACAGCTCATAGAGTAATTAAATGAAGTTAGAGGAACAAATGAGGGCTTGAACATTATGCAAAATCAGGTGTAAAAATTTCAGAAGGATGTCTAATTTGAATCTAAAGGATACACTGAGAAATTTCATTTTGTTGCTATTTTCTTTGAGGGAAAATCAAGTTGTAAATCATAAGAAGCAAATTTTTGATTCATTCCCTATTTCTTTTGAAATGATATATGACAAAACTAACACTAATAAGAAATAACATTAGTACATATGATTTCGCCTTTTCTGGACAGTTTCTATTCAATTAATGCTATCAGAATTCTGATATGAGTGGATGTTTTAAATATTAATATTTCATACTTGAAATATTACTAAATGAATAGAAATGAAATGGGATAAATACAGGGAATAAGACATAGAAATGTTAAACTATTAAACTGCCTGAGTCTATAGTATATTGCAGGGATATTAAGAATATAGCATGGTACTGGAGATTTAGCACCAATTACAAAATCTTCCATCATTCACAAATGTTTTACAAACAATCTTGCTACTTTCTATTTATCCAGAAATCTCCTTTCTCCATAAAACACTAGAATTAAGCTTCAACATTCATAATGTTCCTTAATTCACTAAGATTAATTTAGAATATTTTACATTCAGATTTTCCCTTTTCTTAATATTTCTGAAACACACTTCATTAGATATCCTCCTTCCTAAATGTAACTGACAGTGCTTACCTAAGTCATACAGGCAAGAATTCTAGGGTACATGGAATGCTAAGTCTGTCAGAGTCAGTGAAGTGGCAAATAAATATCCCACTTTTTCTTGTTTGCAAAAAAAAAAAAAAAAAAAAAAAAAAAAAGGAAACTGCAAAGAGTCTTCAATTCCTAATCCAAATGCTAACTGAAATTGTGGCATATAAAAATTGTGTCTTCACTTACATGCTTCATGGTAACACAGTTATCATGCAAAGCAAAAACATAGTTTCCCCAGCTCCATCATGACTGGTTCCCATTAAAACAGTAAGACAGTCAAAGCATAGTCATAGTTTAATGGTAGACAAATCTTTTTTTCCTTTACCTCTAGCATTCTCTAAACAAGATTATGAATCTTGAATACATATTATAGTAACTATATATAATGCAGTATTAAAATTGGAGACTTTTCAGTTCTAGTTTCTGACCAAAAGCCAAGAATAACAGTGTGATGAATAGATTCTACAGGCTGAAATAAAAACAAAACAAAACAAAACTACCCCCCAAAAAACACCCAAAAACCAAAAAGCATAATACCTGCAAAAAAATATTTTAAAACAGGATTGCCAGAGTTAAGGAGCTTTCTGTTAGCACCAAGGACAGAGTTTAGGGCTTCACATATGCTACTCAATGCTCTAGTACTAAAATACAGGAGTATTCCTTAGCTCTTAGTGATAAAGCTTTTCTTGATGGCAGTTTTACTGAAATGTCAAGAAACTATTTCATATATGATACATATTTTTTCTCAGGATACTTGGCTAATAGACATGGACTTGAAAGTCTATTCTTGTATCTCCCATTCCAACATCGAAACACAAAGACAAAAAAAAAAAAAAAACAACCCATCCATGCATGCACACATACACACACACTCACTCACAAAGGTGTATATTCTTCAGGGCCAAATCAGGGATGTGCAGGGGATTACATACCCAGAAAAATGTTTGACTCAAGATAACAGGAAGAGTTAAACTTTCACCTAGGTGTAAAGTAGTAGAATGCTAGGATTTGAGTATATTAATTTATTATTGAAGTTGCAACAAGTTATTAAATATTAATGACTTACAATACACGAATTTATTAATTTACATTTCTGAAGCTTATCAATCTGACAAATGAAGCATTGGAGAGTTGTGTTCTCCCTTATGACTTCAGAAGCAGACCCCATCCCTTGCCTTTCCCTGTTCATAGAAACCATCTGCTTCCTTGCTTTATGGTCCCACCCTCCAACTTCAAAGAGCATCCCTACAACCTCGGGTTCTATCTTTATATCTTGTTTTATTAACTTTAAATACTTTGCCTCCTTATTATCATGACTCTTATGCTTTCACTAGATTCACTAAGGTAATGCAAAATAAGCTCTGCATATCAAAATACTTGACATAATCATAACTTTAATGTCCTTTCATAAAATAAAGTAACAAAGTCATAGGTCCTGAGAATTAAATGGTGACTTGTTTGAGGAATCACTGTTCAAATACTCAAAAGAACATTTAAAATGTGACCCTGAATAAGTCATGAATCTCAGAAACTGTAAGAAAATATTACATTCCAAACTGAATCAAACTTCACTTTGCAGGTGTTGGAAGTTACTTCTCATCAATGAATATTTATATTATCTTGTATTATTATTCTCTGAATTTTCTTTCCATATAAATTCTAAGTATGTTGGTAGGGATTTATAAACATTTCTCTATCATACAGGCTTTCAATAAGTGTTTTGTTCCACAAAATCCCCAAGTCATGGAAAGATGCTTGAACTAGGCATTTTCTATGTGAAGTGAAGCAAGGCCCTCTTAAAGACCATGTCAAAAATATATCTTTGTGTGCCTGTAATTCTCATTATACATTTTTGTTACTTTTAGCCTTGAAATCTCAAGGGAAAATATAATATAACACATAATATTGAATTAGTCACTAAGTGAATCAAATCTTACCCAATAGTAAGCACCTGCACTCATTGGAAGGAAATATATTTAGTTACTCAGTCTTTTACTATCTGGGTTGCACTTGCCAATGTCATGCACATAAAATAAAATTAATTCAATAAGAATTTATTGATGGAAAATAGTAAAAGTAAATTTCAATCTGCTATAGAAGGAAGATGACAAGTAACTTCTCATCAGGTTTATATCTAGAAAATATTCCCTAAGGAAGAAAGGAAAGAGAGGCAGAAAGAGCGAAGAGAATTCATGTGATTTATAATATCATTTAGAATGTGTTTAGAAACCACAGCAGGAAGATTTAAAAATGATCCTTTCTTTTTAGTATTTATATGCCTCCATAATCACCTCCCCTTGAGTGTAGTCTGAACCCAGTGAAAATATGGGAATTTTTCTTCTGAGATTAGGGTGACAAAATACTCCCACTCCCCTCAGTGAATATGCCTTTGGGGGAAGTTTCTACATTTAGTATCCTTAGAGGGAGGTCCAGGTGACAAGAAACTCTTATTCCAAGCCAATAATTATCCAGAAACCGAAACTGCAAGCTCAGGTTGCATGAATTTAGAAGCTGCACCTCGCCCCTTCCCTTGTTGAAATGAAATACTTCAGCTCTGCAACTTTTCAGATCCCTTGAGTCTAAAAACCCAGCTAAACTGCTCCAAATATCTACCCATAGAGATTGTGGTACAATACATGATATTTAAGCTAGTAAAGTTTTGAGACAATTGTTTATACAGGAATAGATTACTAATATTAATGTTATTATTTGTACAATTCTAAATAATCATTTTATTTTGTACATTCATTATGTAAGGGCTCATTATAAAATAAAAATACAAGATCACTTTATTAGTGAATCAATGAAATGTGTTTTTCTTCCTCTAGTTTTATGTTTGTCCAATTTCAATTATATTTTAAAAGCAAAGAAATCCTGGAAGAAATATTTAGTAATCAATCAATTGGTTCTCTGCTTTGTTCAAAATCATTAGCATGAATCATAAGACTATGCACAATTTCAATACACCTTCTTTCACATAATTTCCATTTTGTTAGTCACTTCCGAATATACAAGGATGATTAACTTCCTAAGAATAACATATTTAGTGACAACTCTATGCTTTTTGATATTGAAGAGAATAAAACTAAATGAGAAAAAACAAAATAAGGTGAGTCAAAACAAAAGGATGGACATAGTGCAAGCCTTAAAACAAAAATGCAACATGATCTACAATGGCTACCATGGTATCTCTTGTTATCTTCAATAGAAGTGCCCATATCATCAGGAACAATAAAATTGAACACAGCACTACAGAACAAAATCAATAAAAACAAAACATTGAAGAAATTATAGGACTTCAAAAGAAGGTAACAGTCAAACCAGAATGGGTATCATAGTGAATCTTACTGTATTCAGAATAGTTGCCTATATCCTCAGACTTGATACTATGAAATGTAACAGATTCTAAAAAATCAGTCAAAACAAGACAGTGAAAGCTACAGATTAAGTTAATAGGAAATTAAAAATGGTTACCATAGTATATTCCTGCTGTCTTTGGGATAGCTGTTCATGCCATCAAATCTAGTACAAGTAGACAAACTGGAATAAATTATAACCAAACTAGACAGACCAATGAAAACAATGTGGGTTTCAAATCATGATACAAGACTAACAATGTCCTCTGCCTTCCCTTTTTAGACAATTCCTCCGTTTTCACTTTCACAAGTGCACTGTAGATTTTTGTATTCCACTAACTCCTTTAGTTTTTAAATTAGGGAGGCAACCCACTATTTATCTAAGTGGTTCTAAATCTTCTTAGCCTTGAGTTTGATCCCAAGTTGTATCCATTTACTCACAAGATCCTCAAGGTTTTCCTTCTTTATAGCTGAGTAGTCTGCCATTGTATAAAAGTGTTATGTCTTTCCAACCAACCTGAAAATGAGGGGCAAGCTACCCCTCACTTTTTTCTGATTCCATGTCACATACAGCATTATTTTCTCATCTTTGACTTTCAGTCCATAAAACTTCTTTCAGGTTAATTTATTTCTTATATAGAGCATCTTGATGGACCCTATCTCCTGATCCAGTCTGCCTGTGTTTTTAATTAGTGTACCAAGGCAATCCATGTTAGTGATTATGACCAACCTTCTCTGCCTCATCTCTGCCATACTATTTTTCTGTCATTGTTTGTCTACTTTTTCTCTTCATCCCAATGTTTTCCCAGTTCAGGGAGCCCCCTCTGCTGCTGTTCCTTAAGCCATGGTCTTTTTTCTCTCTCTCTTTCCAGAATGTTCTTTAGTATTTTTGTAGGTTTGAATTGGTGGTCATGAACTCCCTCAGTAGCACTTTGTCATGGAATCATCTTGTTTCTCCAATAATTTTGAGAGATAGTTTTTTCAGGGTACATCAATCTGGGTTGGAGGTTATTTTCTTGCAGGGCTTGGAATACTTCAAGCTCTTCTTGATTTGATGGTTTGTATCAAGAAGTCTGTTGTGATTCTGATGGGTTTTCCTTTATAGGTGATCCATTTATTTTCTCTGACAGCTTTTAATATTCTGTTCTTGTGTTGAATTTCTGGGATCCTGATTATTATAAGTCTGGGTGTATATCTATTTTGGTTATAGCTGGCTGGAGTTCTGTATGTCTCATATACCTGGATATCATTTCCTTTTCCTAAGCTTGGGAAGTTTTTTAAATTATTTCTTTAAATAGCTTTTGTATTTCATTTGTGTTTACCCCTGTTTCCTCACTCACATTTTTTTTTGGTTAAGTTATAGATCCTCTTGTCATCTTTTAGCCTTTGTATTGTTACTTTCTGGTTGCTTGTTATTTTTAAGAGATCTTTCTCTTCATGAGTCCAAGTTGCAAACTTGTCTTCAAGGTTTGATAGTGTATCTTTAGTTTCTTTCAAGTAGTTTTTTTTCAGTTTTCAATGGACTTTTTGAGTTCTTGGTAATCTCCTTGAATCTGTTTCATGTATTCTAGATTTTTTTTTATATTCTTCATTGAAGGTTTTCCTCCTTTATCTATGCTCCTCCATTCTTCCATCTGTGTTTAATGGTGGATCAATAAGCAGCAATGTAAAAAGCTCTCTGAGAAAAACAGCTCAGATGCTAGTATATAGCATCCTGGAGAAGACCAGACAGAAGGAGATGGATCCTCTCGACCCAGGAAGAAAGTAATGTGGAAAAAAAAAAAAAAGAAAAAGAAAAAACATGTACAGAAGGCTGTAGCCAGACATGCTCTCACTAGAGCTGGTGCCACTGTTAGCAAAATGCCACTGGAATCCAAAGACTCATGGTCATAGTGAAGTTGGGGGTTGACAAGCCTGAGAACCTCAGTAGGAGGATACAGTCACAGAGGGAGTGACGAATCGGAGAACTGCACCGACTAGCAGTGAATGTGGGGAACTCAGCACTCGCACAGGAATTGGTGATTGACCAGGTGACATTTTGGAGTTGGACAGGATAAGCCCAAGAAGAACTGCAGCTGGCTTTATTTAGCCATTGCTAGCACAGAGCAGATTGGTGAGAATTGCTTGGACTGAGTCCCACCCCTGTGCGCAATCCAATGGCTAAGACTGATGTTTCACTGAAGCTATCCCTAACCGGCCCTGACTGCGCAGCACACACTAATGTGGTGAAGACTCCCAGTGGTTGACTGGCTCAGAAGGGAGGAGCCTACCTGCCCCATCTTGCTTGTACTCTAGTAGTCACCAGCAGACTGGGGAGGGTAGCAATCCCTAGCCAGCATGCTTCAGAGTAATTATAACTAATACAGGAAAGGCTGGGGACCCCCATTTCCACTTGTCTGGAAGAAACCAGAAATAAGACAAGAGGAAGAAACAAAAGGAAGTCTTCAGCCTCCAACCCAAGCAGTACTGGCTCAGGAGAGGTAAACACAGAAGATATGGGGGTTGCACACCTGCAGTTTCTGAAGAAACTGCATCTGACATAAAGAAACATGCTCATGAAATTATAAAAGAATTTAAAACAGAAATACTAATACAAGTAAAGAAAGATATAAGAAAAATAATAAAAGAAATGCTAAGCACCTCTCAAGAAGACAACTCTATGTTTAATTTTGATACCCAATGCCACGTAACTATGAGCTAGGATATGGGATTCTATAAAAAGGCAATTTCTTTTCAATTATGTATGAATAGCTTGGTCAAATTGACAAAAATGTTTGAAAAGTACTGCAATTTTCAGCTGCTAAATATGAAGTTGTAGCAGATGACTCATATCTTTATTAAACATTGGATACTTTATTTCATAGATTAAAACACTCCTTAGAGGTTTTTAACCACATAGTGAAAATCTCTCTCCAGTTTACTTGTGTCTAGTTCTTTAGAGTAAATAAGATAGTTTAAGCCCCCTCTTTCTGAGCAAATGATCTAGCCTTGTTTTACATACAAAACTACTAATCAAATTTAGTTAGAAAATTTATCTTCCTGCTCTAATGGTTCCCACCATACACCAATTGATTTCTGCTTCTCCTACATAGTTTTTCAATTCATATTTTCATCTCTAGTTACCTCAGGCAACTCATGACCTCATTGTTTAAATTCCCATATTTTTCTGAATGAGCAGAGTCCCCAGAAATGAAAGCCAAAATTTAGCAATGAGAAAAAATCAGTAAAATGCTAGATCAATATCAACATACTGGAACAGTAAGGAAATGAGCTTTAGAACAAGAATTCATAGGTTTGCCTTGATTATTATCATCCACATGTTCAACTTTGACCTAGTTCTGTACATTAATTTCCCATATACAAAAATCATATAATAGTAATAGGTGGCTCAGGTGATTGTTGATAGATGAAAATGAGAACATCATAAAAATGAAAATAAAGGTTTACTATGAGTCTGTGAGTACCAATACTATTAGCCATAGCAGCCACTATTACTTCGAAGTGTTTTATTTGTGTTGACATACATGTGGTCTTGCAAATTTATTTAATAGATTTGTGGCTACTGGCTTTTCCCTTTGATCATCCAATTATAAAGGACGTGGTAGCATAATTTCATCAGGAGAGTCTGTGATCAAGTGAATGCTAAGACAGGCACATTGCTATTTTTATATATTTCAAAGTGGAGTATTTGAGTACAAACTCATGAAGCAACTTGACCTTAATTATAAAGCAGAAAAAATAGTGCATGATTAACAAATCTTAGTATACTTACACACTTGAGGACTAGATAAACAGAATTTATTGAAGCTTTCCCACACATATTAGCTTCCATATAACTTTGTCTATAAAACATATTACCATGTCTGAACTGTTCAGTTTATTTATCATCAAGCATTTCTAAAAGCCATGCCATGATTTCTCCCCTCAGTAAAGGAATTATAGACTATTTTGGATAAGACTACTTTGAAGATAAGCACTAACGAGGATAAATAAATAAAATGAGATCCAATTAAGCTGTCTTATGTGATCTTTCATTCTTAAAATTTCCTGGAGTTGGCAGGAAATAGTAGGCTATCTTTTGATTGCACATTTTTTTTTTCCTCTTGGTAAACAAGTCTTTATTCATGTGAAATAAAATAATTGTAATGTTAAAGTTTGCTTTGTTACAAACCCAGAATCTTTTGTGCTATTGAAAAGATCATATCTAGGCAATGTTTAATGAAAGAAGAAGCAGACTTACAAGAAAATTTAGATCCTGCAGAATTTCTAAATTTTAATGACTATGTTTCACATGTATAATGAATTAAGGTAAATTTAAACATCTTTCTCTCTTTCTTATAATTAGGATCTCTTACCAGAAAGTGTAAAAACTCCAACAGTAATGCATTTTGTAGACTTTAAAGTTATTCTTATATATTTGATATTATATACAATTAAAGAAATTATGCTAAATTATTTAAAAATTGATTTACAAAACACCATATAGTTCTTTATTCTACTGTAAATTCTTTTTCCTTGTAACATTACTCATGTAAGACTGGAGGGATATGTGTAATTAGTTTAGAGTAAAAGAAAGTAAAGAAAGAACCAGGGAAATTAACTAAGTTTCAATTTTAAGTATAGATGCGTATTATAAGGCACTTCAGCTAAAAAAACCAAAACCAAACTGTTAGGGTTAGATTTGTTTGCTTCATTTAGAATAGGCCAATTCACATTTTTAGTAATATTATCTCAGAAACTACAAAACAACATTATTTTTCTTAGACAAACTGGCAATCACTCAGGGAAAAAAAAAATCTGAAATGGTCTGAATGTTCTCACATGTGTCTTCTGTGTCAGGGATCATCTTTCTTCCAGACCAACACTTGCTCTGGTTGGTGCTCTGGACTGTTCAAAGCCTTTGTGAGACAGGCATCTCAGTAAGTACGTGAATGCTTGAGTGTGTCTATTCCTATTTTAGTTCAGATCAGACTAGAATGATCAACTTAAAAAAATCTTACTTTAAAGAGAAACAAGTTAAATGTGGTGTTTGTGATGTTAATATAGGAATATTTAGCCAAACTGATAAGAATAATTCTATTTAGATACATATTGAGTGATATATTAAGTCTACATTAATATATTTATATGAATGTTATCATGGACATCACTATTCCAGAAAAAAAAAACATGAAAATAGGAAAGAATACATGGTCTGATAATGAGAGCTGCTGATTTATTAAGGATTGAGATTGACAAAATTTGTTTTTAAGAAAAAGAGATATGAAACTTGGTTTTGGATAGAGTCAAAAGAAGGAACATGAAGAATTAAGACCATAGGAAATAAATATTTTGGTTATCCTTTGAGGTAAATTCTTTGTTGCAAGTTAGTTTGCATAAATTTTGGTCATTTCTTGTGTTATGGTCAATGAAAGTGAAAATGTGATGTAAGATTTGGAGGTGTTATCAACATCTGCTACTTGTGTACACATACACACACACACATGCATAGTGGAAACAAAGGATAACACACTTCCTCTTCCAATGTATTGCTTTTGAGTAGACTGAATTATAATTATCCACTGCATGGTGCGTGGCAATAATCTTATGTTTTATTGACATGTGTTTGAGTCAAAGATCCTGTTATAAAAATTGTAGAGCTAAGATACAACTCCTTTCCATAAGTACACTTAAATGTACACTTATTTCTCCTAATTTAGTAAAGTCTTTAAATCAACAGATATATAGAATCAGACCCTAAGAAAATACTGCAGGATTTAAGGAAGTATATCAAGTTACTAGACATGGAATCAAGAGCATATGCATTTTTAATATGAAGATATTAAAATACATCTATACATGTCATGTCCTGAAGCATTAGTGAAAGATAAAAAAAGAGATTACTTTACAGTGACTTAAATTTTATTCATTTCAATAGCAGTTTAAAAATTTGGTTGGACTGAGTAAATACTGGTCTATTTTATGTAAAATAATTTCTACATTTATGATTTAAGAGGCATTTTCTTCTTGCGTTAAATTTTTTTCAGCAATATATTGTAAAAACTTCATGTAGACAAAATCATGTAGTGCTAAGATTGTATTATTCACAGGAATCATATGGAGCTCTTGTCTGAAACATAAAGTTTAAAATTCATGAAATATTCTCTGTGACAAAATTTATCTTCTCCCTTGATTATCAGAATTAGATGTAGTTTAGTTAATTGTAATCAAAATTTTAGGGAAAAATTATTGTATCCCAAGACCATTTAATAAACTTTTTGTTGTTGCTGTTGTTGAAGAATATTTTTTTATTTAAAAAGAGTAAAATTAAACATAACAAAACAGAGTAAAGCAGATCAGAAGAAAATAATGTAAATGACACAAATTTCAAAGCAAGACAACAGAAGATCTACAGTGGCTACCATAATGTCTCTTGTTTTCTTCTAAATTTCTTCACACACAATGAATTCATACAAAACAAAATAGTGTTAAACTGATCAGAACAGAGTGATGAAGGCATTATAGGCCTTCAAAAACCAGATAATAGGAAAATCAACAATAGCTACCATAATGTCTCTTTTTCTCTTCAAAACAGCTGTCCATGCCTTCATGCATGTTGAAATTAAACAATGCAAAACAGACTAAAACAACTCTGAAGAAAGAATAAAAGCATTACTGGATTTCACAGCATGTTGATACAGAATCAGCAATGGATACCATAATGTCTCATTTTCTTCAAAGTAGCTGTTCATTTCATCACACATAATATAATAGATTTTCATAAGCTGTTTAAGAAAAGTTCCATGCATGTATACCTCTACATGTATACCTATCCTTTCTATAGTAGAGGGAAAAAAAAACCAAAAAATTTATTAGAAAAACATGAAACAAAAAAGACAAATAAATAACAATAGCAAAGAACCCAAAACAGTGATAATAGGCTTCAAAACAAGGTATAGGAGCATAACTAGGGTTGTTATAGGGGCTGGGGATTTAGCTTAGAGGCATAAGTGCCTGCCTTGAAAATGTATGGTCGTGAGTTCGTTATTTTACATAATGATCTTCAAGAGTTCCTCAGATCACCAGGGTTAATGTTCAAATTGTTCCAATCCTATGAATGTTAACTGTTTTGTTCCAAGATCTCATAGAAAAGAAAAAGGAAGGGAAAAGAAAAACTATCTAAAATTGTATAAACACACAGGATAACTGAGATAATTGTACTACAATGAATAAACTTTAAAGTGCCTTCTTACTGCATTTTATTATCACATTTTCCTCAAAACAATGGTTTCAATTAGTATCTCTGAATAAGTATTTCTTCATCCTCAATCATCCACCAAGATCTCTCTGTCCATTCTTTTTAAAATATGACCTGTAGAATGAGTAGTGTAAGTAGTATTATTGGAAGCTACAATGAATGTTTACATTTTAAAAAAGTAATTTATTACAGTAAAAGACACACTGACCTTAGCCTCCCTAAAGATAGTCTCAGTCACATACTTATCACACCATTCTTGCCACTTTCTGAATCAGGGACAGAAGTTTTTATGTGTGTCTTTCCTTGTGCTGTCATGACTGCCTTGATGTTCTGAATCAATTCAAAATATGTACTTTCATGCTCATTTTGACATTGGGGAAAAGTCAGAAGTCCCACAGTAACATATCTGGTGAATAAGGCAGATACAGATACACTGTAAAGATATTACAAACCTTCCTTGCTATGGGATGGCACTTAGTAGCAGAATTCAGCATAATTTTTTTTAATCAAATTTCACAAAGACATCTACTAAAGAGGACTTCCAGAACTGCTTCAGAAAATGGCAAGAAAGACGGGAGTGTCTGAAGCAAGGGGGGATATTTGTAGGGGTATTAATGACAAAGTATCTTTTACTGTAATGATTTTTTAAAATCTAAGTAGTCACCATAAATTTTGATTATATTTTGTATATTTTGTTTTCTCCCTACCCTTACTTTTTCTTCAATTCCTAACCTCCTTCTTCTTCCACCACTTTATCAACTCTTTCCATGCCAAGAACACAATAACCTTCATAAACTGCTGATTAAATTTCTCATTGGATAAGCGCCTGCCTTGCAAGCAGGCAGTCGTGAGTTCCATCCCCGGTACCGATAAAAAGGAAAAAGACAAAAAAAAAAAAAAATTCTCGTTGGATATTATTACTGTTACAATGTTTGTCTTGAAATACTACTCATGAAACTCTTCCTGCAAAGATATTTAGAATTTTCTTCCATCTTTATCCATTTGGTTTCAGATTTCATAGTTGCTTCTTCTCTTGAGCTCCTCTGAAATGTTGCTGCTGCTTGGAGTTAAGGCCTTGACCTATCCATCTTTTTACTATGTAATCCTCTAGGACAAGGTTCTCAACCCCTGAGATATAGATCAGTATCAGTCCATGGCCTGTTAGGAACTAAGCTTCCATATTTGAGTACTAGGTGAGCAAGCTAAGCTTCACCAGTATTTACAGACACTCTCTATTGCTCTCATTACCTGCTGTGCTACACCTCCTATCAGATGAGTGAAGGCATTAGACTCTCATAGGAGTACACATTCCTTTATGAATTGTAAACGTGAGGGATCTAGGTTGCAAGAATTTTATGCCTCATAACATGAGGTAGAGCTGAGGATGTGCTGCTAGCATTGAAGACTGGCTACAAATACAGATTACTATTCACAGAGACATTTGACTGAAGAGGGACAGTAATAAACCAATTGCTTGCAGACACATAACAAAATCCTATCAGTGACTGGCAAGAGAAAATTAAGCTGCATCTGATGGCAGAACTCTCATCACAATTCAACTCTTATTTTAACTGCTGCATGGCCTGACAGTTATTTTCTTTATCACTTCTATCTGCATCTCTTTCATGCATTACATTTCTCTCAGTCACAGTTCCAGTAAGACTGTAAACTAAACCTGCTCAAAATAGGTGAGAAACAAATGAGTAAAAAACAGCTTCTCTGAGGGGCAAAGACTCAATGATGAGACAGCAGAAGAATTTAATACTTAAAAGGAAGCTGCATTTACAAGCAATTCAATCTAAATTTCAAGTTTTTCACAATAGGTGATTCACATCCTCCAAGCCTGATTTGTATATTATGTGGTGAGAAGCTATACAATGAAGCCATGAAACTTCAAAACTGCTTTGTCCTATGGAGACCAAGCATCTTTCAGTAAAAACAAGGTTTTGGAGGATCTTTTTTTTTTTTTCAAAAAAATTAACATAAAGAACAGAAACAGTTATTAAAGACTACCTCTTCATCAAATTTGAATGCACCGAGAAACAATTTACTGCTGGTAAAGAGTTGATCCTGCTACTGGTAAAGACAAATGTCATGAGATTTTAGGACATGCTGAAGTTTAAAAGGAACATGTGTTCATCTTTGGCTAATAATGCGATGAATTGATAAAATGGCAGAGAATGAGTCATAATGGAATGCAGTCCAGAGTGTACCAAATTTTTCAATGGGCAACAATGCTTGTTTTTGATATACTTTCTTTCTTTCTTTCTTTCTTCCTTTCTTCCTGTCTTCCTTTCTTTCTTTCTCTTTCTTTCTTTCTTTCTCTTTCTTTCTTTCTTTCTTCCTTTCTTTCTTTCTTTCTTTCTCTTTCTTTCTTTCTTTCTCTTTCCTTTTTTTACCTGAAATCAAACTCATGGCCTCATGATTGCCAAGTAGGCACTGTGCCACTGAGCTATATCCCCATCCCCTATTTCTCTTTCCTTAACTTCATGTTTTTATTAGTATACATTTGTCATACATATTCATTACATTCATCATGGAAAATCTGCACTTGTACATAATATACCTTGTCAATTTTTTCTCATCCAATATGAAATACTTTTCAAGAGGATGAGCCTGCAGATATGTCATCTCCACTTTTGTTACCAACCACCACTATAGCTACAGAACTATCCATGTCTTTTAACAATTATAGAGGAGAAAAATAAGTTGATATTATGTCTTGCTATATGGACAGACAGCATGGTGGCTGCCATGACTGCAGGGCTTTTTAGTTTCACTAGTGTGGTCAAAGAGATAGTTTTCAAATGTGAATCTACACATTGTGTCATCCATAGAGAAACGCTGGCTTGCCAAAAAATGTCACCTGAATTCAACAATGTATTTTCAGGGTGTGTTTAAAAATAGCAACCATGCCTTAAATGCATGTGTATTCACACAGTTCTGTGAAGTGGTATATCCATAGCAAACCAATTTGTACACAAAGTGACATAATTTTTTAAAAGTGTAAAATATTTATCTAGAATTTTTTAATGAGAGCTGCTCCAGAGATTTCTTTTAGAAAAAGTCACCACTGATAGAACATTTCAGTGACATAGAATGTATCTTAATACTTGATTACTTATATGATATATATTATAAACTTGTTCAATGAACTCAGTCTCTTCAAGGGAAAATGACAATTGTGTTCAAGTCAGCAGATAAACTGGCTGCAATCAAAGCCAAGCTGGAATTATGGAAGGGATCAGTGAACATTAGGATTTTTGACATGTCAGCAGAAATTTTGAAAAGAGACTGAGACAGGAACTTTCTTCTCCCAGCTGGTGTGTAATCACCTAGCTCAGCTTTGAAATGAGTTGCAACATTACCTCCCAACCACAAAAGACCTTCCAACTGGAAAATCATGGACCTGTGACGACTTGTGAATAAATAGGAGAATCCACATTTGCTGTTCCAGAAGAGAATCAACTGCTTTGTGATTGCAAATGACAATGGTCTTATGAGAAAACTTCAAATATCTATATATTCTGGATTAAGGACAAGATGGAATACCCTGAGATAGCCAGAAATGAATTGACAAGCCTACATACATCTATTTCCAAAGTCCTGTTTTTGTGAAGCAGTGTTTTCTGCAGTGACACCAATCAAAATGAGATTGCGGAATACACTGTATATAGGCAGCACACTTTGTGGTCATTTTCCCTTTATCCTCACGGAATCATCTTGTTAGAAGAAAACAAGCTCAAGGCTCTCATGTTTCTTTATTGTGGTGTTTATTTCATTATATTTCACTGTCTATTAAATGTAATAATTATAGAAATAAATTTCCCAATAAATATATTAACCTTGAGTTATCTCAAAATCACCTTTCTAACCACCTTCATCTGTGGAAATATTGTCTTCTTTGAAACCAGCCCCTGGTGCCAAAAATTTGGGGACTATTGTGTTAGAATGATCTTATTCATAGTGCCATTAACTCCAGGAATAATATGCATAGATTATTACTAAAACATTCAATGTTCAAATATTTAATGTCACTAAGACACTCCTTTTCATGTGGACAAGACTTTGGGAAGCTACTGAATGATGTATTTCCCCATCAAATTTAGTCAATGTTATAACTGACATGTATGTGTCCCCTGAACATCATCTGGAATGGGAGTGCTAAAACTGTCTTGCTATTGGACTTAGGTCTGGTCAGATGAGGTGGGTCACTAAAGATGTGACCGGGAGAGCTACGTCTCCCTTCCCAGTTCCTCGCCTCAGCCTCTGTTTCCTGACTGACATAACACAGGCAGCTTACTTTCACCCAGATCCTTCCCAGTATCTTCCTGTCTTGGAGCCAGCCAATTATGGACTAAATGTGTGAGCCAAAATAAATCTTTAAATTGTGGGTGCCAGATATTTTGTCCCAGTGACTAGGAAAATGACAAGGACAATCAATCACTGAAGCCTTCTAATTTTACTTTTTGTATAATTTTTGAATTTATTTGCTTCTAAGAGTAACCTAGGAAGCTGATAAACATGCAGCCAAATGCTACCAGCCTTACAAAAGTTTGACTAAGGAGAGCTGTGGATGAAAATCTGCATTTCTAGCAAAAGAGGTTTGCTTTTCTGTATGATGACCCAGATAAGAGCATCTTAGCAGCTTGTATTCAAGAGTGGACAGTCAGTAAAGAATAAATTAGGGAAATAAAAATGTTTTTAGCATTTGGCATCTCCATTGTGAAATAGTCCTATAATTTACAGTAATTTGCCATGTTAAGAAAGAGTGGGAGGTAGAAAATGTTACAGATCCCATTATTTTCACCCTAACTAGTCTTTTCATGAGTTATTTTTTGTAGGAGTCAAAAAAGTCTTTTTTCTTCTTTTTCAAGTTTTATTTTTACACTGTTCTACAAAAGAATAACGCTTTGTGCTTCATCCAATTTTACGAATCCTGATAAAGATAATAAAATGATGGCTGAAGTTGTACTTAAGAAACTGGTTTCACACAAGAGCTCAGACAGTAAGGATAAATACCAGATGACTTGCTAATATCTGCAAATGAAAATAAAATGTATTTTTAAAAGACAACATTTGTGCATAGTAAATGCCAGCTATTGCTTTAAACCAGTATTAACAAATTTAGTCTTTATAACTCAACACTATTTGAACACTTAATCTTATTTCATCTTCATTTAACCCATAAACAGAGAGTATTATTATTATTTATATGGAAAGTGACCCACAGGGAAGCGATGACATACAATCTAGCATTGAAACTGTTGGTGCTGTGGATTCACTGATCCCTTAGGAAGGGCTTGATGAAAAAAGCGTTTTTTTTTTTTTTTTTTTTAATGTTTGTTTTGTTTTTTGCTGCCTATGATAACCCTGGTCTTGTCACATACAATGACCTCAGAAAGAGCTATAGTTAAACTATTTGCAAAGCAAAGATAACCCTCTATAATTATAAGAGTAAAAACAAAAATGACAATTATATCTAAAGAAAAGTCTCTTGAAACTACAATTATTACTCAAAAACAAAGTTTAATTATCTATAGGTTTTTAGTTTTTAAAATAAAAATTCATAAAACAAAATTTTTATTCTCATGTATTTAAAGTTGCTTTCTTTAGCCAAACATCAAATTTGTCAAAGCATGGAAGAAATTAAATGAGTAATTGTAAAAACAAAACAGGACCTGAAAAGCCTCTCTCCCAAAAAGGTGGCAGTTGTTGTGGTTGTTTTGAGCAAATCCAAAGCATTTGGTTCTAGGATATGTATTTCAAAATAATTTTATGTCATTATATAAAAGATTAGTAGCTGCTTAATTTATATAAAAGATTAATTCTGAAATTGTTCACTATGTCTTCATTTACATAGTAACCACTTAAAATATATAGAATGATATAAAAAGCAAAATGATTAACAAAAATTGCCACAGAAATATTCAAGAACACAATTCACAATGAAATTAACAGAGATAGAAAAATCCTGGAATGTAAATGGATTAACTGGATATAAAAGTTGAATGAACGAAAACTGTGTAGAAATAAACGTTAGTGCAAACATTCAGTATTTGGGCTTTCTTTGTATAATGTAAAAATCAACAAAACTTTGCAGATGACTTGTTGAGAAATTACGGTAACAATGTTTAGATGACAGTATGGAGAAGTGATTAAGCTTCCTAACAATTTGGGGGCAATAAAGGTATACAGTAGACTCTCAAGTGATAACTTGGACTCTCCAATGCAATTGCATCATGTTGCACACATAAGGAGAGTAGGGAGCTACTTAATCTTGTTTATAAAATTTCCCTCATCTGTGAGGTGACAGTGCTCTTGGTGTCTACCACACAGAGCTGTTGAGAAAATTAAATGAATTACAACAGAACTCATTATTCCGAACAGCGCCTAGCATTTAGTCACCATCCAGTAAGTGCCATCTATTTAAGAAAGTCTTCTGTGGTTGCTGCTATTAACACTGGCTGTAGATATTATGTAAAACCTCATTGCCTTTATGTCAAGGCTGGGTCAAATGGATTCAAGTCTTCGAAATCTCAAAAGTGCCACATACTGTGGTAACTCTTGTTTCATACCATTTTCTATTCCTTGAGGCAGTAGGATTTGTGGGCTAGAGTTTGGGCTTTGTGTCACACTACTGGGAATTAGATCTTGGCTCTGAAACTTTCTAAATGCATGATCTTAATTAAGTCCCTTACTTTTTTTCTCTATCTGTAAAAAAAAAAAAAAAAAAAAAGTGGATCAAAATAAAAGCTGACTAAATGAATTATGAAATTTACATGACACATTTCACAAACATATTCAAATAGTTTATGATACATTGTCAGAGCTCAATAACTAAATAAAACTAGTCTCAGTCTAATATTCTATCATTCTCCCCTTCACTGTGTTGTAAAAACAGTAATATACTTCTGTATTAAAAAAAGATAGAGATCTATTACGCTTCTTTTCCTCAGTCATACTAGTGTTCTTTTGAAAAACCCTGGACTAAAAAATTCTTGCTAATCTTAATTAACCTCATAAGAGGGAACAATATTTTATGAGAAGGTAATCCAGAGACAAACAAGTGAAGACTGTATAACTAGAGAAAATAAAGCAAAATATGGGATGCACATGGCCGTTTCCTATCTGCCTGGCTGTTGTACATAAGTAAGAAAAATAGGGTAGCTGGCAAACATCCAGGGCATAGCTGCTCTTTCTGAGACCATCCCTGCTGTCCATAGCATTGCGGCTGCTCTTATCTACAGCCAATTCTAGTGCAGCTTAGCAAGCTGAGTGTAGATCTGCAGACACACACACCTTCAGTATACACATGTGCTGAAGCATTTCTTGGCCTAAATAGAGCTTTTCTTGGCTCCTTGTCTTTCTCCAGCTATCACAGTTTCCCTGTTACTACTGGCAGCCAAAAGTTCTATAGCTGTCCCCAGCAGGCTCCCACTGTATTACCCAGTCTACTAAAATCTGGTTCCAAATTCCAACATCTCAGGGAAACCAAACCATGAATACTACCAAGTTACTTAAGTCAATTTTATTAGCTGTCAGTAGCATTTCCTGGCATTGTTTCATATGTTCTTTTTCAGTATCTTGGGATTTATAACCATAGTAAGAATTTTGGGTTTATTTTTTTTGCTGTCAGAAGCCCCCCAAAATTTTAGAGGAAACAAAGGGTGAATAACATAAACTCTCTGAGTTTTACATCTCAGGTTTCTCCACCTCAAGCGAATCTCTATGTGGTTGTTACAAACAAAGTTCTTATTTATCCACAACAATCATAGGTTGAAGCACAAAACGCCAATGTCATGGTATTAGAATGTAGGACCTTTGGCTGGTAACTGAGTTCAGATGAGGGCATGAGGGTGGGGCACCTAGGAGAGGTTTAGTGGCCATATAGTACCAGAGTTGCTTTTATGTCTGCCTTGTGAATAGCCAGCAAAAAAGATATTTCTATAAGCTAGGCAGGAAGTTGTCAATAAGTCTTTCAGCCACTTCGTAGTAAATTTCCACGCCTCCAGAACTATTAAAGATAAGCATCTGCTACTAAAGGCACCCAGTTAGTTGTCATGACAACACAAGGTGAAGAGAATACCTCGCTCCCCATTGGTCACTCCAGAGACCCCTTCTCTTCCTCCTTATCCTTTCCTCTAGGGGTTTTCATCCAGTTCCATAACTTTAAGGTCTGCTTAATGTAAGAAAGTTTCAAATTTCTATTTTATGTAGGTTTTTATTTTCTGTATTTTTTTAAAAGTTCGCCTCTGATCTCCAGATTTTTATAACAATATAGTTAACTAACATTTCATTGGGCATCTTTCAGACACATTAAACTTTGTAATTTTAAAAATTAAGTTTTACTACCTCTGATGTTGTTCAGATCTTAATTTTACCTCTATTTTAAAAATTTCTAGCACTCACCAAAATGCAATAGCGGAAAAACTGCTAGTTATCCTTGGCTTTTCAACCTTACTCACCCCCTATGCCCCATCCCTCGATAAATCTTCCTTAAATCAATGCAAAATATGGCCACTTCCCTACGATGTCACTGCTGCACTGTGGCCCAACTTTTTATCCCTAGCATACAAACTCTTAAAATATATTCCTTGCCATTAATTCATTTGCTTCATTTTTCCCCTCTTCCAATTGCTTCTGCAGATTTATCTGTCAAGTACAGACTATTTCCCTCATTAATCAACACGTTTTAAGTAAAACTCCGATTCCTCACTGTGTCCTACCAATCCCAGCATGCCCCTGTGCCATGTTATACTCACACCTTCCTTGAAGCCATCCCACTACCCACTGTGGCAGGATGAACTGGCTCTTTTCAGTTCCACTGTGCATCAAATTCTGTCTTGCACATAATATTCTTTCTCAGAATGATATTCTTCCTTCACAAAGCAGTTCTTTCTTAGTCCTTCAAAATTAGATTGAGTGTCACCTGCTCACAGAGGCTCTGTCCACTTCATCTATGTGGTTCCCCTTGTTAGAGTTAGGGTTGGGTTTGGGGGAAACCCTTGGGAGTTAGGGTTACAGCTATGGCCAGGATTAGCATTGGTCCTCACCCATTTGCTCCTTCATAGAATAAGGAAGATTAATTCTTAGCAATCTGCTGCTTTTTTTTTTTTTTTTTGCTTGTTGCTTACACTTCTTATTATACTGTAAAATATACAGGGGTAAGGTCTTATCTTTTGTGTTCATGCTTAGAATTTGGTACCTGCCCTGGTCTTGTTGGTACTCAACATGTTAAAATAATCCTATCATACGCAGATCTTACTTTAGAAGCAAAATCAAATCACCTATATGAATGTATTCACACAGTAATGAAAGACATGCAACATATATTTTCAAGGTGTGATTGAAAAATACATTGAAGGGCATGTAGACTGCAATTGTTATGATAGCAAGCATGTGCTAAAAACATTAAAAATGATAAAAGATAAAAATACATTAATGTGTAGATGAAAAAAATAGTGGAAGACACATTTCCTGCCTCTCATCAAATACTCTCCTTTAATTGAACACAATTATCTTATAATTCTTCCACTTTGTGGCATCTCTAGAAGTCTTTTGTGAGTGTCTCTTTGGTTGTGCTCTGGAGGCTGTCCTGATGTCCTGAATTCCAAAAAGATACTCATTTTACTCTGAGGAAGAGCAAGAAATTGCATAGTGTCAAATCCAGTGAATAGGGCAGATGAGGACATACTATAATATTTTTTATTTGCCAGAATTGCCATAGATGTTTGATTCATAAAGAATGTTAAGTATATGGCAAGATGGTGAATATTTAAATGAAATTATTACAGTAAATAAAAGATGCATTTGCATTAATCTACTTGAAATAATCAAAATACAATAACTCACTTTGAACACATTTATCCCATCATTGTTGGCAATGGATCTTTTACTGTAACAATTTTGTTTGTTTGTTTGCTTGTTTTTAGAGACAAGGTCTCACTTTGTAATGCAGGCTGATCTTGCACTCATAGGAATCCTTCTGCCTCAGCCTCCTGATTTCTGAGATTACAGTTTTGGGGCACCATGACGAGTCCCTGATTTTTTAGTTTAAATGTTCATTGAATATTTGATGATCTTTTATAAATAATTAAATGGAATATATTAATTATATATTATAAAAATTTCCACTCTATTACTATTCACTAAACTTTCAATTTTAACCATAACTGTTATTCAGGTTGCTATGGAGAAATATTGTGGTTTGCCAGCAAAGATTTATTGAATGTACAACTATTCTATAACCATGACACTGCTTGTTGTTATTGGAAGGGTTAAGTAAAAATAAAATAGCTATTACTTCTAAAAGGTCATATTTTTTCACAGTTAAGGTAAGAATACACCAAAGAATGTGAAAAGGATATAAAAACGATTTTTTGCTGAGAAAAGTCACTGTCAAACATTCAGTAAAACTTCATGATAGCAACTGTATCTCTTGATGAGAGTGACTTGGACACCTATGTCACCTCAACAGTGCACAGCAATCAGAGCAGATGAAATAGTGGACAACAACAAATTACATGAAGATACAAAAGTACTTTCATTGTTATGCATAAATCTTCTTGTAATTTGGAAGTTTTTAATTACAGCAATTCTGGATTTTTCCTATAAGTTGTCTTAAAAGAAGCCAAAATACACTAAAATTTGGAATACAAAATTATAAATATTTATTAGGAATATGTCTAGAATTTGGAATCTCCCTGCTGTCATGATGATAATGAATCAAATATACAGCCTGGTCACAAAGTATCCATACCCATTTGGAGGGAAAGAGAGGCAGGTAACCATGTGCAGTCCCAATCTTATAACACCACAGCAAAGGCTCTGTGGAAGGCGTAACTGCTGTGAAAGCATCACTACTGAGAGGCCACCTAATACTGTAGAGGCGGAGGGGTGGGTTTACAAAGGATATGCTACGTGGGTCAGATTTCGAGGATAAGCAGAGTTTTGGTAGCAAATGAAAAGACAGAACTATGTTTTACACAGAAGAAATTGTTCTCAAGTTTGTAGAAGCATAGACTTGAAAAAACTCGATGTCATGTGGAATAGGGAAGGAGTAGTTCATCTCAGGGCTTGCAAACATCAGTGAATTCATATAGTAGGTTGATGGGACACAAAAGTTGTATACACAGAGCCAAAGGTCCCTACAGAAAGTTAGACTGCCAAACACCCAAACCAAACAAGTTGACATAGGTGGTTATTTTGTCATGATACAAAACTGTTAATCATCCCACTGACTTCTTTCTAATTTAACTACTTCTTTCTAAACTAAACACTTTTTCTAATTGAAAAAATAATTTCTCTTTTGTAGAAATTTTAACCAATAGGGACTCTTTCATCATAGATCAAAGTGTGTTCTAAACTTAAGCTATCTGATTTGAGGGCTGCTAGCCACAGATGGCTACTCCAGTACTTGAAACAATATTTTGATATTGGTTTATATAAAATGCTCTACTAAAATACATTTCATCAGCTGTTTGATTTTTAAAAATGATGTCTAGAAATATTTAAATTATATGCATTTCGTACCATCATTGAGAACTACATGCAGCTTCATGGTCTAATATACTTCTATTGAATTTATTATTTCTAATAGATCTTGTGTACATGGTTAAGCTAAGGGCAAAATCAAAATCAAAACCAAGTAGAGATGTATAACAATTATATTCATTGTATATATCTTTACTTTTTTATGTTAAAGAAGTATTAAAATGCATAGGATGGTAATGTTATTTAAAATTAAATTAAAAGTGGGCTAAAGTGCAAAATATCCCCAGCTGAACAAATTGAATAAAAATTTTGAAACAAATTGATTAGTTGCTGTAAAATTTTAAAATGCATTTATAACTTACTTGACTACAATGAATCACATGTGAAAAATTTTGTTATTTTACAAAATCATTACTTGTAAATATATTACAACTAGGATTTACTTAGCTGAGTTAATATGAAGCAATAGTGACATGCAAGAACATTAGACTAATTATATACTTATTCAAATTTATGCAAAACCCTTTAAAATGAAATTGATTGTTACAATCTACTGTGTAGGGCATCTTTGTTAATATAAAAGACTTGAGTTTATAGACTTCTACAAATGCTTGGGAATAACACAGCTGTTAAAATGCATGAGATTACATGGTAATAGTATTCTTTATCTAATAACAAATCAGGTCACAAATACTAACAAACATAATCACTGGAACGTTAATGGAAGATTTCTGCTAATTTTGAAAGCTTTCAATTAGCTGTGATTCAATGAACCCAAATCCCTGTTAAATTAAACTGCCGAAGAGTGTTAGAAGACAAAAGACTTCTGTTTCAGGAAGGTGATAAAATTTTATTTTTTTAAGGCAGAGCAACTTTTCCCGCTCTTCCTTCATCCCTTCTTTTTTCCTTCCTTATTTGTAAATGCTGTATAAAACAAGTCCTGTTTCTATCATATGCTGCACTAAGAATAAAATTCCCTTTGTATTTTATTTTTTAAACTTATGACCCATCAGGACTAGTAAGTTTGTGAGTGTCTCAGATTCTCTCAGCTTTCTTGTGAATCAGGCTTCTCTAATACACAGGCCTTTTGTGTGATCCCCAAAGTTATTCTGGACTTAGGATTCTTGTACCATTTGTACCCTGTTTCTGCAAGACTGTTTCTCAGTCATATAATAATTGACTTTCCATTTCATTTATTTCTCAGTTTATGGACATCATTCTAGAATTTCCATTTTAAGTCTTTACCTTTTTCTATACTACAGGAATTCTTTCTTTCTTTCTTTCTTTCTTTCTTTCTTTCTTTCTTTGTGTGTGTGTGTGTGTGTGTGTGTATGTACCACCATAAAATTTGAATTTATCTTTTTAATTACTGTAATCCCTTCTTTGTTATTAAAATTTCCTTGGTGGCAAACATGTTACATGAAAACTTAGATGGCTAATCCACTGTCTTTAACAAGTTATCATTAGGTATTACACTATGCATTCACACACATACGTGCATCTGTGTATATATACATTACACATATACACACAGGTTTGTTAAATATGCAAAATATATTTGAAGAATTAATATCTTCTTTGACTGTTTCACAGCCAATCTTTTTCTAGTAAAAATCTGTTAAGAGAATTTTTGAAGTCTATAAACATTATCTCTGAAACAATTATTTTTAAAGCCTACATGGTTTCACCATTCAAATGTACTGGATTTTTAAAAATCAAATCGCCTGCTTTTAGAAACTCAGTTTAATGACATTTTTTCTTCCTATTATAAACAGTAGTTGGTTTATCTTTGCACATATGTTGATTACTTACATGATTGTGTCCTTTGGATAAATCTCTATAAATGTAATTAAAAGCAAAAAAGAACCACACTTTCAATGGTAACTCAAACTACCACCTTGTGCTTCAAATCATATTTTACCAATTTCTATTTATTACCAATATTATATAAAAGTGACTGTTTTATATTGGTAATATTGAAATTACCAATACTTTAAATTTATAAAATGAAATTATATCATATATTAATGAGCCCTTTTGCCCTTTTTCAATGTACCTATCAGGAACGTTCAATATTCTCAATGGTTCCAAGGTCTATTCATATATTGAGAGTATAAATTTATAAATGTAAAAAGTTTTCCATTTCACATATTATTTTTAATGTTGCCTACATATGTTCCCATTTTAGGCATATGCTTTTAGCTCTTTTATAGTTAAAATGTATTTTTCCATAAAGATTTTTGAGCTGGTGTCAAGTTTAGCAAATCTGAATATATCAAACTTGTGAAAATTACACATATATGCACATATAATGTATTTCTCACATATTTCACACATATATATGATATATATGAATATTTCATATTTTCAAGAAATTTATGTTTTTAGTGTTAAAACTTTAATCATCATGTTATAAATTTATTAATATGTAATAATTACAATGAAATACAAATGTTGAATTACATAACAGATATTTATATATTATATTTATATAACAGATATAGGTATACATACACATATCAATTTGAATTTTCCACAAGCAGTATTAAAAGTTTTACATTTTAGAATTGAAATCTTAAGTCAAAATACAACTAATTTTTGTGAACACTGTGTTTGAAATATTTCTTTTCAAATAGTTGAGTATCATAAATATACAATAAACACTAATCCTCTCTTTTCTTATATAAATTAATTGCAAATTTTATGTAGTACAAATCCCTGTGTATGTATGTATGTGTATATATATATATATATATATATATATATATATATATATAAAATACATGTTATATATTTTTCTACAGATAATGATTTCTGGATGTTTCTATTATTTTTCAGTTTGCTTCAATATTATTTTTTAATAACATTCATATCTTGTGGGAAACTACCTTTGTAACTCAGAATTTTTCCATCTCTACATATTTTTTCTTCTTAATAAATGAGGAACTTTCTCCTCAAAGACTAGCTTGGCTCTATCAAAGATCACACTAATAGAATGTTCATCTCTATATTGGAGCTTCTCTTTCATAATTTACTGACTTTTTAAAGTACAATGGGTGGTCTCAAATATTCTCAAGTTTATACACTAGCTTATTAGCATTATATTGGAAACTTCCAACTGAAACTAAAGAAAAATGTACAATAGATATTGAAGTAGTCATTTCCTATATCTACAAGCAATTTTGAATGAAGTTTACTGACATAAATGCTAATACTTTTTACATTTACCTCACAGAACCTTGCTAATAATTTTCTTTCTATACAGGACAGAAATGCAAAAATCCCTTAATTCTAAGTGGCTTCTTAACACTCTTTAATTTTGGTTTATATGGGTATACATGAAAACGCAGTTCTGCCTAAATAGACTCAGAAACTAGAGTAGGAGTTAGTAATAAATACCACTGAGAGAAACTTCGCCTCTACAGCTTGTACTTTGGTACCCCTTCCTGTCAGTTATGACTAATGAGCAGCCCACTCTCCAATACTTTCTAAGGTAGATATAGTTTGAAACATGGTGATTTAACGGGTTGCTTTCTCAGTGACTCAATCCCTTCACCCTGGTTTAACCGCACCACAAAGATTTTGTTTTATTTTTAAACTGGGGCACCATTGTTCTTTTCGTTTTTAACATCACATACACACACACACACACACACACACACACACACACACACACACACAATCACTCTTCCAATTACATTGCTTTTGCCTTGGGTTACTGAATTGCCAACCTGTCAGTGCCTAGGCCTTCCTTCAATGTTCTGATAGTTTCAAGCAAGCCTCAGAAGGAGTAATGGTGAGGTCAGAGTGACACTGAAGAAGTCAAGTGTGTTATCTCTCATCCTAGGTTTATTATCCTAAAGCAAAGGTTGGAGCCTCCTTTTCATTGTCTGAAATGTCATGATCAACTCTGTCATTTTCTTGGAGGATTTTTGCCTGTAGTAAAATTAATATTTACTCCAATTTTTACCTCTGTATACATGATCATGATTAACATTTTAGAAGTATTTTTATAATTAACATTTTAGTACAAATGTAGTAGAAGACAGTAGAAATAATAATAGCAGAGCTTCTTTAAGAGCTGGCAAGGAGCTTGGAGTGCCCTGACTTACTTAAGGTTCACAGTAAATTTCTAAGGCTGGTTGTACATGAATTGGTATTTGATAAATGGGAAAACTGACATCCCAGTAAGTTAAGAGACTGTCCCATGGCCACATCCCTAGGAGTACCAGAGTTGTGAAACTGAGGCAGGCAACTTTCACTGAACCCTTGGAGTAGGGTGTTCCCAGTTTGCTGCAAAATTCTTGATATTTTTTGTCAATATACTTCAAAGACAATGTTGCTAATAATATTGTTTCTGCATAGAAAAATGCTTTAACACCATTGGTATAGCTAACTCTTCTATAGCTTCTATAATTTTAAGTTATGGCAGGGTCACAGTGAGATTTCAAGTAGTGACAAGATTTTCTCAATTCAACAATACTAATTTCTACTATTACACAGCAACTAAATTTTAGTCTGTCGTAAGTTCTGGAAATCTCACTGTGTCTCATAGGCCTGCCCATAGCGTATCTCCCACATCATTGTCATAATGCTTCCTGCTGTTGAATGCCAGTCTACTGCTAGCTTGATGCATTCATTCATCAAAATTTATTTATTTACTTACTTATTGATTTCTGATGAAAAACACAAGGATGGAGAATTTCATTCTACAGAGGATGGTGTGGTATGATTTGAAAAGGTGGTGTTTTGAACAAAAATCAAAACAAAGACACAGAACCATGCAGATCTCTGGAATAAATTATTTTAGGAAATATGTAGAGATGGAAAAATTCTGAGTTACAAAGGTAGTTTCCCACAAGATATGAATGTTATTAAAAAATAATATTGAAGCAAACTGAAAAATAATAGAAACATCCAGAAATCAGGGATTGAACTCACGACCTTTTGCTTAGCAGGCAAGCGCTTGAGCCACTGAGCTAAATCCCCGGCCCTGATCAAAATTTATTGATTAAATAATTACTACGTATTTGTGACGTTTCAGACACTAAGAAAACAGATAATAAAACAAATCCCCTGAATCTGATGAAGCTTTTTGTTTTACACAAAGTTGAACAATTTGACTATAATAATGATTACAGATGAAAAACACAAGGATGGAGAATTTCATTCTACAGAGGATGGTGTGGTATGATTTGAAAAGGTGGTGTTTTGAACAAAAATCAAAACAAAGACACAGAACCATGCAGATCTCTGGAATAAATTATTTTAGGAAGAGTTCTGAAGACAAGCCAGGTGGGCAAGTATGATTTCAAATAAGAAAACAAGAAGTAATTTCTTTTCTCTCTGTCTCTGTATCTCTCTCTGTCTCTGTCTGTCTGTCTCTCTCTCTCTCTTTTGCTTACATATGACTGACTCTCTTTCTCTCTCATACTTGCATGCATATAGTCTATATAGTAAGAACTGAAAAAAGAATATGAAGTCCTGGTTGAGATATTTTTTGAAAAAAATCAAAACTGAAATAACCTGAAAAAATTTACCTAAGTAGCTGAAAAATTGTATTCTACTGTGAGGATATGGAAAGAACTGAGTGTTTAGAAAGTGAGTAGGAATCAGATGTTCAAGTTTTAGAGATGCTAAGTTGGAGTTTCCTACTCCATTTTAAAATAGTTACTGATGCAATTCTTCTTTGAGAAAGAATAAAAAGTCTAGAGGTTGTCACATTATGAATCATATTGAATTCCCTGAGTCAAAGAGCTCACCTGCAAAGCCAAAGTAGAAAGAGGAAAGGTAAACTTTGAAGCATGTTGATACTTTGAGGCTGGGAAGGGGAAAAAGATCATCTTGTTTGGAGCAGCAATAATATTGGAATAATATAGAGTCTGTATTCTGTAATGGAAGGTCTAAATAGCTTTCAGATAATATTGTATGAAAATATATTTTGCAACAAAACTTTGTATGACAATACATACACCACTGAATTTATGGAGATAACATCAGTTCCAACTAAGGGGAGACTCTAGCTTTATCAATGAATCAAGAGAAATCTAAGGTGATGTTCAAAGCTAAATATAAAGGATATGGATGAGGACACATATATTAATTCCTGTTATGGAACTTGACACATGTTAACACTTAACTTTCTACAGGTAATGATAGAGAATTTGTTCTATACTTATCTATAAATTGGCAGTTGATGCTCATGAAATAAAAAATCTGTTTACTAATTTCTGGAACATTCTTCTTTGCTTAATTTGGCAGATGGATAGAGGACAAACTGTGAAGGAAATAAATGTGTTCTTTGGCCATGATCTCACAGCGTGGCACAAGGATTCTGGTATAAGTACCTAGGTAATTTCTCAATAGTCACAACAGGCAATGGGAAAGTAATTTTTATGTAAGACTTTAGTCCTAAGAATACTCTCTATATACTTGATGAGCATAAATGATCTTCATTTATCCCCTTCCTCTTTTATTTATTTTAAGGTAATTTAACTTTATTTATACTTGACTGTCACATGTTAATACCTACATTAGTTTTAGATGAATCTTGTTTGTAGCCTTGAAGATTTGCTAATGCCCCAAGTTTTATATAAAAATATAGTTGTTATTTATTTTCTGAATAGAGGATAATAAGACTGAATTTTCTCAGACCCAACCCTCAGGTGTAATCAAAACTATTTTGTTGAGGGTCAGTCATAGTGTCACACATACCTATAATCCCAGCATTTGGGAGGCTGAGGGAAGAGGATAACCATGAGTTCAAGGCTAGGGTGGACGACATAGTGAATTCAATGCCAGCCTAGACCACAGAGTGAAACTCTGGCACTCTGTTGATATCTTAAAATACAGTCCTTACCTCCTTGTCTTTTCAACATTTTAATTTTTTCCCATATGACTGATGAGAAGGTAATCTTTATTCTCAGGCTCAGTGAAAATAATTAAATCCTATAATGATTAAAGAAAGACACATTTATATTTTAGTAATGATGGTATGCAAACTGGGTGTACAATATTGGACAAGCAAAACTAAATGATATAAAAACTTACTAATAAAATAAATTATTCACATGAATGCTGGAGAAATTAGTGGCACATACACTTCTGATTTAATTTTGTCTATTTTCACTATTAAAAACTATATTTAGAATACATTAAGAACATTTACAGTTGCTTACATATGAGTGACTTCAGTATGTAGACAAACTTACAGTTTAACCCATAATTTAATTAAAAAGTTAGGTTAAACTGGATTAAATGTCTTTATTAAATGTTTTTAATAAATGTTTAATAGGTTTGCAGATTAAAATGCAATAAAATGTAACACTGATAAAGTTCCTAAATGATTTGCTTTGTTTTGATTATCAAGGCTTTAACTAGCAATAATAAATAATTATTCATTTTTACCGTTGAATTTGTACACTACACATACTCTACAATGTTTATAAATATTAAAATGCAATATTTTCACTAAATTTCATCTAGAATGTAAATAAAAGCTATGAAATTAATTTTTCCGACTTCATCCACTGATTTGCACAATCCTCTATGTGAACAGAGAGCTAAAACAGAGCAAAATATTTGGCTTTAATTGAAGTCTGTGTAGCCAGAAAGGCATAATGATAATTAGCCTATAGAAAAAACAAGTTCATAGTTTTCAACTCACTAGAACTATAGTCTCACAAGTCACAGAGATAGTTTATACAGTCCTTAAAACTGCCATGACATTTATTTTTGATATCATGAATAATAAATAGTGATTAATATTCTATTTCTACACTAGAAGTTCTTCAAGTAGAAACTGAAATTTCTTTTAGTTGGAAAACAACAGGTTTCCCTGTTGTTTCTCCATAATCTCTATGGAAGAAATATAAACCAAAAACTATATCCAAGCAATACAAGTTACAAGGACACAGAAAGCATAGTTTGCTTATAATGAATGATTGTTGGACTTACACCTGCTAAGAAATAAAGACATATTATAAGAAAATTGCCACAAAGTTTTTGCCGTGATTTCACATATTTTTGTCTACTTAAAATAACACAAGCCTTCGAGATAAAGACAGTCATTAAAAAATTCCCAGTTGAGCACTTATATATGCCATGCACTATTCTAGGTACTGGGAACATAATAAAGAATAAAGGAGATAAATTTGTTAAGGAACTTATATTCCAGGGTAATGATTGTTCTTTTGGATAGGATGGTCAAGGAGGAATAATGTGAAAAAAAGAACAGGACACTGAGTCTCACTCATACTGAGTGAGACTTCACTCATATCTGAGTGAAGAAAATCTTTGAATTAAGAGAGAACAAGTCTAGAAGTATTTCATGTGGATGGTGGATGTGGCTGACGGGGTAACAATGGGAAAAGAGGAAGGAAACAAGATTGGACATAAAAAGAAAGGTAACATTATATAGGGTAGTCATGGAGAACATTTAAAGATGAATGCCCAAACTGTAACCCAAAACTCACTTACTTATTGCAAAATCCAAACACTGCAATTAAACCTTAATACTGAGGTTTTAGTTTAGAATACAAACAATTCATGCATTAACATGTTTTATCTTAAAAGACATACAATTCACATGCCTTAGATTTGCCACCACTGATACAGGGTGTTGGATATCATTGAAATGTTCTCAGCTCTTACACTAAGAAAACAAAATCTCCAAGTTCTGCATGAGCTCTGCATCATATTTTTAGAACCATAAGGGCTCTCAAATGCCATCTGGTCTAACTTCAAAATTTTAGATCATTTTTACATTGGAAATCTCATTGAAGTTAAAAGGCAAGGGTAGAGAAGAAAGATATGTGGAAAGTGACTTCCCTCCGAATGCATCTGAAGAAAATTCTGCTATAAATGTTTGAACAGTTTCTACATACTACATTTTATTTGTTTAAGTCCTGAATCTTAATGCCGTTCCATCAATAGCAAAACTGTGAGAGCATGAGAACCGGCTGGCTGATGTGATGCAGAGCAGGCTTGATCACAGTCTGACACTCAGTTGGCATTTGTTTTAGCTGTAATTACAGAACTTTAGAGGAGGAAAATAGTGATAATAGTTTCAAGCAAGTAAGCACATTTTCCTTACACGTAATGGTCAGCTACTGCCAAGATGTCTGGAGCTGCGTACACTGTCAGTCTGACTAAGTCCAAAGCAAAACATTGTATGTTTAAAATTGAAAGAAGAACAGCAAACTATCCTTGGAGAATAACCAATGAGTTGTTGTGAAGCAATTTGAACATAATACTGCATATATAAATAACAACATCAATATCCTGTGATTCTATTACTTTAATAAAACCATTCTACTTTATAGAAGTATACAGAAATACTTATTTGTGGCTTCTGCTCTTACTGCTGAACATAAATTAAATGGAACCAATGTTTCTATTGAGAGAAATGTTTTTAAGCTCTCCAATGTAGTCATTCCTTACTTGTTTTTTTGGAAAAAGAATTTGCCAAGTTCCTCTTTTTACTTAATAATAGGGTATATCTTACACTGAAGTGGATTCTCCCTCTTTTGACCCTTCCTTTGCTTTATTCATTGGCATTTAAACTTCTCAGTGTGGTGAGTGCCCCTTACTGAGATGTCCTGATCAGAAGCCTAACTTTCATCTCCGGGGTCACACTTCTGATTTATTTTTTGAAAACCTATTGAGCTAGTAATATTATCACAGATAAATTTAAGCCAAAACAATGTAATTGGAGTAATTAAAATAATTTTAACTAACCATCCTTATCTACCTTAGTTTAATTTTTAATTAAACACTTAAAATGGTATTTAAAACAGAAATAAAGCATACATTTTTAAAAATATCATAGAATAAGACTTTGTAATTTACAGATGTAATTTAATGGAAGAACCATCAAATCACATCAAAAGTTTTATTCTTATACTCACCATTAAAATAGGGTATTTCTGGTAAATGGTACTATATCACAATTTATTTAAATCTTCTTAGTTTAAATCTATAGAATGATGTTTGGATATAAAGGAAACTTACATTATTTTCTTAGAGAAATATTTCCTTTACAATTTATTACTAAATTTTTACAATAAATTGTACACCATCTGAATTCATTCAGAATTAGGAAATTTCTTAAATAGTTAATGCAGTTCATAGCTTCCTATTCTCTAGTTTAAGGTTAAGCATGACTCTAGTGGGGAAAATTCATGTGATATAACTGATGTAAGAGTATTAACAACTGCATATGTGTCCAAATCATAAATCGAATCAAAATTCTAATTGTTTTCTTTTTGGTAGAAAGGCTTGCTTCTCAATGGGTTATAAGGCAATGAAATGATTCTATAAAAGGTTCTTACTGACATGACTGTTTTTCTGAATGTTTTTTCAAAATTATTGGCAGTACATGCATTTGGGTCTACATATGAAAAGTATATAAATACAGAACTTGGATGCAATTTATACAATTTTTGAAACAATACTGTGCATGAAAACAAGTTTTATCCTATGACTTTTGTGACATCATATTGGTAATTAGAACTCACAGATTTTAGAACATTTCAAATTTCAGATTTTCAGATTAAGGGATGTTTAAGCTATACTGACTTCATTCTTGGCTAGGAAAAAACTATACACAAATAAGTGAACCAAAGAGCATGAGTAGATCATTGTAGCAGGAGTATAACTTATCTACTTATTCTGTCAGCATTCATTCTTCTATCCATCAGAGAAACCTCCACTTCCCACCTCCATTTTAGACTATGGGGCCATCAGTAAACTACTGTTCCTTTCTTGCCCAAGTGTGGTCCTGGTGCTCATACTAGGCTGCTCCAATTTTCAAACCTAGAAATGCGAAGCTAGAACAGACTGCTATGAAAGCAGAAAAGAACAGGAGGTACTTCATCTGCTGTGAAAATAGTCTGTCACATGCTTCCTGCTTATATCTTGGATTTTCCTTTGGCCCTTGTATTTTTCTTACACCTAATTACTAGGTTTCTTTTTTGAACTTCTGAGTATTCTTGTATACACCGAGTATTTTTTTTTGTTTTAGTCACCTTTAATCAATTTCTTTTATTACAAATATAGCTAACCAACAAAACTTCACAGAATAATAACGTATTAAATATGTAATGAACACTGGTATGTTTCTAGTACACGTCAGAACTAGTACATAAGACATGCTGTAAGTCTGATACTGGGAAGTGCAAAAGGAAAAGCAGCTATGAAGTGGGTAAGCTGTAATACAGTACATGGAGTTATGAAATAATCAGTGGATTCATACACTGACATTGTTAATTCCCCCACCATCCACTCACTATTCCAGATTCTCTCACTCTCCTCAGTCTGGTAAGAGTAGCCAGCACATTCTACCTTTTGTCACCCTGACATCCAAAGACATCTTCTCAAACCATATTTACTTACCAGCTAAAGATAAAATGACTCTGTGCTTCCTCTTCACAGAATGAAGCTATCCTGTGCACATCGAAGTAGACAAATATTCAGTTTTTATTGCTTAGCTAGAGCTGTCGAAAATCACATCAATGCTACAACAGAAAAGAAAAAGTCTATAGCTTTTACTGAAGTGGAAAAAGAAAGCTAATAGGAGAGTACTCCGTGAGAACATTTCATGTTGTTCCAAGACCACTGACAAATTTTTCCCTGATAAATTATTTTTCATGATGCTTCTCCACTTAGGGCCATATTTTGTTTTAACATGTGTCCTAAGTTCTGTTACATTCGCCATGCATTTATAAGTTCCAATTGGGTAGGGTTACTAATTTTTCTGTATTGGGTGGAATGAAATTCCATTAATACTTACTGACTTCATTTCAGTTAATAGACACACACACACACACACACACACACACCCTTCACAAACGCACAGTGGCAGTCTGTTAAGACACCCCAAGTGATTAGGTAGCTGCTGTTACACCTTCTGAAAGAACTGACAGTCTCAGAAAGCGTATTTTCCTGCCATAACTGCTCTACTTCCAAAGATACTACTTCAACATGAATAGTGTCTCCAATTTTAAAATATTTCACAGCAAAACTCCTCTAAAAACAGCTCCATTGATTTCTTTCATAATCTTATGATATAGCACTGATACTATATAATCCACATATTTTCCAGCTCCTTAGCCTCATCTATGTCAGGACAATATACCTGAAATCCAGAAGCTATAATAGTCTAATGGCAAACTTTTTAACTATGTTATTACAAAATGTATGTCTGTTTACAATCTGGTATCTGTTTCACACAATTGAACAGAAAATTTTAGCAATATCAAATAAGATCCTTGACCTGCCTATAAAAAGATGCACAAAATAACATAGCCATGAAGATTAAAAGAAAGTACTAGAGGGCAGGAGATTTAGCTCAGCGGCATAAGCGCCCACTTGCAAATGCGATGTTGTGCGTTCAGTCCCCGGTACAAAAAAAAAAAAAAAATCAATACCAAAAGACAATAAAATAATTAGGTCACATGAACTCCTCAGTGTCTTAGTATTTAGGGTTATTCACTGACCAGTGTCATTCTGAATAGCCTGGTGGCCAAAGTAAAGAGGACACAATTAATTGTCTTTCAGGATCTCAACTTTCATGGCCACGACCAACTGGAACAGCCTAATTGAAAGCTTCTAAAGGACCGGCTGGTGCTCAGCTGAAATTCATTGATTGCATGAAGAAAAACAAATCCTAGTCATCAGATTACTCAGACTTTAACTAGAAGCATACATTTTTAAAAGAAATAATCCAATTTCAAACTTGGGAATTAACTCATAGTTGATATTTTAAGTTATTATATCTGAGATCAAATTGCGGGGACTTGTAGGCTTTATTTGATCAAGAACATGATCAGAATTTTCTGCTCCTCGTCTGAAAAAATGTAATAAGATCAATCTTATAAACGTTTTGGGTTTGGTGAGTATTTTAGGGTTATGTAACACACTATCTGATGTACTAAACAATGGTAATAAGTAACATGTATTTAAAACACTGTCTTGTAAGATCAAAATATAGTTGCAATAATAAGTGTATAACTCTCCTTTGATCTTCGATTTCTAAATTTTTGTAGTGTCTAGAATGAAACATTTTTTTAACAAAAATTTTCTGTAGCATTTATCTCTAAAATAGTATTTTTATAAAAGTTCATAGAGATGATGCAGCAGATAAAGTAGATATAAACCACACTGGAGTCTACAGTGCAACTCATTCCTCATTCTGTCCTCCAAGTCCAACTTTCACCAAGCCAATATTAATCTTAAAAAAATCAATAGCTAAGTATTTTTGCAGTAATATTAGAAGACAGTGTAAAACAATTTACATTAAGAATTTTATGTCATATGTGTATACATATATATATATATATATATATCAACTTGTTTCTGATAGAGCTTTTTCTCTAAACAAATTTCACTCTCCATCAAGTCACACATTTATGAGAATTCTTTTAATGCACTTATCACTGTACCTTATCTCTAAATCTATATTGGCTAAATCTGACATTGACCTTTCTAATATATTATTAAAAGGAGAGGTAGTTATACTAGTATAGTTTCCTTTTAAAAATCTATGAAGAACAGTTTGTTTAATATCCCACAACCCGTGATAGTCAAGAAACCTACCTCATTTGTATATTAAGCTCAGGTTCCCAAGAAAATCCCTTAAGGAATAGTTCGATATTTTCTTCCCTTTGCCTCCCAAATGCAAATCAAGATGCTACCTCAGGAAAAACCCCAGTTCCTACAAGGGGCGACTGTCTGTCTGTCTGTGGTCTATCTTAATAGCAATTGCTATCTTAATAGCAATTTTCCAGATCATTTCATTTCAACACTCCTAAAAAGATTCATGCCATGAAAAAAATACCATCAATTTTGTTCACCTACACTAGTTGAATTGTCTTGCTCCAATACAGCTTATAATCAAATTCTTCTGAAGGTTCAAAATGGTGCATTTTACAAAGCATAAAGGATACTAATTATCTCTTCAACTTCAAAATACATGAATTAATATCAATTGGAAATATATAATACAAAGAGACAGGTCCTAGTTTCATAACACAAAAACCTTTACTATCTGTGCCTTAAGTCAGTTAAAGGCTTTGATGCATATGTGTACGTGCTCAAGCATATAGGAACACCTAGTCAGAAGCCCAGGGTTAGGAATAGGCTGTGCCTTTACTTTGTTGCTTCAAATTTCACTGTTCTACTTATGCCTGCGAACCATTTAAAACCTACAATTAGCATTTCAAGATGCTGACTAATTCACTGTACTCTTTTTGCTGATATCTGAATATATAAAGGGTGTGTGCTTTTTATCTACTTTTTGTACAGAAAACGCGCTGCCAAGACAGCATACGCTGTCTCATAGTTTACGGTGAGAATCAGAGTGAATGATACATGAGGCATATGCACCACAGAAACTTAAAAGGACACTGGAAAGCAGAGTACCACAAACATAAACACAAATAATAAAATTAATGAAAATCAGAATGTAAATAAGTCCAAAGCTCATAAACTTAATCAAATTGTACAAAAGTAGTGACAACTCTATCACTCTGTGGAAGGTTATCTATATTGAGTTTTTTGGGGACAGCCAGTAATATATAATCATTGTATTTAGCTGTTCTGTCACTGGTACAGTATTTTAACGGTAGCACAGTCTCTAGGTGTTCAAGAAAATAATTACTCTTTCATAAAAATCATGGCATCACTTTATAAAACTAAAATGTTCAATGCACACTGAAATGCTCTAGTTTAGCTCATTGAATTCTTGCAAACACATCTTTTGTAATATAAATTATGAAATACAGAGACACTCTAAAATCACTATTAAGCACCTCATGGAGAAAATTCTGCCCATTACAATAGAATAATTTCTCCCACATAATGTTTTATATCAAAAAGCACAAATTAAAGAGTATAAGTAAGAGATACTTCTCTCTCAAGGCTGTAAATGAAATAAATAAATGAAAGAAATGAAAATGGCATTTTGTTAATTCCATCTTCATTATCAAATAAAATGTGTGGGATTAAGGTGTATTTTAAAATATTTCAAACTACTATTAATTTGCTACTTTAAACAGTAAGCTTACCTACAAACATAAAAATCATAAAACAGGAGAAATATCACTACTTCATGTAATAGTATTATCAGTCATCATTTGCTTGGCTACTGTTGTTTATTTTGAAAGCAATATTAAGAGTTGTAAGATATGTTTTTTTTTATAAAATAGTTGTATTTAACACCTAGTGATGATTGTTAATTGTTCCACCTACATGATTCAAAAGGCAGACATTGTGTTATGCTTGGCAGATAACATGAAATCTCTCTAATTATTATCAATGACAAATGTTATTAAATTGCCTATATAATTAATTCAGCTTTTCTTAGTTGATACTGGACCAACTGGACAAAAATAAAATAAGAATTTAGAAAAACCTTACAACGTAACTCAATAAAATAGATCAACATCATCAATACATTGAATAACATACCTTAAAAATTGTATTCCTTGAGTAACTATTTTTCTTTAAACTCCTCTATAAAGTTGATATATTTTGCCATATAAGAAGAGATTTAAAAAATAATAATTTAAGCACTGGGGCAGAGAAGAGACCACAGTGCATTAAAGATGAAAATACTAATAAAGGCAGGAAAAAAACCAAAAATCCCTATCATCAGAAAATAAAAATTCATTAAACAATAATTAAGCAATTATTTAAATGTTTAAAGACCACACTTAAAACAATACATATAAGAGCCTATTAGAAATAAATAAATAAATTCTCAAAAAGAAAACTTATGACCTTAGCTGTGATATTAATAAAAAATGGTTTTTAAATAAATGAGTTAAATATCGTAAAACTAGAGAACAACATAAGCCTACAGAAAGTAGAATAAAGTACATTACAGGGATAAAAATGAAAATTGAGTTTATAGGCCAGGAAAAGCAAGTATTATGGAATCAATATGACAAGTAAAAGTCAGCAAGTCGTGAATAAAGACAGTCCCTTGCCTACTGCCATACAGAAAACAGAGAGAAAACACAGTGTAAAGGAAAAAGTGCTAATGGAAAAAAATGAAAGTTACTGCACCACACTTTAAGAGAAACCATTGTGATTTCCAGGAATCATGCTCTGTATTTTAATCTTTTTTTCTTCACTCTTAGAAAATGATCTTTTCTCTTCTACCTCAAGCCATCAATTCTCCTCACCCTCATTCTCAACTGTTTCTGATTTCCTTGAAAAAATAAAACAACCAAAATAAATGGACTTTTATAGACTCCCCAGTCACAAGGGCTCACCTTCTACTGTGGTTTTTCTGATACCCTACTAAATATCACAGAAAAAAAGAGTCTCCTACTAAAATTATTACTATTATTTCTCTGTCAAGTCACTGAGGGCATTATTCTAGAAAGTTTCATTTGTCTCTCACACATCAGGAGTTATGGTTCTCTGTTGGATTATATCCATCAGACTGTCAGCGTAAAAACACCCTGTTATTCTTTTTCTGAAGGGGAAAAAATTTTCTCTTAAATTTCACCCTGCTCATCAGTTACCAGCTGTGAATCTCTCCCCATTTTTAGCCAAATTCCATGAAACTTTACAGGTGAAACCTCTACTTCCCAATTTTTTTCTTAACCTCAAAGAACCTGTCTTTTTTCACTCCACTGAAAATTTGCAAGTTATAATGCACTATATTCTGTACAGGTGCTGAGAATACTCAGAGTTTAATTCAGTATAAGCTATGACTCTGAGAATTTTCTACTGTGCAACAGTCAACACTTTGACTAGGAACACAGTTCAGATAAAGAATAGAAATACCACATACATATGGGTCAGATACTTGGCACACACACACACACACACACACACACACACACACACACACAGATGCTAAGGATTAATTTCTATGCTGCTGCTTGGTCTTTGGCAATCTCTACACTTACTAAAGAACATTCCACTGAAACCATCTGGGAGCTTCTTTATTTTTCATTTATTGAGGGGAAGGGGAGGGGAGACAGACCATCACTATGCAGCCTAAGGTGACCTCAAACCTGAGATGATCATACTGGTTCAGTCTACAGAGTTTTGGGGTCACAGTTGTGTGCTACCATACCTGGTTTGGCAATTCTGTTTAAAAGACTCTTCAATATCACTTCGAACCTACTGAAGGAAAATTTTAACAAGGTTTCTTGATGACTCACATGCACATTACAGTTTGGGAGTATAGTATACAACTTGTAAAAGAAAATGTTCTTTTCAGTAGATTCACTGAATTTGGTTTCACAAATCTAGAGTAGTTGGAGCCAGAATGCCACTCCACCTCTCTTTTTCAAATAAGACTTCAGTTGATTTCTGTTGTAAGAGAGTTCTGCCCCAAAGTACTAGTTGTGTGGCCCCATGAAAAGTACTTTAAACCTCAAGTTCTCTACCTAAGTGCTCCCTAAAACCTCAATGTCTCAAACCTGTTAGGTAGGGTTCCAAATTGTAAGATAGTATATATATATATATATATATATATATATATATATATGTAAGATAGTATATATATACTATCTTACTGTTAGTTGGAAAGTAAATTGAAAATATATAAAGTCTGAAACAAATTAGACCAATAAACATTTGCCCATTAGCATGATGAACGTATGAATAATACTATTTAGATCTACTACAGTAGGCAGAAGTGGCACCCATGAGATCACTTCAAGTTATAGAAAAAGTTGCTAGAAGTTTCCATTGCTCCTAAATGGTTTTTACCACGCCTTCAATTTTGATTGTACAGTGTTTATATTTGATGTTTTGAAATTCTTTCTTCTTTTCATGTCTTAACAAAGGGGTAAATTAAGAGTATCTTTTCCCATTAGGCTACTAAAGTAATTGTGGCACTCACATACTATAAACATATTAAAAGAAATTTCAATGGCACAAAAGAACGGAATACAAATAAATACCAAGCACTTTCCTTCCCCAACCATCCATATCCTAAATTCTACTCTCCACCTTTCAAGTTAAGTGACTACTTAAAGTGTAATCAAATTAATTTCTTAAAGTTTCGACTTATTTTACAGGAAATAGCAATGTGACAGATGACACAGAGAGATACATAGACAGACCAATGTAGATGAGGAAGGGGACCGAAGAAAGAACATTTTTAGGAGATTTAAATATATCTACCTCTATTCAACTTACAAAAGACAGTAATACCAGACAGTATTTTTCTAAGGAACATAGAAATCCAGGCTAAGAAACATCAAAGGACATCTTTATTGTAAAATATAAAAAAATATTTTAGAAATGGTTTTCAATTCCAAATTCTTAGCAATTTTGTTAAATACCACAGTAAGACAATTAGAAATAGAAACAGAAAATATGATCTTTTTCAGAATCAATTCTTTTTATAGTCCATGTAGTGTCTCTCTATATATAAATATAGAAATATAATTGTTCATATGTATACATATATATATATATTAAAGAATAACTATATTAGCATTTCTATCACTAAGCTCAGAATCACATAATTGGCTTATATAGAAAAAGCACATTCCAAGGTCACAAAGAATAATATCCTAAATTATAAAAAAAGTAAGAATATCTGTTATTGGTCTTAAAACAAAACAAAGGAGTATTTCTCAAATGCATTAAGACATACTTAGTAGAAAGCTGTCAAGTTCTCATGAAAGGTTGATGGGCCATGGCAATTGTCTTTTTTAGTCCATGTTGTACTTTGCAGTGAAATCTTGACAGATGTTGCAAATGGCTTCAGATGTGGAATACATAGTTTATTATTGAGTACATCGTTATTGACACTGTAAAATGTAGCCCAATGTGTGGTATTTAGGATGGTCCCAAAGACATCTACATTCTAATATTTAGTACTTATAAATATGTTACATACATGAGAAATAAGTAAGCTTATGCATCTTGTAGTAGGGAGAACATTCTGAACTACAGACCAATCACACAAGCCCTTAAAAATTGCAGCATTTCTTCAGCTGGAGTCAGAGAACTTCATCAGAAGAAAAAGTCAGAAAGATCACAAGAGTAAGACACAACTGGTTTGAAGGCAGAAGGCATAACCAAAGGAAGAATACAGGCAACTGGAGAAACTGAGAAAGTTTCCCCACCCACAGCCAGGAAGGGACAGAAGTGACTTCTGACCACTCTTTTAAGACTGAATTCCACTGATGTCCTGAAGAAGTTTGAGGACACAGTCATTCCCTCAGCTTTTAGCAAAGGAGGTAGCCCTGCTCCACACTGATTTTCACTCTGTGGCACCCTGAAGAGAGACTCTAGTTGACCCGGCTTGGATCTCAACTCGTAGCCCACAGAATTGTGAAATAATTAAATGTGTGTCATTTTAAGCCACTGAATTTTTGATCATTTGTTATAGCAGCAAAAGTAAACTGAAACAACAAACATGTTGCTTATTTTCTTTGCTTAGACATTTGTTTTATGTATTATGGTGCTATTTTTAACATTTCCATTATTCATAATACATTGATCCTGGAAAAATGATATGAATACTAAGGACAATCCAAACACAACTAAAACTATAATTTTTTTGGTTCTTAAAATAAACCCCTGGACCAGAATTCACGCTATGTCCTTAAAAGGAAATAAAACTAATCTTTATATGTCTGACATATACTAGATAATATAGTAAGAAACCTAGAAACATTATTTTATGTAAATGTCACAGTCTGTCAGAAAAGTCATTTGCAAGGGAATTATTCTAAAAAGCATAAAAATTTACTCCTCTTCATGACATATAACAGATTTCTGGGACTTCCCAAGAGAAATTAATAGCCACTGAAATGGTACTCTTGACCATTATATATCTGTCACTGGTTCTACTGCTCTGAATGCAATTGCCACGACTTCCAGGAGCTGCCAGCACTAACCATTGAAATCTAAACCGAAATTCAGTTGTAGATTTCACAAGCTCAGCTTGGAGTGATGTCCTGTTGTACTACCTTCATTTCTTGATTTGAATCCAGCCATTAAACAAAAGCTATTCCTGGTCTCTCTTGGAAAGATGGAGACAGGAACTATAATTTTCCATCTTTCCACATGACAGTGTGAAATATTTAAACCTAAAGCTTCTGTCCTATTTATGGTTTTCCTTGGATCTAGATGTAAACTTTATTTATTCTTCAAAGGTGAAGACCTCATGCACAAAGCAGTTTACTCAGTTGATATAACTTGAATCCAAACCTCAGATACCACAAGCATTGCTTTTTCTTTATACCTCAAGGGCTAGAGTGTGGATCTCAGTGTCTTAAATTTTACTTGTTAAAATCTGATCTAAAAGTAAATCTTAATCTTTGTTTTAAAAACATCTTTCTGTTAATTTGGGTTGCCTGGGAAAGCATGTGTGCAACCTGGAGACTTTGGGAGGTGGAGGCAGGATAATCACAAGTTTGATCAGCTTTGGAACTTAGAGAGATCATGAATACTCCCTGTACCCCAGAAAAAAGGCAGAGGATATAGTTCACTGTGAAAATTCTTCAAATAAATTAAATGACAACAATAAGAAGAAGAAAATCTGTTACTTAAAAATTTAAGCTTGAAATCACATTAAAATTATAGATGTGTATATGAGTTTAACAATGTAGAGTGGTGGCCAGTGTGAGAGTCCAGAAATCAGATTCCTAGGTTAGAATTGGAACTCTACCATATACTACTTTTACAAACCAGGAAGATGAGTTAGTTAGAGTTCCTTATATTAATTTCTGCACCTGTTAGTGGGGCTAAATAGTAGTGCCTTTGTTATTAAATAGAAGATGTTCACATTAAGTTGGTTGTATGAACTATGCCTGGATGGCTCAAGATTAGCTCTAGCTATTATTTTTGATTATATTTACTGTTAATGATACAAAAGAGCAATTCTAAAATATTGTAGCAAAGAAAGTATAATGAAAACATTAAAGTCAATTATTAAAAATATATTACTGCAAGACGTGAAGACTAAATGAACACACAAAGGAACTACCATTTATGTAGGAAATAAAAGCTGTCACATAAGTAAGGGCTCAGAAACATAACAGCACTGGAGCATGTTTTGTAAAAAAAAAAATGAACACTAACATGGGGATACATTTTGTCTGGTCAAACAATGAAATGGAAAATATAAAACAGAAAAATAATGTTATACAAACGATGGTATACAAGAATAATACCACCGCCGGGCGTGGTGGCTCACATCTGTAATCCCAGCACTCCGGAGGCTGAGGCAGGAGGATTGTTGCCAGTTCTAGTCCAGCCTGCGCTACAAAGAGCTCAAGGCTAACCTGAACTGCATAGCAAGACCCTGTCTCAAAAAGACAAAAAAAAAAAAAAAAAAAAAAAAAGACATACCACCATTCAAGTATATTTAACCAAACATTATTTAAGTACTTATTGAAAACATAATTTCAAATGTGAATGAAACTACAAACAGACTGGGATAAAGATAGTCCAGAAAAGTTTCAAATGATAAATAACAATTTATTTCATTGCAAATTAGAAAACTGTCTGGCATAAAAGCATGTGTAACAAGGTGTTTTTTGCAGGTTGGAAAAGTAGTACACTTATGTTGATTTTGCTAAAGAAGTATGAATTGTATACAAAGATAAAACAGTACTCATTAGTTTGGGTGAAAAATGAAAAATGTATACTCCTTACATATACTACAAAAGCATTTAAACAGCTAAAGCAAAAAATTCAAGAAACAAAACAGAAATAAATAATAAAAAATAATTGCTCATGATATTTGAAATAAGAAAAATAGCATACAAAATGAAATGTAGTATTATCTGAATTCTGACAAAAATCATCATGTACCTGTATTAAGAGATGACAAAATCTCCTACATAAATACAATTTAAGAAATTGTAGATGTAGATAATTAGATGATTTTCTCCAAAGCACAAATGTAATGGAAAGAAATAACTTCTAAGAATAGAGACAAAACTGAACAAAATCAGTACCTGACACTAAATATAAAACCAATAAAATATGTGTCATAAGCCATGTCAAGAATAACTTAGTGTAAGCCCAGGAATAAAACATCTCTTAGTTGTACCTGATCTTGTATTTTTGACAAATTTGTAACGAGATTATATGAATTCAAATAGCAATCCTTCATGATCTCTATATAACAGGATTACACTATGCCACATTCGAGTTTATGATGGTGAAGTACATATGACTTCATTGTGAAGTGTGAATCATCATTAAGAATATATCTATGCTTTTAATAATGAGTCAAATTTATAATTCTTGAAGAAATGTAAAACAAGTAGTGTCAAGTGTGTAAGACTTATTTTTGACTATCTTAAGTCATCTAAGTGCTTTAAAATAAGTTAATTTAAAAAGAACAATGGATATAAATTTTCAGGTGTGCAAGATGAGAAGTTCTAGAGATCTTATGAACAATGATGTGCACTTAATACTGTATTATGTACTTAAAATTTGTTAAGGGGACATATTAAGAGATTTTACCAAAGGGAGTATAATTCTGTGGCAGAATAATTTCCTCATGGGCAGCAAGCCCTACTTTCTATCTACAGTACTACAAAGAAAAACAAGATTCAAAAATCAAATAGAATAATTAAATCTCAATTTGTGTCTTGCCTCTGATATTTATTAGCAATATGAAAATTGGAAACACATTTTTATCGGGATTTTTATCTTACTGTGTATAAACTGGAATTAAAGACAGTCATCTCATGAATCTCTTGAGGATAAAACATTGATCAACATGTTTCTTTATATCATTCAACTGCAGAAATGTTTTGCTCTATTCATTGTCTGTCATACATCTGTCACTGTAATACTTATCTCACATGTCACTGCAGTTACTGGTTTAATCAGAAGTCCCTTCTAAAATTGTAAGCATTCTTCAAGGGGACAGGCATTTTCCATTTGTGTTTTTCTATAGACCCAGTAAATGCCACCAGGATAACCTGAATCCCCATCTTTTTGTTCCTACCAACTAGATACATACTTACACATTCCTTGTGTGAAGCTGGCGCATGTTCATAACTTGTCTGAATTCCTTTTTTCATCCCCTTTAACTCCCTTCCCTTCATCTCTTGATTCTTTTCCTATTTGAGAAATACTCCCTACCCCACTATCTTTTGTCTTGATCTTCACTTATATTTTCAATTTCTTATGTATGTTTCTTCTGAAATTATATGAGACTATTGAGAACAGCAAGGCAGTATCTTCCAAATAGATGTCATTGTGTGAGTTCCAGATAAAAGTATTTTTTTAAGTACCAGCATTTCTCTTTCACCGTGCAGACCATACTCAAATTTGAAGACACTATGGTGAAAATGGTAAATGGTCTGCCTGCACTGATACAACTCACAGCCTGATTTTTTCTTTACCCTTGATGAGTCTCTTTAGACATCTAACAAATTATTCAATGAAGATAAAATTGGGTTTGGCACTTTGTTAGTACTTTTGGTAGGTATAGGTATATATGGATATATAAAATAACATTTCTATACTTGGTGAAATTACATTGCATTCAGAGAAAACAATGCAGAAATTGACATTGAATAAGCCAGCATTAAGAAGTTTAGACTTGCATTTTGTTATAAGGAAGAGAAGAGACTAAAAGTAAATAAGGGTAAAGGACCTGGCCTTTTTATTAGTTGTTTGCAGAACTATACATGCAAGAATCCCCACGCAGGTGAGAATGTCCTCTGCACTACATCTTAGGCTAAAAGGAGCGGGTATCTAGCACACTACAAAGTAGCTCACAACACCTTGCTTTGCCACACTCCCACGGGAGACAGCAGTAATAAAAATTAAGCAATAAACGAAAGTCTGACTAAATCATGCAACTATCAGAGTTGGTAAATTTCGTGCAAGCCACCGCGGTCATACGATTAACGCAAATTAATAAAATCTGGCATAAAAAATGTTTTAGAAATACAAAACATAAGACTAAGCTTTATCCAAGTCGTAGAAAACTCCAGATAAAGTACAAGCCAAAAACGAAAGTAATCTTAATAAGTAACACACTAAAGCTAAGCCAAAACTGGGTTTAGATACCCCACTATCCTTAGCCATAAACATAAAAACTTGCATAACAAAAGTTTTCGCCTGAGAATTACTAGCAATAGCTTAAAACTCAAAGGACTTGGCGGTGCTTTACACTCACCTAAAGGAGCTTGTTCTATAATCAATAAGCCCCGATACACCTCACCACCCCTTGCTAATCCAGCCTATATACCGCCATCTTCAGCAAACCCAATTATGGGAACAAAGTAAGCACAAGTTTATTTCATAAAAACGTTAGGTCAAGGTGTAGCCAATGGAGTGGGAAGAAATGGGCCACATTTTCTTACCGAAGAACAGCAGACTCTAGTCATCATGAAACCTAAGGACCTAAGGAGGATTAGTAGTAAACCAAGGATAGAGAGCTTGGTTGAACTAGGCCATGAAACATGTACACACCACCCTTCACCCTCCTCAAGTACCCAAAAGTTTTCAATCTAAAACTAATAAATATAAGAGGAGACAAGTCAGAATTTAAAGCATTAACAGGTTTAATAATTTATTTTCCAGGTAAAAGTTTACAATCTAATGTATTAATTATACTAAGAGATTGCTAGAAATAGGAAAACAAACTCTGCATAGAGGACAGTATCATTGTCACCAGACACTGTGAGTGATTCTTACTTTCAGACAAGTTTACATGGAGCCATAAAAAATATTATTTTTAACAGCTTAACAAATTGATAATTTTCAAAACATAAATTCACCTGCTCTAAGTGTGCAATATCATGACTTGAACACATTTATAGTTATGTAAACATCCATCACCACAGTCTAACTTTCCCATCAATCCCCACATCCCGCTTTGTGTCCATTTTCAGTCTCTCCATATGCTCACCCCAAGCCTCACACAGTTTCATCTTTTGAAGATATTTCATGAACATGGAGCCAGACAAATTTGAGCTCCATGTCCATGCTTTGTGACTCATTTTTTTTCACTTAATCTGATGCTTTGCATTTCTAACACAATAGCTGTAACTTGCTAGTAACATTTCATTGAACTGACAGATACACAATTCAGTCTTATACCACTTAAGGAATATTTTTGGTGCTTCCACTTATTGGATACTTATACATAAGACAGCTATGAACAGTTGCAAAAAGATTGTATGTAGACATGTGTTCTCATTTCTCTTGGTTAGATTTCTAGAACTGGAATTTTATGGGTGTTTTGTTTTGTTCTGTTTTGTTTTTAAGAAACTAAGAAATTGTTTCAACAAATTGTTCTACCAAATTATTTTTGACAGTGATTATATTATGTTATATGACAGTTAGCAATGTATTAAAGCTCTGGGTTCTCTACAAGTAATATTGTCTTTGACTATAAATATTCTAGTGGATATTGGGTAATATCATTGTAGGATTACTTAATTAATACAGGCATGAGCATATTTCCATGTGCTTATTGGCATCAAGTTACCATTACTAGTGAAACATTTATTCAAATAATAGTGCTTTTTTAAACTGGATTGACATTTTTGTTTTAACTAAAGCCTTAATCAGACATATCATTTGAAAATATTTTCTCCTATTTGTTATTATTTTTATTTTCTTAATTATGTCTTTTAAAGTATAAAATTTTTAGTTTAATGTAATGTACTTATTTTTATTAGTCACACTGGTAGTGCCACATCTAAGAAATCATCACGCAATCCAAATTCTCAATGATTTTCTCTTACTTCTTTTCAAAAATGTTTAATTTTCGCTTTACATTTAGGTCCATGGCTTCTTTGATTTGAACTACCTTCATCTACTTGTTGAAAATCATTTGGCCATAATCTAAGAGCTTATTGTTATACTTTTCCTTCTTTTCCATTGGCATCTATGTCTAACATTAAACTACACTGATTGTTACAATTTTAGAGTAAATGGTGAGAATTAGTATGTGTAAATTCTAGAGGAAAGGGGATTGTTTTTCACCACCATTGAGATGGTTACTGACATCCAGAAAATACAAGAAAACAGGAAACACACAAGAAAATAAATTAAGAAACATAATTGTTTATTTTTCCCCACAAAAATGGGCATTATTATTTTTGGAAAATTGTTTTAAGTTGTCTTTTGGATTAATTACATTAATAGTTCTTATTAAAGTTCATGGACTTTTCTTTCCATAACCTATACACTGTGGCCCAGCTGTGTTGATAAGGACAACTACAAAAGATGGATAACTTTCTTATTAATTCATTTGTAAAGCAAAATAGCAGAAAAGACAGTAAATATTTGAGAGTAGAGAGTATGGAATCTTGTGAAAATTAGACTCAAAGGACGGTAGAGCTGATTTTTCCCCCAGATTTTAGAGAGCTCAGCACAGTGCTAAACCTTCTGGAGATAAAGAGAAAAACATTGGGATCAAGTCTGGTCAAGGTAGAGTGAATTCTCCTGGTGAATTCTCCTTACACAGAGTTGATAATCATAGAGACCACATATTAGAACTAATAAGCCCTGTATTATAGATTTCCCTAGGAATTATATAAATTGAGTTGATTGAGGAAAATATTATTTCAGGCCTCTAACCAAAAGAAATGCTCCTTCTGGAATGAAATAATATTTTCCAGGACTAAAATGACTTTCACTAGCAAAACCACTGTTCCATCTTCAAAAATAAGTATGCAGAAGAGATGCAAAAACAGAAAAAAAAATGGAAAATAAAACAACAAAAGATTAAACAGATTATAGACACCAGGTATTAAAGCTATCTAAAATGTTTCAAGTAGCCATGCTGAAAATGTTCAATGAAATTTTAAATCAAATTGAAATTGTAGAATTTAAAAGAACAAAAACAATAACAAAATTCACCAAATAAGGGTATTGAGCAACAAACTGGATACAGCAGATAAATTTGGTGAACTAAAAGATAGGTATAAAAATAAAATCCCAGCTGGGGATTTAGCTCAGCGGCATAGGCGCCTTGCCTTGCAAGTGTGTGATCATGAGTTCTATCCCCGGTACTGATAAAAAAGAAAAAGACCAAAAATAAATAAATAAATAAAATCCCAAAGGAATCACTGAGAGGAAGATGAGGGGAAAGTACAAAAAAAAAGGGAAAAAAAAGTTCTATAAAAACAGATCTGAAGATCAATGGAATAGATAAGAAGATACAACCACAACTACCAACACACTCAACCACCTTATCTTTGGTAAAGAGGCCAAACATGATCACTGAAAGAACGAAAGTCTCTTTAATAAATGGTGCTGGAAAAACTGGCTCTCCATATGCTGAAAACTAAAACTAGACCCATGCCTATCACCATGTACTAAATTAAAATCTAAATGGATCAAAGATCTAAATATTAAAACAGAAACACTAAATCTATTGGAAGACAAAATAGATAAAAATCTTGAAGACATAGGGGTAGATGAGAATTCATGAACAGGAATCAAACAGTATGGGAAATACTTCCCAGAATCAATAGCTGGGATCACATCTTATTTAAAAGCTTCTACATGTCAAAAGAAATCTCCAGCATAGTGAAAAGAAAACCCACAAATTGGGAAAAAAATCTTAGTGAACTGTCCCTCAGGCATAGGACTTCTGTCTAAAACATATAAAGAATTTTTAAAAATCAGACCCCCGAAATTCAAGGACCCAGTCCAAAAATGGGCATCTGAGATGAATACACAGTTCTCAGATGAAGAAATACAAATGGCAAATAAATACATGAAAAAATGTTTATCAACATTAGTTATTAGAGAAATGCAAATTAAAACCACAATGAGACTCCATCTCACTCCTGAAAGAATGGCCACAATCAAGAAAACTACCAAAAACAAATGCTGGAGAGGCTGTGGGGAAAAAGGAACTCTCCTGCACTGCAGGTCAGTCTAGAGATTCCTCAAAAAGCTGAGATTGGAAGTCCCATTTGTTCCAGCTATTCCACTTCTAGGCATATTCATACCACAGTGATATATGTGCACCCATGTTTATAGCAGCAAAATTTGTAATAGCCAGATCTTGGAAACAACGTAAGTGTCCATCAACTGAGGAATGCATTAAAAAGTTGTGGTATTTTTATACAATGGAGTACTACTCAGCTATTAAGAATCATCACATTGAGATATTTATAAATAAATGGACACAACTTGAGACCATACTCACAAGTGAAATAAATCAAACTCACAATGTAGTACCATATAGTCTCCCTAGTGTAAGAAATGGTAAGAGTACATAAGGGTGTACTCTTGATCATGATTTCCCATTACAATGCTTTGAAGTCTTATAATGATTGCATTCATTAGTTGGAATGGGTTTGTCTGATCTGTTTGATCTTATTATCTGTGATGGTATGAACAGCTATTTTGAAGAAAACAAGACACTGTAATAGCCAGTGATGATTTAATATCATCTTACTCTGAAGTCCTACCATGCTTTTGTCTCTCTGTTTCCATTGGTTCTATCATGTTGTATCTTATTGGATTGTATTGTGTGTGATAGTATAAACAAATTTTCTATGGAAAATGAAATAATAGAGTAGCCACTGTTCATTTTCTGTTATTTGGTTCTGAATGCCCTGTAATACTTTCATTTTCTTGAATGGTTTTATATTATTTTGTTATGTTTGGTACTATTGTATATGAAGTTATGTTCAACTATTTCAAAGAAAGAGACATTATGGTAGTTACTGATAATTACGGGTTGTCTCCTGGTGAAATATTGTGTTGCTTACATTGTTCTGTTCTGATCTGCTTTGTTATGTTCTGTTTTGTCTTAACTCTTTAAAACAGAAAAAAGAAAAAGAAATAAGTTCTAATATATGGAAAGTAAAATTCGAGGATAAGAGAAAACATGCAACCAAAGCAATATTTGAAGAATTGAGTGAAAACTTCCCAATTCAGTCATATTATTATTAGTCTCTATGAACACAAAGCAGGAAAAATAAATATATACTTCAAATGAATCATATTGAAACTACTTCAAAATCTTTAAATCAGCCTAAAAGTAAAACAATAAAATGACACTTCATCCTCAAAGAATTAACAGTGAAATTGATGACAGCTTTCACCACAGCAACAATAAAGTCTGACCTAAATGATGTTGAATTTCAAAAGAAAATAACTCCTAACCTAAACTCTATATCCAGGAAATCATTCTCCAGGAATAAAGACAAAACAAAGATATATCTGAAAATCTTAAGCTGAAAAAATTATATCATCTTCAGACTTCTACTAAAGAAAATACTAAAGGTTAACCTTTAGCTAGAAAAAAAATATGATCCCAGATGAAAATTTTGAGTTCTAGAAAGAATCACTAGTAATGTAAATTGTAAATGTGTGGATAAATATGAAAGAATTTTGCTTTATAATACTACAATATTAATTTATTTCCTATGAGGATTTAAAGTTCAAAAGGTGCACATTAAGAATTACACTTTACTGGGCATGCACAATATAACTTTGAGATTATATATTAAATTAGCAGAAAATGTGAAAAACAGAAAGAAAAAAAAGAAAATAATAAAATATATTCAACTAATCAAAAAGACACATGAAAAATTAATAAAAAAATTTGAGTAGATGGAAAATAGGTGAAACACAAACATCCAACTAATTAATCTGATTATATAGCTTCTCTATAAAGTTAATCACTCTGCATAAAAATAAAATTCAGAATCTGCTTATTATTTGCAGAAAATACGTAAGCACACAGACATATTGTAACTGAAGATATAGATGTAGTATATGATATAAACAATAACATAACAAGAACATGCTACAATACTAATACAATATAAATAAATAAAATAAGACAAAAGAAAATCTTGTCCAAGAAACTTCATGATGATAAATGTTTCATTGGTTGTGAAGTCATAATAATGATATAATCCCATGAAACTAATATCAGCCTCAAAGTAAATCAATACATGAAAGAATTGCAAATAGAAGTAAAAAATCTATCATCCTAGGTATAATCATTAAAATTTGTGATTATCCCAATAAAAAATGTAAAATTTGAAACTGTAAATGAATTTACATTTTTAGGAATACAAATAAAATGTATGTACTAAATTTTATAATTCCAGAAGTCATAATTTTTCTATAAAAAGGTGCTAATTGATTAGCTTCTTCTAACTCAAACAACATCAATTGTCAATGATCATCTGTCCAGATGGAAGATAATTTGTAGCACTATAATCTGATAGCAAAATGGATCAGGTAATGGGCTAATGAATTCTTTTAAAGGATACTTTTGAAAATATTAATAAATAATGTTTCCATATGTAAAATTAATAAAACTGAAATATTGTTGCTCTTTGGAATGGAGGTTACCTCCTCCATGTTAGAAGTAAATCATTAAGTAAGATCTTTTTCATGAAAACTATTCTTTTTTTAATTTAAAATTTGGTCAATTATTGATCAATGAAAAATAAATCACTAAAATACAAATGTGTCTTATAAATTCTCATAGGAGTAGATGAAAAATACAATACTATACATCTTCGCTTAAGAATATTACCTTAGAAATGAACATAAAAACAAACTACAATAAAATAACCATAATCCAGTTTGTATATTAAAACAAATCAAAAATTTTAAATCAAATTCTTGTAAGTTTCACTTCTGAAAATTTCCCCCCAGTCAACATCAAGGTTAACATGTGCTTACAAGAAAGAAATATTGATGGAGGTGGAGGCAAGAGGAGGAGAACAAAATAGTAAGCAGAAGACCAGTATAAGAAAATACCAATGATTGAAAGATAAACTGCTTCAGAGAAAACCTAATCAGTCTATATTTTCTGTTTTCATCTTTCTACAAAACATCAGATACAGATAGAAAATAATGGCAGTATTATAATGTCACTTTTTGTGCCATTTTTTCATAAAAACTGGCTTAAAGAAATAACTTTAAGACTGAAAGCAATTTATTTACATTCTGATCCCCAGCACTCTAAAAGTGAGATATTAAAAAGTCATTACTGGGGCTGGGGATTTAGCTCAGTGGCATAAACACCTGCCTTGCAAGCAGGCGGTCGTGAGTTCGATCCCTGGTACCGATAAAAATGAAAAAGACAAAAAAAAAAAAAAAAAAAAAAAAGTCATTACTATCACTTAATATATAAACAGACTTTATTCTAAAGGGGCTCTGAGTTGTAATGTCAATGGTAATTTCCTACATGTAATGACTTTAGTGTGGAACACACTCCGTGAATTCTGTTCGTTTTCTTATTTTATGAAGTTCTTTAATATATGTCTTCTAATTGCTATGATTACATGACTGACCTGCTAAACAGAGAAGAGATATTAAAGAGAATACTTTCAACAAGCAAAAAGTAATTTATTATTTTTATTCAATAGGTTTTGAATACTTACTAAACACAGACACTGTTGTAGACAAGAAAATCAGCTGTGCTTCAAGCACAAGAAAATCCTCTGATTTTACAGAACACAGAGGTCCGTGGAGAGATTACAAGTAAAACTAGTGAATGAAATACAGCTTTACTAAATGATTGTAAGTGTTACTCAGAAAAGATAGAGAAAAGGGATTGTGGGGTATTTATAAGCACTGAGAAAACAGTGTGAATTGAGATGATATGTCTACCCAGCATAATGAGCGAGCTGGATTTAGTCACCCTCAGAAATTCATTTGATTCCCTCAAGTGAAGAAATGACTCTCAGATGAAATTTCAGATAGATACCAAAGATCTCTTACTGAGACGTTAAATTACTAACCATTTTTTCAGCATTAAAACATCTACTCTAGACTTTTTCATCATCCTACTTAGATATATGATGGAGAAGTATACAAAGCCATGCACTTCTCTCTCAACCAAAGCTTCCCTGTTTAGCAATCAGTTCAGGCTCGTTTCAAGCTCTGAAGTCTGCATTAGAGGACGGAGGCAAAATAATTCTGTCTTTACTCTGACATCTCCTACTCATACCAATGGGTTTTGACTCCTCCAGAGCTGGGGCTGAAAATTAGGTGGAAAGTCAGTGGTATGTGGCTGACCCACGTGACCCTTATGATTTGAGTTTTTTGATTCTGGAAAGCAAATGTAGTCTCCTGGTGTGTATTATGATTTTCTCAAAGAACCTCTCTGTAGGTTCTTCACAGTTTACTTGATTTGCTGTTTATCTCTCTCCTAGAATCAGTCCTCCATTTTGTAACTCATTACTCACCACCTGGGAAACTGGATATCTATCTAATAGTCTACTATCCCTTTGCTTAAGTAATAAAGTGAGTAATCATCCTAGTATGTTTAAGGTAATCCTACACAAGCTCCTCTCTTTAGGCTCCATTTGGTCTTCCAAAATTCCCAACCTGTATCTCTTGATATTTGAGGGCATGAAGCGGGCTGCCATGAGACTCTAATCTGCTGAAGTCAAAGACAATTTGTCACCACCACAGCCCACAACTTTTATGCTTCAGGCTCTACCCTTAGGCTCTGGAGGAAACACTTAAAACTCTTGGAATGATTTTCCTTGACTTGGCAAAGAAGGACTGGACTCTTCCCATGCCTCGCACACAAAAAAGTAACAGATCCACAAATCTGCAGAAAAATGCTGTCCTCTTTTCAGCTTTTTGCCTCAGTCTTTATGGAAATCTTGTTTTATTTTATTTTATTTTTGGTACATGTTTGCAGTACATAATGATTAGATTCCTCATGAGCAGTTAGTACACAACACATCTCAACCCTTTCCTCATCTTCTTCCTCTTCCCTTTCTACCCACCTCTTAGATAGCTACCACTTTGTAAAAGATCTATCTCTCTAGTTCTTTTGTAATGTTATTTGTTCGTTGGGGTTTTGTTTGTTTTGTTTTTTTACTACCGGGGATTGAACTCATGATCTTGCATTTGCCAGGGAGATGCTTATACCACTGAGCTAAATCCCAGGCCTTCTATTTCTTATTATATTTTATTTTTTCTTTATTTATGTTTGGGCTTCACAAATAAGAGAAAACGTGATATTTAAGCTTGTTTCTCTGATTTACTTCACTTAACATTATGGTCTCAAGAGGCACTCATTTCCCCACAAATGAATCATGTTGATGCTTCTTTATAGCAGAATAGTACCCCATTGTGCATAAGTGCCACATTTTCTGCCCATCAATTCATCTATTGATGGACTCACAGGCTGCTTCTAAGGTGTAACCATTATGAGTTGTGCTGTTATAAATATGGATAAGCACCAACCACTGTAATATGATATCGTTAATTCTCTCAGGAAGACACCAAGGAAAACCTGAGCCAAATGAAATTTCTAGGTTTTTTTTTTTTAGGAATCACCATATTGATTTCTATAATATCACGGCTAGTTTACATTTTCATAGACAATGTAGAAGGTTCCTTCTCCTCACAGCCATGCCAACATATGTTATCATTTGACCTTTCAAAGATAGCTACTCCTTCTGCAGTAAGGTGAAGTTTCATTGTTACATGTATTGGTCTTTCTCTTTTGCCAGAAATCTTAAACATTCTTTTCATATACTTATTGGCCATTTGTACTACTTCTTCAAATAAGTGTCTATTCATGTATATTTTTAAAATAATGTTTGACCTAATACTGGGCTTATAACTTGAATTATACTTTAGTCTCACCTGAAAATGAAGTCTTCAATTTCATTCTTTTGGCATTGCTTCAAACAATGACAGAGGAATACTTACATTTCTTTTTTCTTTTTTTTTTTTTTTTTTTTTTTTTTTTTTTTTTTTTTTTTTTTTTACCAGTACAAGGGATCAAACTCAGGACTGCGTGCTTGCAAGGCAGGTGCTTATGCCACTGAGCTAAATCCCCAGCTCCTATTTGCATTTCAATATCTAGATGTTAAATAACACAGTGGCAGTGTTCAAAAATGCAATCTAATACAGATAATCTTGTCTTTATGCAAAAGACAGATACAGATAATCTTGTCTTTATTATTTAGCATTTCTTTTAAAAATTAGCTTGATGAGGAAGAGTTACCATACTAAAAAACTTTCAGAAGAAAAAGTCAAAGTGATTTAAGAACTAAGACAATGTGATGTCATGAATGTTAAATAGGATGTTTTTTTGAAGAAGCAAGTAATCCCAGTGTTACAAAACAAGCAAGAACCATAATAATCCATTGGTGACTGGGAAAGGAAGCATTATGAACGAGAGTTAGAGGAACAATCAAACTAAGTAAACAAGATGAAGAAATGGAGACATTGAGCCAAATTAGGAAATAAATTTATAGAAAAAGAGATTAGAATGTAAAAGGAAACACAATGTGAAGAGAATTTCTTTTGTTATCATGTTTATTACTTTAAAAAATAGATTTGAATATTTTAACAAAAACTGTGAGTTAAGAGGAAGTATAATTGAAGATACTAGAGACAGAAGGCAAATGAATTAAAAGAGATTTTAAAAGAGGAATGGGGGATGTGGCGGGAAGACTTTCCATGACAGAAGAATACAATTTTAGCTTGAAAATTATACATGAACGAAGACACACAAGCGCAGATAAAGTGGAGGAAGGGTACGTCGAAAACGAACCTCTAAGAGGAAAGCTTGTGAAAATGGAAGGACATGAGAAATTTGAGATAACACGACTGACAGCACTGCATGACCCAAAGCACGTAAGGGTTTACCTTGTAACAATAAAGTGTCCTCCTAAGACTCAAGGATTCATTCCTCTACAGGAATGCTCAGACATTGGGCCTGGAGAGGTAAGCAAGTCCGAGAGCAATAGCTTCATCATTTAATGAATCCATTTATAAGTTCATAGCTGCATGAGTTATTAGGAAGTTGAGTACAGGTCAAGAAGGTAATTCATTTCAGGCAGGATGTCACAGGTTATATCTTGTTGTTGGCCCCATGTTGTCTGAACCTTCCCTTTCTCTCTGCTTCCTGGGCTCCTGAAGATGACCAGCCTTTGTCTTCCAGGCCATTCACCCGAGATTGACTGCCCCAAGCAGGGTAGCTAACTGACCCTGGACTGAACCCGTGAATCTATGAGCCTAAGTAAATCCTTCATTCTTTAAATTGTTATTCTCAGGTATTTTTCCATTACTGCATCGAGCTCACTAACATAAAGAAATGACAAGAATCAGTGAGAATCACTAGAGTTTTGAAATATATACCCCCTGGTGGAAGACATAAATGTACTAAGACAATGATAATAGAGCATTATTATAAGGATTAAACAAGAAAAGAGAAATAAAGGCTGTAAGTGAGAATATGTTTTTGGCCAGGGGAAAAAACTAAAATGAAGAAAAACATTAAGAAATTAGGTTGGCAACAAAAGGACAAAAGGCACAGTGATTTTTTTTTTTTTTCAACAAATCAAGGTGGGGGGGAAAGAAGCCAGGAGGTTGGCTTTTGATTTAACTGAAAATTTAGCTGTCCAATCTAAATTTTATAATCTCAGCACAGCAGGAGGAAAGTTATCTCATATAATCAAAGATATGAAACCAGTTATTACAGAAGTGGAAAATGCAGGAAAACCGTTTAGGGGAGTATTTTTTTAATAAGAAAAAGAGAAATCCCAAATTTTGATAAAGATTGAAAAGAATATAGATTCTTTGTGCTTTCAATTTGTACAAGTGCTCATTATGACCTAGTAAAGTGTGCAGTTAAGGTTGGCTAAAGATAATGATGATAATATCTATAGTAATAGTAATGGCAACAATAGGTACATTTAACATTTATTGAGCATGTACTATCTGTGAGGCATTGATATTTTAGATGTTCCAACTCATTTATTTTTCATAATGACCTATGAGGCAATTTCAATCCTTATTTGAAATAAGTACTTTGACCAAGTTAATTCAACTGGTAAGTAGCAAGCCAGGAAAATGCCTAAGCAGTTTGCCTCAAGAATAAAAGCACCTTTGGGTAGAGTCCCTCACTCTGTAAATCTTATCTAAAGTGTTTGTATTTCAAAAGGTAAATTCATTCTTCTCCTAAGCAACTTCCTTTAACTTTTCTTCAAAGGTATTTACCAACATACCTCAAATGATGAAAAATACCTGTCATTTTATAATGGTTTCTGAAGCATATACGAAGTCATCCTTGCATCACTCCTAAGTGAATATACCAACCCCTCTTTCCAGTTTAGGAAATGGAGCTGCAGTGGCAGTGATCCCGTTTGGTAGTTACTTTTCTCACTGATGAAAAGAAACACCCAACCTCCAAATTTAAAGGTGAAAAGACTGGTTTCAGTTTACAGTTTGTAGATGTTTCAGTCTGTGTCAGCAGGTTCCCAGGCAGGATGGCATGGCAGAGGGGCATCTCACAGGAGAAACAGTTCGTGGCATGGCATGGCAGGTAACAACAAGCAGCAAAGGTTGCAGCAGCAGCAGCAGCAGCCTCTTCTTTTTATCTCTTTTGATTTACCCACTTTTCTGTGATGCCACCCATATCCAGGATAGGCTTTCCCTTTATCCACACCCAGAACTAGGTTAGACCAATCAGTGGACTAAATTAGCAATCACAAACACTTGCTCCTAGTGTCACACCTTAATCCCAGGATCACACCCTCCAGATCCAGCCACCTCCAAAAAAAGTTACCTATGACCCCAGGAGGCTTTGGGCAGACACCTAGACACAAAATATAACACCCATCTAACAAGAAAACCAATTCAAATTCAGATCTGAATAAATCCCAAGTCTTGGCCAGCACTGGGTACATCACTACTCCCTGACCATGTCTTCTCTTCAATATTCTTTATATTTCCATTGTTTTTCCTTGCTTTGTGCCTTACATTCCTGTTTCAAGTCTCCATACTTCACTGGAACATTATTATTAAGACAAGAGTTTCCATAATACAATATCCAAATTACTTTCATCTACATTTGTAATAGATAGATTTCACTCATCATCCTGGTACTTCATACCATCCTGTATTTGTAGTTTTGCCAAGTAATTCTGTAATGTTTTCCCCTGGTTCTCCAGGTTTGACCAGTGAACACAACCTCCAAGAAGACAAAGAAAGAACAACAAAAACAAACAAACAAATCTCAAGCAGAACATTAAAAATCATTAGTTCAGCCAGGCATGTCGGTACATGCCTTTAATTCTAGGAGGCTAAAACATGAGTTTTGTAAATTAGAGCTGAGCCTGGGAAATTTGGTGATGTGGCAATACCCTTCCTAAAAGAGAGAAAAAGAGAGACAGTCGGGGATGTAACTAAGTGTGAAGTCCCTGGGTTCAAACTCCAGTATCAAAAAAAAAAAAAAAAAAAAAAGAAAGAAAAGAAAAAAGCCCTCGCTTATTTCTGTTTTGTTATTAATCCTTCACCATGCCCATGATAGCATCCTGAGGTAACTTATTACAGGGTAGAATACGTGGCATAGAGTCAAGTGGCCCAGTATAGCCACAGCCATATTGGATAAGGCAATAGCCTGATGGTGTATATCCACTGTAGTGGTTAAGAGTAATGTCAACTTAATTTGCTTTGGGATTTGCTTGGAGGATAAAGCACATTTTGGGGTGTATCTAGATGGGTCTGAGAGGTGTATCTTTTGGGTCTATGCCTGGTACTTTCATTCTTCTCTGGCACTGTTCCTCTACTCTGCTTCCAGCTGCCATGAACTAAGTAGCTTTGCTTCACCAAGTCTTTCTGCTCTGATGTTCCTGCCTTTGAGTCAGACAATCACTGGCTTGGATTCCATAAATCAAATTAAACTTCTTTATTTTGTGGGTATTAAGTACTTGTCTCCCAGTGGCAATAATGACTAATCACAGCTGATTTGAGCCTGCCTTCTGCTAGTCAGTGACTTGTTAGCCCAGCCAAAATCACCCAGTCCAAGCACAAATCACTTGAATTCCACAAATCTATACAATTTTTGTCTCTGAGGTCTGTGCATCTGTCACATCACACTATTTAAACAGCAGGTAATTAATACTTGAATATTATAATCCATCCAAAATCAAAATGGCAGAAAAATTCATTTAAAATTCTATAGGTTATTTTATATATAAACTCTTGGCTTTAATACCTCATGCCTGAGAATAATCCACAGTCCATTATCACTAAAGAAATCTTTGTTCTGGGAGATTCGGGCAAGTGCTGGTGATCAAGGGTTTCATGCATATTAGGCAAGTGCTCTACCATTAAGCTATATTCCCAAACAATAAATTTAATTCTTATCCTGAAACTTTTCATCAGACATAATTATTAATTAGTTTCCTTATTTATTTCCTATTTAATATTTAGAAAAACCAACACAGGACTATTGCTATCTTTTCTGTCACTTTGTTCAAATTAGGAACCATAATCTTAACCTGGGAAAGGAAATGTGGTCTAAATTTCAGTTACTGACCTTACACAAGTCTCCACTGGCAAAACTCCACTGTCCCACATAGAATACTCTAGGATATTTCCAATATTTTCTAAAAAATAACTAAATAATACAACTATCCACAAGAAACTTTCTGTAGGTAATCATGTATCAATTTCAAAGCTCTGATATTTTCAGGAATCCTGCAATCATCCAATTCTGTATTTACCTGGGTCCATTTCTGTATTTTTTCCAAGCAAATTAGTTAGTTGTCTGAAAGCCTTACCATCACATGTAACTATATATATTAATACATGAGAGACCCTCTATATCTGCTACACAAAGTGATGAAAAAATATTAAACTTTTATATTTTGCAATATGTCCCCTAAAGATTCTTAACAAGTGGATAAAAACCAGTAAGTACTTATTTGCTTTGTTTTGAAAATGTCCAAGAATATCTATGTTTTCAACATTTATTGTAAAATATTGAACTATTCTAGTGATCATTCAAATACACATGCAGAAAAAATTTAATATTTTGGTATTCTGAAAGTATTTTGATATGTAATACTTTATAAATTAATTATCTTTTACCTGTATTTTTTCTTCAGTAATTATGAACTGCCCTGTGAAAATTAGTATTTAAGTATTTTTTATAGTATAGAGATCAAAAGACTTGATTCATGTTGGTGAGAATGGTAGTGTCACAATAAATACAAAACTTCTTATTATGAGTTTATTGATTTTTCTGCACCAAAATGCAAATATATTGTATTATTTTTTCACCTTAAAATCCTTTACCTTAGGCTCCATAGTCTTGTGGTCTGGGTGATTATAGATAAGGATTAAGATCTTCTGTTCTCAAGAAGCTTATAGTTTAATCAAGGATGCAGGCATAGAAGCCAAAAATTTAATTATAATATGATGAATGATAAGGGTAAGTAAAACAAAGGAAATTACTTGGGGTTTAGAAAAGGATTCCTGGAGCAGATAAAGTGTTAGCTAGCATGATAAATTAGACAGACAAAAACACTGGTGAAAAACTACACGTAAAGGAAAAGGATTGAAATACCATAGAGCTTGTTGGGGGCACTGAGAACAGCACACACTGTGACAGGTCTACATAAAGGGGTGAGAAGGGACGGAGTAAAGAACCCAGGACTGGTACTGACGGAACTGAAAGGGCCAAGAGATTAGACGATTATTTAAAACATGAAAACAGAATGGATCACTGAATATGAAAGTGAGACAGGGGAGAAAACATCATCTGTAAGTGTGGTCAGGTGTCAGTTTAAGGAATAGTACAGACTTGGGTGGAAAGTGGAAGCCAGGGAAGGCCAAAATGCGGGCTTCTGTGGATATCAGAATGAATCTGCACACACACAAGGTGTATTATTGAACGCACAGCTTACAAATATCAGACTTGGAGTTGGAGAGTATTACAGAATTGGTAGTGCTAATGAAACATAAATAAGCTCAAGCAAATAATAAAAAGTTGAACATCTTGGCTATAGAATAACTTGCATGGTTAGGAAACAATAGTTTTATTGCTTTTTCTTCCTAAATAAGTAATGGGAGAGAAGTCAGATAAAGCAAAGTTCCAAACCACTAGCACCTAAAAGCAGTCTAGAGACTAAGCGCAGCATCTGTGCCATGAAGTTTGTCACTTTCAACACGAGCTGCTAAAATAATTTAGTTTTATGTTGTTTTATGTCGTGGAAGTACTTTTCAATTTAATGTGCTTTAGCTTTGGCTCAAACCTTCCATTTCTGGTAGCCATTTTTTCCTTTCAATTTAGTGTAAAATACAGTGACACCAAACGACACAGGGGGACTTTACAAATTCCTTAAAAATATTACTAGATACCACCTGATGAAAAATATTCCTCTATTACATGCAAAAAGTATATATCTGCAAGTGCATAGAGGAATCTATTAAATGTTTACTTTTTAAAAAGTGACAAGGTCATAACTGTCTTTCAGGGACATGTGTGAATTTGTAGGGATATTTTTACTAGTAACATATGAGTTATACTTAAAAATACATGTCAAAAATATACGGAAAATATATTGAAACTACAGACATCGAAATATATAGGCTAATAAATTCTAATTTATGTTTCCACAATTCATATATTTGAAACACCGGTAGATAGCTAATTTAATAGGTAACAAAAGGATATCTGTGCTAACATGAGATTATTTATAGTATATTTCTTCTATAAAATAGAAATATCTTGAGTATTCTCTTTAGAAATCTATGCATGTAATTACAGGATGCTTTCAAAAATCCTTCTGGAGGAAAGCTTCATAACATGTATTTTATATGTGACATAATAAAAATACGCTGGATAGTTAAATAAACATAAAAATATTATACCAAAAGAAATACTGCCATCATTGCCCTCTCAAAATACTCTCTAATTCAAACCCTCTTATGCCACTGTCCTTGCCACATCCTACAGCAGTTATGGAAGTTCTCTTTCATGAAGGTCTCTTAGGGGCTGCCACACAGTTCTGAGTCAATTCAAAGTATTTAAAGCCATTTGTATCAAATAAAGAAAAATATCATGTGTCCTCATCCAGAGCCCGGCACTGTGTAACTTGCAGCAGCTTCCCAAAGTGAAATGACCTCCAAATTAGAACGACCACAAAAGGTAGACATGGTCAATTCCGGACATCAAGGAAGCCAGAAAATTGGAACCAAAGCCACTCATTAAGGAAGACTCCCAGACTGCTCCTGAAATTGGCAAGAATGATGGGATGTGTGAGTTATGTGAGGGAACTATTTTGAGAAGGATTCATGGCAATGTGTCTTCTAAAAAATATTAGTATATGATGTAGGTGTACATACCTTAATTATTTTGATTATTTTTGGCCCACTCCTCCTTGCTACTCTCCTTCCTCTCTCACATATCTTCTTCTCTCATTGTCATTATTACTATTTTTATTACTGTTTTTATTATCACTTCACATTTATGGCAATGATAACTACATTCATTGTATTTTTTAGTATATGACAATGTGTCGCTCTAATTTTTTACTTTAAACATTTACTATATACTTATCACATTTTACACATGCAAAAAAATGTGAAAATTCTGAACTTCAGAGACCAATTTTCCTGAAGGAGTTTGGATAAAAAAATTATGTATTAGTAAAATTTAAAATAAGCAATTAAATTTTCAATGGCATTATAATCTAGATATTCAATCTAACTAGGATGATATAATTTTTATTCATTCTTGTGCTTCAAGTGTTTGATGTTCACAAAAAAGTTCTCAATAAAAATACTTCCAGCATTCTCTTTTTTCCCCCAATCATGTTTTTCTAACACTTCATTTTTATAACATCCTTATGGAATAGTTAAACTTATTATGGGATGGGCAACATTTTTAAAAGTCCACACTACTTTTAGAAACATTTTGATGGAGTCAGAATTGAAAGGAAAGGGGCTGGGATTTAGCTCAGCAGCGTAAGTGCCTGCCTTGCAAGCTCATGGTCTTTAATTTGATCCCTGCTATCGATTTTTTAAAAAGACAAATAAATAAATACATTAAAAAGAATTGAGAATAAAAACATTAACCTTGAATAAAATAAAGAAAACAAATATAGGTGAGATAAATACAGAACCTTACAGGTAGGATCAAATTGTCAGCTTTGAGGACAATGGAACATATTGTGGGATTTATTTAAATTAAAAATATCAGTTGACTGCTGTTCTGGTACGTAATGAATATATCCCGAATTTGCCCCAATACACTAAATTCCTGGGCCACTTCAATGAAATATTAGATGCAGAAAGAGTGATGATTGCCATTTTGTGCTTACTACAAAAGGTAAGGTGCATGTGTTGATTCTGTTATCGTACTCTATCAACAACATTAACAAGTCAGTCTTAGAGAAGCATGATCACGATGATGATAGCTCTAGAAACAACTCAAGAAAAACACTTGCAAATACTGAAATGTCCACCTTTCAAAAGTCATTCTTGGGGAAGACTTGATTGTTGGCCTTTGAAGTAAATCAACATACTCTGTGTAATTAAATGAACAAGTGTCATCAACAAGTGAAAGTTATTTGAAAAATTATTTTATCTCAACTCAAAACAAACTGCCTGAAAATGTAAAGGGCTGGAATCAGAGTTATTCATATAGGTTCCCAGGATTATCTAATGACATTGGGTGAGAGGTATTACATTGTAAATTAATAGTACAACAGGATTTAGAATTTTTAAACTTTAACTGTAATTTTCAAAATTACTGAAAAATTTGTGCTGCAGGAAAAATGCATAGATAGAAGTAAATTCTTTAATATTTGCTTGTGTTAAACCAAAGGACAAAGTTGTAGTTAGAAGAAAACTGTAGTTTATTGGAGATGACTATTAAAAATCGCACTAATATTTTATGCCTTTTCTCATATATAAAAAAACATTGCTATGGAATTGTCCTGTAAGTAAGTATATCTTTAGACACATACATTTTAAAATAGTTAAGCTAGTTATACTACTAGCTGCTATTAGTTCATTGAAAAGAAAGGTTTGTGCCTATATTGTTTGACCACATTTTCATGCCTATATCTTGTAATAAGAGCAATTACTTTGAATATATGATGTACTAACTATTGTTACTCTCCTACAATCTTATTTTGAACTTTTCTACCATTGTTTTTATTGCTTCTTTTTCTTTAAAATAAAAATAAAATGATTCTATTCAAATGAGCTAGCAATCAACTATTTATAAAATGAAAAATGAACAGAAATGTATTTTAAAAATCTAACAACAGTAAATTCATGAAAATAAAAATGTACTTTTGTCCTTTCTCAATTTCCAAAATGTTATAAATTAAGAAAAAGTAAATTGAAGTTTTGTGGGTTTTTTGTTTTTAGTGAAGCAAAGAATAAGATCAGGACCTTGTGCACAATTGTAAGTGAAGTATCATCGTTCTTTATCTCCAGATAACTCTCTAGGTGAATAATTTTTTTATAAGAAAGAGTAATGTGTCAATAATTTAAGAACTTTAAACCAGGTATTAGGCATTTTTAAAGAAGGAGAAAACTATAATTAGACAGTAGACTTCCAAACTACTACCATTTCCATAGACAGATGCACAAATGAAAATTGAAAATAGGTATTTCCAATTGCATAGTCGTGTTTGAAAAGTAAGAAAGGTAAAACAATTTCCCCACAATCTAGAAACTAAAATAATCTGATCAACAAGTGGTTTCCCATCGTCCCCAAAAGCACAAAGGTAAACTTTTGGAAACAGAAGCCAGAGAAGAACACACATGTTTCACACACACACACACACACACACACACACACACACACACACACACACTACACATATAGCATGATTTTGTCTGAGGCAGGTTCAATATAAATCAAATCCCTATTTTTATTTTTCTCTTACACAAACATGCATTATCATATACATTATGTGGAAAAGAAATTATAAGGGTGGAAATAAAGCATGTCTTAATAAAGCCTTACCACAGTTTCAATTATACTAGGATGGACAAAGTCTCTTAGAAGCATACCTGTGGCAGGGCTGAATTGAGCTGTCTCTGGAGTGAGTCTCTGTCATAGATGACATCCTGCAGCCTTTGCTGTGCAAGTGAGAGGCTTTCCTGGGTCTCCCGAAGGGTGTCTAGAAGGCGATCCCTTTCATCTAGCATGTTCACCATCAGTTGCTCAAAATGGGAGTCTGAGTCCGAGCCACTGCTTTGGGACCCCCTTTGGCTCATTGGGGTGTCCTCGTTAATCGTGGGCATCACTTCACACATCATTGCTTAAAGAAAATAAAGGAGGAGTCAGTAAAGAAATGGTCTCTAAAATCTCTAGCTGGTTACCTTTTCACTAAACTCTTTGCAGCTCATTAATCTAATTGTCTCTCTCTCCTGACTACTGCCCTATCTTTAACCAAATTGAATAGTTTTGATCTCAATGAAACAAGACTCTTTCCCTTTCTCCAACTGACTTGCTTTCTCTCTCTCTGTATGTCAACCCATATTATGTTCCACCAACATACTACAAGTTGGCTTTACCCGTTTCTTAATTTTCTTTCTCATGACATACTGCACTTAATGCAACTTACAGAAATATGCTATTTTTTTTTTTTTAGTTTACTTAAGTTTATTGACACAGTTTAGATACACATGATGATCATGTTCATTATAGGGAATCTGTATCTGTACTTGATATAGAGTATCTCTCTTTGGCTGCAAGTTTATGAATCTCTTGAAACCAGTGCCTCTAAGTTAATTGTTCTGTCAACAGGAAGTATATGGTATGTTAAAGGTGTAAAAGTAAAGAAATTTTGATGATCTTGATAGTTAAATTCATTTAATGTTCATTCTTTCATTTAAAAATTCACCAATAAGTGAACATCATATACAGCAAATTGATTTTATTTTCTTTTTCTTTCAACAAATTTTTCCATACCAACTAACTTAAAGTTTTTTAAAAACATAACTTTCAAGTTGTTAAGTGTTACTGATTGAATAAGAGAAACTTTATGAAACAGACTGTGATGTATAGATTTGTCTTTATTATTGTGCTACTAATCACACTTGATATTCCTTTGTTTCCTGTTAGATGCATTGTCTAGCTTCCATCTAAACACAACAAACTAAAACTCCTTCAAATATTCTGCAAAACAGATGTGTTAAATTACATTAGCTAATTTCATAACTTCACGTCTCAAATGCTAATCACAAGCTTTAAATCATGAAATAAGTGAACAGTCCAAAATATTTTTAAAATGATTCATTAATTGAATTTAAAATCTACAGCATAGATGCTGAAAGGCAATACCATACTATTATGCAATATTTTTTTAAAAATTAGTCATTTTTTTTCATCCCCTATTTTATGTTTTAAAAAAAGTCCACCTCAACTCAGTTTCAGTTGTACAATAGCCAGGAGACACTAATTAGAGGGCTTAGGTTTGCAGAAGGATGATGCTGAGAAAGGTTGGTATCTTCAGATATTCTTTGGTTATACAATGCAAGATCAATCCATTTTGCTGTCTATGTATCATGTCCTTGGGAAAAATATTTCTGATGATATTTTAAATTAAAATGTCAAAATGTAACAGCTCAATAGTTAATTACTTTATATGGGTTCATTTTATAACTTGAGGAGAAAATTTGATTATTTGTGAATGATTTATTCAGGCCTCAGAGAAAATGAAGAGAAACTTTTAATACACTAAAATTAAATTATTTTGTGATTGATGATCTATACAGTTCCAGAATAATGCAAAATGCTTTCAGATTTTACTCATCACTCTTAATACTGAGCTACCTGAAGGCAAGAACTTGGCTTGTTCAATTACTCTTGCTCCTACTGGCTCTAAAATAAATGAGAGTAGGCATAGAGAATGAATTTACACATATACAATGTGTGCGTGCACGTGAGCTACTACAATTGTTAACCAAATAGCATTTTAAAAATCAATTTGCTTTTCATTAAAAAACACATAAAAATGCTCCTTGACAATTACAATTTTTTCTTTAGATTGACTGAAAAAAATGGAAAACAAAAACAAAGCGTTCCAACACATTAACTTACTTAAATGATTAGCTCACATCTCATGCATGAAATCCACATATTAAACATGTGTGTCATTCTGAGAATTCATTACCAGAGCCAACTTGTGCATTTTTGACATTTAAGGTAAAAACAAAGAACTAGAGGAGGGGGTGATAACACGATGCCAAAGAACAATCTTAAAGTTTAAATTTTAAGATCATCTAAACATTTTTAAAGCTATATTGCAAACTGTAGCCTTCTCAAAAGTACTTCTAGTTACTTACAACAACTTCACATTTCAAGGAAAAGCATAACTATAGTGATTACTCAAGTACAATTATCACCAGAGTATGATATATGAATTCTATACAACCTCTTGTATTCACCAGAGTTCATTGGACATTCGCAAAGTTTGGATGCTCAGGACATTATAAAAAATAATTCTTGATTCAATTAGTCAAAAAATGGTATTATGAGAAGGTACCTGGGGACTTATAAAGTCTCTGAAATCCACATTCAAAAGAACTTGATTCTATTCCATGTTTCAAGCATTAGAGTAAGTTACTTCATCTCGCAGAACTTCAGTTTTATCATTCATAAAGTAGGGATAATAATCTATATTTTCTAAAAATACCATTTTAAGGACTCAGTCATGTACCTAAGAACACACTTTAAAAGATATACAGGTTTATTGTGAATTCAATTATTTATTTCTAGTATTAAGTCTCTGACATTCATCTTGCAGAAATAATAGTTTACCTTTATGACTCCTTTTGCTTCTAGGCCTGAAGGTTTAAGTCTAGTGACTATTGAACTCTCCAAATTGTATTTTTAAAAAAATCAAAAAAGATGCTTAAAATGTAAGATGAATGTTTTCCCTTTTTATTCACAGTCCACCCAAATAAATAAAATCTTTTCGTTAAAAATTGGAAAGCAACACAAAAAGAAGGCCACTTTCATGAGAATTTTTAGTTCTTGCATTAGAGCTTACATTCTAATCTAAACTGCAAAATATATGAAAAATTCTTATAATGTAATATTTTAAAATGTATATTTCAAGTATCAGAAACAATTAAAAATCCATATAAACTTTCATAGAAGGCATGATATCTGAAATAACTTTCAACGTCCAGAAGGGCACGATCATATTTTGTGTATTTCACCCAGGTATATCACTTTAAATTGTTACAATTACTTTCAATATTAAAAATTCAAACATTATATAATTTCCCCCAAAACTAGAACTAGCATGCAAAGAGTTTGTTTGGGTATATGTCTGTTCAGCACCCTCTTCATCCCTAAAGTCAATTTGACATACAAATAATGTTAAATTCACCAAGAAAATGATTGCTCATTAAATTACTGATGCCTTTCAAGACCTAGTTAGAGACATTGTTAGTTTTGTTGTGAAAGGAGAAAAAAAAAAAAAAAAGCCTGGTTACCTTAATTATCCGAGCACTTAAATTTAGCTTATCAAATTTTATACCAGGAAAACCAACTCCCATATTGTTAGCAGGTAACCTTGACTGACTTCTAAATCTCTCAGGTTTCAAATAAAAGTTTTGAATTCTCATTGGCATCACTGTCCAAAGGATTTCAAGACCTTTAGCAATATATATCACATAACCTAGTCACATATGAGAGCTCTGAAATGCTTTTCCTGTCAACGAAAAACTATTTAATCGTATTACTAGAGTGTAGACCCTACTGTAGGCACAGGTTCAATTATTCTGTACAGTGAGTTTGTTCTGCAAAGATTGAGTCTTCAAGAAGCATCCCAAGTCCTCCTCAGTCAACCTACACGGAGAAATTCCAGGCGAGAAATCCCAGCCATTGTCTGATTACATTACATGAATATTCCTCCTCCTATTTAACTCCTGCAAATACCCAGTCCTCCGGAAATATTACGATCACCTCTAATGGAAGCGTTTTCCCACTTTCTTTACCTTAGTGCATTTACAGATGGCCAAAGAGCCAGTCCACCCACCTTCCTGGACAGCTCTCTCTCAGCCACACCCCCCACCGCCACCCTGAAGAAGTTGACTTCATAATTTCCACACTAAAATTGTCCACCCTGCCCAGCATCAGAGAGGAGTAGCAGAAGGCAGAGAAATAGGAGAGGAGGACGGGTGGAAAGGCAGAGGTACCTCGGGGCAACCCGGGAGGACCTGGCCTCTCACCTTCCCTGGGGGCAGGGTGGGGCCGGGGTGCGGGGGAGAATGCAGCGGGCGGGAACCCTGGGCACTCCAGCTCAGTTTCTGTACCTAAGGTCTGTAATTCCGGGTCCTGCCTCTTCCTCGGAGCAACCACAGCCGCAGTCTCGGCTCGCGGCGAGGGGCGGCTCACGCCCAGCACTCCCGGACCATGGAGCTCCCTAGCGGCGGCGGGAGCAGCCAGGCCGCCGAGACACCCGCGCGTCTCCGCGCCGGCCCGGCCCGAGCCCCGGCTCCAGGCTGTGGCAGCAGCTCCGCATCTTCCGCGGCTCCGTCAGCGGCCGAAAGGAGAAGCGTCCATCGGAAAAATGGCATATTACAAATTTTGCTTTGGGAAGCAGAGCTCGGTTCAGACCATTGTCAAAGCGAGGAGGGGGGAGGCGGCTCTTAAAGCAGCAGCAGCCCCTTTGCCGGGCGGCCGCAGCTCCGCGTGCAGCTGGAGCCGGGGCGGGGAGCCGGGCCGGGGCGCCCGGGGTGACTTTGGGAAACTTCACCCGGGGGCGCGGCTGCTCCCCTCTGCGCCCCGGCCGCGCGGCGCGTGAGCGAGGTTCCCCGCAAACGTGCACTTCGGGCACCCGCACCAGGTAGGAGTCCGCGGAAGTTCTCCACCCAGGTCTCCGCCGGCCGCGCTGGAGTTTGGGGCTGAGGCTGGAGTTTGACAGTTTGAGGGGAGCCAGTGCCCCAGCGGGGGGAGCAGCGGGACAGAGCCTCTCGGGGCGCCCGGCTGACTCCCCCCTGGGGGGCTCCACTGCACTTGTGCAGGCGCCTTGCTCCGGGAGGGCAGCAGTGCACGCCCCCGCCCGGCTCGCACCCCGTTCCCCGGGCAGCCCCCCGCAAGCCGCCCCTCTGGCGCACCGGCTGCGCCCGCAGAACCAACCTGCTGGGAGCGGCGGGTGCTACAGCATCTTCTCTCTGGCCGCCTAGTGCTCCTGCTGCTCCTCCTTCTCCGTCTCCTCCCCTCCTCCTCCTTGGCAGCCTCCACCTCCTCTTCCTCTGGAACGAGGGCTTCCCCTGGAAGCTGTTGCAGTGGTTTCCACCGGCCCTTAAATAAATTCTGAAGTAATCACGTCTTTGCTCTCCTCCTCACGCACACGCGCTCGCTCGCTCGCTCGCTCGCGGACACCCTCGTCTGCCCGCAGCCGCTCCCGGGATGCGGGGGCTCTGGCTCCCCGGTGCTGCCGAGGACCAGGGAGGCAGCGACAGCGCAGGGGACGCCGGCGCCCACCTGGCTCGGCTCGCACACACAATGGTGTTTACAGCAGGCTTGCGTGGGCCGCCCGGGTGGGGACCGACTTGGCACCTTCCGGCTCTCCGGCCTCCCCTGGCCGCCGCTGTCAGCCGCTGTTTCTCTGGCTGGAACAGGGCAGGCAGTCCCGGTTAAGGGACCTGTGTCAGTCGAGGGTGTGGCGGCATCTGTCACTTCTGGCCGCGCTCCTTTTCGGTTCAGTGGTTTGATGGTGAGGAAGATGCATTGAAATACTTCCAGCCGAGTCAATTTCAGCTTTGAACAGAATCTAAGCTGGATCACGCTCCAGATCCCCTTAATATTCTCTCTCTCTCTCTCTCTCTCTCTCTCTCTCTCTCTCTCTCTCTCTCTCTCTCCTCCTGTCTCTCCTCTCCACTCCTATAGAGGGACTATCAAGGGAAAAAAGGAAGCAGCAGACAAAACCAGTACCTACTAAAGGAAATAATTCAGGTAAGGAAAGTCACTTACCCAGGGTTTGGTGAAACAGAAGACGTCATACACTAGGAAACTGGGAAGAAGGATTATACAGTGAACATAATTTGGGGTGAATGCAAATATCTTCAGAGTGTACAAAACCCAAAGGCATATATACATATAGTGTGTGTGTGTGTGTGTGTGTGTGTGTGTGTGTGTGTGTAAAGCAGAGTTCAAAGTTAACAAAGAATTGTACTCAAAGAGTACTCAAATACTGACTGGCTTAAATAAACCGTGATATTCAAGAAATAGTCTCCTTCTGGGGGTAATATTTAATTCAGTTAATAATTCTACAATGGCAAGTTTATGATTTTAATCTCTTCCAATCTGTTATTCAAATTTTAAACCACAGTGAAAAATAATTTTATACATATTAAATATAAATGATCTATACCCTAACACACATATATACATGAGAAGTCAAGTAGAACACAATTTCCAGACATGTTGTGCAACGTGATCACCTATGACTCTTGTCATCTTGTAGATTCTGATTCACTAAGTTGGGAGCTGACATACTACTTCCCACAACTCCTAGCTGGTATCCCATTTTTACCCAACTAACTTACCACCTAAGTATCTTAAATAACTTTAATCTTAGGAAATTCATCCTATAAGACAGCCCAGCCTATTTCCAGACAGACATAATGTTATAATTCCCTTATTGTATTAATCAGATGGCAATAGTCTTATAATTTTCACCCTCTGAAATCCCATGGAAGACTTCAAATGTCTCTTATATAAAAGAAGTTTTCATATTTTTAAATACAGCTAGTACATAGATCTATATATAATTTGTTCCTCATCAAATTTTGATTTTAATTTCATTGCCAATCAACACTGTTGTCAGGGCTCAAACATTCTTAACACTCCCAAGTATTGATTTGCCTGAATCCAACTCATGTAATAAATATTTAATTTAATGTAAGTATAATATCCATATTCTGTTGATGTAAAAATAGTTAAATGATTACTCACAGCTGATGTCACAGAAAGAAAAGTTTGATAATGAAATAAATAACCTGGGTGGGGGAGAAGCTAATCATCTTCATAGTCATTCTTAAACTAGAAACTGCATTCTTATCCATAACATCATCAGAACTGCAAAAGTACTTGTAAGTAGGAATACTACAGAACATTAGATGAATTAATTCATAAGAGAAAATAAGACTTATCACTGATACCAGCTTCCTTAGTTTAGTGGCTCTCAATTTTAGCATACAAAAGAATATCCAGAATGATTTATTACAACACTAATTATTCCATCCCATTTCCAGAATAACTGACTCACTAGATCTTTTGGATGGTCTAATGATTCACAATTCTAATAAGTTCCCAAGAATGTTAATACTGTTGGTCAACATCTTACTTTGATAGCTTTTACACAAATAAGTCTTTAAAAATTTGGGGATGAAAGAAATAGAGCAAGAAAAAGAGCTGCTAGTGTTTTGTGTTCAAGGCAAAAGGTATCTTATAAAATATAAACACATTCTTTATGCTAAAGTTTCATCTACTCCTAGTGACTTTAATGACCAGTCCATCAGTGTTTAAGATGAAATATGCTTATCTCCTATAGTCAACTAGATTTAGTCAAGGATGTCAAAACTGCTTCTTTCATTATTAGTCTTGGGACCTGACAACAATAAAAGGATTTAGTCTTTAGAGACATTGTTATGGTTGATATTTAAATCCCCATGCCCACCTTCCTACTCCCTGGCCCTCACCAAAGCCTCGTGAAGTTACTGGGGTGGGATTTTCAGAGGTGACTGATCTAGAGCATGTGATCCATTCTAGTGCAGTGCTGGGTTTAACGGTTTTGAGATTAAGGATGGGTGATTGCTGTATTGGTCCACTGATTGGTTTGGCACCATCCTAATCTCTGTAGATTTGATACAATATAAAGGATAAACATAGATTTGTGTTGCTCTTGTTTTCTTTTTCTGTTTTGGGTTGCCATGAACTGTTTGCCTTCTACCAGTTTATTATTTTTTGAAACCTCTGAATACTGTGAGCTAAATAAACTTTTCCTCCTTTAAATTTCAGTGCTGGTGTTTTGCCTCAGCAATAAGAGAAAAGTAACTAAGACAGAATAGAATATTACAGTGGCATACTTGGTGATTTTATTTCAATTATGACCTATTTATATATACGTTACTTCAAATAGGGTATATCATATGATAATTTTTTACTTTAGATAGTCAGATTTTCTACCTCCAAATATTCTGAATATCCCATGGTATATTATTAATATTAGAATAATGTATAATAAAACATTTGTTTTTTATTTAAATCAAGAGTAAATTTGTGTATAAAGATAGAATTAAGATCACATACTAAAGAATACTGGTAATTAAGTACCAGCCATAAAAATAATAAAGATTAGTAAATGACAGCAATTAGTCTTTTAAGGACAAGGATAATTTTGATGTAAATCAAATGGAAGTGGTAACTGTTAGGTGCAGACACGTTCATCACAATATCACTTCACTGTAGCTATCTAGAAACACATTTGCAAAACTATTTTGCAGATATTGAGAATCTGATGTTTTGCATATCTATGTTGACTGTTGGATTTAAAATTTATACTATACTTATATTTAGAAATAAAAGTAATTCACATCATACGTCTTACCAATAGTTGTGTAGGAAGATGAATCTTATTGCAGTTTCAATTTAAGAATTATACCTGCATCACTTATGGTAAGCAATTTTTTAAAAAATCCAAAACATATAGTAGGTCAAACCCAAATGAAGTAAATTGTTCACTTTTTCATATTCTAATGTAAAAATCAGTCAGTTTACTGAAGAGTTGGTCAATGGACAATGTTGACCAAACAGTAATCCAGGCTCCTTTCTGGTCTGTACTCTGCCATCTCCTCAGGTTTCACAGACGGTAGGCGAAGAAGGCTAGTAGAAGTACATTAACTTCCTAAGAAAACTTGGTCCTGCATGGCATACTTTTTTCTCACATTCCATCAGTGAGAACAACTCTTATGGCAACATCTAATTATAAGAAAGGCTGGGAAAGTAACTAATAGCCTAAAATCAGAACAGAATATAAAGACTTTTGGTTAAATAATTCAGCTAGTTTCTCTCACATACTGTTGAAAATAATAATGAAAATAAAGCAATACATATATATATATATATATATATATAAACTCTGTGATGCATAATTTAAAATAGCTAATTACAATTGAAACCATGATAATAAAATTAATCAATTATATTTTTCATAAAGAGCAACCATTTTTTATTATGTAGAACTTTATATTTCCTATGTTAATAGTGTACATTACTGTTTGTGTCTATCAAAAATGCAAATTGTGGCCTTAATAAGGCTATAATAAGCACATGGTGGGTGAGTCTTGTGTCTCCACATAAATTTATATACATTAAATCTAACAAGAAGAACTGGTGTGAAAAGGCTAGATTAATCAACCTTTATGCATTTACGTGGGATCATTATAAAATCTAGCAATTTGACAAACATTTTCTGACAATTTAAAACTAAGAATTCTCAGTGTTCTTGAAGAGCAAAAACTGTTAGTTATTTTTTGAAGTTAAAGGATAATAACAAAAGAAAAGTTTAGAGTTTTATTTTGTATCAATCAGTACTATCTGACATCAAATCTAAGAACAATACAAGGGCAGTGAAAATTAATAAAAGCAGTGGTGTCTTCAAAAATGTCTTTCTTGTTTTTAAAGAAAAATAATGTCACTGGACAAACCTCACTAACATTAAAGTCTCCTTTTCCTCGTTCATTCTTCACAGTCACACACAACCCTTCATGGATAGTAAACTAAACAGCTAAAATGAGTGATGTGTATCATCGTCTTTCTAGATGTAAAGCCTCTTAGAGCAATGGAGAACACAAGTGCCCATTTTAGAAATAGTGGCATTTTCAATCCCAAATTATAAAGACCAATTTTGAGGAGTCTTAAACAACTGAAATTATACAGTAAAAAAACTCATCAAAATTATATATATAATTATATATATATATAATCAAAATTATATATAATCAAAATCATATATATATATATATATAATCAATCAAATGTAGCAGTTGAAAGTTATTTCCTGACAATTCATAATTGGGGTGCTCCCAGTTTATATTTTATGAGCACACAGGTGTAAAATTTGGGAGAGAGGTCAAGTCCAGCAGCTATCTCAAGTATCTATTACTGAAATAAAAATTATGCTGAAACTTTATAATTTAAACAACAGTCATTTCATTATTCATCATTATATATGTGGGTCAGGAATTTGGGGAGGGCTTACCTGCAGTGAACCGGACCGAGACACTCAGGTACCTGTATGAGGGGCACGGTGAAGGATGAAATAAAAGCAATGGAAATGAACAATACTGATGATGAAGACAACTTGGAGAAGATGAGAGAAGGAAAACAGACCTTAATGAACACTAGTATTTAGAAAATAACTCTAGCAAGAAATACACAGAGACAAGGGATAGAAAAAACAGAAGAAAATATTATAAGAAAGGAGCAGTGGTGACTAGTGCCAATATTCCTGAAAAACAAGATGATACCTTGAATTTAACAATATTATGCATACTACACCAGGCAAGGAAATTTTCATTGAAATTATAATTGCAGAAAACAAAACGTAATGATTTGAGGAGCTTACAGGAAGTACCTAAGTGGAAATAATGTCCGTTCAATAAACATGACTACTAGCGATGTGACGAAATACGGAAAAAGAGAAAAGGTACAATAGAGATTCTTTGAATTAGCAGCCAGTAGAGCTCTAAGTGGATCTCTAGGTGGCCTTTAGATGGTTTCAGAATCCTCTGAATTTTCAGGCAAATTCTTCAATGTATTTTCATAAGTAAATTTCTTTGCAATGCATAGTTATATTTATATATGTTTTTTTCAGAACACAGATCAAAAATTAACAACCAATTGTATATAATATATTAAATACCATTAGTTTTATACAATAGATTTATAATGTTAAAACCTGTGTAGACCTGAATTTATACAAGACAATGATGTATTGTTGGGGCAGGTTTTCTTTGGGAAAGAAAAACAAATCATTGCTACTTCATTATAATGTACATTTTTATATATCTTACGACTATTTCTTATTACAATTCTCTCTAAAGAACATATAAATCCCCATTTTGTGTCTGTCACACTTTCTTCTCTGAACGAAGTGTGCTTCCTACTAACATAGATCTGGTTGTGCTCCTTGTCACTGTGGCATAGATGTGGCCAGAAGTGACGATGCCGTCTGAACAGAAATGTAGAGCATTTTCACAACATTGCCACTGCTCTTTTCCTCTGCCAAAGATCCAGAATTGTTGATATTCTGAAGCCTTTATGATGCATAAATATATACACTTCTAAACCACATCTTAGCCAGTTTGCTCACATGTTGCTACCCTTTGGGAACTGATACCATTTTCAGGTGTTTTCCCCTTTTCTGTTTTATGTAACTAGTCTAGTAAAGGACACCATCAAGCATTTTTAGTGTAAAAAGTGTATACTGGATGATGACAATTGATATGGTTTATCTCTAGATGTCACTTCAAAGCCTCTGTGTTCATCCATGGGGCTTATGACAATGCCTAGATCATGGGTCAACTGGATTACAACTGGATTAGTCCACTAATTGGTTTAGCATGGTTCTGGATGGGGAAGACGGACTTACCGAAAAGGGAAGACTTAGCCTGGGTTTGGGTAGCAGCATCCAAGAGGCTTGTAGCCTGGACGAAATAAAAAGGCAAAGAAATCACTTGGTTTCCTATCTGCTACACCATGAAATATTTCTCCTCTGCCATGTTACTCTGCCTTGGAAATAGTTGACTGCAGACTAAAATTGTCTAAAAATTGTGAACTAAAATAAATATTTCCTTGTGGGTAATATTTTGGCCTAACAATGAAAAAAATAACTAATACAACAATGCAATAATTAATACAAACCATGCAAAGGAAAGAAGCTGCATTCTTTTGGAATGTAACAACAAAAAAGAAAATCATAATAAACTTCAGCATTAAAAAGTAAATGTATGATCCAGTGAAACTGGATGAAAATCAAACTAAACATGTTCTCTTAAAGGCCATTATGTTCTCATAGTATGTCTGAGTTACATTAGAAAAGAAACATATGAATAAATGACTTGAATAGATATAAAGAATTTATTAGAAGAATCGCAAAATGTAAATGCTGAGAAGGATCATCTGACAAGAAAGATGTGTTAGTTACTCAAAAGTAGGATCACTATATTATCTGATGTGATTGGTAACTTGCTCAAATAGGTGCAAAGTTTTAGTGAAAAAAATAAAAGCAAATAATATTTGGAGTAATGAATTTTTAAAAAGCATTGTATTAATTACTATGGAAATAAATCACAGGGAAAGAAAGGACAAAATTTAGAGATTCAAGATGATACTTGATGAACATTTAAGGGTAGTGGCATATCCAAGTAGCATCCAAATAAACATCCCCCTCTCAAAAATTTTCTTCATATTTGTTTTACCAATTTATTATTTATAAATGTCATTTGCTCTATCTTCCACACTTTATTAAAAATCAGAGATGTGCCAAGCAAAGCTATAAATTCTGAGGTTGCAGTAATAGTAAAAGATGGAAGAAAAAAGAACCCTATTCTCATGAATCTTAAGTTCTTGTGTCATTCATTGCAAAATTTATTAAAGATGCTATTTTCATCATAAGATCCAACTATATTATGTATATTATTGGAGACCACTTGCACATATCAGTTATAATTCAGTGAAATAATACCTTAAATATCATGGAGTGTGTGCGTGTAAATGTGTGTGTGTGTGTGTGTGTGTGTGTGTGTGTGTGTGTGTGTGTGAAGTGAAAGGGACTGATGCAGAGAGAGACACATACACAGAAAAAATATTTAGAGAGAGAGCGAGAAACAGAGAAACAGAAAGAGAAGGAGAGAGAGTTTTTCTATTCTAGAAGCAGGTCATACTCTATTTTTGAAATTCACTTTACTATAATTTCTGTTTCTTCTAAAGCATAAAGAAAGCTCAAATATGCACTTCCTGACTTCTTTTATGGCTTCTTTCCAATTGTTTTATGAAATAAAATTATTGCCTATTTTTAGGTATATATGCATGCATTAAAATAGTTACTATAAAAAAACAAATTAATATATACACCATCTCACAAAGTTACCACACTATAATTAACTAAAGTGCTTATGTTATCCATTAGACCTTTTGACTTATTCATCATGTATATTTACTATTTTGTGTCATTTGGCCTACAAAGTATATGGAATTTATGGAAAGCAAGGTGCTGCTTCATTTTTCTAGCTGATAAGAAAATAATTTATTGTTTTTATATTTAAAATTATAAAATTTTATTAGATTTAAAACTTCTCTAAAACATGCTGCTAGTCTATTGGATTGCAATGTTTTAATTAAATAAAAAGAAACAAAAACATAATTTGTTTTCTAAAAATACAAATACAATGATTTATCAAATATTTAAATGTTACAAATATTAACTGTACGTTTCTCTAAGAAATGAATAGAAATTAAGGTCACAAAATCTACTTTTAAATCTATTTCGTTGTAAAAAAATTCTATTAGCTATCTTACTAAAATATCTTAAATGACCTGCAATTAAGGCTTAAATGTCACTAATCTGTAACTTTTAGTTTGTTTCAAATTTTATTTTGAAGTTTTTAATGACATAGTTAAAAGTTATTAAAAGTATTTTAAATTTTTTATTCTGAAAGTTTACATTAATTGAATATATCTGTAAAGCAGACTGCCTCGGTGACAAGAGTTGATGTATTTTTGAATTCTTAATAATTGAACATATTCCATTGAAATTGAAATGAATTGAGTTTTCAATCGGCATAATTAGATATCAGTCTATTCTTTAGTCTGATAATTACAACTTAATTTACAATGAATTGCCTGAACACCTATTGTCTACCTTTTAATTAAGTTTCCTGAACTTCTATTATCTCTTGATAAAAGAAATTTTAAAAGTTAAAATCAAAATATCATTTATAATGAACATATAAACAGTTTTTACAGTGACACTTGATATCTCTGTGCTGTGTATTTCTTCTTGGTTTCAACGTCAGTCTAAAATTAAATTTATGTAAGTTCATATCTTTTTTATCCCTGCTCCTCTCATATGTGCTTTTTGTGTCTATATTCTACTTACAATTTTTGAGTCCCTATGTAATTACTTCAAAATTTTGTCCTTTAACTAATGTCATAGTAAAAGTTTGTTAAGTTTTGACTACAAAATAGTGTTTCCTCCTTTTACAAAAAATCCCACTGCAACCAACCCAATATGTCATGCTTTTTTTTTCAAAAATCACTTAGCCTTGCTTACCAATCACGACAGAGTTGAGAGAGTGCAGTAGAAACTCAGGTTATAAAGAGGTTGTGGACAGGAAGTGAGTGGAAGATGCAGCAGTCTGGTGCAGTGCTAAGCTAGAAAGACGTATTTTAGCAGCAAAGCTTTCCAGACATCTTGTCCATACACCATAGGAGAGATTCAAATAGCCAGTTGCAGGAAGGGAGGTAGAAGAAAGATTTTAGCCAGAGAAAATGTGCAAGAGCAAAGAAGGAATTCTGTCTTAAGATACTGAAAAAAATGTAGTTCCAAAATAATCCCACCTGAGCAAACGCTCTGCACACATCATGTTCCTGCCTTATACCAGTTGCTCTTCGGCAAATCACTTAACCTTTCCATATTTTTCATTTCATTATGTATAAAATCAGGATAAAATAATATGTACATTATAGGATTAAAGCAGATCATTCATGCACAAGGTTTAATAAGTGCCAACTATTATTAGCATCAGTAATTACAGAATTGGGAAACCAGGCAAGACCTACTATTTGCAACTGAGATAAAAATTAGAGGACCAGGTAATGCTAATTTGTAATACCAGAGGAAAGTCATGGATGGTCTTGATAGAAAAGTACATCTTTGTCTATCCCCCAATTCAGAAGTTTCATCTAGAATATATATTACTGAGTTATATAGACATTGTTAACATTTAAGATGTCAACATATTACTGAGCTTATTAATGAACAGTCAACATATAGTTAAAGGAGATACTCATTAATCATTTACCATCTTTATAAAATGTTTTACATCCAACCGCTTCATATTCAAACAGTTTCTGTTTTAAAACATCTTTCTGTATGTATATTTTCTATATATCTCTATTGTTTATATATATTTGACTAACTGATATCATTTTCTGAATGCATATTTAGTTTGATACGTAAATCTGCTATATATTCTCTTAGAATTATTTTAAAAGTTTCCCAATCATAAATAATGTTTATATTATTTATTTTCTTTGCCTTGAATAATGTATCTAGCATGCAAATTACAGGCTGCATCACTTCCCAGGGGTCCTTCAGGGGATGCAGTTGCTTCTATGCCTCCAGAAAACACATTTAAGTTATTCAAGATGAAAAAGTATTAAAATTCCAAGGTTGTAATGACGTTATCTACTTATGAAACTTCAGTAAAGTCTATACTTAGTAAAGACAGTGGATTTTAGGGAAAAACTAAGCCCACTGACCAGTGTGGCTAAATTACAAAACTACATCTAGCTCAGGATACCACATATAGTATAGATCAGGAATCATGTAGACATTCGCAGGAATAATGCAAGATGGCCTTCCCATGGCACTAATTACCAAAGACCATAAGAACCTTACAAATGGGGACCAATTTACAATTATTATTTTGTAATAATTAGAGAGTAAGGATAAGGTGAAGTAGTTTGTTATTTAAGAATTAGATCAAGATGTTAAGTATAACCTTCAGATGGCAACCTTTGATCCTTGTCAACTTTGACTATTTATAGGTCTTTGTTTTAAGGTCAATGATATTATACCCAATATGATGGGTATTCTAAGATAAATCAGTTCTTAAATGATAGCACAGTAGTACAAATTTTTCACATCAGAAGCAATTCTCAATGTGCACTTCACAACTACTGTGAAAGGAAACTGCACAAAATGTCCTTATGTTAAATGATGTCTTTGAACAGGGTGTATCACTTTTCACATTCAGTGCTTTCAAGGAGAGTAGTAACTTTTAAAAACATTAATGTAAAAACGCAAAATCAAATAGATTAAAATATCTTCTTATTTGATACAAGACTGAAAATTTGTTTTAAAAATACTTGTTTAGATAACAATACATGCACATACTTATTGTGGAAGAAAGTAAATATTCTGTTTTCAAAAATTTGGGGTATAATCAGATAAATAATAGAAGTTATGGCGGGCTGATATATGTCTGGAACTTTCTAATGTCTTCACAGACAAATAGTCACTCACTTGTAAGGAAATTAGGAATAATGAATGACTTCCAATGTGAGAGCAGTTCTTCCCAACCACAACATATGCCACTACTTCATAATCTCATTGTGATTTAAGTAAACAACTTAAATGAGACCTCCTAATGAGACCACAAATACTAAATTACTTTCATTTCATATAGTAGCTTAGTGTTGAAGAAAAAATCAAAAGAAAATATTTGCTACCTCTATGACTCATTTAGAAACATTTTATAAACTAGAAAATAAAAAATAATTGATATGGAAATCGTATTATATAAAAGTACGTTATGAAAATTTAAAAATGTCCTCTTGGGGCCAATGTTCCGTAGGTATTTGCCTAACCAGGTAATGAGCTCATTATTGTGATATTTCAGTTTAAAAGTTATATGAGGTTTTAAAACCTGCAAAAACCTAACTGGTAATTATGATATGGTAAATATGATGTTTACTTGAATATAAATATGAAACTAAGGAAATGATTAGAAAAATGATATCCTTCTCTCTATATATTATTATTTGACTGAAAGATCAAAGAAAGATTGTTATCTTTCAAGATTTTGTTCGTGGGGGTTTCAAAATTGCATTTCACCTTATAATTATTAATTATGTCCAAGTTATGTTCACTAAAATAAATGACGTTAACTTCACTATCATATAACATTGCTTAATGCTATTGCCAAAAAAATCATTTTTCTTACTTTAAATTAGTTAAGAAAAGGTTTTTGCCCCAATTATACAAAACATAAATGGCCATGAATATGGTACATGCCTAAAATTTCCCAGACATTGATTGAATTAAAAGCATATCATGTAAAAAATTTGCATCCTTGACCTTGTAAACACTGGTTTGTCTTTTTTATTTTCTCTCCATACCAGAACTTGACAATGAAAATATCTATAACAGGTAAATTAATATAAATCATTGATTACAGCTATCTGTTTTATAATCACATTTTAGGGTCCACATTATTTGAACAATAAATCTACCGGTGAGGCTTTTACGCCAAATGATTTCTGCCCCTGAGTAACAGCTGTAATCATAACATTTAAGTACCAGTACTGACAGTCTGCTTTAGTGTTTTACCAACACTTCACCCTCACTATGAATTGTAGTCTGAATTAGAGATATTGCTGGGTATAACCTTTTAGAAATTAAAATGTATTTAAATCCATATTCACACAAAGTCAAGCTCTCCTTCTTTTTGTATTTTCCTCTGTCATTTTACAGTCAAATTATCCAGATATCAAAAAGTCCTGCTGTTTTCTCTGTCTCCAATAGAACGGGGGACTAACAATAGAAATATTCACTGATGAGACCATGGTTATATTTGAAGATGTTCTGTTTGCATTTGTCAGAGATTCTATTAATTCTGATATGTCCTTCATAAGAAGTATAGTCCTGTACTTTAAAGAAGTATCTATTACTCTTGACAGGGATGTAATAAGAGAGCTTTTCAGAAAAACAATTACTTTTATTAAAAAATATTAAAGGCTCCTAAATAAAACCGGGATAAAACCCAAGCTGTGTCTTACTGCAAGCACTCTAGGAATTCACATTTTTCTAGTGAAATTTATAGAAATCAGCACTGCCAATTCTAGACTTAGCCTTATCAAGACCTGTTTTGGAGCTGCTGCTTTGTAGAGATTCCTGTGTACCTTTCAGCCCTCTCTCCTGTCAGATATGCTTATTTTGAAAGTTTCTACTCTACTTTCTAATTCTCTTCACAGAGTTGGAATTCTCCCCTGAGACCATCTATATGGCTGGTGCCCAGACATGCTGTGAAGTATTTACAACTTTTACACTGGAGAAGTGCACCCTGCTTCTTGACATCAGCCACTCCTTTTGAGCTACAGGGAGCCAGAAAACCCTGATAGCTAGAAAATATCCTTTGTGTGGTGTGAAGCATCACTATTGGCCAGAAGAAGCTCCTGTTCGAAGGTTCTGCTCTTTAGATGTCATGACCACTCCCAGTCACAATCTGTGTCCAATAAACCTTCATTTCTCATGCCCAGGTTATGATAGATCCCCTCTTCGATGCTGGTTAAACTTCCTTCATGTCCACACCCAAAATCACCAGAAATAGTACATTTCCCTTAACCTTAACATGGTATAGAATAGTGCAATTAATTATTCCAAATCATGTATCAAACTGGAATATCTTTCAAGGGCCTCTTTTCCTTTACCATTACATAAAATATCGAATCTATATAACTAGGGAGAAAGATATTCTATGTAAAATTTTTTATCATATTATAATAAAATGTTTCATTTTGTAGTTAAGAATTTCAAATTATATGTATCTGAATTTTAAAATGATGAACCACAACTCACATTTTATAAAACACTCTATCTATAACAAGGATAATAAATATATTAAGTTAGTTAATTAGCAACTTTACTCAGATATGCTCCTTCAGTTGTGTAGGAATATTTAGCCAGGATATGTGGGTGGATCATTATCAAACCTTATAGCAAATGAAACTAAAATGTCACAGTTTAAGAAAACTTGTCTTGCATGTTTGCTCTCTAATAGCTATTAAGTTTTGATAAAATGAATCATTTTATTACTCAAATAGGAAAAAATTAATAAAAACACTTGTATATGGTTTCACAGTTTACAAAAAGTTTGTATCTATGCAGTTAGTGTACTAACTACACTCTAGTTATTTACTATAGTATACCAAGTGTTTCCCCTAACTCAGTGTTTCAACATCTATAGCTTCAGTTTCATTCTATTGCTCCAAAATTAACCATGGCCCCAAAATATTAAACAGATAATTTCAGAAATACATAATTTGTAAGACTTCTATTGCATGCTTTTATGAGTAACATAAAGAAATCTCTTAGCATTCCATTTGGCTCACCTAGGATATGAATCATTCCTTCATCCTGTCTATCCACAGCATATACGCTACCTGCCTATTTGTCACTTAGTAAACACAAGGATTATTACATCTAGTGTTGTAATATTGCAAAGCTTGTGTTTAGGTGATCCTAGTTTTACTCAATGATAGCCCAAATCACAAAAGTAATAATGCTGACGATTTGAATATTTCAAACAAAAGTAATGAAGCATCATCTCCTCTTAATTAAAAGGCAAAAATTTTCAATCTAATTAAGAAAGAAAACAACATCATATGCAGAACTGTTTAAGATTCATAGCAAGAATTAACCTTCTATGTATAAAACTGCAAAGAGGAAAAAGAAATTTGTGCTAGTCTTGTGGCTACTCCTTAAATTGTAAAATTTATAGCCATAAAATTTACAGTTAAGTAAGTGCCTAGTGAAGATGGAAAAGGCATTACTTTTTATGTGTTATTTCAGCAACAATAATAGGATCTTACTACTTGGTGCTATCCATGATTTCAGACATTCACCAGGAGTCCTAGAGCATGCCCCCTTCAAATAATGGAAAACTAGTATATATAAGAAAAGAAGTGCTAAAACGAAGAAAAATCACACTTCTTTAGTTTACAAGATTCTACCTTTCTTGAAGATTTTGGCAATTAAACACAAATCATAAATTCCTTTAAAAAAAACTGAGCTCTCTGAAAAGACATGTAGGATCCAAATATTGTTTTTTATTTCTTACGTGTATGCAGAAATAACATTTTTAATGTACATCCTTTCTCTACCTGATAAAAACTTCTGTACCACATTGTACTTTTTTGACACCAAAAATAAAAATAAGTTAAATTATTTTGACTCAGTCTAAGGGGCATATATTGTTGCATTAAAAAATCTGGACATATTGGATAAATAGCATCGATAAACAAGATATCAACAACAATAACATTGTTAAAAGCATTATGAGGAGCGGGACGGCTAGGTCTATGAAATGTATATACTTGTGAGTACACTGAAAGCTATGTTTCATTCAGTTTCACCAACAACAAGGATTATTTTTCAAAAACAAAAACAGGAGCTAACATTTTTATTGTTGCACAATGGGAGTCACTTTCTTATAACAGAATGTGGGGTTTCTTAGGTTTTTACTATAGCCACAACATTATTAACCTTGATAATAAAGAAACTAAGCTGTAACATATAAACAGATATTGATTTCTTTCCAGTAGTGGCATAAATAATAAACGGGGAAATGACACAGCCAAATGTTGGCAGTAAACTAAGTCTCTACTGAGTCACATTATTTTGTAAAATGTGAAATCAGGAAGGAATAGAAATAAAGTTTTTAAACAAATGCATTCTACGTTGTTTTACTCATTGTTAAGCCTAAAACCAAAAAAAAATGTTTTTCAGACTTACTCAACATTGATGTTCTCATCCAGAAGTCATAAAATTATTATAAAGAATATTTGTTCTGATAAAAATATTTGAGCACTAATTTCATAAAGATTCAAGATGACAGATGAAATCTTATTACTTTATGCCTGAATCATATTTATCTGAACACTTTAATAACATCTTGGCTCTAATTTCAGTGAATATTTTGCATCTCCAAGGCTGATAACCTAAGGATTTCCACTTGAAAATTCTGACTTAATTATCACAGCATTTCATAAAACTTAAAATCCATTACTGCCATGATCAGCCTTCTTAATATTTTTTCATTTATTTAATTCATTTTGTAATGCAATTCATTTCTACCTACTGAATGTTTGTCTTAATACTTTACTTTATTCCTTCCTAGTAGCTGTGGTTTTTTCCTATTATTTCTCTTATTTCTGATTCACTTTAGTCTGCTGCACATAAGTACAATTGAACTCCTATAGTTTTAATTTGGTTTCAAACACGCTGGTAATCTGGAGTTCTGTTTACGTATTGATCTTCTCCCTTTCTTTTTAAAACTACAAGCCTTTTCCTTTCTTATTACAAGCAGGCAAATATATTCATGTCATTCATCTTGTAAAATCTCTCCTCCTATCTATGCACTGTACAATTACTTCTTTATATTTTTCCTACATATTGATGACGCTCTTGTATGTTATTTGTAAGTTCTTCTTTTTATTAGCTCTCATTCATTCTATGAACTATCAACATTCTCTCATTAAGATCAACTTTGAACTTCATGTTACCAATACAAATGGTCTCTTGACAGAATTTTTGTAACCTGAGTTGTCACAAACTTTTGGCATTTTTGTCTCTTAGAATTCTCTCTTCTTCTGGCTTTATCAAAAGCATATTCTGTGACTTTTCCTCTAACCAAAATGTGGTGGATTGAAAACTGGTGGTCAGCTTATAACACACAGCTGAACTGAAACAGTGTGGTGCTGGGTGTGGAGGGCCCACCTGTGAATTGTTGCCAACAACATAAAAAAGGAGAACTGGAGTGAAGATGGTGCTGTTGATTCTCCTGGTGAAGCCTGTCATTGCTGAATTTCCTGATATGAACTTGGCTGTTATCACTAGAGGAGATTGGGACCTCACTGAGGATGCCTGTAGTTCTTTTCCAGGGAGCTCTGGTCCTTCCTTCGAGTGTTGCTTCCTGGATCCAGTACAAAACTTTCAACCTGCTGACACAAGACCTTCATCCTGCTGGCACAGACTTTTGAGCTTTTGCCACTGACCTTTGGGCCTTCCCAGCACAAATCTGTGAAATAGGCTTGCACGAGTCATTTTCATGAGCTCTGGACCTCCAGCTGGACTTGCAGGAGCACTGTCATGGGCTCTAGGTCTTCAGCTCGACTTAGGCAAGACATTGCTGTGGGATCCATGCCCTCAGCCAGATATTTTGAGTCTTTAGTATATGGACAGATTTCCTGCACTCTTTCATATTTGACTCTTTGGGTAATTGTTATAAAATAATACTACAAATTGTGTGTCCTATATTAAATATTTTCCCTTGCAAACCTTGACAATAAGGCAGAATAACTATACTTCTTGATTTACTTATATGTGTGGTCTCACATCCAGATTTATATTTTTCCACGAGTTTTTTTTTTCTTTTTTGGAATAAAATTTATTGATTTTTTTAATTAGCGAAGATATTTATTTGGTGAATAGTGTCTACTTCACAATTTGCATATTATATTATGATCTTGCCAGGGACATGAAAAACATGTGTAATCCAAAGAATTCTCATTTTAATAGTGTTCAAAGAATTATTATATCATTTTCATACTTAAAATCTTACAGTCTAGTATAGATTGTAGATTAAATTTAAACTTACAATATAGTTGAACAGAGCAAAAGATGGAAATAGCAGCACTAGACTGTAGTCATAGCTGTGTCCTTTCCAAAATAGTATTTAAACTGTCAGAAAATACGGTATTGTGGAATGAATGTCTAAGAATATAAATGCTTTTAGGGTACTTTCTAAATTATTTCAAAATATATTTCATCTGAAACTCCTATCTGCACTGAAGGATTTTCTTTCTGTCACACACACATGCACACAAATGCATCACTATTTAACTTGCTTTTGAACTATTGCTACCAATTTCCTATAGCAAAAGTATTGAATAATTTGATGTAGATCCCTACTTTTTGAAAACTTTCATCTCCTTGTCAGGACCACCAGTGTATATATATTGATTTTGTATTGCTCATATTTGTTGGGGTGGGTGATAAGCAATACAAGTTCACTGACTCGGTCATCTGTCCTTGAGCACATTGTATAGAAGTCCCTTTACTCATGAAACACTTGTTATTCTCAGTGACTTAGTTTAGAGTTTTGAAAACTCTTACCGTTTTCTATTAAGACTTATATAACCATCTTAGTTGTAAACTATTGTACTCAAGTGGTTAGATTGAGATGTGGAGGAAAAAATTACTGCCTTATTTTCTATCAGCCAGCATCTGCAAGGTCATATCTCAAACACTTCACATCAGTTTTATGAACAAAATACAGATTCTTCACACTTCTATTTTCTTTCTTATCCACAGATGTAACTACTCTTACCAAACTCTTGTTATCTATTCATCTAATATCTCTAAAATGATTTGATGTGTGAACATTTTCTAAGTTTTAAAAGAATTAAACAATGTAAAACCTTCAGTAATGTGACAACTATGGAACTTCTAGAATACATTTATTCAAAATATATGTTTAGGATATAGGAAGAAAGCCAATAAAATTATTGAAAATATATGTGTTTAAGCTTGAAACTATAAAGTACTGAATAAATCTAGAGTAACATAGCTAGTTTTTTACTCTTTTGGACGTCAAAATGTATTTTCTATACCTTTGAAGCTAGAAAGCTGAGTGTCAGGAAAGCATTGGGAATTTGGCAGGAGGACATCCTGATACACATTGTGTGAATACTACACATCCTCGTGAAGCAGCTTAAAGGCCTCTGTGCCCTCCTTCTGCTCTGTAGCTATGCTACATGCTTCATTTACCACAGTTTCTTTGGCCTTGTTTTATTAAATTCAACATTAGCATCAGCCTGTGAAGTTGCTAGGGAAATAATTTGAAAAGTACTTATTCATAGCCCCAATTAGTTTTCTCTGGGTTAATAAGTAGCTCAATGCAATTTAGTTCATTTCAAATCAATGATGCTACCAATCTATCTGTAGAAGAAAAATATGCTTATCTCTGTTTAACATTTGGTGAGCGAATTACCTATTTGTGCTGCTTACTCCCTTTAGCACTTAAATACATTTAATTCCAGTGTAAACAGCATTATCTGTCTGCATAATTCTAGCCTTTAATGTGTTGTTAAGTTTTTGTAAAATCTAACTAACCTCCAAAGCCAGTCTTGGTATATTGCAGCAACCACAGTGAAGAGGATCTGCCTAAGACAATGGTTTTACTGAAGCTCTTTTGACTGAGTAAAGGTCACTGAGCTTATGAATGTCTCTGAATCTTCTGTGCAAGCTTCTAACATTCTCTAGCACCGATTAACCTGATCAGTCGTTTGGTAGAATTTTATGCTGTTTTATTATGCTGGTTTTTCCCTTCCATACCATGTATCTACAATTGCATTCCAAAATGTTTAAGGAAAGACACTGGATTTTTCTTTTGAATTTTAAATTACAAATATCTGTCATCTTCTAAGAGCTTTATATATCTCCTAACATGAATTACATAGTAATTCAGGGTAGGTACATCATTATCATATTATATAAGGGAAACTAAGCCATACAGGGATCTTTGACTTGTTGATCTCCATGCTTCTGATAAGTGACAAAGTGAGGGTTAACACTGAAGACCACTGGCTTCCAAGTCAGTTTCTTTGTACACCATAACATACTGCCAGCTAGTAACTTGTATTCGTCTCAAAAGGGAAAATTATTAACTTGATGAAAGAAAAACTACAGACATGCTTAGTGCATTCTCTGTGTGCTTGATTTGTATGCTAATAAGTCACGCAGGAGCAGTAAAGAAAGTTATGAAGCAGATGGCAGGAAAATCATTCATCAGGACTGGACACATTGCACGTAGCTCTTATCTGACAAATTTTGCCTGATTCCGTAAAATTTCCAGAATAATTATAGTAATAAACCTGCTGTATTTAGAGAACAATTTACAAGGTAATTGAGGAGAAAAAAAGCACAAAGAGAACTGTCACCTTATTACTAACATTCATTCCAAACTAATGAAAGAAGGAAGAAATTCTTTAGGCCAACTTCCTTGAGTGTTGAAACTCACGCAGAGTAACTTTACATAAAAAGACGTCATGCCCTGCTGAGAATTTTTTCATAGACTCATCAAAGGCAGCGTGTATAAACCATTTCCCTGAATTCCCGGGTTCATAACAGAAATGAGGCACTTAATAAGAACTTCCTAAATGCCTGTTGAACAATTTGCCTGGCTTCAAGTGTCATCTATTAGGGGAAAAAAACCCTTCATTCCACTGTCAGCAAGGTAGAATTTTTTTCTTTCTCCATTTGGAGGGTGATAAACATGAATCCTTTATTTTCAAAAGGACATTAGTATTCAACACCTCTTTTACAAAATCACCCTTGACAGTCTACCAAAGACAAATATTAATTTTGGGGCTAGAATTTCCCACACAAAATGAGTAATCTGTCATTTTTTAAAATGTCTGAATTAGCATCTAAAGTTCATGACTTTAAATATCTCCATTGACAAATCTAAACAAAGTATTCCATGAGGGCTGTAGGTTTCTCTGCGGAAATCATCTCACCCCTTCATCACCTTGCAGGAGCTTTGACATTGCTCTGCATCAGGTAGTCCTCACCTGTGATAATTTGAACACCATGGAAGATTATTTTGCATCTACATGTTACATTAATTTTGCATGCATACAAAATTTTAAAACTGTTACAATTTCTTAGGTAGAAATTTTAGATTAAAGTCTTTCTTTTATAGAAAGGACGCCAGGAATCTAACAGTGAAGAGCACAATTCCGGTAACTTTATTAATTCCTAATTGTGTAAGACAAAAAATACTAGAAATTCAAGTCACAGTAGAAAATCTAGGTCAACTGTAATAAAATAAGTTTTAAATAGTAATAAGAGCCCTGATAGCACTTCTTGGGATGAAACATTCATTTTTTTTTCAGAAAGAAATGTCAATATTTAAGACAAGAAATTATCATTATCATTGATTAGTATCGGAATTCATCTTGCTAAAAATAATAAAACTATTTTATCCTGATTCCCAAGTTTATATTTTAAGAGGGAAAACCAAGAGGGCATACATACAATATGTCAAGTTCAACATAATTCATTTGTAAATACAAGATGGTAAGTAACCATCAAAATTACCAGTGTAAAACGAAAGATATTGCAGGAAAAAATAATAAAAATGACTGCCAAATACGAACATATTTTAGAATAATTCTCACATGTCTACAATTTAAAGAATAATAGCACAAAAATATATTATTTCACTTGTACTCATAAATAGAATGCTATAAGACTATATCTACTAACGATTTAAAAGGTACATAGGATATTTACATAAAATACCATTAAAGTTAAAGGGAACTGAGCCAATTTTTAATCTGAATGAAAATGTCAAAAAATAAGTGTTTTTATTGTTAACTGAAAATGAAACTGAATAGCAGCCTGGATCAGACTATGCAAATATAAATTGGAACTTCATGCAACACAGATGTTGAGGTTTTCATGAGCATCTCTCTGTGCCGGTTATAATTTTCACACACCTTTCTCCATAGTAGATACAATACTAGGAAGCAAGTTTCCAACAGAAATTTCACTGAAAATGGATTTCTTTATAACCCTGCAGCAGAAATGACTGAGCATCTTATGTCCCATCCTTCTTAGCTTCTGCCTTCCACAAAGGCATTTCCAGCATTTAAATTTATAGCTTTTCAATCTCTGAAGTATACATTCAAACTCTATTTTGCATGTTTTTTCTTCAGTATAATTGAGTCTTGAAAATATCTTCATTTGTATCACTCATCTCAGCAAACAAAGTATATTCCTAATAAAGTTCTGGGGCTTGAAATACTAAAAATATCTGTTTAAAATATGGCACTTTTTATTCAGAAATGAAATAATAATCTGAAATAAAAGATGTTTAAGATTGAATGAGGAGAGTTCAAAAACTTTGTAGGATAGATTTATAGGAATTTATGGGCATAGATTGTTTAAATATCCTACAGCAAATATAACTGGAAAAATAGAAACAATGATGAATTAGAAAAAATTTCTTATAGTCAGTTTTATTTAGTTCTGCCACATGGTTATGATATTTCCCACGTTCAACAGAAATTTAGTTAAATTCATCTACAGAAGGAAACTTCTCCCTAAAGCCAAGCTTCAGAGAGAGAACATTTTAATACATGCATTTAAATGAAAACTTTCAGGCAGGCACACATAAATGTCTGTAATCTTGTCTACTCTGGAGGGTAAGGCAAGAGAATGACTTGTGTCCAGGACTCAGGATTAGCCAGGGCAACACAGCAAGACCTTTTCTCCAAATAAATAGATGAATGAATGAATACCTTAAAAGTAAAAGACAAATGACATGAACAAGATCTTCACCAAATAACTGTAAAAGATCTTTAGTAATATCAAAAGTTACTTATACTGTGAATAATCAGGTAAAAGCAACAGTGAGTTTTATCCTACACTCAAAACAATGCTTTAAAGTAGCTGACAGTGAGAGGATTGATGAGGACAGGATCAGCTTGTCCTCTCAAACACTGCTGTGGGGCAGACTTTGGGGCATCTCATTGGAAAACATGCTGGCATTGTGTAACAAAGCTGACGTTAATTATTCCCTGCATCTCTTCCATCTCACTCCTAAGTAAGATATACACTCAGCAAGTGAACAGAAATGTGTTCCTAGGGTATCAGTGGAAAGGTATACCACAGCAATTTCTGGCGGGTTCTCCTGTGAATAAGTATTTACATTCCAAAAGCTGTGACTTGATGGTGTAGGAATTAAACTGTTTGCCCTCCACTGCATAATGATTTGGAAATCTAAAATCCTATTTCCAACTTTTAAAAGATCCTAAAAAGAGTTTAAGGAGTCTCTAAAGGCAGAGAAAACATTAACAACCTGGTATACACAATGTTCTTTGAACTGCAAAACACTTTACTTTCTGTACAACTCCCAAATATCGAGAGGCTTTTAGCTATAACTGTGCAGGAGAGCTTATTATTTCTTGATAGCATGAAGATTTTTCAGTTTTCTAGAGTCTTATGTGAAAATGAAAATTTTACTCATAGATTTACATATGATTTTTCTTATAAAGTATTAATCCCCAGTTACTCTAATGGAAAGGAGGTGATTAAGTACCCCAAAATAGTGTGAATGTGTGTATCAATCTTGCCCTGCCAAAGACAAAATTTCTTAGCAATACTCTGATTTATCTAAGAATTCATGATATATTTTAATGCACAAATACTTCCATATTTCTTTTAACATGCATTTAATGTTTTAAATTACTTAAAATGTACTTAGCAGAAATTCAAAGCACATATTTTGAATTAAAGTTGAGTAGAATTACTGCTATAAAAAGATATAAATTTGACTCTGATGTACACTGTGTTGATTTTAATCTTTGCACGTGTAATCTGATTTTTGTAGTAATAATGTGCCACTTAAAAATATTCAATGGTTCAGACTTCCTCTGGATCAGTGGTTGACGTGCATCCTGTTTGATTTCACATGCTGCAATAAGAGATCTAATATTGGATACTGTGTTTGAGTTATTACTCTCCTATGAAAGAAAGCATGGAAAGAGAATGATCTGTAATGAGCTTTTCACTGTTACTCATTCCTTCTTTCCTGCTGGAGAACTGACATAAGATTTGAAGGGAAGAGTCACATTGAGCTGAGCACTGGTGGGCAAATATTCACAGGGAAAACTAACAGGAACCTAGAAGGAGCCAGAAAGTCACTAGCACTGTAACTATCTAGCTTTCTGACTGTCCAATACGAGTTTCTACATTGTCCAATGCCCTGCAACACAGGAGTCACTAGACACGCATATTTACAGAGTACTTAAAATGAAGCTGGTAAGTCTGAGACATAAGTGTTTAACTTAATAATTGAAATACCCACATGGAGTGGTCATTACCTTGGGTACTGCAACTACACTTGTATCATTAATTAGTTAAATGATACAGACAGATTTGTTTGCTTCTTTTAATAGGCAATTAGTTTCACTGGTAATGTTTACATCAGTGCTTCAAGTTCTGTCTTTGCTTCTTGGCCCAAAGCACCTCCTTTGAAGATATTTTTTTTAAAAACAGTTCAGTGCAATTGATCAACAGACTTCCGAGCTTATCTTTCCAGTGGGACAAAAGAATGGAAATATGGTGTACTGAAGAGCGGTTAGTTTATCAGGAACAAGCTCCAATATCTGGCAGTGGTTTTCTTTCCTCTAAATGTAATCAGCGTTTCCACCTCCATTTCACAATGCAGGCAACCAAACAGTTTTTTTTTGTTTTTGTTTTTGTTTTTTTTTTTTTTTCCTTTTTGAGCAGAAGAAACTCTGAGCAGACAGAAAGTCCTCACTGGTGGTAAACAGCACATATATGTTCGCCTTTTTCCCATCTCCTGATAATTCACCTGGAATAGAGCAGGGAACCAGGTGTCAATCACCTAGAAGGAACAGAAGGCTCACTTTGTACTCATTAGCTGCTGCTGCTGCCAACCCACAAGCAAAAAATAGAGTATTTAGAAGTTTTTCCTGTGAACATTGTGAAAACAGAAGATTATGCCTCTGAGAATCTCAATCTTAATGGTAGATACGTCGCCTGTGAACACAAAATTGGCAGCTAATGGAGACATCATCCAATAGAGTTTTGAATACAGAATTTGTTAGTCATCTTTTGCAGAAACAAAGAAAAAATCTTACTGCATTATTAAAGGAATCATTTACTGTTTTTCATTTTAAACATGAGGACCATTTTCCAATGAGTGCTCTTTGGGCAAATGCACGGGTTCTATTTGTTACTGTGGCTGCTGTGACCATGTCCAACTCATCCTTCTGCCCATCCTTCATAACTTTTGGTGTATGTAGCCAAACCCATTTCCCATTCATATCATCATACAGATGTGTCCTTCCTGAAAAAAAAAATGTTTAGAAGTTTGTGTTACCCAGCAATAGACTTTATATATCACAAGTCATCTCATTACGTTAGAATTGCTCATTTTCAACGTAGGGGCTCATTTTTACATGCTGTACATAAGTATTCAGGCAAAAAATGTAAGTATTTTTATTTATTTTTAAGTGGAATACTGCAAACAGTCACAAGTAGACTTATTAGAATGTATTTCTTCTAATTAATACAGTTGTAGTCCTGGCTAATTCACCAAAGGGCAATGCTAAAGCATTTAAGTAGTTGATTAAAAGTATACTATATGTAAATTCTAAATTTAATGTTATATTAAAATTCAAGTACTAGAAATGAAATGATAATGGGTCAGTATAATAAAGTCAAGGAACAGGTCAAAGCCTAACAAGAAATGTATAATATTTAATTACTTAATTTAATGGATTTTTTAAATCTAAAAAATGAATAACAAGTAGCTCAATTGACATCTACCTGCCACTTAAATAATGACAGTAAATTCTTACTAAGGACTTACCATGTTGCAGACACAGTGCTAACCACCTCATATTTTCTATCTCATTAATCTTCCTACTTAACTATTATAACAGTGAATAGAAACTAATATTTATTTAGCTTCATGGAAGATTATCACTATGTTTATCAAAAACATATTTTTAGAGATTGTAAATATTATTTAAGATGAATAATAATTTCTCAGTAAGGTCATAGACAATTAGATATATTTAAACTGTAAATCCATAAAATTTATTTCTTGATGTCCACTTTGGACTTTATCAGCAATTCATCAGGTATTCAAAGGACACCTTTGAAATTACCTCTAGAAATTTGCCCTGGTGTATTGGAAAACTGTCTCAAGTAATTGCAAAGTAATGTGAGTGTAGGGGAAGATATAACTCAGAAGATTCTGATCCAAGATAAAAGGAATAGGATGTTATTATCTATACTTTTTCAAAATAAGTTATGTGAGCAAGGGTTATAAATTGAGTCAGGAGTTTTCCACGGCTGGGGTAGCGCTGATCTTGATTTTCTTTAAGAAAAGCATAATAATGAAGTAGACATTGACACAAATTATGGAACAAAATGGTAAGAGCAACAACCCTACTTATAACCATTAATTCTGTCCCGTACTATTGTTTTAAAGCACTGGCTTCCACAAAAGAACAGATACAGAATAAAAACAAAGCTTGAGGACATTGTTATGGATTGAGAACTGGTTGTCAACTTAACGCCAGCTGTATTACATCATCATGGCACTGAGCAAAGTTGCTCCACCTGAGGAGGGTTGACAGGATAAATAGGTGGAGAAGAAGGGAGGTGTTGAGGGTTGAGGTGTTAAGGCTTTGTAGCATTGTGGGTTCTCCTACATGTTGCTGTTTGAGCCATTGGTTCTCCTGGAGAAGCGTTGGTCCTTACATCGAGCATTGCTTCCTGGCTCTGGAGGGGAAGATGTGTGTCTCTTGGTCTCCAGGATGAACTCGTCATGCTGCTTCCTGGCATGTACCTGACTGTGGTTGTCGTCGGAGGAGCTCGGGGCCTCCATGTTGCTGAGGATGGCTGTGGTGCCTTTTAGGACAACTCTGGTCTTTGCTGTGAGTGCTCCAGCATAGAACCCTCATCCCACTAGCACAGCTCCTTCATCTTGCTAGCATAGACTTTTTGACTTCCACCGCTGACCCTTGGGTCTTCCCAGCACAGATCTGTAAAAGAGTCTGGTGTGAGTCCTTCTTGTGGGCTCTGGTCCTCCAGTTGGACTCGTGGGAGGCATTGTCCTGAGCTCTGGGTTTTTATCTGGACTCATGTGTGACATTGCTGTGGGATTTAGGCTCTTGACTAAATAGTCTATGTCTTTGGTGTTGCGGATAGGTTTCCTGCATTTTTTTGTGTCAACTCCTGGTGACCATTATAAAAATAATATTATAAACTCCGTTTGGATCCTAATTGTTCTCTGTGTACAACCATTGAGTAAACAGACATGGAGAAGTTTTTATATAAACTTGTCCAAAATTTATGACTAAAAATACAGGTATTCGCAGGAAAATAGGTGGTCATGATGTGCCACAATTGTTAGTATTTAGTGTGCAGGATACTAGAATTCTTCGATAAATTAATGACTTTTGTCTTATGCTTTTCACTAACACTTCTTACTGATAGAGTCCCATGCCTCCAGGATCTTCTCAATTTACAAACCAAACAATCAGTGTGATAGTCTTCATGGCCGTAGAAGCAAGTATATTGATTTGCCACATTCTGGGAGTAATTTCTTCTGCCACATATAAATGTCCCAGATTCTTCAAATACTGAAAGCCTCTCCTTATTTCAATGAGTGGAACAGAATAAATGTGATCACACTGGAAAACAATGTATGCGAGGTTCATGTACAGGCATGCTGTATAATGATTTCTAGGATGCAGGACCTACACCTAATTATGAATTTAACATTCTTTAATTTCAGGGTACAACTAGCATCCTCCATATTTTCAGTGTTTGACTTGGGGACTATCAGCACTCCGTAATGTAGCTTCACCAGATATAGACGGTTTCAAACAGAAAAGGTATGCCTGGAAAATAAACTTGGCAATAAGCTGTGGCATTTATTCTATCATTCTTAGGCTGGACAAAACAAAACAAAATAAAACCCTACCACTAATTTTTTAAAAATGTCCATGGGGAAATTTTCAACTCATCAAAATTAAAATAATGAAAAACTTGAGAAGCACAAGATCATTTCTTAATATTGCAGAACCACACTAGCTGCCAGACAGTGAACATTTGGCAAAGACTTTGCACATCAAATTGTCCTCAAACTGAAAATCTAGGAGGAGGATTCTGGCAACAAGCAGGTAGACTGTGAGAGGTTTCAATAAGAAAGTGCACTGCTTATCTCTGCTAAACAGTGAAATCATGGGATAGAGTGTTTATTTTTCAAAAACAGGAAGTAATAAGGAGATGAAGTGGCCTTGCATGCCAGGTAAGCTTAACTATCAACTTGATTGGCTTGGGTAAAGCCAACTTCTCGGTGTGATTTAGTGGACTGTGGAGATGTGACCCGGGGGATCTGGTATCTTCCTCTCTGGCATTGTTTCCCTGGTTTCTAGCTGCCTTGAGTTAAGAAATTTTGCCCACCATGCTCTTCAGTTATGCTGTTTCTGCCTTGGAGCCCATTGGCTGAAGATTGACTCCTCTGAAATCATGATTCAAATTAAGTTTCTTCTCCTTTAAATTGAAAGTGTCAGATAGTGTGTCCTAGTTTCAAAAAGCTGACTAACAGAGAAAATTGGTACCAGAGAAGTACTATATATGACTATATATGTGACTATATATGTGACTATATATGTCTATGTGGCTCTGAAGCATTTCAGTGTGTGGAAGTTATTTGAAAAGGTTTGGAAATGTGGGCTAAAGAACTCCTAGGGTACTATAAGTAGGGCCTGATGGGTGGTTCTTGTCAAAGTCTAGATCAGAATGCAGATATGAGTACAGACAGTGAAGATGGTGCTCATGAGGTTAGATCTGGGAATGAAGATGAGAGGGCCTTGAATGTTACTCTGAAAAAGTATTTGTGTGCATTTTGCTCATGTGCTGAGACTTTGAAGAAATTGAGTTTAAGAGTGATCCACTAATTGATCTAACAGAAGAATTTCAAGTTGTGACAACTTGGCTGATTTTTAGCAAGATTTATGACGAGAATTGGGAGCAAACAGAGGTGTGCTAGAAAAAGTCAAATGTTGGCCCGAAATGAATCATGTGCAAACTTGGAGCCAAAGGAGGTTGAGGAAGAGATGAACTCCATTAAAAAGAAATCCCATAGCGATTATACATATTTGTAATCCCAGCACTGTGGGAGGCTGAGGCAATAGGATCGCAGGTTCAAACCCAAAACTGGGCAACTTAGTGACATACTGAAACCCTCTCCACTAAAAAAATTAAAAAAAAAAATAAATAAAGGAAAAGGGAAACTGGTAATGCCTCTCATTGTCTCACTGTGAAGGCCCTGGATTTGAACCCCCAAACCATACACATGCATAAACCCTGTAACCCTCATACAAAATCCATCCATCCATCCATACACACATACATATGCACCAATTGTTTGAATGCAGCAAAAAGATATATACATTACAAGCATCTTAGAAATCAGCAAAACTCCACACACTGGAGGCTCAAGGGTATACAAAAATGTAAACCTTTCATTTGAGAAGACTGTCTTTAGGATATCTGCTCAAGATAGACCTCTTGAGGAATTGTTTCCCCCCAGATTCATTTCACTATCATACTCAAGTGATCAGCGCACTCAGAGGCCACAAGCTGCCTAGATACTGTTCAATCTGGGTGCACATTTAGAGATCATCATCATGGTGTTGGGTTTTCAGGCATCCAGAATGCAAGAGTTATGGGGACTTTGAGGCTTTCATCCAGATTTCATCCAAATTTTGCCAGGCTTGTGAGGACAGGCAATATCCCCTGAGAAGGGATCTGTGACTGAAGCCAGAAATGAGTGGAGACCCTTGCAATTTGGAGATGCCAGGAACTTGGAATGACTGCTGAAAAAAGCTGCAGACAGCAAGTGAAAACAGCCCAAGAGAAAGGATATTTCAGTTTCAAATGGCAAGGTCATAGATATGGGGCTGCCCGAGCCCCCTGGAAATCAATTAGATCACCATGTGTCTAAGATACCAAACACAGAACAACAGAACCATTTGTCCTGCTAAGTTTTATCTTGCTCTTGTCCAGTTCTTTTTCATCCCTCTATTGTTATCTTTTGGAATGGGAAAGTTTGGCCCATGCCACTTTACCTTGGTATTAAGGAACTCATTTTTTAAAAAATTCATTTCTGCACAGACAGAGGTTCACAGATAAGAGTTTGCCTTGCATTTCAGAAGAGGCTCAGAATGAGACTTTTTAGTAATGCTGGAACCATTGGTGCTTTCGAGAAGGGATCATTGTATTTTTGTTGTATGCACACTAGTTTTATGATGTTAGGCAGAATTACAGCATGATGCTATCCTTACTTAAAGATAAAATATGCTTTAAGAAGATGTGTTTATGCATCAAATTGACAGGGTGTGAATGTGACTGTTAATCTTAGCATCAGCTTGATTGGCTTAGGAGACACCCAGAGAGTTAGTACAGCACACTTCTGTGTGTGTGTGTGTATGTGGGTCACTGTGGTATAATGTTAGAGTTTATTTTTGGTGTTACTCCCTTCTTCTTAAGCCCTGTTTCCTTTCTGTGGTTCCCAGAGGCCAAAATGTGGGTTTCTTTGCTCTGCCACGTAATTCAGATATGGTATTACTGCCTTGGCACCTCCTGGTCATGAACTGATTTCCCTGAAACCACAAGACAATGTAAACCTCTCCTTTACATTTTAGATGCCAGGTGTTGTGAAAAAACCAAACTAATACACCTTAGCTTACAAAAGAGACTACACTCAAATGTGCAGACGACCTCTGAATGATACAACAGAAGACTTACTCTTAAATCGTACTCTTAAATAAAAGTGTAGGAAAATGTTGGACATCATTTATGTTGTGCTATTAATAAAATAAAATGTAGTATTGCATTTGAAATAAAAAGAAAACTAAATGGAAAGAGTCTAGTATGATTATCACTGTCTGTGTTATGCTTTGCTCCAAAATGTTCCCCAAAAGTTCATGTGTTCCAAGGCAAGGCTTCCAGAAGGTGACTGGTTCGTGAAGTTACCAAAATTTATAGTTTATCATGGAGTGTGTTGTTAGGACGTGGGACCTCATTGGGGGAATGGAGCCACTTGATGAAGATGTAACCAAAGAAGGATATAATGTGGCCTTTGACCTCTTCCTTTCTTTCTGGAGTTCTTGTTCTCTCTCTACTTCTAACCAGTGTGAGCTGAACAAACACTCATGCCCCTCACTGTGGCATTTCTGCTTAGAGCAGCTAGCTAGAGGTTAGAGTGAAAGCTCCAAACAATATGCCAAAATAAACCTCTGTTCCTCTAAGTTGTGAATGTTACATATTTTGTCCTAGCAATAGAAAATGAATAATATTGGCACTAGAACTTTAAAATTTGAGTTTAAATCTTGTTTTCTCCACATCACTAATCAACTCTCTTATTTTAGTTTTTTAGCTTTACAGAATTACTGGATTCCTTGTGTATAATAAACAAAAATTAAAATATTATACTAAAAATTACAAAATTATAAAATTCAAAAAGTACACAATAAAACAAAAATAGGTATGTAAAAATTCTAATAAATGCTAACAAGATAAAATCAGTGTATTACATAGCTCTGAACTTTAGGCTCCTCAAGAAAAAAATAGTTGCATCACTACTTTAAAACATATCCTACAATAATGCTAAGCAGTTTGAAAAATTATAAACCCAAATTATAAGCCCAAAATGATAAAAGAAAATAAAGATATAGACGTGTGTGCGCACATATTATTACTGCATGCAACTAACTATTAAAAACAGTAAAACAAGCACAAATAAAACTAAAGGCTAAAATATAGCTCAAGGATATAAAATGTCAGAATAAAAATGATGTTTTCACGTGAAGATTACTTGCAATTCAATTTCTAAACCCCTACTTCTTATTTTTAACAAGAAAATTTAAGAGATAATTCATAGAATACATACTTAGACCTAGTAAATATAAGTTTTCAACTTCATTATTGTATCATGTAAAATTAATTCCACATGACCTATCAAAATGATGTGAATTAAAGAATGTTGTTGTGCTGAAAGTGTATAAATTTGACACTCTTATTTTTTCTGGGTGTAAAACCAGAGCCACCTTTCTGAAAGCAATTTAATCTCATGAATTACACAAAATCTTTAAGAACATTGTATACCCTTTGACCTAGTGTGTTTCCTCCTATCTAAAGGCAATAAAAATTTTGGCAAAGATTAATGAACAGATATATCCATTGTGGCATCACTTTAAATGGCAAAATACTTTTTTAAAAAGTTACATGTATACCATTTGGAAAGTGATTAAAGGCATATAGACACATACATCTGTTATATTAGAGGCTAGATTAGGAAAAAAATTGAATCCTGATTCTCTGTTTTTGTAGAAGTTTCTTTGTCTTGTTCTCCAATAAGCAATGGGGTTGATTATACCCATCTCAGGGCATTTTTGTAAGAGAAAATATGTTGATAATATTAAATTGCCCTACCTATCTAGGAAATGGAAATGTTAAGAAAAGTTACCAAAAAATATTTGTGATAATAAGTCATATGAATAGGTGCTTACTTATGGTTACTTTTTTTTTTTCTAGTATCACACCTCAATTTGGAGCCTAGATTTTATATGCCGAGTCCTATCAGGAGTTTTCCTGGGAAGTGTGATCACAAAGAAAGCTCTTTTTTCCAGTGTAGAAGCAAGGGTGAACACAAGTGGCTTTCCCTGGTTTATTGAGCTAGGTATCACTGTGTTTGTATGAGCAGTATTGTGAGAAAAGAGATATGACAGGTTGAAAAACATACAAATACATTATCATTTTTAGTTTCCCTCCATCTGCATATAAACAAACATGATGCCACAGACTGAAAGAGTGAGAAATAAATGTAGTAAGATAAGGGATTTAAAACACACCTTTATGAAATAATATAAAGATTTATGTTTTCTGAGTTTCTAGGTGCTAGACAAAGTTTTCAAGCTATGTTTTAACTCATCAGGTAGTTACAGCATCTTATGAACTCTTTCTAATGTAACAGATTTATAAGGGAATAAAACGATGCAGAGTTAACCAATGACTCATCCAGAGCTGCACATGTAATATTTTTCTGTGCCAGGATCCAGATCCACGTAGACCGATTTCAGAACTGAACTGTTAACCAATTATGCAATTGTCACTAACAACTTCCCTGCTGTAATAACAGGAACTAATAGGCAATTTTGAATGCTTACTACTCACACCAAGCTGTGTACAGAGAACTTTACAAGGCTTATTTCCTTTAATCACCACAGAACAAACTCCGGTATACGTATGCTGTGTTTTCTAACATGTTTTGATGACTATCATCTGATTTGAAAGCCTGAATTTTCAAATCATTAGGCAGTACTTCCTCCCACTAAGGATACAGGAAGATAAAGAACAGTATCCCAGTGATCACAGACTGTGAAGAAAAAGTTACAGCGAGTAATCATCCTGATGTACACACTAATTTGGTGAAATGTGAATTTTGTTTCTTAGAATCTTGGATATGATTCATAAAACAGTTCTAGATCTATGGGAACATGCCAAAAACAGAATTTTAAAAGTAAACTGCCATGTCGAATAAGTGGTTTGGTGGAAAATAGAAAGCTTCTTTGCTTTATCCATTCATCTGTAGATGTACAGACCATTTCCAAGATTTACCTATTATGAGTTGTGCTACTGTAAACATAGGTAAGAATGTACTGTTGTAATATGATGTCTTTAATTCTTTGGGGACATTACGTACAATGAGAAAAATGGGGTTGAATAGAATTCTAGCTTTAGTTTTTGAAAAATCTTCATACTGATTTCTATAGAGGTTGTATTACTTCACAGTCCAACAATATATAAAAGTTCCTTTTCCTTAGCCTCATCAGTGTCTGTTCTTATTTGATTTCTTGATGAAAGATATTCTTTGCAGTGGTAAAATGTAATCTCATTGTCATTTTAATTTTCATTACTTTAATGTTGAGTGATGAACATTTTTTTCTTATAGTTACTGGCCGTACTTCTGAAAAGTATTTATTCATTGCAGGGGCCATTTTTGATTTGGTGTTTTATTGGTGGGGATCTCATTGTTTTGAGTTCTTTCTATATTATTTATATATTCTAGATGTTAGTACTCAGACCGAGAAAGAGTGGAGACATGTACTAATGAAAATGCACACTGTTTAAAAAATCTTGTAATTCCTCTTCCACACATGATGCTATCGTCAGAATTTCCTTTGGTGTAAATTAAGAATGTTCCTCCAAGAATCCCATCCAAATTTAAATACCTTATCTAGTGTGGTAGCTTCCTTGGATGCTACAACAAATGTACACAAACATGGTAGCTAAAACTGCACACATCTATTCTCTAGCAGTTCTGGCAAACTGTAAGTCTATAATCTGTTTCACTTGGCCCAAATTAAGAGGTTGCATTGCCATTCTCCCTCTAGTTGTTAGGGCACAATTCATTTCTTGGAGTTCCTCACAGTTCAACAGCTGTGGTGTTAGGAATAGTGTTCTACATGGAGAGCACCTTAGCTCCTTCTTCCATTTCCAAGGCCAGCAGTGCAGTATCCTGGTTCAGAAACTACATTGTTTTCTTCTGTATCAAATCTCCTTCTGCCTCCAATTTGCATTTAAGGTCCATTCCAATAATCTAGGATAATTTTTGGATTTCAAGATTATTTTATTCAGATCTGTGAAGTGTTTTTTGCTACATAAATTATAAAAATTCCAAATGATTAGTACTGAGTTAACTATGTGTACTATGATCCAGCTCACCACATTTCAGAAATGTGATTACTTTCGGTAATAGTGGGTGGTGAAATAGTAGCCTGAAAAAATAACAGCATTCTATTTAGAGATATATTGGCACATAAAATTGCATAGTTCAGTGCAAAGTGTCACAACAGAGTGAGTTTGAGATTCCTAAATATAAGTCTAGAAGATTGTAAAAGACTATTCTAACCCTAAGATTACCTTTTTAAATTAGAAGTTTTAACTTTACATAGTGATCATGTGGAAAACTGAAGCACTAGTTGTGGAATGTAAGATTTCATAGCAGTTGGAAAGCAGTCTAAAAATTCCTCAAAATGTTAAACAGAATTACCATATAACCCATTGATTTGATAAATAGGTATATACGTTATTCAGTGTTTCATCTCTATGACAAAATACCTGGGAAAACTTAAAGGAGAAAGGATTTATTTTCCCTTGTGGTTTCACTCAGTGATCCACTGGATCCATTGTGATTAGGTATTTGGTGAGACACAGACAAGATGGCAGAATGGTATCCCAAAGGAAAGCTACTTACCTCCTGGCATCCAGGAAACAAGGAAAGATGGAAAGAGGCAGAGAGAAATGGACCCAATGCAAAATACAGTTCCACGGTCATGGCACTATGATCCACTCCATTAATATAGGCCCCATTTCCTAATTTCTTTTCCCAGTTGGGTGACTTCATTAGTTTTTCTTGCCTGATTTTTCTGATTGTGATTAGCACTTTGTTGAATAAAAATAAGGAAAAATCCCATTTTAGATAGAAAACATTGTTAGTTATTGGTTTTTTTATGAATGGACTTAATTATGTTGAGGTATGCACCTTCTATAATGAGTCTGTGTGTCTTAGTTACTTTTTACTCATTGCTGAGACAAAATACCTGAAGCCCAAAGTTGGGAAAGAAAAGGTTTATTTCTTACAGTTTTTGGAGGTTTCAGTTCATACTCAGTTGGCTTCAAGGCAGGGTGGCATGGCTGGGCTGCAGTTCATGGCAGCTGTAATCTGCCAGATGGAAACCTGCAACAGAACACAAGACACACATTCTTCCTGCCATTAAATCACATCCTGGCTCCACCCTAGCCCAGTGTAGCACTCACACCCCCAATCCATACTTGCATAAACAATGAACCAATCACAAATGCATAATGCAAATGATGAGGCCTGGGGCCACCCACATAAACCATGACAGTCTGTTTAATAATTTTAATCACAGCTGGATGTTGATTTTTATTCAAATACAATTTCTGTATCTCTTAAGATAGACATTTTATATATGTCTTTCATTCCATTGGTGTGGTCCATCATATAATTTGTGTAAATTGAACCATCCCTTAATTCCTGGTATGAATCCCATGTGTTTATAATGAATTGTTTTTCAGTGTGTTGTTGGATTTGGTTTTGTACTATTTTGTTAATGATTTTTGTGTATCAATTTCATCAAGGATATTGGCCTGTACTTTACCTGCTGTTATGCTGTTGCATGCATATGTTTTTGTAATCAGGATAATGCTGCTGTTCTCCACTGGATTTGAAAAATTTCTTCCTCTTCTGTTTGTAATAATAAAGAACATTGAGTTTAGCTCCTCAAACGTTATGTAAAATTCAGCAGTGAGGATACTTAGTCCTAAAATATTTTTTTAATACTGATTCATTCTTGTTACTTGCTATTGGCCATTTCTTCATGATTCAGTCTTGACAAGATGTATGTGTCTAGGAGTTTGTTCATTTCTTCTGTGTCAACAAATTTCTTGGTATAGTCATTTATGATAATCTTTAATGATCTCATGTACATTTGTAGTATCAGTTGTAATGTCTCCTTTTTCATCTCTTACTTTATTTAATTGTGTCATCTCTCTCTTTTTTAGTCTACCCGAAAGCCTATATATTTTGTTTACTGTTTTAACGTAGTAGCTCTTTGCTTTTTCGAACTTTTGAATTATTTTTGTCTTCTTTTTGTCTGCTCTGACATTTATTTCTTTCTCTGCATTAATCTAGGATTAGACTTTATTTTCTTTATTTTGAGATGCAATGATCAGGTATTTATTCGCGAACTTTCTACATTTCTTCACATCAATAATGATTGCTAGACATACTCCTCATACTACAGCTTTTGCTATATACTACTGGTTTTAATAGGTTGCATCTTCATTTTCATTTGTTTCAAGAAACTTAAATTTTCTTGATTTATTGCTTGAAAAAATAAGTTGTTTTTTTCATATATTTGTATAGTATTTATTATTCATCTCTAACTTCTTTGCATCAGAAAAATACTAAGTATGACTTCAGTTTTAAAAATACATGTTGGTAACTGTTTTATCACCTATTTTATGGTCTATCCTAGAGATGTTTCTGAATGCTAATGAGAAAAATATAAATGTATATGTATATGTGTGTGTGTATCTATACACACACCACACACACACACACACACACATATATATATATATATATATATATATATATATATATATTCAGTTGCTGAATGGATGTAATGACCTATATATACCTTTTGGGTTCATTGGGTCTTGAGTACAATTTAACTCTGCTCTCCGTGTTGACTTTCTGCCTGAATTATCTGTCCACTGCCAAAAATGAGGTATTAAAGTCCTCAAATAATATCGTTTTATGGTTTAACTTTAGCTTTGTGAATATTTATATATTTATATGTTCTGGTATCAGGTATGTGTAAATTTAGAATTGTTGTTTCTTCCTTCTGAGTTTCTCATAAACTTTCTTCTTTCCTGTTCAACCTTTTTTCTTTTTTTCTCTTCCAGCATCACTTTCAAATACCTTCAAGCTCACTATCTTTTTTTCTGTTTGAGCTATCATTATAAAACAACTTTATTGTCTCTTTTTACTGCTTTTGATCTAAAGTGTATTTCATCTTGTATCTGGTAAGCTCACTGCATTCAATTACATGTGTATAGAACATTTGATTCTACCACTTTCCATTTTGTCCTTAAAAGTGAAGTATTTTTAAGCAACATACAGTTTTTGATTATTATTATTTTACTTTTTTACACAACTGGGCCACTCTGTGTCTTTTATCTAGAAAGTATGATCCACTTATATTCAAGATAATTATCAGCCGGTATAGTCTGACTATAGCCAATTAAATTCCTCTAAATTATTTTCTACTTTATTGTTTATTTTTTTCTTTCTGTTTTGAAATGTGATTCACCTAATGTGATCATGAATAATAGACAAATACAAAAGAATAAAAGAAAATATACCAAAAAATCTGTAAATCCCCACATCATTGTCTTGCACATTTTAATTTTTATATCCTATTTGACATCACTGTTAATGTTTTAGTGCACTTACTATTTTAATTGCTTTGTTTCTTAGTCTTTATATTAAAGATATAAATGGTTTACCCATCCTGCTTATAATATTATAGCATTCTAATTTAGCCCACATAATTACTCTTATAAGTGATTTTGTACTTTCCCAAATTTTGTGCTTACTTCTTAACTTCTCTCTTTAAGTTTGAAGAACTTTCTTTAGCATTTCTTATAGGACAGGTCTGGTACATACGTCTCAGCTTTTGTTAATCTGATAATGCCTATATTTCTTTATTCCTGAAAAACAGCTTTGTTGGCAGTGTTAATGGTTGATAGGTTTTCATCTCATCAGTACTCTGAAAATCTCATGCCATTCTCTCCCGGCTTGTAAGGTTTCTGCCCATTGAATGAAGAGCCTCTGTGTGCTGTTAATTTTCCCTTGGGATCTTGAGACTCTTCTCTTTGTCCTGGGTGATTCAGGTTAAGTCTGTTGAGCTTTGACCTTCCTTTATCCTGATATTTGTAAACTTCTCTCTGTTTAATAAATTTTTGCTATTATTATTTTGAATTACCTTTATACCCATCAGATATTCTTAAATTCTTGAATTGTGATATCTTACCTATTTCATTTTAATATCTCCTGAAGTTTCCTAAGAGCTTCCTTCATTCCTGAGTCTTCTTTCTTTTTTTCTCTTCCAACAGTTCTTTTAAGTAGCTATCTTTTGAGCTCACTAATTCTTTTATCTGAGTTATAATGTTTTTAATTGGGCTGAATGTATTTTTCAGCTCAATATTTATACTTGATTTAAGATTCTCAGAGTACTGAAACTTTTTGTTCTCTCATTGATTCCCTAAAGAATTGTTTTAAAGTTACTGAAAATTTTTCCATGTAAGTTATGATATGTTCAGTTCCTGGCACCCTATTAGTTCAAGTTGTGGTTTTCTGTGAACTCTTTGTTTTGTGTCATATGACATTGCCTAAGAATTGAAAGATTAGGTATTTACTTTATTCTTCCTCAATTCCTGGCACTATGTGCTTGTCTTTTCAGAAATCCTATGCATGCTACTTATTTTCTCTCTAGTTATTTCCATTTTGTTAATTCTGGGAGGCACCTAGAGCTAGATGTACAAAGAAGCTGTTCTTGGTGTAATGGTAAAGGCCAATCAAAGCCCAGGTTTTCCCCTAAACATACTGTCAGTGTGCTGTTAAGAAAGAACCAAGAGAGTATATGTAAAGTGTGTTCTGTACTTATGATCCTCTGCATGGAGTCAGGACCAAATGTCTTACCACAGTTATCAGCCTATAGCCAGGAGCTGGGAGGATTTCCTTGGCTTTAGACTGAATAAATGTATTATGGCTTAAACCTAGATGTTTCCCCCAAAGCTTCATGTGGGCTTTTTTTTATTTAAAGGAAAAAAGAAAGATAAAACAAGACAAAACAGAAAAAAGGGTCGAAGTAATGCATAATTTCAAAGAAAAATATTAATACTAAGAAATTATTTGTTAAGTTATATATTGTCCTCTTAGAATTAGTTGTTACAGTTACAAAGCAAAACATAAAAAGTGGACAGACACTCAAACATTGACAGTGCAAACCATTCTGCCCAATGATCTAATGAAAACTAAGTAATGTGGTCATCTATCTAACACACCTAAACATATATACAGTATTTCCTTTAGAGCACTTTCCTTCCCTTTCATTTTTATACCTATTATATATTTTGTTTGAGAGGTATCTATAACATCAGTGTGTGATACTCAGCACTGGGTTATTCCACTCGTGAGTTTATAGCTGGATGTGATGATGGGAGGTGAATCATGGTAAGAGGTGGGTCACTATGGGCAAGCTCTGAAAGGTCATATACTTCTCTGTTCCCTTGATCCCTCTCTGCTTCCTTCCATGCCCTGAATGGATTCTGCTCTGCCATGCCCTTCTGCCATGCTATTCTACCTTGGAGCCAGCTGACTGTGGACTGAAACCTCTAAAACTGTGAGCCAAAATACAACTTTCTATCTTTCTGTTTTAGGTGTCAGCTATTATATATCTGAGAGACAATAGCTAAGATATCATGAAAGGACAACCTTAAAGTTCACATTTCATACCTGTTACTTCCATTCCGCTAAGCTGTGGGTAAATGAGCCCACAATTACTAAGACCAGCACAACTCTGAGGTAGGAACAAGGAACACACTATCATGGGCTGACTATCACTAAGGTGAACCCATAGCATTCATCCAGGCAGCCATCCATAGGTGATACTAGCTAGAAAAGGAGTCCATGCACCCTCTCCTGCAACTAGAGCTGCTCCAGAGTTTCAGTTCACAGGCGGGCTAGGAATAAGTATCCTTGGAACCCACCCAGGCCCACTTTTTAAAAATACAGTATAGCATAATTATGAATGTAGAAAGGTAAATATATTTTCAAACTCTAACACTGAATTCTTGCTAAAAGAACTCCATGTCTAAGTAGCAGATGCTGATATCTGATGCCGTCACAACTCCATGAAAGCTTCTACTGCCTTCTTCCACTCTGGAGCTCAGGAAGCAAAACAGTCATTATTCCCTTCTCCTTCACATATTCTTTATGGGATGGGTGTGTTGTATTAGTGAGTTCCATATTACTACAGTTAGACACCTGAGGAAAACAAATTATAAAGAGAAAAGACTTATTTAACTTACAATCTCAGAGATTCAAAATCCAAGAGTATGTGGCCATATTGATTTAGCATCCTGTAAGGGTCACATACCATAAGTATAATAGGAAGATCTTGAGTAAGAAGAAGAGGCTGGGGAACTAGCCCAGCCGTCCCTTCCGAAACCATGATCTCAGGACTTCCCACCAGGTCCCATATCTTAAAGGTTCACAGCACTTCACAATACCATGTCCTATGGAATTTTAGGGGACATTACCTGTCAGTATTTAAAGCATTTCACAAAAATACAGTCTTGGTCAGTAAAATATTGAAGGATAACCAAGTCATACTCCTTGAATGAATTGTTTCAGTCTCTCAGGGAAAAAGGGGATTTTAAAATTCACCTTTCTTTTTCATATTCTGTGTTACATTATATGATGATTAGAAGTACAGCAGCTTTTTATAAGATCAGAAAGGAGAAACGTGTTTGTAAAGGCTGGAAGAGAAAAAGTAAAAGTAGATTGCAGATTTTGTTTCCTTATAATATTCTTTAGTTGCTTTGTTAGCATTGGACATATATCTTCAGATGTTTGGTTAAAAAAATTAACTACTGTGTCCTGATAAAATACACACATGGCATAAATTAAAATATTAAAAATAATTTAATATAATAAAAAACACACATGACAGAATCCTTCCCTTTCTTTTTACTACAGAAAATATGATAAGCTCAAAGGTGTGATTATCATTTTATTTCAAACACATGAAAAACCAGAACTTTGTTCCCAGAAAAATGTGGACACTGTTTCCATTTTAGTATATCTGATATAATTTTCACATATTTTTATTAAATGTGTGCTAAAATGGATCAGAGATATAATGTGATGTTCATACTGTAGGTTATGAGAGAATACAGATAAAAATATGACTTTCCATTGTTTTTAATCATATGCCTATGCAATATGTAGACATACCAGTTTCCCGAGATTAATATATTTAATATGCATCACAAAAATATACCGATAAAAATTTTGTCTAAAAATAATTATCCTTAGAAGAGTTTCAAAACACTCACAAAAATAAGGCTTCCTTTTCAACTTTGGTCTCTAGAGTTCCTGTATGTCTAGAAAATAAAATTCGATTTCAAAGGCACTAACAACAAATAACAGAGGAGGTTTTGCTTTTTAAATTAAAAATATCCATTTTCAATGCCATTTAAGTATGCTAGGATAAATTTTCATCATTTTTCAAAGTTCCCTTCTGAAAAAAGATTGAAAACAAGAGATGAGAAGCACAGCACTAATGAGAGATACAGTTCTGCATATTTTGGTCAATGTTTTATGAATAGCAACCTAAATACATTTTAATTTCCTCTCTGACTCTTTTTAATTATCTATTTGTCACCTCCAGAGCCCAGTGAGTAGATTTAACACTCCTGAGAAGCAAAGGCTAGAACTTCATTCTTTTCAGCAGAACCACAAATGAAGATATGACCTCATGGAAAGGAAAACGTTTACCAGCTGCTTCAGCTGTAGGTTAAAATTCTCGGGGACAGTGACCAAAGGCAAAGCCACCACACACACACACACACACACACACACACACAAATCTTTTTACTCTCACTGCAACTATTCCAAAAAGCTTCTGTTCTTAGTAGAAAGAAGTCAGTGCACAAAGAATGGGGCTAAGCCATTGCTGCGTGTTAGCTCTAAAGTGACCCTCCAAAGTCTCAAGTGCTGGAAAAGAGTTTGGACCCTCGGGATGCTGACACATCAGTGGATCTATCTATTCACAGATTTAGTAGCTGAGTGCACATTTAGGAGATGGGGCCTGGTCAGAAGAGGCAGGTCACTGAGGTATGACCTGGAGGGTTTTATGTTTGTCTCTCACTCCTCATTCTCTTCTGCTTCCTGCGAGCCGTAGGTTGAACAGCCTTCCTTCTCTATTCCCTTCTACCATGCCATTCATATTCTGGAGTCATGAACCAATCATGACCCTCCTCCTTTAAATTGTAGATGATGAGTACTTTGTTTCTGTGAAGAAAAAAATGACTAACATTTTGTAACTGAGAAACTGGGATTGATGCTATTAATGTTCCCAATATTATGGCTCAAAAGCCTTTGAGAGGTTTTGATGATAGGAGTCTGGAAAAATCTAGATATACTGGCTACAGAAAGCCTTGCGTGCTGTAAGCAGAGTACTTATGATTCTGCTTGGAGCTTAGAAGACCAAACTACTCACAGGAATACAGATAGTAAAGGAAATTTCATGAGGTTTTAGTTGAGTACTTCATTAGCAATTGGTCTAGAATCTATGTGTGCTACACACTGGTCAAAACTTTGTTTTCATTTTGCCCATGTTCTGATACTATGGAACACTGAGATTAAGGATGTCAGACTAATTGATTTTGCAGAAGAAATTTCAAAGCAGATGTATAATGACAATCAAGAGTAAATGAGTATGAAGATTTTTCAGTTTTATCAGAAAGGATCCTCACAAAGAATTGCACTAAAGGAGAACAAGATTGTTGTAAAGAAAAGTGTCAAAAAGATGCCAAGTACTTTTTTGGGATAATGGAAAAGGTGGTCTAAAAGCATCTCAGGAATCAACAAAACCTACCATTTGTAGGCTCAAAAGTACAATACAGTACAGCTTTCATTTGAGGAGAGACCCTGGGATGATTGAAAAGGGGCACCCAGGAAAATGGGTTCACTAGATTTCTTTCACCTTGCTCAGCACGCACTTGGAAGCTGTACTTATAATCTGAGGGGATCTGGCTATTCTTGTTCTATGATTGTGAAAACTTTTATCCAGATTTCAAAGAAAGTCCTAGAAATCCAGGCAGTTTGCTGCTGAGAGAGCTGTCCACGAAGCAGTGAGAATGAAGATGAAGGAATTTAGGGATGAAAATACATGGAAAATCCGTTAAAGAAATGAAAAAAATAGTGAGTAAAGCCACCTGAGAGTCCATCTGGGATACAACTGACAACACTGTAGATGTAAAACTGGATATCCAAGACCTTTAGAGTCCAAATCTTGCCACAGTTTTTCTTGAAACACATGAAAGTACGGGATTTACTGTTTGGCCTGATGAGTTTTGGTCTCACTTTGGTTGGACTCTTTTCTATTTCTGTCCCTTTTGGAATGAGAATGTTTGTCCTATTTCATTGTATGTTGGAAATATTTAACGTTTTTTTTTTTTTTTTTTTGAGGATTCACAGCTAAGAATTTACCTTGAGTCTCAAAGAAGACTAGCTTTGGAATTTTCAACAGTGCTGAAACTATAAAGACTTTGGTAACTCTTAGAAATGGACTAAATTAATTTTGCATAATGAGACGGACATGAGTCTTTTGGGGACCAGGGTTGAAAAGTTATGGCTTACAACTAAAACATTTCCCCCAAAGTCTCATATATTTGGAAAACAATTCGATTATAGGAATTCTATCCATAGCACTGAATATAAACTTATCCATTGATAAATTCAGTATCCAAATCTACTGTTAGGAGAGAGGTCTGGGTGGAAAAGGCAGATCACTGAGGGTGTGATCTGGAAGGTCGTATGCTTGTCCCTGGATCCTCACTTCTTTCTCTGCTTCCTAGATGACATAGGATGAGCAGCTTTTCTCTGCCATGCCTTTGCACCATGCATTCTGCCTTAGAGCCAGCCAACTTTGCCCTGCACCCACTAGAAATTGTGAGACAAACAAATCTCTGCTCTTTTGCATTGTGTCAGGCATTGTGTTCCAGTAACAGATGAGTGGTTAATACAATTAATCTTCTCTGTTTCAAGAGATTATAGAATAAAAGGAAAAAGAAGGAAATAAAATTATACACTATTGGTCTTACTTTTGCCTTTGACTCTTTTTTTTATTTTAGGGAGGATAAAATTAAACAGAACAAAACATCATAAGGAAACAATTTTAAGAAATACCGATTTCAAAGCAAGACCACTGGAGATCTTCACTATCTATCATATTGTCTCTTGTTTTCTTCCAAATACCTGTCCATATCTTCACACACAGTGAATATATACTGAACAATACAGTACTAAACTAATCAGAACAGGATGATGCAGGCTTTTTAGGTCTTCAAGACCAGACAATAGGGAAATCAACAGTGGCTGCCATAATGTCTCTCGTTCTCTTCGAAATGTATTTTACATATGTTGAAATTAAACATGAGAGTAGACTAATATCACTCTGAACAGTGAATAATAGTATTGCTAGATTTTATATCATAATGCTAGAGAATTAGCAGTGGGTATCTTCGTGTCTCTTCTTCTTCGTAGTATCTATTCATTACATCATGCATTATATATAATCTGTTCCTATAAACTGTTTACAAATTCTACACATGTGTGAATCTCTACATGTATACCTATCTTTTCTATATTATAGGGAAAAACAGATCAAAACAAGACAACAAAACAAATTCCTAGAAAAACATGAAACGAAAAGACATACAAAACCACAATATTAAGTGATCTACAGTAGTTACTATGCTATCTCTTGTTATTTTCAACAAAATTGTCTATATCATCAGACATGATATAATTGAACATAGCATTACACAGCAAATTTAATAAAAACACAACATTGAAGACATTGTAGGATTTTAAAAGCAGTTAATAATCAAACCAGAATGGGTATCTTATTGCATCTTGTCATCTTCAGAGTAGTTGCTTTTACTCCTAGACTTGATACTATCAAGCATACCAAATTTGAATAAAATCAGTCAAGACAAAAGAGTGGTGTAACAACCAGATTCAAATAAGATCAGTCATGGTAAGGCAATGTAATACAGGGCTTCAGTTTAACTTAACAGGAAATTAAGGATAGTGACTATAGTATATCCTGCTATTTTTGGGATAGCTATCTGTGCCCTCAAATCTATTATGAGTAGATAGATTGGAACAGAATAAAGTCAAACTAAACAGAGCAATAAGACTAGTGTGGCTTTTAAATCTTGATACATTATTAACAATGTCCTCTGCCTTCCTTTTTTAGACAATTCCACCCCTTTTCCTTTCTCAGGGTGCTTTGTATATTTTTGGGCCCCACTAACTTCCTTAGTTTTTAAATTGGGGGCAACCCCTTATATCTGAGTGGTGCTGAACCTTTTTACCCCTGAGCTTGATCTTGAGCTGTATTTCTTTACTTACTAAAGCCTCAAGGTTTTCCTTCCTTATAGCTGAGTAGTTCTCCCCTGCACAAAAGTGTCATGACTTGCCAACCTATCTCCAGCTGCTGGATGAGTTGTCCCTATTTCTCTCTGGTTCCCTGTCACATAGAGCATCATTTTCTCATCTTTGACTTTCCATTTATTAATCCCCTTTCAGGTGGATTATATTTCCCATTCAGAGCATCTCAATGGATCCTATCTCCTGATCTACTCTGCCTGTGTTTCTTTTTGTTAGAGTATCAAGGCCATCTGTATTAGAGATTATAGCCACCCTTCTCTGCCTCATCTCTGCTATTCTATTTTTGTGCTATTATTTGTCCACTTTTCTCCTTCATTCCACTGTCTGCCCCATTCATTAAGGCCTCTCTACCATTGTTGCTGTAATCCTGGTATTTTTTTCTATCCCTCTCTATAATGTCCTTCAATATTTTTTGTAGGGTTGGATTGGTGGTCACGAACTCCCACAGTTCCTCTTTGTCATGGAAACATCTTGTTTCTCCATTAATTTTGACAAACAGTTTTTCAGGGTATATCAATCTGGGGTTGGAAGTTATTTTCTTTCAGGGCTTGGACTACTTCGCTCTAAGCTCTTCTTGATTTAATGGTTTGTGTTGAGAAGTCTGTCACTATTTTGATGGATTTTCCTTTATAGGTAATCTGTTTCTTTTCTCTGACTGCTTTTAATATTCTGTTCTTGTGGTGAATTTCTTGGATCTTGTTTATTATATGTCTGGGTGTAAATCTGTTTTGGTTGTAGTTGGCTGGAGTTCTGTATGCCTCATTTATCTGGATATCATTTCTTTTTCCTATATTTGGGAAATTTTACTTAATTATTTCTATGAATAACTTTTGTAATTCATTTGTGTTTATTCCTGCTTCTTCACTCACATTTTTTACTCTTAAGTTATAATTCCTCTTATCGTCTTCTAGCCTTTGAATTGTTTCTTCTGGTTCCTTGTTATTTTTAATAGATCTTTTCTTTCATGATCACACATTGCAAATCTATCTTCAAATTTTGAAAGGCTAACTTTAGTTTTTGTCAAGACATTTTGCCAGCATTGAGTGGAGTTATTAATTTCCTGGTAATCTCTTTGGATCTGTTTCATGTATCCTAGATTTTGTTTATATTTTTTACCAAAAGTTTCTCTTCTTTTTCTTGGTTCCTCCATTCTTCCATCTGTGTCTTCTTGAGAGTGGCTTAGCATTTCTTTTTATATCTTGCCTCATTTGGATTAGAATTTCAGTTTTAAGTTTGTCTAAGGGCTCATGAAGGTATTTCTTTACATCCGCTGATGCTGGGGCCAATATTGCATGATTGCTGCCCTGGATCTCTTCTAAATTACCTCTCCTGGACTTATTTTCCCAGGGTCAGTAGCTAGGCTTTTTCTTATTTCTTTCTCTTGTCATGTTTCTGGTTTCTTTCAAACAGGTGTATGGTGGAGGTCTCAGGCCCTCTCTGTATTGCTAATGGTTTTTCTAAAGCATGCTGGCTGGGGGCTTGCTGCCTTCTCCAGTTTACTGTTATCTGAGGTGCATACAAGAACAATGCAGGCTAGCCCCTCTTCTCTGAGCCAGTCAACCGGTGATCCTATCAGTCGTCTCTGGGCCAGGGGTGACAGACTGACACTACTGTAGTTCTCGGTTCAGACACATCGTGCCCAACTCCAATATGTCCTTCAGCAGGCCAACCCACTGCAGGACCCAATTTCTAGCACTCACCATGAATTAATGCAGCTCTCCACCTTTGCTACATTCTACACTGTGTCACGTCCTCCCGCAATGGCCCACCAACTCCCAATTTTGGTGGCCATGGCTTCAGTGTGACCATGAATCGTCCGTCTCCCGGGCACACCCAGCACAGTGTGGGTCTGGTCCAGTGAGTGCATCTGATTCCAGCCTTTCATCCACATTTTTCCTACCTTTCTTTCTTTTTATTTTTCCTCAGTTTCTTCCTGGGTCCTGAGAATCCCTCTCCTTTCGTCTGGTCTTCTTCATGTTGTTAAATTCTAGGGTCTGAGTTGTTTTTCTGAGAGAGGCTTTCTACCCTGCTACCTATCAAGCCACCATCTTCAAGTTCTCTCCCCACCTTTAACTCTTTAACATGGAAGGAAGGGTCACATAAATGAGACAAAAAAGACACCTTTCACTATTTTCCAACAAGATTGTAGTTTGATACAGATTCAACTGAGAGATTGATACAGTTTTAACTGAGAGTTATCCAATCTCACATAAACGTTAGAATGTCCAAACATTCCAGGATAATTGAGCATATAACATACTTGGTAAATGAAACTAAGGTTGAATTCAAGGTTTTTGCATGAATTTAGGTAGCACTCAGATGAGTGCTGAGGATATTGGCTCCTCAGTTTTCCCAGAGAGGACTGGGAGATCATTTGAGCAGGTGAACTACCTGAGTGAGGAGTTACAAAAAGAACTGAGTCTAAATCTTCCAGGGAGTACCATTCTATTTTGACCAAAAGAAAATAAAATGGTTATACATTTTATTGATTTATTGATTTCTGAACTGAGATTTATTTCTCAGTAGTTTTACTGCAGGTTTGTTTTATAAACAATAATTTTGATCAATTTTAAGTAAAGACATCTATCTATATCTACATCGATAGCTATAGCTATATCATCTATCTATTATCCATATATCCTTCAGGCAGGATTATACACTTGATGATTGAAAGAATGTTCTCTTAGATCAGCTTCTGGCCCTTTATAAATGATAAGTTTTTAATTTTTCCTTCATTGCTAGTCATCTCATCTTCCTTTCATCTTATTATAAATTTTTACCTGCAACTTCATGTCACAAGTAAGGTAAGCTGTCAGAAGAGTAGTTCTGAGAAGCCACTTCCGCAGCAAGAGTACTTGTACAAAATAAGAGTCACAATCAAAACTGGATCTCTTATCCAATACAAATATGATGCATGATAAACCCAAATATAAATATATGGCAAAATATAAAAGATACATAATAAGAAGTAGGGAGATAGTTTTTAAGTGGGAAAAGGAGTCAAGAGTTGGAAGGAACAAGCAGGGATGGGAAGGAAAGGAGACAAGACAGAATTAACATCCATTAGTACATGCACAAACTCCCCTGGATAAATATAATCATTAAGTACCACAAACAAGTACTAATAAAAACACACAATTAATAAAAATATGGAAAATGTGTAAATTTAAAAATTTATTACTGAAAAAGATATTGCCACTAGTCCTCCTTAGAGTACTCTACCTTGTTTAAGCATACTTATTCATTGTTTCTTGCAATTTTTTGTATTGTTCCAATCTTTTTAGTACATGTGCTGCCAAAGAAAGCACATTTTATGACTGTCTGAAGGGAAGTCTTCTTTCATGGTGTCTTTAGTTGCTCTGGTATGCAACACAGTCATGTCATTTGGACATTGGGGAAGAGTCTGAAGTTGCACAGTTCCCGTTAATAAGATCACTGAGGACACATCACATTTCTTTGAGCATGAATTTTCACTGGATAGCACTTGGCAGAAGCATTCACTTTTTGTTTTTTAATCACAGCTTGGAAAGGCATTCAGGAAACAGGATTCCCAGAACTGCTTCAGAAAGTGGCAAGAATGATGGGATAAGTACACTTAAAGAAAGGAAGAATATTCATCATGAGAGGGATTAACAGCAATATGCATTTTTACAGCAACAATTTTTAAAAAATTAAAAACTCATTATATAGTTTGATCATCTCTCATATCACAACTCAACTTTGTCTTTGCTGAACCTGCAAATACAAGTAACCACACTCCTTTTAGATGGAATGGATGTGTTATAGTACTCTTAATTGATTCCAATTAAATGTATTATTCTCAAGGGTTTTCCTTAAAAATTAGACTACAGAAGAACATTATAAGTATATTGCAATATGTACTCTTTTCAGTGGAAGATTAACATATCTGAGACACTGAACAATTCTTCTTTTATAACAGAGATAGCTTAAATTATCTTAATAGATGAGAGATAAAATTGGCCAAAACTGAATATAATTTTTCCCACTAAACAGTAAGCACAAGCTCAGTGTAAAAAACAAGGTGGGCAATATTTTGTTTAATATGTGCATATTTTAAATGAATCACCTGCTCATTCATCTTGTCTCTATGAAAATCTGTTTCATTTAGAACTTATATAACTGTCACTTTTCTGAAGCTTTCCCTGATTGTCAAGGAAAAGTGAATTTAGCCAATTATGAATTCCAATGGCACTTGCTTTTTACTTATACTATTTCTTGATACTAATTACTTGCTAATTTCTATTTTAGATATTGATTCCTCCCCATAACTTCTAAGGTGATGATATAGCTTATTGACCTAATAAGGTCAATGTTGATAAAGGGAAACTTTATTAACTTTATATTTATATTGTGACAACATAAACTGCCACTGTCTTTGAGAACCTGGGAAGGACAGCTTTCCTTTATGCTCCACATTTGAATGAAAGGCTTTAATGTACATGGGTTAGAGTGCAGCCTTTTTGTGCCTTTACAATATATTTTAACATCCATTAAAATAACAATAAACTAAATTAAATATATCATTCTTTAGATGATTAATGTATATATTATTGATTCCCAAAAAGTTCTCCTTTCTTATTTGTGGGCAATAAAGAATGGACATGGTTACAACTCACAGAAGAGATAAATTTATCAATAATCTTGGTTCAATAACTACACACATACAGATTATCTATATATTATAAACACATATTACTATGAACAAAGTCACTCTAATTCTTAGCAAAAATATTTTTTTCTTTTTAATTTCACCAGCCATACCACAGTTGAAAGATTTGGACTTCAAAACTAAAAGACTAAATGAGTGAAATTTTATTGGACTAGGTGAAAATACACAATCTAATATGATTATTAACTTTAGTATCTGGATAAGCTACCATTTTAATTAAAATAGTTATACTGGAATATGTTTCATATTGTATCATTCAAATATTACCTAGAAAATTTCAGAGTTGTCAATAATCTTATAGTAATACATTTCCTATTTCTTGGAATTCAATTTAGGTTTTGTATAAGATCATGATAAAAAAAATGTAATGTTTTATGTAAGTTTTTAAAACAGGCTTCAGAACCCAGGGGAAGGGGACCAGAGGAGATAGCCACGCCTATTACCTCTGCACCATCACAGGAACTCAGGTGAGCCACCTAGGAGGGTGACTCCTCCCTCTCTATTACTGTGACTGAGGTCTACTCCTTGGGAAGGCCTAGAGACCAGAAGGGATGCCAGCAACACAGTAGGATACCAACTAAGACGCATGGGATGGACAGGCAAGACCAGTGGGGTGAAAACCCAAAGTAACGATAGCAATATGAACCAACAGGTGACTGAGGCCTCCATGGGACTGGCAACCAGCTCAGAAAGAATCCATGACTCCATAATTGGCCCTTTTCTTTCTATTTCTCTCTCTCTCTCTTTTTTTTTTCTTTGTTTCTTTCTTTTGGTCATTTTTCCTCTCCATGCTAAATGGCTGGGGAGGGGCCAGGGATTTAGCTCAGCAGCATAAATGCCTGCCTGGCAAGTGTGAGATCACAAGTTCAATCTCTGGTACAAAAAAATAAATAAATAAATAAAAATAAACAAAAAACTAAATGGCTGGGAAGAGCTCCAACAACAGAAAACTAATCCCATCTTCCAAACCCAGAGACCAAGTTCAGATAATCCCTCAAACACTCTGTCATTCTTTTCTTTCTACCCCTGCTCTGGTTTCTCAAACACTGCACAGTCATCCTTTGACCACAGGCCTTGTTCCTACTTCCTTCTCAGTTATCTTTGTTTTATGTAATATCCCCCTAAATTTTCCCACCAGAGGGTAAAATGTCATTACCAAGGGAAAACACCTTGCAAAAAACTCCTAATTCATGGTACATTCTGTTATATAACAATAGAATCTGCTCCTATAGTCTAAAGTACAAAATCAATAGTTATCACAGTTTGTCAGTTTATAAATTGTGCTTCATGATACTGCTATTGCTAATTTTACTACGTTAGCTAGGATGTCATGTCTGTTGTAATCATTTGTTCTCTCTTTTGTAGCAGTACTGGGAAGCTCTAGGGTAATAAGATCACCACAGCCCTTTACCAAATGACCAAGGACTGTACCAGACAGATATCAACATCCCACTCTTAATTAGGAAGGCAGGCTTTTGTAACAGACACAAAACAAGAATATCCTGCACACAGAAGATATCCCCAAAGAACAGACTTTCCCTAGAGAAGCCTTAACATTAGTGAGATAGCTACTTACTGTAAAAACCCAAAGGGCTCATCACAGAAATCAAAATAAAAACTGGCTTTGAAATAGAAAATGACAAATGAAGGGCTAGACATATAGCTCAGTTGCATAAGCAACTGCCTGGAAAGGACAAAAGTCTTGAATTTCATTCCCAGTACCCAACCCACCAAAACAAAAGAATGAAAAAGACAAGATGAGGAAGGAAAATGCAATCTCAGACCTCCTGTCCACCCAGAACAAGTCCAAGAAACACAGACATGGACATAGAAGAAACTGGAAGGCAAATGCCTGAAATTTCTGAAATGACAGCAACTGAAGTAAAGAAACAAATCCATGAGGCTTCAGGAGGAAATCAGGTGAGTAACAAGCTCTCAGGTAAAAGAATCATCAACATTTATAAAGATTGTTCAGCAAATCTAGAGTATAGATTAAAAAGTTGATAGTTATGTATCTAATGTACATATACCTACATAAATTTATATACGTTTACCAAGATATGTATAATCTTTTCCTTTTTTGCTTTCTTTCTCTCCTCTATCCCAATAGTTCTGACCTTTTGAGCACTTTCTTTTCCTTTAATTATTACAATTTCTAGTGTACATTTTGGATCTTATTACTCTTTCAGTTATTTATTATTTATTTTCTACTTTTTTCTTTTTTGAAATTCTATATAATTTCAATCCTTTTTTTCTGTTTTGCTTTTTAAAATAAAATCAACAAATAAGAGTTGATGATAGAAAGAAGATGGAAAGAGTGAATGATCAATATGGGAAAGAAATAGAATGCATGCAACAGATGCAGAGAAATAGAATGATGTGATAGAATGCATTTTCCAGAATTAAAGATTCATTGAAGGCAGGCAAAACAGCTTGAATGAAACTGAAGACAGACTTTCAGACCTTAAAGACAGAATTGATACTAGCAATCAGGAAAGGAAAGATCTCCTGAAAATAACAAATGATTAGGAAATAACAATTCAACAACTGTAAAATTATGCAAAGTAAAATAAGATCAGTTAACTGGTGTCAATGAAAAAGCAGGAGCTTATGAATGACATAAAAAATTGCAGAAGTAATAGCAGAAAATTTCCAAAGCATAGGAAAAGAATCTGACATGCAAATAAGTGAGGCATATAGAATTCCAATTAGTGATAATTAAACTAAGTCTGCACTCGGACATATACTAATCAAGATCCCAGAAATATAGCACACAGACAGAATATTAAAAACTGTTGAAGGAACAGATCACCTGTAAGGACAAGCTAATCAGAATCATGGCAGACTTCTCAACGCAAACCCTTAAGTCAAGAACAGCTTGCAGTAAAGGATTTCAAATTCTGAAATATAACAGTTTTCAATCTAGATGGATGTGCCATGCAAAACTGTCTTTCAAAATTAATAGAGAAATGAGATACTTCCACGACAAAAAACAACTGAAAAAATTCAGGACTACCACAAAGAGTACTGAAACATTTTCTAGACAGAGATAAAAGCAAACGTACTTCCAAGAACAAAAACAGAAAGAAGTCACCAAGTAGGGCAAGCGATTAAATAGAGGAGAAAATTAGAAATCAGACAGCAGTAAAGTAACATGACAAAGATAAGCTAATACAAACCAGTTATTATCTTCAATGTAAAATGGCCCCAATTCACCAATCAATAGAAACAGGCTGGTAGAATAGATCAAGAAACAAGATACAACAATATACTGCATACAAAAAACACTTTAACTCAAAAATTCATACAGTAAAAGTCAAAGGATGGTAAACGATACTTCATACAACAGGAACACAGAAAAAAAGGCAGTGGTAACCATTCTGTTTGCAGACAATGTGAACTTCAAGCCAAGAATGATCAATAGAGATAAATAAAGTCACTACATACTTGTTAGGGGAAAAATTCATGAGAAAGAAATAATAATCATAAATATATATACACCAAATATGGGAGGACTTAACCTTATAAGACAAATATTAATAGACACAAAAACTCAGACAAGCAATAACAATTGTAACAGGTTCCTTAAAGGGCCATTGTCACAAAAATATAAATCAACTAGACAGAAAATCAGCAAAGAAATAACAGAACTGAACAGTCCTGGGAACAAATGGAATTAGCAGATGTTTACAGAGCATTCCACTCAACAACATCAGAATACACATTCTTCTCAGCTTCACATAGTACATTCTCTAAAATAGACCATATACTAACCCATAGAGCATGCTTAAGTAAATGCAAAGGAACTGAAATTATCCCATGCAAATTATCTGACCATAGTGCAATGAAATTGGAAATCAATGGCAAAAGAAACCACAAAAACTCCATAAACACATGGAAATTAAATAACACCCTCCTGAACAACAAATGGATCATAGACAAAATTAAATTAAACAATATCTACAAGCAAATGAAAATGCAAATACAACATATGGAACCTATGGGAAGAAATGAAAGCAATTCTAAAAGCAAAATCTATAGCAGTGAATTTTCACACGAGGAAAACAGAAGAAGCACAAATAAACAACCTAATGCTGCACCTTAAGCTCCTAGAAAAAAAAAAAGAAGAGCAAGTCAAGCCCAAAAGCCATAAAGAACAGAAATTATAAAAATCATAGCAGAAAGTAATGCAGTTGAGGCTGAGAAAATAATACAAAGAATTTGTGAATCAAAGGGTTTGGTATTTGAAAGAATAAATAAAACTAATCAACCTCTTACCAGCCTTAACAAAAAAGAAAAATAAAACTCAAATTCATGCAAGAAGAAATTAAAAGGGTGAAACACTTTTACTACAGACCCTGTGGAAATTCAGAAGACGACCAATGCCTACTGTGAAAAATCTTTACATGCATAGGATAGAAAACACAGAGGAAATAGACAAATTTCTAGAAATGTATGAATTACCAACGCTGAATCAAGATCTAAAAATTTTCAATAACACGAGATCAGTAAACAACATTGTAAACATAATTAAAAACTTACCAACAGAGAAAAGCCTAGATCCTGATGGATGCATGGCTGAATTCTATAAGAAATTTAGAAAAAAATTTAATATGAATATTCCTCAAACTGTTTAATGAAATTGAGAAAGAAGCAATTTTCCCTAACTCATTCCTGGAAGCAAGTATTAGTCTGATAGCAAAACCAGGGAAAGACCCAACTAAAAAGGAGAACTATAGACCAATCTTCCTTATGGACATAGATTCAAAACTCCTCAATATGATACTAGCAAAAAATGTGCAAATCATCAAGAAGATCATACACTATAACCAAGTGGGATTCATCCTAGGAATTCAGGGATTATTCAACTTAGGTAAATCAATAAACATGTCAAAAAAACCAAACACAAAAATTACATGATTTTATCGATAGATACAGTAAAATCTTTGATAAAGTCCAACATTCATTCCTGATAAAAACCCTAGAGAAAATCAGAATAGATGGTCCCTACTTCAATCTGATAAAAATCATCTATGACAAACCAAAAGCTAATATTATACTAAATGAACCAACACTGAAAGCTTTCAATCTAAAATCAGGAATAAGACAAAGATGTCTACTGTCACCTCTCCTGTTCAATATAGTTCTGGAAACATTATCCAGAGCAATTAGACAAGAGAAAGAAATAAAAATAAGAATAGGAAAGGAAGAATTTAAACTGTCATTCACAGATGTTATAATATTCTACATAGAAGACTCCAAAAACTCCACCAAAAGAGTTAAAAACAAAATTCAGTAATATAACTAGATGCAAAATCAATACTAAAAATCAGTATAACCGCATACAAACAACAAACTCACTGAGATAGAAATTAAGAAAATCATATCCTTCAAAATAGCATTCAAAAAATAAAATAATTAGAAATCAGTCTAAAAAAGAAAGTTTCTATACATCAGTAACTACAGCACTCTGAAAAAGGGAGATCAAGGAGGGTGTCAGAAAATGGACTGACATTCCTTTCTCATTGATAGGAAGAACCAACATGGTGAAAATATTCCCAAAACCGTTACATAGATTTAATGCAATCTTTATCAAACTATCAATCATTAGCATATCTCACATATCTAGAAAAAGCATTCCAAATAAATAAAATTTATTTGGAATCAGAAGAGAATTAGAATAGCAAAGGCAATCCTGGGCAACAAAGGCAAGGTAGAGAGCATCACAATCCCTCACTTGAAATTATACTGCAAAGCTGCTGTGATAAAATCAGCATGGTATTGGCAAAAAAAAAAAAAAAAAGGCTTGAGGATCAATGAAACAGATTAGAAGATGCAGACAAAACTGCAAACCCGGTCTCCTTATCTTTGACAAGGAGGTAAAAATCCATTCAAGTGGAAGAATCTCTTTAATAAATGGTGCTGGAAGAACTGGCTTTCCATATACAAAGAATAAAACTAGACCAGTGTTGATCACCATGCAGCAACCTAAATCAAAATGGATCAAATTTTAAAATTAAAAAACAGGATTCATTCATGCAATAAATATTGACAGTTTATTTTAATTAATTAAAAGTAGGTGCTTCAGTTTACTATATCTCAGATAAAGCAGTGAAAATCATACCTTTAACCTGAATTGAACATCATCTTAATTATCATTAAAATTGAATTGGGACCCACTTTTGTATTTGATTATGGATTACTTATAAACAGGAATATTTATTTCAAAAAGAATGATTGTGCAACATATAGTAACGATGCATTAGTTTTATACATCAATTTTATCTTCATTATCAGAGCAATAATGTAACATAAAGAAGAATTTGTATTTTCATCCTTTGTGGAGTAGTTTGAAAATAACCAAATAGGCTTCTGAAAACAAATTTGGCTATAACTGGAATGAAGCTACCCTGTGTTATAGTTGAACTTGTCAGATCAAATTATGTTCAATTGTTCTTCAAACTAGTAATCCATTATGTAACATTTAAGCTTCAAATTTAATACTTTGGCCAAAAATATTCCCCCAGTTAGTTTCATACTGACTACTATACTTCAAGCCATATGATTAATATAGACTTAATATTGTGGACTTAGTAAATGTAATTACTAATTAGTAAATAATATGTAAACCAAAGCATACCATGTGTGGTGTATTAAGGTATCAACATGAAATAGTACGAATTAATCAGAATCAATTGAAAAGGGAGAATCGGTTTGTTTGTTTGTTTATTGGTACTAGTGATTAAACTCAAGACTTTCTCACTGAGCTACAATCCTCCCCTATTTTTTTTTTTTTTTTTTTTTTGAACAAGGTCTTGTGAAGTCGCTGAGTGGCCCAAAATGGGTTCAAACTTGAAATCCTGTCTCAGCCTCTCAGTGTTCTGGGATTGCAGACATGCACCACGCCCAGCTGAGGAGACATTTAAAAAGAATACCTAGTGAGAAGTGGAACAACATTTAGTTTAAGAACTCATTAGGGAAAAATCTGGTATGCTAAATGTCTGTTTTCGCACTCAGTGATCACACACTAGAAATTCCTTTTGTCAAAACTTAATTGAAGTCAGAAGGCAAGACAGCCTCCTGAAGTCCTATAGGTCGGACCTGTTTCCAGGAACAACAGAAAGAGAATCTCAAGACACGTAGAAGATACATAGCACAATTCATCTTTTGGTTCTCAGTGTACTCTCTTGCCTCTGTCCTAGGTGACACGACAGACTGAATTCAATTCAACTTCTGTGAGAAACCTCAAATAATTTTTGAAATCAAAACTTTTATAAGTGAGAGAAAAAGTTAAATTATTGAAACACAGCTGCTAGGTCTTGGCTTCCTTAGTTGGTCAAAAGCTTCAGGTTCACAATCACTGGTTTAATCCACAATACATTCATTCCATATTCTCCTGTCTCTCTGCCAGTAACTTTTCTTGACAGTGTCTTTAGAGTGCTAATGCAAACCACCTTCCTATGGAATCTGATAGCAGGCTCTGCCACAGTTCCATTGATTAGAGCCACTATTAAATACAAAGGAGGAAACAGGAGATGCTCCCAGGACTCTCTAGCTTCCACTCAGAGCCTCCCTTTTTACATTGTTCAAAGCCTCCCATCAAGGAGACCAATAATCCTACTAAATTCTTGCTTGTTAATTTAGATACATGAGAAGCTCCCCCAAAAAGAGAAGGCCCAGTCTGCAATTCACTGAAACCATAACTTACTCTTACACATATTTTTGAGGTAATATTCCAGCTTTCAGAATTTGGACCTCTGACTCCTACTGTGTTCGAAACTACAGTACCAAGAAGGAAATTCCTTAAAACAGCTGTTATTTATATTAAGGAGAGGGACTTCTAATTCTCCGATTTACATATCTTAACCATATGTAAGACATACAGCACATCTTGTTTCATAGCCTCCCCAAAGTTTAGGTACTATTTGAAAGGTCAATCTTTAAATCCCTTGGTGCTACCTCTGTTGCCATTTACTCCATGATTTCTCTTTTTTTAAAGTTTAAATAAAAAAGGAAAGAAACAGTAAATGGGTACAAGTAATACAGAATTAAAAAAAAACAGTAAGAAATCATTAGTTAATAGATTATATATTGTCATCTTAGAAATCGTTGATCAAGTTACAAAATTAAGCATACAAAGTGGACATTCAAACAGCAAGACTGCAAACAGTTGTGTTCAGTGATCCAACAAAAACTTAGTAATATGGTCATCTATCTTACACACCTAAACACACTTGCAGTTGTGTCCTTTAGAGCACTTTCTTTTCCTCTCTTTCTTACAATAATATTTACACATTTTGCGTTTTATTACTCCTACAGTTCTTATTAATTTTTTTTGGAAGAGAATAAAACCAAATGTGACAAAACAAAGCAGTCAGTCAAAACAAAGGATGGAGATAGTACATGATGTAAAAACAGAATACAAGGTAATCAACAATGGTTACCATAATGCCTCTTGCTACCTTAAAAAGAATTGCCTATATCATCAAGTATAATAAAATTGAACAAAACAGTACAGAGCAAAACCAATAAAACCTAAACATTGGAGACATTACTGAACTTCAAAAGAAGATAATAGGCAAATCAGAATGGGCATCATACTGAATCTTATTGCCTACAAAGTAGTTGCCTGTACCTTCAAAATTGATAATATCAAGCAGAACAGAATAGAGTAAAATCAGTCAAAATAAGATGGTGAGAGAAATAACAGGGCTTCAAATCAAGTTAATAGGAAATCAAAAAAGTTACTATAATATATCCTGCCAATTTTTAAAACTTTTTCCATTAATTTAAAAAAAATAATAAAAAATAAATTTAAAAAGGGCGAAGATTGAGATAAAAGAGGACATAACAACATAACAATACAGGTCAGAACAGAACAATTTAAGCAACATAGTGATTCACCACAAGATAACCCGACTTTCTCAACAGAGGTGATACTGCCCCTAAGTGGAAGAAACTGGGCTTTGGATGTAAAAAAGTCCAACAGTAGTTAGTGAAAAACGTGGTAAAGACACGCAAAAAAAAAAAAAAAACTTATTAGGAGTTAGATAATGGGGGGAAAGGTATATAATTCAATTAGAAAGACCATTTGCAAAGTTATTCTTCGACTGCTCTGAAAATCACAAAGGTTTGTGTGATACCTTGGGTCTATTACCAGTGAGGCCTGCTGCCATCTGTAGGCCAAAGAACACTAGCACAGTTAGCAGTTCTAGAAATTTAACAAGTGTGGTTAAGAGGGGTTAGGACCCACCGTTGGTGGGGAGAATACACACTACCCTTACTGGAAAAACCTGAGGGTTAGTAAATTGCCCAACAGCATTTTATGACCTTTTTTCCTTTTTCCTTTTTATTTATTATATTTTTTAGTTCCTGCTGCGGTTTTCCAGACACAGATCCCAACCAGAAGGTATAGGCAAGGAAATACATTGAGATCATTCATACCGACCAGCATCCTAGGGTAGAGAGCAGACTGGAAAAAAGCCACGGAGAAAACAGATGTTATGCAACTCAATAACAGGTCATTACATTATAGCTCGTGAAAGACAGACGTTTCTAAAATTTGCCTGTTACTCAATTATAACTGTAAAATTTGAATCAACTATTATCTTTCAGAGTGCTTCTAAGCACAATCTTTTTTATTACCTTAGTCTAAACCAAGAGGCAACTGATTAAAACATACTGAGAAAATCGTTCATAAAGCTGTCATAGTTTCTAACAGAAGTATTATAAATTTATTACTAGGTAATGTTCATTTCCATTTTATTTTCTTTAGAGAGAAGGTTAGATTTTTTCTACAAATAAGCAAAATTAATTCTTAGCATAGATATACTCTAAAAATATTGAATTGATGAATCAATATTAAATAAAAAATTATTTCAAGACACCCCTTTGGATGGTATGAACCCCTGTCATAACCCTTCTCTATTTGTTGCTTGTGTTCACCCAGAGTTATATTGGGTACAGAGAGAAGCAGGAGTTACCCTGAAATTGATGGTCTGAGTTTAACATGTATATTTCCACTTTCATTGTATATCGTACCCTGAATCCTTCAGCTCTGCCAGTTGAGTGACTACATTTTTTCCAGATGATCCCCAAGCAGATCTAAAAATGTTGGTATATTCAAAAAATGGTAGGCAGAACAATGTCGTCCAAAAAGTTTATGTCTTAATCTTTGGAACTGATGTATATGTTACTTAGATGGGGAAAACATTGATTAAATTCGAGCATAAGATTAGGTTTGCTAAGATTAAAATGAGGATGTTATTGTGGCTTATCATTCAGGATGTACAGTTACTACAAGTTTCCTAAAAAATGAAACAAAGGATTCAGAAGAGGGATAACCAAAGGATGTCAGTGTGAAAGACCACACCTAGAGGTGCTGGGTTTGAAAATGGAGAACAAATCCGCCAGCCAAGAAACGTGGATGGCTTGCAAAGCTGTAAAAAGCAAGCAAACAAATCCTCCCCTAGAGTAGTACATAATGTCTTGTGAATTCTTTCTCTGTATTTTAGGTTCGATATTCCTAATTCTACTGCATTTTCAATATGTTATTTTTAGTGTCCTATAACCCTGGCTGCCGTTGGATGATGCCATAGGTAATATTGCCAATGGATACAAAAGTCATGTGTCTGTCACGCCCCCAATTCCTTGTCTGAACATGTGTACTATGGTCACATGCACTGCTTTGGGTGGTTCCGTATCTGTCAGTCAGATGATTCATGAATACCTCAAAAATGGGACTGGTTGAAATTCTGCTAGCAGAAGAGTCAAACTCAAAACCACAAGGATAGGAGACCTTGGATGCGATCCATTGGCCACCCAGTGCCTGATTGTCTCAAGGAATAACCTAGCATTGGGAACTCAGTAGTATTTATGTTCCTGCAGGTTAAACAGTCAGAGGCAGCAGGAGTTCAGTCAATCAGGGTAAAAATGTACACAATAAGGCTCACAAATTTGTTTCCATTTCTGTCATTTTAGGCTTTTTTCCCCCTGTGCTCATTATCCTGCTTCTAGAATGGCTGCTAAAGAAAACAGGCTGACGCATGTTGCTTCCTCTTTCAATGCTTTGCTATACTGGATGCTTTCTGGTGTAAATTATAAAATCTCCCGTTTGTGCTCTGTCTTGTGTCTTTCATGTGCCTCCAGGCTAGACTTTCTTCCCTCTGATTTTTCACTCCTTTTCTATCTATGCTTCTGAGTAGATGATGAAAACAGTTCTCAGTAATGTGGAATCTAAATATATTCTTAACTGCATGGTCTAAATATGAAGTACAAATTTATATCCATAATATATATACAATATATTTTATGAGTTTTATATAAGAAATATTTATAAAGTTTTAGATATGAACTGTATATAAGTACTATATATGAATATATATATATATATATATATATATTAGTTATTTTATTTTGTTTTTTGTGATACTAGGGATTGAGTCCAGAGCCTTGAATATACTAGGCAAGCACTCTACCACTGAAAATATCCCAGTTCCCCAAATCTTATTCTGAAACTTAGCACCAATGTGATTGTATTAAGCTTGGGCCTTTAATAGGTGATTAAGTGATTCTTATGGAGCCCTCATAAATAGAATCAGGACCTCTATGAGAGGGCTTCTGTGTTTTTGACTTTGCTTTTTGTCATGTGAAGGCACCATTTTGGAAGGAGGAAACAAGCTCTCACAAAACACTAAATCTGCCAGTTCCATAATGCTCAGTTTCCCAGATCTGGAGCCAAGAGAAAAAAATTTCCATTTTTATTAAGTTACTCAGCTTGTAGTGTTTCATTATAGTGGGACAAATGGACTGAGACACTAACTCAGACTACTTTTTTTTTTCACTGTGCCATACTGTTCTAATGTCCAGCAATGTAATAATTTGGTGATGGTGTTCTGTGGAACTTCTCCATGGTTTTTATTTCTTTGGACTTTAGTGTAATATAGGAGGGGAGAGTCAACACAGCTTCAAGGCTAAGTTCTAAATGAATACTATGTATCCCTTGTGAGTACACACTGTTTCTCACTTTATTTATAACTGGAAAAATTACTTTAAAGATGCATTTGTCGAATAAAGGACCATATACCATGTTCCTGAAGTACTGATTTGCACAAGCAGTGACATTGTGCCTGAGTCAGAAGTTGCCACTGGGTGCTACTTGCAGAGTCCACACATTAAAGTGTACTTCTCTAGTGTCTGCAGGGGCCACAATAACAAATTAAATGGAGATGTGGTACATACACTATCTGTGCATTTCTTAGGCCTTAGCGATAGAACAAATTTTTGGTATTTACCAGAGACAAAAACATAGCTTTATTGGATAGATTTGAAGGGAGAAGTAGTTTCAAAAGATTTCATTTAGCTTTCCCTACTAAGGTTTTTCTATTCTGTAGACCAAGGTCTCGCTGCAACTCCCCTCCAACTGTAAAGCACACCAATTCCAACTGTGTGCTCAGAAATTGAGAAAAATGCCAGCTGAGTGGCTGGGCACACCCAGAGGACTTTCAGTGAGTGATTCCTTCAGCAAAACTCCTTTTATTACCTGGCCCCCATTTCAAAGAAAAGAGAAAGAAGATATTACAATGCTTTAGATCTCTGAGTACCAGTATCCACTTAAAACCTATATGCATTATTTTTTAAAAAAAAATATTTGTATAAATGAATATAGAAAGGGATCTAGAAAAGAGTGGTAAAGAAGTTTCTTCCTTTTGAACTCCCATCCTACAGACCAACTGCATCCTAGTATCCTCACATCTAATAGACATTTCAAAATTAACTTGTCTCTAGTTTCATTTTATCTCTAGAAATTCAAATCCTGAAATATTCCTACATGAGCTAAAGGCGATCAGTCTTCCAGTTACTCATGCAGTAACATAACTGGCATCATTCTTGATGCCTCTTTTTTTTTCTCATGCTTCACGTTCAGCACCTACTTGTCCACCTCAGTATATGTCTAGATTTGTCGACATTTCCTACCAGTCACGACCATCTCTTGCCTGCTTATTACAGCAGCCTCCTCATATGTCTTCTTTGGCAGTTTTCAAGGCAACTTCCAAGGCAGCTTTTTCCTGCCTTGTTTTATTTTGCTCCATAGAACTTACCACCTTACACAACATTCATTTACTTATTTAGTTATTTATTTTAATTAATTAAGTTTATTGGTATATTTTAGATACACCAAATGATCACATTCATCATAGGAAATTTGTACCTGTACATGATATATCTCAGTTGCTGATTTTTACCCATTCCCTTCCCCTCCCTTCAATCCTTCTTCCCTTTATTTAACAAAAGCTTGCCCTCCATTTTTCCATATCCTTTTCCCTTCCTTCCTTCCCCCTTCCCTGTTCCCTAATTTTCCTACCCTATTTCACAAAATCTATCATACATTTTAGTCCTTTTGTAAACTTTTAGTATCTGTCTCTCTGTTTATCTATCTGTCCATCTATGTTTGTCTCTGAAATGTAGATAAGTCTTCTCTCTGGCTCTTACCAATTTCACAACTCAGGGTTGTCTTCTTCAAAGACCTGGGAGCTGGACCTCTGAAATGCAGGCATTTCAATCTCTGTGGAAAAATGAGTCCATAGCTCTTTTCAAGGTAGAAACACTATGACTTGTATCTAGAGGTCCCCTAAAGCCTTATGCATTCCTACATGAGGCTTTGTAGAGAGTCTGAAACTGGAGTGTGTAGTGCTGGGATTAAGTATGTGATTCGGGAATCAAAGATGTGTGATTCCTCAATTAGTCCATTAATGGGTTTGACATAATCCTCGGAATGGATAATGGGAAGGCCCTCCTTGGATGTGAGTGCTACCTGCCCTCAGAGCTGATAGCCTGGACAGAATGTAGGGAACAAAAAGAAGCTTTTGGAGTCACTTGCTGCTTGCAATATTTATTACTTCCTCCCTTACACTCTATGAAATGTTTTTTCTTCTTTGTGATGCCTTTCTGCCAAGCCACCGTACCTTGGAGTCAGCCATTATGGACTGAAACCTCTACGAATTGTGGGCTTATATAAACTTTTTCTCTTTTGACTTTGGGTGTTAGGTCTCAGCAACAATAAAAACAACCAAGACAGATATTAACACTGATTAGTGGCAATTAGCAAACACAGATGGCCTAATCACATTGATATCTCCCTTACTGTCCTCTCATAGCTTCCTACTAGTTCACCTTTTTCTATGTTTTATTTAAATAGAATGAGTTTCAATATCTCTAATCTGTTGCAATAATCTTGAGTAAAGTCTTCCTTGCTTGATTAAATTGTCCAGGATTTTTTTCTTTGACATAGATAAGCATTTCATGTATTTTATCTGTATTTATCTAGTCACAACATTTCATACAAATAGAATTCATAATTTGTGATATTTGTCCCTGACTTCTACATTTGGCACATGCTTTCAAGTTTTTTCTATGTTGTAGCACTCCTAAATATTTTATTTCTCTTTATTAACAAATATTTTATTTCATGGATGAGATGCTTTGGCACATTCAGCAAATTTCTGTTGTTTCCATTTCTAGCTCTTCTGAAAACGATGCATTAATTATTCATGTACAAGCTTTGTGTGAACTTAGTTTTATTGGCCTGGATTATACACTTATGAGTGAAATTGCTGGGTCATAATGTAAAACCATATTTAAAATTTTGAGAAACTGCCAAACTATTTCCCCAAGTATCTGGTGCATTTTCTATTCACACTAGCAATGTATGAGAATTTCAATTTTCCCACATTCCTTCCAACACTTGTTATTATCTGTACTTTTTATGATTTACACACATTTTAACTGGTATCTGCATTTCTCAATGCGGCTAAATTTTAACTAGTATTTGCATTTCTTAATGACTTGATATTAAGGGATATTAAGTGATTTTAATTCTTTGGGAAAATATTTGTTCAAATACTGTACAAGGATATAAAGTTAAAACAGTTTTGTCTTAATTTTTCAGGTTTCGAGCAGATTTGCAAAAGCATGTTTCAGTTATGCATCTGTACAACTATATGCAAAACAAAACCAAAGTAAGTCATAGGGAAATAGAAATATTTTTAATTGATTATGATATTAATTTTAGGGTCTCCATTAGATTTTGTATATATAAACATTAAACCATGAACCATATTTTGCAACTTGAAATGATTCCTTAAAATATACGTAAAGTAAAAAGCAAATATTCATTTTCTTGGTTACGTAGTATTATATGTTTAATTATCATTCTCTTTCAGTTATGTCTCACTATAGAAAATAAAACAAATGAGTCTACATTTGTAAAGTTATATTAATAAAGGAAAATTTAAAAATATTTTTTCCTCAAAGAAAAAACCATTCTAATTTTAAGATATTTTTCCATTTGATTTAAATATTTGACTAGCACTGAGATTTCATAGTTATGAAATGTAAAAGAAAAAATCCTGTATTTGAATGTTCAAATAACATTATCATAAATAAATACAAATCAAAGTTTTCCAGTAAAACTGAATCTTTCTTACTAAAAGTGCACCACTATTTCCCGTGTTGTAATAAAAATAGCACAAAAAATGAAATCAAGAGAACTAATGTAGCAAATCTAGATATGCAGTATAATAGTTACATGATTTTGGGTAATAAAGGAGAAAGCAGTAAACTGATGTTTTTGAAAGCGTGAAATATTAATAGTTAAATATGATAATATAAGGAATACAAAGAACAGAAGAATACAGAAAAATAGATAGATAATAGGTGGATTTTGTAGATACATCTAACTTGAACTTGGTATAAGAAGTTGAATTGATTTATTAAAACTTTTTATATGTCTGATGTATACATAGGGAAATATTCAAAAATAATAAAAAAGAGCAAATTAGTGAAAAGCACCACAGCATAGCTGGATCTTACAGGGAGAATGTAGAGTAAAAGAAGTCATACATCTACTTTACTCAATTTACATGGGCTCAAGGACACATGAAATCAATTGTGATAGATACGAGAATATTGATTATCTATGGATGAAGGTTATGATGGAAACAGAGCTTAGCATGAGGGTGTCTTTGGGAGTTTGATATCTTGATATTGGTAGTGATTCTATACGTTTGTTACTGTGTAAATATTCATAGGCTAAAATTCTTCCAGCCATATTAAAATGGTATTATGAATATTAAAACAAAATATAAATGGAATATTAGCATGCATCAAATTCATGTAAATTGTATATCACTAAATTTAACAATAGATACACATCACATACACAATAAATACGATGAAAATGTTTTGAAAATATGGAAAAGGAAGTCATTGCTCTCTTGTGAAAGTCAGGTAAGTCCAATCAAACAGATGCCCAGCTAACTATCTCATTCTTATCATTTGCTTTACACATGAAACTAAGCATAAGTAAGTCTGATAAACATTAAATCTGGGAATATTTTTTCTGCTGATGCATAATAACTTTCCACTAGTTTCTTCATGCTTTGTGAGGCTTAGATGACAAGATCATGAATCTTTTTAAATTAATAGTCAGACATGATTGATTACTTTTGAAGCTAGGAGTTTTTAAATGTTTTTCTTCATAGTAATAAATAACTTAATCCTATGGCACTAATATTTTTAAATTGTTATTTATTTTTTCCTGTCAACAAATGAGACACAGCATTAACCTTGATGAAATTTTCAAATAAAAAATCAGTGCAAAGATTGTCTCTTTAATTATCTGCACTACTCAGGATTCCAGTCATTCTCATAAATACTCCTCCATAATTGACATCTCTTGAAAATGCTCATTCTAGGTTTTTTGTTGCATATTTGATATTGTATTTCTAAAAGTTCATAAGTAAACTGTAAATGAATGAATTTAAAACTATATACACAATATTTAATATTACAGAGGAAGAGTCTGTGATTCTACAAAAAGGAAAATTAAAAGGAAATTTAACAAGCTGGTTAAACTTTTAGTTTTCTAAGTGTTTTTACATTAAAATAACTTTTAACACCATAATGATCAATTATCAAGAGAAATATTCTTAAATATGTGTAGCATCTGTATCTTCCAACACAGCTAAGTGGATCATAAATAATTTTGGAACATATTTAATGAAGCATAAATGACAAAATATTGGAATATTTAAGGTACATAATTTCATGAGTTTGGATGTAGGTATATGTCTAACCCAGAAATAAACATACCCATCATTTTCAGAAGTTCCCTAATTCCCTATATAGTTTTGTGAAAACACACTTTCTTTGAGATAATAAAGAAAATAATTTTGATTATAAAATACTCTGGGAAAATAAAATTATAAATTCAATTTAAAGAATGGTAATTATTTTTCTTGCAAAACATTTATTCCATTTGGTCTTAATGTGCAAGAAGTTATTAGAAAAGTAAGTGATAAATTTATAATATGAAAGCTACTCCAAAGTGATAAATTCTATTTGAATACCAAAAAGAATCTGATGGAATTTAGCAAAAGTAATCAATCAACTAGCATATAATTTATCTTCAGTTTTGTGACCAACATAGTAATCTACACAGCCTAAACAACATCCCAAATTCAGTATTACTGTTTAAAAAAAAATTCTCGTTTGTCCTTTGTCTCTTCCTTTTTCAAATTGTGTTTCCTCTTCCAGTCAAAGTGTAAAAGATGATGTTCATACAGTATTAGTTCCTGACATTTCTTAAATTATAAACAAAGAGTAAAATAATGTGTAATTTATAGGAAATAAGAATACAGGTATTTAACAAAAAGGAAGAAGACCTTGCGCTGGAGGGAGGCGTTGGAGTGGAGGGAAGGCGATGCAGAAGGTGCGTTTTATATATGGAGCAGCTCTTCGTGAGGAATGGAATCATCTGCATGGCACATGTAGCAATAAAAATTAAAACTAGAAAAGACTTTACAATTTTAATAGACTAGTGTTCATTTATAGTCTTTAAAAGTAAGACATACAATGCTATGATTCCCCATTTTTTTAAACAAATGCTATCATAAACATTCAAAGAGTTGGCAAAGGGACATAGATAATGTACGTATAGCATTTGAACTTTTATAGCTAATATAAACGCAATGTCTCCTACTAGTGATTCATTAGTTATGTTGAATGATCATGTGATTATTTCTGTGAAATAATCATAGAAAATAAATAATATCACAAGAAATTTGAAGTGTAGTTTCAACTGCTAGAGTTTGGAAGATATAATTGTAAACACTTTAATGCTAAACCTAATTCTTACCATTCAATTTCTGACAGTTTAGATATCCTCTAAAACTATATTCTCTCTCAAGATTTTATTGGCATCGATTTGTCTTATCAGAATTATCTATTCCATTAATATATGGTAGTGCCTACAGTCCGGTATAGTAGTTGTCCAATTAATTGTTGCTAAATCAATGTATTCATTAAGACACTGTAGCTTGTAAAAATTTAAAAGAAAGAAAATTAATATTCTAAAGTTGGACATACAAAAACAATCTAAATAGTACTAACAAGCATGTTTTCCTAAAAGGCACTATTTTTTCATTTAGAACTTCATCAATACTTTTGTAAAAAAAGAAATCAAGGTAAGCACTGGCTATATCAAAATGCTCCAGAAGAACAGTTCTGGATGAGTATCATTCCATGCACGTTATTGTGTGAGAATATGATAATTCTCAAGATGGACAGACTCACTTTTTCTTAATGCAACCACAGTTCAAGGGCCAATCCTTAAAGCCAACCTGAAAATGTGAAATTGCTGAGCTTGTTATATTTGCCATTATTGGAACTTCCTTGACAGCAAAATTTGTAACATACACAGTCAAGTCTTTTTTCTTAAGTAAGAAGATGGGATGTTTCCAAGCAAGTAACAATGATTAATTAATATTAATTGTGTAAAAAGAGAATGCTTTTTTAAAAAATGCAATATTTTTACAAGTTTGTAAGCATAGTTAAAAGAAATCTTCAAGTGGCAATTTTTTCATTGAACAATGCTTTTATGAACAGCATTTTGAGTGCTAGGCAAAAGCACTAATCATCCAGTAGTGATCTTGCCACAATGTTGCTTTAATTTGTAGTTGTTAAGTAGGAGAATCTTCAAGTGCTCAAAATGTTGATTTATATGATTGCTTCTCAGTATTATCATTTTATCATTAAGCTAGATAAATGTTAAGGAATAATTACTTAATTTTTAATATTTTTAAATTACTTCTGTCATTTTAGTAATTCACTTGAAATTAAATTTGATCATGATTTAAAAATATTTAGTAAAATAAAAGTGCATTATATATTCTGTTCCATGCTCCATCTTGACATGCATTCCACTTGAATTACATTAAAATAAAATTGCATTGCACTGTTATTTATAGTAAATAATCACATTCTTTTTTTGTTGTGGAAACAAAATATAAACTCAGTGAAATAATGTTTTAAGATTCATAAAGTAAAACACAATTTGTTAATATTAGCAGAGCCATATATTTTTCCTTCATATTGTAACAATTTTGTGAGGGATAGAAAGCTCTAAAATAAATATATGTAATCAAAAATATTTGGACATCATCTTACATAATGTGTTAGATTTATAAAATAAGTGTAACAAAAATAAATGTGACTTAGCAATTTGAATTTTATTTGCATGCCCAATAGAATGTATACATATATTCTCAAAGTAAAACACTTAAATATTATGTCACTATTGTGACAGCCCAAACTGGAAATTACAAAGATATCCAAATTAGAATCAGTAAATTTGGCATACACATGCAGTAGAATTCTACAGAGATGTATGAATAAATGAACTAGAGAGATACATGTTAGTGATTCCAGAAGTTAATGATGAGATAAGAAAGCCAACAAATAAAACTGACAAAATTAATTAGCAGGGGATGGTGGATGAAAGGTAAAATTCATATTGTTATTTTAATTTTCTATTTTTTGATTTGGTTCTTGGTACATAAATAGATTCAGTGAACAAAAGTTTATCAACCTTGTCCATTTTTGTGCATATATATTGAATATATTTGAATATATTCAACTAACAGTATTTTTAAATTTTTGATAAATTTCATAAAAAATAATTGTTCTTAGTAAATATTCATAAACTTTAATGTATTCTATAGACATAATGTGAAGTCTCTGCTATTTTTCTAGAGGATAACTAGTCTCATTTTAAAATTATCTATAATTATCTTTAAAATTACATTATTCAATAACTTTTAAAGCTTCTAATACTTGAACTTCTTCTACATAGCATAATATATTTACTGGAAAAAATATTTTACCAAGTGCTGAAGTAAAGGAAGTGTAAAGAATATTCTCATAAATGTAAGATAACTCTCATTTTGGGTAAGTATTGAAGTCTACATGCATTCAAATGTAAATATATTCTTGTCTTTATTCTTATCTATTGTATTATAGATATTTGCATTGACTATTACAACCAATCTAGGACTGTTGTGAGGAACAATTCAAAATTACAGTACAAGCTTTTAAGTGTGAACAATTTATCAGTGATTCTTTTACTGTAAACTATTTCTTGGTAGTATCCTGAACTGTTTCAAAGTTTTAATAGTTCTTTCTATAAATAAGTGAAAGGAAGATCAGTTAACTCCATCTAGAGGATAAACACAATTTCAAGCCAACATTATTTGCATGCTATATGATTAATGAAATACTTCATATTTTCTAAAGAAAACTTATGGTTTATCAATAACAAACGCCTACTCATTTCATAAAATGCTTATAACAGTGTATATTTACTACAGGAATAATTAAATGTTGAAAATAGTAATGACCTTTAAAAACAAATTAATACATCTCTAGATATTGGTCAGGAAACTGAAATAAAATTTACTGGATTGAGGTTCAGCAATTGTTTCCCAGCCTCTGTTCAGGTTCAAGAGTCAATATGCAAGGTAACCAATGACAAAATCAATAAAGCAAAAAGACCACATTTTTTTCCCGTTGCCTTTATTTTGGGGTAATCTTTATTATTATTACTACTTAATAAACTATCCATTTTATTGAATGTATAAATTAAATCTAATGGGGAACTTATAACTTGTCAGACTATATTAGATATGACTTATTTTAAGGTTTTTTTTTTTTTGCCTTGGCTATCGTTTTGCAAGCTATTTCTTTACTGCTAGCACAGTGATGTCTTATATACAACACTCTCACATCAGCCGCTTAATAGTAGTATAGGAAATTTGTTGCATGCAAACCACATATCATTTCCCTGGGGCTAAAATATTTCACAACCCACTAAATGGGAAATGATCATTACTTTTATTTTTTCTATAGGACGTGATATAAATCTAAGTTATTAAAGTGAAGTGACTGTGAATACCTGTAATCAAGTAGTTCACATGTCCTCATGCACAATGCAAATTCCAGTTCTTTGCAACATAAAAAGAAAATTATATTCCCAATATAACAATGTCTGTATATTTTGTCACATATTTTTATTCTATATAACCTTTTTCCAGTGCAGTCAAATTTTAGCAAAATACATGCACACAGAAAACAGTAATTTTAAAGGACTAAGGTGGTCTAGCTGAGTGTTTGGACTCAATTTACAGAAGAAAACTAAGGAACATGAAAGTATTACGTTAAAATTAAATACGATTAGCAAAAGATACTGATATGAAGTAAGACTTTTGATTCTCTTAATTTCTTGTTTTTCTACATACAGTAATTAGGCAGGTTTTTAACATATCCTTTCCATCTTAACTAGGCAGTGATAGGTAACATTTACTTCATATTCAACATACAACAGCTATCTGTCCAAGCATGTTATACATAACAAATTATTTGCTCCTTGCAGCTACTTATAGGACTTGATATTATTATTATCCTTCTTTACACCATTTGAAAATTAATATTATCAAAGTTAATGTTGTCTATATTTGTATTGACTATGTTGTCTCTTTAAGACATTTCAGGATTAAATGCATGACTATGATGGAACAATAGACATAAAGTAAGATTGTCCCAGGTGAAACTAAACACTAAGACTATTCTATTCCTATTGTGTGATGGTTTAAAACAAATATCAGCATGCAATGTATTTATAATTGTTCTGACACTTAAAATTAGTTCAATTTTGAATTATTTTAATTTTACTAGTTTCTATTATGTACTGATACCTCAGTTTATGAACTTAACTTGTTTTACAGGTTGGAAAAAATGACTGCATTTGTGCTTGTGAGGGGAAAGATGGCTATGGTCATGTTGGTCACCTGAAGTGGAGTTTAAGAACAGAAGCAACATTGGTCCAAATGTTTTTACTTGCAAATAAAATTGTTTCCAAACAGAACTGAGGAATTACTGTACTTGGGACTAATTTTGTGGTACCTATATTTAGGTACATAAAGTTAGCAGGTCAATATAACTTTTACAATACTTATTTTTCATTCCAAGGTAGTACAAATAAAACGTTGAAGTAGCTACATAAGAAAGTACCAAGAATTTTGTCTCTCATATGTGTTTAGGATGATAAACTTTTGAATAAAATAGCTTAAATATTTCCCAGAAATATTGTAATACAATTATTTAAAGGTATAATAAATTGATTTCTCACTTTTATTTAGAATATTGCTGTAGCTTAATATTTTAAGCTTAGATATAAACACTGTGTACTGATTATTTACCAAAACTGACTTAACTGACCTTTATTAACTACTTACAATTTGCCAAACATAAAAATGCTGAACACAGCCAAATCCTACTGAAAGGTTATATAGCAAAGGAGAACAAAATATACCAATGCAAATAATTATAAATAATCAAAACATTTAATAAGTATAATTGCTATAAAATAATTATTAAAGAGCGACTGCAGGTTTTGATTGAATTGTCAAAGAACTCTTGTGCCATGAGTAAGTGTCTGAGTTGAGGTTTTAATGATAGAAGAATCAGCAGTGAGAAGGTTACAAGTTAGTAGATGCAGAGGAAAGAAACAAGGCAAAAGCCTGAAGTTGCCACTAACTTAGGTGATGGGAGTCGTTGAAGCTGGAAACTGAGCACAGATAAAGGGCTGCTGAGTGGCCCTTGGCATGGCACAAAGAGACACCACCAAGGGCAAGATAAGGCCACAGCTGAGGACAGCTGGCTGCAACTCCAATTAACAAGATAGAGACTGTAGCTGCGGGCATTTCTCTCCTCTAGTGAAAGTCAACATGGAGACTTTCTCCTAAAATAGTTCATCTAAATTAAGATAAGATAGTTCTCCTACATTAACATAGTCTGTTACTCGGAAAAGTCCTTGAACCACTCTCTTGTTCTGTTTCCTGTGTTTTCCACGCTAAGCTTTTCCTTGTTTGAAAACAATAATATGGGCCACCCAGAGACATTCCTTGTCTCCGCCACCACAGTCTCTAACTGTGTTAGAGGGTTTTGATCCTCCACGAGCCCTAAAATCATACTGCTTGTCTCAATTATTTAAGCCTTTACCATACCCTCGGTTGGCAGATTGAGGATCTTGGCCAGGTCCCCCATACTTGGGTAAGTGAATAGGAAGAGAAACCAGTGGCTAGATCATAAGCACTGCAGGAAATAATGGACCCAAGTGAGTTGTTGCTGACCAGAGCACTAGATTTTGTTTGGATTTAGTCTGAGGATTAAAGTTTGGATTTAATCTGAGGCCAATGTGTTTTAAACCTCTTAGTAACTCACAATGAGAAACAAATTTCAATGAATGAAGCCCAACCTATAGTACAAGAGTTAAATGGAAAAAATTAGACCAGAGGAAGATATGTTCTATGTAGGTAAACAGTGACCTTTATTTATTTTGGGGTAATGGAAATGGGAAGAGAGAGCTTGGTTTTGAATGTATTTCAGAATTTGAAAGATTAATTGATAGAATTTGTTTTAAAAAATTCACAGCTCTCTTTTTAACTTATAAATTTTCACTTCATTAACAACATAAATTGTTTCTTTTTGTTCTTTCACTTGTCCTAGGATTTAGAGAGTTAACATAGAGATGAGTTTTCAGCAGTATCAAACATTTTATATAAACAGATGAATGCATACCAACATGTAATTTTTGAAGTGAGGTAAATAGTAATTACTTTCATCTAGTAACAGGAGGTCTGTGACCCATAACAAATCGGAAAACATTCAAATTATTTTCCCAGTATTTCATGATGCTTTTCTACGATCTATCTTATTGCTTTCGTCTTCCATCTTCTTGGTAGTTTACATTTTAGTAAAACTGAACTGTTTTGTATCTAAGTGTACTATAGCATTTCTTTCTTCATTATCTTGCTCACACCAAAATCTTTCCTTTTTGGCAATGTTGGCTGCAGATTTTCCTCATATCTTCAAATGTGGCAAAGACATCAACCACTCCCCAAAACATCATCAAGTTCCTAAATAACATAAATTTTCACTTTTGTATCCCCAGAATTTATTGAAAGAACACTGTGTGTTAAACTATTGAAATTTGTGCCCTTGCTTATTTTGTGATATATTCTAAGTGAAAGTGTGTGTTATTTTTTCTCAAACAATAAAACCTTGTTTTATATTTTAATGTTCATATATGAAATGATTAACAGAGATGCCTTGTCATTCTTGTCTAGTCCTTCAAATTTAATTTATAAGAAATTCCTGAATTTCCCCATAATAAGTTCAATTCACAAATTTTCACACTAAATGTAAAACCAAAATTCTCTGCTTTGAATTTGTGATTAATTATGACCTTTAAAAATTAGTTTACTTATAATTCTGGTTGTATCTCCCAATTTGGTCTGTCACTGTGATTTCTGAATATGATTTTTCCAGTGCAAAAATGTAAATATAAATTTATATAATTTATATCACATAGCATATATTTTATTTTTAATTTATTTATGAATTAATTCTTTTATTGCCCAACGTATTTTCAATACCGTTATAAAATTACAAAGTCAGCTATGGAGGATAAAATCTCATGGTCATATACTTTGCAATATAAATATTATTCATTATGTCTTGCTTAATAGACGCATAGAATATGCCTTATTTTGTAAAACTTGATTATGACTAAAGTTGTATTTTTAGAGTAACATTTAGATACTAATCACACTTTTTCTTTTCTTATCTTTATCCACTTTAGTCATATGTTATTATATGTTTCCCTAAGTTGTATAAAATACTTAGAAAAACCAATTATTTCTGTCACATAATTATGTTTTAAAACTAGTTACCATTTATTGAACACTAATTATGACTATTCTGTCACAAACACTGGCCAAGAGGTTAATTCTCAAAATATATTATGACAGAGATATACCATTACCCTTATTTGTAGATAAGAAGCATAAGTATGAAGCAAGTAACTTTTAGTAGGAAAACCAGTCTTCATAATCAAATTCTTACTACTTTCTCAGAAAAATCTAATATCTCACAAGTGATATATATTTTTGAGTGTATCTTTGTGCACAGGAGATTTAAAACTCTATGTCCTATACACTCACAAAAATAAGTATTACAGCTTATATATGAGGTATTTATAATGATGTGGGATAGTAAGATCTTAAATATGCGTAGTACTGGACTGTGTAATTCTATATGCACATATAAAGTATTGCTTTATTTCTCTTGACAGTATCTCTTAAACCAAACAATGTAAGTCTTAATTTTGTTATGTAAATAGAATATTTAATAATAAGCCCACATGAGCTGAGTAACACGGTGATTAAAAAACAAGATTTTAGCTCAAAAAGACATTCCTAATCCAAGATCTGTCACTGTGTGACCTCAGGCAAGTGAAAACATGTTTCCTTATGTTTGATACAGCAATAATTGTAGTTTTAGTCTCCCTGAGTTGTATTTCAAAGACTAAATGTGATATTAAATGTCATAAGAAAGTAAGTTAAACATCAAGTGTTCAATAAATGTGAGTCATGTATATGAAATAAGGTCACAAATCAATAGTAATTTCATGCCTTTAATTGATAATTGCCTAGTAGAAATACAAAGTGTTTTGAGTTTCCTTAGAGCCTCTACATTAAATCCCTCAGGTCTTCTTCACTTGAGTGGATCTACATACCAACAAATTAGGCCGCTGTGAAAATGCACACTTGACCTGGTTGCCAGTGAACTATAGCTTGTTTCAATTGAGAGAATGTTTGTTCCCCTCCCATTAACTGTTTTTTCAGTTAAATCAAAACTGAAATCATAATTATTCCAGTTTATTTTCCAGATTGCTGAACGTGATGACTTCATTTATTATTAAAAACAGCAGCTGGTAACATCTCAGAACATGCAAATCAGTTAACTCATTACTATTAGGTTCTCTTCTGTTTTTTCAAACCGGCTATGAGCATTCTTATTGATCCAAAATGAAATTATGTTCAGGACATGGAGTAATCAACAAACTGCTTTTCAATAACAAGTTGACTGCGCACTGTTGAAAGATATACAAGATTGTGACCTGATGGGATAAGAATTGACAGCATATATTATAAGAAACAGGAGTTTGTATATATTTAATTTAAATCCAAGACTCTTCTTTTATTAAATGACACATTATTTGAATGATGATTTGCCATTCTCTGGCATCTGAATTAGCTGCATGATAATAAATATTAAGTATAACCAAAATTTCTAGAAAAGAATCCCTAGGAAATGGTGCCTTTTATTTTTGGCATTGACTACTGTGTGACATAGAAAACTGATAATTCTTAAGTTTTAAATACGAAGCCATTTTCTTTTAGCTGCTGATCTGAAATCAATATAAACATTCTCACACATAATTAATGTACTTTTAAAAAAGAGCCTACCACATCCTTATTAGAAGTTTTACTAAGTCAATAATGAGAAAATTTATATTGGTACCAGGAGAAACAATTATTTCATGTTTTCATTTTTCATAGTTTTTTTCATGATAAAGAATCCTAGAAGTGGTAGATAGACTTTTATCCTATTATGCAAGGAATAAATACTCTAGAAAAAATTTGAGTTTTTCCATTTAACTTTCATCCTTTGTTTACAGCATTATCATATTCAACTATTTCTAAACATGTTCTTAATGCAAAATTCATAATATTTAGTGATATTCACCATTTCTTCATTTATGTTTACTTCAAAAAATATCCAATCTTTTCACCCATTTTAAGAAGTTATTTGGATGTTTTACAGCTATGTTCTGTGAGATGTTAGATGTTTCGGATTGTGTATATTGCCTGGTGTAAGTATGCTGAAATTTTGGGGGAGTATATATGCCTTGAAGAAGAGCTGCCGGCAAGTGTTCAATGTCACACTACAATGCTATATTGATTTTTGTGGAATGCTTTATCTATTCACCACATATTTACTGAAAATATATTGTACCAACTATTTTTTAAGATTTTTAAAATATATTAGTGAAGAAAAGTAAGAGCAGTAACTTCATGGAATTAGCATATTAGGTGTAAAACTTGGCCAACACACATGATAAGTAAGGTGCATAGTGTGTCAGGAAATGATAAATTTTGTAAAGAAAGGAAAATACAGTTAGCTTAGAACTGCCAAACAGGGGCAGGTGGAAATGTAAGGTTTCACTGAAAAGTCATTTGAACAAGACTTGAAGGAGATAAGGAGCTGGTCAGGAAGATATTTATGGAATAACAGTGAAGTTTAGGAAATAATACAAAGTATGTTGCACAAAGAATGCATTTGTAGCTGAAGGAGTCATAAGTAGAAGATTAAATCTAGCAAATGATGAAATCTCTAATAACACAGGTCCTACCAATATGCTTCGGTCCTTATACACTTTGAGTCTTACCATGAATGAAATAGAGTTTTAATAGATGAGAGAAACATTTCTGAATTGTCTTGAAAAAAAAAAAACACCATGAAACAGCAAGCACAGGGGTAGAGAGACCAGCAAGATGGCTCTTGGAAGAATTCAGATGAGAGTTAACAGTGTTTTGAGTCAAGGTTGCAACACTGAGTTTTGTAGGAAGTGATTGGATTTTTGAATATCTGAAAGATATACACAAAAAAGATTTGCTAAGAGTATGTATATAGTATGCTAAGATAAAAAGAAAGCACATAAATGTTCAAATTTTTTGACCTGTGGATCTGAAGTGTTGCAGATGCTGTCACCTGAAATGTCAAGTCTTAAGCAAAGGTAGTTTTTTGAAGAAAGATCAAAAGTACAGCTTTGGATGTATTTATGCAGGTTTAAAGTATCTCTTTGACATTCAAGTACAAACATCAAGTGTACAGTTTTATATTCATATCCAGAGTTTGTGAAAGACAAATCTTTGCTGAAATACAATATATGAGAGAAATTGGGAATGCGCTGGTTAAAACCATAAGAAGCCAATTGTAGGTTAAAACAATAATACTACCAAGGAACGGATTCATGCAGACATTAAAATGTTAAGGATTAAAGGAGACACAAGTAAGAAGGAAAAGGAATGAGGATTAGGGGTGTAAGAAAATAGACTGTGGAACCAAGCAAACTACTGACAAAACTGTATCAAAGAATAGTTAATTTTGTCACATCCACTGACAGTTCAGATCAAATAAGAAATTAAAATCTGTGATTAGTGTTTAAAAATAATATGTGTCGGGGCTGGGGATTTAGCTCAGCGGCATAAGCGCCTGCCTTGCAAGCAGGCAGTCGTAAGTTCAATCCCCGGTACTGATAAAAATGGAAAAAAGACAAAAAAAAATTAATATGTGTCATTGATGACCTTACAACAGCACTATCACTGGAGTAGCAAAAATGAAGCCCTAATTATAATGATGTAAGAGGGTATAAGCTGAAAGAAGTTGCAGTTTATAATATCAGAAATAGTATAAGAGGTCCAGCACACTAGGATGAAAACAGTTATGTCACCTACCATTTTAACCTGAAATATGACAGCTATGGGGATTTTATAATGTAGGTGAAGTTGCTATTTTGCACCCTAGGTTTCCCACACATAATAGGGAATACAGGCATTCCTCATTTAATAGACTAGTTTCATTTCTATGATGAGGTCTTTAAATAAATTGGTTGGCAAATGAAGAAATGTACGTATTATAAACACTACAATATTCAGAACAAAAAAATGGTCACGGGAAACTCCAACTTGAAGACTTTGCTTTTATTTGCATAACTGTTGTGTGCAGTACTGCTGTGTATAACAGAACATAAAACCCAGTACTATACTGTGCAGTACAATTAACAAAAATACAGTAGTCTATAGCCAACATGTACTGTACAAAAATAAAGGCGTTGAGGCTGTGTAAACAAAATGGCAAAACTGAACCAAAAAGAGAAAAGTCGTAAGTCTGAGCAGCAATTCATAAATCTGAACAGTTGTTAAACAGGTTTGCTATTAAATGAGAAATGCATATGTGTAATTCTTATGGTTGTTAGAAGTTATGAAAAAAGAAATCAAGACATAACTGACACAGAACATCAACTACTCTACCAAGCACAAAACAGATACTAGATAAATGTTTCCACTTTACCAGGAGATGCACATAGAGCACGTTCAATTACATTGCATTGTACTGTAGGAAAGAAAAAGAGTTTGGGATGAGTAAAACCAGACAACACTGAGAGCTGGTGTTCATCCACCACCCTCACTCACTTGACTTTTAATTTTTGTTATTTAGACAGCATCATCCGTACCATTCCTGCTTTCCTGGTTGCTGGCATGATAATGTGGAACTAGATGAGCAGGATGACTGTTCAGAGTCATGTAAATTTGGAAGACAGGAATGAAGTCGAAAACCTGTCAATGAGCAGAAAGACTGTTGGAATTGCAACATATATCATTGAAATTTGAAAGTATCACGTAGGAAACGAGAGACACGAAAGATCTAAAGAGCAGGAAAATAATGGTAACTACAATGCTTTTGGTGAGCAGGCACACTTTTAGGTCTCAGCCCCTTCTCTAAAACTTTTGTGAACTTGGATACATAGATCCTCACTTAGTTCCTGAACATCATGTTCATTTTTCTGTGCATCCTAGCATTAATACAATTCTGTATATCTAATTCTCACATCATCGCATCTTTCGTCCTTTCCTCCAAGTCTTATTGCTCTCTTTTGGCTCTTGATGTCCATGACTTTTACCATATCAAGTAAATCTTCTCAATGGTTCCCTTTCCCTTTTCCTCTCTGCATGTATCTTGTCAATTGATAAAGGTTGGCTTCAGTTTTTATGCCATGTTTCAAAGGACTCTCCAATTTCAGTAGTCTCATTTTTCACTGTCATGATGGACACAACAGAATCCCAAAGGAAAAATGTGAATTATTGCAACTCCCAGGAGTGTGGCTCGCAAACAACCTTCAGTGATCAGCCCACTCAGGATGCCTCAGTTGTAGAAAGCCCATGATCCTAAACATCCAGTGACTCATCAGCATGGAAGGGTTAAACTTGGTCATTAGGTCCATCTCAGAACAGTGCCTCATTGTCTACCACACAGAACTCAAAGACAACACTTTTCTGATAGTTATTCTTCTGAGTTGTACTAATATCTTTTTTTTTTTGGTGCTATAATTGAACTCTGTACTTAGAATGAAGACTGTCCTGATTATCTCGGTCATCATAGAGTATTAGAAGTGACAGACAAAAGGGACGAGAAGCTTAGTGAGAAGAATTTTCATTTCACTAAATAGCAATGCCTTTATTATGTCCTCATGGGGACCATTTAAATTCTGAAATCAAAGAAGCAGCAGCATTTCATATTTTCCAGCTTCTCTTACAAATTAAATAATGTAATTCATAAAGTTACTCTGAGGCCTATAAATAGGTTTCAAATACACAACACTAGATGTAGAAACAGTCGTACATTGCTGTGACAGATATGTGCTGCTAGAGGTTGCATGTGGTTAACAAGGTATGACAAACCCTTTCTAAAATAGTTTTCTCTGATACCTTTCTAAGAATTTCCCCAACAAATTTACAAGACAGAGATTAAAACACTCAGGAATTTGCTAACACTTTTTCTGACATGCTAAAATCACATAAATATGTAGAGAAAAGCATTATTACATAAATCTAGAAAAGCACATAATTATTCAGTTACTTGGTGTCAGTGTTTAATTGTAAATTAGACGGTAGTCAGAAATATCTCTATGAGGGGCTGGGGATTTAGCTCAGCGGCATAAGCACCTGTCTCGCAAGCAGGCAGTCATGAGTTCGATCCTTGGTACTGATAAAAAAAAAAAAAAAAGAAATACCTCTATGAAACAGTAAAATAATCTCTGACACTTTCAAGTTATAATATCAGTTATTCTGTTTCAGGGCATTATGACATAAATATATAGAATTTTGCCTTAAATACAAGATGTGATTATAATGTAATATAAATGTTTTATTATTTAAATTTTATTAGTGCATGTTTACAGTACATAATGATTATGTTCATTGCAGGTACATATGCATAACACATCTTAACTTTTTTTCTTCCTTCCCTCAAACTGCATTTTATTTTATCTGCATCAGATTTACTTATTTATTCATTTATTTATTTATAAATCCTTATAAAGTTAGTTATCATAAATCCATATTAACAACTAGACTAAAAGACCAAAAAAATTATAAAATACATAAGAAAATTATATTAGGACCAGGGATATAGCTCAGTAGCACAGCACCTGCCTAGCACGCTAAAGGTTCTGAGTTCAATTCCTTGATACCAAAAGGTAAAAAATTATGTCAAATTAAAGTACACTTTTAGAATCATCATTTTTGCTGGACAATAATAACTTTTTTCTATGTATTCCTATTATCTGTCTTTTGTTTCACAGTTTATACAATGAGTTTTTCACATATGAGAAATCATGAGATATTTAAACTTGTGTGCCTGATTTACTTCACTTAACATTATGATCTCAAGGTACATTCATTTGCTTAGAAAAATTGTTAAAATTCATTACACTGTGAAAGATACACTGTGATGACTCCCCTGGAAGTTTCTACCTTACTTCCAACATACTTTTCCACTGTTCCTGCTGCTTTCTGCAGTAGTTTTGGAAGTCTTTTTGGGTGTCTTTAATTGCCTTGGCTGCCTCAGTATCCTGAAATGATTCAAAAACTATCTTTCCTGGTTACTTTGACTTTGGGAAAAACCCCAGAAGTTTCAGAGTGCTACTACATCAAGTGAATAGGGTGGATGAGGACACATTGTGAGCCCACTTTTCCACTGGGTTGCAGTTAACAGCAGCAATCACAATTTTTTTATCACCCCTTGTGAAGATATCTACAAAAGCAGATTTCCAGAATTACTCCAGAAAGTGACAAAAACAATGAAATAAGTATGTTCAAAGTGAGGTAGAGTATTTTGAGGGGAATTAGAGGCAAAGTCATTTACTGTAATACATTTTAAAAATTTGAACAATAACAGTAATTTTCAAACATATCGTATGAATTCATTCATATTCCCTAAAACATCATTTTGGGCTCTCAGGTCAATCGTGAGTAACCTGTGCAGAGGAGACAGAAACAGTTAGAAAATTCTATACTTTATTATATCAAGTACAGCACTGTATGCAAGGAGAAAAGAAATACGAATGTAATGAAAATCCTTACTGATTGCTTATCATTAACATTACACAGTGTTTACTGAAGGTGTCATATATTTTAGTTCAATAATTCTTTCCAACTGTTAAGTATTCATCTTCACTTTACAGTTGAATAAACTGGGATTTATAGGAATTAACTAATGTACTTGATATATTTGCAGTGTATAGGTGATTAAATCCAAAATATTCTAATATTAGTATCTGAATTTTGCTCACTGTATTTTATTACCTTACAGTATCAATTATTTTAAAATTTGCAAAAAGTAATTTTTAAGAAAGGAGTGTTTCTTTCCTTTACTATGCTGAAAATATATACTAATTGCTGATGCACAATCATTTTTGTCCTATATTTTTTGAATCACTTTAGGCTAAAAAAGACATAATTATATTTAATTTTACTATTATTAATATATGAATAAAATATCTAATCCTGGTTTTATATCATTTCTGTGTCCACACATAGCAATTATTTCTAATTTATGACAGGATTTAAGTTAACTTCTTATCTTACTTTTTAACTTCTATAAGAAAAACATACTCTTTAGAAAGAATTTCCTCAAACAAATATGGAAAAAAATCAATTAAATACATTTGAATTAACAATCAAATTCTAATTCCAAACTATTATGCAAAACATTTTTAAAGAGATGCATTTGGTTAAAAATGCATTTTTTCATTTCATCATTAAAACTTTAGGAAATCACACACATAAATGACTAACTTCAGAAGATATTAGCATGTAAGGAGGATTTCCAGCTAAATTTTTTTCAAATCCACTATTTTACAAAGATAAAAGCTTTTAAAGAAAGAAAATTGGGCTGGGGATTTAGCTCAGCGGCACAAGTACCTGCCTTGCAAGCAGGCGGTCATGAGTTTGATCCCCAGTACCGATAAAAAAAAAAGAAAATTAAATTGTTTTCTCACTGGTCCAGGAAATATCAAAGAAGTATATGGAAAACATTATGGGTGGGAATTTTTGTTAGTCAAATTCCCAGTGCTGTGAAACATTTCTAAGATAAATCAACTTAAAAGGGTGGAAAATTTGACTCATGATTTCAGAGTCTTCAGTCCATGGTTCCTTAGCTATGTTGCTTGGAGCATCTGGCAGCACAGTGTATCCTGACAGGAGTTTGTGGTGGAGAACACTGTTCATCTCACGGCAGTTGGAAAATAAGTGTGAGAAGAAGAAACTGAGATTCTAAAATCCCTTCGGGATCAAATTGCCAGTTACCAGTTCCTTAACTTCTTTTCACTTCTTAAAGATTCACCACCTCCCAAAACACCTAAGGCTGGCAACTAGCTTTTAACACATAGGCTTTTGGGAGACACTTCTAAACCTTAGCAGAATCCTTTAATTTACATAATAAATCACACCAGCACTAATAAGACACGATTGATCTTTTCTGAATTGCCATCTGATAAAAATTATTTTGTTGTGCATAGTCTTCTTTTGGGGCAGGAGAAAGAACCTTTTGATTTCTCTAGGATTTAAAAACTTTTTATCTTGAATGAAAGCACTCTTGTATAAAAGTCTACAGCATGGTACAGTTTCCTAAAATTTATTAGGTTTGGAAGTTGCTGACAAAGGAAGAGGAATAAGCTTCATTAGGCACTGTGCTAGAATCCTCAGAATTCTTTCCTTATTTTCCCCATTCAGAAGGTGAGAAAATTGAGGCCATTAAAAGAAGCTCCAAAATATATAACTATTACATTACTTTCTCCAAAATAACAAGAAATATCAGAGTGGCTTATAAATACAATGCTTATAAAATTTCGAATTTGTTTTCTGGTTTTGAATATGTCATGAAATTACTTAGTCAGAATTATTAACATTTAAACTTACAGTGTTGACCCTAAGTTTCTGACTTTGTTTCTTTTAGAGCTCTAGGGGTCTCTGCCATTGCAAGTAGGGACCTGGTTATCAGTGTTCTTTATTTATGAGGTTTCAAAAGATATTCAGAAGCCTTTGATATTCTACTATGTATTAATTATATTTTTAAAATGTTTTGAAAAATCTTTCCATCTGATTTAAAACTATTTGCACTATTTAACATTTTGTTTCCAAGGCAGTAAGGTCTGCAGCTAAGATAAGTGTTCTGCCAAACTTGGACCCTAAAATGAAGAGTTTCAGAATGTCTTATACTGCTCCTTTCTTCATCTACCCTAATGCTTCTGTAGATGGAGCAGAAAAAAAGATGATTGCATTAAATGATTTAAATTTAAGAGACCATATGATGAGTGAAGAGCAACTGTATCCTCTTTTGTAGAAGGTGCATTGAACGTTTGTTTCCACTTAATCCATCTAGTTTTTAAAAGAAATTTCTATTTTCCTATATATTTGCTTCAGTTTCTCGCATTTGAAAAGTTCATTTTATTGTCAGTGTACTTTGATTTAATATAAGAAACTGATGGTCAAACTATTTTGAAGATAGTTACTATCTTTAAAGATGCTTTTTATGTTATTTAGAACAAATAGTGACAGTTTTATTAGTTACTATAGCAACCTGAAGTTCTATTTAAAAAATGTGACATTCCATTTTCTCAGAGGCACTTTAATTAAAACAGGCTCCTATTTACTGAAAGGAATTTCTAATCACTCCATCATAGCAGAAAGGCATATGATGTAGCTGTGTCTAATAAGTAGTACACACCATAAAAATCGGTTGAACTTGGGAAAAATGTCTTTTTCAAAAGCTTAATGGTTTCATTAATTAGGTTAATTTAGCTTTCCCATTACCTATAATTTAATACTCCTGTTCCCTTGTTTTACTAAATCTACTGAACTTGTGATTTAAATGCCAAATACTATTTCTATCTCTTGTTCCTCATCCTGAGTTTTACAAGTTCCCTACATAACAAACATCAAGACACAACTCAAATGGTCGGTCTGCTTTAAATATTCTCACCATTTTTCTCCCAGCAATATTGTCCGTTCCTCTCTGTACCCGTGGTGGTTTCTATATAGGTCACTAACATGTTTAATTCTCTTTCCTCTCCACTGGTTTGATATGTCTCAAGGGCAAGTCTGCATTTATTTCCTAATCTAGTTTCAGCCCTCAAAATAACAGGGTTTCACAATAGAATTCATGTAAAGTATACACAAGGCAAATGAACACGACTAAACTAAATAATGGATGGTAAGAATTTATAGAGGCACACATTTGACAAATACCATGAAGGGATAAGAACATTAATTTTCATCTAAGCTTCTACTGTATGTACATCCTATTATTCTCTTGAACTGTATTTTATTGTAATTTTTCTTAAACTACTATTAAATAAGCTATCCTTTGTCTAGTTAACACATACTACTGATAGATGTTAAGCCACAGAAATGTATTTGTAGCACAAAATGTGAAACATATCTACTTTTTATGTGTGTGTGTGAATATTGAGATATTAAAAAGATTTCATAAAGGATTCATAATGGTCTACATATGGGCGTTAAATTTTTTTGTTTTCTTTCTTATTTTCATTATTTTAAAATTCTAGATTGGTTATAAAAAGTTTTAAAGATGTACTCCCCGAATGAAAATCTATTAGCACATATACATTTTAAATAAAAATATATTAATAAATTCACATATAAATACTGAATTGAATAGTTTAAAATGACAGTATTTTCCTTGCTAACTTAGACAATTGTAAGTTATGTTTTTTATATATTTGATAAATATCAGGCATGAAAAATTTTCACAAATGACAAAAATAAAAACTTTAACAACCACAACATAAAAACCTTAGATTGCAATTTTTAAATTTTTTAAATAAGCCTATGACTGATAGCCTGATTTTGAAAAGGGCAAGGAGTGATGTTAGGAGGAAAGACAACATGCACATATTCTAGATGATTTTGTAGACTGTAACAATACAGATTCCAGTAGAAAATAATAAGTATCTATATGCATTAATGTGTTCTACTGTATCTCACATTACATTTATAATGACTGTGTTGACAAAATATCCTTACCACAATTCAATTAACATTCTCCCTAAAATTCAATTAAACCCAAATGAAACTGTTTAAGGAATATACTATATTTCAGAAGAGATAGTAAAGTCTATCTTCTCATAATGAAAAAAGAAAAAAAATATGATGTGATGCTGGAACAGTGGAGATCCCTCTTAGGTGGTTTGCTAGTGACAGAGCTGTGCTTTAGATATGCAGTTTACAATGGGATGAAGTGGGTTCCACAGCCCCAAATCAATGTATCCAATTAATCACTGAACTGAAACTGCCAATACCATGACTCAAAATAAGCTCAGCTATTTCACTATACTGACAGAGAACTAATTGTGTTGTTCTAGGTTTTTAGTGCATAAGATGAACAAGTAAAGTAGATTGAAAATCATCCAAAGTGATCAATTGTATTATGGCTCAGAATCAAAAGAAACAAAGACAAAAAGATTTAGACATAGAAATATGAATATATTGAAGATACAGATGGAATTTCTATAGTAATTCTTTTATAAAATATATAATTTTAATTATCATATCAGAAAAATACTAGATTACAAAGAGCCAAAAGGAGAGTAAACTGGAATATAGGGCCCAAAAAGTGACGTGGCTGTAGCATCCAGATGAAGAATAAAGTCCTGAAAAGTATAAAGGGTAGAATGAGAGATCTAGTGATCGTAGATTAGAGTCACAGAGTACAGTTGTTTTATTAAAAAATTACTGAACAGTTTTGTGAATCCAAATAACATGTCTAACAAATAGTAATCAAGAAATAATATCTGAACAGACAATGTTAAAGAAAACACACTGAACAGGAGAAAAATAACCTCAGATATTATAATGAATGTAACTTGGTAAAACTTCCCAATAGCAGAGAAATTCTCACTAATTCTGGTGGCTGATTTTAATGGTCAATAAATTACGAACATTACATAATTCCTTAGCCTCATTTAATATATGAAATATTCTTTCTCCCTAAACGAGTTGAAGTTTAAATCATGAAGCACCATCCCCTAATTCTTATGTGACTAACATGTATAGAAGTTATATTATGATGGCTACCAAAATTTTGCTAACTTGTAGCCTTAGGAAAATGACTTCCAATTCATGGGCATAGGCTTTACTCTTCCCCAATTTTCCATAATTTCTGGAGTTCACTGGTATATATTCCATATGATCTCAAAAATAATCTCTAAAGTTTTAACCACTTCTTTGTAGATGTGAAATCACTAATTATGCTTCAGTTCTCAAGATATTAGCACTGCTGCATATCCCTTAAGAAATCTAAGATCACTGACCATTCAAGATCACAATTTGCTTGCTAATTCCTAAGGCAGAATAAGCTAATCCCTGTATTCCTGAATCCATTGAAGACATTTACTTTCACTTTTAATTATACTATTATTTCTAGAAATTTCCAAACAGTAAGTAGAAAGAAGTTGGAGCACAAAATATCTTGTGCAACTTTCCTCCACCTATTCTCATTCTTTCAGACACATCTTATATAATATCCTTCTGTCCCACAAAATTTTTATGTTTCCTAATTTCACACCACTTCAAAACAAGAATATGTATTATAAACAGTGATAAAATTTTACTAACTGGTTCTTTTGATAACTGATCAATCAGAATATATCCAAGAATACTCAGGACCCAGAAGGTGGTATTGGTGTATGCCCTCTAAGTCATACAAAATTATACTCCAAAATTTTCCTTTTATGTTGGTTTTAGCAGGTTGCCCAAGCCATATCCTGCTTAGTTTTCTTCTTGTCATAGCTGATAGTTCAACGTCTAGCTTCCCATGTGCTGTCAAAAATAAGAACTCAGTACTTTTTGATACATTGATGGCAAAATGATTTATAGTCTTAGTAAAAACTATCTACAGAAGTGGAAGCTTTTTAAATTTGGTAGTTTATAGTTTTATATAAACTGTCAACACAATCAGCTAACATTCAAAGCAGTCACTGGTCTGATCATTATCTAGAATGAAATGTCTAACTCTTGCCACTTTCAGATTGCTTGGTATTCTAAACAGTTGTTAAAAGTAGATATTTAAGATTCAAATAACACTCAAAAGACAGTAAGATTAGAGGAATGATGTTTGTATTTTGTTACGAAAATTTCTCAGTATCTCTTTTAACTAGAAGTCATCTTTCATCCAGGCATGATAGCACTCACCTGTGATCCCAGCACTTGGGAGGCTAATGCAAGAGGAACATGTGGTCAAGTCCACTATAGACTACTTATTGAGGCTCTGTCTAAAAAGAACAAAATAAATCCACACCATCTCTTGTCACAAAGATAAAATTATAAATGACAAGATGTGTGTATATGTGTTCCATATGTACACAAACGTGTTTGTTTCTTCACTAAGAAATTGAGGCTGTTCTTGGAACATATACATCTCTTCACATCACTTTTTGCAAACTGATTGCAAAGGAGACAAGGAATAGGAAAGGTTTCTCACACTGTAGTATTTTGAACTTTATTATACATTCAGTTAGGATACTATCCATCCATCATTCCATTTTTTTCTAAGTAAGATAAATTACCTCCAGCATCACACAAATGTGTCCAGTTCTAACAAAGCAAACACATAGAAAAAGAAAACAGCCATTTCTTGTTTCCACTTCTTACTCATTTATATCTTAGCTATTAAAACTTGGCTGTTGCTTAAATTTAGGAGGCATTATAAATTTATATTATAAATGTTATAGAACATATGAGGATACAAAGAAATAACAAATGGCAAACAGAAAATATACAGCTATATACACCTCTAGTACTTCTATTAAAATTTTCAAAGTGCAGGGCAGTAAAGAATTCTTACTTCAGCATTGAATTGAACATAAACCATTAAAAGAATACTTTAAAATATCACTACCTCACTTCTTGGAAAACAGTGGCACTGAAGTTTTTATTGTATTACATTCTTAGCAAAATACTGCTCATTTTGAATATCATAGGCTAAGCCTAAAGCACAATTCCTAATACACACACACACACACACACACAGTGTGTGTGTGTGTGTGTGTGTGTGTGTGTGTGTGTGTGTGTGTATGATTTCCTGATGTCTTATAATAATCCTATATAGACATCAGGAAATCATACACATTCAGGTTTTACTTAGAAATAGAAATTTGCACAAATCAGCCACATCATTTCATATCATTTTTGCATGTGGCATCCTCGATAGCACTTAAAACTTTAAAAGTATGATAATATATGTTTAAATTGTTGCACTCAGAGTAAAAGCTAATGGTTTTTGCTATGACTATCCAATTAAGGAAATGGGCATGCAAAAAGCCTAATTATCTTCTCACATATCATAAATAGAAAGCAGGAACTAAAATTCAGACTCTTTACTTCCAAGTTAAATATTTTTTCTGTAATGTAGTTTTATCTTACAATTATAAATTGTTTTAGCCCTAGGCATGACCTAATTCTAAGTAAAACATTTTAGATAAAATCAGACTAAGCTTAGAATCTTAATATTATTTTCAAAAGAATGTATTGCTAAAAATAGAATAAAATTAAAAGTCTTCAGGGTATCAGAAGATATTTATGGATATTTATGTTATTAGCAAGTAGTTGCTAATAACATAATATGATTCTTTGAATTTATTTTAAAGATTTTTGTGGGGACAATGTTTATATAAAATTAGTGATGGATACTTTGGAGATTATTTAACTTTATCTACTTGATGTATAATTGGAAAATTTTCACAATTTCAAGTGATAGTGTCTATGCAAATAAATATGCAAATCTTAGATATAAAGGATGACTTACAGAATATTTGATGTTTTAAAAATTGATTGATAGTTTCACATTTTTATGTTAATTATACTTTTCAAAAGGATTTATACTTTTTACAGACTTTCTGAACATCTTGATACACGTTGTTTCTCTAAATAGTAATTTTCATAAGCTGAATTTATAATTTTAATTTTTGATTTTCATAGTGGTCCATAAATGCTGCTTTTTGGCTATTTACAGAAAAGTTGCTAGCATCAAATACTCTAGCAGAAAAATCGGCAAAAGCACAGGACACAGAAATGGCCAATGCAATAAAATTTGTGTATCACCAACAGTTAGGGAATGCCATATTAAAATCACAAGGAGATATTATTTCAGATATTTCAGAGTGATCAAATTTATATTTCTGACATTGCTAAATATTGTGAGGAAACAGAGCAAATAACATTGTAATGTTCTGGTATGATCTCTGTGGAGAAATATTTGACAATATCTATTGATATTGAAAAATGAAAAAACAATCTTCCTTCCATCAATATCACCACTGTAAGTATACTCCAGAGAACCATGTCCATTTGTACAGCAAAATGAGTTTGTAATAGCAGATAAGCTTCACAAAATCAAAGTGTCCCTCATGATTGATAAGTATGTGTTAGGTAAATGAATTAAAATGAAACTTGATAATAACTAAAACTCTACCAACAAGATAAAAGATATACTTTGCTATAATGAGTGTAAAAATACATAGGAAAGAGGAAATAAATGAATTTATTTATATAAATTCACATGATGAAATTCTAAGGCAAATATTGAATAAAAACAAGTTGTAAAAGATGTGTATGCCATGATTATAAAATATTAAAATAAGAGGTTATTATATTTGGAAAGTCACATAATGAACTTCTGAGGATTCTTTTTAATGCTTCATGTTTTATTTAAGGCGAAGAGTATGTGTGCATTCATAACATTATTTTGTGAAATTTTATAAGCCTAAAATAGCTGTTTGAGAAAGTAATAGCAATGAAACATTCTGGAAATGTAGAGGAACATGTATATGAAAATTAAACTATAGAATTTGTTGACTGCAGGTGTTTGTTAGACAAAATCCAGTGGTTGGTTGTATTGCATTGTATTTCTCTTCATGTTACTAAATCGTTTTTAAAACTTTTTATTTCTGTAAGCTTAAGGTTTGACATGCACAACCAGGAATCTTTGTCTCCACAATCGCATTTCCTCATGTCTCCTCCTCTCTAGCTTCTCCTCCTCCTCTTTTTTCTCCTCCTCTTTCTCCTTATCCTCTCTCTCTTTTACTCCCACATTCTCTCACTCTCTTATTTCTTCCTGAATACAACTGCCAAAAGAAATCAAATGCATGAGAGTGTCTATAAATTTGGAAAATTAAATGGTAGTTTAGTTACAAAATATCTTGATTTCCAAGTTAAAGAGTATAAACCAGTTTCTAAAAACACTGTATATTTTCTAGCAAGAAAATGATATGTTACAAAGGATAATAAATACGTTGATGTGCAACGTGTAAACTTCACAGGAAAAATAACATGGAAACTGTTAAGAAAGCTAAAATTTGTAAGTCTATAAACACACACAGAAAAGCAAATGTTGTGTCCATGTAAATAAAATCACATCTGGGTGAGAGCATAGAAACTAAAGGTTAGGTAAGCAACAAACAACGGCAGATTTTTGTGGGGACAATGTTCATATAAAATTAGTGATGGAGTTAAGACCTCAATTTACAAATAATTCAAGTCATGCAGGTAAGTATTTTTTTTTAATCTCAGTTTTTATAGATGACCTAACTAACAAAGAAAGAGGCTAATAGTCCGAAGTCGTTCTGATAGAACGTAGTGACACTGAAATTTGCATTTAGGCAGTCTGGCTGTATATTCCAAACTAGAAGTCATTCACTCATAGGTGAATATAATATTTGTATTTGATAGGAGATAGTTTTAATGTGTGCTGGACATACTGAGATTGTTTCCACTTTAGGAAAAATGATATATTCACCTTTACGAAGTGTAAAAAGGGTTGTGAAGAGTGGGTACCCAGGAATCAGTGTAAAGAGATAGATTCAAATCCTGAACCCTCATTGTCTTTTTTACCAGCCAACCATTTCTTCTGGCCTTTTGGAATCTGTCAGGCTTCTCAAATCATTAAATTCAACGAGGAAGTTGTGGAGAAGTACATGAGAAATAGTGTAAGGCTTGAGATAATAAGGGCTGATCCAAGTTGGGCTGTGTCTAAATCAGTTTGATTCACTGTAAAATCTTATCCTGACAGACCAAATGTAGGGACTTCTAAACATCTTCATCTGTCCCACTTCAGTCCCTTCAGATGTTTTCAGGTTTTTTATTCTCTAGATAATGTTGTGAGGCACATCCTTCCCTCTGCAGCATATTGTCAATTCCACGTTGTATTCTGAGAAGGTAATACACGTGAAATTGTTTAAAATGCATATAATTTCCAAGACTCTTATACATTTTCCCCAATTGCCCTCAATTTTCTTTGGGTGATTCTTTACTGAAAAATGCTTCACCATTTGGCCTCAATATCTTTAGTACCTTTCGGGCTCATCAAAGTTGTTGTGAGTACCCTTGTGGCCTCTTTCTCTGCTGTGTGCTCTCATACATCCTTTTGCCCTATGATAAAATTGCAGTCCTTTATTGAAATGCAATCATCATTACAGCACCACCACCACTTTGCTCAAATCTTTCTAATCCTCAAGCAATACTAAGGTCCCTTCCCACCACACTCCCTTTGCAATTGTCTCAGATTCCTCAGGCAGGCAATAAACTGTACTAAGCAGTTGTCACTTGACATGCCTAAGTTGTAAGCTCTCCTAAGAACTAACCATGTCATCCACATTTTATAGCTGCATCAAGGACTATTGTAACTTACATATACTCTGATCTTCAAAGTTATTTTGAATTAATAAAAGAAGTATATACTCCATTTCCCAAATTAGACTGAAATTCCCTGGCCCAGTTTTCATCATCCCTTAAGGCAAAAGTAAACCTGATCTCCAAAATTTTAAGACAAAATTCAAAAAAAAAAAAACCTGAATAGATTTATAAAACAAACAGTGTGGTCTTTTTTTTTGTTGGAAATCAAACTCAAAACTGTGTGCTTGCCAGGCAGATGCTTGTGCCAAACTGTGTGGATTTTTTAAATGTAGATTTAATATGCATTTTATTAAAGATATCATGAGTGCTTTCATTACAATTTTAGTCATGTTTAATTTTGGAACACTGTCAAAAATAGATTAATTATATATCCCTTGAAGAGATTTCAATATATTTCAACATTATTTTCCTTAAAAAACAAAGCATGTGAATTTAAAATCTGAAATTGAAATACCATAGAATATTAACATATTGCATATTTATCTCTTTCTTTTAAAAAAGATGAATATTTAATTATACATTGAAAAATTGGCAATAGACTCAGAATTACCCAAAAGCCAATGTGAGTAATTTTTTAAACTGCTCTTACACGTTTGTCTCAAAAGGAAGTTTTTTTTTAACACATTAAATTTGAAAACAAATTAATTTTGTTGCTTTCTATGGCATGCCCAACTTTACTGTTTTCTCCGTAGCCAGATCATTCAGACTTCTGTAAACATTTAGTACATGTTGTTTCTGATCACAGCCTCCATGAACACAAACACCCTGTATATCACCTGCACTCAAACTTTATTCATTGCCATTTTTTTGTTACCAAGAGGATGAAATTATAAATCTCCCTTGATATACATTTGTTGTCTGGCTAGAGATATGCTAGAGTTTTCAACCAGAAATGTCTTTCTTTACAAGAATTTGATAGCATAATCGGCATGTTGGAAAATAGCCATTACAATTTTACTCATTTTTTCCTAGTAAGAGTATTTAGATTTAAATTTATTTAACCAAGCAAATTTAAATTACTTTAAAACCTATAACTTATTTCTACATCAATATTAATTACTATGCCCATTTCCTATTATTTAAAATATTTCATCACAGAAAATATCTTCACACAGTGATGAACAATAGGCAGATTGTGTGGCTATGGTTCAATTCATTACCCGAAGAATCTCACAGAGCTAATGTCAGGATCTTGCATTAAAGTTCTGTAATTGCCTATAATTAATGTTCAATAAATGTTAACTGTGATGATGATGAAAGCATGTATCTATTTATGCACCTCCTTCCAATAGAAAAAATGGAATGTATTCATTCACCTGTTAGTATCTGACCAATGTGGTGAATAAATGTTACTTTTTCAACTCATGTTTTTTGCTTAACCTTACCACTTCTCCATAAGAAATCAAGATAACTGTGTTAGGTTACATAGTTTGCTCAAGTTTTCCATATTTTCTAACAGAAGCATTTTGATGAATCATATTTTGTTTGTTTTTTTGTCTATTACATAAAATATTTATAAATCGTGAAAGTACTACTGGACCTGGTAATTTCTTGAAAATTAAAAATGACCTGTGATTATATTTTCTTCTCATTTTAAATTCTGTGATTATTTTTTCTCCATGTAATATACATATTTCATTATTGACTAACTTTCCTTTACTATGTAATATACTTAAAGCCCAAATTTTATTTTATGAATTACTCTATAGTTTATTCAAAACTTAATCTGCATACTAACTAGATATTGTGGGTAATTTTAGTACTAAAACAGGAATGGTCAAAAAACTATTGGTCCATTACATGAATTAAAGCTAGTTTACCAAATCTAGCAGGATACGATAGTACACCTCTTACTTGTAGCACTTGAGAGGCCGAGGCAGAGGGATCCCCATGAATTTGAGGCCAGCCTGAGATACACAATGAATTTAAGGCCAGTCTGGACCATGTAGTGAGACCATATCTCAAAAAAAAAAAATCTATACAATCTCACTGCTACATTGTAAAAGAATATCTTTACTGAAGCACAAAATTATCAAACCTTAGTAAATCTTGATCACTGAATATGCATTGCTTTAATATTCTATGTGATTAAACGGGAAGTATGTATAAAATACTATTGTTACCTTGGTAAAGTATAATATTCACCTCAAGGGAAAAACAAACAAACGTGTAATTGTTTGAGTTCAAGAAGAATTAGCTGCCATTTTCATGAAACAATATTTCACTTTGAGGAACAACTGGCACATAAACTATACAGACTTGGGTACTTGGCAGACTCTTACTTAAAATGAATGGAATGAACTTATCACTGCAAGAAAACAACTGATGGTCTTTGTTACCAAAGACTTAATTTGATCCTATAAGTAAAACCTGGAACTTGGAAAACTTATTTTAGATGGCCTGGTTGAGGAACTGTGCTTGTAGAGGTGACATTTGACAACACATGTATATTAAGTGAAAAAGCAAATTGAATTAACCTCTGGGATAAAAATCTTTCTAACTATGCTAGTATACAAGAAAGTGAAATTGTAACTGCTATACTTAGCCATAGAAATAGTATATGAATCTTTTGAAAATGCATATCATGTCTCTGATTATTGGTAGAATTCCAGTGAACCATAACACCAACTGAAGAACATTTTTGTTATAATGAGCATTAACTTTTTCCTTTGTATTTATTATGGTCACATCTATTGTTATATTGATGGGTCACAGACTAGCAAGTAAATTAGGTGGTCAGTATGCTTGCATTACATCTGCTTCATGTAATTACTATGTGTTCATTTCTATTCTAATTCTGTAACAAGGGCTGTCACTGGATGACAGAAAAGCTATTTACAAATATGAGACTTCCTGTACTTCTCAATAGTTAAACCAAATATGAATCATCTTGAACGATGAGATCCATTGCAACATAAACTTACATACTGTCTATAATGTTCCATGATACTTTCAATATAAATATTAAAAGGAAACAAAATAAATTAACAAATTACAAAATTCCTATTACACCCCAAACATTTAACCACTTTATCTTGTTTCATTAATTTGTGTTAACAAGCCTATAAAATATTACTAGATCCATTTTGCAAATGGAAAACTTAGATATACAAAATGCAAATCACCTGATTAAGACCATTCAGATTGTGACAAGTGGAAAAATAAAATGAATCAAGACAAGATTCACTCTAAATCTGATTCTCTAGCTTTCCTTCCTTATAAATGTGAGAGCTGTTTTATCATTTTATTTAAATATTTAAAATATCTTTCAATAATCTTTGATATTTTTTAAAACTAAACTTCTAAACATATTAACAGATACCTTTACACTGTAGCTCTCCACCTGTCCCTCATGTGTTAACATCTTCCTTTCATATGCTGTAACCCAAATAGGAAATGCATCTGCACCTTCCTCTAACATGCTCTAAGCCCCCCATGGTCTTTATTATATGATGCTGAATGATAAGTAGAGTTACAAGAACTAGGAAATTTTAATGATGTCTTTAAAAGTAAGGTTTCTTTTGAATTTTAGTTTTTGAGCTCAAACACCTTTGATAAACAGAAAAGAGAAGCAAGCAGACTATAAACCAAATTCATGTTTCATCTCTCAAAGACAAGAATGTGTTTTTTCTCATGATTAGTAATTCTATACAATTTATCCAGGACAATGCTGGATATTCTGAGATAATACAGATGTTCTCTGTTTGCCTCATACAGTAGAATAACCAGATGTGGCTCTTCTGCGCTTGAAGTAAAGCTAGGGTAAATACAGAACCAATTTTTTAATTGTATTTAATTTTAACTAATTTAAATTTAAAGAACCACAATTGGCTAACGATTCACACTTTGTGTGCCACAGACATAGGGAAATAAAATACAGAAAAATCATGGTAAATTATGAAAGCGAAATGGGCATATTGTAAGTGAAATGTGACAGCATGTTTAAAATTATAGCTGATTCCTTTCTTTTTTACTTCTATTCCAGTCACATCCACTTTTCATTTGACCTCTTACAACACCTGAAACTTTAAAAAGTCATATTTAACTTATGTAAACTTTGTCACAAATCAATTAAACTTCAAATAAATAAATGTAAGTAGAATTTTCCAAATAAATTTACTTGGGAGACTGTCTGACTAAGTGGTGATACATGATTAAATACTGTGCATTATAAAACCACAAACTTTCAACATTTGAATACCCTGTGGCATATAACACTGGGTTCCACAAACACATCCATTATTTTTCTACTGTAAATTTTTACTGTAGCATAACAGCAGTTGGATGAGTTTCTCAGTACCTTTGCCTAAGGATACAAGAATCAATCTTTGTGTTTACCCATTTGGTATGATAAAGGGAAAGTGTGTGTGTGTGTGTGTGTGTGTGCACGCAAAAGTGTCAAACCAGAATTTTCACTGACATTATGTTCACCTAACAGCTTTGCTGTATGTTCACATGAGCATCATAGAGGATGTACTACACCCACACCATGCTAGAATTTGTTTGAAAACATTTCCTTTTGATTTTTCTGGTAGAAGTAGCCCAGCTCAGAACATGGCACATGAAAAACCAGATTTTCAGGTTCTCAAGGAAGTCAGACAGTGAGGTTTCAGAATAAATATATTTTTGACAAAGCAGAAAGACTAGTGAGCTATCAAGTATGTCCGACAAAAGGGTCAGGAAAGCAAAACATAAGTGCTCTCAGTGCAAGCAATAGGTGTGTGGGGAGCATGCTATTGTCATGTGTGAAGACTGCCTGAGGTGTGATAATTGAAGTAAAGATTTTGTTGTAGAGTGTTATTGGTCCTTTCACTGTAGCTCATATAGCAATTTGCCTCTCTTGTCCTTTTTTTTTTTTTTTTTTTTTTTTTTTTTTTTACTTTTTGCACCAAAAGCCAATTGACACTGAAAATATTGATGATTTTTTAATAAACACTCAGTAAACACTAAAAATGAAATACTTTATTTTTATATTTTCCTGTTACAATCTCATTTTTTAATTTACAAAAACTCATAATATTAAAACTAATGATCCCTCAATAGAAATGTTAAAAAAAATAAACACGGGTTTGACACACAGTTTATGGAACTTCATGACGGAAATGGGTTATGCTCTGTAATTATCCAGTGGTTTATCTTCTTCAATGTTACACACTTTATTCTGTCTTCTTTATCACTGTAGGTTTTTACAAGACTGGTAAGTAAAAGATTATATATACAAAAAGAAAGCAAACATTAAATTCATAAAAAGATATTTTTAAAAATGAATGTTGCACTGTATTCAACAAAGAATAATTTTTTTCATAGACATGATAATCCAAACACTGAAAACTGATTTAACTAAAAATTGTGATTTCAATATTGAAAGGTAAAAGCATAATGCCATTTATATTTTATAAAAGAAAATCAGTATCTGTCTTGGGCACTTTCTTGTCACTGAAGCACAATATCTGAAATCCACAATTTAAAAGACGAAAAGTTTATTTTGGTGCATGTTGGCTCCGAGGCAGGACAATGTGGCAGAGGGGACTGGTAGAGAGAGCTGCAAATGGCACTGTGATGGGGGAAATAGAGGAATAGATCAAAGGAAAAGTCATGGAAGGAAAGTCAGCAAATCCTTCCAGGCCATGCACCTGCTAATCCACCTCTTCAGATTGAACCCCATCTCCTAACACCAAGTCAGCTAAAAAGCCCCCCCAAACCAATCACCATTCAAAAGTCCCACCTATGAACCAATGAGGCTCTTGGGAGACATTTAGATATACATCATCAAAATACATACTGCACAGATGCAAATTAAGTAATGGCATTAATGTGTCACATAAGCCTATGCACGTAAGATCAGAATAGACAACTGAAGAATTTGTCAAATAGTTCCCATTGCAGATTAGCAGTAAAGTATAGGATTTTCTAAACAATGTATTTTTTGAACAGGGCACCCATATTACTTTGGCAAATACTTTTATATAAAAGGAAAAATAAGAAGACATTAACTAGTCACTGGACAGAAATGTACAACCATCTGTATCTAGTAAAAATCTTTGTAATGAAATGTTTCAATAAGCTTCATGCAATAACAATCACTACAAATCATAATTCTATTATAATTGCTGGAGATATACAAGTGATTTAGTTACTAACCCCAGGCCCCAAATCTGTTACGCTGAAAGCCACACGCAGAATATCTACTCATTTTTGTTCTCTCCTTCCCTATCATCTACCATGCCATTTACATCACAAAGATGTGGCCGCCCAAGAGGAACGTGCTCCATCACTGCCTTACTCATTCCTCTGTAGAGTTTAGCAAGTGGGGATAGCACCTGCTAAAAAAAAAATCTTAATTTATGAAAATATTACATGATCTGATGAATAAAGTGTTACCGAGTTAAGAAACAAAGGTAGACTTTCTTGATTACAATTTCAATATTACTATTTTAAATATCAGTAAGTTACCACTAACTGAAATTTAAAATCATTCATAGATTTTACTAAACAAATGTTTAGATTTTTTAAAATATACCTAGATTATATAAATTAAAAGGAAAGTCTCCAACAGCCGGTATCACAACCTTGATTTTACTCTAGAGTGGGAAAGGCTTTTTAAAATTGGACAATAAGAAAGAAGCATAATTTCCTTATCCCCGGGGTCTGTGAATACAGTGTGCTCTAGGTCATTCAACTGGGGACTGGAGAACAGTGATAGCTTTCATTTTAAAAAGTACTTTTTGTGGCTTGTATAGTAAGTATTCAACTGGTCTGTGTAGTTATATTAAATACATTAATTTTACATCTTTAGAAATTGTTCTTAACAAACCTCTTTTGCAGTATTTTAAAACTACTTGTTATACTGCACAACTCCAAGGGAATATAAGCAGGTCCTGTTAATTTTCAGGGAAGATACTGACCTTCAGATCCTTGAAAGTAAGAAGCTGTCACTAAGCCAAAAGTCTTGAAAGGGATAAAAATTGAAAACATTTCATTGAGTTCTGTAGGCCAGGAGTGATATAAATCTTAAATATAAATATGAAAGATAAATATCAAAGATAGTTGACACAGAAGAATTTGAATTAAAAAGTTCATGAAATATGTTATCTTTTCCACCTTTCATAGTCATGGCAAGGTGGATATGAATGTGAAAAAAATTGACTACGTATATATTTATTGGCTATGTCTTATGTCCTAGAGCACATTTGAACTTTAACAATGTCAACTTTATTAGTATTTATTTTACATTTTTTTAAAAAAATAATTTCTAGACTAAATTGCAAAAATAACATTTTATAGCTTACATATAATAAGTATGATGCTGGGGATTTAGCTCAGTGGTATAAGCCTTGCAAGCAAGCAGTCGTGAGTTCGATCCCTGGTACCAAAAAATAAATAAATAAAAATTAAAAAATAAGTATGATATACAGTAAGTTACATCGTGTACTTATAGACATAAAATTTTAATTATCTGAGCTTGCATCTTGATCAAAGGCTATGGTCATTCCTTTTTTGAATTGTATCTTTTAGGCAATATGTTACAAACATCCTGTAGCATGGGTGTAATAATTATTTTCCCAGGAATTTGGTCCCAGTTCATTAAGTATCTCCTGCTATCCCAAGTGATCATCACTCAGATGTGACCCTAAGAAGATGCAAGAGGAATCCCAATACCAGCAGGGAATTTTAAAATGTCATTAAGAGCAATATGGATAGTTACCCTCCAAAAAATCAGTGCACAAACATTAATTAGAATAGCACATCACTTAAAGCCCATCCTTATGCTAGTCATTAAACATGCCACAGTTTATATTTTGTCATTTCAATTCTGTAGTAGTTATCAGAATTAAGTAGAAGTGAGGCACTTATGATAGCAGTCTCCAACTAAAGGAGCTGACAGGTAATCACAGGCTATTTTTAGAATCCTTGTTCTATGATTTATCTTTGCTTTGCTTGCATCATAAATTGAGCTGTATTTGAATTACACTATTACACACAGAGAAGTCACCAAGTTGACATTAAACAAAGCAAACGTATTTCTGCTACTGCAGCAATTTTTCAAGATCCACTTGAACTTTTACAAAATGATCATAAGTTAATCATAAAAGTCCAGTTTTTATCAAATTTATTAGTGCACTATTTCTTAGTTATTGATAAAATAGTTGAAGCTGTGAAAAGACAGATAATTTAGATGATATTTGCTAAGATATGATAGTATATATGAGTGATTTGGGAATTCTATAAAGACATTAATACTGAGAATAAATCTTGGCCAAATATTAATATGTGCCATTCACACTTGCAGTATTCTAAGAAATATACTTTTTGGATATACCTGGTTTTCCTAGGAGAAGTTTATTAACACATTTTTTGTCTTGTATTCAATGCCTAGTGCCCCTATCAGGGTCTCAGTGGGAAATTTGCTATATGCCAAGTGGGTAACTAAGAACATTTTGTTAAAGACAAACTACACTTATCCGTCTGGTATCATGGAGAATTGGTTCCAGGACACACTCTCTCTCCATGATGATGTCAAAATTATGAATGCTCAAGTCTCTGCTATAGAATGGGTAGTCCTGGCTCATAACCCACACATATCCTCTCTCCCTATGTACTTTACCATCTTTGCCAAAACTTGTAATATTTAATATATTGTAGATGCTATTGAAATAAATGTTAACTGTATTGTTTAATGTATGGCAACTAGTAAAGAAAACATCCATATGTGCTCAGTATGGGTGCAATTTCTTTCAAAGATCTTTCACTTGCGATTGTTTGAATCTATGGAAGCAGACACTGTCCATGCATGCGGAAAACCAACTCTGCAGGGTGTTGGAAGGCTAGAGGAATCAGCAGAAGAGAATGACAATCTGGAAATTGAAACAACAGTTACCAGAGCCTGGACACTCCCTAACCTTAGTAAGCGAGGTAATACAGGACAGTTGTGATTTTAAGCAGACAAATACAGAGACCCTCAGAGTGCTTCACAGGGAGAAAATTCCAACATAAAGTCTCTTTCCAGATTAATCCTCTAAAAGTGCTTTTTATGAGCAAATATTTGAAAGTGGGAAGTCAGAGAGGACAATGGAATCCAGATAAGCTAGTAGAGACCAGCTACTGGGACATAGCACAGAACAAGCAGGAAAAGAGCTTGGAGAAGACTTATTATAGTAAGTGGAGACTACCTGGAACTATATACTGGTTCTCTTTTAGGTCCTGAAATATTAGCAGAAAACAGAGCAAAATTTTTTCAGGCAGGAAATTTATACTCTAATAGGACAGTAAAGAAAAGAAGTAAAATACATATATGGCATCCAACAGGATAAGGGCTACAGAGGAAAAAAAAAAAAAACATGAGAATAGAGGGGAGAATTCAAAGTGTAGAAGTTAAGCACAGAAGGCTATATTTTTAGATAGAGTGGTCAGGGAAAATCTGAGGAAGAGATATTTGAACAAAGAGCTGAAGGCAGAGCCTATGTCCATCTAGGGAGAAAAATTTCTTTTTTTTTTTTTTTTTGGTACCAGAAATCAAACTCACAACTGCACACTTACAAGGCAGGTGCTTATGCCACTGAGCTAAATCCCTAGCAGAAGAATTTCTAGAAGGGGGAGCAGCAAACATACTTCTATAGGCGAGTATCATTAATAGTCTGCCAATGAAACAGTGAGGAGGAAAGGGAGCCAGGGTAGCATCTGAGAATAAGTAAGGGGACCTCGGAGGGAAAATAGTTGGCAAGATAAAAGGCAGCAGCTAACACAAAGGAAGTGGTTGATTCTAAATGCAAAGTGAAGTCATTGAAAAGTTGATATAGATGGATTTGATTATTAGATTACATCGTAGATGGTCACTCCATCTGCAAGACTATCACAGGGGAGGGAGAGGTTAGAAAGGAGAAAGCAAAGCTGGAAAGGTATGTAGGTGGTCCAGGCTGTTGCAGTCACACCCATGTCGACTGATGGAAGCTGGGAGAGGGCGGTTGCAGTACAAATGCATACAAGTGAAAGGATTTGAGAGATATTTAAGATGTAAAAATAGCATGTCACAGTGAAACAGTGGACAGGGGTCGTGAGAAGTGGAAGGAAGTGAGTAGGGCGCTGTAGCACAGGTGACAGGTTGTGTTTCACTTTAGTTCAGCTTCAGGTGCGTGGAAGTGCTTTTCAGACACCCAGAAGAAGACACCAATAAATCTCAGGTAGTTGATTAGAAGCCTGATGAGCATGCCTGGATTAGATGTGCACATCTGTGAATAATCAGTCATCTTCCGATGATAAATAAAACAAATTCACAAATGCAATTGAATTCAGAGAGTACAGAGTAAGACCAGAAGATGAGTGTGGAATTGGACTTTGAACATCTTTACTTTAAACAGTTTAAACTTTATAGCAGATAGAGGATGAGATGGAAAATTCTCACGTATGTACACCTACACGTACACTATAACCACATTTAACATTTATACCCTCCCACAAGAAAAGTCTATATATGTTTATGGTACTGGGGAATTAAACTTTGCTACATGCTACACCCCATCCCTTTTTTATTTTGAGACAGAATCTCACTAAATTTCCCAGGCTACACTAAAACTTGCAATCCTTGTGCCTCAACCTCCCAGATTAATGTTTTAATTGTTAACTCCAACATTAATAGATATAAAACCAAAAATATTAGATTGCAATAACTAAAGAATTGTTCTAATAATATTAGTGTTTCTTTGCTTTTCAGTGAGATGTGGATTGAACCCCAATATTTTGAAAAAAAATCTTATTTTTGCCATTTTCAAAGCTTTTCACTGTAATCCTTACTTGGCTTTCTCTTTTATATTTCCTCTGATGGTTGCAAACATTCTTTCTGAACCTAAATCGTCATTATTTCGCTTGTAAAGGTAATATATTCTGCTTGTCTTCAATTCTAGCATTTTGGTTATAGCTAAGAAAAGTTAGAATTTGTCTTTTCATTGTTCAAATATTATTCATTTTTCTCTGCTTATCTGTTCCAGGGGATTTCAGAGACCTGTTCTCTTACATATTCTACCAAGAAGAAATTTCTCCATGTGTTTTTACTCAGCTTAGAAAAACTAATCGGTTCAGAAGTACTGTGTATATTAAGTTTTAAATCATGAAAAGATAGAGCCCTTTTGAATGTAAAATGCACTTTCATCAGAAAAGAGATAGGAGAACAATTTGCGAGTAGATTTTCTTTTCACTGAATTGGCTGAAAGAATGTATTGTCATGCAGTGATTGTTTCGCCTTAGTTTACAAGTTATAGTCATACCAACCATCCCACAAAGGTATACAAAGGTATACTGGAATATAGGGTTCTTGGCTACTTCTCAGATCATTTTAATACTTCTTTAAATAGGTTTTTCAACAACTCATTGCCCCTCATTATCTATAAAAACAGGTTGACTTTTTGATGGAAAATTAGATGAAAGAGACTGATTTCAGAACTTGGTTCTGTGGGGGTGTAGTTAAGAGATGAGGGTTGATTAAACATTGTAATGAACATTTTAAAAAGATTACAGTAAAAGATACATTACCATTAATCACTGTCAAAACACTCCCTCTTACTTCTAACACATCTTTTAACCCATGATTCTTGTCATTTTCTGCAGCAGATCTAGAAGTCCTTTTACATTTTTAGCAAGTACAATAAAAAATGTAAATGTCCATGCTGAATGCCATCCAACCAAAAGATAGACTCCTGTAAAGAATACCGTGTCCTCATGACCCTTATTCAGCAGTGCTGGCCCCAAGCGACTTTTCTGCTCTGTAGGCATTTTGAACTAATTCAGGACATTGAGGCAGCAATGTACAAGACCATGATAAAAGAGGATTTTTTTTCTAAAATATTCTCTACAAGAACATTTCCCAACCATTAGTGTCATTTTTATAATAAATTACAGTATATGCTTAAAAAGACAGAATAATTATTGATTGTTTCCTTTTTAAATTATCGATTTTTAGAATAGGCTGTGTGCTATTTCCAGTAGTAGAGTTTTGTTCATTTCTTTTTTTTAAAAGATTATGATGAACTCATGGCTTTTAATACTTGTCTTTTAATGAAAATTGTGATTTATGATTTTGGTGACTCATACTGCACCATTATTCATCTGTGACAGATCATGTGAAACTGCATCACACCAACTAGATTTTTGTAGCCTCTTTTTCAGCATCAGATGATGCCCCAAACTCTTCTCATACATATCCTGAACCAGACTTTGAATCAGTCAAATTTTCAAGGAGGTCTCCTTCCTTTTAGTTGGAAGTGATTTTTTTTTTTTTTTTAAGAAACCAGTACTTGACAGCTAAGAGGAATCAGCACTACAATTTTGACAGATTCTAGTCATTTCAGTTGACACAAGAATATGTAAATTTCTTAAAAGAATATATAAAAGTCTTCATACTGCTATTTCCAATGACTCATACAATCTCAGGGATTTTTTACTTCTTTGCTTTAATATCTGTATCTTAGTACTTCTTTTGGAAATCCTGGTTATCAAAAAATAGCTCAAGTTACAAAAGTTAACATTTATACAGTACTTTGCTTCTGCAGTACAAAGAATTACATCTTATATTGCTTCTACAATATAAAGAATTTCATTGATATGCATACTTAAGGAAACAATTCCTAGAAAAAAGTATCAGATTCTATTTTGCTAATGATTCATCTACAGAAATTTTATTTCAAATATCGATGGCAGAATTGATACTAGGCTTCGATTCTCATCACAAATAATTATAAAATTAGACAAAATATACCAACCCTGAATAAAGGATGACATGTGGGCATTGTAGCTATTGAAGTGGCTACAGGTTACAATGCTGATGTAGAATCTATACAGGAGTCCTCCATGGCTTTGCTGAATGCCTGACTGGTCTGCAGATACAAAGTCTGACAAGAGCTACATGGTGAATGACAATATCAGTTGACACTCCATTGTATTCCAGCTGAGCAGCATGAAGGGAATTAAGAACATTGCCATTTTTCAGGTAAGATACCTAAGGGCCTGAATCTTAAGAGTTGGAATGAACAGAGGATCACATCCTACAAAAGTAAAAACTGAGATACATATCCTAAAATAGAATAAAAGTCTGGTCACATTAAATAAAAGAAGAACAAGAATCTACCTAAACTGCTTGTGAGAATAAATTCAATACTCAGTTTGAAAACCCCAGTATAATCTAAGATTCATGTAATGTTCAGCATAAGGCATATCAAAATAATTCTAATTTTGCTATAATTTGTTTTAAAAAAAAAAACCCACCCTTTATCTCACATACTGTATAACAACACTGTTTTGACATTTTTTCTCTTAACAATCTTAATCTTTTTAACATTTTTAAAGGCCTATTTTTTCTTATTATTTTTTCATTGCTTAAAAAGGAGAGCTATATATAATTTCAGTATATTTTTTAATTTTTATATGGCTTTCAAGTGAAATTTATTTTGCCTTCTGTTAACTTATATGCACAAAGCCTCTTTGTATGTTGTACATATTTCTGATTTTTATTAAGATTTATCAATACTACTAATAATTAAAGCATAGAAATTTCTTTTAAGCAATTTATAGATTTCTGACTCTCCCATACACAAAAAAAGTAAATATGTATATGGTAATGTTACAGAAGAAAGGGGAGAGAAGTTTAATGTGTAATGTATTTAAGAGAAAAAAGACAAATTATCGTTGAGTCCATAATCTTTTCCTGATGAGTTACTGTTTTATAAATAATGAGGTACACTAACAAAATGACAGTATTCATAATAATTTTCCTAAGGAAGGCAAATAAAAAAGAAATAATGATTTTCCACACTGTGTTGGTGATTACTTTCCCACACAGCATTATAAAATGCAAGATATTTTACCCGAAATTTAAAACTGTATGAAATTAGTGCCATGTACTTAACATTACACATATAGCATATTTTCAGTTTCAACAATTATAAATTACTATTAGGCATTAGAATTATACAACAAAATGATAGGCTTGGTAAAGTAAGACAAATGTCGAGTTGTAAAACTGTGCATTAGTTTCTGAATTCTGTTTCTTGGCCATTCCCAGAGACCCCCTAAGTGGCTAGCAGTTGCATGCATTCCACCCAGGGAGCTGAAAGTGTATGAGGTGATTCCCAGCGCACCAGAAAACTTTGGAACATTGCTTGAAACCCTGAAATAAATAAAATGACAAAATGAAAGAGCAAAATGCAGTCTCAAACCTCCAGCCCATCCCAAGCAAGCCTAGGAGACATGGACATGGAAGAAAATTAATGTACACATGAAATTCCTGAATGATAAAAATTGAAGAAAAAGAAAAACTCTGGAAGCTATAAAAGAACTCAGATCAGAAAGATCAGAAATAATTTCCCAGGTAAAAGAAGAAATGATAAATGCAATGAAAGAAATGCTGAATACATCTAAGGAAGACATAGTTAAAAATTAGAGGACCAGTGCAAAAAGATGGAAACCTGAAAGAACAACATAAAAAACAAACAGGATCAAAAAGGTGTATAGGAAATCAAAAATTTCATCAAAAGTTGGCAAAACTGCCTCAATGAAAGTGAAGATAGAATTTCAGACCTTGAAGTCAAGATTGCAGCTAATGAACAGGAAAGGAAAGATCTTTTAAAATAACAAGGGATCAGGAAATAACAATTGAACAGCTTCAAGATGATGCAAAGAAAAACAATGTAAGATTGAGAGGGATAAACAAAAAAGGTGACAACACAAATTATATCAAGAGGCTATTTACAGAAGTAATAGTTGAAAAATTCCCAAACATGAGAGTGGAAACTGAGATACAGATCACTGAAGCAAATAGAACTCCAAATAGCCACAACCAAAATAAAACTATACCCAGACATGTAAAAATCAACATTTTAGAAGTCCACTATAATAACAGAATATTAAAAGCTGCTAGAGAGAAGAAACAGATCACTTATAAAGCAAGCCTATTAGAATTACAGCAAACTTCTCCACACAAACAATGAAGTCAAGAAGAGCACAGAGTGAAGTATTTCAGATTCTAAAGGAAAATGACTTCCAGCCCAGACTGATGTACCCTGAAAAACTGCCCTTCAAAATGGATGGAGAAATAAGATACTTGCACAACAAAGAACAATTGAAGAACTTCATGACCACCAAATGAATCCTGCAAAGAATACTGAAAGACACTCTAGATAGAGATAGGAAAAAAACCACTAAACAAGATAAACAATTAAACAGAGTGGAAAGATAAAGAATCAACAGCAGAAAGATAACATGTGAAAAATAAACCAATATATTAATTATATATATACATAAATATATATATATATGTATATATATTTACATTAATGGTTATAGCTATATATAGCTATAACCATTAATGTAAATGACTTCATTTCACCAATTAAAAAAACAGACTGGCAGAATGGATCAAGAAACAACATCCAACCATATGCTAGAGTTTCTCTTCCCAAAAAGAAACTCATAGACCTAAAGTCAAAGGATTGAAAACAATACTTCGTGCAAAAGAACCCCCCAAAATAGCAGGGGTAGCTATTCTGTTTGCAGACAATGTGAACTTCAAACTAAGTATGATCCAAAGAGATAAAGAAGGTCGCTACATACTAGTCAGGGGAAAGCTTCAAGAGGAAGGGATAACAATCTTAAATATATATACACAAAATTTGGAAGCACCGAGCTATACAAAACAAATATTAACAGAAATAAAAAATCAAAAGCAAAAACACAATTATAACAGGAGACTTAACATACCATTGACACAAAGAGACAGACTAACAGGACAGAAAATCAGAAAAGAAATAACAGAACTAAATCACACCTGTGAATAAATGGACTTGGTGAATGCATACAGAGTGTTCCATCCAAGAACACTGGAATACACATTCTTCTCAGCAGCACATGGAACATTTTCTAAATTACACCATATACTAGCCCACATTACATGCTCAATTAAATGCAAGAGAATTGACATTATCTCATGAATGTTACCAAATCATAGAGCCATGAAACTAGAAATTAATGACAAAAGAAACTGCAAAAATCCCATAAAAATATAGAAATTGAATAATTGCTTAGGAGTGGGTCACAGAGGATATTAAAGAGGTAACTGAACAATATCTACAAGCAAACAAAAATACAAATACAACTTGCTGGAACCTGTGGGATGCAATGAAAGCAGTCCTCAGAGGAAAATTTATTGTGGTGAATTCCCACATCAGGAAAACAGAATGAACACAAATAAACAACCTGATGCTATACCTCAAACATCTAGAAAAAGAAGAGCAAGTCAAGTCCAAAGCCAAAAAAAGAGGGAGGAAATTATAAAGATTAAAGCAGAAATCATTGCACTAGAGACTAAGAAAACAATCCAAAGAATCAATGAATCAAAGAGTTAGTTCTTTGAGAGAGTAAATAAAATTGATAAGCCCCTAGCCAACCTTATTTTAAAAAGGAAAGAAAAATCTCAAATTCATGCAATAAAGAATGAAAAGGGTGAAATCACTGCAGACCCTGTGGAAATACAGAAGATCATCAGAACCTGTTTTGAAAACCTCTACTCTCATAGATGATAAAAAGAAGAAATTGAGAGATTCCTAGAAACACCTGAGTTACCAAAACTGGGTCAAGATGTAAATTCCATTTCTTATGAATATTTTGTTCAGTACCAACATCATGCCAACATGGTCTTAAATTCTTACCAACTAGAACTGAAGAGAACCTAAAACCCAACAGAGGAAATGCTTTAAAAATACGTGTTTTAATTTTTTATTAAAATGGGATGAATGGGGTTTCTTGTTTGTGGTTTTCAATTACTCAAGCAATGATGAGTTACCAAGTAGATGAAGTTTAAGTAAAGCAGAACTTTAGTCTATGTCCTGACTCTGACTTTTCTAGCAGTGCACTGTTTTAGGTGAGTAGCATATTGTTTATTCTTACATTATTTATACAATTATACAATAGTGACTTTATTTTCAGACTTATGAGTATAAAATGTGATAAGTAATGTAGTCATGCTTTATAAACATTAGCATCTTTCTTGTTCTTTTTTCTGCTTCCCTTTGACCAAATAAGAATAGTTTAGAAAGCAGGTATTTTCTAGAATTCCAGGGAACCCTTTCTTATCTTACTCTGACATATCTTCTGTTATTGTATTAATTTTTATTCTCTGTCAAGCATTCTATTACAAGAAAGGAACTACTTTTACTTCTATCAAATATTTGTTAATTATGCCCCCGTGTCCTACCTGTATTTTTATAGTCTGCATTTTTGCTATTACAATTCTTCTATTTCCCTGTCTTTCAACGGCATCTTTTTTAAAATATTTCTTTGCTGTTTTCTTTTACCATGAGAAGCAAAAAACAAACTTCTGCTGCCCTACATATTCTTCAGTTCTGCTTCTTTTTGATATAGCAAAAATCTCTAAAACTTCACAATACTTGCTATATATACTCGCTACACTTTCAATTCAGACTTCATCTAATTTAAGAATTCTGTTTATGTCATACCTACATATATCCAGCCATCATTTAAGCTATTCACTTTGAGATAGCTGATTCCAGTGTTGGATGATTGGTTATTTAAAACATTCTTGTATATAAAGTAATTTGATTCATGGTAATTGCTCATTTCTATGAAAGTTCTTAAATTTTTCAGGACAGCCATTATGTTTGAAATTTAGAATAAATATCTTTACTTCTTTTCAAACATTTCTCATATCAAATGTAACTTTGCAATCTTTTGAATTCTACACCACTTTTATATCATTATAATTTTCAATGTTGCTAATAAAAATTGTATTTTAAGTGCACCTATTGAGAAACAATATTTTAGTTTAAAATTAAACATTTTCATATTTTATAAATAGATGCATAAAATAATTTATATACAATTACCTTTTTCTAAATTATATTGCTCTGTCAGAAAAAATCAGAAAGCTTTAGAATTAACCTTTTGCTATCTATCTAGTTTTGAAATTTTTAAGTAATTAAAGTCACATAAGGACAGGAGAAATCATGCTCTAAATTTTGAGGATAAAAGGGTAAGTATGTGAACCCATTACAATAATTCTATATTTGTGTCATTATTTTTGCATAAAAATTTCAATAAAGTGTTGATAAAAATCAATAATAGAATGCACATGATTAATTTGATACTATTTATCATGAAATAGGAAATAATTATAAAAGAAATAAGAAGATAGTTCAAATTTGTTCATACAGTCCATCGGGATTTACTCTTAAATGAATCAGCCCAATTATCAGGTTAAACAGTTAGCCAAATTTATAGCTGTAGAAAGACTTATATATGTCAGGAATTTAAATAGTCCAAATTCCTTTGAAGTAATAAACATATATTCTGTTGAGCAACCTCAGATTGCTTTGTATTTCTAAATGATGTAAGGATTTAACAGAAAAGATGACCTGAGAGAAGTTTTTTTTTAACTGGTTTGCTCCATTTCCCTTTGTGTCTTTTGAATAGAAAAATATAAACTGTTTACAAAAAACTTGAGATTGTATAAGCTTTCAAAACATAATTATAGGTTTCTTATTTGGTGATTATTTTATGTATCAGGTTACATCTTAATATATAATAAAATTAAAACATAAACCAACAAGCCAACATTTTGTAGAGATATATAATTTTTTAAAATACAATACCAATCATAGGCTTATGTAACATAAAATTAATCATGCATAATTTAGTCTTAGTCTTGAAGAAGATACACAATATTTAGGTCTTAATACAAACTGAGACATGGTATTTCTTCAATGGTATTAATTACAATGCAAATATACAACTAAATACAACACAAATTGTATAACTTTGAAGATATTCTGCTGCCTCATGACTCCCAATAATGATGTTGAATCATATTTTAAATTGATTAACATTACTTTTCCTCCCTTTTCCAGTTGCATTCATTAGTAATTAGCACATAATAACATGCATCCCGAGGTACAACATGTTATTTCGGTTCATGACCACATTGTGCAGTGATCAACTCAGGCTAACTATCATATTCATCACTTCAAACATTCAAAATCTTTTCAAGGCACTTTGAAATACACAACAAGCAAGTATTAACTGTACTCACCCTGCTGCATTAATGAACACTAAAGTTTTACCTCTTACCTAACTGTATTTTTGAACCAGCTAATCAAACATTCACTATCTCTCTGTTTTACCAATAATCAATGTTGTACTCTACAGTTATATGAAATCAATATTTTTAGCTTTTCCATATAATAGAAAACATGCCAAATTTGTCTTTTTTTTTGGAACTGGTTTACTTTACTTAAAATACTGCATTCCATGCTGGTCCTTATTGCCCAAAATGACAGAATTGCATTCATATATATTATATATTTTTATTAAATATATTTATTGTATATAATGTATAACTATATATTATTATATATTTTATATATTCACACACATTTTTGCATATATTTCAGCCATGTAAAGAATGCAATATATGGTATATTCAGAAGCCCAACAGTGTAAATGGTTTCTTCTTTGTGCACATTCTTGCTGGAATTTGTTACCTTTTGTCTTTTCTATTATAACCATTCTAAATGGAGTTTGATGACATTTGCTTATACTTTTGATTTGGATTTCCTGATGATTAGTGACACTAAACATTTTTTCATACACTTGTGAGTCTTTCAAACATCTTCCTTTGAGAAATACCTATTCAGATCATTTCTCCATTTTTAATTAGAATAGTTTCTGTTCAGATATTTAAACTCCTTATGTATTTTGGATATTAACACCTTTCCAGATATATACTTTGCAAGTATTTTTCACCTGATAGAGATTTTCTCTTCACTTTGTTGTGGTTTTTTTTTTTTTTTCCTTTTTTCCCAAAACTTTTCAGTTTGACAATTTCCATGTGTCCATTTTTGTTTTTATATCTTGCACTTTTGGAGCCTAATCAAAAAACGATTGTCCATGCCAATCTTCTAATGTATTTTATCTATTTTCTTCTAGCAGTTTCTTAATGTTAGATTCTACATTTATGTCTTTGGTCCAACATGAATTGATTTCCAGTAAGTGCTGAGCGATAAAAATCTAACTTCATTCTTTTGCAGACAAAATTCAAATGTCCTGCATTTCCATTTGTTGTGTTAGTAAATGTGTTTCCTTTCGGTTTTTCTTAAGATATGTTGATTTTTACAATTATTTATGAATTCAGGAAAATTAATAACTAACTAATACACAGGGTATTTTTTGTGTTGCTTTGCTTTTTCTTATGCCTAGGAATTTTCTTTGCTATTGCAAGCACAGATTTGAAGTTGACAATTTACAAAATTTACTCCTGTAAGTCAGTGTGATTTTGATCCCATAAGCCAGTGAAAAGATTTCTACATAAGCCATACTATTCTTTCTGCACACCAAAGTTAAGTTTTATTATGCTTATTACTTTTAAATTTACCACCCAAAAAATTACACTTCATTTCTAAGTGACCTAAATTCCTTCTATTTATGTATCTGTGTACTCATTTCCACTACAAAGAGTCTAAGGGGGATTTATTCTTTATTTTCTTCAGGAATTCACTGTGCTTCTCAAATACAATGATTTGTAAATATTTAAAAATATTTGGATTTTGAATATTATTGCTTCTCCTGCTTTTTAATCTCCATTTATACAATTCCTGTCAAAATATGTTGAAATCTCAGATTTTCTCTTTAATGTTCGGTACCATATTTTAGGCAATTATTTCATCTACATTTAATTTTACTAACTCTAGCTTATGACTGTTTATTTAACCTTTCTATGTAGTTTTCAATTTCAATAACAAAATACTTTCATTGTATAAGTTTTATTTTACTCTATTAAATCTATTCACTTATATAGAATATTGTTACCTCTATATGCTTTTATTTTAAACATACTTATATAATAGTGCATATCTGATAATTCCATTATCTAAACTTCCAGTTTATAATTCTGTTTTTATTGTTGTAGCCCTCATTTACTGTTTTGCTGTATCACTCATTTACTGGGTTTTAGAATTTTAAATAGTGTGTTTCGGTCCATTTGGATTTCCTATTTGAAATCATAAGAAACTTAAAATTTCTCATTAATAAATTTTCCCTGTGTTTTGCTTGGGTGCTGTGTGACCACTTATAACATTACTTTCTGCTCTTCACCCTGATTACTTTGGGAAGATTGAGTTTAATCCATATTCATTGTGAATAAAATACTCACGAGAGATGATTTCTCTTTCCAGACTCTAGGCTGAGACAAACTTCTTTGCTATTTTCTGGTGCTGGATTGGATATTGTTCTACTTTATTTTCATAATGATTATACCTAGCAGTAGGCACGTATCTTTCTATTGCCCCTCCCTTACTCTCTAGCAATTTTACTCCCAAGAAATTGTAAACCCCCATCTCTAGAAATGCCAAGTTGACCTAGACATTTTGGTCAATCAGCACATTCTTTTTTCTCTGCTCAGAATGACCAAATGAGGAAAAATTTCATTCTCTATGCATGAGAAATAAAATTTAAATCTACTTGTAAAATTAAAATACTTGATAAACAGATTTTTACCTTAGTCTGTTCGGATTGAGCTTGCTATTGTGAGGTTTCTCAAATCCTGTGCTGTGCAGACCAACAAATGGAAAGAATCACGTTAACCCAGAGGAAAGCAGAGGTGAAAGAGAACGGCAACCACAAAAGTCCTCGTGTTGTTTGAGGCCCTAGTTTTAGCAGCAGAAGGATTCATCACAGATTTTCAAATTGAGAGTTAAAGTCTTCTTGAGTCGAATTTCTACACCTGAATATGAGAAGCATGACTTTAATATAGTAAGATTGTAAATAGTCACACTCTTACCATTCACTGTCTGACAAGTGGTGAGAAGTATGACTTTAAATGCAAAAATTAGGTAAGAAATAATTTAGCTTCACTATGGTGAACTTTGTTACTTTCTTGTTGCTGGGACAAAACACCCAGTACCCACAAGTTAAAGGGGGTAAGGTTTATTTTACCTCACGGCTTATAGAAGTTTAAGTGTATAGTTAGCTGAAACCAAGGCCGGGCTTCATAGTAGAAGGGCATCACAGAGGAGAAACAGTGAATGGTAAGGAGGCAGGAAACAGCAAGCAGCCTGCCTTCTTTGAATCCCTTTTTACCCCATTTAGCCTACAAGCCTATTGGTTGATACTGCACACATCCAAATTGAGTCTTCTGTCTTCAGTAAATCCATTCAGCTATGCTCAAAACTGTGCTAATCCAATTAGGGAATTATCATACACCCATAGCTCAGTATAACACATCCGTGATCCAGTCACTCCAAAAGGTCCCACCTATGAATGTATGAGGCTTTGGAGGGGGTAGGAGGAAGACCTAGATAGCACGCCATAACATAAACACTGAGATGTTCAATTCATATACTCCTTTTAATCTTTCATTTGTGGCCTTTCCGTCAGTATATATTCTGAATTAGTCAATATCAACTAGATAGAAGAGTAGTAGATATACCCAGAGAGATCTATTAAGCATTATCAGTTTATGTAATTGTAGCATCAAGACAAATCTGAAATCTGTAGAGAGGGTTATCAGCACAGGAAGGCACATCGTATTAGGCAAAAGCTGAAGCTTCTTTCTCAAAGTAGTCTGTATCTTGTTCTTAAGAATTTTCAATGTATTGAATCAGCTTAACTCAATCAGCCAGGACAATCTGTCTTACTTAAAGATAACAGAATTGATTCCCTCCATGGCACCATCTGTATTAGTCTGTGCATTAACTGAAGAGTATAACCACCCAAGGTGATACAGAAAACTATCACGTAGCCTTCCCTGAGAATTACCCTGGTAGAAACAATCTCCTCACTTAGAATCATGGTTGTTTCCCTGAGCACCATGAATTTAATGATTTGTCAATACAGAACATGTAAAAGCTGACAACCTTGTTCTAAACTTCCTTGCCAGAAAAATTCTGAAGGACATACAAACTTCAGAATTTCTTTTGGAGTTTCTAGAAATTTTCATTAAAAGGCTGATAATTTTAACGTTGCTTTCTTGCCTTCCTTCCACAGTTATGGAATACTTTAAATCCCCTTCACAAGCTCCCGTTAGATACCTCATCCTGTAACATTGCCCAGCATTTACTTATCTTTCTAACTACATATGTGAACAATATTTTATGTGTGTTTATTTAAAACCTAAGAAACAGAAAAGCATAGCCCCAGAGTATTCTGATGCTGAGATGAAATGCATTTGGTTTATTATTTTATCCAAGTATCCATGTAGTTGCTAGGATATAATGTATCCATTAAATGAATATAAATTATAAAAATGCAAAGCATTACAGTTGGTTGCCACACAGCTAAAATATTCTGTTCATGAAAGAAGAAACTAGAGATTATTTTTCTTAATATCTACATTTATTATGATTTTTCTATTTCATTAAATTATGAAATATATTTATTTCAAGTGGAGGAAATTTATCAAATAAAGTTATGAACACATCAGAAAAGACCAATATCATGTATCAAAAACCCCCAGATTAACTAAGATGCTTATTTTCAATCAATTTAAATTCTGGTTTGTTGGAGTGGAAATGATTGTAAGTTTAATGACACCATTTCAGTCAATTTTTGTAGCATCTTATCTGTGAATATAATAAGTTTATTATTGTATTTCTATTATTCCCACTTGAATGAAGGAAGAAGAAAATTTTTGAAACTTAACAAAAAGATGACAGCGTACATATTGCTTCATCCTAAAATTAGCGGTATATGAGCATTGTTATAAGTGTTGATGACAATATATTTTTAGACTTTCTTGAAAATACCTTAGAAAAAATTCAATTCTGAATAAATTACAATTTTAGATGGATGCATTTGACTTCTCTTGGCCATGATCTCTGTGAAATTGAACAAAGGAATTTAAATTTGGGGAAGGGAGTTTTCAGACCACAAATAAAAAAAAAAATCACCAAATTCCACAAATCAGAGCTTTCCTGGTTGTATCTATGTTATTACCCCCAATTCCAATAACACCTACACGCCCATGGACACTATGCCATCAATTTTTTCTTTCTCTTTCTAATCCAATTTTAATTAGATTTTAAAAAGCAAGCAACAATAATTAAGTGAACATGAAAAGTGATTAATTTAACAAGTTTACATTAATCTAGTCAAGGTAGTAAAATTAAGCCTGTGGGAATTACTTTTAAAAAATCATCACATATGTTCTTATATTAGCTATACAAATGGGACGTTTTGCTCAAGGGTTTATGTTTTTCTTAAGTAATTTGCAATTTATGGTAAAACCACAGTATTTATTGAGATCAGGAACAGAAGAGGTGCCCAATTTTTGTTCCTTTGGTTATCCTGAGGTGTGAAGAGATTATTGGTAACCAATGTATGGTGAGCACATATGCATTATGAATTCTGGGCACATGATTCACTTGCTTCCATATATATCTCCCTTGGGTTGAAAAACCCTCCAAAAGATAGTTACTTTTTTTCCAATAAGAGGAAAGGCCTTTCAATGGCCGATAAGGCCAATTAGAAAGTGACCTCCATGAGAAGGGAACTGTCTTTATTTGCTTCTATTTAATCAGCTCCTACAACAGTTCCTGGGAGATAGAACATACTTGTGAAATATGTTTAATTAACCTCCAGTATTTCTGTTAAATTAACAAAGAATTTTTGAACAAACATATGGGATACCTTCCATTTTCTTACTTGATTACAGATTTTCTTCAGAAATTAAAAAATAATCATAGTGGCACAACAGTTTCAGAGACTTAAAGTGTCTGTTTGGTCAACCTGAGAAATGTGAGCTAATCCATGAATATTTACCAAAGAAGGACTGGTCTTTCTAATATCTGGAAAATATAAATAAATATTTTATGGCTTGTGCTCAAGATAAAATTATTATACATTAGTGAAATTATTACATGTTAAAGTAAATGGAGACAGAGATAAAGATTAAAAGAAATGTATATGCCTGGAATATATCAACTTGGAAAACTGGGTAGCACAAAAAATGGATACTAATTTATAAAATACTTGATTGGCTTGCTATTTTTCTATTTTATTTTAAACGGAAAACAATAAGAAGTAATAAAACAGTTTCAAAGCAGGCAAATAGAAGAGTAACAATCATTAATACATTGTGCTATATTCATGATAGTTATTCAGAGTACGAAACAGGCATAAAACATTGTCCAGAAAATTGCTAGCACAAAACTTTCCCCTCACCTAACCAAGAATGTTTGCTATTTTTCTAAGTAGTTTGACTTCATTATCTCCTTTTGTATTCAGCAATTCTGTTACTTAGATATTTTATTATTTTCATGCTGTAGATAACGTAAGATAATTAAATGGTTTAAAATTTTGTTGCATGACGTCAAAAGAAATCTCCAGCAGAGTGAAAAGAAAACCCACAAACTGGGAAAAAATCTTGGTGAACTGCCCCTCAGACAAAGGACTTCTGTCTAAAACATATAAAGAATTTTAAAAAATCAGACCCCTAAAATTCAAAGACCCAATCCAAAAATGGGCATCTGAGATGAATAAACAATTTTCAGATGAAGAAATACAAACAGCAAATAAATATATGAAAAAATGTTAAGCATCATGAGTCATTAGAGAAATGCAAATTAAAACCACACTGAGATTTCATCTCACTCCTGAAAGAATGGCTAAGATCAAGAAAACCACCACTAACAAATGCTGGATAGGCTGTGAGGAAAAAGGAACTCTCCTGCACTGTTGGTGGGAGTGTAGACTAGTGCAACCATTGTGGAGGTCAGTCTGGAGATTTCTCAGAAAGCTGGGACTGGAAGCCTAATTTGACCCAGCTATTCCACTTCTAGGCATATTCCCAGAAGAACTGAAAGCATCATACCACATATATGTGCACCCATTTTATAGCAGCACAATTTGTAATAGCCAGATCTTGGAAACAACCTAAGTGTTCATCAACTGAAGAATGGATTTTAAAAGTTGTGGTATTTTTATACAATGGAGTACTACTCAGCTATAAAGAATGATCACATTGAGGCATTTATAAAGAAATGGATGCAGCTTGAGACCATACTCATAAGTGAAATAAACCAAACTCACATGTATAAAAACCAAATAGTTTCTCTCGTGTAAGAAATAATAAGAATACATAAAAGTATATGGTAATCATGATTCCCAATCATATTGGTTTGAAGCCATATAATGTTTTCACTCATTAATTGCAATGGTTTTAACCTGGGTTGTTCGATTTTAGTATCTGTGATGGTACGAATAGCTATTTTGAAGAAAACAACACATCATAAAAGCTAGTGCTGATTTAATATCATCTTGTTTTGAAGTCCCATCAAGCTGTAGTACATCACTTTCCACTGGTTTTAACATGTCGTATCTTACTATACTTTACTATATGCAATAGTATAAACAAAATTTTTATAGGCAAAGAGATAATATAGAAACCATTGTTTGTTTTCTGTTAATTGGTTCTAAATACCCTATAATTCTTTCATTCTCTTGAATGGATTCACACTGTTTTGATATGCTTGATGCTACTGCATATGAAGTTATACTCAAATATTTCAAGGAAAGAGACACTATCGTAACTACTATTATGTTAGATTATCTGGTGGTGAAACACAATGATGCTTAAATTGTTCAGTTCTGACCTGCGTTGTTCTGTTACAATGTCCTCTTTTATCTCAATCTCCCCCCTTTTTCAATTAATCTATTTTTCTCATTTTTTAATTAAAGAAAAACTAAAATAAAAAAATAGCAGGATATACTATAGTAACTTTTTTTGTTTTCCTATTAACCTGATTTGAACTCCAGTATTGCTCTCCCCATCTCATTATGTCTGATTATGCAATATTCTATTTTGTTTGATAGCATCAAGCTTGAGGATATAGACAACCACTTTGAAAGCAATAAGATTTACGATGATGCCCATTATGGCTTGACTATTATCTTCTTTTGAAGTCCTGTAAGTTCTCCAGTGTAGGTTTTATTGATTCTGTTCTGTACTGTTTTGATCAATTCTATTATACCTGATGACATAGGCAACTTTTTTAAAAAAATAGAAAGAGACACAATGGTAACCATTTTTGATCACCTGACATTCTATTTTTGCATCGTGTACTATGCCTATCCTTCTGTTCTAACTGACTCTGTTTTGTTTAGTCACGTTATGTTTTATTCTCTTAAAAAAAAGTAATCAGAATTGTGGGAGTAAAAAAAAACCCAAAAAGTGTAACTGTTATTGTAAAAAAGAGAGGAAAGGAAGGTGGTCTAAGGGATATAACTGCATGTATGTTTCAGTGTGTAAGATGGAAAACAATATTACTGAGCTTTAGTTGGATCATTGAACCGAACTCTCTGCAATCTCACAGTATGAATGTCCACTTTATATGCTTTAATTTTGTAATTTGGATAACTGTTTCTAGGATGACGATGTGTGGCCTATTAACTAGTGATTTCTTAATGTATAATTTTTTTTCTTGAAATCCTGTACTATTTGTACCCTTTTACTGCTTTGCTTTTTTAAAATTTCCTATCTTTTTTCTCTTTAAATAAAAAAAATTTGTGGCATGAGTCATAGAAATATACAACTTATATATAAACTGAGAGATTTCACTTAGACATTGTCTCATGCAAATGCAATGGCTGCAAACTCAGGAATGGTTACTACTGCTGGATTTTTATGTTGTTTTTTCAGCTATATTGAGATATAATTGGCAAGTAAATATTGTATATGCTAAGGTGGTTTATAACATGAAATTTTGTACATGATCAAGTAATTAACATGTCTATCATGTCATATAGTTACTTTCTTATGTGTATATGGTAAATATACTTAAAACTTATTTTATTGGTGAACTTTAAGTAAACAATTCTTAATCATCATAAACATGCTCTACATTAGGTTTCACTTTTTCTGTCAGTGAAATTTAAATTGATTCTATACTTTAGCTACCATGAACAATGGCACAATGAACATGATTATTCAGTTACTTTTGTAATACTGATTTCATTTTTTCAAATATATGTCCAGGAGAAAGATTGCCAGATTATATAATAGTTCTATTTTCAATTTTTTGTGGTACCACTATATTGTTTATCTCAGTGGGTATCCTAACTTAAATTCTGGCTGACAGTGTTCAAGATTTTCCTGTCCTCTGCATTATTTCTAATGCTTGTTATCTTTCACCTTTTATATAATGGTCTTGGTGCCATATTTAAAGTGCTATCTCATTATGGTTGTTACTTGCATTACTTTAGTTAGAAATATTGAACAGACTTTATGTATCTGTCAGACATTTATCTCTCTTTTGTGGAAAAATGTTCAGTTGAGATTTATTTACTTGGTTTTGTTAATGTGCTATTGAGTTGTCTGAGTTTCTTAAATATTTTGGAAATCAACTACTTACTGCATACATGGTTTGAAAATATTTTCTCACTTTGTTTAGATTGTCTTTTTTTCTAGATCACTTCCTTTTCTGTAAGAAATCTTTTTATTTTGATCAAGTCTCCTTGCTTACTTTTTGTTTTGTGGCCTATTACTTTGGTTGTATATATCTATATATCTATATCTATATCTATATCTATATCTATATCTATATCTATATCTATTTGTTATGGTCAATATCATAGGGCTTTTCCTCTTCTAGAGTTTCAGGTTTTTGATCTTATAATTTTAACCTATTTTCTAATGCTTTAACATGTGTTGCAAATTAAAGAGTAAACTTAATTTTTTCACTTGTATTTTTAGCTTTCCCAAAACACTTGAGAGTCCATGTTTTCCAACATTATATTTTCTCTCTTCCTCTGTCAAAGATGAGTTGACTGTAGATGCCTGGCTCTTTCCAGATTTTCTTCTGTTACACTATTCTCTCTGCATGTTTTTTAAATTAGTATTATTCTGTTTTAATTACCATAGCTTTGAAATATAATTGGAAGTAATGAAGTATGGCATCTGAAGCTTTGCTCTTTTTGCTCGATTATTTATTATGAATATTTTGTGAAAAAAGAAAAAAAGAGTATTTGCGATTTCATACATATTTTAGGATTACTTTTGCTTATTTATATGAAAATTTTAATAGAAATTAAATTGATTCTAAATCACTCCAGGTAGTATAGGAATTTTAATAGTATTGATTCTTCTGATACATGAACATAGGTTAATTTCTACTTATGTATGTCTTCTTCCATGTATTTTGTTGACATTTTGCAGTTTCCAGGGCACAGATCTTTTATTAATATTAAATTTATTTCTAAGTATTGAATCATTTTTGTTGCTATTGTAAATGAGATTTCAAATTTCTTTTTTTCAAAAACTTCATTATCAGTATATAATGTTATTATATTTTTGCATGGTATTCTGTAATTAGGATTAAATATTTTAGTTCTAACCATTTATTAGTATAAATTTCTGGTTTTTCTATACTTAATGTGTTCCTAAAGCAAACAGAATTTTACTACTCTTCTAATTTGGATGTATTTTATCAATCTTGCCATCTTTTTAAGAGAGTACAAGAAAATAAAACAGTTAAAACAGAACAATAAAAATGATATAGAATTTCAAAATAATACAGTAGGGAATTAACAATGGTCACTATATTGCATATTGCTATCATTGATACAGTTGCTCAGATTATGAGATGGAAAGCAGATCAAATAGTATAAACACTCACATTTCCTTTCCATGAACTAATAGGCGTAGTGGTACAATTACCCTAACTATTATATGTAATTATTATGTATAGCATTTTTCCTTCCTTTTTTTCTCTTTTTCCCCATCCTACTTTTCTTTCCCTCTGAGTAGTTTCTTTTACTTGCACCATATCTATTGAAAATTTAGGACTTAATTCCTCTTTCAGTTTATTACACTAGGGAGACAATACAGTGTGTACACATGGGAGTCTGATTTACTTCACTTATTATTGTTTTCTAGTTGTACTCATTTACCTATAAAAAGCTCAGATTTATCTTTTTTTTATATATGAGTAGTGCTCCAATGTATAAAAATACCACATCTTTTTATTCATTCCTCCTCAGTTGATGGGCATTTGGGTTGTTTCTGAGATTTAGCTATTACAAATTGTGCAACTATAAACGTGGGTACACATACATAACTGTTGTATGTTTTTAATTCTTCTGCAAAGATACCAAGAGGGGCAATAACTGAGTTTGATGGGACCTCTAATCCTAGTTTTTTTGGGGAATCTGTACACTGATTTCCATGGTAGTTGCACCTACCTACACTCCCAACAACAGTGGAAAATGGTCTTGCCATCTTGAGTCTGAAATCTGTTGGGTACATCAGTTAATGTTGCATCCTTAAGGAATAATTTCTTCCTCTCCTGTAAACTTCAATTTTAATTCATGGTTCTTTGCCTAGTGGATAATTCAAACCTTCATTTACAAAGGACCTGGGCCATAACTAGTATTGCCAGAACTGGGTTGTTGTTTCCCATTCATTTATTTACAGGGATATTTGATATGATAAATATTTTCAGAAGCTCCTGTTTCTGACATACTCTTCTTTACACCTCTTGATAACTAATCAACCACTCCAGTCATCAGGATATCTTCCTGCTTTGCTTATAGATTCATTGACAACAAGAATCTTATATGTTTTAAATCATATGATTGTGAGTTGTGTCATTTTCATTTGCATTTCCTTGATCCTTGGTCTCAAATTATGGCTAAGGAAGAGACAGAATCATATATTGAATACTGATTTAGGGCATAATAGTCTTCTAGAAAGCACTGTTCTATTCTTGCACCTCCTGAACCCTACAATTGAGTCTCCAAAATACTGTTTTATAAATCCTATGAAGTCATTTCCTTCACAAAGATAGAGAACATGATACTACCAACAAATATAATATGAGCTTGTTACCACAATTAATTTGCTGTAGAAAGATGTATTTTGCAGATTTTTCACTAGCACGTTTGTAGTATATAAAGATTACATTAATCGTGTCAAGTTGTTAAATTTGCATAACACATCTTATGATTTTTACTTCGCCTTCTCCACTTCTCTATCCCCTACCTCCATCTGTCAACATGAGGGACTTCAATATGTGAGCTTTCCTTTTCTTAATACAGGTTTATGTTCTGCTCACATGATTTACTCAGTGGGAGGATTATAAGAATGCAAGGCAGTGTGCTTGTTTTGCTTTGATTTGCTTTGTTGTGATTTGATTTGTTTTCTTCTGTTTTTGCTATCTATAGCACATCCTTAGTGGTTTTTTTCTTTTGTGAGTTTCTTTGTCAGAAGCAATGATTCAGAATCCCATGATAGTTGATAAGACATTCTCAAAATCCATGGAGGGTGATTATGACAAAAATAGCATGTTACGAGACAATGATTCTGTATCCAGGGTAAGATTACATTCCAGTAAGAAGATAGCACCATCCTTTTCATGATAGAAGTGTTTCTATGGCATCGGCTTGCTACCAGCACTATGTACTTAATTGAGGAATGACTCCATTCTAGGGATTCATTGTGGGCCACTGCTGCTGGAAGACTGAAGAATTCTAAGTCGTTGTAGCCCACTCACCCCAGATGAGCACCTACCTGGGACACAGACTGCACCATACTGCTTTACAGATAGCTCAGATCATAAAGTATTCACAGTTTTAATGTCCATTTTTATGATGTTATTCTTATTCATTTCACTCACTGATAATTATAATCACCACAGATGTTGAAACAGTTATTATTGTGAACAAATTACCTTATATGAGGTCAACTTAGAAAATTCAATATTTCATTTATTCCTTATGGATATGCAGCTAGATACATATATATTTCTCACTTAAGCCATTTTTCTTCTCTGTGAATGCCTTTTAATGCATCTTGAATTTTAGGTGACAAAGTCTATCAATGCTTTAATATTTGAGATTGTATGCCATCATTACTGATGGATAATTTAGTAGATGTAGAAGTTTTTAAATTTTGTTTTAGAGAGAATAAAACCAATCAAAATAAAACAGAATAAAGTGAATCAAAATGAGACAGTGTAAGTGACATAGGATTTCAAAACAAGGTTAACAGGAAATTAAAAATAGTTACCATACTACCTCTTGTCTTCCAAGTAGCTGCCCACACCTTTAGATATAGTAGAATTAAACAAAACAGCAACAAAATAGGACCAATAAAAACAAAACAATGAATGTAACACAGGACTTCAAAACAAGATAATAATAAATCCAAAATGGCTGCCACAATACATCTTTTTATCTTCAAAATAGCTGCCCAGGCCATCAGATACAACAAAATCCATCAAGATAAAACCGAATGAAACCCAACCAAACAAAACAATGAGAATGATACATTTTTTTTATTTTAAAGAGAACAAAACAAAACAGAACAAAGCAAATCACAACAAAAGAATGCAAGCAACATAGGACTTCAAAACACTAGGAAATCAACAGTGGCTACCATTCTTGTTTTGTTTGAAATAGTTGTCCATATCTTCACACACAATAAATTCAAACAAAACAAAATAGTATGAAACCTATCAAAACAAAAGAATGAAAGCATTACATGCATTCAAAACCAGTCAATAGGAAAATCAACAATGGCCACCATAATGTCTCTTGTTTTCTTCAAAATAACTGTACATGCCTTCACACATATTGAAATCAAATAATAAAATACAGACTAAAATCAATTCTTACAAACTCCTTAAAATTTCTAAGCATGTATAATCCTATACTTATATATCAATCCTTATACAGGATTGTGAAACAAGGTAATAGAGAATTAACAACGACCACCACCTTCAAAATGTGATTCTCCATAGATACTGCATTGTGTATTGTTATCCTCTGAATAGATGATCAGACACCAGACTTTAGGCCTGCAAAGTCAGTGAAACACTAAGCATTAAATTGTATTTTACCTCAGTAGCTATCATCACAGCCTGCTTTTCCCCAGATCAGCGAGTCATTTCCAGAGGGCGGTCAGGGAGAAACATTAGCTTTTCTTGGCTCCCTGCTCATGCACCAGAAGGAGTTGGCATCTGGCTCTCCCGTGCATGGCACCAATTCACAGGAGGTTCTAGGTTTCTGTTAACTTCTTGCTCTCCTCCCCCACAGTCTGAGAATGGCTAATATAGAAGTTTAAATTGGTTATTACACACTTTCTTCTTGCTTGGAGGGTTATCTGGTTATCCAATGTATGAAAGTACTCTTCTCCCTAGGAGATTTTCATCTTTCCAGTTAGTGCATATTCCATAACTATCATAAATTTGATTACTGTGTGTGACCATTAATCCTGATATATCAACATAATGGGAGTAAAATTCCCAGGGGATTAATGAAACACACTTCTGGTTATGTTCAGATGGGTCATCCCACACAAAGATGGGACCTTAGTTACTATACATGGGCCCTGACCTGTCATTCCTTTCTGGCCATATTTCTGTTTGCCTTGAACTGAGTAGCTTTCCCCCACCACATTCTTCCACCATGATGTACTGATCTTGCAGCGTGCTGTGTGGTTTCCCTGAAACTATGAATCAAATCAAAGTTTTTCACCTTCACATTGAGGATATCAGATCATATTATGTGTGCAAGGAAAATCTAGCTAATATACTTTGCCTCCAGTTATGGCTTTCATCTCCGGTAAGCTATGACTTTCTATATCCATATGTCCACAGTTTCAGAGCAGTACTTTGCCTTGAAACCTTATTGCTGTAATGGTTCTAAATAGAAGAATTTCAGTTTTCTATTATTTTCTAGTTGTAAAAATGGGAATAATGGCTTTTTTTGTACATGTAGAAGAGAAACCTAAATTTCATGACTAATTAAAATAGTAGTTAAATCTAAATTATATAAACAATGTAATTATTACATGGAAGAATAACAATTTAAAATAGATTGAAATGCTCTCAAGACAGAGGAAAATTAATGAATCTTATGAGAATCTATACTGAAGTACAGTATGAATATTTTACTATCAAATGATAGTTTCTGAGTTTTTCTTCAAACAATATTCTTTTCAGAACCCATAATTCTTTTCATTTTCTATGGATAAATATCCATATGTATTGTGCTCAAATTTTAGTTCACAAGTATATTTACTGAGAAAAGATTCAATTGACATTTCTCATAAATTTGCTCTTTAAAAAGAGAGGCAGCAATAAAAATAAATCCTGACCACCTACAAAACTGTTAAGAGTTGCCCAAAATAAATATGCAAAAATTTCAAATTTTTTCTGCTGGCAATACAAACCTTCTTCAAAGGAATGTAATGCAGTGATTCACAGAAAGGTAGAAAAAAATAGAACTATTATTCTCGGGAGGAGATGGAAATTCTAAAATGTGCCCCCCTCCCCAAGTCTTTGGAAGGTAAAAGGTTGATTGGACTGTGGGGGTACTATACTCCTCATTGGATTCATCCATTGATGAGGCCAGAGGCCGAATGGGCTGTTAGGAGGAGGGAGTCTTGTTGGAGTGGGTAACTTGGTGTGCGACCTGGAAGGGTACCTTCTTGCCTGTCTAGTTCCCACGGGTTGAATAGCTTTTTCTCTGTAGTTCCTCCCTGCCATCTTGTTCTTGAGATGGAGCCAATTGATTGTGGACTGAAACCATGAGATAAAGTAACTCTCTTCTCCTTTAACTTATATGTGTTGGGTATTTTGTTCCTACAATGAAAAAGTGAACAAAAAAAGGACTCATAGCTGTCCTTTTGGCAAGGCTTGCTTGCCGCAGTACGGCAGCATGTCTATGTCTCCACATAAGTAGAGGCATTTGTTTGAAAGAAACTATTGAATAGTCAACCTGAAATTTAGTGGAGAAACCATTCATTTCTCCCTACTTTGTAAATTCAAACATAATATATTTTACTTGATTTAGGACAATATGAGTAAATTAAAAATCCAGAACACAAACTCAATTATCTGGGAATTTAAATATTATCAAGTTTAAAATATTTATCTAACTATTATAACTGACAAAAGCATAAATCTGTGCTCTGAAAGGGACAAAAATTTAGATTAAATTCTGATCAGTTGTTTTCTTAACGCTTTGTGGCCATAGTTTGCTCAACGACATCGTCTGAGAACAATCCTGTTAAAGTGGTTTATTCTCCTGTGAGGATACTCTTGTAATGCTTACCCATGAGAACAGCTCAGTGCAACCTCACTAAGACAATTAAAGTTATTAGTGTATGTTTAGCAGCTACATATCTATTTCCTCTCTCGAAATTCTTTTAATGGTTAATGGTAATTATTCCTGAGTCATATAATTGCAAATAATTGTTTTCTTTTTATATCCCTATATCATTAATAAATGCAATGGGTATGTTTAATTTTTTTATATAAAACACCAACTGACAGTAAATATTATGTCTACTTCAAAATTTTAATGCATAAGATAAAAGGTAGTCTGCAAACTACTTGGAAAATCTTCTAACATAAAGATACTTTTTATATTTTATGAAAAAATAAACTAAAATTTCATAACAAAATCAAGAGAACAATAATTAATACATTGTATATCATGTTCTCCAAAGTAGTTATTCAAAGTACCAGACATTCACAAAAAATTGACTCTTATAAAGAAGAAACAAACAGGCTTTACACAAAACTTTCTGGTCTCTAAGAGAAACTAGTAGCATAAATGAAATAAATTAGCATATATATTATGAAACAATGGAAATTAGAAAGTGTCCATCAACAGATAAATGAAGAGGACTAACGTTTTAGTTATACACAATAGTACACGTTATACCATAAAGAAAGATATTTGAGGAATTTGCAGGATGCAACTTGAGAAGAGAATGTTAAGTGAAATATTAAAAAAAATCCTTCCTTCAGGAGAAAGAAAAAGAGATACAAACTATCTTTTGATATGAGTGTAATACTATTGAATAATCATGTAGAAAGTAAACAATGAATATAAAGTGATAAATTGCCTTACTCATGATGTAGATGTACGCATATACGTATTCACTTTTAGATGATTCCTTTGTCTTTATATATTTTAATTTTTGTAAATAATACTTGAAATTAACAGTTAAATACTGCTATTGGTCACTTATTCTTCTCCTTTGTTCAGATATCATATCCTCTTTTATGTAAACTATTTTTCTCTTTTTAGACTCAGATTTAACCTTTCATTTTTTCCTTAGACTCTACCAACATCACATCAGACTGAACTGTCTTCCCTTGCCAATTAGGACCCATTTTTGTTAAATATTTAATTATTAGATATATAAGTAATCAATTTGGTACGTTGTCTTCTCAGTCTCCTAAAGAAAAGAATTATAGGCAGTCTGGGAAGATGGAGGAATAGTAAGCAGCAGAGTAAAGAGCCTCTCTGACAGAAACAGTCCAGATGATGGAATATAGCATTCTGGAGAAGACAAGAAAGAAAGAAGTGGGCCTCCTCAACCCAGGAAGAAACTAGTGATAATGGAAGCCCACTGAGAGAATGAAAAAAAGAAAGAAAAGAAAAAGAAACACTTAAACAGAAGAAGGCAGTTGCTGGTGACACTTTCACCAGCACCTGAACCACCGTGCCAGAAGTGCTGTTGGATCCCAGAGACACATGGGCACAGTGAAGCTGGTGGCTAGCAAGCCTGAAGGCCTTGGCAGAGAGATGTGGTGGTGGAGGGGAGCAGCAGACCAGAGAACTGCACTGGCTGGCAGTGAGTGTGTGGGACTCAGTTCTCCTGCAGAGGTGGGCAATTGGCAGGGCACCATTTTTGAGTCGGGCAGGATAAGCCTGGTGACAGAATGGCAGCCAGCAGAAACACCTAGCCACCACACTTCAGAGTAATTATTACCACTACAGGAAGTTCTGGGGACACCACTACCCATTTTTCCAGAAAAACCAGAAACATGACAAGACAAAGAAGCAAAAGACAGTCTCTGGCCTCCAACCCAAGTAGTACTGGTCCAGGAGAGGTTAACACAGAAGAGATTGGGCATCGCACACCTGCAGTTTTGAAGCAACAGCAACTGAAATAAAGAAACAATTCCATGAAGCTCTAAAAGAACTCAGAACAGAAATACTATTGCAGGTAAAGGAAGATATGAGAAACATAATAAAAGAATTGCTAAACACCTCTAAAGATGACACAGATGAAAGAATAGAGGAGCATAGAAAAAGGATTCAATAAAGAATATAAAACAAATTTAGAACACATGAAACAGATTCAAAGAGATTACCAGGAAATTAAAAACTCAATTTAAAGCTGGAAAAACTGCTTGAAATAAACTAAAGATAGACTATCAAATCTTGAAGACAGGTTTGCAGCTTGTGATCTTAAAAGGAAAGATTTCTTAAAAATAACAAGGAACCAGGAAGTAACAATATAAAGGCTAGAAGATGACAAGAGGATCTATAACTTAAGAATAAAAAATGTGAGTGTAGAAGCAAGGGTAAACAAAAATGAAATACAAAGGCTATTTACAGAAATAATTAAAGAGAACTTGCCAAACATAGGAAAAAGGAAATGATATTTAGATAAGTAAAGCATACAGAACTCCAGCCAGCTATAACCAAAATAGATCTACACCCAGACATATAATAATCAAGATCTCAGAAATTCAATACAAGAACAGAATATTAAAAGCTGTCAGAGAAAAGAAATAGATCACCTATAAAGGAAAACCCATCAGAATCATGGAAATCTTCTTGACACAAACCATCAAATCAAAAAGAGCTTGGAGTGAAGTATTCCAAGTCTTGAAAGAAAATAACCTCCAGCCCAGATTGATGTATCCTGAAAAACTATCTCTCAAAATTAATGGAGAAACAAGATACTTTCATGACAAAGAGGAACTGGGGGAGTTCATGACCACCAAACCAATGCTACAAAAAATACTGATGGACATTAGAGAGAGAGAGAGAGAGAGAGAGAGAGAGAGAGAGAGAGGAAAAAGACCGTGGTTTCAGGAACAGAGGCAGAGGGGTCTCACTGAATGGGGCAGACAGTGGAATGAAGGGGAAAATAAACAATCAAAGTAGAAAAATACCATGGCAGAGATGAGGCAGAGAAGGTTAGCCATAATCGCTAACATGGATGGCCTCAATTCACTAATAAAAAGAAACACAGGCAGAGTGGATCAGGAGATAGGGTTTATTAATATGCTCTATATAAGAAATACAATTAACCTGAAAGAGGATTTATTAAAAAAAAGTCAAAGACAGAAAACAATGTTCTGTGTGACAGGGAACCAGACAAAAATGGGGGTAGCTTTCCCATCAGCTTCAGATTGGCTAGAAAGCCAAAACACTTTTATACAATGAAAAAACTACTCAGCTATAAAGAAAGAAAACCTTGAGGCTCTTGTAGGTAAATGAATACAACTTGAGATAATGCTCAGGGGCAAAAAGGTTCAGAATCACGTAGGTGAATAGAGGGCTGCCTCTCTAATCTAAAAACTAAAGGAGTTCGTGGGATGCAAATTGTACAGTGCACCCTGTGAAAGTGAAAGGGGAGGAGTTGTCTGAAAAGGGAAGGCAGTGGCCATTTTTAATCTTTTATAGTGATTGAAACCCATATTGTTCTCATTGTTCTGTTCAGTTTGATTTTATTCTGTTCCAGTTTTTCATTTTGTATTAGATTTGATGGCATGGACAGCTATTCCAATGATAGCAGGATATATGATGGTAATAATTTTTGATTTCCTATTAACTTGATTTGAAGCCTTGTATTGCTTTCACTGTCTGTTTTGACTGATTTTACTCTATTCTGTTTTGTTTGATAGTATCAAGTCTGAGAGTATAAGCAACTACTTGGAAGACAATAAGATTCACTATGATACCCATTCTGGTTTGACTATTATCTTCTTTTGAAGTCCTGTAATTATCGCCAATGTTTCGTTTTTATTAGTTTGTTCTGTACTGTTTTGTTCAATTTTATTGTACCTGATGCTATGGGTAACTCTTCTGAAGATAGCAAGAAGCATTATGGTAATCATTGTTGATCATGCTGTATTTTGTTTTTATATCATGTACTATGTACATCCTTTTGTTTTGACTGACTCTATTTTGCTCCATCGCATTTGGTTTTATTCTCTTCAAAATAAAAAAAAAAAAACTAATAAGAACTTTAGGAGAAATAAAACCCAAAATGTGTAATTGTTATTGTAAAATAGAGAGGAAAAGAAAGTGCTTTAAAGGATATAACAGCATGTATGTTTATTTGTATAAGATAGATAACCGTATTACTAAGTTTTTGTTGGATCGTTGAACAGAACTGTTTGCAGTATCACTGTTTGAATGTCTACTTTGTATGCTTTAATTTTGTAACCTGAACAACTATTTCTAAGATGAAAATATGTAATCTATCAACTAGTGATTTCTTACTGTTTATTTTTTTTGAAATTCTGTATTACTGCTACCCTTTTTGGTTTTGCTTTTTTTCTCCTTAAATACAATTTATAAAAAAGAAAAGAATGATAGCTTTAATGCATTTATTCTCACATGTGATATAAAATAATTTCTTAGTAAATATTCACTAATAAAGACTACTTATTGACAACAGATTATTCATTTCTATACAAAAATCTACATTAAAGTTGGACCAAAATCTGCATTGTACCTCAAGCAAGACTGAGTCACTATATTTACTGACTCTATCATCTTACTATTTATGCAAGGAATTTTAATAGATCCTAAATAGCTGCAAAATCTAATTAGCTAATATTTATTGAGCCTCTACTGTGAACAAATCTTTTGCATATAGCATCACAGTAATCTTATGAGCCATGAATTACTAACTTCACATTGAAGATGAGTAGAACAAAACTTAGAGGTTTGTGAAATTGCTTTATAGGACCCACAGTATGAAAACCTAAATTAGCACTGTTTTTGATTTCCAATCTCAAGCTCTTCCTACTATGCTACAATTTCTAATTTTTACTTAAGTAATCCAGTTCTGGCCTTTTTCCAAGTCTCTTCCTAGTGTAATTTTTACAGACTTCTTATTTTTATGATTATGCACTGTGGATCAAATGTACATAAATAACTATACTCACACATACTATATAAACATCCTAAAGATTAAATATTTCTTCCAAAAGTAATAATGAAGAAGGAAAATATTTCCTTACAGATTCCCAAAGTTTACCTGGAGTTAATAATCATGATCATGCAAATTATTTGTACAAAAATCTCCATGTTCATTCTGGTTTCAAATAGAATTTCCTCAGTTTTATTAAGAATAAGAAAGAAGTCAATTGCTTTTTTCCCTTCTGCATGACTATTCAAATAGGAGCAGAAAATTCCAGTCAACACTGAAACTATTGTTGAGGCTGGTTCAAAATCCTAGAACAATTTCTAGTATGTTTTAGATTTTGTGTGTGTGTGCATGTGTTCGTTTTCTGAACCCTTGGTAACCACTAATCTTGTTATTATAGCTTTAGCTTACCCTTTCCAAAAACGTCACATCATTGAAGCATGTAGTACATAGTCTTTCTAGAATGATTTCTTTCATTGCCAGAAAAAAGTACATTCAAGTTTCTTCCACATCTTTTCATGATTAATAGTTGATTTCTTTTTATCACTGAATAACATTTCATTGTATGAATATACCTCGGTTTACTCACTTAATGAAGCATATCTTTATTTTTTCTAATCTTTGGCAATTTAGTGTAAAGTGGCCACAAACATTCCTATGTATGTTTCTCTGTGGACATAAATTTTCAAACCATTTGGATAAATATATAAGAAGCAGGATTGTTGATTCATTCTTTAAGATTATTGTTAGTGTTTCAAGAAACTGCCATACTGTATTTCAAAGTGTCTATATCATTTTGTATTTCCACCTGCAATAAACAAGTGTTCTCCACATTTTCCACTGGATATGGCAGTATCTTTGTCTTGGATTGTACCCATTCTAATAGATAAGCAATCTATGTAGCTCAAAGTATGACCCAATGTTTTCTCCTCTGCTAATATTCTAAAATTAATGGTTTCTGTCAACATTTTATGTCCATGACTTTCTGGAGTATCTGGTCTTTGCAGTACGTATTCATGTTTGCAAATGCATTAAATTGTTTTTTTTATATATCATTGTTCCTTAATTTTCTAGCCAAATGCAATCAACAGCAACCAACATAAACCCTAGCATTCTGCTTTCCAGTTTCTCCTATAACGCTGAAAGTTCACTATGCATGTGGTCTGACTCACGTTACCTCAGGAAACACATTCACCAAATAATTTGCTAGAGTGTAACATGAATTTTTAACATGTAATATGGATTGCCTTCTATTTCCTAAGTGAGCGTCAGATTGTTTTAGTTTTTATGTTTTTGCCTTATTTTGATTATCAATTTCAGTATTTGTAAAAATACACTAGTTTTTTTTTAATGAAGCCACAAATCAAAGTGACATAAAACGAAGGATTATTTTTCACTTATGCTGCATGTTTCTCTTGGTGAAACACAGATTTCGTTTCACTTTTCCCTCTCTTGTGTTTTTAGGTTGCTAAAGATCCCACCTCCTGAAATGCGGTTTCCCACAACAGGAAGAAAGGAGTATGGCTGATGCATCAGTTCACAAAGGCTCCATTCCTGGGCCACACATTATACTGCTGCTTATGCTGTATTTTCCAAAACAGGTTACATGGCCATGCCTCTCTTCAAAATAACTTAGAGGTGCAGTTCTGTTTTGTGCCCAGAAAAAAAGAGAAAGAGAATGTATCAGTAAATAGTAATGAATGTAATCAGAGTAGTTAAGCTTGTTTTTAGAAAAATAAGAAAAGGCTCACAAAATGCTATTATATTTTAAGGAAATTTTTTCCTTATATTTGTGATTTTCCTTTAATAAAGACAAAGGTAAACTATCACAGAAAGTGCCTCATGAAAACTGTGTTAGCCAGGAAAAGTTTGACTTGGGTCATAATGACCAAATACAATTTAAAAAAAAAAAAAAAAAAAAAAAAAAACAATGCTTTTATTAACCTCCCTGTATACTAAAGTATCTTCAGCCTTTGTAACCTAGAGAAAAACTTCAAAAAGATTTCAATATTTTTTTCATTCGTCATAAAGGTGTTATCAAACAAAAAAAGAGTTTTAGGGTTTGTTTTAAACAGTGGGATAAAAACAGACAGCAGGAAAATAACTAGACATATAATAAAATAAATTACAACCGGCAGAGTTGCTTCTTGGTTTAAAGAAGTAGACAATAGGATTAAGTCTCATTGTATTAGGAAAAAAAGGAACAAAATGCCAAAGACTAACATTTACAAAGTATGTGTGTGTATGACTTCTGTAGAAAAAAAAATCCCCAAGAGTGTTAATCCAAAAGCTATATTTTAATAAAAATGAAAATAAAATACTTTGTTTGTAAGTTCAAATACACTATTTTAATAGTCATTGCTGAGTCAGAGATTTCCAGCTGTTTTAATCCATGATAACTTACTTTAATAATTCTGGTAATTTCAAAATAAGAAAATGCATCAAGCTACTTCTATCAATTCACACAAAAATGAAAATTAAGGGTAAAATTTTAAAAATATCTCAGTTACTATAGTACTTGAGTCACAAAGGACATCATTCTGAGAATTTAAAAGAGCTACAATGGTGTTGGTTTATCATGGCAACAAATATTCCACTCTGGTGAGAGATACTAATAATGAAAAAGATAGACAAGTGGGGGTGAGTTTACATAAATAATCTCTGTACACCCTGCTGAATGGTTTTATGAACCAACATAGCCCTCAAAGCATAAAATCTATTGTCACAAAATCTTTTATCTGATTTCCTCTTTCCTCTGTTGGGAATGATGAATACCATAAGCCACACCAATCTATTTTGCCCTTTTCCCTCCAGAATAAATTTCAATAGAAAAATTCTTTGCAAAAAAAAACTATATATATATATATATATATATATATATATATATATATATCCTTGTAATCTGGATCCTGGTTGAATTCACTTTAAATACATAAAAATTATTTAGACATCATATGGGTAGTTATTCTGCAAGATAAACGTAATTATTGTGTAGCTCAAAAGTACACTAATAAAATAGGTAATGAGAAGCAAAAGTGTAAAATAAAAAATAAGGCCTTTTCTTTTCTTTTGAAGTAAGTCTTAGAATCATCTCCACACATACGTAAACCAAAACATGGCACAAACTATAGGCTGAAGGCACTGAATTTGGACCTTGCAGATAAATCTTCAGAATTCAGGATGTGTAGTCATACACATATGCTAATCTTTCAATGAAGTAACATCACATACTGGTTATTTAATTTTAGGGTTTGATTTACAATATTAGATAATGTAAATATTATGTCAGCACACACCTTTTACCAGTGTGACACAGTACAAAGAAAAAGCATGAACACAGATGGCGATAATTTGCAGCTTTGGTCCCAAAGAATGGAAGAGTTTTCTGCCTGATGATTTCTATCTTCTCTGTGAATTAGGAAGCAAGTTCATCTGGTGAGAATATATTCAGATATATTCAAATCTCTTGTACCTTAACAACAAATAAAGCAGAATTACCCCCAGTTCCCTGCCCTTACCACTCCCCATTTTCCATTTCATGACTTGTCCATGACATTGTTTGTATTTAATTGTTTCACTTATGTGCATTGACTAAACCTGCAAGATGTAGTTTCTTTGTGAAACAGTCTCTGAGTTCTACATTTCAGTTTCTTAAAAACAGCAAACTTAACGGGACAAGCTTAGCGCCACTGTAGCCTTCTGAAACATTCAGGTGTGGCCAGAAGCCAAAATCATGGACACTAGAGGGTCATTCATCAATACAGAGACCATTTCTGAAAAGGAAAAAAATTGTGAATCAGACTAATGTTTGTCTATAACAATATCAAACTTTCTCATGGCCTCTACACTTGATAACCTTCATTTTCAGGTGGTTAATTTTCCATCCTTACTGGGTTCCTCTTCCACCTTATTTAATGGCACTGGCCTCGACTTTACTCAAGCTTCTTTATTACTCTTAGAAGCATCCCGGGGTGATTTCATCTTTTCACGAGTGTACAGTCATCAAATATCTGCCATTGATTTCTCATTGTATACATATCTTTTTTGCATTTCTAAATTACAAGTTTATAAAATACCATACAGAACAAAGAAAAGGAGGAAGAGAAAATACTGATTACATCAGTGTGTCAAACCCTTTGATTAAGTGGACTGAAAACAGATCTGCTCCAGGATGATTTGTAAGAATTCTTCATGCCTAAGCTAGCATGAGCTAGGTTTGTGCTTCCTGCAGCCACAAAAATGATGGATTGTGAGATTTCTTTTTAGGTTTAAAGTGGACTCTTTCTACGTGTTCTCTCTTGCCCTTAACTCTTGATTCCTGTCTTACTCAACTTGTTTTCTCCCAGCCTGTCTAATATCAACCCCAGAAAATTCTCATCTTTCACAAGAAACATTTTGTCATTCCCATGACCAGCCCTTTAATTCTCATATCAACACACACACACAGATGAAAACAAATCCATCCAAATTGTTATCATTTCATAATGACTGAGAAGGTCACTTTGGAGTATGTAGATACGATAATTAATTCCAATACAATCCTCTGATTTCAGAAATGGGAAAGAGATAAAATTGCAGTATGACCTGTAGTGAAACAATGCAAGAAACCTAAAATTAACTCCTACCTATTTTAGCAACAAAACTGTCTGGGAAAACACATTTTAAAACTTCGTTTTTGTATTTCTTTCTAAATAAAATTAATACTCTTTGCTTAATGTACTGTTACAAAAATCTTACCTGAAACAGCCATGAAATGCTTTGAAAAAGGTGACTCTGTTCTTCAACAATTAGATCTTAAAAGAGATAGGTACACATTATAAAGTGAATCACATAGACAATATTAAACAAATGATATCTTAAAATATATACACATAAGTACATATACATTCCATTTTAATTTTGGTACATTTAGAGTGCATCTATTCCTTTTTTCTTCTCATCAGATGCTTTTGAATAAAGCCTTACAAAAGTTTTTCATAAAAATATATGTAACAGTAAACTTCACAAATTTATATGCAATAAATAACCTTGACATATTTATAAAGGATCTGATTTACAACAAAAAGTAACCAGACATGTTTCAGCACAACCCAGATGTATTTGTAACTTGAGTACATGAATTTTTATTTACCTGGCAATCTAGTGTTGGATTGCTCATAAATATACCTTTTCTGTATATAGACTTAAAGAGCAAGTACAACAAAGTAAACTGGGTAGACAAGTCCCAAATAATGTTTTAGGATATCCTTTAGCAATTTCCAGTCCCTATGAACCGAGGACCCAGGGCATCAAATAAAAAATTGAATACAAATTAAATAAAAATAAATGCTTCGTATCTAGGATACATCTTGCTCAGTACATATCACAAAAAATGCTAAATAAGATTGCAATCTTCATCAACTGAATTTAAATTTCTTTATGGATTATGTAAAATAGTGTAAGAAAAAGAGACATTTATGCAATGAGCATAGGATGATAGTTGTCATGCATCCATAAACAAATATTTTCAACATCAATATCATAAATATGAATCTTATTCTTCTTAGAGCATATACCTTTAAAAAACACTGTTGCAAATAAGCATTCAGAAGAATAAAACCAAATAATAAGTATGATTAATAATAGAGAAACAGAGAATAAAAGTTAAAGGGAAAAAACTGAAGTCTTTGTTCCTTGCTTAGATTTGTATTAGAAAGCTGTATAATAGTACTAGTCATCTGCTTTGTCTGGATCCCCCTTCCATCTGCACAGTTTGGTGGCTTTCACCAGAAAGATTTCTATTCACTCTCAATTGCTTTTTAAGGGTGTCAGTTGTTATTCAGCGCACTAAGAAAAGGAATTAACTGATACATGATGAAAGTGTATGCTTAACCTTAGGCAATACTACAAAACAAGGATCAATAGTTTCTTAAAAGAATTCCTCCATCCTCTGAAATTATCAAATGTATTTATGAAAGGATTATTGCAGTTTATTTTAGAAGTAGGAAAGTGTGGTTATTCACATAGTGGCACGTCTTTTTTTTTTTTTTTTTTTTTTTTTTTTTTTTTTTTACTAAATTCTATATCAAATTAATCACTATTCCTCCAAAAAGCAAAGAATTAGGGAATTAGTCAGAAAATAAGAAAAAAATGCTAGTGACCTAAAATTGTTTGGATGCATTTGTGTTCCATTTAAAGAGAGAGAGGAAATCAAAGAATGAAAAAGCTGCCTGGAGCTACTTTAACTTACGCACCAATGGCATAGCCAGATTCACGTGGACCTTAGTGTAGCTATCACATTTCTCTTTCTTTTCAAGATCAAATGCTGCAGTGCACACTTAAATATCAGTCTTGTCAAATGGATGCTGGATTTCTCCTCATTCGTGAAGGCAGTTGTACTTGTAAAATTTCATCATTTTTATAGAAGAAGTTGAGCCCAGCACTGTGCTCAAGATTGCCAAAATAACGTAACAACAACTGAATGAGTAGTTTACTATTTTATAAACATAGCTTTACTTGTTCTAGCCAGTCTTTTGAGGTTATTCAGGAATAAAACATAAGCCACCTGCACAATCAACAAAAGCAATCAAAGAGAAAGGAAGTCAAGCTTCAGTGCAAAGAAAGGTTGGGACAATAGTTATCTGGGGATAGAGCAGCACCAAGCTCATTACTGAGAATTATTTAGAGAACAAAAGAAAGCAATTTAGTCCATTTAGTGGAAGAACACTCTAATGAGACTTTAATAATGGAAGAAATAAATGTCCCCAGGCTTAAGTAGGGTACTCTATCATAGTTGTGGGAAGGAATTTTAAACCTACCATTCCTTCATGCCTGCTATCCAGTCTATTTCCAATACATAGTAATTAAAAAGTATTTAGTGCATGCTAGGTACATGCTGGTCATGTGAAGATGAAAGAGATATAACCTACTCAGTAAGGAGAAAATGATTGTAAAGAAGTGATAGAGCACCAAGAGACACCAATAGTAACATTTGACCAATTCCCAAAACATGAAGGACCAAACTGCAGAGCAGCAAAATCTTTTAGAAATACAGACATTAGGCCAAGTAAATCAGAGCACTTGGGTCAATCTTAGAAGAGAATATCTTCAGTAAAGAAACTGCCAGTAGAGAGGCTACATGTACAGGAGGAACATCGATGAGCAGATGGCAGTAAAAGTCAGGTTTCTCAGAGCCTAGCTGGTTAAGATAAGAAGCTCAAATTTTATTCTGACTACTGTGGGAAGTCATTGGACTAAAGTGAAGGGTCAGAGTAACAAGATTTGTATTTTCTAAAATTTTATTTGCACATATAGTTTCATACTCTATATATTCAACAAGTGTTTATGGAGTATCTACTAGGAAATGAAAATGCACCTGTAAGTAATAAAGTCAGGATCCTCATCCTAGTGGGCTTTATAGTTCCTTAAGAGGTAATCATCCATTACTGCAAGGAAACCAACTGCAAAGCTATTTCATTAGTCCTAGCTAAAAGTGATGCAATCAAATTCGGTCAATGGCAGCTGAGGTAGAAGAGAAGAGGTTCTTTAAACATAGAAGTAACAGCTTCCTATCTTCATCCTAAGATAGAATTCATAGATTTAAACCCATATTTGTTTTCCTAAGTATAATTATTTAGCTGACAAAGAGATATTATTTATTTAGTGGCTATTATATAATAGTCATGGAAAAAAAGTATATTTTACTAAATGTTCATTGAAACTTCATAAAATGTATATGCTTTGTCACTTTTATCAGTACTTGGGGATGTGATAAATTTTAAAAATAGACTTCTGTGTTTTTTAGCTCTTTCCAACAGCCGAAGTTATTTCCTTATAGCGATTCATCTTACAGCTTGCTTTGTCAAACAAAGCATAAGTGGAGTAACATTAGACACAATCCCAGCCTTAGCTAGAAATCTGTCTTGTGCACCTTATCCCAATTACTGGAAGCAAATAAGAGATTGTAAGACCAAAAAGTCAAAACAGAATAGATTGCAAGCATGGAGCTTCCTTGATTGTGGCTCTTGTTTTGATTCCTCAGAAATTTCTCTGCGGTTTGAACTGGTTTCAAATCTCATATTCTTTGTTTCTGGGTACACATGTCACTACTCACCTTAATGGGGCATCATGATTCTTCAGGAAATAGGATAAGCCTTTGAATCAAAAGGAAATACTCATGTGTGTGAATAAATCAAAATTTATTGAGACCTGAATGTCAGTGAACACCTAAAGTTGTATTGAAATTTTAAATATAATTTTACAGCCATTTATTAATAATCATGAACCAAAATTATGATAAAATACATTCATGGTGTAATACAAAAGGAGAATTTTTAGAATGTATTTTACCTTTTTGAGAGTTAAAAAATAGAAATTCAGAAATATTATTGCCAGCTCTAGATCATAAAATTCATTAGAGATATGAAATCAAATACAGATTTAAAATTCTGACCAGAACTTCTCCAATTTAAGAAATAGTGCTGCTTCCAAAGAATGATTGGTAACTGAAAGAGAAACCCAGATGAACACTTCCATTTCCAAAGAAATGTTCAAATCCTACAATGTGAAAGTAAAACTAAGTAAAAAATTTAAACAATGAAGCACAAAGAAACGAAAAAGAAAAATGAAACTTTTTTAATAAGCCACATTTTTAACACTTCTTGAAAAGTACAATTCGACTATTAGATAGTTCACTAGAGATAAAATCCAGTTGATACAGTATTTAAACTTTGTTAAATATTCATGAGACCAGTGAAAGCTCTTTGAAGGCAGGATTTTTTTAAATAAACTGCAGAGCCATAATTTGCTCTAAAAAGAAACATGAGGGAAATAAAATTATTTTGATCATTCTTTTCCCCAAAGCATTAAACTTCCAGGAATTACTGTATTTCTGTTTTTTTTAAAGTAATAACTGAAGTTTACATATCTACTTTTATATCACCCAAAATTGAATAAGTGCATTTGGACTCCCTGAAAATACCATGATATTGGCTTGTTCTACAGCCTTCAGAAGCTACGTACAGTTACCCAGCTCACTTATTTGTCACAATGAGAGGCTATGTCATTTTAGTTAAGAAATAAAAACATTTCATGAATCTTGTGAAGATTACATAGGAGACCTGGAATAAACACAAAAACAGAAAAAGTAGGTGATTCGGTGGAAATATTGTAGGAGAAATGTCTAGCTACTGCCTTCCCCAGAAGTTTCCTTTCCAGCAGCCCAGCGATGATGGTCAGGGCAACTCTACGATTTACATCAGCAAAACAACTGATGGAAACAGATATACATGTTTTAAAACAAGATTCTTATCCTGTGCCTGATAAATGCATATTTTCAGATTTAGAAATTGAGCTTGTTGGCATCTTTGATTCTTGGAGTGATGAGGTATTGTTCAGTCGGTGTGAGAATCAGTGTCATAAAAAGCTAACTCACCATGATGAGTTACCCAGAAACTCAAAGACAGACTTAATCCAAAGGAAAAGAGCATGAGGCCGATGACACAGTTACAGCCCCAGAGACTGCGGTAGGATGAGCCAGAAGAATGTAAAAACAAGGGCAAAGAGACAGGGAAAGGTCTGTTTGTGGACCTTCCAATTCCCACACTTCTCTTATGAAACCCGCTATATTTTCAATAACCAGGTTCTTTAGATTTTTTATAGTACAGACATAATATTTGTTAATGATTATACAGGGTTAATAAATTAGGTAATTATTTTTGAATGAGATAAATATTTGGAAGCATAACCGATACAATATAGCTTTTAAATAATAATAAAAGGAGGAAAGTTTGCGAGTAACTAACTCCAATTTTGTCACATTGCCCTATGCAGTCACAAACAGAAGGAATACTACAGGTCTACCTAGGAGGACCTGTCCCAGTTTAAAAAAATCACAGCATAGAAGCAAATAGGATACTGATAAAAACAAAAATTAGTCGTAAGACCAAAAAAAAAAAAAAAGTAAAAAAAATTCTTCAGAAAAAGTTTTTAAAATGCATCTGTCTATAACCAGACAAACTTCAAAATGAGCAAGAAAGGCAGGAGAGAAGTCTACATACATTCAATGTACTCTTCAAAACCACCAAATAAGTCACACTTGCTTTTTTAGTGATCCTAGGTTTCATCACACACATATTTAAATTACTGTGTCACCCAGACACTGGGACTTTTGAAAGCTCTTCAACCTCATAAGATGTTCCTTCACAAGAAAGTTTTACTGCAAAAAAAAAAAAAAAAAAAATAGTCACTGTTAACTTTTCAAACTAGCAGTCTTACCTATTAGACTTGATTGTGTAATTGGTGGTCGATCACATGGTGCTCTAACTGTCCCAGTCATGTAAGCATATTACATTTGTTAGGACAACCCACCTTCTATACTTAAAGTACCTGAATCAAACTGCCAATAAGTTCTTTCTGAACTCTCTGTGATCCTTTCATTGACAAAGTATATCCCACAGAAAGTTGCACAGTTCATGTTCCCCAAAAACTGATGGCAATTGTCATCAGGGTTTTCAAAGGAAAAGATTTAATACAGGACTCATAATGTCTCATGCAGGTCTGTATCAAGGATCTGTACTGGGAAGGCTCAAAGGTCAATGGCGGAAGCTAGAACACCTGCACCAGCTGGATGAAGAATCTGTGCCAGCAGGCTGAGGGAGCTGCACTGGAGCCAGGAAGTGATGCTCAAATTAAGGACTAGAGATTCCCTGAAGAGAACCATAGACATCCTTAGTGACAGTGAGGACCTGAGCTCCTCTGACAGTGAGTACAACCAAGTTTATATCAAGAAAGCCAGTGTGACAAGCTTCTCATCAAAGTTTCTGCAATAAGTTAAAAAATCCTTTATATCAATGATAAATTATAGCTGAGATATACTCCACATTTGAATGAATATAAATCCCCTTCCATTATGAATTTTTTAGGAAGCTATTTTAAAATGTCCAAAGAAGCTGAGTGTGCTAGCATAGGACTGTAATCCCAGCACTCAGGAGACCGAGGCAGGAGTATGTCCATGAGTTTGAAGTCAGCCTAGTGAATTTACAGGCAATTTAAACTGCATAGTAAGACCCTACTTCAAAAAATGATCAAACAAACCCAAATATAATTTTATAACTTAAATTTAAAAATTTCAAGTAAAAGCATTTAATGAATTTAATGATCTCCCTGATTTCTTCGTTTAGAATATTTTCATGTCCAGAGTCAAAAATATCTGCCATAAACTACAACAGAAGGTCAATGACATTAGAAGTCAAAGAAGAAATAGGAGAAAACCTGTATAAGAGTCTTACTGGGGCTGCTTGTATTTAAATATACACATGGGAAACACTTTGGGAGAAAATTCTCATTGAAGAGTTAATGTTTAAAAATAAGGGTTTTTCTGAAAGGAAACCACCTACTCATTCTTGTCTCATGGCAACATTTGAGTTATTGCTGGATTTTTGCAAAATCTAGAAATTTAAACTGCTAACAACTGCAGTCACCATATGCTGCTTTACTCCCTCTCTAGCTAGCCTCTAAATTTGACTTAATCTCTCCCAATTCCATTTATTTTGGAGCCCTGTGCACTCACACTTTCTCTGTGAACAAGTATTTTAGGTCTATGCTTTTGTTTCTAGTCATTTAATAAGGGTAAGCTCAGAAATTTCTGATGTCTCCAGCATAGGAAAGGTGTCACTAATGCTAACATTTAACTGGACCATCACCCTGTGGCAGGAAGGGTAAGGGTCACCTTGATTAGCTTCAGAAGCTTCCCAGAATATTAGCACTTCTGGGCATGCCAAGGTGGGTCACAGAGATGCCGTCTCACCATCTATAACTGGTTGTGTCCCTTTCCTCTCCAACAGAGGCCTGGGTTCTGCTTCCCAACCAAAATGAACTAAGCAGATTTGCTCCACTAGCCCCTTCCACTGACCACTGTTACGGTTTGTGTTCCTGTGGCCCCGCCACAAACCTCATGCAATCATGGACAGCATCAGATCCAGCCTTTGTGATTGGTCATTGTCTAGCGCTCAGATTGGCGGTATGAGTGCTGCACCCACCTAGGGGTGGAGCCAGCATATGATGTAATGGTGGAGAAAATGTGTGTCTCTCCTTTGCCAGGCTGGAGCTTGCTGTTTGCTGTGGCCTCGCCATGGCACTCTGCCATGTGGAGACAATTGAATATGGACTGAAACCTTCTACCTGTAAGACATAAACCTTTCCTTCCCTAACTTTGGATGTTAGCTATTTTGTCTCAGCAATAAGAGAAAAAGTAACTCACAACTCACCTCCCTCATACAGTTCAATCTCTCTTCCTCTAAACTGTGAATGTCCCATAATGGAAAGCCCAATAAGACACACCCTCAGCGTATCTCCGAAGTCAAACTGCTATGGTTGCTCCTGCTAGTTGTGATCCCAGAGTGCAATACTAGATCCTCTTTTATTATATGTTCCCCAGTATTGTCTGACGTGACTTTTAAAAGTCCTGTGTCTTTTGTGTCATTTCTTCTATTTTTGCTCTCTTTCAACAGCTTTACTGAGAAGGTATTTACTATATAATTTATCTATTTCAAGTACACAGTTCAAAATTTTTCAAAATACTGAGTTCTACAACTATCACCACAACAAATTCTAATACTCTCTAAAAAAATTTGTGCATATTACAAGTTAACCTCCTTCTCCCATATATACGTTAGTATAAAGCAGATGTCAACATATTTTATCTAGTAGGTGTTCTGGGGTGCCTAGCCTCCCTTACATAGTACAGTGTATTCCAGGGTTACCCTTGAACATATGGATTAACATTTCATTTTTTTACTGTCAACTAATGCTCAAGTGTACAGATCCACAAAATTTACTTATACACTCATACTGAAATGGACATTTGAGTTTCCACTTCTTGGGCTATGAATATTAATATAGAAGTTTTTGTGTGGACACATTTACATTTAACTTGAATATATACATTGGAATGGAATTGTGGGTTCTATGATAATACTATGTGTAAATTTTTAGGAACTGAAGTGACTGCGCCATTTCACACTCTCACCCCCAGTGTGCGTTCCAATTCTTCCACATCCATGATCACTTGTTGCCTGTGTTTTTTATTACAGCCTTGATAGGAAGTATAAAATTGCATATTATTAAGATTTTGACTTGCTTTTAACTCAGACACTTATTGGTCATATGTATAAGATATGAACAAATAATATAGTGAATGGGAAAATTAAACAATAGTTATTAGAGTAAAAGACACATTTTCATTAATCCTCATCAAAACATTCCTCCTGCCTTTGAACACGCTTATTGCATCCTCTTGTCACTCCCCCCCCCTTTTTGGGGGGGGGTCTTTTTTGTCTTTATCAGTACCAGGGATCGAACTCATGACTGCCTGCTTGCAAGGCAGACGCTTATGCCACTGAGCTAAATCCCCAACCCTTCTGGCTACTTTCAAAAGCAGTGCTGGATTTCTTTTGTATCTCTAGTCATGCTGTCATGGCTGCCTCAATGTCATGAGTTGATTTAAATGCATATTTTTCATGATTATTTTGACTTAGCAAAAGAACCACAAGGTGCACTGTGCTAGATCCAGTGATTAAGGTGAATAAGGACACACTGTCATATTTTTATGAGGCTGCCATTGCAGTGGATGACACTCAGCAGAAGTACTATATTTTTATCACATCTTGTAAAAACATTCATAAAAGAAGAATTATAGAATTGCTTTAGAAAGTGGCAAGAGCAATCGAGTCTTCAAAAGAAGGGAGATTAATGGCATTGTATGTTTTACTGTAATATATTTTTAATTTAAACACACACCATATATTTTGATCACTCTTTGTATACCTTAGAGAAAAAAATTTTTGCTCATTTTTATTTGGGCTAGCATCTCTTTATTGTGGAATGAAAGACTTGTTTAAAATCTGGATACAAGTTCTTTACCAGATACGTGATTTACTAATACGTTTCGTCGCTCTTTCTTTCTTTCTTTCTTTTTTTTTTCATGATAGTATCATTTACATCACAAAGTTTGTATATGATAAAGTCTAAGGTTTTATTATTTTTTTCTTTTGATGTTTTTGGAGTACTACCTAAGAAACTATTGCCTATGTCTCAGTCATTAAATTTTACTGTTTTGTTTTCTTCCAATAATTTTATAGATTTAATCTTTACATTTAGTTTTATGATACATTTTGAGACCTAGCAGGGTTTGTTCCTTTGCTTTTTCTTTGCTTATTTTTGTTTGTTTGATTTTTGTTTTGCATATGATTTGAGGTAAAGTTCCAACTTCACTCATTTGTATATCCTTGTTCAATATCCTCAGCAGTATTTATTGAAATGACTATTTTTCACCATTTAATTTTCTTGGTATGCGCTTTCAAAAATAAATTGACCATATGTTTGTAATTATGCCTTTACCACACTGTCTTGATTGCTGTAGCTGCAGTAAGTGTTGAAATCAAGATTGTTTGGCTATTCTGGGTTGCTTGCAGTCTCTTATAAATTTTAATTTTAACTTTCCAATTTCCTCCAAAAGGCCATCAGAGTTTTCATAGGGACAACACTGAATCTTTAGTATGGTTTGGGAATTATTGTTATGTGAACACTAGTAAATCTGTCAACCCATAAACATAAGGTATCTTTTTAAAATGTAAATCTTTTGAAATATCTTTCCAGAATTTAAAAAAAAAAAAGTCAGAGGACATGTTGTAAATTCTATTTGTTAAATTTTTCCTTAACCATTTTAGTCATTTTAATGCTATTACAATATATAAGTAAAAATTTTTATTAACTGAAATCACATAATTTTGACTGGGATTTAACTCAGCAGCACAAGTGTCTACCTGACAATCAAGAGGTCATGACTTTTATTGCTTATTCATGGAAATAACTGATCTTTGTAATTGATCTTATATGATGCACTTGAAGAATGTATTAGTTCTAACAGATTTTGAATATACAATTTTCTATATGTAGCATTATGTAATATGAAACTATAGTTTTAAACTTATCTTAATTTTAATCCATTCCCCTCTGATTTAGATAGCTTTTGTTCGGTTATCTTGCCTAATTCAATGGGCTGGAGCCTACTGTACAATGTTAACTATAAGTGGTGAAATAGGACTTTCTTGTCTACTTCCTGATCTTAGATTGAAACTGTTCATTCTTTTATCATAAGCTTAACTATTTTCTGTGTTGCCTTTTGTCAAGTTGAGGAATCTCAATTTTTTTAAAAGAGATTAAAAAAGAGGGCAGAACAAATCAGATCAGAACAGAACAATGTAAGCAACACAGCTCCAACAAGACTACCAGATATTAACAGTAGCTACCATTATGTCTCTTTCTTTGAAATAATTCAGCATACTTTCACATACAATAGTATCAAACATAACAAAATAGTATAAAACCATTCAAGAGAATGAAAGTATTATAGGGTATTCAGAACCAAATAACAGAAAATAAACAATGACTACTATATTATCTCATTTTCCATAAAAATTTGTTTATACTATTACACATATTAATATCCAATAAGACACAACATGGTAGAACCAATGGAAGCAGAAGAACAAAAGCATCAAAGCAAGATGATATTAAATCAGCGATGGCTACCATAATGTCTTATTTTCTTCAAAATAGCTGTTCACACCATCACACATAATAAAATCAAACAAAACAGAATAAAATCATTCCAACTAATGAATGAAAACATTATAAGGCTTCAAAGCAATGTAATGGGGAATCATGATTACCATAAAATCTTATATACTCTTACCATTTCTTACACTAGGGAGACTATGTGGTATTTAGATATGTGAGTTTGATTTATTTCACTTATGGGTACGGTCTCAAGTTGTGTCCATTTATTTATAAATATCTCAATGTGGTCATTCTTTATAGCTGAGCAGTACTCCATTGTATAAAAGTACCACAACTTTTTTATCCATTACTCAGTTGATGGATGCTTAGGTGTTTCTAAGATCTGACTATTACAAATTGTGCTGCTATAAACACGGGTTCACATATGTCACTCTGGTATGATGTTTTCAGTTCTTCTGGGAATGTGCCTAGAAGTGGAATAGCTGGGTCAAATTAGACTTCCAATCCCAGCTTTTTGAAGAATCTCCAGACTGATCTCCACAGTGGTTGCACCAGTCTACATTCCCAACAGTGCAGAAGAGTTCCTTTTTCCCCACAGCCTCTCCAGCATTTGTTGTTGGTAGTTTTCTTGATCCTGGCCATTCTTTCTGGAGTGAGATGGAATCTCAGTGTAGTTTTAATTTGCATTTCTCTAATGATTAATGATGATGAACATATTTTCATGTATTTATTTGCCATTTGTATTTCTTCTTCTAAGAAGTGTGTATTCATCTCAGAAGCTCACATTTTTGGATTGGGTCTTTGAATTTCAGGGGTCTGATTTTTTTAAATTCTTTATATGTTCAAGACAGAAGTCCTTTGTCTGAGGTACAATTCACCAAGATTTTTTTTCCCCAATTTGTGGGTTTTCTTTTCACTGTTCTGGAGATTTCTTTTGATGTGCAGAAACTCATTAATAAGACATGATTCCAGTTCACTGATCCTGGGAAGTATTTCCTGTGCGGTTTGATTCCTGTTCATGAATTCTCTACCTTCTCCTATCTCTTCAAGATTTTTACCTAATTTGTCTGAGGAAATCCCACTTTATTCTTACTTTGTTAAGTGATCTATGATGATAGATAAATTTTTAAAGTAATATGTGGTTTTTGTCCTTTATTCTATCAATATGGTATTCAATGATGAATTTATAACCCTTTTACTAAAACATTGTTGGTTTTGGTATACTAATATTTAGTTGAGTCATTTTGCTCATGTATTCATAAGGCAAAAAAGACTATAGTTTTCTTATAATTTTTGTTTAGCTTTAGAATCAGAATAATATTGGTCTAATAGAGTGAGGTGGAAAGTTGTTCCAATTCATCCATTTTGAGAGAATTTTTAAAGAATTTATAGTAATACTCCCATAGCTATTCAGTAAATTTCATAGATAAGCTATTATGGTTTTATTTTGGGAAGTTTTAATATGATTAATTCAATGATTTACTTGTGATATATCCTTTCAGGATTTCTAGTCATTCTTGAGTTAGACTTAGCAGTTATGTCTTTCTAGGAGTTAACCTATTCTATCTAACTTATCTAACATGCTAGCTAGCATACGGCTGTCCATAATAATACTCTCATTAGCATTTTATTTTTGTAAAGTCTTCAGGGATGTCCTCTTTTTCATTCTTGATTTCAACAACCAATTTTCACCTATTTTTACAGTTAGCCTAACTAAAAGTTTGTTAGTATTACTATTATTTTCAAAAACTTAACAGTTACTCCAACTTTCCCTGAATACTATTGTATGGTGTGTCTTTCATCCTGATCTTCACAAACTATTTGTGCCTTTAAATGCAAAATGTGCCTCTTGTAGACAAAATACAGTAAGGTCTTGTTTCTTAAACCTAATCTGATTTACCTATGATTGTATTGCATGTCTAAGATTGCATTGTGTAAACCACTTATTATATGATATTTATAGAATCAAATGTTCAATTTTGCCTTTTGCTTTTTATGTATCATGTTTTAAGTATTTTTATTGACATATTTAGTAGATTATATTTAATTAAACACTTATGCTTTTTAATTTTTAAATTATATTTCGAGTTATTAAGAATAGTTCAAGAATACAATCTATATCTACCTACATTACAAATTATTATTCTATTATTTCAAACTCATACTGATTTAAATTCAATGAAATACATAAAATTTACTGTAATCAAGCTACATTTCGTCCTTGTATATGTCATTTTCTACCATATATATCGATGTACTTACAAAGTGAATCATATTGCTATAAGTAATATTTTATACACTCCTACATTTATAAAGACTAAAGCAATAAACATGCATGTATAAAATAATTTTATGAACATTGTTAATTCTATCTGGTTCTATTTATTTTTTACACTGAATTAGAGATGTTTTCTGATGTCATTTTCTTACCTCAGCATACCTGTACCCCACCTATTTCCTTTCTACTCCTACTTTCAAACATATCACATTTCTGCCTCATATACAAATTGTTTTATTATGCAAATACTATGTAAATCATGCAAGGAAAGAACAACTGCTATTATGCTAATTTTTAAATTAATTACATAATTATACTTACAGATACTCTTTATTTCTTATGCTTTTGAATTATTGTCTTATGTTTTCTTATTTTCAGTATGAAGAATTTTTAATGTTTATTTTAATGCTAATATACTAGCCAAAACTTCGTTTTGTTAGTTTTTGTTTATTTGGAAATGTCTCACTTCAGTCTTATTTTTGGAACATAGTTCAGCTAGATACAAAAGTTTTTGACAGTTTTTGCTCTTAGCACTCTGACCATGTCATCCCACAACCTTCTGGATTTTATTACATCTGAAGAGCAGTCAGCTTGATGTAATGATTTCTTTTTCTCTTGCTCTTTTTGAGTTTTTCTTCTGATCTTTATCATTCAGCATTTTTACTTCAAAATGGCTGGGTACTTTTTCTTTTTGGAGTGTATTAGATTTTTAGTTATGGTTATGAATGTAGTTACAATTTGGTCTTAATTGGCCCCCAGAACTCCATATATGTTGAAGGTTTGGTGGCTGTACTATGGTGTTTTTAGCGGGTAACAGACCCACTAAGACACCGATAGTAAATCTTTTAGAGCTTTCAATACCACAAACAGCCCACTCAGCGTATGTGCCATCGGTTCACCACCACAGCTCTAAAACATAGAACCTAATGGAAGTTATTGTGGGAACACTCTTGAAAGGAATTCTAGGCCCCCTGGTCTCTGTCTGTCTGTCTGTCTGTCTCTCTCTCTCTCTCTTTCTCTCTCCTCTCTCTCTCTCTCTCCTTCCTATTATGAGTTGAGAAGTTTTACTCTATTACAATGTTCTGTCTTGTTATATGCCTAAAAGAAACAGAGCTAACAACCATGGATTGACTCCTCTGCAACTATAAGCCAGAATACAACTTTCTTGCTCAATATTTTTAAAAAGGAAATTTTATCACTCGGATAGAAAACTAACTTTAAAAACTGGGTTTTCTGGGGCTGGGGATTTAGCTCAGCGGCATAAGAGCCTGCCTTGTAAGCAGGCAGTCGTGAGTTCCAATAAAAAGGAAAAGGTACCAGTAAAAAGGAAAAAGACAAAAAAAGAAAAAAAAAGTGTTTTTTTTTTTTTTTTTTCATCAAAGTTGGGAAATTTTCAGTCACTACTTCTCTGACTCTTCTGTCTCTTGTTGTTCTTTGGAAATTCCACTAAATGTATGTTTGATTGTTTTAAGGTGTCCTTAAAAGCTCTGTCAATTTTTGTTTATTCTCCATTCAATCTCAGATAATATACTCTTTGTTCTATCTTTGCTTTCACTGATATTTTTCTTCTACAAAATCAAATCTACCATAGAGTCATTATAATGAATTTTTATTTCAGCTGTTTTACTTTTCAACAAATAATTTACTTATTTTTTTATTTATGTATCTTTATGGATTTTTTATGACAATATATTATCACCATTTTGTTCCTTTACTTACTCAACTATAGTTTCATTTAGCTATTTGAGAATATTTTGAATAACTGCTTTGAATTCTTTGTCTGTTTAGTTCACCATCTGGGCCTCTTCAAAAACAGAGTCTATTGCCAACACTGTTTTCTTCTGCATGTGTCACAAATTCTTCTTTCTTGATATGCTCTCTTATTTTAGTTAAATACTGGACATTTGACACACCAGAAAGCAAGCCCAGTCTGATGCATGATCTCCTGCCAGACAGGAGCAAACAGACCCAGCCTCTTCCTGTGAATCAGCACTGTTCATGGACTGGGAGTAGAGAGAACAAAACCACACCACCAAACAAGCCCAGTCTGGGAACCAGCACCATGCATGATCTGTTGCCGGACTGGAACAGATTGACCCCAGCATCTTTCAGCATACGGGCTGGCAAACAAGAAATAGCAACACCTCTTCTCCCCACTAAATGACAAGCTTATCCAGAGAAACACAGGCTGTGGTGATAGCTATGGAGGTGAAATGCAATTGGATGCCTGTGGTGCTTCGGTGTTTCACTAGCATTGCAGGTCCACGGCCAGTGGTCTGATCATGGGTTCAGAAGATAATAGTACACAGTGTGGCATCGAGGGGGATCCCCTCCTCCTGAGGGGTGCAGCTATTATTGACTCCCTATGGTCTTGTTTTGGAAGCCTTATATTGTTTCCATTGTTTTGTTGGGTTGAGTTTTATTCTCTTTTGTTTTGTTTGATTCTGTCAAATCCATTGGCAGGAACAGCTACCTCAAAGATAGAAAAATATATTGTGGTAGCAATTTTGGATTTACTATAGGCTTGTTTTAAAGTCCTTTATTGCATCCATTGTTTTTATTATTTCTATTCTGTTTGGTTCTGTTGAATTTTTACTATGTCCAAAGTTACCTGCAGCTATTTTGAAAACACCAAAAGGCATTATGGTAACTATTATTGATTTCATAATGTTTTGAAGTCCTGTACTTTTTCACTGGTTTGTTTTGATTGGTTTTCTTCTGTTTTATCCTCTTTAAAATAAAAATGAACATCTTAGACAATATGGTCACCAATTCTGGACATTTATTATTCCTAGGAGGGTTGTTTTTACTTGTTATTTTTTATTTATTAATTTATTCAATTATTTGATGATAAAGTTTTTGTTTTAGGGAAGCCTCTAGTATCACTGTTTAATCCTCTTTCCCTTCTTTTTCTTGAAATATATCTATCTGTCATCAGGCAAAGGATGTGTGTATGTGTGTGTTGTGTGTCCCCTAAGTTCAATTTTTATGCTTCAATATTCAATAGGTTTGTATATTTGTGGTTTTGAGGCTGCTGCTATTACTCAGGAATTTCACGTTTTCCCCTATGTTCAGGCAGGGGCAGCAGCTTACAGGCTCTCTCTAAATAGTCCCAAGAGAGTACAGGCTTATGTAGGTTTATCGTCTTTGGGACTACCAGCAAGAACTGTGATACTGTTTAAAAACTTGATTTCTGAGGAGTCATTTAAAGTCATACTATCTTATTATTCCACCACTTTTCAGTTACAGGTTGTGTGTCAGCCTGTGGGTAGGGACATCAAATATATGCTGATCTGTGTGAAATTTGGGAGGCACTTATAAATCTGTCCACCTTTTTGTTTGACTGCTTCTCAGAGTGCTAAATCTAATACATGGGCATAGGCTTTACAATCCTGGAGTTTTTTCTGATCATAAAACTCTTATTTTCCTGTCTTTTTCCTAGAATTCTATTAAGATTTTGAGCTGCCATTTGGTTTGTATCAGACCTGCCAATATTGAATTCTTATTGCTTGCAATAATATGATTTTACCTTTTTCTATAACAACCACAAAAGAAAAATTATTCTTTTTCATACTAAGAGAATCTTTCATTGGCTTCTAATGTTTTCCTCCTTTTAAATAAAATGGTACATTGAAATGCAGATACCTAAAACTATATCCAGAATGTGGTAATTGAAATTCGAGAAATAATTCTTAGAGGGTTGGCTGAAGTTGTCTGGTGACTTGAAGGCATCCTACCTACCACTGTTTTTCTCTCCTTTGCATGCACTGGTTTAATAACTTTTATTCTCTGGAATCATTCAGACTTCAACTCTTTATGTTGATGGAGCTCAATACTCACCCTGTAAATTTTACTGAGAAAAATAATTTGAGCAGTTGTAAAACATTTTCGGGTATTGATGTCTAAAAACCTACTTAAGAAAGATTTCTGAAACAGACAAAATGTTAAGCTGCCTTGTCTTCTCCAGACTTCCAACCTCAGGTGTATACACTGCAAGTTATTTACACACTAATAACTACTCTGCTGTGAAGGAATTTTGCACACCTAATTAAAATTCCTAATCAATTGACCTAAATTAAGAGGATACTCCAAAGTGCATTTGACGTATTTAGGTGGTTTCTTTCTTTCTTTCTTTCTTTCTTTCTTTCTTTCTTTCTTTCTTTCTTTCTTTCTTTCTTTCTTTTCCTTCTTCTTTCTTGCTTTATTTATTTATTTATTTATTTGGTTCCAGAGATCAAACTCACGACCTTGCATTTGCCAAGCAGGCGCTTAAGCCACTGAGCTAAATAGCCCACCCATAGGTGTCTCTTTTAGAATAAAAAAGCAGCAGCAACATTCCTTTTTACTTTAAGGGGAATGATAGTCCCAATGTTATCTGTACCACATTGTCTTTATCCACTCATCCATTAGTCTGCATTTAGGTTATTTCTACATCTTGACTGTTGTGAATAATGTTATACCAAATGGGAGTGCAAATATTTCCTTGGGATTCTGATGTCAAAACTTTTTGAGGGCTGGGGATTTAGCTCAGCAGCATAAGGGCCTGCTTTGCAAGCAGACAGTTGTGAGTTTGATCCCTGATACCGATAAAAACGAAAAAGACAAACAAACAAACAAAACTTTTTGTACATATTCCCAGAAGTAGTATTACTGGATTATATGATGAATCCACTTTTAATATTTTAAAGAAAATCCATATTTTTCCACAGTGGCTAAACCATTGTTTCATTCCCAATATTACACAAGTGTTCCAGTGTTGCTACATAAACCAGAACATTTTTCTTTATTAATAGATATCCTGCTGATGTGCATGATGTTTTAGTGTAATTTTGATATGAATTTCCCTGATAATCTGTGAGTGATCTTTTTTTTTTTTTTTTTTTTGGTACTTGGGATTGAACTCACAACTTTGTGCTTACCAGGCAGGCGCTGTGCTCCTGGGCTAAATTCCCAGGCCCATTTTGAGCATCTTTTCATATAATTAATGGTCACTTGTATGTATTCTTTGAGAAGATATCTATTCAAATCCTTTGTTTCCTTTTACACTGGATTATTTGTTGTTTTTGTTATTTTGTTTAATTTGTATTTTTGGTGATATTGTTTCTGATAGTTAATTACAGGGGCTTCTTTTATATATTACATATTAGCCATGTATTAGATACATGTTTTCCAAGTTTTCCATAAGTATTCTTTTCAGCTTTGTTTCTTTTGTCATTTTTAAAATTTGATTTATTTTCACTTGATTATTTTTATTTTCACTGTGCAGTTTGTGTCATATTCAGGAAATCAATGCTAAAACCAGTGATGTAACATTTTTCCCTATATTACCGTCTAGGATTTTGTACTTTCAAGTTTAACATTTAAATCTTTAATCTATTTAGTATGGCTTGCATCTAAATTCCCACATACACACAACACAGTTTCATGTCCTCATAGGTGTTGCTTTTTGAAAGTGGTTGTACCTAGGATGTCTGATACTGAGATTAAGAATGTGTGTGATAACTAAAGTGATTTATCATAGTTCTGGGAATGAATACATATTATAGATAAGGGGGTTTCTAGGGATTTTCTGTTCAGCATCATAGACATAATTAACAATACTACATTATGTATTTAAACTTTTTTATGTTTATAAAGCCCATGACAAGTTTTTTTACCACAACTGATATAATAATATATAAAGACATGCACAGATAAACAAAATCCAATAAGAGGAGGTACAAGAGAGCTTCTTTTCTGCTGAACTAGAAGAAAGTGGAAGCTTCTATGAGTTCTAATCCTGCAAGTTTATGCATTTTGCCAACTGACTGACTGAATTTGAAAGAGGTCTCCAAACCCAAACATGCAGTCTTGGCTAACACTTTTGATTACATTCATTTAGTAGAAAATACTACAATCTGTGCCCAGGGTACAGAGCCATGGAACTTAACGTAAATTTGCATTGCCTTTACCTGCTGAGGTTGTGGAAATATGGGACATGGGAGTAGAAAACTATTACTTTGTTTTTTTCTGTGTAAGTGAATTCTGGCTTCTTCTATGCCAAATTGCTAAGAGCAATACTGTCTAAGTGTGCATTTCTCAGTTGCTGCTTTAATCCTACATATATAAAAATAGATGTTTGCTTGTGTAAAAATCACTCCTTTAAATAAAATTGTTCTAAGCCTTCATAAAGTGTGGTAACCTGAGTAGTTCATAATTCCACATAGTCAGTCTTATAAAATGTTATATTCAAAAATATGTCCGTCGGGTGCTCAAAATAGACAAGTGGGGGGGTGTGAAACTAGAAACCCTCTGTGAAGAAAAAAAAAAAACAATCAGCAAAGTGAAAAGACAGCAAACAGAATGGGAGAAAAATTTTGTAAGCCACACATCTGGTAGGAGTTTATATTCAGAAGTTATAAGGAATTGAAACACCTCAATGGTCAGAAGCAAATAAACCATGATTTTAAAAATGGGAAGAAGATATATCTCTAAAGACATGTAAATGACCAACAAGCACATGAAAAAAATGTTTAACTTTGCTAATATAAGGAAAATGCAAATCTCACTTCTTTTAAAATAGCTATTATTAAAAAGACAAACAGATAATAAGTCTTGGTGAGCATGGAGAGAAAAGACAATCCTTGTACACTATTGGTGAGAATGCAAATTAGTATAGCCATTATGAAAACCAATATGTAGGATTCTCAAAATTAGAAAAAAGGAAACACTCCCATATGTCTCAGCAAACCCACTTATGGGTTTATTTCCAAAGGCAATGAAAACAATGTATCAAAGAGGTATCACTAGTCCCCTCTTGTAGCATTGTTCACAATAATCAAGAAATGAAATCAAACTAAGTATCCATTAATGAGTAAGTGGATAAAGCAAATGCAGTACATTTGTATGAATGAAATTGGATAGTATTATGCTAAATGGAATAAGCCAAGCACAGAAAGAAAAACACTGCATGATCTCACTTATATGTAGAATCTAAAAACTTTGAACTCATAAAAGCAAGGAGTAGAGTAATGAATGTCAAGGACTAGGATCTAAAGAGGAACAGGGAGATGCTGGTCAAAGGGCTCATTTTGATAGGATAAATAAATTCCTGACATCTACTGCAAATCAAGGTGACTACTGTAGATGATAACAGTGCTATAGGTAAATTCTTCTGAGATAATGGATCTTAAATATCTTGCAAAAATATGCAAGGTAATGGATATTTTAATTAGTTTAATTTAATAATTTTATAATGAATATATATAACAAAATATCATATTTGGGGCATATATATAAATCTTATGAATTTTGTAATAACTTATCTTCAGTAAAGTGATTCTGCTTAATAATGGAAATTTAGCATTCCAAAAAACAGTGATGAATTCATAGAATTATAAATGTCTCTTCCCTTGTATATGAAAACCAGATTTGTCCAACTTGTAGCTTTTATCTACTCCAACATTCATCCTAAGATACTTTTAACTGGTATATAAATGAAGAGACTGAATGAGAGTAATTATCATGAAACAAGGAAGAATTTAGATACTACTAAAGACTGTCTAAACATGACTCCACTGCAGAACTGCAAGACATTTGTTATTTTAGAATAAATTGGGGCACAAAGTTTAAAACTGCTCTTCAAAAAGTGTAAAAAATAAAAAGCCAATTATAGGCTAAATAAAAAATTAACTTATGATAAAGACAAACATGGTACATATTAAACAACTTTATAATATACAAAGAAATTCAAAAATCAAAAATAAGTAGACAAAAAACAAATTCCAAAACTGAGCAAATATTTATACTTTATATAACTACACAGTTATCTAATATACAAGCACAAAGTTTCTTAGTGTCATTAATCTCTAAAGAGAGAAAAATTAATCATAATGATATAAAAATGTTAGCTAAATAGCTAAAACTAAAATGAGTAAGCATAATTTTGATGATGTGAAGGACTTGGAACTGTGCTAGTGGAAATAGAAATCATGACAAATTTGGAGAACAGTTTAGCAATTTCTTAAAAAGCCACATATGCTCTTAGCATATGATCCAACCATTCTACAGCAAGGCAATTACACAAAATAAATAATGCATATGTCTGTACAAAGACAGTACATAAGTTATCATGGGAGCTTTGCTTTGCAGGAGCCAAATACTTGAAACAAACCAATGTGCTCCAACAAGAAACAGCTTAACAAATTGTGGTAGAGTTATAAAATGAAATGTTACTTAGCAATAAAAACATACTGAATTTCCAACAATACATGCAAAGAATTATACATTATGAACAAGTGGAATTTTTAAAAATCAATGAATATAATCTATTGCATCAGCAATACAAAGAAATTACATGATCATACCAATAGATGTACAAAGAGCATTTGACCAAATACAAAACCAATTCATGATAAAGTGCTCTGTAAACTGGAATGAAGAGGGATTTCCTCTTCCTGATGAAAAATATCTACATATGCCCTACAGTTAATATCCTGTTTACCAGTGAAAACATAAAGTATTGGCTCTAAGATAAAGAAGACAAAGATGTTGCCTTTCATGTTCTTTCAGTGTTATTAGTGTAAGTTCTAGCTAATGCAACAAGAAAAGAAAAGGATAGGTACTCAGATTGAGAATGAAGAATTACAGTTCACTTTTTTCAGAGATGACATGATCATTTCTTTGGTTTGAATGTGTCTTTCAGTAGTTCATGAATTAGAAACTTAATTCTTCAGGGAGATGGAGTTAAGAAATGGGATAAATAGGAGGTGTTTGAGTCCTAAGTACAGAGTCCTGAATAGATTATTGCAGTCTTGCATGAGTGAATGAGTTCTTGCTCATGTGGGACTGGACTCATTCACATGCGAGTTCGTTGGGATAAAGCAATGTTTTCCTTCATGTTTTCTCTCTCACACATATGCCTACTTACCCTTGCACTTCTGTCGTGCATTGAAGCCACAAAAGGCCCTCATCAGATGTAGTAACCAGTCTTGGAATCCCAGCCTCCAGAATCTTAGGACAAAATAAATAAATTCTCAAGTCTCAATATTTTTAGATAGCAACAGAGAACAGACTAAGACAATCTGTGCAGAAAATCCAAATGAATCAACTAAATCTCTTCTAAGTATACACTGTTGCTGGGAAAAACTGATCACTCTAGTAAAAACTAACAATGAATAAGTGGTATTTGAAATTAGAAACAATGTTATTCAATTAGCACCACCCAAAATAAAATATTTCAGTATAAATCTAACAAGATATGTCTGCTATCTGTATTAGGAAAAAAAACTCTGATCACATAAAAGAACTGAACGAAGGAAGTGATAGATCAGGACTATAGATAAGAACGCTAAATATTGTTAAGATGTTTGTTACTTTCAAGTTAATCTGTAGTCAATATAATTCCAATCGAAACCCAGGAAGTCATTTTGTATATGTCAACAAATTGATTCTGAAGTTTACATAAAGAGGCAACTACTCAGAATACATCACATAATATTTCAGTGGAAGACTGCCATTGCCTGACTTTAAGACTTATTATAAAGCTATAGTCATAAAACTAAAGTGATTATTGGTTGCACAGACAGACCAGTAGAACAATGGACTAGATCAGAGGACCCAGATATATATCTATGTAAGTGCAGTCAGGTGATTTCTTACAAAAGTTAAAATGCAATGCAATATAATGGAGAAAATTCTTCTGGAACAACTGAATGCACACGTGAAATAAATTAATCTATACATACAAACTTCATAAAATTGACTCGAATCACAGCTCTTAGTGTAAAATAATGTGCTATAAAATCGATAGACAATAACATACGAAAAACTCTACATGACTTTGGGTTTGGGTATGACTTTTTAGAGCAACACCAATGACTGAAACCATAAAAATAAAATAAGTAAACTGGAGTTTGTGATAATTAAAATCTTGTGCCCAGAAAGAGACACTTCAAGGGAATGAAAGAAGAAGCCATAACACATTTTCTCTCTCACATGAGAAACTTAAACTGTAAATAAGAAATAAAATGAATAATAGACATCATGAAATAGGAAGAACTTTTTCAAAGAAAAGGGGAACTAGAGAGGGAGAAAGGAAGGAAGGCAGAAGAAAAAGTGATAAAAGAAAGACAAAATGGAAACAAATCTTTGCAGACAAGGAGGGGAAGAGATGTTAAAGGAAAAGAGGGAAATGGGGGGGAGGCACCAAGTTATATCATGCACAAGTGTAAACTTCCTGTGATGAATGTGATCAATATGTATACATAAGTTATACCAATAAACAATAATAGAAAAAAATGGAGGTGTGCTACACACAATAGTCATCTCATTATTAAGCAGGCAAATAAGTGTGTGAAAAGTTATTCCATATTATTCTATCAGATATGTAAATTAGAACAATAATGAAATACCACAATATACCTATTGGAATTGTGAAAATCCACAACACTGACAATACCCAATGCTAATGAAAATTTTCATTCCTGGCAGTAATGCACAATGTACAGTCACTTTGGAGGACAATTTGTTGGTTTCTCTACGAAACTAATATACCTAATTCAGCAATTGCACTCCGTGTTACATACCCTAAAGAACTGAAAGCTTATGTTCACACAAAGAAATACCCACGTAAGAATCTTTACAATGGCTTTACCCATAATTGTGAAACGTTTAATCAATGAAATTCAGTAGATACATGAAAACTAAACTATGATGCATATAGATAATTGAATATTATTTAGTGCTGCAAATCAGTGAGCTACTAAGCCATATAAAAATGTACTTAGTATTTCAATGCATATTAAGTGAATATAGCAAATATAGAAGGCTAAGTACTACAGGATTCAAATTCAGTGCTATTTTATAAAAGCAAAACTACAAAGATTGTTAAGAAATATCATCGCATGAATTACATCCCCAGAATAAAAGGAGAGCACAGAAGACTTTTTACAAATGCAATCATTAAGTTTCCTGTGGATTGAGAAAATCATGGAGATACGAATAAAGGGTAAATCATAACGTAAAACAAAAGAGGAAACAGATGTGATAGACACAGTATCATTTTGTGAGAATTATTTCACAGGCATCTACACATGCCAACAAATTAAATTATGAACTTTAAGTTTATGCAATTTATTGTGTATCCAAAGAGAAGATATTTAAACAAATAAAATTAGATTCAATAGATTCGTTGGAGTGTTTGTTTTTTCTTGCTGAGCATTGAACTGAGGGCCTCTGCACTGAAATACATTCCTATTTTTTTACAACATATAGTTTCTAAAATCTGTGAGACAGAGTCTTGCTAAATTAACCTATCTGTTCTTGAACTTGTGAACCTCCCACACTAGCTTCCTGACCTCTGGAACAACAGGTGTGTGGTACTGTTCTGGGCTCACTGTCTTTCTAATAACAGATAAGAGATATAAGTTAAAAGAATATCTTATAATGACATGCAGATATTTGGATTTATGTCATAAATGTGAATATCATTTGTCATTTGTATCTTTATGGGAAAAATTGGTATCTATGCTAGGAAGCAGAATAGAGAGAGGATGAGACATACATATCCTGTGCTCCAAAACGTATAACAATCTCAGGCAATGGCAATCTTCATTTCAACTAAATTTGAATTCCTAAAGAAATGCCATATTCTAGACTCTTAATGTTTAGAGATAAAATTTTAAATGTCTGGAGTCATATCTGTTTTCAGAAGCTTGAAAGAAACTTACACATTGATACACAGAAGTCAATTAACGTGGTTGGGTGTAAAACCTCTCCTGGCTGTCTACCCAAAGATCTGTCCATTGCATCATTTCTCTTTCACTGAACAATGCACTCAGAGCTCTGCCAGTGAGCAACAGATTTTCTGAGCACCTCATGATCATAACTGACCAAATACACCAGGCAGCCTCTAAGGATATCTGATCAGAGGGCTGATAGACACCTAGTTTCTGAATCTTCTTGTTAATTCCTTTTTCTCTGAAATTAGATATATTTTAGATTTAAGATCTCTAAGAGCAAACAAACAGCAATGAAGACCCAGTGCTTTCTTTACATGCAGTGGGAAAAATTAATTAGTATGAGAGTGAAAATTACAGAGAGGACTACTAAGATGTCAATTTGTGAATTAAGGCTATCAGTACAGATTAAATCAGTCTGGTGAAAAAAATCAGTGGGAGACCTTTGCAAAATTACATGCTATTTATAGTAAAACCTCTGAAGCTATGCTGTTCATTTCTACTAAGTAACACAATTACTCCTGCACTTTGTAGGATCTATGACACTTGGCAGAAAAGAGAATTGACTGCAAGCCAAGGAAATGACAGCACTGTAAGCTGCTGCTGAGTTGAAGGAGGAAAAAAAGAAGAATGGATAATAATAGATGTACATGGGCAGTGAAGAAAAGGACAATCAGTTCAGATTAATTACAGGTCCAATATATGCTTAAGGGACAAATTTTGAAGGAGACCATGAAAGAGGCGAAAAGCATTTAAGATGGCTGCAGGGAATGCATATATTCAGACTAAAAAGAAATCTCCATATTCACATCAGCAAGAACAAAGCGCCCACCATATGACAAGGGCCAGCATGACAAGTTCTGTAAGCAGGAAGAAATAATCACAGGCTGTAGCACACGGAGAAGCATTTAGTCTGCCCAGGAGAATAACCCTCAGTTCTTGCCATGTGTGATGTTCCTTTTGCATAGACCATTTTGGGGACCATATTATAGTGAACAGAAGTGCTCAAGATTTATTGAGAAAACTAGAGGACAGAGGGAAAGGAATGGGAAGTAAAAATGATCAAGATGCTATATGTACATGTACCAATTCCCTGATCAAATCATTTGTTATGTATCACAAACATATACATATGAGTAAAAAGGGAAAATAAAAGCTATAAAAACAAAAAAGATAATTTTTGCTGAAAAATGAATTAAAATACAAGCAGTAAACTTTAATTTCTAAGAGAATCACTGTCATTTTCAAAGGACCTACATTCCAAGAATCCATTCCTAGTCCATAGTTATGAGTACCAAAAAATAAAACCAATAAATTCTTGACCAAAATACATATCATAAAACTCAGGAACTTTGATCCGTCAAATTTTCATTCAGAAGATAAGTCTTGGTTTTGTATTGTTTTGCTTTGTTTTGTTTGGTTTGGTTTCATTTTGTTTTGAGATAGGGTCCCGCCAAGCAATTCAAGCTGATCTTGAACTCACTATGTAGCCCAGGCTGGCTTCCAGGTCATAGCTGTCCACTACCTCAACCTTCTGAGTGCTGGTATTAAAGATGTGTGCCACCACACCTGGCAATAAATTTTGTTTTAATGTAATATCAATAGGATTTTGTTCACCAACACCAAATATATAGCAGCAAATTCTAAATGGGAAGAGTTGGAATAGTTTAAGAGCAGAAAATGTGTGTAGCAGTACAAAAACTAAGAGATAGCAATATAAACTATTAAAAAAGACAAAAGCATCAACAATCAGAAGTCAATTAATATAAAATCATATATTTTTACACATAAATTGGTCATGATGTTTACCTTGGCACTGATTCTTCTAAATTAATTGTGTTCACAGAAAGACACTACTGAAGAAATAATGAGCACGTGTAGCTCTAGACCTAAGTTTAATAAGTTCAGCAATCCTAACCAAAACAGCACACCTCCTTTGCCAGTTGCCACACTCATCCAGGGCTATCAGTTGTTTCCTTTGCACCAGCCAGGTATCACTCAAATTGATTACCACAGCTATAAGGAAGGCCACTATCATAAAGGAGGCCTGAATATGTTCCGATTTTTGGAATGGAACACAGCATTTCACGCCTACAACCACATGAAATGAGCATGGGGAGATGCTCAAGGGGAAATTAACAGAGTATTGTTACCAGAACAAAAACGCAGACAGTACACAAGCCAGCTTTATAGACATCTATTATGGTAATACATAACCATTTATTCCTGGTATATCTTGAGGTTTAAATTGATGAGGAGCAATTGTTGTGTTTTTTTTTTTGTTTTTTTTTTTTCAGGTTACAAAATTAATGTATTTAAAATGACATTCAAAAAGTGACACTGCAAACAGTTCTGCTCAATGATCAAACAAAAATTCAGTAATATGGTTATCAGTCCTATACACTTGTTTTACATCTCAAAGAGGGTAAGATTAAACATATCAAAACAGAACAAAACAGTTAAACAATTTAAAGAAATACAGATTTCAAAGCAAGTCCACTGGAGATCTTCACTGTCTATCTAACTGTCTCTAGTTTCTTACAAATAGTTGTCCCCATCTTCACCCACATTATATACATATTGCATATTATAGAACTAATCAAATCATTACAGGATGATCAAGGCTTTTTAGGTCTTCAAGATCTAACATTGGGGAAGACAATAATAACTACTATAGCATCTCACATTCTCTTCGTGGTAGCCGTCCCCATCTTTACATATGCTGAAATTGAATTTAAGAGACTAGACTAATATCATTCTGATCAGTAAATAATAGTATTGCTAAATTTATATCATAATGCTATAAAATTAGCATTGAGTTTCTTAGTGTCTCTTCTTCAGAGTATCTGTTCATTACATCTTGCATTATATAATCCATTCCCATAAATAATTTTTTTAAAAAAATCTCATGTGTGAATTTCTACATATATATCTATCCTCTCTGTATTATAGGGAAAAACAAATCATAACAAGACAACAAAACAAATTCCTAGAAAAACATGCAATGGATAAGACTTATAAGACCACAATATAGGTGATCTTCCATAGTTACTATGTTTTCTCTTGTTATTTTCAATAGATTTGTCCACATCATCGGCTTAATATAGTTAAACATAGTATTACCTATTTTTATAAAAACACAACTTTGAAAGCATTGTAGGATTTGAGAGCTGTTAATAATTAATACCAGTATGGATATCCTTTACATCTTGTCATCTTCAGAGTAGTTGTCTCTACTTTTAGGGTTGATACTAACAAGCATACCAAATTCAAATAAAATCAGCCAAGGCAAACCTGTGGTCTTATGAATCGGATTCAATTAAGATCACTCATAGTAAGACAATGTAAGTAATACAGGAAAGTAAGGATAGTTACCATGATACAATCTGCTATTTTTGGGTCATATGTCTGTGCCCTCAAATCTGACATGAGTGGACAGACCAGAACAAATTAAATTCAAACTAAATATGACGGTAAGACTACTGTGTCTTTTAAATCCTGATACACTATTTGTTTGTTAATCTTAAATCCATCAATACGTCCAAGCAAGTGTTTCAGTTTACCTTATCAATCACAATGTGAAAGAAAATAAATTCCTCTTCCCTTCTTCCAATGTTTCCCTTTTAGTGGGTGTAATTTAAAATTTTATCCACTCTGTCCTCAACAGGAAAAGGAAAAACCAGCCATAATTATTCTTATTAAAATAGAATACTGGTAAAAATAAATGACACATAGATAATTACTCAAATGTGTTATTACTATTATTCAACTTGACACATACTTATGAAACGCCTGTCATATTCCAAACATTACTTGACTGTAGAAAACTCAAAGATGAATAAAAAAGATGACTGACTTAAAAGAACATAGACAATAATGTGGTTGAACAAATATGCATAAAACTTAACACCAGGCATAATATTGCAAGTGTTTATAATAAATACATAGGTGTTATGTTTATAACTCATGTTTACATGATTTAGATATTGAATCCCTATTTTATTTTCTCTACCTCAGGCACTATAAGAACAAAATATCATATTTCATTTAGTTTTTCCTAAAACATTTCCTATCTTAGGAAACCTTTTGGATATAAAGTACATTTTGCATGATCTAGCCACTGTATAAACAGAGTGAAAAACAACTGACTTCATGTTATTAATGTTTTAAGTAAAAAGATCTAAAATAAAGATTACAACAAATGATTTAGTCTCTATATCATGCCCCAGATTTTAATGCAGCCGTCCCTTTATAAAAAAACAAGCCATTTTTTTGCATTTTTCCTATACACAATAATAAAAATCAGATTATTTTATATCTTTCTCACAAAAGGCTTTGTAGTTTAGAAATAGCTTTTAAATTAAATGACCAGATTGTTGCTAAGCAACAGTGTAAAATAATTTTTAAATATGAAGACATGCCTAAAGTATGAGCATGAAAGGTCTACAAGAATGACATTTTTATGCTGTCTATATTTTTGCAAAAAATATTTTCTGCATTCTCTTTCAAAAATGGATTATATATCTGAGTATGTATTCAAAGAGGTAGATATATTGAATATGAAACAGGAGGCAAAATCTCAATCACAATTTAATTAATGAACATCATTTTCTTAGTTTTATTTTGGCAGTGTTGGCCTGCCAAGACATAAAATTTTCTCATTACTCTTTAGATTTCTTTATTGTGAATCCTGAAGCATTTTTAAACAAAGCCATTGAGGGCAGTAAGCCTGCTCTGGAAAGGGGGCATTTTACAGATAATATTTCTCAGAAAACATGACTAGAAAATATCATCTGTTTTGATAACATGTATTTAAAAATTATACCATTGACATAAATTTAATAATGAAGATCTGGTACTAAAATTCTAGTGATTTTTTTACATATCAGATGCAGAACTGCACAGGATTGTAAATGTATGATATCTTAACCAATGGAAAAAGACCTACTGTTCATATAAAAGTCATTAGTTGTAAGTTTGGTCTTTTGTAACTAAAGGAAAGCCTTTTGAATTATCTGCCTGTGAAAATGCTGTGGAGGTAGGGCTATCACATAATATACCTATTCCATCTGCAGCTATGTCTACTATCACTCTGAATGCACTTTATGCAATCTTAACTTGAGAATGTCAAACTCAAAACTGTTGCTGGTAAGCACTTTTCCTTCATTCACATAAGAACACCTCCCTCACGTAAGTTGTACAAATAAAACAGAATAAGAGCTTGTCTTAGAAAAGAAAATTTAATTGGATAATTAAACTGCTAAGCTACTTTCTATAGAGATCGAGTTCTGTGTATGCTAAGACAAGGGAAAAAAGGACACAAGGAATTTGGAAGAATTTTTCTCTAGAAATAAGGACAAGAGCTTAGCTCTCAGGAGGAAAGTATGTATAGCAAAAAATGATCAATAAAAGATAGCCATGACTAGAAAGATGAAATGTAACCACAATACATGTAAGAGGCAACCAGTTAAAACTGGCTTCTTTCTAGTTACTTCTATTGTTTTGATATACCTCTTCTGGCTACAGCCCCTGATCCTGTAATACTTCCATAACAGTCTTCTGTGGACCTACCTCAGTTATAAGCATTTTCTTTGGGAATGTTCCCCCTAAACTTTGAGAATGGGGGTATCATCTCCAAGCTGTATGGGTTAAGTACAGTAAACACAAAAGTGCAAGTCAGAAACTAGAGGCATAATAATCACAAAAGCCCTAGTAAGTTCACACAACATTTGGAGAAAGAATATAAATTCTCACAGGTCATAAAACTTATCAATAATGTATGCTGCAAGAACAGTTGTTTTGCTGCATACTTTGAATATGAATCATTGTTCATTCGAATCAAATAAGATTACAATTCTTTAGTTGTATTAAGGCCACAAACACATTACTCTTACACCAATAATGTACTAGTTAATAGGATACTTTCTACAAATTATAAGCCAATTGAAATAGCTAATAATAAAATAATAAGATTATACCTATTTTAAAATAAAACAATAAGCACTAGAGAATGTTTTTTAATACTATTTAAAAGAGAAAAAACTAACAAAACTTTTAATAGTGGAACTTGACCTATTCATTCCTTCCTGAACCCTGGATATTCCATTCTTTGCTATCCTGGCATAGTGTCTCTTCACTTATAAAGCAATATAACAGAGATTATTTTTATTCATAATCTTTTGACATGAATCACATTCAACATAAAATAGAAGGTATATTAAGGAAATATCAAATTATTGAAAAATTATTTACACCTTCATAACTTTCTAGACTAGTAATAACTATCTAGACTAGTAAATAAAATTACATGAGAAAATGTGACAATTTTTAGTATTTTATCAAGTTTGACCAATCAAAAGGAAGACATTTTTTATTTATCTATGAAGCAACTCCATCATCATAGCTCAGGTTATGTTTTTTGAACAGAGTTTACATATATGCCGTATCTATAAAATGAAACCTTCTGCTTGGCTCAATTCTACTCTTAAAAACATTTTCAAATGTGATGTGTTTCTAAGCAACCAAACAAAAGACTTAACATGCATTGAATATTGTAGAAGACTGTATAATTGACCCAGTGTTATCATCCTTGAGGTTGATATGAAAAATAATGCACATTCTTACTTGGACATATTTACTTGGCTATGTTGGATGCAACTAAAGGTTCCAAGAATAAACTTTAATATGAAAGTATTAAATCTATTTGAGAAAAGAGAAGGTATTTACTCATGAGGATAAGCAACATAATATAGAATAGTACTTTAACACAAACTATACTACATATATATGTATATATAAATATATATGTATATGTTACATATGTATATACACATATATTATAAATATATATATTTTTTAAAATAGATCATACAGGAGGAAAAGTAAGAGGTAGATCACCTGTGAACACATACACACATGGACACACAGACTCAGAGAAACACTGCGACAGTAGTTTCCTACAAAATATTTTAGTCAATATAAATATAATGGTAATACTTTCAAAGGCTAAAATATGTTTAGCAAGTATTGATGATAATAATTTCATCTCTATAAATTATCTATTATTATTGAAATTATTTTCCACATTTCAACACATTATGGAGAAAGCCTATAACCTATGCTTTAAGAAAACAGAAATAACGATACAAAACACTTAGAGAGATATATCCAAGTCCTACTTCTGTTGGCCATAACTTAGGTGTGCACATGATTTGGCATGTTCTCTGGGTTTCCTATCTTTGCTGTTAGGTTTTATTTCCAGCTTGCTACACACAGTGAGACACACTCACGCTCACTTATCCTATTAAAGTATGTCAGCAGACTAAAATGACAGCATCGGCCCAGTATTTCTTCACATTACCTATACTTTGTGCCTATCAGAAGTTAATTGAGTTAAAACATATACACAGTTCTCAGAAGTTACATCAAAATGTGCAGCAAATGGTTGATATTGATTCCTTAAGTGAAACTCTGACACAGGACCTATTCCTCTGTCATGTCATTAAGATCATCAACAGCATCTCTGATTTCCATTGTTTTATCCCACCAGCTCCTAAGGTAATCACACAGTAGATGCACAGTAAGAATGTAATGGAAAGATGTCAAGTCCAGAAAAAGTAGGAAATAATTTCCTTATACATTTGGAAACATCAGAATCATATTTATTTGTACTGACAACTTAATGAATGAACTATAAAATCATTCAAGGCAATTTTACTTTTTTTTGGGGGGGTACCATGGATCAAACAACCTCATGCTTGCCACTTATTATGATTTAATACTCAACAAAATGCTTTGAAACTGAATGGGAAACATACTATTGTAGTCAGGGTTTGTGAGGAGAACAATTAGAATCAGGACAGAGAATTTATAATATTATTTTATGATGGTCACCCAGAGTTTAACACAAGAAAGTGCAGGAAATCTATCCACAACACTAAAGATCTGGAATATTCAGCCAAGGGCCTGGATCCCACAGCAATGTCTCACATGAGTCCAGATGAAAACCTAGAGCCCAAGACAATGCTTCCCATGAGTCCAACTGGAGGTCTAGAGCCCACGAGAAAGACTCACGCCAGTCTGTTTTACAGATCCACACTGAGAAGGCCCCAAAGTCAGCGGTGGAAACTAGAAAGTCTATGCCAGCAAGCTGAAGGAACTGTGTTGGTAGGTTGAGAAGTCATGCTCAAAACAAAGACCAAGGCTGTCCTTGAAAGCACCACAGCCATCCTCAGTGACACAGAGGTCCCAAGCTCCTTGTGATGCCAGAAAGCCAGCAAGGTGAGTTTGTCCTGGAGATTAAACAACACATGTCTTCCCCTCTGGAGCCAGGAAGCAATGGTTGATGTAACAACCAGAGCTCCCCCCAAATGAACCATAGCACTCTCACCTACAAGGCCTCTAGCTCCTCTGATGGCAATGATTGAAGTCACACTGCAGAAGCTAGTCATGATGAACTCCTCCAGGAGAACCCATGACTCAAACAGCAACATTCAGAGGAACACACATTGCCTAGCTTCTCCTTCTCCACCTCTCTATTTATGCTGGCAACTTTTCTCAGGTGGAACTCTACATTCAGCAGCATGCTGATTTAACACATCTGGCATAAGTTAAACATCAGTTTTCAATCTATAACAGATACTTTTTGCAGAAATACACTACCGATATTTTACCATATACTACAAACTTTCAGGCATAAATATATCTCATGTCTCGTCCCTTATCTAGTAGTTCTACTATGCAGGTACTAGATAAAAAATTGACTGAATTTTATTAAAATTTTAGAGTTTCTTTTTATATTTGAAGGATTCTAACTCTTCTATAATCATCTACCTGACAATAAGGTAATAAAATGCAGCATCCCTGGAAAGACATTCCTCCCTCTATTGTGGACAGCATAATTGACACACCCTTCAAGGGACTGCATATCTGAATTTTAATCCTATTAGCAGCCATATTTGTCTCCTGGACAGCAGTGACAAGAAGCTAGGAACTGGGTAGCTTAAATAGCAGACAATTATTATCACATGATTCTGGACTACAAGTTCAAGATTATGTTTTTTTTTTGTTGTTGTTTTTTTTTTTTGTGAGGCTTCACTTATTGGCTTTCAAGGAGCAAGTGAAGTGTCTCGAAGCATGGACAGAATGTGTGAGGGCTAGGTAGTATCTCCCTCACTTTAAGGAACCACTCCTATCATATTAGGCCTCCAATTTAATGATCATATGTAATCTTAATTGCCTCTTTAAACACCTAACTCCAACTACAATTGCACTGATGGTTAGGGCTTCAGTGCATAAATTTCAAGTGAATATGTTTCATTTTATAACAGCAACAGTCATCTCAATGTGATACTATTTATAAAGAGATCAATAGTCTGCTTGATACTGAGAGGAAGTAGTTCATCTTCATAGAGAAAGAAACCTACTCAGGGTACGAATTTGTCTTTCCTGCTTTCTGAGACTCAGAATTCTCTGACCCACATGCCCTTTTAAAAAGCATCCAACCACCGTACCCACTTCACGGCTTAGAGGAGTGAGAATGAATCTATGATCACTGGATTCACCAAACAAAACTCATAATTTATCATCCAGAAATAACCACCTTCATATAAAAATGGAACAGCCTTCTAAATGCACACCAAAATATCTACATTGAAAGCATCACTCAGGAAAGATGGAGTCTCAGTTTGCATAATGTTCTATATGCATGATTTCAAAATCACAGATCTCTAGCTGCTGCAATTGCCTGGGGTCCAGAGGCAAAGGATAGAAGTATGAGTGGTCCATCTTACTATTACTCTTTTATTCACTCCTGATGCCCCACTGCAGTGCTTTTATTCCCATACAAAACCACTCTGAAATCTGTAGTGTTGGTTATTCTGGTCCATAAAGCAGAAATATTCTAGCCAAAAGACATAGAGAATAAATTATACCTGCTATCAAGGAACTTTAGTTTCTTGTTTTCAATAGCCATCATATGAAAAAGAATAATTCACTGTGTTCAACTGAAGGAGGTGGAGCTACTTTTGCACAACATTGATGGGGGTGGGACCCAGATGGTGACCCACTTGGGTGCCTGTAGAATTCCCTGGAATCGTAAGTATGAGAAACTCCAGGCTGAAGTGGAAATCATGTTCAAGGGCTCAAATCCTCAGAAGTGAAATTTTGAACCACATAATTAACTACTTAACAGTTTACCCTAAACATCACTCAGACAGAGCACACTGTATGAACATCGCTTGGTCTGTTCACATTTCAATCAGTGGATTCTTATATTGAATAAATTTTATGGAATTGTCAGTTTTACATTTCCTGTTATTTTATCTTATAAAAGTTAATGAAAAAATATGTAGTCTTGGTTATCCTGTATTTAAATAGTTGGATTACTATAAATCTGAAGACTTGATGAGTTGATATCTAAAAGTGAGGGAGGTTTAGATTGAGTGATGGAGAAGAGAGACAGTCACTGCCTCTAACTCAACAGCAGGGACAAAGGCTGTATTTCATACAACTAACTCCTCCCTTTTATATTTATCCTATGATTGAGAAGTCTACAAGGCCTACAGAGAAGCAGCTCCTGGAGCATGAATGGAGAAACAGATGTGTGGACCTTGGTGATCCTGCTAACAAGCCACAGAGCATAATCGATGGACAGCTCAAGGTATTGTGTCTGTCCTCCACCAACCCTTTCTTCATCTTGCTGTCTTTTATTGTGATCAAATGGTCCCAAGATCCTTTACGGCCCTTGATTTTTTAAGCCAACACAAATATTTCTCAATATATCTATTGCACATCTAGTTCTAATCTTGGTATCTTGGTTTAGGAAGATCCTAGAAAACATACATAAGGAGTGATTGATATGATGTCTAGAATTATAAAAAGGAGACAGTAGAGACTTAAGAGAAAAAGCAGTAATTTATCATATAGATATAATAGAACACTTTTTAATCTATAAATATATTTTACTCTACAAAATAAAATAGTGTGAAAATATTTTTGTAATTAAAAAATCAAACAAAATATAAATGATTATGGAAGTCCAAAGATAAATGGCCAGGATATTAGATGGGAAATGGATATTAGGTGGGGAAAAGGAATGTTCTGGAGGATTTCCTCAGAATAAAGACCACAGCTGCTTTGATTGTAATGCAGGCAAACAGCTTGTAGAACAGTATTCACATAGCTCTTCTTCCAAAATTTAATGAAAACACTTTTCCTTCCTGGAAGTTATGAAGCTTGATAATCTAGCAGATAACCTGGATTCAAATCCTCATTCCACACTATATCTAAGGTCTTTGTTTCATTGCCTTCAATTGTAAATGGCACTCATGTCAATCCTGCCACAGAAATTTGCTTTAAGATTAAGCAAGAAGTGCTGAGCAAATGATATGAACTCTTTATTTTATCTAGAGCAAGAAAAATATCTCAGGAATTTGAGTGTGTCCAATACATCAATCTGAAAAATAAGAGTTGGCAAATTATTGCAAGCATAAAAGCAATATTATTGGCTTTAGGGTGGAAATAGTGATGGAAATACAGAGATGCCCATAAGTCTGATATCGGTATTGGAAAGTGTATCAGTGGCAATTAATAGGGAAAATTTGGAGGCATCCTTTGCAACGACCATGACACTGGCACAGCATGCACAAGGATGGCGAATTTGCCTCCCTTGCCTATCTAAGCTTTGTGCAGCCATGTCAAGAATTCTCAACCTAAGAGGCACAGAAAAGACAAGATAGGGGATGGAGTCCCCAGGTCTTGATCTATGATCAAGCTCATGCTGAACTACATGGCATCAGTGTTGTACATAAGAGTAAATGTAGGCATAAAATTTGAATTTTATCTCCCAAGGCAGATCTGCCTACCTACGTATCTGTATATCCAACTTTAGAACAATCAAAACCAACACTGAGCTCCAGATATGGCACTACTTCCTGGGAAAGACAAGTAGCAAGAAAGTGGAAGATTGCTTTAAAAGGTTGCTATGGTGGAGACATTGTGTCAACCTGAGAAGTTTAGAAGCTTAACTAAGGGACTCAGCAGGGAGCCAGGATCTCTACTTTGTAACATCCTCCTCTGGTGCCAGAGGAAGGCAGGATATTTTGTGAGTGCTACACCTGCCTTGGGGTGGAGCAGGCGTGGCCTGCTCGCAATAAAAGGAAACAAAAAGAAACTTGCTCTCCCCACACAGCTTTTGCTGTCTTCCACTGCCTTGAACTGTTGCCCCTGTGCCAAACCATTGTGTCTTGGATCCAGCTGATTTTTAACTAAAGAAACCTCCACAAACTGAGCTAAATAAACCTTTTTGTTTTCTTGATTTTAGCAATGAGAGGAAAGTAACCAAGACAACAGCCTTCTTCCACCCTTCATGGTCCATAAAAGTACTTATCTTGGAAGTGAGTTTTCTTTCCCTCTATGGTGGCTCAGCCAGCACTACTAGTAAGGGGCTAATGGAGTGTTTAATGCATATAAACTGAATCCTGCACAGCATAGCACCTGGTCAGAGCACTCATTTAACAAGGAGGTGAGAAAGTAAGCCCATGTCCAGAGGACCCATTTGGTCAAATCTGTTACCACACCAGCTAAAAGCAGATAGCTATGTAAGAAGACTTAACTTTCTCCTACAGGTGGGTCCCAAAAGAAGTCTTCAGATAAGATACTGTGCTATGTTCCAGACAGTTTATTTACGAAGTTAGAAATCATGGTACAATGCTATGTCCACAATAAGAAGATTCATAGATCCTTCATTAAACCAAGGGAACAAGAATAACCTCATTTATCATCTGTTCCAGGATTCATTTGATGATTTTTACTTCCAGGACCTGACACACTGGGTTCTTCATTGCTTAACATCTCAGTGCTCAACAGGGAATACTCTTGTCAGGAGATACTGCCAGTGGCTCACTGAACCTTAAAGCATGGCTGCTGCCAGTGGCTCTAAATGTCTGTGTCAAGGTATCAGCTGGGAAGACAGAGGTGATGACCCCAATCATCAATAGCTACAGGTGCTGTTACACCATGAATACAGGGATGATAATAAGTATGGAAATCAGGTGTTCTACTTGGGTGTCTCCTAATACACCTTCACTCTACTGTTACTGGGAAAAGAGAAATGTAGCAACTTTAAACTGAAAATGACACGAATTTCAAAACTATCAAAGACCCCACAGAATGAGGAAAAGCAAATTATGACAATAGCTTATATCGCATACTGATCTCTGGCCACCCCAAACTTCTATAATCTTTTGGCCTTATTAGAATTTTCATACTTTGTAAGGATTTGCCTTGTATCTGAAATATTATTTCCTAAGACATTTTTCTCATTTCTTATGACAAGTTTTCTCCCTATTTGTCTTTATCTAAGTAGGACCTCATTAGTATGAATTTCCTTGGTTATCCCTATTTAACACATTCTGCATTCCTATATTTCATTCTTGCTTTGTAGTTCTCTCTGTCACTAATGACCCAAATGCAACATAACTAGTCTATCTGTGTAGTATCTCTCCCCCTAACACAAATGTAAGCATCATAATGACTGGTATTTTTGTGTTTCTGTATCTCCATCACCAGAACCACGTCTGTTATGCTGTGGAAGATCTTACTGAGTGAGTTAATGATGGTCTCAGCAGCGACAATTGGTGTAATGTGAAACAACACAGGAAAAAGCCAGATTGAAACGATTATCATATAAATAGACACTGAGGAAAAGTTACAATAGCTAACATTGACTAAATGCTTATTATGCTCTACAAACTGTGCACCTTTTTTATATGCATTATTTTATTTAATCTTGACAATTCAATGATGTGCATATTGGTATTAATCTCATTTTCTATGGCTTAGAAAGGTTAACTATTTTAAACAAGAAAGCAGTGATAATTGGAAGAAGTGTTATGCAAACTACATTTGATGCCAAAACCTAAATTCATAATTTTGGTTTTTGGTGAGCATAGAAATCAGAGAACAATTTTAGAACTCTAAAACACACTCTACACACACACACACAAAATGTAACAGAGAAAAGAAATATTCAAGTAATTCAACAAAACGTGCAGATATTTCTTATTTAAAATATATGGCTTAACAAAAATGTACATAATATTTTAAAAGAGATCAAAGTAAAAATATTAAAACCTGTGAAAAATAAAGTTTTAAACTATGAGCTATGAATACTCATTGCCTTTATTCAAGAAAGCAGACAAGTATATGCTTTTTCTTTTCTTTTTGTATCAGGAATTGAACTCAGGACTTCACATTTGCCAGACAGCCACTTATGCCACTGAGCTATATCACCTCAGCACGGTGATGAGTATATGCTTTTCCATCAATTATTGAAATCAGTTGTAATGGGAGCTTACAAAAGATTACAATAGCAGAGCAACATCATTACAAAACATGCAATAGTAATATTCTAAGGCTAATAAAAAAATAGAGATTTTGTAGAATATAAGTAATAATATATATATTCTACAATACCACATCTTGAATTTCAGATTCTTAGCTCTAGGCCAAATTATTTAAACATACACACACACACACACACACACACACACACACACACACACACACACTACAAAACTACTAATTCATTAACTCATGCATTTCTGTACACATATTTCAAATGGAAATGTACTATGCTCTTTTCAATTTGTCTTATCAAGTCTAATCGAGACACAGGTGCAGGATGTCATGGAAAAGTCTGCTGTTACAGAAGCAAACAGCTACAATCTCAGTGGCTTTAAAAACATTTGAATTTCAAGGACATTTACTTTGTTGATCGTATGAAAAGCAGGTGAAAGTCTGCAGAAAAGCAGCAAATCATAAAAGAATTTTAGATATGGAAGGCACTTATGTCAAGGATAAGAGGCAATAGTAATTATAGGCTCATACACAGAATAATCTGAGTCAGTATGACAATAGAGAAAACATTTCCTTAGCAACTTTCTAATGCGTTTTTCAAATATACATTTTTATATCCTGCAAGAAATCTCAAGTATTTGAAAAATTTTTATGAAACATTTATCATGGTTTGAGATGCATATATTAGAATTTTTAATTTTACAAAACTAATAATTCATTAACTCATGCATTTCTGCACACACACACACACACACACACACACACACACACACACACAGACCTCCTCAGCTGGGAAATAATTCAGAATGTATGAAGCCCTGAATTCCATTTTCAGACCTCTCCCAAAGGAAAGGAAACCTCTTGACAACTAGATGTTGTTAAATTTTGACTCAAAGAGAAATGACCAAAAATCAGGCAGTAGAAGCAGAAACATAGAGTGTAATCACAATATATTATGAGACGAGCATGAGTATAGGTCTTAGATGAACAATAGTTTAGTTTAAAGGAGAGATTCACAGACTATAAATTGTAGAATTAATGGTGCATTAGAGTATAGATCTTAGTCTTGAAATATCTTGGAGTACTAAAAGATTATATTGAGACATTCAGCAGCATGGCCAGAGCATAAGATGCTGAAGTAACAAAGCTCTCAAAGATGTATTACAAAGTGAATTTTCGCATCAGGTAGCAAGAAGACGACAGAGGACATTCTGAATAATAATATCAGATGATAATAACTGACTAGTATGATCTATGCAAGATGTACTAGAGTTATTGGAGGTAGGAGGCAAAGACACTATCTGCCTCAGGTTATGCCAAAAGAAACCTTGGTCGAAACCGGTTGTGCAAACTGCTTTAAGCCTAGATGTAACCTTTGCTAAGCTGTCATAAGCACACTGACATTCGCAGATGCTATCCATGACATTTGTACTTCTTGCCTATCCTTTCCACTTTGCTCATGTTATGTTAGTACAATTCTCTTCGGTATGCAAGCTTTTCAGCACTGGCCCAAAATTAACGTGGCAGAATATCAAGATCACAAGTCTTTCCTTTGTGGTCTCATGTAAGGCTTATTTTTCAAAGTACATTTGCAGTTCATTAATTAACACCTTCCTGTTTCCCATAGTTTGGATAATAGTTTATATGTGATATTCAAATTATGAATGAATTTGACTTTTTTCCTTTTTTCTCCACATTGAGGATTGAACTCAGGGCTACTTACCCGAACATCCTGAAGTCTCATTCAGTCACTAACCTGCCCAGCCTGGGCAGAAATTTTCAGTTCTCCAGCCTGAGGCTTCTAAAGGATTGGAATTACAGCATGTGTTAGTGAATGGATGTGATTATTTTTAATTACAATGATTTTAATAGATGTTGCTTTTCACAGTGTTATTTATTTCTTGAAGATTATCAATATTTCATTACACACGAGCATTTGATTCTTGAGGTCATTATTGATGTCTCTTCATTCTACACAAACTCTTTAACATTTAACTTGTGAGTCACATTTTTTGGCAAACAATTATTAGAAGCATCATGGAAAGATGTATCACAATCAATGAGCCAATTTCACTTCAGGCAGTGAAATCCAAAAGGGATAAATCAGTCCACAATTTGAAGAAAGCAGTGGAGAGCCTGATGCAAGCTTATTTTACAATAACTACTGTGTCCTTCACAGTGAGAAAGAGCTGCGGACTGTGAAGGCTATCATTAAATGCACAAAATTTCATTCATCATGCATGCCTTTTTTTAGAAATATTGATTTTGATGGAAAAATTTTGCAGTGTATTTTGAAACTAACAGTTTCCCCAAATAGCTGATTCTATCAACTCAAGACATAGAATAAAATGAAACAAATGCTGTAATTCTGTGTGTGATCTTGAAACTGACAAAACAATTACCCAGTTATTTTCTGTTATAAGAACCTTCTGTCAATGGCCAAAAAAAAAAAGTTCTGGGCTTTTATTTTTGCTGCTCGGTTGGAAGAAAGTGAATCCATCTTTCTATGAGTTTTATTACTTTTAACATATATTTACTTAGTATTAAGAGTATTAAAATTTTTAGAAAAGACAATGTGCCTTTCATCAAACACAGATACCATTGAAACTGAAATTAAATTGACATACAGCACACACACATTATTTGTTTGATTTGGAAAATCCTTAGTACTAGAGAAGCACGAAAAATATAACTTTGAAAACAAGGATGTGATAGGTCAGAGCTACAAACAATTTATCACAGATATAAATAGCCACATGTTTTAGTGATTTTAAAGAGAGAGACTTTTATTGGGTCAGTGATAATGCAATCATTTCTCAATAACTTATTCCTGAACTTTATTTGAAACTTTTCCTTTTAATCAAGTAACTAATTAAATCTCCAGTTATCTTTTTAGAGATATAGCCTAAAATAACAAACACTGTTTTCATTTCAATTTTTTAATGAAAACACTGTTATGTAACTCTTGAGTATTAATACTTAATATTTACTGAAAGCATTATCTTGTTGAGACTTAACGTGTTCAGTCTCTAAGTCTCTGAGCCAGTAACATTACCATCCCACTTCACAGAGGGGGAAACTGAGGATTAGAGTATTTAAGAAAGCTACTAAATGCTATAAAATTTTTATTAAGCTATACATAACAATAACATTGAATATTCATAGTCTACCTAAAAAACCCAAAATCTTAAGTATGCCACATTTCCTTGGCATTGTGCCATTGCCACAAAAAGAATTCAGTTAAATCTCTAAAAACGCCAAAGAACTCAATAGGATGAATGAGAATTTAAAATACTGATGATTGAAATCTCTCCAGAAAGAAATTTCAATGGCTTTATCAACATGCACTACTGAAATGACTTGTGAATGAGTAACAAAGTTTTAGTTAAAATTGATTAATATTCAGCCATTTGTTTAATGATCCAATAAGCTAATTAACTAACTGGATGCTAAGAGTTTCATTATTTATGGATCTATCTCTTATACTTTATAACAGGCCCATTTTTTATAGAAGGTCATTTCCTCTTAGTTCAAAACATTTTAACATGATTATGAAGGCATAGTTAATATTTTAAAATTCATAATGTACATAATCTGATGAATTTGAACATAGGCAAATACACATAATATAGTCACAATCAAAGCATGAAATACACTCCACCTACAAGAATATTCTCATGCTCCCTGTTGAATTTGTAAGTTCATTGTTATTTTTGTTGTAGTTGTACACATGTGTGTAGTAAAAATATTAACATGTTACCTACAATTTTAAAACTCTTAAGCACACAATTTCATATTGCTAACTATAGACACAGCATTATCCAGAACTAACTCATTTTGCAAATGAAAATTTTAGATACCTTGGGACACAGTTTCTCATTTTACTTACCTGTTAGTCCCTGTAAACTGACATCATATTCTCTGTTTCTATACATTTGACTAATTTACCCACCTCTTGAAAATGGAATCATGCAAAATCTGTTCTCTGACCAACTTATGTAACTGAGTATAATGTCCTCTAGATTTATTCATTTTTGCAGTAAATAGTAAAATTTTCCTTTTTTATGGCTATAAACAAATGTTAGTTCATTGTGCATGTTTGAGATTTATTTATCTCTATGTACTTATACAGCTATGTATATGGATATCCATATATGGATAGATAAATTGAATATACACATTCTTCATCTATTCCTCTATACATATAATTTGTATTTCTCATGCCTTGGCTATTGTAGCTAATGCTGTAATGAACACAAAAGTGTGATCATCACTTTGAGATCTTTATGTAATTTTTTCAGATACGTATTTTCACTATGTTTTCCATAATGGCTGTACCATTTTCCATTCCCACAAATAGCATACAAATATTTCAATTTCAATGTCTTATTCTTTTGACTTTGGATTGAACTAACATTATGCAAATTTCCCTTTCCTATATTTAATTCAAAGAGTCATACAAATACAAGATATAAAAATTTTATTAATGAGGCAATATCTACCACAGACATTACTGAATCTTCTAAGACATAACAGCCAAAGGGCACAACAGTCAGCAATATACGCTTTCCGCATAGTCTTCTAGAGAACCTCATTCAAAGTTTACCTGTTACCCAAGGAATGGGTCAGAGTAGCAGACTGAAAAGAAGACTATATTGTCACCAAGCTCCAGATGCTCTATGGGTGCTGTATCACTTCATTCCTGGATAAGGCATACAGAGATTTTATTTTTATTTTCAGGAGACTACTCTGATATACTCCAGAATTCCTGGATCCCAGGAACTAAATAAGTAAATAAATAAATGCCTACTAAGTTTTATGTAGGAGTTTTTCACTTACTCTCTAGTACATATTTATTTTACTGCTCACTAGATTTGCCTTTTACTGCTTACCAAATGCAACAAATTTAGGATGCAAGTAAAATACAGAGAAAACAATATGCCTTGTAACACTACTCTTTAAAAAACAAAGGTTAAAATATGCGAAAAATAAAGTAATGTTATAGTATAGTAGTGTTTAATAGACACAGATTATCAATTGACACAATGCTTTAACTGGTTTTTACATAAATTGAGATATTGTATATTTGTCAGAAATATCTTTAATATTAGTGAACCTGCTTCATCTTTTTTTTTTTTTCCCTTTTTATCGGTACCAGGGATCGAACTCATGACTGCCTGCTTGCAAGACAAGCGCTTACGCTGCTGAGGTAAATCCCCAGCCCCGAGCCTGCTTCATCTTTATAGACAATGAAAATCAAGTCTTTATAGACAATGAAAATCAACAGATAATGCTTCTATCTAATTTATATGTTTAGACTAATGGCAATTTGAGAACAAACTATGGTACAAGTAATAGCTTAAATCTGCTTTATGCTACATTTATATTATTTTGTCAATCAATTTTTTCATAAGACACAGTGATGTATATGAAATATTTTCCAATTATTCCCTTAACATAATGTATAGCACAAATTAGTAAAATTTCATAAGAACTTTATTTCCTTCCCTCCCTTTCTTCTTTTCTTCTTGCATAATGTTATTTTTTTCTGTAGTTTCCTTAGTTCAGATTGACTATTACACATTAACCATGCTAATATTACAATGCTGTAGACTTTGAAACTATGATTATAATTTTAATTACATTTCTATTAATTACAAATTCTAACCACAAGTTAATTATCTAATAAATCATAAACTTAGTTGTTAAAATAATTTTAAAGGTGTTCTAAAATATTTTAAATGACACTATTGTTCACATATTCATATTCATCAGTGGTTACTACTTACAATGATAAACTTCATTGTAGCTATTTATTTCACTTTTAAAAGGTTTAAGATCTCACTTTTTCACCTTTTCTGCTTCATTAAGAGAAAATTTAAAAAATAAAACACCTACATATGATTATTGAAGAAGTGTAATAATGCTTAAATTCAGTGAGTCATAAGGTTTGGGGAAAACACTGATTATATATATTCTATACTTATCATCTATACGTATTGTTTACATATTTATTTATTTACTTTTTTATTAGTTTATGTCAAGATGTGACTAGACCTAGAGTGTGTAATGATGGGATAATGGCTGAATGATTACTAAATTAGTTCACTCATTTTTTGGCACAGTTCTGAGAGTGGATAATGGACAGTCTCAGTGAAGATGTGAGTACTACCTGCTCTAAGATCATGTAACCTGAATATAATATGTATGACAGAAAGAGGGCTAATTTTGTTGCTTGTTACTTGCTACATCACTGCTTGCTGCCCTGCTGCCTTCTCCTTGCCATGACTTGTTTCTTCTCTGGGATGCCCCTTTGCCATCTCAGCCTGCCTTGGAGCCAACCATCTATGAACTGAAACTTCTACAAGCTGCGAGCTACAATACATCAATAATTTCAGGTGTTGGATATTTTGCCTCAATAATTATGGTCATATCTATGACTAATATATATATATTTTTTTTTAAAATAAAAAGGAATATAGCTCAGTTTTGTCAGGCTAGTTGTTTTATTCATCTTGAGTCTAAAACAATTTCAAAAAGGTGTTCAAATATTTAAAATATTATACCATCATCTATATCAGTAAGAAACGCTTTGTGAATTTAAGAATTATAAACTAATCAAATCTACAATTCTTCAGCTGATGTATCTGTAAAAATATTCAAGATTTGTAGTTTTGCAGCAAATATACTTCTACTAATTAGGGACAAGAAACATGATAAGCAGGGTAACATTTTTAAAAACTAAATCTTGCAAAAAGAGCATATGATACATGTAGAATAAAAATCAACAAAAAGAATCAGGCATAAATATATACATAAACTTTGCAGCAACTCATCATTAACATTATGCAGGAATTGCCCATTCTGTATTTTCTTACAAATTCCACTTTTAGTCTGTGAATTAGCAAGAATCTATTTTGAGCTGACCAAAGATATCTGAATTATATATGGAATAAGCAGGCATATGACTTAAACGTGATACTTCCTTTCCATAGCATAATGTTTACCATATATAGTGCTTCATAAGATCAGCTTCCTTTTCATGTTTGAGCAAAATTTTTGAACAAGTTTGCAGATGTATCTAGAAAATATTACAGCATAAGGAAAAAGAACATGTGAGGATAGAAAAGTGATTGAAACAAAATATGTTGACAGTTCCTTGGCAAATATATTCCTTTAGAGTTAACTTTCTGCTAGGTAAATATATGTCAGTTTTATGGGATATTAATTAATTTTTCCAATGTGAATTATAAAGTGTTTATGATGCAAAATTGCATACAAATTAAGAAAATTAGTAAAAAAAATGAGTGACTAAACTTAGGGCAAATGACATTTTACTATAAAATACTTCATTTGAAATGGTTAATATAACATTATTTTGAAACAATGAGCGCAAGAAGTAGATGTTTTCCTCACTTGTATCCTATAGAGATAGCATCTTCAGGAACTTAAATAAATATAAATATCACTCCTAATAATAAGATCAAAATTTGAAAAATTATATCATATAAAAAGTTATTTTCAGATAGTCATATAAAACTGAAAGAAATCACAAACAATAATATTCCACTTCAGTAATTTATATAAAATGAATTCAGGGAGAAGAAAAGTAGTCTGAATATGTTGGATTTGGAAAAAACAGTGGCAAATGTAGTTAGAATGCTCTACGTAAAATAATAATCCTAAAATTTAATTTGAAGCTTTAAAATAGGATTAAATGAACAAAAAGCATAATAAGTCTGTAATAACATGTTCAGAGTGAAATCCTGACATTCTTTGTTAGGACTATAATGGTGTGGATTAAATTGCTTCTTCAAGTTAAATATGGACATTAAAAAATCCAATTAATGTTTAATCTATAAAAGAGAATGAATACTTCCAAAAGAGTAAAATGAAAATTAAGAGAAAATACTCAGTGAAAAATGACATTTAGAGTCATGGGACTGGCTGAAATCTCCAGTGGGATGTGTGTAGATACAAAAAAAGAAAGCAGTGTAGGTCTGAACTCTGCAATATTAAGAGTTAAAGAAAAGTAGAAAGTGGCAAAAGGGATGGCATGGAGATTAGTGGGTTAAGAGGAAACCAATAAAGTTTGTTTGTTCTGAAGCCAATAGAGGAAAGAAGATACAAAAAAGAGAGTGACAAATTGTGTTAAGTGCTTCTGATAGGTGAAACAAAATGAGAAGAATAGACCATTGGATTTACTGACAAACTCATTAGCAAACCATAGCAAGTAGCTTTATGGTGTAGTCTGATCAGGGTGGCTTTAAGAGAAAAAATAAATGTACTTGGAAAAAACAAGGAAAAATGTTTTGATTAACTTTTCTGCAACAAAAAAGAATATAATTTGTTCATCAGCCTTGCCCGTTTCCTCACCCCACAGACCAAGGGGCCATCAGGTTCATTAGCCTCATCCCCTTCCTAGCCTCACAGATGTAGAAACTGGTGGAATCATCCATCTTGGCCCTCTCCACACCCCACAGATCTCAAGGGCTGGTAGGATCACTGGCTGCCTCTTCTACTCACCCCATGGACCTAGGGGGTCAGCAGGATTCTCGGTCTCACCTCTTCCTTGCCCCACTGACCTAGGAGGCCTGCAGGAATGCTAGTCTCCCCTCTTCCTTGCACCATGACCTTGGAGACCCATGAGAACATTGGTCAGGCCCCACTCAAAAGACCACAGCAGCCCACAGACAATTAGCCACACCTTCAACCACCTGCAGAACTTTGATGTACTGGAAGAAACCTCAACAACCGTTCACTGACACAGAGGATCTCAGTTGGTTTGTGACACTGTGGTGAGTTTCTTCCTCAAATAGAGGACCTCAGTGGATAAACAGAAGCATCAGTGAACTCCTTCTTAATCTTAGAGTCATGGTGAGTCTGGCAAAATTGTAAGTGAGTCCTTCTTCCATACATAGAACACCAGATTTGGCTGTCTGGAACAGCCTGAAGCCACAGTAATGAGCTAAGAGTTGACTTACATCAATACTCCTAAGCTAGTCAGCCCAGGAAGAATGTAAGACTCATCCAACAGGCCCTGCAGGAGGAATTCAGGTGACGGGCTCTCTCTTCACTGTGGCACCCAGAAATTGGACAAACATCAACCACACAGTAGGACCCTGAGACACCCATGATGAACAATTGAGACTTGTGGGATTGAAAAAAAACAAAATATCAACCCAAGAGTTGAAAATAACAAAACAAAAAGCAAAATACAACCTCAAAGATCCAGACCATCAGGAACAAGTACAGGAGACATCAAAATAGAGGATATTAGAAGTCATACACCTGAAATTTCTGAAAAGATAGCAAGTGAAATAAAGAAACAAATACATGAGGCTAGAGTGGAAATAAGATCAGAAATAATCTCTCAAGTAAAGAAAGAAATGAAAACTTTAATCAGGGAGTTGCTTGCATATCCAGAGAAGATATAGATTTAAAAAGTACAGAAGTATGGAAAAATGATAGAAACCTTGAATGAACAGGAATACAAAAGAAGTAGAATGCATGAAACAAATTCAAAGAGATGTCCAAGAAATAAAAAATTCTACTGAAAGCTAGTAAAACTGTTTGGATGAAGCCAAGGATAGAATTTTGCACCTTGAGGACAGGATCACAGCTAGTGGTCATGAAAGGAAAGAACATTAGAAAATAACAAAGCAGCATGAAATGACAATTCAACAGCTTCCAGACAATGCAAAGAGAAACAATATAAGACTAATAGGCATCAATGAAGATGCGTGAGTCAATGCAAATGATGTTGATAAACTATTCACAGAACAAATAGCAGAAAATTTCCCAAACATGGGAAAAGAATCAGATATGCAGATAAGTAAGGCATGTAGGATGCCAAACAGTCATAACCAAAAAAATCTACACAAGACATACAATAATTAAAATTCCAGAAATCCAGTATAAAATCAGAATACTGAAACCTGTTAGAGAAAAGACACAACTCACCCATCAAGGAAAGCCTATTAGAGTCACAGAAGACTTCTCAGCACAAACTCTCAAGTCAAGATGAGCTTGGAGTACAGTGTTTCAAGCCCTGAAAGAAAACAACTTTCAACCCAGACTGATGTACCCTGAAAAAAAATCTTACAAAATTAATGGAGAAATAAGATACTTGCATGACAAAGAACAGCTGAAGACATTCATGCCACCAAACCCTATACAGAGTACTGAAAGACATACTAGAGATAAAAATGACTATAATTTCTGGAAGAACAACAGAAAGAAACCATCAGACAGAGCAAGCACTTAAACAAAGGGGAAAAGCAGGAAACCAACAACAGGAAAATAACATGACCACATTGAACCAGTACACATCAGTTATATCCATCAATATAAATGGTCTAAATTCACCAATTAAAAGGTTGATAGAATGGATCAAGAAACAAGATCCAACAATATATTGTATACAGGAAACTCATCTGACTCAAAAGGAAACTTATAGACTAACAGTAAAAGCATGGAAAAAAAATATTCCATGCAACAGGAACCCAAAAATGGAGGCATAGCTATGAACTTCAATGTAAACTTCAGTGTGAACTTCAAACCAAACATGATCAAAAGAGATAAAGAAGGTCACTATATACTTGTTAAGGGAATAATTCAAGAGGAAGAATTAACAATCATAAATATTTCTGCACCAAATATAGGAGCATCTTGTAAACAAATGCTAGTAGATATGAAAAACCACATACACAATTATAAATATATATGCACCAAATATAGGAGTACCCAACTATATAAGACAAAGATTAATAGATATGGAAAACCAGATACATAATGACACAATTGCACTAGGGACCTTAATACCCCATTGTCACAAAGAGAGAGATCAACTAGACAAAAATTTGGCAAAGAAACAACAGAATTGAATCAAACCTTTGAACAAATGGACTTAGATATAGATGCTTACAGAGTCCCCCCCCCACCACCAAAATATCAGAATATACATTCTTCTCAGCTTCACAAGGGACATTCTCTAAAATAGACCATATGTTAGTCTGTAGAACATTCTTAAGGAAATGCAAAGGGATTAAAATTATCCCATGCCTATAATCTGACCATAGTGCACTGAAATTGTAAATTAATGGCAAAAGAACTATAAAACCTACTAAACATATGGAAATTAAATAACAACCTCTGAAACACCAATGGATTGCAGGTGAAATTAAAGAAGAAATTAAACAATACCTCTGATTCAATGACAATGAAGATGCAACATACTGAAACCTGTGAGATGCACTGAAAGTGGTGCTAAGAGAGAAATATATAGCAATGAACTGTCACACCAGGAGAACAGAGTGATCACAAATAAACAATCTAATGCTGCACCTCTTGCTTCTAGAATAAGAACAAGTCTCATAGAAGACAGGAAATTATAGAGATCAAAGCACAAATGAAAACAATTGAGACTAAAAAATTTTCAAGAAATTAATGAATCAAAAATCTGGTTCTTTGGGAGAATAAACAAAACCATAAGCCTTAGCCAGCCTTATCAAGAAAAGAAAGAAAATACACAAATTCATACAATAAGGAATGAATAGGAAGAGATTACTACACTTTTACGGAAATTCAGAAGATCACGAACACCTACTTTGAAAATCTTTACTCACATAGGGCGGAAAACACAGAGAAAATGGAAATATTTCTAGAAATTTATGAATGACCAAAGCTGATTCGAGAAGATTTAACAATTTTGAATAACCCAGTATCAGCTACTGAAATTGAAAATGTGATTAAGAATTACCCAAAAAGAAAAGCCCAGAGCCTGATGGATTTATAGCTGAATTGTATAACAAATTTAGAGAAAATTTAATGCCAATATTCCTCAAACTCTTCAATGAAACTGAAAGGAAAGCAGTTCTTCCTAAATCATTCCTGGAGGCAAGTATTACTCTCATACCAAAATAAGAGAAAAACTCAACCAAAAAGGAAAACTACAGGCCAGTCCTCCTAATGAAAAACAATGCCAAAATTCTCAATAAAATACTGGCAAATAGAATGTAACAAATCATCAAGGAGATTGTATATCATGACAAGTAGAATTTATCCCGGGAATGGTTTAACATATGCAAATCAATAAATGTCATACACAGCAATAAAGCCAAAGACAAAAATTGCATAATCATCTCAGTAGACACAGAAGCAGCTTTTGATAAATTCAACACTTACTGATGATTTAAAAACCCTACAGAAATTTTCAATAGATGGTATCTCACTGAATCTGATAAAAATCAATCTATGGCAAACCTACAGCCAACATTATGCTAAATGGACAAACACTGAAAGCTTTCACTCTAAAATCAGAAACAAAACAAGGATGTCCACTGTCACCTCCCCTTATTCAATACAGTTCTGGAGACATTAACCAGAAAAATTAGACAAGAGAATGAAATAAAAGGATAAGGATAGGAAAGGGAGAAGTTAAATTATCATTATTTGTAGATGACATGATATTCTACATAACAGATCACAAAACCCCATCATAAGACTATGAAAGCTAATAAGCAAATTCAGCAATGTAGCTGGATACAAAGTCAATCCTCAAAAATCAATAGTATTCCTATACACAAACAACAAACTCACTGAGAGAGAAATTATGAAAAAGACACTTTTAACATACAAAACTATGAAGTACTTAGGAATATATTTACCAAAGGATGTTGAAAACTATAGTACTCTAAAAAAGTACTATTGAACAGAATGTTCAGATTGAAGAGGATGTCAGAAGATGGAAAGATATCCCTTGCTGTTGGTTAGGAAAAAGCAACATTGTGAAAATGGCCATACTTCCAAACCTATTATATAGATTTAGTGCAATTCCAGTCAAAATGCCTTTCACATACCTTACCAATCTAGAGAAAACATTCCTAAAATTCTTTTGGAAAGGAAAGATAACTAGAATGGCAAAGGCAGTCTCGGACAACAAAGACAAGGCAGGAGGCATCACAATCCCTAATTTTAAATTATTCTACTAAGCTACAATGTTAAAATCATGGCACTGGCAAAAAAGCAGACCTGAGCATCAATGGAACAGATTAAAAGATGCATACACAATTGGAAAGACACTGAGCCACCTTATCTTTGACAAAGGGGCTAACCATGGTCACTGGAAGAAAGATAGCCTCTTTAATAAATGGTGTTGGAAAAATTGTCTTTCCACATGCTGAAAACTGAAACTAGACCCATGTTTATCACCGTGCACTAAACTAAAGTCAAAATGGATCAAAGATCTAAATATTAAAACAGAAACACTAAATCTACCAGAAGATAAGGTAAGTAGAAATCTTGAAGACAAAGGGGTGGGCAGAAAGTTCACGAACAAAATGCAAACTGTGTAGGAAATACTTTAAAGAATCAACACCTGGTATCTCTTCTTATTAAAAAGTTTCTGTACTTCAAAATAAATCACCTCTTTTTTATCCATTCTGTGGTCAATGGGCATTTTGGTTGTTTCCAGGATTTAGCTATTACAAATTGTGCTGTCATAAACATGGGTGCACATATATCACTGTGGCATGACATTTTCAGTTTTTCTTGAAAAATACCCAGTAGAGGAACAGCTGGATTAAATGGGACTTCCAATCCAAGTAAACTTGATAAATAACTATACTATTAATCTCGGTTAGTTCATCAAAGAAAAACAGTTAATGCTGTCACTATTTGACTGATCACTTTTGTGTCTATATTTTGTAACCCTAAACAACAACTTCTAAGACAACAATATGCAATATAGTAACTAGTGTTAATTCTCTTTTTTTGAAACTATGTATCATTTCTATCCTTTTTTTTCTGTTTTGCTTTTTAAATAAGTAAATAAAATATAAGTTTTTTTTTAAAAACCACCAACAGAGTGAAGAGAAAACCCAAAGAATGGGAAACAATTTTAGCTAGCTGCTCCTCCAACAAACGGCTTGTATCTAGAACATACAAAGAACTGAAAAACATCAGAACCCCCAAATTCAAAGACCCAGCCAAAAATGGGGATCTGAAATGAATATGCATTTCTCAGATGAAGAGATATGAATGGCAAATAAATGCATGAAGAGATGTTCAACAGCACTAGTCATTCAAGAAATGTAAATTAAAACAACATTGAAATTCCATCTCACTCCAGAAAGAATGGCTGCCATCAAGAAATCAACTGATTCCAAATGTTGGCAGTCTCTGGTGAGAAAGGAACACTTCTCCACTGCTGGTAGGAGTGTAGACTGGTGCAACCACTGTGGAAATCAGTGTGAAGATTTCTCCAAACACTAGGATTGGAATTCCCCTTTAATCCAGCTAGATTCCTTCTGCATATTTTCCCAGAAAAATTGAAAATGTCATGCCACAGCAATAAATGTTCACCCATGGTGAAAGCAGCACAATTTGTAGTAACTAAATCTTGGAAACAACTGAAATGCCTATCAACTGCAAAATGGATAAAAAGATGTATTTTTATATACTTGAATATTACTCAGCTATAAAGAATGATAATCTTAAGGTTTTTATAGGTAAATGGAGGCAACTTGAGACCATATTCCTAAGCCAAATAAATCAAACTCATATTTATAAATATTGTACTGTCTCCCTAGTATAAAAATGATAAAAAATAAAAATGTGAAAGAGTAATAAGATCCAAAATATACAATATTGTAAAAATGAAAGGGAAAGAAAATGCTCAAATGGACAGAACAACAGGGATAGGGGAAAAGGAAGTAAGGAAAACAGTATGTGTATGTCGGTAAACATATAAATGTATGGATGTATGTGTATGCTAGATAGATAACTATACTACTAATCTGTTAGCTCATCAAAAAGAATACTTTGTGCTGTCATTGTCTGATTCACCACTTCTGTGCCTAGATTTAGAACCTGGACAACTATTTCTAAAGTAAAAATAAGCAATGTGTTCACTAGTGTTAATTCCCTACTTTTTTTTGAAATTCTATATAATTTTTATCCTTTGTCTGTTTTGCTTTTTAAAATAAAAAGATAAAAGAATATAATTATCATATTAATGAAGAAAGAAATGATTTAAAGTGGAAGAAATAACAAAATATGTGTATACTTATTCAGTAGTAAGTAAAAAGCAAAGAAGGAATTTTGTTGGAGAAACGGTGATTTCTAGAACATAGAATGGCATGGAGCAGGTGATGGAGGATGGAACTCTGGTCACCATTAGAGGCACTGTGTTAGCTTTGTTGCATTACAAAATGCCTGTTATAGTTCAATTTTAAGAAGAAAATGTTTATCTTGGTTTCTGGTTTCAGAACGTTGAGTTCATGGTTAACTAGTGAAATGACTCTGTGCCTCTGCTTTGACAGAAATATCATAGATAAATAGCACAGTAAATGGAAGTTGCTCATTTCGTGGAAGTCAGGAAGTAGTGAAAGCAAGTGAGACAGACAGAAAGGAAGGGGTCGGGAACCAGATATAGCACCCAAGGTCATGACCCTACAACCTACTCCTCACTGATCCATCTTGTTTCTGTTCCTCCATAAATAGGTTTACCAAATTATGATCTCGTCAGTGGGTTTATGCACTGATGACACTGCATCCCTCAAGATCCAATCACTTTCCAAAAGCCCATCAGCAATGAAGCCTTCAACACGAGCTCCTGAGGGCACATTTTGCATTCCAACCACAACATTCTGCTCCTGGACCCCAAAGTCTCGTGTTCATCTCACTATGCAAAATGTATTTGTGTCAGCTCCAAAAAATGCCGCAATCTCAACAATTTCACTAAAAGTCCAAATCAAAAGTCCAATCAAAAGTCCAATGTTTCTCAGGAGAAACATTGATTATGAACCTGTGATATTCTGAGAAGGACGGCTGTACTATGCCAGAACTTTAGACCCACAGTAATTATAAGTTTATTTTGGTCTTTTTTTTTTTTTTCGTTTTCGTTTTTATCGGTACCAGGGATCGAACTCACGACTGCCTGCTTGCAAGGCAGGCGCTTATGCCGCTGAGCTAAATCCCCAGCCCCACAGTAATGTTGCTTTAAGCCACTCATACTGTGAGAATTTTCTAAAAAAAATTTTTAAAGGCAAACATGTTCCAAAAGAAAAAATCCATATTTAAAGTCTTCTCTCACTTTGGAGGCATCTCTTTACTGCGAGACCCTGAAAGTGTCACTTACTCTCAAAATGCAATGTCACAGGGTAAATATTCCCCTGTCAAAGTGGAAGAATGGAAGAATTGGGAAACAGAAGAATGGGATCAAAGTAAGACCAAAAACCAACAAGAAAACATTAAATCACGTACTTTCATGTCCAGCATCTGGTGCACAGTGGCATGATGTGAGATTTTAAGGATTTGGACAGTCACATACTGTGGGCTTTTTGTTTTCCTGATCCTGCTCACTGACTACAGTTTATCAGAAATTCTACAGTCCTGGCACCTCTAATTTCTGGCATCTTCATTGCAGCTTCAGCTTCATTTTTACTGATTCAGGAACCAGCCTCTTGGGGCTGCCCACAGGAACTCTGATTTGCCACACGTTATCTGAGCTCCTGCACCATCATGGATATGGTCTTGACCTAATAACTCTTGCATTCTGCACGCCTGCAAAACCAGTATCACATGAACTATGTCAACATGAGCATTAGCTGGGCCTTGTTCAGTGCAGTAACCTCTCAGTGTTTGCAGGGTTTACAGCATGCAAACATTATCCTGGTGACCCTAAGGAAGCAGAGTCCTCTGAGCCTGTCTAATTCTTGAGATTCTCTCGTGAAGTCTTTATTCATCTCTGTGCATAGTACTTCGCTTGTTTTTCACAGAGCTAATCTCTTCAGCAATCATACATTCTTTGGCCTTCGTCATTACACGCACATGTTCTGGACAAACAGCAAGATTTTTAAAAATTTTCTGCTTTGCTTTTTACTCCTGATTCTCCCTGTAAACATGGATAAAAGCAGCCACCAAAACTCATGCCATAGTCTAAATTCTGTACTGTCTGAAAATCTCTTCCACCAGATTAATGGAGAATCTATCACCTTTAAATTTACCATCTCACAAATTCTCCAGGCACAGACATAATGTAAGAATGTCATGAACAGCCAATGTTCAAGTTCCCCAAAGTCCTTATTTCTGTCTGAAATTCCTTGCACAATCTTTACTATTGCATTCCTATCCATATTCTGGTCTTTCTGAGGTCACAGCAGGATCACCTATTAAACTAGGATTATAACGTGCTGTGTCATTGAAAGCCTGAATCTTGAGATCTTACTGAATTTTTCCCGGAAACCAATATCCCAAAGACTTTTAAACCACATCATCAAATAATACTAAGAGAAATGACCTCACTCTCAGCACCAATTGTCTATGTTAATTAGCTATCTGTTACCGTGACAAACTGCTTTACACAATTTAGAGGAACAAAGGTTTATTTTGGCTTTTAGTTTCAGGAGTTTCAGTTCACGGCCATATGGTACCATTGTTATGGGCCTGAAGTGAGTCACATCATGGGCTGTGGTTCAGTTTCTTTAAGGGTGTGGTGGAACAAAACATCTCACCTCATGGAAGGAAGCAGAAAGAAATGGAAAGACCCAGAGAAAAAAAAGGATGAGGACCAGATAGATGCTAAATTCATGTCTCTATGACACACTCCCTTCAATTAGAACTCTGTCTTATTCCATCAGCTACCACTAATGCCACCAAATCATGGTCTTCTCAGTGGGTTAGTCACTGTTGGAGTTAGATCCCTCATGCTCCAATCATCTCCCAATACCCTGTCAACAATGAAGCCTTCTTCTACACAGTGATCTTTTTAAGGGACACGTTGTTTCCAAGCACACCAGAAGTATGCTTCAGTAATTACCCAACTGTCTCCCAAGCCAATCAAGTTAATACAATCAAGTTTATCAGCCACACCAAGAAAGAGAAATAAAGCAAAGTTAATTTTTAACAAACAGAGATTATGCAAGGAATTAAAGTCAGAGACCATGGTAAAAGACAATGACACAGTAGCTATTGTAAAGGTGCTGGTTAGAATGAAGGACATTCAAGGTGTGGGTAGTAGTGATAAAATGCAGAAAGAGAAAAATATAATCAGAAAGTGGATACATAGACACATTCAAATTAGGAGTAGTTATAATTATGGTAAAGATAGAATCTTTGTGGTATTCCCTTGGAAATGAGTGGCTAAGTTGGGATAGAGGGCAAGATCAAAGGAGGAGATGGGCAAAACCAGATAGAATATTTAAAAGATTTCCCACTCCTTTAGTAAAAAATTGCCAAAATTAACTCACAAGATAATGGCTATAAATGAAGAATTAAGACATTAAAAAATAATCTGAACATTATATATGCTATAATAAAAAAAACTGACTGATACAAAATTTCTGTTCCCTAATTTTACTTTAATTCAAAGCTTTGTTTTTAAAGGAAAGTTTGAATTAATTGTTACATTATTTCAAGGTTTTATGTTTAAGAAGTATTCAATAAAATTCTTCATAGTTAGTGAATTAATGCTCTCCAAAAATATATTAAGAGCCAAGCATGGTGGTGCATTCTTGTAATCTCAACACTTGGGAGGCTAAGGCAGGAGACTGTCCTGAATTCAAGGCCAGCCAACATTATATATTGACTTCAAGGCCAGACTGCACTACATTGTCTCAAATATGTGCATGTGTGTGTGTGTGTGTGTGTGTGTGTATATATATATATATATACATATATATGCATTAAATTTATAAAATTAATATTGACAACTGAAATGACACAGTAAGTGTTCTTACATATTATAAATAGGAGAGGAAAACTCTTACACAACAGAGGATAAGATCAGAGCCACTTCTCAGAACAATGTCATATCCCTGTACCAAAGTGGTTATGTGATTATCAGAGTCTACAAGCAACAAGATTATTAATTTTAAGAAACTTGAAATTCTCACCTCAAAGGTGATCATATTGGGAGCTGCTGGAATCTCTGCTAGACAATTATCTCTGACTTAATAAATAATATTAATGCCATTATGAAGCAGGCCTGAGACAGATTCCTTGTTATCTGCATTATGTGAAAATAGAATGAAAGACTATTTAGGACATGGATCCTAACCAGACACTGACTCACCCTGTGTCCTGATCTGAGCTTTCCAGCCTTTCCAGAAATATAGTAGCACTGTTTAAAAACCAACAAGGCAAGCCGGGTATAATGGCACACACCAGTAGTCCCAATGTTTGGGAAGGTGAGGGCTGGATGGGAGGATGGTTGTGAGTGGGAGACCAGCCTGGGCTATAAAGTGATCTCAAGACCAGCCTGAACTGCATAGAGACCCTGTCTCAAAAAGAGAAAATAAATAAATGTACAAATAAATAAATATCAGCAAGGCTCTGTCGATGAGATGTATGTACTGTATTTTTTGTTAAACCACCCTGCATTCTTGGGATAACTCTTACCTGCTTGTGGTAAATAATCTTCTTAATGATTTACTGTGTTCTGTTTTTTAGTATCTTATGGAGAATTTTTGCAATTATGTTCATTAGGGAGTTTAGCCTGTAGTTCTCTATTTCGGTGGGGTATAACTTAGACATAGAGAAGGATGCATGAGACTTTTATGAGTAAATGGATGCAACTTGACACGATACTCATAAGGGAAGTAAATCAGATTCACATATGGAAACATCATATTGTCTCCCTTCTGTGAGAAATCGAAATATTAAATATTAATCAAAATATTAAAGGCCTAAAATGTACAAATATTGTGAAATGAGAAGAAAATGTTCAAAAAGAAAAAGGAATCAGGATGGGTGAAAGGGAAAACAGTAGAGAAAAGAGAAAAAAAAATGCAAGTCCATTATTCTATTAGTGTCTTTTAGTTCACTACGAAGGGAGGCTTGTGTTGAGTCAGGGATTTAGCTCAGTGGTGTAAGTGTCTACCTGACAAGCACGAGGTTGTGAGTTTAATCTCTGGTACTGAAAAGGAAAGCAAGGAAAGGAAGGTCTAATGTCTAAAGGAGGGTGCTAATGTCTATTGGAGAAGCTTTTTATGCCCATATCTTGTACCCTGAGCAACTACTTTAAAGCTAGTGCATATAATGCATTAACTATTATTGTTCTCCTATTATTTTGTTAAAAATTTTTGTTTTCCCTTTTCCATAAGATTAAAAAAGAAATGTAAAACCCTGGCCTCTACAGTTAAATATAGTGGATCGTTTTTTTAAAAAGGCTATGTTTCTGTTCCCTTGTTTTTGTTTTTATAGCAATCTGAAAGACTAAGACAAGGGTCTAAAGAAACTCATTCTCAACAAAGGTATCATTTTAGTCATTTTTCTGTCCCTGGGACACAGCTTTGTAGAGATAGAAGTAGAGACAGGAAGAAAAGTACGGTATAAAGAGGCTGCTAAGGCATGGCTGACGTGGCAGATGGTTATAGAAATGATCACCTGCCGACTGGAAATTGCCCTTTATGAAACTTTTGCAGGTGTGCAATGGTTATTTTTAGGAGCCTATTCGATTGCATTTACTCTATTCTCCTATACTCCATGAACCTTAGCTCACTCCAGTGACAGCTCACCTTAACAACCACGGCTAAGGCCCTAGTAAGCCTAGAATACACCAATCAATAAAACAGTTACGTTTTAGGAATCAGCACAGTTAGAGCAAATACGCTGGGTTGAGAGCTTCATTTCAGGGCTTCCTGTTACTTTCTGAGCATCAGCTTGGTCGCCATCTTCACAATATTATAAATAATATTTATATCGGGACCTCATTTTGTGCTGGAGACCTTTGATTCTGAGTCATTCTTGGCCCTACTCCTCCACTTTTCACTGGAGTGAAAGTGAGGGGCCCAGAGACACACTGAGGCTCTCTGGGCCCTCAAAGCCCACCTGCCTGATGCTAGAGTATCCAACACCACAGTGTACAGAAGGGAAGAATTACTTTGGTTCACAATTACAGTCCATCATGGTCAGCCAGCTGCAAGGCAGAAACCTCAGTGGAAGGGCCTGAGTGCAAAATACATGCTCACATCACAGAGGCTAGAAAGCAAGGAGAAAAGGGAGTAACTGGGGGAAAAAGATACCCTTCCAGGTCACGCCCCAAGTGAATCACATCACCAGCCCACACTAGCACAAGCAGCTCTGCAGTGGGTGATACAATGGGTACAAGACCCTCATGACCCAACCACCCTCCCTAAAGCTCAACCCTGAGGACATGAGAGTTCTGGGGAACAACCCGGGTTCAAACCACAGCAGAGATACAGTTATCCCTCATTTTCCACAGGGGATTAGTATCCCTGTGAATAACCTAACTGCAAATGCTCATATCTCTTATGTAAAATTGTATGGTACTTGCATATAACCTAGGTAAATCTTTCTGCATAATTTACACCTTTTCTAGATTATTTAAAATGCTTAAAAAACTATGTTACATAAATAGTTATACTACCATATTATTTAGAGAATGACAAGAAAACAGGCCATCCATGTTTAGTGCGGATGTAATTTTAAAAATACTTTAGATAGGCGAGTCTTACAATTTGTGAATGCGGAGCCCACAACACAGAGAGCCAAGCATAATATTGGTTAGGATAGACAAGACTGTCTTAACTGTGTAACTCAATAGTCTCCAAATACTCCTGGGCAATAAAATAAAGGGCTAACTGTCTCTTATCCTAGATGCTCAGTCTATTTCAGCAAAGTGGGTGCTCACCAGTTATGCAAAAATCCAGCCAGACATAGTCTCCATCCTACACGGATAAATAACAACTGCAGTTTATCTGTGTCACACCTGTTCACAGTTTGTTAGCCTTGCAAATAAAGGAGAAGTAACAGAATATTTGCAAATGGATCTAGAGACCAAAACAAAATGATAAAATAAACTAAATAGCAATAGGTAAATTTATATAACTATTTAAAACAGGAAAGGCATGACTCCCAGAGAGTTAAATTCTGCAACAATATATTATCGACCTGAATCGTCTGAAAAATCTATAAATTGGCACTAAGTGTGCCTACCTCTTAACTCATCATTCACAAGAAATGAATTTTGTTATTGTGTAAAACTGAAGGTAGAATCTTCTACTCGGGTATGGACTAATTTAAACATCTCAGCTTATATTTTTCTTAGGAAACTCGCAGAAATCTCTCATTTGTCCTGCACCTCCAGTTTTTTTCTTTTTCTGTCAGATAACTCCTCAAAATTTCATATTACTCATACTCTAATATTTTCATAATTTGAAATAAAGGACTTAAAATTGTAATAAGTGCTATCAAGACTGGACATGATTTCAGAAAGAGACTGAGATGGTCCCTCAAAAATTTCCAACTCATAGTTTTTTGTTTTTTTTTTTTTTTCCTTTTAATAGTACAGCTTAGCTTTGCTGTATAAGGACCCACAGAAACTGTATTTGGAAATATTTTGGTCATGCACAGCTGCAGGCAGACAAGGTTAGCGATGTGTGGTTATTGAAGAAGATAATAGAGGTCAACTCTTCCACAATGTTTTGAAGACTTTTGTTGTAACACTCTGATTAGTCTCTTAAAAGGAGGTTTGGGCCTAGAAGAGTTATCGTACCACTTACGGATATTTGTTTTGATAGGAATGACAGGCAGGGTAGGAGAGAGGCCAGGAAGAAGAACCCAGTAACTAAACAAGTGTCACACAGCTGAGGCATACAATGCCAAGAGAGACAGGAAGTCAATTTCCAGATGAATCTACACAGGGCAGGAAGCTGCCTGCTGTAACCGCAGATATATAAGTCAATCCCAGCACTCTCTGTGCGGCTGTCAGGCAGCCTTATAAAAAACTGCTTCTGAGGGTTCTACTGGAAAGAGTTAGGAGTAACATCAATACAGACTGTGGAGAATGATTCATAGTATAATAAAATAGAGAAAAAGATTTCTCTATTATTTGTGCTTGAGACAGAAAGGAAAATAAGGGGGATATTATATCATAAACTGAACTTTCATTGAAGCTACGTATTTGAAGGTAGTATGTTCATATCAATAGCACAGGGGAAGTTCTTAATAAATATTGATAGTCAGTAGGGCAAAATACAGAAGAACCTAAGCTTTAGAATCAGAGCTGTAGGCATCAAAGTCATCCTTCACATGTAACATTGGTGACTTCGTTTCTTTACCTAAAAAATGGAATAAATTATTAAGCTTTAAGCAAATCTCTCACAGGGTATAGAACATAGTAAATATCCAATTAAATTTATTCATTATATTTTTATTCCCATTAAGTGTATCTTATTTGAATAAAATACTCCCTATAAGAATCTAGAAAAGTGTTAAAAGAATTGCCGATAATTTCAAGTTATTCTCAGTAAACTGACTCTAGAGAGAAACTAGCTAACAATGATAAAATATTTTAATATAACCATTATAAGTATGTTATCTAGCACCACTTGAATACCTATAAATATCATATTATGTTAAAATATTTTCAAGGTATAAATGTATTTTGGCTTTCAATATATATTCCTTTGGAATGTAAACATACACACTTCAAAACATATAAAATACCTCAAGAAAGCACAAAAATCTGTTCGTGATGGTTACCTCTGAGGAAGAAGATTTTCTGAATATGTAATTGAAAAAATTTAATTTTCAATGTGCATTATGTCTTGTGGAATTTTTTACTAGATCTTCAAACAACATTTCAGTAAAATATTTTCTTTACCCAAGCAGAAGTTTTGCTTTTGACTCAAGTGTTTATTTTTGTTTCAGTAAGTATTTTTCTTTTGTCTCAGCTGGCACAATATTCAGAATTCAGAATACATATGTTAAATCATGTATGAACATTAAGAGAGCATTATTTTTTAACTCTGGAATGAGTAGCACTTTGTACTGGGTTAGAGCAAGAAAAATACCCTGTTCACAGATGACCTGCCAGACCAAGATTAGCCCCACAGCTCCTTGCCAAAGTGCCTAAAGACAACCACAAATATACTTAAATAGCAGTACCATCAGTACCATCTCTACTATCAATGAGTCAAAGCATATTTGATACAAAGACTTCATATTACAAGCTTATAATGGAAATTTGTGGTTCAAGGTAGTAAGGGATTCTAAAATAGAGATCATAGTTTTATTCAGAGGAGAAAGAAAAAATGGAGAGTTTTCTCTAGTGTAATTTCTAGGAATGTTGTGAAATAGTCTTCTTTTTATAAAGTGTTGGCACTGTTGACTATGCATCTTAAAAGGAACACACATCTTTTTTATTTCTAACATCTTTGCATCAACTTATCTAATTTTAACCTTGTCATGCCACTTTTTTTTTCGGGAAGAGCTATTTAAATCTTTAGAGTTAGCACTAATACTGATGACTTTAGTTTTACTATGTCCTATAAAAAGTAGCCTAAAATATAAATTAAAATTTTGATGAATTTATGAACCTACACATATTATACAAACTCTATTCAGAATTGTTTTGCGCTTCTCAGACCATTCAAGCCATAATTAAGCTGTAACTTAAATTATTCAGTAATTTATAATTATGCCAATGCTGTTCAAAGATATTACTTCTGATTTGACTAAAAATAGTTAATCTCATCGATATACTTGTAAGATAATTAAATTTACTTGAAAAGAAACTACTTTTAATAGAATGTATTGATTCAAGTGTCACCCTTTGAAAAGTTGTTATGAATAACTCACACTATAGCAATGCTATTTAAAGAAAAAATTTAAGCAGTATCTTTCTTTGATATAGTACTAATAAGATGCTCAATAATAATATAAAGCAAGAAAAGTTATCATCTGTTTACATTCAGCTATCTTTTCAATAAATTCTCTTTTCATGAATCCAAAGTAAGGCAGTTATTGTGGTTTTTAGCTAATATAGGATTTAAAATCCAAGTAAGTGCATGACTCAAATACATACAATTACAATAGCAACATGACCTTTCATCCTTCAACTGTCTTCAGTCATCCAAAATATTATGCAACCTAAATTCTAATCAATTAAATATGAGTGTAAGAAATATCAGAATCTCAAAATACTTTCCTTCCATTTTTGTGTTGTACATTTTATTTTAATGTGCTTTCAATCTCACGAGATATTACTTATATACTGATTAACTTTTGCTTTGAAACATTTGTATTTCTTAATAATATTATTATCATTATTAACACTGTTATTACTTGCAGTGCTGGGAATTAATCCAGGGCCTCTCTGCTGAGCTATATCCCCAGCCTATGGTTCTTTTTTATTTTTTTAAGTCACTGAATTGCTCAGGCTCAGTTTGAACGTGGGATTCTTCCTGCCTCGGTTTCCCCAAGTCCTAGAATCACAGCACTGTGTCACCATGCCTTACTACCACATTGATTTAGGGCTATTCTCACTAGCCCTAATATTCTAGATTGAAAGCTATTTGCTTCAAGCACTTTGAAGATAAGATCCTATTGGCATTTGGCCTCTAAAATTACTGTTAAGGAGCAGCTGAATTTGTAACTCTTTCTCACATAATAGGAAAGTTTAAAGACTGCTTTTAAAATTCTTTGCAGAAATTTGTAAAATTGTTTTCAGAAATTTGTTCATGACATGTTTAACTGTGGTTCACTTTTATTTACTGGGCTTGTGCTTAGGTAATAATAGTGTTCTTTGAATCTCTGACCTAGTTAGTATCTTTCATCAGATTTGGAACATTTTTAGTGATTACTTCTTCAAATGTTATCTCTGCTCCTTTTCTGTCTCTTCTTTCATCCAATGTCTAAGATTCACGTATTAGATATATTCCTTACATATACTAACATTTCTTCTATGCCTGATATCATTTTGTCTTGATGGCTTACTCTGAATGTGTTCTTATACATTGCAGTTTATTTATATAAATTTATATTTCAACCATATCTAAAGTGTAACACTGATTTTTAAATTTATTTTTTTTATTTTTAATTTAAAACAGTGTTTATTGAAAGGCCACTGTATTTCCACTTCATAGTGACAAACAGAAACAAAACATATAATTTATGAGAGCATTAAATATGAAATACTGATAAATCTCACCACAAAATTTACAAGAGCTACATACTGAAAACTAGAAATCATTAGAGAGAGTGAAGATTTCAAGAAATACATTTTAAGATGAAACAGTTGAAGACAATTTAAATTTAAACTACATTTTGTTTCTATAATATTCCAATTTTTTTCATTGGATGAAACTTTCATATTGTCATCTACAAACTTATTTTGAACCACATTTGATGGCATCAGTGTCTAGATCCTCTCTGCACTTTTTAATATATTTCTCTCATAATTTTCACTCAACTCATCTTGTGTAAGTTGGAATTAAATAAATACTGACCTTGTGGTTGAAAAATTGTAGAAATAGTTTGAAACTCCTGATAAATTTACCTTCTTTCAACACGGCTTTATCTTTGGCTTCCAAAGACAAACGATATCAGCTATTTGGCCAAGTCCCTTGGCCTTCATGACTTAGCACAGCTGCTGTGTATAATCACATGCGCGATACCAGAAGTCCACAGCAAGTGTGCATCAACATTTTGGTGCTTCTGTGTGCCTGAACGTTTTCTCCAATTGCATAGAAGTCTATATCAAAACTGTATAGGCAAGAATTATAGGTAAGTAATGCTTTCAGGGTAACAACCAACCAACAATGATAATGTCAGTAAATTCCAGCTTTTACTTTCTTCTCAGTGATTCTGAAGTAAAATCTGCAGTTTCTCAAAGGCTTCTCTGTTGATCTAATACTCAGTCACTCTCAGGAGTAGTCAGATGAGTCAAATGTTTTTATTGATACTTTTACCTTTTCCATGATTTCCCCATTCTTCCCTCTCTCTGCTTCCAGAATAATCTCAAATATACTACTTGCGTGTAGGTTTTTGTATCACTGTCTGCATTCTGAGCTGAAATAAAGAATAGATCATCTTAAACCAGTCATGAATGGAGTCATGAATTTGCAATTAGACTTTAATCCTAACAAGGCTGGTCAGTTTCCACTTCTTGCTTTCCCCTAGATTAAAATCCTTTTTGAAACTAAAAATGTCTGGATTAGTTTGTTATTCTCTTAGCTACCAATTAGAATTCATCTCTCATCCTCAGCTTTTGAATTGGTAAATGTCTCACTACCTCTCTACAGCCTTCAGATTTATGTATTTATATTGCTTCTCAACAGTAAAGTGAGTTTACTTGGTTGTTACTTTCCACCCTTTCTAATCTCTCTTTTAAAATGTTGCTGTTTAATTTCATGAATTTAATTTAATTAATATAATTTAATTTTAATTTCATGAATTTAATTTTTAATTAATTTAATTTCATGAAAAATCACCCAAATCTAATACAATTATTATATTGCTCAGCATAAATTTTTGAGCATTGATAAATCATTTAAGAACTATAATCCATAATCATAAAGCAATGCCTAAACCACAACTTTTAAAATATTAAAATAAAAAGCAAAATTTTATTACATGCATTAGAGAATTTGTACTACTTAGAACCATGCAAGATTTTTGGTATTGGAAATAAATATCTTCAAAATCATCATATGTTAAAATTTAGTAGCTTTTTGTAGATCGTACAGTTTAGTACCAAAAGATTTAAGACATGAAATGGTTAAACACTGAAGTTTCTGAACAGTTGCTTCTAAAATGAAAGTTATAAAGGCATTTCATGACACTACACAATGTAAGTCCTTGTTTATCTCTGAATGCATGCATAAAATTACTCTTTATCTCCAAAATAAGTTTAAATGACTCTAATGATCAGTGTCTACATAATGTTGATCAGTAGAAACAAATTTTTTTCACAGGGAAAAACGCTAAGTGGTCACATAATAAAGATCCTGATACATTGCACAGTCATCTAAGACAACATGTAAAGTAAGTACTATTGTGACAATAGAACATTGGTGACACATCACACTTTTATAAAACCTTAGGGTTTATAACCCTAACCCTAACCCTAACCCTAACCCTAACCCTAACCCTAACCCTAACCCTAACCCTTTGAATGTTTGCTGCGATGAAAGAAGAGGTAATGGTACCTGTGGAATGACAGCTCACTACAGTGTCCTTGGTATCTTGACTACAGTCACATAGGCAAAGACTTGAATCACAGTTCATCTGGTCTTGGCAAAACATTTTAGGGTTATCTTGCTGTATAAGACAACGAGAGACTTATAAGGCGCTAGCTAGACACTGACTCCTACTCACCTCCCCTTCCCCTTAGAGAGATGCCATAAACAGTTTGTGGTCTTTGAGTTTTGATGAGACATGAAGCTTTCCTCCTCACTCTCACAATAAGAGTGTCAGAATATAGAATTATTTAGCTGCAATCTATGCTTGGCTTCTCAGTGATGAGGAACCCCACAGATTTCCCTGATGTCATCCAACTCCTGTTATTTTAGTATCATTCTTTTTAATTTTCAGGTATCATAGAGATATCTATCTCTATCATCTCTCCATTTCTATCTCTACCTCTGTCTCCAACTCTCTGTATTCAGAAGTGAAGGAAAATTATAACAATTATAGGATGTTACATATAGTATAATTATGGAGGGAAATAAAAGTGTATATCATTTAATAAGGCTCTAATAATGGAAGAAACAATTTATGAAAGTTATAGTTCAGCTGTTTGTACAAATATCCCTCTATATTAGTTAACTATGTACAGCAACAAGAAGGGTGCATTTTAAAAATAGAAATAAGAGCTGAAAACCCAGGTCACAGTTGCATGTAACAGTAAGATTTTAATTAGCCCATGAGTGGGTGGGCAGGCTAGGGTTTGTCAATCCTAGTCGACAGTTAGCTGAATCACACCAGGACTCTGCCTCTGATGATCTTAGCTGTGCTTAGTCACTGGGCAGAGGGACGGCTGACATGGAATCAACCTGGCTAGGTTGGCTCTTTTCCACAGTTCTGCTATCCTTCCTTCCCTGGGGACAGACCAGCGTGCTACCCCAGCATGTTCATTTCATGGTCATGTAGAGGCATAAAAGGAGGCCCAATCACACAAATGCTTTTTAAGGCATTATTTGTATTATACTTGTTAATGTCTAGACAAAAAAAAAAAATTGCTTACTAATCTGAGATCTGAGAGTTGGAGTATAGTCCTCCCAGTGGTGGGAATATATTGCAAAGACATATGGCTGACTGTGGTTGTGTAATCCTATTACTGCCAAAGGATTGAAGAGTTGGAATAATGTAATCTGCCAAAATCAACCAGCTGAAGTCTCTTATCCAAAGAGATGCTTCAATCAAGGGCAATCATGTGTACTCAAAAGACGGTATCCAAATAAAAAACATGAGTAATAAATCTATATATGTGCAAACAAAAGCATTTCATTATCCATGAGCTTGGCAAAGAAGTATAAAATTAGATTATCATGTATCAGCTTTCCTTTCACTAGGATATTTTGTGCCTCAACTATTTAAGTGTTTTGTGTATTATGATTATCTCTTTAAAGAAGGAAAAGGATCTAGAAAAGCTCATGTGTGTGAGAGGAATATTAAGTTGTAAACATATAGATAAAAATATAATTGTGCAAAAAGTGTAAAAAATGCAATTTATTAATTGCAAATTCAGACATATGTATATGTAAGAAGAATTTTAAAATGATAGAAGTTTGCTTCTGAGAGCTTCACCATGTTATCAGAGTACAAATAATCTTTTTATATTTATAAAGTTTATTGATGTAGTTTAGATATATATAGTGATCACATTCATCATAAGGAGCTGGCACCTGTACACAGTATGTTGTATTTCCTCTTTTATGTTCCCTCCTTCCCTTCTCTTCCTTTCAACCCTTCTTTCCCTCTTTATTTACAATGTTTTGTTTCCATGTTATCTTTTTTTCCTCATTTTTTTCTTTCCCTTTCTTATCTCCTCCTACTCTGGCATTCCTCTTTCCTTTTAAACAATTTCTTCTATTTCAGAATCCCTATTATACATTTTGGTTCGTATTGACACTTTCAGTTTCTCACACCAGAGAAACAGTGTAACATTTACATGTGTCTGATTTATTTCACTTAAGCGTATGGTCTCAAGGTGCATTCATTTAGCTATAAATGTCCCAAGTTTATCCTTCTCTATGACTGAGTAGTATTACATGTATCATTGATGTATCAGGCTTTTAATTCTTTCTGGAAGATACTAAGAAGGGTCAAATGGAACCTCTAGTTCTAGTTTTTTTGAGAAAAATTCTACACAGATTTCCACAGCAGTTGCACTTGTTGACACTCACATCAATAGTGGAAAAGGGTCCCCCCCCACAGCCCCTAGAGCATTTGCTATTGGTCAATTTTTGGATAATTGCCAGTTTTTGGAATGAGATGGAAATTCAGCAGAATTTCAACTTAATCTCTTAAATGATCAGTGATGTTGGACTTGTTATCATGTATTTGTTCACATTTGTATTTTTTTTCTCTTGAGAAGTGTCTATTCATTTCAAATGCTCATTCTTTTGGATTGGGTCTTTAAATTTGGGACTATAAATTTTTCAGTCCTTATGTCTTATAGATATTAAGTTCTTTGTCTGAAGAACAACTGCATAGATTTTTACCCACTATTTATTTTTCACTCTGTTGGGTTATTTTTTCACTCTGGTGGTGATTTCTTTTTTGTGTAAAAGCTTTAAAATGAGATACCAGTTGTTGATTCCTTGAAACATTTCTTATGCCATCTGGGATATGTTCATGAAGCCTTTGCCTATCCATATGTCTTCAAGAGTTCTATCTGTCCTCTCTTCCAGTAGATTTGGTATTTCTGTTTTAATATGTAAATTTTTTATCTACTTTTATTTTAGTAGAGCTAATGGAGATTGACAAGGGACTAATTTTAGCCTTGGCATGTGGAAAACCAGTTTTTCCAGCACTGTTTATTAAGAAGCTATTTTTCTTCCAATGAGTATATTTGACCCCTTTGTCAAAGATAAGATGGCTGTGTCTGAAGCTGTTTCTTCATTTTCTAACTTGTTCCACTGATGATCCTCAGATCTGATTATTTGCCAGTACCATGCTGTTTTTATCACAATAGTTTTGTAGTATTGTTTCAAGCCATGGATTGTGATCCCCCTGCTTTGTCTTTGTTGCCTAGAAATTTTTATTTCATTTGGTTTTGCTTTTGTAGGTCTCTTCTGCTTCCAAATAAATTTTAGTTTTCTGTGATATGGTAATGGTATTTTTTATTGGAATTGGATTAAATATATATAACATTTTGGGAGAATTACCACTTATACTATATAGGTTCTTCCTGCCCAAGAGCAAAGGATATCTTTCCATTTTCTGATATTCTCTTTGGTGTCCCTTTTTAGAGTACTGTAGTTTTCAATAGAAGGCTATTTTATTTCCTTTGTTACATTGATTCCTAAGCATCACTTTTTTTTTTTGAGTGCTAGTATGAAGAATGTGGTTACCCTAATTTCTCTATCAGTGAGTTTGTGATGTGTGTACAGGAATGCTATTGACTTTGCAGGTGACTTTGTATCTAGCTGCATGAATGAATCTGGTTACTAAATCTACATGTCTTTTGGTGGAGTTTGTGGGGTATTCATTGTAAAATGTGTAATCTTCACACAAAGATAATTTAACTTCTTCCTTTCCTGTCTTAATTCTTTTTATTTCTCTTATCTAATTACTCTGGCTAATGCTTCCAGAACTATACTGACAAGAATTGGGAATAGTTAACATCCTTCTCTTATTCATAATTTCAGTTTTTGACTTATCAAAATGATGGTGGCTATTGGTTTTTCATAGATTGCTTTTATCAATTTGAGATAGAGTATCTATTCCAGTTTTCTGTAGAGATTTATCACAAATGAGCATTGGATTCTGTCAAATAATTTTTCTGCACCTATTGAAATGACCATATAATTTTTGTCCTTAGATTTATTAATATGGTGAATTACATTTATTGATTTGTATATATTGAACTATCTGCACATTCTGGAATGAATCTTACTTGGTCATGGTGTATAATCTTCTTGATATTTTGCTGCACTCTGTCTGTCATTTTATTGAGGGTTTTTCCTCTATATTTATTAAGGAGATCAGCCTGTAGTCTCTTTTTTGTCATGTCATTCTCTAATTTTGCTTCCAGGAATGACTTTGAGACTATTGCTTCTCTTTCAATTTCATTGAAAACTTTGGTGGCATTAGCTCTTTTCTAAATACCAATAGTGGATCCATCAGGATACAGGCTTTTGTTTGTTGAAATATTTTTAAATACATTTTCAATTTCATTGACTGATATTGCATTACTTAGAATTACTGTATCTTGGAAAAGGGACTCACCTACACTGTTGCCAGCTCGCCAAGGCTGCACAGTTAGGGTCAAGGTTCAAGGTCCTGTACTTGAGAGAGACACTCACCACACTGTTGCTGGCCTGCCAAGGTCTTCTGTGTAGGAGGAGGAGTTGTGGAGATGCTCACCAGATCAACAAAGCACTACAGGTGGTATAAGGGGTCACTAAAGGTCATGGGCTGCTGAGGTCTTTGGGGTTGGGGGTGATAGTGGTCCACAAGTGCACTGGCTGTTGAGGTCTTTCAGGTGCAAGAGAAGGGTAGCCGAGGATCCCATCAGCTGCTGAGGTCCCTCAGGTTCAGGGAAATAACATAGGTAGAAATCTTGAGGGCATGGTAGTTGCAAAGATTCATGAAAATATTGAACACTGCATGGGAAATAATTCAAGGAGTCAACAACTGGGATCTCTTCTTATTAAAGTTTTTGCACTTCAAAGGAAATCAAAACAGAGTGAAAAGAACATCCACAGAATGGAAAATAATATTAGCCAACTGTCCTTCAGACAAAGGACTTATATCTGGAACATACAAAGAATTGATAAACATCAGACTCCCAAATGCAAGGACCCAGTCAAACAATAGGCATCTGAGATGACTATGTACTTCTCAGATGAAGAATACAAAGAGCAAATAAATACATGGAGAAATGTTCAACATCATTGGTCATTCACGAAATGCAAAATAAAACAGCACTGAGATTTCATCTCACTTCAGAAAGAATGGCTTCCATCAAGAAATCAACTGCTAACAAATGTTGGTGGGGCTGTGGAGACAAGGAATGCTTCTCCACTGTCGGTGGGAGTGTAGACAGTATAGCCCCTGTGGAAATCAGTGCGGAGTTTCCTCACAAAAGTAAGGTTGGAAGTCCATTCAATCCAGCTCTTCCACTACTGGGTATTTTCCATTATGCCTCAGAAATATATGTGCACTAATGTTTATAGCAGCACAATTTGTAATAGGTAAATCTTGTAATAGGTAAACCCAAATGCCCATCAACTACAGAATGAATAAAAATATGTGGTATTTTTATACAATGAATATTACTCATTTAGAAAGAAGGATAATTGTGAGGCTTTTATAGGTAAATGGAAGCAACTTAAAACCATACTCTCAAGTGAAATAAATCAAACTCATATTCATAAATACCATATCACCTCCCTCATGTAAAAATACCTGAAAGAGAAATAAGGTTCAAAATGCACAACATATATTATGATAATGAAAGGGAAATAAAGCATTCACTGGCATAGGGGAAAGGAGAGAAGAAAGAAGGGAAAAGATTATATGTATATGTGTGTGTACAGGTATATATACATATATATATATATATATATATATATTCCTGATATGAGAGTCCACTGCTATGTATATCAGCATATATATATATATACATAAATATATATACAGAGATAGATAGTTATACTACTATTCTCTTTAATTTATCCAAAGGAATATTTTGCTCTTTCATTGTTTGATTGTTTGATTAATTTTTATGTGTAAATCTTATAACCTGAACAACTACTTCTAAAATAACAATATGAAATATATTAATTAGTGTTAATTTCTTACTTTTTTTGAAATTCTGTATCATTTATATCTTTTTTTCTGTTTTGAGGTTTTTTTTTTTTTTTGGTCTTTTTCTTTTTTATCAGTACTGGGGATTGAACTCACCTGCTTGCAAGGCAGGTGCTTATGCCACTGAGCTAAATCCCCAGCCCCTTTCTTTTGACTTTTTTGACTTCTTTTGACTTTTAAAATTAAAAAAAGAAATTCCATTTGATCACCCCCCCCAAAATAATTATCTTCTTGAGTCAGTGTTGGTATTTCTTAAGTAATGAGCAATCTGTCAGTTACTCTGTGTTCTCTGTCTTATTACAGTCAAGGTTCTCATGATAGGTATTGATAATTATTTGGCTTCCTGTAGAATCCATTATGATTTCATCCGAATTGCATAAATTTGTCCCTTTTTTCCTTCTTTTGGATAAGGTTGGCTAAGAGTTTATGAATTTTATTTACTCTTGCAAAGAAACAACTCTTTAATTCATTTATTTTTAGTATTTTTTCTTAGTTTCAATAATATTAATTTCTGCTCTGATCTTTATTCTTTCTCTTCTCATACTAGGTTTGGGCTTGACTTTCTTGTTTCTTTCTAGAAATTTGAGGCTATTTATCTGACCTCATTCTGTTTTCTTGGTATGAGATTTCCCTGCTATTAATTTCTCTCATTGCATTCCATAAATTCTGGTATATTGCATTGACATTATTATTTAATTGTAGTTACTTTTTAATTTTTTCTTTAACATCTTTAACTTCATCTATGACTCATTATTGTTCCATAGGTGGTATTTAATTTCCATATGCTTATAAAGTTTTTATGGCTTCTTTTGCCTTTGATTCCATCTTACTATGGTTAAATAATATGCAAGAGATAATTTCAGTTCTTTTGCATTTACTTAACCATGATCTATGGGCTAGAATGTGGTCTATTTTAGAGAGTGTCCCATAAGCCACTAAGAAGAATGTATTCTGAAGTTGTAGGATGAAATAGTCTATAACCATCTACTAAGTCTATTTGTTCACAGATTTGATTCAGTTTTGATATTTCTTTATTGATATTTTTGTCTAGTTGATATATCTCTTGGTGACAGTGAGATATTCAAGTCCCTCATTATAATTGTGTTAGTGCTTCTTCAATTTTTCATTAATATTTGTTTTATATAGTTAGGTGCACCTGCTGCTGTCATTCTGGAAGATGCAGTGGATGACTTATGATTTCCTGTATTTTGTTGTCCCTTGGATTTATCCTTATGAGATGAAAGCCTGGAATTGCATTTTGCTTCTGCATCTATCATTTTCTATTTTTAATTATAATTTGTTTTCTATTTTGTTGTTTTTTTTTTCTTATATATACATACATAAGTTTTATCTTATATCTTCCCATCTTTGCACTTTATCTTATATCTTTCCCTCTTGCCAATGATGGAAGCTGTCAGTGAAGTAAGTCTAGAGCTTTCTGCTGCTGGACTTACAGCCCTGAGTCCATAAAATAAAATGGTGGTCCCTCCTGCCTGTTATTACTCTATTGAAAGCTTTATCACTGGTATTGAAGATATGCATAGATAAGATGTGCATATATATCACTAATATCGAGGATTCTTTAGGTATTGTTTATTCCTCTGTCATGTCTGTGAGGTGTAGCTGGTGTTGGACTTTGTGTCTGTTCCAATATTTTGCTTTCTCACTTTATTAGGGATGAGAAGTTGCTATCCATTTGTCTCAACACCTAGTCCTTTCGTACTGAATTCTCATGATGATTGTGACCCTAGATTATAACAGTGTTGTCATATAAGAATGCACAACCAATTACAACAAATATAGCATCTTGGCTAATGTAGCACAATGAGCAATAACAATATCGTCAAGCACAGCCTAGAAACTGATGCTCTGCACAAACTGCTAATCTGCTATATCTAATCCTAGGAGAAAGATGTATGGTTATATAATAACAGCCAATAAAAACCAAGCACTTGTACACAGTAAGTTTTGTCCTGGGAAAGTGATTTTATCCTGTGGGTAAGTGTAATTTAGGAGGGATGGAGTCAAAACAGAGCAATAATTGAAGAGAAATACAGTGGAAGCAAGTCTAAAGGACAAGGGATGACCACCCAAGCTAGAGAAGAGGACAGGAGAGAGAAAATGGAGGAGAAAACAAAAGAATAGTGAGGCAAATCAAAAAATCCAGAGGAAATTTTCATTTACTTGTAAATATCAGATCTGCCCTTGTCCCACCACCAGCCAAGCCCTCCTGCCGCCTTGCACCACTGGCCATGGGGATGCCCTTGTCTCAGTGTTAGCCAAATCTGCTTGCCTATTTTCACTGCTAGTCACAGAGGAGGGCCCTGTTTTCAGACCTTTGTATCCAGGACTAAGACTGTTTTTGCCTTCCAGTTGAATGGAGTCTGGGTATTCCCAGCTCCTGCTTCTTGGCAGAATTCCCCCTAGTCTTTTGCCCAGCTGCCAACTGTCTAATGTGACTAGATGATCTTCCCCTCTTTCCACTCATGGAAGATGTCAGTGAAGTGACCCTAGAGCTGTTCTGCTGCTGGACTGCCTGCCCTGAGTCCTTTAAAGAAAATGGTGATCCCTCCTGCCTGTTATTATTCCTATGAAAGACTGTGCACCTGGCAGTTTTTGAGTTTACTCACTAACAGCTGATTCTATGGAGGGCACCACTCAGGAAACAGTGTCTCATGTACTCACTGCTGCCTTGACTGGACAAGGCTCTCCTGGTCCAGATCAGATCTCAGACTCTCGGTGAAAAATAAAGGTGCTTTCATCACCCACCAACCAAGGCAGCTACACAGCTGTTCTAGCTGCACAGCGTATCTCAGATCTTCCATAGAGAGCTGTTTCTTCAGTAATGATGAATCCTAATTTTTCTTCTCCACTGTAAGTTCCTTTGTAGTTCTTATGTGCCCCGTACTCCCTTTGGATTCTCTGAAGGCTATAGCTTTCCAGATTCTCAGAACTTTGTTCTGAAAAAGCTGTGTAGATGCTACTCAGTACTCTGCCATTTTTCCTCCTCCTCATTCCTGGACAGATCAATATCATTATTTTTAAATAACTGTAGCATACCTTGAACAGAGGATTAATTGCTGCGACCAGCCAAGAATATCATCCAGCTCTGTTTTCACAGAGCAGAATATTTTCAGCATATTCAAAAATCTGAAGAACATGGAAATGAAGATCACTGAGTTGGTGAAGGGTTTTGGTTTCCAAGAAATTACTGGGTGGATCAACTGATGTAGAAATACGTCAAATTTTATATTTTGTGTAACATCATTGAACAGTCTTTTATGAATAATGAAGTAGAACAGCTTTTTTTCTGGTGCACTGTGGCCAACTTTGGATAAAGTGCTCACAGTATCAAGTAAATTTTAACAGGTGCTATGAAAGCACTTAGCCTAAGTTTCATGGTTGATCTAAAGAAGAATAAGAAACATGACATCAAATTATAAAGGAGAAAAAATTATATAGACAAAAATCTTTCAAATTACAAGAGGGAATTACCATCAGATAAAGCTGAAGGTTTTTCAAAAATTCATTTATATTTCTATTCACCAGGACCTGTGTCAAGTGAGCAAAAAAGTCCCAAAAAAGAAATTAATTTTTAATTTTTTCCATCGTATTGCTCTGTGGGAGACCTAAGAAGATGGATGATTCAAAGAAATCCCCTAAAGAGAATGTTTTGATCCAGGAGGTAATCATCATATCTCCGAATCCTTCACCACCTCAGTCTTGCTCAAGTTACTAGAATAACCTGTCTCCTTTCTCCTATCACCAAACACTGTTTCCTCTCGATTTATAAATAGAAACAACTATAATTCATCCTTTAAATAAATGTTTATTTTCTTAAATGTATTTACATTATGGACTTTTAAAGTATTACTTAATTAATTATTTACTTACATCACATTATTTGCACATTCTTGAAGTAAAAGAAGGTACTGTAATTTGTATCTGCTATGATAGTGTCATTAAATTTTTCTGCATAGTAAATCTATAAATAACATCATTAAATGTTAAATAATAGTTTTTTTTTCTATATTTTATATTACATAGAAACTCTTAGATCTTATACATTTATTTGAATTATTTGCTTTAATGGTAATAGAAAAAAAATTAGGAACTTTATAATTACTGATAAATCATAATTTTTAATGTAACACTGAGAGTCATGCTGTATTAAAATTTTTAGATTAAACATGTTTTCAGAGAAACAATAGATCCCAGTAATCTGAGGTAGGTGTGTGTGTGAGTGTGTGTGTGTGTGTGTGTGTGTGTGTGTGTGTACTTTCCCTAATTGCAAAAGTCATAAAAGACTGGAAGTTGATAAGGTTTTCTACATTGAAGCACCTCAGAACAGCTATTAATTTGTGAATAATAAAAATTCTAAAAACTGAGAAGAAATAACCAAGGTTGTATTTCATGATCTGCTTAGGTGTTCAAGGCTGTGTAACGATCACCAAAAACAAGGTTTCCTTAGCCAGGAACTTGTACTGATGAAGAATTTAAAAATTTGAATTTTAATAATGCCTCAACATGAAATTATAAATAGAATCTTGCCTCTCCATCGTATGTCAGCTTTTGCAGCTTGTTGCTTCTTTAGGAAACCATGCTTATACAGAAAAGTGTCCAATGTCCTTTTTCTTAAAAAGTAATATTTAAAACACTATAATTTTGTATTTTTTTTTACTTTACAAGATCTTAAAATCTTCAAAAAATGAAAATCAGTCTGAACTCTCTCCTTCAGCATGCTTTGCTTGGGAATAAATGTTATCCTCCAGTGATACTTCTAAGATGAGATGAAAGGGGTTGTTTACCTATGAAAACTAACAGAGTTCATAAGCAGGGGATGTGTAGTTCAAAAACAGGACACTTTAATCCTAAACCTTTTGAATTCTTACCATAAACCAACTTTGTTACATTAGTGCTTTCGATAAACATAAATTTTGCTCACTTAGAAAGCACATTTTTTAATGTCATAGCAATACTTTGAAAGCTTCAAATAATCTATGGCAAAAGGGATACATTAGAAACGTTCTGGAACAGTATTATAGAATAAAAGAACAATCAATCAAAATGATATACTTTTATTTACCACAGAGATAAAAATAATACATATTGTTAATTTATTTTCAGATTCTATGATAAACATAATAATTTTCTATTATTGCTATGAAAATGCAAGGATAGAATAATTTGGTTTATCAGAATCAAGGAAGAGTACACAAAATTTTTCTCACACATACTTTTCATGTAAGCTTAAACCATATTTCCACTGAGAATTTTGTTACTCTACATACATAGCTTTGCATACACTTAGGAACTAGACAACTGAAAAATTACAGAGGAAAGGACATTTGGCAATTTGTAAGAAGTATTGTATTAAAATCAGGTCTTCCTTATACCTGTGAATTCGGGGACTTTTTACAGAATAGCACAATTGTATGATAGCCAAAATAAGTTGCTCTGATCACTTTAGATCAATAGTCATTCTATTTTTGTGAATTTGCATTACAAGAAGATTATTAAGATTCATCTACACATATTTTCTCAAATATTGTCCCCTTTATGCCCAGACACAGACAGGCTTTTCCAACTATCACCAGGAACACAAGTTCTCTTTTTCTCCCTCTATTTAGTCTTTCATTTGCATAAGATAAGATATTTGCGGGTTTATAAAAGTAAACATACTGGCACTACCTGAATTAGATTCTTTAAGAATTTTCTGTAAATTACAGAGAATCTACACAGGATATTTTAAAAGATCGAAACTCCCTGGCTTCATTCAAAATTTGGAATGTATGTGGTAGGGTTGTGAAGCTTGTTTATGGCTCAGAAAGTCCTGGTCTCCCAGAAGGAAAGGTTGTTAGTAAACTCTACTGGGCTCCAATCATTACTCTGATTGTTCTAGCGGAAGCTCAGCAGTGGATAGCAGTCACAGAGTTCCAAAGATCAACAAGCTCATTTATTTTCACTCTCTGCGAACAGATATAGCCTGATAAGAAATGCTAAGAATAAAGATTACATACTAAAATATTCACATTTCCCCAAAATAATTTTTTCCAGAGCTCTATGACATGAATTTGACTATTTACTTCTGAGGATTTGCACTCGTATTTTATTAACTTGCAGCATCCACAAGTGCTTGACTGGCAGTTGTTTTATTTCCAACAAATCCCTAACGAATCATTTTCTGTAATTATAAATATTACCCAAACTTACAGAACATGCGTATAATGAGAACTTTTTTCATTATTGTTAGCTATTGAGGCATAACTGATATATAAATATTGCAGATTTTATTGTAAACATCTTGATGAATCTGAACACTTGCATTCCGGCGTTACCATGGTAATAATCAAGACACTGAGTGTATCCACTGTATCCAGCTATTTCCTTGTGACCTTCTGTGATCTTTGTTTTGGAGATTTTGTTTTGTTTTGTTTTTCATAAAATCGTATGAAACATAAAATCTGCCTTTTAAAAATATTTTTAAATGCACAATAAAGTGTTGTTAACCATGGATACTATGTTGTACAGGAGACCCCCAGAAGCTTCTTCTCTTGCATGACAGAAGCTTTATAGCCATCAAGGATACAATTTCCCATTTCTGCATCACTCTCTCCCTGACCCTGACAGCTACCATTCTATTTTCTGCATCCATGTGTTTGACTGTCTTCACTATCAAGGGGAATCTTGGAGTATGGCTTTCTGAGACTGATTTATATGATTTAGAAAATGGCCTCCAGGTTCAACCATATTGTTAACAATGACAGAATATCTCTCTTTTTAAAGCTTATCAGTATGCCATGGCACACATGTGCTAAATTTTCTTTATATATTCTTTTGTAAATGGACATTTGGTTATTTACATATCTTGCCTGTTATGTATAATGTTACAATGAATATGCAGGTGTAAATAACTTTAAAATACTGGTATCAGTTCTGTTGGGTCCAGACACAAATGTAGGGAATGAAATAGAAGGAAAATTTTGAAATTCACAAATATGTATAAATTAAGCAACATAATTCTGAACATCCAATTAATCAAGAAAATCAAAAGGGGCCAGATATAGTGGCTCACAACAATAACCCCAGCACTCAGGAGACTGAGGCAGAAAAATCTTTGCCAGTTCAAGATCATCCTGGGCTACAAATGAGCTTAAGGCCAGCCTGAACTGCATAGCTAGACTCTGTCTCAAAAAAAAAAAAAAAAAAAAAAAATCAAAAGGGAAACAAAAAACATCTTGGGCTTAATTAAATAAAAACATAAAAATTAAAATATATTATAACCATAAAAAGAAAAATTAAAACCTTATATGATTCATCAAAAGAAGAAATTTTATAGCAATAAGTGCTATATGAAGTACGTGCTAAATGAAGCAAGAAGAAAGGATCAAAAATTAACAACTCCACTGTATGTCTCAAGAAGAAAAAGAACTAAGCTCAAAGCTAGTAAACGAATGGAAATAGTTAAGTATAAGGTAAGAAATAAATGGAAGAGAAACTACAAAATAATACAAAATATCAATGAAACTGAGTTGTCTTTCTAGGACAGATACTTACAATTGACAGTTTTTAGGCAAAGACTAACAAAATTAAAAATGAAAGCAGAGTCATCAAACCTGCTACTACAGAAGAACAAGAATCATAAAAAATTCTACAAACATTTATACATCAACAAATTGAACAAGGTAGGAAAAAACGGATAAATTAAAAATAAGCCACTTTCCAAGACTGTCATAAGCAAATAGAAAATATGTACATACCAATAATTAATCAAGGAATTGAACCAATAGAAAAAGAATACACACACACACACACACACGCACAAAGATAGGTAAGATAGTTTATACAGCCAGTTTCTCTTAGTTTATTGAAAAGAAAGGTTTGTGCCAACATTTGAACAAGATATTGTGCCTGTATCCTGTACTCTGAATAACTACTATGAAGACAACAATGAACAATGTGATAATTATTGTAACTCTCTTACTAACCTGTTTTCAAACTTTTTTGTATTGTCATCTTTATCCTTTTTCTTCAAAATTAAGCAAAAAACATAACGACAAAGAAAAGTGCAATGTCATTTAGTTCCACTGATGAGTCTTTTGACACATTTAAGAGAAATTAATGACAATCTTTTTTAAAAAATTATGTTTTACACGTAAAAAGTTTAAGGCTAAGCTCTTAAAAATCTAAAATATAATTTTAAAATCATTGCTTCATTTAAGATGCCCTCAGGAAAATAAAAAAGCAAGCTCCAATCTTGATTTGAAAATAACCTCATTCCTAAACTACTTCAAAGTTAGTTTATTTATTTTTCCTGCTTATAGAAAGCTACTTTTCATCTCTCAAACCATTAAAAAAGTCTCCTTTCATTTGAAGAGGAATAATTGTCATATTTCTAACAGTTCATTAGTCCATGTAGTACACTCCAGTGAGATGTGTTATGTTGTTTGTCCGGCTTGAATAAAGCTGGCCCAAACAAAACAAAGGGCAGTGTGTGCTACTTTGATTATTCAATTCATCAAAATTAGGGTTAGGGTGAAACTAGTGTGTTCAGATTTGCTTACCAAAAAGACTATTATCCTCCAGTTTCACTAGTATGTAGAGGTTGGCTAAATTTATTTTGATTTTGTAAACTTAAGGGAAAATTCTTTCCTCAAGGATACAGTAACTCAAAAAAGAATGTATCACATAGAGTAATAACCAGCACTCACTGGATGTTAGTGCAATTGAAAAGAAAAATGATATGATTTAGAATCATAATGTCCAAAATTAAATTAAAGCTCTGATATTTACCAGTGCGATGTGTTCCACAAATATACTTAATTCTCATTTCTCTTAAGAGTTAGAATAAGTTTTAAAAAATGTCAGGAGAATCAAAATATAAAGCATACAAGGATGCTTTGTAAACACTCTTGTATCCAAATACTCTTAATACATAAAATATTAATAAAACACTAAAATGAAGCAAATATTCTAATTACTGTTACTGCATCACTGATATTTATCTCCTATTGTTCCCCGTAATAAGCATTACTTCAAATAACATTAACTTGGATTAAATAATGGAATGATACTGGCACCACAAGAGTACAGTACAAAGAAATAACATAGAAATATTGCTAGATTAATCATTCATCGTCTCGTTTCAATTTGTTCATTCATTTCCCATTTGTCTTATTGGCAATCCTTCTGTGTAATTTACTTTCATTCCTAGGACATTAGTGTATAACAAGATGAAAGATTTGCATTCATTAGTGGCTATGTACCAAACTATGATGATATCATGTTTTGATTACATTGTGTTTAGTTTTAATTTAATATTGATCTTGTACATTTCACCTACCAGAATGACAGAAAAATCTGAGACAAAAAAGAAAATGTTTAATGCAGTAACTCAAAAATTATATGAGGTGTGATAACAATGAGAAAATTAATAATAAATAAGGTAATGGAATTATGGGTAATAATATTGTCTAACAGCAGAAAAAATGCACAATTTAACAACATATATTTTTAAAAATAGAGCATCATATTATATCTTTCAGGTAAATGTTAATATAAGCACTTAAATAGGCTTGAACACACTAATCCAGCAGTCTAGAATGGAGGCCAGATGTTTTCCTGAGATTCTAGCAAAGTAAACATTGTTTGAAAATTAAATTAGGCATGGAGCAAATTGTTACATTTCAAACTATCTCAGATACCTTGATCATATCTGAAAATAACCTTAACATTTGATGTATTGTCTAGAAATTATCTTTAAATACTGTTCATGAAATATTTCATTTCAGAGCTGTAAGTTATGAAAAATAACACCTATAATTATAATCACCTTTACATTTATTATGCTTCAATATTTTCTTCAAAAATTATAGCTTCAGCTTACATGTGCCTGGTGCCCTGTTTTTATCTGCTCCACTCCTGAGCTTCTGCATTCATTCAATCACAAAGTCTGGTCTTGCCATTTCTGACTTCAATATTTTTCTATTTGTGCACACAACTGGGTTCTCTGCTTCTAATTTTATCACTTCTCTCAATCCCATCCATTCTAAGTTCAGCTATAGCAAATTAAGTCCTAACCACTAATATCCGAGTGTTTCACTTCATATTAAATATTTGTAACAGTTGTCTATTGACTGAAAGACAGAGTCAAAGTCTAGAAAAGAGACACAGTAATATTAGCAGTGAAATATGACCATGAAGAAGTAAATATTTTAGATAAAGTTCAGTGATGTGTACTTTCAATCAAAGTGTGATTTTCTTTAAACTTTAAACTAGAAAACTTACAAATCACTTTCTAAACTTACCACTCTATAATATCACCTAATGTTGAATAAATAAAATTTGCAAGCTAAAAATGAACCTTTCTTTTATAGAAGCAAGTAACAAAAACTGGTAAATACGCAAAGAAATGTCTATGATGTTGAGTTACAGCAGCTAACAAGTTGACAGAATTTTAATGGCAATTGAACAATGAAGAAATAAAGCAATATACATGGGTCAGTGGAAAATTAAAACACATGTATATAAATTAAAGTTATTTTGAAAAGGAAATAGTAGAGAAAATCTTAAACATGAAGTATAACAAGTCTATCACTTATTGATTATGTAACCTTGGAAAAGGAAAGTCCTCTGAGCCTCTTCCTTCACCAGAAAAACGGAAATGATTGTACCATATTGTCATGGCTTCTATCTAGTTGTTATCCCCCAAAACTTCACACACTCCTAAGTTGAGCTTTTCAGAGATGGCTGGGACTAGAGTGTGAGATTGTCAATTAAGAGTGTGTGGTAGCAAAATTAGTCCACTGCTTGGTTTAGTTCTTGGTTTAGTGTGAATAATGGAAAGACCACACTGGGTGTGTGTAGCACAGACCAATAGGCTTGAAGCCTGGGTTGAATAAAAGGAAAACAGAGGCATAATGCTGCTACCTCCTGCCTTCTGCCTGCCATTCCATAGACTATTTTTGCTTTCCCTGACTGCCATGTTGCCCTGCCTCGGAGCTAACAGGCTGTGTACTGAAACTTCTACTAACTGTAAGCTGTAATACACTTTCCTCCCTTTAATTTGTGGTGTCAGGCACTTTGTCCCAGCAGCCAGAAAGTAACTAAGACACACATCTTTGGTGGAAAATTTGAAGAGTAAATAATGGGCTTCAAATTACTCTCAGTCCTTGCATATTTTTTCTTTAATGTGGTCTTTTAAACTGTTTTACTTTTCTACACAAAATTTTTACAGGATGTGTTTAAAAATGAAAAATACTGGGAGAAAGTGTATATAATTACTTAGTAAAATTTGATACATGCTAAATATAATGAAAACATATGATTTAGATAAACAAACAAATGGAACAGTCTAAAAGCCAGACATATGTCTGAACTTAGACAATTTTAGTTCCATTCTCCAAGACTTGGAAAGTTAAGAATCAAGAAGTTATTTTATCAAGCAAAATATTAGCTATATGTTTCATTTAGCACTTTACCTCAAAAGATAAATTACCTGAGTTAAGGAGCTATATTAATTATTGGGCTATAGCTAATGATCAGGAACCTGAAAGAAATAAGATTAAAGGCTGTGACTAAGAACACAAGGGAAGAAATGCTTAACGAAACACTTCCACATAGGGTAGAACATCAATAAACTGATAGGTGAGTTCATCCACTTTGGATATTGATTGGCCCACCTTTCAGTAATCTAGTGCCTATTTAATGGGCCACAAAACGAAGTGGGTGTTCACAGTGGCATAATACGTGTCATAAAGTTACAAATTTTCTTTCATTAAGACTGATCTCTCTGTCACCTCTATCAGCTAGTGTTTAATAGGCAGTGAAAAAATAAAACTTTTGCATTCTCTACTGTGGCAAGCTGTCATGCTGGACAATGGCAGTTTGACTTCCATTACAAAGAAGGCAACGAAGCATCCTCATGGAAATAGACAATCATTACATTTTTGAATTTTCTTTCATTACTTATCCTGCTTCTGTCAGAACCACCATCTGTGGACTTGCTAAATGTCTTATGTACCCAGTGTTGTATCTCTGTAACGTTATTTACTTATATCAAGCAAATGGCAAAAGAAATACACAAAAGACTAATCCCCATGAGATTTATTGGTTTTACTTGTAAAACCTATGAAACAGTGCAAAGGTTGAGTGATAACTTAATTTCTTCTATAGCTACAAGGCTTAAAAAGACAATTCTACTCTTATTCCTAGTGGCTTATCACTTTTATTTTAGTATAATTATATTCTGGTCAGAGACACTTTTGATAAGAGGTTTATTCAAGTTTATCTCAGAGACCAAACCTGGATTCCTCAATGTAATCTAATCCTAAGAATTGTAAATAAAGGGAAATAGAATATATTAAATGTATAATATGTGCTAGATGAAGTGTTAGCTGTTTTTCAGATGAAACAGGCTCATAAAAGGAAACAACAGAGATGGTGTATACTCTAATGTAGATTGGCACATATTTGCATTTATTCCAAATAGTGTGATTTTTTAGTATGTAGTGTTGTAAAAAGGTCCATCATTGATGAAGAAAATTTCTACAGACATTTTAAACACACTAAAACAAGACTCGTATCTGCTTTAAAGAACATGTAGTGTCTCTCAAAGTGGAAAACTGCCCTGTAGAAAAATGTTGAAAATGAACACTTTTAAGAAAATATATTTCTTTCTATTCTATAATCTGCTTATTTGCCATATCTTCTGGAGGTAAATGCCTCCATAACAAGAATGTGGTCTATCTTGAATGCTTTTAGAGCTATAGTTCCTCAAGCAGTGCACAGTTGCTGGGCAAATGCTTCATAGAAATCTACTATATGACTGAAAGAATAAACGAATGAATGAAAACCAAACCATAAGATAGTAAGATTTGCCCCACCCTTTCATAGATTTCATGTACCTATAAATTGAGGTTCAAATGCCTGTCTAAGGCATTCTTTAGTATTCATGGGCCAAGTTGTTCCATCTGATTTTAAGATTCTGTTGTACAACTTCCTGTTTTGAGTAATGACTATATCTGGATATTTAGCAAATGAATATGGAATGACAAGACAACACAGAATACTAAAAGACTATCACCCTATTACTGACCTTAATAAGCTGTGAAGTTTTGACCAAATAATTCAATGGATTGGAGCATTTCTTTATCAGAAAAATGAGAGTAGATGTTGGATGTTGAGTTCTCAGATCAGTCCTGTAATCTAAACCGTCTCTGAATTACATGGTTGATTTTTCCTCCCCCTCAGGAGGGAGGGGTATTTTTGTTTAGTCTATACTTTAACACAGACATTTTATAAAATAAGGCATGTTTACTTGTATCTTTTTATTTATGACATATAACACTAAAGTACATAATATTTAAATATAAATCATGAAAATAGAAACTACTAGAAAATATGCCATCAACTGAATTTTATCAAATCAAGATAATTTTCCTGTTTTACTGATTATATATTTTAAGGGCAGTTAAACTGTGTAGTTTCCATCCAAAAAATTACTCTACAATAAAATGGCTTAAGATACTCAATTTTACCTTAAAGGTGAATTAGGTAGCCAGTACTATATAGTATAAACAATTAAGGGTTTTTCTACATACCTTAAAGAATTAGATAATACATTTACTTCTGTGAACAAACTTTAATTACTGTCATTAAATGGCTAAATTGATAACATTTAAAGGTCTTGGTATTCAATTTTCTTAAACTAATTAAAATACATAGAATATATTTTATTTCCACTGACTTTACAAAAATCCCTGATTAACATGCCAGATGCCACAGCTTTTCAAGCCTGACAAAGGCTCCCTGGAGTTAATGTCCGTTCAGCAGTTGTTGCCAGAGAACTGAAGCAGACTGTGCAAAGCCGCATAATCGTATGATTTCTCTCCTAGTGAGGAATTTCTGCTACAAAAGAGAATCCACTGACGACTTTTTAAAATAAAAAAGGTTTAAAATAATAAAATATAAAAATATGTGGATAATGACAAATTCTAAGAGCAAGTCACTGGTACGGTATCACTTGACATCCTAGCTTAAAAGCCCATATTTCAATTTATCCTTGTATGTTTTATTATTATACAATGCAAGTACATAGGAGCTGAGCTATATGAAGAGGTGCTTTGGTTGGTGCAGATTGTGTGTATTAATATTATTAAAACAGAAAATAAGGATGGTTAAATGATTTGATCCACTTTGATTTTTAAGTTATATATCTTTTTAAGAAACATGTTCAGTAATTAAGATTATCATAAGCAATCGTGGAGAAAAGTCAGCCAGTGAAATAACAGTCTTACAGCTACATAAAGAATGTTAGAGAAACCTATTACACTGCCACTGCCACTAAAATGGTCAACTGTGGAAGATGTCATTAATTCCCTCCCAGAATCTATTCTTCCTGTTTTGTTTTGTTTTATTAACAGAATCATGATTCAAATGAACAATATGCCATCTTTATAATAGATACTAATAATCAATCATGAGGGCACCTTTGCTGATCATGCAGTTTTCCTTGAAGCCAAAGTAGCTAAGGAGCATGTGATTCTCAAAAATCCTTAAGGAAAAGTCTGCAGGACACGTTTCTGAGGAAGAGCTTTCTTCCACAATAATGTACCTTTCGTGATATTTTTTTCCCTATTATTCTCCATCACTGTATTTTTATTGTTGAGATGAAGTTACTAAAGATTTCCCAAAGAACTACAAAATACTGATACTTACTAATTATCAGAGTCCCTGAACCAATTAGAGCCAACATCAAATTTCAAGTCTCTTATTATATAAGAAAATAAAATAAAATGAACTCTAGTCATTTACTGTTGCAAGCTGGATTTTCTATTACTTGTAGCCAAATGCCTTCCTTATTATTAGGCCAACAATTTAGAGTTACATCTCACTTTAATCATTCTTGTTAACAAACCAGCATGTTTTGCCTAAATTGCCCATTTGATCAATTCTATTGTCTCCAATTTAATCTACTTGCCTTCAGATACTCTCTTTATAATACAAAACTCAATTCATGTCCTCTTATAAGACTTTCAGTGTCTTCCCAATTCCCTTATGACAAACTTTAAAAGTCTTATTATAACCTGGATAATGTATACATTGATTGTATCTCTAGCCTCATTAATTTATTCATTAATCTAAAGATTAGACATGCACTATACATTTATTAATGATCTCAGAAGTGTGGGGCCAGCACATTCCTACTTTTATCACCAAAAAAGAATGGCCAAGAAGTATGAATTTTCTCTTGATCCCATCTGAGAAGGCTTAACCAGTTGGCTAATCAGGCGCTAGACTAGTATATTATCATATAAATAATACAAAATAATTTCTGGTTTCCCATTTCATGTGTCTTGAAAATATTCAAAAGGAATTATCCTTACTTTGTAAATATTTCTACTAAATATTTCTACTAAAATAGATTCTTCCATGGCCCATTAAAAGAACACAAGTGGTGCCAGGGTTTTAGCTCAGAGATACAAGCACCTGACAGGCAAGTGCCAGGCCATGAGTTTGATCCCCGGTACCAAAAAGCAAAACAAAACAAAAAAACCCACAAGTCAGCATTAATTGTCATTTTCTAAATCTCTATACTTAGGTAATGTATACAATTGTTTATTTCTATATGAAATACTAGTAGACTGAATATAGAAGTATTTGGTTATTTACTCAATTAATTATGAATATATGCTACCAAACATCCCCGGTAAATGTAGCTGATATTAGAGTACACATTAGTAAAGCAATAGGACAAAATATAAATATGCCTCCAACAACTCATTTAATTAGGCGGAACCATTGCACATGTGTTTTAATATTCGTTGAAGCAAAACAATTTTGATATTATTTGAAGCAAATTATTCACAGAAATGCACATTGGCATGGTATCTGATAATATCAAGCAATCACAAAATGATACACACTTCTAAAACAATTTGGCATGTAGGATAAAATACAGTAACCAAAACTGACGTGAACTCATGCTTTCAGGAGTTTAAATGTTTCATCACTTTCCTGCTCTTCAGATGGTACACGGTGTAACACTATGACTTAAGGGTTACTTTTTTTCTTACAAAGTTTATATAGAAATATTTCAAAAATAGGTTCTCAATGCAAGAAATGTTTATAGCAATGTTGCAGTCCTTTTAAAGGTTTTTATTACAAATATGCCATAGAATATGTGTTTTAACAACATTTATTTATCATGGTTGTTGAACCTGTGAAGTCCAGGATCATGGTACTGGCAAATAAAGAATCAAACGAGGGCCCAATTCCTGGTTTTCAGATGGCTATCATTTCCTTGTATACTTTCAATAAAGAAAAAAGATATAGTGCTAACTTCTTCTACATCTTATGTGGAATTTAATCTCATCATACAATCCCATAGTAATGATCTCATTATCTCCCAAAGGTCCTACCTCCTAACACTAGCTCATTGGAGGTTAGAGTTTCAACATATGAATTTGCAGAGTATACGCACAATCCATAGCTATCATGTGTATATGGAAAATGTCAAAATCAAAGTTATACTGTGAAGGCATACAGGCTAGGAAGTAAATGTGTATTAAAACTCATTTCACAAAGAAAAGAATAAGCTCCACTCCTACTCAGCAGGTTTATCCTTGAACGAATATGCAGATGTTGAATGTTTTGCATGAGATATATAAAAAATCACAATAAATCTTACGTTTACACTATGTTTTATAGTTGTAAAACCTGTGCTTTCATTTGCTTTTTTATTTTATTTTCATGTCAAGTCTGTCAATATAGATATTTTAGACATTTAGAATGGATTATCTAAATATTTTAATTGTCATTAATTATACTAGAAAAATTATTCTTATGTACTTTTTATTTAAAATAGCAATTTTTATATGAAATCACAATCATTGGAATCAAGCAGATCTACATTTGACTGTAAGGTGTTCTGGTTACATAATGTCACCTAACTTCTCTAAGTAAAGGGTTTTTCTCAAATTTGTTGAAATTCTTTAGAAGACTAAGTAGATTGTCATATTTAAAGTGCCTACAGTTTAGCACAAGGCCTTGAGTATGGTAAAAACCTAAAATGCTTACTCACAAACCCTCTTTCATTTCTCTTTCGCTTCCTTTTATGAAAATGTATCTGTGAGTCAAAGAAAAAAGAAGGTTGAGAGTGTGACATGTATTTTTTATTTCATGGAAAAATGACAAGTCTATGAAATTTTTCCTGACCTCATCCTAAGAATAGATTTCAGCTGCTGAAAATTCATGGGCTGAACCCTGGGTCTAGCTTATAAAAGCAAAACAAAAATTGAATAATTTGCAGGTATAGTATCTTTCTCCTGCCATATAGCAAAATACTTCAAAAGTAGGAAATTTTCCATACCACATAATATACAAAATTCCAGAAATCCATCACAGGGACAAAAATCCTAAAAGTTGTTATAGAAAGTCAAAGAATCACATACAAAGGCAAGCCCATTAGAATCACAGCAGACTTCTCTACACAAAACTTAAAAGGCCAGGAGGGCTTGGAGTGAAGTGTCTAAAACCCTAAAAGATAGCAACTTCCAACCCTGATTATATATACTGCAAAACTTTCCTTTAAAATTGATGGAGAATTCTTTATAACAGTCACCCTTTTGAGAGTGAGATGGAATCTCAGCATTGTTTTGATCTGTATTTCTTGAATAATCACTGATGTTGAGCATTTTTTCATATTTTTATTTGCCATTCATACTTCTCCATTAGAGAACTGTGTATTCATCTCAGATATCCACTTTTAGATTATGTCTTTACATATCAGAGGAGTCTATTTTTTGGGGGGAGTCTAATTTTTGGGGGGGAGGAGTCTATTTTTTTCAGATCTTTATATTTTCTAGATATTAGTCCTTTGTCTAAGGAGTGGCTAAATTTTTCCTTCTATGAGATTTCTTTTCACTCTGTTGATGATTTATTTTGCTATGCAAAAGTTTTTTTTTTTAATAAGATGAGATCCCAGTTGTGAATTCTTTGAAATACTTCCCATGCAATCAAGGTTTTGTTCATGAAGTCGTTGCCTACACCTATGTGTTCAAGAGTTTTAATTATTTTTCTCTTCTAGCAGATGTGTTGTTTCTGTTTTAATGTTTAGATCTTTGATCCGTTTTGATTTTAGTTTAGTGATGGTGAGAGACATTGGTCTAGTTTAGTCTTAAGTGTATGGAAAGCCAGTTTTCTAGCATCATTTATTAAAGAGGTATCTTTCTTCCAGTAACCAATAACAAATGCTGGCAGGACTGTGGGAAAAAAATCCTTCTCCACTGTTGAAGTGCAGACTGGTGCAACCACTGTGGAAGTCAATATGGAGATTCATAATAAAATAGGGCTAGAGATCCCATTTGACCCAGCTAATCTTCTACTTGGTATCATCCCAAAAGAATTAAAAACATCACACTACAACAATATATGTGAACCTATGTTTTTAGTAGCACAGTATATACTAACCAAATCTTGGAAACCACCCAAGTACCTATTGACCGACGAATAGATTTAAAAAATGTGATGCTTTTACACAACAGAATACTACTCAGCCATAAAGGATAAACTAGAGGCATTTATAGCTAAACAGATGGAACTTTTAACCACATTCTTAAGAAAAAGAATGAGATGGAAACAATGCTTTGTAAATACGGAGGGCAAGAAGATTCCAAGGGAGAAGAATGAATGAAGAAAAAATAGAAATCAAGATATGTTGTATTTAGATACAAATTTCCTATGCTAAATGTAGTCATTGTGTATATATAAATTGTACATATAAATTTAATAAAAAATAAAATTGTTGGAGAAGATTTTTCCATGACAAGGAACACCTCAAGAAATTCAAGGCCACAAAACTATTTTTAAAAATTCTCGAAGATAACCTAGAAATATATAAGGAAGCTAATAGCATAAATAACTTAAAAAGAATAAATACTCCTGGAAGGTTAAGCAGTTAAGCAAAAAGAGGAAAACAGGAATCCAACAGGAAAATAAAGTAAGTCAGTACTTCTCGGTAATTACTCTCAATGTGAATGATCTCAGTTCCCCAAACAAAGATGCAGATTGGCAGAATGAATCAAGAAAGAAAACCTACAAAATATGCACCCTACAGAAAACACATTTAATTAAAAAAGAAATTCGCAGCTTAAAAATCATAGAATGGAATATCATGCAGAGGGAACTCAGAAAAAAGTATGAGTTGCTATTTTAATTTCTAACAAATTGGACTTCAAGCTAAGACCCAGAAGAGAAAAAGATCACTGAGTATTAGTTAAAGTAACAATTCAACAAGAAGAGTTGATACTTATAAACATATGTGCACCAAATACCATTTTCGTAAAACAAACAGTAATGGACATGAAACATCAGATAAACATCAGTGCAGTAATATTAAGAGATCTCAATATTCCACTATCATAAATAAACAAATCAACTAGACCAAAAAATATCAGCAAATAAATATCCGAGTAGAATCAAAACTTCAAACAAATAAACTTAAGTAGATATGTACAGAATGTTACATCCAACAGCAGAATACACATTCATGTCAGCAGCACATGGAACTTTTCTAAAATAGCCCACACACTATACAATAAAGGCTGCTTAATTAAGTGAAAGAGAATCGCAGTTATACATATTACTAGATCATAATGCAGTGAAAATAGATATCAGTGGCAAAATAAACCACATAAACTACTCAAACACATGAAAAGTAAATGACACTCTCTTGCGTAACCAATTTGTCACAGGTGAAACTAAAGAAAAAATTAGACAATTTCTATCCCCAAATGCTAACACTATTGTAACATGTCCAGAAAATTCAATGAAAACATTCCAAAGTTTCATAATAGTGAATTTCCAGATCAGAACAAGAGAACATAAAAACATAAAAAACAAGAACAATTCAGACCCAAAGCTAATACAAGGAAGGAAGTTAGATAGATAAGGGCAGAAATTAGTTAAATTGAGAATAAGAAAACAATACAAAGTATCAATGAATTGAAGAGTTGGTTTTTTGAAAGATTAACAAAGTAGACAAACTCTTAGGTAATATTACCAAAATCAGCAAAGAAAAATAAAAATCTGTCATTAGAAATGAAAAAGGTGAAATTCCCTTCCCGGTTGATTCTGCTGAAACCCAGCTCATTGATAACTACTTTGAAAATGTGTACTCTAGTAGAATGGAAAATTCGGAGAAAATGGATAAATTTCTAAATACATATGAACTACCAAGTAGTTAGAAAAAAATAGAAAAATCCTGAACAAGTCAGTATCAGTTACTGAAACTCAAGTAATAAAAGAACTTCTAAGACAACTCCTTGTCATTACAGCTTCAGTGCTAAATTATAAAGGAACTTTACAGAAGAGCTAATGCCAATACTCAAACTCCTCAATGAATTCAAAGGGAACTTGTATTCCCAAAGTCATTCCTGGAAGAAAGCATTATTGTAAATGCAAAACCAGAAAAAGAGAACTACAGGTCGATTTCTTTAAAGAACACAGTATAAAATCCTCAATAAGACACTAGCACGCAGCAAAGCACCAAAAGATCATACACCATGGCCAAATAGGATTCATTCTACAGATGTAGATGGGTCAACTTATGCAAATCAATAAATACACTACATAAATAGAAGCAAGGAAAAATATCACATAATCATCTCAACACACTCAGAAGCATTTGACAAAATCCAGAATTTGTTTATGGTAAAAAAAAAAATTAAAAAGCTGATAAAAACAGAACAGAATGTCTTTATCTCAGCCCAGTAAAACCCATCTATAACAAACCAACAGCCAACATTATTCTAAAAGATCAAAAACTAAAAACTTTCACGCTAAAATCAGAAGCAAGACAAGGAAGTCTGCTATCACCACTCTAGTTCTTGAAACATTAGCTAGAGCAATAACATAAGAGAAAAAATTAAAAGGGTGGGGATAGGGATGAAAGAAGTTAAATTATCATTATTTGCTGATGACATGATGTTCTGCACAGAACCCCAAAAACTCTACCAAAAAAATCTAGAATTAATTTCCAAATTCAACAGTGTAGCAGTATACAAAATCAACAATCAAAAGTAATTAGCATTCCTGTACATTAATAAAAATTTCACTGAGAAGAAAATTCGGGAAACAATATCCTTCACAATAGCATTGAGAAAAATAGAATACTTATGTAATAACATAACCAAGGGAGTGAAAGATCTCTATAGTGAAAACTATGGCACTCTGAGCAAAAGAGATTGAAGAGGTACTAGTAAATGAAAAGACATCCCCTGTTCCTGGATAGGCAGAGCCAATATAGTCAAGGGGCCGTACTTCCAAAACTGTTATGTAGATTTAATGCAGTTCCACTCAAAACACCAATGAAATTCCTCAGAGAGCTGTAGAAATAAATCTTAAAATTCATGTGGAATTAGATGTCTAGAATACAAAAACAATGCTGAGTAACAAGGGTAAAGCAGGAGGCATTAAATTCTTGGGCTATAAATTATACTACAAAGCTACAGTAATAAAAATAGTATGATAATGGAAAAAAGATGTAGTCAGTGGAATAGAATAGAACACACAAAAACCTCAGAAACACTTGGATATTTTAATTTTGGAAAAGGGGTAAAATCCCTTTGCTGGAGAAGATAGCCTCTTTAAATGTGATCCTAATAAAACCGACTATCCACATTCTGAAGGTTGAATCTGGACCCATATATCTCACTATGCACTAAAATGAAATAAAAATGGATCAAAGATCTAAACACTATAACAGAAGTACTTAATCTGCTGGAAAATAAAATAGGTAAAACTCTTCAAGACATGGGTGCAGGTAAAGATTTGCTGAACAAACCCCAATTGCACAAGAAATCAGACCAAGAAATAACAAATAGGATCAAAAGAAATTAGAAAGCTCCTGCATAGTATAGTAAAACACTAAAAGAGTGAACAGACAACCCATAGAACGGGAAAATTTTTACAGATAGTCCTCAGGTGAAGGAATAATATCTAGGCTATTCGAAAGAATTCAAAAAAGTCACCCCCCCCCATTTAAAGACCCAATTAATTTCAGATGGGCTATTGATGTGAATAGACACTTCTCAGATAAACAAATATAAATGGCCAATAAATACATAAAAAATTGTTCAACATCACTGGCTATTTGAGGAATGCAAATTAAAACAACACTAAGATTCCATCTCACTCCAGAAAGAATGGCTATAATCAGAAACCGATCATTAAGAAATGCTAGTGAGTATATGGGGAGAAAGGAACCCTTCTCATTGTCAGTGGGACTATAAGCTGATACAACCATTAGGGAAAACAGTGAGGAGATTTCTCAAAAAACTAAAAGTAGGAATTCCTTTGACCCAGCTATTATCCTTCTAGGTATCTTCCCAGAAGAGTTAAAGACACGCTATCACAGTGATGCATGTATACTACAGCAGTGCAATTCATACGAACTAAATCTTTGAAACAGTCTATGTGTCCATCAACAGAAGAATATGTTTAAAATGTGGTATTTGTACACAGTGGAGTACTACTTTGTTACACAAAGGACAAACTTGAAGAATCTGTATAAAAATGGATGAACTTCATGACCACAACATTAAATGAAGTAACTCAGACACACAAGCTTAAATATTGCATAAGTTCTCATATATATATATATATATATATATATATATATATATATATCAGATAACAGGAAACAAAGAAAAAGAAAAAATGATATTGCAATCCAGTTCAAACAATGTATCTAAAAGAATATCTTGACTTAAAACTGTCTTACATATTTTAATATGTTCTTTGATTTATGTCTGGATTTTAATCTTTTTGTATGACTATTAACTTTATAAGGTCTTATTAGTGAATAAGTGAATCTCATGCTCAAAAAAAAATAAAAGAAAGATGGAGGGAGGAGGAAAAAGAAAGAAACTGCCATGTTTTATGTATGTATAACAATTCACTATAGTGGTATATCACGTACTGTTAATATGTACTGTACTACTAAAACTAAAAAAGAAGAAAAAGAAAGAAAGAAAGAAAGAAAGAAAGAAAGAAAGAAAGAAAGAAAGAAAGAAAGAAAAAAGAAAGAGTCTCCAAAATGTAGAAACTTAAATTAAGGAACATGTATTATCACACAGTTTCTGGGGAGTCAGGAACTTAGGCAGGACTGGGTTAAGAGATTCTGGCTCAGTTCTTCTCTAGAGGCCACAGACAGTTAATGATGGTTACAGTAATCTGAAAGTTTTAAAAACACCCTACTCCAAATTACTAAAGGAATTTGTGTTAGAGGTTTCGATTTTTCCTCACCTGGGCCTATCCAAAGAGCCCTCAAGCAACATGCTAACTTTTCCCAGAGCAAGAGCTTCAAGACAAAGAGACCACGATTGAAGCCATAATCTTTTACAACTGACTCTTGGGAGTGACAGACCATCTATTCTATCAGTCATTATTGGCCAAACAGAGAATCTGAGCAGCTACAGTAGAGGAGGGAACACACAAAGGTTGAATATGAGTAAATGGCGGAACACTCAAGAGCACCCAGACTTAAATGGACATAACACACTGTAAGAAATTTGATTTAGTATTTACTTAATTGGTAATATGTGAGAGGTATGGTGCTAAACTGACGTTTTGTGGTATTCTACTCATTAAAATTTGCAACAGTGAAGCAAAAATGAATATCTTATTATTTTTGCTTTATAAACTTTGGAAAATATAAAATAGATACCTCTGAGCTTTTTTCTTGTTTTACACATCTTGTCCAGTTTATATTGGTACCTCTTTGGTATCCAGCCTCCAAGATGGCACCTAATGACTTGAAATATTTAATCAAATTTCTTACACTACTGCTGGAGATTTAGCTCAGTGGTCTAAGTGCCTGCCTGGCAAGTGTAAGGTTGTGATTTCAATCCCTGGTACCAAAACAAAGAATTTTTACACTGTCTCAGGTCTGTTTAAATCTAAATACATTCAGAGTTTCTCAAGTTACTCACATTTAAACTCCAGAAGAACCATTCTTGCCTTTCCTTTCTTTAAGGTGTCTGTTACAGAATTCATTTCAGTGATACAAAGTGATTTTCAAAATGATTTGTGGAATTTTCATTTTGGTGTACTTCATTTTGGTGTACTGATAGGTACTTTATAAATAGTAATTTGATAAAATACTATAGGATTACATATACTGAGTGAAATATTTGAGAATAATGGAATAATGCTTACACTAATTGGCATACAATAAGTACTATAAATATTTACTAAATATAAATGTTTGCCTTTTGTTACAAAAAAGCAAAATAAAATACAAGTATATGTTAAATATTTTTGTTAATATTGCAAATTTCAGGGAATCCTAGAGAAAACTAATCATCAATATTATGTACATACATTTAAAAAAAAGCACCTACAAGGGAAGGAAACTGTTTTTGTCAGACTAGATACTTGGATTTCCAAATAATTATAATTTGAAGAAGAAATAAAATTTTCTCTATCATATTTAAAGGTCAGTTAGCATTCACAAAAACAAAACTTTTTACCTTTATTACAGTATATGCATCTACTTTCAATGAAAATTATATCTCAACCAAATCCTGAAATTAGGGTAATTTAAAATCATTTCAAACATGTCAAGAATGACCTCTTTTTAGTCTTATCTCATAAGTACTTTTATATTATAATTTATAATTCATGATTCTGCAAAAAAATGAAAAAATGACTTTCAAAATTCATTTAAAAGCAATTTTAAGCTGACAAATTGTTAAAGCTATGATTGAAGAATTTAAATATTCATACACTTTTCTATATTTTTAGTTATAATAGCCTACAATTTAATAATAATCTCAACTATTCAAATGCAATAATAAAATTTAAGAGGATGATTAACAGATTTTTAGAATTATTACTTTTTATCTTATAACATTAAAGTATAAAATGTGAAAAATGCTTAAAAACAATCTCAATAGATGATATTAATGAAATCCCTTCCTATTTCTGGACATTCACTTTAAAAACTGAAGCATTTCTGAGTGTGGCTGCACACCCCTCTATCCCTGAACTCCAGAGGCTGAGGCAGGAGGATCATGAGTTCAAGGCCAGCCCAGGCTATGTAACTAGACACTGCCTCAAAAAACAAAAAATAAAACAACAAAAAAGTTAAAGCATTGTCTTTAGAATGTGATTATTGGGAGTGATTGGAATGAGCAGAATACGTAACTTTCTCATGTTTAATTTCAAGTAATTCTAAGGTAAAAGCCCAAGATCTTGAAGTTGAGTCACTTATTTGCCCTGTTCTCTGGATTTATCTTCATGACAATTACCACTATGTAACCTATTATATATTCATTGTCTCATTGGTTCGTTGTCTCTATCTACTCACTGGAATATGAACCGCACAAAGAACTCCAGATCCGTACTAGGTGTTTTGTAAACACTTACTAAATGACTTTGGATGTCATGTGTCATACACTAGGTGCTAAACATGCAGTTATGAACAACAAGAGAGCTAAGCATCATCTTGATAAGACCTATAGTTAATGGAAGGTGTAGACAATGAGCCCCAATTGCACGAGCAAGACTGAAGAAGTGGAACAAAACAGTGGTGACTGATTACTACCGAATGGAGGAAAGATTTCTGAAACTGAAACTCAGACTTGAAAGGTATCAGGAGATTAACCAGGGTTTTGAGAGGTGGGAAGGAAGCCGTTCAAGGTAAGGTCAACTTCATATGCAAAGGCCTCAAGGTGAGACGAAGAATGGCCTGCCAGTAAGTCCATGTAACTCAGTTTTATCTTTAAAATGAGGGCAGAGTGGCATCAGTTAAGATATTTTCAGCACCAAGTAACAGAAGAATCACCTGTAAATCCCAGCGGTCTATGCAGACCGTCAGACCAGGACCCAGGTTATTTTTTCCTTTCATCAGATCCAATTCTTTGCTGCTCTTTTCATTCTTGCATAAAATCTCCACACGTGGTCTCACAGTGATGGTCAGCAGAGTCCAGATTTACTTGATCCCCTTACACCCAACGAAGAAAAGAATAAGAAATGATTATTAACCACAAAAATTTTGTAGTGCATACTGGTTGCATCTATTTAAATGACATAAAAAAGAAATGGAGGCCTAGTCCAGATCACCTGCCCACTGCAATTTAGAATTAGCTTCCCTGAAACTATAGGGAGCCAGTAAATACCAGGAAATCTTTGCAATAGGAAGAGAAAAAAACAGTGCATGATGTTTGTCATGTAAGTTTAGATTACATCACAAAAGCAATGAAGAATCATTGAATGAATCAAAAGAGAGCCATCTATATTTTCATCTTAAAAATAGCTGTCTGCACTGTGAAAAAAAGGTGAATAGAATCAAGATTAAAAACAGGGAAAACATGCGGAGTCTATTGCAGGTGGCCAGTAGCGGACATGAACTGCAAAAAAAAATTTAAAAAAGAAAATTATATGAAGGATATTGGGATATTAAATACTTACAACTGGAATAGATTGATATTGACAAATATTTGGGCTTAAGAAATAAATAGTCCATGTCTTACAACTGGCCAAGTGGACTTATACAGTTGTACCAGAGAAACTAAGTGGAAAAATAATTTGTAATGGAAAATAATGAATTACTTTCTAGGTAAGAGTGAGACAAGCTTCCTAGTTAAAGTTGTTTCAGCTTTCGATGTTTTGTTACTGCAGATTTCAGAGACATTTGCCATTCTAAAATTAGATCTAAAATTTAGTAATTATTAGCAAAGGACCTGTCTCTTTTGGGTGCTTAAATGTTTGTTCAGTTAAATCCTAATGTGTTTTTCTCCTAATGTTTGGTTGGGAGGGAAGATGAGATCCTCAGATCAGATGACTAGCCATTTGCATTTTCTTTCAATAAAATATATAAATGCTTGCTAAATACTATATGTATTACATCAAGACTCAACTATATTCTGATTCAGTAAATAAAGAAATAAACATTGGCTTGGTTAGTATCAAGGTCAAATAGAAGCACAAGAAAAGAGAAAGTAGAACATGATTTTAAAAGTCTATCAAAATAAAAAATAGTGCAAGGTAGCCACACTAGATCTAAAAATACAAGAAGCAATTTTGTATAGGACAATGCCCACCTGATACATCACTTGGAAATCTAGATTAGCAGCTGCAGCATGGAAGTGATTCAGCAGCAGATGTGAAGCAAACTCCTTGTTTCCAAATTTGCTAGAAGGATAAAACCTTGTTAGGAAGGAAACAGAGTCTGAGTTACACAATAGTGAAATAGACAAATGCATAGCAAAACCGTGCTTCACAATCATTCAATGAAAATTTTGAGATGGAAAGAAAATAGGACAAAAATGGGGGAAAGATAAAAGGAGGGAAGAAGAAACAAAATGAAATCTTCCAGAAGGTAACCAGAAAGGATTCTTATGGACTGGATGTTAAAAGGAAAATTTTAGAATAAAACCCATTCAATATTTAATTCTAAGCTATTTTTGTTAGTATGGTGATAAACTTCCATGTTTCCCCACATTTTCAGGAAAGTCTGGTATATGCAGTGCTATTGAAAAACTGAGAAAGGGAGCAGTAACAAGTATGATCACCCTACACATTGCCCTTGTACCTGATCTTGGAAAGAGCAGCATTATCTCCTCAAGAGGAAACACAGAAGTTCCAAGTTGTGTGTGTCATTGCAGATTACGCTGGGATTAAGTCCCATAATAAGTAAATTCAATGTGAAATTTTCTTACATTAGTGTTCATTCATGTCTCCAAAGAATAACATCGATGGCAAATTGAAAAGATGCCCACAGCATAAATGAGTATTTCAACAAAGCAACTGCAGTGTAAAATTGACCTACAAATGACTGTAACACAAATGCACAAATAGTAGTGAAGTTCAGTACATTAATAGTATGTGAACCTAAAAGATGCAAACTTTCTTCTATGTTACAATAGAATATTTCTATAAAAATACATAGTTTAAAGAGCCACTGTTTTCAACATCCATCAATACTACATACATTTTATAGACATGTAGCTGAAGTTCTAATCCATGCTTCAACCCTGTGTGTATGATTGAGCAAGACACTTGACATAGCCAGGGCTCAGACCCTGCTCTATAATTTTGGAAGGTTTTGATTGGATTATTGCTCAAATTCTCAGCCTAAATAGCCTGTTTCCAATAGCACTCTATTATTGGCTTTTTCTAATGTATGGAATTTCTACTCTTCTTGCACTGTTATTGTAGTTGTTGTTGCTGCAGGGCTGGGGATTGAACCTAGGACCCTGTGCATGCCAGGAAAGTGCTGTATGGTTGTTGAGTCTTTTTTAAAAGGACTTCTACTATGTCATCTATCAAAATGAGTCAGATTGGATATATGGTGTGCAAACTGTTTACTAATCCTTTTTAAACTATGTAACATTTCAAAAGAGATAAAGCATTAAAATGGCCTACTGAAAACATTTTGCAAGCACCATCTTTTACTATTATTCTCATATTATGTTTTTACACCTTCCCAAATTTGACTGTTCTGTTAGAAAAATATGAAAACCTAAATTATTACTAATTGCTATGAAGGTTTTCATGTGACACAACTTCATTATAAAATCACTTTCAGGATATGTATAGATTTACCTAAGTGTTTTTATACACATATACATTATATATATATATATATATATATATATATATATATATGTAAATACATATATACTTACTGATTTCAGCATATTTTAGGTATGATTCAAAGCACAATACACTGTTTCTGTCCAGAAAGCTCATTAATTCTGAATTTTCAAAAAATAATGAGACCTGAGAGGAAAATGACAAAAAAGTATAGAAAGAATGGCAGGAGCTACTCAGATTGAATCACAACATTTCTGTAAAATAGGAAGAGTAATATCACCTAATGTAAAAAATTGTTGCAAGCATCAAATAAAATTATGTTTGTAGAGTGTGTGGTACCCATAATTATTAAGCAAATTCTTTCACTTAATCCTCAATACAATTCTAAATATCCCAGTATTACAGAAAAGAAAACTAAGGCCAGAATCATAATGCCATCTTATGACTGTTGGTATCGTGATCCATCAAGGTGTCTTCAGAGGCCCTGAACGCAACTCATGTGCTAGTAGTGCCTTCGTCATTTATTATTTCCACTTATTTCACCTACCAAAAAAGTTTTATTGAAAACTAACTGTTGGATCAGGCACTAAAAGAGAGCACAAACTTTGATGACATAGATTATTAAGGAGTAACTGATTTTTATTTCAGTCCACAGGCGGGCTTTATTCAAATCCACTAATTTCTTTGAAGCAGATGATCAGTTGTCTTATTCCAGGTATGGTATATAGGAATTTGGACAACAAAATCAGGAAATTAATTAAATATATTCAGTGGATCAAGGTAAACCTATTGCAGATAGCAGTTAGAAATACAGTCAGGTTGACAGAGTATTGAAATAGTAACAGTTAGGTGGTAATTCAGGTAGGTGATGCTTACACAAGAGGGAAGAACAGATGTCCTCAAAGGCAAGTACAAAAACAAAAGCAGTAAGCCTTGCAGAAGATAAAATAAAATAGGAACAAGAGTTAAAATTCAGACTACAGTGAAACTCCATCTAAGGCTCTCTGTGTGATCAAAACATATGACCTTGGGAGTGTCAAGGGAATGAAATGATTGAGGTAAATCTGTTGCAGAGGACAGAAATTAATTGCCAATCCTATTCTATCCAAATTTGAGTTGTTTCAGGATTTATTATCTCAGTGTTTCTCCAAGATGACTAAAAATCCAGGAAAACTGCTTTCCTTGTGATAACTCATTGAAGCATCACTAACTACTCCAAAGTTTGTGTGAGTAATCCATATGTACAAATAAGAAAAATTAAGTATAATGAAGTTTTATTTGACCTCAAACAACCAGTAAAGGGAAGAGCTGAAACAAAAATCTATATTCTCCCTAGTAGAAGCCCAGCCCAGTCACAATTAGGCAAAAGGGCTATTATTGGAATGTTTGTATTCCCTGAAAAACTCGTGTGGACGCTGAATCCCGTGTAGCTATATTGAGAGGCAGGACCTACCAGAAGTGATTAGGCCAAGGGGTCTCTGCTTGATGAATGACATTAGAGACCTTCTCAAAGTACTGGAAGGAACCAGTTGGGTACTCATTTAACTTCGCCAACTTCAAACTTCTGCCTTTCACATTTGTCACGTAAGAATGAAGCAACAAAGTGCCTTCTTGGAAACAGAAAGTGGTCCATTGAAAGCAGAGACCCTAAATCTGTCAGTGCCTTGATGGTGGTCACCCAGCCTCTCAAACTGTAAGAAATAAATTTCTACTCTTTATAAATTACTGAGTCTCAAGTTTTTTCCATCTGGTCTCAAGTTTTTTTTTTAATCTAGCAAGGGACTAACACTAATCCTGTATCTGCACAATCAGCAGGTAGCACAGAAACTAGCAATAAGTAGCAGGGCTCATGTCACAAGATTTGAGATTTGAGGTGCAAGATCAAAACTCTGTCCATGGCACAAGAGATATGAAGCACCCCGTACAGTAATCAGTGGGCAACAAGTGTCCAGTAAATGTTATTTATGAAAGTAATAATTATTACTATTGGCATAGAGAGAAGAGGACTCTGGGAGTATTATGGACTGAATTTTGTCTTCTTAAAATTCATATGAAGCCTTAACCTTCAAATGTGACTACATTTGGAGAAAGGATCTTTAAAGAAGTAAACTGAGGAATAGGCTACACAGGTGAAGATAGGCTCCAGGGAACATCTCAGTTAACGGATCAGAGGCAAAGACAAAATCATGGGTAATACCAAAATTAATTACATGCCAACCTTGCTCAGACTTCTTAATTGCCCTCTCTAAAGAGAGGAGGAAAGCTTGGAAAAGACAAAGGGATGTCTTCCTAACTCTAGACACATGCTACTATCAGATGCATAAAATCAATCCCAGTTTTTAGATTCAAATTAAATCTCAATATATTAGTACTTTGTCTATAATCTTGCTCTTTTCAAAGATGCATATCTCAAACTAACAGTGAAAATTTCCTAAAAACATCAGAAATCATTAGGTTATGTAGAGTATTAATATTTACTTTTAATTTCATTATCTATTAATTTTTTAAGAGAACACTAATTTTTTTTCCTATTCACTGAAGTATTTTTGTAAACATGTATGTGTTCTTAGCCATAGCTATGTCCTCAAAATGGATAACATGGCTTGGTTTGAATTCCTGGGATATTTCCAGACAGATGACATCAATAGCTTTGTTCTATATTTTGACCACCACTCACAAAACTACTGAATATAGAACTAAGAAATGTAAAAATTAAACACTTACTAAAATCACTGCTTTCCATTCTTCATTAGCAATATATATACTTCATTCTATTATCCTTGAAGGTCCCTATTTTTAAAAATTGAAAGTTTGTGGGACTCCTGCACTGAGAATGTATATCTGGATTATTTTCCCAACAGCACTGATCACTTTGAATCTCTGTGTCACATCTTGGCAACCTTACAAATTTTCATACTTTTTTATTATCATACCTGTAATGGCAGTCTGTAGTCAATGATCTCCTCTGTTGCTTCTGCCATTATTTTGAAGACCACAAACTCTGTGTGTGTGTGTGTGTGTGTGTGTGTGTGTAAAATGTCAAACTTAATCCATAAATCTTTGTCTTCTTAAAGCTCCACTGACCTAATATCTCCCATATCTCTTCTCCTCAGACCTCCTTATTCCAGAGACACAATAACATCAACATTGTGCCAATTAATTGTATTATAATAATAGCTTTAGAGTATTACAAGGAAATAATGGGTAGGACATACCTCAACTTAGATCAAAAGCTAGAAATGATCAAGCTTAGTGAGGTAAACAGATCAGAAAGCAGGCTCCTCACAAACAACAGTAAGCCAAGGAATAAATGCAAAAAAAATGAAAACAATTAAATGTGCTCCTCTACTGATACACAAACAATAGAATGTGGTAGAATATTGTAGCTGGCTTGGAAAAAGTGACGATGATTTGGATAGTGGAAAAAAACATCCATGAGAGCTCTTTGGGCCAAACCTTAATCCAGAGGAAAGATTTAACTCTCTTCAATTATATGAAGGTTAAGAGAAGTGAGGGAGGAGGAAAAGCAAAATTTAAATGAGCAGGAATTGACTTATGAGATTTAAAGAAAGTAGCAATTTTCATATCATAAAAGGACCAGGTAATATGACAAAGGCTGATGTAGAAACTTCCACAATTCATCTAAGATATCCAGCTAAGATAACTGAAGAAGGTGGCTTTATTAAACATTCTCCATACAGATGGCACAACTTTCTATTGAAAGAAGAAGTCACTGAGGATTTTTATGGCCAGGTAAGTCAATGCCTGACTTCAAAGCTCTAAAGGGCAGGTTGAATTGCTTTTTAGGGGCTAATGTACATGATGATTTTAAATTGAAATCAATGATTTTTGCCATTCTGAAAATCTTAATAACTACACTAAGTCTATTCTGCCTGTTCTCTATAAATGGAAAAACAAAGTCTGGATGACAGCACATCTGTTTACAATATGGTTTAATGAATATTTTAAACACATTGTTGAGACTCACAGCTCAAAAGATGTCCTTTAAAAATATTATTGCTCATTACCAATGCATCTAGCCACCTGAAAGCTCTGACAGAAATGTAACATGAGGTTAATGCCTGCTAGGACACACACATTCTGGAGCCCGTGTTCTTCCTCTGACTCATGTTATTTTGTTATATTTTTATTCCAGGAATCTGGAACTGAATCCATAGTACCTCTGAGGTATTGCACCTCTTCCAGGCACACAGTATCAAAATAGTGCAAATGAGCACATGTAAGCTAAAATCAATTGATGATAGTATAACCATTTACAATTTCAAGATGCAGCAGATAGTATACAATGTGAATTAATTAACAATTGAAAACATAGCATTTTCTCTACAATGAGAGATCCAAATTATAAATAATTTAAAGAGAGAGAGAAGCAAAGATGGCGGATAGATAACAACTGGCTACAGAGGCTCCCTGAGATAGTCAATTTAGAATTCAACATAACACAGAGTGGGGAACCCCAAACAGAGGGAGATGGATTCTCTCACCCTGAGAAGAAATTAAGGTGAGAAGAACCAACCTAACATACAGTCCTTGTGCTATTATTGGAACAGCTAAAGGTTCAGTGTTCCTGCCACAGAGGGTGACTTCCTACCATCCAAGGTCCCACTGCGACTTGCTGAGGTCCTGCTGCAACTTGCCAGGTCCCACCGTGCCTTGCCAGGTCCCACTGCAACTTGCTGAGGTCTCACCGCTACTTGTGAAGCCATCTGAGGTCCCTCCGCTTCGACTCACTGGAGGCGCAGTTACATTGAGTTCAGGGGTCAGCAAGCCAAAGAGCTGAGTTGGCAGGGTGCCTACATTGACCTATGGTGAGTGATGGGAGTAGAGCCATTCCATAGAAAGGGGGGCTCCAGCAAACAACATTCTGGGACCAGGCAGGACCAGCAAGTACAAGGGGCAACAGTGACTTCAGTCAATTGTTTCCTTCCTGAATGGGATTGGTAAAGTGAGGTAGGCCTGGGTCACGTGATCTGGCTGAGACCCCAATATGTTATCTGAAATCAAGTCTCTACAGCAGTGGTGCACACTAACCACACTAACCCACTGAAGTCTCAGAAGTTTGCATGACCTGGAGGGGAGGAAGCACAAAGTACACAGTGCAAGCCACAGCAGCTTAACTGACCCAGAGGGGAGGTGCAAAGTAATGCAGTGGAGGCCACAGCAGCTTGACTGACCCAGAGAGGAGATGGCACAAAGTAATACAGTTCAGGCCACAGCAGCTTGACTGACCCAGAGGGGAGAGGCCAGCATACACTTTCCCTGTCTGCAACTCAATAGTACATGGCAGTGGGAAGGGTCATCTAGCCAGTATGCTTCAGAAGAATTGTAACCAACAAAGAAAAAAACTGGGCCTCCTGGAAGAAACAAAAAGAGATGGGAAGAGGAAGCATCAACAAAAAGTTCCCAGGCCCCAACCCTGAGGGTAAATACAAAGGAGAATGAGAACAGCAAACATGCAATATCAGACACAGCACCAATGGACATAAAGAGATATATTCAGGACCTCATAGACAAGTTCAAAAGTGAGATATTTAGCAAATAAAGCAAGATATAAGAAGATTAATAAAAGAGATACTAAGCATCCCTCAAGCAGACATAGATGGAGGAAGAGAGGAACTCAAACAAAGGAGAGAACCATGTGATGAAGAATATTAAAAAAATATATAGAATACGTGAATCAGATTCAAAGAGATCACTAGGAAATTAAAACCTCTATGGAAAGAGGAAAAGTCAGCTTGAAAGAAACTAAGGATAGATTATCCAAACTGGAGGACAACTTTGCAATGTGGGAGTATGAAAGGGAAAACTTTTAAAAAATAACAAGGAAACAAGCAGTAAAAATACAAAGGTTAGAGGAAGACAAGAGGATCTATAAATTGAGAATAAAGAATGTGAATGAATAAGTTGGGGGTACAAACAAAGGAATTGCAAAGGTTATTCACAGAAATAATTAAGGAAAACTTCTCAAACATAGTAAAAGGAAATGATATTTTGATGTATGAGGCATACATAACTCCAGCAACCTACAACCAAAACAGAGCTATACTCAGGCATATAATAATCAAGACCCCAGAAATTCAGTATAAGAACAAAATATTAAAAGCTTTTAGAGACAAGAAACAGATAATCTATAGAGGAAAGCCCGTCAGAATAATGACAGACTTCTTGACATAAACCATGAAGTCAAGAAGATCCTGGTGTGAAATATTCCAAGACCTGAAAGAAAATAACCTCCATCCCAGATTGATATGCCCTGCTAAGTTGTCTCTAGAAATTAGTGGAGAAACAAGATGCTTCCAAGACAAAGAGGAACTTGGGAAACTCACAACCACCAATCCAACTCTACAGAGAATACTATAGGGCATTCTAGAGAGAGAGAAAAGTACTAGGATTCCAGGAACAGTGACAGAGAGGCCTCAGTGAATGGAGCAGAAAACAGAATGAAGAAGGTAAGCAGACAACTCATGGCAAAAAAAAGAGCATAACAGAAGTGAGGCAGAGAAGATTTTATTCAAAACTGATATGATTTATAGTATCAAGTCTGAGAGTATAGGCAACTACACTGAAGATGATAAGACTCTACGATACACATTCTGGCTTGATAACTGCCAGTTTTTGAAGTTCTACACTATACACAAAGTTGTGTTTTTATTAATACTGTTATGTACTGATATATTTAATTATACTATGTCTGATGATATAGCCAATTCTATTAGATATAACAAGAGACAACACAGGAACCATGGTAGAACTCTTTGTACAATGATCTTATATGTTTTTTTTCATTTCATGTGTTTATAGGAATATGTTTTGTTTTGTCTTGCTTTGTTTTGTTTCTCTCTCTAATATATAAAGGATATAAATACATGTTAAGATTCATGCATGTGTAGAATCTATAAACAGTTTATGAGAATTGATCTTAGGACAGATGATGAAATGCACAGATACCTTGAAGAAAAATAGACACTAAAATACCCAGTGCTGATCCTGGAATGTCATAATGTGAAACACAGCAATAGTATTATTCTTTGTTCAGAGTGATATTAGCCTACTTGGGTTTACTCAATCTCAACACAATTGAAGATACGGATAACTGCATGTATGTTTAAGTGTATAAGATTGATAACCATATTTCCAAGTTTTTGTTGGATAGGTGAACAGAACTGGTTGCAATCTCACTGTTTTAATTCCCACTTTATATGCTCCACTTTAGTATATTGAATAACTATTTGTAAGAAGACAATCTGTATGATCAACTAGTGACTTCTTACTATTTTTTCTTTGCAATTATGTGTTATTGCTACCCATGTACTGTTTTGTTTAGTATTTCTTTAAATTAAAGACACTACACATTTTTTTAAAAAAAGACACTACACTGCCCAGTGCTGATCATGGAGTGTCATGATGTGAAATCCAGCAATACTATTATTCTTTGTTCAGAATGATTTTAACCTGCTTTAGTTTGTTTAATCTAAACATAAATGAAGAGATGGATAACTGCATGTATGTTTAAGTGTATAAGATTGACAACCATGTTACTAAGTTTTTGTGGGACAGTTGAACAGAACTATTTGCAGTCTTGCTGTTTGAATTCCCACTTTACATGTTCCATTTTTGTATCCAGAACAACTATTTGTAAAACGACCATATGTAAACATCAACTAGTGATTTCTTACTGTTTATTTTTTTCTCGGAATGTATGTATTATTTCTACCTATTTTCTGTTTTGTTCAGTCTTTCTTTAAATAAAATTTAAAAAATAATTTAAAGAGAAAAATGAAAGATGATAGGAAACAGGGAAGTGGTCCTTGTGCAGATGTGGGGGGACCTATAGATGGAGGCAGAGGGGAAAATGAGGAGGACAAAGTGAAGTATGGGGGATGGTCATGATGGGTCTCAAACATGCACTAACAGAAAAAGAAAATGTTTTGGATACGTTTTCAACTATCAGAGTTTAACTGCAACAAAAATATGCAAAAGAGCTATGTATAACTTTACCTTCCCTTTAGGCATATTCTTCCTTTTCAGGTGATTCACAGAATAATTGACATGTTTCCCAGTGGTAATGGTAAGACCCAGTGCAGGCAGTCCTCATTTGCCAGGAAGTGCTCTCCATTCAGGAGTAATGAAGCCTAAATCTACGAATATTATAACAATCAAAAGTGTCAATTTCTAAGAAAAGAATGCTCAAGGGAATTTCTTTATCTTTACTATTTAAATAGTGATTTTAAATTAGTACATCAAAAATTTCCTGCTTACCAACGGGAGTCAAGGAAACCATAATTTTCCAACAGTATATTTTTCATGGTGAAAATTTATTTATTTCCCTTTTCTCTTAGAAAAGAAAACAAAGCATATACTCTAATATTTACCATACCATGCCAATTAGCATGACACTAATTTTTAGTGAATGATGTTAGATACATTAAAGACAATTTTAAAGAGGCTATTCAGGTGAAGGGAGAAAAATTTGCCTCCTATTATTGAAATTAGCACCTACCTTAATCTGTTTCCTCCTACTATGTAAAATATCTAAGTAATTTTGAAATGATGTAAGTTCTTTGTTTCATAATATGGAAGCTATAATGTATAAGAGTGTATCTCTAACATCTGGCAAGCCCTTCATGCTACCTCATTCTATGGAGGAAATTGTAAAAACAAGAAAGCAAATGGACAAAAAGATAAACTCACTTTTGTATGTGGCCCACATGAAATAACTAACCCTATTCTACAATGACAACATTAATCCACTCATGAAAATGGAAGTCATGTAACATAATCACCTCTTAAAGTTCCAATGTTCAGCTACACTGAGGATAATTTAACACCTGGACATTAGGGGTATAATCAAACTACAGCAACACAATCTTTGTAGCTAGTTGGGACAAAAGTATAGATGACTGAAATTGTAAATTTAGGTCAGAAATTCCAATGGACAGTTGCTACCTTAGTGATGTCATATCTGAAGCAAGAAACATATGGCAAGAGTTTTGAGAATCCAGGTATTACCCTTACACAAAATGACATTTTAAATATAAAACAAGGGGAAAAGAAATTATTAAAGTGTGTATTTTGATTATTTTAAACTGAAATTCAAATAAGATTACACAGATTTTCTTTTATTCTTTTCCAGGATGTGCCACAGTTCACAAAGATATTGGTAGCTTTTAGCTACCATGGTATTATACATTTTCTATAAACAGTAGTTGTTTTTTTAAAGATGTCAGCGCCTGAGGATTTAATGGTTGTATAAAAGAAGCATCTTAGCACTCAAGGATTTTCCATGGGAAGCTACAATATGAATGAGAATCTCAGTGTATTTTTTATTCACAAGAATTAGAGACTCTTACAGATGAATTATATATCGAACATTTTTCTGCTTGTTATACAGAGCACACATATTCAGATTACAAGGAAAAAAATATTTTTCTACATGTTTCAGCATATTTAAAAAATGTTTTCTCTATTCTTTAAGCCTGAGACAGTGGGGTTTTTTAAAGCAGATAAAATGGAAATCACTACAAAGAAAGTAAACACCTATAAGTTAACTGCTGAAATCCTCTCTTGAGAATTTAGATTTTTTTGTTAAATTTAAGAACTCTATGCACTAAGGTCAGACCTAACATTCCAGGAACTCTAATTAAAAGTTGGCAAGTTGTAAGGCCAGAACATCACTAATAAAATCAGTTATTTTTGCTATTTCAGTAAAATCAACTAAATTATACTTACAATTATTAAGTACCTATCATGTGTAGACACTGCCCTAGATACTGATGCCTGGAAACCTAGCAACTGTATTTGTAATTCTCTTTTGCCTGAGCCAGGTGAGTCTAGCAGTGATATCTGAAGAGAAATTCTCCAAAGTGGGACCCATGGACAGCCTGTTTGCTATGTCTCCCTTTCAGGCATTTTCCAAATTTCAATTCTATGCATGGAATCAATTAGATGCTCTGTGGAGCGCCATCACTTGGGCCTGTGATTTCGTCTTGGGGCACTTATCCAGGGCCATTTTCCTGAAGGTTGACCTGGAAAGAAAATTGTTCCCTTTAATCCAAAATATCATTACTTTCATCAAATAATATAATACTGGTTCCCTGAATGGCCCTGTTGAACTGTGTGCCATACTCAGATACACTGGGCATGGGTGAGTCCAGAGCCTTGGACCCCTAGCTTGTGCTCACATGGGAGATATCATATTCAAATGCACATATCAGATATCATGCAACCATGTTATTATCATGATGCTGCTACTTCCGGTCTTCAGCACCTTAGGATAAATAGTAGACCAATGTTTCTTTGTAAGCTTCCCAGTACTGGTACCCAGCGGATCACTGCATCCACAGACTTTATGCCATATGTTAAGGCTTCTCTATGACAGTTGTATCTGTTTTATCCTGAGGTTTTAAATCTATTACTATCAAAACCATAGGACTAATACGATCAGCATCCTATTTGCCTCCTACAGATATAGTGATAGATGATGTCATGGATGTCATGCTCTTTCAGTTCAAACCGCCACATGGACAAGGGACAGCTACTCTCCACTACAATGAAACATTCTTTTCTTTTCACACATGCCCCCTCTCCTGGTTTTTCTATCATATGCCATGTGTGGGAGACAATCATGCACTCAACACAGCACCAAGAATGTAGTAATTACACCCCAAAGAACATAACAGAAGACACAGTTAGATGTGTTGATTTACTCTAATACCATAAGATTCCTAATTATACTCCATCAAAAAACAAAACATGTGCATTTTCCTTTGAGGGTAAGACTTGAACTTGTGGATATTATTAACAAACCACAGCAAGAACTACTGAGAGGATCATTGGAAGCCAGTGGTCATGGAGGCATAATGAAAGCACAATGTAAGATGCATACAAAGTCCTGAGGAATGATGCAATCACATTAAATATCTAGAAATTGCAGAAACAAACAGATCTAGATTATCTCAGATTCTGAACCATTTCACCATGAATTGGAACAGTGGAGCCTCTTCATTCTTATGGAAAAAATTAAGAATAGAAAAAGACATGGTGCCTATACACAGCAAAAGTTCTCACATGGATGAGTTTTAACCATAGTACCTTTCTTACTCAGTATCCCAAGTCTTCCCAGGTAAATCGCTATGCCTCAAATTTGTATGAGTTCTGAAATACCTTCTAACCAAATATTTTTAGGTACAATACTTATAGGAAAAGACATTTTTTGGAGTTCTATGCATGCCAAGTATGATCTGGGTGAAGGCAAAATTTCCTAAAAATAAAATTATGAACTATGATATGCGACAAGATAGAATATAACAGCAGAAGCATTAACATTTCTGATATCTTCTAGATTACAGATTCCTAAATAGTACTGGAGGAAAGAGGTAACCAGTGAGTAGGGATTTACTAGGGAAAGAGGACAGAAAAGATTACTATATGTACAAAGCCCCTGACACAGGAGTGTGAATGACCAGTGTACTTTAAAGGCACAGAAGGAGAAGCAGCGGGGGCTAGCAGCCAAGAAGGCTCCAGGCCAGACCAAGGCTACTGAACAAGTTAAATGCTTGTCCTAAGAGATCTTGTCTTGGGAGCAACAAGAGTCTACAGGAAATGTTTTAACAAGAAGATGACATGACACTATTAGATTTGTGTTTTAAAAATAGTGCCCTTTAAAATTGAAAACAATTTAATATGGGAGTCTATTCAGGGAGGATGATTTTTTAAAAAAAAGGTTGCTGGCAGTAACTAAGGTAGCAGATGACTGATGTTCTGATGCTGAGTAGAGAGTAGTCATAATATGCAGAGAAAAGGTAAAGTGGGAATATATTTGGGCAAAATTTGCTAATTGACTACATTGTTGACGACAGAACAGTCTCAGAGAAACCCTAGGTGTATAATTATATATTTGGCTAGATTGTGATATTATTCATGGAAATAGGAACATCAGAGGATGCATTTTCAAGTGAAAATCATGAATTTGGTATAAGACGGTTTAAATTTGGGGAACTCTGATATATCTATGAAGATATAAAAAAAGCCAGTGTTGTTTATTATTGTCTGTGATTCCAAACCACAGCATGTCTAAAAAATAAGTCATCTTTCACTCAACTGTGCACCTAGGTGTGGAAGAAAGTTTTAACCATTAACAATTCCAAAACCAATGAGGGTACAGAAATATTAGTCAATCATTATAATAAACTATTTAACATTTTTTGGAAGTATGAAAGGAAATATTTTAAAGTGTTACAGAAACACAATGGAGGCAACAGGAATAAAGTCTCAGGAATCAGTCCAGAAATGTGGAAATTAAAGTGTAAGAAAGTGGGAATCAAGGTTTCCAAATTTCTGGTAAGAGTACTGTACTAGAGGCAGAAGTAAACATCAGTGTCTAAATTCAGACAACAGTCTGGCATCTGGAGTGATACAGTTCTCTACTCTGGGTCTTATTCCTGTGTACATGATTTGACTGTCCCGTATCGCTTGCTAGAGACTCACTATTGCTTTATTTACTGCCTCCACCACTAGGAACATTTCAAGGTCTCTTCCTTTCCAGAGTCTTACAAACTAAGTCTTACAAACTAAGAGGCAGGGCTACAGTGGCTGCAGAGACCTTAATAATTCTAAAAAACACAGTGCAATGGAAAATTATAAAGCTTCTGCTTTATGATAGATAATGTTAAACAACCTCTTTAAAGCCTGTGTCCCTGCATTCAACATCACTGAAACCCTAAAATTTCATCAATAAGGCATGTTCCTGAATTTCAGTGAGATCTATATCTAAAGTAAAATAAGATAAGCACAGAAATACCACAAATTCTCACTCATTTATGGGAAATAAAATGTCAAATTCATAGAACAGACTGGAATGGTTCTCTGTACAGACTGGGAAGGGCAGGAGTATGGGGGAGAGAAGTTAAATAAGGCCCACAGAAAAAAGAAAATAATTTTAGTTTGCTATGACACAGAAAGGGAACACTTGTTATTAAACAATGTCTGATATACTTCAATCTGACTTGAAAAGTACAAAATTCCCAGGACATAAAGTGATTCGTATTTGAAGAGATGAAGTGCTAATTACTCTGATTTTATTTTTGTATATTGCATACATGCATCCAAATATCATACCGATCCCCCATAGATATGCACAAATGCTATGTATCCATTTAAAAAACATTCATATCTCAACCTTCTTACAGGTTTTCCTGTTAGCTTGATGCTATTAAAGTAATGAACCAGTAGATTTATGATGTACTGTGGAATATCCAGAGAATGATATTCAGACTAGCATCTGACTTCATAGGCCCTCGTCCCAGCAATATATTTTGATAGTTCTTTTCAATTACAAGTATAGGCTTGGATAGTGTATCCTACAATTTTCAAAGGGTTTGGTAATCTCCTTGCTCTGATGTGCAATTACTTTGGCAAGTTCCTATAGAATTTCGGGACTGGCTACCATATACATTTGTGGCTATCATATACATTTGGCATCATAACAGAAAGCATTTTTCCGAAGAGTCTGTCTTCAGGAGAACCTGGCTTATTACTCAATTGATGGACTCTAGGTCTAGTTCTGAGAGCTGGCTGCTATCCAGAAGTGAATAAATGGTTATAATTTTCCATTCACTGGATGATATTAGACTCTTAGTCACTTGCTTTTAGTCTATCTAGGCCCTAAAAACACCCAAGTCACCTAGCTGTTGCTACAGATTCTTCCATGTCAGTGCCTTGTTAAGCAAAACTTTGTCTACCATCCACTATATTAATGTCTTCACCTGTCTCTAATTTCAAGTATTTGCATTGGTTCCTATTCTTGAGTAATGCTACTGTTGCACAGATTTGAGATGCCTACTTTTCAACATTATTTTCTACCGCCAAACCTACCTACACAGAACCACCACCACTGAGCTTCTTGTTATTTCTGGTGTCTTCCTCTTCAATACATTCTTTAATTTTTTTGTTAAGAAGCCATGCTTAGAAACATCTGAAAAACATCATCTTATTGGTGTCCACTTCTTTAAGTTTTCTTTAAAGTTCTAATAAGAACTAGCATCTTCACTACACAAGCACCATCAATTTTTCCAAGTTTCTGATGTCTGCCTTAGCATCATAATAAGACAGATTATAGGTGTTTTACCAAAGAAGTCGAATCCTAGATATTAGGGTAATTCCCACTATCAACACGCGTTCCACCACTCGGCTTCAAACCACAATACATAGCATAATCGACTAATATATATAATTTGTATATACATGTTCAAAATGAACCCCAAAATCTATATTTTCCAAGGAGATGGTGCTTTTTATTGGAAATTTTTAGATTTATAGAAAAATTACAAAGATAATACAGATTTCCTATATATCTGACACCTAGAACAGTATACTTATTAAATTAATGAACCAATAGTCATGCAGTATTATCAATTAAACTATATTTTATTTTCAGATTTGTTTAGTAATTATCAAATGTCCCATTCAGTATATAACATTCTCTTTAGTCATCACTATGCAATGAATGTAACTGTCTTAACTGGATTTCATAAAAATCAAATCCTTAAATATTTTATCACCCTTTAGCTGTGTATTGTACCTCTCCAGATTAAAAACATTGGTGAAGTTAACAGTTTTGAAGTTCCTAATCTTATCATTTAAGTACAATGTTGGGGCATTATTGAGGTTTGATGTTGAAGTATTTACTAAAATGATTCTTTTACTTTTATCACAGAGACAACTAAGATACAGAGCAGTTTTAAACACCTGAGTTACACAGCTGTTAAGTGGTAGAGCCAGGTTAGCACCTGGGTTCTTAATAGCATTACCAACTTAGGAACGTGAGGTGAGTTTAGCAGAGGCAAGGCAATAAAGAGCCTGAGAAATGGAAGTTGTCTTGAATGTGATGAATTCAGGATAGAAGGGTACATGAGGCAGAATAATGTATCCCATTAGATGGATATTTGAAACTAAGTTCAAGTACTTTTATTTAATAAAAAACTACTTACACTGATTTTTGTGCAGTAAAAATGCTTTCCGTTATGACGCCAATTAGAGAATCTTTTTAAAAAATGTCTGAAAACTGAAACGAGAATGTCAAGTCCATTTGAGTCCTATAGCTGTATACTGAGCTCATCACATAACCTCGTATAATAAAAAGTTTGCTTTTTAGTCAGCTCGGGTTTTAAATACCATCGTTATGTCTTATTAGCAGCATGACATTTGGCCAATCTGAACTTTAAGGTAATTTTTAAGTTAAAAAATATTGTATGACTCCTTCGCAATGGATTAAATGGCATCATTTATTTACCATGCGTGGCCTTTACAATAGATTTTATGATTGTAATTTCTTCTTAGATTTTATATTTCACAATTTAAAGTATGTTCCTACTTTATAGCTTTCATTTTAGTAGATAGGTCTGTGAGCCTGCTGTTAACCTCAGTCACCAATTAGAACTTGTTAATAACACCAGAACTTGTGAACTGTGATGATACCTGAAATTATTTCTAAATGTCTCAAGTTTACAATACACATTTTTATGTATCTAAAGAATAGGTATTTCAGAACATATTTTGCATGGTATGAAATAGTTTCCAGATCACATAAATTGATATAATATGACTCTTTTAAAATAATTTTAATGGAGAGGTCAAGAGAGGAGGCAAGGTGGCATCTATCTTCCAGTATGAGATTCTGGGGCTTCCCTGTGAATCATCTTTGTTGTATTTAATAAAATAACGCTGTATGCTGTCTTTAAACTCCACTCTCCTATATAGCTTGGGTTCTTATAATCTCAACCAAAGATTCCTAGATTCATACCAATGTTAAAGTTTTCCAAGCTAGAATTTTGATAGAAACAACAGCAACAACAAATGTTTACCCCTAAAAATTCCTAAATCACTCCTATCATACAGGTTTAGAATGTAAATTTATACTATTTGGATAACAGAGAAAAGCTAGTACATGCACAACATATGCAAATATATGTGACTGAAGCCACATCAAGTTCCCACAGATAAATCTTTCAGGAAAATGAGCATATTTTCAAACTTAAACTATGCAAGAGTAAACAAAATACTTCAAGTGAGAATCAGTATAAGCAGCAGTCATGAAAATTACATTCCCGAGTATTTCAAATACTGGAATATTTGTTAAAAGTCATTCACTGTTCTTTTACATAACTATGCAGATAATATTAAAACCACAAAATGGAATTTAGACAAGGCCATTAAACTGTGAAAACATATGCAAGTGATTTATAGAAATTGAAAACATTGTCTTTGAAATAGAAACAAATCTCTACAGGTTGGTTAGGTATTGCTGAAAAGATAATTAGCAAAATAGAAGAAATATGACAGGAAAATGAATGAAATAAATGTTTTGTAAAAGATGTTAAAGACTCTAAAAGATAGTGTTAAAGGCATAAACTAGAAAAGAGTACAAAGTGTAAAATAAGAGCAAATTTTAAAGAAACACCTAAAAATTTATCAACTTGATAAGAATATTAAGTATTAGAGATCAAGAAGAACAAATACAATGAAACAAGCCAGATCTATACTTTGTTATATCACAATGAAACTGAAGAATGATAAAATAAGGAGAAGCAACCAAAAAGATTGGAGTATCAAAAAAAAAAAGGCAAAGAAACAAAAAATATGAAGTAGATGACAAAATCTCATGAGTAAGAAAAAATGTATTTGGATCATAAAGGAATTATGCCTTTTATGACTTAAATAAAAACAATTAATTTAGAATTTTGGCCCTAGCCAGGGTGTTATGATAAGAATGGAATAAAGGCATTTGTAAATACGTGAGGATTAAGAAAGTTTCCCTCCAAAAAGCTCTCACTATAGAAATTTTAGGAATGTATTTTAAGAAAACATAAGATCCCACAATAGGCAAAGAAAAAATAATGCAAGACAAAACCTCTCTCTGAAGTCATTGTTGTCCCACAGTGGAAACTCAAAAATTGTTAGAAAAAGGAATTTTTTATATTTTATATTTTTTATATTTATATATTTTTATATTTTTTATATTTAAAATTTTTATATTTAAAATCAATGTGTGAACTGTTCAGGACAAAAGCTATACTTCATAATTTAAAAATAATTTTTGATCCAATGTACAAAGACTATAAATAAGACCAGAATAAGCTTCTTTATTTCATACTTACCAAGAGTTTTCCATTTTTGAACATGGATAAATTAGAGATTAATATCAGGTCTTGTCATCCATTTCTTTGAATAATTTTTTCTTACACAAAAATAATCTTGAGACACTATGAATCTTCCCTCTTTTTTAAAGACTATCTGGCTACTATTTGTGTCAACATTAAATAATAACATTCGAATGAATATTCATAATAGGCATTAATAATCATTCAAATCAGAAATCTTGGAAGTTTCAATATGTCTGGACAGCCTTTCTTTGTTTTTATCAATCATCATCTAAATTCATACATGAAAACAACATATTTAATTCTTTGTAATTATTGAATCTCTCCCATTTACGATATTTACTCAAACATCATATTTGGTGCCTTTCTCAAAGTCTCGCAAAACGCAACTAATTTGAACACTTAACACAATCAATTCTTACATTTCCTGGATAGAGATTTTTTGCAGTTTGAAGATCAGTTATCTTAAGGGAAAATTACTTTATCTCTGAAATGTTGGTTAATTCTCTTCCCTCAGCAAGGCCCAGACCTAAATTTCTCATTTTACAATAAATATCAGTGTAATGGTACTTGATTTTTCTTGACATTTCCGGAAATAGCAGCTCAAATGAAGTTCTACTCTGACATTAGTTTTCAAATGTAAGTATTTTAAAACTTAAACACACTCTTTAAAACTTTGTGCTCAAGCTAAATTTCATTTATTCTTTCATAAATTACTTGGATATCCATATAGTTTATTTCTTATCAACAAGATTCTCACTGTGGTACACGTAATGGCCCCCAAAGATGTTCACACACCAGTTCTACCCTTTTACATGCAAAAACAAATATGCATGTATTATTAAACCTACAGACCATAAGGTAGGGTGATGGCCCAAGATAATGCATATGTGCCTAATCTAATCGCAGGAGCCCTTAAAAGCACAAGGTTTTCTCCAGATAGAAAAAGACAGAAAGAGATTTCAATTTATGGGTAAAACTCAATGAGCTGCTGCTGAAGGGAGCCATGTGGAAAGTATAAACATGAATGCAGTGCCCTTCGGGAGGCTCTACTGAGAGGTATCAGGCAAGCGGAAAATTTAGCTGTCATGTTCACAAAGACATGAATTTGGTGGACAATGAAAATCCAAGACAACCAGGAATCTTGACTTTCTGTGACCTTGAACAAGAATCCAGCTCAGTCACTCTGTGCCCAGTCTTTTGATTCACACAACTGTGAGTTAATAAGTGGATATTTTTAAAGTCACTTTCTAAGTAATAATGTGTTACAGCCACAATAGAAAATTGATATACTTACATATCTCTTTTAGAGCCCTACTTATGACATGAGTCTATCTTTTCCCTTATTTTCAAAAGCAGGATTTGACAATATCTATGTTATATTATATGTCATCACAGCACAGCCTTCCCTTAATGCCTACTCTGACATCCAAAATGACATTATTTCCTTTCCTCCAAGATTTCCATCATTTTCTATTACACCATGTTTTGTTTTGTTTTTGTGTGTGTGTTTTGTTTTTGTTTTTTAGAAGAGGGCCGAAATCAGAAAGGAAGCTTCTGTTCTTGGTCTCTGCCTTTTGGGAGATGAAGTCATCAGCAAGGCGAATCCTAAACTTGTCAGATACTCTGATTTTACCCAACCGAGGCTTCCAGCAGATGTCCGGAAAGTCCCTTGTTTTGCCTCTGTGCCAGTTCTGTAATCAGTGTCAAGAACACATCATCCATCGCCTCCATCTGTTAGTCTGTCACCTTCAAATGTAAGAACTATATAGAAGCAACATTTATGTATTTGGTTCTGAGATTACAATGTTACTCCAATGCCTCTTTTTTCACATTCTCACAAATGCTCCCTAATTTGAAGTCATCTTTAAAATATGTACACTGATGATGTGCAACATGATGTTTTGATACATGCATGTATTTTGAAATGACTACATCAGGCAACTAACATATGCATTATGTCACACGCGTATCATGTTTTGTGGTAAAGAATATTTAAAATCTACTCCCCTAGCAATTTTCTAGTACTCAAAATGTTGTCATCAACTGTCATCCCTGAGATACACAATAGATGTCTTAACTTAGTCCTGCTGAAATTTGGTGTCTTTGGACATTTCTCCTCTACTTTCCGTGCAGTGACTCCAAGCTCCATTGACTACTATTGTACCATGCTTCTCAGTTCAGACTCCACAGAAAAAGTATCATCATGTGGTGTATTTTTTGTTTGTCTAGCTTATTTCACTAACATAATATCCTCCAGTATTTCCCATGCTGTCACAAGTGTCAGGATTTATTTATTCTTTAAGAGAGAATAGTACTCCTTTGTGGAAAGCACCTCATTGTCTTCATGCACTGATGAACCCCCAAGCTGATTCCATAACCTACTGTTTTGATTAATGCTGCACCATTTGATTAATGCTGCACTCTTCAAAAAATTGATTCATTTTCTTTGCCTCTATATGCAAAAGTAAGCGTGCTGGGTTATATGGTAGCTCCATTTTTAATTTTTAAGGACCCTCCATGGTATTTTCTATAATGGCTATACCAATTTCTAGTCCCACCAACAGGGAAAAATGAGTCCTTTTTCTCCACATTCTTCCCAGCGCTGTTACTGTGCATCTTTCTAAACAGTGACAGCCATTCTGACATGTGGTTGATGTCTTACTGTAGTTTATTTTTGCCTCTTCTTGTTGGTTAGTGATAATGAGGTACTTTCATATATCCATTTATACATCATTTCCTTGAGAAACATTTACCTGGGTCTTTTTTCTAATTTTTAATCAGATTTCATTTTTTGCTAGTTGTTTGAATACTTTTTATATTTTAAATATTAACTCTGCTGGTCCATTTTCTACTACTAGGATAGAATACTTCAAAAAGGGTATTTATTTCTGACCTGTTCATTGGGTGGAAGGTTTAAAGGTAAGGCCTAGTGAATACGGTACAGGGCATCACACAGCAGCAATGAGGAAGGTACTCAGGTCTCCTTCTTTTTTAGAAAGTCACTAATCACTCTTGGGAGTCTCACACTCAAAATCTCACTTAATAATAAATATCGCCCCAAAACCCCACTTTCATATACTATCACCATCTGAATTTGAAGATTACCTTTTCAAGATATAAAATTCTGGGAACATTAAAATATAGCAAGGCTTTTGTCGGAGATTTGATTTGTAAATATTTTATCCCACTCTGTAGCCTCTCTCATTACTTTTAGATTGCTGAAGTTTTTATTTTTCTTTTGCAGTGAAGATTTTTAGTTTGATGTAATCTCAAATATGTATTTTTGCTTTTTCTAGCTGTATTTTGGGGTCCATACCCACCCACCTCCCCAAAATCACTGTCCAGACCAGTGTCATAGGTCTTTCATCCTATGTTTTCTTTCAGTAATTCTACATTTTCATGTCTTAAAACTTTGAGTCTTTAATACATTTTGTATTGATATTTTTCTATATTATATGAGACGAGGATTTGATGTCTTTCTTCTCCAGATAGACATGCAGTTTTCATAGCACTATTCATTTAAAAAATCCTGCCCTTTTCCTATGTGTTCTTGGCCTCTAAACTACAACTGACTGTACATGTGTTGATTTATTTTTGAGTTTTTTATCCTGTTCCATTGGTCAATGCATCTGTTCTTATAGTAACATCATACTGCTTGGATCATTTACTTTTGTAGTAGATTTTTTTTTAAAAAAAGTTTTACTTTTATTAGTATAGGTTTGCAGTATATAATAAATTCATTCATTGTAGGGGCTGATATCTGTACATAGCACCTTAATTTGTTTCCTTTTCTTCCTCCTGCTCCCTCTGCTTCTTGGTCTTCTTCACATTTGCAAAACTGTTTCCTTGTGTATCTTTTATTTTGCTCTTTCTTTAAATTTTAGCTATCTCATATCAAAGAAAACAGTACTTCAGCTTGTAGTAGTATATTTTGAAATCAAGTAGAATGACGATTCCAATTTTTTTCTTTTACTTATAATTTCATTTCTTTATCTACTTACAGTCATTTGTGGTTGCAGATGAATTTTAGAAATTTTTTTATTTCTGTTTTTTAAAAAGGTTATTAGAATCTTGATGAAGATTACATTAATATGCAGATTATTTGGGATAGTTTAAAGATTTTAACAATAGTAATATTTCCAATCTATGAACATAGAATATCTTTCCATTTGTTGGATTCATCTTATTTTGCTTATCAAAGTGTTATGGTTTTCAGCATGCATATCTTTTATATCTTTGGTTGAGTTTATTCCTACATATTTTAGAGAAAAGAGCAGCTATTGTAAATGGGATTTTTTATTTGTTCTAACATTTTATTGGTTAGTGCTTTAGAATTCCATATGTAAGATCATGTCATAAGTAAACAGGAGCAATTTAACTTCTTACCTTCCAATTTGGGTGCATTTCGTTTCTTATTTATCTAATTGGTCTGGCTTGGGCTTTTAGTACCACACGGAACAGAAGTAGCAAGAGTAGGTTTAATCTCTCCTTCCTTATGTTAGAGGGAAAACCTTCAACTTTCCCCTCCTGAGTATGATGTTGCTTGTGTGTTTGTCATACCACACCTTCATTGTATTGAAATACATTTTTGTATGCCTATTAGTTGACAGTTTTGATTATGAAAGGATGTTAAATTTAGTCAAATCTCTCTAAAACTATGGAGATGGCCATATGATTTTTGCCCTTCAGTGTCTTTTTGTAACACATCACATTTACTGATTTTTGTACGTTGAATTAACCTTGAGACAAACCCTTCTTGGTTGTGGTGAATGATCTTGCTAATGTGCTCTTGAATTCAATTTGTTATATTTTTGTAAGAATTTGAAGTCACTTTGATTTTGTCATAGAGACTTAAAATTTGCCAACTCATTGACCCCAAATTCCTTTCTATAGGGCTTCAGTCCCTTTTCAGGATTAACTTTATTTTGATGATATTTTTTGAAGACTTTAAAGGCATTTTGAATGCATTCAGCAATCTGCTGGTCATGATGGTGCATTGTTTTTCAATTTCTCTGATTCTCCCTGCAATGGGAAAAAAAATGAAGAACATGAGAACCCCATCAGATAAGCTATAATTTAACAGAAGCCTCTTATATTGTGTGCTTAGATCTACATTTATTCCAAAAAAGATTGAATTTATGATAGGTTTATATTCATTTAGAAAGCAAGTGTGAGAAACAAGAAGCTGAGAATGTCTCTGTCTCTACTTTTTTAAATGAATCCATACTTTTGCAAAATAAGTATTTTTAGTTTTAATTTTTAAATGCTTGATTTGGTTGAGTAAAGCAGATGAACTAGTAAAATTGACTTTAAGACACTGACATTAACCCATGGAAGACATTCTCTGCAGGGACTAATTCAGGTTCCTGCTGTGAAGGAAAGTATTTTGCAGAAACAATTAGGAACTCAAAATTTAAAAGCAGATTAGGTCTGAGTGGGCCTGACCTAATTGTATAAAACTTTTAAAGGCAGAAAACATCTTTCTGCTGACTGGAGAAAGAAAAGTCACAGAAATGGAAAGAGAAGAATAATTAAAATGTCTAAAATGTCAGTAGTTCTGCCCCTGGCGGAAACCCTGTGTCAACATTGGGAGGCTGCTAAGCACTAAGAGTAGCTCCTGGCTCAAAACTAGCAATGAAATGGAGACCTCAGTCCTTCAACTCAATGGTTCAAAGCAAGAAAGTTAAACAAGGGTAAACTTGAAAGCTTGTTTTTCCCAGAACATAAAGAAAAGAACTTATCCTGGTTAGCAACATGATTTCAGTATGTGAAACACTAAATTTATCGTCAACTCATGAAGGACATAATAATAAAACCACCATCAATGCTAAATTAAAACCTGACATGCTGTTACCCCATCAGGTTCACCTTCCTAAAATCACCCCAGCCAAGTACATTTTGAGTGAGAAAACACAGTACTACCTTATCTGCTACAGGTTTTACAGGAAAGCTTATTAATTGGGAGTCTCTTGAGTTTCTTACCTTGACATTCATTTAGTTACAAATATAATAAGACTGTTTTATTCTTCAGGTCTGCTGCATCATAGATCTACAAAATTGTAGGTTTATTTACAAGCCCTTGAAACCAGAAGTTCTCTAATACCAGAATAGGTATCCACATGTAGGAGCTCTGAAAATGCTCTTTATCTGCTGGGTGATAAATTTCATTTAAAAATCATGTTTGCCAGCAAGTGTGGTTGAACCAAAACTGCCTGCCCTGAGGGAGACAGGGGAAACTGAGTTACAAACTCCCTTTTCTTCCAGTTCTTTATTGTAGTCAAATCATTTGCTTTCAAACAAACTGATTTCCTTTCATAGACAGATTTTTTCTTTCTTTTAAAAAATAATATTTTCTGCTTTATAAATACATCTACCTCCTCCACATTACAATTTGGCTTCTGTTACTTCCCAATGCATACTTTTACCCATAATTTCTATGCAGTCAAATCTAGAAGTAGTGGAAATAGTTAAGTCTCATTTGGTTTGATCTGTTTTGTTGATGTTGGTTTCTCTAAGAAACTCACAACTCCATGAAGATTAAGAGACTTATGTAAATGAGAAGGAGAGTATGCCCACATAACGTGTCAGCTATAGATCCAATCCATCCAGGAATCCAATATGGATAGCCTTATATCATATATTTGGTACTGCTTACTAATTTTTATTTAGTTCTTGTTGCTTTCTTTTCAATTTTGAATACAATAATTCATTCCAATAGATCATCTGGACACCAATGAGATTAAACTTTAGTATCTTATATTACATTTATTTATGCTTAATTTATTTGTTACTCATGCTTAAAATTGGAGTCTGATAGACTTCTGAAATAATAAGTTTTATTTCTTAGTCTATCCTAAATAAATGGTTTATTTTATTTTAATAGTCAATATTTCTGCTCATGGAATTTTGTTCTTTTTTAGAGTTTGATTCTTCTTAGACTCGGTTTAGTGTACTCTTGGAAAAGTCACATAATCTTGAGTCAAATAGCAAAGATTCTTTTTGGTTTTTATTAAATGGGCTAATTTTTTAGTCAAGAATTTGGCTGCTAACAGAATGACAAATTTTAAAAGATTCTTTTTTCAGTACTACTCAGATACTTGAACTAACCTGAAAGCATCACAAGTCCCTAGCAGCACTTCAGTTTTTTGTTCAAAACCAATTCTTCAACATTTTGGCAGTCCTATTTTAGAACTCTCATTTCATTCTTTGTAAATTAGTAGCAACAGGTGCCATTACAGAAAATTAGAAAAAACAGTGGAATGTCATCAATTACAGACCATATTAAAGAAATACATTTCACAGTGTGTAATATTAGGTCTACAATCTTCATAATAAGTAAACAAAATATTATTTCCATTCAGGATCAACATTATGTTCTTGGAAGCATTGAAGGCAGGACATTAATTGTACAGTACAGCATCACTGTTTTTCTCAGAAATCTAGATTTTCTACAGCAGGACACACTGACAATTTCTACAACCCCAGGAGAGCTAACTTTTCTCAGATTTTCATCTATGAGCCATCATTTTGATTTCCAAAGATTTCTCATCTTGATTTCACTGAACATGTCCTCTTTCAAGTCAGCCCTGATGCATCAAGGGCTCCTATACATTAGAAAGTTAATTCTTCTCCTCTTCCTTCCATAGTCATCCATCTCCGTCTCAGTATTTGATACTGCTTTTTACATATTAAATTCCTTCAGATTCTTGCGCGTTCTCCTACTTCACTAGTAGTTACTCCATTATTTGAGAGAAGTCATATTTGGTAGAAAGAACACTTACCCTCAAAACTACACGGACTTGATATTTCTAAGCCTTAAGCAAGTATTGTACCTTGTATCCAACTGCCTCCCAAAAAAACCTCATGTGGTTTTAAATGGGTCATTTCAGAGGAAGCTGGATCTAGGGTGCTGGGATTAAGGGTGTGTGTCTTAGTTACTTTTTACTCATTGCTGAGACAAAATACTTGACGTCAAAAGTTAGAGAAGGAAAGGTTTCTTACAGTTCTTAGATTTCAGTCCATACTTAGTTGGCTCCGAGGCAGCATGGCATGGTAGGGCAGCTATTCATGGCTGCTGCATAGGGCAAGCCTCGAACCCCCAACAGAGAGAGAGAGAGAGAGAGAGAGAGAGAGAGAGAGAGAGAGAGAGACGCCTTCTTCCTGCCATTACGTCATATGCTGGCTCCACCCCTAGGCGGATGAAACTCTTACACCACCAATCCAAGTGCTAGACAACTGAACCAATCACAAATGCCAGATTTGTTCGAGTCTATAATTCGTAAGGTCTGGGGCCACTGACATAAGCCATGACAGTGTGTGATTACTAAATTAGTCCTTTGCTTTGGCACAGTTCTTGGTATGGATAATGGGAAGGGCCATTTTAGATGTAGGGGGCACCACCCAAAGGAGAGGTAGAATGGAAGCAATAAAAGGGAGAGGCAGGCTTCTGCTGCCTCTGCCTGCCCCGCTTTGCCATGGACTGTTTCTTTTTTGTGACGTCCCTCTGAGATGCTACCCTGCCTTGGAGCTAGCTGACTATGGACTCAAATCTCTAAAGTCTGTGAGCCAAACCAAACCTCTCCTCCTTCAACTTGGGGTATTGGGTAGTTTGTCTTAGAAACAAGAAAAGTAACTAAGGCAGTAAGTTGCAAGTTTTGAGCATTTGTTTCTCCTCGGAAAATGGGAATAATGATTTTTATACCTCAGACATTGAATTGACAATTTTTAAACTACTAAACTATGAAAATACTGGGTATTTGTAACTTAGAAACTAGACATTCATTGATTCATTGCTTATGTAATCAACTATATAAAAATCTGTAAAATTTTCTTTTCAGTATCATCTTAGTAGGTGTTCAAGGCCTTAGTATTACATTGGTTTTGAATACTTTTGCTCATCAAAATACAAAATATTGGAAGACATTATTTTTTCTACTTTAATTAACTGACTAATTAAAACCACTGTATTCTCAAACAGCATGAATATTTATTTATTTATTTATTTTTGGTACTGGGAATCAAACTCAGGACCCTGCACTTGGCAGGCAGGAGCTTGTACTGCTCAGTTATACCCCTGGAAAACATGGATAAATAAGTATTATTTTCACAGACTAAAATAAAATCAAGAGCCAGACAGTGATTTCCATTCATATGTAATGAAAGCACTAGGCCGGAGAGGCTAGAAAATTACTGAAGAATTGGTTATTCTATGCACCTAAATATTGGCACCCCTATGAACTCCAAAATCAAGTTGTTCTAATCTTTTAAGAGCAATTTTTTTAGCATCTAAGAAGCCCTCATAGACTCATCAGTGATCTTGGTTCCTTAATCCGCATTTATAGACAAAGAAAATCTTAAAGATTCACTGAACGATGGAAACAGTATGTATCTAAGCCTCATAAATACCTGAGAATTAGTTCATAGATAAGAGCATGTTGGGGGCTGGTGCTTATTTAAAAAGAGATGGGAGGAAATGAGCAGCAGCAGCAGGGATCCATCCTGGAAGTAGAGTCTAAACCGTCACTAGATACTGAATGTGCTGACACATTCATCTTGGACTTTTAGCTCCAAGGACTGTGCAATTAGAAATGTATGTTCTTTATAAATTATTCAACATCAAATATTTTGCTGTAACAGCACAAATGGACTAAGACAAGGATAGCCTGATGACAGATCTGAAATTTACTACAAGTATGCAAATAACTTCTCTTTACAGAAAGATTATGTTCAAATTCTTACTTTTTAATTTGTATTTTCTAGGTTCTTGAAACTTTCAATAATAAACATCTGTCACTTTTTATAATCAAGCAAAAACAATGCACATTACCCTCAGACACTTTCTCACATTATTTGTTTCCAGTTGTCAAAGAACAATTTGTTGCCAAATACCAGGAAATTAGCAGCAATTATCACCAGGTGATTATCTGGTAGGAGCAGTCACTGGACTGCAGTCCACCCAGCATGAGATAGAGAACTTTGAAGGAATAAGGTTGGTGATTAATCAAACTTGAAAAATTAACAACTTAGAATAGCATACTTCAAGCTGATCTACTCACTGAGCACTGGGCATCATTCGTGAAAATTCCATGCTAATGATTTCAACAACCATACCCTTTTATGACAAACTGCTAACAATCTATCTAATGGAACAAGAATTTCTTTCACTTGAAATAACTTCAAATAAGCTGTGAAGATTAAATTTCATTGTGTCTGCTTGACTGTCTTGAGAGCCACCTAGAGGTTAGCAGGGCACACTTCTCAGTATGTCTAGATGGGACATGAAGCTGTCATTGGCCTTGGCCATTCTTTAACCCTTTCCTCTCTGGTGCTGTCTCCCTGCTCTGCTTCCCAGTTGCCATGACATAAGCATCTTTGTTCTGCTGTATAATTCTGCCAACCATGTACTGAATCCCCTGTAAATATGAGTGAAATTAAACCACTCCTTCCTTAAATTGGGCATGTCATGTACTGTGCCCAGTGGTGGGAAAACTGACTAATCCATAAAATATTCTTTCTTTAGTCACCTTAAGGTTACAGGGCAGACAGGAAAGCACTGGATTGCATGCATAGTGGATTTACAGTGATAGAGACCGCACAATCCTCTACATGTCCTTCAATTCAGGCAAGTAAACAAAAATGTATGATGATTCACAAAATGTGAGCATATAAATTAATTTTAAGGTTTTATAGAGATGTTAAAAATAGCATGACATTTTACTGACCCTTTTATTGTATTATATAACTAATTTTGTTAGAAGCAGTCCTCATGCCACTTAATATTAGGGTAGAAGTTTCCATTACAAAACTATTATTTTGGAGAAGCAAAGTATAACTTTGCTCTCTTTGAGCATAGTGACACTACCGTGATTGTTCACAAAGTATGATTACTGTGCCAGCAGTCAAAGCGTCACCTAAAAATTTGTTAAAAATGCAATTCATGGGCCTATGCTAGACTTACTGAATCAAATCTCCATAGAAGAAGCCCAGAAATCTGTATTTTAGGAATACTCTAATTTGCTGGAGGAAATAATTTTAGTGCTCTGTACCACGATAGAAAAGCTATCATCTACAGCAATTCATTATATACATCAAACTACAAACTGCAAAGAAAAGATAGAACTTTCCAATACATAGAAATAATAGTTTTAAAGAAATCAAGTGCTAATAACCTGAAGTGATCACTACTCATTATATACACATATCAAATTATCGCACTGTACCCCTTAATATACAAATTACTGTGTGTGTGTGTGTGTGTGTGTGTGTGTGTGTGTGTGTGTGTGTGAATTAGAGTTTTTAAAAGAAAGCATCTTTAGGAGACTTGGACTCAAACTAAAGTTTAAAAGTGACATTTGAAAGAGAGAAACTAGCTCAAAATTAAACAACTCATGCACATATTCTCTTTTCAATCTTTCTAATAAAGTAAATCACATTTGTGGAGAGAAGTGAGTGAGAGTAGGTGAGAGAGTAAGAGGGTTGCACTATTAAAACTCCATTTAGACAAAGGAATTATTGGGAGCAGAAAAGAATCCAACCTCTAGTTATCTTCTTTAGCTGTTGGTCCTCCTAACCCATTACATTTAAAGATTAAGCCTATAACGAAATAGGTGTTTACTGGTTCTCTTTGATGATGATTACAAGATGATCATGGCAGTTTGGTTTCCTCTCTTACGAGACCACCTTACTCCATACTGACATTTTCTTGCCTTAGTGCCTCTTAGTGGATGCTGAAAAGTTTATTTCTCAAATTCTGAAACATTTACGATAACATTTACGAATTTTAGAATTATGCCTGACCCCTCCAAAGTGAAAGGTTGATGGTTATTACCAAATGTCATGATATGCACGTTTATTTATGGACTGTTTTTTATAACAATGAAGAAAAGTATTCATTCTTAAATCTAGAATTTTTGAAGTCCTAACACGGAGAATTTAGCTAACAGTCCATTTGTCCAAACATGCGAATTGAATTCAAAGCATCCACTTGCAGCACATCAGGTAACAGACCATTTAGCCAGCAAAGTACTCTTAAATTTTTAAATAAGAGAAATTAACTATGATCCAAAATATGTTTAATAATGCAATAATTCATATAATGAATAAAATTATAAAGTGTGAGATTGCTTATATAACAGTACAAACCTGCGCACTGTCTAATCTCCTTCCTTGTTGGAGAATGGGTTCACTCTGCTGTCCTATTCTACAAATTATATTCAAGGAAACTCTGCTTCTAACCAACAGCTATGTCAGGTTGTATTTTATATATGTTAAACTTGGTATGGCTGAGAAAATTAAATCTCAATAGTTTCACATGTCAAATTCTACTTGGAATCAGCAACTCTCCAGTCACCCCTGATTCTTACATTTGTTTAAACGTGGAGGTTTCAGTGACGTTGCTGATGTAAAGGAGAAACTTAGATTGCACAACTGCTTTTAAATACTTTGACACAGAGGTGACATATAATGTATTTCATAGTACATTGGAGAAAACTAGTCACATAGTTACTTATGCAAGGGGAAGGATAGAGAATATAGAATAGTACATGGGATTTCATAAACAGCTGACATCTTTGCCCTATACATTTATATTTTAATAGACACTATTAATAAACCCATTTTCCCATAAGATATAAACCACATTTACCTATATGAAATCATCAATAAATTTTAATGATAAAGTTGTTTTGTTTCCTTTCTCATATGTTGTGTTTTTCTAACTACTTCACAATTCAGATTTTTATTGTCATCCCCATTGATGCCAACATTACAGAAAAAGAATAGAGATCTAAATGATTAATAGATATAATATGGGATCTCAGCCCAAAGATTAACAAGAGTCAGATAAGTACTTGATAATATATGTACTTAACCTAGAGTCTGAAAGGTAAATGATGCTTAGAGTTTGTTGTAGTCAGAGGTTGTACAGAGAACAATTAGAATCAGGATACAGAATTTATACTATTATTTTATGGTAGTAACCCAGAGTTTAACACAAGAAAATGCAGGAAATCTGTTCACAATGCCAAAGACATGGAATATTCAGCCAAGGGCCCATATCCCACAGCAATGTCCTGCATGACTCTAGATGAAGATCCAGCACTCATGACAATGCCTCCCACGAGTCCAGCTGGAGATTTGGAGCCCACAGAAGGATTCATGCCAGTCTTTTTATGGATTTGTGCTGAAAAGGCCCAAATGTCAGTGGTGGAAGCTAGAAAGTCTATGCCACTGGGGTGAAGGAGCTGTCTGGTAGGTTGAGGGTTCTATACTGGCACTGAGAAGTCATGTTCATAATAAAGAACAGGGTTGTCCTGAAAAGCACTACAGCCATCCTCAGCAACACAGAGGTCCAGAGCTCCTCCAACGATAACATCAGTTGTGTACATGCCAGAAAGCCAGCATGATGAGTTTGTCCTGGAGATTAAGTGGCACATGTCTTCCCCTCTGGAGCCAGGAAAATGTTCGATGTAAGGACCAGAGCTCCTCCAAAGTGAACCACAGCCACTGTCACCAACAAGGTCCTGAGCTCCTCTGATGATAATTGTCAAACTCACACTGGGGAAGCTAGTCATGACGAGCTCCTCCAGGGGAACCAACAGCTCAAACAGCAACACTTAGAGAAACCCACAATGCCACTCTTCTCCTTCTTCATGTCTCTATTTATGCTGGCAACTTTCCTCAGGCATAACATCTACGCTCAACACCATGCTGATTTAATTCAACTAGCATTAGGTTGACCATCAGTTTTTGCCATAATAGTTTTAAAATAAAATTGTGATATTAATATCTCTCTTCCCTTAAGTACACTCAGCAAGTAATTTTCCTGAACTATATTTTCTTAATGAATCAAATGACAAAACAGATATGAAAATATCAATGAATTACTATAGAGGTTATTAGAATGTTGAAATGTAGGTCCTCAGAGTAAGTTTCCTGACATCTATATAATTTTTTAAAACATTATTTTTCCCGGTAGGATTATGTTGAACAAAGGGAGATCCACACAAATACAGACATAGTTCACTGGAGAATGTGAAAGTAAAGAGACCTTGAATGAAATACAATGTGTCTACTTAATCTAATCTCTTGTGAGGTTTCTGCCTCTAAATGAGTTTGCTTGGAAGTATTCAGATTTAAGAAAAAGTAATTTAATTAATTTGTCATACTCTGCATTCATTTCTGTGGTAGATTTTCCATAAAACTTGGTAAATTCCATGGTTCTTCTCTGAAAACTGAAACATCCTTTTTCCATTTGGCTGTGGTGAATGTGGCCAAGTATTTTTAGTTACAGTCAAGTTTATAATATTCCAAACTTAGTACTCATTTATCCTTTTAAACATTAATCTGATATTCATGGAAAATAAAATCAATAATCAATAACTGTTTTCTTCAGTGATTGATTCTTTCTGAACTAGAAACTATAAATTACTAAAATTCTATTAATGACATTAAACATCAATTATACAAAAAAAGTGAATCCCTTTGACTATGTGTATTACCTAATGATTTCCTTTATAATAAAGAGAAATAATTTTAAGAAGCAAAATAAATTTTATTTACAAAGGGGCAATTTTAAGGTGATGTTTGTCCTATAATACTTTTATTATGGTTAAATATATACAGTATGTGATATCATTTCACATAACTGATGCTACTTTTTTAAATTACATTTTTAAAAACTTATCTCAGATCCTACTATTGGGCCTGTATTAGTCCATATTCAAATGTTTTAAATTATAAATATACTATACACACACACACACACACACACACACACACACACATGGTTATTCTAACTACTTCAGCACAAAATACCTGTATATTAATCAAATGGTAAATGACAGAAAAACAATTCAAATTTGCATAAATGAAAGAACAAAAATATTTTTAAAGGCCAAAAAAATAGGAGAAGGGGAAAACAAGAAACAAAACAGTGGAATTTGAACCCTTCTAGAAAGATAATGGATTAGATTTCCACAAAGGTATAACCAATCAGCTTGCTCCCGTTCACACACAAATACACACACATACATATAATATAGGAATTGGACCGTGCAATTGTGGAAGCCAAGAAATCCCACAATATCTGTCATTTACAAGCTGGAGAAACAAGAAAACTTGCAAAGGTGTGCTTGAGTCCTAACAAGAAAGCATAAGATTGAGCAGGGAGAAGGGGGAAAAGATACGCTAGCTAGTACTGAGTCCAAGCCTGAAGGCACAAGAACCAGGAGCATCAGCGTCTGAGAGCAGAACATGGGTGTCCCGGCTCTTACAGAAAGAACAAAGTTCTTCTGTTCTTTGCTGTTGTTGCTGTTGCTATTGTTGTTGTGTTTGGTTCCTCAGTAGATCACATGACCCATATTCACACTGGGGACAATCATTTTCACTCAGTGTCAGATAGAAATGATAGTCTCTCTAGAAACACTCTCAAAGATCACCCCAAACTAATACTTTACTGACTGTCTCAATCTTTGCACCCGCACAGGCACACACACATACACACATATATCACTCTTTTTCTCTCCCCTACCAATGTTTCTATCTCCCTTTTTAACTGCCTGCTTATTTTCCTGTACGATTAACATTAGTCATGCAATGCTCACTTTAATTTTAAAGCTCAAATCACCATTTAAGTTTAGAAATATACCATGTCAATAGGAAATTCTGATTGGTCCATTTTAGATCAGAAGTCCCAAGAAACCTGACGAGTAAGATATTCTGATAGGCCAGCATCAGCATGACCCTAGATTTAATAGATGTGAGAATGAAGAAAGTATGAGTAATAAGTAGCAATTAATAAGTAACATTATTGTTTACTTAGTATAGTGCCAGGAACATTTCCCACCATAGTATCTCAAGGATTTAGCAATGCAATAATTCTGACACAATAACATTATCTTCTTTTTTAGGTGAAGAAATCAAGGGCCAGAGAAATACTGTACATATCCAAGCTATGATTCAATTATAATAGAATCATATAATAAACATAGTATATAAATAAGAGAATACAGTTTACCGTCTCCTACAACTACTTTATTTAAAAATAGGAAGAACTCTGCAAAATATAAAACTTCATATTTTAGATCTCTTACCTGTTGCCACCTGTATTTCTTTCTATGGTGTTATATTAATTTCTTATTTCTCAAGAAAGTCCATGGGGAAAATACTTTATATAATTATTTATTTATCTATAATGATCATATATAGAGAAAAACACATGCAAACAACACAGAGAGAAAATATAAAGAGGGAAAGTGATTTTGTAATAAATTTCCTACTAGATTAGCAGCATCTATAATCCAAGATGTTTTAACCATATGAAGAAGATCAACCAGATAATAATCATTTCCTTGGATACCCATACATGTGAAGCAGGAGATGTTGGTCACATTTTTAAGAATCAATGTGAAAGAAACTGCTTTGTTTGATCCCAAATTCACATCTTTGGTAATTATTTGCTGTTCATATTCTTTCACAATCCCTGCTTTATGTCCTTTTTCCTCAAATATTACCAAGTAGAGAATGAGCATCTATGCTTGCAAATACATTAGAAACTGGCAATACATAGTCATAAGTTTCTTTATGAGAAAATTAACAGCAGATATAGCAATCCTCCATCAATGTGTTGTCACTTACAGCCATGTGGTATGTTGATGAAAATGTGAAAAAATATTTAATGCTATTATTTAACTAAAATCACATAGTCATTTAGATTAATACATACATACATCTAGCCTTTATTGTAAAAGTATCTATTTCTATAAGAAATATTTTATATGATAGTATATAATATAAATCATAAAATGTTATATAAAATATATATACTTTTATTTATATAAAGAATATAAGCTACACATTTTTATATGCTGAATAGCATGAATATTTACCATAAAATAAATACAACTAGTAAATTTTTATAGATATATATATGCCAATAGTAATAGTAACAATGGTAACTTTTACTTAATGCTTACTACATGTTCTATGTTCTATTTTACATGTTATATGAATAATTTATTTTTTATAAAAATGTATGATATATAGTATTAGTATATCAATATCATACATAATTAAATGCCCATATTCACATATTAATATGTAGGGAGCCACAAGTTGGACTAACACAAGGTAAAGTCAATATTATGGCAAGAAATGACAATGACAAGGAAAAAGTGAAGAAAATGGTATAAATAAATTGTCCACTGCAAAGATATATTTTTAAAACTCAAATAAATGTATTTTATTAAAGTATAGAAAAATATTTTTAAAAATCAGTCATAGCTTTCTCCTCACAAATTAATTGGAAAGTATAATACTTATGGTTAGATAAATGTTTAAGAATGTAAGTTTTAATTTTTCTTCTTAAATCTGTTAGACTACTATCATGTACCAACCTGATTCAGTGCCCTACTTAAAGATATCTTAGGGTTATTTTAATGAGTATCCCGCTGTTTAAGAACAAATACAAGTGTTGAATATTAAGTCAAAAGAAAATATTATCTTTATAAATATCATGACTTCCATTTTTAGTTTGTAAACAGATATCTTCTACATAATGTTAAAATGAACATGACCCTTCCACTTGATTCTTTTAAAAAAATAATTTTAAACTGTTATTCCTCAATGTATAAAAATTATATTCATTATTTTTGAAATGTTACTTTTCAGTGGATTTCTTCAAATATATGTATACACATACAACATTTGTATATTTGTGTTATGAGATAATATGAGAAACATAATGTTTCCATTTCAGATAATTTATAATGTTGAAAATGTAACATTTAAATGATGAAAAGTTAATACTATACTAGATTATGTCACACATGAACATTTGCAAAATATTAACCATATAAATAGTTTTCAAGTATTTATATTAACAATGAAATGTGTTATTTACTATGCTGGACTAATTTTATCAGTCTTAAAAATCTATAGGGGTTAATGCTATGAAATAAATCATCTGATATTATAGAGAGCTCTCAAGCTGAATGGTCTATCAGACTTGTCCCCTACTTAGTTCAAGTGGTCGGAATTTTATATATATTTGTGGTTCAGATTGAGAATGTATTCAAAAAGATTTATATGCTTGTAGGCACTGCTATTGGAAGGTCACTGAACTGTGGGGACACTGTAGCTAAAGGTGATAATAGCAGGTGGGACCTGTTTGGAGGAATAGAGTCAGAGGGGGTATAAATTGGAAAGATAGATCTCCCTCTCCAAATCTCTCTCTCTCTCTCTCTCTCTCTCTCTCTCTCTCTCTCTCTCTCTCTCTCTCTCTCTCCTACCTGTATGCCATGAATTGAAAAGGTTTCCTCCACTGTGCCAACTGTGGAAGAACTAAAACTTCTGGATGGTGAACTGAAATAACTCTCTCTTCTTAAATTATGTGAGAGACATTTTGTCCTGATGATGACACAATCGATTCAGACAGATTTGTGTACTAGAGAAGTGAGATCACTAATGTGACTACTTGATCATGTGATTCAGTCATTTTGGAAGTTGTTTACCAGGAGAGTTTTCAAAGATTTCAAGAAGTCAGCTGGAGAAGTAATCCTAGAATGATGCAAGTCCAGCTTGTTAGGATAGTCTTGTGAGATCCAAGAAAACAAGAATGCTGTTAAAAAGTCAAATGGCAAAGTCAAGGAACGGGACTTTTCAGTTGAGAACAAGGATTCCATTGGCAGATGGACTCAAGGTTTGTCCACTGCAAAATACATGAGTTATTCTCTGGCAGAAAATTCTTTACACTTTCTCATGTCCTGAAACTTTATAGAAGACTGAGATTAAAGGCTGGTAGACCAATTAGTCATGTGGAAGATATTTTAAAATAGCCCAAAACTCATGGGTAAGGCTGAGACTTTTAGCATGTTTATAGTGAAAATCAACAAGGGAAAGTCCATTTGAAAAGTTTTCAGCTTGGTCAGACTACAAAAGTAGTCAATTGGCAAGTAAGGGTCTTGAAAAGGGTCTTAGATTAAAAAGAAGCCAAGTACTTTGAATAAGGACAATTAAAAGGATTCCTTGAGGGCATCCTGGGAATCAGCAAGATACCCCTCTTCCCAAGATAAGTAGCAAAAAAATTAGAGTTTGTTTTTGAAGAGTCCCAGGGCAATATACTGCATAAGGGCCACATAAGAAGTGATTGCTGAGGCCTCAGATCACAATGCTCAGCCATTCTCAGCCATTCTACATAGGTTTCTGTATAAAAAGGGGCCTGGCTAGTTCTAGAACTAGTAACATAATTCAACATCATGCCCATGGTGCTAGTTTTAGGAGTATACAGGATGTAAGAGTTACAGGATCAGGGTGTCTTCCACCAAAATTTCTGAAGGTCTGAGAGCCTAGGCAGTATTTCACAAAGACAAGAGGGTTATGAAGCTATGATAGCCAAGCTAAAAGTACAGAGGGGAGCCCATAAAGGCATAAGTCCAGATCACTTGACCTTTCTGTCTAAAATCCTTCCACTATGCCCTACTTCCTAAAAGGTGAGCCACCTTTCCATAATGTCACAGCTGGGAACCAAGCTTTTGTCTTTTGGGAGACATTTTGAAGTTGACTGAGTCAGTGCACTAATAAACTGATTAATTCATAAATAAGTGCATTGTCAGAAGGTGGGAACTGTTTAGAGATGGGTCACTTGGACATAATTTAGAAGGTGGCATGTTTGTTCCAGTTTATCTCTTCTTTCTTTTTCTGCAACCTGACTGTGATAGGTTAAAACAGCATTTTCCCACCATCCCTCTCCACCATGCCATCTCTTCCTTTGAGCTAGCCAATCATGCTGACTGAACTCTCTGAATCTGTAAGTCAAACTAAGACTTTCCTCCTTTTAATTGTAGGTTCCAGGTATTTTGTCCCAGCAACAGAAAAGTGAATAATATAACAACCATTACATTATTAATTTTAAGTACTGTATAGACCTTATCAATAAAATGTCAAAATATAATGTAACATATTTTTTATCTCAGAATATAAAACATTTGAGAGAAAACAATGTACTTCAAAGAGAATAATACTAACACTATATATTATTGCCCTTATGTTTAGTGATATATATGAATATCATTATATGAATATTTTCTCTACTATATTAAATTACTTAAATAGAAATTACTCAGAATAATAAAGTCCTCAACCTTTTCAAAGTCATTATTTCAAGATAAATTAAGTTCCTATAAAATGGCATTCCTTTGTCTATGAAATCTGCATATTTCTGAAATTCATCAGTGCAGTCTGATATAGTGTAAATATTAACTAACCTTTTTTCATAGCTCAGCTATATCAAACACTGAAACTAGTGCTTTGAAATGTCTTCATGTTCTTCTCATTATAGCAGTTAGAAAATCAATAGATGATCAGATCTTTCATTTAAATTCTGTATTGTTACATTTACTTGAGGAGGCCTCATAACAATATTTGACAAAACGTAAAGCTACTTGTACTTTGGCTACCTAAAATGTACCTACACCTGATTTACTAAATTAATTAACCCCTCTGAGTCTTAATCTTGTCTCCTAAATGTAGACATTTAGATTAATGGTTCCCAAACATCTGTTTACAAACCTCCTTCTGAGTTACTTCAAAAACAATCCACTGGAAATCTCAATTAAAAATTCAGACTCTTAAAAAAAATTGAGACTCAAAGACCTACTCCAGACATTCAGAAAAAAGTCTCAAAGCCTATGGTGAGAAAGTTCTTTGGTTGATTCTGCTATAAAATCAACCAAAAAAATCACTGGATTGAATGAACGTCAGGCTTTTCTCACAACACTAACATTCAGTGATACTTCATTTCTAGGTTAGTAGAGAATATTAGCTTCAAATCAATTTTCATGTTTTCTGTAAGATAGAACTCTGGTTTATCTCCACATATATAATATGGTGTAAACAAGTTTAATTTTCTTTGAAAGGACTGAATAAATAAAATGGGTTTCAGGTTTAAAACCAATCTCTCCCTCATATTCTCATTCTCTCTCTCTCTCTCTCTCTCTCTCTCTCTCTTTTCTCTCTCCTCTCTCTCTATGTTTCTGTCTGTCTGTCTTTCTCTCTGTCTCTCTCTACTGCCTCTTTCAAAATATCTTATTATTAATAACACAACAATCTAGTTACTTAATCATAGCTACCAAAGAAATCTGGTAGCTTAATCAAAGCTACTCAATAAATATTTGCCAACTATATATTTGCCTTCAAGTAAATTCCATACAGATTGCAAATATAGTTTTGTCTATGCCTAACACAAACACCTAATAATTCATGGAAAATCCATTTAATAATTAAAGTTGGTAATAAAACCAACCATTCCAATGTGCTTCTTACTTCCTACAAGTATCTTTATCCTTTTTAAAGTGCCTTTGAGCCACCAAGGTTCACAGAAGTAAAATAAAATTTAAACACAAAAAGAAAAGATAAGAGGTTCCACTGTCAGGTATGTCACCATTTAGTAAGGGGTCAAATGTAAGCAATGTCCTATGAATCTTATTCCTTCATCATTAAAAAGATGAAAAGAATACTACTGCCTCATGAATTTCCATGCTCAATAAATACAATACTACACTAAATATGCTCAAAATAGGGGCAGGGGGTATACTATAGCATGAGAGTGTTTGAGTAGTATACCAGTATGTAGGAAGCCCTGAGTTCAATCTATAGTATACCAAAAAGAAATTTAAAAGTGCAGAATAGTCCATAACTGTAAAACTATACAATGCTAAGTTTGTACTCACATCACTAATTTTAATGAGGATGACATAAGGTTTAAATTTTCTTAAGCTACAGTGTACTGTTTTCCATTAGCTTGGAAATTACTTTTCTTTAGATTTTTCACTGTGAAAATATGAAAGATAATATTTATAATTTCAAGCTCTTGTGTCAATTTGTTCCACTAATGTGTATGACGTTGTGTGGGTGTTAGTCATTTAAAACTGCAACATACAAAGAATTTTTGGTATTTTGGAGAATGTTAAAATAGAAGAGAAGTGGCATAAATGCCTGTGGCCAAAATGATCAGTGGTGGCAATCAAAGACGCTCCTATCATGAGACACTGACTGTAACTGGCCCCACATGTCAGTTACGTTATAGAGTTAAGGATCTGTAGCCAAATTTCTTTAGTGGGGGTCCAGCCTTTGCCACTTCCAAGCTTCTCTCACTTGAATATATTATCTGTTTTGCAATGTTCCTGTCAGAGAAATATTTGATGCTCAAAATTCAAAGAAAGAATTTAATCTGTGTCACCCATTAAGGATATTCACTCCATGGTCAATTGGCTTCAAGACAAAAACATCATGATAAACACCATGAAAATGTGTATCAGAACAATTTTCTTTTCATGGTGGCCAGGAAGCAGAAGAGAGGAACAGAGCCAGAGAAGAAGAGATTAGGGACCATCAGTACTGAATCACACATAAATACCTTAACCAGACACATGAAAAGTATGTTTTACTAATCTCAGAGGTGGTTCCCAAGTCAACCAAGTTAACAATTAATCTTCACCATCACATCTTACCACTTGAAACATGAACATAACTCTTTAAATATTGATCTTAAAAAACAATAATTCCACCTAACATGGTGCAGCTATCTTCCACACAACTTTCCCAAGATCTCAGCAGTATTGGCATTTTTAAAAGTCTAAATCAAAAACTTTTCTGCGACACCAGATAAACTCTTAGCTGTGAGCTGTGGTACAAATTTTAAGAAGTTACACAATCCCTATGTATAATCACAAAAAGTGAATATTTCTTTTCCAAAATGGATTAAAAAGGAATCAGATTAAAACAAAACTGAAATGTAGCATGGCAATGATTAATTCTGTAGCTCCATGTCCTACATCCAGGCTATGTGCAGATGAGCTATAGATTCCAAAGGGCTTTAGCAGCCCTACCTGTAAGGGGTTACGAGCTGTAATGCACATGGCCTCTCTCCTGGGCTAGCACTGCTCACAGCCTTTAGCTTTCCTGTCAGACCCTGCATGTTCTGCAAAATGTCTCCACTGAACCTCTGGCTTCACTCTCACAGATTCATGCTCTGTCTTTTCAGGGATTCCTTCCCTTGTCTTCCAGATTTTCCTTTAAAATCTGGATGAAAGTTTTGCAGACACCACAATTCTTGTGTTAAAGATTTCATATGTTCTATCTTCATTATTGTGTAGTTAAAAATACTCTTTCATTGTGATGTTACTTTGTAAAATTTGAATAACCAAAGCAAGTCATATGACCATGCAAAATTTTAATGGAGAAATAGACTGTACCCTTACAAGTTAAAGGGGCATTAATAAATTTTTTGAATACTAATCTTATCAAATACATTTCCAAATAGTAAATGCAGATATAATTCCAAAAGTATGGGATGTATAATCAATTTAGAACAATTGAATGTGATTGTTATGGCTTGTACATAGATGTCCCCCAAAGCCTCATGCAGTCATGGGTGGGGCTTTTACAGAAGTGGCTGAATCCAGAGTGTGTGATTGATTCATGGTATAATGTTAGGAATAAGACTGGGTGTTTACTAAACCATTGATTGGAATGGTACTATACTAATCCCCATAGACTGGATACAATATAAGGGACAAAAAGAGGCTCATCTTTCCCTCCATTGTTGATTTTGCTCCCTTGAGGGCACTGTGAACTGTTCTCTGTGACACCCCTCTGCCATGTGCCATTCTGTCTTGGAGCCAACCAACTCTAGACTAAACCCGCTGTAGAATGTGGGTTTAAAAAAATCTCCTCCTTTAACTTTGAGTTTTGGGTATTTTACCTCAGCAACAAGAAATGTAACTAAGACTATGATTGAAATGCTGGTAGCAGTAGACAAGATCAAGTACTTGAGCACATTGATTGCAGTTGCTTTTCATTTTTTATTCTCAAAGAAATGCAAATATGATGGTAAGGAATCTTTATGCTCATTGTTAAGACTGGTTTTTCCAGTAGAAAAGATCTTACTTAGAAATTCAGATGCAAAGAATGAGAAAAGCAAAAAGCAATAAGAAGTAGGAAGATAGACCTTTCTTAGGTAGGAAAATGATTAAGAGGAGGAGAAGGAAGAAGAAGGGAAAGTATGAACAAAGAATCAAGATGTGTTATGTACATGTACCAATTCCATATATGGAGTGCAGTCATGATGTACTACAAACATACTAATAAAAGAGAAAAAAATGTAAGCAAGGTTATGTCACTGAAATGCCCATGCCCGTAGAATTCCTTCACAACAAACAGGTGACATGCTACTTACTAATTTTTAAAGCAAATCAGAATGTCAAGTACATGATTTAAAAAAAAAAACTAATTTTAAGTACTTTATTTGCATGGCTTTTTTATTTGCAGCAAAGTATACAATATTTTTATAATGATGCTGATATAAAGAACTGAATTGTTCATACACATTCATGCGATCTTAGCAATTTTTATATACAGGCTTAACAGACTTGCTCCAAATACTATATCTGAAAGAAAAATCTATATTGCTTTAGCTTTAGAAAAATATTTATAGGGGCAATTCACATTGTATTGTGCTAGAACTTAGTACTTATAAAGAAATCATATTCAACCTAATTGAATCTTTTGACTACTAAAATAATAAGAAAGAAATATGAAAGTGCAATGAACACAGGACACTTTAAAAACTGTTTACTAAAGACTTTCTATGATTTTCAGAAATTGCTAAAATTCAGGAAGAACTTTAATTTCTCCATAGCACCCTTAGTACAAACAGTGATGGAAATACTTGACCTAATTTAAACATTACACAATGTATGCATGTATTGAAGTATCACATGATGTCCAACTGGCATGTGCAAGTTTTATGCTTTTTAGTATCATCTAAAAATTAATTTAAATATCATGGATTTCTAGTAACATGTTTGTCTGGTTTACTGTCAGATCAGAAAATTCAAATACTTTTCAATCTTGAGCATTTCAACTTCAAATCTTAGAACATCTAATAAACTCATTGTGAAGTAGCTATTGAACAGTCTTTCTAAGCAAAGATTTCTGAAAAAATTCAGTTATAATTCTAGATATAGGCACAACTCTATACTGCTTTCATTGGACATGAGCACATTCAAGGCTATGTCACTCCTAAGTTATTGACTATCTACATGTAAAATAAATGGTTTTTCTCACTTAAAGAAATGGCAGCCCAAGTCACAACACCAATGTCTTGTTCAGTTGAGTGCGGTGAGCACCTGGAACAACTTACACTGTGGTCCTTGGTGAAAAGTTTCTTTTTCTTCATCAGTATCTGATATTTAGTGCTAGGCTCTAATGCACACTTTATTTGCTCAGTATCAGAGATGTTAGTGCTAAACTATTTTCTATTTTACAAAGTGATGAGTTAAATTTTAAATCACTTCTCACTAGAAATAAAAGCCTACTAATTCAATATGAAATGAGCATTTAATGAACTCTTAACAGGAAAGAATGTTCATGAATATCAAGGAATAAAATCCTAAAATATACTTGATAGGAGGCTATTACACATAGATAGTTTGAATTTGATGAGCTATTGGGAATCACAATGGACTTGAGCCTGCATATGGGCAATCTCTACTACATCGCTGGACAGTTAGAAACACTCATTTCAGACACTTTATTTTCTATGTTTAAATTTTCTCATCTATAAAATAAGAATGCTTGCTGGATGAGTTTTTACATCCCTTCTATTTTTCAAATTCTTTGATTTTTTAATAAGAGTGTGATAGCTTCTATTTTCAGATTATATGTTTGGGTCTGTGAGAATTTGTATTGTAACACTTGAAATTCAACCGAGTATGAATAACAGCTAGTGAACAAACTTTTAATATTATATGTGGGTGTTTCATTACCTACTGTAGAAATTTATTTTGCCTCTCAAACACAAAGTGACATTTGCATATATTAGGAAGTCAGAAAGATTTTATTTTTGGAAATTGTACAGTGCCATGAAAAGAAGTAACAAAGTAGACTTTTTTCTGGTTATTTCGTTATTTTAGGTAGGAACTTTGTATTTTGAAGTTACTTAAAATGTAAACTTCGTGTGAGAAATGACATTTACTAGAATTATATGAAATGAAAACCTGAATTTTACCACAATTTTGATGTAATTCTTTGCATAGGTTAATTTCCATTGATTTTTATTTTCTTAAGGAAAGAGCAAGGTATATTTTAAGTGAAGAGCATTCATTGTCTCCCATTTTCTCTTTATTTTATCTTTTCTTATGTTGGTATTTTTCTGTGGTACATAATAATTACAATCATCTTGAGGAATTGGTATGTGTTCAAGCTGGATCTCCATCCTTTTTACTTCCCTTTCCCTTCATAGCCCCTCCTCTCCCTCCACCCTCAGATGAATCATGTATCCTTAATGGAAGCTTAACTTTAATGGTTTGCAGCACTTAAGTAATAGAATTGTATTCATATAGATAGTTATATACCACTTGTTCAGTTTACATACATACACATATTTTTCCATCAACTCCTCAAAATACACCTTCTCTCTAAAGCACATTAATACTTTTATTTTGGTTACAAAGAATTGTGTACAATGGAAATAAATGGAACTCAAATCCAAATTTGTGTATAAAGAGAAAAAAGCTCTATCACTTTAATTTTGCATTGGTGACATTACAGGCAAGAGTAAAGAGGTGAAATATAAGTACATCCTCATATCTGCTGTCAATAAATAGTTGTGCTGCAACATTTTCCATCATCTGACTTAAATGCCATAATTAAATGGCACCTAAAAGTATTCCATCAAATACAAGATCATGAAAATTTAAACTTTCACAAGAGTAAGGGGTGATAATCTTAAATCTTTTTCCTACTAAATGTGAATTTAGTCATTGTTCATTTAGTCATTGTTGTAGTTAGGGGTTGTGTAGAGAACAATTAGAATAAGAACATGGAGTTTATAATACTGTTTATGATGGTCACTGGGAGTTAACACAAGAAAATGCAGGAAATCTATCTGCAAAGACAGAATATTTAGTCTAGGGCCTAAATCCCACAGCAGTGTCCCACATCAGTCCAGATGAAAACCCAGAGCTCATGACAATGCCTCCCACAAGCACAACCGGAGGTTCTCAGCGCACAACAAGGACTCACACCAGTCTCTTTTACAGATCACTGCTGGGAAGGCCCAAAGATCAGTGGTGAAGGCCAGAAAGGCCATGCTCTTGGGGTGAAGGAGCTGTGCTGGTGGGATGAGGGTTCTCTGCTGGAGCCGAGAAGTCACACTCACAGCAAAGACCAGGGCTGTCCTACAAGGCACCACAGCCATCCTCAGCAACACGAAGGCCCTGAGCCCCTCTGACAGCAAGCACAGTCGGGTACATGCTAGGAAACCAGCATGACAAGTTCATCCTGGAGACCAAGCGGCACACGTTTCCCCTCTGGAGCCAGGAAGCAATGTCTGATGTGAGGACCAAAGGTTCTCCAGGAGCACCAATAGCTCAAACAACAACTCAAAGGAGAACCAACAATGCCTCAATGCTTCAATGCAACAATGCATTAATACCTTCCTTCTTCACCTCTCTATTTATGCTGGCAACTTTACTCAGGTGTGTTGGGAGCCGCAGCCCCGAGCCCGGTCGCCTTACTTGGCGGACGTGAGGCCTGTAGTAAAGAGTAAAGCCTGAGGTAGATTACCCCTCCCATCGAGCACGTTAGTTTCCTGCTTACCGCGTAAGCAACCCGCTCAACAATATAGTCTGCCTGGCAACTGATGATGTTAGCCAATCAGCTTGCCTTGCTTACTTTAACATGATTGGACACTGTATCCGTATATATACTGGTGCCACCCCTGGGGGGGAAGAAGAAGCCCGGAAGTAGAAGCCCAAAAGGAGCCGCGGGGAGCGGACCAAAGGAGGCTTCGGCTGGGAGCGATCCCAGGGCAGGCTGTACGGAGAAGGAAAATAAAAGAAAAGGTTGTCCACTGCCAGACTTTGTCGTGTGTCCTTCCTGCCGGCCGGGAGCGACATCGACATTTGGAGGCCCGCACGGGGACTGATCACCCCCGAGACGTGACAGCGGACAACGCTCCAGTACAGAGCTGCGAGACAGGTGAGTTGGGGATAAGCCTGGGCTCTGGGTGGCGCGCACCTACAGGGCTTTTAGACTCCCCTCAGGCTCACGCGTAAGTGGCGGATTCCTTGGGCCTCACGCGGTGAGTAACATATTAAAAGATGGGAAACATGCTAGGTAGCAACACTAAGAGCGAGGGTGGTTGTGGAGAAAGCTCTCAAGAGCTTACAAAAGTACGCAGGGTATTTGAGCAGGCCCAGTCGGGGAGCTCCCGAGAGGGGCCCGTCAAGGGGAACAAAGATGCTAAGGAGAAGGACGGGGCTCTAGCCTCGGAGTCGTCTGACTCCGAGGACGAGGGAAAGTTGAATGGCAAGGAGGCCAAAGAGACCAGCTGTCAGGAGCCTAAGTCGCTCGATAAGGAGTCGCAGGGTTCTTTCCCAGCGTTGCGCCGTGAATTGCGCTCCGCTCAACTTGGTCTGCGGAGGAGTAGAGAGCTCCTGAGCGCTCCCCGGCGCGAGAGGGAGGCGAAGCCTTCCGCCCCACCTTGGGGGCTGTTCCCGGAGGCGATCCCTTGCCGCGAGGCGGCCGCCCGGGAGCTCCCTTCCTCTTCGCCAGAACAGGAAGTGATGCACGGGCCCCCATTTTCCGCCCAATCATGGCCGCCGTCTTATGCTCCGCCGCCGGCGGGTCGGTATTTTTACAGGCGGCTTTGGCAGGGGGGACGTTTGTCTCATGAGGTACATCCACCACCTGGGATAGATAGTGTCCCCTACGGGATATTTCCTGTACAAGTAGCTATGGGCCAGGGACGTAATGCATGGGAGCCTTTTGAGATAAAGCAGATTAGAGAACTTAAAAATGCAGTTACAACCTTTGGGCCGACTGCGCCTTACACCATTGCCATGCTGGAGAACCTGTCTTCTGGGCCCCTCACCCCCGCGGACTGGATTCAGCTGGCAAAGGCGTGTCTGCCCTCGGGTAGTTACCTGGATTGGCGAGCCTGGTACGCAGAGTTCTCTGCAGAGCAGGCTGAGAGAAACGCCAGTCGGGGAAACCGGGGGTGGAACAAGGAAATGCTTATGGGAGAAGGTCGGCACGCTGATGATCAGACTCAGTTCCCCGGCGCTGTCTATGAACAAATCAATGCCATAGGGCTCCGCGCCTGGAAGCAGGTAAGTGGTGCCGGAACAGCCTCCTTGTGTCTTTCAAAAATAATTCAGGGTACCACAGAGCCATTTGTTGACTTTGTGGCCCGAATGCAAGATGCTGCCGATAAGATATTTTCTGATCCGGGAGTGGCTCGACCGCTGGTAAGGCAGCTGATTTTTGAGCAATGTACAAAGGAGTGCAAGGCAGCGATAGCTCCTCATAAGAACAAGGACCTCAACGCCTGGATTAGGATATGTAGAGAGATAGGGGGGCCGCTCTCCAACTCGGGAGTGGCTGCTCTCCTGGCCGCGGCTGTACAGCAGAGGGGACCTCGCGGGTTAGAAGGGGAATGTAAGGCTAAAGGGTGTTTTGCCTGCGGGGAGCCAGGACACATTAAACGTCATTGCCCAAACAATGCAGATGCTAGGCCTCGCCCTAGGAATGAAGAACCATATGTTTGTGGGCGATGCAAGAGGGGATCACACAAAGCTGAGGAGTGTAGGTCGGTCTTTGATGCTCAGGGCAACCGTATTTGTGGACGAGATGCTAGAGGGCCAAAAAACGGCCAGAGGGGGCCCCCTTCACAGGCGGGCCCCCGCCCCAGAGACAGGACAGCTCAGGATGGCAGCCTTCAACAAGGGCCACCCCTGGGTCAGCAGGTGTGGACCTCAGTGTCGCCTCCAGACTTATATTAGTGCCTGATATGGGTGTTCGAGTGGTTGAAACCACCTTTAAGGGACCGTTACCCGAAAATTCCGTGGGTCTGGTGATCGGGAGATCCTCCACGGCCCTTCGGGGTCTCATAGTAGTCCCGGGGGTCATAGACTCAGACTACACAGGACACATTAAAATTATGGTTCAATCTCTTGTGGGTACTATGGTAATCAATAAAGGAGACAAGATAGCGCAGCTCTTGCTGCTCCCCAGTCTCCACAAGAGATTCCCCTCAAAGCAGAAAATTAGAGAAAGTCAAGGTTTCGGTTCCTCAGGGGAAGTCTTCGAGGGACTCCATATAATACTTGATAAAAGGCCCATGCTCTCACTTAAGGTCAATGGCAAGAATATAACAGGGCTCCTAGACACAGGAGCTGACCGTTCCATTATCTCTAGAAAGGATTGGCCCTCCAACTGGCCCACCAACACTGCAGATAACACGCTGCAGGGCCTGGGGATGGTGTCAGCTCCTCAGGTTAGTGCTTCAACCCTGCTCTGGTGCGATGAGGAGGGTCATCAGGGCCATTTCCAACCATTTGTGTTGCAGTTGCCAGTGTCTCTATGGGGAAGGGACATCCTCACTCAGATGGATGTCACGCTTACGTCAAACTGCTCCCCCCAGGCTAAGGATATACTCAGGAACCAGGGATATACCCCCGGCAAAGGCTTGGGCAATGCCCTACAGGGTCGGAAATCCCCAATACCAGTAGAGAACAAAAAAGGTAGGCAAGGGCTGGGTTTTTCTTAGGGGCCGCTGAAGAAGCTCTCCTACCCACTTCGATCAAAATCACCTGGAGGTCAAATGATCCGGTTTGGGTACCTCAGTGGCCCCTGCCTAAGGAGAAGCTATTAGCCTTGTCAGAAATAGTCAGTACACAACTTAGATTAGGACACATTAAGCCGTCAACCTCCCCATGGAACACCCCCATTTTTATAATTAAGAAAAAGTCTGGCAAGTGGAGGCTGCTCCATGATCTAAGGGCGGTCAACGCGCAGATGCAGTCCCTGGGGGCGGTCCAGAGGGGGCTGCCAGCTCTCTCAGCCATCCCTCAGTCCTGGCCAGTTTATGTTATAGATCTTAGAGACTGTTTCTTCTCAATCCCCCTGCATCCAGAGGACACTCATAGGTTCGCCTTTACTTTACCCACCATTAACCAAGAAAGCCCTGATCTCAGATACGAGTGGATAACGCTGCCCCAAGGTATGGCCAACAGTCCCACTATGTGTCAGATTTACCTTGATTCCCTACTGGCCCCCCTACGGAAATCCTTTCCCAAGATAAGATGTGTGCATTACATGGACGACCTTTTACTCAGCGGCAGGGACCCAGACATGCTAAATAATATGCTCGGCCAGTTGGTCGAGGCCCTGAGACAAGCTAATCTGCATGTTGCCCCCGACAAGATTCAGGGAGGAGAAATGGTGACCTACTTAGGCGCGAAAATCTCCCCTATGCTAGTCTCTCCACAGAAGGTCACCATTAGGACGGATGGCGTTAGGACCCTAAATGACATGCAAAAGCTATTGGGAGACATTAATTGGATTAGGCCATATTTACATATACCAAATTCAGATCTCAAACCCCTGTTCGACCTTCTGAAGGGAGACCCAGATATAGCCTCCCACAGGAGGCTCACTCCTGAGGCAAGAGCTGCCTTACAGAGAGTGGAAAAAGCCTTAGGTGGGGCTACCTTACACAGAATTGAACCAGGGCGACCCTTTGATGTCTGTTTGCTACAGACTAGTCTACAGCCCACAGCGGTGATTTGGCAGAAAGGACCATTACTGTGGATACACCCTAAGGTCTCACCTGCAAAAGTCATAGAGCATTACCCGGAGGCAGTCGCTTCATTGGCCCTTGAAGCGCATGATAGAGCTGTCCAACATTTTGGCTCAGGACCACAAGCCATCCGAGTACCCTATACCGCCAGCCAGATCAAGACCCTGGCTGCCTGCATAGATACGTGGGCCATTCTGAGATGTGTTTTCCATGGGGATATAAACAATCAATACCCTAAAGACCCTATCTTGTCATTTGTCACTCAGCACCCTATAATTTTTCCAAAGGTTACTGCCTCTGAGCCATTAGTCCCAGCAACTACAATATACACAGATGGCTCCAAGACGGGGATAGGCGCCTATGTGATCCTAGGCAAGCCCCCGGTTACCATACAATTTGAACCTGATCAGCCTCAGGTGGTGGAACTGCAGATCGTTAAAATGATTCTTGAACGGTTCTCAGAAGCCATTAATATTGTCTCCGATTCTAGGTATGTGGTCAATGCTATGCAAGTGCTTGAGACTGCCGGTTTAATTAGATCCACTTCCACAGTGGCTGGGCTGTTCCTGTCTATCCAGACATTGCTTCAGAACAGACACCATAAGGTCTTCACCACCCACATAAGAGCACATACATCCCTGCCGGGGCCCATGGCACAGGGGAATGCGGCTGCTGATACTGCCACTCGCCCGTTATGGATTTTTACCTTACTAACACCAATCGAGCGAGCCCGTGCCTTCCATGATAAGTTTCATGTCAATGCCAGGACACTAGCAAACCATTTCCATGTTTCCAGAGCAGATGCACGAGATATCGTGCGACTATGTGACTCCTGTGCCACATACAAACCTGCCATACCGATGGGAGTAAACCCTCGAGGTTTGATCCCTGGTGATGTTTGGCAGATGGACATCACACATATACAGGAGTTTGGGACTCTTAAATATGTTCATGTTTCCACAGACACCTGTTCTCACGTCATATTCGCAACAGCAGAAACAGGTGAAAAAGTGTCTAATGTGATCAATCATTGCCTGGCGGCTTGGGCCGCATGGGGCAAACCAAAAATATTAAAAACTGATAATGGACCAGCCTATATAGGCAAAGCCTTCAATGAGTTCTGCAAAATGATGGAGGTTCAATTAAAACATGGTATCCCATACAATCCCCAAGGTCAAGGAATCATTGAGAGGGCTCATAGAAGCCTCAAAGAAATTTTACAAAAACAAAAAGGGGGAGTAGGCCAAGGCCTGGCCCCAAAGGCACGATTATCCATGGCACTATTCACACACAATTTTTTAAATTTAAATAATGATAATTGCTCCCCAGCCGTGGAGCACTGCAACCCTTCCCCCAACCATAAAGGGTGGGTGAAGTGGAAAGATGTCCTGACAGGACAATGGATGGGCCCGGATCCAGTGGTCAGCTGGAACCGAGGCGCGGTTTGTGTTTTCCCACAGGAATCGGGACGAGAACCACTGTGGGTACCGGAGAGACTGACACGGGCGACAAAGCCCTCGACTGAAGATCAGACCTGCCCTACCGGAGATCCATCACAGACCAACTAACACGATGAATAGAGATAGCAGTAGCCCGAAATGGACAAGAAGATCCTCAGGCATATGCATGGCTCGCTCGCCTAGCCTATGACCGAGTCTAGGGACGGTGAGCTTCCCACACTCCTCCTCTAAACAAAAAATTATGACATAGCTGGGTAGGAGAGTCAATGACGGGTAAGAGCGTACTCCCCCGGTGCGACTCAACCTAAGCCAGGCCCTACCCCATTCTGCACGTAAGCCGCTGGACTGTTAGATGCTGCCCAGGTCTAAATTTCTCTCCGAGGGGATTTCTTTACGGAGAGGAAATGAGTGCAAGCTTGTGTGCATCCAGGTTCCGTCCAGTTTGTGCCTGGCCCTAGAAAAAGGACGAGGGCCTCAGGGCCTTGGCGGACCATGGGACGGCCGACCAGGGTCTAAGCCAAGGACCTACGGTGGGCCTACACATAGGGCATAAGCCTCTGCACCCAGTCCAGAAAGGGCTACGATGCGCACATTCATAAAAAATAAAAAAGGGGGAGATGTTGGGAGCCGCAGCCCCGAGCCCGGTCGCCTTACTTGGCGGACGTGAGGCCTGTAGTAAAGAGTAAAGCCTGAGGTAGATTACCCCTCCCATCGAGCACGTTAGTTTCCTGCTTACCGCGTAAGCAACCCGCTCAACAATATAGTCTGCCTGGCAACTGATGATGTTAGCCAATCAGCTTGCCTTGCTTACTTTAACATGATTGGACACTGTATCCGTATATATACTGGTGCCACCCCTGGGGGGGGAAGAAGAAGCCCGGAAGTAGAAGCCCAAAAGGAGCCGCGGGGAGCGGACCAAAGGAGGCTTCGGCTGGGAGCGATCCCAGGGCAGGCTGTACGGAGAAGGAAAATAAAAGAAAAGGTTGTCCACTGCCAGACTTTGTCGTGTGTCCTTCCTGCCGGCCGGGAGCGACATCGACACAGGTGGAGCATCTGTGCTCAGTGCCATGCTGATGTAATCCAGCTGGCATTAAGTTGACCACCAGTTCTTAATCCGTAATAGTCATTTATGTTGAAAACTCATTGAAAAGCAGCACAAATTGCTATGTATTCACCCATTTTCTTCTCTTGCGTACATAGTTTTGCCGCGCACCTCTAAATCTTTGAGTATAGACATGATCTACGACTAAGAGGGGTGTTCCACTCCCCGACTTAGACTAACACTTTCCACATATAAGACCTTCATTTTTCCTTATTCAAGGACAACATGGAGATACAACTGCAGATACAGAGAAACAAATACATCAAGTTTCAAGGCAAATTATTTAGTATTTCACATTACCTTTTTTAGCAACAACAAAACTTTCTCTTAAGCTGTGATGAAACTTTGGATTCTAGAGAAAGAGAAATGTGAGAATTATTACTTGTTCAGTCAAAATAGCTTAACATACATAATTTGAGAGACTAAAAAGAAACAAAAATAATTGTATGGTCTTCTCATAACTTTAGCACCCTCTGTTCTTGCCCACAACTCTTGCTATATTTAAGCTGTGCCATCAAATCATATAAAACTTTTTCTCTCTTTTCCAATAAATGTTTTTTAAATTATTTTATTTTTTTGCGATGTTGGGAATCAAACTCTGAACCTCCTATGTGCCCTTCTATGGCAAAAGCTCTACAGTTGAACTAACCCCTAAGAATATTTTAGATATCTCTCCTGGATATTAGTGGATTATTTGGCTAGTGCCAAAATAATGCCTTTTTTCTCCAAATTAAACCCCTTCTTTTTAGTAATGCTAAATAATGCTAAACAAAGGCTGATATTCACTGGTATTTTTGGTAACATTCTTCTACACCATGTTGTCACCATGCCATGCTGGAAGCATAATAATAAGTACAATGTCATGACTGTTTCCAGAAAGTTTATCTACTAAGAAACAGAGACACACAGCTGTCCTATGTGGTTATTCATATTTTAAGGTTATGCACAAACTGATATAAGATCACAAATGAGTGAACAATGAATCCTGATGGAGCTCACCAGAATACATCCTGGTGAGGGAAATGTCTTTTACAGAGAAGAAACTGCACACCTAATGGGAAACAGCTACCCAAAACGGAGATGTTTTAGAGTTTTCTCAGCAAATGGATCCTAGAACTGTACAAGCAGGAAGTGAAGGAGCCATCTTTAATTCTTTTTTAATACCTCACTTCTCTGTAACAACACACTTACTACAAAATATGTCTTAAATATATCATTTGTCCATCTGCATATTCCCTACCATAACCCTACTCCAAGTTACCATGATTACTCACTCAGGCTATTTGAATAACTCTATAGCTGATCCACCTGAATAGCATCTTTCTCCTAATCTCCCCTGCTTGCCAATTAATTATCCATAAGGGCAGAAGGATCTCTCTGAAGCGCCAACATGAGTACTTCCTCCTCAGAATATTTGAATGCTTCCCCATTGCGCTTAATGATAATTCCTAAAATTAATGACAAACTCTTATGTTATTTGAACATTTTTTTTAACTACCAAGGGTCAATTCAAATATGATCCAAGTCCAACTCCTCAACCTTACTCTTTAAAGTATGACAATGTTAGACTTGTTTTCACATCTTTGAAAATATATCTCCTACCCCAGGCTCTTACACTTGATATTCTCTCTTATTTGAACAAACTCTTTCCACCCCATCATCACTGTCACATTTTTTTTTATTTTACTACTTTGTATTAATCTTTTATTGGAGGTGCAAACCTTTAGAGAGAAGATATGAAGGGAAAAAATTGGCCCCAGGTACAGTATTAAGATTCACACTATCCACACTATTTTAAAATGGTTTTAAACATTGTCTTAAAATAGATATTCTTTTCACTAAAACTGTGTTCTGGCAACCATAGTAACAAACTACATTTTTTATCATGGAAACTCATTCATACCAAATCATTATCCTTTCAGTTCAGACCAGCTTTTAGATTTCTTAGTATCCATGCTACTTCCTTCAGGAAATCATCCACTGTTCTCCAGACCATCTCCTCTGTCATCTCCTTTACCCATTATAATGTTTTAATAGTAAAAGTGATCTATACCTGTGTTGTCCAACCAAAGTAGTCACTAGCTACACGCTGCTCTTGAATATCTGAAATATGTCTGGCTCAACTGCTAAATTTTAATGTCATTTAATCTTAATTAAGTTTACATAGCTACCAAGTGTAGGGATGACCATAACTTTGAACTAAGCTACATATCAATGGTAAATGCTTCATTATTACTTTTTATAATCTCCAAATGAATAAACTTAAGCAAACTAATGATTTATATTCTTTCTCATGTAAATGGCCAGGAATCAAGTTGAGGATGCACATAAAATCTTCACTATCAAAAGGGGCCCACGTCCTTTTAGTGTACTCCCTGCCATCCTCAAATAGTTCACCTGTCCAAAATGATTCCCCAATTCACAGCATCATATTTGGTTCCACAAGCAGACAGGCAAGAAGTCATTAGGTAAATAATACTTCCATTTTTACATATGACACAATAATTAAACTACATCTATTCACATTCCATGGTCTATCACTTTGCCACATGATATACTTAACAACAAAGACACCAACAAAAAATCTTTATCTGATTTATGAATTATTTTCCCAGATCAATCTGAAAATTCTATAATATAGTTAGCCAATCATGTAGTATCTTTTTGTAGTCCACTACTGTGCTAATCTAAATATACATGTGCACCCCGACTTTCCATACATAAAATATACTTGCCTTGTTCAAAAATGAAAGTTCTTGAGCCCAATATATTTGGTGAATCTATCATAAAGTTCAGGCTTTTTGCTTTACCTTTGTTTTTTTCTACCACATCTGGAGGTGGTTTCAAAATGAAATATATTCTTATCTTTGTCACCAGATAATACACTATGGCAGAATTAAAACAAGATAAACATAATGCAAACTCTCTTGCAAAAGACAGTAGAAAACATTAATCATTGGTTATAGTACTTATCAACTTCTGGTGTTGAAAAATTGCAGATTCCATATCTAGTTATGGAATAATTCCTTCAACTGATGATCTGGCATCCTCCAGTTCTCAATTTAAATAGTATTTTTCTTAACATTGTCCCAATAGCACCTAACACTGTATCCAGAAACTTCTTTTTTGTTTATTATTGTCCTCCACCACGTTTGAAGTAGGCTTAGGAGAGTACATCCATCATACTATTCAAAGAAAGATATGTAGCCAATATTAATTCTCAAGAATATCTCTATAGGGGCTGGGGATTTAGCACAGAGGCATAAGCACCTGCCTTGCAAGCAGGCAGTTGTGAGTTTGATCCCCGGTACTGATAAAAAGGAAAAAGACAAAAAAAAAAAAAAAGTATGTCTATGATAGACAGACCTAATTACAGCACTAACTTTTGCAAAGCAGGTGCTTATTCCACTGAACTAAATCTCTGGCCAAATAGCATTAATTTTTGAAAACTACAGGAATTTTAAAAATATATAAAGATTATAAGCATAGAGACTGAAATTAAGGAGATAGAAACCATAAATAAAGAAAGTCTAAATTGAAATCAAGGCGGCCTTTTTTGTTTGTTAGTTTCTTGCATTTATTTTAAGAAAACCAACAAAATGGACACATCACTTGTTTTGAAAATGAGAAGAGCAAAACATAGATGAGAAGAGGAATAAAACACTAATCACATAATCACAGATAAAGAAGACATAAGATTTTGACTCAATACTACATGCAAATATACAGCAACAAATTTTAAATTTAAATAAACAAATTCTTTGTGTCATGTCTATGATTTCCCTTATGTCATATACATACTCAACTTTATCTGATTTCCTAGACTAATCTTTTGATTATATTTGTCATTACCTATCATGACATGCATCTAGTAATTTTTCTGTTTTTCTTCCTACACGTGTAAATTTAAACCGACTGAAATCTGGTTTTTCATCTGTCTAGCTCATCAATGTTTATAATAAATAGACCAGTGCCTTCAGAGAATAGGCAGATAGACTGCTTATTAAACAAATGGAAACAGTTCTTTTGTATTTTCATTCATTCTTAAAATATGCATTCTCTCCCACCAAGATCATATCTTAGAAAATGTAACATGAATAATTTAAAAGCCTTGAGTTTTTCTGATACAACATCAAAAATTAGAAATTGAAGTAAACTAGTATTAGATTAATTTCGAAGAAAGATTTAAATTATATTTTAATGTACTTTTTCTTCTCATAAACCTGTATAATGTAAATACACTTTTCTACATAGGTTAGAGCAAACTTTTTGTCCATTCCAAGTTAGATAACTAGATGTATATAGGAGAAGAAAAATAACTAAATAAGAAAATTGATATTATAAGGTTCATTTGTTTTCAGCTAAAAATAGAGCTACTATTAAAGTCTCACAAAAATCATATTTCTAATAAGAATTTTTCCAATAGTGCCTTCTCAAAGAATTCAAGGAAAGTTTCTAGACGTGGCATCATTATAAATAACTATTAATGGCCATGTTTCAGCATTCTAATAAATTATTTATAATACGTTTTTTCCAAAAAACTACACCATTTAACTTTTGAAAAGGACATTTAAAAACCCACATTAATGAACTCGCCCCTCATTCCAAAAGAAAAAATAATTTCTGGAAACTTAAGCTTAACTCACAAAACATTTATGTTAAAATAAAACATGACAGTTTGTATTCAACAGTGTCTGGCTATAAAAAAATTAAATGCAAGATACATAAAAGGAAAAAATGAAAAGGTTAACTGAAAAAATGAGAATAATTTTATTTGCAGGACAATACAATTATATTTTTAGAAATTCCATATGAATTTACTGGAATGTTTTAAGTACTTAAGTAAATTTTTCAGGATACCAAATATAAGATCATTTTAAAAATAATTACAGTTCTATATGACATCATCAAATTTTGCACAGTAAATTTTTTATAATAATACACATTGTCATGAAAAATCAAATTTTCCCACAGAATATTCAATATCATGATTTAGCCCTAATATTCATTACTGCTAGTGAATGACAATGATGTGGCAGTGTAGAAATACATTGACTATAATGGATGTGCCATTCAGATAGGGGATGTTGAGGAGGGGGCTAAGTATGTGTCGGGGTCAAAGGGCATATGGAAATACCTTCTTTTTTCGTTCAACTTTCCTGTGGCCAAACACTATTCTAAAGTAATTCATACTTAAAACAATTAAACTCATAGAATTCTATGCATATATTATTTACTGAATAGCTTATACAAGATAATGCTTAACCCTTTCCTATTTTTCAGATATATAAAAATTAATTCCAAATAGAGTGAACTTGTGAAAGACCAGGAAATTTCCAGTTTAGAAGAAAATGCAAGAACATTTAGAATAGATGTTAAAAAAAAACTTTAAAAACAGTTGGGAAAATATTATTAATGAAGCAAAAGGTAAATGTCACATAAATAACAAGGGACTTTTGTCTTAAATATATAAAAAATCTAAAAATTAATAAAGATAGGGGTTAAGAATATGGGTCAGTAGTACAGTGCCTGCCTGGAAAGCATGAGGTCATGATTTTGATTCCCAATACCCCCAAAAAATTAATAAATACAATCCAAATAAGAAAATGAGAAAGATACTCAACATATAAAGTAACACATAAAATAGGCCATCGGAGCAGCACAAATTAAACACTATTTCAGATACTGCTAAAAGGAGGCATGCTTATAACTGACACATTATAAGCTACAACATGTTAATAAAGTTACAAAGAACAGAAACTCTCACATACCCTTGATAGAGGTAGCCTTTGGCATAAGCATGTACAGAAACTATTTGGCAGCATGTACTCAAGTTGATCACAATACACCTTATGATGTTAATATACCTTGCTACATATAAACTGAAAAGAAATTCATATATATTTGTGTATTTTGTGTGTTTGCATGTATACATACATACAAATGTATACATAGTAAAAAGAAGAAAAGAATAAGAAATATTGAGCAGTTGCTACTAAAATATATGGGCATAGCCAAAACTATTGAGGAAAAATTTTACTGATTTAAATGCATTCTCCATTAAGAAAAAAGTCTAAATTTAAGCAGCTCAATATTTATTTTTGGGAAACTGAAGCCAAAACAAAGGAAAGTAAGCAGAACTAATTAAAAGGAATGAGGGAACAAATTAATAAAGTAGAATATTTGATTCACTTTTCAAATTGTATAAAATCAGATGGGGGTTTATCTCAGTAACACCATGCCTGCCTGGCAAGCACAAGGTCCTGAGTTCAAGTTCCAGTACCAAAAATAATAAAAATTAAAATAAATAAAGATAAAAATTTTTTAAAATTGCACAAAATCAACACAAAGGTCATGTGGAATAACAAATTTTAAAACTCTTCAAGTAGTAATTAAATATTAGGAATAAAAAAGTAGAAACAAACCCAGCCTAGGATCAACACCATGCACAGGCCTCCTTCAGACTGGAAAAAGCCAGACCCCAGCCTTTCCCCTTGAGTCCCCCATTCACGGACTGCGGGGGGAGAGAATGAGACCACACCAGCAAACAAGCCCAGTCTGAGAAACAATGCCATGTGTGCGCTGCCACCAACTGGGCAAAGCCAGATCCTAGCCCCTTCCAGCACACAGGCTAGTAATGCAAGAAGAAGCCATCTATCCCCATCCCAGTACGTGACTGGTTTATCTGGAGAAACACAGGCTGTGATGCTAGCTATCAAGCTGAAATGCAATTGGATGCCTGTGGTGCTTTGGTGTTTCAGTAACAGTGCAGGTCTAGGGCCAGTGGTCTGATCATAGGTTCAGAGGACAGCGGTATGCAGTGTGATATCTAGGGGGATCTCCTTCCGAGGGTTGCAGCCATTTTGATTCCCTATGGTCTTGTCTTGGAAGTCCTGTATCATTTCCATTGTTTTATTGTTTTGTTGGGTTGGGTTTCATTCTCTTTTGTTTTATTTGATTATATTAAATCCAAAGGCAGGAGAAGCTATTTCAAAGATAGCAAGATGTATTCTTGAGCAATTTTGCATTTACTATTGACTCGTTTTGAAGTCCTTTATTGAACTTATTGTTGTATTTTTATTGTTTCTAATCTATTCTGCCCTGTTTGATTTTTACTATGTTTGAAGTTATTGGCAGCTATTTTGAAGACATCAAAAGGCATTATGGTAACTATTGTTGATTTTGTAAAGTTTTGAAGTCCTGTATCTCTTACACTGGTTTGTTTTGATTGGTTTTATCCTCCTTAAACTAAAAAAAAGTTAAGGTGGATTGTCAATTTAATTTGATTGGGAGCTGCCCATGGGATTTGCAGTCAGACATCTGAGGTGGATCATGGAAGTGTGATCTTTGAGGTATACATTGATCCCTGAACTCTTGATTTATGGCACTGTTTACCTGCTCTGTTTTCCATCCATTGTGAACTAAATATCTTTGCTCAGTCACACCTTCCAGAAAGACATTTCTATCTTGGAGCAGGCGAGACACTGACTGAATTTCTTAAAGCTATGAGCCAAATTAATTCTATCTTTCTCCACATTGTGAATGTCGGGTATTTTGTCTCAGGGACTGGACACCTGACTAATAGAGAAGCTTGGGGACTGGATTGTTTGTGGCTAATGCTGTGACATGCAGTTTATAAGCTTTTGGAGCAGGTTTTTAAAAATTTGGAAAAGCTTGTACATTCTGGCTAGAGAAACTGTGTAATGCTTTAAGTAGAGCCTGATGAATGGTTCTGATCAGAACTCAGAAGACTAACATGTTGATAGTTATGTGAATAGTAAAGGTCTGGCTCTGGAGGGTTCAAATGGCAGAAAAAATTTCACTGGTAACTGGACCTGCAGCCAGAGGTGTTGCACTGTCAAAATAGTTGCCTGCACCTTGTCCATATGTTTCTATTGTGGGAAGTGGATTAATTGATCTACTGAAGATTTCAAAGCAACCCAGTATTCACAGTGTGCCACCGATACTGCTGGATGCTTTTACCCAGAATTTTGCTAAGAATTTGGAGCAAAGGCAGAGCAGAAAAAATTGTAAAATATACATTTTGGGCCAAATGGAAGCATGTGTAAATTTGGGATCACAGAAAACAGCAACTCCCACCCCTTGAGGCTCAAGGGTTTAAAAGTGTGGTTTTCTTTTCTTTGGAGAAGAGGATTTCTGTGAACTTCAATAAGGGTTTTGTATTGGTTAGAGTTCTCTAGAGGAGATGATATAGAGTTAGAGAGAGACAGAGGGGGGGGGAGAATACCTGTGGAATCAGAGGCAGGATATTCCTCAGTGCTCATCTACATGTTGAAGAGCTAGCAGGTCCAGTACCTTCTGTGTCCAAAAACTAGAAGCTACAGAGCAAGAGGGATCAAGGATATAGTTTCCATCTGTGACCAGTGGCCAGAAAGCACTACATGAAGTTGCTGATATAAATCTTTTTTAAAAGGTTGCAGAAACTGGATTCTGATGCCATAGATAACAGTAACAAGAGACACACCTGTTGAAGGAGAATGGAGTTCTTCAAACACATGTTAACTTCTTTCTTCTTTCCCTTTTAGTCTAGCCAGGCTACAAACCTATTCAATGGTGTCATCTGAGGCCTGTGTGAGTCTTTCTGCCCCAGTTTGTTGGCCTACATCCAGTTATCTCAATAAACCTTTGACACCGTGAGCCAAATTAAGCCTCTCCTCCTTTAAGCTGTGAATGTCAGGTATTATGTCCTCCTAAAAGGAATGCTGAAAATACAAGATATAAATAAATCAGTGAAACAAAATAGTTTCCAAAACACTACCACTACACATTTAGTGCCTTAAATTACCAAGAAAGAAGTTAAGTTGTTTAATCAGTGTGCTGGCACAGTGGCGGTTTTCTCCTTCAACTTTATAGCATTGAAAAAAATTAAAGCCCAGATAAATTGAGTATTTTAATATAAAATATTAAAAAGGAAATTTAAAGCTGCACAACAAAACACTCACAGCCAGGACAGGAAATGGAGTTTTTGTAACCTGACACTAAAAGCTGAAAATGAAAGAGAAAGGAAAGGATGTGACTAAGCCAAGGTTTTTTAGGATCAGCACTATTTGAACTGTGGATGGGAGAGCTGTTTTTTGTAGGGGACTTTATTGTGTGTTATAGAATTTTTAACAGAATTCTTGGCCACTGCTTACTTAATGCTACTAAAGATATTTCCCTTTTCTCTCTGCTAATGAAAATTAAAAGTATCTCCACTCATATCCAAATGTCCCATTGTCATCAATTCATGTCGTAGGATATTATCCAACCTCAAAATAATGCATTAGCTTATCTGATCATTTTCAGCTGGCTCAGATATTCACAGAGAAAAAAGGACTGCAGCAGGAGCAAAGATGCAGAATAATGAGCACAGTAGAATCATATGAGAAAGAAGAAACAATGTATTTATATTTTTACTGTTTATATGTATCCTTTAAAGTACATGGTAGTTATTGTTTTCTTGCTTTTTAAACATAAAACATACTATCAGATGTCCAGTTGAATATTTTTCCCTTTAGGAAATTCAAAAACTGATTTTTAAAATTTATTTTGCTTTCATTTTTTTGTTGAAGTTCAATTGAGAACAGTAAATTAAGCAGATGTGATAAATTACCAAATAGAATCCTTAATCAGATTTTTACATTGATCCATCTTCCATATTTGGCTATAAATACAGTGTAACCTCAAGTGGTCACAATGGCACTAATGTCATTAAATCATGATCCTTTACAAGACAGTGCATTTAGTTACCATGACCTCCTCCTCACTTCTCCAAAATAGTATTGAAAACCAGGGACCTTATCAGTATAGTAATTGCGAAAATCAAAAGACTAAGCAGACATCGGGGGAGGATTTGAAGTGCCCCCAAAAATTTAACTCTCAGAAAATTGTTATTATTCAAATTTTCTGACAGCTTCTGGGAAAAGTGTAGTTATGGTTTAGACCTAAAATGTCACTAACGTCTCATGTACTTAGATCATGGGAGCACTGTTCTCATTAGTGGATTCATCCATTGATGAGTTCAGGAGATAAATATGCTGTAAAAGACAGAGCTTGGTTGGAGGTGGCTATCTAGGGCATGCCTGAAAGAGGATGTTCTTGTCCCTGTCTTTTTTCCTGTCTCCTGGCTGCTATGGGTTGAGGATATGTCATCCTATTTCTGCCTTCCTATTTCAGCCAATCATAGACTGAAATGTGAGCCAAAATAAACCTCTCCTCTTTTAAATTACAAGTATTACGTATTTTGGCCCAGTGATGAGAAAGTAAACAAGACAGTGCATTTACAATGTTTTTATTTATTTTATCTCAGTAAAGTTGTTCAGTGGGAAAAGTTCTAAATGTGACAAATAATACATATTTGGTTAATGTCAGCTACAGGAGGCAGCAATGCCAGATGGGACAAAGACTGGCAAAAGACCAAAAAAAAAAAAAAAAAAAAAAAAAAATCTGGAGAAAGAGTTATCTACTGTGTGCATTGTAAAATCCCAACCTGTTTCTGAGAAGCTGGAAGACAACATGCCAGGCTGTACTCATGCCAAGAAAGGATCAGAGAAGGCATTAATCTCTCAATTCTTACTGACCTTGAGGTCTTACAGAAGCAGGAAATGTAAGTTAATGAAAAGTTAGAAACTACCAGAGTGTTCAAGGCCCCAATATATACCTGGAGCCACTGTTAAAAGTATGGGAGATGCACTGATTCAAGGCGATTCAAAAACCTATGGTTTACCATTAGCTAAACACTAGATCAACCGTGTGTTTAGTGTTTCACCCAGGCAAATGCACTTTAACATGCATTAAGTCACCAAATAAACAGCAACCCTGGGGTAAGGACCCGATTTTCAGGGTTGCCACATTACATTGCTTACAATGTCCAATTTTCAACAGAAATTTTATTAGACATGCAAAGAGGCAGCACTGTATGAGACATATACCAGAAAAAATCAACATGGCCAGTCTCTGAAGGAATCCAAATGTGAACTTGACAAAAGTTTAAAACCAGCTATTGTAACCATATTCGAGAGAATTATGTCTAAAGAATTTAAGGCAAGTAGGAGAGTGACATCTCTCTCACTAAAGAATCAAAACAGGGAAACTGAACTTAGGAAGAGACGGTCAATCTTGAGTTGAGGAATTAAATAAAATAGAAGTTTAAAAGAGTAATAAATAGGATTGAACGAGCAGAAAAGAAAAATGAATCAAATATTCGAAACAACACAATGCCCATCATCTGAAGAATGGATAAAAAATACGTATTTTTATACAATGTATTACTACTCAGCTGTAAAGGAAGACCACACTGAGGCTTTTATAGGTAAATGGAAGCGACTTCAGACCATACTCATAAGTGACATAAATCAAATTCACACATGTAAATACCATATTGGCTCCCAGTGTGAGAAACTGAAACAGCAAATAAGATATAAAATCTTCAATAAGTATTATGAAAAAGTAAACTGCTCAAAGAGGAAAAAACAATTCAGATAGGGAAAAGGAGAAAAAATGGAAGAGAAAAGAAGTAAGATATAAATTTATCTTATATACACTTAAGATTACTATGACGATTGTACTACTAATTCTATTAGTTCTTGAAAAATTTTTAACACCTGCAGGGTTGGATGAATTTTACATGATTATATCTGGTAATCAAGTAAAACTTTTGAAGATAACTATGCAAAACAACAAAATTTGTTATGTTCTTACCGCCTTATTTTGAAAGCCTACATTGTTATTGTTTTGGGCTCTTAATTATAGTTTTTTATTTGTTATGTTGCTTTTCCCCCTAATACAGAAAGGATAGATGTACATATATAGGTTTATATATGCCTAGAGCAGGGTTTACAAGAATTGAATTTATTTTGTGTGATAATATGAACAACTCTACTGAAGGAAACTAAACACAATGATAGCCATTGATTCTTTCCTATCATTTTGTTTCAGAGTCCAATAATGCTTTCATTCTTGGTTTTGATTGATTTTAGTCTGTTTTCGATTATCTGATTTCAATATGTAGGAAGGTATGGAAAGCAAGAAACATTTTGGTAACAATTATTGATTTCCTAGTATCTGGACTTGAAATTCTTAAGGCTCTCAATCTTTTGTTTTGATTGTTTTGATACTATTTTTATTTGTATTAACTTATTGTATATGAAGTTTGGACAATTATTTTGAAGATAACAAAAGACATTATGGTAGCCACTATTGATTTCCCGTTGTCTTGTTCTGAAATTCTGTGTTATTTGCATTGTTCATCTCTGATATGCTTTGTTCTGTTTTTGCTTTGTATTGTTTTGTTTTGTTTCATTCTCTTTTTTAAAATTTTATTTAAAGAAAAAAACAACAGTAAACAGGTACAAGTAATACAGAATTTCAAAAAAATAAACAGTAAGAAATCACTAGTTAATAGATGACATTGTCATCTTAGAAATAGTTGTTCAAGTTACAAAATTAAAGCATACAAAGTGAACATTCAAACAGTGAGACTGCAAACAGTTGTGTTCAATGATCCAACAAAAACTTGGTAATATGGTCATCTATCTTACATACCTAAACACACTTGCAGTTGTATCCTTTAGAGCACTTTTATCCTCTCTTTTTTTACAATAATATTTACACGTTTTGGGTTTTATTACTCCCCCAGTTTTTATTACCTTTTTTTGGAAGAGAATAAAACCAAATGTGACAAAACAAAGCAGTCAGTCAAAACAAAGGATGGACATAGTACATGATGTAAAAACAGAATACAAGGTAATCAACAATGGTTACCATAATGCCTCTTGCTACCTTAAAAAGAATTGCCTATATCATCAGATATAAGAAAATTGAACAAAACAGTACAGAACAAAACCAATAAAGCCTAAACATTGGAGACGTTACTGAACTTCAAAAGAAGATAGTAGTCAAACAACAATGGGCATCTAATGAATCTTATTGCCTTCAAAGTAGTAGCCTATACCCTCAAACTTGATACTATCAAACAGAACAGAATAGAGTAAAATCAGTCACAACAAGATGGTGAGAGCAATACAGGGCTTCAAATCAAGTTAATAGGAAATCAAAAAAGTTACTATAATATATCCTGCTAATTTTTTTTAATTTTTTTCCCTTAATTAAAAAAACAATAATAATAAATAAATAAATTTTTAAAAATGATGAGATTGAGATAAGAGGACATAACAACATAACAATACAGGTCAGAAGAGTGTTTCATTCTCTTTAAGAGAAAAAAATGAGTCAATTAAGATCATCTCAATTGAGTCCAAAAAATCTAAAAATTAAAAAAAAATTCAGAGATTTTTAGAACACAAGCAATGGTGTTAAAATGCACATGAAGGGACTTCACAAAGGAGAAGAAGTAGGGGTAGCAAGAATATTTGCAAAATAATTAGCTGACCAAAAAAATTTCCAGATTTTATGAATAGCATTAAAGAAGCTCAAAAACTCTCGGGATAAATTTGAAAGCACTCACATCAAATACATCACAGTAAAACTGTTTAAAGCAAAAATATTAATTATAATCCCTGTGGTGACCACTAATAAACCTTAAAATATATAGTAAAAGAATTCCTTACCTACTTAATAGAGCAGAGTATGAAATTTATCAGATATGTACCTTTCTAATAGTATTATAGTTTTACATTTCAATTTATGAGCCATTTTATTTGTTTTACACAAAGTGTAAGTCTAAATGGAGATTAAACTTTTTGTCTATCAATATCCTATTGTTCTAGCACCATTTGTTGAAAAACTATACATAAAGAAATGTATAGAATGAATACATGTAAATTTCAAATCTTGATCAGAAAGTAGCATTGTATATAATTAATCAAGTAAAGATTAAGACCAAATTTTGTTACTTATTGTGTATATAACTTCGAGTAACTTTTAATTTCTCTAACTTTCAGTCTCATCTGAAAAGTGAGCATGTTGTACTATACTCATAAAAAGTTATAATTGTTTATATAATGGAATCAATGTGAATAATAGCTGTAGATTAATCATAATTCTTTATAGCAATACTGATGTCTACAACATGGGACATTAAACTAGTGCTGAAATGTTTCTGAAAATATCATGAAAGTGAATTAAATGGAGTGAAGAAAATAGTGATTGAAAAGCTGAGAACAGCAAGCCAGGCATGGAGAGTAGCAGATTATTCACTATCAGCAAGGGATATTTGCATCAGGCAACTTACTACAGCATATTTTGAATTTAAAATACCACTGATTTCTATAAAATTATCAACTTCATCTGATACTAAGAAATAAAATGGGTTACCCATTTTCATTATAATACATCATTCAATACATTGCATCATCTGTAAGATATTAAGTTGAGGAAACAATGTATAGTTCAGAAGCAATAAAAGGGTGAGTAGTTCCTTCAAGCCTGGCCTTAGACATCAGACAAATTGAAATCAAATTGTTCTACAGAGGGCGCTTTTAAGTTCTAAAATATGAAGTCAGTCAATGATATATTCTATCAACATTTTTCCAATCCTACCTTTTTCTTCAGAGCTCCTGAGACTCAGTAAGACCATGTACAGTTCTTTTGTAGAGAAACATTGACTGTATAGACCCAACTGCTACTCATATCTAGGACAAAGTGAATCAGTTCTACATTCAAGTAAAAACAGGCTTTAGCATTGCAGAAGAATGATAGTTTTGTCAAAAGTACTCTTTAAAACTACCTTAGTAGGTGAATATATGAGAAGAAACGTTTTGGGAGATGATAAGTACCAATTAATCTAGATTTGGTGGTTAAACTTGCTGTGATAAGTAAAGTCATACAAAATTCTTCACATGAACAATCATATCATAAAGGTAACCCCAAAAGACTTGAATAACTTATTTGTATGCTCTGTGATTTAATATTCTGCTCTCAAACTTTATGAGAAGCAAAACAAAAACCATTCATATGAAGTGTCCTACCTCTTCAGTATAAACAAAAATGAAGACATTATTAGCTCTATAGGATGTCCTTTTTAACATAGAACTTCACGGCATATGTCTCACTAAATTGATTCACAATGCACTGTTTTCTCATTCTAAGGAGTGCTAATGTCTTGTATATTAAATATGAATATTACTTAGGTCAGGGTGTTTCTTTTTTTTCCTTAATTGCCAGGAAACTAAGCCAAGTTGTATGTTAAGCAATAATAATAAAGTCAGAGGAGGAATCTAAAAACATAAACTCCTTATGTTTCTCTAAGGCTGCCTGCATCATTTTTTCTGTTATTAGATTTAACTATATTTCATATATAATCCTCTTGAAATTTGAGGATCAAATAAGAAAATAAACATTATACAATTTAGCAAAATATATTAGCTATACTTTTTCCATAAACACCGAGAGAACATGATTTACTCATTAAAAATTTCCTAATGAAATTTTGCTCTGTAATCTAGACCTTGATATAGATATTGGACACTTCTCTCTTCTTTCAAAAACTCTACTTCTTTCAAAAATTGTAAAAGACTGATGGAGAGAAGTATTTTCATCGTTTATAAATGGGAAACAGGTAAATAAACATTATATATATATATATATATATATATATATATATATATTACATACAATTTAAAATCCAAAAACAAAGGTTAAAGTTTTAAGGAAAAGGTGCTTTTTGCAATGCAATCCTCATTTAACTGAGTTTTCCACCATCACTAGTACTGGCATACATATTTCCTCAGGATTTGAGAATTCAAGATAGTGGCAATTAAACCCAGGGCCTTGTGCATATAACTCTACCAATTGAGCTACAACCCCAATCATCATTAAATTATTTTTTATTCATCTACAAATAATTACAAGCATGAATTGTTGGTAGTATCACATTCGAACTTCTGTACAGTGTGCTTTTTATTTAAAGGTGAATATTAGAAATATTTACATATTATAATATGAGTAAATATGGGAGGACAATTGGAAAACTGCATTGATTAACCTCTCTCAATCTGCATCAGAATAAATTCCAAATGGGTCAATAAATGAAAATATAGGGTAATTCCTTTATAGGCTTGATTTATGTGAAGTATTTCTATGATTCTAACTCACTCTTAAACATGAAAATCATAATCTCAATGAGATGGGTATAATTCAACCTCCTAAGAGGTATAATTTTCCATTCAACAGATTGGAAATTATTGAAAACTTAGGTCTTACAATTTATCAGTGTATTGTTGGTGAGAGTATAAATGCATAAAAATTCTGTGGAGAAAAATCTGGTACTATTGATTAAAACTAAAAGTGGACCCATATGTTTTACCTGATTTGGTCATTTTTCTCTAAATTCAATCACTGAGAATACAAATTACTTTCAAACAATATCAACCACTAAAAAAATTCCTCAGTCTCAGAGGAATGCCGTACCAATTTCTATCCTCCTTTACCAGGACAAAAAGCAAATGCTGACTTATATTATATCTCATATCAGCTGGACAATATTAATGGTAAACATTTGACTCATAAGTCACAACAATGTCATGATTAAGAAAGTTGTGAAATATTTTTCAATATTGATTTCTTCAGTATTGATTTCTTCCTTTGTCCTTTTAGTCTATATATTTTCAACAACTGATTCTACAAGATGTGTTATAGTGTCAGTTGAAGCATCCTGAAATTCTTCAATGAAATTACAAGATTATTTATAGTTACCTCTTTAAACATTAGAATATTCTATCCTAGATATTACACCAGAAAATATCACTTAAATGCCTATCCTATGTCAAGCTCTATAACAGCATCAGGATCACAATATAAGTGATCAATAAATTCATAATGACTGCTTTTATTTTTTTATTTTAAAGAGGGTAAGATTAAACATAACAAAACAGACCAAAACAAATCATAAGGAAACAATTTAAAGAAACACAAATTTCAAAGCAAGTCCACTGGAGATCTTCACTGTCTATGATATTGTCTCTAGTTTTCTTCCAAATAGTTGTCCCCATCTTCACACATTGAATACATAATAAACATTATAGAACTAATCAAATCATTACAGGATGATGAAGGATTTTTAGGTCTTCAAGACCTGACATTGGGGAACTCAATAATGACTACCATAATGTCTCTCATTCTCTTCATAGTAGCTGTCCTTATCTTTACGTATGCTGAAACTGAACATAAGAGACTAGACTAATATCACTGTGAACAGTGAATAATAGTATTGCTAGATTTTATACCATAATGCTACCGAATTAGCTTTGGGTTTCTTAGTGTCTCTTCTTCTTCAGAGTATCTGTTTATTACATCATGCATTATATAATCTGCTCCCATAAATAGTTTAGAAATTCTCCCCATGTGTGAATCTCTACATGTATATCTATCCTCTCTGTATTATAGGGATCATAACAAGACAACAAAACAAATTCCTAGAAAAACATGAAATGAAAAAGACATATAAGACCACAATATTAGGTGATCTACAGTAGTTACTATGCTTTCTCTTGTTATTTTCAATAGAATTGTCCACATAACCAGGCATAATATAATTGAACATAGCATTGCATAGCTATTTTAATAAAAACACAGTTTTGGAGACACTGTAGGACTTCAAAAGCAGTTAATAATCAAACTGGAATGGGTATCTTATTGCATCTTGTCATCTTCAGAGTAGTTGCCTCTACTCTCAGACTTGATACTATCAAGCATACCAAATTTGAATAAAATCAGTAAAGGCAAAACAGCGGTCTAACAAACCAGATTCAAATAAGATCAGTCATAGTAAGACAATGTAAGTAATACAGGGTTTCAGTTTAAGTTAATAGGAAACTAAGGATAGTTACCATGGTATAACCTGCTATTTTTGGAATAGCTGTCTGTGCCCTCAAACCTAATATGAGTAGACAGATCGGAATAAAATAAAATCAAACTAAACAGAACAAAAAGACTACTGTGACTTTTAAATGCTGATACACTATTAATAATGTCCTCTGCTTTCATTTTTTTAGGCGATTTCTCACCTTTCCCCTTCCCAGGATGCTTTGTATGTTTTGGGTCCCACTAGCTCTTTTAGTTTTTAGATTAGGGGGGCAACCCATTATCTATTGAGTGTCGCTGAACCTTTTTACCCCTGAGCTTGATCTTGAGCTGTATTCCTTTACTTACGAAAGCCACAAGGTTTTCCTTCCTTCTAGCTGTGTAGTTCTACACTGCCCCAAGTGTCATAACTTTCCAATCTATCTGTGGCTGCTGGACAAGTTGTCCCTATTTCTCTCTGCTATGCTATATCACATATAGCATCATTTTTTCATCTTTGATTTTCAGTTTATTAACCCTCTTTCAAGTTGAGTATATGTCCTATTCAGAGCATCTCAATGGATCCTGCCTCCTAATCTACTCTGCCTGTATTTCTTTTTGTTAGTGTATCAAGGCTATCTATATTAAAGATTATAGCCTGCCTTCTCTGCCTCTTCTCTGCTATTCTATTTTTCTGCTATTATTTGTCCACTCTACTCCTTCATTCCACTGTCCTGTTCATTGAGGCCTCTCTGCCACTGTTGCTGGAATGCTGGTATTTTTTTTCTCTCTCTCTCTGGAATGTCCTTCAAAAATTTTTTATAGGGTTGGATTGGTGGCAATGAACTCCCATAGCTCCACCTTTTCTTGGAAATATCTTATTTCTCCATTAATTTTGAAAGAGAGTTTTTCCGGATACATCAATCTGGGCTGGAGGTTATTTTCTTTCAGGGCTTGGACAATTTCCCCCCAGGCCCTTCTTGATTTCAGAGTTTGTGTTGATAAATATGTCGTTATTTTGATGATTTTTCCTTTGTAGGTGATCACTTCTTTTCTCTGACTGCTTTTAATATTATATTCTTGTGGTGGATTTCTGGGATCTTGATTCTTATATGTCTGGGTGTAAACCTGTTTGGGTTGTAGTTGGCTAGAGTTCTGTATGCCTCATTTATCTGGATATCATTTCGTCTTCCTATGCTTGAGAAGTTTTCCTTAATTATACCTGTGAATAGTCTTTGTAATTCATTTGTGTTTACTCCTGCTTCTTCGCTCACTTTTTTTATTCTTAAGTTATAGATCCTCTTGTCGTCTTCTAGCCTTTGAATTGTTTCTTCCTGGTTCCTTGTTATTTTTAAGAGAACTTTTCTTTCATAATCACACATTATAAATCTCTCTTCAAGTCTCAAAAGGCTAACTTTAGTTTCTGTCAAGGCATTTTGCCAGCTTTTAATGGAATTTTTAGTTTCCTGGTGATCTCTTTGGATCTGTTTCATGTATTCTAGGTTTTTTTTATATTCTTCATCAAAGGTTTCTCTTCCTTTTCTGGTTCCTCTGTTCTTTCATCTGTGTTTTCATGGGAAGGGCTTAGCATTTCTTTAATTAATCTTTTTATATCTTGCCTCACTTGGATTAGCATTTCAGTTTTATGTTCATCTATGAGGTCATGAAGGTATTTCTTTATGTTTACTGATGTTGTGGCTAATATTACATGATTGATGCCCTGGTTCTCTTCTGTGTTTACCTCTCCTGGGCTTATTTTCCTAGGGTCAGTGGCTGGAGGTTTTTTAAAATTTCTATCTCTTGTCATGTTTCTGGTTTCTTTTAGACAGGTGTGTCATGGAGGTCCCTCACCCTTTCTGTATTGCTTACAGTCTTTCAGAAGCATGCTGACTGGGGTTTTGCTGCCCTCTCCAATTTGCTGTTATCTGAGGTGCACACAGGGATGATGCAGGCTAGTCTTTAGCCTCTGAGCCAGTCAATCTGCAAATGCCTTCAGCAACTTAGGCTGTGCTTTGGGGGATGTCACAGAGTCGTGACAGTTTTGTCCCTGGCTATTGAGTCCCAACCAGGGGCATGGCTCAACCCAAGCAGATCCCACCAGTCCTCTCTGGGCCAGGGGTAACTGACTGATGCTACCACAGCTCTGGACTATGCCCCACTCCAAGATGTACTCCAGCCAGTGACACCCAACACAGGACCCAATCTCCAGCACTCACTGGGAATCAGTGTAGTTCTCCACCTTGGCTCCACTCCACACTGCAACATGTCCTCCTGCCAAGGGTCTGTTATCAGCAGCCATGGCTTCAGCATGACCTTGAATCACCCAACTCCACAATGCTCCCAGCACTGTGTGGACTGGTCTCAGTGAGCACGTTGGGCTCCAGCCCTCCACTCATATTTTTCCTTCCTCTTCCTATTTTTCTTTTCCCTTCAGTTTCCTCCTGGGTTCATGAGAGTCACTCTCTGCTCATCCAGACCTCTCCATGTTGTCAAATTTCAGCATCTGAGTTGTTTTTCCAGAGAGGCTTTCCACCCAGTAACCTAACAAGCCGCCATCTTCTCTAATCTCCATAGGGATGTCTTAAACTAGGGTTATTTTCTGGGGAGCTGAGGCTAAAATCATGGTGAGTTTAAAGCCAGTCTGAACTACAGAGCAAGAATCCATCTCAAAACCAAAAAATTTTTAATTACTCAAAACAGCAACATTTGCTCAATTCTTGAATCTGCAATTTGAACAGATTTTGGCAAAGCCTAGTTCCATCTAACATCAGATTGGAAGCTAAAAGTGTTGCAGCTGCTGTCATTCAGATGTAGAAGTGGCTAATGTTGAGCCTGAAGTTTGCCACAGCAGAAGTGTGGAAATTATCAAATACTACAAATCAGGGTTGTTTATTTATTTATTTGGGAGTTTGTTAAGCATTTAAGTACACTGCTTTATCATTGGCAACAACTATTTAGAGACAAAAAATTCCCACATGCAAATCTAAGAATGGCAAATGCACTACTAAATTTTTCAAAGAGATCTGGAAGCAAGCAAAATCATACTAGTTTTTCCAAAAAAACACTTCTTGTGTATATCTGTTATGATATGTGTACCTTTATATTGTGTATTTAATAAGGCAAGCATAGTGGATTTGCCTCAGTGTCGATTTAGGTTCAGAAATTTAATCTCTGTGTGCACAAATTTTTTGGCTTCAATCTATCATATCAAAAAATTAATGTTTAGACATGTTACTAGATTATGAACTGTTAGCCTATAGCCTAAACTACAGCATATAAATATGCAACTATTTGGTCTTCACAGAGTAAATAGCTGATACATGCATCAATATACTTTGACTCTACCAGCTAGTCTTTCAGATAACATAGGGCAGGTCTTAAGTGAGGTATTCAATGCTTTGCTACATAAGTTAGCACAGCTAATGCTCCACATAACTCTATCAGGAAGTTAGTAATATCCTCACCTTAGACATACAAAACTTGAGACAAAGAAATGAAAATAGGCTTACGCAAGGTCATGCAAATAGAAAATGGCAGAATTAAAAGTAGCTCATAAATAATCTCTTTCCAGAGCCACTGTGTCAATCTTTCTGCTCCTCTGCCTGAGCAAACAGTGTCTAACCCAGAAGATAGTTTAATGCAACCCATTGTTATGATTTGTATCTAGATGTGTCCCTAAAGTCTCATGTGCTCATAAGTGGAGTCTTGGGAGATGATTGGATCATGGGTGTATGATATTCACTAGATTTGATAGGCTGTATCTGGATGTGATGCTAGGAGATGAATCCTGGTAAGAAGAAGTAGGGAGGTGGATCACTATGCCCTCCTCTTCCCTTGATCCCTCACTGCTTCTTTCCAGCATACCATGTATAGTTTCTCCTCCATCATGTACCTCTACCATGCCGTTCTGCTGGAGCACATTAACTACTGACTAAAATTCCTACAAACTCCGAGCAAAAAGAAGTCTCTCCTCTGTTAACTTGAATATGTAGGGCATTTTGTCCCCATATTCAGAATGTAACTAAGATACTTCCTTCAGTATCTGAATGTGGTTAATTACTTCATTTATAATGAAGGCAAATGTTAAAATTTGTGGACTCCATTAACTCTACTGTTGTGGAGGAAACAAAAATTGAATTGTCAATCCCTGCTTCTTTTTCAATTTTGAGGTAATACAAATTCTCATTATTTAAATATTTGTACAGTTTGTTACAGTTTCATTTTTTCATCTTTAAATATCTGAGGGCATAGTTATATATTTGACAAACTCAGGATTTAATTATTCTGAGAGCTAGGGTTACCATTTTAATTTTCTTTGGCTAATGCATTTTGAAATCTCCACATAAATGAAGAAATATTTTCTCAGTCCTGGAGATCTTCAGGGGTTAAAATCACAAAATTGGGCAGAGTGACAAAGAACCTTTAAGACCACAGCAAGTAACTTTTAAATATAAAATCTATTTCCTTAATCACTTGTTTTCCTCTTTAAAGGTTAAGAAATCGCCTTTGTTGGATTATCTATTTAGTAGTTATAATAAGCTAAGAATAACATTGATTTTCCTTCTAAAATGATACATTATGGCATACTTCCCAGAGTTTGTAACATTTAATTTATACTCATCTATTTTATAAATCCACATTTGCTTTAAAAAAAATCTAGAATAATGTCACACACATCTTATAAGATTACACATATATAACACTTCCACCAGCAAGTCATGTACTGACCTTTATATATTTACATCTTTTATTTTCCCCTGCAAGAATAACACTTCAGGTTACTCAACAGCTATTCACTGATGAAAACAAAGTACCTAGTGACATGTTTGCAGCTTCCAAAAGCTTTATCCTCTCATAGACAATACAGAAAAATACAAAAAAAAATTTTATGATTACAACACCTAGTTTGGTGGAAAAAGTAATGGCTTCTCAATGTCTTAATTTCAGGAATTTATTAATATGTTAGGTTACCAGGCAAAGTGGATTAAGGTTTCAAGTGGGATTGCATTGTCTAATAAACTTATCGCAAGGTAGCAAGACTAATTTGCATTACTACCTGGGCCCAGTGTAATCATAAAAATCCATTAAAAAGTGGGTAAAGACAGCCAGAGATGAGAGTCAGACACAGGAAGATGTGATCAAGAAAGAGACAGGAATAGAGAGACACAAAATTGGAGGAAAAAAAACCTCAAGCTACAGAATATGGGAAACTTCTAGAAGCCAGAAATCATAAGGAATAGATTTCCTCTAGCATCCAGAATGGAACTCAGCCTTGCTGAGACATTGACTTTAATACAGTGAGATGAATATTAAACTTCTATCCTACAAAAGTATAGACTAATATATTTGTGTTGATCAAATCATTACATTTGTGACGATTTGTTGTAAGTGCTATAAGAAACTTCTACATTAATGGAAAATGACAGAGAAACCCCATGTAACTGAAAAGAAGCTCAGACTGGAGCTCTTATCCTGAGATGAAAAGAAGAGTGCTTGTGATAGCTAATTGCTATTTTTGAGTAAAAAATACCTAGCACATGTTTTAACCCAGTTTTGGATATTTCTAGAGGATAGACTTACTGGAGACAGAGTCCTACACCGGGTGTGAAATGTACCAACAGATTTGTACTCTGAATGCAATACCAAGGGAAAAAAGAAGGAGTCCTAATACTGCATTGGAGGAAGAGCTCCAGTCTTGGCCCTCACCTTCGGACGTTTGTCTCCAAACTTCCAACATACAGTCCTCAACCTTGCAGCTCAGACCCTTTGGCTTCCTGATACAGACTCACACAGGATCTTCAGTGAGCTCCAAGCCTTGTATTTTTCACCAGATCCTAAAGTTCCCAGGGTGCTGAGGCTATTTTGCATTCCTGCATGGCTGAGACTGCAAGTAGCCATTGTAAGCCTACTTTGTAAATGCTTTATCTACCATCTATATTTTTAAAATAGTAAGTCCATCCCTCTAACAAACCCTAACTGGTATAGTGACCCAAGAAAATAATACAATAAAATCAGTTTGAAACTTCTATTTTTACTTCCCTTGCTTTTCAGTGTGTCATGACAGTCTCATGAAATCAAAAACAAGCAAGAGAGCCAGATCCGTAAGGCGTAAGAAATCATATTATCTTCCTTATAGATCCTGTTTTTGACACCTAAAAGCAAAACATGTCATGAAGTTAAACAAAGGTGAAAAATTATTCCCAAGGGTAGAAAGTTATTTCAAGGGTAAAATAATAGGAACTGTGTTTGTCTTTCCATTAACTTGGGAAAATTTTTACTTTTTTAATTAAAAAACAAAGGTAGTAACTTTGTGGAAGTTTTAGCCAGTACACTTTGGATCTTAGACGACCATTAAATTTCACAGTCTCCAAATCCAAGCAGAGAAGTACTATTCTAAATGAGAGAAGTCCTCAAAAAATTAAAAACAAAAAAACAGCATTGAGCAACTTGCTCTATGGTTATACACACCCACAGAGAGTTAAAAATGATGCATGGATGCTTCAGAGAAAGTGGACTAATAACTAAGATAAGAGATTAGGACTGGGCCAGACAGAACAACCAACAGGGAATCTGTTAGTCATAAATACCCACAGCTAAACATTTAAACAAGACAATTTCTAAAAAGAGACTAAATGGGGAGAACAGGGAACTCAAAGTGACTCCAGGTTTAGTGATCCTGATCATTGTTCCAATTAGAAAGCAACACTATTAATTTTTATTTTGAATTCAGTACTGTTTACTGAACCAATCAGAAGAGGCTATTCTGATTGATTCTTCATTTACATGTGAGCATGACCAATCAAAAGACACTGTTCCTGATGTTTAATTTACACCTGTCATGAAGAAAAGCAGGTTATTTGATAGCTCACTTTACTACTGGCATAAAGTCAGGTGAGTCTTTGATAAGATAAATTGTCTGTGTATCATATTTACATATGGGATGCCCAATCTCAGTGCTGTATTTTGGATCTTAAAAGCCCCTTTCCCTTTATGCTTGTGACGCTGTGAGCCTTCTTCACTTGTCTTGGAAAATGTACTTTTTCCTTCCTTCAGTAAATCTCAATGCTCACTATCAATTCTTTTTTCAAAGCACCAAGGAATTAGAAAGAAACCTAACAATATTTTCATCAGGTACCATAATTTGTTCACTATGAATGCAACTACATTGATGAAATAGCCTTTTTTTAAACAAAAATAAATAAATAAATAAATATGATGATACACAATTTTGGAACAAAATAATAGTAGATTAACAATGTTTAATATATTGCCTATTGTTATCTTCAATACAGTTGCTCTGATTAAAAAATATAGGCATGACAAATTGATCAAACAATGAAAGCCCAAACCATTCTTTTTGATGAACAGAGAACAGAGATTTGTTGTATAATCATCTATCTTGTGTGTGTATGTGTGTATATATATATATATATATAATCTTTTACCTTTATTCTTTTAGCTTTTCCATAGAATTTTTAACAAACTATTCATCTATTCATTTTTATTACATTTATTTTAACTGGTACAAAATAAATATGCAAATTAATAGAGTAATTGATACATGAATATAGTGGTAATGTTAACTATATCTCTCCAAATATCTGTCATTTGCTCATAAGGAAAACTTTCAATATAAGTTATTCTAACTTTTTAAAAATGTACACTATATGATTGTCTATAATGAACCTACTGTATAATAGTACACCAGAATTTGCTCCTAACTGTGACTTTGTACTCATTGATCAACTCTCTCTCTCCCCTTTCTTTTATTTGAAGCAGTCACATCAATTGGAGTCACTACAAGCCTGGTATAATAATACACTTTTTAAACTAAGTAAATAATACAGCAAGACTGTCTTCCCCTGTCACCTTGCAGAACTCTTTAATAAAAGATGTTATTTGAAGAACAGAGTAATTTCTGAGATAGGTTCCTCTGAGCAACACAAAGGAAACTTTACTAAGAAACTACAGGAGAAATCATTAAATGATTCCTAGATGTTAGTTGGTAGAATTCAAGCAGACTATGGTTCAAGTGTCTATAGAGGAAAATCATGAAAGGCTTAGTGTGAATACAAAGAAAAGAAGCTAAGAGACTATTGTGTAATGAATGATGGCAACTCTGGTTTTATAATCACCTATAGCCAGCTCCCCAAAATATTTACTATACTGTATGAATAAAGATTTCACTGCAAATTGGCTGTTAAATTCCCAGTTTCTCCACTAGATGAGCATCTTTCAGAGGAACAGTGTTATATACCATTTACCAGTGGATCTTAAACATCAAGCATTTGAAAACTGGTATATAACAGATGCTGAACCAATATCATTGATTATACTAAGTAAATTTTTAAAATATTTGAAAAACACTTGAAAACAATGAAATTCTTTCAGTATAATGATAGATGAAAAGAACTGAGAAACAGGTACTCTAGCTTCCCAAATATATTACCACATATACACAGAAAAGAGATTAGAAGGAAAACTTCAAAATACTATTTATGAATGTTTCTGAATTGTATATTGTCTGTTTTACTTTTTCTAAAAATTTGAAGATAAGTAAGCATTAATTTTACAAGATGTTATGGTTTAGTTCTAGAATTTTCCTCAAAATTCATTTGCTCAGAGTCTGAGCTATGTGAAGGCAATGGGTCATGGGCATGCTATTAGTGGAGCGGGTTTGTTCACCAGGATTTCACAGCTGAATGTGCTATTAGTAGATAGTGCCTGGTTAGATGAGGGTCCCTATGGGTGCGACCTGGAAGGGTATAACTTTATCTCTGGCTCTTTCATTCTCTTGCTGCTTCCTGTCCCCCGTGACATGACCAGTTTTCCTCTACTCAGGCCTTTTGATCTTGTGATTTTTTTTCCTTGGAGATAGCTAACCAGGAACTGTAACTAGAAACCAAAAGAAATCTCTCCTCCTTCAAGTTGTAGGTGTCAAGTATTGTGTCTCAGTGAGACAAAGGAGCCAAGACACAAAGCTTTCACTTTAAAAGAATTTTTAAAATTCTTTTAAAAAGTAGTCAACATGTTATTTTCTTAAAATCCTTTTTATGATGAATTTTAGATTTTCTACAGTGAGATTTCCAGATAATTTCTACATAAGGAAATGGAAGCCACTAGGTGTTTTATGCAGCTTTATTGACATAGCACTTATTTAAAATTATATCCATAATTATATATTATTAATAATTATATGCCATTATCAGTTATATAATTGTATATATATACATACATATATATATGTATGTATATACATATACATATATATATAATCAACATGTATATGTATATGTATGTATATGTATGTATATACATATACATATATATATAATCAACATGATACAAAAAGTAGGATGATAGTTGCCAGAGTCTGGGAGAAGGGAGAAATGAGATGATATTGGCAAAATAGCGTGAAGTTTCAGACATGAATGATAAAAAAATTCTTTGCATCAAATATATAGTACAGTGCCAATAGATAATATTATATTATATATCTAAAATTTGCTAAGAGGTTGTATGTTTATTTTAAATTTCTTAACACATGAACACAAAATGGTAATTATGTAAGGGTGATACATTAATTAAATTGATTATAGAGATCATTTCATGATACAACCTAAAAATGGAAACCATTAAATTTCATGGGTGGAATAAACAACTTTCTTTACATTCTATTTTCTTTTTCACAAATGAATATTGCAACTGATAACTAAAGCACATACATAGATTCAAAGAATTACTTGTATGGTTCTTCTATCAAAAATAAAAAGACTTCTATTATTTTGAAGTAAGTAGCAGTACTCATAAGAAAACACTTATTCATTCAATTATTTTATCACTGATTTATAAACAGAAGATAAAATGGCTTCAGCCTCAGTAGTAATGCTTATATAGCTGAAAACCTAGTCCATTCTCTCATTTCTCCAGGTTCCATATACTTGATCCAGCTTCTTAACATCTCTGAACCTTGTTTTGTCTCGTTGCTCTCATTGTAACCTATTCTTCATTATATTTCCTGATGTTTTCAAACCAAAATCCATTACATTACATATTATGTAGGAACTATGTCCTTTTGGGGTGAGAGAAACATGAATTGGAGGTTGAGTTTTTTCCTAATTATATATTGATAATGAGATCTGTCTTTAGACTATGTAATCTCTGTTCTCTAAATCTGGTGTCTGTTTTTGCTAGTTCTGTATTCTTGAAAAAGTTCCTTAAAGCTCAGTTTCCTTTTTTGGAAAATGGTGATAGTCATATCTAACTCATAGAATTGACATGATAAAGTGCGTGAAAATGTTCAAGCTCATTAATTAGCATCTCTTTGAGTTTCTTATGGCTAATGTGACAAAGTGTCAAAAGGGTGGTATCATAAAAAAAAGAGAATTTTATTTGCCAAAGATCTGGAGACTAGAAGTCCAAAGTGAGTTTCATTAAGCCAAATCATTGTGTCATTTGGACCATCTTCCCTCTGAGATTTTTAGAGAGCATATGTACTTTCTCTCCACCAGTTTTTGGTGGCTGCCTGTCCTCTGTGGACTGTAACAGCATGGTCACATCACTTTCTTTACCTCTGTTTGAAATTGCCCTCTGCTTTCTTCTTAGAAGGACATTTTTTGTTGCATTTAATATTTCCCTCTGTGGATAATACAGCATAAATTCGCCTCATATTAAGATCCCTAATTTAATCAGATCTACAAAGTGCTTTGTGTAAAGGAATATTGCCAGGTTTTTCAGGGATAAAAGCATGACCATTTTAGGAGGTTGTAACTTAGTCTACCATAAGGCCTTACCTCATAATATGTCTAGTCATTATTAACATTATTTGAGGTCAAGTTACTTTTCTAATTTTCATGAGTCTCCTTGCTGGTAACATGAAAATAATATTGCCTATCCCACTCTCACAATGATAGTGAAAAAATCACAATAATTATTTAATAAATAAATTGTCTTTATCTCTTCTTTAACCATTTTCATGTTGCTGGGTGTGAAGCAACAGAAACACAAAATCTAACTTCATCCATCACTTAGAAAAACTGCATAGCATTATCTACAAGTGTTAGTTATGCCACTCACAGGCACATATGCAACAAAAATGTATACACATATTCACCAAAAAACTATGTGCTAGGATGTTCAAAGGAAAACAGTTCTTTAAAGTTCCAAAATTTTAAACCATTCTAATGCCTAGCACTAAATGAATTAAAATAACGTATACTCATACAGCAGAATACAGAGATGAAAATAATCTAAAATCATTTCTATAACAATATATTTCCAATCTTAACAAAAGAAGTTAGACACAAAACAATACTATCTGTTTCTGTAATTAAAAAATATATAACCAGTGCTATTGCAAGCAATTATAGGAGTAATCTCTGGCATACTGATGGGAGAGGGGAAGGTGAGATTTCTGAGATTACAGAATGCGACCTTTTGGTTTAGCGTTGAATTTGCAAATATTTAGCCAGGCATAAACTTCTTACATGTACTGTTTACTATAGAGTTCATATTAATTAAAAGCTAAAATTTTGAAAAATATTTAGGAGCTCCCTGTTTTCTCAAAGCATTGCCTAAATTGTTTAGCTTGACCTGCAAAGCCGTTCTTAGTTTTAGCCCCCTCCATTTCTTCTCATTTCTTCTACCTTACCCTCGTGGACTTCTAAGTACTATTCTCAGAAACAAGTCATGTTCTCCTATAACCCCATGCATTTTTACTTTGATATATTTTTCTTTTTCCCATTTTCCTTTCTCTTACAGAACAGCACTACTCATCTTTTAGGTCTTGGCTTGAAATCTACCTGGTGTCTTTGAAGCTTTACCTAACTCTATGCACAGCATATTTCATATGAATCTTTCACAAATGACATTATTTATTTACAAATGCACATATTTATATACCATCCCTGATTATTGCTGAAAAGTTTCCTGGGCAGTCAATCCTCTTTAGTCTTCTGAAGCAAATCTATGGATTCTTTTATCATAACATGTAGGTACTGTGCTGTAACATTATATTTTTGTATCTGCCTTCCCCTCCTGGGATATAGGCTTTTGGAGGGCACAAATTATCATATCATGTCACTCAACAATAGACATTTAATTCATTTTCATTAGCCTTCACTCATTTTTCCTATTCACTGTACTGTGAGCAATTAAGCAAAGAAATTAGATTACTCATGATCAAATCTGTGGTACTAGTCTTAATATTTGATCATTATTTGATTCACAATTCATATTTGTTGCATAAGAAATTCTATATACCTCAAAATTATTAGGTTACAAAATTTTAGAATTAATGTTGTTCAGTGACCAACTCATTACATTAAAATCATGTTTTCTTTTGCAGAACTTTCTTTATGGAAATTCAAGAAGGATGATGAGAATAGCCTTATAGATTGCAATACTTGCAGCTTAAAAATATTACCATCCTGTTTGGAAAATTTAAAATAGGAAAATACTTCAAATCAACACAGTTAATTTGACTCAACAAGCATTTATCAAGAAGATATTCAAAATTTTTAGTCATAGTAAGAGTATGTCTGATGTATCAGATGTTGTTTATACCCTTCAAGATTTACTGTCCAGTGAGATATAGGACTAGGCTCCACTAAGATATTTGGGTTCTCTTCTGGACGAAATTATAAATACTTATTATTAAGTACTTTCAAAATAATGTAATTTGATGACTATGTGATGTGGACTGAAGAAATGAGATATTTAAAGTGGGATGCAGATAAGTGTTTTATTGTAATAACGTAAAACAAATATTGAGAGTCTAAACTACAGCAGAGTGGCAGCAGGAAAAATATTTGAACTCTGTTGCAAAATTAGAATGAGTAGTAACAGAAAACAAACAGATAATGAGTGTTAGTAATGAGATGGGAGGAAATGAAAATTGAAAATGTCTCTCCCAATTTTTTGTACAGTATTATCTTATCAAAATCTCTCATTAAATAGCTATGTTTACTTTCACTAAAAAAAAAAAAAAGACAAAGTGGTTGTGGACCAGGCATCCATTTCTTAATCAGCAAGAATGTATAAATTAAGCGATGTTACAGGAAAGCAGGAGGTCACCAATTCATGATCATAACAAAAAAACACAGAGCCAGACTCAGTCTCAGAACTCTTTTGTCAGTGAACAATACAAGTTACGCTTTTCTGCAAGTCATCACGTGTAGTGACTGCCGATTCATAATCCAACATACCAAGTAAAGAATTCCTACCTCAAGAGACTTCAAACACTAAAAATGAAGTTTCCAGTTCCAAGGTTTTCTTAGTGGTTAGGCCTACCAAGCCAGTATAATGCTTTACACTGTTGAAGGCCAAAAATTTAAAAAAAAAAAAAAACATTCAGCAAATTCCATCTTAAATATATGTAATATTTAACATTTATATCTCAGTAACTCATAACGAACTATGAAGATCTGTGAAAATAATGTATACAAATGTGGGGAACTGCAGATGAAAAGAAGGCAGTTCATACTCAGAGGATGAAGGACTTCAGAGATTGCAAGTTCTTGACAGTAACCAAAAATCATAGCTCATTTCTTCTAAACCTCCTTTGGATAGGAGCAATAACCTATTTTAGTTACATCTCTCATAAACCAAATCACCTCATCCTGGCAGTGGGGAAGAAAATGAAGATTACAGTAACAGGCACAAAGAAGCACAGTTTCCCTGCCTGCACCTAGACCTACCGTTCTCAAATACTAAAACCTCACCATCACCACTTCTGCTGCTACTACCACCAGCATAAATGTGGCTCTTGAATAGATCTTGAACTTCTCCCAGGATAGTTTCTTTATATTCCATGGACAAGTCTTCTCAGTACGACTGAAGCATTTTATATTTCTCCCTTTTTCTGCACCAATACACTGTGTTGATGTTGCTTGTCAGTGCCCGAACTACAGGAATTTCTAAGGCAGCTGCCTGCTGATGCCTCTACAGGGGCTATCAATGCCTCATATCTAGAAATCTCAGAACTTGAAATCCTGCCACAAACAATTGATTATCACTGAGAAAAGCTACTATAGCAGTCTTTTCCAGCTTCATCATCCCCAAGCATCAATGCCTTGACCTAGAACAGTTTTACAACAGCCTGAGTCTGCAGGGACAGAGCTAAAATACAAGCTAAGTGACAAATTCTGTACTTAATTTAAAATCACTGCTCCCTATCCTCGCCTTCAATACATAAATTAATACTCAGTAACATCTGTACTTTTGCTATGGACCACACTCCGTCTAAGAGACTTTAAATAATTTTAATTCTCTTCTTTAATCTTCACAACAATCTTATAAACCAGATATTATTGTCCTATCTGAAACTGAGGTCTTCGGAGTTGGCATCCCTTGCTTAAGTTAACAAAGGAATTGACCAGTGCCTTCATTTCCAAATAGTTTTAAGCTAGACTATCCTGAAAAGTTTTTCATTCTTTAGGGTAAACTAATCTGTCCTTTTCTTCTGAAAAATGATGGCAATATGGTCCAAAAAAATCCCTAGAATAGGTCCTATTTGATTCTATGAGAACATGTGTATAAGATTATGTCTTTGCTGATCATTTGAATGATCTTTGAAATGGCTTTTCTAGAAGTGTCTACTTTCCAAAAGCATAACCAAAATGGCAGACTGCTCTCTCCTGAATGATAAAACTTTTGGAATGTCCTCAGTTTATCTTTGCCTCATGAAGAATGCATCCTATCATGTTCCTAAGAAGACAGGCAAATTTCTGTGATCTTTGCTTTGGACCTTTAATTTCCTGGAAGGCAGATACTATGTCTGATTTTATGCTTCTTTTAAGTCCAGCACCTCTCTGACAGAATGATGCACTTATGGTAATAAGAGCTGGTCTCTAAGGTACAAAGAGGAAAGTGGCGTGTTGGTGAGCCAGGATATAAGCAGCTTCCTGCTTCTACAGAAAATAATCTCCCAAGGAGTTAATTGTCTAAACAGGCAACAAAACTTGAGGCCAAGTTTTTCAAAACATGTGTTCTTCTTTTCTTTATACAAACTGAGCTCTTATATGAGCCTTAAAACCAGCAATCTGAAAAAAAAATACTAAAACAAAAATATGTGAGAAAGGTTTTAAAAAATAGAGAATCCAATAAGACAAAGGAACGCAGGAATAGTGGTTACTAAACAAAATAAGATTCCTAAAAAGGTATAACAAAATACATTCTTTAAAAACTAAGATATTATGATGAAACAAGATTACAACTTCTATTAAGTAAATATACCTATGTATCTACACATGCATACTTTAAAAATATCTAAATTACACCTCGGTAACCATGTTCTATGCCCATAAAAACAGAATAATCACAGAATAAAGATGAATTGAAGAAAGACAAAAGAAAAAGTTAAAAGAGCAATAGTTATTCAACATATTATAAATGGGACCTGAGAAAGATAGAAAATAACTAAAAGAAGCAAATTACCAAAACACTAATGTATAATGTCTCCAAAATTGATAGATAGAAGTCTCCTAATTAAGAAAGCTCACAATTCTCTGAAGAGATAAAGATTATAATGATAGTTTATGCCAAAATGCATAGAAACAAAAACTTAGAACAACAGCTTTTTAAAAGTGTCTAAAAGTGCTTTAAAAACTAAAACTAGAAAATTATTCAAAAGGACATACCTATTTTTTAATAAATAAACATAATACTGGAGAGATACTACAGCAATGTCATCAAAATTCTGAGGATACATAATTTCTAATCTAAAAGTCTATATGCATCTAAACTAATTGCTTCTGTGAAGCAATTTAAAATACTAATACCAATTGTTTGTTTCATTTTCCTTTCTGAAGAAGCTTCTGGAAGATATGCTCCCCCAGAAGGAGAGAATCTAATGCAGGAAAGAGATCAGGGAATTTTCATATAATGTGGACCAAGGAATCTCAAAATGGCATTTGTGTGGCACGTCTGCATATTTATCAGTCCAGATGAGATCTGGAAAGCTGAGGTCTCTGGGGTGAGGGCCATGATAGAAAAGCAAACTGATAGTGATTTCACATGTTGACATTTTGCCAAACATTGCTGTTGTGTTTATATGTCTCTAATGCATCATAGGGAAGAAACAAATAGAAAAACTTAGAAAATTATGCAAAGAAAAGAAAGATGAATTCTTAAAACAAATTTGCACAACAAAGTATAAAGAAACAATTTGTAATCACATTTTCACTGTCACCATGACTGATATCAAGCATGATGTCAATTTGTTTTCCTTGTATACACTGAGCTCTTAAGTAAACTTCAGAAGCAATAGTCTGAAAGAAAAAGATCAGAACAGAAATATGAAAGAAATGCTTTTGAACATGGAGAATTGAAGAAGACAAAGAAGGGGATGAGGAGTTGTTGCCATTGAGGAATGCCTAGCAGATTAGGAAAGTACAGTTGTGCATGACTGTGTGGGAATGACTGGCATGTAGGCCATGTAACTGAGGGAGAAAGATCCACCCAGGCATGGGAGGCATCAACCAGTAGGCTTATAGCCTGAAGGAAAAGAGAAGAAGTTCTGAGCTTTCCATGAGCTCCAGTCTGCTTGAGCACATGTGTCTTTTGCAGCCTGTTGGCTTTGAACAATAATCTCTAATTACTTCAGCCTCCCAAAGCAGACTCACATCAGCAGTTCTCCAGTGAGTTTCTAGGCAGGTGTTGCGTGCTTAATCCTTCTTGGTTTTCAGCTTCTGTCTTCTTGGTCTCAGTAGCTGTTGGTTCCCTCTGCTCTTCAGCGTGAGTATAGCTGGAGTGCACTCTCTGGCCTCTGATCCCGCTTGCATAATTATACCCGTATTTCCTATGAATTCTGTTCCTCTGAAGAACTTTGACCAATACGCCAATAGTTTCACCGAGTGAAAATAGCTCCTTAGCCTTTAAAAATGCATAGTAGTATGGTAATTACTATTAAGTCGGGTTATATGGTGGTGAAGTACTAGGTTGCTGAAACAGTCATGCTTTGACCTCTATTGTTATATTGTTATGTCCTGTCTTATCTCAATCTCCCCCTTATTCTTTAAAAAAAATTATTTAGTCATTTCTTATGTTTGTCTTACTTAAGGGAAAAAATTTTTAAAATTAGGATATATATATATATATATATATATATATATATATTAACTCTTTTTTATTTCCTATTAACTTGTTTTGAAGTCCTGTAATACTCCCACGATCTTGTTTTGACTGATTAGACTCTGTTCAATTCTGTATGATAGTATCAAGTTTGAGGATATAGGCAACTACTTTGAAGGCAACAAGATTCACTAAGATGCCCATTCTGGTTTGACTATTGTCTTCTTTGGAAGTCCTGTAATGTTTACAATGCCTAAGTTTTATTGGTCTTGTTCTCTACTGTTTTGTCCAACTTTATAATATCTAATGAGATAGACAATTCTTTTTAAGGAAACAAGGGACAACGTTAATAACCATTGTTGATAACCTTGTGCTCTGTTCTACACCATGTGCTATGTCTATCCTTAGTTTTGACTGACAGCTTTGTTTTGCCATATTTGACTGTATTCTCTCCCCCCCAAAAAAGTAATAAGCACGAAGGAATAATAAAACCCAAAATGTGTAAATTTTGTTGTAAAAAAGAGCTCTAACGGATATAACAGCAAGTGTGTTTAGGGGTGTTAAATAGCTGACTATATCAATGTTTTTGGATCATTGAACACAGCTGTTTGCAGTCCCTGTTTGAATGTCCACCTTGTATTCTTTGATACTGTGATTTGAGCAACTATTTTCAAGATGATAATATGTAATCTACTAACAGGTGATTTCTTACTGTTATGTTTTTTTTTTTTTTGTAGTTCTGTATTACGTGTACCCTTATACCGCTTTGTTTTGTTTTGTGTTTTTCTCTTTTTCCTCTTAAGTAAAATAAAAAAATGCATAGTAGTGAATGATGCAATCAAAACTGTCATACAACCATATTAAGAAGGGAAAAGGAAATAGTGTTTCAAAAAGGGTGGCACAGGAGAGAGCTGGTCCTCAAATATGCAACCAAGTAAAAGAGTAAAAATACAAATACAAATATACAAATATAATAATATTTGAAAGAGCTGAAAAGTAAATTCCAAGGAAAATAAAAATATGGAAAGGAATTATAAGCAGGTCTGTCTAGGCAACAGCCTGGAGAAACAGTCATTGGTGCCTAGAAACCCCTGAGGATTGCTAATTTAAATGTATGCCATTTTAAAAAAATTATTTCTAAACTGCTATGAAGAGAAATTTTATAGTTTATAATGGATAAATTTAATTGTCTTTACTCACTTAAACCCAAAAGTTTTTAACAGCACTTAGGACATGAGTAATAAGGTTGTTGTTTTAATTTTTTCCCCTGAGATTATTTTTGATATTCCAGAAATTTAAATTTGTAAATAAAAGATACCAAGACTTATAGTGCTTAGAAATCTGAGTTACATGAAAGGGAGAGCATCAGCTGAAAGGTGGCTAACTGATGTCAGAACAGCAGAAGACTGGAAAACACTTCAGAGCTCCCTAGCAGTCCAGGGTAAGCTTGTATGTGACATTACCTCTGACTGTCACTACTGTTATCATTACTGTTTATGTTTCTGGAATTCTTACCATAAAGCAAGCATCAGCCTAATTATTTTACACAGAAGTACTTTTACAAAGTAGAATTGTAGACCTATCATTTTACTTTCTGTTATTTCCTTCTCAGAAATGATAACACTATTGATTAACATTATCTTTATTTGAAGATAATGTTTTACTTCTTTAGTGTGTGTCTATAACATAAGCTTTATGAGAGCAGACTCCTAGTCTATGGAATTTATCACTGGACTATAATAGATATTAGTAAATATTGTACCCTCAATAGGAATACCAAAATCAAGCTAAGAAAATGTTAAATTAAAATGTTGAAACAGAAATATGTTCAAAAGCTAAAAAACATTTAAACTAGCTAAAAAACTTTTTAAATCATGTGTAATATTTGTCAAGGTATAAAAATATAAATACATGAAAAATGAAAGTTTATGATATAAAGTGTGAACACTGATTATATCAATGAAGGGCAGACTTTTCTGTATTTCTTTTTTTTTTTTTTTTTGTATTTTTATCAGTACCAGGGATCAAACTCATGACCACAGGCTTATAAGGCAAGAACATACACCACTGAGCTAAATCCCTAGCCCCAACTTTTCTGTATTTCTGTGCTTACTTAAACTTTTCTATAGAAAACGTAACTTGTATAATAAGCATGAAATTACACAAAAAGTTTTCACAATTACATGTTACATAAATGCCTAGTCCTTTTAAAGACAAAATGTAACACTTTGGCCTATTATTATAGCAGCACTAAGTAGTCATCTAAAATAGCTAATACTTAACCAATCAAAGGATTAACCTTTTTTTATAAATTATACTTAAGCCATGCTAAGGGGATTAATGTTGAAATTAGCTGTTTCATAGATCAAACTCATACATAGAATTTTAGTACTGACTGAATGGTGAAAAGGTGAAAATGCCCTAAATCTGAAACTTCTTGTAGGCCAACAGAAAGATTCAAAAAATTTCAGATTTTGGAGCATTTTAGAACCTTTGGGCTTTTTCTCTTTTATACATAAATTCACTGTAATATTTCTGTATTTTTTCTTTCCTATTTAGTCATTTTAATATTTAGCCTCCTTTTTCCTTAGTCGTGCTTCTTCCCACATCCTTTTTCATACATAAAACTACTGCTCTCTTGAGATCTAAATGAGCAGGTTAGTGTGGTTATGAAAATTCCCTTACAACCTTCCTTTATGATTCAATCTGTTTCTAAAGCTGGTTTTGATGGCCCAGATTCAGTTTACCATGCACTAATAGAGAGATTGTTTACTTTAATGGACTGAGACATAATAAAAATTTTTCTCTTCACCTCATTTGACCTGCAATAAGCTTTCACTTTCAGCTTTCGCTTATTTTTATTGCTTTCTTTATCTTTGCTTGTAATAATATGAAGCTAGTTAGACTGTCTAGTGTTGAATCCTGTTAAGAAAATAAACCATTCCATTTAATGTGTTTTCAACTAATTAAAACAGTAGGGAACATTTACTCAGCGTGTTTTATTTTTCAATTTTAAAATTAAATATTTGAATGATAAAAGATATATATATATATATATATATAGAGAGAGAGAGAGAGAGAGACAGAGAGAGAGAGCTATAAATATGGATAAAGAGTACAGGAGAGGATCATTACCATAAACTATTTCAATTATGAACCAATTGTCACTCAAAGATTTAACAAAAACATTTTCACAATTCACTTAAGCACATTTACTGGATGACACATATAAAATATGTAATCATCCTGATAAAACTAAGAAAAATGACATGGGATATAGAGGCCATGCTAGTTATAGAGCAGCTATGCGACCAAATCCACAACTGCCTTTTTGAAATAGAGACGACCCTGAGACCAAGTACAGCAGATGAAAGTCTCCCAGATTGTTGTAGTCAGGGGTTGTGCAGAGAACAATTAGAATCAGGAGATGGAGTTTATAATATTATTTTTTATAATGGTCACCAGGAGTTAACACAAGAAAATGCAGGAAATCTATCCGCAACACCAAAGACATAGAATATTTAGTCAAGGGCTTAAATCCAAGAGCAATGTCTTACATGAGTCCAGATAAAAACCCAGAGCTTAGTACAAAGCCTCCCACGAGTCCAGCTAGAGGTCCAGAGCCCACAAGAAGGACTCACGCCAGTCTCTTTTACGGATCCGTGTCAGGAAGGCCCAAAGGTCAGTAGTGGAAGCCACAAAGTACATGCCAGCGGGGTGAAGGAGCTGTGCTGGTGGGATGAAGGTTCTACACTGGCGCCGAGAAGTCACACTCACAGCAAAGACCAGGGTTGTCCTGAAAAGACCTACACCCATCCTCAGCGACACAAAGGACCCAAGCTCCTCCCATGACAAGCACAGTCGAGTACATGCCAAGAAGCCAGCATAAAGAGTTCATCCTGGACACCAAAGAGCATACATCTTCCTTTCCAGAGCCAGGAAGCAATGCTCAATGTGAGGACCAAAGCTTCTTCAGGAGAACCAATGGCTCAAACAACAACTCATTAGAGAACCCACAATGCCTCAACACAGCAACGCATCAATGCATCAACCCATTAATGCCTTCCCTCTCCTTCTCCACATCTCTAGTTATGCTGGCAACTTTTCTCAGGTGGAGCATCTATGCTCAGTGCCATGATGATGTAATCCAGCTGACATTAAGTTGACCATCAGTTTTGAATCCATAACACAGATGCAGCACAAATTCCACTTACTTAACACCCCGAAGCAGGCAGCATCACCCAGAATCATCACCCAATTAAAATTGCAGCCAGTATGAAGGGTGTTAAGCAAAATAAAAGTATTCATCAAGCAGGTCTTTGGACTTCACATGACCTACCAAGTGAAGAGAAATAGAAAAATCAATAATTTCCTCATTTTGATCTTATTAAAGTAGCTGTCACTTCTATTTTAATATTACTAATTCAATTGAATATGTATTAAGCAACCATATCCATGATGATGTAGGCATATAGGATTTGCTTTGTCAAATCAAATATGATTTGGGAAGAACATAAATGGCTTACACATTGGAAAATACAGATAACACTTACATTGTTAAATCTAGGATAGAGTCATAAGTAGAAAAAGTAAGTTTAACAATAGTAGTGACTATTTCATTCTCAGGACCTAGAATGCCAAAGGTTTTTTCCTCCTGCATGGACAGTGATTTTCAGAATGGCCCACAGCATGTAATAACATTTGTGCTTTAGTATCCTTATGCAGAAAATCAGGATTATATATTTTATTGCTGTAAATTCATCACTAAAATGGTGAGTTGATAAATTGATTCATACAAATTAAACACATTTCATAAAATTCCTTTTGAAATTCTGCCAATAACCAGTCTTTCCATCTTTGATAAGCAGTTGTTCTTTAAATGGTTCTGAATTTTTTCTTTCCTTTTATCACTGCTAAACAAAACTCCTGAAGAAAATTCTTGAATGCAACAAAATGAAATCAATGCAAATTTCTACAAACATCTTTATGTAACTACTTAATTATAATTTTTATTACAATACTATGTACATTTTAGAAACTACAACATTCCATAAATGAGATGTGATAGATTCAGAACATTTCCAAGTTTGATGTATTATTCAAGGTATTTCTTACAGAAAGCTAATATTTCTCTTAATATCTCACACATCTAAAGCACAAATGAACATGCAATTTTCTGAGACCTTCCCAGTGGAACAATGCGTATCACATAGCAACATCTGCCAAGCAGAAAACTACACAGACAGCTTTAGCTTTTTTCACTTTATAAAGATGATTTCATCCAGTTGTAGGAAATGTATAAAACATCAATACCATTTAAAACATATTCTGCTATGCAAGACTGTGGGCTTTTTATTGAGTTCAATAACCATTAACATATCTCACATATTGCATTTCCAAGAATTTTCACATATGCTTAATAACCCTGTAAGAGACAGTATGATTATCCCAATTTTGCAAACATAAAAGCCAATATTTGATATTTATAGATGAGTATCTTGCTCAAGGTTAGAAAATTAGCCTTATATAGAACCAGGACTGGATTCAATACTCAGTTCTCTTTTCAATAGGGTTTGCCACAGCTCATGTATAAAAGAAAAAAGTAAGACTAAGAGAAAGACAAAATAAAAATTAAAACATGCAATTTTATAACCAACTGAGTTACACTATGTATGTGAGGGATGCATTATGTCTATTGATAGCCTTAATTTTTATGTAATTGCAGTGCATTTTGATTTTTGTCTTGTAAATGATGGTGGTTTGGAATTGCTACAGATGGCCAATGCTCTTGGATACATTTGGCATCAAGCAAACCCACAACAAGCAAATTAAATTGTCACAGTATTTTACCTTTACGTTAACAGCATGAATGACAAAGGGATGGAAGATACAAAATAAATAGAAATTTATAAGTGGATATAATTTATATGAAATAACACAAGCAGTTTTTACATATAGCCTACAAAGGATGATGTTCAGCATACTCAACTTCTTGCTGTAGTTGAAAAATAATAAACTTTGAAGTAAAAAGATCTGAAGTGAAAGATTTCAAATGCTATTTGATATGAAAACCAAAGCTTGACAAGGAGGCCAAGAGGCCAAGCTGAGAGCACGGTGTGGGAGACACACCTGAGACAGATGGAGGATTCATGGATCAAAAATTCAGTTTATAGAAAAGCAGCACTCAACCTGTTAAGCAAAACCCAAATGACTAGGCAGATGGGACACATATGAATCTCCAGCATATGATTCTGGAGTGGGTAGTTACTCCATGTTTCATTTTTTTCCCTCTAATTCATCTTATTCATTCCACGCCTACCCTCCACATAGTGCCAATTTAACTCACATTGATACAGGGGAATGAAACTCCCAACCTACTGTATGTCTGGTACAAGTTCATGTTCTCTAAAATCAAAGAATGAATTTTAGAAACAATGGAGGTTAAGAGCAGAATATATTTATTGAGAAAAAGAAAGCTTCTGAAACACAAACAGAAGTGGTTGCAAGAGTGTTGTGAAATGTTCTGTTTTTCCTAGAGACTTTCATAGAGTAAAAGCCCAAGATACAGTGGATCAAAAATAGGAACTCACAAGGTGGGCATAAGATGGGACAGAATTATGGTCAACCCGTAAGATTAATTGCTTAGGTAAACTAGATTAAATCAGGAACAAATAGGGAAGGAATCACCTAGCAAAGGGGCATCCTTAAAAAACAGTGACTCTTCCTGTTGGAGTTGGGGTTAGAATGGTGACTCCTGGCTTCTTATGGGTGATAGATAACTGTTCAGAATATCAATCCTAGAATATGGGTGCATTTACTTGATCTTTTATCTTGAGATCTGGCCTACAACGGGATATATCAGTCTTCTCTAAAGTATCTGACCTCTGCATTGGCTCCTTACCTAGCCCTGTCTGACTGTCCGTAATATTTCTATTTAGCTCAGTTGCCTGTAGTGACATATTTGGCAAATTTTGCCTCATAACTCTAAGTTATTGATGAACCCTGAGATGAGATAAATAAATAAGAAAATAGTCTGAAAGGCAGAATGTGCACACACACACAAACAAACACACACACAAACACACAAAGAGCGAGTCACTTTTATAGACATCTATCAATATTATCTAGTGCCAAAGATTCCCTCCTGTCACACTCACTGTCTCCTATCCACCTCTCTACCTATATGTAGGTTCTTCTGTCTCCCTTAAAATTGTTCAAGACAGCCCTTGCTGTGTCTCGCCGCTAAATAACTGTCTCTAGTAATTTCATCATTTCCTTATTTGTCTTCACAGCAGATAGTCATTATATAACTGCAATTAGAGATAGTAAGTATGTGCCAGTGTGATTTTTTAATAAATGTTTTCTGTAGTTTAACAAAATTTCTGAGTGTTCCTAGAGTGACCTCCATAAGACATAATGTTTTATTCCACTGTATTCTAGCACCTTGCACAGACTATATCAGTAAATACTTGCTGAACAACTGAGCCCTCTCCAAGGATAATTATCAAGTTGGGAATGGAATAGAAGTATAGAAGAGAGATGAGAACTACTAAAACATGACAAACAAGATAAAAATTTCACTGATACATTCACACTCGTGAACCTTTCCATTTAGTGGCTGAAATATTGTTTAATGAGACTAATGAACTCCCTACTTTGCTAAAGAAACAGGTTATATGCTGGTTTAAAATCTAAGAAACTTCAAGTATAAGCCTCTTTACTCTTCTTTTACTACAAACTAGAGTCTGTTATTTGATTAAGCTTATTTGATATAATTTGGAGCATAATTTTCCTACTCTCATGATTATAAAAGTTTATAATTGACATGTATCCTTGAGTTAATTATTACATATGTTGTTTAACACTTGTTGGGAATGAATCTCACAATTATGATCTACATAGCTGTAATCTTTATTAAGATATAATTATCAAAGTGTTCTATGTGAGAAATAGCAAGGTCTTATCTCTAGCCAAGGATGCAGATTACTAACTGTGACTTCAGAAGTCTTAAACAAAGGGATGATCAGGATCATAAAGAAAATCTTTTTGGAAATTAAGGAAAGTGTGAGACTTGGGTAACATAACTTGAAAATGTGGGTTGAGACAGCAGTATAAATGAGTCCTTGCTTGAAATCAACACAGTAATAAATCTACAGGTGGTGGCTCAATCTGCATGCTCAATTAAAATCTTCTTGACCTAAATTATGTGTAGAAATTTAAAATGCATAGAGTTTTTCTTATCTGTGCTCTTTTCACCAAAAGAAGTGGGCATCATGTCATCAAACAGAAAAGGCTCTAAATTTCGGACAATGTGGTTTATAAAGAGGTATAGGTGTTCAGTGCATCATTTGTTCATTGAAAACGTTTATCATACATCTAATGTTACAGGTAGTAGATGAGCTAGTTAAAAATATTATAGGCAATCAGACAGGGCAAGGTCCTCAAAGAAGCCAGCATAGAGGAACAGATGTCTGGTGCCCTTGGAGGAGACACACACTTCTTGCTGTGGGACAGAAGGCAAAACAAATGTAACCACACCCTTAAATATAATCCTTAGGGATTAAATCTGAGAAGCCAAGAGTCACCATTCCAAATCCCCTATAGGAGGAGTCACTGCTCTCCAAGAATGCCTGTTTTCTAAGTGACTTGCCTCCCCATTTGTTCCTAATTGAATCAGTTTTAGCTGAGCTATGAATCTTATGGGCTAAACATAGCGAGTTCCCAGTTTTTCCCAGTTTAGACCCACTTCACCTCATGGTTTTACTCCATAAAAAAATCTTGAGAAAATACAACATTTTTGGCAACCCTCTCGGGACCCCTTCTATCTCTCTCTCACACAGAAGCTTTTTTTCTCTCAATAAATATTTCTGGTTTTAACCTCCGTTATTCCTAAAATTCATTCTTTGATTTTAGAGAACATGGTAGGTTGGGAGTTTCATTCCCCTGTACCATTACTATATGCTCAATGCAACACATTGGTCAGCTTTTTCATTGCTGGGGGGAAATCCTGATGCTTATTATTTTAAAAAGAGAGGTTTGTTTTGGCTCCTACAGTTGCAGAGATTTCAGTCCTCAGTCAGCTGGCCCTGAGGCAAAAATACCAAAACTGAAGAATAGGTGGAGAAAATTGCATCCAGAAAGCAGAAGTTAGGAGAAGAGCACCAGGCATACAATACTCAAGGACTAGTTCCCAAAGTCACACCCATGTGGCCCACCTGGACACATCCAGAGTGTGAAACTAATCCCTTCATGTCTCAAGCCAATTTAGTAGATAGTCAAAATTAACTGGCCAATGTACAGACACAAATACTTGACTGAGACAGAAAAATTATTTTCATAAATTGTATATTCTAGCAGGAAAAAGCAGACAGTAAGCAAAGAATTAATAATTAGTCATTTAATATGACACTCTTAATTCTATGGGAGATAGAAAGTATTGTGAAATTGTGTTACAACATGACCTAACCTACACCATCACAAAGGAATGACCCACAGAGACATCCTTGAGAGGATTAGAGTCCAGCTGAATGCTGAAGATTGACAAGGAATCAAATAATACTGTCCCTTGGCCTATCAGCATCACATTTTTTCTTATTTAAAAAATTTATCATGCAATAAGTTTTTTATAGAGTCTGAATCCATGAAAGTCAACAAAACTAAAAATGTCAGGTAATCATTTTCTCAGCATCATTAATAGCTGGAGTAAGCACAAACTTAAACAGGCTCTGACATTAAGATTTCACCATAGAAAAACTGAATTAGGAACAATTGACACAAAATGAATGAGAAGGGATGGAATGCCTTCTATAGGTATTAGATGATGCAGCAGTAAGAAATTCTTCAGATAAAAGACTTAGCAAAGTAAACAACCACCTAAAGGGTTTGGTGTTGGAGATAATGTTGTTTATGCTACAGCAACTCTAATTGCTGGGGGTATGTTTGCTTGAAGCACTGCCACAATCTTTGTTTGCTAGATAGCTCCTGCAAGAGTTTTGCCCTAGAAGAAATTACTGTACGGTTATGGCAGTGGTCTACGTTTTGGCAGAAGGCCAAAGCGGGAACTCTCACCACTTCCTGCTTCTTCCTCAGCCTTAATTGCAGCTCTCCTTCCTGTTTTCACAAGAAGAAAATTCCAATCAGCTCCTAGCATGTCATCAATGCCCACCCTAAGCACCATCCCTGCTCAAACGTTACATGTGTCCCATACCAGCCATATTCCAGTTGAAGGAGACAGCACAGCTGCCATGGGTTGTGTGCTCCTTTCCACATCCTCATCTCAACAAACCTGTTTGTTTTGTACTTTTACTTCTCTATTGTGCCAGAAAATTCTTTCATAATGGTGCCGTGACTCAGATGGCAGAATGCGTTAGCCACTCCCAGTTTGATTTACCCTATGAACCACCTATTTTTTCCTCCGGAACTGTTTATTTGCCACCACTAATCCGAATGCAACATCGACCTTCCTCACTCCTCACAGGTTAGCTGCTGTGTGGAGTTTTCTGTTTCTGTTCCTAAAGTTCAATTTCACAAGCTTCTGTCAGAGAACCTCTGCTTGCTGTCCCTGGACAGAGATAACAGTTTTCAGGCTCCTTAGTCCATACAGCCTGAGGCATAACTGTTATTTTTGTTCCCTGGGTTTATTTTTGCTCCACAGTATTCAGTGAAGACTGAGGAGAACGGGTGTTGGGACTTTCTGGGTCACACTCTCAAGACAGGTGACTACTTTTTGATAGCTGTGACTCAGGACAGCATCCATGTTCCTTGTGAGAGAGCTAAAGCTCTTATGTCCCAAGGTGAAGTTGTTCTCTCAGCTCACTTATAATTTAGTCATGGGGACCACTTCCTGTCCCTCAAAAAACATACCTCTCAGCTGTCTGGTTCATAACCTTGGTGCTCTTGACCTCAAAAAGGCTATAGAAACCAAAAAGCTGATCTTTTATTTATACTTTTGTCACAATGGTGGCAAGTTGGCAGAAACTCTTCATTTTTAAGCCTTTTTCCCTTTGAGGATGTGTCCTTCTCTCACTCTGTCTTGTATAATGGTCCAAATACTTCTGGCTCCCTCTGCTCCACCAGGAACTTTCCCTCTCTCCCAAAAGAACCCTTAGAGGATGCACTCCTATCTTTACAGCTCCTCCTCTGTATCTCCCAGACCAAATCCCACAGGTTTCTCAGCCAGAGATTTCTGTGCCCTCTGCATCATCCTCTTCCCCTTCTTCACCCCCAGTAGCCTCTAATCCTTTCCTTGGTTTCTTTCCCCAGTCTCCAATTTCTCAGTCACCTCCACCTGAGCCATCTATTCCATCAGATGGTTCTTTGTCCCCTACATGTGCATCGCCATTTTCTCTGCCAGCCCACCATACTCAGTATCCAGCATTACAGCAAATCACATGGTTCTCAGTGCCATCTTGTTGCAGCCACCATCTTGTAACCCTCTGCCATATGACAGTGCACCCACATCTTGCAACAGTTTGTAGGATCCATGGCTACCATCTTGCAGTCCCTCACCATGGGACCACCAGCCATCTGGTTGTGGGTCTCATGGTAATCAGTCGCCATCTTGGCTCCCATGTCATGTGGTGGTTGATCACCCAGTAATTACACACAGATGCTTACTAGGTGGTTGGCTGCTCAGTGCTCATCTTTACCTCCCACTCCACAGTCTTCTCAGTCTCAGTCCCTATTCCTGCTTCAGGAACAGGCTGGCCCCAAGGGATTAATTCATATTCTTGTTCCTTTTTCCCTAGCCAACCTATCTCAGAGTAAACACAAATTAGGCTCCTTTTCTGTTATCCTTATTTCAAGAGATATCTATTAATTAATCTACAAAAAGATTCACACAAGTCTAATTATTATAGTTCAAACTGGCCAAATATATTTGAGTGCACTCTGAGTTTGTAACATGTTTGTCAGACTATATATCTGTTGTCTGTTTGTCCAGTCTGTTTATACTATACAGACTGTCTGTCCATGTTTGTCCATTTGCCTGATCTGTAAAGGGCTGTTCCTTTTTATTTGAGCTCAACAATCTTTTTCCCTTTTCTTTTGCATTTTCAGACTATTTAATCAAGGTTTATTTGGGGTATAGATTTAAAAAACATGCTACCACCTAGGTTGCCAGTTAGTTAAAATGATGTTATAATTGGTTAGACAAAATCTCTTGGGGTAAGAAGACATTGGACAGGACTTCAACTGATGAATAAGAAAATGGCCACCTGGCAACTTTAACCAGCTCTTGTTCATTACTCAGAGGCCCCAATATTCTCTATATCATTATGGGAGACACCTCAACTAAAGTTCGTATAACTATGGCAATTCACTGCTGCTTATCTGATGGTATATTCATGCCTTCAAATGTAGAATTGAGATTGTTTATGATGACAAATGTATTCTTTCTGATCCAGATATCAGCCTTTTTCTTGTACTCCAGCCAGGAGATTCAGGTCAGACCAACATGAGGTCATCATTCAAATAATTTTTAAACAAAAATTTATGTAATATATAAGTTATACTTAGAGATGCTTAAATAGTGAGCAGTCCAAACAATGTCATGAATTTCTTCAGTGCTCAAATGTTAAAACACCCATGGTTAATAGAAAATACTAGTTCCATTTAATGTTCTATGTTAAGCTTACTGCCTCTACTGCATTATGTTGTTATCAATATACTGGATGTTCAACAACTAAAATTAAGAGATAATTATAAATTCCTTTTACTGGGATCCATGAGATATTCTCCAGAACAAGGTTATATGATGTATATTGGGGCCATAATTAACTATACTCAACCAGCCTTAAATGACACTGATACTGACCTCTCCCCTAAATAAAGAGGTAAAATTAATAAAACATGCTATCCTCCAAGAATCAGATGGCATTCTGACAGCACCTGAGTAACTTATAAGATTGTGAAACCTATATGTGTATATGACAAATGAATGACATGACAGTTTCTAAAATTCCCTGGAACCTATCCTTATCCTCCTTATGGGAAGCCATTACTAATACTTTATACTCATAAATACCCTATTGATTCTATTATTTGACTTCTACAGACTTAATTGATTCTTTGCCTTTGTCTCCTTTAGACTTAAAGCTGTATACCTATCCAAGATGACAATCCCTGCTGTCTCCTGAGGGCCACTAGTTCAAAGCTCTGCAGAGTATCCCTGACTGCTATTCAATAACTTCAACCCCCTTCAGCCTGAAGAAGTCAGATTGGTCTCCACCCACTATCCCTAATGGCAGTTTGGGTTACTTCTTCAGAGAAAAAGTGCTACAGGCAGCTAAGTCAGTTAAAAATATTACAGGCAGTCACATGGGGCTAGTGCCTCAAAGTAGCCAGCACAGAGGGCCAGATGTATTGTGACTGTGAAGGAGACAGATACCTTCCACTGTGGGTCAGATCCCAAGACAAAAGGCTAAACTTGGCTCTCAAACTCCACAGGGAGACCTTATTAATATGGCGTTTTGTGTTTTCAACAACAGAGATAAAGATCAAAAGAAAAAATAACAATCTGATCTTTTAGCAATGACACTTGGAGCTCCAAGACAGATAAACTGAGATGAGGTGGAGCTGTCCAGACCCTTCCCAGACCATGCTTCAAGTGCGACAAAAGGTGCTGGGCAAGAGAATGCCCCATCTACAGTCTCAAGGGCCATTGGAATAGCAACTGTACTAGCCGCCAGAGAGCAGGTAAGCCATCCTCTAAATCCTTGCCCTCACAGGAGATCTCATCACCACTGCATTCATCATTGGCCTATCTGCTTGGACTTGCTGCTGAAGACTGATGGGGCTCAGGGCCCACAGCCCCCTATTAAGGTATTCTTCTCAGAGCCCCAAGTCCCACTGAAGATCTCAGGTAAGACATTCTCTGTACTTGTAGACATGGAGACCATATGTAGTGTTCTTCCTGAGTTTTGAGGACATTATATTACATCCCTAGTCTCTGTAGTGGGTGTTCACAGCCAACATACACAGCCTCTACAGACAGGGCACATTCCATGCAGGTTCCAAACTCCCTTCTTCACCCATAGCTTTCTGGTTATTCCAACATGTTCCACACCCCTTTTAGGTAGGGCTCTCCACCAAAAGTTTAACTTCTCCTTTAATTTTTCCCTCCCCACAGCTCTCATCCTCCAGCCACACTCACAGTGTGCCACAAAGCCATCCTCTCCCCTTCCTTCTTCTCCGGTCAATCCCATAGTTTGAGACACCTTCAATCCCACCCATGCTACCCATGCCATGCCTATTTTAATTCATCTCAGGGATCTTTCAATTATTGCTTATGTTCCCCAATATCCTATAGTTCCCAAACATTTTTTTTTTACCAGTACCAGGGATCAAACTCACAACCACGTGCTTGCAAGGCAGGCACTTACACCGCTGAGCTAAATCCCCAGCCCAGTTCCCAAACATTTAAGGGGATTTAAACCTATAATCAAGTGTCCTTAGACAATGGTTTTCTTAAACTTACCCATTCACCCAACAATACTCCCATTCTCCTGTTACTCAAGCCTAATGGGTCCTATAATCTGATTCGAGACCTTAGGGTAATCAATGATTCTGTTACCCTCTTCCCCCAATGGTGCCAAACCCTTGTACTATGTTCTCTCATGTCCCTTCATCCACCACTCACTTCATAAATCTTAAAAATGCCTTTTTTACCATCCTCCCCTATACCCTAATTGTCCAGATTCCTTTATGTTTATGTAGACTGACCCAGACACTCTCAGGTCTCAACAACTTACACCTGTCATCTCTATAGTAGAACCTCTCCTCAGGGACACATACCACCCCCTTCCTTTCCTCCTCATCAATTTTGCAGACGCACCCTGGTCAGGACTGACAGGTAGATTTTACACACATGCCCCACCAAAAAACTCTCAAAGATTTTCTCACCTCTGTTTGTACTTTTTCAGGACAGATAAAACCCTTTTCCACAACCAAGGAGACTGCTGTGTAGTTACTAAACTTCTGTTACAGGAAATCATCCTAAGGTTTGGTTTACCTCAGAGTGTTCAGTCAGATAATGGTCTAGTCTTTATTTTTCAGATCTCTCAACAGGACTATAACTCAAATGGAGTAGCCGCTACCCAGTCTTCTTTAGAACTTCAATGGTGGTCAAGCTCGCTGGACTGCCATCCTAGTTCCTAAGCAGTGCCCTCTTAACCCTAACTCTCCAGACTAAACAATCTGAGTGGTCATCTCATCTCATATCTCCCATCTTCATTTCACCAAGGCTCCACAGTCACAATTTTCAAGCTAGGTCATATTTTGTTATCCTACTTGGTTCCTGATCCCTTACATTCTATTTGTTAATTTTTCAGTACAACTATCTTAGTTCCCTCTGCCCTCAGCTGTTTAATTAAACATGATTAAACTCCTTCAGGTCTAAGATCTTATCTCACTTATAGTGACACAACCATGACCCTCCCCACCCCTAGTCTGTAACTTCCCAGATATGATTCAACCATCAGGTCTTATATTTCTCATGTTTCTTATTCTTTTTAAGCTCAATTCCTAGACCAAAGACAAGCCCTATCTACCTATACTTTTAACTTTTACCCTTTTCAGATGGGGAATAATCACCTCTCATAACTTCACTCTTCCTAATCCCACACTTATTTTTCTGATTCTAAGTCACCATGGCCCCTATGGAGCAGCATATTTAAATCAAAGACACCTTTCTTCTATCTCTCCTGGGACCTTAAATATGATAGTGGCCAGCCTACTCATAGCACCTTGTCTCTTTGTTTTTCCAGTCTAAGATACGAGCATTCACCAATGATTAGTTACTTGTCCTGCATGAAACACCTGGTACCAGCTTCTACATGGGCATCAACCATCATCCTGTCAAACTTCCTAAACCCCAATACAGCACCCCCTTTCCACATGAAGTAGTAAAAGAGAGATTTCACCCTTTTGCTAGCAATAAAAAGATGAGAGTGAAAGAATTTTTCCCTAAAATAAATTACTGTAGTTATGGTGGTGGTCTAACGTGGCAGAAGGCCAAAGCAGAAATGCTTACCATTTCCTGCTTCTTCTTCAGCTTTAATTGAAACTCTCTTTCCTGTTTGTGCATGAAGAAAATTCCAATCAGTGCCTAGTACATCATCAATGCCTGCCCTAAGCACCACCCCATTCAAAGGTTACATATGTCCCATACCCCCACATTCCAGTTGAAAGATACAGTATAGCTGCAATGGGTGGTGTGCTCCTTTCCACATCCTCATCTCAATAAATCTGCTTGTTTTGTACTTTTACTTCTCTATTGCACCAGAAAACTCTTTCAGTTCCCATTCACTTTATGAACCTCCTAAGATTAGTCAAAGATTGAATTTTTTCAGCCAGTTAAAGTGTTGTCACAGTAAGGAAGGAGTCCACATTGGAAGAAAGGATGTGTCTGGTAGAAGGAAGGGTGTGTACCTTGAGTGGCTGAGAGTGAGGGTGACAAATGAAAATAGTGGGGTGGACAGGGGCAGAGCAGACATAGCTTTGAAGTCCTAAAGGGATTCTTTTCCTCATTGGAAGAGCAAAGAGAACTCATTAAAGGATTTTAAGCAGACAAGGGACACGATAAAATTTGCATTTTTTAAAGGTCAGTCAACAATGGGAGACTTTGTGCAAGAAATTACTCTGGCTAGACAGAGTATATGACTTGCAGAAATGTAGAGGAAAAACTAGATTTTAGTAACTGCTTTTCTAAAGTAAAATAAATAGGTTCTGGTAAGAGATTAGATGGATAAGTGTAGAGTATTTTATTATCCTACAACTTGTTACTTATTCAACGAAAGTAAATTACTGGTGGGATAATTCCTGTATTCATGAATTCTATGACCACTCTGACTTACATATGTTCTAGTAACCCAAGTTTACTGAACTAACGGGGTAATAAAATGCACAGAGCTAACACACAGGCTGGGGTCACCATTAACCTGAAAAAAAAAATGAAGTTTCTTCGAATTTTATTTCATTTTTCCCTGATAATTTGTGGTATGTTGTTGTCTCTTTATCACCAACCTACTCCTTTTTTCATGCTATTGGGAAAGAACAGAGAACTAGAAACATTTTAAAAAGGGGGGACCATGTCATAAAAGGATTGAAATAACAGTTTGATTGAGCTTTGATGTGTCTATAAGTAATAAAATCAAATCTTATTAGCATAAGATTAACAACTGTTAACTCTAAATATTAAGTAAAACTTTCTAATAGTTGAGCTTTTCTATTGTCTTTTGTTTATAATGGTGCAGAATTAAATGTCTTCCTTTTCACTGGTATTTGCAACTGTCAATGGAGCATGACATCATCTTATTTTCTATACTTAGGTGTAATCTATTTAATAATACATCCACTGTGGCCCTAGAAAGCCACACACACAATCCTAACATACACTGCCATATTCGCGCTTCCCTGAGTGCTAGAGTCATGGATCTTGTCAGATGAAAAACAGCTAGTCTGATACACATGGTTTTATTACTGTTCTGACTCATATCCTTTGACCTCCCAGCCTGCCCATATTCTTAACATATGCCCTTTAAAACTGAGAGAGGGCTGCCCCTGCCTTTATGTTCTGTCTTCTCACCTGCCACCACTAATTCCGACAGGGGCCTACAAAGGCTCTGTCTTGAAGTCACCTATCTTGCTCCTCCCCTCCTCCACTGCTGAGCTTTATGTGTGCTACCTCTTGTAGCCATTTGTGAAGATTCCATGTGACCACTGTTAAAAGCCTTAGGAATCAAAAAGTTTAATTATCATTTTAATTAGATTAATGCCGACCAAAGTTTAAAATAGAACAAAGTATAATAGAACACAGAAATTTCAATTTGAGAGCAAGGAGGAAAAAAACTACTCCGTAGCTTATTGCAATGGCGGGTATATGCCATTACATATTGGTCAAAACCTACAGAATGTACAACACAGGGTAGGAGATAATGTAAAATATGGACCTTAGTTAATATTGACTCATCGTTGTAAAAAAATATAGCACAGCGATACAAGATTTTGAAAACAAGGAGAACTGAGGCTAGCGGGGAGGCAGAGAGGAAGCATACCACATGGGAACTCTGTATATTTCCCAACCAATTTTTCTGTAAACCTAAGACAAGGATAACATGCATTAATTAAAAATAATAACTTTCCTTCTGCCCCAGCCACCTAGTTAATTTCCCTATAGGTGATACATTATTGAATATATTATAATTCATAATGCATTAAAATATATAAGATCAATTAGCCAGAAATGATAGGCACTGCTTTTATAGTTAGAATCATGGTTCATCACATGAAATGCCCTTTGCCGTTGTTCTTTAGTCCTGTCAGAGCTTCAAGTTACTTTCTGTTCCCTGAGATTAGTTTATGCTTTGATTCTACCTGAAGAACTTTTTCAGTGCTAATGCTGGCAAACTGATCATGAATGAGAATATTTGGTTAAATTCAACATTTCAAAAGTCATATACTTGTTTATAGCAGCACAATTTGTAATAGCCAGATCTTGGAAACAACCTAAGTGTCCATCAACTGAGAAACAGATTAAAAAGTTGTGGTATTTTTATACAATGGAGTACTACTCAGCTATAAAGAATCGTCACATTGAAATATTTATAAATAAGTGGGCACAGCTTGAGACCACACTCATAATTGAAACAAATCAAACTCACATGTGTAAATACCGAATAGTTTCCCTAGTGTAAGAAATGGTAAGAACACATAAAAGTATGTGATAATCATGATTCCACATTATATTGCTTTAAAGCCTTATAATGCTTTCATTCATTAATTGGAATGGCTTTATTCTGGGTTGTTTGATTTTAATGTCTGTGATGATATGAACAGTTATTTTGAGGAAAACAAGACATCATAATAGCTAGTGCTGATTTAATATCATCTTGTTTTGAAGTCCCATCAAGCTTTTATTCTTCTGTCTCCATCGGTTGTAGCATATTGTATCTTATTGGATTTTATTGTATGTGACAATATAAACAAATTTTTTATAGGCAAGGAGATAATATAGAAACCATTGTTCATTTTCTGTTAGTTGGTTCTAAATACCCTGTAATACTTTCATTCTCTTGAATGGTGTTATACTGTCTCGATGTGTTTGATGCTATAGCATACAAAATTATACTCAAATATTTCAAGGAAAGAGACACTATGGTAACTACTGTTATGTCCGGTTATCTTGTGGTGAAACACTATGTTGCTTAAATTGTTCTGTTCTGACTTACATTGTTATGTTGTTGCGTCCTCTTTTATCTTTAGCGCCTTTTTAAAATTTTTCTTTTTAATAAAAAAGTCATATACTAGGCAGATGTAAATATTACCTTTATTATGACACAAAGAGCTTAGCATACCTATTGCACAGCAAGCAATCTGCTTTCCCTTTTTGACTGTTCCTTCAGACATTTGATCCGTGATCCCTGGGTTTTAATGTTACCTCAAAGTGAATTCAGAATAACAATTGTAGAATAGTAGGCTGCAGTTTTTTAAGTGCTTTGCATACTGTAATAGCACTTTCTAGAAGAATAGAATTGATATAAAGTATATATGCAATTTTACAAAGAAATTTATTAGGTAAACTTATAGGATCAGAGGGAAAAGAGCCACAGTGGCCATCTGATAAGTCAGAGCCAGAGGACCCAGCAGCAGTCAAAGATTAAAGATTGGGAAGCCCACTGCATGTCACAGGAAGGAATCTGTATTTGAAGGCTAAAGAAACTTTAGATCAGTGTCCAAATGCAATCATAAAGGCTGTAGTTCTTCCAATAGAGAGACACATTTCCTTCTTCTTTCTTTTCGTTTCTATTCTGCCTAAATCACAAGGCTGTTGGTTGGTGCCACCCATATCCAGAGTTGGTCTTCCCCAGTCATCCACAGACATACTCAAAATTTACTAATCTGCTAGGTGTTTCTCACTTAAGTCAAACTGACATACAGCAATCAACAATCACAGACACTGTCTAACATCATCTGAGTGAGTAATTGTATTTTAAAACTAGGAACCGCCTACACACACAACGGAGAACAATGTTGTACTAATTTATGAAGCAGTCTTAGAATCAGTCTTCAATAAATATAAACTAAATGAAATAAAAACAACATAATTATTGTACAAAAGGCAGAAATTAGATTTATTTCTGGTAGTCTTTTTCTAAACAGAACAACTTAAAGCTTGTTTGATTAGCTGACATTATTTCTATTCAGTCAGTATAATATTATGTTATATTGAATCATCGTTTCTGATTCCTCATTACCACCCTGCTGTGGAATTCATATTCTTGGCATGTGATTTTTGCAGTATCTCCTTTCGGTATGGTTTACATACTCCCAACTTTCAACTAAAGTTTGGCTTAGCCAGTTGACTTGCCTTGGCAGATGGGATGTAAGTAGAGATATAGGTACATATACATTTTACATGTTATAAAAGTCTGTAAAGGGGATTGTGTAGGTTGGCTTAACTAAAATTTTAATCCTTTGTCATGGGAAAAATGTAACTATGTAGCAATTTCCTCTCAGCCTGGAAGCATAAATGCAGCACATGATGCAGACCTAAATCCAATCCAAACCCAAGAGTGCAGTATTAGACCTTCCCTAGCATAGAGAAATGAGCCAAACAGCAGCTGGCCTTGAGACCCATGAATGACAAAAATAAATGTTTATTGTTGGAAAATATTGAAATTCTTATATGAGAAACTCTGATCATGGGAATGCTTGATATGAATGTTGGAGAAAGAGACCTTAGGGAACAATAGTTCCCAGGATTCTGAAATGCATGTTTAAAGACTAAAACAGATCCACATGATAACAGTCAGTAAAATCAACAATAGGCTATTCTCAGTAGATGTTTGCTCTGATCATTGCATTCCACCAGTCCTTCAAGAAGCTTCCTGCCCAGTAAGTTTGCTTAAACTAAAATTGCATCATTAAATTAGCTGGCCATCCTTTTCTGGCATTGCTCCCTGACCAAAACTCCCATGTAGCATGTTGTAATTGCTTTTCTTCTATATCTTTGTCCTCATGTCCCTGAGTTACAAATAAATAACCATGGAAATCTCAGTTGGTTATTGCTGCCCTGAGGCTCTCTTATGCCCAATATGCAACCCCTTTGAACTCTTGGGTGCTAGAACTAAATCTTCTCTCCAAGTAATCTTCTTCATCCTCTGCAAAGTCACAATCACACACTGTGACAGTCTGATAGTCCTTTGTTATCAGCATTATCTCAGTGAAAAACAGATGTCAGTGCTACCAGATATGTTAAATAGTTGAGCACTTGCTTTTAGTTTTGGCAAGTTACTATTTTGGATGGATAGGCACACTCATTTTAAAAATTCATGAATAACTTGCTTGTAACCAGCTCTTCATCTGTTCTGTCTTTCATAAAGTTCACTCCCCACTGTATAACTACTCTAAACTTCTTAACTTTATAAGCTGCACCAAAGAATAAAAAAATGTCACATGGATCACATATTTAATGAAAATAGTGCCTTGTAACTTTTAAAATTCACGTTAAGTATATCTGTCGAATACATACAAAATGAGAGACAATTAAAATGTGGAAGTCATTTATTGTTGAAGATCATGGTAAGGCTTGCTGTTGATGTAGAGGGAAAAGCCCAAATAATGGTGACTTCCAGTTACCATTGTGTATATTTCTTCAAATGTTCTTGATAGGTCTGCAAAAGAGGCATCGATATCTCTCTTTTAGAGATGAACATATTGAAGCTCAAGGAAATGTGATGTAATCTTCACACAGCCACGAAGCTAGGGCTTCAGTTAAAACAGAACTGTCTGATATGGCAAGAGTGACACTCATACTGCCCTAGGCCATTAATTTTAATACTTTCAGATATCTATATATTCATAAAGATGCTTGCCTTTTTGAATTGAGACTGAAAAGAGATTAATTTCTCTCAGAGATAAACTAGCCAAAGCAGTCATTTTACCTCTTTTTACTTACTATCTTTCCCCTATGGTAAGAGTAAAAATCTTCCCTCAGTGAGCATCAAGTTTACCAGTCTTGTTGTGGCTGTGTTATTTTTGTCTGGCTATGTTTTAGCAGAAACTGAGGCTGTCAGCTGTGATGGCTCACTGCTATCATTCCAGCACTTGGGAGGCTCGGACAAGAGCCTGAATACAAGGTAGAGACCAGCCTGGGCTACAAAGTGAGCTCAAGGTCAGCCTGAACTGCATAGAGAAACCCTGTCTCAAAAAGCCAAAAAAAATAAGTGAAACTGAGAGTTACCGGGACTTCATCACCCCTACCTTAATGATCCTGCATTGTTGGGCTTCTAAAGCCAGACATCTGCCTGACATGAATATTTCTGCAACCCAGCATGGAATTGTGATTTTCCAGCAGTTACTCCTGTAGACAACTAGAAGCATCTTCTTCATGCTTCTCCCTTTTTCTCATATTATATGCTGCCATATGGCAACAAGATTCTACCCAGCCAGCATATGGAAAAATTGCCATGCATGGGAAAACATTAAAGAAAAAATACAGAAACAAGAAATGTTACCATTGCTCATACCATTGCATGAGAAAATCACTTGCCACTGGAGCCAAAGCATAAGGTTTTACACATTTTGATGTGTGGTTTCTCTTTTTATAATTAGTTCTCAATTACTAAGCAGTATCCATCTAGTCTTTGTTCTTGTTTGAATGTGAATTGTGTAAAAATGTTTTTCTATCTAGTGAGTGGCCTTAGCACTGGCAAACTAGAAGGTTCCCTGCCTCCTACATTGGTCAGCCTCTTCTATTCTTAATTCTTCACTTACATCACCATTAAAATAGTTTCTCAAAGTAGTTATTTCTAAGTCATTGTCAATTACTTTTTCCTGTTACAGCCAACATTCATAAACCCCATAAAAATTTTTATCTACTTTACTCAAGAAATATTTTTGCATCTCAATTGTTTTCTCACCTACACTCAAGTACTCATTCTATCTTAGAAAACTGCAGTAACTGTCTCTGCTTTCTCCTGCCTAGACTCAGTCTTTCTTCCCACGAATCTATCCTTCAAGTCCTGCTATAATTAACACTGAGAGCACAATCCAGATCGAGTCATTTCTGTCTTTCAGAATAGCTGTTGGCTTGACAGATGGGCTGTTAGAGTTAGAACCAAAATTCTTAGCACAATAGCTCAGGGACTTCACTGTCTAATGCCAGATAATCTCATTTGTCATGAACACTGTGCTCCGACCCATCATTTTTTCTCATCTGTTTCTCAGACATAACATATTGTTTGGTATCCTCATATCTCTTGTATAGTATTCTTCCTGTGCCATGGAAGGTTCCTTCCAGCATTCATTATCTTCAATCTTTTGCTCAAATATGAGTTGTCTTTCCATGGGTGGTGAGTTCTTCCTCTGTGTTTTGCAGAGCTGTCAGCGAGTACTGGGTTCCCAAGTTTCCATTTCCCCCACTGTGAACAAGTCCAGAGGAAAAGCAGGTCTTATAATGTCAGACACTTAATAGGTACAAAATAAATAATGGCTTAATAAATCAATGAATCAGTCATGGAATCACTGGTCCAGTGTATTTGTTTCTCAAAAGTCTGATTTTTTTTAACACATATGGAGTTATTTAAAATAGACTTTGAAACTAAAAGGAATTTATTCGGGAAGAATACAAAAAATGAAAATAGAGTACTACAAATGGCCAATTGTGCACAAAAAATTTATGACAAAAGAGCCAATTTATTAAAAAGATACTCCAAATGCAATTTAATGCCTAGTCTTTCTCATAATATTCTAGATTTTCTAGGCAGTTGTAATTGGAGATTCTGATCATTTAACAGTGTAATAGATTTTCCCTTTGTCCCCATATGACAGTAGAACTTGCAAGTTGATTGTTTCAGATGGTTTGAATCATTCTGAATTTTAGATTTACCTTCAGATATTACTTATTGAGTGCTTACTATATATTCCATACTGTGCTTCTTAAATTACTCTTATACCTTTAAATGGTTAATTCTTTCATTATTAGAAATGAAACTAGTAATTCCACCTCCCTTGCCAGACAAGCCCTTTTCACTGCTACAGTTGTCACTGTGTTATTACTGTAACTCTGCCTTGTTTTCCCAACTCTGCCCTACACTAGTGTGTGATACTACCTTATATTGAATATATTTCCCTATTCTTCATTTGTTTATACAAATAATCTCAAAACTAAATCCTTTCTCTCAGGGCTGCCTGTCCCTAGACATCAGTATTTTCCTCTTGGTCATGTAGAAACCCACGCTTGGCCACATCCCCACTTGGTTCATGATGTTTTTGATCATTTCATCCTTCCTGGTCTTGTTAACAACTTGTAGTAGCTCAAAAATCAACCTGCCTCTCACCAATGGTCCAAATCACCCTACTTTTCATACACTCCACAGTCTGTACTGATAGTACATTTTAAACATCAAAGGCTTCCTGAAATCCCAGATAAGCCTCAAGGGGCTCTTTAAGTCCTTTAACTTCCTCCTTAATTTATACTAATCTGCCTCAATACATAAATTACATATGTATCTTTCAAGTTCCTAATTTTCCTACTACTCTGTTTTCAGATAATCAACATTTGTTATCAGTTTTTAATAATTAATGAAAGTAATTGTCCTAAAGGAAGAAATCATAAACACTTCTACATGTATTATTCATTATTTACAGTTCTGTGTGAGCCTTAAGAAAGATAAATATATTGATTCATACACAGAGGAGAGGAAACAAAACAACAGTGCTACATCAATCTCAAGGCTGTTCAAACAACTATCATAATAAATAAATGTCATTGCCTTCCTTACCTGCTGAATTCAAGTCTTTTGCAGAACTGAAAGATGTCCATGATTTAAATTTAGACATTTTCCTAATGTTCACATTCTATTTTTTATTTTGAGAAAAATACCATAGAAATAAATTTACCCAAGCATAATATTTTCCTTATTTTTTTAAAGTGGCAAGAATTTATTGATATAAAAATAAGTTTTGTCCATGAGAGACAGGAGAAGACCTAGAAAATGGGTTGTCTCTCTCTCTCTCTTTTTTTTTGTTTTTTTAGTGGTGGCAGTTTCACATTTATTAGGGGCAGGAAAAGTTAAAGTAGAAAAAATTAACAACGAAGAGTAAGAATAACCTGGCTCTTTGGAATGAGTTTGAGTTAAAAGAGAGGAACAATAAAAACCAAAACAGATACAAAAACTATAAATATAGCATAAAAATAAAAGAGCACTCTGTGTTACGAGCAGGCAAACATGAGGTGTGACACAGCGTCAAGCTCTTCGTGGTGTCTACTCCTCCTCCCTTTCATCTTTCTCCACACTTGCAGGTTACCCAGCAAAAACCCGCTAGAGTTCTGGGGAGAAGTCCACATACCAGGCTACCAAAGCACAGCATTTTCTTGACAAATATATGCAGCCCTTCAATTAAAGTATCAGTATTTTCTAAAAGTTTGTTTATAGGATGCTTCTTTGGAGGTTTATTTTTCTAGAAAAGGAATGCTTTACATGCACTTCTATTGCACAAAAGTCTATTTCACTACATTATTGTTCACACAAATATTAGTGGTAAATTTTCCAAAGATTCCATTCTTTTTTTCATAGTAGATATATTTCAGGTTAAAATTTTACTTCGACTACAGTACTGAATTTAGTCAGTGTCAATCATATAACTTCTCTGCAGTAGGCAGGGCAGAAGAAAATCCTGAAGATCTAGCAAATGAAAGAGTCAAAAACTAAACAACAAATGCTTGAGAGAAAAGGTCATCTCTGACGTCATATGACTCTACCAAAAGTGGATTCGAAATGCATATAAGAGATACAGATGTCTTCTTCATTTGTCATTTCAAGTCAGTAATTTTAAAACTAATAAAAAAAAAACTGAAGTTCAAAATCCAGACAGTTCAACTTTGGAAATGATAAATGATAGCTAGGTAAATAGAGGATAGATAGATAGATAGACACACAGATAGATGATAGATAGGATAGTGTTAAGAAAGAACAAATTGGTGGTGGACAACTGTAATCCCAGCACTCAGGAGGCTGAGGCAGGAGGATCATTGTAAGTTCAAGACCAGCCTGGGCTATAAAGTGTGCTCAAGGATGGCCCAAACTGCATAGCAAGATCATGTCTCAAAAAGAAAAAGAAAGAAAGGAAGAAAGAAAGAAAGAAAGAAAGAAAGAAAGAAAGAAAGAAAGAAAGAAAGAAAAGGAAGGAGGGAAGAGAGAAAAAGAAAGATAATAAATGCAGGTCAAATAACTATCTCCACCAACGTTATACTTGTAGGTCCTGTCTGATGTTCAAAGTACAACTCAACAGGAAAATCCCTTCAAGTGATAAGGAAAGAAACAGCATATATCCTGTGTGGCACATACCACAGTAGGTGTTTTATTATTAACTCATTAATCTACATAAAAAATAATTCCCATCTCAATAAATAGTCTCCTAGTTTTATAAATTTTTATAACATTTTGTCTATGCTTCCTTCTGTTTTCATCACTTTTTCTATGATAATGTGTTATTTATGTGTATGGTAAATGGTCCTTATACTCTTCCATTAATTTCTCTTCCATCAGTCAATCAATACCTATGAAAAAATGAGAGTCTGAAAATGCATACAGCATTTTCGTTTGATTTTTCAATATTAGTACTTAACAGAAACATAGTAACAATGACAATTTTCACCCATGTAGCACTCTTCAGAGTACAGCCAGACCACTGTTACAATATATTTTAAAAGGAAACTTTACAAGCAATTTCTAAGTAATAATTTGATTCTCCAGAGGTACTTTGGTAAGTTATCAAGATTTCCTTTAAAAATTATAGAATGGATTTGCTTTTATTGCAATATAGAAATGGCATCTTTATAAATAATGATAAGCCTCAACAGCTTTAAAGACTAAAATAATATTTTTCTCATTCAGTATGCATATGAGTCTGAGCTTATTTAGTATAGCCACTATTAAATGTAAAATCAGAAAGAAAGAATTCAATGCTAGACTCCAAATTACAGAGAAACTAGACTGTAAGTGCTGAAATTGTAACAGAATATGATACATGAAATCAGCACGAGCCCGTGATATAAAATCTCAATTCTATGTATTCTTTGCTGTTATAAAAGCATCAAGGGTGTTATATCCAGATACAGCCATAAGAACAAAGCAATGTGAGTGGTAGACCATCAAGAGTACTATGAGCTCGGCAGTAGACAGGTGCGCACCCCAAAGTGATGAGAGCAAAATGCATGGTACAAAAACTAGTACTTTAATAGAAAAAATACATTGTCATAACAAATTACTGGATGGTGCCCATCTCTTTTGGAATGGATAATTTATTTTACTTGTTCTCAATCAAGGCAATTTAGAAGTTGCTTATTAAATCTGAGTATTATCCAGAAAACTCCTTGCTCCCTATTATTATTTTTGGCACTTTTTTTCAGAAGGGGAAATGCAACGATGGTGAGAAAAGAAAATATTCCTTTCATTTTATTTTTTTGCTACCAATTTGCTAAATAAGGGCTGTTGAAAAGGGAAATTGAAACCTATAATTAAATTAGTATTTTTGATTACCAGTGGATTTCATTTTATTTTATTCTGAATGCAGTTATCATGGATAATTGAGATCTGTCTTTATGGTGTTAAGAAAAAGGCTTTAAATCAAACCGTTTGAGGGAGGAATGAGAACTGAGGTTATTCAAAGTCAGCCGGCCTACCTGCCTCGGGTCCTCTGTTCTCCCCTCCACCCCAAACCACACCCCTCAGCTTAAGAAGGCCACATGGAGCAGACTCCACCAAAAATTACACAGAGAGCAGAGGAAAAACCCTCACTGCTCACTGGAATTGCAGGTTACCATAACACCACCACACTGCAGATGCACCAGTGTACGGAGTTTGAGATTGGAATATTGACCATAGATAAATAAATAAATAAATCTTAACCAACAAATACGCCCCTGCAGTGCTTATCTTAAACAGAAAGTTTTTAGATTGTCTGTCATGAAAATAACGATTTGCAGAAAAACCTTACAACAACACTGCTAAAATATCTAAGCTATTTAGTTAGCTAAAGAAAATCTAAAACTGTCAAGAAAGCAACTTTAGGACCATAATCTCCATCAATCCTGCAATGCTTTCATCAAGGACCTCATATTTTCTTGGTATTCTGTGAACCATCCTACTTGAGTAATTATCTGCTGCTGAGTAAGTTATTTGCATTTTATTCAAGGGTAACCCCTTAAAACTTAACTAAAATGGCTAAAATAGATTATCTTCTCATCAGTGTGCCCTGAAAGTAACACATAACAAATTCAATTTGCCCCCTAAATTTCTTTCAAAAGATTACACCTAAGTCTAGCAATGACTGGTACATGGCTGAGATCCAATGACATTGGTAAAATACACAGGCATTCTTCCCAAAAAGGATAGAGCAGTGTTTGCTTTATCTGTAATATCATTCAAGACTGTCTCTAAAGTTATGACATTAGCCTAAAAGATGGATAGGTAGATAGATATGGATTACTTATTACTATGGGTGTATAGACATAGATATAGTAATACATGTAGACAGATATAAATATAGTGATAGTAGCACTCACTTGAAGACTTTCAGGTTTTTCTTATCAAAAAATTTAATTACTTAAAATAGTATCTTATTTTATTCTAGTCCTAGTCCTCTAAATTTAAATCAGGGAAGATCTTAATGTCCATTAATCAACCAGGTAGTAAACAACACAATTTACTGAAATTGATGGTATATACTTCTTTAACTTACTCCCTAATAAAGTTGATAGCTATATTCATAAACATCAAATGTTTAAAATAACACTTATTAATGTCTTCTGTGTGTCTATTATAAAATAAACAAGCACATACTAGACAGTATGGAATCCTCTATCAAAAGCACAAAATTTTATTGGGAACATATTACTTTCCTTTTTTTCTTTTTTTTTTTTTTTTAAATCTTTCCCTCACTTTCCTCTCTTCCTTTCTTTGCTCTTTATTTCACCCACAAGCTCAGGTTTTAAAATATCATTTTAAAAATCTATTTGGGGGACCCTAATAAAGCATAAGAATACAAAACATTGCATGAAATTTGTCACATATTCCCTAATCCCAATAACCTCTTGCAGATAAGAGCAGTCTCCGACACTCAACCCAGGAGCAGAGATTCTGTTCCTACAGCCATGTAAGATTGATTTCTCTCAGCACCTGAATGATCAAGGCAATGAATTCCCTCCCACAAGCCTCTAAAAATATCCAAACGCTTCAAGTTTAGCTCTGTGCAACCAATATCCATCTTGAGATCTGTACAGAATGTTTAAAATAAAATATCAGTGCTATTGTAAACCACTAACTTAGTAGTAATTTATTATGACAGCAATAGAAAACTAACACAAAAGGTTTATCCAGTGGCTAAAAATATTTATATTTAAACACATTAAAATGCGATGTGGTAAGTTTGCTAAGAGTTAATAAATAAAGTGCAGTGTATGCATGAGCTTAGTAGTGCTGCTATTACAAAATCCCACAGCAGGGGAGCCCCCAGAATGGAAATTTATCTGCACACATTTCTGGACACTAAAAGTCTATGGCCAAGGTCTGCAAGGTTTGTTTCTTCTGAGACCACCCTCCTTGGCTCATGGGTAACCATCTCTTCGCTGTGTCTTCACCTGGCCTTCTGTGCGTATGCATGCCTTGTCTTAATTGACTCTTTTTAAAAAGACATGTGTTTTACAGAATTAGGCTGCTTCACATGATACTATTTTACTCTATTTGTCTCTTTAAAGGCTCCATCTCCAAATAGAATAACATTTGGAGTCACTAGGAGTTAAGACTTCAACATATAAACAATGAGAAAACAATTCAACTTGTAAGAGTGCGGTTGCTGAGTTAGAAAAAACTTGCGAAAGTTTTCATAATAGAAATGAGAGGCTTGGACAAGCTACTATTTTTTTTCTGACAAAGAAAGGTAAAAAGCATCCAGATCCATTGAACTAGCCTATAAAAGCGTAGTGTGATGGACACTATGCTTTGTATAATGTTCTCTAAATGAATAGGATCAAAAGAAAATATGCATACGTATTAGATAAGTTTTCACAGTCAGAGGTAGGAAAGTGCACAATAGCCCCTGGCACACTGGAGAGCCAGAAAATACCATAGCTGCTGAGTCCAAAACCTGGAAACCTTAGAAAAAGAGAGATCAAAGATGCAGTAGCAGCCCAGAAGTGAAGACCTAGAAGTTTCTTGGAGAGTCATTGATGTGGGTCTATATTGAAAGCCTAAAGAAACTGGACTCTGACGTCCATAGGTCATGGAGGTAGCAAAAGATGAGCCCACAGAAGCAGAGTAGAGATTTTTAAATGCAGGCAGACTCCTCCTTTCCTTTCATCCATTCATGCTGCAACCCTATTGCATGGTACATGCGTAATCAAGACAGGTCTGCTTCGGTTTGCAAACTTACGGAACAGTCATCTCGGGAACAGACACACCCAGAAGTGTGCTTTAATAATCTGTTGTGTCTCTCAATCTAGTCATGCTGACAGCCAGGGTTAGTCATCACACACAGTATCTCTAAATTATGAGTTTTCTTTTGATACAAATATTTGATCAACTATTTAGAAGCACAAAGTTTTCAAAATTAACTCCTTCTGCCTGTGCACACCATCTAATTTCAGTGCAAGATGTGATCTTTGTTAACTAGTTCATCCATGTTCTTTCATTTGATTTTAATTAACATACAAGAATGTGCTTGTTTATGAAGATGGGTTTATATGTGTACTGCTGGCCTTTCTGCATTCTATAACTTGAGAATATATTGCGGATATTTTTCTATATAACTATAATGACTTTACAGTATTCCACTTGATGAACATATCACAACTTACTAACCACACATTTATGGGTATGTTTTCCTTCTACAAATAAAACTGTGCTATTATTTTATATAGCATTTCTTATATACCTTTGCCTATGAAATCATTCTACTGAATGAGCTGAATTTAATGGATGCAAACAGAAAGGCTGTTTCGTTATTGTTTTATGTTATCACTGCTTTTAACAATGTTTCACAAAGTATGATCCCTGGGAAATCATCAGCAAAATCACCTATAAATTTAGAAATGCATATTCTGAGATTTCAGACCCTCCTAAGACCTACTGATTCAGGAACTCTGAGAAAGAATCAGCAATGTTTTAACAAGCCCTCCATGTTGCTGATGTGTACTGAAGTTTAATACTGATCACTCAATCTTCTCTATCATTCTTAATCCTTGAAGACTTAAGAAAATGCCTTAGGTTTCTTTACTCATTCAGCTACATGACTTGCTTTCAGGGGTAGTAATAGCAACTCATAAAGATTAAAGTGCAAGTTTGATTTCAGAATCAATGCAGATGAAACCATGGCTTAGTAGATGGCAAAAGGGAAGACTGTCTATTCTTTCACTTTTGTTTTTTATAACTATCTCACTCTGTTATTTCTAGATCTCTCTTTCTTTGTTATGCTAAGAATTGGGGGAAATGAGGAAATGTCCCAAGTAGTTCACATTGCTGTAATCCAGCTATCAGGGTCATTGGTGAAGCAGACCCAGTAATGTGAGTTGGTTGGAAGACATCCACATACATCTCTAATTTACATAGTTCCATAACAGGATAGTGCCCTCACTGGTTGGCATTTAGGATCCCTCCCACCACTAGCCTTGATGATTTACCTGCTGCTTCTTATTCTTGGAGTTCTATTTCCCTCAAAAAGCTACCATTGTATTGATAAGGTTGAGATGGCTCCAACTAGATTGCCTGTCATAGCAGATAACTGACAGCACAATCATGTGTTAATGACATACTCATTATTGAGAGTACCAATATTCCTCTTTCTCTTTGAAATCTACTAGGTTTATTCCTAATAAAGAATAATCTTTTACCAATTTGAAATTATATCAAACTAAGATAGAGATAGGAGTCAAAAAGATGGAAGGACAGATTAAAGATTAGTGTTATTACTGATAAAAGCAGGTTTGCAGTAAATCATTTAGAGCTATGCTAGTTTTACGTGGTGTAAAACATCAACCCCAAATTAGACATAATTACCCACCCAGTCATAATTATAGCTGGCAAAGTGTTTGCTCTCCCCTTAGACATAAAACCAGGTAAATCATGCTGCTTCTATACAGGCTTGGTACCAACACAAGAACTTTTCAATTCATAAAATGTCTTCTTTCCAAGTCATAAAATGTGAAAGAAATGATAAAAGAAGCAAAGCCCAGCTCAACACTGTTCAAAATGCATATAGTATGAATCACATATACTGACTACTTATTCAGATTAAATTTCCTAGTAGCTACATTGGAAAAGAAAAATAAACATGTAAAATTAATTTTAATAATAAATTAAATTTAACCCAATATTTCTAGGTATTACCATTTTGTCATAGAAATAAAATAAAAATAATACTGGTACCGATAAAAAAATACATATAATTTATCTTACAAACCTTCAAAATCTGATGTAACACTTTTACAAGAAGGTCTGGCCATATTTCAAATGCTCACTGCAGACAAATAGTTACCAGCCACTCTATTGGACAGGGAAGATGAAGTTTAGTGTTCTCAACACTAAAACATAGGAGGGAAAATTGTAACCTTAGCTACTATCAGTCAACTTTCAATTTCAGAATTCTTCAGGCATAAAGAAGTTGTTTCTATTATAGTACTTTTAAATACACTTAGCCCCAATGACTATAAGTCATGAGTTAATATTTCCCAATTAAATTTTTTCCTACAGGAACTGGGAAGGGCCTACACATTTTGCAAGCACCACACTGTGAAGTATGATCATGGTCTCCTATAACTTTTTTAAGGAGCAGGATACATTTATTTGAGAGAACGAAAGCTTCTACTGAGAGAGAGACAGAAGGGGTCCCAAATGGGTTGCCAAAGACTCTGTCTTTTCTAGGTATTTTATAGAGCAAATTTTTGATGTGAGTGGGTCCAAGGTAAAGAAAAATGGGAAATCACAATATGAGGATGAGGTGGGACAGAACTATGGTCAACCAATAATATTATGAGTATAATTGCTCAGGTAAAATTAATTAAATAAGGTCAAATGACGAAGCAAACCACATAGCAAGCTAGGGCAAAAAGCAAGAGATTAAAATTCTACCTACAAAATTTTTATTTTGTAACCCAAATGTTGGTAATATTTTATGGATTAATTAAGCCAACTTTATGCCAAAATATTGGCTGAAACACTCCTGGAGGACAAATATTTCATTTATATCCATACCATACTAAAGTTTAACAGAGATTAAGAGGCCTCAGGGAGAAGGATGATAATAAGAGACACTAAGGCAAAAGAATTTTTGAACACCTGAGTCCAATGAGCCAAACAGGGAGAGGAGAGAGAATGGTGAATTATAGGTGTGGGCACCATATTTGTGGGTAAGCAGACAGACACTGTACGGCAGACTGCAAAGCTATCATGCATTATAACTACTACACTGATGAGATGTTGGCAGCTCAACACTGCGACACATTAAACTTAGAAACACACAGGAAACTTTCAGGAAAAGCTTCCTCTTGCTAAAATTCTCTCTAATTAAAGTTGTATGATTGCTGCAACCAATTAAACCTTGGAAGAACATTTTGATTATTGTCATTATTTTCATATTCAAAAACGGAACCTCATGTGTCAGGACAACGTGTAAACTCAATTTCAGTTCAATTTCCTTCACCTCCTATTGTAAGAAGTGACCCTTTTCTACTCTGTCTCTCCTACAGAAACTTCCACAGTTTCACTTCCTTTATAACCTTTCTGTCTCCCACTTTAATTTAACTTACCTTTTATTTACCATCATTAATTACTATCCAAACTAAAACACCTTTAAAAATGAATTTTTCCAAAATATCTAAAGTAGTATAAATATTCAAAATAATATTTATTTAGCTATAGTTCTACTATTCAGTCGACCTAAAAATATTGCATTTTAAAACTGCTTTCAAGACCAATTTTCTTTTTCTTTTTGGTAGCAGAAGTTGGAACACTCAACCTCATCCTTGCCAGGCAGGTGCTGAACTATATCCCTGGCCCATAAATGGTTAACATTTTTATACTGGGAACCAAACTCATGACCTTTGCTTGCCAGGCAGGAGCTTGTGCAGCTGAGCTATATTCCCTGGACCTCAAAAACAAATTTTTATGTATAAAAGTAACACATGTGTGTGATAAAGGGGGAAACTATTTTTGATTATGAAAATATTAGCAATAATACAAGCAGCATAAATATTACTGGTAAATATGTATTTTAATAAGTTTCTAAGTTGTAGATCTCCTTTACTATATTATTAAAATTATTCTAAATGTTGTATTTTGTATTTTTTATTAATTAATCTTTCATACAATTACCTGAAATCTTTAAAAACAATTTGAGAGAATTTTAAGTTGATATTTTCTGTCAAATGTTTATGTTAAGATTATTTTTCTTTATAGGCCTGAAGTAATTGATAAGCTTAATCAAATTCTACTAAGGATGATATTCTCAATTTTAATAGTTTGAAATTCAAGGAGTAATTTTCATCATCAATATTTTCACAAGCATAATTTCTTTTTACTGTAGTCAGAGGATTTAACGTTAACAAACATTTTACATGAAAAATTTATCAAGTAAGTCATATCAGTTCATGATTGTTTTAGATGTTTTGCAAAATTCAAATCTTGGAAAATTATAGACCTTCTCAAGCTTCACTCTATTCTTGCGTAGAATCTTAATTAGCCAATAAAAATGAGAACTTCCTCAAAATCAACTTATTCCAAAAGCAATTCTAGAATTTCAAACTAAGTCTTATATACTATTTGAACTCCAACTGTTTAACGTGTTCACTTTGGTCTTTGCTTTTGTATCTATTAGTTTCTAAGTATCTTTATAAGCATTTTTTCAATAGTTACAATTCTCCAAAATCTTCAAAAGATGGGGACTCTTGATGCTCCATTTGTTGAATATTTGATTGAAGATTTCTGATTGATTTTCAACCAATTTCACCAAGATTTGTGAATCTGCTTATTACAAAGCTTGATGCCATGATAATATTCTTAGATTCAACGCAAAGTCAGTCTTTTAAAATCCCAAACAGTTTAAAGATCTGAAGAGTGGTGGGCAGCAAAGCCAGCAAGCGCTTATTTCCAGAAGGAAGTATTTAGTCACCGACATTTTGTGCATTCTTTAAGACTATAAATACATGAAGCCGGGCGTGGTGGCTCAAGCCTGTAATCCCAGCACTCAGGAGGCTGAAGTGGGAGGATCGTTGCGAGTTCAAGACCAGCCTGGGCTACAAAGTGAGCTCAAGGCCAGCCTGAACTGCATAGTGAGACCCCATCTCAAAAAAGACAAAAAAAGACTACATACATGAAAATTGTTTATCAAATCCCAACAAGTCAGTGAGTTCCATAACAATTTCCAAACATGTTCCTACTCTGGAGCCTTCCAACTTTGATTACAGGAGTCTTTGATGATAACCTAAAATATTTCACATTATTATTGCGGAAGCAATTTCTAAATTCAACTTAAACTTTTAAACTAAATTAACAACAGCAAGATAATAATGTCAAACATATTAACTGTACAAAATGAGCTTCCAAAAATTTACTTTAATGCTATGAAACTAACCTTTTGGAATAGTATCATTGTGAAAATGAATTTACCTAGTTTTCTATTTTAAGCATCTATTTAAGCAGTTTATGTGAAACTGGCAACTTTAACAGCCTGAAAATTCTTTCTACTAATTGATCTGGTACTTGAACTTCTGATGTTTTACTTTCGGTACCTGAAAACTTTAAGAATTTAAGATAAATCTTTTTTTTTCTATTGATTTTTTTTTGCAGTGTAAGGTTACATATAATACAGAACTACAAAAAAAACATAACAGTAAGAAATCACCTGTTAATAGATTACATATTATCATCTTGGAAATAGTTGCTCAAATCACAGTATCAAAGAATACAAAGTAGACATTCAAACAGAGAGACTGCAAACAGCTGTGTTCAATGATCCAAAAACATTAATATAATCAGCTATTCAACACCCCTATACACACTTGCTGTTATATCCGTTACAGCTCTTTTTTTTTCCCTTCCTCTCTTTTTACAACAAAATTTACACATTTTGGATTTTATTACTCCTTAGTTCTTATTACTTTTTGGGGGGGGGGAGAATAAAGTCAAATATGGCAGAACAAAGCTGTCAGTCAAAACCAAGGATAGACATAGCACATGATGTAGAACAGAGTACACGGTTATTAACAATGGTTATCAACGTTGTCTCTTGTTTCCTTAAAAAGATTTGTCTATCTCATTAGATATTATAAAGTTGGACAAAACAGTAGAGAACAAGACCAATAAAACTTAGACATTGTAAACATTACAGGACTTCCAAAGGAGACAATAGTCAAACCAGAATGGGCATCTTAGTGAATCTTATTGCCTTCAAAGTAGTTGCCTATACCCTCAGACTTGATACTATCACACAGAATGGAACAGAGTCTAATCAGTCAAAACAAGATCGTGGGAGTATTACAGGACTTCAAAACAAGTTAATAGGAAATCGAAAAGAGTTACTATTATATATCCTAATTTTTTAAATTTTTCCCTTAATTAAAATAAACATAAGAAATAACTAAATAATTTTTTTAAAGAATAATAGTTACCATAGTGTCTGTCTTTTTCCTTGAAATATTTGGATAAAACTTCATATACTATAGCTTCAAATATTTCCATATCAAGAAGCCCAGAATAAAGCCTTTCTAATTAATAAGTGAAAATTTTATAAGGCTTCAAGGCCACATAATGGGGAATCATGATTGCCACATATTTTCATATATTTGAATCATTACTTACATTAGGGAAACTATTCAGTATTCATACATGCGAGATTGATTTATTTCGCTTATGAGTATGGTCTCAAGCTGCACCCATTTATTGATAAATATCTCAATGTGATCCTTCTTTATAGCTGAATAATACTCCATTGTATAGAAATACCACAACTTTTTTATCCATTCCTCAGTTGATGGACACTTGGGTTGTTTCCAAGATCTGGCGAGTACAAATTGTGCTGCTATAAACATAGGTGCACATAAATCACTGTGGTATGATGCTTTCAGTTCTTCTGGGAATATGCCTAGAAGTGGAATAGCTGGAATAAATGGGATTTCCAATCCCAACTTTTTGAGAAACCTCCAGACAGACCTCCACAAAGGCTGTACCAGTCTACACTCCCACCAACAGTGCAGGAGAGTTCCTTTTTCCCCACAGCCTCTCCAGCATTTGTTGTTGGTTTTCTTGATCCTGGCCATTCTTTCAGGAGTGAGATGGTATCTCAGTGTGGTTTTAATTTGCATTTCTCTAATGACCAATGATGATGAGCATTTTTTCATGTATTTATTTGCCATTTGCATTTCTTCATCTGAGAATTGCGTATTCATCTCAGATGCCCATTTTTGGATTGGATCTTTGAATTTTGGAGGTCTGAGTTTTTTTAATTCTTTATATGTTTTAGACAAGAGTCCCTTGTCTGAGAGAGAGTTCACAAAAATCTTTTCCCAGTTTGTGGGTTTTCTTTTCATTATGCTGGAGATTTCTTTTGACATGCAGAAACTTTTTAATAAGAAGTGGTCCCAGTTATTGATTCTGGGAAGTATTTCCCATGCGGTTTGAGTCCTGTTCATGAATTCTGTACCTACTCCTATATCTCCAAGGTTTCTACCCAATTTGTCTTCCAATAGATTTAATGTTTCTGTTTTAATATTCAGATCTTTGACCCATTTAGATTTTAATTTAGTACATGGTGATAGACATGGGTCTAGCTTTAGTTTTCAGCAAATGGAGAGCCAGTTTTTCCAGCACCATTTATTAAAGAGACTGTCGTTCTTCCAGTGAACCTGCTTGGCTCCTTTATCAAAGATAAGGTGGTTGAGTGTGTTTGTAGTTGTGGTTGTATCTTCTAATCTATTCCATTGATCTTCGCCTCTGTTTTGATTCCAATACCATGTTGATTTTACTACTGTTGCTTTGTAGTATAATTTCAAGTCAGGGATTGTGATGCCTCCTGCTTTGCCTTTGCTGCTTAGAATTGCCTTTGCGATTCTAGGTCTCTTCTGGTTCCAGATGAAATTTAGGAGTGATTTCTCTAGATCTATAAGGTATGTTGATGGTATTTCTATTGGGATTGCATTGAATCTGTATAAGAGTTTTGGGAGAATGGCCATCTTCACAATGTTTGTTCTTCCTATCCATGAGCAAGGGATGTCTTTCCATTTTCTGAGATCATCTTCAATTTCCTTTTTCAGTGTATTATAGTTTTCACTGTATAAGTCTTTCACTTCTTTCGTAAGAGTAATTCCTAAATATTTCATTTTTTTGCTTGCTAATGTGAATAGTCCAGTTTCTCTTATTTCCTTCTCTGTGATTTTGTTGTTTGAGTATAGGAATGCTATTGATTTCTGAGTATTGATTTTGTATCCAGCCACATTACTGAATTTATTTATTGTATCTAAGAGTCTTTCAATGGAGCTTAGGGGGTCTTCTATGTAGAGTATCATGTCGTCTGCAAACAATGACAACTTAACTTCTTCTTTTCCTATAAGATAAATCTTTTAAGCATTCTACAATTTCAGGCACCTTGAAAAGTTTGAAGCAGATTATTTATATCCTTTTCATGTGATCAAAGACAGATTATGGCCAGTATGATGGATGACAAAAGTTAAAAGGCAAATATTTTGCAAAGTTTACGTATTTTTTACCAGCATTTTTAGAGACACAATCAAACCATAAGTTTTCACTATATATTCATGCTTAGCTCACTACTACTGATATTATTTAGTCTAAAATTAGTGTCTTTCCAGGACATAGTTAGAAATATCTATCATATTATGCTTCCACCAAAAGTTTACTGAATGAAATCTGTGTACAAGTATATGAAGATAATCTCTAGCACTTTCAAAATGACTCTTTGGTGATTCTAGAGACCTTAACGTGGAACCTTTGCAACAAAATTATGCAAAATTACCCAGAACATTAAAGACGGGTATTTAATTGTTGCTTGGTCGTGGGATGGTGTTGATGGATTTTACCAATAACTCTAAGTGTATCTCTGTTAGCTGTCTTATGTCACTAGTATAATCATAAGCTATGAGCGAGGCACAGTCAAGAACTCAAGACATCTAGACCTTTGGAAATGCCTAAATAGACTTCAAATTCTCTATGGGTTTTAACATATATCAGTGATCTGTGTCAATGACTATGATAATGAAGTGAAGATGGTCCTTGACCAACCAGAGCTATGGCTCAGATAGAAAAAAAAAAAAAAAACCTAATTTTATGTTCCTGACATGAGAACTCCAACCTATATCTTGAGTGATAAAAGTACTCATTTCCTGGGACCATTATTTCTGAAGTTTAAGGTTCATGCTACATAATTACAAACTTTAATGTCTCAATCACTTCAGTTTTCAGGAAGGTGAAAAGAAGCAATGTCATGTGTAAATTCAAATGAAACAAATTATCTGTTACTCTGGCTTTTTGGATAAGAATGCTCTCATAATCATGGGATTGTCAATATTATATATATATTACATTTTTGAAGGCCCCGAAGTTTTATGTCCTGAAGTGTTGGCTCCCAGGCTGTAACTCTATCTAGAGGTGGTAGAATCTTTCCTCATAATTTATGTCAGATAATTTGTCAGAGTAACAGGAATCAGGCTAATATACTTTGAGATCCACCAACCAACACTGCAAAAAATTATTCCATGTTTCCATAGGTTGGGTATTTTTCTACTAATTTGGAGCTCTAATTTCCTTTAATCAGACTCTGAAACATGGTAAAGGATGTCAAAGAACTTATACAATATACTCATCTTACCACAAATGTGTAGCCGTTGTATTTCCTTTGTAATCTCCTAGAGAAATTCTAAACAAAATTCAGAAACTTTATATTCTAAGAAAGAAAAAAGAAGAAAAACTTTTGTGAAATGCACTGGAAAGAGTTGTGTCAGGTACTGCTAACCGCTAGCCAAACAGTGTAAGTCCGTGGTGTACATCCTTGGATTCATGTATCCTGGGTGAAGAAACACGACATTTCACAGTTTATCATCTGAGTTGTCAATCCCTGAGAATAAAAATAGAACGTTCTTGAAAATCCTTCAGAATCAAGAGCAGCAGAAAAGACAATAACAGCAATATATATGCAGCAGTCAACCCAAAATCTTAGAATGAGATTTGGTCTTCTAGGGCTACAGATTTTCATGCATAACTTTGTCCGCAGTTGATTTTTCTTCTGCTGAATTCAATTTTTGGAATTTAAAGGCTTATTTATTATTTTTCTTTTTTTAAATTTAAGTTTATTGGTACAATTTAGGTGTATACATAATAACCACATTTGTTATAGGGAACTGTATCTGTACTGGAAAAATTTTACATTTAATATTGCTTTCTATATCTTCAATTACTCTTTGGCCTAAGTCCAATCTTTACTAATAAACATCTTGTGCTTTTTTTAAATGTACAAACTGCTTAGTTTGTACAGTCTTATCTCTGAGTGTTGACCAGTATCCAAAAGCACTACTTTTCTGTAAAAACTAATTCTTTAAATTCATGTTTAGACTCAGCTGTGGCATGATTTTTATTTGAAAGACAGCAGAGTAGTTCAGGTAGTCAAAGAAAAATCATAACTTGCCGAAGAAAATGTCCCCTGAAATAGCAGTTGAGATCCATTTGTGACAAAATCAAATCAAACTTATCTAATCCTTAACTCTAGTCAAACTTTCTCAGAGTTAAGGATTAGATAAAAAAGAAATATATAGCTTAAATGTTACCTATCTCATATTTATGGGTCATAAAAAAGGTTTACTATGTAAGTTTACTATTTATGTAAGTAATCTAATTTTTTTTTTTCACAACTGACCATTAACCTGCTTAATAATGTCTTCATTGTATAGTCTGTCTGGCACTTAAAAATTCAGTAGTGATCAATTTGAGAATATTTTAGCCAAGATGATGTAATTGGGTAGATTTCAATGACAGTCATTGAATTTGTAGCCAAAATGTGCCTCGCTCTTGGTATCATGTCCCTGAAACACCTCTTTTGTGTTTAGAAGACTCTCGCCAAATCAAGGGAACACCATTAGTGAAAAGAGATTGGAATGTCTAAACAAGGACTATCTGAAGGATACCAGAAACTGGGCAACGCTAGTGCTTATATACAAATTGCGTACTTGCCCATATGCTAAGTGAGCTGTTCCTTGGAAGACTGGTCATACAATGGAACAAAGTTATGATGTCAGTGATGGGGATTTTAATCAGTAAAGTTCATTCCCTGCAATAGCTGTGTGATCCGGCCTGCAGATCAACAAGTTCAGAACTCCTGGAGGGGAAACGGGGATTAAATAAAAGACATGGGGGAGACAAAAAGAGATGAAAGCAAGTCGAAATAATCCGATCAAGCTTCCGGTTTATTCAGGAAATAATCACACCTTTTATAGGCTAAGGGCGGGAGCTGGGACAGGAAGAGGTTAAACAGATGAATACAACAGGGTCACCGTCACATCCGGATACGTGATGTAAGCAGAAGAGGATTATGGTTAATGTAGGCAGACGCAGTGCCCATAGGAGAGAGAGAGAGAGAGACATCGAGGCAGCAATGCCTGTCACTCGGCTCCCTACATCTCCTCCCTTTTTATATTATTTAATTAAGAGTATGGCAGGCCCTGTGAGGACAGTGTCTGTCTTAGGTCAAGGACCTCATTGCATGAACCCAACCAGGCCTTACCCGTCATGGGCTTGCAGAACAGCAGTTGGTCCTGTGCCTGTCTTAGGTGGCCGTTGGAATTAACATGCATGTCCTAGTTGCCCGTCTCTGACTGCCTGTCCATTGCCCCAGGGCAGTTAGGCCGCATCATCATATGGGCCACTCGTGGGAATTCCTTCCCTGTAGGTTTGTTGATCTGCCATCTCCAGCTGATGATAGTGTACCTGAATGGGCTTTGCCATAAATGCGTCTATCCGGTTATTAATGAACATCATAATCCTCTGAAAAATACAAGAAGAACTCACAGAAATGAGAAACAATAGGTCAGCTAGGGGACCCAAAAGGGGGATTAGGTAAGGGAAAAACTCCCCCCCCCAAAATCAAGGAGAAGGGGTTGACAGCCATTTGTTGGTGTCTCTGTATGAAGTCATTCTCCTGTGTCTTGGAGCATGCCTTATATAACACTGGATGCAGTCTATTTGGCTGGTGTATGTTCCTCCAGACCAAGAAGAGCCTCTTCCGCAGTCATGGGGTTCTGTGCATGGCTGTCAGCAGTTGTAGTCTGTTTGGCAGGGGTCAAAATCCACCATGGGTGTGATGTGGCTCAAGAAGGCTGGCTAAGCAGCATAAGGCTCCAGGGAGATGTGTCACCTGTAAGAGAACACAGGGGATTGTGCCTCAGGAAATAACATTATTCCTGGGCGTTACATGGGGTCTTTGAAGAACTGTCTACTTGCTTTACGAGGCGTTCAGGTAGCCATCTAGCTTCTCTATCTTGTTGAGAGTAAACACACACTGAACCTCGTCCCCAGATAAGGACTGGATCAGGGCCATTCCACACATTGGTTAGTGGGTCTCTCCATAAAACAGATGCAAACCGTGTTTGAGTCTGAGTATGCCAAAACCGAGATGCTGCGGAGCAGCCTGAAGCATCCAGGGTCAGAAAATTTAAAATAAAAAGAGCATGTGAAAGGACATTTCTAGGGGACCCCTGGGTGGGGTACCATGTCTCCCTTTTTATTTTATCTATGGTGAATTTAAGAGAACAATGCGCACGTTCAACAATGCCTTGTCCCTGAGGATTATAAGGTATACCTGTAGTGCGGAGGATATTAATGCTTTTACAAAATTGAGCAAAGGAGGTACTGGTATAGCCAGGGCCATTATCGGTCTTGAGCTGTTGAGGACATCGCAGAACTGAGAAGGCTGACAGCATATGGGCTATAATGTGTTTAGCAGCTTCTCCAGTCTGGAGAGTGGCAAAAATGAAGCCACTATAAGTGTCAATAATGACATGTACATATTTTAGATTGCCAAACTCATTGAAATGGGTAACATCCATTTGCCATAAGGTGTTAGGAATTAAACCTCTAGGGTTGACTCCTAGGTGTTGAACAGGTGAGTGGATAGCACAAGATGGACAATTTTTTACAATTTGTCTGGCTTGCTCACGGGTAATTTTGTAGAGAAGGCGGAGGGTGTGAGCATTGAGGTGGTGTAGCTGATGGGCTTGTTAGGCCTCAGACACCTTGGAGTCCTGAGCCATAAAAACCTGTGCTCGTACAGCAACATCAGCCAAATGATTTCCTTGGGCAAGAGGCCCTGGGAGGTTGGAATGAGCTCGCAGAATACCGATAAAGAACTTATGACGGCGAAGCCGTATGAAGCATTGTAATTGTTTGAACAGATTTGCAGCTGGGGAAGCATGACATATAGTAGCAACAGTCTCTAATAATGGAACAGACTGAGCAAGGTAAGCACTGTCAGTATACAAATTAAATGGTTGGTCAGAGTAAGCAGCAAAAGCTGCAAGAATAGCTTCTAACTCTGCTAATTGTGCAGAGGAAGTATCTGCCTGGAGGGTAGAAACATTGTCTTGAGATACATAAGCAGCCCTTCCGGAGGATGAGCCATCAGTGAATAAAACCAAGGCACCTGGAAGGGGTTGTGAAGCTGTGACTTTGGGGAATATAAATGAGTGATGATTAGCAAAGTCAACTAGCTTATTTGGAGGGTAATGATTGTCAATAGTCCCTGAATAGGAAGCTAAGGCAATAGGCCACACTTCCGTACTCTGAAGTAGCCAATCTATTTGGTCTTTTGTAAAAGGTTGAATGATAATGTCTGGTTCTTTGCCAAAGTAACATTTTCCTTGCTTTTTACCCTGGATTATTAGGTCTGAGTCAGCTTGGAAATAAGGCAAAAGTGTTCTTTTTGGAGAGACTGGTAAATGGACCCACATGAGGGGAACTTGTTGCCAGAACACTGCTGTAGGGCAAAGCTTTGTATTAAAAATGAGAAACTGTAAAGGCTCATTGTAGTCCATAAAGGAAACGGTTTGTTGAGCAATAGCCTCTTCTACTTTACTAAGCGCTCTCCTGGCATCAGGTGTAAGCTCTCGGGGGGAAGTTGGATCTATGTCTCCCCGAAGCAGCGCATAAAGGGGCTATAAATCATGTTTAGTTAGTTTTAAAAATGGTATGAGCCAATTAATGTCTCCCAATAGTTTTTGGAAGTTATGAAGTGTAAAGGAATAGAGAAAAAGCAATCTTTAAGATCTATGACAATTTTAAACAATCCCAAAGGAATGGCACTGGGTGAGGGGAGGCCTGGCTGTAGGGGCCCCATTAAGACCATTGTCTTATTTATTGCCCTAAGGTCTTGTAGCAGCCTCCACCTCCCTGACCTTTTCCTGATAACAAAGATAGGTGTGTTCCAGGGGGAATTACTAGGAACAATGTGTCCTGCATCTAACTGGTCCTGCACCAGCTGCTGTGCGGCTGCAAGCTTTTCAGAGTTAAGGTTGTTTCTAAAGGCTTATATGAATCCCCAATTTGCCATGGAGGCACAGGGAGTGGCGGGCTGCCATCCTGGGACCTGCTGATCATGTCAACAGGTGGAAGTGGTGGCAGATCACCATGTATGAGGACCTCTAACAGGCCATCATTCTCTGCATCTGAGAAATCAGAGGCTTCAGATTTTTCTGAGGATGGTTTTGAGGTAGATTTAAGGGAGTCGCACAAGGCAGCCTCACCCAGTGCAACTGTCTCCTCAACCTGAGGGTCTGCATGCCTCTGGGCAAGCAGCTCAGAAATTAAATTCCAATATGTAAAGGTGGTCACAGGAACCTTTTTTGGACCGAAAACTCTATAATAATCTTTTAAAGCATCTCTTACTCTATTCCACCTCTTGGTATCTATAGAACCCTCTAGGGGGAACCAAGGGCAAACCTTATGAATAAATTGAAAATACTGCAATAATTTTTTTGTTCCAACCCTTATCTCTCTTGTCTTTCATGCCTTTATAAGGCCTCCGACAAACACTTCGTGTTCGCTCAATACTTGACCCATGTCGGGTAAGGGAAATGGGGTTGCCGTTCACTCACCGTGACTCAGGCAGGACGTCGGGTAGTCGTCTGCGCAGGTCTCGGTACTTAATTTAATGTCCTGTTGCTTTAAGCTTTAATCCTTGATTCAGTTTACTCATTCCTCGGCCGAGGTCTCTGGTTCAATTTGCTTTCACTTTCAGTTTAAGCCGGTTGTCTCTCGAACGGCTCCCTCATTAACTTCTCCGTGCCAGGAGCCCCCACTCTGGGCGCCACTTGATCCGGCCTGCAGATCAACAAGTTCAGAACTCCTGGAGAAGAAATGGGGATTAAATAAAAGACATGGGGGAGACAAAAAGAGATGAAAGCAAGTTGAAATAATCTGATCAAGCTTCCAGTTTATTCAGGAAATAATCACACCTTTTATAGGCTAAGGGCGGGAGCTGGGACAGGAAGAGGTTAAACAGATGAATACAACAGGGTCACCGTCACATCTGGATACGTGATGTAAGCAGAAGAGATGGTTAATGTAGGCAGACGCAGTGCCCATAGGAGAGAGAGAGAGAGAGAGACATCGAGGCAGCAATGCCTGTCACTCGGCTCCCTACAGCTGTGCACAGAAGGTCTGTAGAATGCTGTTCTCTAGCTGTTCAGCCCTCATCACTGCCTCTCTTGGGAAGGCCAGTGGTCAGTGCTCACCACCATCATATAGTGAAGCTCTTATAGTGTATGCAACCACCCTCAGAGAGTTTTCTGAGTGGTGCTGCTCTGGAGTACACGTCTTGGGATTTGAGGGATGGTGCTGTTGTTGAGTTCACAACCCTGATGGGATTCTCCCCAGTGGTAGGTGGAACCCATACCTGTTTCTTCAGGCCCTCTTTTTCTAGTAAATTGCAGTCAACTCTGTCTGTTCCTTTTATTGATTTTATAAATCTTATTTCTCACAGACCATCTCTAAGTATTTTCTTCTGTCTATCAACAACCTATTCCACTGCTCTCAGCAAGACACAGACATATTATTATTTAGGCAAACCATTGTCCTGCTTCATATTGGTCTCTAAAGTCATGCTGTTTCCATTCTAATCTCCTGTTTTCCTTCTTTGAAAAATGAGCTTAGCTTAAAACTTCAAGGAGAAGAAAAGCCATTTTCAAGATAAAATAACTAGGTACCTCAACTTGTGGTTGAAACTTTTATTTACCCATAGAGAATTTTAAACAACTTTCTTCTCTCCTCGGATTTTTTAATATCATGTCTCAAAAGAGATACAAAACCTAAGAAGGCTTCTATCTGTATCATGGTTCAAATACTGACAGAGAAGCTAGTCAGTCGCAGTCAGACAATACATCTATCACAAGATGTTCATGAGATTGGAACATGCTGATTGAAGGCAGTAGCCTGAGACAGAATATTGACCTCTTGAGGCATTTGTATCCCATTTTAGGGGAACAGTTGCATTAATATCAGTAGCGACTTTTATGAGATTATGTTAATAAGAATATCTGAAACACAAATGAAGAAATAATGAGATTAATTGATTTGTCTAATGCCTTCATATCTGCTCTATAAACCCATTAAATTAACACTTGGGTCTGTTTTATTAGTTTTTATGGGTTTTGATTTAAAATTTGGAGACAAACTATATTTTTTCATCTATGACCTGTCTAAATGACCTGGTTCAAATGCATGATCTTCAAACACATATTGGAGAAGGTTATAAGTAAGAAAACAAATTTGGAAATGGGAGATGGCCAAGTAGAGGCCAACAGTATATCATAGCCTCTCCAGCACCTGGAATCCAGCCACCTAGAAATCAAGAATAAGGTGCCAGAGAAACTAAAGATCACTGAGAAATAAGAGAAACTGAAGACAACGCAGAGAAAATAGGGAGGCAGGGTAAACTTCTAACCCTACTTTCCCTGGAGGGATCTGTCTCCACAAGCGCAAAGTAAACTCAGAAAGTGTTGATGTCTCTGAAGGGAAACAGACCAGGACTGCTTGCCCCAAGAAAAGCCTGCAATTATTTTAAATTTGGCAAGGAGCTCGTTGTTTGGGATTCCAGAAATCAGAAGTCACAGAGTAACCACATTTTATTTATTTATTTAGTTTTTTTGTTGTTGTTGTTGTTGCTTTTTTGTTTGTTTGTTTGTTTGTTTGTTTGTTTTTGCAGTACTGGGGATTGAACTCATGACCTCGCGCTTGCCAGGCAGGCACTTATGCCGCTGAGCTAAATCCCCAGCCCTTTTCTTGGCTTCTGGATTTCCCCTTCCTCACTGATTGCTTGGGAGAAGGGCACAAGACAGTTGCAGAGAAGCTGTAGTCTAGTTGAGACCTGCTGAGAAGTTTAAGCAGCAGAAAGCTCTACTTCTCCCCATATCTGGTAAATTCTGATTCAGTCAATACTCTCTGGATAAAAACACTCACATGGAACAATTTTTTTAGACTTATTTCTTTTTTTCTCTCTCTCTTCTTTATTCTCCTTTCTTTTTTGTTTTGTTTCCTTTTTCCTTTTCTTGTTTGTTTCTTGTTTTGTTGTTATTGTTTAGTTACTCTTACCTAATTCTATCCATTTTCTTTCACTTTTTAAATAAGATTCTCTATCCTACCATTCTACTAGACATGGTTGGTAGTCACCGTAGGTAGGTTATATTTACTCCAGCTGCTCCCACTTCACATATACCTCATTGCACCACAAGTCACTGCTTACTTTGCCTGGCTTTTCAGCTTTTGGCTTGTGAGATGCCCCAACTGCTCTAGAATCCCTTGTGATCTCCTCCCCAATTCCAGCAACCACCCAAGTCAAGGTGTATTACTGGTTAGAGTGGAAGATGGGGAAACAGACCACTGAGTTTTGTGTTACCTATAGGCATCAGATTTAATGCCAGCACTTTCAGACCTAGCTCCCTCTGAAATCACACACAACCAGCCTGGATTTTCGCCATGGGGAGTGCTACCATTGTATTCTTCATAGCCTAAACTTAAACTTCTCAGGAGGTCTTTATCTAGCCCACACTCTCCATGATTGTCTTGGGGCTCTCTCCCAGTTACTCATATATAATAACCCCATAAACCCTGAAGTATAGTTGTTCTATTGTTCTGTAGCTCAGTCCTAACAATTATTTCTTCCCAAAATAGCTCTATAATGGTTGGTACATAGGAAGTTTAGAAGCTTAGCTAAGTAACTCAGCAGTTCTACAGTCACAGGGTATAGAGGACATGTCCTGGGTTGGCTGTTTACACTCCAGGATGTTTTAATGTTTAATTCACTGTGTCAACTAGAGAAGTTTAGAAGTTTAAATTAGTTATTCAGGGGTGTGAATCCTAAGCCTATGAGAGAGAAAGGCAGGGAGTTGATGGGAGTGCCCCATCCACCTTGGGAAGGTGTCCTGGTTTCAGTATTAGGGAATAAATGAGGCTTATTCTCCAATTTTTGCCCTTGTTGCTTTTGATATCTTCTTGTCTCTTGAACTATCACCCCTGTCTCATACCACCCTGCCTTGGAGCCTGCTGATTATGGACTGAAACTTCCACAAACCATGAGCTAAGTAAACTTTTCCTCATTTAAATTTGGGTGTCAAATATTTTGTCTCAGCAATGGGAGAAAAGTAACCAGCACAGGCTTTTTATGGTCTTAGTATGTCAGGTGTTGAACTGGATTTTTTCTTCAACTCTAGTCCACCATTTGGAAAGAGTTACTTTCAGGGTAAAACTTCACACTTTTTTTTTTTTTTGCAGCTTACAGTATCATGGGCCTTTCTTGGGGCCTTGTCTGTTGATTTCTCTCAAATCTGCCAACCTTCTCTGGATTATCATGCATTAGCAAAGTCAGATTTTCTCTCCAGCAGACAAAGTTAACGTTAGACATTTTGCATTTTGTTCAATTTCTCTGGATTTTATGTACTTACTAATTTTTCTGTTAGCTTGTCATTGATTCCCAGAGAGCTATTTCTTTCTCTTTTTTTCTTCAGTAAGTAGTTGTTTTCCAGTTGTCTCAATTTCAGGTTCTAGCAGGGCTATAATTGGTTATTGATGTTTATTACATTATTTTCTGTTTTTCCAACATCCATTCATGACAATATTCCTGATGAAAATAGGAATGGTAACAACTTTGTTCTAATAGATAAAAGCATTTTATAACAACAGGCACTGCCAGTATCACACCAAATGGGGTAAAATTGAAAGATTTTTCTTTAAAATCAGGAGCAAAACAAAAGCATTCATTCCTACCACTTCTGTACATTATAATATTAGGAAACTTACTCTGACAAATCTGGCAAAAGAAAAAATAAAGGAGATACATATAGAAAAGGAATAAATATACTTACTCACAGATGGCATGGTCATTTATCCCTTCCCAGAACAGCTCTGTAATGGAAGACCTAGAAAGCTTCACAAAGGCTCCTAGAACTAGAACTAATTACCAAATTCAGCAAAGTAGCGAAATACAAAACAGGCATGCAAAAATCAATAGCATTCTTGTACACCAACAATAAGGCAGCTGAGAAACAATTTAGAAAAACAATCTCATTCACAAGTTTCAAGAAAATTAAGTACTTAGGAATTAATCAAACAAAGGAAGTGAAAGACTTCTGCAAAAGAAATACCTATGGTATTCTAAAAAAAGAAAAAGATTGAAGGGGACCTCAGAAAACAGACATCTCCACACTCAGAGATGCAGAATCCATAATGTCCAAATGGCTGTGTTATCAAAGCTGACCTGTGGCATTCATCACAGAACTCTAGAAAAAAAAATGCAATCCTGGCCACAAGGGCAAAATAGAAGCATTGTAATCTCCCAAAATGAAAAATACTATAGAACTACAGAACCAAGCAATACCCTTTCTGGATATTTTCCCAAAAATGTTGAAGAGATCATGTTATAGGGTGCATGTTTACACAAGATTATAGCAACACAACTCACAAAAACTAAATCTTGGAAACAGCCTATATATCCATTGACAGATGAACTGATAGAGAAAATGTGGTAGATGAACATAGTGAAGTAATAGTCATAAAAAGGATAAATTACAGTGATTTGTAGGATATATGTATGGCTGTATCTTGAGTCATCAAGGCTAAGTGAAAAAAAATCAGATACAAAAGGATAAATATTACATAGATTCTCTTATATAATAAACCCAGAATATACATAGTTAAAAGAGCAAAATAAATGAACTTTTGCAGATGAGTAAGAGCTTTAGAGACAGAGGGAAGAAAATGTAGGAGTAAAGGAAAAAGAATTAAAATTTGAACCATATCTGAATCAACTGGCCAAGATAAATATATTCCTTGTACACCACAAACATGTACCAATAAATTTTTTTAAAATATTGTAGTGGAAATATGTTGAAAACATTTTAAAAGAAATAAAATACATTCTTAATTTACAAAATTAGCATTCTTTGCAAGCCCTGTGAGTATGAGATAGGTAAAATGTAAGCCTTATAAATCTAGGGCTTTCTGTCTGCCCATTAAATGCTGAAGTAACACACACTGTAAGATATATATCTGAGATGATGATATCTGAGATGATGATTATCCAGGTGATTGTGGTCCATCAGGACTGAAGAATGGCAAACGACAAAGTTGAGAGACCAAAATAATCAGTGTCACTATGACTCAGATGAGGTTATAATCTACATGACTTAGTAATTTGTTTCAGAAAATTCTGTTCAGAAAATATAAAGTTGTAAATCCAAAAAATAACTTCTCTTTTGATTATTGAAACTTCAGAAAATCCATTTATTAGGGACAACAGACTAGTCATCTGAGAAAATAGCTTGTTTATTTGCCATAGTTTATCAAGACTGACTGCCAGCCTCTCTTTCCACCAACCCTAAACTTTTGCATAATTAACTTTCTGTAATCCAAATTAGTTCTAGATTTTTCAGCTCATCTGCAACAACATCTGCTTACATAGCCTGGTATACACACACACACACACACACACACACACACGCCACACACTCACACACACACACACACACACACACACACACACACATATCCCGTTAGATATTTTATGTTTGCCCTCTTCTAAGACACCACCAAGTCTTCACCCAGATAGCATGCTCTCTCACTGGAGAGTCTTCCTGTAAATTTACCTGTTCTTTATTAGCAATCAATCTGGTGATATTTTGCAGAACTCACTATACTGTACTTTATTTCCTTAGGCATCAGTCTCCCATTCTCCAGTGCCTTGGTTCTCCTCACATCTAAAGTATCTGAAACCTGCTCCCCTCTCCTGTCTTTTGCTGAGTGTGATGTTATCTTAATTTTTCAAAAACTGGCACCACTCAAAAGAGAACTTTTACAGTTATAAAAATTTAACTTGAGTTCTGGAGGCTGAGCAACCTGTGGTGAGTGTCCCCCACACCCTGCCTCAAACCCAGGGAGTTTGGGATCTTTGCTGGGGCTCCACCAAGGAATTTTGCAGCTTCTTCCTGCACTGGACCAGCTCAGTCGGTCTTGAGTCACCTGCAACAACTGCCCAGGTGGCTCTCTGCCATGCTTGGCTGACTCTAGGGTCCCTGGCCTGCTGGCGCCCTCAGTTCTGGAGGCTGAGCGGCCTGCATTGAGAGTCCCCAGCACGATCCCTTCAACCAGGTAGTTTGGGATCATTGCTCCCACCAGCCAAGGAACTTCAAATCTTCCTGCCACACTCAACCTGTACCATAGGGCTTGGGCCTGCCTGCTCCACCCCCAGTGATCCTCTCCCAATCTGGGGAACTGTGTGGCCAGAGTTCCATGAGCTGAGGGCATAGAAGAAGATTTCCAACAGACCCTGGGGAAGCCTTGGAATAACACTTGAAACCCAGAAATATAGGAAAATGACAAAACGAAAGACCAAAATGAAATCTCAAACCTCCAGCCCATCCCAAAGAAACCCTAGGAGCTACATACACAAAGGAAAATATACGTCATACCCCTGAAATATTGGACATAATAGCAACTGAAATAAAGAAGCAACTCCAGGAAGCTTTAAAGGAATTCAAACTAGAAATAATATCCCAAGTAAAAGAAGAAATGATAAAACAAATGAAAGAAGTGCTGAACATATCTAAAGAAGACATGGTTAAAAAATTGGAGGAACTAAACAAAAAAGTAGAATCCCTGGATGAACAACATAAGAAACAAACAGAATACATAAATCAGGTGCAAAGAGATATATAAGAAATCAAAAATTCCATTGAAAATTGTAAAAACCACTTCAATGAAAGTGAAGATAGAATTTCTGACCTCAAAGACAAGATTGCAGCTAGTGAACAGGAAAGGAAAGACCTTTTAAAAATAACAAGGAATCAGGAAATAACAATTCAACAACTGCAAGATGAAGTAAAGAAAAACAACATATGATTGATAGGGATAAATGAAAAAGAAAGGGACAACATAAAGGATATCAAAAGGATATTTAGAAAAGTAATAGCTGAAAATTTCCCAAACATGAGAATGGAAACTGACATCAGGATTAGTGAAGCATATAGAATTCCAAATAGCCATAAGCCAAAATAAAACTACATCCAGATATATAATAATCACCATCCAAGAAATCCAATATAAAAATAGAATATTAAAAGCTGTCAGAGAGAAAAGACAGATTACCCATAAAGGAAAACCTATCAGAATCACAGCAGACTTCTCAGCACAAACAATAAAGTCAAGAAGAGCCTGGAGTGAAGTTTTTCAGATCCTAAAAAAATGATTTCCAACCTAGACTGATGTACCCTGAAAAACTGTTCTTCAAAACGGATGAAGAAATAAGATACTTCCATGACAAAGAACAGCTGAAGAACTTCATGAAGAACCAAGCCAACCCTGCAAAGAATACTGAAAGACAGATTAGATACACTTAGGAAAAAACCACTAAGCAAAGCAGACAAACAGAATGGAAAGATAAAGATGCAATAGCAGCAAGATAACATGTCAACAATAAACCAACATCTAACAGTTATAACCATTAATGTAAATGGTCTCAATACACCAATTAAAAGAAACAGACTGGCAGCATGGATCAAGAAACAACAACCAACCATATGCTGTCTACAAGGAACTCATCTAAACCAAAAGGATACTCACAGACAGAAAGTCGAAAGTCAAAGGATAGAAAACAATACTTTACTTCATGTAACAGGAACCCAAAAAAAAGCAGCAGTAGTTATTCTGTTTGCAGACAACATGAACTTTAAACCAATAATGATCAGAAGAGATAAAGAAATTCATTAGATACTGGTTAGGGAAAAACTTCAAGAGGAAGAGATAACAATCTTAAATATATATGCACCTAATTCCAGAGCAACCAGCTATATAAAGCAAGTATTAACAGAAATGAAAAACCAAATTATCAGTAACATAATTATAACAGGAGACCTTAACACACCATTGACACCAAGGGACAGATCAACCAGACAGAAAATTAGGAAAGAAAGAACTGATCACACCTGTGAACAAATGGACTTAATATACAATTACAGAGTGTCCCATCCAACATCAGAGTTCACATTCTTCTCAGCAGTACATGGGACATTCTCTAAAATAGACCATATATTAGCCCAAAGAACATACTTAAATAAATGCAAAAGAGTTGAAATTATCCCATGCATGTTATCAGATCATAGCACCATGAAATTAGAAATTAATGATAAATGATACTGCAAAAATCCCACAAACACATGGAAACTGAATAACACACTCTTGAGTAATCAGTGGGTCACAGGGGAAATTAAAGAAGAAATTAAGCAATACTTACAAGCAAACGAAAATACAAATACAACTTACCGGAATCTGTGGGATTTATTGCACTGAGTTCCCACATCACAAAAACAGAACAAATACAAATAAATAATCTGATGTTACACCTCAAACAACTAGAAAAAGAAGAGCAAGTCAAGCCCAAAGCCAAAACAAGGGAGAAAATTATAAAAATCAGAGCAGAAATTAATGCAATAGAGACTAAGAAAACAATCCAAAGAATCAATGCATCAAAGAGTTGGTTCTTTGAGAGAATAAATAAAATTGGTAAGCCCCTAGCAAACCTTATTTTAAAAAGGGAAGAAAAAGCTCAAATTTATGCAATAAGGAATGAAAAAGGTGAAATCACTACAGTCTCTGTAGAAATACAGAAGATCATCAACACCTATTTCGAAAACATCTGTTCTCATAAGTTTGATAACACAGAAGAAATAGACAAGTTCCTAGAAACATATGAAGTACCAAAGCTAGGTCAAGGAGATGTAAAACTGCTGAATAACCCAATTTCTATTAATGAAATTGAAAATGTAATCAAGTCCTTATCTACAAAGAAGAGCCCAGGCCCAGACGGGTTCACTGCAGAATTCTACAAGAAGTACAAAGAAGACTTAATGCCTACACTCCTCAAACTCTTCAGTGAAATGGAAAAGGAAGCAATCCTTCCTAAGTCATTCCTGGAAGCAAATATTACTCTAGTACTAAAACCTGAGAAAGACCCAACTAAAAAAGAGAACTACAGGCCAATCTCCCTAATGAACACAGATACAAAAATCCTCAATAAAATATTAGCAAATAGTTTACAGCAAATCATCAAGAAGATTATACACCATGACCAAGTGGGATTCACCCAGGCATACAGGGATGGTTCAACATACGTAAATAAATAAATGTAATCTATAATATCAATAAAGCCAAAAGTAGGAATCACATGATCATCTCTATAGATGCAGAAAAAGCATTTGATAAGGTCCAACATTCATTTATGATAAGAACCTTACAGAAAGTTGGAATAGATGGTCTTTACCTCAATATAATAAAGGCCATCAATGACAAACCAACAGCCTGTATCATCCTAAATGTCCAAAAACTGAAGGCCTTTACCTTAAAATCAAGCACAAGACAAGGATGTCCTTTATCACCACTCCCATTTAATATAGTACTGGAAATGCTATCCAGAGAAATTAGACAAGAGAGAGAAATAAAAGGGGTTAAAGATAGGAAAAGAAGAAGTTAAATTATCATTTGTGGATGACATGATACTTTACATAGAAGACCCTCAAAACTCCATTTAAAGACTCCTAGATAACAATAAATAAATTCAGCAATGTAGTGGATATAAAATCAATACACAAAAATCAATAACATTTCTATACACTAACAGCAAAATCACAGAGAGAGAAATAAGAGAAGCCTTCACACTAGCAACTAAAAAAATGAAATATTTAGGAATTATTCTCATAAAAAAGTGGAAGATCTATATAGAGAAAATTACAATATACTGAAAAAAGAAATTGAAGAGGATCTCAGAAAATGGAAAGACATCCCTTGCTCTGGATAGAAAGAATAAATATAGTGAAAATGGCCATTCTCTCGAAACTGTTATATAGATTCAATGTAATTCCAATCAAAATACCATCAACATACCTCTTAGATCTAGAGAAATCACTCCTAAAATTCATCTGGGACCAGAAGAGACCTAGAATAGCAAAGACAGTTCTAAGTAACAAAGGCAAGGTAGGAGGCATCACAATCCCTGACTTGAAGTTATACTACAAAGCAACAGTAGTAAAATCAACATGGTACTGGAATCAAAACAGAGCCGAAGATCAAAGGAATAGATTAGAAGATACAACCACAACTATAAACACCCTCAACCACCTTATGTTTGATAAAGGGATCAAACATGTTCACTGGAAGAACGACAGTCTCTTTAATAAATGGTGTTGGCAAAACTGACTCCATATGCTGAAAACTAAAACTAGACCCTTCCCTATCACCATGCACTAAATTAAAATCTAAACGGGTCAAATATCTGAATATTAAAACAAAAAACACTAAATTTATGGAAGACAAATTGAGTAAAAATCTTAAAGACATAGGGGTAGGTAAAGAATTCATGAACAGGAATCAAACCACGCAGAAAATACTTCCCAGAATCAATAACTGAGATCACCTCTTATTAAAAAGTTTGTGCCTGTCAAAAGAAATCTCCAACATAATGAAAAGAAAACCCACAAACTGGGAAAAAATCTTACTGAACTGTCCCTCAGACAAAGGACTTCTGTCTAAAACACATAAAGAATTTTAAAAAATCAGACCCCCAAAATTCAAAGATCCAATTCAAAAATGGGCATCTGAGATGAATACACAGCTCTCAGATGAATAAATACAAATGGCAAATAAATATATGAAAAAATGTTCAGCATCACTATTCATTAGAGAAATGCAAATTAAAAACCACACTGAGATTCCATCTCACTCCAGAAAGAATGGCCAGGATCAAGAAAACTACCAACAACAAATGCTGGAGAGGATGTGGGGAAAAAGTAACTCTCCTGTGCTGTTGTTGGGAGTGTAGACTGGTACAACCATTGTGGAGGTCAGTTTGGAGATTCCTCAAAAAGCTGGGGTTGGAAGTCCCATTTGTTCTAGCTATTCCACTTCCAGGCATATTCCAAGAAGAACTGAAAATATCATACCACAGTGATATATGTGCACCCATGTTTATAACAGCACAATTTGTAATCGCCAGATCTTGGAAACAACCTAGGTATTGATCAACTGAGGAATGGATAAAAAACTTGTGGTATTTTTATACAATGGAGTACTACTCAGCTATAATGAATGATCACATTGATATATTTATAAAGAAGTGAGTACAGCTTGAGACCATACTCATAGGCGAAATAAATTAAACTCACATATATAAATACCAAATAGTTTCCCTAATGTAAGAAATGGTAAGAATACATAAAAGTATGTGGTAATCATGATTCCATATTATACTGTTTTGAAGGCTTATAATGTTTTCATTCATTAATTGAAATGGATTTATTCTGGGGTATTTGATTTTATTGTCTGTGATGGTGTGAACAGTTATTTTGAGGAAAACGAGACATCAGAGTAGCTAGTGCTGATTTAATATCAGCTTGTTTTGAAGCCCCATAAGCTTTTGTTCTTCTGTCTCCATCGGTTTTATCATGTTGTATCTTATTGGATTTTATTATATGTGATAGTATAAACAAAAATTTTTATAGTGAATGAGATAATATAGAAACCATTGTTCAGTTTCTGTTAGTTGGTTCTAAATATCCTGTAATACTTGTACACTCTTGAATGGTTTTACACTGTCTTGTTATGTATAATCATATACGAAGGCATACTCAAATATTTCACTATGGTAACTACTGTTACCATATGGTAACAGTATGGTAACTACTGTTATGTCGGGTTATCTTGTGGTGAAACAATATGTTGATTAAATTGTTCTGTTCTAATCTGTGTTGTTATGTCCTCTTTCATCTTAATCTCCCCCTTTTATATATATTTTTAAATAAATACATATATATATATATATATATATATATATATATATATAACTTGCACCAGCAGATTTATCAGTTTATCTGAATTTGCACCCAAATGAGGTTTTTCCTTTTCTGCTTTTTTATTTTATAGGAACATCTAGAATACAAATATGAAGAAAGTAAAATTAACAACACTTTAGAGTTCTCTGAGATTCAATTTTCATAGAACAACATTCAGAGAGCCTGCAGTACCTGTCTACCTAGGGAGTTGAACTATAGAAGAGAAACTTTTGAGCTTAAAGATATTGAATATTATCAACCTGGCCAGTAAGTCTGCATCCATTACCCAGTTGGAGATGACATTATACTGTACAAAAAAACAAACCTGCTCTTTGTTCCAGAGGAAGAGACTACCTCCATCTTGCAAAGCTGTTCACCATACATACATTCTTTAAAAGATAGCGTGGAAGAAGTGGTAACCAATGCAACCACTCATCAGATGTAAAAAATGTAAAAGACTCACAGAAAATTGTCCCTTTCCAGTGCCATCTAATATTAACTCTAAACACATGTACAAATAAAGTTTTTAAGGCAACTTGAGAGCTGTTCACCAAAAAGTGGTCCTCTCTTTTCCCATATCAAGTGACCAACACCATTTGTTTTTCTCCTCATATTTTAGAGCTGGCTTATAAATTGCCTCCTCTGAAAGAATTTCTGTGTTTCCTTGAAATGGGTGCCATTGCAACCCAAAGAATTCTGAAGATCTCCTAACTATCATTTATAAATCACACTATGTTTTAGTAGCCCATTTAACTATTGTTTTCCTTCCCTCTTTAAGCCATAAGCCTCTTTTTAATTTATTTTTGTATTTTAGTTTAATGCTGTTCATGGGCTTTATTTTCTGTTTTAGATTCCTGCAACACGTTGTTTGTATAAAATAAACAATGTTCTGCTACTGAAAACAGTGGAGTTTGGTTTTACAGAGGGCTTGAAACAAAAGCAGAAACACACACACACACACCAGTGGACTTGTTATTTTAAATTTCCTTTCATGGTAAAGGAGGCAAACAAAATAAAGAAAAACTGGTTGGTGAACATTATTGTAGAGAACATTCATGCATGCCAGAAGAAACTACTCAGTTGGGAAAATTCAGCTGTTATTTCTCTAATCCTGATTTCTCAGAAAATGACATGAAAAACTTAGTTTTGGTGACTGGAACAAGAACATGACATTGTTTTAATTTTTAGCCTGATCTTTTTAAAATTAATTAATTTTATTGTTCCATTTTAGATATGCATAATGATCACATTCATCATAGAGAATTTGTACCTGTACATGGTATAGCTTCATTCTTTTTTTCCCATTTTCCTAGCCTATCTTCAACCCCTATTTCCCTCCCTATTTACAAAAGCTTTGCTTCCATGTTTTTCCACCATCATTTTTTCCCTTTTCTATTCTTCCCACCTTCTTCACCCCCTCCCTAATTCCTCTTCCTACTTTAATGTTGTCTTCCCTTTCAAGAATATCTAGTATACATTTTAGTCTCTATTTACACGTTCAAACTAGAGAAATTGCAACATTTACACAAGTGACGCTGATTTATTTCACTTAAAAGTGTAGTCTCAAGGTGCATCCATTTATATACAATTGTCTCGAGTTTATCCTTTTTATGGCTAAGTAGTATTACATTGTAAAAAAATCTCCTTTATCCATTCATCCACTGATGAGCTTTTTGGGCTGTCTCCAAGATTTAGCTATTATAAGAAATCAAGTAATAACAGATGCTGGAAGGACTGTGAGGAAAAACTCTTCTCCAGTGTTGGCAGGAGTATAGACTGATACAACTACTGTGGAAATCACTGTGGACATTCCTCAAAAAATTATAACTGAAGGTTCCATTAAACCTATTGCCCTTCTTACTTCCTTTCTGAAGGAATTGAAAACATCATATGACATTAATACATGCTCACTCTTTTATTGTGCCTTTGTCTTTTGATGCTTGGTGCAAGAGCTTACTTCAAAACCAGTAATTGTGAGTGTGTGTGTGTGTGTGTGTGTGTGTGTGTGAGAGAGAGAGAGAGAGAGAGAGAGTGTGTGTGTGTGTGTGTGTGTGTGTGTGTGTATGTGTGTGTGAGAGAGAGAGAGAGAGTGTGTGTGTGTGTGTGTGTTCCCGGAGACTGAACCGAAAGCCTTCTCGCTGAGCAACATTCCCAGCCTTTGTTTATTTATTCATTCATTCATTCATTCATTTGTCTATTTATTTTTCATTTTGAGACGAGGTCTTGCTAAGTCATGAACTATCCTGGCCTGGAATTTGTGATCCTCTTGCTTCAGGCTTCCAGAGTGCTGGGATAACAAGTCCAGTAGCTGCCTGTGATTTTTAGCAATTTCCCCACTTTGGGTCAGGTTCTTGCCAAGGTAAGAGTATGGCCAAAGTTTAATGGTATTTGAGCCACTCTCTGTTACCATCACTTTGGGGTCTAATCCCTACCCACAAATCACAGGTTACAGTGTCCTCTTTATATACATTTCTTTAATTTCTCGTTTCTGCTAAAGAGACATCATTTGACATTCACGAGGTGTCTACACCCAAACACTTAAAACTGTCTGAGAGGATGCAGTGTATCAAAATGACTACTAATATTAGGAGGAATATAATAACAAAAGTTTGGACTATGCTTTTTTAGCCAAGGTCACCAAGAATCAAATCAGCTAAAATCAAATAAATCAAAGAGCCAGACAGAGGAGTTGCTCACTTTTAACAAAATGTGTTCATTAATGTTTGCATGTTTCTACAATGGCAAATGTATTTAGTGGTAAACAACAGGAAACATCAGTAACTACAAAAAAAAAAAAAAACCTTTCCTGATCTGTTCAAAAGTGGAATATCTGTTTTCTGACATCCTAAGAATAAGTTAAAATAATACGTAAAAGTGCTAATTTAATGAAAGAGACCACGAGTACAATTTGAAGCAAATATTTGCATTAGGAATGTTGCAAAGAATTCTTACGTTGATGTCAATATCATTATATAAATTCAATAACAATTTGTTCTTATTACAGGATAAAATTGTAAGTACTAAGTTTGATTGGCATGATACTTTTAAGAATGTACATAGCATGCATGGTTTCAAGAGTTCTTACTTTTACAATATTTGAATAAAAAGCTGTCACTTCTTGGCAGGCTGAAAAAATTCAAGATAGTAGATACTGTGTGTAAATTCTGCAATCTGCCTTGGATTGACTTTCTAGCCTCAAGATTGTGAAAGTCCAACCTGAGGTCCCTCCGCAATATTTTAAGAAATACTTTACTTAGAATAGGAAAATGGATGCACCTTGAGACCATAATATTAAGTGAAAATATATCAGGCACACATTTCAAATATTGCCTAGTTTCTGTTATATAAGAAAAGCAAAGTATAAATAAATTAAAGAGAAAAATAAAAGATACTAGGAAACATAGATAAATCTTTTGCAAAGAGAAGGAGGACAAGAGATAGAGGGAAGGGAAGATAGGAGAGAAGAAGGAGACTCCCCATCGTGAATTTGATCATGTACTGCAAACATACATTTATAAAATCTTTTCAAAACCTACACAAAGCTGAACAAGGTGCCACACTCTCATAATCCTAGCACTCATTGGAAGACTGAGGAAAAAGACTGTGAGTTTAAATCTAGCTTGACTTATAGAGAATATATTTCAATTTTTAAAAACTTGTATAAAACTGGGCCATGGATATACCTTAGCAGCACAGAGCCTGTGTGGCAAGTGTGAGGTCCTGATTTCAACTTCCAATACAAAAAAAAAAGTAAAGCTAAGGATGTCCTGGGGTTATAGTTCAGTGCAAAGATCCTGAATTCAATCCCCACAACCACAAGACAGGAAAGGAGAGAAGGGAAGGGAGGGGAGGGGAGGGGAGGGGAAAGGAGGGCAGGGGAGGGGAGGGAAAGAGGAAAAGAGAAAAGCATACCATAGCAGAGAAGAAAAGAACAGGCGAGCAAGCCAGTCTATGAGGCTATTCTGGCTATACTTAGGCAAATAATTACAACCTTACTTGTTGCTTCTCAGTTTTTATGATCTACGTGTAGACTAGGCTACAGTTTGAATTTTAGTTTTCTCTAATATATGGCTATAATTCTCTTTGAACAAAAAATTCTCAGTTCTTGAAGCCTCATAAACTAAAACTAGGCAAATTAATATCAATTTCAAGAGACAAGTCTCATGATGTCCAATATATGGGTCACACAGACAGTTCACTGGAATGTCTGATGCCATAATCAGAAATTCTCAAACTACAAGCCAGGAGGAAAAGTTTATTACATCACACTGTGCAAAGCTTTCCCAAAACTGTCAGAACAGAACCCTTTATCATAAAGAAACTCTATTTTTTTGACTTTTTTTCTTTCTTAATCTATCTCTTTGAACTGTCAGATAATGTAATTAGAATTTTACAATCCGTGGTATCTGTGGATAACTTGACACAGCATTGGATCTCTCACATTAAATTCAGATTTTACCATTCCTTAGAGATCCTTTAATATCTATAAGCTTCTTAATAGCATAAATCAATGTATTCATCACCTTGTCCTGGAAATACAGCACAGGGTTTTATCTATGTTAATTTTCAACAAATATTTAATCTTGAGAGTTTAAAATACTTAGAAGATTTTATAAACTATACATTTTAATGCTTTGTAAATATTGAGCACTGTGGATAATGTTTCCTTAGATAAATCTTCATGAACAAATGCTACTTTAGTTAATGAAAAAAGTTTAAGTCAAAATTTTCTATTGAGAGGGCTAAAGAAATCTAAAAAATCTTTTATCTCACTAAAATTAATTTTGAGCTTAGTTTAACCAAATATCTTTTAAAAATCTGCCAAGCTGCTGTATTACTTATCTGCCAATTCCAGAACCCTGGCCCTCCCAAAAAACTTCAGGCATTAACAAAACGGTATGTTTCAAATACTAAACAATATTTGGTAACTATTAGTTATCAAGCTTAAGGACAGTTTGTCAAGGGCCAACATTCTAGGACAATCCTAACACTTTTAGAAAATATAAGGAAAATAAAATGTATCTTGTCTCATGCAGCTTTGACATTTTTAGTTTCTAGGCAAATATTTCTTTTCTTATTTCTCCTCTGCAAACAAAAATTTCATCAGTGTGTCTACCAGAAATACTATGGAATTAGATGTTATATTAAAGGAAATCACATTGCATTTCTAAGTGGTGTGGGAGATAAAATTTTAATATTAAACTCAAAACTTGCATTTTTTCCTTATTTTTAAAAAGTTACCATGATGACAAAATAACCTGAGGGATACAATAAATCCAATAGTTCATTACTTCAGTTAGGTACTTTTCCCATAAGAAAACACTGTGTATTCCTCCTTCAAGAATTAATAATGTACTGGACAAAATCTGCTATAAAATTAAAGTAAAAAATCTTCAGTTAGAACAATGCATCTTTGAAAAATAACATCTGCTAGGAATTTCAGTATCCTACTGAGTCTCAAAATTATTAATTCCTCTACCCAATCCCCATGCATCTTGAATTTCAACACTTTTAAGTAACTTCTCTGACAATATCAAAAATAACTAAGGGTGAAAGGACAACAATTAGCTATGAATTAGCATTCTGAATGACAGTGCAAAAATCCAGTGTTATTTGGAAAACAGCCAAAATATCAGAAGATAGAAGAATGACATTCTTCCCTTATTAATTAGGCTGTAGAATTGAATACTCTTAGAAATCTGAACATTTATTTTTATTAATAATGGTAATATACTTGCTAGTTTGTACAGAATTTTTAGATAATAAAAAGATCGTTCATCAATCCTATATTAAAATAGCTCAGTATGTGATAACCTTTAACCCATTTACTTGTGTCCTTAGCAAAAGAATATTAAGTTCACACAGTTACAAAAGAGCAAAATTATATTTTATATATTTGTGTGACTTTCACTTATCTAGCTAACTATACTAGCTTTTATATTATTTTTAACTGAATAAATGGTCCGTACTCAGGGTTTACATAATTGAGTCACTTTATAACATTTTTGAGATATATAAGTATCAACAATAATGAATCTAGGAAAAATTAGATGGAGTGAATTTATTACCTTTATAAATACAATTAACATCATTTTGATACAATGAGACTTTTTGTAAAGTTAATACTTATTAGTCTATTACAGAAGCCATTAGGATATGGATACAAAAAATTTAATATAGACAATTTTACTCACTTACTGAATTTAATTTATTCTTTCATATAACCAATTATACATACAAATAATTCTTTTCAACTGGGAGAAATTTATTAAACACAATAGCAATTATATATAGATATGATTTAAAATGTGATTTGTATGAAGAATTATGCTGTGCAAGCAGCACTGAAGCTGATTTTTGACTCTGAGAACCTGTCATTTCTGTCTCTTGGCTTTAGTTAAGTTATTACTGGAAAATAATCATTGGTTAGCAATGATACACAATATGCCAGGCACTATTCTAAACACTTTTTGTACATTACTGTATATAATCTTCACCAAAAGTCTAAAAATATTATCATTCTTGTTGTGAACCTCAGAGGTGTACAGAGATATGTTTAGGGATTGTTAGGCTTTGAGTCTGTATGTTCCCCCAAAGTCTCATGCAATCATAGAAGCAGGCTTCTAGAATCTGTGATTAATTTGTGGTCCAATGCTGGGATTATTGGTATGACTGCTACATCTACCCTAGGATGGGTGTGGCCTATACACAGTATAAGGGACAGGAAGAGTCTACTCCCTACTCTGTCCTTTATGTTCTTGTTGCTTTTGCTGTTTTCTGCCAATATGAATTGTCCCTCAGCCACAGCACCTTGCCTTGGAGCCAAGTAAGTGTGGCCTGAAACCTACACAATCTGTAAGCTAAATAAGCTTTTCTTCCTTTAACTTTGGGTTTGGGGTATTTTTATACAAACAACGAGAGAAAAGTAACCAACACACAATTTGGTACCAGAGACGTGAGGTCATCCCTGTGACTATACCTAATCATATAATTCAAGAAACCTTGGGAATGGCTTGTGAGAAGAGTTTGGAAAGATTTGGAGATACCACCTGAAGGAGTAGAGCTGGAGCACATTGGGCTGTTCTGTATGGAAGATTCTGATCAGTGTAGAAGGCCAGAAGATTGGTAGAAATCCTGCCAATAAAGACTAGGTTTCTGCTCGGAAGAAGGACTTCTGTGGTTGTTGGAGCCCAGATGACATGCATTATGGCTTGCAGAAAAGTTTGTCTGCATTTTACTCATGTCCAGAGACTTTGCCTATGACTAATACTGAGGCTGGTACAATTAATCTGGCAGAAAAAAAAATTCAAGATAGTCAAATGTTGCAGCGAGCATAGCTATTGTTGGGGATTTTAACTAGATTTTTGTTGCAAATCAAGAGCAAAGAACCTAAAAAAAATGCTTTAAAACTTTGTGAATTTTACCAGAAAGGAAGCTATAGTAAAGCTGCAAAGTTAGAGCTGAGATCTCCATGTTGAGAAGGACCAGGACAATAGGAAAGGGAGCCTAAGGACATCACAAGAATAGCAAGTCTCCATCATTTGTAGCCTCAAAACTACAAATGTGAAAAACTTTGCTTTGAGGTGAAAGCTGTAACTTTCCATGTTCCAGAATGGTGGTAGAGGCCACACCAATTTCCAAAATGGCAGCAGCCACACCAGGTTCCAGAATGGTGGTGGCATGCAAAAATTGTTCCTCAAAATCAGCATCATAGTTCCCAGAGATCCAGGCATGCAAGTCCTACAGCCAAGAGAGAAGAAAGTCTGGCTGTTGCTCTAGTTGGCAGCCTACCTTGGCATCGTCCACATGATGCTGGTTTTAGACACATGCAGAACACAAGAGGTCTGAGGTTAAAAATGATTCCACTCCAATTTTAGATGGCCAGGGAGCCCAGCCAGTGTGTCTCTGAGAGGTCAGTGTGTGAAGCTGTGAAGGTAAAGCCACAAGTGCAGTGGAGACCCCAAAAGTTTAGAAAAGTCAGAAATGTGGAGTATCTAAGGAAAGTTGCAAGGATTCAGCAAAGTGGGCCTGAGAGAGAAGCTATGGGAGCTACAACCACCAGAAGTGCTATAGGGGTGGAGTCATACAAGCCTTTTGGAGCTCACAACTCTCCATAGATTGCTTTGGATGTTCCACGTGGAACTACAGGACTTAATGTTTGCCCTGTTGTAGTTTGGATTTGTTCTGGTCCCAATCCTTTGCAGCCCCATGTTTGTAGCTTTTGGAATGATAATGTTTATCCTATGCCATTGAATGCAGGAATATTTCACCTTCTTTTCGTTTTTTACAAGGGCTCACAGCTAAGAATTTGCCTTAAATCTCAGAGGAAAGTTTGGACTGGGACTTTTCAGCAATGCTGAAACTGTTAGGATTTTGAAAACTCTTAGAGATGAACTAAATGTCCTTTGCATAAAGGATGTGCATGAATCTTTGGGGGACCAGGGGTGGAATGTTATGGTTTAAGTATAGATGTTCTCCCAAAGCCTCATGAAGTCATGGGGCTTCTAGAAATTGTGATTAATTCATGCTCTAATGCTGAGAATATGATAAGGGGCAGAAAGAGTCTTCTAACCATTCTATTTCCTTTTTACTCTTGTTGCTTTTGTTTTCTTGCATCACCATGAATTGCTGGCCCCTCTGCCATGTGGCCCTCTGACTTGGAGCCAGCAGATTACAGAATACAACCTCCACAAACTGTAAGCTAAGTAAAACATGCCTCCCTCAATTTGGAGTGTCAGATATTTTGTCTCAGCAATGAGAAAAGTAAGAAAGACAGGAATGAACAGCAGGTAGAATTCTCACCAGGGTTTCTGATCCAAGTTCAACTAACTTCAGGGCCCAGCCTCTTTATCTAGTGTGTTACATCCCCTTAGGTCAGCTTCTCCTTGCAACTTGCCATTATTCCTGCTTTGTTTAAAGTTATACAGCTCAGTTTTTAAATGTTTCATAACTCTAAAGTTTTTCCTTTTGAAACCCTTATTAATGACTTGTGAAATATAATTGATTCTCTTTGGAGTCTAAAAGTAAACCAAATTCTTTTGGTAACTTTTTAAATACACTTTTCTTTTTTAGAAAAACAATGTTCATATTTCTCTTTTGCCTTCACTTTCTCAAACTAAATAGGATCTATCTTTTTTAAAATTAAGTTTTTTGGTACAATTTGCATTTACATAATAATCATATTCATCATAGGGAATTTGTACCTGGATATGGTATAGCTTGACTCATTTTTCCCAATTCCCTCCTCTCCTTTTAACTTTCTCCTCCTTATTTACAAAGCTTTGGTTCCATTTTATCCTTCTTTTATCATTTTTTGGGAAAGGAAAATAATTATAAAGAAGGAAAAAAGTTTGACAGTAGCTTTGGGATATCTTAGAATACCTTAGTCATACGATCTGAAGCAACAGTGGGATGTTTACAGAGAAAAGACAGGTTGTTGACAGTTCCTCCAGGGTAAAAGTTTTAGAGTTAATAAATAAAAATTCAATACATTTTAATTTGGGTTAGTTTCAGATTAAATTTGAATTTCAAATATTGCTGGAACATATGTATACACATAACTATTTATTATTTATCTGGAATTCAAATTTAAGTGGGGATTTTCTGTTTTAATTTGTAATATACTCCATTCACCCTAAATCCCAGCTATGAATGCAACTCTAACTCAATATCTAAATAGACTTTTGAAGATACATTAGCATTAATCTTTGAAAACCATATCAAGAAAGGGACTAAAAGGCTGTGGAGAAAATAATATTAAAGGGAAAGTATCATGAGTAAACTTGAACATGAATTTATTTTATGTTTACTTTAAAAGCCAGAACAATATATTAGGAAAGTAACAGTGAGATGTTAAATATTTTAACTTTTAGTAACGAGTATTGGTAGTTGCTTTCAACTCATCTTTGACTTGAAATTAAAAGAATAAAACACCATTATAATAGCACTGCTAAGATGGAAAAAAGATCAGAATGGTATAAATTAGATTCTAAAAGCTCATTTTTCTGTTTGTAAATTTAGTAAGTTTCTGAATATTGATTAATATATAATCAGCTCAAGTTAAACAGAAAGTTATTTTCTATAATCCACTCTCATCCAGGTTGCTTTGCTTTTAAGAAAACATGAAATTTTAGATTAAAAAATTTCTGAAAGTTTCTTTACCCCTTTTATAAAAGGATGAAAATAGTAAAGTCTCTAATGTAAATCTGTCCTTAGTATATGATAACACACATGATGCAAATGAAAACTGTATGTACTAAATCTTGTTTTCAGTTGAATTCCAGTGAAGATCTTGTTTCTCATCATTATATTCTCCAAATTCACATCTGGCTTCTTTTATAAGGATGAAGTACACTCATTACTTAACATGAAATTCTATATGTCTATATTTCTTCTGGAAGCTGAATTTCTCTTGTCATTGTTAGCACTCTATATAATTTGGCAGTGAACTGGAGGTTTAACAAAAGACAGCTATGTTCTATCACAATAAGTCACACCCTACTTGGAGTCCAAGAATATATCACCTGGGCCCCATGTCACATCCTGTCTGATACCATTAACTTCCTGCAGAACAGAAGCTCAGCTTCATTAGTCATTAAATATCTAACAGCAAATGAACAACATGCCCAGACAATAATTACCCCTCAAGAACTCCAGTTCACATTCAGCTCTCTATAACCCCATTCTCTCTTCCATTTATTCCTCACTAAGATTATATTTCCTATTGCATGATTATAACCTCTCTTTGAATATAGCTCTGCTCCATTCTTCTCTCCACTGACACACATCTGCAAAACTTGAAGTATGATAGAGTCCATGTATCTGCCTTCTCTAAGCAACTGAATATCATTTAAAAATAACACATACCTTGGCCCATTTGTTTCTCTTTAAATGGCATGATCCTAACCCTGGAATACACCTTCAGATCTGTCATCTGTTTTCCTAGTAAGTTTCATTTCTCACTCCAGAAAACCAGCTTCATCACTTATCTCTTTTCAGACCCTCTTTATTCTATCATTGTCCTATTCATCACTAAAAAACTTACTCTCGAAGAACTCACTCTTTCTGAAAAATAAAAAGGCTTCAGACAAAGATATATCTACCTGTCCTAATATTTTTATTTTCTGTTCCTTTTTTTTTTTCATTAAGGGTCAATTCTTCCCTAGTTGGATGTCTACCTGGGCCTCAAATCCTGGTAAATCTATGACTTGGGTGGGCATAGCAAGGATGATCCCAGCACTTACAACCTCTTTCTCACCTGTCCAGTGCTTATTGAGATACAGAACTGCTGGGCATCCACTAAGGCATTCTTTTCTGGGTTGGAACCCGTGACTTTAGGGTCCAAGATGCTGTTGCTGACTTGAGAGAAGAACACCCACTTCCTCCCCAGAAAACCCTCATAGGAGCCCTCATTAAGATGTGAATCCCAGGTCTTTCTCTGACCTGTGTGATTCTAAAGCTAACTGGAGGTTCAGAAACACAACAGCCCACTCCCACTCTCTTTCTTGCAGATTTACCCTCAAAAGTAGTTCCTTTAAGGCTGTTGGTATTGCCTTGGCCTGTGCTGAGGCACACAGGGCATCTCCAGGTCCCTGTAATCAACTCTGCATTCCCGTATCCCTCTCTGAACTCTTGCATGTCTTCTGTACGATGTGAATAGAATGCTGTTCTTGGGTTTTGCTTTTTTTTTTCTCTCTCTTTTTCTTTTAAGGCCAAGTCATCAGTGTAAGCTTTGACGCACCTAACATATAGGTTTCTCAAGAGTCTGCTCTTTGGATTATTTTCTGTCACTCTCCAGTACTGCCACTTTCTTTCTAATTACTAATTACTAATTACTTTTAACATGCATATTTAAATGTTAGCTGTTTTAATGACTGCTCATATACATTTTATTCCTCATCACCTTCTGCCTTGACATATTCAAAACAGAAATCTCAACTTCTATCTCTCCTTTTTTCTAACCCCCACTTTATGCTGCTGTCCCTCATTCAGTAGTTCCAGTTGTCCACACCAAAATATAGGATTCATGGTGATGACCTCTTTTTTTATTAGTTGCATATAGTCCATTGATATTTTTTAACATTTTTGTGTTCAATATGTTCCTGACTCTTTCCTCTCTTCATCTCTAGTACCCCAATTCATCTGTAAGAAACCAGAAGCATTAGAAGTTCAGCACAGTATCAACACAGTATCAATCCTCAAAGAGTTCTCTGTGTAACATGGAGCGACACGGGAATTTGTAAATGGCAGAATCACACAACACATGCTATAGTAAGGGAAAATATGTTAATGCGATGGGACACATAAATAAATTAATGTCGTTTGGATTTTAAGAAAATTTACCATGAAAAGTTATCTTTCAGCTTTTCACTATGGAATAATTAGAATTTTACTATCTGAGAATGAGCATATATATCAAAGGGAGAAGAAAAAGATGAGAAACCAGATGACCAGTTAAAAAGCTCGTAAGGAACCCTGTGAACTCGAATTGAAGTACTGGATCTGGGCAGTAAGGAAAAAGAAAGTCTCTCAGTAGTTTCCTTTTTTCACACAACTCAATTTTAGTTGTGGGAAGAGGTAGATGATTTACACAGTGATAAAACAAAAAACTAGCCCTGATGGCACTTACACATCTGGGTGACTTTCTGTAAATTGAAATTACATAATGGATTGTCTCTATTATCAGCCAGATTTACATCAATCCAAAATAGTGAGAAATGAGAACCAAAATAAAACACACCAAAACAAACCAATGGCTATTCTAGAGTTATTTTGTATGCTGCTTTCAGTTTCTAGAAATGTATCAAAATTTTCCAGAATGGAAAAAGTAGCTTCGTCTTTGTATTTATTTAAAACTCTTTCTTGTATTTTAAATTCAAATCAGTGGAAGCATTATTGATCTGGTAGCTCAGTGGAAGACCTTGAATCTTCATTTCAAATTATAAATTCCAAACTTAGATTTTGACTGCTCTGTGAGCCTACAGCAAAACATTACTGAATGAAGCTGAAAATAAACTTTAAAGTAGACAGGTATCCAAGATATGACTTATTCATGCTTTTATATTTTTAGTGTCAGCACTGAAATTTTCACTATTTTATGTTAGATTTATCGTGCGTGTATTTTAAGCATCTAGAATGAAACTACACATCCCATCACTTATATCAAGACTTCAATCTGTAAAAATGACCTGCGAGGCTCCATATGTGCTCATACTAAGACAGTAATGTATTCTGATAATATACACTGCACATGATTCTCTATTGGTTTTTTGCCAGCCTACTAAGCAGACACATCAATGGTCGCAAGGGACCATATGGGAGGTGAAATATTTATGCATGTCTAAAAGTCCGTATTTGCCAATTCATCCTCACACCTCCTAGCCAGAGGACAAATTGTGCAACTGGAAGGAGATATAAAATATGAATACATTCCACAACCGTTCTCCTGATAAACTCATTTTCTTACCTAAATCTTCATTGCAGTTCTGAAAACTTGCTTAAATCCTGTTCATTTAGAGGACAGAGATCATGTATTCTTGTTTGGGCTTTTAACAAACATTAATAAAACCTTCCATATGCTGGGCACTATGCTAAGTTCTTTACATAGATTGTGTCATTTAATTTAATTCTTCCGAATATCTAATGAGATTGGCACTATTATTATTCCCATTTGGCTGATTAAAAAAGAAATCAAAATTTAAAGATGTCAATCACTATCTGATGTCCACAGAGCTGGACTATGAGGACTTTGGTTGTGAATGTCTTCTCCAGAATAATTTTTAAATCAGAAAGGTCACTGAGACGTACATGGAAGCATTCATTTTATTCCAAAAATAAAAATCTTCCCATTGAAGTTTGAGATCTACTTGTTTTCCCAGAAAGCAGGATGAATGCAGAAAAATAGTGATAATTAGGTCTTCTTAATTTGGACATACATAATATATTTTCTCTTCAGAGAAATGTCGCTATCCTATGACACATTATGTTTATATTTTTAAAATTCTATTTATGATGTAATTTAACTGGTACTGTGCATTCATTTCATATTTGGCTCTCTTATTTATATATTTAGACTTTATTTTATTGCATTAAAGAATTTAGTTATTCATACAATACTAATGATGAAATCAAAATGCATTCCTCCTCACCTACCTATGAACTATAAAGTAGAAAGAACCTGGAAGCCCATCTTTGCCAAATATACATAAAATATATAAAACCTTCATTGTATCTTATCTACATTTAACCTTCTGGAATGAGGAGTAAATCAACATGTTTAAAGTCAGACTGTTCCGTCAGCAGCAATTCATTTACATAGCTTTTTTACTTATATTGTGCCCCATCTGTCTTCCTGTACCTTCAATTTGTTGAATTGAATTTTATCTCTTAGGGTTATTCTTTATTTTTGAGCAGAATAAAATTCTGTTCAAAAGTCACATACCATATAATTTATCCATTTCAAGAATATCATTCAATTTCTTAAAGTATATTCACACAGTAGTACAACCATTACCACAATCCATTTTGGACGTTTCCCTCCCCACCAAAATATTAGCAATCATTCTCTGTCCTCTCCCCAAATTCTCATGGTCAGAAAGTCACTAGGCTATTTTTGAACTTTCATTTCTTTATTTGAAACATTAGACAAATAGAATCACACATTCTGTAGTCTTTTTTTCTTTTACTGCTTTTGTTCCATTACATATATTTTCAAGATTCATATTGTCATATAAATTAATACTTCCTTTTTGTGGCTCAATAGTATCCATTGTTTGAATATGCCAAATTTTATTTGTTCATTAGTTGATCAATATTTGAGTTATTTTGAGTTTGGCTAGTGAATAATTACACAATAAACACTCATGTACAAAATTTTGTTAGTGTGTACTTTCATGTTTTCTTATGTATACAACATAGCACTGGAATTTTTGAGTCATATGATAAATTTATTTTTAACTTTTTAAAACACGGAAAACTGCTTCCTAAAGTGGCTGTACTATTTAATTTCTCCTCAGGAGTAGATTTAAGGATTCTAAATTTTTCTAATTTTAAGGATTTTCCACAACTTTACAAACACTTCCATCACTTACTATTATTATTCTTATTGTAACCATTCTTTGAATGTGAAGTAGAATTTCGTTATTTCTTGCTTTGAATTTCTCTAATGGCTGATGGCATTGAGCCTCTTTTCATTTGTGTGATTTTTTTACCTTATGCATATTATTTTGGAAAATGACTAATTTTGTTTAGTTTTGCTTTTTGAGACAGGGCCTCATTTCATAGTTCAGACCAGCCTTAAACTCACTATGTAGCTAGGCCAGCCTAAGACTTGAGGCAATCCTCCTGCCTCAACATCCCAATCTCTGAGATTACAGGTGTGAGCCACTATGCCTGGCTATTTTAAACCCATTTTTAAATGGGTTATTTTCTAATTATTTTTAAATTCAATTTTACTGCCTATGTTTAGGTTGTACAAAATGATGTTTGGATGTACATATGTACCATGAGATTACTACAATGGCAGAACAGATTTGCATATATATGAACTTTCATAGTTACAGTTTATGCGTATCTGCATGAGTGTAGGAAGAGTGTGTCTTAGCAGATTTACAGTTCACAATAGAATGGTACTAAGTGCAGTCATCATGCTCTACGTTAGATCTCTAGATACTCATCTTAATTAACTGCAGATTTGACCCACTTGACTCACTTGTTCTCTTTTCCTCCCTTTCTACATCAGGTTGTTACCACTGCATAACTGTTTCTATTTACAATTACTATTTACTATTATTATTTCATTTGTCTATTTATTAGTTGATTGATATTTGAGTTGTTTTCAAGTTTGGCTATATTGACTAATTACACAGTGAACACTCACGTACAGGGCTGGGGTTACTAATTTTAGGTCCTGCTAATAGGTGAGTTCATAAAGTATTAATCTTCCTGCATTTTGATAATTTAATGTAAGGTCCCAAATTTCATCCACCTTATCAAAGTGGCAATATCCCCTTTGTGAACTGTACCTTCCATTAGCCATATAAAAAATGAATAACAATTCAAAATGATAAAGGATCTAATAGACATTTTTCAAAGAAAATGTACAAATGGCCATAGTGTCTATGAAAAGGTGCTTAACATAATTGAGCAACAAAGAAGTGCATTGCAATGTATAGCCATTGTTTCCTGATTTTAACAATGTTTTCTTCATTCTGATTTTTATCTAATTGAAATAATATGTACATATGTGCGTAGGAACTTGCTCCTTTTGCCTTTAATATATATGTTAAATTCATCCATGCTGTGTAACATTCCTTGGTATGAGTACTCCACTCACTACTGTTATGCATTTTCTTGTGGACAAATAGTTGTGTTGCCTGTATAGAGGGTTAGTTTTCAAATCTGATGTTATGAATATTCTTATAGGTATATCCTTGTATATTGCTAAGAGGTTCTCTAGGCAATATATTAAGAAATAACTATTTTGTCTATCTTAAACTTTATGAGGAAATGCATTGCTGCCCAAAATGTTTACTGAAAAAAATTATACTGGTCATTCTCGTCACAGGTTTTATTTACTTGTAAATTTTACATGTGAGTTACCTCCGCTGGTGAATTGCAATATTTTGCTATGGCTCTTGTTTTTATTTAATGATAAAGGAGAAAGGTCAGTTGTTTATTTGTTCATTGACCATTCCCTGTTTTGTGAAGCATCTGTATAAGCCATTTGCTCATTTTATTTTGAACTTCTGGTTTTTTTCACTGACTCAAATGAATTTCTTGACTTTATGTGTCGCAAAGTTTCTTGGTTCTCTGCATATTCATTCATTGATTATATGTGCTACAGCTTTTGATTTGTGATTGACTTTATTCTTTGAATTTCAGAATTTCTTAATTTTAATGTAGTCAAATGATTCCATTTTTTAAAAAGACAAATTTAAAAAGACAATTTTCCTTAGAGGTTTTCATGTTTAATGAAGAAAACTTTGAATATCCTAGAGTCATGAAGATATTTTTGTTACTGAATATTCCAAAATCTTAACTTTAACTGCTTTGCACTTGAATTTTGTGCATGTTATGTGAAACAAGTTACAATTTCAGTTGATTTATTGACAAATGTTCAGTCATGTCATTGCTATTAATCAGAAAGTTCATCCTCTTACCAAACTAGGAGGGCCATCTTTGTTGAGGTCTGTTTCAGGTCACTGTGATCTGTCTCTGGTCTATCCCTCTAAACCTACCAATACAGCATACTCATTATTTTACAGCTCTATAGATCTTACTATCTATTATATCATGGTCACCAACATGTTCTTTTTCTTCAAAAGTATCCATGAAAATTCTGAACTGACACCTCAAAGTAAACAAAACAAGTAACAGGGAACTTACTGAAAACTACATCAAATCTCCAAATGTATTTGGTGAGGACTGACATCCTAACTATACTGTTTTCCAATTTGTAATCATAATATATCATTCTTTACTTATATATTTATATTATTCTCAATGGTGACATAATTCATCCATAGAGGCTTTGCATACATTTGTTATACTTATTCTTAAAACATTGGTATGGTTTTACTTCCATAAATTTTATATTATAAAGTTTCACTTTCTATTTGTGGCTTAAAAATATTATATATTGTTGATAATGATTTTTGCATTCATATCATTACTGAATTCTCTTACTATTTTGCATAAATTTTTATATGTAAAAGGTTGAATAGACTTAGTATTATCAGGCATCCAGTTTCCAAATTTCAAGGGCAAGTTTTCAATGTTTTCTTAATATTTTTATCTTGGTAACAAAATTGCATGAGGCTTATCAAATAAACCAGAATATTTTCTCACTTCTGTCATCTGGAATTTGCATAACATAGGAATTACTTTTTGTTTGCTCATCTGTTGAAGTCAAAGTCAAGTTATCAGAGTCTAAAGTTTTCTTTGTGAAAAGATTTTGATCACTTAATTTATTTTACCTTTACAGAAGCATAGGGTTCTCATTTTCCATTTTCTCTTAACTCATGTTGGCCATGGTATAACTTCTAAAGAATCTCAGCATTTTTTCCATGTTTTCAAATTTATTGGCATGAATTAATTCTAACATTTATAAGTTCAATATCTGCAGCACCTGTTCTTATGCACCATTTAGAATTAATTCTAAGTCCTTTTTATGATTAATTCTAAAAGGGACATAAGTCTCTTTTATGTGAATAACATATTCTTCCTCTCTTCATGATTGAACTGACCAGAGATGTGTGGATTTTATTGATCTTTTCACTCCTGAAGAGCTTAGTTGATACTTTTGGCTTAGCTGGTATTTTTCTTCTATACGTTTTCTAAATCATTAGTCTTGGATCTTAAATTTATTACATTCTTTTGCACATACTTTTTTTGGTATTACTTTTACTGTACTTTTATTTAGCCTCATTTTCTAAAACAATTCTTCGAGGTCACAATATTTTAAATTTAGATTTTAGTTGTATGTTCATCAAAAATTCATTTAGTGTTCCCTATTATTAAGTTAGGAATGCATGCAATCCCAGTTACTTGGGAGGCTGAAATGGAAAAACCACAAACTTGAAGCCAGTTTGGGCAATTTATGAGGGCTGGCCTTGAAACAATAAAAATAATTAAAAAAACTAAAAAGGGATGAGGATGTAGCTCCGTGTGAAGGCTCTGTGTTAAATTTCCAGTGATAAAAAAATCTTCTAATTTCTAATATGATTTCTTCTTGTAACTATGGCGTATATACAGTTGCTTTTCTTGACTTTTTTTGCATGTTACAAAAGTTACCTTTTTTATTGCTTTCTAACCTTTCAAAATTTAACACGCTTTGGTGGGAACACATGCTATGCATAATTCCAGGTTTTTAATTGTTTTGTAACTCCTTATAAAACCTGGTTAATTTTCAAGGTCCCTATGCCTTTTAAATACTAGAATCTGAAGAGTTCACTACATCCAGAATATTGCATTGTTCACATCATACTTTCTGTCTATTTCTTCAAGAAATAAGAGATTTATACTAAAATATTCCACCATGACTAGAGAATTATTTATTCAATTTTGATAATTCTAAAACTTATTTTCTCCTATGCTTTAAGGATATTTGGCATCTATAATTACTATCTTCCTTAAAAATTGGAATTTTCATCTCTATAAAATATTTCTTATAATTTTTTCATACACTAAAGTCAATTTTGTCTAACAATGACATAATTGCAGCTGTTTTACTATTTTGTTTTGTTAATTTTCAGGTAAAATGTTCAATGTTTGGGAGTTATTGTATTGTGTTGGTAGTCATGGTAGTGATGGTAGTTTTTAATATTAGGATACAATACTTACAAACAAATTCTGTTCCAGGAGAACGTTGGTAAGTCAGATTCATTAGCAAGTCTTACAAAGTGAGTCTTATACACCTTTAATACAAATATACAATGCAAAGCATAAAAAACCAACATACACATTCAGACATGCACATACACACACACACACAAGTAGTGTAACTCATCTGGACATCCTAGGCTTTGAGCAATGTACTGCTATGTGTTATTGCACTTATAGCAAACACACAGCAGCACAACTGTGCCAGTGTCCTGACAGACATGTGAGCTACTTCTGCAACTTGTTCACATCTCGCATTAATGAAGAGTTAGTTCGTATTTGTGAAAGTTCACAACTAGAATAACTGTCAGTTGAAGGGATTACTGCACCAACATCTACAGTTTAAAGGAAAAACCGTTTAATTTGGCTCACTGTTTTATGGTGTGCAGTCCATGGTAAGCTGTCTGTAAGGCAGAAACATCATGGCGGCAGATGCAGCAGAGTTGATGAGCTCATGGTAGCTAGGATACAGAGCAGAAAACAAAGCCCGTAATGAAGAGGCAAGTGATCAGGAATAGGCCGTAAGTTCTTCCCCCTTGACCTACACAGACATACTTAGAAATGTGCTCCATCATTTCCCTAAACATTGCAAAGTGAATAAGTTGACACACTCAAGTGTAATCATCACAAGGAATCTCACATTTATGGAAGAATTTTGCATTGCCCCTCACTACTTCCTTTCTTTTTTTTTTCTTTCTCAATATGCATCAGAATTTAATTTGCAAAGTGTTTTACAAGACCATAAGATCTGAAACTTTAGTTGGTCTGATCAGCAAAGTGCTCAAGACAAGAGAAGCATCAATTTGCAGCCTACTTTCAAAAATTGGGGGGATTTTTATTTACAATTCAACACATTTGCTATTCCTATAAAATTTAGAATCATTCTTTACTATTCAGAAAGTTTATATATTACAATAGCTAAGAATACAAATGCTAAATTCAAGGAGACTTGAGCATATATCTGAACATTCTAGTTTACTGACAGTGTTATTTGGGCAAATCACTTTACCTCTCTTGAGTTTCTCAAGAGCACATACAAAGTATAATATTTACATTACACTGTATTGAGGTAATCAAATAAGAGAGTGGATTTAAGATGTGTGGCACAGTTTCTAGAACACAAAATACACAGTTCAAATATGTTAGGTTGTAAGTTACAGAAAACTGATCAGCTGCTACAGCAGAAGGAACTTTTACTTAATACAATTCTGAAGTCAGGAAAGCTCCCAGATTATTTTATTCAGTGGTCTAAGGACATTATCAATTATTGGAATTTAATTTTCTAAACTGCTTTATGCTATTGACTTTTTCATTTCATGCTCTGTCCAAGACATTAGAATAACCAATATTTTGTGTTAGTGGCAAAGAATACTTAAGTAACATTGTTTTCCTTCTGTTTTTTAGAAAGTTTCCTACCCTACCCAAATTGTCTTACACATCAGAATGCTCTCTCATGTCCATTTGTAAATCAGTCATTGGGAAAATAGTATAAACCACAATGGTTGTCTTAAATGTCCTGATTATAGACTAGGAATGATGTTCTCCTGGTGAGTAGCACATGGATATGCAAAGGAAATAAAGTTAAAAAACTAAGCAAAATTATCACTGTGTTGTTCTTTTCTATGAAAAGAAGAATATTGGCTGGAGGTAAAATAACATCTTCTGAAGTTATTTTCTTATCCATTTATTGATGTATGTCTTCCATGGGGAGCGGAAAAGCTAGAAATTGAAGTAGTTATAAATTTTCTTTCATACTTACATTAACTCATTCATCAGGACACTTTGAGTAGAATTACTAGGTCTATTATTTTCTAACTGATCTCTTCTTTTTCTTTTATTCTCAACTGCAAGAAGAACGTTTAGAAACACGATGCGTAATGACTTTTGATGGAGTGAGACTTTTTCCATCTTACATTTTCATCAAAGGAAATCCATGAAATGGCCATGATTCATTTCAAAGGAACCTATATGGGCTTCCAATGGCCACTTCCTCCTTTTCTAGCTTTTCTAATTGTTTAAGTACATATCTATTTATTTATTGGTAAAGAATCAAGATTAAGCATCAAAGTTTCAAGGCTGTAGTTATAGAGTCTGTTTTCTTCACTTCTTTGAGCAGCATAACTTCTCTCATATTCAGCCTTATAAATCATCAGAACTATTACGGATTACAAATATTAACAGTTGCAACAATACCGATGGTACAGATATCATTCTAGATCAGTTTACTATGTGCTAAGTTTTATGCTTGGATTTTTAAATTGTAATATTTAATCTTCACAATAACCATGTGAATTTGATACTGGGGTAAACAGAAAACAAGTTGTTTGTCCCAGATAAAAGCATTTGGAATGTAGACTTCATATTCTGCGCAACTGTCTAGTAAAATAATATTGACTGTCCTTTTATTTATACTTAAGTTTCAGAGGAATTATTCAATATACAATCATGTCAGTCCAAGTTCCCAGCACATTAAGTTTAATTACTCTGGTTGCTTTGTTTTTACCTGGTTAGCATCTGTATCTTACCTGGAATTTATTGTGACAAATAAATTCCCTATTTCTTATTAACATACTTTCATTGATGTTATAATTTCTCGTTTGAGATCTCTCTAAAGCTAGAATTTAAATTATTCTCTCTGTGTCCTAATCCTAAAGCAGTGTATTGAACATTACCTTTGAAAACAACTCATAAACTTTCACATTAAAAATGTTGATAAGGGACAATAAAATGTATCTGAACAGTTAAAGTAATGGTACGTGATTGATCATAATTTCATGGTAGCCAATATGAGTATTTTCTACCTTATTTTTGGACAATTTATTTAAATCTACATGGAAAATAGGAAATATTTAATTACCTTTCACTAAGTACAATCTGGATTATTAATAGATTTAAGATAAATCAAACAAAATGTTTCAGTGAATTCACATACATTTTTGCTAGCGATAGAGTAATTTGTAAAAAATAAAATAGATAATTAAATTAAAATATCCTGTTCTTTCTTCTAAAATCAAAATGCTAGCCATGTATAATATATTGCATCACTGTAGTATCTTTCCAGTACAGCTGTGGCTTTATCATAAATTGGTAGTCAGTGAGCTATATCACATGTCTAAGCCATCATTGGTATTACATCTGTAGCTTTTTCTAAGTCCAGAGTATTTTCTATTCCCTTCCTGATGTCAGTCCCCAGCTGTACTTCCTTATTTTCCCAGTTTATATAACTGCTTCTTGGTTTACCCTGCTAAGACATACTGTATCAATATCCAAATATAGCCACGTTAGCAAATATAGACTGAGCCTCACATTTCACAGGCAAAATGAAAATGTCTTTGGGAGGCTATAAAGTACTCTCAACTTTTCTGTATCTCTAATTATTTTCTCCTTTTATCTTCTCCTATGTATTGGGTCCTCTTAGTATTCTATTCTTAAACTATTTAAATTCGGCTCCATTTGATTCTTTAAGGTAAATGTGGTGAACAGCAAATGTAATAGATATTGAGACTCTGGCAAGCTAAACCCTATGTCACTAGAAAAATACACACGTGTATAAACAGACACCCATATAAATAAGCCACCTACATGTAAAAAAATCACCACATATATTGATAGTGCAAAATTTATATGGAACCAGAAGACACCCAGGATAGCAAAAGTAATCCTGGGCAATAAGAGCAAAACAGAAAGCACAACAATCCCAAATTTCAAGTTATGTTACAAAGGTACCACATGTGGTTGAGTGGAACGGAATGGAGGATGAACAGAACACCCCAGAAATAGTTAGCCGTCTAATCATAACAAAGGGACCAAAGGCATACCCTGGAGGAAGAAGCATACAGCTTCTTTAACAATGGTGCTGAAAAAACTGACTATACACATGCAAAAGATTGAATCTAGATCCATATTTCTCACCATCTAGTAAAGTAAAAGCAAATGAATCAAAGACAGAAATATTAAAACAGAAACAATGTGCTGGAAGATACAATAGATAAAAACATTGAAGACACAATAGAGGTAAAACTTTTCTGACTAGAACCTCCAAAATCACAAGAAATAACACTAAGAATCAACAAATGGAATTACATCAAATTTAAAAGCCTCTGCATGGCAAAGAAACAATAAGGAAGTACGGAAACAACCTACAGAATGAGAAAAATTTGGTAGCTGTTTCTCAGAAGACTGATACCTAAAAGATACAAAGAACTAAACAAATTAGACCACCCAAAAGAAAAGTCCCAGTCCAAAAATGGACAATTGAAATGGATACACACTTCTCCAAAGTACAAATACCCAACAAATAAATTTTAAAAAGGGTTCAAAATCTCTGGACACTACAGAAATGCAAATTAAAACAAAACTGAAATTCTAACTTACTCCAGAAATATGGGTTTTCTTTAAGAAATCAAATTTTAAACAAGTACTGTTGAGGCTGTGGGAAAAAGAATTTTGTTTACATAGAAATATAAACTGGAAACACTGTTACAGAAATCAATATGGAGATTTCTCAAAAAAAACCCTAGTAATAGAAATTCCATTTATTTGAGTTATTCCCCTTCTAGGTGCCTTCCAAAGACAGTTAAACTCATCAAATTTCAGTGATACATGCATGCTCGTGTTTACAGCAGCAGAACTCAGAATAAGTAAATCTTGGAAAGAGCCTATATACACATCAGCAGATGAATGAATATAGAAATATAATATTAATACTCAATCCAGTACCAGTTTGCTACAAAGAAGGCTAAATTTACATCATTTATTTGGAAGAAGGATACCTCTTCAGACCATAGTGTTAAGTTGAATAAATCAGATAAATATATTTAAATATTTCATGGTTTCTCTTACATGAGAATTCCTGAGTATAAATAATTTTAAGAAAAAAGTGAAAGGTATAATAGAAAAGTGGAAGATAGATTTTTTGCAAATATGAAGAGAATCTAGATATGGAATGGGAAGGAGAGGAGAAGAGCGGAAATAAAAGAAGTAAGCTGGGTTATGTACATGTACCATCTTCCCATGGGGAACATAGTCATTATATACTGAAAACATATACTTATAAAAATTTTAAAAATTAAAAACAAAACTCACAATACATTGATTATTTTCTTCACCTGCTGGTGAGAAGTCTGGATTAAATGAAGTCTCATTAAACAACTTATCAAAATAAAATAAAAATCTCATTAAATGAGGGTCCCACATTTGGAGGTAAGAAACATTTTTATTCTGCTTATTCTTTAATGGATTTTAAAGAAAATAAGGATTTTTATCTGAGTGATAAATTAAACTTTAGACTTTCTTTTCTTTTTTTCCCTTTCTTCCTACTAAAAGGCACAATTTCTCTACTATGGGTATCATTTTGTCCTACATAATATTATTAAACCAAGAAAAAAATAACAATATTTTGGGCAAAATAATTTTTCCTTTTATATATTAATCTTAATACATCCTATGTGCATTTATTTGAAAACAGACAACAACAGTAATATCGACAAGGGAGTTTATGCATACATGGAGTTGAAAATTTGGCTTTCAAACTTTCAAATTTTCACCTGCCTTAGTGTTCTTGACTTGGAGTAGAACCTTCTATTTCATTTCATTTTTCTCTGTTGAGTTGAACAAGACAGTTTATAAAAAGCAAACCTTTTTTGCACACACCTGTAGTAGGCTCCCTTTGAATGCAACGTACTTCTCTGAGTAGTACAGTAATAGTCCTGAGGGCTGATGCACACCTGCACTCTCACTGTATTCACAATGGGAGGCACTGGTTTACTTAGATGTTGACAGATTGTGAGAGTCTTGAAAGTCAGCATCCAAAAACTGGCAGAATATTGGGAAGGCGTAAAAGATGTAATAGTATTTCGGGCAAAATGCCAGAGCAGAGAATACACAGCTGACCTCTGCTCTGTCCTCATGGAGCTAACAGTCAAACTGAATAAAAATGTAGTAGTCAAATAATCGTATAGCACAAGGTATCTTGAGAGTTTTTAGACAGGGCTTGTACTAGTAGTCTGAAAAGCCAAGCATAGAAGAGACAAACTTTGACGGATAAGTAGGGGCTGAGTGGACAAAGGAAGAGGATAAGAGAGAGCATATGGCCAGTGGTGACATAGCCCAGGAGAGGTGCAGAGATCACAGATACTGAAACAGAGTGTGAAAAAGAAGACAAGGGTGGTAAGACCAAAATGAACCTACATGATAATGATTTAAGCCTTAAACCTGAAAACAATAGGCAGTAATAAAAGGTTTTATTAAAAAATAGCAGCATTATCTGACTTACATTTTCAAAGATCATTTTGTCTACAATTTGAAGCTGAATTCTATATATGGCACAACTTTGTGCTCCAATTTTTTGTGTTTTGGAGCTGAAGGCCATTTTTGCAAAGGAGTAAGACAAATTACTCTTCTATCACACTGAATAAAATCAAAGTACAGGGTGGCTTGTTTTACACATTTATGTTGAAGGTGCTTATTCCCACCTCTAAGGCCAAAATCTGTTTACATTATCATAGAGATGGTTTGTCTACATTCATACTATCACACTAACTAATCTGAACCACCAAAGCTCTGGAACTTATTAAATGAAATCTACATTTACATATATATATATATGTATATACATATTTATATCTTTTCTTAATACAAACTCTTACGTTCATCTTGACACCAGCTTGATTATTTCATTTAATTATATGCGGGAATCCCAGTCAATAAAAAGATATTTATACCTATAATAATTGCATTTTATTGCTCTGAAATCTGTATCATTTTTGAGATGAGTTTTAATACATGAAAATAGAAAATAACCAAATTTGATCCCATCCTCTGTAATATACTTAAGATTTTTTTCCTGAGATAAACGTGATTGTCTGCTTCAGGCACCAATTTAAGGCTGTATATCATGTTTTTAATGTAAGCATTTTCCAGTTTCTAAGTCCTCTCAGCAATCTCATTTCACTAATCCAGTCTCATTTCTCACAATTCTTGATAAAGGAAAAGCTAAAACTTACATTTTTATGTGACTAGGAAATTAATAAACAAGCTCCAGAAATGTGCCATCAAAACACAGTCAATTCTAGTCACTTTACCTGAAATGTGCCTTCATCTTCTTGTAAGATGAAAACATCCAAAGTTACATAAAATGCTAACTGTCCTGTACAGAGCAGTTTTTCCAATCTATCATCCATCTCCATCGACCAATGTCATTTGTCAGCTTGCCTCTCAGACAGTAGAAGTTCTAAAAATACAATGGTTTTCCTAAAAATAGTAGCATTGGTGTCTTAAAACAGCAACGCTATTTTTAAATATTGTTTTCTATTGCTCTTTTCTGATGAAACTAGCTCCACACTTCCACTCGGTGGGGTTTCCTCACAAAGGATCAAGAAGAAAACAGAAAGTAAAGAGGGAGAAAAATAGATGGAGAATGGAGGAGGGTGAGGAGGAAGGGAAGGGAGAAGAGATCATGAGATACTGGGGGACACTCTTTCTTTTCAAATTCCACAGAGGGGAAAAAAAGTGTCTAACTTTGTCTGAGGATGCCTACTGCTTAGCTATGCACAAAAGCATCTCCTAATGTTTAGTAAACTGGGTTCTTGCTATAGACATGAACCCCAGTAATACTAATGTGTGATTAACAATGTTAGTCCAATACTGTACTTGACAATATTGTATTCTAATTTGCTAATCTAGAAAAGCATATGCTTGAAGCTTCAAATTAATAAAGCTAAAAACATGTCTAAAGTAAGGCATTTTTTTTACTTTAAAGAGGATAAAACCGAGGAAAATAAAATGGAATAAACCAAAAACAAACCAATACAAGTGATATAGGCATTCAAAACCTTACAAAACTAACAGTAGTTACCATAATGATATAGGGAATGAAACACCCGATACTATTATGTCTGGTATGAGCTCGTGTTCTCTAAAATAAAGATAAATTTTAGGAACAACAGAGGTTAAAAGCAGAATATATTTATTGAGAGGAAGAAAGCTTCAGTTTGAAAAGTGATAGAAGGGGTTCTTAGCGGGTTGCCAAAGAGTCTGCCTTTTCCAGAAACTTTTATAGAGTAAAACTATGGGTTCAAGGTTGGGTGAGACTGGGAGTTCACAAGGTAGATGAGCATAAGGTGGGACATAACTATAGTTAGCCAATAAGATCAGAAGTTCAGGTAAAATTGGTTACATTAGGGACAAATGGGGGAAGCCAGTCACATAGAAAGCGGGTATTCCTAAGGAGCAGTGACTCTTCCCTAGGGGGATGGGAACTATTTAGGGTATCAATCCCAGGATATGGGTGCATTTGTTTGGTCTTTTGTCTTGAAACCTGGCCCACAGCAGGAGGTGTCAGTCCCTCTAACCCTAGTTGCCAGGTATCTGCACTGGCTCCATCAAGGACCTAGCCCTGTCTCAGTGACTATATTTCTAATTAACTCAGCTGCCAGCAACAATAATGCCCTTTTGTTGTCTTCAAAATAGTTGCAGATACTTTCAGACTAGCAAAAATTGAACAGAATGGAAACTATAAAGCGAAAACAGTGAATGTAATAAAGGACTTCTAAACAAGCCTCTAGTAAATCCAAAATGGCTACCATAGTATGCATTGTTATCTTTCAAACAGATGCTCATGTCATCAGGTTTAACATAATAAAACAAAACAGAAGGGAATAAAATCCAACCCAACAAAACAAATGAAAATGATACAGTTTCCTGGCAGGGATCAGTTCTGGGTGAGGCCTGATCTCCCTGCCCCCACGCACACACACACAATCTGGGAATGGAGCTGACTCCCAGAGAGAGGCTTGGGTGTGGCTGTCCCCATAAAATGAGCCAATTTTATGTAAGTGAGACCTTGATTTTATAAAATTATTTTCAGAGGCAGTAAAATTACATAAAGAAAAATATTTTGCATAATGCCTTTTATTAGATAGCAATTTAAAATAAAATTTTAGAATTAGTGCAACTCTAAATACCATTGATTGATTCACTCAACAAATATTTGTGGGTTGTCTAATATCAGAAATTGCAAACATTAAAATGATTAAAAGAATATCCTACTTTCACAGACATAGTATTCATGAGGTGACAACAAGCACATATACAAATAAATATAAAATACAATGCTAGAGAGTTATAAAGTTACAGAAAATGAAAGTGTATTAAAGAATATTATACATAAGCTAGACAAGGATTGTGTTTTACATGATGACATTGAACTAAGAACTGAATGACTGGGGCATAAGATCCTATTGGAGAGCATCCCAGAATGAGGAAACAGGATGATGAAGGCTAGAAGGTAGGAATGTATTCAACTAACTAAAAAAAATTTGAACTTTTGTGAATTCTTTCATATGAGTTAGAGTTCATGATAGCCAATCAAAATAATATATCTTACACTGGACACCAAATCCCTATTGATGAATTTTGTTCTAGAAAGTGTGTGCACAATTTTTTAAGTGTTGTTGTCAGACCCAAAGAACATATGCACACACATGCACACACACACACACACACACACACACACACACATACACACAAATACAAACTTCACAGCCAAATAATTTGCTGGACCGTGACTGACAAGTGTTGAGCTCTAACCAAGTGCCACTATCCTGTTCTGTGTGCATCGTTACCCTGGTAACCCTGTATTCTGTCTCAACCTTTGTCCCCCTTTGTGAAAGACAATTGTTCCTTGAATTAGCCAACCACAAGTTGCCAAGATCCCGTAAAAGAGGAACTCGCTGATCACTAGCTACAAAAATTTCCATAAAGGCAACTGACTAAGCAAGAAACTCTGTCCCCAAGCCAAATAAGTGAACAAAAGCCTTCTTCACCCTCCCACCCCTGCTTTGTGGTTTTTACCTTTTATAAGCCTCTCAAAAATCTAACCTAGTTGCACAATTCTGGAAATTCCAATGCCACTGTGCCTCTGGTACCAGCCTAAATAAAATGCTCTTTTTTTGGACATTGTCTCATTTTGGGGGTACAACAAAAAGTAACACTCAAATATTTTCAACTCAAAAGGTCATTTGGCTTATTTATTTTGGGCCATTTGTGTCAGTATCTCTTTGAATCTGATATTAGGATAAGATGAGTTTTATTCCTTGTGTCAACTGTTATATCTGACCCATTAGGGGAAATCCAAACATTCTTGAGAAATTAGTGTTATGGAAATAAAGTAACAAAAAAGAATAAAATAATTTCAAAAATCTCTGCTTTTTTGTGGTCTATTTACCAATCCTTAACATCAAGCCCTTTTCATATACCTCCTGCAGAAGGATCTATTATTTTAGTGATTCTTGTTGGCATAATACATTCTCCAAAGTCTGCAATTTAAGTTTACTTCAAAAACTTTCTCCACATCTTGTGATTGAGATTGACCTACATGATCCTGACTGCTGTGGAGGCCAAGGAGGATTTATTTAATTCTGGCTTTTGTTTCCATTTGTAATTCTTATAGGAGCTCAGTCCACTAGAACACAATGACTCACTCCATGCAAATATGGATTAAAAAAAAAAACCACACAATTAATGGGATGCCTTTAACAAGGGGGGTGGAAACATGCCACCACATAAGTGCAACCAAGCACCATAGTTTAAGACAGCTCCATAAAACTGCAATTAAGTGGTGATATGCATAATAATTGCCTCTCTTCCTATAGTTGAACACCAAGATCATAAATAAATTGACATCTAAATACATTACAGAAATCTGATTTAAAATTAAGAACATCAGATTGTGATGGCCTTTGCCCTATTTTTGAATAAATAATTTGCTCTCAGTCGACCTTGAAACTCATTTTTGCTTGGCAACAACATGATGTGATCAATTTGCCTACTGATTTACTGTATTTACATTACTTCCTATTTGTATCCCTAAACAGGTTCTGTTATTGGCCTTCATGTGCACTTCTGCCTGTGTGTTTTTCCCAGGAAAGCCCACTGAAAGTTAATCTGCTCATGCTCGCCCACTTACCTGAAGTTATGACGCATTCTACAATGTCTGCCCAGAATTCTCTTCATTCTCATTTGCCATCTGATGACTCAATATATGTCAAGTATAATGTCCACACCTGGAACAAAGATGATTCTAAAAACATCCAAGTTTTTCCTACTTTTCACGCTAGTGTCCATGACATGCCTATTGTACTGCATTGGCTATGTAGAACTGAGTACACAGCACTGCAGACTAAAGTAACTTGAATTATATGTCATTATTTTCTACTTTTAAAAGGTTATCATAAGTCAGCCTAAAATAAGCTTTCCTTAAAATACCATAAAGCCTATAATTTCCATACCATGCAAAGCACATAAATGACAACTAGCGATAAGTATAATAACAAGCATAGTAGTACAGGTAGCAAGTGGAGCTGAGACACCACTCCCTCTCCATCCACTCGAATTTGGGCAATGCCTCAGGGCTAGTCCACCTTCAGTTCTTTTAAAGACAAGCAAAAATAAAAATAACAAGGACCTGGTAATCTCTAAAGCTCCAAACCTGAGCACATGCAATATTAAATCTCCTGGCTTGATCTTTGGTACCCTTTCACCCAGTAGCCTCATTAAAGATTCACTCACATGGACTGAATCTCATGTTGATCAGAGTGCATTCTGAGACAAGCATGCATGTTGAGAGCCCTGAGATGACTCAGCACCCTGTCATCAGGGTGGGAGGCACCCAGACAGAATGCCCGACTTTTAATATCTGAAAGCCTGATTTATCTGTGTGCTTTTTATTTTCCTGTCATCTCACAACTTTTCAGTACATGCCACCTTTTTTGTTTCTTTTGGCACAGATATTCCCAAACACTTTGCATTATCGTCAATAAACATAGCTGCTTTTTCTTTTGCCATTCGACGTATGCTGCTGATTCTTTGCTCACCATATACAACAGCCTGAAATCTTTCTGTCAGATCAACTATGTAGTGTGAATAGTAATTATAATTTGAAATATTCAGCAAATATTTATAACTTACCGCCAGCATGCAATGGCAGGAGACATGATGTCAATAGTGGGGAAATTATTTATTATCATAGAATTTAGAGACTACTAAAAATGTCCAGTTAATGAGCAGTATAAGTAAGTGAAATTTTAATGATAGGATAGAAGAAAAATGAAATACAAGATGTTATAAAACTTGTACTGGAGACAGGCGAGAGGGCGATCAAAAAGTTCTCTAGAAGAAGTTAAATTTAGGTCAACATCTGAAAATAGGCAATCTCAAAGGAGTTGTGGTCAAGGTTAGAGATACAAGAAAGACAATCAGTATTCCAAGTAGAGGGATTGGCCTGTTAAAAAGCTTGGAGTGAAAACAAAATTATAAACTTACAGATGTTAAGGAAATTCATTCTAGCTATACATAAAGCACATGTGATGGGAGATCTGGATAGAGATATCAGGTTGAGTTTCAGAAAGCCAGTGGCAGACATGCTAAGATAATTAGAATTTATCTGAAGACCATGAGAAATCATTGAAAAGTTTTTTGCAGCATTATAATCAGATTTGTGATTAGAAAAAATAGCATGGACATAAGGTAGAGAGGGCACAGTAGTATCTGGGACTCTCCTTGTGAATACCATATAAACTCTACTGCTTTTTAAATCCACTTTCTATTACCTATGTATAAAGATATATTTCTTATATAATGAAAAACTAGAAAACCTAAAAATCTTCAAACAATAAAACTGCTAAGTGTGTTAGATAAGTATAAAAAACTATGTATTTTTATTGGATGAGTATAAGAAACTACGTATTTTTAAAAATACATAGTGCGTTAGAAGAAAATACCAGAATTTTATGGACCAAAGTGAAGAGTTAACTAAAATCTCGAGAGCTAATCACCACGATGGTGGTATGCATGGGTGAGGCACACTTGCTCTTACAAAGAGCCGTGTGAATTATCTAATCTAAGTGCGTCCGCATCTCTTACCCCTTCTATAAAACTAAGACCTTCAAAGTGAATACTCTTCTGTGAAATGATGAACTGTAAATGCACACCCATTTTCCACCAGTGAGGAACATAAAGGAAACTATCTTTTCTTTTTGTTCTGACTGTTACAGTAAAAATGAAATCTCTGTCAATAATTTGACCACAGACCTAATCTTCCTCAAGTTTGATGTTTAAATTCCTACTACCTACTTGGTGCAAGTCTCTAAAATTTAGAAATTAAAATAAAATGTTGCCTGAAAGCTACTAAATTTTTTAAGATTCTCAATAGAACTAAGTGCAAAACTCATTCTTAAAGAATGCAACTAACTTTAGTCAACAGAAGACTGTCCTCTGAAGAGGAACAAAAATTTAAAATTAGAAAACATACAAACCTTCCACAAAAAGCAAGAATCACCAGATGCTATAAAGCAAGTAAGACACTAAAGACTTTAGATACTAGGAAAATCTGTTATAAAATACCAAATATATTTGAAGACTAAGTATATAAAGAAATAAGTGAAATCCTGAATATAAAAATAAATATAATAAGAAAAATCCAAGCAGATTTACTAAAAAAAATTTATAGTTTATATCCAGATTTTCCTCCAAAGATTTATTTGCACATAGATGGGCTTTTGGGGGTAATTAGATCACAGATGTAAGCATGATATTGGGAGATGAAGCCTAGACAGAGAAATGGTTCATGGGGGTGTGACCTTCGAGGGTGCATCTTTCTCCCTCTTCCCTTGATCTCTCTCTGTCTCTCTGACTGTCTCTGTCTCTGTCTGTCTCTCTGTCTGTCTCTCTGTCTGTCCCTCTGCCTCTCTCTGTCTCTCTGTCTCTCTCTGTCTCTCTGTCTCTCTGTCTCTGTCTCTGTCTCTGTCTGTCTCTGTCTCTCTGTCTCTCTCTCATCCTCTTCTACTATGCTACCTTCCCTTGAAGCCAGCTGACTGTGGACCAAAACTGTGAGTTAAAACAAATCTTTCTTTCTTAGAGTTGTAGGCATCAGGTATTGTGTCTCAGTGGGAAAAAAAAAACACCTAAAACAAGAATCAATACAATTTCTATAAAATAAGGCTGGGGATTCAGCTCATTGGAACAGCAACTGCCTGGCAGACGTGAGGTCCTGAGTTTGAGTCTTGGTCCCGCCCCCCAAAAAAACTATAAAACAAATGCTGCTAATAGAGTAAAAAAATCAAATAAATGAAGATGAAAAGATGCTTAGTAAACTATTAGTCACTCCATTCCTTCATTCATCCAGTGATTTCTCTTCTCCTGACTTGCACTTTATATGAGAGAAATGTTTCTATTGCTTTAACTGGCATTTCTTGCTATTTTGTCAGGATAATTTTTCAGGATATCAACTACTGTACATATCATAAAACAGAAAATTAATTGTTGTTTGTGGAAGTTTGCATAAATGATAACATCTAAAAACTTCCATGATGATGACAGATACCAAATAAGACTGATTATACCAGAGGAGAAAGAAAGTATCAAAGAGAGGGCAAAGGAATTTTTGCACTAGTGGCTGAGTGTGTGGATACTTATTTTGTGATTAGTTACACTTTTACAAATAAAGCTGTTTTATAATAATGACAGTGACTGTCAAAAATTTTAGAATTCTTATAATTCTCATTTTGCAGGGTCTAGCTTCTCCCTTTCTGTAGCTCTTCAGTTTTCACATAATTGAATGAAAACCCTCTAATAATTGGTCGATTAAAATTGGTACGTGCCTAAAGAAATGCTGATATCTAACAGTACATGTAATACATGTTTTAAGAGGCTTTTAATGGAAAATGTGTCTGTTAGAATTTGCTACATCAACCTAATATTTATTGTTCCCCTCACTCTCATTTTCTATTAGTTTAATAGCACTGTTTTCTGTCTGAGCTGATTATTATTATGTGTCTAGGAAGATTGTTTGCTCTGTATCCTTAACTCCTTAATTATAACCTAACCATTTCTTATTTGCTGAAGTCTGTTTTGCAGCTTACCTTTTTAATATGGTTCTGTTTCTGAAATCAAAGACTAAATCGATTGTCTTTTCCTAGTTTTCTCTACTAACCTTTTCTGCCACCAGTTCCATATAGCCTGTGCAAGAAGGGACGCTTCAACATTAAAAAGCAAGAAATACAGGAAAGAAAATTGCATAGCCATATCCTGGGCCTCCTAATCTTGTGTTTGCTGCTAAGGGGAAAATAGCTCTTAAGAAGGAATTAGACATAATTCCTACTAATTAAGAACTTGGCTATAGAGTCAGAAGAAGCTGAATTTATATCCAGATTCAATCACTTCCAGGTACAGTATCTCACCATAAGCAAATTAGTAAACATTCATGAGCCTCTTTTACCTCACCTAAAAATGACTAAAAATACCACTCTTACAGAGCTATCCTAAGAATTATAAAAAGTGAACCATTAAAGTGCTTAACTCCAGCTTGTCAACCTAGGGAGTCAGTGAGATCCTGTCTTAAAGTAAAAATAAATAAATTAAAAAGCTAAGGATATAGCTCAGTGCAAAGGCCCTAGGTACATTCATTTCCTGGCACCAACCTCTTCCCCACAAACTGCTTATCCAGTAATGAGCATTAGTAGAAGCATTTATGAAAAAAGTAACTTAAAATTATAACCACATGGTCATCAACTAGCCACTTTATAAAATACAAAAACTTCCTTCTGCTAAGAACTCTATAAAAATGAGACTTTTTACTTGGGAGATACACACACACACACACACACACACACACACACAAATATATATATGAACAACATACAGATATAATCTGTTTGCTGTTTGTCTCCTTCCCTCCCCAAAGGATTACAATTTTTACAAGGGCAGGTATTTTCATCTTTATATTTATTCACTTACCCCAAATACATGAATAATTGCGTATATATTATTACTGCTCAACAACTACTCACTAAAACTCATTTAATTGATTTTGGAAACATTCACAATCATATAACCTACAGGTAAAAACTTGGTTATTCGTGTTCTAACCATGTTTATCAACCAACCTAAACTTTAATTTCTTTTAAGATAATAAAACCTAATTTTAAACTATGTTTGTATAATGACAAATAATATTAACATGTTGTAAATTCTTAATCATCATTAATCATCATTCCTGGTTACCATATAATTGTCACAACAACCCATAAATTAGTGCAATTACTGTTTATGTTTTTCAAGTAGAGGAACTTGAATGCAAAAAAAAAATGTAGTTAATTTAACCAGAATCACAGGTGTATCAAGTGGTAAACTGAAATTATTCATTTGTAGTAGTCACTCATGATTGAAAAGTCATGAAAATATGGAGTTGAAAGCAGCTTTCACAATTCACAACAAAACCAACACACTCTTCATTGATCATTAAATAAAAAGTAGCAAATGAACACATGCTTGCTGGGTATCAAGCTACAAGCTGATATAAAAAGATTAGGAAAGCACTTGTGCTCAGCTCCTGTATCAGTTACCTCCACTTCTCCTCTGGTATCGTAATGTTACCTACAATATGTTAACAAGGTCTGCGAGTTCAGAGGCTATGGCCCAAAATTCTTTGGAACATACAGAGCGCCTTCCCGTATATATTATATATAAGATACAAAAAATCTGTCAGTCAGTGCCTGATATAAAGCAGATAGTCAATAAGTTTTAGCTCCCTGAGCTTCAGAATGGAATGGTAGGAAAGAGTTTAGGTTTTAGGCAGACAGATTTGAATACCATTTCTGCTACTGCTGCTATGTGACATGGGTCAACTTTCCAACTTCTTTGAGACTTGATTTTTCACATCAGTTAGGAGTCGTAGAGTAATATCCAGTTTATGGCTGTGTGCAATAAATGAAAATAGTGTGTGACTAGAGACTGATGTACTAAACTGCGCAAGGAGCAGAGACCCACAGAAACTAACTCCCAGGCTTGTACGGAGGCAACATGGTGTGAAACTTGTGGTGCCTCAATGCAGACAGGCAGAAAGTGAAAAGACCATCTGCAGGGAACAAAGTTTTCCCTTTTATAAGGACTAAAAGAAAGAAAGGGATATTAGGTGGGGGAAATTGAATAAACTGTGGTCAAAGTTTTCTGTTGCCTAGAACCTTGGTGGGCAAAGTCCTTAAAGCATCCATGGAAATTTTCAGGTGACTCAGAAGTCCCCAGGTCCTGGGCCTACGAGATTCCTTGCCTTATTTTATCTCTTGTCCTAACTTTGCCTCAGTGCTGAGCAGAGTTCCTTGCTGAGACTAGTGCCTCTGCTGACAGGCAGTTTGGGAGCTGGGAGAGTCAGGTCCCATTACAGTGAAGACATAGTATGTGCTCAAGAAAAATTAGTTATGATTTGTCCCCACTATTGATTTCATATGGTCTTGCTTTGAGATTCATATATATATATATATATATATATATATATATATATATATATCAGATCTAGAATCAATAAAACATTGCTCTCGAATTCTTCTGCATACAACCTGTAAAATCTATAGCTCATCAATGTGTGGTCTCAAAACATCCTTAGTAGTCCACTAACACTAAAATTGCATTCTGAATTAAAAATTTAATGGACAGAATTTAGAATAGATTAAATATTGTTGGCACTTTTTTTTGTAATCTGAAACTATCTAGACAAACAATAATAAGCAGCTCAGACAGAAACAGTGCTTGAAAATGGAGGATGCTAGAGAGCGGCTTTTAAAAAGCATAGTAAATGCAATCTGATGAAAAGTACAGTGCTAGAAAACCCTCCCTAGTGTGCTGCATAAGAAACGAGGAATTTTCTCTGTGTGCATATTTTAATTAGGTGCATGGCTCACAATGGATATAAAAGGTAGAGTTCTCAGCACTGCAAATTCTACAAATAGCAATCTGCTTGAATAAGAAGGAAAAGAATGTACACTTTTTTCACCCTGAATTCCTCCAGGTTCCATTGCCTCAACAAGATCACAAATTTTATTCTGAAATTATAATTGTCCTTGCAATAAACTAGAGTCCTAGGACTCAGACTTTTGACCACTGTACTTTCAAACTGGCTAAATACCTGAATCAAAAACCAGGAAAGATTATCAACTGCCATGAAAAAATAGAACTCACACATTTTATGAAATTTCTTTGCAAGGCTGTTCATATCAGACACATCTTTACCCTAGTTTCTGCAAAATTTGTAGTAAGATTGTTGCTTTGATATGTTAGTGAATTTGTCCATGTTAAAAATAAACCTCCACACTCACACCATTTGAAATTTTAGTTAAAGGCTGAAACTCACACTTCAACAAAAGAGGAAAGTCAGTGAACCCATCAAAAGAGGTGACATTTCAACAATTGAGTAATTCTGTTTTCCTCTGATTAATCACATTCTAATTCTCCTACTTTAAATATACTTCTATCAAAGTATAAGAGAAAAACATTTACATATGGAACTCCTGGCTCAATATTCTTTGAGAAGATCTCTCCTAGCACTCAATAACAAGTCGTTTTGTTGTTCACACTGTGCAGAGGTTGCTATGCAACCATCTTGAGAGGAAGGGAAATTTCAAGCCATAGATTGTGGGCACATGAATTAAGGTGTTAGAATAAGATTAGTTGAATGTGTATGTGTTTGTAGGCAACTACTGTATAAATTACCAGACAGTAATAAGCTAAAAGTATAAAGCAATTTTGTGTGAGAAAAAAAATGAGCCAGAAGAAGCAGATTTTCCAGTTAGAAGCTTGCAAAGTTCTGAGAGTTAATTAGGTCTATCATTTAATTCAATCATTCAAGCTGCAGCATAGGCATAAGGCATAAAAAAAGAGTGGGCAGACAGCAACTAAATTGGGCAGGCAGTTCTCGCCACTGGAAACGTCTGTTTTTTACCTTTCTGTTGTAGGTAGGAATAACTAACAGGAAAATATACAGAACTAAAATATACAGAGCTTTTTACTCAACCACGTGTGACACTATTTGCAACAAGATGGCATGCTTGATATTCTAAATGTGTTAGTTTTCTATCGTGAATACCTGACATAATCAACTTACAAAAAGAAAAGCTTCTTCAGCTCACATCATACCATGGTGTGAGAACAAGGTAGAGCAAAACCACTCGGTATGGCTGGGGAAAAAGGAGAATAGGAAATGGTGAGGGTCCCACTAACACCTTCAAGGTACCTCCTCTCAGTGACCTCAAGACTTCCCACTAGGTGTCACCTCCTGAAGGTTCTGCCCCGCTCCCCATAGCACTGAGCTGTTAACACCCTGACCTCTGCAGGACACTTCAGATCCAAACTACAGTATAGGATAGCCCATTTGTTATGTAAGCAAAAATAAAAGACACACTAAAAATACATGTAAATGGAATATTACTTCAGCCTGTATGATCCATAAAGCTAAGAGTAAAATGGATATGTTCAAAGAAAAGAGATTTTCCTCTGCTAATGGAATGGCCTTTTCCCTGGGAAGAAAAATTAAATCTCTCTCTCTTTTTTTATTTTGTCTTTTTCTTTTTATTGGTATCGGGGATCGAACTCATGACCACACACGTGCAAGGCAGGTGCTTACGCCGCTGAGCTAAATCCCCAACCCTGAAAAATTAAATCTCAAAAAATTATTAACTGAAAATACATTTTACACTCCTCATTAGGAGGGGAAATAGTAACATAAATCCCTACAGTCTGGTTGGGGAGTTGTGGGACTTTTGTCAATTCCCTTCCATGAAACACCACCTGAATCTTCCCCATAGTTCAACAAGTTGGGTTTATTATACATTGAAGTGAGGGAGGAAAATCGTGGAAACTATGGGGCATTTCAGGAAGAGGGTGCTGTTGGCCGAATTATGCCCATCGCCACATTCATATTTTAAAAACCTAGCCCACAGCACCTTAGAACATGGTTGCTTTTGGAGATAACCCTTTAAAGAGGTAATTAAGTTAAAATGAGTGTTTGAAACGGCCTTACTTGACTGCTGTTTTTGTAAAAGAAGGAAACTTGGGCACACAGACATCAGAGCTGTGTGAGCGTAGAGAAAAGACCATGCATTGCCCCAGCAAGAAGGTGAATTTTGCAAACCAAAAAGCAAGGCTTCTCAAGAGGCCAAACCTAATGAAACAGCGATCCTGGGCTTCCAGATTCCAGAACTGTGAGAAAATATATTTCTGTTGTTTAAGTCTCTAACACTTGATTTTTTTTTATGTCAATGCTAAAAAAATAAGTACAGAGGACATTACAAATAATGTATCATAGGATATGAGTTCGGATGGGTGCTTTTGAGGAGTATAAGGAAGCAGGGATCATTCTGTAAGTGGGTATCTCTAAATTTCATCAATACTAAAGGTGGATTAGAATGACTTACTGGGAAAATAACTGTTACCAGAAAGAGGTGACATCTTCTGTTTGTGGATGGCACAGTCGCCTTGTTTCTAACATGTGTTTAAGAACATGATGAAGTGGCCTTGTTTTTTCTCACTCTGTCAGTCTCAGAGTGGCCTTCTCTGCTCCTGATATTTGGTGAGATTATTTATATCCCACAAGACAACAACTAGCTGTAAATTCCAAACAAGCTTCAAATAATGCTGAAGCCTAGAACTCTGTCACATCAGTTTCTGATGTCAAGCACTACATTTTTCTTTCTCGCCTTTGAAAGATTTGAAAACAATTAATCTTTCACATAGCGTGAGAATTTAATATAAACACTAGGCTTGAGAACACTTGGCACTACGTCAAGTTTCCTGAAGGAGCAGTTTGCTGCAACACACAGTATGACCTTAGCCACACCGTGTGGGCCCATTGTCTTCGCATATTCAAGACTCAGCTGAGGATCTAGGCTGCCCACAACTATCAGTGAAAAACATTCTCCTGATTAAATTACCACCATAGCTGACATTCATCTAGACCTTCTTATTGGCAGAAGAGCTTTAGGTCATCTTGTTACTTACTTCTCCCCAGACGCAGGTTCTGGTAACCCGAAGAGATCAGACAGCACTTTGAAAGCCATAGAGCAGTGGAACCAAAATATGAAAGCATCTTTTGAATTAAGAGTCCAGTCTTAATATGTTCACTCTTTTGTGTGTTCCATGAATATACAACAGCACCGTGGCTGGAAAGAGCCAAACTACTTCTGCTCAGTCTTTACTCTGCCGCTCATTATTCAGTGACTGTTAGAAAGCTGGATCACCTCTCTGTGCCCGTTTTCACAGTCATAAAACGGAATTTGTACTAGTATGTAGTTCTTGGGTGTTTTCATGCCCATTTAAGTCAGTACACGAAAGGAGTCAAGAACAGCTAGCATGTATTTTTAGCTACTGTGAGGTCCTAATACTCTCATCCTTAAAAGGTAACTCCGCTCAGAGACAGGACTTTAAAGGAGAAGTTAAAGTACAATTGGGTTGTTAGAGAAAACTCTAATCTTACATGACTTGTGTCATTTTCGAAAAAATAAGAGTAGGACAGAGACAATACAATAGGACAACCATGAGGTCACAGCAGGAAAGTACCATCCACAAGCCACAGAAGTCACAGCAGGATCAAGTCTGCCAGACTTGATTCCAGACTTTAGCCACTAGAATTATGAGAAAATACATTTCTGTTATTTGGGAGATTGCTGCTAATTTACTTAGAATATTAGTTAGAAGTTAAATTTTCTATTAATTTGTTCTGATTTTCTTGCCTTCATACGTTGAAAGAAACAATTTCTTCATTGCTTTTTGTGTTTTGAGTAGTTTCTAAACTAATTGGATTCATTTAATTTTTAATTTTTCTTTTTCTTGTTAGCATTAATCATAATAGTTTTCTGAAATTTTTTGTTGTTTAAGCTACTCAATCTGATTTTTTGGTAGAATAGCCTTAGAAACCTAATACAGCTACATTTTTTACTGCTAATGACAGAACAATTCCAACTAATTTTTGTTACCATACATTACATGAAGATATTGATAAGCTATTAAAAGAGGACAAAAATAATTTTGTTCCATTTTTTAAATAATTGACATCTCTTAGATTTTTTGCAATGATGGATGTTTTCCTAATGCTTCTTGAACAGGTCTCCTTTCTGTCCCCACTGATTCTCTATTAGCAGTATGAGCACATTCTAAGCAGTATGAGTTAAAATCCAAATAAAAAAACACAAGAGACCAGCTAACGAGGAACGGGAAGATGATGAAGCCATACACCTGTAGCTATGATGGAACTAAGAGCCAGGCCATTACCCGGCACTACTTAGTTAGTACTCCTTGCCATCTTTTGAGAATTAGTGATACACAGTATAGATAACTCCATAGTCGTACAGTTAAGAGTGCAGATCACCAAGACTGTTCAAACAGTTTTACAACACAATTGTGTTCCAGTGTTAGAGTGTTTGAGAACAGTCACCTTCAAGGAGACTGTCAACCTGCAAACCCAGGCCACCTTAAACAAGGCCAGTTTCCCCAGATGCCCACAGGCATCTCATTATCCCTTTTTTTTGCTATGCTTCCCTCAAGCTCTTTATGCAGTTTCTATTTCCATTGTACATTCTGCTACCTTATTCCAGTTTTAGAGAACAAAAATAAAGTTCTCTAAAACTGGCTCGATCACCTAAACTACTTCTTCTATAGCTCAGTTTACTCCTCTATGAAACAAGAAAGATTACATCAGGAAGGGAAAGATACACAAAATACACGGAAAAATATAAAAATATTTATGAAACAGATTGTGTACAAAAGATAAAACACTGTAGTAATATAACTCTATATTAGAAAAACATGATTTGTATCCAATTGTCCTAGGCAGAAAAAAATTTTTAAGTCACCAAGTTTATATTTTAATCTGAATTCGTATAAATTACTAGAGATAGAAAAAATAAAGAGAAAAAATTCTGGAATACCTCAGATCCTTTGGATCACAAGAGTGAGACCAACAAAGATAAGAAAAGAAAATTGATCAATTCTACTTAAATGTGTTTTGGAAAATTTCAATGTGTACATCTCTCTTGGCTGTCCTGACAATAGATGGCAACCCCACCTCCACTTGTGACAATAGCATTATAATAAGGGAATGTACAAATAAACAGCAAGCACTAATTAGAGGCTGAGACACCTATACTTACATTATGAATGAGCTAAGGAAGAGCACAAGAAAAATGTTATTACAGAGAATATGACCCATGTCTAGGTAGATTAATTTGAATCTGACCATTTTAGAAAACAGCTGGACCTATCATATCTCTCTTCGTATTGGTCAAATCAGTGTGCATTATTTAGGCTGTGCTGCTGTTACAAAGGATTATCGACAACTGAGTGGCATTAAAAGACAGAAACTGCTCTCTCAAATGAGATCTGAAGGGAACAGTCTGGGAATAGACTTTCCTGCTCTCTGCAGCCAGTCAGAAGCCAGGTTCCTTCCTGTGCTGTCATGTCCAGGAATGTCTTGTTCTTGTCTGTAGAGCTGAAGCTGGGCGCTGCCACATTCAGGTTGCTCTGGCTGATGAACACAAAAGAGTTTAGTGGAGCAAATGTAGAACTGTGTCCAGTGGTAACACCTGTCACTACTACACTTCCATTCACACAGTTTTCAAGAAAATTTAATGACATGCTCTCATCTAAATTGAAAAATTCGGAAATAGAACTAGCCATGAGTACGAGCAAAGGGCTGGAGTCTGTCTCACTATCAAGACAACATCATGTTAAAATAACTTTTAAAAAACAGCAACTGGGAATTAAAGATTTGTTTCTATTTATCTTGGGATTTTTTAAAAAATTCTATTAGTGCTTCTTTTCTCATGAAATAAAAGCAAATATAATAAAAATAACTTCCAATGGCTAATTCATGCAAAAATTCTCAGAATTTCCTAAGAACAGCACAAAGCTTATAATAACAATTTTATAAAGAAAATGTATTATATAAATCACCACATATTCTTTAAAATAATTGAACAAAATATCATAATTATTTTGCCTTTTCTTTCTAGGTAAAATTGTAATTTTACACAATTCTAAATTATCTTAAATTTTATTCTCATTTTATGCATTGCAATACCAGCAATCAAAGGAAAACTTTTTATTTAATAAATTCAGCTCAAGATTATATAGTTTTGTGGTTCCCTAGGTAATCATGACTATAACTCTGGAATGCATGATCAGTTTAACATTATAGTCATAATTGGCATTATACTGTAGATTCAGATCACTATTTTGAATAGTAATAACTAAACGTGTTAATCATTGCATTATGTACCAATGTCAATAGGCATATTTTATATCATTGTTGATATATTTCAAATGTCAATTTAAAATTTATTCTTCTCTGCTTATTTCTCTCAAAAGCTAGAATTTTATAAAATTCTATAATTTTATATATATATATTTGGTCTTGCAGATGGTAACAGTCATATAATTGAATGTGTATAAAAAATGTTAAGTACATTTTTATGGTAAGAATATATATAGAATACATATATGTATAGATATTTTATATTTATATAATCACAAAAAGATTTTAATGTTATTCATTTCTACTAATTAGGTCAGTTGCTATAATTACTTAGCCAACGACCTTTGAATAGGAAAACCAAAAAATTTGACCTTAATTTACATTGATAATTGCTAGATCTTTAATTACTGGGTTGAAATTCATTTTCAAGTACTCAGAAGTTTGATTGGTTCACACAGGGCATAAATGATTACCTCTCTTAAACTGTTTGGTAATTTTAAATCAAGAAATAGTATAGCATACCAGAGTAATTAAGAGCCTAATGTCAGACTTGTAATCAAATTCCATGTCAGAAACGAGGTGTCTCATTTCAATTTAGATACCTAAAGCTCAGCACTTCAATTTTCTCATCTGTAAAAGAAGCTTTTACAGGGTCATTTTCAATATTAAGTAAGATAATACATGTGAAGCTAATCTAATAATAGTTGTATGAGCCCATAACAATTTCTGTAGCAACCTATTAATTTTTCTTCTACAGAATTAATTGTAGATGCAAAAATATTAAGTAAATTGAATACTTACATAATTTTTATTATGTACTTTATATTGATATTGACATATTTAGATCCAGGATCCAAGGTGGAGACTTCTGCACTAGTGGAATTTCTACAACTTTTCCCATAGTGTTTAGTGCTGCCTAAATCTAAAATTATTTTCCAAAAATATATTGTTTAATTCTACCTGTATTCTAAAACTACAGAATGGTATATTGTGACTGGCTTCATCAGTTTTCTCAGACTACTCTTCCGTAGGAAATAAGACTGTAGTCCAAAAAACACAATGTATTGTGATATTTGAAAAACAGTTATTCTAGGGGTAAAAATACACACACATGCACACACACACACATATGTGCACACATGCATTGCTTCTCTTTTTGCAGCATCTAATTCCCTTCTCCTTAAACTTGCTCTTTAGCAAAACTTTCCTTCTTGCTGTTTTAGTGAAACTGCTCCTGTTAAAGCTGCAGTTGATTTTCATTTTACCATTTTCAGAAGTCAATACTCATCTTACCCGCCTTCTAAGCAATATTTAACATTGTTAATCATTGCCCTTAAACAATACTCACTAAGTTGTCCAGCCTGGATTCGAACTTATGATACTTCTACCTCAGCTTTCCAAACTGCTAGGGTTGCAGAAAAGCACCACTTTGCCCAGTTTTTGGCACAATTTTGTATTGTGTACTTCTCTCAGTAGAATGCAAATTATTTTTATTTTTACTTTTATTTTTATTTTAAGGAAAAATAAAAGATTTACAGGAAACCAAATTACCAAAACTGAATAGCAGGACAATTACAATAAATGATATATTGTGTATTGTTGTCTCCATAGTAGTTATTCAAAGCACAGAATATAGGCATGATATCTTGTCTAAACCATATTAGCACAAGGAACAGAGAGAAGCTTTTCAAGAAACAGAGAGAAGCTAACTGTATATCTATTGTAATTATCTTGTATATACATGCATTTTAGAATGCAAATTCTATTTATTCAATAACTTTGTCTTTTTAATCATTGGGTTAACAATGCTCTCTATATTAGTCAGATTTAAGTAATTAACTTAATAAATGATAGATTTATTTTGGCTCATAGTTTCAGTGCATTTTCACCTGACCCTTTTGCTTTGGATCTGTGGTTGCGCAGTACATCATGATGGGAAATACACTGCAGAGTGCGCTTGTTCATCTCATGGTAGCTAGGAACCAGCAGAAAAAAAAGAAAAAGCCAGGGCCCAATGTCCCCTTCAAGGATGTGCCAAGGGTGTGCCAAGGGTGTTCTTACTTCTTCCCACTAAGCCTCACTATTGTTTGGGGGATTGGGAGGAGGGTTGTTTTTATTTTTGTGCTTGGCTGTGGACCTTCACACCGAAGTATATCCCCAGCCCTGTATTCATTTGTATTTTGAGCTAGGTTCTTACTAAGGCACTAAGTTATCCAGTCCAGGTTTCAGCTTGTTAAGCTCTCACCTCAACTTCCCAAAGTGCTGGGATTAGAGGAATGCACCACTGCACACAGTTTAGGCCTTATCTTCTAAGAGTTCACAATAGCACTACAAGCTGTCAACCACACCTTTAACATATGAGCACTTAGGAGACATAGTAGATGATCAGTAGTTATTTATAACTAACTGTAGAATGATTTTGAATAAGTGAGTTGCCTAATGTATAAGCAGCATTGTAACACCATAAAAAAACATAAAAGAGGGGAAAATAGAAATTTACTATTTTTAATCCCAACGTATCAAGATTTTAAATTATATTTATTTTTTGTTAGCCACCTGCTTATAAAATTATTACTACTTTTATTAACAGCATTACAAGTGTAATTGTTAATTATTGGTTAATTTTAACTGAACACATAAATTTTTCAAGGTTGACACAGTATTCAGATTATGCATTTATAGTGGTACTTTTTTCATTAGATACACATAAAACCACTGTGAACATTTTTTCAAAATGAAATTATAAAATAAAGGAAGTAACCCAGCAAATTTCCTGTAAATACTAAATTCTTTTAGCCAATAACAGAGCTAACCTAGGTATTTTTCAGGAATATTAGGTTAGAAGTAGGTAACAATGTTTTCCGTTCTCTAAACCCATTTTTGCACTTTGCCACAGGCAATAAAGTAGATGTTAGAAAAGGCTTTCTCATTTTCCATGAGTCTGACAGAAAGAGCATAAATTGAAGCAAAAATAAAGTAGAAGCTTTGTGTGATCTCTAGAAATGTCATTGAGTTAACTTTAGGTGATCTCTAAAATTGTTTTTAAATGGGCAGGCTGACTCATGGCTTCGAGCTGTAAACTTAGAAGTTACAGATGCTAACATACGGCTGTAAATAGATGGTACCACATTTATACCAATATAATTTGAAATGTCTGACCATTACAGTTTTCCACTTAATTTTAATATCAAGAGCATTTCTCTCTACTTAAGACTAATACAGGGCTCAAAAAGGTGACAGTTTAACCCATGAATACATTACTACATCTTCTTAATACAATGAGAAAATTTTTATTTGAAAAGGTGTAATCTTAACAGTACTTCCTAGTCCTTGATACACTCAAGGAGGTATTATCTGACATATAATATGACAGAGTATGAGTGTTGAGAATCCTTGAGTATCTACCATGACTTTAAAATCAATGTCACCAGCATTATTGCATTATTAAATACTGTTTCATAAAAGCCATTAAATGCCCACTTGCTCTAGTACTCCAATTAATTTCTTGACCTATTTACAACAAACTTCATAAAGATTTTAGGCTTAATTTGAAGTACAATTGACAGTGCTACATTAAATGTAAGGTGGCGTTGTAGTCAGGGTTCACAAAGGAAAACATTTAACAGAGCACACAATTTATAGGATTATTTTATAATATTCCCTCAAATAGTCAAATGCAAAAAAAAGTGCAGGAAATCTATTGCACTAGAAACCCAAAGAATACAGCCAAAGGCCTGGATCCCGTGGCAGTGTCCTACGCAAGTCTAGCTGATGGCCTAGAGCCCATGGCAATGTCCTCCATGAGTACAACTGGATGCCTAGAACCTTCTACCATGTTTCATGCAAGTCTGTTTCCTGGACCTGCACTTGGAAGACCCAAATGTCAGTGGTGGATGTTAAAAGTCTGCACCACTGGGATGAAGGATCTATGCGAACAAGCTGAGGGTTCTGCACTGGAGCCAGGAAGCGATGCTCAAAGTAAGGACCAGAGCTCCCCTGAAAATAACCACAGTCATCCTCGGCAACAGCAGGCTCTTCAAATGGTAAGAGTAATCGAGTTCATATTAATAAAGCCAGCACAACAACCTTCTTCAAGAGAATCAACAACGCGCCCTCTCTCTACAAGTTCTTCTTTTATGTTATGGGCGACTATCCTCAGATGAGCCCTCCGCAGCCAGCACCATGCTGATTTAGTTCAGCTGAGTGTTACAAGTTGACCACTAGCTGTCAACCCACCACAGGTGTTTAGTCCTTTCTTCAGATTGTAAAATAATGTATTTACTTATTGTATCAGTTAGTTCAGACTACACATTCCTAAATTTTATGGATTTAACACATCAGAGTTGATTTCTTGCTCACACATTAGTGTGCCTCTCTTGCATGCAGTAATACAAGACTGGGTTTGCTTTCATCAGATAGCTTTATAATTCTCATCAGTTTCTGCAGGCAGCCAGAACTAGAGGAAAGAAATCATGAAAGAAGCATGGTGCATGAAAGAAGCATACTCATTCTTATAAAAGCCATGGATGAGAATAAGACATTACATTTTCACTCATATATTAGCCACATAATATTTTAACTACAATGATTGTAGGAATATATAGTTTGTATTCATGATGGTAATTCTACTGATATAAAAGAAACAGGTGAATTTTTGAGGGGGATTACACTTTGTTTCACATTCATACAGAATTAAAACACTATAAGAAAATGCTTTTAAAAATAAACCACTTCTTAAAACTATTTCCAAAGATAATTACTATAAAGGGTTGGGTACATTACAGCCACATGCTTAAGTATATGTTAAATGTACCTAACACTATTCAACTTTAGAATAAAATTTAAAGTTCTCTTTGGCTCAAAAGATGTTAAAAATATTGTTAATGTACTTCATTCCCCACTTGCTGTCTAAACACCAGCCACATTATCTTTTCTACGGTTCTTAGGACATTCTGATTTACTCCAATTTGTTGCAGGTCTGGAGCCTTCTTATTCTTTATTGTCTCATCTCAAAAGTCATCATCTTAGAAATGTTTTCCTGCAGCATTGATTTAGGATAGTATCTTCCACTCAATGATTCCATCTTATTAACACGTTTAATTTTTTAACTTTTCGCAGCACTGTGACCATCAGAGGTTATTTTAATTATTTATCTGAGTGAGGGTATAAGATTGGAGGAAAATGACTATTTATCTTGGTCAGCATTGTTTGTCCATTATAGAGAATGATGCCTGGCAAGGTGCTAAATCAATCATTGCTTGTATAACTGTGTAAGAAACCAACCAAGAATCTAGAATCTATTTAAAACAATATAAGTTTCTCCTTTCTTAACTCTGGATTAGGAATTCCGCCAATGCCCAGTTGAGTTGCTGTTCTGCTCTGTATAATATTGACTGGATTTACTCATATAACTGCAGTCAGCTGAGAGTTCATCTAAAACGGATCCTCTTTCTCCAAGTGATCTCCAATCATTCAGTGACCTCCTTGATGCCTTTATTATGTAGCTGTTGAGATCCAAGATGGAAGAATGAAAGCTAAAGTATTTCTTAAAGTCTCATATGGATATTCCAGGATGCCATTTTCATTGCATTCTTTTGGTCTAAGCAAGTTAGAGTCCAACTCAGATTCAAAGAAAGAGAAAACAGTGCATGTATTTTGGAGTCTATGTAAGCACAAAAAGGGGCATGAGGAATTATTGACAACCATACCTAGTAACCATACACTCTGTCCCAGGAACTGTGTACCATTTGATTCAATCAATGAATCACTAATAATTAATTTAATAATTATAGTATAAGCTATTGAATAGTGATGAAGGAAGGCACTGTCTTACAGGACTTTGATTTAAAAAGAGAGCCTGAAAAAGAAGCTGGAAGGTCAGAAAAGCCATCATCGTTAAGAAGCAAGTTAAATCCAGCCACCAAAGCAAAGCCACGAAATGGAAGCAAATGGAAAAATCTATGGGAAGCAGTTACTTTTGTTGATTCACATGCAAATAAAAACTGATGACCCTCGGAGCAGGGCCAATAATCTAGAAGAATTAGAAACTAGAGCAAAGCCACGTTGGAACTCACTTATACATAAAAGCTGATATACTTTTGATTTGGGTCTAAAGCTGACATTGGTCAACAAGGCTGGCAATCGGAAAGAGAGTTGTATCTGGAATGGAGGAGCAGGAGGAAGAGCCGAGTGGGTGTCGCTGTATGTCATGCAAAGAACCACCATGAAGTGAGCTTTTTCTTTGATTCCACCTACCAAAACTCATGAAAAACTTTTCCTGGCAAACATTAATTTAAAGCCATACATGAAAACGATTGGTGGGGGTTTGGGGAATAGGGATACAGTGCAGCAATACAATGCCTGCCTGGCAAGCATGAGGTCCTGAGTTCAAGTCCCAGTGTAAAAAAAAGAAGAAAAGAAAAAGTATTAGACTTTAGATTAAAGCCATGGAAACCACAATAATATGCTTACTCTGCTTATAGTTCAATGTAATTTAGAATTCTTTCAAAGTCTAGACATGAAGATTTTCCTCATTTTTTAATTTAAAATATTTAGGATGGTCCAGACATCAGCTTTTCACCTCTCATCTCCACAGAGACATTGAGTAAATACTTTAGACTTAAACTCTAGTTTCCTAATCTCCTTCCAACTGTTATCCAACTCTTTCCTGTCTTATGATCAAATACAACTTTCTAAAACACGAACCAGATCTTGTTTCATTCTTCTTAGTATTTCTTTTACTTTTAGAAAAAAATCCAGACCTTTTCCCCCAGTTTCCCCAGCACAACCCATGGCCCACAGCATGGCATTTGTCTCCCTCTTTTGTGTTAGCTAACAAGCCCCCTGTCCGAACCTCCACACTTAGCAGTGCTGGTGTTTTTTATGTTTTCAAGGCAAAGGTACTCAAATTTTCTGTTACTGATGCTGCTTCCAATTCTATGTGCCTAAATTTTCCTGGTTCTTTTCTCTGCTTGTTTGGCATCTTCTTAGAGAAGCTGATCATAAAACAGTCACAGCAGTTGGGAATTTAGCTTAGTGGCATAAGATCCTGCCTAGCAAGTGTGAGGTCATGAGTTCAATCCCTGGTGCCAAATAAGTTGATTAATTAAAATAGCTATGCTTTAAATTACCTTCTATTCATGGGAAGTTGACATTGTTTCTTAAACTGTTTGTCTATTTTCTTCCACTACTGTAAACTTCTTAGAAGTATGGCTTTACTAATGGGCTTATATCTTAAAGAGGAGTTTTACTCAATAAGAATTGTTAAAACCATAAACAAACCTATTATCCCTTACTACCAAAGTGCTAAAACTTGAAAAAGAGCCAGTGCAAAAACATTTCTTAGAGGATAAAGTTTAAAAGATGGTAATCCACTTTCCCTTAAACTCTGCATACATTATTTCATTGTTTCCAAACTTTTCAGTCAATTGATGTTTATGAAATTGCTAATTAAGCACTGTCTAGAAACAACAAAACATTAGGGATGATTCCTAACACTGAGAAGCTTTTTCGTTTAGAAGAGAAAATAATCATAAATAAGGAAAGCTAAATAGATACCTGGTGATGAATGGTAGATTCTAGAAGAACAATGTAAATAAAACTAAGGAGACTTATCATACAATTCAAATGTATTTATTTCACAAGATAAATATTGACAATTCTTTATTTCCTTTATTGTTGCAATAAAATTGCATTTTTAAAGACACTGTTGCCTAACTGAATATACAATCTGATGACAAAATTTTGAGAAACTCTAAATCTATGTTTAGTTAATAAAAAATAAAGACAAAGTGTTTGGAAAATATTGGTGTTTTGAGCAGAAATGGACATATTTGATTGTCTTAACATATACATTTGGGAATTATTTGAAAGCTAATTATATTTTTGCAGTCATAATTTTCAAATAATGAGTTTGTTGCATATTTCTAATTGTAAAGATTTCTACCACTGGCATCATTTTTCAAAAAAAATTAAAATTTTTCTTCTAGTATAACTCTTTGCAGTCATGATACCTACGTTGAGTCTACATAATGAAACTCCAATACAGTGATCTGATTTTTTTCAAAAAAGAAAAAACACTGTGTGAGTGGGATTAACAAATTCTTTTATTCCTGTTAAAAAGGTCCGAGGTAATACAATGTTAGCGAATGTCTAGAGAAAATGAAAGATGCTGTAGTGAGGAAAAGGTCACTGTAAAAGAAAGTATAAAAAAGACAAATGTTACCTACTTTTGAAAATAGCCGGTCTGAACATCCACCCATAGCAAAATTCTTTAATTATTCTTAACAGAAGTGGCAGGGAGGGTCAAGTTTAAGTACAGTCTATCAACAAAAGACAACAATCCTCAATTCTTCTCCCCTAAAAACTCAGCAAGATGTAGTCTTGAAGTCATCCTCTACGGCCACATCACCATGGTAACCTCCAGCTCAGGCTATATTCTATCTGCAAAGCAGTAAGAACATTTCTTTAAAGAGAAAAGAATGCATGTGGGTCACAGACTGAAAAAAATATATAATGTAAGAGAAGAAAAGGTTCATTTATAGGGATGTGCAAACTGATTATCGCAGGCATAAAACGTTTGGACAATAAAACCTGTTTGGGTCTTTTATTAAGAAAAAAGATGTAAATTTTAACCCTGTCTACTGAAACTGGGAGTATTTCTGATGTGGAAAGAAGGAAAAGCCATAAAACAAAAATTGAGTAGTGAGAGACAGTTTTTCTGCCTGCAGAATCCAGAAAAATTATTTTCCTCATCTATCTTCAAAGTAGAAAAAAACTTTTTATCCTCTTTCAAATGTGCAAAATATTTCTATAAAAGTCCTCCACATCCATTCTCAGACATTACAGTAGTGAAATAATATTAGTGAAATGTATGTACACATAAGGAAAGCTGCATATCAGTCATTGTTAATAATATATGTAACTATGAGAAAAAAAACCTGTAAAAATTAACTAAAATAATTATGCTATTGAACACTTCTATAATGCTTACAGTTTTACAGACAATTTATACCTACTTGCTTTGTTGATCTTTCCATCAACTTTGTTGTATAGGTACCATTATTTTTCCTGTTTTGTAGACAAAGAAACGAAAACACAACCAGGCTCAGAAATTTTCCTAATGACATGCGTAATGCACATACGATCTAGAATTCAAACTGAACAATTTCATTACTGAGTCTGTCTTCCCATCCAAGCTAAGGCAACTCAGAATTTGTTTCTGCTTCCATGCAAATGATAAAATGCCTCCAATCTGCTGTTGTTGCCATTTTTACATAACAAATAGCTTAATATTGATAGGTATTTTTCTATGTCAAAGTATTTGATATATCAAAGTTTCTTCAGGCCAGAAAGTCAAAAGTAGTGTGATTCTGGCTCAGTCTCCTACGAGGTTGTAACTGAAATGTTAGCTGAAGCTACAGTTATCTGAAAGCTTGACTGAGGCTGAAACATCTGCTTCCAACATGTTTCCCTTGTGGCTGTTGGCAGAAGACCTCAGATCCTCATTACCTGGGCCGCTGCATGTACCGTCCTAACAGCTCACTGCCCCCGTGGGAGCTTCTCCCCGCAGCAAGTGAAAGGCAGCAGTCAAAATGTCAGATTCCATCCCTTCGGACCTATTCTGCTGATCCTGCAGAATGCTGAGTACCCTATTTACAAATACCATATTCAAACTCACGGCTGTCAAAAGGAGAGGCTAACAAGGAACCATCTGTTACACAAACCATCACAGGTATGATATGAATTTCTATAATTAGGGCAAAGCAGAACTTGGATGAGGGTAATGGATGTGTCCAGGGGCAGAATTTAAAAAGGCGCTCATCCTCAGGTGGCAGTCCTGAACTTGATTGGCTCTGAGGGCGCCTCATGTTTCCTGTCCTGATTATTTTGTTTAGTTTGTAACTTTTGTCTGAGGATTTGCTTTGGAGACTGATACAAAGGGTAAGTATTTTCCAATGTTTGACTTTGCTATTTCTTTTGTTATTTTTTACACATTTACTTATCATCTGTTGAAGTCTTTACCTTATAATTTTGTTAAATTGTTTAAAAATGTTACATATATTAATCCTACATTCTTTTATAATTGTTAATAAGGTACTTCACTTAATGACACAAGTTTTTCTAATATTCATACTTCTGTAACTGTTAGAGGACCAGAATGGAAATTCTTTTCAAAAGTGGTCTTGGCCTTGGTTTTCATAATCATTCTTATTAATATCCTAATGTTACATTATTTGGTTTACATTTATACCATTTATTCTGGGGTGATTGTTTATGATTGTAACCAAAAAAAATCAAAGCTACTTCTTTGTTATGAATTACAACATCATGTATGCAGACTTTGGAGTGTTTGATCTCCTTTTTCCTACATAATTTTTAATTGCAAGAATGTGATTTACCCAGGGTAACAGGACACATGCTTGTAGCTCCAGGTACTTCGAGGCTTAGGGAGGAGAAAAGTTCAAGTCTAGTCTGGGCAATCCAAGCAGGACTCTGGATTTAAAAAATAAAAAGTGCCAGGGATATAGCTTGGTTTGAAGGGCTTTCAATTTTTAGTAACAAAAAAAAAAAGAAAGAAAGAAAAGAAAGACATTTTTTAATCATTATTACTTAACAATGAGAATCAGGACTAGAATTCAATTCTGGAATTTAATTTTAAGTGAATTTTATAAGAAATGTTTACAGAAAAACATTTTATATAGATTTAAAATGTATATTTATCATATAAGCAATCATATAAAATAAAGACAGGCTGAAGGAAATAACACACATCTTCTCTGACAGATCAACTTCCTTTTTTTAGCACATTTTTCCTATTCATGGTTTAAATACACACAATAAATGATAAGAGATGTACTTGTTTTTAACTTACATCCTGATTCTATATTCACTATGTACTTTACTATATGATGCTTGAAGTTATTATTTCACACTTTTAAAAATTTTAAGTTCAGAAAGTTTCAATCATCTAACACTATAGAAAGACTACACAAATAAAGCTACCTGTAACCATCACCAAGTTTACAATTATCTATCAGCTCACTATCAGTCCTAACCCAGAGACTCTTTAGCTGAAATGTGTGTAATCTCCTTAAAACCTCATTCAGTTATGAGTTTAAACCTCTGTCTTGAAACCTGCATTTTAAGCTTTCACAACTTCGTAAGAGACTTTGACAACATTGCTGGCTCATCATGAAGCAACTTACATCACCAGGGAAGAATATTTTCCTTGGGTCATAGCAGGCAATGGAAGCAAAAATGAACCAAGCCACTCTTGAGTTGTACAAGAGGCAGCACTGTATTGAGAAGTTCCACATTACATGGATGCAAGAACATATTGGAAGTGGTTGAAAATCATCCCAAGTTGATTTAAAATAGCAAAGCCTCAAGAGTAATCACTTAATGGTGAGTTGTTTATCCCTTTCAATTGCTTTAATCACTATTAAAAAAATCAATATTTAAAGGAAAAATTTACAGGCTTGAAAAATGATAAATCTGGGGAAAAAAATAAAAAGAAAAACACAAAATGTATTTTGTTATCTGAGACCTGTGGAGAGGAGCGATTGACTGCTGAGTTCAATTAAATTTCAAAGAAGAAAGTTAGAATTAGCAACTCCTTAACAAGTCACTCTGGCAGGAAATTAATTTTTGATTAAGTAACATGATTAAAGAATGAGAGAGTTTAATTCTTAGTGAGATATTGGATGGTTTCCAAATACATTACTTATTCCTGAGATTGAAAGCATAACTTAAAATAGTATAAAGTGATATTTTAAACAGCATAAGAATAAAGAAGTAAAAATTGACAACAACTAGTTATCTCTGGTTAATACTTAAATATTACATTGTTTGGCAATGTACTCATAATAGTGATTTTTAAAAAAACTTTTGCTTCAAATAGGACAAAATTTTTCTATTTGAACACACAAATGCATAATAAGTAGAGTCGAAGCCCTCTCCCCTACCTTGTGCACTGTAATGACCTAGTCACTCGAGTTCATTTAACGCAATAAGGCCACCTGTTCCTGAGATGGACTCATGGCACAGGACAGCCACACACAGAGTTGGAACAGTAATGAAAACACTGGAACAGAGCTTCGACATCACCCCTCCCTCCTAGCAGTAAGGAAAAAGGTGAACAAACTGAGATATCAGTCATTCTTCTTATATCCATCAGAGAAATGAGATCACAGGGCAACCACTACCCCCAAAATTGGAGAGAAAGACAATAAAATATAGGGAATGGTAATTTATCAAGCACTAATCCCAGAAAAAGTCCCCATGAGAACAGTACCAGAGTGGAAAAATCCGGATTATGTTTGATGAGTGCCTGAGGTTTCAGAGTCAACCAAAATGAGAGTCAAAAACTCCAGTGTAACAAGTCACGAGAGCATCCCTCCTCTCTGAGCTTTAGCTCTAGTAGTTCTATAGGTCTACACGACAAATATTAGAGAAAAACACTCTTGTGCTTCCAGGAGAGGTAAGGTAAAAGTTACTGTGTTGAAATATATTAGATTACTTTATTCTTCTGAACAATATCTGTCCTCAGGAAAAAAAACTATTCTAGCCTAACATACTGAGGTTTTAGCACAATCTAGCCTACCCAGACGAAAGGAAATATCCAATTTTAATTAGCTCTACTTTTCCATATGAGAAAAAGGAAATAACCCAACATCAGGCCATTGTAGCTCTCCTGTTTTGCATAAGCAGGAAAGCCGAGAAGCTCTGGTGAATTCATAGTTTAGAGGCACATGCTTGCCAAACGATGAGAGGTATCGTGGGATCCTTTTCCTCCCCATACACTGTACTATCACACCCCCCGTGGTCTCTTTCCTGGAGTGTTCGCAAATCAGCACACCTATTTCTGAAGTGGACTCATGGCTCATGATTGCTGCTTTCCCAGCCCAGCACTAAGATCCACAGGAAATTCTTAAGATCCTAAGCCCAATGAATAGGTCTTGCACCGCACTGTGCTGCCCAAGACTGGTGTATAATTGGTAAAACCCTGAGCCTCTTACTCTGGTGCAAGCTGAGTTGAATCTGAGTCTCAAAGCACAGTGACACAGGCCAACATTTGAGTTTGTTCCTGTATGGTCCAGATCTCTGCTTAGACAGGCTGGTCTAGGTCCAGTAGGCAGGCACTGGGCTGGTGATATCTATGGTCCCTGAGATGGGGAAATGGACAGTGAGGACAAACCCCTGGACACCAAGGCTGATCATAAACTGGATGTTGCCTGAGTTTCACAGCCACGGGGCCCTGGACAGTCTTTGGTGGAGGATAGGTGCCCTGTGACCATGTGGAAGATTGAAATGATATGGGCCAGAACTCAACTCTCTCCTAGGGGGAAGGCCTAGGGGCTTTATCTGTGAGTTCTGTCCTTATCCAGGAGCTCCGGTTACTACGGAACAGTAGGGCTCACCACAGGCCTGGCACTGGGCCCTAAAACAAAGTCCTCTGAAAGCTTCTGTGCCCTGCACTGGAGCAAAATGGAATCTCACTACAGCTCTACTGTCCAAGGGGACAGGATGTATTCATGCACCTGGTCTAGTGCTGTTTTTCCTGCTCAGTTCACAGGTACTTCCCAGCCTATCAGTATGGGCCAGCAATAGGTGCCACTGTGACAGATTTAGTGCTGGTTCAAGTCTGAAGCTGTACTTCATTCTCTGTTCATCCTCCGGCAGAAAATATTTCATTCCACTCTGGGCTGCCTGGAGTTGGGAATTGAGCTGTTCAGCTGGTCTATGGGGAGAGCTTGCTGGAGGACGTTACTCATCCACCATCTTGTTCCACCCTCAAGGAAAAAGAAAATTAATGAAACAGAGTAGAATATCCAAGAATCGTGGGACAGTTCCACACAGTGTAACATAGAATGTAAATGTCAGGAAGGGAAAAAGGAGCAGAAGCAGTATTTTAAGTGACAGTGACAGAAATTTCCCCAAATGAATGTTAAACAGCAAACCCCAGATCCAGGAAGCTCAGAGACCAACGTAAGCAAATCATATTCAAAGTTCAGCAAACCAAAGATAAAGAAAAATCTTTAAAGAAACTAAAGAGGAAAAATCCCATATTATAAAAGAGCCAAGATAAAACTTACATATGACATGCTGGGGTGTAGATCAATAGAAGATCACAGGCTCAACATGCAAAAGATTCTGCATATTATCTTCAGCACTGAAAGGTTAAAAATTTAAGGTAGACAAATTAAAAATAAATAAAATATGAAAAATTCTTTTGAAAGGGTAGTGACTCAATGGAAGATATGCCTGGCACACATAAGGACTTGAATTCAATATCAAAACAAAATAAAACACGATCTCTTTTCAAAAACCACTCAAGCAAGAATATGGTAAAGTAAAATATTTTAGATGCTAAGGAAAAAAATCATCAATCTGGAAATGTTAACCCTGACAAGTGAAAGTGAAGTAAAAAAATTTCTTAAAAAAATAAACATTAGAGCATTTGTTTCTAACTGATTTGTTTTCTGCAGGAAATCTCAAAAGAAATTCTGCAGAGAAGAAAAATGATATAGGTCAGAAATTCATATCTAAATAGACAAAAGAATAGCATCAGAAAAGGAATTAGTTAAAGGTAAAACTACATTTATCATTCTAAACTGATATCAATAATAATTTTAAAAAATAAAAACAGGAGCAACATATTTGAATATGTTTGCTTATATAAATATCTTTGTGAACATTTATGCTTATGTGTATGAGAAAAAAGACAGTATTGATTTAAAGTTGGGAAGGAATTGGAATTATCTTGTTATTGTAGATGTTCACATTCTCTGTGAAATGACATAGTGTTAGTTGAAAATAAAATTGTAATATCTGCAAATGTGTAACGCAAACTGGACCAGTTGAAAGGTCTAGGAAGAAGTATGATGGAGATGCTCATAGAGGAGAGATAATGGAATCATACAAAATGCTCAGTTATAACAATTATAACAGCAGACAAACAGTGGAAGATAAAAAGAGGAGCATGGCACTGATGATAAGCATAATTGTAAAAATCTGATAGATATTAATCCAACTATGTCCATAAATCATCATGAGCATTGATGTTCTTATTGTATCAATTAAAAGACAAATTAATTTTCAAAATGAAAAGCACAATATGAAACATTACAGAGAAAAGTAATGTAACAAAGGCTGGTTTTTTTTAATTCAAAATGGTCTTTTTTTAAAAACGTCTTAAGACTGATACATGCTAGCCTGTCAGGGTAAGCAAAAAAGAGAAACCTCACAAATCACTAGTATCAGAGCTGAAAGAGAGAGCATCACTCAATATCCTGTGGCCTTTAAAAGGGTGACAAAAGAATAATAGGCGCATCTGGATCTTAGATGAAATGGGCTAAGCTTGAAAGACAAAATCTGACAAAACTGATATAAGAAATAGATGTAGAAAATCTAAATAAAACTACATCTTTTAAAGAACTTGCATAAATAATAGTCTTCCAAAACAGAAAGCACCTAGCCCAGATGGATACATTAGTGAGTTCTACCACTTAAAGACTAAAGTTATATTATTCTTAAATAATATTTCTTAGATGCTAGATAGAATGTGCCACAATTATAAATAAAGCCATTGTAAACACTCACGTGCAGATTTTTCTGTGGCTATAGCTTTTCATTAGATAAATTCCAGAGGAAGCAATTGCTGTACTACATGCTGAATTCTGTAAAAATCTGTGAATCTGTCTTCTGAAATACCTACGATTTAACATTCCCTTTAATAATAAATGACAGTTCCTTATGTTGTGGTATATCTTCTCCAATGTTTGAAAGCAGTACTTTGGATAGGTGTGAGGTGATATTTTGTTGTTGTTTTAATTTGCAAAGTATCAATGACTCCTGATGAAAACACGTTTTGGATCCTAAGTTTTCTTGCCATCCAGATGTCTTGTTTGTTGAAGAGACTGTCCAGGTCTTTTGCCCATTTTCTAATTGAGCTTTGTTACTGTGGGGTGTTAAAGAGTCTTTTGTATAATTTAGATAAAAATGCTTTATCAGATGTGTTTTTAGCAGTAATTTATTTATATCCCTGGTTTGCTTTCATATTCTTTCCACATTCTCTTTCACACAATAGAAGGCGGGAAATGAATATCTTTATACATCAGTTAAACCCACAGAATGTACATCAAGAAGGGGGTTCTAATGTAAACCGTGAACTGATCACCGGTATAGGTTTACTGATTATAACTTATGTTCCACTCTAATGGGGAAAACTGAAATCATAGGTGAGACCATGAATGTCTGAAATCAAGGAATAATGGAATTACCACTTATGAATTCTTCCGTAAAACTAAAAGTTCTTTATAAAAATAAAGTTTACTACTTTTTAAAATAAAAGAATATTGGGCCAAGTGTCAAAAGATTTAGTTACTAATGTCAAATCATTCTCGAAGAATTTTCATCTTTGGTTCTCAAAATATTTATGTAAAAATATAGAGTAAACAATGTTAAAACATCATTAGCTAGAATCTAAAATAAGTATATACTCCAGAATATATAAAGTGAAAGGATAATTATGAAAATTTAAATGGTAGTTATACTTAAGCTTCTTTTTCCAACAGAATATTCATTTTTAAAAAAAGTCCATGATGGCCAAAATCTTACCTTCTGACCATAATTAATGCAGAAGAAAAGAGAAATATGGGTCTATGCTACAGTTGCTATATGAAATCACCAAAATAATTGAAAATATATACTACATATTATATAAATCATTGTAACATAGCTTACTAATGATCAGATCTATATTGAAACCTCTTAAAATACATTTGGTTGTAACTACAGTTACTATTCTTCATTTGGGATGTAACACCTAATAATAAAACCAATTATTGATGTTTTAAAGAGCATTTACGGCTGGCCTAGATTGTTTGATACCTTTAGGGGCACAGCATACTTCTTTACATATTCTGAGTGGGAACCAGAAAATACTCTTAGGTAGATGATTTTTCAAGTGTGTTCCTTATTTCAGTAATTTAGAAACTTCTAATATGTCCATATTCTTAGATTCAACTACAGTCCTTGTAAATCCAAAATTCTAGGAGTTTAGAGCTTGATAATCTGTGTTTTCAAAAGCTCATCAGCTCACTCTGAGACATTCTAAAGTTGAGAACTAGTGCTCTTATTTATGCAAGAATGTATTTAATTCAGATTAATTGCTTACTGTATCATTGAGAAAGCTGTAAAAGCAAGCACTGATCAGGGTTGCAGAATTTAAAAACAGAATAGACCTTACTGATAAAAAGCTACCATTTCTGGTTCCACTACTGGAACAACTGATTGCAGCAACATACATTGCAACTGCACTGGAGTGTCAGGTGCTGAAATTAAACCACCCTGCTGTCTACCTGCATGCGCATCTCTACACCAAAAGCTAAGAACAAAGCCTGAGAATCAGCAGCAGCAAACACCCCTCTCTCAGATCTTCGTAACTTTGCTTCTCATGGGATTACAAAGAAGATGCAGAGACTGATTCTGTCTCTCAAATCTTGCATCACTGAATTGGATTACACAGATCACAGGGTACAACCAGAAACATACATGCAGAAGTGTAAACGTTGTGCTATCTATTGGCATTCCAATGGGCAACATAATAAAATCACCTCCTAGACATCACTTGCTCTGTTTTGAACTAACTAGAATCATCATTTGGTTCCATAGCTATATTAAATATATTTAAAGACATAATCAATAAAGGTGTAGAAGCAATTGAATTCTTTAAAGGTAATTATTATCAATGTGCTACATTTTCATTTGTTTTTGAGACAAGCTTTCCTAAAGTAGTTAGGCTATCCTTGAACTCATTTTGCAGCCCAGATTGGCCCTAAGCTCATAGCAATCCTCCTGCCTCAGCCTCCTGAGTCTGGAATTACAAACCACCACACTCTACATTGCTAGCATGGATGAATTTACTGTACATGCTTGCATATTTAACAGATAAATTGATCAAGTGCCAACTTCTACCATGGGAAAAACATACCTAATCAATAAAGATGATAGGTGGATGGATGGATAGATGGATGGGTAGTGCTTATATTTTTATAACATAGTATTTTGTTCTTTGTACACTATCACTTATATAGGAATAAAAGAATATATTCATTTTTATGTGAAGAAACTGAATCCCCAACAAATTATAAACCGCCACTTGGCCACATGGCTAACAAATCAGTAAAAGAATGTGAGTCTTCTAACTCCTAGGTCAGTGTTTATTCTAGTACACTTTAGTGCACTTCAGTGAACGCCCTCTGAGAATCCTTACAGCAGCAACACAGCATGACAGAAGAATATGAGTACCGAGCCTGAGTTAGGGAAACAGTGTATGTCCAGGACAAATGGGGAATAAAGAAGTAGCCCAAGGAGAGGTTTTAAATAATTAACAGATCCAAATGAAAATATTGCAAATCCAGTGCAATTTCATGTATAGGTATTTCCTAATCGAAGCAGTCTTGGCTATGCTGAGATAACAAGCAATCCCAAAATCCCAGTGACTTAAACAATAAAGGTTTATTTCTTGCTCCACTGGGGGATGGATGGGGGCCTTAATTCGCCTTGTCTTCATTCAGGAACTCAGGCTGATAAAGCAGCCACTAATTGTAACACTGCTGATCACGGAAGCAGAGGAAAACCACACTCTAGAGAGCTACTTACTGATATTTAAATGATGCCCATCACAACCACTCACAGCTCATTGACTGGAATAAATCACATGGGCTCACCCAACTGCAATGGAGCAAGGAGGTACAATCCTATCACAGGCGTGTAAGGGGAAAAGAAAAACAGAAATATCCAGTGAATAGCATTACTGTTGATTACCACAGTGTCATAGTTTAGTTAGTGAATGGAAAAATTATCAAAACCTTGGAATGGAAGGTCAGAAACAGAGTAGACTGAACAATGTTAATGGATGCTCACTATCTGTGAGGAGCCATTTTCCATTATAGATATGGAAAAGCAAAAGCCAGTTCCAAGAAAAGAAAAAGTGATGCAGAGATTTGGCAAAAGAAAACTGACTCCTAACGATTTCCTTGCCCTCTACTCTAATGAAGAACGAAGACCGTCCGTTATCATTAAGTTCCACTGAATATCTCAAAGTCTAACATTAAACCTCCTATTAAATTCCTCTAAGTCAATGACTTATATTGTATAATCAACAGAGTTTAATTAAAACAGTGGTACTAATCAATTATTTAGTATCTCCACCAGCTGAACTACAACACAGATTCTCATTCAATATATGAAAGTGGTTTCTCTCAAAATTTGTTAGCTTTATTTTCTATTTATCCTGCATGTACTGAAACAGAAAATTGCTTTGAGGCAGAAATTACTATCACAATATCAGAGAAAGAGAAATAAGTGACAGGAAATACGGATGTTCTTCTTGACCACCATTAATCTAAATGAACACCAAAGAAGGTGACGAGATGTGTTTAGGATTTTTTTGAACATAGAAGAAAACCAAACAAACAAAACTTCAGAAAATATTTTTAAGAACTAAGAAAGTTTTGATTGATCAAGCAACCCTCATCCAGAATTTAAGATAAAATTAATATCAGAAAACAAATTCTTAAAATATATAAAGTAGTTCAGACAGAAAGCTTCAGTAACTATTCAAATCAATTAAGAAAAATAAAATATTCAAATTCAGAATGAAAGTGATATAATCTCTGCGAGAGAAAATAAGGTTAAAAAATGTCCTAAACCATTAACATGATTCTTGCAGGAAAATTACACATCAACTATTCATGTCTTTGAATACAGCTATACTGTTACTGTAATACTGATCTTGCAAAGTAATAATTATAAGAAATAATTCTATGTCGTTAACCTTATAGAAGAAACCATTTGGTTCACAGTGAAAAATAATGAAAGCTGTCAAATAGACCAAACTGTCAGTTTGGTTTGAACATTCACAAAAAGAGGAATCAATTTTACTAGAACTGCCAAAAATATGTCAGCCACTTTACTGCATGCTTGAATAAACATGAAACAATATTTACATATATTGATTAAAGATAAGATTTTTGTTACAGATGATAAGATTCTATTTAAAAATATTTTCCATTAGTAAGAGGACCAATAATGCTTTTAAACATTAAACAAATATTAAAAGATGATTTTCAGAAAATGTAGCATAAGTATATGATATCAATCACACAAAGGTTGGATGTAATGATCTATAAAGTAAAACATACATTGCCTGTCATATAATTATGTTTTGATAATTTATCTCTGCTTAACCTTATAATTTTCAGTGACAAAACATATTTCTTCGGGGCTGGGGGTTTAGCTCAGCGGCATACGCGCCTGCCTTGCAAGCAGGCAGTCGTGAGTTCGATCCCCGGTACCGATAAAAAGGAAAAAAGACCAAAAAAAAAAATTTTTTTTCAGTGCTATCCATATCTACTAAAACATTACATATTATATGGTAGCCATCACTATTAACCCTTCTCAATTGTAAACATTCGTAAGCACTCTGAGAAGAGCTGTACAACTGTCTAAAATAGGGGCTGGAGGTTTAGCTCAGCGGCATAAGCGCCTGCCTTGCAAGCAGGCAGTCGTGAGTTCGATCACTGGTACCGATAAAAAAATATATATATTTCTTCAAAAACAAAATTTTAAAATATTTTTATTTTCTATTTACACATAGGAAGTAAAAATTGTGATTATCTTATTCCTATTTTCTAGTCCTAATAAGTTGAAAAATAAACATTAGCCTACGGTGAGTGGCTGTCTGTAATAAGGTGATAGTTATTTATTTTAAAAATAGTTGAGTGTCTGCCAGGTGCCAGACATTATTTTAAGTGCTCAAGATTAGACTGGGGATGTAATGGCAAGGTCTCTTTGTAAATGTTATTAATTAGTGAGAAAATACTTTTAAATAAACATGTAAATATGTGATAAGTGTGCTATGAATAGCAATTACATTAGGTAATTATCAGGACTCGGACGTCAGCAACCTCTTTTAACCTTATCTCATAACCTCAGCATCACAGCTTTTATTCATGGATAAATGCTGTCATGAATTTTCCGCACAAAGCCATAGCTTGACTATTTATCTATTTACATTAGCCTCCATCATCTGAAATGAAGCATGGATGCTTATTTATTTACTCACGTATTGTGCTGGGATTAAACTCGGGGCCTTGTGCCTGTGCTACTCATCCACTCCACCACTGAGCTGCATCTGCAGCTGCAAGTGGGTTTTTAAATATCCATTTTACACACAGAGAACACAAGCTTCACAGACCTTAAAGAGCTGGCTCAAGTTTGTGTCAAAAGGTGGGATTTTTGGAACCTAAGTTTCTCTAAGAAAATTTTATTAGAAACTCTGATATGTCAGGCCCATAACAAATTTAAAAAATCCATGTGGCATCCACATCCAACATATCTTGAAAACGTTTTGAGAATATTGTTCACAGTTTATTTTAACCCTGGGTAGAAGAAATTATGCATTTTATTAAAAGGCAAGAAGTGGGGAGAATGAGTGTGAGAGGGAAAGAGGAGAGTGAGAAAGAAAGGAAAGATGGGAAGAGGCAAGATGGAAAGAAAAAAGAGGGAAACAGGAGGGAGAGATGACAGGAGAGGGGAAAGAGAAGAGTAGAGAAGGGAAGGGAAAGGAAGGGGAGGGGAGGGGAGGGGCGGGGAGGGGAGGGGAGGGGAGGGGAGGGAAAGGAAGGTGTCTTAGTTACTTTTTTACTATTTGCTGTGACAAAATACCTGATGCCCAATGTTAACGACAGAAAGGTTTATTTCTTACAATTCTAGGAGGTTTGAGTCCATACTCAGTTGGCTGCAAGGTAGCATGGCATGACGGGGGCAGCCATTCATGGCCACTACAAACAGCAAGGTGGAAATGGGCAAGAAAGCCAGTCACACCTCCTTCCCATCATATCTTGGTTCCATCCCTGGGCGGGTGAAATGCTCATACCATCAATCCAAGTGCTAGACAACAAACCAATCACAAATGCTATATTTGGTCCAGTCTGTAATTAATGAGGCTTGGGAGCCACTGACATAAACCATGATGGAAGAGAAAGGGGAAAGGGGGAGGGGGAAGGGGAGGGGAAGGGAGGGGAGGAGAGGGGAGGGGAGGGGAGGGACAAGGACTTCCTTGTACTCCCCACAGGCTAGGGACTCACTCACCTTGGAAGGTTGATAGCTAGGATACCACCAGCCCCAGGGGTCATCAACAAAGTTGTGCTTAGCATCTTGTGTGACATGTGTGAGGTGACTCTTTTCGCAAGTTTAAATGTGATCTGAAAAAAGTCATTTCTTGGGATCCTTGATGTGGAGCTAAATGGATTTCAGAGAATTGAACTTAGCTAATTGAGAGACAATCCAGTAGATTTCCCTAGAGGTACCTCAGATAGACTCTCAAGATACAGGCTTGCTGAATTCCTAGAGGTATCATCTTTTGAATGAGATTCAAAATGGAAATGTGCATACTAGTGTTAAAAGCCCTAATACTGCCTAATGTCCGTGGCAGTACAGAACCAATTAGGAAATTTCGAAAATTACTCTCATTTAGGCTTCCAAAAATAGAGGTAATGCTTGACTATAGGGCTCTTCATTGTTTTAATTTGTATCTATTAATAAATATATATGTATTAAAATATTTAACTTCATTGTTCACTATAATACAGGAAAATCATTACAAACATATTACTAGATATAATATAAATTTCATGAAGCAGCATTTAGTAACAAGATGCAATATTAAAGTAGAAATAATTTATTAATTTTTATTTCTCTAATCTCCTTCCAGAATTATTACAGGGAAAAGTCAACTATCTTATCAAAAACACTTCTACACAGTGTTTTTGCGTGTCAGTTAATTGAGGACAAAGCCCAGGAATGTCTGTGACAGTTACCTGCACAGTCGCTCTAGTGCAGTCTTGGCACAGGCCAGATCTCACCGGAGCTTACTGTGCTCAGAGAAACCAGCCAAGAATGAGCTTCTGAACTGATAGGTTAAAAGACAGGCTCTTCCCACAGCCCGAATGCAAACTTCTGTGTGGGCACCTGCTCCCAAAGTCATAACTAATACGCTCCAAAATCTAAATCTCACCAACCAGGACAGCAAGAGAGTAAGGAAGAGAGAGGAGATGGAGACAGAACACTGAATGGTGATGCTCATTAATTCAAGTGGGAGTGTCCGAAGAGTGAGAGCGAAGTGTTACTTTTTTTAAGAACAAGTAAAAGAAGACAAGCCAAAGTAAAAAATTGCTAAGAACTTCTTACTTAATGTGTTTTTGATAAGCCCTAAAATGTATCATATGCTAAAACTGACATAATTATACGGCCAGGCAGTCGAAAGTACGATTTTGTCACTTTTGTTCTGAGAAAGATGAATTCCAAAACTCTCCAAAAAAGGTTCTCCCATCTTTGCTAGAAAGTCTTTAGAGAAAAATGACTCTGTATTATCTTAAACAGTGACATAAAAATTTCATGAGAATAAACTTGATGGTGTTAGATATAAAATAAATGATTAATTGCTACCATTTTGAAGCAATTTTTCTTAGTTTCTCAATAACTCATTTCTAAGAGATATTGCTATTCAATTTTTATTTTCTCATAGTAAGAAAAGTATAAATAATGTATAAAAATAAAATCTGTTTTCTTATGGAAATTTTGGAAAACACTAGAAAATATGAAAAGAAAGATAAACTACTTGTATTTCTACCAATTGGAAGCTAGGCACTAAACTTTATTTTAGACTGTGGTATGTTTCCTTTTAAACATTAGTTACTCACAAGTTCCAATGAAAATTATATAATTTGCTCAGTATATGTATGTGGGAATAGATGTGTACCTACACACAGGATACACATACAAATAAACAGACTCCTTTCTTAAACATTGTATTATGAACATCTCTGTAGCTTTTAAATGGTAGTCAAAATGAGATATTTTAACATCACTGTAAAAATGCAACACATTGAGTGGGTTGAGTGGTGGCACCTCCAAAATATATGTCTAAGCAGAAACTGTGAATGTGTCCTTATTTGAGAAGAGTCTTTGTAAAAGTAAATGAGGTTCTCAAAATGAAATCACCTTGGATTAGAGTGGGCTCTAACCGTGACAAATGCCCTTTCTAGAACAGAGAAGAAGAGAAGACCCAGAAACAATGGGAAGAGGGAGACCTTAATTGCAGAGATGCATTAAAGATTGTCACCAGTTACTTGGAATCAGAAGGCATGGAACAAATTCTCCCTCCAATTTTCCAGAAGGAATCAATATGGCTAGCATTTTGATTTGAGACTGCTGGCCTCCAAAACTGTGAAAGCACAGTTTTGGTTGTGTTAAAACAGCAGTGTCTAACCTTTTGGCACCAACTACCATTTTCATGGAAGACAATTTTCCACAGACCTGTAGGGGTCCCTTTCTTAATTAGTGTATGCTCGCAATACATCATAATCATATTCCCCAGCACTACCATCATCACAACAGCTCCACCTCAGACCAACAGACATTAGATTCTCACAAGGAGAATGAAACCTAGATGGCTCACACACAGTAGGGTTCATGCTCCAAGAGAACCCAATGGCCCTGCCTATCTGACAGGAGGTGGAGCTCTGGCCAGAGATGGGGAGGGGAATACAAATGAAGCTTCCCTGGCTTCCCTTAGATTTATCTCTTGCTGTGCTGTCCCTGTTCCTAACAGGTCACTGCTTGATACTGGTCCAGAGCCCTAGGATTGGGGACCCTTGTATTGAACTGTTTGCATTGTGGTAATTTGTTACCAACACCTCAAGAATCAAATACACAGGTGGATGGCGCATGATTTATTTACCATTTCCAGAACAGATGAACATTTCCAATGTTCTTGTTATCATAAATAATGCTATAGTGAACACCTTTGACAATCTGGTACTCCATAAATATTTATTTTAAACACTTATTTTAAACACTTATTATATGCCTGATGCTCTGCCAGATGATTGGCGAGAAACAAGACAACACAGAACAAGGGTTTTATTCTTTATTGAGCTTGTATTCCTCTAAGAGGAGCCACTGCATGACAAGTGCATAAATTACAAAAGTTAGAAGATGCTGTAGGCTGTGAAATAAAGAGTAGAATAAGGGAGTTTGGGGTGGAAGAGTAGGCTCCATGATTAAATAGGTTGGTTATGGAAGGACTTACTAACTATGAAGACAGAAGATGAGGTGGTGGAGTTAGCTGCACACTTAACTGAAGCAAAGCTTCTACACAAAGGGAAAGTCAGTGTAAAATGCCCAAGGACATCCTGAGAAAAACTCTCAGAGAAGTAACTGCTAAGTGAAAGCGCGTGGATTTCTGCAAATTCTTCGTAATTATCAGTTGTCTGAAAGGGTGCCTTTGAGTGCACATCCACTGATAACGCACAAGTCACTGCTTCCCCACACTCCACTTATACATTGTCCATGTTTCCAATCACCAAGTTGAAAGGCAAAAGGCAAAAATTATAACTTTCAAATGAGCATTTTCTCGTGAATACATGCATCTTTTCATGTATTGAGTAATCATTTTCAAAGAACTACTTGTATGCATGTAGAGGACATGTGCATTGTTTTCAGGACTGAAAACTGAACCAACTTCACACTAAATTATATACCCAGTCCTCTTTTAAATTTATTTTTCATTTTGAGACAAAGCCTCACTAATTCTCTGAGGTGCCAAAGCCAGACTTAAACTTGGGATCCTCTTACCTCAGCCTTCCAATGTGCCACCATTGAAATGTATATATTTTAGTTTTAAATATTGAACAGAAGTTTGTTCTGCAGATCAGATAAGCTTATTCTGATCTGTAATCTGTGAGCTTTAGTATATTTTTCCAAATGTATATGTTTTCAATTTGGAAACTGTCAGTTAAATCTAAATGTTTATTTTAATATGCTTAAGTATTTATAAGTTCATGTACTAAAATATATCCTTTTTCTTTGACTCAATGTATTATTATTATTACTATTATTTGTTACTTCAAGAAAACATGGATAATCAAATGTATTTTTCCACTTTTTATAAACCTATTTTCAAGTGACTATATTTTACAGGAGTAGTTTCTGAGCAAAAACCAAAACTTGAGTACTCATATTATGTAAATTATTTTGGAATAGAAGCATAAACAGTACAGCAATGCTAATAGATTATATACTATTCTGAATTTTTATTTCAAAATTTAATTCTACAAAGAGCATTTACTTGAATTTGTTTTAAATAAATTTAAAATTATTTTCAATGCTTTATTATGCCTTTAATTTTATGCATGTTACCCTTTGTAAAACAGATTGGCACCTCTCTCTCTCTGTCTCTGTCTCTGTCTCTCTCTCTCTCTCTCTCTCTCTCTATATATATATATATATATATATACATATATATATATTATATCATTATGTATATGTATAGAGAGAACATTATTTATGTCATTATGTATATATTTATATATATATATATATATATATATATATATATATATATATATAGAGAGAGAGAGAGAGAGAGAGAGCAACAGAGAGACAGAGAGGGAGCAGATTATATATCCTGACAAGTAGAACTAAATAAAGAACAAAAATGAAAAGGATTTATCAAACTCTAGATAATAGCATTACCCTGATAGAACATTAAATTTAACACTAAACTTCCTAACTTAAAAACATTTGATATACACAATCAGGTCTACCTCTGCTATCACATAACATGTGGCCCATAGGGCTTTTGTAACCTTTGTTTGATTGAATTACTGCCCCTGAGAGGTTCAGTGAAGCATTTTCTACTTCATAGCAGGCTCCATCATTCTGATATTTATAAATAGCAAAGAGCAGCAGGCTGCAAACAGAAACTTTCAGTGAAATAACACAGCTTTTCAAAACACCCAAGATTAGCTCATTTGTAAGTTCCACTTCTCCACACCAGTTTGGCTCATCATGTTTGCAAGGTTTTCTCATTTTTCTACTTGGTAATCATACAAGTACTTCAAAAATATTTAGAGGTATTATTCATCTAGGACCTCCACTTGTTTATATCTATATTCTCACATTATAGAAGAATGTTCATATGAGGTCAAATAGTAAAATACTTGCTGATTATTCTACAGTCATTTGCTCTGAATTTTCCTGACTTTAATACCTAAGAATAAGTAGTAATCACATTTAACATCCTCCACAAATTATTTTAATTTTATGTTATTTGCATTGTGTGGATAAACTAGATTTATACCAACAATTCTCCCTACAAAAGATTTAGGCTCATCCCTAAATTCTGTGATTTAGGGAGGGCCTACATGCAGTTAGGCAAGTTTTGATTGCATAATCACAAATCTGATCAGTAAGATGTCTGAATGGCTAAATATTTTAATTATTTTCTTCATAAAGCAATAGAAATATTTTTTAAATGAATTTCAATTCCTTGGTAGTAAAATATTGGCTTGTGCTCCCTCTGCTGGCTTTATAAGGATAGTTTAACTTTAAAAAGACATCCATATATTTATATAGTAGTCTAGCACAGAAAAATAGAAACATTAGAAGAAACAGTAAAGAAAAAAACCACAAAATAGAAGGAAAAATAGGTAACAAAGTTTTTGTAAATAAGGGAGGGAAGTAGGGTAAAAACAAATAAAATATATCACATACAGTTAAAATTTCCTATGATGAATGTTGTCATTATCTATATCTAAAAATGCATCAATAATATTAATATTTAAAAATGGATACATTTATAAACACTTTAAATGTTACATGGTACATCAATTAAAATAAAAAATCAAGAAAAAATATTATAGTTATTTCCTTCAGTCTTAAAAATACAGCTGAGATTCATAAAAAGTGAATATATAAAGACATCAATACAAAATCACAGTGAAAAGACCCGTGAAAAGAGTAGAGTTGGGCCAGGGATTTAGCTCAATGGCATAAGCACTCACCTGGCAAGTGCGAGGTTGTGAGTTCGATCCCTGGTACCAAACAAAACAAAAAGAGTAGAGCATCCAAAAGAGTATACTAAAAATTTAATGAATTGTAAATGGTAATTTAATCAAGAGAGTAATCTTATCACTAAAATATAATAACATAAATGTTGATATTTCTGGAAGAAACTACACATAGACCTTTACCTCATATCTTATACAAAAGTAAATTTTAGTTGATTTTTTAAACATTAAATTATAATTCTAAATTAGTATATCTTTAGATAAGAAAGTTCTTCCTAAAATACAAGAAACTTAGAAGTCTTACGGGGAAAGATAGTTGTATTTACACATACAGTTTCAGTAAAAGGATACACCCCAGAGAATCCAGTACAAATGACAGGTGGTAAAGATGGCAATGGACATAATAAAATCATAAATTCCCTCAAATACAAAAGGTTTAAATAAATTGTTTAGGAAAAGGTACTCCACAGTAAAATGAGCAAAGACATAAGGACATTCATAGAGGAAATCTGGAGTGAAGTTTGGAAATACTGCTTATCCTCATTAGTAGTCAAAGAAAATGAAAATGAAAATCATTAATAGGGTAGCTAACTTTTTGAGCTAAATAAAAAAATTAAAAATGCAAGCTATTTAGTGAAAGCTGCTATAATTTTTAAAAAAATACTTTGGCAGTATCTACAAATGCTGACCACATGAATCAGATGCACAACTTGAAGGAGTACATGCAATAAAAATTAAACAACACCCAAGAAAATACATATAGATGAAGGGATAAAGAAAATGTGCTATTCATATACAATAGAATATTATTTTTCTTTAAAAAGGAATGAAATCCTGTCATTTGCAGCAAAACGGATGGAAATGAAAACATTATGCTAGGTGAAATAAGCCAGATGCAAAAAGGCAAGTCTTGCATTTTCTCGTCCTACATAGAAGCTCAAAAAGCTGAAAGAATAATGATTCCTAGAGATTGGGAAGTGGGTGTGGGAGATGCAGGAAAGAGAATTAAGAGAGGTGAATTTCATCAGTGCACACTTTATGCATATAAGGGAACATCACAGTGGATTCCATTAATGTGTACAAATCATATATGCTAACAAAAATAAAAGACAAAACAATATATATGTGATTAATGCAATATACTTGTAGTTTAAAAAAGAAGAAAAAATAAACAATTACATTGTAACACATTCTGTCATGTAATTGTTGAAGTAAAATATATAATGAGATATATAGGCACTGATCAGACAGGAATATATATTAATCATAATGCATCAAGAGGATTCATGATGAATCATCAAGTAAAACAGTAATAATATTCCATAGAAATAGGGTGAGTGCATATTTATGTCTTTGAGGATGCAGAGCATATTTCACACATCTTCAGGTATTGGACTCCTTCTTAATTCCTTTTTGTCTTTTGGTTTTTCTCTCTAAGAGGAAAAAGAAATCTTAACCACTCCGCAGTGTGTCCGTGAAGTAGGGTAGACCTAAAGGAGAGGTAGCAGGTGAACTTGCTACATGCATTTGCAAAACGAGCCCCGAGCAGTGTGGAAAAAATGCCTGTGCAAATGTACCCTGTGCTGAGACTCATAGCTTTACAGATTAAGTACAGAAAACCTTCTCCCCACTTGCAATTCACTTGTCTCTTTGGAGCTGGCTGTGATTACAGGTGCCAGCAATGCTGACTCCCAAAATAGCTTCCAAATTATTCCAAAAAAATAGCGCAGTAATTTTTTTTCTCATCCTGGCTTCTCGTTAGAATCAGCTGGGAAACAGACAGATAAAATATTCCGCTCCAGCTGATTGAATCCAAATTTTGGAACTGGAGATTGGTTCTTCAGTGCTAGTATTTTTTTTTAAAAAGCTCTCCAGATGATTCTGAAGCACCCTGAGGGCTGAGGACCATTACATTACTAGACCAAGTGCTTTATGATCAGATGCTGACATAGTAACTGAAATGTGTTCCCTGCAGCCAATCAACCTGAAGGAGAGAAGATACTTATAATACATAATAAAACAAAACAAAGCAAAACATAACAAAACACCTGGAGCTCTATACTCATGGCTATACTTTTTGATTTTTATAGTTTTTTTTTAAAAAAATTCTATGGAAAGCTGTGTACTGAAACCTATAATCCAAGCAGTTTGGGACTGGGGATTTAGCTCAGCGGCATAAGCACCTGCCTTGCAAGCAGGCAGTCGTGAGTTCGATCCCTGGTACCGATAAAAAAGGAAAAAGACAAAAAAAAAAAAACCAAAAACAAGCAGTTTGGGAGGCTGAAGTAAGAGGATTCAAGCCTATTTGGGGCAACTTACTGACTTAGTCAGTTGAAACTTGGTCTCAAAATAAATAGGAGATGTAGACTAGTACAAAGGTCCTCCTGGGTTCAACCTCAGTGCTAAAAAAAGAAAAATAATTTTTGAGATATAATTTGCATATAATGCATTTACCCCTGTAAGTGCAGTTTGATACATTGTGCTACTGAAGCAAGAGAGAATTCCCAGGAGGTATATCTTGCTTGTCTTTCATGGCTCACCTTTATACCTTGCAGCCAGCACAGCTGCAGCCAACATCCCACAGGCTGTCCAGAGGATATTTGCCTGGGCTGCAGGCATCTTTTCTGCGCAACTACTCCGGATAACTCCACTCCACAGCTTCTCTGAAAGATTCTGCCCCCTGCAGGCCCCCTGAATGACCATCCAAAAACTGACACAGCATGTGGGACTTCGTTTTCTATATCACCAATTTATTTGTCTGTATCCTTAGCAGTTATGCTCTGAACACTCCCTCTCCACAGCAGTCCTCATAAAGCCTCTTCTGGAAGACATCTTTTTCCCCCTAGTTCCTTATTTCTATCTGGAATAGAGTGCGCCAAGTCAGAATGTTTAGGAGCTGGTAACATCAAAGGCTGTTGGTGCCCAAAGTGGCCAGCGGCCAAGGCTAACACACTTAAAAGATGCCAGCAGCAGAAGATGGCAGAAAGTGATGCTGAATTGCCAAAAGCTGCTGTCTCTGGGAACCAGAAAAGCTTCTGTGGCCTTTATGACACTGGCTCTCAGCAGTGAGAAGGTCTTCTAACCCTAACATCTGGTAGCATTGGCATTCAAAGCTGAGGACCTTTTAACACTAAGAAGCTAATTTCCAATTTCCACACAAATTAAATAAGAACTTTCAGTCCCTCAGTAACTTCTTGAAAGCCCTTAGGGAACTCTCCTCACCAGAGGACCCTGAAGAAAAGTGTGGATGATCATCAGCAGGCTCAAGAACAAGGCCAGCACTCTAGAAGGCTGAGACAGGAGAATCATAAATTCAAGCCCAGACTGGGCATTTTAGCAGTTTAGTGAGGCCTTGTCTCAAAAACAAGAAAAGAGTTGGAGGTGTAGCTCAGGAAGAAGATCCTAGGTTCAAGCCCCTACATTGAAAAAAGAATTACAAGCCCTATCGGATTTTCTTCTTATATGTCACTAAAAATCTTCACTAGCTTGTGACTTAATTGTAACCACAAACAAGTTTTAGAGCACTTTCCTTACTCCTCCAAAACATGTCCTTATGCCTGTTTATAATCCATTCCAGTCCCAAGTACAGTCCAAAATATCTACTGATTTTCTGTCTGTACAGTTTTGGTCTTCCTAGAAAATTTTATGTGGGAATTATATCACATATAATCTTTTTTAATCTTGCTTCTTTCCTTGAGCACAGTATTTTTAAAACTGCCATACAGCTATTCATCTCAGTGCTTTATTCTTTTTTAATTGCTAAAACAGTATTCCACACTTTGTTTAACAATTCTGTAGTTGAAAAGCTTTCAGACTTTTTCTGGTTTGAGAATATTATGAATAAAGTTATTCTAAACATTCACATGTAAAATTTTTCATGGATAAGTTTCCTTGCATTCATTAAGTAGATATCTGGGGGTAGACTCACAAAATTGTATGAAGTAGTATATTTAACTTTTTAAGAAAGTGAAAATTTTTTCCAAAGTGCTGCACCATTTTACATTCTCACCCGTAATGTGTGTGGGTGCTGAAGACAGTTTTCACATGTCTTTCATGTTCCTGCACATTTTGTAGGCAGAGGAATTAGCTGCTCATTTGTTTCACACTATTTTCTTTTAAAAGAATACATAGTGAAGAATTTTGAAAGAGCCATGAATGGGCTTATTTATCTATCATCTAGTGTAGTGAATATAATGTCTGCAGCTGGGCAAAAGTCTAGCAAACAATCCATACAGAAGAGTCAGATCCCACAAGTGCAGAGCTTCGATACTTGATAGGAACCCACTGCATGTTCAACGCCCACCCAGGCCTCAGGACATCACCCAGGAATTGGAGCTCTGCTGTGTACTAAAATTTAAATCAATCTGAAGCCTCATTGGAAGGATAATATCAGATAATCTTTCTAGAAATAGGCTAATAGTTATAAGCTTTAGAGTTTAAGCAGACATTGCTTCGACAGCTTTCTGATTACAACAGAACACTGAACTCTGATGCTCAGGAATCACTTTAGTTCAGAAACATATTTCAGAAAACTAAATTCAGAAAAATGAATATTAGTTACATAGACTCAAATACATGAATGAAGTGTGTTTAATTGTAGTTATTTCCTTTGGTATATTGTTAGTAGTATTTCTACAGACTGTCTGATTGATTTTTGAAGACTCTTTCTTTCTTATGTCTATTTCTCACACCCAATTTGGTAGACTAAGAGTTCACAAATTTAAATGATACCTGATTTGTTACTACCCAGAAACAAATGTCTACCTATACTGAGCTTCCATTATGTTCATGACAGTGAACTTATTTCATACATATAATAAGAATCTATACTTTGGTTCAATCTCCAGTACAAAAAAACCCACTAGAATTCTTCCTTCTATTAGGATATATTTGACAAATTAATAGCACAACCAAGATTATAATAGAATCTTATACTTAATAATAAGTCTTTAAAACTCACTGTTAAGGAAAACCTGTTTTTCTTCATATTGGAAGCAACAGGTACAAAATCCTCACAGCAGGCGCCTATTGTAACTTACAAGCTCCTAATTGCACAAATGATAAGAAAAGTCATTTCCTGCCAGGGATTTTAGAATATTTTGATGATGCTAAAGGGAAAAATTCACCTAAATTTATTGACGCTCCAATAAATCTTACATCAAAAGAATTTGTCTATAGTTTTTTTTAGACTCAGTAAGAAAGCAAATCAAGAATTTAAAAGTCCAATTCTATAACTTCTTACAAACAAAAGTTAACTTTCTAACCTATATTTGTTCAACCTTGAAAGGCCTCTGAGGTTTAAAATAACACCTTTCAGAATACCTACATTAACAACCAGGTCAAAAAACTTCGAAACTAGCCATTTTGTGATTAAGAATTATCTCTGGAGATTATCAACTGGCAAGTTCATTCATTATCATTTTTCTACTGATGGTGCAACTCTTGTTCTTATGAACCATATTAATCTTCCTGATAGTTGAACTGAACAAGTTTTTGACAAATGTTAATTTGATATTTTAAAACAACTACATGTTTGGCCTTTAAAAATATACTAATATACATATGGCAAAAAAAACTGCTAAGAATTCTTACTCCACTAATTTGGGATGGCAAAGAAGTAGATGGATAACTAAAATGAATTTAGTTATTCATTTAATTGATCAGTTGAAACATTTTTAAGCATCTGTCTTACACAAAGATTCACATACTTTTTCCCTGACACAAGGGAATGCATATTCAAAGAGGTATATAACAATCAACATAAATAAGATGCATATAAGTTAATATATTATTTCAAAATAATCAAAGAAGGGGGTTGAACATGTATTTCTGGTAGGTAAGACAGTACCACAACTTTATATATAATAATCATAGTAGGTGGTCTTTAATAAAGAACCTAGGAGAATAAGGATAGTGAGCTATTTAACTATCCTGTAGAAGAATAATTCTGGTATTCCAGTCCAATGGTATCATTGTTGTGCTTCCTGGCACTAATTTTCTCCCCTCTAAAACTAAAATTTCTAAGCCAGCAGAGCATAAGGGTGTGGGAACAGAAAGCAAAAACCTTGCTAACGGGTCACTGGGTGTAAAGATGAGTGGTTCCACTCCCGCTTCCACCCCTTGAATCCTGGACCCATGACTGGCAACAGGAGACAGAGTACCACATAGTGGATGCTGACTCAAAGTATTTACAGCATTTTGAAGAACCTTGTCCCAGTCCTGCTTCCCACCTAGCTGGTAAATATGTCTTCAGAAGATAATTCCAACTTTCTATCAATCCAGCTGCTTGTGGATTGTAAGATCAATGAATCCCACGAGCATGAGCCCGTTGCCTCATTTCTCTGGCTGTAAAATGTGTTCCTTGCTTAGCGGCAAGGCTATGTGGAATTCCATGCCAGTGATTAAGGAATTCTGTGAGTCCTTGGGAGATAGTTTTGGAAGAAGCATTATGAGCAGAGAAAGAAAATCCATATCCAGGATAAGTGTCTATGCCAGTTAGGACAAAGTGTGGTCTTTTCTATGATGGAAGTTGTCCAATGTAAACAACCTACCCCCAGGTAGCAGGCTGATCACCCCGAGAAATGGTGGTAGGTCAGGAACTCAGTTGGTCTCTGCTGCTGGCATACTGGGCATTCAGCAGAAGCTGTAGCCAGATCAGCCATGGAGAATGGGAGTCCATGTCATTAAACCCATGCACAACCTCCAAGCTGGCCACCATGGCCACTCTATTCGTGGGTCCATTGTGCAATGGCACAGGTGGTTGAAGAAAGAAGTTGACCATTATCTACAGAACAGGTCATCTTATCCATTTGATTGTTAATGTCTTGTTTTGCTAAGATTACTTCTTTGTGAGTGTTTACATGGGAAACAAATATTTTTACAACCTTTGCCCATATGGAGAGGTCTACTCCCACACTTCTTCCCCAATTATCTTTGTCACTAATTTTCCAGTTATGGTCATTCCAAAGTCCTGATCATCTGGCCAGACCACTGGCCACAGTCCATGAATCAGTATATAGGCACGTATCTGGCCATTTTTCATTCTAGGTAAAATGTAATACTTAGGTACATTTCCCAAAGTGTTGCCTGCTATGAACATTTCCCTTCACCACTGTCCTTCAGGGCTGTCCTGGAAATGTGCTACAATGCTGCAGCTTTCCAATTGCAGGTGGTGCCTGAATAGTGCCTTCTCTTCCTGTCAGCTGGTCATGTGATATGCCTCATGGTACCACAGGTCATAGAGGGAAACAGAAGGCACTATAGCAAAAAGAAGGAGCCATGGACAACTGAGCAACTTCACGTAACGTACCTGTACCCTGGACCTGCTCTGACTCAATCATGTATATGCCATTTCCATTTAATGATAAACTATTACTGTGTACATCGGACCTTATGACAATACCCAGGCCATGATGGGCAACTCAGGTCACATGGTGACCTAGTGTCCCATGGTCAAGCATTCAATTTTTACTAAAGCCTAGGTAGCAGGTCAAGAGCTGTTTTTCAAATGGAGAGTGTTGTTTATAGATGATATCAGAGCCTTGCTCCAAAATCCAAAGGGCGTCTACTATAATTCACCTATGAAAGCCTGCCAAAGGTTTCAAATAGCATCTCTATTTTCCACTGACGCTTCAAGTGCCATTGGATCTGCTGGATCATGTATGCCCCAGGGGCTGAGAAGCCAGAACAGCAGCCTGGACCTGTTGCAAAGACTTTTCTTATTCTGGGTCCCACTTAAAACTGGTAGCTTTCTGAGTCACTTGGTAAATGGACCAAAGTAAAACACCAAAGTGAGCAATGTGTTGCTTCCAGAATTCAAATAGAGGGTTGGGGGTATAGCTCAGTGGCACGGTGGCCTGGCAAGCCTGAAGTCCTCAGTTCAATTCCCAGTTTCAAAAAAAAGAAAGAAAGAAAATGAAAATTCAAATAGGCTCACTAGGCATTGTGTCTCTTTTTTTTTTTTTTTTGGTTGTAGGGGGAACCAGGTGTAACAATCTTTTACCTTAGAAGGGAGATCTCTACATGCCCAACATCACTGAACTCCTAGAAATTTTACTGAGGCAGAAAGACCTTGAAGTTTTCCATTTTCTGTTTCTCAAATGCTTTACTAACAAACCCAGAGTGGCTACTACCTCCTGCTCATTGGTCCATCATCCATGGAGTGGACCAGTGTGATATCTTGAGGGAGAGAAAGGCAATCAAGATCCCTACGAACTAAGCTGTGACATAGAGTTGGAACGTTCATTTACCCTCAGGTAGGATGGTAAAGGAGTACTGCTGGCCTTGCCAGCTGAAAGCAAATTGTTTATGATGGGATTTACAGATAGGTATGGAGAAGAAGATATTTGCCAAATCAGTTACTGCATACCAAGTACCAGGAGATGTCTTAATCTGATCAAGAAAGGAACAAACGTCTGGTACAGCAGCTGTAATTGGAATCACAACTTGATTCAGTTTACGGTAACCAATTGTCATTCCTCAAGACCCATCTATCTTCTGCACAGGCCAAATGGAGAATTAGAGATATGGTGGGGACCACCACCCCAACATTCTTCAAGTCCTTAATTGCACTGATCTCTGCAATTCCTCCAGGAATACAATACCATTTTTGATTTACTATTTTACCAGGCAAAGGCAACTCTGTTGACTTCCATTTGGCCTTTCCAACTATAAAAGCCCTCAAAATGTGAGTTAAAAAACCAATGTGAGGACTCTGCCAACCATTAAATTTATCTATCCCAATTATGCATTCTGGAATAGGACAATGACTACAAGATAGATTCAAGGACTGTCCTGATTTGGACCGTTGCTAGAACTCCATTGATTGCCTCACCTCATTAAGCTCCTATTCTTACTGGAGGACTTTTGGATTCCTTGGAATCAACATTAATTCAGAACCAGTATTCAGTTATCCCTGAAATGTCTGCTCATTTCCCTTCCCCCAGTGTACAGTCACTTGATTAAAAGACTGTATGTCCCTTTGAAGAAGGATGGGAGAAAGACTAAATGTGTACATTTTTTCTGCATCAGAATCCTTTCCTAAGGGGACCCAGCTTCTCCTTCATTCAAGAGGTTTGGGGTAGCTCAAATCTGGGAACTGATTGAGGGTCTATAATTACTATGATTTAATGTAGGCTTATTTTCATTTGCCCTTAAATTTTTTCAATTATAAATCTAGTAAAACTTTTGTAAGCCTTCCATCCACGTCATTTTTGGGATCACCGTGGCTAATCAGCCAGTGCCATAAGTCTACACATGTCAGACAACTCTGATCATTGTTTTGCTTCTGCTGTCCTTGATGGTAAGTATGTGCACCCTGTCTTTGGTGATTAAGTGCTGCCACTTGACCTCTGCCATTCCAAGATCTATTCAGACTCATTGTCCTTAAGTTTCTCAGTTGAGTAACCAAGTTCCCACTGTAAGGTCTGGCACACAGGAAGAGCAATGGAATGAGTTTTCAGGGATGCCAGTGCTCCCCTCACAAATCTGTCTCTTAAGGTGGTAGTGAGAGGTACATTTTCTGAATCATCCCAGTGTAGCAGAGTAGGATTGAAATGACATATTCACTCCAGCATTCCCATTTCCCTAATGCTCTGAATCTTCTCAATAGTAAACCATGGAATATCAGGCATTGCTAAGTCATTCACAGTGGGCCATCTTTTGACTCTTGCATGTACCAAACAACCAAATAATAATATTATTCTTTGCTCTACAAGCTGTAACATTAAATTCAGAATCTCTGCTTAACAGGCTCAAAGCAACAAATTTAGCTCAATCGAGGTGTATATTTTTGACACTGTTATCCGATCCCTGTGAAATCCAATCCAATACCTGCTCATCAGTATTCTGCTTAGAAGTCCAAAACTTTGAGAAGTTCTTTGTGAGAATAATGAGCCTCATCATGGTTCGCAATTCCTTTCTCACCGTTAGAAGTTTTCAACTTGAGCCTAGTTATAGGCCTAGAGACAAAACTGGGTGGTGAAGGGCAGTACTGCTTGGTCAGGCCTTTTCTTGTTGCTGAGACAAAATATAGAACATCCAAAGTTAAAAGGAGGGAATGTTTATTTGTCTTACAGATTTTATAGGTTTCAATAAATAGTTTGCTGTCTCCAAGGCAGGATGGTATGATAGAAGGGCATTGCAGAGGAGAAACAGTTCATCTCAGGCAGAAGACAGCAAAGCAAGCGTTTTATATTCTATCTAGGGTGACTTAGGGTGAGTGTCAACCCAATCAGTGAAATAATTTAGTAATCACACACTCTTAATGCCAGCATCAAACATTTCTGAAAAGGCCCCACCTATAACTGCATGAGGCTTTGTGGGAGGGTACATCTGCATAACAGAGAGTCATGCAAAATCCTCCCTTCCTTCTTCATTCCCACTTTCAAGTAATTAAATATCAAATTGCAGCCATTTTATGTCCTAAATATGCAACCAAAATATTTCCTCTTTCCTAAGCTTTGACCTTGCCTAGTGTGACATCAGTGCTTACTGAGTGAAAAAAAATTCATATAACAAGACCAGCAGGAGAGTAAATTGAAGTAATATGAAAAACGAGGTCATGAAATGACTCCCATGTCATAATAAGAAGCTCATTTTTCTTTAATTTATAGAAAACAAACAAAATAAGGGTAGCAGAGCTATTTATATGTCCATATTATTTTCATTTTTGCATTTGCTCAACTTGAGAAAATGCATTAATACAGCATCAGCAAAAAGGATGTGAATTTTAATATGTAGCAATCCAGTTAAAGCACTACAAAGAGAATTAGGAGGAAAGTGCCTATCAACATCCAGCTGCAGTATGAACAGTCTCATGCTGTGACTTTAGAGAATGCAAATTATATGTTCTCATCTTATTTTAGAAACTAAGCGTGTTGTACCAGAGCTCAGTCTATATTATGACCTGAAAATTGTGAACTTCAACGCAATTCAGGTAATGCATAGATTTGTTGAATTCTTTATTTTGACTATTGTCACTGAGGAAAAGTCAGTCTACATTACATGAGATGAACAGGGTAACATCTGAAGGTGTCTCTATATGAGCATAAGCAAAGGTATCTTACCACTCACTAATTGTCAAGATGAAATATGTTCATAGTTTTCCCTATCAATGCAGTATCAAAGCTCTATGGCCAGAACAAAATTACAACCAAATAAAGTGTATGCTGCTGACCCAACCTTGAACTTTGCTCATCCTTTCTTCATTCAATACCATCCCTTTGGCACCCTGACTTTAAACTCAAAATGGAAGGTATATTCCTTTTCAAAGAATAATCTGCATTATAAGATTAAATAGACTCTACTCTTTTATGATACTATCTCATGTTAAACATTCTTCCATTGCTAGAACAAAATAGACTTCAGTGTCTTGAACTCTTAATAATACAGCATAAAATTTAAAAATCGTAAAGAAAGAAAACATGCTAGATGAAAGATGACTTTCTCTCTCTTTCTTTTTCTCTGTTTCTCTTTTTCTCTTTTTCCCCTGAACTCCATAAAAGATTCTCCAGGCAAACAGGTTTTAACAGTTGTCTAGTTCAAGTACCAAGGTGACATATCTATAAGAAACATAGAAAAAACATCATGGGTTTCAAGAAAGGGACTTCTTTTAAAATGTCAGCAGAATAGCTCAACTTTTCTGTTAGCCTATAATTAATCCTTTAATTATTAATGGTTCTTTATGTACATAGGAAGGGAAAAAGGGGAAGACTTAAGAAGTATCTATCCAAAGCCCCATTTTTTCCATAACCTTTAATCATCAAACCCACATTCTTCTGTTCCCTAAAGCGGATATACATTATTTTTTTAAGACTTATGGCACTTAATTAAAAGTGTCATGTTGAGGCCTAATGCTTATCATTTAAGATAATATGCTTTTATTTTTAAAAATCATCATTTTACCAAACAAAGCTTACATTGACTTTAGAGGTATTTGTAGATATCATTACAAACAAAACATGTTGAAACAGTGTGTTAAAAATATTAATTACAATACATATGGTGAGATATCTCTGTGTATATTATAAACATTGAAAACAATCATTTTTCCTCCAGACACTGTACTTTGGTTGGTGATTTCTCAGTAATGAGAACTCATAAATATATTTGATAATTATATCATTTTTTAAAATTTATATTTTTCTTTTAATTGACTTAATTATACATATTTATGAAGTACAGTATGATAATTTAATATATGTATACAACATGTAATGATCAATTCAGGGTAGTTAGCATTTCCAGGTCTCTATATATTTAAATTTACTTGTGTCTTAACTTCTATTGCTCCATTAAATATACAATAAGGTGTTTTCAACTGTAGTCACCCTGCTGCACTATAGGACACTAGAATTTATTCCTCCTATCTTGTTGTTCACTATCCATCCTTTCTCTACTCTACCTTCCCTCACCCTATTCTAGGCAACAGTAAACACTATTCTGCTCTATTCTTTTGTAAGAGCAAAACATACAGCATTTGTAATCCTATGCTTGGCTTATTTTACTAAACGTAGTGTTCTCCATTTCTAATAAGATTATTTTCTGAAAGCAGGTTTCATTGCTGGAAGATCTGAATAAAATGGAACCATCTAGAGAACAGAAAGTTTCTAGAAGTATACTACAATTGATTGAGTGTTAACTGCTTCAAATCAATTGTGGAAATATACTCTCTTCAAAATGTGAAAATTTTTGCAGTTTTCGATAATTTAATTACTTTCTTAATTTGATAAACCTATGTAAGGTTTAAAAAATAATGCTATTTCCTTTCACACTTTTTCACAGCTTTTCAATATTTTTTCTAGATTTAATTTTCAGTAAAACTTCTTAGATTACCTGAGCTTTTCAAAAGTTCAAAAATAAATAATTTGAAAAAATAAATAATTTGCAATACTCACCTGATATTTATTTATAATGATAGGTAATATGCTAACTAAATCTTACCAAATAGTCTAACATGAAATAAGCTATGCATTTAATTGTAGATATTTTGCATAAAACAGAAATTTGTTTAAAAAATTCATTAGAAAAGTGTTTACATTTTCATATACATGAATTTCATTATGTTGTCTTTTACTTAAGGATAGTTATAACCCAAAAGTCAAATTTAGAATTGCTTAAGAGACTATGGCTCAACATTATAATAGAATATTACTTAACTATAAGTAACAAAAACATTGATTCAAAGCTGGATATGATTTTAAAAGATGTTTATAATATTGTAAGTTCTATATGAAACAATACATTGGTATATGGTGGTAATATATTAATAATTCATAACTAAATAATTTTAATATGTATTTTCATTCATGACTATAATATGTATAAATATGATATTCATGAAATTATCTTTTAAAATATATTACTACTCATCGTATAACTTACCATAAGTAATATTGTAAAAAATTTTGTAGTTAGCAGATAGATGAGAAAATTCTTTTTGTGTATGCCTTTGAAATTAGACAGCAAGAAAAGAGAAGAGAACTATTTTTAGCTACATTTTTGAAACCATACTATATACTAGAATGATTTTTTATATTTTTATTTATATTTTATATTTTTATTTATTTATTTAATTACAAAGTAGATCACTGTCCTAAAAACTCTATCATGAAATAGATAATGAAAGTCATTCATATTTTGATACAAGTTGCTTGAATCAATTAGATGCTAACCTATAAAATTCTCTGCACAAATTTTGAGACGTTCAATGTGGGTGAATACCAGTCAATGTATGAAGGGATCCTGGCTTATCTATATGCTAATGTAATAAACATGATTAGGGGACACAGGAATAATAACTTCCTCAATCATGTGCAGAATTTCAAACATTTCCAACATACAGAGACACAGGATGAATGTTTAAACTTGGAGGAAGACAAAGTTCAATTTGTATCATATAATCTTATTTTTTATGAAATAAAAGTAACTGAAAAACTTTCAAAGCGAAAGAAACATGGGTGAATAAATCCAAATATTGAAAGATTTTATCATGGAGGCACCCAGCAGTCAAGATTTTGTATCATACCTTGGTATAACTGCAATAATTAGTTGAATGAATTTTTATCTTTTTACAAAGATAACCCTTCATGATTTTAAATCTGATATTATAAGAATGTTAAAGATTTTATGTAGACTATAATCACTTATGATCTAAAATATTACAGAACTTAATTGAAATTTATAGGTAATTAAAAATGTTTTATGTTGATATTATCTTTTAAAATGTTTTATTATTTTTGACATTTAACTTTTTCTTTGCAACACAAATTTTGTCAACAAATTAGCCACATCCACCTAATGATTACCTCATTTAAAAACTTACATAAAACATCTGTAAAGCACCATAAGATGCACAATATAATAATAGTAGCCAACATATATGAGCAATTATTGTGAACCAGTTACTGTTGTAAGTACTTTGCATAAACTAATTTATTTATTTATCTAAGTTACTATAAGATGTACATACTATTTCAAGTCTATAACGTGTTACCAACAATTTTCAAAGTCAAAAATCTCTGAATAATTTGTTTTGCTTCTTTTCAACCAGGCAGTAATCTGACTTGAATTTATATGAAGCTATTTGTATTTTGAATTATCTGTCCTAATGAATATTTATTTATTTTGCTACTGCTATTTGAATATTTTAATGTTTCTTGAGAGTTTGCTATGATGGTTATTCAAATAGATGTCTTCACTGAATACTCTTTAAAATTTGAAGCACTCTTAATTCTGAAATCCCTCTTGGCCAGAGGTCTTGGAAAATAAGTTATGAACCATTATCATGCTTATTTCACAGATAAGCAACTGGACACAAAGAGGGTGAATAACCTTACAAAGGCACACAACCACTAAGCAATTGAAATGTGGTTCATTTCCATATAAATATTTACTGTGATATTGTGTATTTCTTCTAATCCTTTCTTTTCTGTGGACTCCAACACCTCAAGTATACAATGCTAAATGTACATCTATATATGAATGGTGTTAAAAATAAAACCTTAAAAATCTTGGTGCTCCCAAAGTTGCTAACCAGGAAATTATTTTATATTGCAGGAAGAAAACCATACTGATCATCTTACACAAGCCAGTTTAGGCAGAAAGTTAATTTTTTGAGTGTGTTTGCCATGGCGGCTCCAAAAGAGTCAAACTGCTATGCCAGCATGGACTGTCAAAAACAAACACACACACACACACTGAGAAATGCTATATAATAATCAACCTGAAATACAGAATTACAGAGTGGGCAAAGATTTTCAAGAGCATAAATACATCTGTCTTGATTGAAATTTCACAGATGGAATTTCTTGAGATATCCTTGCAGCAGGTTGGGATGACGGTTAGGAAACAGTTTCTGTTTCTAGCTCAGAAAGTAAGTTTTTATATGACCTTGAACAAATAATGAAGTAGTCTTTTACTTAACATCTTTCCATTCCTAAATTCTAAGCTATATTCAAAATTCTGTTTTCATGAATGCTCAGTAAAATAAGTGCACATGAGTACAGTTAATTGAGCCATTTATGGGACGGTCTAAATGTAGTAGATCAGTGTCTAATCCTGAAGCAATGTGTCCTAGTTTCACAGAGACAAAAGCCAACTCAAACTTGTCATCTGCAGACAGAACATTTAAGCTACTTCTGCAAGTCTTAAGATTTTTAAAATTGTAAATGTAGATGTTAATAACTCAAGAATCTTGTCCCTCTCAACTCTACATAATTCATTAATCACATTTCTCAATTTTAGTAATTATTGGGGCTGAAAAATATTGCAAACTAATAAACTATTCCAATCAAGAAAAAACAGAAATTCACACATTCACACAAAATTAGTGGTTTTTGATTTCTAGAGTAGTAGATATTCCATTACTGCTAAAAGTTCTGTGCACACAAAAGGATTGTAAGCATGACTCTTGTGGATAGATCATTTGTTAGATCGTAACAAATGTAAAAAACATTCATACAAAATCAAAGAATTTGGATAAACCTTTTCATTGGTGATAGAATGTATACCCTCTAATGAATATATGATTGTTTAGAATTATAATTCATGTTTATTCATATAACACAATGTTACATCTCATTTTTAAAGGGACAGATATGAGTTTTGTAAATGGCAAGTTTCTTTTCTCTAATTCAGAAAAGATTTGTTATTTATTTGTTTTTATTATTTATTTTTGTTTTTATTCTTACTAAATTTATTTTCATTACTTTATTAATAAAGCCTACCAAAAATAAATTTGCCTGGAAAAACAATTTGGAGGTCAGCATGTTAGATAAGTTTATCACTTTTTACTAAACCAAAACAGTGGGGGCTGGGGATTTAGCTCAGCGGCATAAGCGCCTGCCTTGTAAGCAGGCAGTCGTGAGTTCGATCCCCGGTACCGATAAAAATGAAAAAGACAAAAAAAAAAAATAAACCAAAACAGTTATTAAGAATGTTTATAACTTAACAATAACATGATAGCATATATTCAAGTCCCACAAAAATGCTAATTTTTAAAAGTGAGTTACCATTTTAATGTACATTTAAAAGCATGAAATTAATCTACAACTATGATAATTCAAGCCAAATTTCCAAGACTTTTTAAGTCTCTGTTTCCTCTGTGAAAGGATAATTTTAGGCCTATTCAGCTATAAATTCAATATATTTTAACTCATGCAGGTTGTTCTAGCTTCTCTATTACTGTTGTCTAATAATAATGATACTATATGTTATAGTAATAAAAGGACAAATATTGGAGCTCTCATAAAATAAGTTTGAGGAAGAAGATATAGAATAAGTTTTCTAAATCACAAGATTACAAAACATGCCTGTTTCATGTTACAAATTCAAGGTCTCTTAGAATAGCAAACGCAATGATGGGTAGCAAGGCAAGGCAAGGGGCATCACAATCCCCAGACTTAAATTATGCTACAAAAGTACTGTGATAAAAAACAGTATGCCATTGGGAGAAAATACACACACAGACACAGGCACAGGCACACACACACACACACACACACACACACACACACACAGACCCAAGGAACAGTGAAACAGATCAGAAGATGCAGAAACAACTCCAGACACACTTAGCCACTTTATCTTTGACAAAGGTGCCAAACACTTTTTTTGGAAGAAAGCCTCTTTAACAAATGGTGCTGGAGGGCAACCCACTTAGAACCCCTTCTGTCTCTCTTTCAGACAGAAGTTTTCTTTCTCTCAATAAATGTATTTGCGCTTACCCTCCATTGTTTCTAAAATTCATTCCTCAATTTTATAGAACACAGACATGTATAGACATCTAGTAGATTGGGCATTTCATTCTCCTATATCACTTGGAGGTCTTCGACCAAGATCACTGGATGGATACTTAAAGCTGAATGCCTATCCAAGATGAAAATGCCTGGTATCCATCAAGAGCTTTTAGATAGAACCTCTGCAGAATATTCTGATTGCTGATCAACAATGATGACCTGAAGAAGCCAGATCAGTCATCACCCATTTCTCCCTCATGGCAGTTTGGGATACTTCTTCAGAGAAGGGAATGTTACAGCCAGCTGAGTTAGTTAAAATTATTACAGGCAGTTAGACGGGACTGGGCCCTCAAAGGAGCCACTGCAGAAGACCAGATAGCCTGCAACTGTGGAGGAGAGAGACACCTATGCTCTGGCCAGCTCTCAAGACAAAAGGCAAAACAAATGCAACCACATCCAAATTACAAACATCAGGGACTGATATTCCAAATAGGTATGGATCACCTTGAGGAAGCCGAGAGTTGCCATCCTGAGCCCCTATAAGGAAGAGTCACTTCTTTTTAAGCATACTCACTTGCTCCGTGACTTACTTCCTCATTTGTACCCAACTTAATCAATTTTACCTCAACAATTAATCTTATTGGTTGACCATCGTTCTGTCCCACCTTATGATGGCCTGCCTTGCAAGTTCCCATTTTTCCCCATCTTGGACTCATCTCACCTTGTAGTTTTGCTCTATAAAAGTCCCTAGAAAAGAGTCTTTGGCAACCCACTATGGACCCCTTCTGTCTCTCAGACAGAAACTTTCTGTCTCTCAATAAATACATTCTGCTCTTTTAAAAAATAAATTAATAAATAATAAATGGTGCTGGAAAAGCTGGCTTTGCACATGCCAAAGATTAAAATTGGACCCATAATTTTCACCATGCCCTAAAGTTGAAATGGATCAAAGGTCTAAATATTAAAACAGAAATATTAAGTCTGCTGGGAGATAGAATAGGTAAAATTCTTGAAGACACTGGTGCAGGCAAACATTTTATAACAAAATCCCAATTGCACAGGAACTACCACAAAGAATCAACAACTGAGCTCATCTTATTAAAAAGCTTTTGCACAGCAAGTGAAACCAGTAGAGTGAAGCAACCACTCATAATGTGAGAAAAAAATTTTTCAGCTTCTCCTTAGTCAAAAGATTACTCTCTAGAATATTTAAAGAATTTTTAAAAATCAACTGACTCAATCCAAAAATGGGAATCTGAGATGAATACACATTTCTCAGATGAAAAAGTGCAAACAGCAAATAAATAGATGAAAAAAATGTTCAACATCACTGGTCATTCAAGAGATGCAAATTAAAATAATCTGAGAGTCCATCTCACCCCACAAAACCTGGTTATTGTCAAGCAATCAACCAATAATAAATGCTGGCAAAACTGTGGGGGAAAAGGAACCTTTCCCCACCATTGGTTGTGCAGAACTGTGAAACCACAGTGGAAACCAGTGTGGTGACTCCTCTAAAAACTAGGACTAGAGGTTTCATTTGACCCAGCTATTTCCTTCTGGGTATCTTCTTGAAAAAATTAAAATCATCGTAAAACAGCAATATATGAAACCTCATGTTTATAGTGGCACAATTTGTAATAGTCAAGTTTTGGAAACAGCCCAAAATGCCCATCAGCTGGTGAATGGATTTTAAAAAATGTGATTTTTTTTATACAATGGAGTTTTATTCTGCCATAAAGAAAAATAAGCATGAGCCATTCCTAGGTAAATGGGTGAACCTTGAGACCATATTCTTAAGTGAAATAAGTTGGACACACAAGTGTTTTAAATAATGTCTATTAGGCATTGTGAAATGGAAGAAACTGTTCAGATGGGGAGGGCAATTAGGGAGGTGGGAGGTTTAAGGGAAAAAAGAGAAAAGTTTAAAAAAAAAATGAAGCAAGGTCCCTCAGTGATGTCCACAAGATTTTATACATGGATTCACTAAACACTGGGTTGGTTGGAATGTTTCTGGGCCACCAATTTTAGGATTACAGTATTTAAATAATGTCTGTGTGACCTTTGATGACAGGACTGTTATTGTCCATGCAAGAGCATGATTTAGACCAGCCAAACTGAGTAAAAATTTAAACAGTGTCATCTTTGGCCTCTCATTTACCTACTCTGCTTTTCCTTATGACTGGGGTAAACCAAACATGAATGTTTGTTTTGGTTTGGGTTTACTGGTTAATGAAAATGTCTTGTTTCTCTCATGAAATGAGTCCCTTTTTCTGGCAACATGATATTAATACCATTTTAACAATTTTATGAGTGTTAGAATAGCATCTATCCAGCCATAAATTTTACCAACAATAACCAATGTGTATTTATAGCCTAAAATTTTAGACAGTTGTATACCACATTTGTATACCACAAATGTTATTCTTGAGAATGATCTTGAAGATCCTGAATCATGTCAGTTTCATAGATTTGTTATCTTTGTTAGTCACCATTCTTTACTTAATGAAAAAATTATCTTTCAATTCCATAATGTGAACAGTCAATTTGACCAACGGCTATTGAAACGATCATTATAATACAGGTCAGCCATACTCACATTGCTGAATATATATCTTTATAGAAAGTAGATCTCTGTAATGGCCAATTTTGTCTTTCAGAAGGTGTTTTTTTTAAATCCCTGAGTCAGTCATCACCAGCATACACTAAGCCAATGACTGTTCTGAAGATTTGGTGGTTATAGATGTCAATCTAAAAGCGTCTCATAGTTGAATAGTTAAGCTACTTGTCTAGCATTTAACATTTCTAGGACACTGCCTTTGGGTTTTGATCTACACATGTACTTCTATTTTAATAAACCTTGTAAGTTTTTAATAGTTTCCACTGAGTCATTGATCTTTTCCACTGGTAGTCAAAATATAAAGAGGTAATAAATCCTTTCAATGTTCATATTCCAAAATCAGGAACAATTCTTAAAGTGTATCTGATTTCTTTTATCTTTTATCTTATGCTACAATACAGGCTTCAGTAGGAGCTATTAAATTGGCAACCTGGGGGAATAGACTACATGCAATATACCAGAGTTGCTTTATTGGCTGCATTTTCAGATGATACAATAAAAGGGGTGACAGAGTCATTTTAGAAAGTAAAACACATGTATAAACATATTAAACCAAGGATAAATAAAAGGATATCAGTAAGATCTGGCCTAGGCATGCTAAACTTCGGAGTTATTGTTATACTCCTGCATTTCTTCTTCGTCTTAAGGAGGAAATCAAGTGACAGGAGTAAAATTTGAACAATGTTGTAGAGTAACATATAAAAGTTAATAAAGGGATTTCATAAGTGGAAAAGTTCGTGATACATATTAAATGCTATCTAGAAAAAACAAAGACTGTAGATATTGTAGTACAAATCACAGAGGCACTGCTGGTGAGCTAATTTCCACAAGGGACCACTTTGCCTTTCTTGAACAAAACAGAAAGCTTTGACATGGTAAAGGGTAGTCAAATTGAGAGACTACTAAAGAGAAGAATCTTAAGAGCAGAAAGCTTCCATTTTTGCATTTCATAGGGAAAGTTCAGGAATTATCTTAGAAAGCTCACGAGAGCACTGAGTTATTTTTGAATAGACATTTATTGGTTGCAATAACCAGACAGTCTGTAAAAATTTTTTCCTCACCTTTAGGTTATTGCTTTTGCAAAAGGAAATTGTCTGTTATAGAACAAAAGATTCCCATGTGTAGAAAGATTGTGACCCAAATAATTTGCTTGGTTCTTGACAATATCATGACTTTTCTCTAGATTTCTCATGCCCCCTTTCAGCTAATCTTGAAAAGAGTTATGCAGTCTTCCTGTGACCTATTTACATGAAACTGTCACAAGTCATTTGCATATTATATGATATTCACTCAAGTAAAAGTCAAATCCTTTTGTTTAAATTGTTTAGACTAAAAGAACTATGGAGAGTCCATAAAACCCATACATGGTGTAACCATCCACGTACGCCATTAATTTTCACAAGAAAATGGCACTTTTCTGCCAACTTTGTGTTTATTAAACAAAGCTGCAACTAAATCTACCATTATAAAATACATACTTCTTCAGCAAATGGAAGACAGAATAACTTCATGAGGAACTGCTACAAATCTATGAATTCTAAATCTGTTGCTTACTCTTGGGTCCTTAAGCATGCATTTCCTTTTTAGCCAGTATTCTTAAATAGATGCATAAGACTATGGCAAGAACTACTGTGGCAATTGTTATGCTAATACTCAATTGGGTTTGAGTGGATACCAATGGGAGTTTACAAAAATGTATTTGAAGGGCCAGGGATTTGGCTTAGTGGCATAGGCGCCTACCTGGCAAGTGTGAGGCCGTGAGTTTGATTTTCAACACCAAGAAAGGAAAAAAAAAGTTATAAGGATTCAATTGAACTTTAGTAGGTCATTTCCAAGTATTCTTTTTATTCCTATAGAATTTAGCTCCCAAAGTAGAAATACTCTAACAGGGCATAGAGAGGCCAATAAGTACGTATGAGAGAACAGTTGTGTCCCAGCCTGCGGGTAAGTCCATGGAGATCCTAGAGGGGGAGTGGGGATGAAAAGGAAACAAGGGACCCAAAGAACGGAGACAAGACGTAGTAGTCTGCTCAAGCCTTGTTTATTCAAGGAAAAAGTATCAAATATATAGGGTATTAAGGAGCAGGGAGTTGGGATCTGAGACATCAGCAGGTAACTTAGCAACAGTGGCAAGACTGAGGGTCATAGGTTAATTCAAATTTTCAAATTATGAGCGCGGGCTCATCAACATAATTCCTGAATAGGCCAGGCCAAACAAGCTAGGTAGGCAAGGTGCTGCTTAACTACCAAACTTAACTCCTAGAGGGAGTTAAGGTGGTGTGGCCTGCAGGTATAAGGTAGCAGCCAATTACAGAGCTTCCCACACAGTTGTAACTCAGGTTGCTCTTAGGTATTCCATTCTGGCAAACAATCTCATAATTCCATTACAGAGTAAGTCTCAATTAAAATTTCCTGGGGCAACTGGCAGCAATAGCACATGTTGTAAGAGTGGTAGGATTATAGGTTATCAACATTTGTTGAAGACATAGTCCTCCATTTTGTTGATTTGGTTGGTATTCTAAAGAACACATTGGGAAAAAAAGTGGTAAGATTTAAGGCAGAAAATAAAGCATGTATATATTCACTAGGGGCTGAAAGATCTGCCCTGAAAGCAGATATAATACAAATAATATAACTAGGACCCTTGGATGGGTATATTTATTATATTCCTTATTTAACTTGATATATTCTTTTTTCTGTTTCAGTAGAACATGTCTTTCTAATCTCCAATTCCTTTTTACAGATGTCACATTCCTTAAAATATTTTATTGTCCTACTATGTGAGTCAATCATTATATTCCTAGGTATTTACAAAAAAAGAAAAGAAAGAAAGAAAGACACAGACTTAACCACAAATGTTTGTAGTAACTTTGTTATAAAAACAAAATACTGGGAACAAACCACACGTTAATCAATAGGTAGACAAACTCATCATTGTATATGTTTTAGTCACTTTTTTCATTGCTGAGACAAAATACTCAACAACCCAAAATTAAAGGAGGAAAAGTTTATTATAGCTCACAGTTTGTAAAGCTTTCACTTCATATTTGGTTGGCTCTAAGGAGAAGTATGGCAGAGAGGCACCGCTGAGCTGACAGGCAGAAGACAGCAAGCAACAGGCCACACTAGACTTCTTGCTCTCTCACAATTTATCCCACCCAGAGTACTCTTAAATCCTACCCAGAACTATGGAAAAGCAATCAGTGGACTAATTTAATAATCGCACAACCTTGAACCCAGCATCACACACTAGATTCAGCCATATCTGAAAAGCCCCATCTATCACCACAGGAGGCTTGGGGGGACATCTAGACACAAGCCATAACAGTATATGCACACAATAGAACACTAAGTAGTAAACAGAACATACTATTGATGAATGCAATCATATCAATGACTTTCCAAATAAATATTCTAAAAAGCTACACAAAAATTGAGCACAGTGTAAGATTCCAGTCACCTAATGTTTTTGAAAATGTAAACCACGTTGTTTCAGAAAGATCTTTCTTCCCATAGGTTTGGCAAGCACTGGGAGGATGGAATGCAAAAAGCCAGTAGGATAATTTTGGAGATGATGGTAATGGTTAAGTGGTTATGGTTATTGTTTTGCGAGTATACACATTTCAAAACTCTCACCAAATTGTACCTTTTAATTGTGTTTAATCAATTATACCTCAGTGAAAATATTTGTAAAATACAGGGTTACCAGGCCCATGACACACCCATTTCTGCCATAGGACTCAACTCCCTGAAAGTTTCAACTATCTATTTTCAGCAAGAATCATTCAAATAAAGAGGCCAGAAAAAAAAATTCCAGCAAAATATTGATGTTCTCCATTTTAATATAAATCTTTTCCCCTTATCAAACACCTAGGGATAAAATAAAGTCTATATATTGTTCTATATACAAATCAGCAATCTCCTGACTTGGTTCTGAGCTTTCACATCTAGAATATTCTAAACTCTTCATATTCAAAACTTGATTTTTAACATTGCAATTCAGTGACTGGCTTGAACCACTTAGACCTTAAACTTCTCTGGAACACTGCCTAAAACTATCTTGACTATTAAAAGTAGCAAACAACAATAGTTATCAACATCTAGCATTATCTAAAAATATTTCCTTTTTCTATCATTAAATCCTTGCCACAAATGTGACTGCTTTCTGATGAGCGCCCGCTGTTCATACATGCATATTTAATGTAGGTCAAGGCCAACCCACAGCAGCCTGCCTGAAGCTACCTATTCATAGCAGTTCCTTTCCTGAGCATAGCACAGCCAACACAGCTTGCTAAGCCTCACCTTGGCTGACATCTTGAGGCTATCCAAGAGGCCAGCATTTGGGAGAGCCCTGCTCTTGCATTCTTTGCTGAAGTCTGATCATCTTAATCACCACTCTAACCCCACACCCTTGTTAAGATCTGTGCTCCTCTTAAGACCCACTACTACACTGTCTTTGTACAAGACCACTAATTTTCCTATAGATAAAGCTAAATTTCAGATGAACATTTCATGTGCCTTAAGGCTTTAAGCCTGTTTCCCAAACTGCAGCAATTAAAAGCTTACCACACACTTACAAATATCAAATGAAGAATCCCACGTAAGCTTCCATAAACTAAGATCAAAACTCCCTGTGTACATATTACAATCTAAAGCCTGAAACCAGCATCTAGTTACTCCAAAGCCTCTTCTCATGTACACAGCACCCCTTTGTCTTAATTCTTGATATACTGGATCCATACAGTAAAACCTTGTTACATTCTCCACAGAACTTGCTGTACCAATCTTCCTCTTAACCTGCAGCAATAATGCCTATTTTATATTTACAGCATGAGCGTATCAATCAAGTTTGTACACACAAGACAGATGGGGTGGCACATGCCTGTATGTGGCCATAGCTACCTAAAAGGCTGAGGTAGAATTCTTTTGAGCTCAAGGAGATACACACCAGCTTGGACAGGAGATTCCACCAATAAATGAATGAATGAATGTATGCACTTGGCCAATAGCTCAAGTCTTCCCAGTCTTATTCACATAAATTACTCTTAAACTATTTCAACAAAAAAAGTGAGACAGAAAGTCAGACTGAGGTTAGGCCAATGGTACCTCCTTCATATGGGAACATTAGAAGGGAAAGTGGGGAAAAGGGGAAGGGGGGAGGTGAGAAGGGAAGGGGGAAGTAAAATGATGATGCCACATGTATGTACCAATTCTCCAAATTGAATGTATTATGTATTATAAACTTACACCAATGTTTTTCTTGAAAGAGACAGACACGTAGCTCAGTGGGAAGGTGCTGGGTTCAATATCCAGCACCATGAAAAATCTACATAAAAAAATTTTGAAATATTTACATATTTCATGTCTAAATTGAGCTACTTTTCTGACAATAAGAAAGTGTTACCTTCCATTAACAAATAGTAAAAACATTCATTTCATTTGCAATTTCTAGGGTACTTCAATATACTAAGGATTTCATTTCCCTTTTAATTTTCTTCATGTTATCACCATCTTGAATCTTTTTTACAACCTTGAAGACTTCTTCCAAATGCCATTTCACACATGAAACTTTCTGATTGTTTTAAACAAAACCTCTTTCCTGAGGTACAGGCTGAAGATCAATCACAGCAGTCACTGGAGCTGTTGTTGACAACACATATCACTGAGCCCATCTTCACGAGCCTCATCTCTCTGAGGATAAGGGCCTCAACTGTGCTTTTTAATATAATTTCAGGTTGGACTGGGTAGCACTGAAACTCCTGGAGTTGTGTAATTTGTATTGTACAATCATCTTATGATGACTATAGTCATGCCGTTCTCATTTTGCTACCATCCAAGTCAGGAGAAGCAGTTTCTCTAGCTCAGAAGGATACCACTGAGGTTACATGGGGACAGTGCTCTTAAAACACAGGCTCTGGAAAACACCTGTGATGCTATTGGTTTTCCTTCATCATTTAAAAGGTCTTACACCATTAACTAGGTATTTTCCATTAAAAAAATGTTTGTAATCCAGATTCTTAATTCTTAAGCCAAACTGCTTTATGAAGTCTACTTTATTATGTTGGGGACAGAAAACCTATTCTCAGGTATTTTGAAAAGTCATTTTTATGTAACATGTCTTTAAGATAAAACTCCAAGAGACATCTTTGCCTCTAAGTAAAATGAATTTAAAATCTACACACCATAGCTAATTACTGAACTGAAGAATGTCTGTATAAGTGAAATGATTCATTGAAAATTCAGTTTTTCTTCAAAAATTTTTATTCTGTATCAGTCTGACATGTGACAAAAGTATTATAGGCTTTGGCCTGTCTTCTAAATAGGTTTAAGCGCTTTGACCTAATCTTTCTCCAGAGGCAAATAAATATAACACCGACCATATTATATCAGCTATACATAATAAATTTTTTTATGAGAAAAAATATATTTGTACAGCTTAGTTCATGTTTTTGTGACAAATTTAGTTCACTTTCAGAGACCACCAATTTCTTATCTGTAAAAACTCAGCAGGTATTTTTTATCCTAAAGGACAAAAACGTCTGATTCAGCTTTTTTCTTGTATTTTTTTAAGAAGATACTCCATTTGTAAATTCAAGTTTGGTTGGCCCTTTTTAGTCCTTTTGCTTAATATTTTGAATACTTCCATTTTTTTCTTTTTGTAGAGCCTTTGAGCTTCTTCTCTCTGTTGTTTTCTCCTCTCAAATTCCTGAAATTATTAATATATGTTACTTTCATTAATCACAAACAGTACATTCATTTTAGAACTTGTATTGCAATAACTACCATCATGCAAACTTTCTAAGATTTTTGTTTCTCATATTTTACAAATGTGAGTAGTTTCCCAAATCTGAAGCAGTATACCATTTTCCTCACACTGTTGTATAAATCAGCAAATTGTAGTTTTATGAATATATATAAATAACATTAGATCAAAGAAAGTAGAAGGAATCTATTTATATAATTGTGTTATTTAATTAAGTCCACTAAGAGTCTGAGAGGACTTTTTTTTTTTTTTTGGTACTGGGGATTGAATTCGCGACCTTGCACTCGCCAGGCAGGCACTTATGCCACTGAGCTAAATCCCTGGCCTGAGAGGACTTTTAGAAGTTAACAGTCTACTTTTCTACGTAACACTAAAAACTTCACTTCCAGAAATCTACATATGGTTTTCTTTTTATTCTCTGAATTATAGGCTTAATTAAATGAACATTTATAGACTACTAGATATGTGCAAAACATTCTGCTAGACATTATGAACTTTGACCATTTAATATTATACTGATTTGACCTAAGATGAAGATTGAGTATAAAGAAATAGAATTCAAAGCTACAAATATTGAAAAGCCACTGTTCGTAATGTACTACGTTACTTACTAAATTAAATACAAAAGTTGAAAAAGTTCTTAAATAATGTAATAGATAGGTTTTTTCAATTCTTCCTACAACACATGTAGCCTCCAAATGACACTAGAAAAAAATGTTTTTACATGAATCATAAGTAAAACGTGTATTGCATTTGTTAAAAAACTTTTATGCTACTTTATTGTGTTCACCTTACAGATGGCACACTGAGCTCAGTGACACTGAAAATAATTTACTCAAGATCAACAAATGGTAGGGCTTGGTCTCACATCTAGAATTTTAAGTCTCCATCATGTTATACTGTTATACATGTTATATTCTCATGATGTAGTATTTCATTATCTTAGTAAGCACATAAAAAATCTAAAACTTATTTGTGAATTTAGGTATATGAAGCACAGCTTACACTAATGAAATTTCTCTAAACAAAATCATTTTCTAACTATATCCTTACCTTCAATTTTGGGTCTGTACTTAATACTTTAAATTTTGATTTCTTATGTGGCCTTGAAGCCTTATAAAGTTTTCACTTATTAATTGGAATGGCTTTATTCTGGGCTGCTTGATATTATTGCCTGTGATGAAATGAACAGCTATTTTGAAGAAAACAAGACATCATAATAGCTAGTGCTGATTTAATACCATCTTGTTTTGATGCCCAACCAAACTATGGCTCTTCTGTCTCCATTGGTTTTATCATGTTGTACCTTGCTGGATTTTATTATATGTAATAGTATAAACAAAAATTGTTATAGGCAAAGAGATAATATAAAAACCATTGTTCGTTTTCTGTTAGCTGGTTCTAAATACGCTACAATGCTTTCATCCACTTGAATGGTTTTACACTGTCTTGATATGTCTGATGCTATAGTATATGAAGTTATATTCAAATATTTCAAGGAAAAAGACACTATGGTAACTACTATTAAGTCGGGTTATTTGGTGGTGAAGCACTAGGTTGTTGAAACTGTCATGCTTTGACCTGTATTGTTATGTTATTATGTCCTCTTTTATCTCAATCTCTCCCTTATTCATTAAAAAAATTATTTAATTATTTTTTTATTACTTTTTTAACTAAGGGGAAAAAATCAAAACATTAGCAGGATATATTATAGTAACTTTTTTGATTTCCTATTAACTTGATTTGAAGTTCTGTAATACTCCCACTATCTTGTTTTGACTGATTATAGACTCTGTTCCGTTCTGCATGATAGTATCAAGTTTGAGGGTATAGGCAACTACTTTAAAGGCAATAAGATTCACTATGATGCCCATTCTGGTTTGACTATTATTCTCTTTTGAAGTCCTGTAATGTTTACAATGTTTAGGTTTTACTGGTCTTGTTCTCTACTGTTTTGGTCAACTTTATAATACCTAATGAGATAGACTCTTCTTAAGGAAGCAAGAGGCATTATGGTAACCATTGTTGATAACCTTGTACTCTGTTTTTACATCGTGTGCTATGTCTATCCTTGGTTTTGACTGATAGCTTTACTTTGTCATATTTGATTTTATTCTCTTCCAAAAAAAAAACCAGTAATAACTATGGGAGTAATAAAACCCAAAATGTGTAAATTTTGTTGTAATAAAGAGAGGAAAAAAAAAGTGCTCTAAAGGATACAACAGCAAGTGTGTTTAGGTGTGTTAAATAGATGACCGTATTAATGTTTTTGACTGGATCACTGAACACAACTGTTTGCAGTCTCACTGTTTGTCCACTTTGTACGCTTTGATCCTGTGACTTGAACCACTATCTCTAGGATGATAATGTGTAATCTGTTAACCGGTGATTTCTTGCTGGTTTTTTTTTTTTTTTTTTTTTTTTTTTTTTTGTGGTTCTGTATTACTTGTACCCTTACGCTGTTTTGTTTTGTGGTTTTTTCTCTTTTTCCTTTTAAATTAAAAAAAAAAAATTTTTTTTGATTCTCATTTGTAATGGTGTCAGCTTTTAGATTAATATTTAAGATCTGAAAACTCTAAGAAACTGTTAATTTTCATAATTACATAACCCTACCCCTCCATAACAGAAATTTTAAAAGGATAATAAAAGTTTAACAGCCCCTAGGCTTCATCTGATACACTGAGGGACAACACAAAAGGTGGTAGAAAAGCTATAATGTAACAAGTATAAAATAGGTCCAGTATTTTTATGGAGATATGTTTGTTCCATTTTAGTCTGCCATCAGATTAATAATAATCATAAAAATTTTAGATGTTAAACTCAGTTTTCTCAATAGCACATATTCTAAAGCACAAATAAAAAGGAAACTATATGGGGTGTTTGTGATTGGTAAATGATAAATTAATCACATTAATATAAAAAAACTATCCACAGCTTCGCAGTTTCAACAAAATGAAAATTTTGCTGAAGCTGTAAATCATTTTGTTTACTCACTTGGGAAAGTCAGTTAATCCTGTTCTGAATAATAAAGTGGCAACTTGCTGTTAAGTTAAACCAGTTGGTTTTTTGTTGGCAAGACCAATTCTTAATGTTTTATTCTAACATTTTCCCTTTGACTTTTACTTGCTTCTATTACTGCGTAACAGCTTTTAAATACTATTTCTGACCTACTGGTATTACCTGAGATAATACAAAAATTAGAATGATTCAAATCTCCAACTCTGCTTAGCACAATCATTCATTCAAGAGACCACTATATGCCCAACACCAAGAAGCACAGCTTACATACACTTAAGATGAGTAAGAAGAAATGTACCTAAATATTTTTTTTAAGTAGAACTTACTTGTTTCTTAGCAGCACGCTTAGCTTGTATCTGCTCATATTCATCTTGTGCTTTTTGATTGGATGTTTTCTTTTTCTTTTTCTTAGGAACAGTCATGGAACTTCACAAGACAAATTAAGACAAGTCACAAGTATTAAAAACGACTTAGTCAAAATTCTGGAGCAATGTGGTGTCAAATATAGTACTTGTACAGTAAAATCTCACTAATGCAAATTAAACAGAAGAAACTATAGTCTCTATTGGTCTATTATTAAATGTCCAAGAAAAATATTAAGTTGCAGCTTTTAAGATTAGAGATCAACTAAAGGGTGTGGTAAATGGAGATTCTTAAGGAATATTTAATCAGGGAAAATACACAAAGCTTTGAAAATCCTAAAATGTTGAAGAATTCAAAAAACACTAAACTGACAGATATGATGGAAGTTGTGGGTATAAACTTCAATCTCAAAGTTCTTTGAACACCTTGTCTCTATTCTACTTCATCTACTTAGTCACGAATCACTGTCATGTGCTGTACCTAATCTCCATTTAGAAGCATTCTTTCTTAAAAATGTTCACCTCTTTTAAGTCTTCCTTTTGCCAGAGTTGACTTGATTACTTGGGGTTTCACTTATTTCCTCAAGTTAACGTTTCTTTCCTTGTCTCTCAACTCTTCACCATCTTTATGCCATAACTAGAACATATTTCTATAGCTCCCTTTTTAAACAAAGCAGGTTCTGTCTTCTTCTAACTACTAATTTTATGTTTTAATTTTTCATAGTCAAGTTCCCAGAAACAGTCCATCTTGTCATTTTCAATCAGTGTAACTATTAAAATACTCTCAGGTCATTAATAATTGCCTGTACCACAAACGTAAAGAATTGTTCTCAGTTTTGTTTTCTACTAATTTTATAATATCTAACAGCTGAACTATTCCTACTCTCAGTTTTCTAATGTTGGCCTAGCTGCATTCCCCAAATCCCCCAGTTCTGACAATTTCATTTGATTTCTTCAATGACTTTTTCATGTTTTCACCTCAAAATAAAAATTCTGTAAAATATATATTTATCTTCTCATGTGCCCTGATTTAACCATTTTCAATCATCACTGAGAATGTTTCAAACATACATTTCTTGTGTTTATCTTTTCCATAGCTTTATCTACTATTTAATGATAAGTCTACTACCTACTAAAAACATGTAACTTTTAGTATCCCTGTATTTATCTCCAAATATATTTTTTTCCTGTGGTTCTATTTTCTTTCTTTTCTTTTTTTTTTTTTTTTTTTAAATAAACTCACAACTCCAAAGGGCAAAATTTCAGTGAAAAAATTATGGTCCCAGTAATGCCTGACTTCTCTCCAAGTTTTGACTTTAACAGGTTTTCACTTGATATAGGCAGTTTTATAAGTTAGCTCTCATGAAACATTGGTTTTACAAGCTGGATAAATGGCATGCAATTTTTTCTTTCTCCAACCTATTTTTATCCTTTGTAGAAAATCCAAATTAGTAACATGAGAAGTATTAGTAACAGAAGTACTTATTATGTTTTACTCATCTTTTTAAATTCCTGATATAAATTAACTGAGTCATCACAATCTCTTGGCTTTAGGAACAATGTTTACCTGAGTGAATGATCCATGTGTGATGCTCTGGAGCATAGTGTCTCTCAATTACATACTTACTATCTTTCTTAAAACACTGGAACACCAACACATGAAATCTGGACCTGTAGTCCAAGCTGTTAATGATTATTCTCTTAATACATCTCAAAAATTATTTTTTAAAAATATTACTGACAGAAGTTAACAATAGTATAAACTATATACATTTGAGAGACAAATTTAAAACTCAGATCTTTAAATTCTCATTTTATTTCAGTTATATTAAACTAATCCAATTTATTGAAAGTTAAAGACTCCACGTAAACATGCTCACCTAAATATACTGACATTTAAAATGTGTTAGTAAGAAAAATTCCAATTGCTACACACATTATCTTTCATAAAATATTATGTATATTTGAAGTTAAAGACTACTGAAAAAGAACATACCTTACTGTTTTGCTACATTGCTCTGGATGAGGCTGATCCTGATCTTCAGACAAAGCACCCTCAACTATACACTGTTCTCCAGGGAAAGGCTGGTTGACTTTTTCTTCTGACAAAGGCTGTTCAGCCTTTTTTAGCTGTTTTCTGAGTCTTTCCTCTTCAGCTAAGTAGAGATGTTTCAAGTGATCTGGATACTGATCTGTGAACTGAGATTCCTGTGATGTTCTAGCCTTCTTTTCCTTCCATAGTAATTTCTTGTAATTTTGCTGAATCTTCAATTTTCTCCGAAATGCAAAGCCTTGTCCTACAGTGAAGAATAAAAATCAAAATCACAGTAATAGAATATAAACAGAGCTAAAAATAAAGCTTAAATACTTTTTCACACTCTCAATTCAAATACTAGAAGTATTTTACTTTGCTTTTCAGGTTGTCAAGAAACAAATTTATGTTGATGGAATAAACAGCAAGTTGGTCCTTTACAAAAAAGGACCAACTAAGTCAACAGCCACGCCGTAAAACCTCAAAGAAAAACTAACCAATTAAAAGACTGTTGTACCACAGTTTCAAATCAAAACACACTTCCTGACAAGTCCAGTTTTTTTCTTTTTCTTTTTTTTTTTTTGGTATCAGGGATCAAACTCATGACCGAGCGCTTGCAAGGCAGGCGCTTATGCTGCTGAGCTAAATCCCCAGCCCCAAAACACACTTCTTAAATCACCTAAAAAAAAAAACTTAATACGAAAAATTTTATCATTTATCTCAGAGAAAGTTACTAAAAATTTATTTTCGAAAATAACTCAAGTAGCAAAGACAGTGCGTGACTTTGTGAATACTTAGCAACTACTTTTAGACTGAACTTTTTTACAGTAACGCTTCGAAAAGTGACCTGAGCACCCTCACAAATAGCAAAAGACCAAAGGAAAGGGAAAAAAAGTGGAAAAAGACTGAAGGTCTGCTGAGGTGTTTGCAATCACCAGGGCTTTGGGTCATTTCTAGCCCATAAGGCAGGGGCACAACACACATACACACTGGAGCCGCAGACACTCTCCACCGTTATAGAGAAGGAAAGCAATCGTGAAAGGGAGCATTGCGGGAAAGACTTTTAAACTTCAAAGTGAGCAACTCCGTCCGTCTTCCCAAGCAGAGGAGCTAGGGAACAGCTTGGGCTGCCGCGAAAAGGCCCAGACTTGGCTCTTAGGCAAGTCACGCATGGTAGAGCTTCCTTGGCCTGAGGACTTGAATGTTGGGCTTCTTACCCTCGCGGACGCTTCCCGCGAAGGCCTGTGGATGGTTAGGCCACCAGGACCTCCGTTTCACATTCTTATTTTTGAGTCCGACCGAAGAAACCCCTTCGTCTCGCACCCCTAAACCACTAGTCCGCCACCTCGCCGCCGGGCTCACTGGCGCCATCTTGTAAAGACTACATTGACGGAGGACCCTCGCGGACTCGCCCGATATACGTCACCAGGCTGAATCAATCGATCGCCCTACTGAAGTCGGGCTCGGCGCTCTACTGGTGGTGCTTGTACTACTTCCGACAGAGCCGTCGCCGCACCGCCACGTTTGCGCCACCTACCGCCCAGGAGGGTGAGTGTCATGGCGGCTGTGTACCCTCTCCCGGTGACCCAGGACCTGCCGATGCTGCGTACCAAGTTACAGAGTCTGTCGCGGTTTCTGAAGGACGCCCTGACCATTTCCAACGCACATACAGTGGACTTTTACACGGAGTGCGTGTGGAAGAGGCTGGTGGACTTGTCTCCGGAGACGGTGCTGGCCGCGTTGAAGCCGGCGGCGGAGGCGGAGGCGGAGGCCGGGTTTTCTGAGGCGCGCCCCCTGGTGGAAGCGGAGAAGGGATCAGGTGAATGGCGTCCGTGTGGGAAGGGAAGGCAAGGGGAAGGTCCTGGCCTGTGAGTTGCGCCCTCTGTTGGGAGCCGACCTGAAGCCCGTGGGCGGCGGGCGGAGGCGGGGCGGAGGCGGGGCGGAGGCGGGGCGGAGGCGGGGCGGAGGCGGGGCGGAAGCGGGGCGGACGCTCTGGCTGTGGAGCACGCTGTTGGAGGAAACCAGCTGGTGACCGCGAGAAGCGGGGCGTGGGACTCACCACTTCTGTGGGGTAGCTCCTTTGAGTTTCCGCAATTTAAGGCAAACTGGAGAGGGTCAGGGGCATTCATTCATTGAGCAGTTCTGTCTTATTTTGACAGGAAAGAAAGGAACGGTTTCTCGCAGGGTTCATAGATTTTTAATGGGGACGTGGCAGAAGATAATTCAATAGTTAAGGAAATACAGTTTCACCTCGTGGTAATGGACAAGTAGAAAGTCAAAACAGGGTAATGTGATAACGAATGCGTAAGGCGGCTGCCTAAACTTCAAAGATCCGGGACAGGAAAAGGCACCAGTCTGCTGAGAAACCAGGCAAGGGATTTCAAGGCTTGGGCACCTCAGAGTTGATCTGGCAAAAGCCAGGTGAGGGACGGAGGCGGATGCAGTCAGCCAGGCTGGCTGGGGTCACATCACGCAGGACTTTTAGGGCCTTCCAAGGAGTTTAGGTTCTTAGGGTGCTGGGGTCCATTCGGAGCGACATAGTAAACTAAGCTAATACACATTTGGGAAAATACAGTCAGAGTTTTTGGACCACCGGTGGGGCCTTAAAAGAATAAGCTGAGAGGACAATTATGGGACTTGCACAGGAAAAAGGTCTTTGTATGCTGGGTTAGAATAGAAGTAGTGAAATCTTGCATATTCAGTAACAATTCATTTTTTAAAACTGTTTATAAAATATCTGTTACATGCCATGAATTTCTGTAGGCTCTGGAGTTTCTTGCCCTCAAAACGCTTAGATTCTACCAAGATTTATATTTTGGAAACAGAATGACCAAAGGACACCAACACCTAGAACTTTTCCGAGCTTGCTTTTAGGCTTTCCAAACATTGTGAGTTCATTCGTACAGATTTCTGTAAATGCAAAGTACCACTGGAGGGACCATGTGTAACAGCGTTTGGTAAACACGTCTTCCTTAAAGTCACTATGGTTGAACATTTCAGGACCTCTTTAGCTTGCTCTTAAAAAATCTTGTACTTGTGTTAGCATGACAACTTTATTCAGACTCATAAAGAGCAGAAACCATGTTTGTCTTGCAAACTTATGTCTTCTCAGCACCTGGAAACATACTTGACATACATTAAGTACTTAGGAAATATTTGTTGAATGAATGGTCCTTGTTAACTTTCAAAAGGCAAGAAAGAAAAAAACATACTACCATTAAATATGGAGTCCAAGATTTTCATGTGTGTTTAACTCAGTCTCCGTACAATGAGAGAATTAGATTGCCTCACATATCGTAATAATTAGATTATTATTGTATATCACGCAGTGTGGTATTTTTATGAATATTTTATCTTTTAGTCTTCGCATCAGCTGTGTAAGAGGTTCTGTTACTTTTAATTGATAAGGCTGCAATTTAAGTTAATTTCCCAGAGAAACCTTTCACCTGGCTCAGTTGACTCCAGAGTCTGACCTTTTCATATCCATAACAAGTGTACTGTGAATTAAATTTAATTACCAAGTTCATTTATTATCAAGATCAATATGTAAAGCTACTAATATTTCCACTCGATTATTTTATAGTGTTTCTTTCCCCTTCAAGAATGTAAGATTATTTTCTTCACTGCCTTTTCTCCAGCGCCTAGAACAATGCCTACTCAGAAGTTAATAGGTATCCTATCAATCTTAGTTAAATGAATGAATGAACTGGTTCTCTGAAAGTGAGAATAAATGTAGTTATCTTTTAGAGAAAGTTTACAACCATCTTTTTTATGTATCCAACAATGGAATCTAGACTAGATTGCTAACCTTTGAATGTTTGTAGACCTTTTTATACAAAAGAGTCTATTGTACAAATTGTTAGCTCCTATTATTAAAAAAGAATACATTCTAATATTCTCTTTGTATAAGAAATCTTAATTTTTACTTATGAAAAGATAGTGATTTTTCTCTCTCACTGTATGCGGCCCTTTATTTGTGTTGGAGATCATTAAAATCTTTTGACTAGATTTGTGCCTTATTAAAGCATTGATAGCTACCTTAGACAGTATGAGTTAGCAGTTAGATTTGTAAAATGTCAAGTCAGAGTTCAAATTTCCATTCTACTGTGTACCAATTCAATGATTTGGGAAAAACTTATTTTTTCATTGAACATTTACCAAGTGCTAAATATGTGCCAGGAATTTTTCCAGAAGTTAGGGAATTAGCAATAAACAAAACAAAAATATTTCCTTCATGTTGCTTGTGTACTAGGAGGAGGAAATAGCCCTTCCTCCAAAAAACAGTTTTAAGTACCATGGATAAAGATAGATAAGAAAGGAGTGAATAAAAAGAGGTAGAAGAGGAAAATATAGTTTGTTTTATGTAGGTTGTCTTGGCAAAACTTCATTGAAGTTACTCTGAAAGAAAAGACTTAGCTAAAAAAAAAAAAAAAGTACCATGATGTTAACCCCAGGGGAAGAGAATTCCAGATTGTGAAAGTAGAGAGTACAAATTCCCTGAGGAGGAAGAATACAGGTATGTTTAAGGAAAAGCAGGAAATAATGGACACAAACAGAAGTATTTCCCCTACCTACTTACCTACCAATCTTTCCCCTACCTACTTAAGCTTTTAAAATTGGGTCAGATGTTTTGTTTGCATTGCATAACTTATTGCTACTGTGATTCAGTGAGGACCACAAATGATACAAATGAATTTAAACTTAGTGCTTTGAAAGCAAAGGAGAGGCAATCCTTGAGCATCTCTCCTAGGATCTCACTACAATCAGTATTCTTCTAATTTGCTGTGGTCATTGATAGAGCTAAGAGTAGGTCAGTCATCGCTAACCCTTCCAACCAAGGTCTGTGATTATTTTTATATTCTGATTTGGTTTTGCAAAAACAACTCAGTGTTTCTCAGTATAGTTCTGAGCTAGGTGTCGTGCGTGTATGCAACAGTGAAGGTGTAGTCTCTGCAAAACCGTATGGTACATCCCAGTAGAAGAGACAGAAAATATCAACTAATTGTATAAAACACAACGAAAAGATGAGGTGTTCCATTATAAGCAGAATTTTATTCTATTTCCTTCTCATTTGATGAGGTCTGAGAATTACATTCTGTTACATTTTTTTTTCTTTCTGTAACATATGAAAATCCTGTGCTCCTAAGCATTACGCTGGAACTACTTTTTTATATAATTTAATTTCCAGCTGTGGGACAATGCTTTTGTCCAAAACTAGTTGACTTCATTTTCCAAGTAAGTTTTCAATAAGTTTTAATTAAGAACGTGTATATATCTCAATTATGGAATTGGTTTCTGGGTTAATTTTTTAAATTCTTCCTAATAAAATTCTATTCCCTCACCCCTACAAGTCAAGCTGTTTTTCATTTATTTTATTTGCCATGTGTTTCTTAAAACTTTTCAATGCCATTTTAGTAGGAATTGAACTAATCTTCCATGACAACTACTTTACATAGTAGGCACACACAGTTAATTTATGTTTTACCTAATTTATTTTTATTTAGCAAATGAATTTCTAAATTTATGTTTCTATGTGTATTTTCCCTTCACATTAAGCTATAAAGAGTCTGTTACAGTTAAAATACTATGTTAAATATTTCCATTTTTAAATTTGATTTCATTTTTATAAATAATGTACTTAAATATGAAAATACTTTTGCCACGGTTAAATGTACTTATACATTCAACGTGTTGTTTTAATATCGGTACAATAAAGACAGCATGTCAGTTCCTTAATCATTCCAAAAGCATAGTTTCTAGGTTTAAATAACATATTTTTTCATTTCATATGCAACTATAAATGAAACTGGAAGCGCTTAGGCAGAACATTTCCTAGTATGCTATTAGGTGATATAAATTAACTTCTTCTAAAGCAATAGGATGTATTGTTTTCTCCCTGGGTAGATTATAGGGTGATTGATAGACTCAAACATTCATAAAATTTAATTCATGTTTAATTTTTAAAGTTTGGTATGACACATTTTAAACTTTGGTTAAACTCTATGAAACAATTATCAAAGTGCAAGCCAAAAACAACTACTATAGAAGCCAAAGCCTTAAAATGTTGATTACAACTTTCTGGAGTAAAAATAAGTTTCCATTTTAGAAAACAAGTCCTGTTTAGTTCACCCAACATTTACTGAACATTGTCCTGGGTTGGGGGTTACCAGTAAGGAAAATACCACCTCTAAAACCACTGGGGAGACTTAATAGGTTTGAACCACAGCTGTGATGGGAGGAGGGGGTTTCCAAATGAAGGACTTTTATAAATCAGGGTAGACGGGTGGCTAGACATGTGGACTGAGGACTCAAGAAACATTTATGATGATATATTTATCTCTGACAATGGGTGGAAATGCTTTTTAAAAAGAAAGCAGGAGAAAGGAAAGATTTGAGGAACATAAGAACATTCAATTCACTTGTGAACCTTTGAATTGAGGGCCTCCATAGGCTATTCTTGTAGAAGTTAATACAAAGTATCCCTCGGTCTTTGTGAAGGTTATTGTTTAAACAGAACTATTGATTTTGTCTTGAAATTCTGGACTGTATGTTATGTGACATTAACAGCTACTCCCAACCCTTGGAACACAGTTAAATCTCCAAACTTAGCACATAACTGCATTTTATCTTATGTCACATTCTAAATGTTCAAAAGCACTCTTGTCTTAACCTGAGATTGTAAGAATTTGGGCTGAAATCAGGTTTTATGCTTCTCTAACAGGCTTAGTGGTGCTATTGAAGTCCTCGTGGCCTCAGTGATTACAGCCACCACAGAGTCTTAGGGGCATTCGTTTCTCCTTGTGTAGTTGGTGATGCTCCAATAGTAAGTGTACTGAAGTATTGCTGTCATTCATGCATGTGTGCATGCATTCATTCATGCCGTGTGTGAAGTACCTGTTTTCCACTGCAATTAAAGCAGGGATATTTGTTTTACAAATAGTGCAGTAAAATCTTCTAAAATATTTTATTTTTTTCAGAGATTTACCAATTATTTTATATAAAAAGATTATTTTTAAGCTTTGGAAACTTTAGGATCACTTTTGGTGGCAAGGGGCACCGTTAAGCAAAGTGAAGAAAGTAGTGATGCAGAGCGCGTGTGAAGTCCCTTACCGTGTCACCGTGTGTTGACCTCTGCTAGATGGAATTCTTGCCAAACCGTGTTCTGGCAGTTAGGTCTCACTGCTTTCCTTTTCTTCTCTGTACTGTCATTTTGCCTGATTTCCTTTGTTGTCCTCTGTGCTTAATAGTGTGGCATGCTAATGAATGTGGGAAGTAAGAGCAAGGTCTCAGGTCACTCAGTTTACTGGCCCTGCCTCTTAGTGTCTGTGAAAATTTGGATTAAGTAAGCCATCAATGAGTCTCAGTTTTCCCTCTTTAAATGGGGACAAGGGATTAATTTACTAGTTTGCAAGGATGTCACTGTTGAGCACAGTGCCTGACCCACAGTATATATGAGTAAATGTTTGCAGTAATATTGATGAGTTAAGAGGCCTGACAAGTCACATCTGCCTTAAAGTGTTGTGTGACATTCAACTAAGATAAATCACTTTACAGTCAAGTAACATTTATTTTAAAATTTTTATTTTCATTAATTTTAAGTATCATACATTAATTCACTGGTTTTGTTTTTGGCTGTGAAATTTTGTTATACATTTGTTGCCTTGAAATATTCATATGTGACTTTTCTGTTTTTCCTTGTACATTGATCTCTGATGTAAAAAGAAAATAGTGATATTTATAGAAAATAACCTTCCCTCTTCTTGTCTGATTAACTTGTCTTGTAAAACTGTCTAAAGCTATAAAAAATATCTGTGAAATAGTGGTATAGGTTGCGCAAAAAAAGTAAAATCATGTACAGGCCCATAAAGCCTATCATAAAGCAGAGCGGGAACTTCCAGAAGAGGGCAATGTGAGCAAACTAATCAAGTCCATAAAATGCCGGTGCAGTGGGCAGCGGATTTTTTATAACAAAGTTTTCCCATACTTCAAAAAAAGTATTAACTATATTTAAGTAACACCGTGGCTTCTGTTTGCTAGTTGTCAATCTCATACTGAGCGTAGAGGCATCCAGGGAAGTACTATGACAATTTTGACACCTTCATCATAGCCACATAACTTTCTCGAATATTGTTTCAGAGATGAAAGTGAAGACAAGACTATCAACACCTCTATTTCCCTCTGAATCTTTAAAAAATAACCAGATTGTGGAAGTTACAAGTTGTATTACTTTAAAAACAAACCAAAAAATACCGCAGCTGTATTTCCATAATTCAAAAATACTTTATTCATCATGGAGTTCTTGATTGAGTAAACTATAGTTAACCCTAACGACGAACTATTGGACTTTCCTTTTTTTAAAAAGCATTGTTGAAAAGGTAGTATTATAATTGAGGTGTTCAAGTTTTTAAAATTAATGATGGGCTTATAATTCAAAGCAAATTAACAGTGTAAATTCAGGTTGGATTGAAATCCTTTCAAGTCTTTTTAGTAGGATAGTAAAGTTGATTTGAACCTTTACTTTCAACCAAAACATCCCATTTTTGTCTGTTGGCAACACTGTCCAATAACTAACTATTGCAATGGTCCCTCTGCACACTGAGATTTAATGCTCTTATTCTGTCACTGAGAAATTGCTGCCCAGGAACCTGGAGATGTTGAGACTGCCTTTAAAACTGAGAGTCTCACGACTGAGTTTTCCCCTCTGTCTCATGCCTCAGTATTTCGATGTGGATTTTATTACTTTTGGCTGCATGAGTAAATTCAGTTTGTAAATTGTCCAAAACACTCTATATAATATATAAAATACATCTTAAATTCATGACAATAATTTTATTATCCTACTTTATATTTAGTTGAGTCAAAACATATAAATTATGCATCTCTGAATTTTTTCCTGTCAATGAATTTGGTACACATTACCACCATGAACTTAAGATAATAGCCTTAAAAAGACATTAGCTTAAAAATATAACTTTTACTTAAAATTCTGTAGGCAATCAGTCATCAGATATCTTACTTTCTGGTTCTGTCAGATAGCAGCATTATTCTTTCTGTATATGTGGATTTTTATAATTTTATAACTAACTATGAGAATTATCAATCCTACAGAAGATTTCATGGCATATAGTAATTTTTTTCTTTTTTGTTGTTTCCTCTTATTATTATTCTTTTTGATAAAACCAAAGTTGTTCACTAGATTGCCCAATTTTTTTGGTAAGGTGAACATTTTCTATAGCTCAGTTAACCACTTGATTTTTTGTTACTATTTTTAGTTTCTGAATAATTGTCAATCAATAGACTTATTAGTCCTCACTATCCAGAGTTTCCTTGAACTACTCCACACAAATTGGAATCACTGTTCGAACCCTCCTACATAAACTGACACTGCTTGAAAATAATCATAGAAAAATAAGACTGAGCATATCTGCCAGTACATCATGTATTCCATCAAAGTAAGCAGAGTTATGCAATTATAATAAACCTAAATATTCAGTGACTGCAAACAGTGAAGTTTTATTTTTATTCTGTGTCCATAGTAACCTGATAACACTTCTATCTTTGCCCTGGTCAAGCAAACTAAGGTTGTGGTGGGTTCCATCTCCGTATAAACTACAAAGGTAGGAAAAGTTATAAAACTGTTAAACTTCTGCTTTAAAATGATACAGTTCATCTAAGCAAGGTTTGGACACACCTGGGTTGAATAGGTTGCTTACCAGAGCACCAGTATTTGTAAACAGTTCAACAGTTTACTCTTCTACATTTGGGAGCAGTTTAGAAACTATCAATAGTTCTGTACTACAATTAAAGAACATCTGGTTGAAACTAACCACAGGAAAAGTGTTCCATTTCCCCAGATTGTAATCTGATTAGCTCTGGAGCTCTTACACTGACAGTGCTGTAAACACACGCGTACATCCCACACACACAAGGGAAGATAGTCCAGATGAGGCACTGTCTTACAGTGACATTTGTACCACTGAGGTTTTACTGTTGCTCCATAGGCAGTGTGAGTAAAGAGTGACAATGTTGCAAGGATTGACTTCTATAAAATGAACAGTCCTAGGTCAGAAAGGACAGTTTACAAGTGTAATACCTACTGTTCAGATTTCAAAATTTTGGGAGAAGGCTCTTGGAACCAAAAAAAAAAAGTCCAAATTTTAATGTGACACTTCAGTATATTGTGAAAAAATGTTAAAACTTGGTGCTGCAGATAGATAGTAGTTTAAATAACAGTTATAAATGGAACTACTTTTAGGAATTGCCACAGTTGGCACACAAATGAAAATATGTAATTTGACATAAAATTGTTGTTCATTCTCATACAGATTAACTGTCGACTATTTATTGCTAATTTTCTTTTTCTGCCCTGACATTTTAGGTACTGACTTTCCCAAAATATTTTGTGAAACTTCTCAGAGGCTAGTGAATGTGGAAGCCTTTGCTCTGGCTGCAAAACGCTGTTCTGTACAAAACTTGGGAATCTGTACTCCTTTAGAACAGCTGCTTATAGCTCTTCGAGGAAATAAAAAACAGAGAACTGGTATGTTCATTTGTGTATGTAAGTACATTTGCCTTTTAGGTATTTGGAAACAATTTATTATTAGTCTATGTGTATCTTTCCAACTTCGTTTATTAGTAAACCTTGTAGACCCTGGTAAATTAGCTTGTACCTAAAAAAGTAAAGTTTTCTGTTCTATTAAAGAAAACAATGTATAGGTTTTTGCATTTTTCCTGGGTATCTTTCCTTCAGCTAGCTGCTGCCCCTCAAACAAGACTTGCAGAGGAGTGATCCAAACCCCAAAATGCGTGCATCTCTTTTGTTGCAGTAGGCTGACGTTTTATATGTCTAATTCTTTGGGAAAAGGCTGAGAAAAGTGCATAGGGGTATTTGGGAGTGTGAGGAAGAAACATGAATGTCAAAAAAGTGTGGAAGGCACACATTAAAGCACAAGAAATAAAATAGATTAAAATTCTGCTGAATGAAAAATTAATTATAAGGAGACTATACACCCCATTAAAAAGATCAGAAGACTGGTTAAAAAAAAAAGATAGCCCTCAATATTGAGGTAGAAGCTGCTTTAATGATAATAGTCTAATAATAATTGTTACGTTTATAATAAAATAAGGAATCTCAGATCTTCTTTGTATTCCGCAAAGCTCTTTACTGTTATCTGATTTGATTATTTTCTCACCTTTTTATTTTGAAAATATCAAAACCTACAGAGGAGTGTCAAGATTGCACAGTGAACCCTGTATATTTTTCTCCTAGATTCACCGTTTGCTAAAATCTTGTCACATTTGTTGTGGCTCTTTACATACACATTCACACATTTTTATCTGAATCCTGTAACTCATTGCCCTCAGATGTGTCAGCATTTATCTCCCAGAACAAGGACATTTTCCTACATGTTCCATGTCACATTTGCACATTTTAGACTTTAACACCTCTACAATAATAGTATCTAATAAGCAGTCTGTAGGCAAGTGTCTCTTAAGCTGTAAAAAAAAAAAAATACTTTATAGCCATTTTTCCTTAGCACAAGAATCTTTCCAGGCTTACCTATAACATTTAGTTGTAATGTTTAATCTCTTCAATTTAGAGTAGTTCCTCAGCTTTCGATTTGTTTTTCCTAACACTGTTACTTTAATGCATCCAAGTCAAGTTTGCTTCTTTCCCCTGATTAACATTTACATTATGCATTTTGACAGGATTATTACTTAAGTAATTCCTTTTCATGTATCACACTGAGGCACCTATCATTTTTCCCATTATTCATGATAGTGATCACTTAGTGAAAGTGGATCCATTGGAGTTCACCATATAAAAGCACTTTCCCTCTTTGAGTCCAGTTCTTTAATTTTTTTCTTTTGTCTCTAAATTTTCTAAGCAAAATTATTTCACAGTATTTCTTCTGGAGCAAAACAAAGAGCTATTTGGTAAATCATGGTTCTTGGCTCCTAATGAGTTTGCCAGCAACACTGCTATGGGGGCTACACTCCACGCTGTCTAAAGCACTAAGAGTTTACCCTACTAAGAGAGAGCTGTTGTTGACCTGAATTAACTGAGGGGACATCTGCAAGGGTAACACTCATGGCCCCTCCAGTTTATGAAGTATAAGGACTACAGTTTGGGCGTCAAAGTAAGAAAGAATGTATCCTTGGCTGAAATAAACAGTGAAATTGCCAGCCAATGGGCTCTATCTTATGCCCACTATAAGACAGTGCTGACTTTGGTAGAGGTGCATGCTGATAATAGGTGAGGATGGAGGGAGTATATTCCTCATCCTGGATACATCAGCTTCTTTGTTTGTGTCAGCTTTTTTATTTGCTCCTTTGTTAGTAGATTGAGACTGTTTCTATTGTGAAATCTAAACTTCTCAAAGGACATGTCCTAAAATACTCTCAGTATGTAACTGGAGACTATCCTTATAAGTGAAATAAATAAGAATCATATTTGTGAATATCAGATTGTCTCTGTAGTGTAAAAAGTAATAAAAACTATAGGAGTAATAAGATCTGAAATGTGTAATAGCTATTGTAAAAAAGAAAGGGAAGAAAAATGCTCTAAAGGATATAAATGCATGTATAAGTTGTAAGATAGATAACCATATTACTAAGTTTTGTTGGATCATTAAACAGAACGGTTTACACTCTCATTGTTTGATTGTCCACTTTTCATGCTTTAATTTTGTGACTTGAACAACTATTTCTAAGATGACAATATGTAATTTATCAACTAGTGATTTCTTAGCATTAATTTTTTGAAATTCTGTATTATTTGTACCCTTTTTTCTGTTTTGCTTTTTTTAATTTAAGTAAAAAAAAATACCCGCAGTATGTTACCAAGAAAGTGTTTGTTGCTAAATAGTTACAGAACCCTAAGTAACAGCCATTTATAGCTGGAAAGAACTTGTCCGTAAGGTTTCCATTGTGCAGTGATCCTAGATTAAGCCAACAGTCAGGCATTCTCCAATGTGAACTCTCTCATTTGAAATAACTGCACCACCACTATGTTTGAATTTGCCACATTGCCCAACTCTTGCCTGTCTAATGATCTTGACTACTTATATGCATTGGCCATTTTAATGTGCTTCATAATGTGCTATATATACCATTTGCTCTAAATGCTGTCCTATAAAATGTTTTTCAGTGATAGAAATTTTCTACTTACGGTTCTCAGTATGTGGAAACTGGTCATGCGGGACTTGAGCGCTTCGGGTGTGACTGGAGTTGTTTTCAATGTAAATTTAAATAACGAGGTGCCCATTAGCTTCTGCATTGGATAGTACAGATAGTGAAATGACTGTTCAAATTCTTGCTTGTTTTCCCTCTTGTGTATTCTTTTTCTAACTGACTTATAAGTGTTTTATTTTTGTGGCAGTGCATCCTAGAAATATTCCCTTGTTGTGGGTTCCCCTTTCACTCTGTTAAAATGTCTTTTGATGAGAGGGTTTCTTTTGTGATACAACTTATCAGACTTTTCATTTATAATTATTTGCTTGTGTCGAGCATTTTTAGTAAGTCTATAGATCTTATTAATTCATATTTAATTCATAGCATCTGAATTATAGAGATCTTTCACTGGCACACAGTAATCATTTGTTGTCAGACTTAATTTAAAAATGAATATTAATCATTTTTTTAAATGAACATTTACTGATAATTTTATGAAATTAAATTTTACTTTAATAGCAGTAATCTTGGTTTTTTTCCTTTCAGATAACAATCTGAAGCCACATGAGTTTATGAATGTGAAAAAATCTCATGAAGTTCAGGCAATGTCAGAGCTAATCTCCAGTATTGCTGATTACTATGGAGTAAAACAAGTAAGAGTACTTCTCCCTGTGTTTTAGGTATTAAAAATATTGCCCCTTTGTCAGTATCATTAATTTCTTTTTATGTTGTTATTTTCTAGTCTTTAAAATTCCTTAAGTAATAGAATTTTTTAAATACCAGATCTTTCTATATATTGTATTTCCTGGGATGCTACAATTGTAATGCATTTATAGTACAGAGGTATAATTTAATGTTCTACCACAACTTTCACTTCTCTGAATGGATACAAGTGGAGAATAATTCACTTTGATAGTTTGTAACTCCATCTTGAGGCAGAATTATGAAGATAAATTTCTCCAGGATTATTTACTGCTAAGTGTTCTCAGAATCTGAGTTGTAAGGTTGTGGTGTGGGATACTTTATTATGGTAATACAAAGAAGTTGTATTTTTAAAACTTAGTGTGTAAAATATATTTCTTTTATCCCTACAGAAAGAAAGCTTTGTGGAGATATTGGAAGGTTTTTTTCTCCTTTAATTTTTATTAGGTATTAGAGTCTTTCCCATGGATTTACCCAGACTCATGAATTTGAGAGTTTGAAGGTATTTGAGAGTTCGGAAGCTATTTTTAGCTTGGGATAGTCATACAGAGCCACTTGTGGTAACCTAGATCTCTGGGTTAGAGGTTAGGGGAGGACCTAATGGAATAGTTCTCAACCTTTTCTTCAGTGTGCCAGGCTTGAACAATACATATCAGTGTCAGTACTTACCTTACCTTGACACTGGTTCTTAGTTTCAGGAATAAGAGCAAGTTCACTTTTTCCCCAGGTCTCTCCTCTGTGGATGCTTCATCTGAATCCACGCGGCAAGTTCTGTTTCTAAATTAGCCTTAAATTTCTACCAGTATCCATCAAGGGGACTAATGATAAGAATGGACTTCATAGGGGCAAATGGGTAGCATTGAAAGATGCATAACGAGGTTAGACATTTAAGGCATCAGTTAATAACAGCGGGTCTACTAGGAGAGAAAACAAAGCTCTGAGGATAGAAAATGCAATTAACTGGCATTTAGATAAGCTAGATGAAGTTCATGTAGGGTAGGTATTTAGGTGCAGAGCAGGAAATGGGATAAGGTCCATCCTTTGGGAAAAAATAGTCTGAATGAGGCAGAACAATAGAATCCCAAAGAACTGGACTCAGATTCTTTGTAGAAAACAAGGCAAAACCTTAATCATTTAATTTGGGGGCTACAAAGCAAAGTAGGGCAAATACTGAAGTGGCAAAAAGCGTAATGTATACTCTTAGAAAAGGACTTCAGTTAGGATTCCTGTGGGCTTAATTTTATAGATTTTTCTTGCCATTACATATATAACGATGTCATATCACTAAGATTTATTCCCTCATCACATATTACTGTTAATCCAATTCTAGCCAATGTGCAAAATTATTTCATACCCAACTTTATTGAGATATAAATGCACCCATGTTAATTGTACAATTTGATTTTTCAAATTGTGTATGTCTGCTCATGTAAACTCTACAAACAAAATGTAGGGTGTTTCCATTATCAAAAAGTCTCATCAGGTCTCCTTGCAGAGGCATCCTTAGACACTGCTGGCTAGACTATAACTAACATGAGATAATTACTTCAATAAATAGTTTGCCATTATTTTATAAACCCGAACAATTGTGTACTCTGTAACTCATCAATTTAATTTTAGATGTGTACCCTCTCTTAGAGAAACTTGGCTCATAAGCATTAGAAAGTATGTACAAAATATTTCTAATAGCTAAACACTAGTAACAAACCAAATGTTTATCCATAGAGAATTGAATAAGCTGTGATATGTTTTCATACTGGAACATCATGTACCATAAAAGTTAAGCTATTACTGTATGTATCACATGAATGAATATTAGAAAAAGGAAATAAGCAAGTTAGAGAAAGCTGCATATATTATGGCACTTTTTAAAAAAGCAATTAAGCAAAATAGTATGTTTTCAATACAAAAATATGTGCAAAAAGTATTAAGGAAGCAAAGGAATCAAATAATAATTTGAGAATAGTTGTCATCTTTGTTGAAGGAAGCAGAGAGATACGATATAGAAGGAAAATATAGTTAAATGTAGTGAAAATAATAATATTCTAGGTTTTTGGATGTAAGTCAGCAGGAGCCTGACCCAAGGACTCTCAGGCCTTCCCACTTCCTGGTGTGCTAGCCTAGTTTCTACCCAACAATATTTGCATTTCATTCTTGTGGGTTTTCCTTACTGAATAATGGAGGCAGTGTTTGGGTAGGGTGATTCTTCAGTATGTGTTCTACACCGGGTCTCAGAATTCCCCAGTGGGATTAAACCCAAGGTACCTCATAGTGGTATCTTGCTAAATAATACACTTTTCACAAGGCTGCTATTTGTCTGCCTTTCTTCCTGTTTCTCCCATTTTCTGTTACATCACATATTAAGTCTTATTGGAAGATTTGAGTTTGATGTAACCCAAACTAAAATGAAAGGTATTTATTTTGTGCTTCACACTCAACTTGTTTACTGCCTTTATTTATTGTTTGTATGAAATACTATGTAATACTGGAAAATTTTGATTTGATAGATTTATTTTTAAAGTATACAGAAAATACTTTAGAAATAGCTTAATGTATCATGTTGTAAAGGAAGTTTTTTCATAGCAATGCCAGGTAAAATAACCAGAAATTTATGACTTCTGATAAGGCCCAAATTAGTCCATTTTAGAGTGTGCTTGGCAAATAAAAATTTAAGGTTTTATAAAATATCACTTATTAGCAATACTGTTTGATTTTTTCAATGGTTTAATTATATCATATATATACTAATTATACATTTAAATATTAAATTTAATAAATTCAGATTTCAGAGATGGAGATTCAGTTTATGAAATACTTTATCTTAGCAATGGCCATAGAGAAGTAGGTAAGAAAGAAAGAAAGAAAGAAAATTACTTTCTGTTTCAGTCACTCTACTCCCTGCATGACCAAAACTGATTTCTCACACTCACATTTCCAAGGCTTTTTAATTTTTATTTTTAAAATGTTTATCCACTCATACTTGCCTTCTTAATGTGTTCATGCATTTATGCTATTTTCATAGCTTCCACCATGTGTCAGAGGCAGCGTTACTAAGCCTACAGTAGTAAACAAAAAATATATACTTTTGCCTTCATAGCATTTATATTCTAGTAAGGTGAGATAGACAATGAAAAGGTTGTATATTGTTATATATGTTAGAATATTTTAAAGAAGAATGAAATAAAAAAAGAAGAAAGGAAAAAAAGAGTTAATATTAGAATGGATGGGACTAATTCAATGGTACTGAAGTGAAAATAGTTCTTGAAACAGCCAGGAGCCAAATTGACTCCAATAGACTGAGCAGGATGAAAATAATAGGAGATGAGGTTGAGGGGAGGAGGGAGGGCAAATTATGATGTTCTAGATTCTCAGATGCCTTTATAACGACTTAGGGTTTATCCTCAAATAGATGAATTGGTGGTGTTATCGTGTTGTGTTATAAAGGAAGCATTTTTACTCTTTGAGTTTTTATTTTACAGAGGCCTTTGCTGTTATACATGTAAACTAATTCCCTTAAGAAGTTAACCATTTTCTTTCAATTGTTTTGAGCTTTTACTTTCTTATTGTTTATTGCTACTGTATTGCACATACTCTGATAACTCATTTTTAATTTCTGTTGGACTTATTCTCCAGCAGATTGGCAAATCATTTTTTTTAGTTGTTTTTTTTTTTTGTTTTTTTTTTTTTTTGTATAGTCCTCAGGATTTTCTGTGGACAGAGTCATATGAAAAAAGATAATTGTACTTCTTCCTTTTGAATTTTTATGTATTTTACTCTTGCTCTTGATTTATTACTTTGACTAGAACTGCCAAGAAATGTTGAATAAAAATGACCACAGTGATTGGTCTATTTTTAATAGAAAAATAACAAGCCTTACAGGTTATGTAAATTATATAATTCATTTGTTTACTTGCTAATCATGCTTTTTATTACCAACTGACTAATATCCTGTCATTTATTCTGTTTTTCTTACTTCAGGTAATCGACTTGGGTTCTGGTAAAGGCTACCTAAGCTCCTTCTTGTCCCTGAAGTATGGCTTACATGTTTATGGAATTGATTCCTCAAATAGCAATACTCATGGAGCTAAGGAGAGGAACAGGAAACTGAAGAAACGTTGGAAACTCCACCGTACCCAATCAAGAGTAGATGTCAGTGGGTTGGCATTAAAAATGGCAAAAGAAAAAAAAGTACAAAACGAAATGAAATATAAAGCAGATACTGAGACATTGTATAGCAACAGTTCTGCAAAACAAGAAAAAATCTCTACCTCAGGTTTTTTGCAAGATTTTTCAGGCCCTGTAATTTCTGACATCAGAATACAAATAGAAAACCTACATACTCAACCATATGAAGAAGAAAATGTGTGTTTTATGAATGCCTTTTCTCTCATAGACTTTTTGCCTATTGATGCCATAGAGCCTATTTCTTCATTGCAGATACCCAACAGAGAAATGTCTGAAGCAAATAAAGAGAGAAGAAAAATGGTATCACAGTCAAGTGAATCAAATATATATTCACCATTAACCTCTTTTATCACTGCTGATTCAGAACTACATGACATTATTAAAGATCTGGAGGTGAGTTTGTTTTTCATTCCTTTAATTTGATGCAGAAATGTCATAAAAATGGAATTCAATTTAGTAGCTGACTTAACAAACTAATATGGAACATTAATTTAAAGTACCAAGAAAATAAAATCTAAGCATGCTTTTATTATACCTACCCCCACTGAAAATCTGAAAAAAAGTGTATTTCCATAGACTACCCAGTACTCATTTTAGTTCTCTTAAATCACCTAGAAGAATTAGCAAAAAACTAGTTGGTAAGCTAAATTCTCTACCTTGTGTAGCAGTTGTTAAAATTGTAATGCAAGAAAAATCTTAAGTATGTTGTACTTTTAACTGACACATAATTATATAAGAAACAATATGATGTTTTTGTACATTTATACTTAAGGATCCGGTTAAGGTGGGCATATGTATTACTTCCAACATTTATCTTTTCTTTGTGTGAGAACATAATATTTAAAGCAAAGAGGTACTTGGGGCAAAATTGTGTTTGTTAGATACAGTGGTCAGATATGCAGTTGGAATGGAAATATGCAATTTGTTTGAGCAAGAATAGCTTCTAGATTTTCTTTAAGGTTTGAATGTTTTCTAAACATTTCAGATTTATCAAATTATGTAATTGAAAGAAAACAGATCTTAAAGGCAGTGTATTTTGAGTTCTACAGTAAGCCAGCAATTTAATAATAAGAATTCACAGTTGTGTCCCTTCCCTCCTCCAAATACTTAATTATTTTACTCTTAGGATAGCATAGTGTTTATGTATCTTTGTCTCCTAGCTGCTTGTTTGCTAATATTATTTAACTCTGTATAATGAATACATTGAAGGATAAGATTAAATCTTCTTGCGTATCTTTAAGGCAAAACCCAGCTAAGCTTAAAGAGTGAAATTTTTACTTCTTATTCTCTTAATTGGCAATGAACTCTTCATATTTGAAATCTTTTACTTATTTATAACACTATGGCACCTAAATAAAACCTAGCTAAATTATCAGGAGAAACAGAGTGGTTACAAAGCCTCTAAGAATTGTGCTTTAGAGAGAAGAATTGTTGAGCTAACTGAATATTCTATCAACTGAGTATTCCATCAAATCAAAGCAACCTATAGGCACAACTTTTTCAGTCAGAAAGTTTAGATAGTTTTAGCTCTGTTTTATGTCTGGATTATATAGCAACATTTTTAGTAAAATATTTTAAGATAATATTTAAGTGAATTACTTAAATAGTAAATCTTGAAAATAGTTATAAAAATACTCTTGAGTCACTAAACTTCTTGTTACTTCGATTTTAAAACAAAGTAAATGATGGAAAAAATAGGAACTATCTACTAAATTTTATTGTATGATAGAGATGATACCAAGTCATTTATAGAAATTAACTTACTTGTTTTGCCACAGTGAGCTAAGGTGAAATGTTGTTATGACTGCCACTCTGTATTTTAAAATACTTGCTGCTGAAGTATTTGTTGCCACTCTGTAGAGCAGGAAACTAAGGCACTGAACAGTTAAAACAGATTTGCCAAATCTAATTCCCAAGATTATGCTATTAATGATTAGTATATAATTTCTATAATTAGGCTTATTAATAGTTAACTGATGATGATTGTTAAACCTATGTATCAATATTTATACATTTAAAATTAACTTTTGCTGTTATAAAGGGATTAAGTTGTTGGATGTATATTATTTCAGGTACATTAGACATAGTACATTTTTTTTAAAAATTGAATTAGATATTGATATGTCTATATAGGTTGCAAATCTTCACTAACATTTAAGACCAGTGAATTACTTTGGGCTTTACATGTTATCTGGAAATTGATAGGGTAATAAAAGTTCCCCAAAATCTTTGTTCCAGATGGTAGTAGTGTGTTTGAATGCAAAATACGTTTCCTGAATAAAAATTTATTTTTGCTCCTTATTTCACTAAATTTCTGAGTCATGTCAAAGGCAGGTATTATATTAATTTAAACTTTTAAAATACTTATTAATCCATTATACACGTGTGCATACATTTAAATTGGGTTTGGGATAATTAAAGGAAATATTTGATGGGAAAATTTTTAAATTCACATTGACTTTCACATTACCATATTTGAAACAGTGAATAAGTAAATTTTTTTGATGTTACAGTAGAAATACCAACTTTTCGCAACTTTTACTTGCTTTTAAAGCAATGCTTTTTGTGTATTTTTAAATTTTAGCCTCTGAAAAAGCTTAACCAATATAACTGATTGGTTCAAAGTGTGATATAAATATGCATCATATTACAGGTTTGTCTTCGTAATACATATTACATTTGTGAAATCCAATCTGTGATTTACTTTGTCTAGCTTTTAAGCAAATGTTAGTTGTAAAAGATGAGAAAAAATACAAATACACATAATCAAAAACACTGAGAAAACTCAAAGTTAGGATAAGACATCACAATCATTTTACTTAAAAAAAAACAATTACTCTAAAAGTGTATTTTTTTTTAATCTTTTTGAGACAGGGTTTCATTATGTAGTTCAGGCTGGTCTTAAACTCACATTGTAGCCCAAGCTGGCCTTGAACTCACAGCAATCCTCTTGCCTCTGTCTCCTGAGTGTAGGTATTATAGGCTTGCACCAGCACGCCTGGAAAATATTTTTATGAAAATAAAAGTTCTTGGTAGAACTTGATAATTATAAAAAAGTCATATATTTGGCCATTTAAAGACTTTACCTGAACTGTTTTCCAGTCTTCCTTTTAATGATCAAAACTGATATTTGTTCTTATCTTTAAAGGATTGTGTAATGGTGGGTCTACATACTTGCGGTGATCTTGCACCAAATACCCTGAGAATATTTACTTCCAATTCTGAAATCAAGGGAGTGTGCAGTGTGGGTTGCTGCTACCACCTCTTGTCTGAAGAGTTCGAAAACGAGCACAAAGGTACCAAGTTCTCCATGTGTCATCATTTTTATCTGTTTGAAAAATGACTCTCTTGTTTCTCTCTTGTTCATTGTTCTCTCTTGTAATATGCAGAGATAGGATCTGATTTTCATGCAAATCTAATTTACAGTATTTCTACAATTTGAAGCAGCAGCATTTTATGTATTTTATCATACTTTCTTTGGTGAAAAATGGTCTCAGTGAGTATTGTAACTACAAGTATTTGAAATCTTTATGTACTATATACTTTAGAGAACATCTGTTTAAAAAATACTCATGAGATATACTTTTAGTGAAATAGTAACGTTATTTTGTCACGAATATAGAGTTTCAAGGTTGGCTTTCATCTTCAACGCTTTCTCTGTTTCTGAAGAAATAATTGCTATTTCTCGGGAAAAAAGTTCACATAAAAGTTGGCATATTAGAATTTTAGAAAACTGGGATACTGACTACAGTAAAATAACAGTATTGTAACTGCACTCCAGGACACAGAAGGAGCTTGCAAAACAAAGCAGGTAGTAGGTTGGCAGAGATTTTCAGCACCCTACAACCCTTTATCCAGAGTAGTTCCTGAAATAACCTCTGTTTGGTGTATTTTATGTGTCACAGCTTTCTAAAAGGTATGATTTCCAAGCTTCAGGTTCAGATTACATATTTAGTCTATTAATACCATTAGTTCTTTTGTACATTGTCTTTTATTAATAGTCAATGTACTTGCTAAGAATTTTTAGGTTAGGAAATTTTATATGTAAGCATGGTAGTTACTCTTTACTAAGGCCCAGGCAAATATGAAATTTTGATTATTTTTCATTTGGTCATGTCTAAGAAGTAAAATGTGTAATTGTGTAATTATATTAAAATGAATCTAGGTGAAACAGAAGCCATATTTAGAACTGGCAAATATTTTTTTATGAGAGTTAAGCGAATTAGAATTATTTTGTCAGTATTTTAAGAAATAACTTACAAGAAATGTGCATAAAAAATTAGGAATATAGAAGTAGAATGAGAGAAAAAAAATTGACAAAAATTTCACCATACAATAGTTTAAGTTAGGGGGAGAATATGTAAATGTTTGTTTTACTAAGTAAGAAATTTTAACATAAAAATTAGAGAAAAAACTAAACCTAAAAACAGAAAAAAGTATTTACACTAAATTATATATCCAAATATTCGTATTATCTGAAAGTTACATATATTCACACATATACATATATATATTCACACATATACATATATATATATATATATACACACACATATGTGTGTGTGTCCTTTAAAAATAAAGAGAAAAATTGTTAATACAGTCACAACTCTACAGTTTTTAAAATTTTGTGTAATCGTTAATAGTGTAAGATTTGATATAAGGAAGCATTGGCTTTTAGGATAATTTTGTTCTTAGTTCAGAAGCTTTATGTTCTGTATATAAGGTGAAATGCATTTAATATTTAAGTTGAGGAACATACAGCATTCTGAGGATGATTTGTAGAAATGTTTTCAAGAACTCAAATACTTAAGCAAGATAATGTTTACTTCAGCTCCTCCCATGTAGAATTAGGTAAGCTCTGCTCAGATGCCAGTTTGTAGATCTAAAAGACTGAGCCCACAAGGCCCCTAGGATTTATCAAAGTCAGAATTCAGAACAAAGTCCTTGAGTGTGCATAGAGCTCAGATGCTCAGAAAACCTTGAATTACCAGGTATACATCCAAAAAGACTGGCAGTTGGTACCTAACTATGGTGTGAAGTTAAGGATTAGCAGCTAGACAAATTCAAGGTGAAATAAAATCTAAAACAAGTGAAAGAGTATCCACAATAATTATGCATACCACTAGGATTTTGATAGCATTCGTTTATTGTTGAGCAGATACAGTTAGGGTTGTGTGTGTGTGTGTGTGTGTGTGTGTGTGTGTGTGTGTGTATAGACTTTAGTGGTAAATAGAGTATTTTTGGCTATTTATTGGCCACCTTTATGCTCCATAGGCTGTGAGTAAAGTTGTATTTTGTGTATGTACTGTATACTGTATACTCCTGGTATGCTGTACTAAAATAGAAATTCTATATCATTATATAGTTTGATCAATACAATAAAATAATTCAAAGGGTAAATGGTGTACGTGTATAATGTGCGTGTATCTCATGTTATATGTCAAGCACTAGTTTCCATGAAGTTCTGTCCCCAAAAGGTCAAATATGCTGTATGTCCCTCACTTCAGAGCTTACACACCTGCCCCTCATCCTCACTGTATTTGCACAGCTGTTTTTAAGTTTGAATTGGGGCTGTATTGCCTTTTGGGATGTAATTTTGAGTTATTAATAGTCTAACAGTATAGTGGAGAATTCTGGTCTATACACTGCAACTCTTTATAGTGATATTTATTATGTAAACAGTGTGTGTTTTACATGAATATATGTACCCAGTAGTGCTGTGGTAGGTCATAGAGGTGGTCTGTCATGAATGTCAGTTTTCAAAAATGCCTCAAAGCTCTATGAGTCATTATAACTAACTGAATTTATGCCGTATGTTTTAAAAACTACTTTTTTAATATTATGACCTAATAATCTCTAAGATAACAAGAAATACCAGAAATTATTTTATTGCATTGGTTTATGGGAGATTTTCCCAAGTTTGGGCTGTTTGAATATTTTGTCTTAATATTGATTATTATTATTATTACTAAGTTGAAATAAAAATTGATATGATAATTTTAAAAGTATCAATATACTTAGTTGTTATTCTCATAAAAGTAGAAACAGACTATATGAGACGCTATTGATTACTGATCTAGATCCAAGCTTTTTTTTTCTGTCTTGCCTATTGAGCCATAATTTTGTTGGGCAGTCTTGAGAATTAAGAAAATTTCAGTTACTCTAAATTATATTAATCCCATTGATATAGTTATGAGTATAGAACACAATGTTAGCAATAAGGCATGAGAAGCATGCCTTCTAGGAAATTTCTGCTAATTTTTTTAAACTGAATATAAGACAAGAATATCAGTTTTCTGTCTTTTACACATTTGTTTGGCTTAACAGGATTATCTGTATCTGTCTACCATTGGCTTAAAATATATTCCACCAGAAAGTATGGTTAATCTTTTCTGATCCAGTCTGAGGGAAGAAAAGGTAGTTTTACTTTTACTGTAAGTTTGTTTGATTGTTTCAGTAACTAAAAAGAGCAAAAGGAGTAAAGAAAGGATGATTTCAGACAGGTCAGGCAGTTTCATAAAGCTCTTTTCTGGCTTTAACAGGAGCCTCTATGAGGAACATCCCTTACCAACGCACAGAATTTTGCTTCTAGGCTTCTTCCCCACTTTCTTTCAACCTACTACCTGAAACTAGTACTATTACTGCATTCACAATATTTCAGAGCCCAAATATCTGTGGCATAACTCTTGAAAGCCCACACCCTGATTTCATGTTTACTCTCTGTCTCTAATGTGTCATAAAATGATAAGGTGATTACCCCATGAATTCCTCAACTTACATATTTATTTGCTAGCACAGAGTCACATCTTTCAGTGGCCTTATTTCTGTATCAAACAAAAATGTGTTAAATATGAATGATACCTCTAGTATATTTTACGTTACCTATAGGAATTTTAAGTAAAGAGACTGAGTCTTTTTCACTGTCTTAAAACTTGGTTTTGTAGCCTTAAATTTAGATATACTTGATCTGAATATGTATGTAGGAGTTGAAGAAAAGACATTTTGAGCATATTGTTTGAAAATAGAAACACTATTAAGCTTGTCTTACATCTTGATACTTTTAAGTATTTACTATATGGTATTAAAAAATGTTAGGGAAGCATTAACTAATTAGCATTAAACTATATTGTGTTATATAGAAAGACATAGCTAATTTCAGAAATTTGTTTTTGAATGGTTTTGCTATAAGATAGTAGTCCCTAAGAGAACAAAAATAGAAATGATTTTATTGCAGTGCTGTATAGAGTATACGTTTTCCCAAGCTTGACCAATATTTCAATATTTTGTCTTAATATTGAATATCATTGTGCTTAATTTGAAATATTCAGTGAGGCATGAGTGGTGCATCCTTGTAATCCTAGGATAAGCCTTTCATTTCCAAAAGGAAGTAATAAGGGGATAGAAAATAATTGGACCAAAGCAAGACTGAAACCCCATGTGGCAAACATTAAGTCCTGTAGCTCCATATTCATTATCTGGAAGAATCACATACTGGTAAAATGTGAGTTCCAAAGGGTTTGGGTGGCTCCACCTCCATAGCATTGCTGGTCACACAGCCTCTTTCTTGGGTGGAATCATGACCTGCAGCTTTCCTCATAGATATTCTGCTGTCCTAGCATCTTCAGCTTCCTGAGGTCTCTTGGACCTTTAGCTCCATTCTCAGTTTCACACATTGCCTTCTCAGGAGTTCATTGCCTAGATCCCACAACTCTTGCATTCTGTGTTCCAGTATAGCCAGCATCAATGTAATGCCCAGGTCCAGTTTTAGCAGGAGGAGCAGGGAGGCAGCCTTAGAGGATGACTGTAGTAACCTCAAAGTACCTGAACCATTCAGCAAAGTGAAATTAATTCTGTGGAACCAGTTCCCTAAGAGGCCCTTGTTGAGTTCCCAAGGATTCTCTTCTTAAATGAAAAATGTCTACTTTTGTGCCTTTGATGATTGGTGTCTTACTATCTGAGATTTCTTCAGCATATTTCATCTTACGTATGCAAAATACTTGGCTTCTTTTTAATGGCACTAAACTCTCTAGAAGGCATAGCTTCTTTAACCAGCTGTACATATGATTCCTTCTGGGTCAAAATTTATGTTTTACAAGTTTTTCTGCTCTGCTTTTTGCCCCTAGTTCTTATGGCTAAAAGCAAGCAGCAGTACCCATGCCATTGGACTGCCTTTGAATTTCCTCCACCAAATTAAGTAGTCCAGAGCTATTAATCTCAGTCTTCTGTAAACTCAAAGGGCATGGGTAAAATGTAGACAAAATATTAGCCAGAGTGTAACACGCAAGGCAATTGATCCAATTGCCAATAGAGTCCTTGTTCCCAGATGAGTCCCCTAAGCTTGTCTGCATTTCTATCAGCTTTCTGATCATCTTTTTTTTAAATTTTATTTTAAAGAGAATAAAATAAAAGAGGACAGAACAAAGCAGATCATAACAGAACAATGTAAGCAACACAGCACATAATAAAACAACCAGCTATTAACAGTATCTACCATAATGTTTCTTTCTTTGAAATAGTTGAGCATACCCTCACATACAATAATATCACACATAACAAAATAGTATAAAACCACTCCAGAGAATGAAAGTATTACAGGAAATTCAGGACCAAATAACAGAAAATGAACAATGGCTGCTATAATATCTCATTTTCCATAAAAAAAATTTGTTCATACTATCTCACATATTAAAATCCAATAAGACACAACATGATAGAACCAGTGGAAATAGAACAACAAAAAGCATGGTAGGACTTCAAAGCAAGATGATATTAAATCAGCAATGGTTGCCATAATGTCTTGTTTTCTTCAGAGCAGCTGTTCATACCATCACACATAATAAAATCAAACAAAACAAAATAAAACCATTCCAACTAATGAATGAAAACATTATAAAGCTTCACAGCAATGTAATGGGGAATCACGATTACCATAAAATCTTAAATACTTATATATTCTTACCATTTCTTACACTAAGGAGACTTTACAGTATTTATACATGTGAGTTTGATTTATTTCACTTACAAGTATGGTCTCAAGTTTCATCCATTTATTTATAGATATCTCAATGTGATAATTCTTTATGGCTGAGTAGTACTCGATTATATAAAAATACCACAACTTTTGTATCCATTCCTCAGTTGAAGGGCACTTAGATTGTTTCCAAGACCTGGCTATTACAAATTGTGCTGCTATAAACATGGATGCACATATATCACTGTGGTATGATGTTTTCAGTTCTTCTGGGAATATGTCTAGAAGTGGAATAGGGAGGTCGAAAGGGTCTTCCAATCCCAGCTTTTTGAGGAATCTCCAGACTGACTTGCACAGTAGTTGCACCAGTCTACTCTCCCACCAGCAGTGCAGAAGAGTTCCTTTTCCCCATAGCCTCTCCATTTGTTGTTGGTAGTTTTGTTTATCCTGGCCATTCTTTCTGAAGTGAGATGGAATCTCATTGTGGTTTTAATTTGCATTTCTCTAATGAGTAATGATGATGAACATTTTTCATGTATTTATTTGCCATTTGTATTTCTTCATCTGAGAACTGTGTATTCATCTTAAATGCCCATTTTAGGATTGGGTCTTTGAATTTTAGGGGTCTGATTTTTTTTTTTAATTCTTCATATGTTCTAGACAGAAGTCCTTTGTCTAAAATAAAAATCACTAAGATTTTTTTTTCCCAATTTGTGTTTTCTTTTCACTATGCTGGAGATTTCTTTTGACATGCAGAAACTCTTTAATAAGACGAGATCCCAGTTTTGATTCTGGGAAGTATTTCCCTTGCGGTTTGATTCTTGTTCATGAATTCTGTACTTACCCCTATGTCTTCAAGATTTTAACATACTTTGCCTTCCAACAGATTTAGTATTTCTGTTTTAATATTTAGAACTTGGATCCATTTAGACTTTAGGTGATAGACATGTGTCTAGTTTTAATTTTTGGCATATGGAGAGCCAGTTTTTCCAGCACCATTTATTAAAGAGACTATCGTTCTTCCAGTGAATGTTTGGCCACTTTATCAAAGATAATGTGGTTGAGTGTGTTTGTAGTTGTATCTTCTAACCTATTCCATTGACCTTCAGATTTGTTTTTATTCCAGTATCATGTTGATTTGTATTCCAGTACCAGTAGTTTTGTAGTATAACTTCAAGTCAGGAATTGTGATGCCTCCTGCTTTGCCTTTGCTGCTTAGAATTGCTTTTGCTATTCTAGTTCCAGATGCTATTTTTCTGGTTCCAGATGAATTTTAGGAATGATTTCTCTAGATTTATGAAGTATATTAGTGGTATTTTCATTGGGGTTACATAGAATCTGTATAATGATTTTGGGAGAATGGCCATTTTCATAATTTTTATTCTTCCTATCCGTGAGCAAGGGATGTCTTTCCATTTTCCGAGGTTCTCTTCTATTTCTTTTCAGGGTGTTATAATATTCCCTGTATAGATCTTTTACTACTTTCATTAGATTAATTCCTCAGCTTTTCAGTTTTTTGGATGCTAGTGTGAAGGGTGTGGCTTCTGTTATATCTCTCTCAGTGGTTTTCTTGTTAGTGTATAGGAATGGTATTGATTTTTGAATATTGACTTTGTATTCAGCTACATTGCTGAATTTATTTATTATATCTAGGAGTCTTTCAGTGGAGTTTTGGGGGGTCTTCTATGTACAGTATTACGTCATCTGCAAATAATGATAATTTAACTTCCTCCTGTCCTGTCTTTACTCCTTTTATTTCTCTCTTTTGTCTAATTGCTCTGGCTAGTATTTTCTGTACTATGTTGAATAGGAGCAGTGATAAGGGACATCCTTGTGCCCTATTTTTAAGGTAAAGGCCTTCAGTTTGGGGCCATTTAATATGATGCTGGCTTTTGGTTTGTTGTAGATTGCCTTTATCATATTGAGGTAAAGACCATCTATCCCAATTCTCTATAATGTTCTTATCATGAATGGAAGTTAAACCTTATCAAAAGCTTTTTCTGCATTTGTAAAAATGATCATGTGATTCTTACTTTTGGCTCTATTGATATAGTGGATTACATTTATTGATTTACATTTGGTGAACCATCCCTGCATGCTTGGGATGAATCCGACTTGGTTGTGGTGTATAATCTTCCTGATGATTTGCTGCATTCTGTTTGCCAATAATTTATTGAGAATTTTTGCATCTGTGTTCATTGGGGAAATTGGCCAGTAGTTCTCTTTTTTAGTTGGGTCTTTCTCAGGTTTTGGTACTAGAGTAATATTTGCTTCCAGGAATGACTTAAGAAGAATTGCTTCCCTTTCAATTTCATTGAAGAGTTTGAGTAGTGTCGTCATTAAGTATTCTTTGTATTTCTTGTAGAATTCCACAGTGAATCCATCTTGTCCTCGGCTCTTTGTTGGTAATTACATTTTTAATTTCACTAATAGAAATTGGGTTATTCGGCAGGTTTACATCTTCTTGACCCAGTTTTGGTAGTTCAAATGTTTCTAGGAATCTGTCTATTTCTGTGTTATCAAACCTATGAGAGTAGAGGTTTTCGAAATAGGTATTGATGATCTTCTGTATTTCTACAGAGTCTATAGTGATTTCACCTTTTTCCTGAATTTGAGTTTTTCCTTTCCTTTTTTAATAAGGTTGGCTAGGGGCTTTTATCAATTCTATGTATTCTTTCAAAGAACCAACTCTTTGATTCATTGATTCCTTGTATTGTTTTCTTAGTCTTTATTGCATTAATTTCTGCGCTATCTTTATAATTTCCTCCCTTCTTTTGGCTTTGGGCTTGATTTGCTCTTCTTTTTCTAGATGTTTGAGGTGTAGCATCAGGTTGTTTGTGTTCATTC